>NC_092501.1:148447008-151250341 GCF_047511675.1 Marmota flaviventris
AATAATCAATTAGAATTTAAACTTTCTTTGTAGCTCATTTTCACAAACAGAATCCTATCATTTTTTTGCTAGTAATTAAGCTAACTCTTTCACATTCTTAGCTTCTATTTTTAGGATCATCTTTTGTCTTTTCTGAACTATATACTAAAGAACAAATTAGATAAACTAGTATAAGGGATATCAGACCATAATCATTGAAAGAGCAGTTTTCATGTGATTTATGACAATTATGAAACCTATATCAACCCAGGACAGTGAGAGCAATACAATGGAGGCAGGATAGGATTTACTTCTTATAAAATTTGTAGTCTAATCTTCCATAAGTTACTAGAAAAAAAAATGGGGTTTGTGATCCTGATCAAAGATTTTTCCTACTTAATATATTTCAAATGATTTTTTGCTTAAATATGTATGACCTACCTATGATAAAAGGGAGACATATGTCAATCTGGTGCCTCCTCTAGCAATATGTACTTGTATTAGATTTAGTAAGGTATTTCAATGTAACAACATTGGTAAAATCTACAGATATAGATGCTTTCTAGAGAAAAGGATATTTAATGTTTATTGCTTTCTGAGATGATTAAAATATAGTTATATTTGCAGCAATACTGGTAATTTTGTGTATCTAAAATGTATCTTTGGGAGACAATATTTATATAACTAATTTTTTGATCCTTCAGATGGAAGTGATGGCACTTTCTCCTTAATGCATTAAAATAATATAAGAAAATAATGGTAATTTTCTCTGAAAAAAATTACTTCTGTATTTTAATATCTCAAAATCTAAAGCTATGGAACTCATAGAGAAAGGATGTATGAGGAGCCAAAGTGACTAGAGAGATCTATTATTATTGGTTTCATTCTGAGTACATATGCTCTCTAAGCACTTAGAACTGTTCTATTTTTGATCAATGAATTAGACACTTAAATCAAACTCTCTCTAATCTATCTTTTCATTGTTCAGCTCTTTATCTGACAAATGAAAATTTTTATCACATCTATACTAAAGGTAAAATGAAATTTCAGAGTTTTTATGTGATCATAAAAACATGTATGTTTGCAGACATATATATTTATAATCAATATTTGTAGAAATATCAAATATTTCAAGTATCTTAATTCTCATTAATTGAAGTCACGTTTATAATACTCATGTATGTTGTAGTAAATTATAGTTAATCTTACTGTAATAGGAATAATGACGATCAATTAAAACAAATGGTATTCAGAATAAGAAAAATTACTTGACTAGAGGGATCAAGATGGCAGAGTAGAGAAAGTAAATTTACAAAATGCGGCATGGCATGTTACTAGGAAAGTGGACAAACAGCTTCTCTTTGAGGTCAGTTTAAAAAAAAATCCTACTGGGATTTAATACTGGACTCTCGGGGATACAGAAGTTAGGATAGAAAAAATAAATAAATAAATAAATAAAAGAAGCCCCCAACTGCTACTCTTGCAAGTAATATATACCTCAAGGAAAGAAAAAAAAAAAAAAACAGAAAGAAAGACAATTGGAAACTGACAACCAACATATAATATTATAGACATTTTTCAACCATCAAAATGATCTTCCATCAAGAGTTTATATATATTTTATTTTAGTGAGCTGAATGGTCCACAGACATTTGAACATATGCATATTTTTCTCACTCTTATTTCAAGCATTTTTTGAAGGAAGTTATTTTCTTGACTCTGTCTTTTGAGGACTAGGGTTTTTGAGTAGTATATCTTGATTTTGTTTTATATTTTTTGTTTGTTTGTTTTATGTTGTTCTTCTCTTGTGTATTTCCCTTGATTCCCTTGCTATTTTCTTTTGCTAAAAGCCAAGTTCTATTGTTCTCTCTTTCACACTTCCTTTAACTACTTATGACTACTCTCTCTTTCTCATCTTCCTTCTCAGTTATTACATTTTCCAATAAAATTAAAAAAAATCGTGAAGTTGTGGACAAATGTCTAGAGATTTATGAGCTACCCAAATTGAATCGGCAGGCTATAGAAAATTTAAACAGATCACTTTCAAGCAATGAAATTGACGATGCCCTCTTAAAAGCCTACCAAGAAAGAAAAGCCAAGAACCAGATGGATTCTCACTCAAGGTCTACCAGACCTTCAAAGAAGAATTAACACCATCCTTCTCAAACTAAACCATAAAATAGAAAATGAGGCAAAACTTCCAAACTCATTCTATGAAGCTAGTATCACTATGATTCCAAAACCAGACAAAGAGACATCAAGGAAAAAAACTTTAGACCAATATCCCTCAATAAACATAGATGTGAAAATTTTCTCGAAGATTCTGGCAAATTGCATACAAAAGAATATTAAAAACACACTGTACCATAATCAAGTGAGCTTCATACCAGGGATGCAAGGTTTGTTCAACATATAGAAATCAATAAATGTAATACACCTCATCAATAGACTTAAAGACAAGAATCGTATGATTATCTCAATAGATGCAGAGAAAGCATTTGACAAAATACAGCACCTCTTCATGTTCAAAACAGTAGAAAAACTAGGAATAGTAGGATCATACCTCAATATTGTAAAAGCTATCTATGCTAAGCCCACGGTCAACATCATTCTAAATCGAGAAAAATTGCAAGTATTCCCTATGAAAACTGGAACATGTCAGGGACGTCCTCCTTCACCACTCCTATTAAACAGTATTTGAAACTCTACCCAGCACAATTAGTCAAGAGAAAGAAATTAAAAAGATACAAACAGAAAAAGAAGAGTTTAAATTATCCCTATTTGCCTATGACATGCTCCTTTGTTAGAAGACCCAAAAAAACTACACCAGAAAACTTCTAGAACCCATAAATGAGTTCAGCAAAATAGTAGGATATAAAATTATCACCCATAAATCATTGTGTTCATATATATCAAAGATGAATCCAGAAGAAAACTATCCCATTCACATTAAACTCAAGTAAAGTACCTGGGCATCAGTCTAACAAAAGAGATAAAAGATCTCTACAATGAGAACTAGAGAGGAATAAAAGAAATTGAAGAAGACCTTAGAAGATGGATTGATCTCCCATGTTCTTGAACAGGCAGAATTAATATTATCAAAAAGGTCATATGCTCAAAAGCTCTATCAAAGTGAGAAAAGTGAATCAGGAGGCATCACAATACCAGACCTTAAATAGCACTACCATGCTATAGTAACAAAAAAAAGCAAGGTATTGGTACCAAAACAGACATGAAGACCAATGAAACAAAATACAAGACACAGAGACAAACCCACATACATTTGTCTCATACTAGACAGAGCTGCCATGAACATATATCAGAGAAAAGACAGACTCTTCAACAAATGGTGCTTGGAAAACTGGAAATTCTTATGTAGAAGAATGAAATTGAACTCCTATCTCTCACCCTGCATAAAACTCAACTCAAAGTAGATCAAAGATGTAGACATTAGATCACAAAACCTACAACTACTAGGAAAAATGTTAGACCCAACACTTCATCATGTCAGCTTAGGAACCAACTTCCTCAACAAGACTTTGAAAGTGCAAGCAGTAAAATCAAGAATCAATAAATTGGATAACCTTAAACTAAAAAGCTTCTTCACAGCCAGGGAAACAATTAAGAACATGAAAGAGAGCCTACAGAATGGGAGAAAATCTCTGCCACCTGCTCCTCAGATAAAGCATTAATCTACAGTATATATTAAAAAAAAACCCTCATAAAACTTAATGCCAACAAAACCAAATAACCCAATATATGGGCAAAAAATAGCACAGATAATTCACTGAAGAAATACAAATGGTCAACCAAAATATGAACAATATGGCCATTCCTCTCTCACAATTAGAAAAATGCAAACTAAAACTACACTGAGATTTCATCTCCCTTCAGTCCGAATGGCAATTATAAAGAATGCAAGAAACAATAAATGTCTGTAAGGATGTGGGGAAGGAGGTACACTCGTATATTGCTGGTGAGACTGTAAACTTCTGCAACTACTCTGGAAAGTAGTGTGAAGTTTCCTCAAATAACTTGGAATAAAGCCACCATTTGACCCAGTTATTCTACTCCTTGCTATGTACCCAAAGGACTTAAAAATAATATACTACAGTGATGCAGCCACATCAATGTTTATAATAATAGCTCAGTTTTCAATAGCTAAACTATGGACCCAACCAGGTGCCCTTCAACAGATGAATGGCTAAAGAAAGTGTGAGGAAAGCGGGGTGGGAGGGAAAGGGAGGGGGGAGAGGAGTAACAAAGATGGTGGAATGTGATGGATATTATTATACAAAGTACATGTATAAAGACTTGAATTGGGTGTCAACATACTTTATATACAAACAGAGATACAAAAAAGTGTGGCATTTATGTGTATTAAGAATTGTAATGCAAAAAAAAAATAGTGTTACCTTAGATTAGGTAGAGGGAAGTGAAAGGAGGAGAAGGCAGGGGATGTAGGGATAAGAAAAATAGTAGAATAAAACAGGCATTATTACTGTATGTATGTATGTGACTGTATGGCCAATGTGATTCTACAATATGTATTCTCAGAAAAATGAAAAATTATATCCCATCTATGTATGATACATCAAAGTATATAAGTGCATTCTACTGTCATGTAGAACTAATTAAAACAAATAATAAAAAAGAAAGTGGCATATATATATATAAAATATACATTTATTATATATATATGGTTTTATATATAAACATATATATATTGGAATATTTATAAACTATAAAAAATAATGACTTTATGACATTTGATGAAAAATGGATGGATCTGGAGACTACTATGCTAAACAAAATAAGCCAATCCCAAAATACCAAAGATCAAATTTTCTCTCTGATATGTGGATGCTAACACACAACAAAGGAGGAGGAGATTAATAGAAGTTCAGTAGATTAGACACAGGGGAATGAAGGGAAGGGTTGGAGGAAAAGAATAGTAAATACAATGGAATGATTTTGACATAACTTTCCTATGTACACATATGTCTATATTACAGTGTATCTCCACATTATATAAAACCACAAGACTGGGATTCTAATTAGAATAAGAAATATTCCATGCTTGTATAAATAAGTTAATTTATACTCTACAGTCACGTGGAACAAAAAAAAGAACAAAAAAATTTAATCAACTTATTCATAAGTCTCCTATGTTTTTACAAGTGAAATGTTTTTCAGACCTTATGACAGAAAATTGTTTGTCATTGAAGTATGGATGGTAGACAGAAATAGTTGTAGAGACTGACTCATTTTGCTCAGTAAGTTTATTGGTTATAGTAGGGAAAATTGTCTTCAACATTTCCTGGGAATTTTCTTACCTAGCAATGTTGAGATTAAAGATCAAGAATATTTTTAAAAAACATATGGAGGATTATAGATTATGTTCTTTCCCCAACTCCTTTCTTCATCAGCTCTCTCTCTCTCACACACACACACACACCAGCATTGTGATCCCCATATACAAAATCTTTGAATGTCTTTTATCTCTTTGACTAGATTTATAGACAATAAAATAGTGTCATGTGATGAAATGTAGCTTAGTTTATGCATGGAAAATACAACATAGAAAATTACTACCTATATATTGTTTTAAAAGAAGGATTAGTAGTAATATAGGAGATCTAGAAAAATAGAAAGAGTATAATAATCAAGCAAGTGGTAAGCAATTGGACTGATGATAGAGACTACACGTTTCTGTTATTGTATTTCAAATTCTTTATAATTTTCATTTCTCCAAATCTCCATTCTCTGATTAGTCTATTTATTTGCAGATGGTATAATTGTTTCCAAATTTCTAAGATTCTGTGCTTATGGTTTAGCTTATTTATATCAGGACAGCTGACTTCAACAGCTGGTTTTCCCTCAAATAGACTTAGTCAATAGTTTTTCATTTCAATCAATTCTGATCATCTGATTGACTATAATAGAATAATTTTATAGAACATCTCAGGAGTTTTCTTTGTACTGAAATTAAAATTGATAAAATTTAGAAATAAAAATTTGGTAAATATCACATGCCAAAATTTATCATTAAGATGAAGATTAATGGTATTAAAAATAAATTTTTACTTATTTTTATAAAATAAACAGTTATCTTGTGATCTTCTAAAATTTAATTGCAGAAAACACATGATCTAAGAAAAATAACATATAAGAAGTGATCCATAGTCACATCTCTCTCTAATCACAGCCAGGAAAGTTACTGATTATAAAAATTTATGATTGAGCTCAAACAGATAATTCAAAATAAACTCCCCATCTCATGGTCCACAACCTTAATCACTTTTTCAAAGACTCCTGTCCTCTTTTATAAGTAAGGTAACAGATATATAGGTTTCAAGAATTAAGACCTAGTTATTTTTGAGGGAACATTTTTCAGTCAATCCCATAAAGTGACTATGAGATAGTCAAGTTGATACACTGGATGTGTGTAATACATGTATCATCTGTAGAAGTTATACTTGTCATCTGATACTTCCTAAAACTAGGAACATACTTATTGAAATCTGCTCTGCTTATAACATTTCTTAGATTAATTCCAGAGCTATTTTTAAAACTGAACAAGGAGAAACAAAATAAATTTATAATAAAACACTGTAACTGAATTGAGTAATATCTACTCCTTTAAAACATCTAAGCATACCTAGAAATGTTAACTGACACATTTTTCTTAAATCACAAACTAAGCAAAAAATAAAATCTATTCCAACTTCCATCAATATTATTTTCCTCTTCTGTGCCATGGTTAGGCCATTTTATGATATGGTCGACAGTCTTCTGCATTGATAAACCTGTTAATGGATGTGTGGATATGACTCACATGTAGAAAGGATGACTACTTCTGGGCCTACACTGCCATTTACTTCATTACTGCCATTTCCCCTTAAGGGACACATTGTAAGGGACCTAAATGGTCCTCTGAGGTAAGCTGGAGTAAGGTATGCACTTTATCCTTTCTTGGCATCTCCACAAAATTCCTACATATTAGAAACAAGCTTGATATTTACTAGTGTCCACCTCTCTAGATAGTCTATTCTGTGACTTCTGAAGCAGGGACATATTTCCTTTGAAATATGTATACATTATTTGCCTTCAGAAAAATGTGGGGAGCAAGCAGTTTAATTGTCAAACTACTGAAGGCAAATGTAACCCTCCCAAAAACAAATTGACTATTTGTGGATCAACTTCTTTATTTGATAAGGGGAGGGAAATTTTGTAACAATAAGAAACATTTTTCTGGTTAGACTGATGACTAGGACAGTATTTGTGCCTACCATCAATGAATTACTTAGACATCTTCACTGTCAGAACCACAAATTATCTCTACATTTGTGAATTTTCCTCAAGGATAACATATCATAAAAACACTAATTCACAATGTGTAATTTCTATGCTAATTATTCTTTTCAAAATTTGTTTGTTGCTTAAGCTAGTGATTCTCATAATTAAATGTGCTTCAAATATATCAGAAGGATTTTCAAAATTTCTGATTCAGTAACTCTGTATATGAGCCTGAAAACTTGCATTTCTCAGTCTCTAGATAATACTAATGGTTATAATAGAGAAAAACAAATAAGATATTGAGGATCTCCTACTCATATTATGATGATATCTCAATAGATGTTTACCTACCTTAATCCCAATAGGAGCAACATGTTTAAGACTACAGCTGATATATGTGTCAAGAAAGAGATTGAGATCTGAGAAGAACGAGGAAATAAAGGGTGTGATGTACATTATATATTCTCTGTATTCTCTCTTCCCATATGTGTGATTTTATATACAACACGCATCATACCTAAGTATGTGTAGGTATATAAGCATAATGTGTGACTACAAGCAAGAAAGTAGAAATATAAATAAAAATATATAGAACAGAATCATCTTTTTGCTCCTTAACTATGAGATAATCAACATTAACTAAAGAACAGTATATTTTCTTGTAATGCCCTAAAGACGTTTCCTTTATAGTTCGCTCAGGAGAAAAATACAGTAATGCATCTGTCTCATCTAGCCAATGAGAGATCATCTGATATGTTGATCTTAGAAATGTGGGATGAACCTAGCTCAATTACCTCAACTAATCAGACTTAAGAATAACGAAGTCTGGATTCTGTGCAGAACCTAGAGAGGTAAAAGAATAGAAGAAGGAGGAGGTCCAAGAATTAAGGGGGTACTAGAAACCCACTTTAAGAAGGTTGTGTCTTGGCTGTAAGGAGGTAGGAGGACAGAAACCAAAACCCTTTCTATCACATCCTGGACTCTGAATGTTTGGGATCAACTGTGAATGATAATGGGTCTTTCTGTTAATGGCCTATCTGTGCTGTGAGTCCTGCCAAATACTGTGGCCATAATGGAAAGGTTATGCTTTCGTGCACTATCACCCTGAGCTCTTGACCTGTGGTGTGATAATCAAAATCCTCACTTGTAAGTCTGCCATCAAATTAGCCAAGCACACTACACCATTACCTCCAAATTGTTAATGGAGGTGTGCCAGAGAGTGAGAGGCAATCCAGCCAACAGCAATGATTCCAAAAGTACACACTCTGAGAAAATGATGTTATATAGACCATTGGGCAGTGTTAAATTCAAGACTAAGTGAATCAGTGATGAGAATCAATCAGGGCCAAGTTCCACTGCCCCAGATGTGAATACTGAAAGCAAGAAGCACACTTTATAGTGTCTTGTTTTCTACCAGAAATCTTCAGACATTATTAACATAAAAAGAATATAAAAACCAGAGTTTATATAAAACTGTGGTTTTAGGAAAAGCTCCTTGACTGTCCTTTTTTTTTTTTTTTTTTTTACCAAGTTCCACTGCTTTACTCTTTTGTAGGAGAAAAAGAAAGAAAGAATACCTGTTCCATATATCTGTACCTCTGAATGGGCAACTTTGGTAGAGTTTACTCAGCAGATTGGCAATATTTAACAGACTTCTTAAATGCTGTACATTTCAGATCTGAACCTTAACCAGTTATTAGGAGGTAACATCTTAACCCTTGTAATATCTTACTTGATGAGTGATTTGGTAGCATTGAGATATCAGTCATATAAGAGTTTAGGCAATGTGATTTATGGTGGATTTATATATTTCTATTGTTGGGACTTTGGGCCATATTTTATCCCTTTGACCATTGTAGGACATGGGGGTCTTAGTAGTTGAGATCAGTCACATGGGAATTTGGCCCACGGGACTGACTTTCTACAAACACCCTGGAAACCAAGACTCAGATGAGCTTCCCTAGTCAACAACAGTTGGTATGTACTGCCAAACATCATTGGTGGGAGTATTAAGTGTTATTGATACCAGTGATGAGAATCGATCAAGGCTAAGTTCCATTTCCCCAGATGTGAAGATTGAACACCCAAGAAACACCCAGGCAACAATAGACAACAAGTTTAATTTAATAAGAAAGACTTCTCTGCAGAGAAGGGGATCCAGTGCTGGTATCTCAGCAAGTGGAGGTGTCCTGCCCCTTTTATACCTTTTGGAATTCCTTTATTCTCATGGCCTCTCCCCCACCCATTTTGAGAACATGACTCCTGGCCAAAGTGACTTGTGACCAAAAGGTGGGCCAAAAGTAGAGTGATCCAAAGGCTGGAAAGAGGCCACCCAGAGGTTCAGGCAGAAAGGGAACATTCATTAAAGTCCCTTGAAGGGAGAAACATTTCCCTGAAACAGGTCATTTTGACAACAAGTTGCAGCATGGAGAAGGGTTCTGGCATTTCATGTTCTCCTGAATCAGCCCCTATCTTTCTGACTCAGTCATTTATTACCTACACTGTCTTTTTGTCCCCCAGCCTCATTATCACTGCAAATCCACTGAGAAAGTACAACTGGAAATGTAGGTTGGGTCTTTTCTGGACTCTTCCATGAATATCTTGTCTCTTTGCAAATTTTAAGCTACTTATTTACACTGGAGTAAACTATAAATGTGTGTATTATATTTTATGATTTCTGAGTCCTTCTAGTGAATCATTGAAACTGACAATTGTCCGGGGGTACAAAATTGTCCTAGGTACAAAATAAATTTAAAAAGTTTCCCTACAGTGATAGAAAGATGGATCATAAGTGTTTTCGGCAGAATCAGTGGAAGAATTCACTATAATGTGAATATGACAATACACTACAAATACATTTATCCATACAACAAAAATTTATTGACTGGCTTCAGGCAACTAAGATGTAAAGTTTAAAAATTTTAATGTAAACATTTTTATCTATTCATTAAATTGTTTGTTGGTTATGGTGGTATTTATGGACTTGTTTATTTAGATCTGAATCTAAATAAACAAATATGCCTGAATCTTTCACACTGGATATTTGCTATGTGAAGTAATGGCTGAGCATGAGGAAGCAGAGCCTAAATTTCCAAGAGTAGTAACAGATGAACCTGTGTGACATACACCCTGCATTACCAGGAAAGACAGGACAAGGTCTTCCCATTTTGCAATAATAAGGTAATAGAGAAAGGTAAAGTCAATTGAAGATGACACTAGGTGAGGGGAAATCATCTCCATGCCTCTTTTCAACTAGCAAAGCTGGTTTTAGGACCTCAGCTGGACCAGGTGTCTCAGAGAACAAGTCAGCCTCTCTGGACATCTTACTACCATTACCAAAAATTGTCATAACAGACAGACATTCAAGTGTATGAGACTGTGGGGTGGATGGTGCTCCCAAGAGAGTTCAAAGTGCACAACTAGAAGAAGGGGCTCCATGCTTTGCTTCTCTGCATAAAACCTTCATTGATTTTTTTTTCCAGATTCATTAACCTCATAGGTATGAGAACTCTGATTCAAATTCAGGATTTAAATTGCCTTTAAATATTGGGTTTGGCTTTGTTTTTTACCACTTTTATTTCTTTTCAGAGGTATCAGGTGTGAATAATTAGAAACAGGTGTTTTAGAAACTGTCAAGACATGACAAAAATCCAAGGTCAAAACCTGACTCTAGTTTATTGTGAAGTTTGACTTTGTAATACTGATTAGGGTCAATAATTGTCCAATTTCTGTGTAGAATTTACTGATAATTGCAGTGGCATGTGTGAGTTAACAGAAATACATAATGCATTTATTAATTGCTCCTGAGCTGATTTCTGTGCTAATTAATATGAGTGTATTATAGAGGGCAATAAAAAATCAGTAACCTCTCAAGTACATTGCCTAAGAAATACCTGCTGCAAGTAAGTTTCATTTACTGGATGATATAAAAGGAATTCTATAAAATACTACACATACTTATATAATTTTAGTTCTAATGTTAAATTTGTGTTTTTTTAAATTTTTGGATTCTAGTGGTAAATTATCAGTTAATTTTATTTTTAGAAGTATATTGTTTATGCTTCTACTCATTTCTCTATGTCTATTCCCTACTCTTATTTCCTTAATGCTTAATATGGACCTTCATGTGTTATATTCTTTTGAAATGTATGCTTTAGTTTTTTGATTTACTAAAATTGCACTTTGCTTGATAATTTTTCTATGTAATAAATTTTTACTCAATATTGTTCAAATGTTTTTATCAGACTGTTTGTCAGACAAGTTGCTTCTTTGGCATTTAAATACCTTTGAGTATTTCATTATTTGTATCTTGTCCATGCTTCAGTAATGACACCCAGGATTTTGCTCTACTTCTTAGTACTAGGCAGAGTTGAAATTAATATCTCACTGTTGGCTTGTTTGGGAAATAAAAGGAATCCCTCTGTGATTTCTGAGCCATGAATTATAAGAGCACTTACATTATCTAATACTGTCAAGTTGCTTTTCAGTGTGGCTGCAACACTATAAATTCTTGAGAGCTGAGCAAGATGGTTTCTGTTTTCTGGAAATTTGGCAGTATCAACCTTACTAACACTTATTCTGAACTCTAAACAACTTAAGCATCTTTCTCTTTTTAATTATTTACTCGTGTTCTTCTTTTTGAACTTTGTGTTTCTTTGGCCTATATCTGTATTATGTTTTTCACTTTGTTGATTTCATCAGGACTTCTTTGTATTATAGATATCACTATAATATTATTGTAAATGTTTAAAATGTATTTTTCTTATATTTTTAATCTCTTAAATTTGCATAAGCTAAATTTTATTGGATAAAAATTCTGGACTTAATTAGAAAAACTTAACTGTGATTAACTGAACTCTAGTATTTATTTATTATTTGTGATTTGTTTTGACAAGGCTGAAGTAGTCTTTTCCCAATCCTAAGATAAAAATAAATATTTTACATGTTTACTTTATTACCTTTATATTTTTTACACAAGTTTTACATTCACTTGGGGCTAGGCTTTTTAAGCAATACAATTAAAATTTTACTCTCCTCTGTGCATCAAGCTTTTTTCCCCTAGCATCACATATTAAATGCTTGAATACTTTTCGTTCCATATGTGATATCTTATATTTCCTATAAAGATACTTATGCATGTTTCAGAGATTTATGTATCTTTACTTTGCCTTTCTGCTCCTTATCCATGGGCATACTGCCTTTTTTTGGAATATTTTTATAACATATGTTTTCATATCTAGTATTGCAAGTTCTACATAGTATTTATTATTTTTCATAGTTAACATACATCCTTGTGGACTGTTATAACTTTAAAAAGCTTTAAAATTCTTGGACATATGAAACATTAATATAATATTTACCCCAATAAGCATTTATTATTACTTTTTCATCTATTTTTATAAGTTAGATTAATATAGAAAAAAATATACTGTTAACTACTTTTTGATTGCTCTGGGATTTTTTTGATTACTATAAATAATGTTACTATGAATATTTTTTTCATGGTACTTATGTGTAAGAGTTTCTGGAATGGATAGGAAAAATGCCACAATTTGGACATGGATCTATGTAAGCTGGGTTGTAATAGATAGCATCAAATTATATTATGGGGTAACTATAGGAAGCACTATGCTCAGTAGTAGTGTATGAATGTTCCCCATGATACATATTTTGCCTCATTCACATTGTCAAACATTTAAACACTTTGCCAATATACTATGTATGAAGAGTTGTTCTACACTGTGGTTTTATTTGCATTTTCTGGATTACTAATATTATTGAACATCTGACCAAGTTCCTGGATGATCTCAAGCAGAGCTGCCAGATTTACTTGACCATCTGCCTAACCAGAGACTCCTATTTCCATAAGGGAGAAATAAGTCATGGAATATTGGAATCGCTGTGTAATCACATCTGAGTCTAAAACTAATATGGAAAACTTGTCAGACAACAGACATTTTCTGTTTTGATCAAAACTTATTTTTATACAAGCCAATTGTGAAAATAGAGAAAAGAAATTGCTAAAACATTGCATTCCCATATACTCTGTATGTTATCTCCCTTATTTTTTCTTGCAGAATGTTACATTGCTACAATTAGTGAAACCATATTGATACCTATCTTAGTTCAAATTGCTATAAGAATATATATCAGACTGGATAATCCTTTAGCAACAGAAATTTATTTTTTAGTTATGGAGGCTTATAATTTTAAGATGTGTTTTCCAGAAGATTTAGTCTGGTCAGGGTCCATTCCTCCTAGAAAATGCCTTCTTTTATTTTTACATGTGACAGGGGAAGAGAGCTCTCTGGGGCCTCTTTTATAAGAGCAATAACCCCATTCATGAAGATGGAGTTTTCGTGACTTAATCGCACTCTGATAGTCTTACCTTCTAACACTATCACCTTCATGATGTGGTTTTGCTATGATTTGCATCTGAAATGTACCCCAAAGTCTCATGTGTTGAAGTGTTGGTCCCCAAAGCAGCAAAATTAGAGGTGAGGAATCGTGGAAGTGATTGGATCATGAGGGTTTTGATCTCTTTAATGGATTAATCCATTGAGGAATTCATGAATGAGTGGACTACTGGGAGATGGTGGAAGCTAGGGGGTGGGACCTAATTGGAATAAGTTTGTTCTCAGAGGTATGCTCTTGGGAGTATAACTTGTCCTCAGCCCCTTCCTTGCTCTCTCTCTGGTTCCCAGCCACAATGAGGTGAACAACTCTGCTCCACTACATCTTCTCTACCACAATGTTCTGCCTCATCATAGACCCATAACAATAATGGAGCCAGCTGACTATAAATTAAAATTTCTGAAACATTGAGACAAAATAAATCTTTTCTCCTCTCAGTTGTTATTTTCAGGCATTTTGTCACAGCAATATAAAGATGACAGACACAGGATTCAACATGGTTTTGTGAGGATGTAAATATTTGGAGCACAGCAATATTTTATTCTTTATGAAATACAGATTTAATTTTAACCTAATATCTTTTTTATTTCCTCAAGATCTAATTGTTAGTTGCTAAGTCTTATAAAGTCTCTCTTTACCATGGCAGTAAGAATTTCCCCATTTTGGTGAGCTTGACATTTTGAGAAGTTTTGTTGATGTACTTCGAAGGATATCCTATATAGGAATTTGTTTAATGTTCTCCCCATTCTTATATTGAGATATGGATTTTTGAAAGGGATATAATGGTGAAAATTGACATATAAATAACATTATAAAAAGGATAGATACTATCAATATGATTTATCACTTTTGATCTTGTTCATCTCAGTGGCCATATTCTTCCATTGCAAAGGAAGACAATATGCACAATTCAAAATTGGGTGTTTAAAGTGACTTTATATCTTTCATAAAATAAACCCAAAATGGTTTGTAGACCTAAATGGAAAATTCTAAATCAACACTACTAGAATAAGGCATAACAGATAATTCAGAAGACTTTGGGTTTGATTATGACTTTTCAGAAAAGATATCAAAGGTACAATCTATGAAAGAAAAAATTGATAATCTGAATTTTATTCAAATTAAAAACTTCTCTGTGAAAGACATTCTGAATAAAATGAGAAAAAAAAACCACATACTGAGAGAAAACATTTGCAAAGACATATTTGATAAAATAATGTTCTCTTAAATAGCCAAAGAACTCTTAAAATTGAATATTAAGAAAATTATCAACTCAATTTTAAAATGAGCAAAATATCTAATCGAACATCTCACAAAGAAGATATAAACAAACTAAATAAGTACATTAAAAGATGCTTAGCATCATATGTCATTAAAAAATTAAAAATTAGAAAACTGAAATACAAGTATATCCTAGTAAAATGGCTATTGTTCAAAACACTGACAAAAACAAATTCTATAAGAATATGAAGCTCTAAGATCTCTCATTCATCGATGAAAGGAGTGAAAAATGGCATACCCATTTTAGAAGATATTTTGCATTATCTTATGAAAAAAATGCAATATATTTGCATGGTATTTGTTCAAATATGTTGAAAAAATATGTCCACCCCAAAACTACACACATAGATTTATAGCTGTCTTATTTATAATTGACAAAACATGCAATATCATGATGTCCTCCCATATTTAATGATTTAATATTTAAATATTAATATATAAATATTAATAAATAGTATTCACTGCTAAAATAGCTTATCTATCAAGCAGTTAAAAGGTGGAGGTAACAAATATGTATTACTAAGTGAAAACATTCAATCTGAAAAATGTATACTTTAGGATTTCAACCATACAACAACATTCATGAAATTGCAAAACTATGGAGACAGAAAAGTGATCTCTGCTTGTAAAGCCTAAGTGATAACTGAGTGGTGTACATAGGGTTTTAGGGCAATGAAACAACTGTATGTGATGCCATAATGGTGTACAAAATGTATGTGAATGGTCACTACACATGCCACTATGCCCTTGTCCAAAGTCATACAATGGACAACCTTAAGAATGGGCAATGAACACTAACATGCACTAATTTATAGCAGACTAAAAATTAAAATTTCTAAATGTTTTTGGACTTTGGACAATAATGATGTATAAATATTGGTTTATTGATTATAACAAGTCCACCACTTTGGTGAGGAATGCTGATGGTGAGGGAGGCTGTATTCCTATGTGGGGAGGAGGTATGTGTGAATGCTTACATATTCTGCTCAATTTTTCTGTGACCCTAAAGTTATCCTTAAAATAAAGTCTAGGAAAAGATAAGGAATAAAGTTAGGTTCATAATGGTGTCTAATATTAATTTAAATGCAACCAATAAAATAATTAAACAGTTATACCTAATAAGCAACCAAACGACAGAAAACAGAATCATAAAATATAGTCAATTATTCCAAAAGAACAAAATGAGAACAACATTCATGAATGGAGTGCAACTTCTCATTTGTCTGGTTGCATATGATGTAGAGTTACACAGGTCATGTAATCATATAAGCCCATAGGGGAATAATGTCCAGTTCATTCTATTACCATTTCTCTCCCTGTGCCCATAAGATGTGTCAAAATGCATTCTACTGTCATGTATAACGAGTTAGAACAAATTTAAAAATTTAAAAATGAGAACAAGCTGGATGAGTTAGAAACCAGATTTTAAAACCCTATCACAGCTGTGAGTACACAAAGAGAGTTAGAAGATATAAATTTAATAAAGGAAATGACAAGCCTGTGCTAGAAAGGAAGAGGTCTGTGGCTTTGGTCCTCCCCTGAGCTTCTTGGTTTTGCCCTCCCTCTGCTCTGATCTGTGCACATGGATAGTAGCAGTACATTTTCATTATCCCCATTTCCAAAAATTTCACTGAATACTCTTTATTAACTGTTCCTATTACTTTTGAATTATCAGTCTACATAAGAAGGAAAGAAATAAACATAAAATCAATAGTTAAAACAATCTCCAAATATAAACACTCTGAATCTTAAATGTGTGTAGTAAAAATGCTAGATCTAGAGATTACTTTGAAGATTACGTTGGATTTGAGGATTATTTTCAATGTAAGATCAAATAGGTACTCTTAAGAAAGCTTATAATTCTCTTTTTGAAATGAAAGTCTAAAGTTTAGAATTTTCACAGAAACTACATATATAACAAAGAGATGCGTGTTTCATAAATCTTGCAGTAAAATGCGAGTCAGTAAATCAGCAAGCTTCTTCTCTTGCATATTTTAGAAGCAAAACATGTTTTCTGGTAAAGCAAATCAATAGAAGAGGACTCTAAAATTTTTAAGAAAAGAAAACAAAAGTCTGAATTAGAAATATATGTGGGTAATATCTTAACTGTGCTATTAGGCAGCTCAAATACAAAAAAGTTTGGCAGAAACCTGAATGGATTATAATATATTTGCAGGTACTATAATACATGACATTATATCAAAAAGTCAGAATAATCATGAAGTCACTCTTTTTTATATAAATGTACTGCAGCCTACCAATTCTTAAATTCATTTGTTGAAGTACTAGAAATATATGAAGTTATCTTTACATATGTCTGTTACCTGGTAATAAGGGACATGTAGAATTTAGCAAAGAAACATTTGATGTATATGCATTTGTGTAGTCATTTTGGAAGGCATACAAGGAATATGATAGGAAAATAGCTATAAACATGCACTTCACTTATTCTCGGTCACCCATGTAAGTGGAGGATTTGATCAACCAGAGAAAAAGACTCTGACTTGGGACTCTCAGATATGTACAAACTAAGCATAGAACAATATGGGACCAATGTTTGTCTGAATTTTTTGTCAAATCTTCCTTCTATGCAAAAAGGGATTGATAAAAGCACTCTTTTTAAAAATTATCTGAAACTTAAATTAGGTACTATTTGTGAAATATTTAGAATTGTGATAGCACAAATAAGGTACTCTTTTTAACATAAATAAAATTGATAAATTGAAGATGGTGAATCCATGATTGAAATTACAGTTTAAAATGAGCACTAAAGCAATAATAGAATAACAAATAAAATAAAGAATGGTGTGATAGATTTTAGTTTCCAATATGATTAAAATTAAAAAATTAAGAAAATTGTTCTTTAACATGTTCCATTTCTTCTTTCCTCATGTTAACTGTTTTAGGAGAGCTTTTGATGGGATCCTCTTTAGTACGTCACACATTTTCTGGTTTCACTACAAAAACTGAGAAAATGTTAAGACTTTTCTCACTCTTCATTTCTATGTTTCTAACTTAAGCATGTAATGAATAGAATGTTTTATTTACTAATTTAATTTGAAGAGACTAAAGTGTACTTCACTTAAAAACTTTAAAAATTCTTAATTTTTCATATTAATCTTTCAAAATAGTTCCATAAAAATTTTTAGAAATACCATTAATGTTCATTGAAAGAGAAGAAAAATCATTTCAAGAAGGTTTGTACTACCAATTTAAACAAAAATAATTGCTGACATTTGCTGCTTGCTCTTTACCAGGCACATAGTGAAGGACTTTTATTTTACTTAATATTGTTTCAATTCTTATGGAGTAAGTGTCTGTACTTCGCCATTATCTGATAGGAAGTTTAAACTGGTTAGGTGGTGACAACTAAGGACTGGAGCCTGGGCCAGCCAAATGCAGGGGTGATGAGAAATGCTCGGCCAGAGTTTCTGTTCATGGAGACAGACCTTGACCTTGAGCTGGAAAGCAAAGTTCAGGCCAGTGACAAGTTTCTAGAATGCACTGTCCTTTTCAGTGTGGCCTTTGGGGTGGTCCAAGTAAGAGGTTAGGAATCCCCGAAGGGAGCCCCTGTCTTTCTTCCCTTGTAGTAAACAGAGTATGGGCAGATAAAGCAGATGGTAAAAGTTCAATTTGATTAGAGTGGCCAGATGGAATTGGATGACAAACTTGACATAGTTTGAAAAAGAAAGCAGTATGGATTTGAGAACACAGACCAACAAATCACAGAGAGCGCGAAAGCATCTGTAACAAAGTAAAAGGGGGGAAGATGTATGAGGAGCAGCAGATATTTCTCTTATTGAAGGATTAGATGTCTAAACAATCTGTCAGCCAAAATTCAATTGAAAGAAAGATTTATAAAAATGATAAAAGAAAAAATAGTAATATTTATCATGATAGTCTGTCATAATTTGAAGGAATGAGTTTATATTCCCTGCTCATTTTCAAAGAGAAGCATGATTTAAAAAAAAAAGCCTAGAAAATAATATCTATGAAGTTTTATCTATCACTTGAATTTTTATAAAACTGAGGAATTTTACATTGGAACTGTGCTATTTTAATTATCATACACAAACAAAAATATAAAAAGGTACTAGAATTATTGTAGACAATATAAAATGTTCATAAAGTATAAAGTCTTTATAGTGACAACTTTAAAATAAAATAAAATTAATTTTATTCAAAAAGTACCATACAATATCTATTTTTTAAATATTGAAAAGGGAAAAACGAATTTAGCACATAATGAGAATAATATAACACTATATAACAAAACTCCAGATATACAGTTTACATCATTTTAGATGAATTTTATTTCAACTAAAGGAAAGGATAATGATAGAATTGCTTTTAAGATGTTTGGCAGCATTTGGCAATCCAAATTCAGAAAATTGGATTTTAATCCAGTATATGTATTGTGAATCAGCTACCCAATGTTTCAAATAGTGTTGGTTTTGACATTTTAAAAAAAGATAAACTCCTTTTGTGTAGAATGTCATGTGCACCTTAGGATTTTCACAAGCTCTGCCCTTCCCTGAACTGAATGTTCATGCCAACATCATCCCTGGAGCTTTTGAAAAAGCCTTTGCATATTTCCAAAACTGTGCAGAATGGATGGAAAGAAGGCAGGCAGGAGGGAAGAGATCTGTCATGCTCCATTGATAAACACTGCTCTGTGAGGAGCATACTTTTTTAAAGTATGGATATTCTATTCCATATGCAATATATACCTTATATTCTCAAGAAATTGTAGATGGGTCCAAGAAATGCCGTCAGGCACATGCATTCTGCAGTTATTTTCTTTCTATGAAAGGAGAACCATTATGAAATGTCCCTCACTATAAACAGGGATAACTAACATTGGACCACCAGAAAAAAAAATTTGTCCTAATCTGAATTCATTTATAAAAATATTTTCATTTTGCAATTATGTATTAATAAAATAGTTTATAAACATTTGTTAGAAATTATAATCAGAAAAAGGCAAATATCCCCAAATATGAAGTTTAAGTAAATTAGATATCAGTGATTAAGAAAACTCTATTTGAAATATATATTGGGTACCTGATCTATTATAAGAAATGTGACGAATCCTACCCACATTGTACTAATATATTATATATGTATATTATTGCTTATTTATATTACCTATATTTTAAAATTATGATTATTAGCTTGTCTCATTTTATTTCAATAACTTCCCTAAATTTACACATTTTTTCTGTTTTGCACATAAGGGATTTGCAACATTAAGAAATGCATAGTTTTCCAAAATAATATTTTAAATATTACCATAAATAATATCTGTATATAAATCGGTCTCATTATAATAAAGGACAACTAATCATATAGTCATTTTAGGTAAATCTCCAAATAGTTTGACTATTTAGAACATAATATTAGATTTCTGTTAAAATAAGTTATAAAAATATTGAGATTTATTTATATATGTACATAATAGGTATATATAGACCCAAAATACGAGAATGTAAAAAAAAGAATATTCACCATATTTTTCATCTAGGCAAAAACTAATGGGAAACTCTAAGATTTTATAATGTTGCTTTTTTACTTATCATATTGCCTAAAATCAATTATGCTCAATGATAGTTACAAACTTTCTGAAACATAGACTTCATAAAATCATTTTGTCAATTTAATAACAATTAATGTGGAATAAATACTATTTTTCCAGAAAAAGAAGAGTGTTATAAAAAATGATTAGGAGTATAGGTAATATTGTCTAATTGATACTGTAGTATAGAATGTCTCTATATTTTCATTTTTAGTATGTCACAAAAATAAGTCAAAGATAATTCAAAGATATAAAGAGAATAAAATAGCTTTTGTCTCTGGATAAAGTGATTTATAAGAAAGACATTTGTTACCTGAATTCTTGTGGCAGAAAAATAACCAGGGTGCTTCAAAGACATTTTGTATTTTTTTAGGAAAATAACAATGTAGGGTTTTTGGAGGATTGAGATTCTAATGTCAAGGCCATGGAAGAAGAAGATACTTGTAGTGAATTTAGCACAATAATGAGAAGAAAGGCAAAGAATAGAGATAGCATAATCTAGAGAGAGAACTGGAAAGGTGGACTACTTGGGGTGAGCCAAAGCTCAACTTACTAAGAGTGGAGGAGGCAAAGGAATCTAAAAAATAATTTTTATTTATCATTATTATGAATCATTATTCATGTGTTTACCTATTTGTTCAAAAAAATGTTGTCAAAGTAATTGTTTGCCAGGCATCATGATGAATGAGGGTGAATAAAAGACGTGCAATTCCATGGTTCACCCCCTATGTCGGTTGTAGGGGAAAAAAAGACTGCTAAAAACTAAGAAGTAGAAAATAGAGTAAAATATGTATTCAGGGTAGGAAAAGGGATATGAAATAAATCACTAAGGCATTCATTTTTTGACTATCCGGAAAGTAGAACCTTTAAGAGGGTGAATAAAAAAGTCTTCTCAGGTTTGGGAATATCTTCAATGGAAGCTAACACAGATAGGAAGTGAGGACCCAGGCCCTGGCTTGGCAAGTCCTCAGGTCCATGTTTAGAACAATTCTGAAAAACTCTAGCAACTATGAGACTGTTTGTGGGGAGATGAATAAAGACAGATATATAGTAACATTGCCGGCAACGGTAACAAGGTTGGATTTTATTCCAGGTGTTAATGGAAGAAGTGAGTTTGTATTGGAAAGACTGGCCAAACTATCTGCTATTGACATCCAGTATCAAAAACAACAATCACAAGAACAACAATGACAAAGAAAATGTCCTTTGTTATCTAAATATATGTTTAGTACAAGAGCTATTCCTTGGAGGAACAGATTGCATATCACCAAAAAGAAAGAGCTTTGTAAACCATTTGACTCTACTCCCAAGTCAAAATAAAAAAAAAAAAAATAAAACTATTGTAAGACTCCTAAAAAAGAACAAACTAGATATTTGATTTTTGCCCAGAGATTTTGTGAACATTTACATTCATATTTTCTAGATTAGAGGGGTACAACACTAACAGGTGACCTATGTAATACAATGAATATTTTATTTTTTTCTTTTCAGAGTATCATGAAATATGGTACAGACATATATAAAATATTAAAAATTGCTTTTAATTTCTTATAATACAAATATGAATTTTAAAAAGGAGATAAAAAATGCATAGCTAAGTAATACCCTGTACCTGAGATCTTGTCTTAAAATTGGACTGAAATAAAAATAGCTAACACCTTTTCATGATGCAAATGATAATGTTTCAGTGCTATGGTCATGACCATTTACACTGTCTTCCATTTTGTAGGAGACTGTCAGTTAGGATATCCTCAAGTAGCAAAACATCAACTAATAGTGTCTTTTGATATTAAGAAACTTAAAGGTCTCATAGAGAATGAGTATGGAGGGAGGCAGTGTTGTGAGTTGTTCCCAGGTGAAGAATACAAAGAATGCAATCTCTCTTCACTCTTCCATCTACATTCTTGACATGTCCCTTCTATGATATCACAGGATGGTTGCTATCACTTCAGAAGTTTTCTCTTCCCACATTTAATTTAAAAAAAATGAAATAAGACTACCAAAGGAAATTTCTCTCCATTTCCCTATTCTTGTCAAGAAGTAAAATAATTTTCCTTGAGGTATAATAGATCGAATCTTTCCTCCGTGTTTAGTACCACTAAGTAGCCTAAATTCTACTGTGCCTACCAGAGATAAATTGGAAACCGATTACTTACTGACTTACATTGTTCCTTTGGGCTGATCACTGACATCTGAACAAAATTAAGAATCTATTGGTGAAGAAAAAGACAGGAATGGGAAGGCAAGTGTCATCCTTTGTAAGGAAATATATGTATGTTAAGATATAATTCGTTAGCATGTTTAGAAAAAGATAAAATTTGATAATCCAGAAAAGAAATGGGAAGGTATTTTTAATTAAAAAAAGATCATCTAAATGAACATAATATAAATGGGGGAAAATAAAATTCCTCCAGGGGAAAAATAAGAATATTAAAAATATCCAAAGGAGCAAAAGAGATAAATCATTGTGAAATTTCTTGAACAAATAACTTTAATATTTTGGGTGCATTCAGGAAAATAAGAGGCTTTCTATCATATATTTTATTTTATATGTATATATAATATATATATATATATATATATATATATATATATATATATATATTATATATATACATATAGATAGAAAGGTTTTTTTGTTTGTTTGTTTGTGTGTGTGTGTGTGTGTGAGCACGCACGCGCGCGCCAGGGCTTAAACCTATCCATGTGTGCTTATCACTGAGCCACATTTCTACCCTTTTTATTTTATTATTTTAATTTTGAGACAGGATCTACCTAAGTTCCATAGGCCCTCTCTCTGTTGCTGAGGCTAGCCTCAAATTTGCAATCCTCCCTCCTCAGCCTCTATAGCCACTGGAATTACAGTCCTGTGCCACCACGCCTGGTTGATTAGATATTATTTATAGAACACCTTTTTTTGAAGAACAAACTACAATATCAGAACAATTATAGAAGACATCTGAAAACAACGTAATCAAATAAAGACAACATGATTAGAATGGCTAAAATCCTGTGTACTGATAATGGCCCTGCAACTTTCATCTGTTTCTTGTAGAAATGCCAAATAATGCAGCCTCCTTGGAAGACATTTGGGCAGTTTCTGGGGATACAGTAATAGTATTACCATATCATCCACCAAACGATACATTTGTTATTTACTCACATTTGTGGAACTTGTGTCCACTCAAAAAACAGCACATGAATACATACAGCAACTTAATTTATAATTGCCAAAACATACAAGCAAGCTCTTCAATAACTTAATGGATATTTAAATGGTGGTACATCCAAGCAATGGAATAGTATTCACTGCCAAAATGAAATTCATGCATTTTACCAAGTGAAAGGAATCAATCTGAAAGGAGTGAATACTGGATGACCCCAATTATATATATGTGGAAATGCACACCTATGAAAACAGTGAAAAGATCAGTGGGAAAGGAAAGGATGGATAGGTGGGGTATAGGATAGTTTTAAAGCATTGAAACTATTGTTTATGATACTGTAATAGTGAATGTATATCATTGAACATTCGTCAGTAAACAGAACATGCAGCACTAAAATTGAAAGTTAATGCAAAATATGGAATTTGTGTGGTAATAATGTCTCAGTGATGATTCATTGTTTGTAAAAAATGTGTTTTGTCTATTAGGTGGGCAGGGTTGGGGCAGCAGGTACAGAGGAACTCTGCATTCCATTCAATTGTTTTTGTGAACTAAAAATGCTCGAAAAACAGTACAGATTTTAAAAAATAGACCACAGTTTTCAAATTTGTTTTATGAAAAATACTTCAAATTGTTCTTCAAAAATATTACATCATTTTTGTTTGTGATAAGAATATGTATAGTAAGATCTATTCCCTTAGCAAATATTGAAGGACATAATACAGCACTATTAATTATAGTAAGTATGCTACTCAATACCTACAACTATAAAAGTTGAGTGAGTCCTAGCAATCAAGAACCATTTTGTCTTGCATGATCCACACTCAGAACCCACTGAATAGCATTTCTCCTTTCCTCCTGTGTGTGTGTGTGTGTGTGTGTGTGTGTGTGTGACTCATGGCTCAATAAAGCATTATAAAAAATGAATATATATTTCAAAAATTTCAAAATATGTATGCTGACTTATGCTCAGAAATTGTTGCACTCCTACATTAATACTTTGAGACAGAAATAAAATGCATATGCTAGAAGCATCAATATTTATCAAAATAATTCAATTACCCAAGTTAGAAATTGACAGAACTTATCAATATTTGAAGTATATACAATCTATTTTGAAAGTTAATTTTGTTAACCAAAGCTATGTATTCAGCATTCAATAAAAAATGCAATAAAGTCAATGAAGAGAACAGTATCATAAGTATTTACTGTAATAATTGAATACCTAAGCAGTTTTGTGAATATATTTGTATTGTATGTGCATGTTTCTGTGCACACACACACACACACACACAAAGGTTAAGAGGTAACTAAGCATCTAAGAAATTGGGTATGACTATGGCTGTTATTTAAACAGTGGAATTTATTGGAAGTTTACAGTTTTAAAAAATTAATGGGAAGTCTATGAAGCCAAACGTTGAAAGTACATAAGAGCTAATGTCACAGCAGAGGAAATATGATCTAAAGAGGTCCCTTCTGCTACATTGACCCATTTGTACCTGACATTGTCCCTGACATAAATTTCAAGTAAATCAAATTTATTTGTATACATCACTCACTCTAGATTTAAAACACTAAAACAATAATCTAAATTAAAATAACTGAAGGATGATACTTCAACCCCCAGATTAATATATATGGAAAATGGAAATAACTGTACAAAAGGACGCAGGGATTGGCACATCATGATAAATTTAAGGACAATGGGGTACAAGTAAACAGTCTATTCAATAGGTTGGTTCTCATCAGCTAAAAGTTTTCTGAAATATATTACAATCAGAAACTTTAATAAAACCACATTTTAAGAGAGAATAAGCAGCTATTTATAATTTCTTATTATTAGATAAACAACAACATAGATAAGTTAATTCTGATTTTAAAATGTTATTTTAAAATAGAAGTATACTAATCTGTATGACCTATTTTAATAAATTATGTGTAAAGGAAACTTGTAGTTGCCTTGGAAGTATCAACTAATTTGTGTTTGGAGACAGGGAGCAGGATTCCAGGGACTTCTGTTTCAGTTGAAGCAGTTTCCTTATACTTTCTTCATTAGAAGTATGCATAAAAATATTTAGGCAAAGGATCTCAACCCCCAAATTTTGAAAACTCGTGGCTTATGAGATGGCAATTTCCAACCAAAGTATTAAAAATTCAGTATATTACCTAATTTTTGTTCCATAAGAAATTTGATGGTTTTGTTTTACAAGTGAACTATACCTTATGAAGTGCTTACTGTGAAGTAGAAACTTTTCTAGAACTTTCAGTGAGATACTTAATTTAAATAATGGTTTAATTATTCCTTTTAAAAATTAATGTGTGTGTTCACACATGTGTAACAATATAGTAATTTTGAAATATACTTAATTTCATATACTTAAAATATCTTGAGATGTTTTGTTTTTGCCAATTGATTTTCAGTTAAGTTCTTGTCTACATGAATGCATATCATGTTTGTTATGGTTAGGATGAAATACCAAGTGGCTCAAAGGACTAGTAAGACTAAAGTCAATCTCCCAACACACTTACATAAGTGGGATCTCTTCATCATAGAACCCTATCAAAAAGCTTATGTTTTCTTAAAAAGTATACTTGCATAGAATGCATCATACCAACAGAGAACACTAATGTAAATGATGGACTTCAGGCAATTTTGATGTGTCTATGTAGGGTCATTAATTATAAAGAGTACACCACTACAGTGGAGGATGTTAATGATGGGGAAGGCTATGCACATTGGGAGTCAGGAGATAGACAGGAAGTCTCTTTTCCTTTATCTTAATTTTGCTGTAAATCTAAAACTGTTCTTAAAAAACAAAATTTTTAGAAACAGTGAAATTTGAACAATATGAAACATATGATATTGATATTATAACTTCAAAATACTTCAGCCATGATGAAAATACATTTTTACATAATCCTTTTACTGAAAAACATTATATATATATGATATTAAAGTTATCACTTCCCCTTAAACAGTTGTCAATCATACACATTTAGTCTCTAGTTTTTAATCCACAAATAAAAAAAACATTTTAATATACAGCCTATTTCAATTTCTTATGTTTTCTTTAGTTGCAATCATAACTAGCTGTATTCTTGATACATTTTATTTTGCATACATTTTTCATTTTTTATTCTAATTTGTTATATATGACAGCAGAATGTGATTAAATTCATATTACACATATAGAGCACAATTTTTCATGTTTCTGGTTGTACACAGAGTCACACCATTTGTGTCTTCTTACATGTACTTAGGGTAATGATGTCCACCTCATTCCACCGCCTTTCCTATGTCCATTCCTCCTCTCTTCCCTTCCCTCCCCTTTACCCTATCTAAAGTTTGTTGTTCCTCCCATCCCACCCCTACCCCCATCCCTATTATGAATCAACCTCCTTATATCAGAGGAAACATTTGGCACTTCTCTTTTGGAGATTGGCTTACTTCACTAAGCATTATATTCTCTAACTCCATCCATTTACCTGCAAATGCAATGATTTTATTCTCTTTTATTGCTGAGAAATATTACATTGTGTATATATACCACAGTTTTTTTATCCTTTCATCTACTGAAGGGCATCTAGGTTGGTTCCACAACTTAGCTATTGTGAATTGTGCTGCTATAAACACTGATATGGCTGTGTCCCTGTAGTGTGCTGTTTTTAAGTCCTTTGGATATAAACTGAGGAGTGGAATACCTGGGTAACATGGAAGTTCCATTTCAAGTTTTACAAGGAATCTCCATACTGCTTTACATATTGGCTGCACCAATTTGCAGTCCCACCAGCAGTGTATGAGTGTGGCTTTTTCCCCACATCCTCACCAACACTTATTATTATTTTCTTAAAAGCTATCATTCTTACTGGATTGAGATGAAATCTTAGAGTAGTTTTGATTTGTATTTCACTAATTGCTAGTGGTGATAAACATTTCTTCATATATTTGTTGATTAATTGTATGTCATCTTTTGAAAAGTGTCTGGTCAGTTCATTGGCCCATTTATTGATTGGGTTATTTGATTTTTTGGTGTTTAGCTTTTTGAGTTCTTTATATATCCTAAAGATTAGTGCTCTATCTGATGTCTGTGTGATAAAAATTTGCTCCCATTCTGTAGGCTCTCTATTCACCTCACTGATTGTTTCTTTTGCTGAGAATAAGCTTTTAATTTGAATCCATCCCATTTATTTATTTATTTTTTTAATTTTAGTTCTTGTGCTATAGGAGTCTTATTAAGGAAGTTGGGGCCTAATCTGACATGATGGAGACTCGGGCCTACTTTTTCTTCTATTAGTCACAGGGTCTCTGGTTTAATTTCTAAGTCCTTGAACCACTTTAAATAACTGCATTCATATATATATATATATATATATATATATATATATATATATAATTTAAGCTTTGGTGTAAATATCTCTAGGTTTAATCTTTGCTTCTAATTCTCTGTCTAATTTCTGACTCCAGATGAAATACTCCACTCACTATTTTATCTTTTGTATTTTAGCCATGTTAAAACTTATGAGTTTTTTAACTCTTTAGGTTATTGTCCAATTATTATTCTCTGTGACCTGTGTAGCTCTTAATCTCAATCTCTCATATCAAAATCTACCTTTTGCATAATATCTAAAGATGCAGAAGTCATTTTTGCAAGAATGGGGATGAATACCACATGCTATGGGAGATGTAATGGAGACTAAAAGGAGTTAAGTTCACAGAGGGCATAATAGAGGCACAGTACTTTCAGTTGTTCTCCCCTATACTGCTTTCATAACAGAAATAAATTTCTATTTGATAAAGACAAACTATTGGTTCATACAGTCTCAAGTAATTCTGATGGGGAAATTGTAGACATTTATTAATTAGTAATCTATTAATTATTGCAGGAGTAAAAAATTCAGAAAAGAGAGGGCAGACACAGTACAGCACACATATAATCACAGATACTCAGGAGTCTGAGACAAGGAGGATCGAGATCTTGAGGCCAGCCTCAGCAATTTGGCAAGACTCTATCTTAAAGTAAAAACTAATATAAAGGACTGGGATTGAAGCTCAGTGGTAGCGTATCCCTGGGTTTAATTCTTAGCACCACAAAAATAGTAATAAAAATTTTAAAATAAAAACCTGAGATGAAGAATCATATACATGAAATTAAGTTTAAAGATGTGCATGCTATGTATAACTTTTTGTTATGTGGCCACTAATTACAACAATCTTTCCTAATTAAAAACTTGGGGCTATTCAGTGATAAATATAGTAGTGAAACACTATCATCATTTAGGCAAATACTTCTCAATACGTTAATACATATTGATCTATTTTTAAAGTATATGAATTATATTAAAACAAATATATTTTGCAAGACTAACATAAGCAGTATCTTTCAATGAATCTAGAATATGAAAAATGCCCTTTTTTGTATTCATTTAATTTATATTCAATTTAGAGCAGCTGACCCAGATTATTGATCAGGATTCAATTTGGTTATTCCTTCCTTTAGTAAAAAATATTCATATTTTTATACTAAATATTTATATAAGACTTTTATAGCATTATTAGTATGAATTTCACCTGATTAACTCTGGAAAATTTCAACTTGTATACAAATATTATGGAAGAAATAGATCTGTGTGTAGTTTTCATGACAGATCTGCATAAGTCCTTTCTACTTAAGATAAAGCAGCTCTTGAAGGAGAGAAACACAAAGTAGGCACAAACTTCTGATGAAGTAAGTGTCAAACACGACTTGTAAAGTTAAATTATACAATTGTCAGTCCCTAGATTTTATAACATAAGTGAGAAAGTAAGATAATCAGTTTAAATAGTTAAACTCTTATAGGTCTTCAAGTTAAAAATTGCATGACTAATCTCCACCTTCATGTATATCTATAAAGAACAAATTTTAAAAATTGCATATTAATAATTATAAATATTTTTTTCATGCTTACCAACTATAAATTATCATATGAAAACCTACAACCTCAGTATGTATTCTTTATACCCTACATGACACGTTAGCCATAACATATTTTTCCCAAAAAATGGATTTTGACTTATTAGATACGATTTAAGAATGTACATTTTGTATACTGCCTCTTTTTAAATATTAAAAGGGGAAAGTTCAGGATAATATTTGAAATTGTCCAAGTGTTTATGATAATCATTTTTTATCATATTGCTTACAAATAACTCCACAATGAAATTATGTCATTTACAGACACATACAAACACATACACACACGTATAATATAAATATTGTCACTTTTAGTTTTATGTGGGAATCCTAAATCTTCAACATGATGCTAAGATTTTTTAGAGAAGGAATGATATCTTATTCCTGAATATTCCCAGCATTAATATGTTAAATATTGTCAATGAAATTGCAATTCTGTAAAAAATGTATGACTCTTAGAAGAATTAAATCTTTTGTACTAACTTTTATTTTCAAATATTACTATATGAGTTAAACATTTTTAAGTAAACTGAAATTTTACATAAAAGTTAACTCCTAAAAGGAGTTTAATGATGCTTATATTATTTTACTCATACTTTTTCCTATATTAGCATTAATTAATAAAATTTTGCATGGTAAGAACATATAGATAAATGGGCAAAAGAATGAAAGTGATACTTCTCAAAAGAAGAAAATACAAAAGGCAAATAAATATATAAAATATGTTCAACATCTCTATTAATTAAGGAAATGCCAATGAAAAGTACCAGAAGATTTTATCTCCAGTCACAATGGCAATTATCGTCACCTATCCTAGCTGGCGACCTAATGCTAGGTTCACAAAATCTGACTATTCCAATAACTCAAAAAACAACAAAGAAAGCATGTAACCACACAGAATAGCCTTTTCAATAATACCGGAGATGGCTCTGTGACCTTAAGGGTCCTTAGAAAGAAAGAGAGCGCCACAGGAATTCTTTATTATTATATAGGGAACACACAAGGGGAGGTTTCATGGAACATTCTATCCCAAAAAGAGCAAAGGAGCAGAATTACAAAGGAATAGGTGAGTGTAGCTCAAACCCTGCAGGTGACACTTATACCTGGAGCCAAGTTATGATATTCGATCTGGGGTAATGCCCAAGTTACTGTGAGACCTGGCACTATCACTAGAGTGAAAGCAATAATTGGTCAGTGTCCTAGGGCATCAAGACTTGAAAGTCTGCATCCAGGGCAGCTCCTGACAATTATCAAGAATAAGAATAACAATAAATGTTGGCAAGTGTGTGGGGGGAAAAGTTATACTTGTACATTGTTGGTGGGACTGCAAATTAATACAACTCTGGAAAGTAGTATGGAGTTTCCTTAAAACACTAGGAATGGAACCACCATATGATCTGGCTATCCTGCTTCTGGGCATATATCCAAAGATCTAAAATCAGCACAGTAAGTGATGCAGCCACAGCACAATTGACAAGAAAGATGAGTAAATAGATGAATGAATAAATAAAATGTGGAATATATACACGATGGAGTTTTACACAGCCATAAAGAGTGAAATTATGGCACTTGCTGGTAAATAGATGGAACTGGAGAACATTATGCTAAGTGAAATAAGCAAAACTAGAGTTAAGTGTTTAATGTTTTCTCTCCTACATGGAAGCTAGACCAAAATAATGGTTGGGAGAGAGAAATAAAGAAAAAAATAAAGTTAGCAGTGGGAAAAATCCCATGAAATTAGAAATCAGTGGATTACAAGGAGATCAAGTGGGAGGGAGGAAGGACAGGAAAAGGGAAGAATGAGGGCATGAATCTGATCAAACTTTCCTATGTAATGATGAATAAAACACCGCTCTATAACACATCATGCACTAATTTGAAATAAAACTATATGTAAATAGAAGAAAGGTCAGTAGAGTTGAGGAAAGGGAACAGGAGGAGGAAGAAGGGAAAGGAAAAGGAAAGTAATGAGGTCTAAATTGAAAAAAAATTATTCCAAGCTTATATTATGTCAAAATGAACCCCAATATTATGTATGTCTATAACAAACAAATACAAAGTAAATAATAAATATATAGATTATCAAAATTAAATGTAGTAGTGAAGTCATCAAATATATTTCAACATTTAGCAAAGACTGATAATTCATTATACTGGAATGTTTCCAAAAAGAAAGCAATAATAAAGGTAATATCTGAGGTACAAATTAAGCAAGCCTTGGGTAGAAAACGCTTATTTACGTGTTTTTTGATTGAATATATTAAGTGAAATGTAAAGGAAACATAAATGTACACATTATGCTAAGTATCTAATCCTAGGCTTGCACTAATGACATCCACGTACGTTTAGTGACAGAGGACTCAGTAAAAGGTTAAAAGTAACTCTCAGTTTTCACTGATGTATATTCTGTCACAGAAAGTTTGTACCACTAGTAACAGAGGATCTAATAAAAGATTAAAGTGATGCTGAGTTTCCATTGATGTATTTTCTGTCATCAGAAGTTTAGGATATTGTTTTCCCAACACCTCAAGTGGGAAAATAAATACCTTCTAGGCAAATAAAAAGTTTCTGTAGGCCAGAGTAATTTAGTATCTGTTCTGGTAGATGACACATGCAATTTTTCATCCTTTCTGAGACCACCTGAACAGCTGTCTTTGTGTGCTTAAATGGTTATTAAAATACCTCTTCAGAAGTGTTTACCTGAAGGCTATCAGAAAAGTGAGATGTCGACTCCATTCGGGAGAAATTCAATTTAATAAAGTTGATTTTAAGCTCTATTACACCTTAGCTCTATTTTCTCCATAGTTGTTTCAGATGGGAAAAAATGAATGCTTTGCTGGAAAACAGATCTGTGGTGTCAAAAGACAGTTCTTTGATTCCCATCATCCACACAGAGAAAATAATCTGTAGGTAATCTGTAAACTTGTGCTAAAAAAGTCAAAACACAGGTTCTTTATAAAGTGGCGATGAAGTAAAAATACATCTGGATTCTTAATAAAATTTTGACAAAATAATTTCTCTTTCTTGAACATCTTAAATATTTTTCCAGACTTTTCTCTGCATAGAGAAAAGATGTCTATTAGACATTCGAAGGGCAGTGTCCCTCATTGTCCTCAGAATGACCTAATCCCATTCTCTCAGTGAGGCCTATTTTACCCCAACTTCCAAACCAGTGCTCCCAATTCTTCTCACCCTGTTCCACTCTTCCTGTAATGTTTCTCCCCTTCTTACACAATAGGAAACTTCTTTACATGTTTTTTTATTGTCCAATCCTTTCTGATAGAATTAAGTTCAATAAATACCTGTGGAATTAATGAGTAAATGAACAAATAATATATAACTTTGTAAATATTTACTTAGTATTTAGATCCTGTCAAACACTGAGTTAGATATTTTATCTCCCTTAATGCAGAAACCTTCTGGGAAATATAGCTATTAGACAAATGATTGTGACTATGATCAATAAATATGCACTTCCATGGGAGATGAGAGGGAATAATATAATATCTGGGGCTTCAGAGAAGTATACATAAAGAATTCAGCTAAAATTCTGCTCTTACAGATGAGTAAAAATGTTCGTAAGTCATATGAGCAAAGTTTTCTGTTGAGATACTATATGAGCCACCTAGCTTAATGACCTAATAAAGTTTTCATAATATATCTACATCTCTGTTGTCAAAAGTAACAAATATTTGTGCCCCATATTCTTCAAATAATATTATGTGCCCCATATTATTATACAAAGAGTGTACCCAATATGCCTCCAAATAAAGTTGGAATAATTTTATCGATTCATAGAAGGATCAGGATATACAAAAAAATGAGTGAAAACATGAAAATTAGATATGGCAAATATTTGTTTTATCTACAAGTAAAGGGGACATGAAATTCATATTACTATATCTCTTACTTTATACAGTAAGGTTACTAACAACTGCCTATTGAGCCAAATTGAGTAACACATGTCACACTTATAACTAGCAATTTTCCTAATCTACAAGAAAAGTGTTTACTCCTTTCCTTGTGGTGCTGAGGTATAAATATTCCATCAAACAGCCATTAGAAAGAAAGGACTACATACAAAAGAAATCCTCGTCAAGTATTTTGATTCTTGTCAGAGTTTGCCACTCTTTACATCTCTTTCTTCCCTGATGGATGAAGCAAGATTAGAAAAGTAAAAATTGTATGTGTTGCAGAGGAAGGCACCATGAGGCTTCATGGGTTGCATTCAAGTGTGAACAGGAGAAGGTCAAGCAGACAGCCAGTGAATTCTTAAGGCCAGATCACAGAGTCCCTATCTCAGCTCAGCCAGTCCTCTCATCCACTGATAATTTGTTTTTGACAAATATTACAACAACCTCTCTAAGAGAATCTACACAATCGATCTGCTTGTACTATTGTGCAGCTAATGTACTAATAGTCTGTGTTCTCCATGGGCTGTAGTAAAATATTCTGATGGAGATGTCAATATTTGATAACATCGCAAGATGACAGGTCAAGATGTACAATATTGGTATTTCTGATATCTTGGTCAGCTCCAAACCAAAAGAGCATGCATCCCTTATTTCCTAATTGTCAAGCATTTTTGCAACAAGACAAAATAAGAGAGAAAGTTGAGGCTGTGAGATTTTTCCCAAGGAAACTAGAGAGCTGGGGGGTGGGAGGCAGGTAGCAGTCCATCTGGGCATCCATTCAGAACTCTTTACAAAAGGGGGAAGCACTTGCTCAGTCACCAAGTGTGGTGCTCACTTCTCAGGGCTTAAGTAAAACGAGACACAATTTAACATGAAAGCATGTCATTAATTCCATAATCATCGTATAGATATCTTATGACAGTAGTAACTGAAACAACCAGATGCTAACTAACCAGTTATTTTCCTATTGTTCTGTCTGCCTGTCTCTGACTTACAAGGAAAGTAACTTTTGAATGATGAATTCACTTTTTGTATTTGTCTCTACTTTTTAAAAGCCCTTCTCTGTGTATAAAACCAACAGACTTTGATCAGACCCTCAGATCTCTGATCCACTATAGGTACTGAAGTGTTGCCTGATTTCTGAAATTGAAAATAAAGGGAATTGAGATCCTTAAAAATACTAATACATAAATATATCATTCTTTTACAAGTAGGCTTTTTTTAAAAAAACCTCTTTCTATATGGAAGACTTAGAGAAATGATTTGATGCATATAATAGATTTTGGGTCAGCTGGGCATTTTTAACTCTTCATCAAGATTTTATATTTTATTTCCTTAAGAATCATGTATGTTTCTGTTTACGGCTCAAGCCAGGTGTTACTATTACTTAGTTAGTTTATTTTTTAAATGGTTTACATCTCACTGGCAGTGGTTGCTGTCATTTCTACCAGCTGTACACCCAAACAGCTGTGCCTCCCCCCGTTTCACTCAGAGCAATTTCCAGGGACTCGTATTTAAGGGAGAGTGAAATGTTGTCTCTAATTATAACAGCAATCTGTTCCACAGCAGTTTTCACACTCTACTTGCATTCCCTACTGTGTTTTTCCAATAGTTTTACCCTTTCTTCCATTTCTCTAATTTTTATTTTAAACCCATCAAGCCACTGGTTAACTGAATTAATTTTAAAATACATTACTTCCAGCACACATTTTGTTTTTCTTTTGAAGTACATTATTGTTTGTAATTTTTTTTAACATAAACTTTGAGTTATGTCTACAAATTTCAAAGACAAGGTGAACTGTTGGGGGATAGTAGGGACAGTGAGTCCCCAACACATATATAAATGGTGACACCTACCTAACTATGAATAAGAAGTTATGGGTAGGCTGGGTCCGTGGCTCAGTGACAGAGTGCTCGCCTAGCAAGAGTGAGGCACTGGGTTTGATCCTCAGCACCACATACAAATAAAAATAATAAAATAATGATATTGTGTCCACCTATAACTAAAAAAACAAATATTAAAAAGAAATGAAGTTATGGATAAAATAAACCAGTAACCCAATCAGCATAGACACTTTTTCACACATGTAAACTCAATGCCTCTTCATAACTTCTGCCTTACAATGAAAGAAGCCACTACATAAAACAGCAAGAATGTGCTTGATTTAAGAGATGTTAGAAATAAATGAACTCTTCACTAACTCTGGGATAAAGTTTGCACTCAGTATCCAAAATACAGACTAAAAATAATAATTTTTAAATTGTCCTTTGTAGTTGCTTAAATCTGTTTTTTAATTCTATAGAATGACTGATGTGTGGCCAAAGGTAAAATATCTAAAGTCTCTGAAAAATAAATTAATGCTGTGATTTTGATATGTGGTCACACAAAAATTTAATGTAGTAGTTATTTGTTTCTGTTTAACATTTAGACGTTTAATGCCTAAATATTTTTAATCTTATAAACCAATATTTTATCAACCAATATTTTTAATTCCACAGATCATTTTAAATTGATTATATATTTTTACTTAAAATATATTTTTATTTTGAGTCTAGTGTCTTTTTCTTTTAATATTTATTTTTTAGTTGTTTAGTTTTATTTATTTATTTTTATGTGGTGCTAAGGATTGAACCCAGGGTGTTGCACATGTGAGGTGAGTACTCTACCATAATCCTAGCCCAATCTTGAGTCTAATATCTTGATCACTCTTTTTAATATTCATATAGAATGAATTAACACATTCTCCACAGGAATATTAGCATTTTTACAAGTTTCTGAAAAACTTATTTTCTTAGTGATATATTTTTTATTAATTGTAGTAGACAGATTAATATAGAATCACTATCATTATAGTATTCTTATTTATAATTTAAATAGGGTGTTTTATTCACAAATATTATTTGTTATTATAGTTTACATGTAAAAATTATTTATTATTGATTACTAATTTATAACCTGCTACTTATTTGGTTATATTTGATCATTAACTTTAAATGTGTAATCAATTTTTTAGAATAGTTGTGTACAAAATCATATCAGCCTAGGACAATATATTCATCTCTGCTTTTTTTTTTTCTTTTCTTTTCTGTATAAGCTCTTGCTTGTTTCTAGGCTCCAATAGCATTTTCTCTATTTTAGAGCACTCATAATAAAAAAGGTGATTTTTAAATATTCTTGTCTATCCTCTATTCTTTTTTAATTAATTTTTTATTTATACATGATAGCAGGATGCATTACAATTCTCATTACACATATAGAGCACAATTTTCCATATCTCTGGTTGTATACAAAGTATATTCACACCAATCGTCTCTTTAAACATTTACTTTGGTTAATTATGTCCATCACATTTCACCATAATTTAAACCCCATACCTATGCCTTCCCCTCCCACCCTTCTGCCCTATCTAGAGTTCTTCGATTCCTCCCATACTCCCCCTACCTACCATACTATGAATCAGCCTCCTTATATCAGGGAAAACATTTGGCATTTGGTTTTATGGGAATGACTAACTTCACTTAGCATTATCTTCTCTAACTCCATCCATTTACCTGCAAATGCCATGATTTTATTCTCTTTTATTGCTGAGTGAAATTCCATTGTATATATATGCACATTTTTTTTTTTATCGATTGATCTATTGAAGGGCACCTATGTTGGTTCCACAGTTTAGCTATTGTGAATTGTGCTGCTATAAACATTGATGTGGCTGTGTCCCTGTAGTATGCTGTTTTTAAGTCCTTTGGGTATAGACAGAGGAGAGGGATAGCTGGGTCAAATGGTGGTTCCATTCCCAATTTTCCAAGGGATCTCTACTGTTTTTCATATTGGCTGCACCTATTTGCAGTCCCATCAGCAGTATATGAGTGTACCTTTTCCCCCACATCCTCGCCAACACTCATGATGTTTATATTCATAATAGCTCCATTCTGACTAGAGTGAGATGAAATCTTAGAGTGGTTTAGATTTGCATTTCTCTAATTGCTAGTGATGATGAACATTTTTTCATATATTTGTTGATTGATTGTATATCATCTTCTATTGGCCTGGGACTTAGCATAGATAGCCTTTATGATGTTGAGATATGTTCCTGTTATCCCTAATTTCTCTAGTGTTTTGAACATGAAGAGGTGCTTATCCTCTGTTCTTAAGTATATTGCTTTTCATTTTTTCAGTACTTACCTTTTATTCTGCCTTGAGATATTTCTCGTGAATTTAATCTCATTCAATGTTCACCACCATGAAGAAGAAAATGGTGTGGAGCCATGGTGGGAGCAGAGATCTTACTAGTCCTTTCTAAATGATTGCCTTGACAACTTGTATTTCACACTTTCTCCAAATCTCTCTGCTTTCAAAATAGGATGTCATATTTTTAAGCTAAACTATAAACTACTATGAAAACTACAAACTCATTTCTCCTACTCAATTAAATTTCATGTAAAATGTATTCACAGATACTTCATGATCATTATTCTCTATGTCAATTAAAAATGTAAAATATGAATTAACTCAATGAAAATTAATAAATGCATTTGCCTGTTTTCTATGCATATGAGATTACTTTCCAAGCATGACATATATATTATACGTCAGTGGCAAGAATATACTAAGCAGATCTGTTCTTTATGTTTTTCTAACAGGACATGAATCATTTTCTTCATCAAGGAAAATATATATATTTCATAATATATAAAATATAAATATGATAAATCCTCACTAGACTTCTTGAAACAACTATTTTATTTCCTTTTGTACTGATAGAGGCAGGTTATAATATAAAAAAATATAGAAGTTGTAGAATCAGAAGAGTCATGGTATAAACCCATTTACTTATACTCTCTTATACAAATAGGAGCAAGAACAAATGGAGTGTGATTAACATATGAAATACATAATCACCAACATTCTGTGTATGGATGCATGCACATGTGTGTGTTTGTAAATGAACCAAATGAAATATTTTCATCATGTACATGCATAGTTAAAAGTATGCGGATCAAAGTTATGTACCAGAAAAACAAAGCCATGAAAATCTATTCATTCATAAATAAAAACACTTCCATTTTGTTTCCCCCATAGCCTAGTTAGTAAGTAGAATGTAAAAATGAGTATTGTGTTTATTAGTTATAATCATTTATTTTCCTCAAGAAGAGTGCTTTAATTTAGTTATTATTCAGTTTATATTCATCAAAACAAATGCCAAATCCTGATGGTAGAATCATATACACCTTGGTTTTACTCCTCATTAAATTGGTAAACAAGAATTTTTCTAGCTTGTGTTTGTGTGTTTGTGTGTGTGTGTGTGTGTGTGTGTGTGGTGTGCGCACTCATGCACACGTCAAAAGATTTCACCTGAACCTCTACCTTCAACAAGATGTCTTTGTGTAGAATCAAATAAATCATTTTAAGAAGGGACATTTCTTGTCTCTGACGGTTACTCAGTAATGCAAAACCGAAAAAGAGTCTGTGCTCATGATGAAAAATAATTCCCAGGACTTGACAGGGAAGAATGTATTCATTGCAGGCCTAGGGCGTAAGTCTTCTAAGATAAAGTGAAGAAAGAGAGTTAGTGAGCAAATTCATCAAAACCAGTATCATGAATTTCTCCCTCTGGCTTGATGGCTGATGATGTACTCTTCCTGCAAGCAACAAAACTGTAAAACCAATGCTAACAAAACAGCAGCACCTGCAAGTCCATGGGAACACATTTTTGCTCAACAAGAAATCCTGACAACCAACAACTAACAACCATCTGCCTGAGATGCAGTTCAAGTTTTTAAGATGCATCAGATCCCCTTCCCAGCCGGCAGTCTCATAATCAAGTACACTCCCAAGCCTGGCATCTTGAATCATACAATTATAAGCTATTACAGCTTACTTGGTGGGAAATGATCTGAGGCAATCCCCATGCTTTCCAGATAAGGATGATGAGCATAAGCTAATTAAGTCACAGTTCAAGGTCGTATGTCTTCTTTGGAAAGGAGACCAGAATGAAATCTAGGTTTCAACTCCTAGTCTACTATTGTTTTTTCTATGTTGCTTCCCTGAAATAATTGTGTGTGTGTGTGTGTGTGTGTTTTAAGTAAAAATAAGTGATCAAGTAAAAGAACTACTATATAATTTTTAAGAATAAGATGGCACTGGATTTTCAAGGTAAACCTTCTTAAGCCATGCCCAAGAAGCCAGTAGTCATTTTGACTTCATAATGAATCTTCAATGCTTTTTTTGCCAGATCTCCCTGGTGAATGAATGGAGAAACCTTTGAGTTGGCAGCCCAAGTTTACAAAAACAATCTGTAGCACTGGAGCATGGTGAAGCTAACTGGCACATATGGGGAGAAAAAAACATGACCATGGCCTCATTACAGAGCTGAGCAGCCAAGTGTGAAGGTGAACCAGGCAGAGGAAGTTCTGGGCACCTGAAAATGGACCTGCTTCTCTTCACTGCAGAGTTTTTCTGGATCTAATTAAAGCTTGATCCTTTCCAGCTGTAGTGGCACAGATTGTTTTAAGATAAACTCAATCTATAATTAAAAATCTCATTAATCATTTCCTATATTATTTGTTGCAATATAAAAATGGAGGTTGAAACCATTCCCGCTGTGAAAAAAATGGTTGCAATATTAATAACTGTGTCTGAAGCAGCTGTTAATGGCAAAGGGACTTTTGAGCTCCTAGTGTTCGATTTTCACACCTCTCTTACCAAATGCCCAGCTATCCCTATTCCAATGTGTTTTCTACCTTTAAATTCATTTAGCACAAAAACCTTTTTATTATAGCATAAGAATATTATATAATTATGATTTCATATTAGATTTTTAAATAGACTCAATGCACCAAAATGTAACTGGATAACAGTGAGATTATTTAACTTTTACTGTGATTAGCAATCGATCCATACACTTATTCTGAATATTTCAGAATCAGATCCTGAGCTTTCCTCTTTTCTAGAATCTTCCTATGAGCTTTGCATTCATAAAGATAAGAAACTTACTTATTATAATGGGAGTAATTTACAAAACTCTGACCAGGTGACAATTTCAAATGTGACTATGATACAGAAGTTCTCAGTAACATTGGTGACCAGTTGTTGAGTTCCCTGGATGATTACCAGGTTAAAATTAGTGTCCTGAAACCCATGTTACTTATTTAGCATTTGTTCCTAATTTATTATTATGATAAAAATCATACCAATGGTTGAATTAACTTTGGTATATCATTGTTTCACTTTCACCTTCTTCCATTTCCTCTTTTGGTATTAGGTAAGAGACAGCTAATTAAAAAAACTGAATTCTTCCACATATTAATTCTGAAATTTACCTGAAAACTCAGTTCTCATTATTTGCATAACCCCCCAAACCAATGTCTTTGTTAAAGTTGTCATTCAAGGTAGACTTGCCCATGTCAAGTCTTAATGAACGGAGCAGAAGAGGCCATGAAGGGAAAGCTCTATGCACAAGGCACCTTATAACAGGCTCCAAAACACAGACAACTCATCACTTAAAGCACTGGCCTGACATGTTGTCTTTCAAGCCCAATTCTATCAAATAATGAGCTCTTACTCTTAGATTTAATTATTTTACCTTTAATATTTAATGGCTAATAATTATAGCCATTCAACAATCAGAGCTCACTAGTGCTTACATAACTACAAAAGCACCAATGATTTTTTTTAATAAAACACCTTAACTAGCTTTTCATCTTCCCTATTAAACCCCAAACATTTTTCCTTTGCTCCTTGGACATACCAGAGGTCACCCTTGCCTGCAACTGCTTAGTGCAATTTGAAATAATTTTCTTTGTTATTCTCCAAATTAAATCTTCTTGCATAGAGATTCATGTCAATCTCCTGCCCTACTCTGTGACACCTTTAACAATAACATTCTAATAAAATTAAGTTTGCTCTTCTACATGGCCATTCTGGCTGACCACTTCATCAATAACTAGTGGACCATCATCCATGCTAAAGCTTAGGAGATAATAAAAGCCACCACGGTTAATGGGAAATGCTGACAATTTTTATTGGCTATATTTGAAATACATGCACTATGTAGAGACTAAGTGGTCCTTCAGTAGAACATATTGGTATGGATGTTTGTTATACTGATTGCTTTTGAGAGTTATTGCTCAAAACTACATTTCTATGTTCACTGGATGGTCACATTTTTGTCTTTTTGGTTTGGCTACAGTGTTAATAAATCAACATCAATAAACTCAGAAAGAGTGCACACTTCATGGAAAAATTAGTTCGGAAATTTTATTGTTGATGAAAGTTGATGTGGAAAATATAATCTCACAAGATATTGATGTACTTTTGCCATGTATTAGCACTGATAATGCAACTGAGTACAAGAAATCTAAGAGGTTAAGTCTGCTAGAGAAGAATCAGTGGAAGGCTAGTCAACATGAGAAGTGTGTCTACATGTTTTAATGCATGTTTTAACAAGTATAACTGTATTAATGTGTTACAGATCACCCTGTGAACTCAATCCAAGATAGCTTTCCAACATGTATTTTGTTCTATTTTCATCTTTGTTTCTTTATCCACTAAGAAATAAATGTAAACTTTTAAGCAATATATGTCAAAAACAAATAAATAAATGAATGAAAGAAGGATCAATAGAATAGAGGAAGGAAAATAGAGGGAAGTGGGAGGGAAAGCCAGGGGGCACCAAGTACTGAAATAGGGTAAATCAAATTCCATGTATGTTTGATTCTGTCCAAATGAACCCAACTATTATGTATAACTATAATGCTCTAATTTAAAAATGAAAAAAAAAAACAATATACGACTGTTATCAGAATTCCATAGATAATAAAACAATTCCAGTTTACATCAATGCTATCATACATTTCAAATAAAAAGCAGTCAATTCCTGATATTGGTTGAATTTTTGATCTAGTTTATGAAATCAAAAGTAACTGAATTTTATTTGATCAAAGTTTAATCATGAGCCATCACTTGGAATGTTAATATTAATTATCATATTACATCCATTGAATCAGAAGCTGCAACTATCAACATTTACACACACACACCACACACATACACACAACCCTAGCAGACTGAATGAATCAGAATTGCAAAATTTTAGTTCTCTAGTTCTTGAAAAAAACAACAAAAAATTGTCCATGATACTATGTCCTTTTACTCTTTGAAGACCATTATCAATAGCATTTTAGAAATGTCTGTCCTTGGAAAACTATTTTACAAATCAACCTAAAGATCTCAGTGTGATATTTGGCATTTTGTAAAACAATATCCTATATTTCAGTTGAAATTTATTCAAAGTCAGAAATTTTAGTCAGAATATTCAGTTAATGGACATCTAAAATCTAATCTTTGAAGCTTTGAGCACATTGCAGATAATTTAAAACAAAGCTTAAAGTATGAAAAATCTATTAAGATGATTTTTTTGCATAAATATTTATAAAAGAAAGACACTGGAAGACACAGGTAAAAGGAGAGTACCTGCAAACATTTAGGCTTTCTTTGATATATTCATATTTGAATAGAAAAAAATAAGAACTGATGAATTGATGTTATTTTTTTTCTTTGTAAGAGATTTTGGGAACTTTCCATAAGTTAAAAATATTCTGGTCTGACATTAAGGGTCAATTGAAGGATCCAAGCATTTCAATTAATTAAGCACACAACTCAACTGTGAAGAAGATCATATTTATGAATATTGAAAATTAAATATTAAAAATACTTTAATTGGCATTAGAAATATATACTGGGAAATGGATGATTGGTATTAGTAATAATTTTCATGTAACAGACTTGCACTCATCTGAAAAATCAAAAAATATCTTCCAAAGATGGTGCAAGTCCTCATGGCTTAACACAAAAATAGTTTGTGCATCAGTCAAGCCATAGTACAACATAAGTAAGCATGTTGTCTGCTCCTTGCTTCATTCAAGGACACAGGTTATTTCATCTCATGGCCATACCATGTTTAAAGCATCAGAATCTTGCACTTCATTGTTGCCATTTAGACAAGAAAACGAACTTGGAAAGCTCAGGAAGTCTTTAGAGTCAAACCTAGGAAAGTCTCCATTAGTTCTTTCTGTACAGCAGTGTCCAGAACTAAATGCATGTCACTCCCTAACTGCAAAGGGACCTGGAAATGCAGACTAACGGTTGTGAAAGAAAACATAGATAGTGTTGAACAACTGGCAGATTCTGCCATGATCATTCAACATAGAATACTTTTTTCTTGACTATTAATTCAATGGTTTCTTTATAGCTTTACTAAAAACAATGCTTATTGCAAGAATGCTATCAAATGTCCCTAGGGAAATGCTAACAAAGAAAATGAGTAGAGCAGTCAAGTACAGGGAGTAGTAGAGACTGAGGCAAAAAAAAAAAAAAAAAATTGCCTATATTGTAGCAAAGGAGCAGCAGATGGTGCCAACTTGCCAGAAAACAAGAGATTTTAAAATAAGTCAGTTATAATGACTTTTACAAGAATATATTTGAAGTTCAAATTTCTTTTCAAATTCAGAATTTCATTGTAAAAGACTTTAAATGTTAACTGTACACACTTGGGCCTTTTGGGTTGGGGAGACTAATTGACTTCATTCAAAATATAAAAGAAATAAAGTAGGGAAGGGGATTATAAAAACAATGTAGTTGATAATCATAGACTTGAAATCATGTTCATCTAGAAATGTGGTTTGATGCTCAATGGATATACTCTGGCTGAATGAATCCTGTTATGTTTGGGTATGAGGTGTCCCTGAAAAGCTCTTATGTTAACGTGGGAACATTCAGAGGTCAAATGTTTGGATTACCAGAGCTGTAACTGAACCAGTCCATCCTAGTTTGAATGAACTGACTGGGTGGCAACTATAGACATATAGTCTGGTTGGTGGCTGGAGGAGATGGTTCACTGGGAGTATATACTGGAAAGTCTCATCTTTCTATCTCTGGTTGGTCTCTCTGCTTCCTGGCTGCCATGAGTGGACCAGTACTCTTCCACCACACCCTTTTTGGCCATGATATTCCTGTCTCAACTAGGGCCCAGAGAAATGAACTGAAGAAGGACAAACATGAACTGAATCTCTGAAACTGTGAGCCAAAATAAACTTTTCCTCCAAGTTGTTCTTTTCAGATATTTTGTTGACAGAAGTGAAAACCTAACACAGCTACAGGGGATTGAGGGGGATAGATAGGCTAAGGAATAGCCTGAAAACAATGAGGAGAAACTGAAATGGTCACAATGTCCCCCAAATGAGGCCAGGACCAGTATCTAGATACAGAAGCTAATCAACTTGGTGAAACTGGTCAGCGGTCTACAGGAAATGGATAACTTCTGTTCATTCCATTTTCTTTTTCCTCCTTGATATTTTATCTCATTTTCATCACAATCACTGGTTTGTATCCATAAAGCTGAAATTACCTTTTCAGAAACTATTTTTCATATCGAAAAGCTGCTGTTTCCTTTGCGAGAAGAGCTGGTTCTAACAAATGCATCTACATTCTACGCAGTGCCACATTCAATCCTCCTCTCAATGATCCAATTTCCAAGTGCTGCCTGAATTAGTTAAGTTAGACTTTCCATAATCTGGAGTGGCATCTTATTTTAGCACCAAACAGCTAGCTTTGATGTCATTAGCACAAGTACAATATAGATTGAGACTTCTCTATATGCATTTGGGGGTGAGGCATACATTGAGAAATATCCAATAAATGACATATTAAATAAGCCCTTTGGCATTTTTTTTAATTAATTCAATTTTTATTTTTAGTAAGTTAATTTCATTACAAACTCTCAAAGATATGATGAATTCACTGAATTATTTTCTTGTGTCATTGTCTATTCAAATTACAATACAACTAATTAAGATCAAAATAGGATGTTTTAAGTATAAAATGATGCTCAATTATTTTATAGTAATTTGTAATACATACTTTTCTATAATGTACCACATTGTTTTTATAGCATTATTACCCACTCCACCTCATTTATATTTAGTAGACCAAAAGAATTATTTTCTACGTTAGTAGAAAATTGGTTTTGTTCATAAGTTGACCTAACTGAATAACAGAATGTATTAGTAAGTTTTGTCTTTTTTAAAAAATGGAGAATAAGTCAAGTGATCATTTAATTGAATTTATCTTCTTTATTTTGTGTTGTTAATGGTAACATATAGAACTATTAAATAAATAGGAAGTTTTTCAGACTGATTTGAAGAAACAATACATGTATGGGTGCTAGAAACCTCAGCACTAGTCCTGTCTTTGAGGGAAGTAGGTTTCCTAGCATAGTTCAATGGATGGAAAAAATGGTTACAGAGAAATATGAAGGAGGTTAGAAATAGCACCTTGATGGTCATTGTATGACGGGAGTCATTAGGCAATAGGAACCATGTGGAAGAGAAGGAAAAGAATTATCTCAAGTGACTCAAATTTTTGATTGACAAAAGTTTCCTGTCTTGGCACAAAGAGAGACATTACTTGCTCACTGACAATCTCACCTACATGTTTGCTCCTGGTCTTCTGCCATCACCTGTTGTGAAGGGAGAAGGCAAAATGTCAAAGCTGACCTTTCCTGTTTCCATTATCTTACCTAGCATTGATGTTTTAAAGTCATTTAATGGAACAATGGTGGCAGTTTCAAGTATTCACAATAAAGTGTCTTATGTCTTATAAGTAAATGAAATATAGAAATTTGTCTTTAATAATGTCCTTAAGATAATGATTTATTATATTTTTAGCATATTATAAAGTGATCAATTATCAGTTTTCACCAAACCTCCCAGAAATTTCCTTTTTACATTTGAGATTTTTAACCTAGAATCAAAATAGGTCTGTATATATATCTATGTTGACCCCAGATAAAATCTCAAAATTTGTATATAGATCTATCTATTTATATTTTGTATCAATATCTCTAGTGAATAATTTAACTCTAAAACATAAATTCAATTTTGTATCTTTAATTTTATTCATGGACAGGTTTTTAATAATTTATGAGTAATTATATAGGGATATTTGGATTAGCAATAGCTTTGTAAATTATATAAATTTAGCATTTAATCAATTAAATTATATAAAAATAATTTTAACAAATGTAAGGGAGCTAAGTTATATTAGACATAAATCATAACTGCCACTTATGGTTTTTGAAACATGGGACCTCAAATTCTAATTCTACGTTCTTATAGTTAAATGCTTTTTGAGTGTATTATTTTTAGAATCCTTTCATTCTAAACCAAAGCACAGAATAATAAGTTTAATAAAAGCTCATTTCACAAATCAGGAAACTTGGCATTTAAAATTATTAATATTTACAAATTAACATTGTAAATATTCTAGCAACAAAGCAAGAGTATGTTTAGTAATGCTAGAATCATTGTTCATCCTAATCATGTGAGTTTTCCAATTTATAAAACTAAAGGACAATGGGAAATTTACATAATACAAAATGAATTATACTCATAATGTTATAAAATTACATCTCTATAATATATGAATACATCTATATATGTTTATATGTGTATATCTATATATGCATATAGATTGCATAAATATATATTGTATTCAAACAACCAAACATTTGCAGGTATATGATCTTGGCCCTGTTTGAAACATACTGAAACAATGTGGCTAGCTTGCTGTCTTCTCTGTTCTTTGCCCACATTATGGGAGAATCGTACTATAAAAAGTGGCAAATAACTAAAAATATTGCCAGGTTTCTGTTCTCGCGACTAAAAGGCTCAGGAGTCACTCTAGTTAAACTGGGCTAACTGGGCTGCACGAAATAACCATACAAGAGACACAAATACCTTTTTCATTGGGGTAGCTGTGAAGGCTCCTCTGACCTTAAGGGTCCGCAGAAAGAGAGAGAGAGAGCGCACGCACACACACACACACACACACACACACACACACACACACACGCTGACCCCTTTTATTGAGGAGAAGCTATTCAAATGAGGCAAGGGGTCAGGTTTCAGGGGGCTGAGTCTATCTTCATGATGTCCACTGTCAACAGGTTGACTGACACCTGGGTAGGCCACACCCAAGGGCACAGTAAGAGGAGGGGACACATACAAGGCACTGCCATGGAAGATTCTATCCTAAACAGGGCAAGGGGCTAATTACAAAGGATCAGGTGAGCATAGCTTCACCCATGGGGCTGTAGCAAGACACACCCATTTCTGTGACTGAGCACCTCAGCACCCAGCTAGGGAGTGTAACTCAGTCACCCATAAGCTTGGCCTCCCACAAAATATTGAAGATATTATTTAGTCAAGTTGAGAGAACCCCTTTTTAAGCAAAGTTAGATATACCTCAGTCATGATTCATCCATAAAAATGTCTTATTTATACAGATTTTCATGCACTTGCAGGTATATGTCTATGCAAGTCTAAATTAGTCTATCAAATGCTTTGCATAGGTTTAATTAAATAGTTATCTTAATATAGAATTTGCATCATCAGTTTCTAGTTTTTATGTTTTGATATCGCTCTAGTCCTTGTTAGCACAAAAGGAACTCCATAGGGAAGTGACAAAATGAACTAATCCAGGATGGCTCTTTGTACAACAAAATATCTCTTTGACTATCAAGTTAGTCATCTCCTTGTTTTATTTTTCTTTCTTTAGTCTTGTACATGCAAAAGACAGTTCACTTTCTTATGAAGTATAACATTTTATAATATGTGCAAAAGAAATGCTTAAATGCTTCCTCTCTCTACTGTTTCCTGTGTTGTTTTGCCTTATTGGCTTCACAACTCTAAGAAGCTGTGTTGTACTTTCTATTTGAATGATATTTTAATGGTAATACAAAGCTAAAGATTTCATTCAGTTGGCCCTCTTGAAACTTATTAATCTTGTGGTGATGGTGATGAACAAAGAATAAATTAGGATTCCTTTATTATTGATCTGTTCAAAGCTTTCAGGTTACTTGATCATGCTGCGTTGTTAATATAGCGGAAGGCAATTAATTTTAGAAACAAGACAAGTTGTTATAACAGAACAGTTTGCAAGTCTTTCTGTACAAGTGATACACTTGAAGACACTGTAAAGTGTTAGATCTTTGCAATTATTTTATTTCAATCCTAAATTAGCATTGTATTTAAATTCATTCATGCTCTGTTCTATGAATCTGTCTAATCTTAACTTTCAAACTTAAGTATCATCCTGGAGTTTAACTGGAAGTTTCAAATGTAAAAGAGGATCTTAAGTTGTTTGGTGAACTTGATAGCATTCTATAGCTTGTTCTCTTAGAATGATTGGCCATTGAAATCTTAAATAAGTATTTTACCTTTAAGAAAATCTGTTTTTCTTAGTTCTTAAGTTTATTTTTCTGCTTAAAGTCTGATAATTTTTCCCCATAATCCCAGTGGCTCAGGAGGCTGAGACAGGAGGATAGCAAGTTCAAGGCCAGCCTTAGCAACTTTGTGAGGCAGGCATTAAGCAACTTAGTGAGACCACTCAAAAAAAAGAAGTAAAAGAAAAAAAGATGGGGATGTAACCTAGTGGTAAAGCATTTCTGGGTTAAATCTCCAGAACAACAACAACAACAATAAGAGATAATTTCTTGAATTTTTCAGAATTTGGATCAGTCGACATTATAATCATACTATTAATATTAGAGCAAAGAATCCAATAAAATGACAAAATAATCATGATAATATTGATTGCACAATATAGTAATTTATTCTTTAAATTAGAAAAAATCTCTATTTAAATTGAATAAGTTAATATCTTGACATTGGAAAATATACACTTCCATGAATTTTCCTTCTTATACTGTAATATGCATCCTAAAGAAAATGTGGTATAAACGAAGCAAAACCTATTCAACAATCTCCCCTCTACTTTAATTCAATCCCTCTCTATTTTCTTTAGCTTTTGATCTATAAGCCTTCTATCTTTAGGAATAACTCTACTGCTTAAGTTCATAATAGCTTGGATGGGGGGTTGTTATTCCAAAGACTCTCAAAATGATAGTTAAACAGAAAATAAAACATGAGCAGATTCTAAGAACAAAAGATTGAGATGTTTGAATTACTTTAAATGGACATAAGTACTAAAATTAATTTATTATCCACTGGCAATGAATCTACCCCAGCTATAGCTACAAAGACTATTAGAACATCAGAATTATACTTTCACAATTTTTTCACTGCATTCCTAGTATTTCCACATTATATTGAGATTACAAATATTATTATCTAAATATTGTTCAAACTTGATTGGTTGTGGCTGATTCATCAACTATTATTTTATCAAGTCAACTATCAACATACCTAATGAATATTTTAACTCATTAAAATGCTCAATGAGTATCTTAATTTATGGTAAATATGAAGCAACTGGACATAGTCATATATTGTATTTTTAAATTGATAAATTAGTTTTATGAAATTAAATCAGCCAAATATAAAATTATAAACTTCATAAATTTATACATAGGAGGATATGTTCTTAATTTAATTTTTCTTTCTCAGAATCTACCTAATGCACATGTTCCCAGTTCTGCATTAGAGTTATGTATATTATAACAGTAGACAATAGAAGTAGTTCCATTAAATTAATTTATGTGAGGCCCTGAAGGTAAATATGCAAGAAAGTTTGACAATATCATATTTTAATGTATCCAAAGGGCTGTGCTTACTTTTAGCAAATTACACATTTAAGTGTAGGCTTTCTTCTTTTTTTCATCATGACCAAATTAAAGCAATAAATAATAAATAATAGATACTATGTAATAGGAAACAAGCTCTGTAGGCAGAATATATGGACTAAATAGACATTTTTGAAAGGGGTTAAAATAATTTATAATTGAAGAGAAGATATGTATTTGTGTATTTGTCCTATAGAAAATGGTATTCAGGCACATCTGTTAAACAAGGAGATATATAAAGAAAAATGTGAAAACTGAATAAAGGTAAACAAAATACAATGAGCTCCTGCCACGATTTTTTCCTAATAAATAATGAATATCCTGGAGAATACATAATGATAATTGATGAGTTCTATGAATGAAAATATTCCTTAGTTTTCAAAAGCTAATAATTATCTTAAGAGAGTTTCATTTAATTCTGATAGAACTGGAATTTGATGATCCTACATGAACTCTGGAGTTAAAGATAATATTTAAATGTAATAATTATATATTTTTAAAATTATGTGTAGATGATGAAACACGAAAATTTGTATAATATGTCAACAACAAATTCATCAAACTCTTACATAAGAAAAAGAAAACATGAGCAGATTCTGAGAGCAAAAATTGAGATGCCTGAATTGCTTTAAATGGACATATGTACTGAAGTTAATTTATTAAGTTAATTTATTTTCAATTAAGTTTTAAAAACAAGGAACTTGGATAAAAATTCACTAAATATTTTTCCAATAACAATGTTCTCTTCTCATATTCATTGTTCATGTGAAGAACTAAATATAGGCCTTCATCATGTTTGAAGTACAGTAAGTAATTTCTTAACTTTGTAAATAGAATATTATGTACACTCTGGTAATAAATGTTATTACTAGAGAAGAAGTAGCCAGTGATTCATTCTCAAATTGAATAAAATATTAGACACCACAGCTGAGAATTTATGGAAGAACAGCCTATTTGTTTGAACTAAAGGTAAAGGTTGAGTATACTAGGACTTTCTCTACATAAACAATTATAAAGAATATGTATTCAGAACAGTTTGAAATTCTGGTAAAGGCCCTATTGGGCTACTAGCATTTGTATAACCCCCTGAGTAATTACATGAGTGATAGAATCAGACTGCAACTTAATGCCTAGAATTCTAGACCCAGACTTTAAAGCCATGGGGCTAATTGCAATGTTTGATAATATTGAACTGAAAATCTTTTACAATACTGAATATAATATATATCGCCACTTGTGAAATGGAGTAGGAACTTTTATACTCTTGTGACACACTGTCATATGCAGAATTGACTCCTTAATTAATGTCTTCACCCATTTGCTTAGGTATGTATAGGAGGCTGAATAGTAGTTACCAATCTATAATTTCCTCATATAATTACCTTATATTAATATATAGCTTTTTTTTTTAAATTTATAATAAATAGCTATACAAAAAGCAAAAATTCATTTATAATATCATCACTAAAAATTAAATGAGATCAGTAATTTCAAATTATTTAAGACTCTTCTTTGTATGTACAGATTGAGATATATTAGATTTATAAAATTGGAATCATATAATACATACATATACCATACTCTAATATGTAACTTAGCATCATCTATATATTTTTATAAGGTGGGAACTTTCTAATTACTACATGATTTTTTTCACTACCTCCAAGTATGTCACTGTATATATGTGTATTTACTTAGCATATCACCTACTGACAGATTTTAGAATATTTTGCATTTTCCATAATTATAAAAAATTAATACTATTATCCTATTAAGTCCAAAGCAAATAGTAAGTTGTGTAATATTTATTAATAAATTTTCTTCAAGAAATATAGTACTGGCTTGGCATGGTGGTACACACCTGTAATCTCAGTGACTGAGGAGGCGAAAGCAGGAGAATTGTGAGTTTGAAACCAGCTTCAGCAACTTAGGGAGACCCTGCTCCAAAGCGAGTGGGAGGCTGGAGATGTAGCTCAATGGTAAAACATCCCTTGATTCACATGGAATAAAACCTCTGAAACCATAAGCCAAAATAAAGCCTTCCTTCTTCAAATTGTTTGTTTTGTATTTTGGCCACAACAACACAAACTTCACTAGTATACCTGCACACCAACATAGCTCTACATTATATCAGATCTGTATCCATGTGCTCCTTGGTGTGGTTCCAGCATGGTTTATAGAATCAGCTTGCTTATGTTGCAGTTTCTTAAGACTTCAGACCAAGGAAATATGGCCTTTTTATATTTTTGATAGTTATTCCATCTGATGCTGTATTATAGTTATGTCTTAACTGTCTTGCATTGAAATAAAACAAATAAGTTTTCAACCATATATCCAGGCATAAGAAACACTTGAAAACAATATAGGATGGACTTTGGATACATGAGGTTGACTCACAAAGACTAAATTTTTTCAGATCTTATCTGTGAAATTGAAAGTGATTGTGTACAATGTTTCTGATTCTGATAATCTTCACACTTTTTTTTAAAAAAAATGTAAAAAGTGTCAGTTATATTCTTCTCAGCATCACCAGCTCATAGTATATGTTCTCAGAACCATCTGGCCTGTTGGACTATGTAAGAGCAATTTCAGAGTGAAATAAATGTTGAAGACAGATGGAGGAATATACAAAGAGGGAGAAAGCAAAGTTGGTGAGGATAAAGCATGATTTCTGGAAACTTTACTTATAAAGTTAACAGAGGGCTTCAGGGTTGTCTAGAATTTAATTCTCAAAGAAATGTTTGGTGGTTTTCTTAATGTGTTTAGTTTTCAAATTAAAAATAAATATAAACATTATTATTGATGATAAAAATTCAGCAGAGAAAGAGTTGATGTCATTGCTATGGACTGAATATTTATATCCCCACAAAATATGAGCATCAATGCTTAAGTTCCAATGTGATGGTACTCTATTTGGAAGTAGGGTCTTTGGGAAGTATCTAGATATAAATGTGGTTATGAGATGAGTCATGATGGGGTCATTGTCTTTCTAACTAAGGAAAATGACCAGAGCTTTATTTCTCTTTGCCATGGGAAACACAGGGAGGGGGGGGGGGGTCAACAAGTGCTTTTACAATAAACTGAATACATCTGAATTTTGATCTGAATCTGTGTGAATTTTGATCTTGGATCTCCCAGGACCCCAGAATTTTGAGAACAAAATGATAAATGTCTGTCATTTCAGACAACAAGTCTATGGTGTTTTGTTAGAGCAACCCAACAGATAGCCCATAAATTCAGGCTGAGGGAGCAAGGGCCATGAGCAAAGGCATAACAGTCAAGTGTGGCTTAGAAAAGATACATTCATTTCACCTAATCTGAAGGCAAAGAGGAGAGCTGCAGTGAGGATCTATAAATGTATTGGCAAGGAAAGCAGGTAGTTAAAGCAATTTATAACTGATGGTCTTGATTATCTCACAGTAGGAGGTAAGGTCATCTGTTCAAAGAATGTTGAAAAAAAGGGAGAGGTGTAATAAAGGTTTAAATGACTCCTGTAATGAATAAAAATGGAAGCTGGCTAGAGTGTTTACAAACTGCTCAAAACTCAAACTCAGCATATTAAATGCATTATTTAAAAGCAAGTGAACAAGCAAATCAAGACCAAAAATATTCAGTAAAGTTGATAGAGAAATATTCGAGAAACGTATAAGAACTGTTAAAACATAAAAGACGTAAGGCAAGACCTGGCAAATGAGGAATGCAGTTGTAGTGTGGGGGTCTCTAATTTGATGCTGAGATACAATGTAAGGGCTTGCTGAGGTGGATGGCCTTGATAATTTGACATGCTGTTCTAGAGTGGAACCTACACAAAAGCATGTAGCAGCCTTTTGTATTCTTCAGGTGTCAGAAATTCCAGAAAGAGTTTGGATAAAAGAACATCGTGGGGCCTGGGATGTAGCTCAGTTGTAGAGTGCTTGCCCACCATGCACAAGGCCTTGGGTGGTACAGTGCACCACACACAAACACACACACAGACAAACAAACAAAAATCCTATAACACGTGATCTAAATATAATAGGTCACCCTAGCAAATCCAGGGGATATAATCAAATAATATGAATTTCAAAGTGGAACATATTTTTGCCTAAAGGACTGAGTCTAGTGACAGTATTAGAAAGTTATGAGTCAGGGTAAAAGGTATATTTTCCAATAACTGAATTTCACTTAATCGAATATTAAAGTTTGTATATTAATTTTTACTATTGTGAAAATAACAACTTGGAGTGAGCTGCAAAATGTTCCCACAATTGTGCTGTATAACAAAGGATGTATATGACTTAACCCAATAAACCCCATTTGAAGAAAGTGTTATGATCACTTATACATGAGAAAAAAAAGAGTTAGATATTTAGGTAATATTTTGAAGGTGAAATACTCAGAAAAAGATGGGGCATGTCTTATGAAACTGACCCTGGAGTTGAGGTGAGAGTTAGACAGGAGAAGGAGTTTGGATTTCACCGAATTAGGATTTTTTAAAAAGGTGATTAAGTGGTAATTGAAATATTTAAATTTCTTTGAAAGCATTTGTGAGAAAATTGGTGAACACATTTATTAGACACCTGAGAGGCAAAGAAGAACCCTCCACCTAAGGTTCCATCTAAGCAAAAAAGATGCTACTTGAATCAATCAAGCTTGTGCCCAAGGCACCTTGATTTCTCACTTTAAATCTCCAGAACTCAGAAAGAATACATTTCAGTTGTTTTAAGCCACCCAATTTTTGGTGCTGTATTATGGGAATTTTAGGAAGCAAATAGAGACCCAGAAATTATTAATTTCAGCACCTAAATAGAAGCAGTAGCACTTACTCCTTTTCCCCATCAGAATCAGAGTGCTTACTTTTTCTATGCTGGGAAGAAGAGGAAAGGCTCTACCTCCAATTGTCAGCTTTATAGGAGTAAGAGACACCCATTGTCCTTTGAATGAGAGCGAAAACCCCACCCTAAGGGGAACAGACTATGCACCTAGGCTGCCTCTCATAGAACTGAGGGTCTTATTGTCTTTGTCTTACCAGGACACTCACCTCCAGAATCTCATTATCTAAGGATCTGATGTTTGTTTTCCACCAAATAATCATGAATAAATTAAAAAAAAATGTGTCTTCAACAAAATTGCCAGTGTCAAAATTATAGCCTTGGGTATGTAATTATAATTAGTTAGGGAAAAAGATATATGTTTAAAAATATCTACATGAGATTCCAATTTGGCTAGAATTTATTCCATCATTTCACTGTGTCCCTGTAAGGTGTTTGATGGACCATTATCCTACTTTGATTTGGTTTTATCCTATACTTGGGTCTATTTTATCTTGGGTCTATAATTTCACTCATCTGAGTAAATAAGCAAAAAGATGCACTTGGATAAATCAAGAAAATAATTACACTGTCTTCAGTTAACCTCAAAGCCAGCTCCTTAGGAACCAACTATAACATCCCAGCTATGATTTCTTTTGTCGTTTTAGACCTTCTGAGTTAGTTGAGTACTTCTCCAGTGGTTGTCTTATAAGATTTCTGAGTTATACTGTAGTCATTTATTAGCATTATTACTCTTATTAAATCCATGCTTATTTATTTACACTATATTTTTTTCAAAAGATATTTTGGAAAGATTACTTTTCCTTCTTTGGCAAGTTCTATAACAGTTTACATTCTTTTCACTTCAGTGCTTGAATTAATATAACCTAAATCCAAAATCATTCTTTTATTATATTGAAATTCATTTTTATGGAAAGACATACTACAAGTGTAACTTTACCATGCTTAGGATAATTGTTTATTTCATTTCATGTAAATAACTGTAGTGCATTCAACATTTATCTAATGTGAACCTTGGAGAGTGTGCTAGAGGAAAATCTAGAGCAGACAAGTTGAAAAAGCAGAGGTTATTTTGCTTTAATACTACCAGCAGTGTGAGAAAGAGAGCACAGACTGTAAGAAGGGTGGGAGAGGTGTTAACAGCTGGGCTGGAGGGCTGCAGGCCACCTGTGTGCTAAGTGGCTTTACTGAAAGGAAAAGAACAGATCTGGGCTGGGGATGGATGGAGCTTAATGATAGAGCACTTCCCTAGACCCTCAGTTTCATCACAATAACACACAAACACAAACACACACACATGTGCACATGCACAAACATATATATAGTCACACAAATTTCTTATTTTTATCACTTTTTTACATAAATTGAAACTTTTTAACATCAGTCTATATAGAAAGTGTGTTTAACAGAGTTAAAAATTTATAGTTTTAAAACATTCTATTAACATGATAGAACACATAATAGGAATAGAAGGTAAATTCTTAAGCAGCTGAGTTGCATTTATAAAGTTAATATTCACAATATTAATGATTAAAATTTGAAAGTAATCCCCTAACATCAGGTGTCAGACAATGTGTTACACACTCCTTCACTGTAGACAACTGAATAGGAAAATCAAAACATAATTAAAAAGACAAAAAAACTTTCCTATGCTGCTCTGAATGCCTGTCAACATGGAAAACCCCAAAATAATCCAATCAATAAAGAAAGCAATTTTGTTTGATTTTTCAAATGGCATATAAAACTCAAATGCGTCTCTACATAACACTGGTCAGTGGTATGTAAATATTAAAATAACTATAGGTATTGTTTTAAAAGTATTTGGACTTAAACATAACAAGATTGCATGAATTTTATGAAAAATATTATTTGAAAAAGTAGAAAAATAATAGAAAAATCAATTAAAATAAGGATATGCTACTCAGTACCATCTTCTGCATAACATAATATATATTTCGGTTAGTTACTTGATATCACTGCCAAAAGCATGATCTTTTGTGTAAATGACCCCGCTATATTTTAGCAATTTAGGGTAGTCAGCATATAAGTAATCATGATCTTTAATCTATTTTCTTTCTCAAAGTGACTTAAAAAGTTAATTTTTTTTCTTTTTTCTTATTTTTCTAAAAAACATGCCACTTGGTTGTATAATAGGCTGCTCCTGCGGTTCCTCTGTGGTCATGTTGTCACTGTTCTGTACCCCACTCTTAAATATTACTAAATATCCTGAAGTGTCACCCTATTTTCTAGGGAAAAAAACAAGATGAATTCATGATCAATGTTTGCAAAAGTCATCTCAATTTACAAGGAAAGTAGAGAGAAATTTTCTGGTTTGTTTTCATAGGGTGGTGTCTGTGTACAGACAGCATTGTTGAATATGTATGTCTGGTTCCAGAAAATCTGGGTCATTTTTTCCCCTACTTAAGTAAATTTCAAATGACCTGAGAAAGACAAAGAACTTTGTTGTTTGTGAGAAACAGATTTGTATTTCTATCATTCTGAAACAGAAAATCACCTATACAAGGGTAAGCTGGAAAAAATTAAGTTGCTTATTAGCAGATACAGTAAATTAACAAGATCCAGTAAATTAACAACCTTATTATTTCAAGAACACCTTACATGTGCTTTGCAATGAGTAATGGTCTGTGTAACTAAAATGAATGACGCCCTTAGCAGTCCTTTCAATATTAGGTAAAGATCACCTATAAATGCATGCAATGAAGAGAAGCAGATAAACATTTGAGTTGTAATACATATGCTACCAAGTTTTTATTTCTTAGCAATTAGGTAGATAAAAATTCTACAATCTACACTTTTGGCCGGATATTTAGGATTCTAGGTCAATAGTACTTCATCCTGTAGCAGAAAAAACAAAGGACTTCTTTCAAGGTCTGTGTTTTCATTCCATCACAAACAAGTGGTATGTACTTATTCAATAGCTACCTATTTTTTTGTGGCAATTGTTTGCTTTGCATTAACTTCATATTGATTCAAAATGCTTTTTTTTTTTTTGAAACTGTTGCTTGTGTACATGAAATCATTCAAATTGGAAGGAAATTCTACTAAAATAATTTCCATCACCTCAACAAAGATTTCTACAATTATTCTGGAGGGTTATTTTCTTCTTCACCTTATTCAGACAATACCCTACAACTGTTTCTAGTAAGGTATGTTCACTTTACACTGTAAATTTTCATCTTTTTTGGATGAAAATGGGTTGCAAGAATAAAAAAGATTTTTCTCCACTGAGTGGGAGAGGATATCTCTCAACTTATTCTAGAAGTCTCCAAATGAGATCTATTATTTGGAGATCACATTTTTGTTCTCTTTCTGACATAATTTTGTCTGTTTCGTTTTTAATGCAAATTTTTAATAGTTGAGAAAACGTCTCAACTTTGAAAGCTAAAAGAGTGTTCCTGGGAGGTAAGTCAAAAAATCAGAGTGAAGCAGGACTCTTACACAATTGCAAGCAGACATACAGGTCACACTGTTGTGATGTACACTCCTTTCTTCTTGGATGATAGTTCTTGATGATGTCTGATCACACAATTTTAAAGACAATGATCAGCTTGGATTAAAAATTTATCATTCACCCATCACATCCTTTATTTTAGAATTTGACTATTAATGATCTAGTTCAGAAGCTTCAAACTTGTCAGGTGTTACTTGCTTTGCTGTGCTTTTTATTCACAGGTTTAACATGAAATAGGATAACTTTCCTAGAGGAAAATTAAAAACAAACTTCTGCCACAATTGTATAAATATTTAGTAATAAGACATATAACTTTAATTATTTATCAAACAAATTAACCATTTATTTTTTAATTTGAAACATTGTTCTGTGGTGTCGATGCTTAAATAGAGTAATATTTTTGATTTTTGTAAGTTTTTCCATTTTAATGTTAAATAGGAAATCATATGTATAATAACATATTCTTGAAAGAAAATAACTCTCAAGTACATCATTTTCTAAACATTTTAGAATGCTATGATTTATAGAGCTTGCAAGATAGAGCTTGGTATATGTGTATATTTTTATATCTATACATACACATATATATTTGTTCTCTGCAATTACTTCCAGATGGAAAAATTCATTAAGTATTGGGGAAAAAAAATCAGCATTTTCAAGAAAAGAATCCTAGATAATTTTTGAATAAAAATGATAAAAACTTTAAGTAATGAAAATCAAACATATCCTAAGATAGTGTTTGTTTACTGTTCTATGATTTATTCCCTGAAGTTTTTCAAAACACTAGCACACTCTCTAAGTTCTCAATCATGAGGTGTTTCCAAGCATTCTCCTAGCTAAGGGCTCTGAAGCTTGTTCAGCCCAACATCTTCTACTGCTTGGTTCCTACAATGTTCTCTTATAATGTCCTCAGAGCTTCACTACATCTCTTGAACACATTCACAAGAAGAGGTCAACAAGCTGTGAAGAGGCTTTATTATTTTATTTACTCCTTTTTTTTCTTTGAAATTTTCAAAGAAAGAGTTGAAATGTCAGTGATATCATTTTTTGTTTGTTTGTTTGTTTGTTTTGTTTTTTTGGTGGCATTGGGAGTATTTAAAACTGTGATGTGCATTCTCTATTTTCCTATGCAAATAAGCAACTGCTCTGACATTTTGTTCCCAATTAGTTAAGCCTTGGTATAAAGAGCAATGGCTAAAAACCACTACATTATTTCTGTATTTTAGCTCTAGGGTTCCAAGGACAAGTTGTTCAGATTTTCTAATTCCAAGAACTTCTAAATAGCAAATAGGGAAGCTGGTGTTTGTTTGACATGAGTCAAACTTAATAATTTAGGTTTGACTTCTTATGCTACCTGATGTCAGATAGATTGGACTCACATTTTATTTCTTTTAATGTTAAATTGATGATGCAATTCTCTCAAACCGCTTAGGAAAATATAGGTCTCCTTTCTATTTATTTCCAAAAGTTTAGTTACCCAGGGCATGCATGACTTCTTGTAACTGTCTGCTATTTCTACATTTTTCTAAGGATGACTCTTAGAAACTGTGTCTTTGGGGTAGGTGTTTTAGTGATTTACCCATTAGAGGATAATCCAATGCAAAAATACAACATGTGTTTTAATTCTCTGTAGTGGTAATATCACTTAATCCTAGCCAATTTTTATCAGTTCAAGAGCTTACCCTGAATGTAGACATTGTGTGCCCAGGAAGCAACCCAGATATTAAGATTTCAACACCTGAATGTTGGGGGAGGCAAACATTTATACTAGACCAGTACTAAGTATCACTGCTTTCCTAGCAAGTTGGGCAGGGCAACTTAAAATCAGTTGTAACAATCCAAATCTGAATTTTTATACCCAATTATCTACTTTCATTTTCTTTCACTTATTGAAAGCCTTCGTGAGAACTGCAGGATAGAGAAATCATGCTATTAATTATGAAAAAATTAATATATTCTTATACTTTATACTTCCAACTATGAACTCAAATCAATTTTTCCAAAAATGCCACAAATCTTTTGAATTTTATCATTGGATGCATATTCTAAACCCAAGCTGTATCTTTTCCACAGACAAGAAAAATGTAATTCCTGGCTTTGAGTTTCTTATTTATCTTTGCACTAAAAAATTAAAGACACAAATAACTTCTGCTTCTATTTGTTGGTTACCTAATTCCAAGGATGGCAGATATAACACGTGAATAAGGTACATATGTATCTAGTATGGGCATATTGGTTAGAAACTGTTCTATTCTGTGTCTCCCCAAAAGGCTCTTGGATCTGGCCAAAGTATGGAAATGGTGTTTACTTTTACTGAGCCTGACTCTTAAGTCTTTTCCCCTTCAAGAAATTCTCCCATAAACCACTTCTAAATAGGTTTTTTAAACAAGGTGAAAAGGCACACCACTTTATGATAGAAAGTGTCATCTTGGTCTAGAATCCTTTCACCCTGATGATCATGTATAATGAAACACTTATAATAATTGTTCAAATTCCTTCCGTCTTTGCCTCCATCTTCAGCTCCACTATGTCTTGCCTTTATTTTGGAGGGATTAGAAAATGCTGAAGGCATAGACCAAAATTGAAATAGTCATTCAATAAAAGCAGAGGAAAGGCTTACCTCTTAGGAACAATGGCTATTGGTAGTATTTTTTCTTTTAAGCTCTTAACCTTCTATGATATGAGAAATGATTTCTTATCACATTTCTGTTTTTTGCTTTGCAGGAACCACAATCTTAGGAGCTTAAATTGATTCTCGCTTTCTGGCTTACTCAGATTTTCTTCTCAGTCAGCATTAAGAAACCTGAATGAGAGTTATCTATAATCCGAAACCCCAGAGAGGGTGCCTTTAAAGAATTTAGCAATTGCATTTGCTTTACTCTCTTGCTTCCTATGAAGGTCTGTATTATAACTATGAGCAAACTTGATTCCACATTATGTTATTCCCAGCAGAGGAAGGAGCTAGTTTTTCTCTAGGTGTCTGATCAATACAATAATTAGGGAAAAACTAGAGAATGGTTACATTCTGTCAAGTTATGTTAAAAATGGATTTTTCACTCAGCATTGGCTTGACCTGGAAGTATTCAAGCTGGCATATTTGTGAATTCAAAGCCCTTTGGTCAAAGTCCCTTGAACCAAAATCTTCAGCCATATAAAGATGACATCAATTTCCAAGCTTTCTTAGAGGTAGGTATTCACATTTTACTCTTGATAGCTCCTTGAAGCCTCCCAAAATTCCTAAATATCTGGGCCTCTCAACTCAGCAAGCAGGGAACTGCTTTCTCAGGAATGCCAATGATCTCGTGGGCTTTGCTTTTAGCACACAATCAGCCTTTACATATATCAAACTTTGAGACTCTGGCAGAAATTCAGTAATGTTTCTCAACTATACTGAGGAGCTTTTCCTGGAAGTATAAAGTATAAAGTACAGCTCTTTATAATACCATTTCTCAGGTATTAAAAAAAGCATAATTTTTCTGTCCACCTTGTATATGCTTAATCAGACCATTCAAAATAATTTTCTCATTCATGAAGTTATTTTGTAAATAAAAAAAATTATAATAAAATTCTCTGGAAAGTAAGCCAAATTTTAAAGAAAGCTGCATTCAGGTGTGTGATTTGTTTCTTTAACACTTTCCTCTGCATGATTTTTGGAAAGCATTATATGGCATCAATGGCAAGTTTTTTTGTTTACATCAATCATTTTCTAACTATAAGAATAATGTGCATATATTGTACTATGCCTGAGCAGAACTGTGTTCTAGGATAATCGTTAATAGAGCATTGTTTCTTGATAAAACTATGCATTGATTCTGAAATAAATTCTGTGGTTACTTAACTTATAATAGAAATATAATTAACCAGAGTCAAAATTAAAAATTTCAGTCACTCTTTCAGGTAAATATGTGCATTTGACTAAGTTCTGCCTAATGAGAAGCTTTGCATTCTGTGTCTCTTGCTGCCAAAGAGAATATACACATCATGAGTGGAGCTTCAGTTGTCACCTTGGATTGTGAGGAAACTTAAGAATAGAGACCATGTACTTTAGTTAAAGTGAACTCCTGTAGGTATAACAAGAAAAAAATTAACAGACATCAGTTTAAAGACAGGTGAATTGATTTCTCTTTCACTTAATAATCCTCAGGTAAGTGGTTGAAGGTAGTGAAACGGTTTTTGCTCCATGTGGATATTTTGAGACCAAGGTTCCTTCTATCCTTTCCTATTATTCTCTAGTCTTTGTTGGTAAAACCTATTGATGTCACTTAGGAGCCTGATAGAAATTCAGTATACAAGAACTCACCCTAGACATACAGAATCAAAATTTGCATTTTGTAATGTATCTAGGAAAATTGTAAAAATCTAAAAAACATTTCTCAATATGTTATTGTCATCTATATTGTCAAAAGTACAAAAAAATCCAAAAATATAAATATTCTAAAATAGAAAAAAGGTAAGTCCTTTTTTTCTCATAAAGTAATGACTTAATTATGTAAAATTAGTGTATTGTAAAGAAAATGTGAATTTTGGCTATTGATGAACAGGTCTAAATGTGTGTATTATCCTTGTAAATAATATCATGGAGACTTTAAGATCTGAACCACAGAATTGTTAATGAAAACAAAGTCACTATTTTATAGGTAATACCAGGATGTGGGGCTTGTCCATAGAGATGATCTCTAAAAACCCCAAAAGGATCTCTCTTTTTGAAAAAAAAAATTCAAAAGACTTTGTACAAAAATTTCCACAAAAAGTTTCCACAACAGCCAAAAAAGAATTTAGTGTGAAAAATATAGGCTGGCATGGGAAAATCAAGTAAGTTTGACTAAACCAGAGAAATCTCAGCCTTCTTATTTATTTATTTATTTACTTTTGACTTATGGTCCTACCTACATCATTGTATTATACCATTCCACAAAATCCAGGTCTCAAAAATTTTTAAAGCATGTGGATATTTGATAAACATATACATTTATATGTATGTGTGTGCACATATATTTATAGATATTCATATACATATATGATATACATATACATATATGAAAAACTGAAGAGTTGTAAACTTCATTTAATAAAACTATCCATAAATTCTTCACCTGACAGCTACCCTCAAAACTTTATTATTTTTCTTTATAATTTTTCTGAAAATTTTCTTCAAGCCCCATGCTATTTATATCTTCCTGTTACTTCCTTTTACCTTTATTTGTAAAGCAAATTGGTCTTCTTAAAGACTGTTCTGTATCTTATATTTTATTACTTTTGCAGTTCTAAGGAAAGAGGGAATGAAGAGGAAGAGAAGTAGAAGAACAGTGTTTAGAAAAATATTGTTAATAAAACTTTTGGACTTTGGTGTGCGTGACAATAATAACTAATCCTTATCAGAGAGTTCAGTAAGAAGAGCAAGGTCATAACTGAAAACCAGTCCTCACTATTAGCCTCTATTCAAAGTTTAAATCAAGGCTCTCAGCTTGCATACTCAATACAAATGCAATTTTCCCATATAATACATAAAGTTAATTTTAAATTGAATTTAAAATATGAGGCTTATTATCATAAGTGGTCTAGTGGAAAACAACTGGACTAAATGATGCTCTTTTAATATTTTGTAGTTTGTTTCAGATCTTCTAGTTTATACTCAGTATCTCCTGTAATATTTAATTGATCCTCTTTCTCTCTCTCTCTTTCCTTTTTTGGGGCTCAGTCCTTTCTCAAATATAAATACACACACACACACACACACACACACACACACACTTGAGGATTTCTGTTTATTTAAATATTTTATAATGTTTTAATTTTAAATTATTTATTTTATTAGGTATCAGTGGAAGGTGAGGCCTTTAATTTATCTCCCCTTAAAATTTATAAGTCTTCCATTTTCTTTTAGCATACAATATTGTTGGGAAAATATTTTAAAAATGAGTTACCTTAGTTAATTAAAAAATTTTGATTAAAGTTTGAAACCACTAATCCCATTTTGTGAATATTAAAAATACTAAAGAGTAAATTTAAAATCTCTGGCTTCTTTCTTTTCCTAAAATTCCTACATATATCGCTTCTCTTGGTGTTAATTGAATAAAGATAATAAATCAGCTTTTTAATATCAATTTTAGTTTTCTTTGAGAGAAATCACATTCTTGAATCCTAAAGTAAAAAGCAACCTTTTCATATTGTACACAGGAATTGTAGTATGTCCCATTAAAAAGTGTTTGTCTTTGCTTTTCTTCACACACTGTTAATCTCCATCTCTAAATTTAGAAGAAAATGCACTTGAATGAGACCTCCAGCTTAAAACCTGATTTATGATGCCAGGCAGTTTAATATGCCTTCATCAGTGATCACACAGCATCAATTTCTGAGCTGTAGACTACTACAATTTAATAGTGAGTTCCCTGATTCAACACTTCATCCTCAACATTGCCTGACATTTAGGATATAAATTAATTTGTTTTCTTTAAGAAGGTTTTTTTAAACTATTGGTTGTAAGCCATGGTGTGCATGTGTACTTGGGTAACAATCTGAGCATGTTCTGTTGAAGGAGAATGCCTTTATCCACCAGACTGTCAAGGTAGCTTCTATTCTCCTTGGTTCCTTCCTTTGAGTCAGCCCTCATTCCATCTTCACTCCATACATAAACAAACTATCTATTATTATGAAAAGACATTGTTTCTTCTTTTATTTTTGCTGTCCCATGTGTTTCTGAGGATCTAGGATAATGTCTTGAAAAGTTTAATAGAGACGAGTATCATCATCATCTTTTTGCTCAGGTTCTGTGAAAATAGGTCCTGACCCTGTGTGTCAGCATTTCCAAACCTTGGTGTACTTAATTATCTTGCTCCTGGCCTCCCTTGAGTGTCCTCCAGTACTCGTTTGGCCTCTATTTATAGTCTGTTCAAGTTCAATAATTATACAGTCATGCATTACTGAACACCAAGGATATGTTCTGAGAAATGTGTGGTTAAGTGTTTTCATAGTTGTGTGGATGTCACGCACTGTACTTACTACTTAAACAAGTAAAATAGTTTACTGCACATCCAGTCTGGATAGTGTATACCCTACTTGTAAATTAATTTCTTTCACCTTTAATTTGTTGTTATTGTTAAAAACTAAGCATGAAAATACATTTTCCTAGGTTTAAATAGGATCAAGATCATTGATACCACTGTCTTCCACTTCCACATCTCTCCTGTTGGAATTTCTTCAGAAGACAGGATACTCTGGTATTCAGATAACAGCAACATAAAACAATATATATTTAGAATATTGTAAAAATAAAGCAAATCTTAAAAATCAGAAACAGAGTAAGATGAATTAAAAAGTTCTAATTCACTAAAGAATTTTAATAAAAAAATTTAGTTAAAATATGAAAATAAGAACATCATAACATTACTAAATATTAAATACTAACATGTAGAAATCGTAAATGTAGAACATATCCATAAACTTTATGATTAGAATGTGTACAGATAGAATTATTAATAATTCTTAACCAACTATACTACTATGCAGAATCTTCTTTCTCCTTCACTTTCTGATGAATCAGCAAGGAAAACCATTGTATTAGAGCCACTAATTTAGGACCTAGAAATATCAAGCATTATAGCCAGGCACAGTGGCACATCCCTGTGATCCCTTCTACTCAGGAGGCTGAGACAAGAGGATCAAAAGTTCAAGGGTAGGGTGGACAACTTAGTGAAACCCTGTCTCAAAATTAAAACAAAAAGGGTTTAGGATGTAGTTAGTGGTAGAGTGCCTCTCTGGGTTTGATCTCCTGTACCATGAACAAGTGAATGAATGAATGAAATGAAATACAATAAAATAAATATCAGGTATTATAATAACAGTGCCATCAAATGGAAAGGAAAAAATGATTAATTAAAGGTGTTCATCAGATAAGCAATCATTTAGTCACCTAAATGACAGTTGAGGAACATCTATAAAAAAATAACTTTACTATGCATATAAAGTTAGATACTGTCAAAGAACCAAAGGAAATGAACAGAAGATCCTTAGCTTTACTCAGTAGTTTCATTACTCATATTAATATCGAATTGTTTTATTCTAGCTATTTTTTTCCTACATAAAGCAAATGGGTATTCCATTTTCATTAGCATGTAAACTATCCAGTATAACAGAGAAGGTGGACAAATATAGAAAGAAAAAAATAAGAGAACTCTATTATTAGACTTGAATTGCAAATATTTTATCAAAATTATCGATTCACCTCCCTCCCTAATACCTATAAAATCCTCTCTAGACCTGTCCATTGAATTGTGATCAACCTATGCTTATATCCTGTTCTTCAATATCCCTTTTCAAGAAATCTTGGAGAAATTCTTGATTTCACAAGGGAACAAGAATGTACATGTGAAAACTAGAGCATCTCATTGAATCAGAAAGGAATTAACCTTTGAAATACTAATAGGTTCAAGTCACAAAGATAGAAAAAGAAGAAATTGTAAATATTTAAGCATCAAAAGAATAATGAATATAATCAATTAAAATACATTGAATCTTTAAAACCTTCACAACAATCCACCACAGGATAAATTAACATAAAATAGTTTATTGAAAAAGAATTTGAAGAAGACTAATATAAGAAAAGTATTATTCTTTTGAGTCTTTTTTAGTATCACTGATACATATTTATTAATAAAGTATATAAAAGTTAGCTAACAATTCTAAAGAAAATTCAGGAGACTGTCTCTGACACAAGAAAGAGTATTAGTCGAATAATCACTTATGTGATATAAAGAAAACCATGCCAAAATTTTTTTAAATGAATAAATATAATTTTAATTATCTTCTAGTATTTCCTGAGACTAAGAAATGTGTAAATTTGTAGGAATTCATCAAATCTAAATGTCCTTAACTGAAATCTGTGGAATTAAAGATCCCATTACATTAAAAAGACTTTGAAATTAAGAGAAAGACATTAATGTATTTCACCAACTGTAGAGGGAGCTGCAAAATTCTATAAATAAAAATGTGAATTATGTAATATGTGTGCGTGTTCATGTGTGTGTGTGTGTGTGTGTGCATGTTCAATCAACAACTTATCCAGGTGCTCGTATACCTACTGAAATAATGGAATTACTGACATAACCATTAAAATTGTGTGAAGTATACCATCCAATTACCGCAACTGGTCTAAATCTTGCCAGCAAGGAACTTACATTCTAATTTTGGCAAGAAGGAATGTTACAGTTTCCTCATGAGGTGTCCCCCAAAAGCTCCTGTGTTAAATAGTTATTATTCATTGGCAGCCTGATGCAGTATGTGCAGGACTGCCCAGTTTAGTAATGAAACTGTGCTCAGCTCTGCGCACAGTTGGGCTGGCAGGTCAGCATTTAAATGACATTATTTATTGCTATTAAGACTACAAAATACTTAACAAAACTCTCTATCAGGGAAATACAGCAAATGCTCTGCTGAAGAGGATGGATTGACCACAGGAGATGTTCTATTATTAACTTGAACAAGAAGTTATTATGATAAAAGTTCTCAGAAAATTAATAGATTTTGTGAATGAAGGCACAAAACCTCTATCTATTCATTATTCTCTAAGAACTTTTACAAAATCATTCCGATGAAAAGTTTTATATCAAATTATCTTTGCTAGTCTCTTTATTTTAATATCTATGAAAACAGCTATTCATTTAAGTTTTTAATTTAGCAATCAAGTAAGTATGATTATTCACTACAATGGTTACGACTGAATGAAAGATGAATAGAAACAATTAGAAAGACTCAAAATTTGCAAGTTGAAGGTTATAACGCCCCTGCCAATATATATAGAAGGTTGAGTATTTGGATGGTAATTTTTAAGTATAATTTGAATGTTAGCACTTGTGGATTAACCACAAGTTAACAGGAAAGTTCAAAAAGACAACAAGCCACATAAAGAAATGGGGAGGGTGATGAGACTATTAGATGGTATCAATCTTAAAGTAGAAGATATAAATTTAATATGTGTGTGTGTGTGTGTGAAAGGCACAAAAAGAAATGCTAATATATTTGAGGCACATGTAAAATGTTTCATATTTGTGGCCTCTGAATATACTCTTTCCATTTTACAGATGTAAAAACAATAGGAAATGTATTATTTTGTATTAAAAACAATGATGATATATTTTTCTCTCTAATTTTATATTTTAATATAGCAAAGAATTTTAAACAGAAAACCTCCATGGATAATATGGTAACAAACATATGCCTTTGTTAAATAATTAATCATTTTAAAATTATAATTTTATTATTGATACAGAATGTGATCTATTGCGTGAGATAAATTTATGAGGCCAAGTTCTAAAACTTATACTGTTCCTCTACCTTCTAGCCCTAACTCGATTCCACCTACTATGGGCTCCTCTAGGATTTTTATATCTGAAATTAATCTTCTATTTCTTCTTTTTTATTCTTGTGTTCTCAGCAGTTTTAACCCTCTGTCTTCACTAGCTAATTCCCAATATTAATTCAGGTATTTTATGATGTCTGATTCATAATAAATAAAAACCACACAATATACAAATGAACAAACAAACCAAATAAAAAATAAAATCTTAAGCAGATGGTAAGTTGTTAGATTTAGGTGGTGGAAAGATGAGATCATGCCTCACACTAATAATGATGTTTTTCTTGGGAGAAACTGATAATACCGTATCATGAAGTAGATGTTGTCAAGATCTTTGGCCCATCATTTTTTTTTTATTGTAAGCTTACATTGAAGGAAAATTAATAATATGTGTTAATCCCCAGATAATCCTCCTTTTGTTTAGGAATATTGTTCACTGGCATTCCATTTTTTAAAAAGGGGAGAAAAGGATTTTGTTTCCCTGAAATCACAAAGAAACTTCTAATTGAATTTCAACTAAGGCCTAAATTCTGCCCTAGAAAATGTAATTAAACATAATTAGAAAACTTCACATGTCCTAGCATATTAGCATATTAACCTCTGTAGACTACAATAACAATTTGTCATCTGCCTTTCGTCATTAAGTAATAACTACCCCCTGGGTATAGGAACATTGCAGGAGACCATGGGCTGGACCTAGGATAGGTGAAAGCTGATTCTGTCAGTGCATCTGAAAGAAAATAAAGGGAACATGAAAGATTTTGGCCCACCTTTCCTCTTGTTTAACATTTTTATCATATGTCATTATAGGAAAGAATACTTTCTAGTATGGAAAGAGATATTCTGAATTTGAAAAAAAAAAGTATATGATTTGAATTAAGTTATCTTGTTTAAATTGAGTTGAATCTATACTGTACCTAAAATGCAACAATAATTATCAGGTATGATGGAATAGGGAAGGCTGTCCAAGGGCTCCTTCTCTTAAAGGCACTATCTGATCTAAAAACGGAAAAAGAAAACAAAAAAGTCCATTTGTCAAGCAAAAAGTTAGAGATAAGACAACAATTATAAATGTTATGAAGGAACTTTTTATAATTTTCTAAATGATTTTCTAAATATTCACTAGCATATAATGCAGGAAAAAATACTTTTCACAACACAGAACATCTGATTACTACTGAGTTTTGTTGAAATGTATCAGGAAACTACTAGCTGGTTTCATCTTTAAAATGTTGGTATTTTGAATAGATGATTATTAAAATCTAACTTTTGAAATGTAAACTCTTTGTTGGAATAGAACCTGAGAATTATAGCTACTCTTCAGAGCATTTATGCATTAATTTACATCTTGGATTTGTCTGTTTTGTATGGCTTAACAGTGAATAATTTACTTAAATTAGGATGACAGAATTAAACTCTCATACCAGTTTGCATGACAAATATTTATAAAGAATTGAATTACACATTTTTCATTAGTTATTATTAATATTTGCGAGAAGCAAGTTCTGATAATGAGAGGGTTTATTCTAAAGTCTAATGGTGAAAAGACTGAGCTCAGATCTTTTTGCCTTTGAAGCATGAGCTATCTAAAGTAGCATGCATTACCTTTTTAGTATTTTTTTCCCATTGAATAAAATCAATATGTACAATAAAGTCACAAATATTATAGCCTCAAAAAAATAAAACACTATTTAACATATTTATTAATGTTAAATAATTATTTCCAAAAAATTCTAGTCTTATTTTTAAGTATTTCAACTTTTAAATGAAAATGTAAACATTTTTAAAAATTTCAATATAAATTAAAATATTATTGTACTTCTATACATAATGTGAAATACAATTAAGGTAGAAATCATCATACAAACTTTAAAGCTTAAATGTTAATTATAAACCTAGCCACTGGGCAATTAAGATGCACTTATTAAGTGGTTCCATTAAGATGAATTATCCTAATATGGTTCTTAAATTAGCTCAAAATTTACATAATAAGTAATAATTATAAATATTAAAGGTCCTATCTACTGTTTCATTAACAGCATCTCCTATGCACATAGTCACTGAGGTTAGGAGAGCATATTCAAAATAAAATAATCGCACAAATTGTCTCCTTGGCAAGCTAATCTCTTCTAATAAAGTATAAAGTTACAGACACAAATCTGCATTTAGGACAAATAATTACTGCTTTTATGCCTTTATTTTAACACTAATTTTTTTTTTTCTAAAGAGTTTAGAGAATGCCTAGGGTCAGCATCCAGCATCATAATTAAATTTAATCCAACAAACCACACACAAAGCCCACATTTCCATCATAAAGTAGAACTCTAGGAAATAATTCTCTACTGTACATTGAACTTTTGTTAGTGCAATTAAATAAATCCTGCCTAATAAATGACTAATCAGCTTGCATTGAATTTTAACAAGAAACAGTAAATATAAAAAGGTAGGTTGGCTCTGTATGCAATTCTTATAATAAGTCCCATTTATAAAAGGGAGCCAGAGGGAGAGACAAAGAAACAGGAGAGAAAACTTTTCCTTGTTCAGTTTTAGTCAGAGTTCAAAAGTAAAGAACACAATTGGTGGCTTCAAAATTTTATGACACCTCCTTGAACTAAATTATAAGTGAAATTTTAATTCAACTTCAGTTCAGGAAAGAGTCAGGTATTCTCCATCATACTACCACTAAGAAATTATACTAGAGCTGGGGGGGATCTAAAGTTTGTATGTAGATCCCATGACAGCGATTTGTCAGAAAATGGCTCTTGTGTCTTACTTTAATTTTTTAACGATACAGTAGGCTGTGGCAGAAGAAAACAAAAGCAATGAAGGAACAAGAAGCAAAAGGAGGAGAAAAGCATAACAGTTCAGAAGGCTATAACAGGTAGTCCAGATCCATAGTGGTCCTTTTTATAATCAGAGCTGAAAGGAAAAGTGGGATAACCCACGTGGATCACCACAGTGGATTCAAAGCAATTTTCCTTGGTAATGACATAAATGGCTTGAAGAAATTATGCACACTGTAGAACAATTTAGCCTAACATTCAAAATCTTAACCATGATTTAAATACTGACAAAGTATCAAATTCCCACTGTATCATATGCATTACATTTAGTGCTTATATAGTAAAAAAAGTAAGCTAATGTAATTTGATAATAATCATCCTTTAAAATATATATATATATATATATATATATATATATATATATATATATATATAAACAAGTGCTTCTTTAATTGGTACAATTTTATGATATCTTCTTTTCACTTAAAATCTATATTATAACTTCTGATCCCAACAGAATTTTATCTCAGCATCTTTCAATAATCCTCTCTTAAAGGAAAAACCTTCATCTGTACATGTGCCATAACAGATGAAAAATTCAATTTTTCTTCCCATGATTAGATGCCTCCAACTTTTAAAATAAATTATCCAGATTGCATTTTTTATTTTAATTATCAATATAATAGGATTAATAAAACCCACTAGATATGGTGCTATAAATTTTGCTAGTGGGTCATTATTAAAATGTTTCTCTTAATGAGAAGGAAATCATAATATTTATTGCTAGAATGAAATCCAAGTACATAATAAAATTTATAGTCATATGTTGTTTTTTTTTAATTCTAGCTCTGGGAAATCTTATTTATACAAATTAAAATGGAAGTTTTTAAAAATAATGTTTTGCTCCACTATTTGAATTTCTTTAGTATTATAGTTTACAATTCATACAACTATTAATCATTAAAAGTTAATCTTTATTGCTTTATTACCTAAAATTTTGATTTGCTGTGCCTTTCATGTTATTTAAGCAAATAAATGTAAAAATACTTCCCCCATTTATTAAAAGCAATAACATTTTAGTAAAAGCAATAACAGTTTCTTAGAGGTATACTATACTTGCTCATTTTTCACTTAGAGGAATTTCTTTTTAATCTGAAGTGCTTAAATTGGGAAAATCAAATTATTTTAAATCTCAATATCCATTTTCCAAGTCTATGTTTTTATTAAAAGGCATACATTTTGTCATGTGCTTTGAGTACATTTTCAGGAAAACTTTGGAGCTGCAGGTGTAGCTCAATGACTATTATAGATATTCACCATATAAACCAATTAGCAAACCAAGTTATCATACCCTTTTTGTTTAATCAGTCAGCCAAATCAGATTTACTTTCTGTCACAAAAAGACTGAATTCATTCTTTAGTTTAAACATTTGTATTAATAGAGCTTCTTATGACCATTATTTCTCATCTATTTCTCAGTCTAGTTCTTTCTAGAACTTTCCTCTCTCAAGGTTTGAAAATGGGTTTTGTTAAAATGAAAAATATTTGGAAATATATTATTATTAGGTGTGTCAGGGTTTTTAATACTATTGATAATACAACAAAAGAAGACTAGAGATAAAATAGATATTCCAAAGGTAAACACCTATTTTGTAAAGTGAGAGACAGTTGGAAAGAAGGAGGTGGGAGAGGGAGCTGGAGAGAAGGAGTTTGTGCAGACATTGACATATACCCACAAACCTGTGTACCTTCCATCAATGGAAGAAAGAACAGATTTATCTTATTTTTCGCATTTCAACTATACAGAATTTTCAGGAAGCAAGAAGTGGTGGGAACTGAAGAGAGGCCATTATTTCAAATAGTGAGAGAAGTTTCTAGAAAATCAAATAAAAGGAACTATGGTTGAAATATGAGAAAAGAAGAGAATTTCCTTGAGGAGACATGCTGATAACTGAGTGTGTACCCTGTTCAGAAGTCCTCACATTCGTTTTTTTTTAACAATTGGTCAACAAATATATATATATATATATATATATATATATATATACACACACACACACACACACACACATATATATATATATGATTTATTAGCACATGAGGTAATTAATGATGGTAGAATGTGATGATCATTACTATCCAAACTACATGTATGAACACACGAATTGATGTGAGTATACTATGCATATAACCCGAGATATGAAAAATTATGCTCTATATATGTAATAAGAATTGTAATGCATTCTGCTGTAGTAAATCCTATGTTCATATAGAGCCCCCTGGATGTAGTTAGATCATCCTCATGTTTCAACTATGGATTATGTTATGCTTTTCAGAAACATAACTGATAATGGAGAATGCTGCAGCCCTTTGAACATTTATGAATTCCATTTCACACCGAAGTGGTCAATATATCCTGATATTTACTGAAATAACATGAATAACGCCATCACAAAAAAATATTTATTTACATATAGATGAATTTTTTCATTCAAAAGATTTTTTTAAAAAATAATTGGGGTTTTAGTGTTTACTGTTCAAAATACAGATAAAAATATAAATAAAATATGCATTAACTTCTTTTAGAAATAGCCCTTGCCTCCAAGTAAAAAATGCATTAAATGACCTTTTGACCCATAGATGTGCTTGTATGTTTTTGAGGTGTTTATTTGGGAATATCAATCAATATCTGTTTGGATATTAGAAAGTCATGAAGATATAATTGAGACCTTTGAAAATGAATTTGATTTAAAAAATGAATTTTGATTTAAAAGATAAAAAGCAGGAAATAGTTTGCCAATTTAGTAAGGTTTTGTAGGGTTTGAGGTATTTTGCAGTAATAATTTAGAATACGTGAATTGTTCTTTGAAAAGTAGCATTAATTAAATGTGACTAAATAGATTAGAAAGGTAAACAATTCACATGAAATGGAAAATATCATCTACCCTAAGTTAGAAAGGAAGCCAGACCTTGACTTATTAGTATCTCTGAAACTACAGCTAAAACAACTGGAGAAACCCCAAATATATTATACATTCAACATTTTAGTCATTTTACAAAAGCATTTATTGACCAAAAAATGTTTGGCATTCACATTTCAAATATAAAAAATAATCAATTTTATTTATTTATAAGGGAAAATCAGGGATATAAGTATAATTTTCTAGAAATTTTGGAAATAAGTTAACAAATCTTTCATTTAGAGAAACAAATTAATTATTAAATGTGTTTGGTTTTTATTATGATACAAGAATTTTTCAACATCACTTTTTTATGGTTTTTTTTGAAATATTGTCATAGACTTGGAAAGAAAATGTTAACAAAATACTGTTGAGGAAGCAGGGTGTGGTGGTGTACACCTGTACCTCAGCTACATGGGAGGCTAATCAGGATTGCAAATTTGAGAGCTATCCGAGCAACTGAGGAAGATCCTGTATCAAAAAGATAATAATAAAAATTTCCAGGGATGTGGAAGCTTAGCTCAGTGGTAAATCACACCTTGGGTTCAATCCCCAGTACGCAAAAAAAGTAATTTGAGTGTGAAAATTCTTCACATTTAGCTATTATCAAATATGACTGAGAATAAATTTGCCTGAAGCACTGCTATATGTTCTTTATAATTGTAGAGAGAAAGTAAAAGCATTGTTTCAATTTTTTAATAAAATACAACTTAGTTGTAATAATAATTTCATACGAAAGTCATACAGACTTGAATGAATATATGATGAATAATACCCAAGTGATTGTTTTTATGATTGTTTTTTTAGACTTCCAACATATAGTACCAAAATTTTACATTCCTTTTCATTAATTAAGCATAAACTACAAACTATCTAACAAAAAATGATTAATCAGAAACTGAAGTTGTGTGTTAATTATGATCCATTGAAACATTTCATATTACAGCATAAGCTTTTTATATTATCTTCAGCTTACAAAGCTAATGTTAATTACTGTATGGATTAATAGCTGTCAAGTGTGTCCTACTTTCAGTATAAATGAATATAAATTAGCTTCATATTTTGGCAATAAATATAGTTCATCACTTCTGAAATTCATTTAACTCTTATATGCACATATTGTTAAAGAATTCAGAATTGCAATCATATGTTTCTCTGAAAAGAAAATTGTTCTTGATTCTAAAGTTATAAGAAAATAACCTTGGTTCTGTTTCTTTCTCTTTGTAATTGAGTTTGCTGATTGAGCAGGCTGTGGAGATCAGGACACCTCTGAGTAAACACTGTGGAGAGTGAACCAGGCCTAAGGCAATGACCCTGAGCTGCCACCATCAAAAACCCTTGTGCTATTTTCCCCTAGCACACAGTTTTGCTCATTAAAAATGAACTGGCATTAAAGCATTTTCTTTTTCCAATATATTCAAGGTTTAAAAAATAAGTTCATTCATTTAAGAAAAAAAAACTGAAAATTTTTAAATAATGGAATAGCCTTATCAGTAAATGTTTAGGCTCTCTCACTATTTCTCTATCTCTCTCTCTATATATATATATAAACTTGATTGTATTTATAAGAACCCTGTTTCCAAAAGGGTAAAAGACTCACATGCTAGGGTTCAGACTTCCACACATCTACACTGGGAGGCACAATACATGCCAAAACAAATCTTGTTTTTAGAGTAGCAGCTTATGGAAAAGTTTTTCCATACTTTTTAGATTTAAAAGATTCTGGAGAGTGAGGTGAAAATTATAATTACTAAATTAAAACACAGGTTGAATAAAATGTTATTTTTTGTCACTTATGTCTTATCCTTTTCATTTAGTAATATAGTCAAATACGTTCAGACTACACTTTCATAGAAGGTCTTAGGAACTTACATTTATTTGTATGTACATATTTTGTATATGCACAACTTGTGTATGTGTACATATTGTGTATACATATGTGTATACCCATATGTATGTATATATACATATATATACCAATTTAATAGCATAATATCAAACAAAGTTGTAATTTATAAAAAGAAGTCAAGATAATGAAGGTTCTGGAAGAAATTTTATCTGGAGAAAAATCTAAGTACTTAAAGACTTTGAAAAACTTATTTGGAAACTATCATTGGAGAGAATTTTTAGCATAATTTAGAAAGGGATTATAGTAACCTTGCTCATCTTTAGAAGGCACAAATAACTCAGAAAGGTCTAGGGTGTGAGGAGGCAAATCTGAGTTCAGTGTAAAGAATGATGCATTTGATACATACAGGCTCAAAATCAAATATATGTGACAGTAATCATCTTTTGAGGAGTGTTTACAGGTGGATGGTTCTTTCAACTGGGCTCAACAGTATTTAGTAAGCACTGGATATATGATGGTGCCTGAGGCTGTGACCAACACCAGACCTGAGGATGAGAGTTTTCATGAATAAATGGTTTGTCTGGGCTTCATCTGGTCTTCTGAAGAGTCCTCCTTTGATATGCTTCTAAATCTTCAAAGACAAGTTTAACATGCTACTGGCTTTTTAACTTAAATAAACATACAATGAATTTGATGACAAAATATATATAGTACAGTACAAAGAAACTTTCATAATGTGTGAAGCCATATTTGGGACCAGATCCATTTGGTTTCTGCTGAGGAACAATAACAAAGTTCACTTTTATTTATTTATTTATTTTTGTTACCATATCATCAGCTACTTTGAAGGGCTTGATGATAATATGCTATTTTAAGCTATAAAATACACTGTTTTCCCATGCAGCCTAAAAAGGAGAATATATAGTAACACATTGGATAATAGGAAATGGACTAATTATTTCTAACTTAATTACTAGAAATTCTTGTACAGTTTTTGTTGGCATCAATTTAGCTCTGAGAAGCAAATATGTAAATAGAATGCAAATCACAATAATCAGTAAGCTAAATTGTTTGTAATAAATTTAGATATTTTACATTTCCTCTTGGCTCATCAGAAATAATTAGAGAATGTAAACGATCTCATTGGAATTAATGCAGTTCTCTGCTGCCATTAGGGTTTTCAAGTATTACTCCACACTTTCACAAGCTGAAATCATCAGGCATTAAAATGGAAAAACAGTGCTCTTTTAAGATATAATTATCCACTGTAGCATTTTAACACTTTGAAGTGTCAGATTTGTAATTAAAGACCAAGAACACTACCTAAGGCTTCTACAACCACCTGCCAATCTGGCCTTATTATTGAAGAATATGAATAAATAGAGATTTTATTTCATTTAAAATTTGGTGAAAACATAGCTCCATAAGATTGATTAACTTCTCACTGGGGTGATCAAAAAAAAAAAAAAAAGAGGGAGAGGACATTCATATTAAGTCTCTGAAATGAAAGTGACATCATCATAACTGACAGGCTGACATTTAAAGGACGATGGGGAACATTGCCAACAGTTTTATGCCCAAGGACACAAACTATTAACACACTCAAGAATTGAAAAGTTGAATAATTACGTAGCTCTTAAGGAAATACAATTCAACATTAAAAGCCTTCAGTTAGAGAAAACCTCAGATTCAGGAGGCTTTCTGGTGAATTAAACCAAAAACTCAGGACACAATAACAATTCTTAAAAAACTGTTTAAAAATACAGAAAAATAGTGAAACATTTTTAACTGATCCTTTGGTCAGCATTATTCTGATACCAAAACTGGAAAAAATACAATAAACTGCACTACCTGTCGTGAATAAATATGAAAAACTCATCAAATAATAACAAGCTATATGCAGCAATATACGAAAAGTATAAACCTCAAAATCAAATAAGATTTGTCTACAAAGTAAAAGTGTGGCTCAATGTTAAAAATTTCAATCCAGGCATGGTGGTGCATGCCTATAATCCTAGCAACTTGGAAGTCTAGGCAGAAGGATCTCAAATTCCAGGCCAGCCTCAGAAAATCCATCAAGGCCCTAAGAAACTTAATGAGACCCTGTCTCAGAAAAAAAAAAAAATGCTGGGGATGGGGATATGACTCAGTTGTTAAGTGACCTGTGTTCAATTCTCAATTCTGCAAAAAAAAAAAAAAATACTTCAATATAATTCCCTACATCAAGTAATAAAAAGAGAAAAAAGAAAAATAACAATGTCACTATATGCTAAAAACATACATTTCACAATTTCTTTTATTCAGTTACGTTAGAATCAATGAATTGGAATGGATGGGAAATCCCTCAAATTGTTTGGAAACATACAAAAACTATAGCAAACACTGCACATAATGGTGTATGAATTAGTATTTCCCCCACAAGATTATGACCAAAGCAGAGATGTCCATTGTTGCCACTCATCAAATATCTGACTGCAATATTTGCCAGTGCAATACCAGAAGAAAAAGAAATGAAAAAAAATGTGAGCGGCAAAAGATCAGAAACAAAATTACATCGCTTCTCTTTCAAATGTTATGTTTTTTTGTGTGGAAAATTGCAAATAATCTATAAAAGAGCATAGTAAATAAGTTTAGTAAGTTTACTAAACACAAGCTCAATAAAAAAACTTCTATGCAATATGAATAAGCAATTGAAATTTAAATCAAGCAGTATGCTTTACAATAACCCTGATAAAAATTAAATACTAAAGCTTAAATTTATCAAAAGATACTGAAGATCTGAATGCCAAAGTCAAAAAGAACCAGGATAAGACATGAAAGTATTGCATAGGAATAACATAGAAAATGATCAGGAGGAATGGTAGAACTTAAACAATTTGAAGAAGTAGAAATAAATGGTGACAAGTTTAAAATTCAATATGTCAGGTGAGTATTCTAAAATGTAATGAATGGCTGGGTGCAGCTACACACACCTATAATTCCAGCAATTTAGAAGACTGAGGCAGGAGGATTGCAAATTCAAGACCAAGCTCTGAAACTTAGTGAAACTATATCTCAAAATGAAAGATAAAAAGTCTGGGGATGTAGCTTAGTGGTAAAGCACTCCTGGGTTCAATCCCTAGTACCCCCCCCCCCAAAAAAAAAAGTGATGAATAATCACCAAAATGAAAGAAAAATTAAAACAATAGAAAAATAAAATAAGGCAGAGAAGGAAGGAACAAAGAGGTATTTATATAAATACCTCTAGAAAGAAATAACAGGAGATAACAAATATTGAATGAAAATACTGTATGGGACAAATGTAACAAAAAGGAAAGAAATAAAAGACATAACAAACTGAAAGCAAAATAATTTTCAAACAGCAGCAATTTCAAAAAGTGTAAATAGACTAAATTGACATATTTGTAAGTCAAGAGAATCAAACAAAAAGTGGGTATACAATTTTACAAAGACCCATCTGTATAGAGAACACAGAATGACGGAAATATCAGAGAATTTATCAGAGAATATAAATTTTTACATGTAAAATGCTAATGTGGGTAAAAAAAAGAACAAGTAATGTAAAAAGCACTACTAAAAGCAATGTTAATTACCAAGATATAAAAATAAGATCTTGTATTATTCAGTATAACAGCCTTAAAATATATGGTAAGTGTCAGAATTTAAAGGACAATTTTAATTTTTTTATTCAGATTTGATGATATGTATATGCTTCTTTTGACAACTTATACATCAAACAGCTTTAAAATAATAATGATTGAGAAATTTAAATGACAAAATTAACAAACATCAGCTTATCCAGTGATAACATACTAAATTTTACACTTATCATGTCTAAAAATACACATTTTTCCCAAACACATCTGGAACATTTTCAAAATTCAACAGGTAGGAATCCACAAATTACAATTAGACAAAATTGAGTTCTTCTTTTGTAAAGATCTATAGTCACATAAAAACCAATTAGAGATTATTTTTAAAAGAATATGTCCACATATAACTATATGAATGGGTTAAACCACATTTTACTATTTTATTGGTTACAGAAAAAATCATAATGGAGATAAATATCTAGAAGTGAATGTTAGTTGAAATATTTATGTTGAAATTGTGAGGTATATGTTAAAAAATTTTAAGTTCCAGTCTTAAAGCATTGTATTTATAAATTCTAAAACAGATTAAAATTCAATGTACTAATATTTCAGCATAGAGTGAAGGCAATGAAGATATAAGGATAAAATAAAAATAAAACTGTAAGTTAATGAGTTAGAAAACACAGGCAACAAGTGGAGGGTCCACACAAACAAAATCTAGTTATTTTTTAAGATTAATAAAATAAGTAATATTGGTAAAGAAATTGAGAGAATGAATTCCATTTTAACTTGACCCATTATTCAACATTTTTAACATTTTATTTGCTACTCTCTCTTGAAACTTCACTACCATGGTAATAGAGGAATAAACACATTCACACTTGCCAAGCATGCACACGAAATTAATGAACAAGCACAGGGACTGTCGACCAAGAAATCTCAATACTGAACAAACACAGTTAACAAACGAACAGAGTGTGCTTGAAATGTCAGAGAAATGGAAATAGGAGAATTGAGCTAAGGAAGGAACCAACTTGAATTGGCTAACTGGTATTCCAGAATTGTGGGAAGGCTCTAGAATTGGAGGAATCGGTTTCCTTTCTCTGCGGGATGAGACTAGAAACAGATTTCCACTCTTCCCCCGCAGCCATGCACATTTTTCCTCTAATAAGTCTTGATCTGGGAAAGACTGCATTGGCTCTCCAGACCCTGAGAGAGCAAGCACAGTTGACCTAAGGTGGACATTCACAGTGGGATCCTGGCATCTTGCCCACTCTGCATAGGACTATCTGCCACTGCTCTAGGTTTAATTCAACACCAATGTACTTGATGTTCCTTGAAATACCAAATAATCCTGGCATTTGAACAGTTGTAATACTAGAAATGTGAAGTGCTCCTTCCACCTAGAACTTTCTTCTTAATGACACTTTGCATCCTTTTCTTTGATTCTCACTCAAATATCTTTTTTGTAAAACTTTACCTTTTATTCCCCATCTTTTATGAAATAAGAATGCCTTATTAACCCACCCTCTGCTAGAATCTATGATTTACTTTGATCTTTTCAGTAGCTCAAATAACTACCAGCAGCAATGCTTTATTTTTATCTTTTACTTATTAATCTGTCATTTTTCCATAGAATTTAAACTCCATAATGACTGGGAAGGCAACTGGCATGTTAACTGAGGTACTACCAATGCCTAAAGCCATAAGTAAACGTAATTCATCAGTTACTTAATCATATATGCCTATCAAACAATCCTAGATGGGTCAACTTGCAAATTCCATGGATGATCATGGATACTTATATCTTCCCTAAACCTAAAATATGCACCTAATCATAAAATTGCATAAAAATATGCACCTAATCATAAAATTGCACATCTCTGAAGAGATTTCTAAGAATTATACTGAGAGATTTTAAATGAACAAATAAAATCACTAAAGATATTAAAAATTAGTATATATTCTATAATTCAGAATTGTCCCCTAATAAGTTTTTCCCCTTAAATATTACCCAATTCATCATCCGGACAATGGATATCACAGGAATAAAAACAGACTACAGAACCTCTCTAGTTGTTGGATTTTTCTGGATTTGAAAGTGAAAAGTAGAATACAGTGAAAGTGATAAGATATAAACAAATAGTATAAAAATTAAAATGAATACAGTTCAAAATAAAATTGTGCATTTATCTCTTAAAGTTTGAAAGCAATTTTCTTAATTTTGCTCAGGTGTCCAATAATAAACATAGATATATAGATAATTCCAAAATATATGTGTATAAATGTGTGTGTGCATATATACATACATACATAGATTTATACACCTACATGCATATATAAATACAAATACATTCACTATTTTCTAGATAAATTTAGTAGTCAGATAACTTATTTTTCAAAAATGGTAAAGGGATACGCAAATGCAAATATTTAATTATTTTTTTATGATAGTAGGCATGTTGTTCACTATTTAAGCTAATTGCTAACCTTTAATTCTCTCAATTTTGGCTTAGGAAGAACTCTATACTTATATGCTTTTAGTTCACTATGTTACATTATGCTTCAGACTGTCATCTTGTTTGTTATGTTTGTCTTTAAGATATTATCCCTCCTGAATTCAATCTCTACTGGCTATTCTGGCTAATCTCATAATAGCTGATCCCTGATGTGGATTTTTGTCTTTATTATGAGCTCTTCTTCAGCATCTTATGTATCATTATCTAACCAAGATGTGCCCAGGCATTTTGGATACTGGGAATTCATTTTCTATTTTATAATTGGCTTCCTATGGCATTGCCCAAGCTGAGTCAGTTTTTATATTTGGTTGTTGTTGTTGTTTAGCATTTAAATTTATTTTCCACATCCACGTGAAGAGGTGGCTTGAGAGTTTTATTTCTTCTGGAAGGCTTTTTTTTTTCCTTCTTTCCTGTCAGATTCATAATAGAGACAATCTTCATTGCTTTCTTTAAGTTAGCGAGTAGAATATTTTATTGTTGTTTTATGAGACAGTGTTTTTTCCAAACTGATGGCCTCAACTCTAGGTTCTTGTAGTAGTCACTCACTCAGGTACCCTGCACAGATCCCCTTTGCCATAACAGGGAATCAATGCCTGAGATGCTGTGAACATAGTCTGCTGATAACTTACAGATACCTCTTAAAAAAACACCACTGTCTTTGGCTAAAGGAAACTGACCACATCTTGTATCTCAATGGTATCTGAGAAAAAATCTAAACCTCAAGCGATGAATCACTCTGATATGCTATATATGCCAGAATCTTCTCTATGGGTCTTGCCAACCCTTTCCTCATTTTCTATCCTACTTCTTAGACTCTTCACAGGCTGTTCCTAAAGAACATCCATGAATAGATCATCTACATTGAAGTCGCTGTTTCCAGCTCTGCTTCTTTGGAAATAAACACACACTCATTTCTAGGTAAAATACCTGCTCCTCCTTTGCCCCACGAACAACTGCTGTGGTAGCATCTCAAAATGGAATCTCTCTTGCTTTCTAGCACAAGTATGAATTTAACTTACTGTTGTTATGATATATTCAGCAGTCCTACCTGTTTGTAAAAGGAGGAGAGATTCTTATTCACTCCTCTTGTTAAGTTGCTATTCAAACTCAAAGAAAGTGTCTCTACATCTAATTTTCTTTATTGGCCCTCTTGACAATACTGTCACATTTGTCCTATACTGTTCAAGTTAATTGTAAATTAGAATTAAAGCTATTTGTTTTATATAAAGTTTTCTAACACTTTGGTCTGAATATCAGAACTTGGAAGAGATTATTTGACCATGAAAAGCACTTGTGATTAAGAGAAAGAAAGAGAAAAACAGGCATAATTACCTCTATGCCATGAATGGAAATTAGCACAGCTTTTATGAAAAGCAATTTGGCACTGTGTACTGTGGGTATTAAAAGTATTCACACAATTTGATTCAGTTCTACTTCTTTCCTAAGGAAATTTTCTAAGAAAATAAATTCAAAAAATGGAAAAACATGCATAAAACGGGAATGATATTTAGTGTTAGCATACAGAGTAACTGAAAACAACCTAAATGCTGCCCAACAAATAAGTATAAAATAAACATAAAAATGCTAAAAAAGGAACCCAAGAAGTTTCTTCAAGGAAATTATCCCATTAAAACAAGTCTCTGAATTAGACAGGCTCTTTTCTGAATTAGACAGGCTCTTTTCTGAATTAGACAGGCTCTGCTCTATATTCAGATACAAAAACAGCTGAGCTTTTCTATCACCCACCTAATGAAAACCAACAGAAGAACCTACATGCTGTTTGAAGAGGCAGAAGTCACATGATCAAAAGCATTTGATCATCCATCAATTCTCTGAAAGCATCCTAAGAACTCAACTCTCAGGACTCATGCAACTCATAAACGCAGGAAAAGTCACTGCGACAAGCCAAATCATCACCGCTTATCTTATGGAATTAAGTCATCAACATGTTCTAGGAGACAGTTTCTAGCTGGAGATGAATCCTGCATCTGATTCCACTGATAGATTACACAAAAGTTGTTACTCTAAGCTGACATAAAGAGAGGCCTGTTATTTAATTATTTTTCTTTAAATTTGGATTTTCATCATTTTCTTCCCCTTTTTAGAAATTGTTGTTCCATATTTTTAACATTTTTTTTGGTTTTAAGGACTAACTTACTATTAACTTACCCTATTAATAATTCCTTACCAAAATTTCATTTTTGCTAGTATTGTGACATGTATGAAAATGCAATATACTAATTTAGAAATAAATACATCTCTTTCCTTCATTTCAAGAACAGATAGTATGCTCTAACTGTACATCTGGTAAATAGTAAAGTAGTTAAACAGGTTAAGGCTAAAATACTATAAATTGAAATAAATGTAACAGGAATTTTGCCCACTATAATTACTCAAATTCTGGTCATCATAATTTTCACTACTCCTTTGAGAGAATAATGATTACCGATATTTTTTTAAAATGCTGGGATATAGAGTTTCAACATCCCTTTAATGTCATAGGTATTGACATTAATGTCAAGCACTGGTTATCTCTTCATCTAAGTACAGGTTTGTAGAGAATGTGATTTTATTATCTCATGTGCAATACATCAGTAATGTGAGAGTATTCTAGCTAGGCAGGACTCATTAAGATAACTAAATTGTTGAAAATATGGGTAATGAATGTGTATTTTAAGAATTTTCCTTTCTACTAATTTTTGTCAGTAGTTTGCAACATTTTGTTCATTATTATCTCTATGACAATGCTATAATATCAATGATCATACCAATATCAAATTTTAAGTACTACATCCCAGCATTATTCCTGGAGCATTAATATGTACTGATTAATCATCCCCAAACTCTGAATATATAATTATTATATAGGGTAAAATTAGTTTAAACTATTCAATTCATTCTAGAACAGATACATTAAAGGAATTTCAAACAGAGGTTTTTATTATTGAGAAACATATTTCTTTTATAAATAAGAAGAGTGTCAATGAAGAAGAATATTTCAATTTTTTAGATTTTTTATAGGTGCCTATTAATTATACATATTTATATAAACAAATAACATTATTTGATCAGTTTCCTTCCCTAGTATTTCCCCTTGCTCTCTCCTCCTCCTTTCTCCTGTTCAACTTCTGCTACTCTAAGTGTCTCCCTTCTATTTTCAAGAGTTTCTTTTTTTTTTCATTTTTTCCCTGTAATTTCCATAAATGAAAGAAAATATATGACACTTGTATTTTCTAGTCTGGTTTATTTTACCTAATAACATGATGTTCTCCAGTATATCTGTGTTTCTGCAAATGAGTTAATTTTATTTATTATGGCTGAGCAAATCTCCATTACGCACACATACCACCTTTGCTTTATCCATTCTTTCATCTATTGGCTGAAAACTTCTGGTTCCATACTAGTCTATTATGAATTGGGCAGCTATAAACATGGAAATGCTTGTATCTCTAAACCACAGTGATTTTATTCCTTTGGATAAATCCTGAGGAGTGGTATAGCTGCATCAGAAGGTAGCGCCATTTTTTAGGTTTTTTGAGGAGTTTCCATACTAACTTCCAGAGTGTCTCTAGTAATTTACATTTGTTTTCATCAACAGTGTATAAGGGTTCCTTTTCCCTGAATGCTGATTTGAATATCCAGTTTGCATAGCTCTGATTGTTAAAGAGGCTATCCTTTTCCAGTTTATGTGTTTTTGATGTTTGAATTCTAACTGGAATGAGAAGGAATCTCAGTATACTTTTGTTTGCATTTCCATGACAATTAAAAATGTTGAACATTTCTTCATATATTTGTTGAACGTTTGTGCTTCTTCTTTTGGGAAGCATTTATTTAGTTTATTTGCCCATTTATTGAAAGGATTTTTTGTTTGTTTATTTCATGGTGTTTATTAATCCTGTAAATCTTCTGGGTATTAACACTTTTTTGGAATAGTTGCTGGCAAAGATTTCCTCTCATTGTGTAGGTTTTCTCTACCAATACAATAGATTATTGGTACTATTTCCCCACGTGTAGGACTCCTAATAAGAAGTCATTGCCCATGTCAGTATGTTGATGTATTGACCCAATGAATTCTTCTAGCAGTTGAAAAGTTTCTGATCTTATGTCTAGGTCTTTGATTCATTTTGAGAGGACTTCATGCAGAGTGAGAGATAGGAATCTCGTTTCATTCTTCTATATATAAACATTCAGTTTTCACAGCACTATTTGTTGAAGAGGACTTTTTTTTTTTTCCAATTTGTGATTTTTACCCCTTTGTCAAGAATCAGAAGACTGAACCTATCTGGTTTTTTCTCTGAATCTTTTATTCTACTCCATTGGTCTACGTGTCTGTTTTTATGCCAGTACCATGTTATTTGCTTTGTAATTTGAAACCTTCTAGTGTTTTCTTCTTCTTCTTCTTCTTCTTCTTTTTTTTTTTTTGTAAGTGTTATGTAAATTTTCTTGTGGAGGTCATTAACATCTTGGGTTGGATTTATGCCTTCATTTGGGAAGTTTATTTATTTATTTATTGCTATTGTAAATGGAATTGTTTTCTTGATTTCTTTCTCAGTAGATTCCTTTTATGTACAGAAATGATATTGATTTTTGTAGGTTGACTTTGTATCCTGCTACTTTGCTGAATTTATTTATTAGATTGGGAAGTCTTCTGGTGGAACCTTCAGGGCCTTTAAGTACAGGATCATATTATGTGCAGAGAGAGATAATTTGACTTATTTCTTTTCTAACTTTAACCCTCTTTTCTCCCTTGACTAATTGTTCTGGCTAAAATCTCAACTCCTGTGTTGAACATGCATGGTAAGAGTGGAGTACTTCAATTTTTAAAACTGCTTCTAGTTATATATAAAATTGACTCTATTGAGCATACATAAATTTAGTATTAGCTGATAAATAGTAAATTTCATTTTCATTCAGTTCTCCTTATTTACTTAATAAATAATTTATCTAAATTTTGATTTTACCTTTATATAACTGCAATAAAATCAAGATTATAACATAAACTATAAAACAGAAACAAAACATTCCTAGATATTTAAGCTGGGATAGTAAATATGAAATATCTGGTAGTAAAAAGAAAATACACTTCAAATTTATAAAATCTACTGGAAGTAATTTTTATGGCCCTTACAATGTCTCCAGCATTGTTTTGTCAAACATAATACCTGAATAGCAGTGTCCCAACATTATTCAACAATGGCCTGGAACATATTTAGCTAAGATATTAGAAGACTGTGCTTTTTAGTCTGATTTCTATATTGATCCAACTTTGTAAAAATACTCATATCAATTAATACTTGTTATTCCTTGGTTATAAAAATTTCCAAGAAATATAGGAAGACATTTTAAACCTTTATAATATAAAATGAAAATACACAGGATATAGTCAGTGACACACACAAAAAAAGCAACTTACAGACTTTTGAAAAGCCTAACAGGGATTGATCTTAAATTACTAGTTGCTGAAAAATATGTAAAGGGAATGTTTTGCAAACTAGCCTTAGAATTTAGATTGAAGTTAAAACTGTCAAATTAATTTTCTTCCTTTATACCTCTGAAATTCCAAAGTGTTCTTATAAAAATGGGGAAAAAGTCCATTAGCAGAAATCGGTATTTGGAAAAATGTAAGTCATTGATTTTTTTCTGCTTTATCTGAATATTTGCAATGTATAGTCTTGGGAAAAGAATTAGAAGGTGCAGATGAAATTTTCACTCTTCTACAAGACTTCCATTTTCGTTTTTTATTTAAATAACCTTTGTCTCAATCATAAAATTGATGTAAATTTAAGAGATAACTTGTAGATTTGCAAATTTAATACAACAAACTTTTGTAAAATTCCTCTGAAGTTCATTCCAGCTATCTTCTTTTACATGAAAATACCTAGGGAGTGGTAAAGAAGTAAAATAAACCTTTCAAAGAAGTCAATGCAGTGATGGTCATCAATACACACTCATGTTTATGTAGCTGTAAGTCTAGATGTGTATATGATCTCAACAATTTTCAGAACTGAGTTCTGAACCCAACCACTATTGACAAATGAAAAATATTAAACTTCTGGTGCTTGCTCTCTAACTCTCTGTCTTTACTCATTTGAATTTGTTTGTATTAAATATCATATATGTATAAATCCATGGTATGTTCATAAATATATATTAATGTATAACACATCACATATATAAAATTTCCAAGAGGAAATTACCTCCTTAAAATTATTTTAATAGTATGTACCACTTTTGTTTATCTTGGTTAATCAACTTTACTTAGTATTTTTTTTTAATTTAAAGGACTTATATTCCAAGGGATCTTTCTTACAATCTGGAAAGGTATATATTTTCATTCAATAGATAGAAAATGTATATGAAAAACTAGAAAATTGTCCATTCTCTTTGGTCTAACATTTCCACAATAAAATGTTTATCCTAAGGAAATACATATACATATTTGTTAATCACAATATTCATTATAATAATAGAAATTTGAAATTTCAAAAATATCTAAACAAATTGTGGTTGTTATAAATAATATCATGATAAGAAGCATTAGACATTCTGTTTTCTAGATAAAGTTTATAACAATAAAATTCTCATAATTCATGTTTCCCATGGAGAATTATGTTGAAAAAAAATAGCATGTGAAGTATACCTGGTTACACTATCTGTTAGTAATATAGATGTTTTATTTTGCTTTGTAAATGTTTTATATTTACATTTTATATTTTTTATAAAGACATTCATGAGCATCTTCTGTGATAGGTCACAGTGTTAAAAAGGCAATTGCAGCAACATGATCTGACAAGATAAATAATTTTGAATTTTTTATGGTTGAAAATCATGGCAGACCCAATATGGAAAGATACCTAGTACATCAGAGATGATAGTGAAAGCTAAGAGAAGTCTAGAGTGGGTAGTTGAAGAGAAAATTGATCTATATAAATTGTGGCCTTAGGTTGAATGCAAAAGTATTGACTGCAGCTTATTACAACTTGTCTGCATTTTGTCCTTAATAGGTATTAAGGCTAATTATACATTTGAAATCTCAGTAACAAATCAGACCAAAGTGGATGCAAGCAGTTTTGAGTAGGATGAGGAGGCGACAGAAGCTATCCTGTTTGGTATCCAGTGTCCCATCCACTCAATCCACTTCTGATATCACTAGCAGATGTTGGACAGTTCTTTCAAATTCAGACTTGCTTCCTTCTTCCTACATCCTAGCTGAAATGCTCAACCCATCTTCGGCTCTCTGACCTAAGAATCTATACAGAATTGCAGCCTAGGGGTGTTGGGAAGTTAATGCCTCCAAAGCCAATTCTCAGTCTGTGAGATAAGAAATCTGGCAGATGACAGTCTAGCCAACCATTTTGTAAGCAGATATTCTGGGAGGGCATTCTTTACAGCTCTCGGTGAACCCAGTGCAAAATTATTTCACATTTATCACAACAGCAGTCTTGAAACCTACCTTCCTTCCTTCCTTCATTCCTTTCTCTTTTTTTCCTTCTTTATTCTCCTTTCTTTGGGTTGGCTTTTTATCATAATTTTGTACTAAATATGGATAGTGTAATTGAATTTATCCTATTAACTATATATATATGCACATAAAATTTATAAATAAAATGCTGAATCAAAGGTATATTTAAAAGTATCTGATGATAATCATTATCCTATAATTATCCCAATAATAAATCACAGAAATATAAAGTCAAGGAAAGCACCCAAATGTCATTTTTTCAATGATATATTCACCCCACTTCTATAATATTCAAGAAATTTAACAAATTGAATATTTCGACTTGGCAAAACTGATTATATATTGTTGATCTGTTCAGAAATCTTGTTAGATACTATATGTTATATTATCATGGTGTTTATATGCCATTAATATTAGAAAATTAAATTTTACACTTCCTTATTTGAATTCCTACTGTATGTTGTATCTATACTTTAACTGAAGCTGGAAGACACAAGACTTTTATTGAGAAATATTAAAAACTTTAATAAAAGCTAAAAGGAATAGAAAAGTGTATAATATTAATAATACTGTTAACTTAACTTTAAGGTGTTTATTTTTTATTAAATCTACAAATTTGGTCAATTCTACTCCAAATTTTAGTAAATTTTTAGAGATCTTGTCAAACTGAATGTAAAGTTTTTAAAAAGAGTAACTATAAACCAATAAGCAAGAAAGAACAAACAGAAGGACTGAACTTCTGATATGGTGATGTGCTGCATGGCTGTGGAATAAAAGCAGAATTATAAAAACACTTGAAAAAAAAAAAACACATAATGGAGCCAGAGAGAAATCCTAGAACAAAAACAATGCATGGGCACTGGTGTGATATCATTAGTCAGCGTGAAGTACAGATGAACTAATGGATAATACTGAGAAAGCTGGCTTCACACAAGGAAAGAAATGTCTGGTTTTTAACACAGCCTAAAAATAAATAAATAAAACACAAGATGAATTCATGTCCTAAAAATAAAAGCTGAAACCACAAAGCAAATAGACAAATCAAAGTCAAATATATAACTGGAGAGACCAGGGATTTTAAAACAATAATTCCTAAAAGTAGGTAATAAAAGCAAAAATTAATGTACTAAATTATGTTAGAGTTCTGTTTTCAATTCAGTATTCTATAAGGTTCAAAAAGGATGATAATGAGAGAAAGTATTTGTGACATCTAAAATTAGTAATGATCTGCTACTTAAAACATCAGGGTGCCCTACAATCAACAGGAAGAAGTAAGGAAACATAATATAACAGATAACAGATACACAGTAATTAAAGCCTAAATGGACGGGAAATTACTGAAGGGATTCCCAACTTCACAAGTAATTAGAAAAAATGAAAATTAAAACTATCAACTTTTCATTTTTCTAATTTTGCCATGTTTAGAAACTTACATAGGGTGTCGCTAAGGATATGCACAAACAAGAATCCTACCATGTTGCTCCCAAAACAAAACACTGTGTCTACTCTTGAGAACAATGTATATGCAAGAAATTAGTGTGTAAACCCTAGAACCCAGGAATCCCATTACTGAGATATACCCAGAAAACATCTTCAATGGGTTTTTTATCAAAGCATTATTTGGGAGCCATAGAGTTGGAAGCAATCCAAGTATCTGTAACTGGAGGAATGGACAGATGCATATTGGGAAATCTTAATAATGGAATATGAAGCAATCAGAAGCCATGAAAAGACAGAATGAAATACAGCAATCTACCTAAATCCTAAAAGCGTCATTCAATAAAAGAGTAATAGAACAAGATTCATCACACAAAACGTTATATGCAACAAATATAAATAAGAATATCTTATTTTAAAAGAGATATATTTATCTAGCATCACATTAAATAGTGTGTTACCTGGAAGAAGCTGATGTAAGTTAATAAGTACAGTTGAAAAAATAAGAAAGCAATGCACTGACTAATGTTGATGTTATGCCATGCCTGAGAGCACAGAGCCTAGAGCTGTGAACCTAAGGAAGACATGAAAGGAGGAAAGAGAATGCACTCATCTGCAAGTCCCAGAGGATATACAAGCTGGGATTAACAGAAATGACTGATCATCAAAGAGTTACGTAGAATTGAAAACATTTTGGAAATTAAAAATAAAGTGATAATGAAGCAAATTATGGTATATTCACTTAAGGTAATGATGTGAAACTTTTAAAATGATGTTTATGATTACTGCGCAATAAGATATAAGATGCTAGTATTTATTGAGTCAGATACTAATCTCAGCATTTCACTTATTTTCTCGTATTTAATAACCACAAAAATCCTCTGAGGTAGATACTGTTATTATTCATATTATATAACCAAGGTATAGGGAGGCAAGGCTTCAAGATCACATATCTGGTAAATGTGTCAGTCCTAGAACTCAGATACAAGGCTGTCATGGAATTGACACTGTATGATGTATAGCTCCCAGCTAATACTTGTCTTTCTTATTTCTTTATTTTACTGCCACTAGGCAAAGTTTTAAGGTTTGATCAATGTAGAGAAGGTCTTTTCAGGATGACCATAATAATGAACAATTGCATTGTAAGCTCTAAACAGGGAAACAATATGGCTAACTTATACTCTGTCACATTCACACAGACTTAAGTTTAAGGTGCTTAAAACTTTTGAGTGAATGGGGCATGTAGGCATGCTTATCTGTAGCCCCAGCACCTCAGGAGGTTGAGGCAAGAAGATTGCAAGTTCAAGGCCAGTATCACTAACTTAGTGATGCACTAAGTAAAGTGAGATCTTGTCCCAAAAAAATTTTTTAAAAGTTTCGTGTTTAAGTGACCCTGCTTTCAACACCTGAAACAATAAGAACAACAAAATACTATTAAGTGAAACTTTAAATGTCTTGCCAATATTGTACCCACATCCACTATCACAGTTGCTGTTATCTCTCCCATCACTACCAACCCTACCATACTAGCTACATGTACAGAAAAAGGGACAAGAAAAAATATTGCCAATTTCGATCATCATGATTACTGCTTTTAATGTTCTGCATTATAGCTCCCAACCTTTTATAAAGAGTTCATGTGTCTAATTTGCCTCAGATGCTATGACCTCATATGAGAACAGAGAAAACCTGGTGTTTCTGAGTCCTCTGATCTTCAAGAAGCTTCATATATTCATGGTGATAAACATGACAACTGACATATTTATTCTGATGCATTTTGGGTAGGTATGTGTGAACAGGTTCAGCCTTCACAGAAATAACTTAATGATGATACATGGTCTTCTACTTTGATGGTAGAGTACGTGATTTGTTAGCCTGAATGGCATATTATTGCTGTTGTGAGTAGTTTATTTATAATACTCATTTAATCAGTATGTAGATATTGTGCTAGTTGACTAAAATCAAGAATCAATCTGGGTTAGTAAGGAATACAGAAAAGAAAATTGAAGTTCAGACCTCTCCAATTATATCCTAATTAGCCTTCTGTGTGGACACTGACTACAGGAGACCATTTTCCTTCTACTTTTCTCCATAAAAGCCTTTTAGAAATTTGACTTTTTTTTCAATATCTAATTAATATAATTATGGGGACATATTTTAAATTGGGAAAACCTATTCTTTCCTGAGTAATTACTGTATTTCTCCAATTTCAAAGTCAAAAATTGTTATTTCTTTATCTCAACTGTCTCCATTAAAAAGCAAAACTGTATATACTAAGCAGTAACCAATCCACTAAGGTGGTGGGAGACTGGTTGAAATGAGGCCAGGGTCACAGAATAAAGCCACACATGCCAATTAACTTTTTCAGGAGTAGAAAAATATTATCCTATAACTGCCCACTGGGTTACTACCTGGTTTAAAATTCATAAGATGGAATTAATGAGAGGCTGCAATGACTCAGCAGAAATCTTGTACCATTAACTAAGGCAGAAGGGATTTCAAGTTCATGTCCTTTTACAAATTGGCAAATTTTACCTCTTTTTTTTTTTTTGTAAGTACGGGAAGCATTTGAAGAGGTCTGGTTGTATGCTTGTGAGTTGGATAGGTACAAATTGGGAAATGCAAGAATTAAAATTCTTTGCAGAATGTGGTTGAATTTCTCTTTTCTCCCCATCATGGAATCTCAGCATCACTTTAAAAAGTGTGTGAAGGGTTTAGATAATATATGCATGTGGTAAAAAATACAAAAATGTATAAAGCATATACTTGAAAAGTATTTATACCTCTCTCTCCTTTTCCACACGTAACCTGTTTCCTCTGTAAAGTTAACAACTATAACAGACTCTTGTTTTTTTTTCCTTCAGAGAAATTTATTGCATGTGTGAAATGCTATATGTTATAATTTTTTTTCCTCCATAATTCATAACACATTACTTGGTAAACTTCCATCTTCCCCAAATAATTGTCAAGTAATTAATCTTTATAAAGCTTACTCTGTCTGATAAAATGCTGGATAAATATCTGTAATTCTAAGAAATCTCTTATTAATTTATATAGTTGACATTATATATATTCACCTTACATCTTCTACTACTCTGTGTTGCTACAAAGATTAATCACATCTTCTAATGACAGTATTTCATGAAAGTAAAATCATTTATTACACAGCCACTTGAAATTATTTTTCATATGATTTAACAGCTTCCATTTTTTCGAGTGTTGACTGTGTATCATAGTTTGAATGCCATATTCATTGTTCTACTTTGAATATGTATAGAACATTGGACATCCATAAATATAAATAATATAATTCCAAACATTATTTGATTAATACAAAATAAAGCTAATTCATCAACTCTTATACCCAGATGCTTAATATGGAATTTATCTTGTTCTCTAGGTCTCTCCCCATGAAAATGTTTTCTTTTAATACTCCCCATCAAGACTCCCAGTAATTAATCTAAGGAAGCATGCTGAGCTATCCCATTCAATTATACAGATTGAACATTGGACATACGGGTCCATGTCCAGTGTTTTTCAGCACTAAAAATCAGGACCAATCCACTGTTCATTCTTGCATTCTGTTCTATGGCTCAGTGTATCCGAAGGAAGAAGTATTCATTTCAATTTTTGAAATGAACACTGGTCCACAAAGTTATGTCAGCCTAGAGGGACTTTGTTATAAAATTTTAAATGTAGCAACTTCATTTTACAGTTTCTCAAATTAAAAAGGTAAAGTGCACTTCCCTGACTTTGAATCTTGACTGACCTTGTATACTGTTTTAGCCAACTTAGAATGTGGAAGAAGAGGCATTTTTTGTGAACAAAGACCTCAAGAAGTTTTGCAACTTTTAATCTCACCCTCTTAGGTTGCCACCTAACAGTGACATAGAGGCAGCTAATTTAAGGTATTGGAGAGAAGAGGCTTCATGAAAGTGAAGCCAGGCCCTAGGCAACATCCAGCAAGAAATGTCAGATAGATGACCCAGAGCACCTTGAACCACAGCCTACTTGCCTGCTGAATGGTGAAGGCGTCCCTGCACCCGCTGTCTAACAGGGTCACAGCATGGGGGATGCTGTGGCAGGGCCTCACCATTTGGCAACCGGAATCATGGGGAATGTTAAGTGTTTTGTTTATGATACTCATGATATGGATAACAGGGCATATGTCAATCAATAATAAAAGTACCTGTTGCCTGAGATTGCAGGAAAATTCCCAGAATGAGATTAAGGATACAATTAAGACATGCCCCAAGGTGTGTTTCAATATCTCTCAGGATACAAACAGTAGTGTTATTCCTCAACCTAAGCAACAAGAAATGTTTATCCCACAGTTAACAATTTGCACAAACTCCCTGCCCCCCATTATAAAGCTACAACCTGTACAACATCTAGTTACTGAAAACCAATTGCTGTGCCAACAGTATAAGGACCACCGTATGTAGCTTACTTAATTAAAGGAAGATTATGGTATCCCCCTGGAGAACAAGAGGCTAATAAAAATACATTTCCCCCCACCAACATACCCTCCGTTGCCTTACACAGGAATTTATGATGAAAATAGGAAACACATAGTTAATATTAATGGTAAATGGGTTGAGGTACAGAGCCTGCCCTTTAGTTAAAGAATACAAAGATGTAAGACTTGGTGTACTTTGACAAGGATCAAAGAAACTCTTTAAGAAAGCAGTTAAATAGGGCATATGAAAAAAAATTACTTTGGAAATTAAAAATAAAATAATGTAAAATGAACAAAATATATTTTAGAGATACTTTAGAGCAGTAGGCTTTTAAGTAATAGACTTTCACTATTTTTAAGTGTGTTTTACTGGGACTTTAGATTAGAAGTAAGAAAGCTTACCAATAATCATAGGTATGCTTTAAAGTTAAAGGTTAATGAAATAATTATAGGTATGCTTTAAAGTTAATAATTATAGGTATGCTTTAAAGTTAATAGTTAATAATAAGTCAGGAGACATGTAGTTGAGTTGTGTAGTCTAGCACCTAGTGATTGAGGTAAAAATGTAAAAGCTTAATCATGATTAGCCAAGGTTACAGGAAAATATTTTAAACAATGTACTCAATATCTTAGGTAATCAATGTATGTCAGAAAAGTTTGTAACTCCTGAAAATTATGTAAATCAAAAAAGTTTCGGGCTTTGAGTTTATCCATTAACTACCTGAGAAAACATCTGCAAAAAAGGTTTAAAAATAAAGGCCCCTCTAGGGGCAGCAGATCCTTCTGGAGGCTGCTCATGACTTGCAACCTGTCCTCCAGTCTCTTCTACTTTTGCCAGAGCCACTCATCCTTCAGGACTCCTGGATCCCTGCTGGGGCTGGACCCTGGCATCTGAAGGACTTTCAAAAGGAAGTTCTGATAAACCACCTGAGGAGTTTCCCAGCCAACCCTGGTTCCCAGGGAAACCTAAACAAGCTCTCCAGCTTCACTTGCTCTTAACTGACTTAAAAATCACTAAGTTTAGAGGTCACACAGCTAAGAAATACTTCCTTAGTCTCACACTAGGTTTGGTGTAGATAATAACTCTATAATGTATGGGTTATGATGGTTAGGGCACCCAGGCTCTTATTGAGGATCCTAAAGGTTACTTTTGTGCAAATCTGACAATTGGACCTGAGGATATTTGATGACTGGAATAGGAGAGAAGGACTTGGCATCTCTGTCTCCATATTGCTTCTGTCTCCCCATCAGATTTTTTTATTGGCTCTTTTTAATTACACATGACAGTAGAATCCATTTTGACGTAACAATAAAAGCATGGAATACATCTTGTTCTAATTCAGATCCCAGTTCCTCTCCTTTCCATTCCCTTTGTCCACCCCCTGCTCCCTTCCTTCTATTGATATTTGTGCCATTTTTCCCGTTAATCTTTGGGTCAGAGTCCACTTAGTACTGCATATGAACAAGGTAATCATTGGAGAAACTTAGATTAGGTTGGTTAACTCATAGGTTAACTATACCTAGACTTGCATGGACTCTCCCCCACCCATTCAAGGGTAAAGACAGCATGCCTGACAAGATACACCAAACCATGAAAGGAGTGATAGGAGATGGCACCAGAGTTTATGGAAGACCTCTGCCTGTTCCTAAAGACATGAATATTTCTCCCCTGTTTTGTTCTCTTCCTCTCCTTTTTTATTCCTATGCTATAACTCTAATCTCTCAATCCTGGGGTTGAGCAGCTAATTGGTGAATAGAACTTCATCTCTTCCATCATTCCTTGAGCACTGGATAAAATCTGTCTTCCCAGTTCTCCTTTTGCAGACACTAACTTTTCCATGGGATGAGCATCTGAGCCTCAATTCCTAATGGACTGTGGATCAGACAGTGTCAAACCTGGAATGAGACTTCTGAGGAGTACACAATAATGGTATTATGTAGTAGACATGCCACTAAAATTTGTATCTAGCATATTCTCTTGGACTCACACAAGATCCTTTGGGGGTTTTGTAATTGGCTTCTGTCCATATAAAGTTGTTTTGATTCAAGAGGGGAAGCATTGTGTTCCACTTGTTTCAACAATACATGAGCTTATAGCTCTTTGGCCAAGAACATATTGAACTGTTTGGGAAAGTGTTAGAAGCATGTTCAAGGAGAAGCTCATGTGAACTTAGTCAAGTAAGTACATCAGTGCTTTGATGGTTGACCTGCACAGCATGTGCATTTGCAAGTTTTGATTAGAACCCCTTTCCTCTCTGTTGTTTCTTTGGCTTTAGGATTACAAAACATCAATTATTTTATTCTGCCTTTCATCTGTCTATAAAAAAAAGATTATTTAATATCCATCAAATGCAAAAAGTAAAACAACCTTTTAGTAAATAATATGTGAGAGTTGAGTATGGTTTGCTAATTTGGTATTTGACTGTGAATGCCTATAATTATAATGAATGTGGCTTTAAAGTATATTTTGAATATTTCTGAATAAAGATGTTAGACAAAGGAAATATTGATAAACTTAGGAATAAATGAAAAGTAAATGAGTATTTAAAAGGAAATAGGAGAGAATATAAAAATAGTTACATAAAATAAAATATCACAAGCTTAAAGACTAACAAACTAATTGGAAATTTTCATGTAATTTCAAGTGAAAATTATATGAATATATTTTGCTGCACTTTTCTGACAATAATATCACCCCAAAGTTAATTGGGAATGCTAAACTACTTTTCTCTTTTGATTGACAGGACATAAATGTGAAATAAAAGTCTTTTGGTACATTTTGTTTTCTATCTCTCTTAAAAAAATAAGCTTATCGCATATATATAAGAAGATTAAAGACTTGTCAGAAAGCTTCCTAAAAGCCCAACATAATGACACACTAGAGTAGTACCCACATAAATATATCTAATCCGATTCTGTAAAGGAAAAATATATGACTATTATCAGTAATAATATTGAATTATCAAAATTAAGAATACTTACCTAAGTTAGGTTTTGTCTTCTATATTAACTTTGGCTAAAAAGAGTGTTTAGGGTCGCAAAATTTTTCAGAAGAGAAGTAATTTTTAAGTCATTATAACAATAGCAACAACATAAAATGACTGAATTCTTGTTAAGGGGCCTGCTGCTCTGCTGGTTTTGGAATGAGTTGTATACTTGTGTTTATATAATATACTCAAGGATCCATGTCACAATATAACCATGAAAATATAGATTATCTTGGTCTTTTGGCTGCAGTCAATATGCTGCTTCTTGTACACAGCTGTGTTGTTATTTTTATTTTTTTTCCCTGTCTGTAGCATGTTTTAGCATGAAGGATTGTCCTTAATTCTTTAGTATTTATTTTCTTTCCACGAAATTTTGAGCAAATCAGTGCTAAAGATCAAGGGAGGAGTTAAATCCCTTACTGTCATGTTTACATTTAATGCTTAATTATTTTAAAAATGTTTCTACATTTTCATAAATATGCTTTGATTTTAGAGCTTATTTTTTATCATTTTTCTAGCTCTTAGTTTTTCTACACAATTTTCCTATAACTTTCTTTAGATTGTTAGTGTTCATTATTCTGCATTTCATATTTTACTAACTTTTATAGTTGGAAATACCATTGTCTTCTTGAGAAATTAATCTGGATGCATATTTTTGTACAGATTGCCTAAAATTAATCCCATCAAAAATTATCAGAAGACAGAATATAATCATAGTACTCTAATATGCATATCATAATTCCACATATACTTTCAGAATATATTTTTTTAAATTCTTTCACAGCATCATAGATGGTAAGATAAAAACATGAGAAATAAACTCTTTTGTGTTAATGTAATAGTCAGTGACCAAGCTAGTATTAAGACTTGGAATTATGAATTAATAATTTTTTCTATGATTCTACTTTGCCTTCTCTCTTCAGCTATGGTACAGGCTATTTGTGAAGGTGAAACAAATGGTATTTTCGCTATAAATGAAATTTTAATAGTCATGTCCCCTAGAGTCACAGAATATTGCTAAATATGTGCTAAAATAAAATGTGAATACAATTAATTGGGAATAATTTTCTAAACAGGTTAGTAAAGACAATAAAGTCAATTTGGTTAACATGTGGAACTCTAATGGAATAACCTTATTATCCAAATAAGAAAAAGATATCTAGGGATACCTTTGAACTTGAGGCTGGGTGTACAAATTTGGAGTTCTTCAGATTCTAAAAATAATGGCAAATATTCTAGAGCAGAGCCAGTCATGAAAAAGTAGAGTGTGAGTAGATGCCAGACACATGCCAATAAGAAAATTTGAGGCACCTGTTTTTGTCATACTTTGTCTCAATGTTCATTCCTAGACAACACCCTCTGGGAACCAAAACTATATTCTGTCATCTTTTTTTGCATCTAGTCTTCTTATCTTCTTTCTTTTTTTTAATTTATAGATTTTTAGCAAATATGAGTGACTAAAATAAAAACATAATAATCTTAATTATTATTATTACAATAAATTTTAGGCAAGTCCTTCTTAAAGTCCAAATTCACCTGTTTTTTAAAAAAAATTCCTGCTGCAGCTTGTATGTGATTTGTTCCCCAAGGGTTCAAGTGTAGGAGCCTTGATCCTCAGTGAGACAGTATTGAGGTTGTGAGTGTTTCATTATGGTAACAAAGAATAAGCTAATACAATTCCATATTAACTAAATTAATAGTGCCTTACATTAAAGAATTTCCTTTGTATAAGCTAACAAAGAGTATTTGTTAAGATGTGGATGGTCATAGAGAACTAAGGAAAGGTAATTGTCTTAACAGTGCTTTGTGTTAAGAGAGAAAACCTTAAGTAGAGATAAGTGTGTGTTCACAAGGTGTTTTAAGGCTAAAGAATGCAAAAAGAGAAGAGAGGGGAATCTGAGAAGATGCAATGATTCCAAAGACTGGCTCGTCTAAATGTTGAAGAGATTCACAGTTGGTAGGTATTGCCATTGCAGTCTGAGCTGTAAAATCACTAGGACTGTGGACTCCCTAGGAAACCCATGTGCCATTTTTGGAAGAATAGTATGCTCAAACAGATGGTAACTATGGAACCCATACAGCTTTGAGCCCTAATTGTTCTAAGTCATTAAAAGGAGTCAACTAATTAGTCTATAGATAGCAGCTAGTGATATATTTCCTTTAAATGAAATAAATAATATACAACTCATAGTAAGAGGAGGATAAAGTTAATAAAATTGCAAGTACAGTTTATCATGATATATTCAGCCTTTGATGTAGGCAAATATGAATCTGAACTCCATTAGTCCAAATTTCAAGATGAAAGATGTAGTGGGTGATAAAAACTCTGAGTAAGTGAAGAACATGCTCTCTAAAGGCGCTTACTTCTAATTGGCTATCTGCCTGAAACTATTTACTGTTTCCCTAAGTGATGTTTAAATATTAGCAGACCCTCTCTACGAGCAAATTAACATAAAAATAAGCAGAGGGAACTGCAGGCAGAGCATGGTCTGTTAGTGGACCTTATTGAAAAGACATTTTGTCCCGGATGAGGGTGTTCCTGGCCCAGCAGTCAGCCTGACCTATTCTGGCTGCTGAGAGGTACATGCAGGCCAGTTACAGCCTTCATTGTAAATGCATAAGTAGCAGAGAAAAAAAGAAGAAAAAAATAATATGGAAGAAATAAGAAAATATATTGCAGCACCAGAAATAATAACAAGTGCAATAATAAGGAAAAGTAGCACTAAACTTTTCATTCAAATTAATTTTGATATAAAAATAAAATATCAATAAAATGCAGGGTACAAGATGACTTCCCTAATAGCAGAAGGAGACTCAATGATCCACTCCTCAATAAAACAACTGCAACTCTTGTCAAATTAAAAACAAAACAAAACACTAAAGTCTGGGAAATTATGCAGAAAAACAGAAAAAGAAAGAAGAAAAATATATTCAAGAAAATCTACTAAATTTTTTATAAGAACAATGAAAAGTGGCATTTTCATTATAATTCATTCCTTCTCTGCTTCCCTTTAGAGAAAAAAAAAAAAGTTTCCCTCTAGGCAGGCGCAGATCAGGGGCCTCTCTTCCCCCATTTCCCTGTTTAAGGCTATGGTACATCCCCAGAAAAGTCAAGCCACTCTGTTGAAGATGTTCTATTCCAGGAAAAAATAGATAAGAAATCTGGGGATCTCTTTGGCCCTAAACAGTTGGGATTATTATTGATCCATACCATTTTGATCTCTACCATCACTCTTCTCTCATGATGAACTCACCAGTCACTTCATCCTATTGTAATGACTGGCAAAAGTCTTAGTCACCACCCCACCTGACATAGAATAGTTCCACCCTATTGCCATTGGATAAGTGTGCAAACTAATGTCAATACTCCATACTAGAGACACTTAGGGGGAAACACCCACAAACACAAACACAAACACACACACACACCAAAAAAAAAAAAAAACATGCCATACTAGATTGGATTTCTCAAATCAGAAATCTTAGGGAATGTGAGATGTGAGGCAGGACACGAAGGGACTTCACATTGATGGTATGCTGCTTTCCTCACCACTGCTTAACATCAAGGTAATTATTTTGCCAGAAAAACAACTAATTCTCAAGATAATTTATGGGGAGAGAGAAGAAACTTAAATGTAGTTCGCCTGTACTTCTTGGTTTTGTATGCTGGCAAATGTTGCTGCCTCACACCTTCAGTAACTGGTGTAGGAAACAAAGGTGCATAGTTCAGACCTGAGGCAAAAGCATTGTTCAGCTCCGCCTGCTTGGAATTGGCTGTTGTTTATACAGGGCAGGCGATGGCAGAAGATGCTGGATCAAGGATAACCAGGCAAAATGCCAGAAAACAGATTCTCTCTGATGATATTAATTGATGCATATCATTTCAAATACTTTAGATCATTTGAAATACAATCATTAGCTTTTCAAAATAAGAAGACTAAGATTAAAATAATTTTTTTCAAAAACACCAAAAAGTATCAGAGTTGGAATTTATATCCTGCTCTAATTCTAATACACATGATAGCCCTTCACCCTTTATATAAAACTATATTGATAAGTGCCTAATAAGTATATTAATTTCTAATTTCTACTCTGAATCATAAACTCAAATTACAACAAACTGGTTTAATTTCTATTGAATGTTTATCTCATGTCTCTCTGTTTACATGCTCACAACGACACTGTTCACATTTCTCCTCAAGAGATCTCTTTTTAGTATGTTCTACAATTGCCTACTCCAGAATTATTCAAGAAATATTCAAGTCCCAGAAATGACTTTTATCTCAACTTCCAAAATCTAGGTTTGTCTCTTAAAGGTAATCACTATGGACCTGAGAAGCCCCTTGATCATACTACATAAATCTGGGATCCATCTCCTTTAATTCAAAAACCTAGTGCAAGTCACCATGTGTCTGAAACCTTTATAATGTTCCAATGTCCAATCTTATTCCTTTATCATCCTTTCCCACATTTCCAACAAGAATCTGAAAATATAAATTTATGGTCCTTCCTAAGTAAAATCTTCCAAAGTTCTTCTCTTGCCCTTAAAACAAGACTGAATGCCTTTCAGGTGGATCACAATTGGTTTTCCCATTTTTAATCAGGCTCATTCTAACTTTTTTGCTACTACCATTTCTCTGGAATCTTTAATCTAGATGACAGTTGTGCTCAAAGCTTCCATTCCTGGAAGATGGAAGATACCAGGCGTTCTGACATGATGCTCCACATACAGCCTCCCATGCTATCCCCAGCACGCTCATATGCACTTTCTTTTCTGATTAGTCCCACCAATTCTTACTTTTCTAGATTAAACTTTATATAAAAAGACTTTCCTAGTTCCAGAAAATATTGTCATACTTCATAAGACTCTAGCTCCATATATCCCCATTATATTAGTGAATCTAAATTCCTAATAGGTCTCTGAGGGACAATACCTAGTTCACCATGTTCAGGGCAAGTACTAGACTAGATCCAAGAAAATTGCCCCCCTCATCTTCTGCACACACACACATATACATATACATATGCAAACATGGAAAAACATGTGCATGTATACAAAAATAAGTATACTCACATATACGTACAATCATACACACATACACACACACACACACACACACATACACACACACAGGTACTGATACCATCCAAATAATTAATTATGTCTCTTCCATAGGATAGTTACTAGTTAGAGCAAATGTTTAACTGGGTTAACAAATGGAGACATTCCATAGTATCACCAATTAATGAGACATTTTGTTCCACACATATGAGAAAATTAGCTTAACAAATGCTGCTCCTATTTTGTCATAAATTGTATTCATCATGCTCGTAGATTTCTCTATTAACATTTCTTCTGGATCCTTCTAACTACAAACTTAGCATTAAGTTTGGCCCCCACTTCACGTAAATTCCTCTGAGTGTCCTAAAGTAAACATATGCAATTAAATTTAATACTACATTTTAAATAATTCAAAACATATTTTCTTAAATGAACTACATTTTATTAATTTTGAACATTGAGGACTAAGATATTTGTTAAATTAAGCAGGCATCCAAAAACAGCTCCAACCGTTTTGTTTGGCATTGAAAAGTATTATTTGTTTCTTCTCATAGGAATTAAATGGAATTGTTTATTGCATGCTAAAGAAAGCATTAAAAAGTATGAAATATATTTTAATTCCATGTATTGAAGGGAACTATTGAAATAAACATAGCTATGTCAGTGTTTTCTTGCTAAGTATTTTAATGGAATTCCATTGTTAAAACATAAGTATTGCAATCAGAGCATAAATCCAGATACTTTCTTTATCTAATTTAAAGTCAATATTTAAAATTAATGTTCCAATACAAATAATATCAAGAAAACAACTTTCCCTTCAATCTACATAAAATTACCAAATGAAAATGTCAATCTATCCGGTTTTAATTTTGTCTGTCTCTCTTTGCATTCTGTGTAATGTGATTTCTTGGAAAAAAATTAAATGATGATTCTTATATTTTTTCAACAATTATATTTTCTGTATCAAAGATAAAAATCAGTAAATTTTTGTTGATCTTGAGAAAAGATAATCTTAGTACTCCCTGAAAATAACTCCAAGTAAATATCAGTAGAAAAGCTTTTTTCTGAACACTTCAAAAAAAGTTTCTATTTGTAAAAGAAAAACACATATAGTTTTTGAATGCTATGACTAAAAATTCTGGAGAATTTCTTTTCCCTTTCCAAAACTATCTCTCACTATGTCCTGTTGAGTTAACTAAATCTTCTTTGCTGTTTTCCCTAGCACAGATCTTATCTTACCCCAAATCACTTTATTTACCACTTGCCCTTGCTGAGGGGACCTGCCCTTCCAGCATTGACTGTGGGGAGCTTGAGGGAGTGGAGAAACCCCTCTGGAGACGGTTTCATAGAACTTCATCTGCTTTATTGTGCAGCAAAAATAGCTTTTATAGTGGCTATGTGTCAATTTACATATAATAGTCATGATAGGCCAGAGGTGATACACAACGTATCATATTACAGGAGTCAGAAACCAAGAGTTCAGAAATTGCCATGCAAGCTGACCTTGTACCACCAGGGGAATAACTTCCTGTCAAAGGAGGAAGGAAATGGCTCTTGCCAGTGTTCTGACAGCACTCTGTCCCAAAACATGGAGTTCTATGTTAGGACTTCCCTGTTGCACAATGAGCAAAATAAGCATTCCTCCATGAGGGTCCAGAGTTAGGCCCACCAACATGTCCTAGGGAAAATATAACTCTGATCATTATCATTTTGTACATTCCTATTAACTGATAGTTCCTGTAGTAGGAAGTTCAAACTCCTTATGACATGAACTTGCCCTTAATGAACTTGCTCCTCCCTTACTTCCCACACAGACTACAAGGACTAAACTTTGTTCAAAGTGGGATAGCGCAACCCTAGTGAATTCTGAGTCCTTCTCACCCAGACTTATGGCCAATTCTATGTGATTGTATAGCCCCTTGTCACAGGAGGACTACAGCATCTCTGTATATCATATCTTTTCAAAACAACATCCTAAGGAGGAAGAAATGGTTTGCAAGTGCATCTCTCTTTACAAGGGAGAAAAATTCATAGTAATCACAGCAAACACCCTCCATGTTCCTCACCCAATTGTCCTTACATTTTACTGGCAGGACAGAATTAAATACCCACTCCTAATCTAATTACTAGTTGAAGCAAATGCTAGCAGTTTTATCAGTTTTGTCTAATTGTAATTCACTCCCAGGAGCAGAGGAGAAACCTACCTTTCCTGAATATATTACCATCTGAACAAAACTGGGGGTGGATTCACTTGGCCACAGTGATAGAAGGACAGCTACAAGGTGCATAAATAATTGTGTTTAGCAGATCTACTCCCCAATTTTTGGATTTATATCTGTTTCACCGCATCTCCTCAAATCCACAGTGTCCTCTTTTATTCTTCCTACTGTTTTATACATTTTCATAGGTAAAGTAAATATGCAGGTCCTCAACTAACACATCTACCCAACTCTGAACAAGCACATTTAGTATACCAACTTTTCTAGTCAAACAGAAACGGGTAATTATAAACTACTTTTTATTCCATCAGATTTACAGTGTAAAGTTCCTGAACTTCTTTTTGTTACTGTCAAAACTATATATATATCTAATGCTACACAGGCAGCTGCAAGATTTTCTCCTCTAATAAGCCTTCCTTGATTTCACTTACATTGTTTCCATGCCTCCAAAATAACTGGACCTGTTTTTGTTCTTGTTGTCATATGTTTTTATAATTATTTGTTACCCAATAGATTTTAAAATAGACATGGATTAGGGCCTATTTACTGTATAACAATAAATATTTGTGAATGTAATGAATAAAGGAATAGATGAATCTACTTATGTAATCTCATTTATAGTGAGAAAATCCAAAATTTCAAGAGTTCATGATACACTCCCATTAACACTTTTGAAATGTAATTAATACATGGAATTTGAGGCAAATTAACCCTAAAATGTTTTTAAACTGTATAATGTAACCAAAAACATCTGTTACTTTTCATTATTGTAAGTTTTAAGTTGCTAGGTAATACCTAATCTCAAACATTATAATACCAATACTTGCCAATGTAAAAGATAGTGATTTGAAAATACATTATCCATGTGTTTGTCTCCCATTAAGAACATTAATTAAATTTATTATTGCTGGGAGCCATTAGCCAAGTAGGTATGACAATTTCCTTGCCAGCGTACCCCATGTTGCTGACATGTTGCAGCGACATTGAATGTAGGTGACCTTGCTCAAGGACCAAGGCAGATTAGGGTGTTCCCGGTTTTAAGATAATCGTGTTTAGGGCGTTCCCAGTTTAGGTTCCAGGTTTAAGGTTTAAGATTATTCCTGCTGGGAATAGGGCGTATCCTGCTGCCTGAGTTCCCCTTGAGTTCTCACGTGATTCAGACAGTATATTTTGGAGATAGAAGCCCAGAGAACGTGGATTTGGGCAGAGAACGTGGAGTTGGGCAGAGAACGTGGATTTGGGCAGAGAACGTGGATTTCCCCAGAACGTGATTGTAGACGGCTGGTGTGAGTTCGGGAATAAAGAGTTGCTGTTTGAATCTACAAGCTGTGTGGTGGCTCGTGATTGTGTGCCCAGCCAGACTGCGGCATTTGTGCCCAGCCAGACTGCGGCATATTATTTTTACAATAGCCACGTCACTCTATTGCTATACTAACACTTTAGGTTAAGCAGAGGTAGGCATCTATTTGTTAATAACTATCACTAGAATTCCTTCCACATACCAGCGTTCCTCCTCCTACTATTCCATTTAACAGAGGTTAAATCACTTTTGGAGTATAACAGGATAATTACAGCAAATTATAGTAATATAAGAATTACAAAGGAGTAGCAACAAAAAAGAAAAAATATATGCTATATAATATTATGAGGTAATACATTAGTATATATCAAAACATCAACAGTACTATATGTGCACAAACTGATATTCACAAAGCACTAGAAAATAGGTGATGTTATCCACATTTTAAAGATGAGGACTGAGGCAAGTTACCTAGTCATACATCTGGTTAATGACTAGATTGGGATTCAAATTAAGGCCTTCTATATTCAGAAGGCAGTCAATAGCTCTCAAGAGTTGATAACTATGTAGTATATTCAGTTTCAGAGAAAAAGTAAGGAGTAAATTCATTGTTTCCTTTCAGAATGAAGCAAGAATGGGAAGCTTCAAAATAATTAAGAGACATCTCTTTCTTGACCTTGGATGGTACTTTGTAAAAGCAATCTATTTAATAATATCATTCCCAAATTTATATATGTAAAATTATTTCACAATACCTTGAGGTAACCCATCATTTGTATAATCAATATTTATCAATGAAAAAATAAAAAGTAAATTAAATGTAAAAGCCAAAACCCAAGCTTGAGCATATGACTAAAACTATGCCCATACACAACTTTCTCAGAGTTATCTGTAGTTTACATTCCTAAGTTCTAAAGTGAAGAGGTGGGGGACTTGGCTTCAGACTGATTTGAGAAAAAATTGTGGCTACTTTCTCATCTGTGAAAGGAAATGATTCCTGCTGCACCTTGGGTATCTGGGAAGTTTGTATAGGATGGCATCACGGACTTCCTGGTCTCTTCCAGGCAATTAGCGCCAAGCAACACCGCTGAAGGCAGGTACACATTCATGATGAAGGTCCCCATTTCTCAAATCACTAATCTGTACCAGACGCCATCATCCAAAGCATTCTGGAAAGCTCTTATCCCTTAATGGATCTTTCCTACCTGTGAATTATTATAGTAGTTATTAGAGCATTTTCTACCTAAACCATTATATTGAAAATTATGTGAACATTTGCCATATTTCTTTCATTTTACATTTATCAATTGTAAATTTACTTTATATTATTCATTTTGTTTTTAAAATTATGTACTCCTTGAGGGGAATTCAGAATGTGATTCTTTTAAAAGAATAATAACAATAAAGATCAACTGGCAACCCAGAGAAGTGAGGGTTTGTGTTATATCCCATTTTGATATATTATAACTTTCCCTTTAAATAGTTAACAAATTTGAAGGCATCTATGAAGAAATTATTGAGAATTCACTCTTTGCCAGCAACTATACTAATCATCTTCTTATGTTATTTAATCTAAACAACCACAGCATGAGTTTGACATTATCAGAGTCCATTTAAATTTGAGGGAACTGAAACTCAGAGAGATAAATTAATTCCTCTTATGCATTCATCCACTTAGAGATTAGCACCTTGAAAAAAGAAGTTGTGGAAAGATTAAAGAATTGATTGAATATGTACATTTGTGAATGACAAATAATCTATCCATGAGTCAGCAATATTTAACAGATTGAGGCTATATCCAAAGTAGGATCACTTTGTAGAGCCCAAGAGCACAATATAAGTTAATGTATGATAAAGTTTGGGCAGAAACAGAAGAATGCAGACCAGTAAATGCATTATTATTATTATTATTATTATTTCTATCTATGCAAATTAATATTTTTGTCTAGTATCTAAATGTTACAGACACTCTGCTGAGTACATGTGTATTGTATAATGTAATACTCAAATGTTACAGATAATAAGTACTATTGTTTTCTGAATTTTCACAGGCTATAAAGCTAAGACTTAACTAAGGTGTTCAAGTTTAAAATGTTTAAAAAGCTACAAGGTAGCTCAGTCAAGATTGAAATATTAAGTATTGCTTTAATTGATACATACATAGAGCTATTAAGTACCATCCTATAGTGTCTCATATCAGGCTAGGTTATGGCCTATACTGGTGGCATAAGAGAAGATAAACAAAATGGCAAAAAAAAAAAATCTGCATGATATGCATATTTTGTGCTGTCAATTTAGCCAAGAAGTATAATTCACTTCTAATCCCAGAACCAAAAAATTATTATAATATTTAACAATGGGAAATAAAAGATCTAAGAGCGAATAGACTGTGTGTGTTTTTGTGTGTGTGTGTGTTGTGCTTATGTGTGACAGTACATACAACCACATATGCAAAAATATATGTAAGATTATAAATGTAACTGTAATTTATTAGACATAGTTGTATCATAACATATCAACCTACTCACTAGATATGGACATATCAGGACACATATTTCAGGTATTTTTCACTGCCTACACAGATGCTTAGAACTTAGTAGATACTCAGAATTGTTTACCATTTGAATAAATAGGTTGTGAGTCAACTATATTTTTTTTCTCTGCTGCCTCTTCTAGAGGACCATAGAATACGATTGTGCACAATGCTATTCTACAGTGTCTAAAAGAGTGAATTGCAAACAGACTGCACTGATTTGCTGCAACCATGAAAAATGACCCAGAAAAAGTGTATTTAAAAGCATGCATCAATAAGATAAAGAGAACAAAGGCTCATAGTTGATCATATAAGGAAATCTTGAATTTCTGATGGCCAAAATTAGAAAGAATATATAAAAATAAATATAAGTACTCTTCATTTTCAAGAAGTAGGAAAAAAATAAAATGGAAATAATTTGTTTCAGCTGTGAGTGGTCATTATTCAATTAGTGCCTAGAATGTGAATTTTTCTCTAACAATTAGGGGCTCCTCAACAAATTAAAGCATGCTTGAGGCACAGGCCTGTGATTCTGACATGCTACACAGCCCATGATTAACCACTACAAATATCACTTTTTAGTGAACCTTGTCTCTAAGTCAGGCAACAGTTTAATCAACTTGCACACTCTTATTGTTTAGATCTGAGGTGTCCCCTAGAATCTCATGTGTGAGACAATGAAAGAAAGATTGAGGTGAAATGATTGGGTTATGAGAGCCTTACCTTAATGAACACATTGATCCCCTGATAGGGATTAACTGGGTGGTAACAGTTGGCAGGTAGGGGGTGACTGGAAGAGGTGGGTCTCTGGAGGCATGTTTTGGGGGTGTATATTTTGTCTGTGGTGAAGGGAGTTCTCTCTCTCTCTTTGCTTCTTGGTGGCCATATTCTGACCTGCATTTTCCACCACACTTTTTTGCCATGATATTGTCCCTTACCTCTGGCCCAGAGCAATGGAGTTAGCCATCTATGGAATAATGATGCCACCAGTTATCTTGAGGATGCTATGCTTGAGTTCCAGACCCCCAAAAGACCACCAGAGACCGAGATTGATGTAAGCAGCAGAGGTGTTTATTGTGAGCTAGCTTGGTCCTCACAGCAACTGGTGACACTGAGAGGGCCCCGAGCCCAGGGTTTGCAGCAGTTTTATACACTCTTTGGGGAAGGCAGGGACTTCACATACATCATAGCATCTCTTAGCAAATCATCACACACCAAGGGAAATCATAAAACAACTCTAAAACATGATTAGCACATTCACTGGCAGGAACAAGTTGGGTAGGGGTGATTGGTTAGTACAAGAGGGGGATTCCTTTGAACAGATTGGTTTAAGCCACGAGGGGAGTACGTGCTGAACTACATGGTTTCCTAACATGTTATCAACCACCATAAACTACTGGGAGGGTCATCTGGCATCCCAGGTATTTTCCCTGTTTCATGCTGATTGGTGGTTGCTAGAGGGTTGCTATGCGTCCTCATTTTGCCTGAGTCAGGGACACCTGGCACTGCTGCAGATCTCTCCTGTTATTTGTAGATAAACAACTCAGCAGGGTGGGTATGTGCCTAAGAGTGCTCTGTGGGTTTTTCCAAGGACAAGGGTCATGCCCCCTTCCTTGGACAGGCTTTGCTCTGAGGTAGAGGCTGGTTTCTCAAGGAGTTCTGTGCTTCTCCAATGCTGAAGTATAACCACAGAAGCATGCCACCAAAAAGCTTTATTAAAGGATATCAGAAAAGACCCACCATTTCCCCCCAAGAAGAAGGGACTCAAAAGTGGAATCCTTGGTTTGGGAAGGTCTCATCCCTTTTATATCTTAGGTCTACTTTTGTCCTCCTACATTCCTGTCCTTTATCTTGCTTATTTCCCTCTATCCTGTATGTGCTGGGGGATGCAGGTGGAAAGGCCAAAAGGTGGAAAACAGGTAGGCCTATGCAGCCGGGGAGGAGTTATCCAGGCAGGAAGGGCCTAGGGTGATTTGATTAGCACCTCCCTATCTGCTGGGAGCTGCTTCCTTAACAGTTTTTTTAGGGTGGGCCTGGGCCTTGGGGACATTAACATTTCAATCTCCCAGGTATAGTTGCTGATTTCCCAGATTCAGATCAGACTCCATTTTCTTCATTTGACTTGGCTTCATTTTTCTCTTATTAGCTACACTAACTATCTATCTTTAAATCTGGCTTCAATAAGACCTCTGAAACCATGGGCCACATAGACTTTTCATCCTCCAAAATTCTTTTGGGGATTTTTGGTCACAGCAGTGAAACAAAGAGGACTACAACACACACACACACACACACACACACACACACACACACTCACACACTCATGATCTCCTTGAATCTCATTTGTGGGGAAAGTAGTCCCATTTTCCAAGTGAGAAAGCTGGGGTTTAGAAATTCAGCTCTGTCTTCCTCTGGAGTCCAGGTTCCATGCTGGCGCTTCTCAAGCTTTACTGTGTGTAACCATCATCTAAGGCTTGGGAACATCCAGGTCTGGGGTTGTGGTTAGTTTCCCAGGTGCTGTGGCTGCTGTTGGTTGTTGATCAGAGACTTCAAGCACTGAGGCTCTAAATCATAATGTCCTACTGCATTCAAGGGTTTATGACAGTTGAATCTATGAAACTTATTTATAAGAGATAAATTGAAAATATAAATATTTCAAGAAAATTTTAGTCAAAATCCACTAGAATTAACCAGGATTTCATCAATAACCAGGCTATTCAATAGTGCTATTGAAGTTTGGGCATCATTTCCATCAATGTCAAAAATTATAGATTCTTACACTTTCCTCTCAATGTCAGGGCACTCTATTAAAAGTTTAGTGAATTTTGCATAGAAGCTTTTGATATTTTAAGTATTTTCAAACATTATGTGTTTATTTGCATTCATGATAAAATAATTGTGATTTTAAGATAAGAGCTTAAAATATCTCCCCCCAAATTTGTTTTTCTTCTCATTGCTTTATTCCCTGGGCAATTTATTAATGGTTATATTAATTTTTTATGTTTGTTGTTCATCTGTACACATACCTTAGAAGCGGTCATTAGGAGAAATTATACTGCTAACATAACAACAAAGAATTTTTTTTTCCCCTTCAGGTTCAGATTGATCCAGGGCCTTGTACAAGCTAAGCAGGTATTATACGTGGGCTACACCCTCAGCCCAAAGAGTTATTTTCTTAAATATTTGAACAATGAAGTTTTTTTGCTCCCACTCAACATTTTTCTAATATATTTAGATACAGATCTTCCATAGTAGGTACAGATTTTATAGATGTGCGAAAGTAAACTGTTTCTGATTTAAGAAAACACAAGTATCTGTCAACAATTTGCATAACTGGAGAAGCACTGTTTTTAAAACAGTTGTTATCTGACAACTCAATGGGCTAAATAAAATGTTGATTAAGTCTGTCTTTTCTTTAAGACTGAAAACAAATAGAGTAAAAATCTACAGTGACATCATATTTGGTTTATATAAATGCAAAAACAAAAAAGTGATTCAGAAATGAGGCAGTATCATAACAGAGAAAAATTATAAAATATCATCTAATCTACAATCAAAATAGTGCATTTCAGTTTTGGTTTTAGAAGAGAATTTTGCTTTATATCTTCACAATAGTTTATTTCTTTTCTATTATATCAACAAAAATATGAGCATCTTAAATTTTTTTTTGCTCAACAGATTAGCATAATACTCATATAAATGCAACTCATGTGGCATTGCTCATTATTAGAACACTCTTTTTGAATACTGTGGTATCTGCATCCCCAAGTTAAGATGAACATTAAATGTTAAAACAGCAAGTTCACATTATGTTAAAGAATGGACTTTTTAATATTTTCTCTAATGGGACATCACAAACTATTTTTGCATTATCTAAAGGTCACTATTTTTTTTTTACCAAACATTTATATTTGCTAAATATTGAAATTGGTAAACAAATATTCTGGCTTTAATTTTTTAAAAAAATCCTAAGCAAAATAAAATGTGAATAATATATAATATATAAAAACATAAGTTCAAGTCTTTGATTATAGTGAAAGGACTTTTCTAGATAACAGACTAACATCTTCTTTTAAAGAAAAATCAAATCGAAATACTAGAAAAATCTTTCAATACTTCTAAAAACAAATAGGGGAGTATGTGGTAGAGTAGGAGGGAAGAGTTTACTTCATGTATATTTGTGAGCTATAATAAGCTTGGTACCTCTGAATCACTTGTATAACATTCAAACATAAATTAGTTTAAAAATAATTTTGGACAGCAAACTAACATTAATAAGTATACAATCAAAATAGCTCTTGTTTCTGGGTGCTGTTTTAGTAATATTAGACTGTCAAAAAATCATTTGGTTTAGAATTACATAAATATATCTTTCTTTTCTCTGAAATTTTACCTTAGTCTGTCCATGACTTGTCACTTTATTACTAAAATTGCGCTGATACTAGCCTCAAAGGATCACTGTGAAATTGAATAATACATATTAATCTTAATTCTAAACAAAATAACTCCTCTGTAAGAACTGACATTTTAAACAATAAAATATTTTCAATTCTCCTTAAGCTATTATTTGCCATAGAAGAACCTTGCTGAGAAGAGCTTCTGAGCCCATCAGAAGGCCACTGAAGGTGAACTGCCTCAGTTGCTCCCTATCTCTTTTAGTTTCTTGTTCCAATTAAACCTGTGTCCATCCACTGACTTGCAAATTTTGCTGTATAAATAAAAAAAAAAAAAAAAAAACAGTGTGTTTGGGGCTCAACAATTGCTTTTTGGCTCCCAAAAGTCTTAAGATCACAAGATCCATATGAGAAAAACCCAAATACACTATCTTTATTCTAGATTTTTTGTTCTGAACCCAACATGCTTTACATGTTGGGGATTTGAACTACAAAATCTTGAAGAAAACTTCCAGAATCTCACATTTCCTTAATTCACAATTATTAGAATGATAATTTCAAAGCTGTTATTTTGTGGTGGTCTTTTCTTTATACCTAAAATAAATATCAGTTTTTCATGATTTTATCTACTAGAGGAGTCATCCTGTTTCTTTTCCTTGGGAATTTTGAAGCCTCTAAAAAATGTAGCTGACCGTGATTTAAAGCACCTTCTCTGTAAAGGAAGGTGTGCTTCAATTGAGCAAGAACAGAGGGAGACAGAATGCAGTTGGCAGGCAAAGGCTTGCAGACCTAAAAGGTCACTTCCTCAGTCAGTGACTCTAACCAGCTTCTGAAAAGTCTTCCCCAAATACTCAAAACCCAAGCCCAAAGTGTCACACTAGTGATGCTATGTTTCATGTGCAGCAATCACTCTCCTCCAGATATTTAGTGTCTGATCTACTCTAAAATGCTGGCTAAACAGATCAAACCAGTAAGAGTGGAAGAAGGAGGACCCTGCCCACCCTGCTCCAGGCTTCTATTAAAACTGAGGCAAGAAATCTCTGTGGAGTTCATGGGACTCCAAGCCAGTTCTACACATGTTCTCTTGACTTGATTCTTGATCCTTTTGCTTAATAATTTAAAACCCAAAGTGCATAATTGTTTAGATTGTCAAAAATATTTTTTCATAGATTTCTGAAACCTCTTCTCCCTTACGTGTGTGTGAGTGTGTCTGTGTGTGTGTGTGTGTGTATATATATATATATATATATATATATATATATATAAAATTTTCACAAATATTATACATATACATGCCTATATTCCATTAAATAAGAAGAAATGTTTAGGTTAAATTTAGGTTTTAATATAAAAGTAGTACTGAATTTTCAAATGGTTATTTCATTATATACATTAAAGGATGAAGTCATGTTATTGTTTACAGTGTCATAGAGTCAAATAGCTAGACTTTCACAAAGTACTAATGGTTTTCTGCAATATGACCAACTCTTAAGGAATGGTGCCTGTTGTCACATGGTTATCAAGGTGAGTGGGAGCCTGAGAATCTAGAACATGACAAGGTGGACATAAGTGACTAAAGACTACCCTAGTCAGCTAGTTGATATAAACTCTTGGGGGAGAATATAATAATTTGTGAGAAATGAAATTTTTAGAAAGATAGAGAACACTGACTACATTATTAGAATGAAGCAATAAGGTTGGTGAAAGAAAAAAAGGAATTCTAAATGCATAAAAATGTCTCTTAAGAAGACTAAAAGTAGAGCAGGGCCAGGTCTACGCAGGCTCTCTGATATCTTCACTCTACCTCTTGCCATTCAGGTGGCTCCAAGCTGACTTACTCTCTCTTTCTGGGATCCATTCTGATATCTGCTCTGTGATCACTGGAAAGTATAACCAGTGCTATGGTAAAATCAGGAAGACTACTCCACAAAGAAAATTGAGTAAGCCAAATCGAGCGCACATCTTTTTCTAACAGGAAGGACAAACTTAACCACAGAATTTACAGGAAACCCAAAAATTACTTAAAAATATCAGGAGAATTACATGGAAGTTCAGAAGTTTCTTCAACTCACTTTACAAAGAAAAAAATAATCCTATGCTGCTGATTATCACACTTCCCTTTCTCTAGATGTATTTCCCAAACTATCCCACTCCAGGGATAAAGCCCTTATTTGTCTTAGGAACACACTGGGATCTAGTGTTTGAGTTGACTTTTTCATCACCATGACCAGAAAACCTGACAGGAACAACACACAGAGAAAAACTTTATTTTGGCTCAAGGTTTCAGAGATTCAGTCCATGGTCTTCTGACACCACAGCTCTATGTACAAGGTAAGGCAGACCATCATGGCAGAAGGGCATGACAGAGGAAAGCAACTCAAAACATGGCAATCAGGAAGCACAGAGAGAAAGAAAAAGAGAGCTCTGCTCACCAGGGACAAAATATACACCTCTGGGGACCTCCTTCCTCTAGCCACATCCTAGCTGCCTACAGTAACTGCCCAGTTAATCCATACTGGTAGATTAATTCACAGATTAGATTACGGCTGTTAGAACCCAATCTTCAATTGCCTCATACATGAGCTTTTAATGAACACTTTCTATCTAAACCATCACTATCTATCCATTCATCTATTGAAGGGCATCTGGGTTGGTTCCACAGTCTAGCTATTGTGAATTGTGCTGCTATGAACATCGATGTAGCAGTATCCCTGTAGTATGCTCTTTTAAGGTCTTCAGGGAATAGTCCGAGAAGGGCAATAGCTGGGTCAAATGGTGGTTCCATTCCCAGCTTTCCCAGGAATCTCCATACTGCTTTCCAAATTGGCCGCACCAATTTGCAGTCCCACCAGCAATGTACAAGAGTACCCTTTTCCCCACATCCTCGCCAGCACTTGTTGTTGTTTGACTTCATAATGGCTGCCAATCTTACTGGAGTGAGATGGTATCTTAGGGTGGTTTTGATTTGCATTTCTCTGACTGCTAGAGATGGTGAGCATTTTTTCATGTACTTGTTGATTGATTGTATGTCTTCCTCTGAGAAGTGTCTGTTCAGGTCCTTGGCCCATTTGTTGATTGGGTTATTTGTTATCTTATTGTTTAATTTGTTGAGTTCTTTGTATACTCTGGATATTAGGGCTCTATCTGAAGTGTGAGGAGTAAAAATTTGTTCCCTTGATGTAGGCTCCCTATTTACCTCTCTTATTGTTTCTCTTGCTGAGAAAATGCTTTTTAGTTTAAGTAAGTCCCATTTGTTGATTCTTGTTATTAACTCTTGTGCTATGGGTGTCCTATTAAGGAATTTGGAGCCTGACCCCACAATATGTAGATCGGAGCCAACTTTTTCTTCTATCAGACACAGAGTCTCTGATTTGATATCAAGCTCCTTGATCCATTTTGAGTTAACTTTTGTGCATGGCGAGAGGAGGGGATTCAGTTTCATTTTGTTGCATATGGATTTCCAGTTTTCCCAGCACCATTTGTTGAAGATGCTATCCTTCCTCCATTGCATGCTTTTAGCTCCTTTATCAAATATAAGATAGTTGTAACTTTGTGGATTAGTCTCTGTGGCATTTATACACAATGGAGTATTACACAGCATTAAAAAATGACAAAATCATGGAATTTGCAGGGAAATGGATGGCACTAGAGTAGATTATGCTAAGTGAAGCTAGCCAATCCCTAAAAAACAAATGCCAAATGTCTTCTTTGATATAATGAGAACAACTAAGAACAGAGCAGGGAGGAAGAGCAGGAGGAAAAGATTAACATTAAACAGAGACATGAGGTGGGAGGGAAAGGGAGAGAAAAGGGAAATTGCATGGAAATGGAAGGAGACCCTCATTGTTATACAAAATTACATATAAGAGGTTGTGAGGGGAATGGGACAAAAAACAAGGAGAGAAATGAATTACAGTAGATGGGGTAGAGAGAGAAGATGGGAGGGGAGGGGAGGGGGGATAGTAGAGGATAGGAAAGGTAGCAGAATACAACAGTCACTAGTATGGCAATACGTAAAAACGTGGATGTGTAACCGATGTGATTCTGCAATCTGTATACGGGGTAAAAATGGGAGTTCATAACCCACTTGAATCTAATGTATGAAATATGATATGTCAAGAGCTTTGTAATGTTTTGAACAACCAATAAAAAAAATAAACCATCACTTTCCACCTCTGACTTCCAAATGCTCATGATCACCTCAAAATGAAAAATATATTTAGTTTCCATAGTATTAACAGTTCCAGGATAGCCTGGAAATCCAAGTCCAAAGTCTTATTTGAGATTCAAGGCAAATTCATGGATATTTCCCCTGTAAAGAACAAAATCATGTCACGTATATTCAATATGTAATAGCATGGAGTAACATTTCCATTCAGGGATAAATAGGGGTATAGAAGGAAGGAATGGGACCAAAGCGAGACTGAAATTTAGCTGGGAAAACAAGTCCTTCAGTTCCAAATTTAGCAGGTGGGGCACATCACATCCTGATGTTCTCTCAAAGGGCTTGCAAACTCTGCCCCTATGGCCTTGCTGGTTACCACCCACATGACCTCTCTCTTGGCTTTTATTCTGCTCAGTTAATGCCAACTTCTCTGGCTCATGTCCCATATTATTAGCATCACTTAATCTTGGAGGTTTCTGCTGCAGTTTTGGCTTTCTTCTTATTTCTTCATGCATCATTTCTCAGCGCAGTCTACAGAGATTCCAACCCTGCTACACTCTGCCTATCCTCCCAGGCCAACCTTTGAAATTTTGGTGGAAGCCTCTATGACCTCCTATCTCTGGCATCCTATGTTCTGAAGAACCAGCACCACACGGTTGATGTCAAGTTCTGCTACAATCTCAAGCAGTAGCCAAGTCTCCATGGACCACAGCTGCAGCAACCTCTAAATTTCTGTGCAGATGAACACTATGAAAAACTTTTCTGGCCAAATTTTAAGTTTTCTAAATCTTTATATTTCTCTGTATGTCCCTCATTATCACAGTAAACTTGGATAAAAGCCACCAGCAATATCCATGCCACCACCTGAATGCTGCTCTGCTTTTTTTCTCTGGTAGATTAATTAGTTCATAACCTTCAAATTCGGCACCCCAGGAGGTCTTAGGACATGGGCAGATGCAGACAACATTTTTGCCAGAACATAATGTGAAAGGCTTCTAGTCCAATATCCAGTAGCATTGTCCTCTTCTGCTACCTCAGGAGCCCATACTACAGTACTATTGGCATTCTGGTCTTCTGAGCTCCAAACAGAATTGTATATGAAGCTCTGCTTACAACATTCTAAAGCTTTTCTGGACTGCGTCTCTAAAGTTTTCAAAATTCATCCCCTTGTAAGCCCCCTCCAAATGTTCTGAATGACATGGTCAGGTTAGTCATAGCAATTAGCCTCTTTTCATTACGTTTCTATTTTAGTTAATTTTCATTGTTGTGACCAAAATATCTGACCAAAAAAAAAAAAAAGAAAGAAAGAAAGAAAAATGGAGGAGAAAGTTTAATTTGGCTCACAGTTTTAGAGTTTTAATCCATGTTCAGCTGACTCCATAGCTCTGGACCCAAGGTGAGACAGACCCTCATGGCAGAAGGGTAGGGCAGATGAAAGCAACAAAGGACATGGCAGCAAGGTAGGAATGAGAAAGACACACACACACACACACACACACACACAGAGAGAGAGAGAGAGAGAGAGAGAGAGAGAGAGAGAGAGAGTTCTGCTCACCTCTGCTCACCAAGGACAAAATATAGATCCTAAAGTGAGATAGGATGTGATCACTTCCTTCAGTGATACCCTATCTGCCTACAGTTACTTCCCAGTTAATCCATTTAGGTGAATTAATCCACTGATTAAATGAAGGCCCTTAAATCTGATCATTTCACTTCTTGAATTGTCTCACACATGAGACAATGATGACCGTAATACCTGGCCATCAATATTCTCCCCTGTTCTAGGAATGCACACAGGAGTGACTTCATTTCATTCAATTCTTGTCATTATTTTCATGTTAACATAATTGATACTTCTCCAGAGAAATATTTCTTTGACATCCATTCCAACCCTATTAAATTCTCCCATCACACTCATCCTACCTTTCATAGCTCACATTACATTTTGTACATATATAATTTTCCTGTGAATGCATTTTATTGTCTGCCTTACAGTAGAATGGAAGCTAGTGTTTCTCAACCTTAGTACATGTGAAATCATCCCAAGCCTTTCAAAAAGTATTAATGCCAAAATCCTACCCAAGAGATATAGATTTCATTATTCTGGGTCTTGGTTAAGGCTCAGAAATATTTAATGCTTCCAAGATGATTCTGATATGTGGAAGAAAAAGATGAAAGTCTGTGATGCACAAGGATTTATGAAGCCAAGCACCAAATTGTACAGATTAAACATTCTGTGTCCAGCAGATTTTCTGCCACCTGGCAGCCTTCTCAATGAAAACAAGGGCTTCAACCTTGAGTAGCTGTAGGGCAGCATCCAGAATGATGTTTTTTACTTTTAATTATGAGTAAAATGCAGATGGATATTTGTTAGAAAAGAAGGGCAGGAAGATGATTTAGACTAAAACCAGGAAGAAAAAACAGAGGCAAGCAAAGTGTTATTTTGGTGGTTTGAGGGAGTTCAAGATACCAGTAACATGGCTTAAATTTCCAATATGACCTTTGACAATTTTTTTAAACTTTTTATATCTCAGTTCCCTCATATGACAATATCTATCTCACAAAGTTGTTGTGAATATTTGATTAATAAATATGTCAGTATAGAATAAGGGCTAAGTTATTTTTACCTGGTGTCATTATCACTAGCTGACTACATTTATTTTATTCTGAAAACATAACTATATGTGAACCCAAAGGGAGTCACACAGTATAAGGGAAATCACTCATCTGACTCTCAAAAATGAGCGACGTGTATCAACATGATGAAAGTAATCCTCTGAACACTGCCCAGCTGGAGGTCATGGCTATAAACCATGCTGAGTGCTGGACACAGAACTAATCATACGTTCATGGAAGTATTAAGAAATTCTCTGCTCCAAAGGAAACCCTAAATTTTTCCTCTCCCTTTGCTATCCGTGCTTTTATGACATGGATGTTAAGCATAACATAAAGATGTAATGCATAATATAAAATTATTAAAATATTAAAAATATTAATAGCATATTGATATGTAAAGAAAATAAAGTTTAAAGCTAATGAAGGTTGAAGAAGCAAGCAAGGTTTATTGAAAGGAAAAGTATTTTGTAAATAATCAAGAATTCAAAAAAAACTACATAATTCTATGGGAAAATGTTGAGAGGATTTGTAAATAGCAAATTGTAGAAACCAGTTTGCATGAAATCATTCTGATTTTTAATATTCATCTCTTTTCAAGTGTTGCTGCCAAGGACTGCCAATTTATAAAACAGGATAGATACGTGTAAATAATTGATTCAGTGATGGTGTCCTTCATTTTCATTTAGAAAGATCTACTTGAAGAAGATTTTCAGCTGCTTGAAATTTATAAAGCATATGTTCTGGCTCTACAGATGACTTCTGTTCAAACTGACTCTCTTGATATGAGGGAGGGCATAACCAAGGCCAGCAGAGCTGATCATGATGGATTCATTTCCAAGTATGATTAAGAGTGTGGACCACATATGGTCCATAATTATTGCTGCTGCTATTTACTAACAAAGGGAATTGGTGCATTCAAAAGAAATCCTTTTTCCAATCTGAGGTTTTTTATGCTTCCCTTCCAAACCCCCCACAATGAATGCTTGCATTTCTATAGAACTAAATGGTGTAAGCCATAATGATAAGTCTTGTCTTCTGAATGTATTAGTTCTAATTTGCGAGTATAATTAGAAATGCTTCTGGGGAAGGTCATATTTCAGAAATAATGATGGTAAATCTCTTCAGCTGGAAAGGTCTTCCAACAAGAGACATCTCCCTTCATACAGAACTGACCAGTAATTCTTTACTATTATTATGACTACGTGAACAGTACCAGGGTAACACAAGGAAAGCTTCAAAGCTGTTGGCATCAAGAATTTCAAGTATTTCCTCTCTTTTAAATGTAAAGGTGATGAATGTCAACTCGTTAATTTGTAGAGTTTTAACAAAACTGGAAAGGGCAGGATAGAAGCCTTAATGTCAGAAGTTTAGTTGGATATTATTATAAAGTGCCTCTGTGTCCTGGAACTAAAATTTAATAGGCAGTCATTTCTTAGATAGTTCAGTAGAGGTTTCAGTGGACAGGTAACATAAACAGAGACTTATATATGAGCTTCACTTTTATGTTTTTCTCTATCCTTTTCTCAACTACTGTAATCTTTCTCTTCAAAAATATATTTTAAACATAAGCTACTCAATATAGTGTCCAATGCCTTTTATTTTAGTGGTGGGCTTTGCACTACCCCACCCCACCCTACCCCATCCCACAACCCCCACACACACCCCACACACACCCCCACACCCCCCCCAAAAAAAAAAAACAAGGGGAAATGCTTTCTCTTTTAACATTCAAAACCTAAGGAGGGACTTAACCCAAGTTCTGTTCTGCTACCTCACTTTAATGTCACAAAATTTCCTGGGGCATTTTTTTTTTTTCTGTCCATACAGTCAAAGAACAGTTCCCACACCATACACTAGCTTAACTATAGTAATATATGCTGTGTGGAGATTCATCTGTCAAACTTGCCTTATAAACAGGTAGAAGGTGGTTGATTATCTAAAGTTATAGGACCTGTTTCTTCTAGTTCATTAACTAGTAACTCCAGTTAGCTATCTAGACATTAACTTGTGGCTGCAAAATTTAACAGCACAACTGTGTCTCATAATCATATGAACAAGACAACAATAGGATCACAATGTTGAAAGTCAAGTCAAAGGAACTTAATTAAGAAAGACTGCACTTTGCTTATATTTGCAAGCTGCTTGACTTGAATTATTTAAAAAAAATAATTTCTACATATTTAGTAAATCCTATTGTTAAATTGTAATGTATATTGGCTTTCTGTAATAAACTAATAACATTTTAGTTTTAGAAGCATTTATTAGCATGACAGAGATCTAAATAACATAATGAACAAATAGCAAAGGATACAACATCATATCTTTCCAACAGACACACCTTAGTGGCTTTTACAAAATGCAATTTAACACTGTGCCATGATTTACTTTACCCACATTCTGTACAATAAAAACTGATTCTAGTTTTGAAAGTGTTATTTTTGTCCTTTATACAAAATCCCCTAATAATTGCCTTAGGAAAACACCATTTAAGGTTTAATCTGAGTTAGTAAACCCCATATATAGTTTTGGAAATGAGAATGGCCCAAGGGCTTTCAACTGTTTTTAGAGACATGTAAGTGAAGAACAGTTTAGCAGTTGCACTCATAGATTTCAGATTCTGAGAATGCTGCAAAATGTTCCTCACTGAATGACTGACTACAGCAAGCCAAAGGAAAAAACTTACAAGAAGGATAGTGTCAGTGTGGATGCAGAAAGACAGGGAAACCCAGTGAGTGGGTGGAAAAACTAGGGGTCTGATTTTCTTTTAGGTATTCACAGTTGCCTGAAAGAAGTACTACTTTAAAGTTCATAGGGACAGTCCACATCACCAGCAAACTTAATTTTCTGAAGCTATATTCTGGGCAGAAAGTTCAGAGAAGAGAATAGCATGTATATTGCCTACAGTCAGTTGGAAGTTTAAATTATAGATTTTGAATATAAAACTGTCCTGTATTCAAATAGGGAACTAGACAAATTTGAGACTTTTCATTTTCAGATGAAAATAGAAAGCTGTTTAGTTAGTTTGAACCAAACGAATTTAAAGACAAATTTTGTAAAAGTCATAAAATTAAAACATTGATAAAATTTTTATCAGTTTCTTGTGTAAGTTATCATTGGGCTTCTCCATTTTCAGAATTTTGTGAGCATTTTTACTCAATTTTTTATATCTTACCTACACACTATTTTATAATTGTAGGTGATAGCAGGAATATCGCGAGGTTTATTTTGACTTTCCTTTATTTAAACTTTGATCATCTCAGGGAAAGTGGTAACAATACTTTTTTTTTTTTTTAAAGTTCATGGAAAATTATGTCAGATCCTACTTCTAAACCATGGTTCAGTTGACACTTGATATTCCTTGTGACAACAAAACCCCAAACTCAACTACCAAGAGCTAGCAATATAGTTTTATGGGCTTTCTTCCCTTGCTTGAAAGAGAAAACTTAAAAATGGTAACTTTCTTGTACACCAAGGCTTTGTAGAAAGAAGCTGTGTTTTTAGCAAGTTGAAGTTTCCCTCATGTATTCCTGCCTTGAGAAACAGGAATACATGCTGAATTCAATATTCTGTAAGTATGTGTGTTTAATACAGACCAGAAGACAGCGCACTGTGTGACAGATTTCTGTAGCTTTTGTATTCCAAAGCTGGTAGAAAGTTCTTCCTCAGTCTTTCATACCTTGATAAACCTCCAGGCCCATCCTTTAGTGAATAGGGAAAGCAATTGATAATATAGCAGTGACCAAGAGCAATTGATGATGTCAGCTCTCTCTTCTCTTGTGAATGGTTGACTAGGTAAATTCCCTCTGGCTCAGGCATAAGGATGACTGAGTTATGGTGATAAACAAAACTTTTTTTCTAATTTCTATGTATTGGAGAATTGATTGCTCAATATAAAAGGATCATTTCGTAAAGATCAAATATGTAATTTCTTTGAAAACAAAAATACTAAATTCTTTTAACTAATATGCATCAGTTGCTAAAAGGCACTTAAAGAATAAAATAAGGTTTAAACCTTGGTTCTCCCACTCACCTGTTGTGTGAACTTGGCTAATTTGCCTAAGCTCCATGTGCCTCCATTTCTTTTTCTGTATAACGAAAATGATGCAACACATGCTTTTTATGAATGTAACTGAAGGATTCCATAAAATACTACATGTAAAGAATTTCAATAGTGAATAGCACCCTGTAATTGCTCTCTAAATACTATGATCATGCTATAATAACTATTATAATACCTAAGTATTTGTGCACTGAATATAACTGAAGTCTGACACTGCCTTAAGATGCACTTGGTTGATAGGACTTAAAATGGTCTACAGTTTTATCCTCTAAAAATTATCTTAGCATTTCATTTCTTAATGAAGTATCTTAAATAACATTTCCAGCATCAAAAAAGAGAAGTAAAATATATAGAGGAGTCATAAAAATTCCTACTTGTTCAAAGTTACTCATAATCACTAAAAGCCTAGTATTGGTTTAAAAATTTAAGATGATATCATTCATGTTGGAAAAAATAAACCAAGAATCTAAGAAGTAGTGCCACTGCATATGCATATAGGTCTAGCACGTATGTTCTCGTCTTTGGGAATTTTGGTTGGAGGGAATTAAAATTAATGTAGCAGACATGTGTCTTTGCCTCTAACTCAACTCCCCATCACCTCTAGGAAACACTGAAAAAATCATTGCTATATTTTGTGTGTTCCTTGACAATCTTTTGATTCAATAAGGAACATTCAAAGTAAATATAAAGATCCTACATTACTTGAATGAAGTCATGCATATTTTGATTTTTTTTCTAGTTAAAACAAATGGATTTTTCTTGGTTCTTATCTATCTTCTCTCAGAACCCGATATTGATGAGTACTTCCTGTCCTATGATCTTACTTTTTTTTGCTTCCAGTGGTCAATTTACTTTGCTTCAATTCTGGTTCTTTTCTCCCAGTCTTTTTTTAAACCTTTAGTTGTCTCCTTGCTCACTTATGTTCACTGTGAACCCTTTTACTCCTGTGGCTTTCAGTTAACACTTCCTTACTCATAATTTTAAAATCCTTATCTCTAATTACAAACTCAGCTGCTTCCAGTCCTGCTTCAGTATCAGAACAGAGCACATATATTTGGATATAGAGTTATACTTTCAAGTTCAAAATGCCTGCTGTGGCCGGTCTCTTTATCTTCAAAACTGGCTCCCAGTGGGGTACTCCTCAGTTCTCTAATAGTGTCTGCCACATTCTAACCAACAAAAATAAAATTTCACACAAAGAACCTAACTGTAGGAGGCAGAATTCTAATGTTTTTTTAAGATGCTTGCTTATACTAGGCATGGTCTGCATAATTTTAGAATATGAAGCATTTCACTCCTGTGGCTAGGATATGTTACAGGTGGCCTTAAAAAAAAAAAGAGTTATCTTGGGTGTGTCTGATTTAAGTGAGCACTTAAAAGGGACTGGTCTCTTCTGGTGGGCACAGATTCAAACAGGCAAGGGAAAATGCAAAGGAAATCCTCCATTGCTGTGTAAGCTTTTTATCTCTGTGACTAAACTACTTGAGAAGACCCACTTAGAGGAGAAAATGTTTATTTTGAGCTCATAGTTTCAGAGATTTTCTCCATGGTCAACCGATTTCATTGCTCTGGCTCCATAGTGAGGTAGAACATCATAGTGCATGTTGTCACTGGGGGTGTACTCTGGAACAGTTCATCTTCTCTGTAGCCCCTTCACCCTCCTCTTCTCTCTACTTTCTGGTCACCATGAGTGGAGCAGTGCTCCTCCGACATACTCTTCTACCATGATATTCTGCCTCACCGTGGGTCCAGAGCCATGGAATCAGTCAATCATGAACTGAACTTCTGAAACCATAAGACAAAATTAAACTTTTCTCCTCTGGGTTGTTCTACTAAGCAGGTAATTTGCTTATGGAGATGAAAAGCTGATGAATAGAATTGCTATGATTAAAGTGAAAAGGCCCTGTGAAAGGATGTGACTTCAGTCTTACATAGTGGAAGAAGAGAATTCTACCTCAATTATGTGAGCTTGGAACACAACCCAATTCCACCTGGAAGTGTAGTCCAGTGGACATCTTCATTATAGCCTCAGGAGACAATAGGCAGAGAAACCAGACACACATCACACCTCGACTCCTGATCTGTAGAATTATGCACTAATGATATTTTAAACTCTAAAATGGTGATAAGGGTATGGCAAGAGAAAAGCAATACATTACCCTTTATAAGCAACCTCCCCCAACAGAGCATGTTTTAGCAACCCAGAAGCCTCCCCCAACCCCCCATTAGTATTTTAATGCAAGAAAAGGCACTAAATTTTAAGTAGTGAATTTCTTGAATTTCCTACCACATGCTTCAAACCATTGCCCTCCAGGAGCACATTTGTCGTTTTGGAGATGGGAATGCCAGTAACAACGATAGCACACTGTACCCACTCAGCTGCTCTCTGTTGGATGACAACAAGAAACACATTTGAAGAGATAAACTCCCCCAGAAAGACCATCATGAGATCAGTGCATACAGGTGCCATAGCAAATGTTCAAGACTCAGCATATCATAAAGAACGTACAGAAAGGAATTGTCTCAGGATCGGTGAGTAGTTTTGTACTCTCAATTTATTCTTCCAAGAATATAAAATGCTGTGACAGTAAAAACTCTGCAGTCAGGAGATGGTCTCTACTTCGGATTCTGCTGTTCAACAGTGAAATAGTTTATTTCTTGCTTTAATGACACAGGTATCATCTAACCACTAAAAACCAAACCTCCTTTCCTACACTGTTTATACACTCTTTGTTTCAGCACATTATATTATTGGGCAAAATTCTCTCTTAGATACTGTATAGTATGGACATATGAATCCTCACTAAATCTTGCTAATAATTTGAGTATAGCTACCTTACTTAAAACAATGCAAATTTAGCTTATTTTATTTTTCATAGGCTTTATCCTTTTTCTCTCAATTCCTAAACTCTGGTTGGAAGTGAACACCCATACATTAAAGCTCTGGGTTAAGTGGTAAAACAGATAAAACACATTGGATTTTATACAATCTAGGTACTATTTTAATCTTTTCTGAACTGTGAAGCAAGCAAATGTTCAGGTGCTAAATAAGTTTCAAGGATAATTAAAAGAGTAATCATTTAAAATAAACCTGTCAACTTATTTTCCACAGGAAAATAAGAGGTTCTAATCCTTTCATAATGAATAGCAACAAAATTAAATTCTATTCAGCTCAATATAAATTTGAAAAGGTAAAAAAAATATATTAGTTAGAAAAAAATGTTTTGCCAAGCCCATGAGCTTCAGCTAAACTAAACGTTACTTCTGCAGCATATTTCTAATTAAATATGCAATTAAAAATGTTCACTGCACCCTGAGGCCTCCCATCTTATTTAAATAACCGCTTGTCCTACTTTGAAAAGCAAGTTATAGCTTTCTAAGTATTTTTTATATCCTTCAGATTCTCTGTGATTTCTCTAACAAATACATTTCTTATTAAAATGTAACCCTTTGGAAATATGAACAATTCCTTAAACATTTAACAGGCACAAATTAGATATTAACAAGTAAAAACATAAAAATATTCTGTGAAAAAAATGTGAGTCCACTTTTTTTAAAGGAATTTAGGCTTGATTTAAATAATGATATATATTACATATATCTTTTAATTAGATACCAATGGAAAACTATAAAACAAAATAAATGTCACAACTCATTGTGTGTCCATTACATATTATCTAATGGAAATGAAGCTTTATTTATTTCTGTGGTTTTCAATCATTCCTTGTACTAGGCTTTTATTCTTCTTTTGGAGTAAAAACACCTTATTGTGCTAAAATTATCAAAGTGTGGATATTATCTATGGAAAAAAAATATTTCAGATTTTAAGTTCTTTTCACAGATTATTTATGAGTTGGGCACAGTGCAACTGGCTAGTTACTTAGATCTCTAAGCTTTTCATTTGACCAGATTCTCTTCTGAAAAAAATTAAAAAGACAATGATGACTATTTTTGCTACTAGAATTTTATAGTAAAATTTCATTATTTGGGCTCATCCCTTAATTTTTTTTTTTATTTCTGTGTTAGTGGTTGGGTTTTAAAATATAGCAATTTGTGGTGGCTCCTTGAAAAATACCAAGCTGTGGGTAAGTTTTTGGTTGCTTGCATAGAAGGCAATCCTGGAGATCACACACAAATAAAATGAGGTTTGCAGATATCAGACCATAAACAGCTGAGAGATATTTGGGATAATTACACATCAGTGATATTTACAACAAGTCAAACTGATGAGTTTTTACTGTCTGGATATAATGAAGAACAATTGTGCATATGCATTAGAAAAGATCAGGAAGTCCAAAGGAAAAGAGAGGCGGGGATGGATCATTCTCAGATGCACATTAGGAAATCCAAAAAGGTGAAAATTATATAAGGAGAACTTCCAGTCAACTAAAAATAAGAAAAATGCAAATACAGACAAATCTGCTGCTATATTTGTTTTCTAAAGACAAAAAAAATCAGATAATACCAATAAATGGTCAAAAATGTGGAGAGATATGTGTGGCTGCTGGTGGGAGTTTCCATAGTAACACCCTTTTTGCAGAGCAATGTGGCCACAGTTGGTAAAAGTAGAAATGTACACATAGTGTGACCCAAGTGTCCCTCTCCTGGTTGTAACTGCAGAGATGATGTCCTGTAAGGAGATGAGAGGACCTTCCCTGAAGCAGCACATTGTGCGACAAGAGGCCTGCGGCCACTGACTTTTCCATCTTGAGAGACTAAAGAGGATGCACATGGCAAAGCATTATGGTGTCTATTAGGGAGCAATCAGAAGAAATATCCTTAGATGTGCATAAAAAAGTATGACTGCATCTTTCAATCACTGAGCAAAAATAGAAAAGAAAAGGAGAACAATATGAGATTTGTGGCTCAAATCAGTTTATGTAAATTGAACAAGAACAAATGATATATACATGTAAATTTTATTAAACAGCTTAGAGTAGATGCCCATGAGGTAGAACAGGAGTAGGGTTAGAGTACAAGAAGATCAATTATCATAATGGATAAGTATTGACGTAGCTGAGTATTATAAATAACTAAATTCTCAGTACTTGAGATTAAAAATAAAATCTGAAAATATAGGATGCAAACAATACTACTGAATCATTTACATCCACTCAAGAGAATAAATGGACTTAAGCATTTTATGATTCTATTTCCATATAAAAATGATATGCTCATTATAAATCATCCTTACTTTCTTATTAAGTCAGTATTTCCTCCCAACTTTACTTATCAACATTTATGTTAGTCTAGTTTGATTTACTGTGGGCAAACTGCAAGCATTCATATTTATTCCATAATTCAATCTTTTCACTAATCAAATATGACCTTTTCCAAGTTAGTATTTTTTTTCTAAAGTGTGTCTTTGTTTTGCTCTTGGATATGAAAGTGTTTACGCTATGAAGATTTTTGGTTTTTTGTTTCTATAAATTCAAAGCTATATCTATTCAAAGAAAAAGCAGTAATTCATTGAAGACAAAAATGACTAGAAAGAGTCCTACCCCAACCCCCCGCCATAAAAAGCCTGTGATTATGTTAAAACAATATTCTGGTAACCACTGAGAGATTACCAGTTTGGTAGCATTAGCAACTATAAACATAAAAAGGCATATTTGAGTCAGAATAATTCAGCCATTTTCCTTATTTAAAAATAACATTTCTTATCCCCATAACAGTACAATATAAGTATGCCAACCTCCTAGGACAGAAGAGAAGCCTTTAGGGAAACATATTAAAATACTAAATACATATCCCATCCATATGTCATATTATTTTTCATGCTTTAAATTTTTGATGTCTAGTTTTGTTTCTATGTAGTATACTAGTAACATTACCAGTTGATATTAAATGTTACTGATAATAGTCTTAGACATAAAATGGGTATAAAAAGTAGAAGCAAAATACTGTTTTTGAACTATCCTTACATCTGGGTGTTTTCAACATAAAATAAGCATTAGAAAGCCCATCTAACCCAAGTGTAAGGCTAGATCACAGAAGAGAAGGGGTGTTTTCTCAAACCTGTGATGTGCCTTTAGTTTGTCTTTGACATCAACAGCATAGTCATTATCAGCTTTGCTATGACTATGAGGATACTTTGTAATGAAGACATGCTGAATAGATAAATGTGGAGATTGTGTGGTTTGATAAAAAGTGGAAGTCCACTGGGGAATATGCCATCAGTTCTGTCTACCATTATGAAAAACATAAACAATATATTCCCTTAACCAGAAAATGATTACCAAGTTCCCATCAAATTTAGTGTCCTAGAATGAGGCATTGACACTACTCCATTTATCCACTTTTACACCGAGGGAAAAAATGGCACTTATAGATAATAAAATGTTGAAAATGAGTGTCATAAATTAAGGGAATTAACACAGTGAGCAGCTGGGAGAGGCAGGTTACTCAGAGTTCATATTTAAGCCCATGTTGTCATCACTTGCTCCCTTTGAAGGGTCAGGTCTCTTGCTTCCCTATAAGGATCGCATTTTTGAGGTGGAGACCTTTCTTTCCCAAAGAGGAAAAACTAAACTTTATACTTATAAAGGTAATGAGGGTGGGTATTCTTGTCCACATATAGGCGCTCTGGAGGTTATAATTTGGAGATATGCATTAAATTCCTGGGGCTTCAATATCAAACACAAATCAGGGAGTTTGAGAGAGAGAGAGAGAGAGAGAGAGAGAGAGAGAGAGAGAGAGAGAGAGAGAGAGATTATCTCATTATCTCCTAGTACCAGAGATAAAGGTCTTGTTCTTTCTGAAGCCTTTAGGGAAAGATGTGCCCTTGCTTTCTCCATTTTCTGGTAGCAAGGGTCTTTCTGGCTCCTGGGAGCAAAATCTCATCCTCTGTCATATTCTTAAGTGCCTATTTTACCTCTGTGCCTATGTCTTTGCTTGGCTTTCACTGTTTTTTTCTTCTTCTTACAAGGATATCCAGTCATTTCAACATAAAGGCCTACCTCACTCCAGTATGATTTCTTGTAAGACAATTGTATGTGAAGTCACCCCATTTCAAGTAAGGTCACACTTGGAAGCGCCAAGGCTTGAAATTCAACATTTTTTGAGGACACATGTCAACTCATTAAACAGACCTTCTCTCATGTTATGAACCCACCATAGAAATTTGGAATTCAGCTGGTTCTGATAGTGTCACTCAGGCATGCTAGGTATGGAGAACCAAAGCTACACGGTTATTCTGCCACTGTCTTTGCCATAAGTAATTTTTTTTTAATTCAGATAGTGTTTCTGCTAGTATCTTTCTATTGACCTATCTAACTGATCCAGTAAAATAATATCTGAGGACCTTCCATGTTTCTAACAACATCAAGTTGCAAGAAGAGGGAGAGCCCCCACTTTACTGTTGAATGTAGTTACTTCTGACCTAGTACCTGGTCAAGATTGAGGGAAAAAATGCTTAAATGTTGGCTGAAATTTATTACATTTTTAATCAGTCTGGAATTTAGGAAAATGAAGATTCTGTCATGAATATATTCTGTAATCTTTTTTTTTTTTAAAGCAAAGCTGTCTCTGATCATTTCAAAAGAATACAAATATGCATAAGAGCCTTTTTTTTAACTTGAAAACTTTTATGAGAACAATTCAGTGCTTGAAACTGATTTCAAACCATCTTTGTACACCTGTATGGAGCCTCACAGGCTTAGGTGGGTAAAGGGAGAAGGGTTGAGAAGACTGAGCTAGTGGGTTTTTGGTTTCCTACATCAGCCTCAGCATTTCAGATCACTGGAGGCTTCAAGAACATTACATTTGTTTAAGTATCCCCCTGGTTTCAAAATAAATTTTAAAAAGTGAAAACCACCGGATAAGCAGATTAAAATGCCAAGAGAAAACCGCATTTCTTTACAATGAGATGTTATTTCAAACTTAGCTGTGCGGACACTTCCAGATCACTTTCTGCTGAACACATATGGTAGTAGTGTTTGTTCTCAGTAGGAATTTACATTTTTCAATTACATTGCTTAGATAAATAACATTAAATTTTAGCTTACTTCACTAATATGGTATAGCAATGGATACATACAAATTGCTATATTGCAGTGCAATATTCTTACTTTTTCATTTGTGGCTGCACTACACAAAAATCAAACAAAAAAGAGAATAAAATACCTTATTATGGGGGAGATGTAACTAAATTCATTTCTCCTTGGAAGAAGGCATATTAATCTAATTAATTAAAATATATTATTTGAACTTGCATGCCAGCCTCACAAAATTATGCTTATTGACTTAGGAAAAATATCACATTTGAATCTTGAATCCTTTTAAAGAAAAGATATAACCACCCTCATTAATATTAACTGATAAGAAAAAGCCTTTCTTCTGAAAAACTGAAATTTAAAATAATGTGAAGCTGACTATATAAATGTGATATAAATATTAGCATTAATATAGTCACAATTAATATTATATAATGACATAAATGCAAATAACAAAGATTAAATAAATATTAGAAGTTCTTGAGAATAAGGCTGTTTGTTATATCGCACATGATTTGGCTGCAATTCACTAGTATCATAGTGGTTATTTTTGAGTTGTTATTTTAATAGAATCTGGAAGCTATGATTATTTGATATCAGTGATTCAAAACATAGTGTGTTGAAAGAGTATCTAAACATATAAAAGTTACTCAAAATCATTAATAGATAAGTGGTTCTTCCCACTTCTCTCCCCCCATTTAAGAGTTTCTGTTGAGCAGTGATCAGATAAATCATATATTTTTCTAAGAAATCAGCCTAACAAGTCCTTTCTTCTCTACCTCATTATCAGGTTATTGCAAAATAATATTGGATAATTTTAAAATCTTGTCTTAAAGTAATTTATTAACTTAGCACATATACCTGGTAAGCAATCAGAATTTTTCTCCATAATACCATATCAAGATCTGTTTTATCATAATGATAGGTTTTAATAAATAACGCTTCTATAGAAAACTTCCCTGGGTCAAAGAGAAATATGCAGTGTCCTACTATCTTAGTAATTTGGGGAGAATCACTTTTTTCTTTTATATCAACCTAATTCCTACATTAGAGAAATTTAAAATTTATTAGAGAGTATCCCATGGAAGTGATATATTCTTAATGTTTGATGATTAGGGTGAAAATTTTTACAAACTTTTATTCTTAGAAATTTTAAATCCTTAATTCATCTTGACTGATAAAATTTTTTATGCCGTACAAAACAAAATCACTTTTAAATATTTTAGCTTATGTCAAATTCTATCTTGTGTCATGCTATGACAGACTTGGCTGGAAGTAACAACCATGATAGAAGTGTTGCATCAGCAACAATGGGAATCACAAGGATGTGATGGTGAGGTTTATGTTATGGTTTGATTCTTAACCATCTCCCAAAGACTGTATGTTGAAGACGTGGTCCCCAGCTGATGGCACCATGGGGACCTAGTAGAAACATTATCAAATCAGAGACTCTGCATCTGATAGAAGAAAAAGTTGGCTCCGATCTACATATTGTGGGGTAAGGCTCCAAATTCCTTAATAGGACACCCATAGCACAAGTGTTAATAACAAGAATCAACAAATGGGACTTACTTAAACTAAAAAGTTTTTTCTCAGCAAGAGAAACAATAAGAGAGGTAAATAGGGAGCTTACATCATGGGAACAAATTTTTACTCCTCACACTTCAGATAGAGCCCTAATATCCAGAGTATACAAAGAACTCAAAAAATTAAACAATAAGATAACAAATAACCCAATCAACAAATGGGCCAAGGACCTGAACAGACACTTCTCAGAGGAGGACATATAATCAATCAACAAGTACATGAAAAAATGCTCACCATCTCTAGCAGTCAGAGAAATGCAAATCAAAACCACCCTAAGATACCATCTCACTCCAGTAAGATTGGCAGCCATTATGAAGTCAAACAACAACAAGTGCTGGCGAGGATGTGGGGAAAAGGGTACTCTTGTACATTGCTGGTGGGACTGCAAATTGGTGCGGCCAATTTGGAAAGCAGTATGGAGATTCCTGGGAAAGCTGGGAATGGAACCACCATTTGACCCAGCTATTGCCCTTCTCGGACTATTCCCTGAAGACCTTAAAAGAGCGAACTACAGGGATACTGCCACATCGATGTTCATAGCAGCACAATTCACAATAGCTAGACTGTGGAACCAACCCAGATGCCCTTCAATAGATGAATGCATAAAAAAAATGTGTCATTTATACACAATGGAGTATTACTCTGCACTAAAAAATGACAAAATCATGGAATTTTCAGGGAAATGGATGGCATTAGAGCAGATTATGCTAAGTGAAGCTAGCCAATCCCTAAAAAACAAATGCCAAATGTCTTCTTTGATTTAATGAGAGCAACTAAGAACAGAGCAGGGAGGAAGAGCAGGAGGAAAAGATTAACATTAAACAGAGACATGAGATGGGAGGGAAAGGGAGAGAAAAGGGAAATTGCATGGAAATGGAAGGAGACCCTCATTGTTATACAAAATTACATATAAGAGGTTGTGAGGGGAATGGGGAAAAAAACAAGGAGAGAAATGAATTACAGTAGATGGGGTAGAGAGAGAAGATGGGAGGGGAGAGGAGGGGGGATAGTAGAGGATAGGAAAGGTAGCAGAATACAACAGTTACTAATAGGGCATTATGTAAAAATGTGGATGTGTAACCTATGTGATTCTGCAATGTGTATTTGGAGTAAAAATGGGAGTTCATAACCCACTTGAATCGAATGTATGAAATATGATATGTCAAGAGCTTTGTAATGTTTTGAACAACCAATAAAAAAAAGAAAAGAAACATTAGGTGTTGGGGCTTAATAGAAGGAAGTTAGGTTGCAGGGGACATATGTGTATATAGTATATTGGGGCCTCAGATTCATCCTCTCTCCCCTCATTGCTTCCCCAACACCATGAAGGAATGTGTTTTGCTCCACCACACCTTTCCACCATGATGCTCTACATCACTACAGGACCCAAATCAATGGGGCCAGGTGATGGTGAACTGAAACCAATGTCCTTCTTTTACAATGTTTTTCTTAGGTATTTTGTCACAGGGTGGAAAACTTGACTAACAGTTTGTATATCAGAAATAGGACTCAAGTAGATGTATAGAGTTTTGCATAAATTTCCATAGATATCTTAGTTGAAGAGACATCAGCCTATGAAAGAACACATCTGACCTATGGCACTGCATAAAATGCAATTGTGATGAAATAAAAGAAGTTTCAGAGCATAAGTGACAATATTTTAACAGTTTATGACTAGAAGACAAGATCGATTCTTCAATAAAGAGTGAAAAACTAATGAAAGCTCTGCTTAGATACCTATGAAAGAGTTTATAAGCCAGGAGCAGTGGTGAACACATGTATAACCAGGAGACTGAGGCAGGAGGATCTCAAGTTCAAGACTGGCCACAGCAACTCGGTGAGACCCTGTTACAAAAATAATAAATAAGTAAACAAATAAATAGGGCTAGAGATGTAACTCAGTGATAAGTGCACCCTGTGTTCAATAGCTAATACCAAAAACATAAAGAATTTATATTTTTGTTACAAGTATGGTCCTATAGGTATGCGTACATTATATGTAGTTATGTGAAAGATAAGAAACACACATATAGGTCTGCTTTTCCCACAATGCCACTTACCTGTTTCATTGACAACCCCAAACTGTTAAATGACTCCCATAGAAAGCAATTGCACCAGAATTGTAGTAATTTTCGATTAATGTGTTATTTGATTTATGAAACACTGCAATGAAGAATAACTCCCAGTTTGGAAACAAGGGAAACATTTACTCAGAAGCCTGGAAAGTATATTCTATTGAAATTTCTCTGCCTGAGCACAGGCAGTGGCTGCTCTGCTATCATTTACTCCCCTGCCAGATAATACGAACTACTATGTCTTCGGAGAAAGCTCTATGTGCTTATGCATCCATTCCCCACCATCCACTCACTAAGCCATCAATTCATCCCTTTAACAAATATTTACCAAATGTTGGCTCTGTACTAGCCATTATTTTAGGGACTTGAGATGTGTTACTAAGCACAGCCTTATTCTTATTGCTTATGAAGTTTATTTTCTAGAGTGAAGAGTTACACACAGGGGAGATACAAGAAAAGTAAAGCCAACCATAATATATTGTATGTAGCATCTATTAGGTGGTAAAGATAAGTGTGATGCAGATACTTTGTATAAAATCCTAAAATGCGAATATACATGCTTCATTTTAATTTACTCAGTTACCTCTTGACTACTTACTATATTCCTTAGGAACTGCCTTTGAGTACAATTAACAAAGAGCTGGTATAGAGTCTTAAGCAAATTAACCACTTATTTTCCCACACAAAACACATGCATTGGTGGTCTGCACAGTGTTAATATCACGTGTCCACAAAACTTTAAGCTGTTTCCTTTCTTTCTGTTCAGTTGTTCTTAGAATGTGGCTGTCATCCAGAAGGCCACTGGAACTCATCTTCATATCCTCCACTTCAGGAAAGAGGAATGGGGAGAGCAAAGGGAAGAAGGACCCCCAGCCTGCCCTCTGTATTGAGTTAGCCCATTAATTGCATTTTAGAGAAACTTATTCTATGACTTTTGCTTATATTGAATTGGCTATTCTTCCCTACAAAGGAGGATGGTAAATATTTTACCTGAAAACATCATTTTGTTGAACAAAATTAGGGCTCTGTTACTAAAGAAGCAACGATAACTTGAAAATTGTCCAGGTCTCCAAGCCACACAGCCTCCAGGACTTCAGACTTTTTAACACACCAGGAATTGTTTCTTCCTCATTTCCATGTCCAGAACAACACACAACATATTAAAGATGCTCAGTAACCAGTACAAGGAAGCATGAGTGAATGAATGAATGGAGTCTTCCAGCTGGCAGTGGTGACTTCCCAAGTGTCCGAAACAGGGGATGATCCTAAGGCAAACCATCCAAGTTAAACAGCGGAATTTAAATAGTGCAAAGGCCTGTAGGCTTCCTGGAGTCCTTAAGGATAGATTAGCAACACCTTTCTCAAGAATTGCAGAATATATTATAATCTCTAGACTACTACATAGTAAATTCAGCCTACAATGCTCTATCAAATGACAGTTGTAAGTAAATAGTTCTGGGAATGTTTAACAGGAAGAGCTAGTCTTCCAAAGGCAAGATATTTAAATGAAAATGATGATCATTTTATTAAAAATAGACACTTAAGTGTTAAGTTTACGTTGCATATTATTAGAATTTTGGAACATAGATTGCTACTATCTGCACAAGTAGTACATAATTTGAAAGAGATGCAAATGCTATCATTAAAGATTCTAAGTTCATAAGACTTAATAGCATTTTAGTTTGTGAGACAAACAAATTGAATATATTCTGTAAGACAAGTTCTATTTTCCTTAGATATCAGTATCTACTAAAATATCTATGGAGAAGCAGTATTTCTGTTTTTTATCTAAGATCTATGTGAGTCATGAGCCAATTTTTTGGCTATCCCCGCCTCCCCCCAAGAAGTCAAATCATCTGAGAATATTCTCCGTGAGTCCATGATCTCTTGTTTTTTCCACACTGTGAAAAAAATTCTCCTTAATATTTAAAATTAAAAGAGAATTGTGTTGTATGGATGTATGAATATGTCACAATGAAACTCACTCTTCTTGATAAGTAATATGCACAAAACAACAAAAACTTTGATAAAGTGGAAAATAATAGATTTGCAGGAAATAGGATTAGCACATATATGTAGATTCTCCAGAAGTACTCTGAGAAACTCAGTCATAATTCTAAGTATAACAAAGAGAATCTATAAATAATAGATGATGTTTTTTAGCCACAATGAATTTTTTAAATAAACTGTGGAAGATCTAACATTTTCCTAGCTTTAACTCATTATCACATTCATGAGAAAATATTTATTTTAGATAGTGCATGTTTTAAGGGGCAGTATACAATTTTTCTACACATTTTAGATTTAGTATATAATATTTAATCATTTATTCCATAAAATATTTTAAAAATAGAATTGAGGCCAGGTGCATGGTTAAATGAAATTAAACATACTTAATATTTTTATACTATAATCAAAGAGAACATTAGTCTCATTAACTCAGAAAAATGAAAGTTTCTGAAATATAATTACATTTTCAGGAAGAAGTTGTTATTTTTTCATGTATTCTATTTCACCCTATGCTAACCCAATGGCCTGAATGTATCCCTCCAAAATCCATAGGCTAAAATGTAATGGCCCGTGTGACAGTTTTCAAGAGATAGGGCCTTTAGGATGTGGTCATGAGGGCAGAGCCCCCTAGAATAGAATTAGTGTACTTATAAAAGATATGTGGAGGGAAATGTTTGCCCATTGTGTTATGTGACAGTGTGTATAAGTTAGATTTTCATTTCTGTGACAAAAAAAAAAAAAAACTTTATAAGAACAATTTAGTGGAGGAAAACATATTTAGGTCTCATGGTTTTACCAGTTCAATCCATGGATGACTGATTTCTTGACTCTGGGTCCAAGGTAAGACAAGACATCATGTCAGAAAAGCATAGAGGAGGAAGTCTGCTCAGATCTTGATAGCCAAGGAGGTGAAAAAGAGAAAGTGAAGTTCCACAGGCAAAATATATATCTCAAGGGCACACCGCCCCCAGATCTATTTCCTCCATCCAATACCCTATTGCCTACAGCTACCATTCAGTAATTATTTCAAATTGCTAATCTATCAAATGTATTAATCCACTGATTGGATTGCTACTCTCATAATATAATCATTTCACCTCTGAGTATGCCTGCATTAGCACAAGAGCTCTTGGGGTATACCTTCTACCCAAATCATAACAGGTGCAACAACAAAGTGTCATCTGTGAATCAGCTAGCACCTTGATGGTGGACTTCCCAGCCTCCAGAACTATGCTCACTAAAATCCAATTGCTTTTAAATTACCCAGACTATGGAATTTTGTTATAGCTGTCCAAATGCACTAAGACTATATCCCTATTATGTTTGGAATATAAAAGGGATATGATTATAATATCATTATCATGTTTAAGTTAAATATAACAGTGATTTTCATGAGGCAATATTTCTACAACATTTCTCCTCAGTGGACACAGATGGTATCTTGTCAATTATCTGTATTTAGCACAAGTGGCAGTACATGGAAGTTAAAGAGCACAATGCCAGCATGATTTTATCATCATCTAATTTGACCTAACAGCGGAATGGAAATTACCAAAGACAGGAATTTGTGAAATGTAGTAGACACAAGAATTAAATGGAGTGATTATGAAAAGTGGTATTTTTAAGGTTTTGATCTCAGAGATTCTGACTCAGTAGATTAGAGTGAAGTCTCTGAATTTCATTATCTTTTTCAAAAGACTGATACAAATTGTTCTGTTAACACTTGATAAACACTGATATGTAGGAATGGATTGATTTTGTATCATTATTACTCAGATCTCAGTTTTTGAGAAAAAAATATCCACTAGGGACCTTCATAATTTCAATAGCAAAAAGCAGGAGTGCAAAGATCCTGTTTAACTGATTAAGAATAAATGTGTTTTAAGATTAAATAAACAGTGTCGAAGTCAAAATTTTTTAGAAATTTTAAAGAACTAACCAGGACATATACCTGAATAGGAATGTTACACAAACACTTAGAAGTAGACTTTCCTTGGAAACATACTTGTTGTTTATCAATTTACAAATGCATGTGTCATAGAGTAGAGGTACCATGATTATGTGCTATTAAGTCTGGCACAAGGGTTTTGACTTTAAAAGTTTAAAATCATTTGATATTAATTACTGGGTATAGCCTTAAAGTGAAAAAGAGTAAAAAGAAAAGAAAGAGAAAGACACAGAAACACAAAATAGACTTCGCAAAGCAGTAACAACCATAATCAGTGTGTGTGTGTGTGTGTGTGTGTGTGTGTGTGGGTGTATACATATATTCATTTTTAAGTAAATTGCTAGACCTCATATATTATAAGTTTTATTATTAAAGACCAATAAACTTTTAAAGGACTCTGTTCCAAAAAAGTTTTGTTTTGTGTTTTTTTTTTTTTTTTTTTTGTGGTGCTGGGATTGAACCCAGGGCATTGTGCATGTGAAGCAAATACTCTACCCACTGAGCTACATCTCCAGCCCCTGCCCCACCAAATTTTTAATTTAATAATATGCCACCACAAACTATTACTCATACAATGTTTAAAGGATAGTTTAAAAAGAGTGACAAAGGCTGGGGCAGGATGATCACGAGTTCAAAGCCAGCCACAGCAACTTAGTGAGGCCTTAAGCAACTCAGTGAGACACTGTCTCTAAATAAAGTACAAAATAGGGCTGGGATGTAGCTCAGTGGTTAACTGTCCCTGGTACAATACCTGGTACAAAAAAAATAGTGGCAAATCATGAATTTACATACATCTTATATATGCATTTTTCTATTTTTGACAGTTTTGAGGGGGGTATACTTTTCACATCTATGTTAATTAAATTATTAGGTCATAGAGGTACAATTTGAAAAATGTTTGACCTCTCAATTTTGGTCTACCATGAGATTTCTGCTACTGACCCTGAGGACCTAGTGGGTCTTAAGGTGTTTATAGACATCATTTTCTGCTTGGTCTCTATTGACACCAAACAACTTAGCTATAGGTGGTCCCCTAGGGTCAAAGACTAGCAAAAGATTAATAAAAGCTGCCAATAATCTCATGTTGTTTTTATAAAGCTTCCACAAGGTGAATGAAAAGAGAATGTGAATCTCAACTGTGCACTTGCATCTAGACTCACAGCTCCAAACAAAAACCACTTACTGTTATTATTAATATTATTTTAATACTTAAAACAAGAAAATATTAAAGGAATTATTTTTAAAAAATTAACTTTATTGAAGTGTCATTGACACACAAAATAAAATATGCACATGCTTAATGAATAAAATTTGATGAGTTTGGACACGTGAACATACTCATAATAACATTACTATCATCAAGGTAAATAAAACATATCCATTGTCTCCAACTGTTTCATGGTGTCCCTTTCTGTGGTGTCTGTGTATCTGTGTGTTTGAGAGTGTTTTTTCTTTTGTTTTGTTTGTGCTAAGAAACATTCTGCTCATGTTAAATGTTTAACTCCCCTATTCTAACAACACATGATTAAGGGGAGGCATTGATTGGAACTACAGGAACTACACTATATGACAGATCTCCAAAATTATTCAACTCCTGTGACTGGAACTACTGAGCAATAACTCACCTTTTCTCCTTCCCCTGCCTCTTTCAAACACCGCCTATTTGTTTTCATTAATGTAGAAGTCTGGCATAAATGAAATCACACTGCAGCATTTTTTTTTTCCTATGAAAGGTTTGTTTTACCTACCAGGATGTGCTCTAAATTCATCCATGTTGTCACAAATGATAAGCCTTCTTCTTAAAGGCTGACTAATAGTCCATTGTATGCATGTGCCACGTTTTTCTTAGTCTATTCATCTGTCAGTGGACATTTGGGTTGTTTCCAAGAGCTCAGCTACTGTGATTAATACTGCTGTGGCCATGAGAGTGTAGATACCACTTTGCAATCCTGACTTTAATTCTTTGAGATAGACACCAAAAGTGGGTATCTATCTGGAAGAATTGAAATCAATTCCAAAAATGGAATTGCTGAGTTACATGATGGTTCTATTTTTAATTTTTTGAGAAACCACTCACTGGTTTCCATAAGCACCTAAACATTCTACCTCCCACCAACCGTGTGCAGGTGTTCTGTCTTCTCAGCATCCGTGCCAACACTTGCTTTCTTTTCGTTTTTGTTTGTTTGTTTGTTTTTTAATAATAGCAATCCTAACAAGCCTGAAATGATACCTCCTGGTTTTCATCTGTATTCCCCTGATGACGAGTGATGATAGTGAACACCTTTTCTGTTCATTTTGTCTATTCTGTGTCTGTGATTTCATATGGGTTTTAGGGAATCTTTTTCTATTTCTGTAAAAAATGCCATTGGATTTTGATGGGGATAGCACTAAATCTTTAGATCGTTTTCTATAATATGAACATATGAACAATATTATGTCTTCTGATCCGTCAACCCCAACTGTCTTTCCATTCATTTGTCTCTTCTTTCATTTCTTTTATCACCGTTGTTTAGTTGTCAGTGAGCAGTTCTTTCAGTTTCTTGATTAAGTCTCTCACTATTACACAGTTGTAATGCTATTGTAAATGGGATTGCTTTCCTAATTGCCTTTTTGGATAGTTCATTGTTAATGTGGAAGTACACAAAGGATTTTCTTATGTTGATTTTGAGTCCCCGAACTTAACTGATTTTTTTGTTCAATCCTAACGTTTTTATGGAACTTTGAGGGATCTTTACTATAAAAACTTGTCATTTGCAAACACACTGTTTTACTTCTCCATTTTGATTTGGAGAGTGTTCTTTTCTGTTTCTTTCCTAATGTACTGGCTTGAACTTATAGCGCTATGTGGCATAGAAGTGGAAAGAGGGGGCATTCATATTTTGTTTCTGACTTTGGAGTCAAAACTTTCAAGTTTTCTACACTGAGTGTAATGTTAGCCGTGGGCTTGTCATTCATGGCCTTTATTTTGTTGAGGTACCTTCCTTCCATCCTTAATCTCAAAATTGAATGTTCTTGAATGCCTTTTGTCATGAAACTGCATTGAATTTTGTAAAATACACTTTCTGCATCTATTACAATGATGGTATATTTTCCTCTTTCATTCCATTGATGTGGAATATCACATTTATTGATTTGTCCCTGTTGAATCATCCTGGCATCTGAGGGATGAACCTCACTTGAGCATGGTGTATATAATTCTTTTACCATGTTGTTGAATTCAGTTTGCTAATATTTTGTTGATGATTTTGCTTTATATCAATGTTCATCGATAGTATTAGTCTGTATCTTTCTTATAGTGCCTTCATCTGACATTCATATCAGGACAATGCTGGTCTCACAAAATAAATTTGTATATGCTCACTCATCTTCAGTTTTTGTAAGAGTTTGAAAAGGATTGACATTAATTCTTTATTTTTTATTTTAAAAAATTTTTTTTGGTATTCAATATGTCAACCACCAGGGCTTATTTTTCTCTTTGATGGAAGATTTTACTTTTGAATCAATTTCGTTATTCATTATTTATATATTCGTATTTTCCTTTAATTCAATAGTAAGCCTCTATAGGTTGTATGTTTCCAAAAATGTACTCATTCCTTCAAAACCACTGATAAGGGGGAACTATTGTATAAATTTTACCCTTGGTACTGCATCTGTTACATCCCATAAATACTTTTATTTTGTTTTCAATTTCATTTGTCTCAGATTTTTTTTTATTTCCCTCACTTCTGTACTGTGATTACATTTATTCTCATTAGATCATTATTTACTTATTTTGGTTGCTATGATACTTCCAGTTAAACTTTTTTTTTACTGATTTTGAGTGATCTGACACAAATAAGACCAACAAACTAATATATTCAAATTTTTGTTGTCTGTATTCATCAAAGTGTTAATGAAACTAGTTTTGTTCTGTTGACATAATTCATGTGATTCTATTCTAAGGAATAATTAGATAGGTTTCAAAAATGTATGCCACAAACCATTCATGATAGCATTATTCATAGCAAAAATTGGAAACCTTAAATGCAACAAACTAAATCTGCAAATTAAAGTATTTTTTGTAAGACTATATTTAAAAATGCTGATAATATGTTAAAAGTAAAAAACAAAATCTACAAAAACAAAGCTGTATATACTTTTGATTCAAATTTACTTACATGTGAACAGTATTCATGTATAAGTTTCACATTGTTATACTCTTGTTTTTCCTTTATGTGGATACAAAGACATTAAAATGGTAACAGCAGCTTGTATGGTTGGCAATTATATTTATTTTTTTCTCCTTCTTCTATTTTATTTTCCATAACATATTGTCTTTTTTTCTTTACATTTAAAAATATGCTATATTGCTTGTAATGTTGTCTGCACATAGCACTTTTTTGGGGATTGGTAGGCCACTTATCACAGGTCTATTTCCCTTGGTAGAATAGAGGATGGTGTTTTGCATTCTGTCATCCTGTACCATGTACCCCACGCAGTCACTTCTTCTCTGAACGGATGTGATTATTTCCATTATTTTTATGAAGGACAGGATGGTGGGTCTTTATAATAGCAGCACACAAATTTCTTTCAGCTCTTGGTCACAAACACCTAAATATAATACTTTGACAGAAGCAAAAACAAACTAGTATTGCTTTCTAGTGGGACTCTGTTTAGTTCTCTATTTCAAACATTTCTAAATGTCTTTGCAATGTAATTCCCTTCAACAGGAAATAACATGACACAACTTGCACATTTAACTTTGTTGAAGATAAAGATGGCAAAATATATCATTATAATCTGTCATAAAAATACTACTTTTAATAAACGGAGTATCATATTTTAAGTCATACACGTCATCCTGCTGCAGGGTATTACTTTCTTAATCAAAAGAACCATAAGTTTTGTGTATTTACTAAGATGAAAGAGGCAATGTTATAAATCTACTAGCTTTATTTATATATCATGGTTCTCCAGAGAAACAAAACCAACAAGATATGTGTAAGTATGATTATAAAAGGGAATTTATTAGCTTGGCTCACACAGTCAGAAGTTGGATAGTCCACAGTGGTCTTCACACTAAAGAGAGAGAGGAACCAGTAAAGTTCCTCAATCCAAGAAGCTAAAGCCTCAAAGTAAGAAGGACAATGGATATAGCCCCAGGCCAACAGAAGGCCTAAAGACTCGTTGGACCATCACCAGTGACAGTCCCCACGAGTAGAATGAAGAAGATAGAGTCTAATATCCATGGGCGATGGCTCCAACAGACCTGCCCACTCAGGAAGAATCAAGTTTTTATCTACTGTGATTCCCTCCACCTTCCACCTCCTGCTCCATCTAGGCCCATAGCCTATTAGATATCACCAGCCACATTCACAGTGGGACTTCTCCCACATTGTGCTGTTCTACTGCCAACTGTTTTCAAAATACCCTTATAGACACAACCAGAAGTCTCTTAACCCTAGACATTACTTAGGCGTCTCTCAATCCAATTGAATTGACAATCCAGATTAACCATCACAGTTTTTACATATGAAATATATGAAAGAAATTAAATTTTGAATGTGGCTTATCTGAACATTCCAGATAATTATACTCATATCTTTACATATTGTTTTAGTCAGCTTTTTCGCTGCTGTGACTAAATGACCCAACAAGCACCACTGTAGAGGAAGAATAGTTTATTTGAGGGCTCATGGTTTCAGAGTTCTCAATCCATAGATAGCCAAATCCATTCCTCAGGGCTATAGGTGAGACAGGAACAACTTGGCAGAAGAGTGTGGCAGAGGGAAGGAGCTTATGTAGTTATCAGGAAGCAGAAAGGGACTCCACTTGCCAGATACAAATATATATCCCAAAGTCATGTCCCAATTCCCACCTCCACCAGCCACAATTTACCACTTCAGTTACCGCTCAGTTAATCCCTATCAGTGGATTAATTCACTAATTGGGTTAAGACTCTCACAATCCAATCATTTTGTCTCACACATGAGTTTTAGGGGACCTCACATCCAAATCATAACACATATAAATATATTAGATTAAGCTATTATTTGTACATTTAACATTCTCTTTTGTATAGTTTTTTTATTACCCTTGTCTTTAGATAATCTCTCAAGATACAAGTGAATGTCATGACAGTATAAATATGTGTTAGGATAAATAGGTATTTTATTATAATAAATCTCTTATGATTGTTTTTGTTTATGGCTCCTGTCTGCAAGATTTTTAGTTAGGAGTTCTACACTCTGTGAAGACTACTTGTTAACTTCAACTCCAGTTGCTTGACAACCTACTTCTATTTAAATACTTTTCCCTTTTGGACACACTATTATAGGCCTAGAATAAACACTACTACTTAATCATTGAATTATTTGTCTGATTTTCCCATCAAACTATGACTTTTTCTGTATTTCATCTCCAATTAATTTTTATCTTTCTACCTGAAAATAGTGGCAGCATCCTATGAACATAGTAGATTGGCAGTTTTGGGTAGGATTATAGGAGGGGACTTGTCATTCACTATGAGAGAAAACCTATTCCACTGGAGCTTACATTCTAGCAAACAAAGGCAGAAAGCTCTTAAATAAAAACAATAATATCAGAGAGTTTTCTACATTAACAAGAAACAAAAAGCAAGTTGATGTAATAAAACATTTAAATTATTAGTGGATGGGGGTCATGATTTTCTTTAGAGTTGATGGTCAGGAAATTCTTGGGGAGCTTATTTTGTGACACAAGGATAAGCTATGCAGAGGAAAGGTTTCGAATTAGAAATGGATATGGTTAATTCTAGAAAAAGAAAGATCAGTGTGGCTCAAGTTCACAATTCAGAATCTTAAGGATGAGTGATTTTAGTTGGTTTCCAGTTGAATAAAATTTAAGTTTCTAAAGAACAAAAAACATAAATGAGAGTTAATTATTAGTGGTAGTTTATAGCATAGCCTTCTTTTGCCAATTCTGGATAAATCTATTATAGCAATGCAAATATTTTGTAAGGTCAAGGGCAGGGCAGCCTGTAGGTTCAGGGCTGGGCTTTATAACCATTCTTAATTACATGTGAACCAATCAGTCACCAATACAAACTAACTTGTTTCAAAGTATAGTAATTAATAAAATTTTGGCAACTATTTTTTCAAAAGAATTTCATTATTGGATTAGATATTAGATTTATTCTGTTTCCTAAACAGTTATATTTTGTAACCAATAACATTAAGTCACTGATAGTTTTATATCTGTTTGTACCAACAAATCACCCTATCAACTTTCCCATTCTTGTTTGATGTAAGACATTTTTATATGCTTGAAAACATGTATTCACTATATACCATATATATAAAACTTACTTCCTAATTTATTGGGGGGGAGTATGAAATAAAAAATATTCTCTTCAAAGTAGAATCTATTTGTTTCAAATCACCTAAATTCTAAAGCTCATTGTATACTACAGAGCCTGTTTCTATGGTTACCTTGGAAGAGAAGAATGAATGCTATCATACACAAATCCTCTATTTTAAGAATGACCAAAAGGGGGATAAAACTAGACATGCATTTCTATTATTTTTAACCTAGGTCAGCACTAAATTAGAGGGACAAAGAATACAGTGAAAAGTTAAATTCACAAATGGTAAATAAAAATAAAGAAAAAGAGAAAAAATAGTCTATCTTTGAACACAATATTAAATTAGAATACCTTCTAAGAACAAAAGTACACTTCATTCAGCTATGTGCACAAATGTGTGTGTATGTGTGTGTGTGTTTTAAAAATGAATAGAAAACAGTAAATTTAGCAATGCATTTTTTAAGGGGGAGCATCTGCATTATTTAACCTGAAAGAAAGATTAAATTATACTTCTTTATTCTACTACTATGATACTAAATTTCTGTTAAGGGTAATTTCAAAGGTGATCAGTTATAGAAATGGAGAAGAAATGATTATAAAACAACTACAGAAAATTTGTGAATGCATCCTCAAGTGCTGTTAACAGCAACAACCACCAAAATACAATAGATAGTTTCTATCCTAAGGAAGACTATCATGCATTTATATTTAGAAAATCAAGGTGACTTTACATGATATATTAGATATTTATAGTATGAAGGGATAAGAGAAGGTTGATGTAAGAGGAGTAAAGAGAGATTTGAGGAGTTGAAGTGACACACTGAATTCATGGGCCCCAGAACCTTTAAAAATATTTTTATGAGGTTGAGGGTAGTTCAGTAGCACTTGTCTAGCATGTGAAAGTTTGTGGGTTCAATCTACAGCATTGCAAAAAAATTTTAAATGTGTTATTAATCAGTATTTGAAACATCAAGTGCCTGAAATGTGTAGGGGAAGAAAGCAATGTTCCCTTCCAGTAAGAGAGCATGGAACAAAGCAGCATCACCAAGTGCAACCTGACCCTGCCTGAGAGACGTGGGCTGGCAACACACTCCCAACCAATCATGCTAGGGAGGGATTGGAATGACTCTTTCTATATCAAGTGAGTGGATATGTTAAACAGAATTCTTCAGAGCACTTACCAGTAGTTAGACATATAAGAAGACACACATTTAGGACTATGAATAAATTTTTTGTGAGAACAATCTCTAAAAAGGAATGATTCCATGATACAATATCAGTTATGTAAAACAATATACATGTGGGCATACCTACAAGCATTTGTTAATTTTTTCTAAAAGGAGCCTCCATGGGAAATGAGATGAGGAGAGGGGAGTGGTTGTAAAATAAACAGGGAAGACTGAAATGTTTTAACCATGATGTTAAACAATGAAAAGGAGAGGAAGGCAGTCCACTCTCTGGTTGACATGAATAGCAAAAATAGTGATAATACATATATCATGCATAGTCTTGATTTCTTAGAACTCAAAAAAGAAAAGGAGGCATTCCAATATCACCAGTAGATTTCACTTTCAAAGTGAGAAAGGCTGCATATTCAACACCCCTATTCACTAAGGAGCCTAGCAGTTAGATTGTGGCAGTTTTCTCAACAAATGTTATCAGCTATTTAATGTTATTATTTTATGTCTTCATGATGCAGATTCATCATTACTGTGTTTAATTCTAAAAAGCAAAGTACAGAGATTAGTGACATTAGCACATGAGCTCTTGGCATATCCTCAGTCTGACTGAGAATATGTGAAAAAGTTGCTCTAAAATAAGTTCCACTATAAAAAAGTCGAATCTCTGTATTTTTCTATGTATCTATTTAGGAAAACTCCCTTTGATTTTCAAGCAAAAAAAGAAAGAAAGAAATATACTAGGAAGGAAATCGAGTTCTAGCTTAGAATATATTTATTGGCATGCCAAGGATATAAAGGAGATTTGACAATTTACTTACCTCAGTTCTGTGTGAAGGATTCATACTAGTTGTGTGTGTACTAGTGGTACTTTGAAATTCACAAAGACCAAAGAATAGCTGGTGTATATGGGAATTTGAAAAACAGATCTTGTGGTAGATACTAGAGAAATAATACCCACATATAACTCAAATCCTCAAGGACTCCATTGCCTAAAGTAGAAGTCTAGTTAGATTGCAGGTATTTTCAATGGAACTGTCTTGTGCCATGATAAGGAGACATAGTGCAGGATGCTATAGAGGAGCTCGTGGCTTTTTCTTAGAAGAAAAATACTAAACTGAAACTTGAGGAGTAAGTTTAATGTATCCAGGAAAATGGGAAAATGAAAAAACCTGTAAGTAAACATAGACAAGACAGGTAACAGGTCATTCTGAGAACTACAGCTATTTCAGTATGGTAGGAATATAGCATGCAATGTTGTAAGTGTCACTAGATAAAAGAAAAGTGGGAAACAGGAGCCCTCTCAAAAGGTTTAGGTCACTGAGTAATAGGGATTTTATACAGGGAGCAATGAAAGTCACTCAAGCATGCCACCTGCATGATTAAATTGTGCAGCAGAAAGATCAAGCTTCCATATGAAAAATTAATAGGAAGTGAGATGTGTTAAGATATGTGCAGATCTATTAAAACAGGCCTGCATATCTTGTGGAAAAAAGCAAATGAACATGAAAAGAAGAAGCTAGGGAGAGTAAAAAGCTTAGGGGTCACCAAGGGATAAGGGAGAAAGATGAACTGGCAAAGAGCAGATGATTTTTAGGACAGTGAAACTATTCTGTATGATACTATAATGATGGATACATGTTGCTGTACATTTTTCAAAACCCATACAATGTAAAACACCAGGACTGAATCATAATATAAATTATAGACTTTGAGTGATAATGATGTACTAATGTAGTTTTATCAATTATACCACGTGGGCCAGTCTGTCCATGGATACTGATAATGGAGGAGTCTGCATGTATGTAGGCAGAAATGAAGAACAGGGGAACCATCTGTATTTCCACTCATTTGTTACAAACATAAATAGCTGTAACAAAATTGGCTAACTTTAAAAAATGAAACATGAGTGCACTAGAAATGTAAAGAAGATGCCATATCTATGAGCAAGAATGAGGACTCAATAGAAATTGTTGAATGATTAGACACAGGTCAACATAGGAGATGAGGAAGTGAAAGTACCACCCAGGCTTCTAAGTTATGGGTTCAAAGTAATATGTGACAACATTCATGGCAAATGGAATAGAGAAGCAGGCTGGAGGAGGGTGTGTGAGCAATGATTATTTTAATTTTAATGAATCTAGGGAACACATATGGCACTGCAGTAGAAATGGCTGGAAAGTGGTGGCAGACAGAGGCAGATGCTAGCAACCTGAGGCCACAGCCCCAGGAAAGCAAGCTCCAACCAGTGGATACTTTAACAGTTTCTGGACTCTATCACACAGGCCAGTCACATAACATAAGTAGGTGCTGTGACTTTGTGTGTGTATCAGTGTGTTTGTGTGTTGTGTGCATGTGTGTATATATATATATACATATATATGCATATATAAAAGCATTTCCTTTCTGACATCCAGACCACCTAAAGCAGCTATGGAAGGATAAGGAAAATCTCTTCGTAAGAAAGAGATGATTCCCTATTTAAAAGGTCCCTTCTGGTAAGGCATGCTTATGAGGAGAGGAGAAACCTTCTAACAGAACATTGAGAGTAAGCCAAAATGGAGGGAAAGGTTTATGTGGAAAGAACTGATAAGAATTACTCTGATATTTATCAGAAGGAGATTAATTAAAATGAAATGAAAGTCTGCTCCATTCACCTGGCAACAAAAATATGGTCATCGAAAACCACCAAGCTATACACATTGGTGTGTGTGTGTGTGTGTATGTGTGGTGTTGTGTGTGTGTGTGTGTGTGTGTGTATCCTGAATGGAGCACTGGGGATCCATTAGCTTTAGAGAGTAACCCAGAGCCTAATTCCATAAATGTCTTTTTCTCAGTGCAGAATTGGGCTATGTTCCCTTTGACAAATAATAAAAATGCATTTGGATAGATGTGTTTTCAGAAAAGGTCATTTAGTAAAAGAACTGGCATGTGCAGAGCTCTTAGCACTGAGAAGAATGAATTAGAATTCAATGACCCACTTTCAAACTTGCTCTCATGGCTTAGGATCCAATACCCTTCTGGAGCCTGGCAAAAAAAAAAAAAGAGTTGAGAAGATGACCTTTGAAATCATAACCCCAGGAAACAGCCAAGAAATAAGACTGCCTTCTGTGGAAGGCATGGAATTTTTTCCAACATGATAGTTGAGTTTTGATGGTGATAACAATAACAATTGAAGTCCTACATGTAGTGAAAAAGGTAAACTGAGGTAACAGAGCTGAGTTTAAAGTGGAGGAGCTTCTGGGAGGAAATGTAATCCTTTATGAAAGAGTCAATTTTTCCTGTATAAAGGAATACAGGAAAAAAGAAAACCTAAAACTACAAAATTTTCACTACAGCTATAAATGTTCTTTTTTACATGTGGATAATTCTGAAGTTATCTGCCTATATTTGTCAGAATCCTTCAGAAAAACTGAACTAATAGGACTTGCTTGTCATTAACGCCTTCAACTGACTGAATGGGGCCTACCCATGGTGTGGATAATCTGCTTTACTTGAAGTCTACTGATTTCCATGTGAATCTTCTGTAAAATGTTAATGTTAATCTCAACTTCTCTATAACATTTCAAATAAGATGGAACCAAATACCTGGTTATATGACCTACTCAAGTTGACACAAAAAATTCACCTTCACACTGACCTTTAGTTCAAAATTTGGTAAGAGTAAGGGGAGTGAGGGAGGAAAACGGTTGGCTCATTGGTATATTGCAAATGGATAGCACCAAGAATTTCTGATGTACTGCTCCACAGTAAGATAATTACAGATGATGTTAATGTACTATATACTTCTACAAGATTAATAAAATGATTTTGAGTGTTTTCCTCATAAAAAAAAATTATACATGCTTTGGGAGATACATATGTTTAGCCTTATTAAACATTATACAATATATACATATATTGAAACACCATATGGTAGCCCTCTAATATGTACAGTTTTTATAATAAAAATTAATTTAAAAAGAAAATCATTTTGGATTCACAGTTCAGTTTAGTAATTAGGTATTTAATTTTGGATATAAGAAAAAGATGGCAAAGGTAGAGTTGAATTTTTTTATCCCATTTCCTCCTGGATTCCCATTGAGAAATGGAGGCAGCCTAAGGGACAATAATACAGAATGTGGCCAAAGCCAGAGGGATAGGAGGACAAGAAAATTCAGGCTGCCCACATATCAGATATCATGAAAGCGAGTTTCCTCATTTTCTCATGAGTTGTGAAATGGGAGGAACTGGTCATCTGCCACCTGACAGGTAAAAGGGGGCCTGGCCTTTTTCTTCTGAAAAGTGCTTTGGATCTGAGATTCAATCAAACTCTCCCTATTTCTTTAGGATACTAATAAGGACTAAATAAGTGGTCTTTGATCTATGGTAAATGTGAATGAAATGTCAAGATTCTTTGTATACCCATTTAGCCCAGAGATTCAACGTTTAAAAAAAAATTTTCTATGATCGCTAATGCCATCAATGGCTGGTTTCCAAGCTGGGAACTTGGCCTTTGGGTTTAAAAACACAGTGTTCTACAATGTCTAGTGGTGCTGCAGTTGGTTCTGATTCTATCCCACATGCTTATATGAAACTAGTCCCAGATAGTGTGTTTCGATGATGAGGTCCTCAGTCATAGAAGATATGGCTCACTAGCTTTGGGGCTGGCTCTAGTTTTTATAATCCAAAGAACATTTCTCAGTACTTACAATGATTGTAAGTTATATTAATTATCTCACTGTCTACAAATGAAGTTGCTGATATCAGTGTGTGTGTGTGTGTGTGTGTGTGTGTGAAACCATTTCTTTTCCTTCAACAAAACAGCCCCAGCGTGTAAAGGATAATAGGCCACAAAACGCGAGCAAGTAGAAATGTCATATAGTCAGCAACTTGGCACAGGATTAAGTTCCCTGTTCTCATACTTTCCAGGGCCTGGCAAGTGAAGAAGGAAACTTAAAAACCCCTTATCAGAGAAGCTAGGCCTGTTGCTCTAAAAACAACCACACTCTCCTCACAGAGCCCAGCATCAAATGCCATTCTGTCCTAGAATGCCATGGACTCTCTGCTTTCATTCTTAATGGTTTCTCGGGCCCACCTGTGTGACAGGTTTTAGAAGTCCTGGGGAAGAGTAACGTGAAGTGAAGTTTGCAGTCCAGGTGAAAAAAAAAAAAATGAATCAATGTGTGACCAGTGGCAGCAGCAGGTTGCTTACCTCACCTAATTTCCCTTCACAGGTCCTGCTGCGCCCTAGACACACTCAGCAGCGGCTTCCTACTCTTTGTGACCTGCCATTCTGGTCAGAGCCATGCATTTTGATTGGATGGAGCAGGCACTGTTGTCAATAGACACTTAAAGGTGGGAGAGAAGAGCTTGCTCTCTGTGTTGTGTGTACGTAAATGGCCTTGGCATCTTCCAGTGAATTCGGTCAATGGTTAGTGTTTCATTGTACTCTAGTGAACTCTGACATCACTGTGGTTCTATAGGCAGTGTGATTTCAGGGCACAGATCAGAGAAATGGATCTGGAGGCAAGGTTCAAGACCTAAAAGCCAGAAAAAATAAATAAGGGGGTATGTTTCCAGGCCTGATTTTCTGTGGACCAAGTAGGAAAAAGTAACCTTAGAAGGTTGGATGTAAAGGATATCAAGTTTCCTATCATAAAATATTGACTTACCATTAACAATAGGGTAAAGGTTTCTCATACATGGAATCCATACAACAGTAATATCCAACAGCATTAACAATTTTACTGATATTACCTATAATTCATGGAGAACTGAATTTATAACATGTGGCTAAGAATAAGGTCTGGGAACACTGTACATTGTCAAATATACTTAATTATACAGAGCTGATAAAACATATTTCATGGACAATATTTATGTCCCTAAACAACTACTGACTGACAGGCGAGCTTAACTGGGTAGACGCAGCCACATACAAAAAAAAAAAAAAAAGAAAGAAAGAAATTGTAAAGACTTAAGCAAGAAATCAATAGTGGACGAGGTATGGCCACAGAACACCAGGGGGAAAAATGAACACATAATCAGTTTGAGGTAATTACAGTAAGAGGAGTGACTCATTTTGAGCAAGGACAGCCTTTGGAAAAAAAAAAGAGCCATAAACAGAGTTAGCAATGATTATTAACTTCCATTTGTATGCTGCACAACACATTCCAAAACATTTCCACATGTTTTATCTCAGTCGAAATGGGAAACAATCCTGAAAGTTAAAAAAGACAGGTATTGTTCCTCTGGTTTTATATGCAAGGAAAGGGATACAGAGAGGTTAATTGAGCTGGCTAAGGTCGCTTTGCTAGTTAGAGGAACCAGCAAGAAATAGAACCTAGATTTCCAGAATCTCAGTGTAATGTATTTTAACCACCTCTGGTTGCACAGGGCAATTGTGCTCAACAAAGAAATTCTTCACTTATGTACAGCTTAAGGAACATTGGTGTTTTTAGCTAGTCTTTCCCTATTAATAACAATGATGTCAGTTTCACCCTTCTCCAGCCACGAAATCACAGGATCCCAGAGGTCTTTTGGTTCATCCTCCATCAATCCTGCCACAACATTCACCAGGCCAAGATCATATTAACCTTTTGGCAGCCCCATAAAAACATTTATTTCTATTGATCTTAAGGCCAAACATATACTTTGGAGAAATGAATGTTGCATACAATAACTTAGTTTTTCTTAGAAAAAAATAAGATTTTTCCATAAATAACATATTCCAACTGCTTTATCTTGGGAGTAGGTTAGAAAAATTAGATGTAATTATAATGTGTATTAGGACCTCAGGCTTTAGGCCTTAAAAATCACCTTAAAAATAAAATAGTTTATATATATGTGTATATATATATATATATATATATATATATATATATATATTTCAGTACAATTTTCTATATTCCAAACGTCCAAATTAAATTCCACAGCAATCAGTGCTACAAGAAACCAGAGAAAAGCAGCTGCCGTTGGGTCTGTCATCACAGCATGTCAATACCTGCTGGTGATCAGCTATAGGTTCCACTTTTAATTGTCAAACAACTGATTTTTCCAGGCAATGTGGGTGAATTTGAGGAGAAAATCTCTCATGTTTGCATCCAGGGCAAGCCCTCCTACTTGGGATAACTGAACCCCAAATCAAAATAATTTCACTCCACATTCTAATTATGTCAGGCCTTAATGTCTATAGCAAATACATATATATATATATATATATATATATATATATATATATACCCTCTTTCTTCTGGTCCAGTATCTCCACCCCAAGGAAACATAACTTGGGAGCTAAAAGAAGTATGATGTGAATCAAGAGAGGATGTTTTTCATAAGGCAAAGCTGCAGTTGAGTTTGCATGTGGATATGTTTCAGCTTTAGAAGATTCACATTTCTCTTCCTACAATGGTATTATCATTGAACACGACTTGTATGAATAAATGAGGCTTAAAAGGGAACTACGTGAGTTAAATTCCTTTCACTAGTAAGAATACTTACAATTTGTCCTCTGGTTGGAGGCTCAAAATACTGCTGGCAAAACCCAAATTTGTTTAATGTTCTGCCTCTTTCTTCATTGGCTGCCTAATGGTTTTGATCTAGTCAACTCAGACCACTTCCGATTAATGGGTGCCATCAAGATCTAGCCATATACACTGCTTCCATGATCAGTAGCAATGGGAAAATGCTTCCTGCTATATTTCAAAACACTCACATAAAGTCCTTGCCGTACTTTAAGGAGCCATAGTTCCTTTTTTCTTTATTGAGCAAAATCAATTGTACACATTTGAGTTCCAAAGTAAATGGCAAGACACTAATCTAAGTACCAAGGGGAATATAAAAAATACAAGATATGGTCTCTGATCTCAAAAAATGATGAGATTCATAAATGCTGAGCCTTTACCATCTGAGCTATACCAGGTCTTTTTAAATGTAAACATAGATGTCCTACTCATTCTCATAAATAAGAGGCCTAGGATTCAAAGAGATTTAATCACTTGCTAAAGGTCACTCAGTGAATGTAGAATAGCTCTTGTTCCAAAGCTTTTTCAGAACTCTTGGTAACACATTACAGAGTCTCTCAGACTGTCTTCTCAAGAAATAAGACACAGAAGTTGTCTTAGTCTGTTTTATATTGCTATAGGAAAATACCTGAGGCAGATTAACGTAAAAAAAAGGGATATAGATGTATAAAAAATCTATTTCTGAATATATAGTTCTGGAGATTTAAGAACACCATACAAGGGCTGGGAATATAGTTCAGTTGGTGGAGTACTTTCCTGGCATGCATAAGGTCCTGGGTTCAATCCCTAGTACCACACACACAAAAAAGAACATCATATGAACATCTTTTCAGCTCCTGGGAAGACCCCTTCAGCTTTATTCGCACATGCGATGGCATCATGGTGGGAGCCCCCTCAAGAGAGAAAGAACACATAATGAGACAGGAAGGAATTCAGAGAAATCCAGGGACTGGGCTTGCTTTTTTTGTAACAAGCTGCTTTAGTAGGAACTAACTGTGTCCCATGAGAGCTACCTTACTCCTTTTCAAAAGCGTCACCCCTAATGATCTAACCACCCTCTATTAGAACTTATTTCTTAAACTTTCCACTACCTCCCATCTCTGTCACAATGGAGACCAGGTTCTCAGTACCCGAGACTTTGGGGGACATACTCAAATCATAATGGAAGAAATATGAAAGACACAGTAGTACAAATAAGACATAGAAGGTCATTTCTTAGTAGTCATAAAAATAATAGATACTGTAGTAACAATGCTTTAGAAGCTGGAAATTATTTCAGGTGAGGATATTTTTAAAACACTCTAGGAATGGGCTATGGTTATAGCTCAATGGTAGAGTGCTGGCCTAGCACATGGGAGGCACTTGGTCCGATCATCAGCACCACATAAAAATAAATAAAATAAAGGTATACAAATACAATAGTATTATAAAAAATACCCTAGAGAAGTTAATTAAAGTACTTCTAGAAGAATGGAAGAATTTGAAAGGGACAACAATAACAGGGTAGATGTTTTATATGAAGAGAACAGTCTGAGCAAGAACTCTGCAGGCTTGCTGTTCATGTTCTTTCCAGTCTCAAAAAGTAGACTGGCTAAAATATGGTGGCCCTTATAACCAGCACAAATAGTCATATGGAAAACGCAGTCAACATCAGTCTCAACAGCTTGCCTACTCAAAATATCTGCTTCCAATGACTATGTGATTTTTAGGAATTCTTGTTGAGTGTTAGCTTTCTTTCAATTTAAGTTTTTAGCTCTCTATATAGCTACTGTAGCATCTCTTAACTAGATCAATATTTCCTTGAACTTCACAACTTATTCATTGTGATTTTTAATGTAATTTTGATAAAATGTACATTAATAATTAAGGCCAAAATCTCTCATTGAGTCCATTAATCCATGCACTATCTCATATATGTTTGTTTCTAGATTGTCATGGATATGAGATCCACATAGTTAATTCTGAGTTTCTGATATGATCAACAAGCTTGGAATAGTGCTTATGGAAAATAAGTCAGGTTGTAGGTAGGAAGTGAGGAGTGAAAAGATGCCAAAGTCCCCATCTGAACTGCTAATATGCTGACACTACTCAAGGACAGTTTAATGAGATCTGGTTTGGGGGATGGAAAATAATATTTCATATACACTATAACATAAAGATCATAAATATGATTATTATTGACTCCTTGAAAGCATCCAGATTTATCCTAGTAATTCCTACATTTGGAAAAATACTTTTTCTTAGAAATAAAGCTATTCTTCACCATAACAACATTAAATTGTTTTTTAATAATGCATGAAAAAAAATTGGTGAAATTATTTACTAAATACTCATATTCCCCACTGACATCTCAGACCACAATAAAGTTCCTTATATAGTTTGACACCAAGGGGATTCTGAAATAAAGACATAATGGATAGATTATTGCAGAAAAAGGTGAAATGAGACCCAGAAACAACTAATAGTAGTCAAAAATCATTGTTACCTTATTTAAAATACCAGTGCACTGTGTTGCTTTTCCTCCCTAATCTTCCCTTTAACTTTCAGTATGTCTGTCTTCATTTATCTAACATGATAAATAGTATTATTTTTTTCTGTATAGGTCTCAAATATCCTTGCATTCCTCAAGCACTCAACAGATTTTTATATATAATAGTCACTAGAGAAGCAGTAGTTATTTCTGGAATCTACAGTGCTCTTCTCAAATGAATTCTTGGAGGTTCTTGAAATATCTCAAATAATTAGGATGCACTTAGTGCCAATTAGCATATAGTAAATGCCCGATAACTATTTGTTGAAAGAATAAATGAAAAAAGAATGAGAGCACTTAACGTAATTTGTACTGTGTGGTATGTGGTATTCCATGCTTTTACCTATAGCTTATTGAATATTATAACAACCTAACTATATGGGTAAATTACAACACCCATATAATACATACAAATTGAATGTTGCATTCTTAGTAAATCATCGAGCAAATTTTCAAAAAACAGGCACTCTGACATGTGTGATTTTTGTTAACTACTATATTATGAATGAATAAATATCAATACATGAATAATTAGAACTACATAGTTGCTTATGATGCCTATCACTCATTTTTAATGAAATCTTTAGCTATAAGAAATTTTACTAGTATATGTCACATTGTGATTCTTTTAATGTAATTTTAATAAAATGTACATTTATAATAAAGGCTGGAATCTCTCATTGAGTCCTATATCAGTTCATAAAACCAATGTGTTATATGTGATTTCCTCAATTCTAAGGATTCTATCTTTTGAGATACTATCTGGACAATGCAAATTAAAGTCAGCATGCTGATATCAATAGCGGCAGCACCACAGGGAAGATGAAAACCAACAATTGGGAGATTACATCATTATAGTTGCAGTTTTCTCAACATCTTTTAAATGTACCTAACCCAAGATTGATAGCGAATTTAATGAGCAATCTGTTCTTATGCTGAATGGGCATGATGCTATTATATAAAATGGAAACAACTGGAAATGTGTCAGAAATGCACTTTACAACATTAGTTGAAATGTCATTGATTGATCAGTATCTCACTGTGTTTGACCCCAACAACTACCTTCGCAGTGTGCAAGACAAATAGGGGAAAAAGAAAAAAATTTCAAGTAAAATCCATGTTAAAAAATAACAACTATCTTTCATAAAGAAAATGTCAATGTATTTTTGAAACAATATGCCAATAAAATGTCCCCTGTCACATAAAGGAAAGCAACCATTCTGGCAAATTACATCGTTTTATTCTTTGAATATGCCAAGCATTCCTTTGGTAAACTGCTGAATATATTGTTTTACTCTCACAGCTGTAAATCATATCTGGTTTCTTCTAAATTGCTACTTATTTAATGAACATTTGTTGAGATATTATTTCTGCATGACCTGACTAGTAAAATATAAGGAGGAATGGAGGTCATTTAATGCTCTCTGGATTGCAGTCCCGGACTAGTGAGTGGAAGCAGTACACGGTGACTAGAAGTGTACTGAGTACTCTCAGTGTGTTCCAGATATCTCCCTTAGTTTCCACTTTCACATCAACTAAGGCTTGTTAATGGGGCTGACCATTAAATGTCTCAGAAATGGCTGTCACAGCAGTCAGAAGCAGAAATTCAAATCAGGAACAACCAAATCATAAACATCTGGTTGAAACAACAATTGACCAACTGTCAGATCTTAGCTTTGATTTTTCTTAGTTCCCTCATACTCTTCTTTTGATGATGAATGACAAGGAGGCTCTACCTAAGAAAAAGGTATTAAGAGAATGACCAGAACAAATTATGGCAATTTTTTGCCCTAAAATACAAAGAAAAACAACTTTGAAACCAGGATCGAATTAAGGAATATATGTTGCTATGGTCAGATAAGGAAATGACCTTATTACTACTCTAAGAGTGAATATTGGCCATTTCAAGGAAAAAAATTGTGAAGGGAAAACCAATTTGTAAAGGTATTGTTAAATATTCATATCAAAGAGAATGCAGATAATTTAAAATAATTTTGATTATTTGAAGCATGTAAAAAAAATAGTGTCTAGGCCAGATGTAATGGCACATACCTGTAATCCCAAGAACCAGGGAGGCTGAGGCAGGAGGATCACAACTATGAGCCCAGCCTTGGTAACTTAGTGAGACCTAGTCTTAAAATAAAATGTCACCAGGGCTGGGAATATACATCAATGTTTGTTTTTGTTTTGTGTTTGTTTGGTTTTTGCCTCTATCTTGAGTAACTGTTTTTGAAATGAAACACAGAGGATAGTTCTTTAAAATGCTATCATTTATGAAAACCTATATATCTTCATTTATCACTGATGGGCCGTGTGATTCAGTGTAGAATACCAAATTAAATACAATATTCCCTTAGAAATTTGAGGTTATTCTCTATTTGCCTCCTATAAGCAGCTCTGGGTTCAATCCCCAATAACCATAACAAAAAGTAGTGTCTAAGAATTTAAAGTCAAAATCATCAGTCTTCACTCTGTCTACAGTTATTTGAAGTACTAAAATGTAACTATATTTAGCCATATCAACTATTGATTATCTGATCATAATGACCATACTCTTAAAAGATATGCATATAGGACTCTTTTATAATGTATTAGGTATTTCCATTATTTTTCACCTCTTTCAATGAGAAATGGGGCAAAACCAATTTACCTTATGGGACCACTTCTTTTCATGTCCACTGGATCGAATTTTGAAGAATTTTAGTGTTTTGATTAATTATTTGTAATCATAAATGATGCATATTTTCTATTTCATATTTAATCTGTTGTGCATTCTCTTTTGATTCCTGAATATCAGCATCTATACAGCCCCTCCATTCTTTTCCACCACTCGCCTTCATTTTTCAATATTTACGGGTCCCAGTGTTCATACTTTATCAGAGTTAGTAATTCTCTTTTAAAAAATAATTATGTATTGTATGTTTTGTTCACAGAAAATTTCCAAAGGTTGAAAAACAATAAGCATTTACATGAATCTGATTTTATAAATATTTTTCACTGAAAAACACAACATCAGAGCTAAGAATTATTTCTTTCTCTAATTTTTTAGCCTTTCTGAGGTCGAATGTCAGGACAAGAATGCTGTTCATGCAGGGATGTTCCTAACATCAAGGACAAACAGAATTCTGTTCTCTTCTATTTCATTAAATGTTCCAAAAAGGACACATTTTTTACTGTGCTTCATATGTAGACCTTGACTTTCTATTACTTGGTTATTTCCTTTTGCATGGTTTTGTTTTTCCGATATTTTCTAATATTCAATTATTTTATTTTGTGCTGAGAAAAATAGATCACTAGCATCTCCTACCTTTTTCCACATCCAGTTATTTGACTACTCACTAGCCAAAATTTCTTTCAGGAAATCATTTTAGAGCCCATGAGGGTCAGACTTAGCATAACTACTTTCAAGGTCAGCTGTGGGATCCTCATCATAGGACTGCACTTTCTTGAGCTCTGCAGTCAGTCCTCTGTTTCTACAAGTCCACAGTCTCTACTCCCTCTTTTTTTTTTTTTTTTTGCCTATATCTTGAGTAACTATTTTTTGAAAAGAGACACAGAGGATAGTTGTTTAAAATGCTATCATTTATGAAAATCTATATATCTTCATTTATCACTGATGGGCAGTCTGATTCAGTACAGAATTCCAAATTGAATATAATATTCCCTTAGAAATTTGAGGTTATTCTCTATTTGTCTCCTATATTCATAGTTGCCCATAAAACATGTAGGTTCTGTTCTTGCTTTGTAGAAGCTGACCTGCTTTTTTTTCTTTTCAGGATTTTTTTTTCTTAGATTTGCTTATAGATACTGCTATCCTGGAGATATAGTAAGTATATTTAAATTTTTTTTTTATTATAGCTTTTAGCCATAGTGGAATAAGCCAGACCTGATTTGCTTTCCACCATACAAAAATAGGAAACTGGATAAATGTGGGGAATAATATATCTGCCTTGAGAAACCAAAAACAGGTCTAGCAAGAAAGTGATGCCATAAGCAAAGGATCCTGGGTGAACTCCACCACAACTAAAGAGAGAAGAAAATCAATAAATGTTTGCAACCCAAGATACGGCACAATTAGTAGCAGTTATAAAAATTTTTCACAAGTTAGTAGCAGTTATAAAACTATTTCATATGGTCAAGAAGATAGAAGAAATCATGAATAGAAGTAGAAAAAAAAAGAGATGTAAATCTTATTTTTAGTTTTTTATTGGTGGTACCTAAAAACAAAGATGAATTTTATATTTTGATTTAAATGGAAGGCACAGAGATGTGCGGGTCACATAGTCCTTCAAAAAGCTTGCTTCCCAATTGTAAAAATAAAATTAGTAGTCTCTAGTTATTAGATTTTTCTCGATCTTCCTCAGTATATGACCTGAGGTCACATGTTGCAGAGTAACCCTGGCCAATGACTGAGCAAGAAGATAGCCACTGAAGTAAAATTTTTTTCTCAGAAAGCCCCAGACAATTCCTGAAATTTTAGAACAAAGCAGTGATACAAGGGCCTATTCATTTCTGTCTGTGGGAAAGAGTCCCTTTTGTGGAGCAGATAGAAGAGGAAAAGATCCAAGCTTGATCCAAATGTTAATAGAAACAAGTAGGAATTAGTTTCATATAGAAATAAACTGAAATAAAATATTATTATAGTACCGTCCTTTTCTGGGGTAGCCTTGGAAAATAACAAATGAAGGAACCTCTTTCCAATGAGCAGAGCTCTTGGCAGCACACTGGATCTTTAATTTCATATGGAAAAAGAAGTTGCCTCAGGTTAGAATGTACACAAACTAATAGAAAGAAATCAAGGCTTGGTCAAGAGTCTGGAAGGAATATTTGAAGACTGAAAAAAAAGGTTTGGGGTAGAGGTATCTGGATGGATCTATAGGAGACAGAATGCAGTGTAAAGATCATGGGGTTTCATGTTAACACTTACCAGAGAACATACATCATGGAAGACATACAAGACAACAAAGTAGAACCCTTTGTTGGCCAGTTGTCTTTAGCCATTCTGTGGCTGCACAGGATCAATGAGAATTGAAGAACCATGGTGGTTCTCAATCACCAAATTTTATTTATTGAATGCTTCTTCCAAATGTCCAGCCTTCTAGGAAGATGTTGTTCAAGTCTGGGTCCTAGTTACAAAATCATTCTTTGAATTTTCCTTTTGTGGTAAATCAACACAGTGGACCTCTTTTAACCCAGGATTCATTTTAACCAGAAAAATTCAAACACTAGGTACATTTTGCTTTAATTGCCAATAAATGCTCCACAAGGCCACTAATAAAGAGCCAATAAATCATGCATAATATTGAAACAGACCAAGGAACACAACACTTGACAACAATAGAGACATAACAATTGACCCATGATCATGATATCCACTGGTCCTATCGTCTACAACACCAACCAAAAGCTGAAAGCCTGCTAGATTGATGGAACAGTGTGGCTGCAGTATGGCTTCCAGGAAAAAGTGTACTTCTCAAATCTGCAATCATTATATGGGGTTGTGCTCCCAAAAGTTAGACTACATAGGTCCAGGGATCAGAGGGTCAGAATAGAAAAGTCTTCACTTACCCTCATTCCCAGTATCCGATTTGTGGAATTTATATCCTTCTGCCATGCCTCCATATCCTGATTATAGAGATACTGATTTCTCAAAAGGAAACTCTTCCACCAGGGTGCCTAGAAAGGTTCCCACTGAAATTTAAACTGAACCTGAGGGCTTTGAACTCCTTATACGAAGAAAACAGACTCACTTGCTCTATCTGAATGGTGAAGGGACTAGTGCAGTAGCTGTGTCTTGAAAAAATTATGGTGAGGAGGCTCAAATCCTTTGGGGATGAGTCTCAGTTTCATTCCACCAGCTATGTCATAGAGACCAAAAGAAGTTCATGTAGAGAGTGAAGGGAATCTAAGATGAATAGCAGAAGAAACAGAAGATGAACATCAGTTGCACCCTCAAAGTCTACAGGAATGTCAAAACTGTAATTAATTGTACTTTTCCTCTTCTTTCAATTTTTCTTCAGCAATAGAGGCTCAACAGTATCATAAACTATGTCCACAAGTTATATCACAAAATGAACTTTTGTGGTGTCACTACTGGGAATTGTGCTTTATGACCCCATTAGCACTGAAGGATTCCTTTCCCAGGTTATAGCTGGAAGTGGTCTCATCCAGAAATTCCCCTCAGTGGAAGAAAGTTTTCCTGGCTAGGACCATTTCAGGGCTGCCTACTTTTAAGACTGTTAGAGACTTATATAAGTCCACTTCCATGTCTCAACCAGGAACAAATCTGAGAGTGCATGCTAGCTCCAATATCTCACTTGGAGTCAGCAGAAGCCTCTGTTGTGATTATACTGCAACCCCAAATTCTTTGTGTGCCCAAACTTGCTTCCTTCCCTTCCTTTCTACTGTGCTAATCCTAAACACACTCACTGATACACTTCTAACCTGTCTAATCATGGTCTTAATCTACTTCCTGGGAAATCCTAACTACAACTGGAAATCATCCTTCATCTACTCTCAGACACTCTCTTACAGAAGTTTGTTGATGTCTTGCTACTGGAGATCATTGGCTGTTATTTCACCATGAATGTTTATTTATTTTTATTTTCCTCTTTAATTGTTACTTTAATAATTTGGGGATAAAACAATCATGTACATTTCTTGATCCATATCTCTCAGTAAAATATTAAACTTAATTCATGGGCTGATAATTCTACCCTAAAAAATGTTCAACTAAAGGGCTGGGGCTGGGGCTCAGTAGAGTGCTTGCTTAGCATGTGTGATGTACTGGGTTTGATCCTCATCATAACATGAAAATAAACAAATAAAATAAAGACTTTTTTTTTCCATCCACTATTGCCAAATATTTAAAATGTTCAATAAAAATTTTATATGAATTTAGATCCATGATTGAAATTGAAGGAAAGAAGATGGTCTTTACAAGGATGCAATTCTGCGATATAAAATTACCAATGGCTTTCACAAAGGACAAGAATTTTAGAAGATAACCTGATGGCAATAAAAAAAAAAACACTATTGTTTACATACAGTTGTGCTTGAAATAACACAATTATGTTATCATAAATGGACAATGCACTCTGTAACAACAAGCTTTATGGCAAAGTTGTGTTCATTTTTAACAAAATATTATTGAAGCCCAAAATACCAAATTCATGAACCTCTTCAATATACTATATTGATACAATGAACAGCATTTCTGCACAAATTTGGTAATTTCATAATATTTTGTAAATTTTCTAGACATAGAAGCAGAAGCTAAATATACTAATATTCTCCATCGATACACACGTATTTTGAAACATAGTCCCAGAAATCTGCAATAAATTTTATTTATATATAAACAGCTCAGGAACTCCAACACTCTATTCAGAATGGCTAATTACTTGAAATAATACCCTTTGCATATTTCTGTTTCCTAGACAATAAGTTCAGCTTTAACATAACATACCTTCTACATTTTCAATGACCCAGAACTTTCAAGTTTTAAAGTAAAGTTCTCCTTTAGGTTCAAAACACACCATTTAACTATAGTACCAAAACAATCAGCAATAGATGCGAAAAGAACAATTCTTCTTCAAGAAAGTTAGTTTGAAGTAAAATAAAAGATCAACAGATGATCCTTTAAGAAAAGGTATGATAATTCATGCAGAGCAATAAATTTTGGAAAAAGAAGTATAGACACATATATTGCATATAGGTTTTTGAACATATATGCTTGGGAGCTAAAAGGTAATCATTTTGCTTTGTAAGTACAGTACTTAATACAGCTGTGTAAGGAGTTTTAGGTCCATGTGTTTTGTTTTGTGATCTCAAATGGTTCAGTTATTCAAAGGTGTTAATCTACTCTCTGCTGCTATGAGTAATTTCCAAGCATTACGCCTCTAACTTGCTAATTGTAGAAGATTTTGTTAAAAATCCTTGCTAATCACACAATTTCTAAATTAGTAAGTAACAACTGTGCATGTTAGAAACTGCACAGTGGCTCAAAGAATTGTTCACCTCAGAGGCTAGCCTTAGGCTCGTCCCAACATAGATGCTCAAAAAATTTATATGGTTCCTAAAATCAAGATCTGTTGAATCTTCTCTAGACATTCAAAATGGCCAATGTGAAAGCACAACTTTTATGACTGCATTGTCTTTCTGCTTAAATGAAATACTTGTGGAATGAAGATTAAATGATCAAAGTGCAGCATTCATAGATGTATATTTTTAAAAAGATCTTCTAGCATATATTCTCAATTGAAAACTGAAGTTTTTAAGCCTTTGCTCTGTACTGTACTGCATATTTTCATTTAAGTTTTAATCTGTGGTAAACATCAAAATAGTCATATGAAAAGTAAGCCTTTTACCTATTACTTACCATTAAACCACAAATGACACTTTTTGAATGTACACTCAAATTTAATAGACAGATGTAACCCAAAGTCAGAGTCAGCAAAGATGCCCAATAGGGTGTAATGATTATAAATAATATTCCTGTCTTATCCAGAACATGAATGTACTAGCTAACAGCTTCTACTAACAAGAATATAAATTTTTCCATAATTCATCCTCTAGCATATTTTTCTAATGTAGTATTCAAGGTAAATTTTATGATTTAATATGACCAACTCTTACATTTCAAAAAGTTACATGAACAGGAACAAGAAGAGATATACCCAAAAAGGAACCTCCAAAGGATCTATATTACTTGCGTCATTTCATTCTGAACATCAAAACCTTATAGCAAATACTTGCAATTTACCATCAATACAGGAATGTATAAATGTGTACAATTTCAATTATTTTACCTAGTGCTTAATAAAAATAAAATGAAATAAGGGTCTAATTTCATTTTTTCTGTGTGTGGATACCCATTTTCCTCAACACAGTTTATTGAAAGAAATTGTTGTTTATGTGATCTTGTCATTTTGTTGAAAATCAATTGACTCATAAATGTGTGGATTTATTTCTGAGATCTTGATTCTGTTTCATTGGCTTCTGTGTCTGTTTTTATGCTAGTATCATGGTGTTTTGATTACTATGCCTTTATAGCAGAGTTTGAAGTGAAGAATGCTTCCTCCTTTCTTGTTTTTGTTCAAGACTATTTTGCTTATATAGGGTCTTCGTTGAATTTTAGGATAATTTTTTTTTAATTTCTGAGTTTTGATACGCACGCATCACACAAAATCTATAAATAACTTTGGACAGTGCAAATATTTTTTAATTTTTTAAAAAATTCTTTTAATCCATGAATGCAAGATATCTTCCATTATTATTGTGCTCTTCAATTTATTTCATGAATGTTTTAAAGCTTTCAGTGTTCAGATATTTCACTCTTTGGTTAAGTATAACCCTAAATAGTTATGTTTTTAGTAGCTACAGTAAAGAGGTTGTTTTCTTGAATTCAGATATTTCAAGAGATTTATTGTGCAACGTGATTATGGTGTTTAATAATAATGTCTATATAAGTTTGCTGGGGCTGCCATAACAAAATACCACTCACTGGGTAGTTTAAGTGACAGAAATTCATTATTTCACAGTTACAGAGGCTGGAAGTCTAAGATCCAAGTTTTGGAAAGTTTTAGTTCATCTGAGGTCTCTCTCCTTGACTTGAAAAGTTTACCTTATTGTTCCTCTCATGGCTTTTTCTCTGGTGTGCATATATATGAGTCCTAATCTCTTTTTATGAGGACACTGCTCAAATTGAATTAGGACCTACACACAAGATCTTGTTTTACATGAATTACCTCTTGGAAGTCCCTTCTTCCAAACAAAGTCGCATTCTGAGGTAATGGAGGTTAGGGCATTACCATAAAAGTTCTGGGGAAACAATTGTGTCTTGACAGTAACCCTAATTGTGGTTAAGACAAGTTCTGTTTCCCACCCTCTTCATGTGGTCCCATGTTGTCTTTCTCTACATCTTCTGTTCTGTCTTATGTTGATCACTCTTGTTTTTCTATTTCCTTCGAATTTTGCAGGGGTTTTTGGCCTGTCTTTATGCTAAATGTAGGGATGGTGAGATGGCCTGTGTATTTTCTAAATTGCACAATGTGGTTTGTCTTCCTTTCCTTAAGTTCCTAAATCCTTGCATCAACATCAGTGTTTTCTCTCTCCTGGAATGATGAGAACAATTTTAAGTTACTTCCTGTTGGAGGTCCATCCAAACCAAATCTGGAAACTGGATCCTGATTCCCCATCTAATTGGACCAAAGCAGTCCTGCACCACACTTGCAGCCCCAGCTTAGCACAATTACTGAGTGATGGATGAAGGTGCAACACCTTGTGAATTATGCAAGGCCACAGAGTCAGGACGGGAACAGAATATAATGTGAAAACCTTACCTGGAAGATAAATCACTGGTTGTAATTTGTAGACCCAGATACTTAAATAATATTTCCTTCAAAACATTTTTCTTCCTGTTAATAATGGCACCACATTCTTATGTGTTAGGAGGGTATGAAGTCATTTTTTAAGTACTGTTGAAACAAATTGTATTACAGTTATCAAGGGGTTCTCAAGCCACAAAATTAATCATAAAAATTACTAGTGTTTACCACCTAAAAGTAGAGGTCTAATCTTGCGACTGGTAATTCTATGTTGTTGAAGAAGAGCATTGAAATTACATATAAATGCATTTTTCAATACATATGACTTTTATTATCATTTACAGTAGTTAATCATTTTATAATTTACCTTGTTGAACACATAGGTGACAATATTATATTTTTAATAAATATCCTTAGTGATAGGGGAAGTTGTAAGCTTTTATGTCATAAATTTAATAATACCACATTGTAATATTGAAGATTGTGATGATTTATAATCCTGTGACTTGACTGATCCTTGAATCTCTGCATTCAGAAAAGATGGGCCCTTTATCTTCATGTTATTTTTAACATATCTGATTAGGTACCACATGGAAGTTATCCTTGGGTACCTTCTTATACATTTTTTAGTATCTCAGTCTACAAAAAGAATTCACTGTTGTTGAACTTCTCTGAACATCATACCAATCTAGGTAATGTAATAGTTAATTTTATGTGTCAACTTCCCAGGGTACCTAGATATCTGGTAAAATATTTTTCTGAATGTTTCAGTGTTTTTATTGTATTTTTATAGAGATTAACATTTTTATTGATGGACTCTGAGCAAAGCATATGGCCCTCCACAATGTGGGTGGTCCTCATCTAATTAGTTGAAGACACAAATTGAACAGAAATCTGAACTTCACCAGGCAAGAGAGAATTCTACCTATTATTTACCAGACATTTTTGTTAGTATGCATTCAGGAAGAACAGATACTTGACCATCAATTGGGAAGCAGCATTAGGCTTGAGTTTCTATGTGGTATTTTAAGCATTATCTGTCAATACTTAAATTTAGAGTAGATGGAAAATATCTAGTCCTTGTTCTTCCTAAGTTTTAAAAGTTGGGGAATAATAAGACTCATGAAAAAAATAACATAGAAGCACTATATTTTACAACTAAAATCTACCTATTATATAATTTGATATAATCCTTTTCCAGAGAAGACTTGAAGTCTCTGAAATGAAAAGTGACTTGCTTGTAGTCATAAGAATCTGTACATAAAAAAATAAATGCAAGGAGAGACTAAACGTCACAATTAAAAGTCAAAGTTTTCATATTAGTCATTATTTTTCAAAGTCACATTGATTTGTAGCTAAAATATTAAAAAGAGACAATTATAAATGTTCAATAGCTAATTGAAATAAAACAACACATAGAATAAAATATCAAATGCAGTCACAAAGGAGAACTGAAACTTTAAAGAGTAAATTATTTTTAAATAGATGTGGGTCAAGATCCTGCCAAAAGAGAAACTACTTGATGTTCACAGAGCAGTGCATATTACAAAAAAAATGTGTCTTTAAAAATATTGTCTTCTCAAAATTAAACTACATTTAAAACATTTTGAACAAAAGAGTAATTGTTCTGACTCAAAATTCTTTTGATTCCAATTTTCTATAATTATAAAATAATTTTGTTTCATAAACTATAACTTTCAAGTTACAAAATTATTTTAAACTTTAAAAAAATGCCCTTGTACTTAGTCTCTGGACAAGTCATGAACTCAATTAGGAATTTGTGAAGGTTTATTAAAGAATATTAAACAGGAGCACTGTAGACCATTACAAATAATCATCTGGCCACAGCTGTTTTACTGCATGCATAGCAAAATAGGCACTCAAGGACTCTAGTATTAGTGTGTGTTATTATATGCAGCAAGCAATAATAGCCAACACAAACCTATGTGGGAAAGGAGTCTATTTGCCTTTTTAAGTCTCTACCCTACAATATCCCACCCTCAACTTGCATCTTCAAAGCAACATAAAGGTCAAATAAGCATCTTTACACTTCCTGGGTTCCTCTAAATAGTTCATCTTAACATTGCTTCCAAATTTATCTAGTGTGTTCCTGTCTGGCACATATCCTGACCTTTTGTTTTCATCTTAATTACACTTGTATATGAGATTCGCAGTGTCCTTTGCTTTTTTCAGCTTTGACTCTTGAGTTCATACTCAAAGAGATTCTGCAGTTAAAAAGAAAAAAAAAAGCAACAATAACAACAAAACTTTTTGACACAGAAATGGCGTTAGACCCTATATACTATTTGTAATCATCTTTTAAAATTCTCAATATGTTGAGAATATTTTCTGTCAATGTGTTTATTACTACAATAAGCCTTGGGACCTGTTCTGTGTGCTTTGCACCCATAATGCAATTCTCCTAGCAATCCCCTTGCTTCCTATTTCAGTGAGAAAGTTCAAGCCCTCAGCAGGAATATTGGGAATATTGGGATATTCCACTAACAAAACCATCCCAGCTACCAGAATATTTGCCCCTAGTCCTCTTCTTTGCACTCATTATTTGGAACAATCTACCAAACATCTATCTACTTTAGGCCTTTAACAGGAGAGCCACCACCTCTCACCTCCTCAGGAACATACTTACATAAGTTTCTTCTCCTATATCACATTTAAAAAATTCTACTGAAGCATTCTTATCAAATTGGTTGTTATTGGACCCATCTCTAAGGAGTTTTATCAGGAACTTACTTTGCAGTAAGTTTTTTACCTTCATACCAAAACTCTTCAAAATGTCCTCATCCTAATTCTCCTTAACTCATCTCTCAGCCTCTCTTAACTCAATTTACTTAGGCCAGATGTCACTGAAATTGCTCTCATTAAAACCATCAAAGCCACCAATGACCACCTGTCATTAATTAATTTTAATCTTCTTCTTACTTGATACATAAGAATTATATCCAGCAGAACCCTGCCCCCCATCTCCCACCCTAGTCAGTTACAGAGTTTTAAACAACCTCTGTACACTGATGGCTTCAAATTTTTATCTCTAATTTTCCCCTTGTTACAGTTAGGAAGTGAGTTATCCCCCCAAATCTCATGTGTGCAACAATGCAAGAAAGGTTGGAGAGAATTGCATGTGTTATGACAGTCTTAATTTGCTCCTCTTCCTTTCCTTCCTGCTTTAGTTGATGGCAAATCCACCTATCCACTTGCATAAATCAAATATTAGAATCATCTTTTGCTTCTGTGTTTCTCTCTTATCTAAATTCAATCACGTGTTGCCTTTACCTCCCAAACATATCTAGAGTTCAAAACTCTCTTCCTATCACCATTGCTATTTCCCTGTTTCACATTATGTTCCTTTTTCTTATATTCCTGTGATACTATAGCCTCTTAAAAATATCCCTACTTCTTATGAAGACACGAATTGGTGTGATATACTATATATACAGCCAGAGAAATGAAAAATTGTGCTGTATATATGTAATAAGAATTGTAATGCATTCTGCTGTCATATATATATATATATATATATATATATATATATATATATATCTCTCCCAGGGATGGGATATATATATATACATATATATCCATTCCCTTGTCTTATACAGCTTATTTCCATGCCAATAAATAAGTAATTATTTTAAAACACAAGATGGTTAATACATGTATAATATTTTTTATCTGAGCAAAAATCTGCAGTTTCTCCAGTCATAGAGAAAGCTTCACTTCTGTACAAGTCTTCCGAGGCCCCTGGTCACCTGGCCCACTTACCACACTGACAGGTCAGGCGTCCTCTCCAGTGCCTCCCTCTCTACTCACTGTGTGCCCTTGGTCCCCTTTCTCTGAGAGTACTTCATAAATGTTTCCCATGTGTCCTGCTGTAGTGCCTGTGCTCTGCAATTCTTTCCACCTGAGACATCCTCTCCCCAGATTTCTGCTTGACTAAATCATTCCCTTTCAACCTTTGCTTCTGTTTCATCTTTTCAATGAGATTTATTTTGACCACTCTTCCTAGTACTTCAAACAAGCACCCATTCTCACCTCAGCACTCATGATCTCTGTGTACATGGCACCTAAAGTAGCAAATATTTTTCTTGTTGTAGTTATGTTTCTTACCTGACTTGTCACACAAAATAAACTTCATACTTGGCTTATGTTTTATTCTATTCTATTCATTGATACATCCTAAATGCCTAATTTGCTTATTGCAATGTAATAAATATTAAAGGAGTAGTTGAAAAATGATTAAATATTAATATAAAATATCTACATTTTAAATACTGTATTCTGTAATATTTTTTTTCATCCTTACTTCATTTTTACTGATAAGATGTTCTTGATTTCTAACAATATTTTATTGCATATTAATCAAGTTCTATTTGAATTTTGATATTAAAAAATTGAGTGAGACTTTAAAATGATTAGCCAACTTCTTTTCCTATGCTATATGTTAAATAAATCATTTTTTCCCATCTTGGGAGCCTAGTGAATAAAGTATATAAGGAGAAGACAAAGGTGCACTGAGCCTAAAAGTTACAATGCAAGAACATGATAATTCATAATCAAAAATTGTGTTCAGCAACTTAATAAATATAGCAGTATATATACACTTGGGTCTCTTTCTGGGCTTTTAATATTCTTTTTCTGACCCTATGCAACCTATTCCCATCCTAGCAGTTCAAGTTACTCTTTAACAACATAATGTCTTTCCTTTGCTCAAAATTTCACTAGTACCTTTCACTCCCAATAAAAGAGAGGCATTGTTCTGGTATTCTTCTGCAAGTGTAGTATCTTTTGTTTGTTTCATTTTTTTAAATAAATGACAGCGGAATGCATTACAATTCTTATTACACATATACAGCACAATTTTTCATATCTCTGATTGTATATAAAATATGTTGACACCAATTCATGTCTTCATACATGTACTTTGGATAATGATATCGATCACATTCCACCATCCTTGCTAACCCCTGCCCCGACCCTTTCATTCCCACCCCTCTGCCTTATCTAGAATTATTCCTCCCATGCTCCCCCTCCCTACCCCACTATGACTCAGCCTCCTTATATCAGAGAAAACTATCAGCATTTGTTTTTTGGGGATTGGCTAACTTCACTTAGGATTATCTTCTCCAATGCCATGTATTTACCTGCAAATGCCATGATTTTGTTCTCTTTTATTGTTGAGTAAAATTCCATTGTGTATATATATATATATGCACATTTTTTTTATCCATTCAATCACTGAAGGGCATCTAGGGTGCTTCCGCAGTTTAGCTATTATGAATTGTGCTGCTATAAACATTGATGTGGCTGTGTCCCCGTAGTATGCTGTTTTTAAGTCTTTGGGGTATAGACTGAGGATAGGGATAGCTGGGTCAAATGGTGGTTCCATTCCCAGATTTCCAAGGAATCTCCATTCTGCTTTCCATATTGGCTACACAAATTTGCAGTCCCACCAGCCATGTGTGAGTGTGTCTTTTTCCCCACATCTTCACCGGCACTTATTGATATTTGTCTTCATAATAGCTGCCATTTTGAATGGAGAGAGAGGATACCTCAGAGTAGTTTTGATTTGCATTTCTCTAATTGCTAGAGATGATGAATATTTTTTCATACATTTTTTGATTGATTGTATATACTCTTCTGAGAAGTGTGTGTCCAAGTCCTTGGCCCATTTGTTAATTGGTTATTTTGGGTTTGTTTTTGTTTTTGTTTGGTGCTTAGCTTTTTGAGTTCTTTATATTCCCTAGAGATTAGTGCTCTGATGTATGAGGGGTAAAAATTTGCTCCCAGGATGTAGGCTCTCTGTTCACCTCAGGATGGAATCAAACTAAAAAGTTTCTTCTCAGCAAATGTAGTATCTTTAAAATGTACAATTTTATAACAAATTTTAAAATCTTCTAGGTATGTACTCTCTTTTCAAAGGTACTGCTGCTCTTGAACACAGTTTCCAGTATTATTTTCTCAGCCTATTTCTTAATTAGCACTTCATCAAAAATATCAATTAATCTTGCAAGAGATCATAGAAAGACCATAAGGATGATCTGGCTTGACTGGTGTAGGCCAGAATAGAGCAAAGCCTGGATTTGTCCACAGGTCATAGTTTGCCAACCTTTGTTTTGAAGACAGATGTTTTTCTTACAAACATTTTTATAAATCAAAATTTCTGTCTGTTACCACCATAACAATATCTGGTAGTATCCTGCCTGTTCAATCCTTTTCTCCCTCTTTTTCATAAGTTGCAGCTATAGTACTAAAAATTCATAATATTATAGTCTAAAGACTATTCTCATTTCGTCCTCTTTCACAGATATTTCTCCAAATAAATAGCATACATATCTAATCCTATTTTATATCTACTTTTCAGAAAACCCAAACTAACCCACCATGCAATTCTGCCTCCAAAAACCATTTTACTTTATTCTGTTCCTCTTCTTCACCAAGTTAAAAGAGATTTGTTTTCTAGAGCTCCTATAACAAAGTGCCACTAACTAGGTGTCTTTTTTTTTTAAAAAAAAGACACTTACTGTATCAAAGTTCTGAAAGCTAACAGTCCCAGATTAATTTGTTTTCAGGACTGGTTCTTTGGAGGGCTGTGGAGGGGAATTTGTTCTTGTGATTTTCTGGCAACTTGGATTGTTTCTCGCAGATGATGTCCTCCCTGTATGCATGTCTCTGGCTGTACATTTCTGTCTTCACATTGTGTTCTTTTTACAAGGATAGTACTCATATTGGATTAAGTGTCCACTCTTCCCTAATATGACTCCATATTAACATTCCTAATTATATTTGCATAACCCTATTTCCAAATAAGTACATTCTGAGGTTTGGAGGTTAGGAGTTAGAGTTATAACATTAATCAGAGAGCAGAAATTTAGCATTTAGCATTGGTTGCTTGATATTCTTTAAAGATATTTCAGCCACATCTATCAGGGGACTTTTTGCCTTTATTCAACAATCACCTACTTAACATTCACCACCCAAAAGTTCTTGCGTTAATCTTCCCTTCCCATTTTTCTTTCCCCCCTACATCTCTCATCTCCTCTTTCCCTTGGGAAAGAAAAACAAATACTTCTCATTTTCTTTTTTTATATCTGATAAACATTGCCCTAGAGTAAAAATGGGACTATTGCAATAAACAGGTCTAGTCTCCTTGAATGCAAAACTCACATTAAAATAGTGTTTTGTCCTCCTCCTTCAGGCAGCAGACAAGCAATATAAAATGTTATCACAGGAGCTTATGGAGTACACAACAGAAATTTATTGCTTCATAAGACTGATAGCTCTAGAATACAGTGAACCACAAATGGGATGTGGAACATTTTATAGTAAGGCAATTTTTCTTAAAAAAAAAGATTTTTATCATAAAGTTTTCTCCCCTTTGGAAAAATACTATTGGCAGTTGATAGTAAGTTTCAATGTCAGGTGCCATAAAGATAATTTACAGTAATTATCCTCCCATAATTGTTCACATTTTCATATCTATATAGTCATCCTTAGGAGTGAAAACCCCTCCAGTTTTGTACAATAAGGACTATTCAGAACATTAAAGAATGATTAACCAGCTGACAAGCCCTCCCCATCTCCAATAGAGCTGTAAGACTCTTAAAATCCAAACTGACCAACTTAATGCAGATTAACAGTCCCAGGAAATAACGTTTTTTAAAATTTAATTAATTTATTTTTATGTGGTGCTGAGGATCGAACCCAGTACCTGAGTCTTCCTCTTCCTTATTAGTCATATATGACATAGATGTTTTCTTTTTCATTCCTGAAGCACCCTCCCTACCCTTCTTCCAGGGTAGACTTTTTCTTGACATTTTTTCCTTCATCACTTCTCATTTCCCTTCTGGTGCTAATACAGATTTCTTATTTTCTCAACATTAAAGCACAAGAAACACAAAGCCTATATACTCAGTCTTTTCAATTTTCTATTATTTCTTTCAGTCTTGTGTTCTAAAAACCATCTATGCACTGATGGCTTCAACTTTCCCGTGAATTTAACATTATGAAAACTATTGGCCATTTGAAATCTTTACTTATATATCCAAAGGGCTTTTCAATCAAGTCTCGATTCTGCTCCTTGACTGTTCCTTTTGCTACCTGTCCTAATATTAAAGGGTACATTGTGGTTTGGATATGAGGGGTTCCCCCAGAAGCTTTTGTCTTAATGCAGAATATTCAGAGGTAAAATTACTGGATTGTGAGAGCTGTAACCCAATCATCCTAGTTTGAATGAATTAATTGCTTGTAAGTGTAGGCAGCTGGGATGTAGTTAGAAGGGGTGAGTCACTGGAAAGGTCTGTGCTCCTGGAAAGGTCTGTCTTCCCTAAAAACCCTTCCTCTTTCTCTCTCTGTTTCCTGGCCTCCATGAGCAAGGCAGCCTAACTCTACCACACCTTCCACCATCTTGGTCTGCTGTGCCTCAGACCCTGAGCAATAGAGCAGACTATGAATTGAAACCATGAACCCAACCATGAATCTTGTAAGTTGTTCAGGTCTGGTGTTTTGGTCACAGCAACAAAAAGTTGTCTAAAACAGGTTGTCTCCATTTCTTTAGATAGTAGGATGGAAGAAAAAAAAAAAGAAAAGAAAACCATTAGTTATTTCTGTTTACTCTTTTTCAAATGTGTCCCATTTGATTTATATCAAAATACTATAGTCTGTACATTCCAAATACCTGGAATCCAACAGATTGTTCCTGTGTGATCTGTAGCATCATTACCTTCACTTTCACTTATATGTTTCTCATCTACCTCCAAAGAACTGCCAGAGTACTTCTATTGACAAGGAGTTATTACCTTATCACACCTACATGTAAAATGTCTAACGTATTGTTTTCTTAGCCAGACTAAAATCTAAGTCCTTTCCATAGACCAAAAGGCTCTATGCTTTTTACCACCACCACCCCCAATTGGTGGCTCCGATCTCAACCCTCCTAGACTAAGACTCACTGATCAGGCATCAGCCATATCACACTTGGCTCTTCCATGGAGATGCCTAGGACACTCTCAGCAAAGTAGTTTGTATCTGTTGTCTCTCCCTGGATTTTCAACACTACAAGGCCACATGGAAACCTGACCAATAGTTTTCTGATTGCCTTAAACATTTAGGAGAAAAAAAAGGAGGGGGAAAAAAGGATGGAAGGAAGGAAGTGAAGGAGGAAGAGAATAAGGAAGAAATACAAGCCTTCATCACTTTCTATCACTGACTCTATCACTGCTTTACCTTTCTTCATAAAATTTATCTACACATCCCATACTGTATATGCATGTCTTTTTTATCACTTTCCTCCTTAAAAATTTATTCTAGATATAAATATGGAAATTTCCCCTTCTGTTCAATATTAAATCACAAGTGCCAGAACATAGCATTAAGTACATGTTCAAAAACTGGAATATAATTTGATAAGTGTAATCTAATTGTACAGAATAGGAGATGGAGGTAAAATAAACTGTGGTGTATGAGTGTGTGTGTGTGTGTGTGTGTGTTTCTCAAAGTCGTAGAGATAGTAAGTAGAATAGATAGAAATAATTCTGGTCAATTTTTAAATACTAACAAACCAAAATGAAGTGATAATTCCTTTTGTCCCTTGTTCCCCTCATAAAATCAAATATTATTTGCATGATATTCTGACTTAATAGTTTGACTCCTGTCCTGTGAGCCTCATCTTACATTATGAATCACTGTTGGGATACCAGCATTTAAACTCCAGCTCTGTGTCCAGCTGCTTCCTCCAAAGTTTTGCTTGTTTTTCAGCTCTGTTCTCCCTTGTACTTCTTCCTTAGCCAGATGACCTCCCTCTGGTGTCTGGCTAAGGAAACTTCCTTTCACTTTGACTTAGCTCTAAGGTCCCTTACACTAATAAGTCAGCCACAGTCATCTCAGTAAAAAATAAATCTCTTTCCCTCCCAGGAAGCTCCACAGCACTTCTTTTTATTTAACTTTTAGCACTTTACAGTATGTGCCATGCAATAATGTAATAATGTTTGTGTTCATGTCCCTCATGAGAAACTAAGCTGATTGAGGATAGTGGCTTTCTTCTAATTAGTTTTGCATTCTGCCTTTAGATATTAACACAGTTAGCATTCCATCAAATAATACAAAAATTCATTTAACTCTTTAATCATATCGAGTTACCCCAGTAACAAAAATGTTCATATAGTCTCATTTTTAATGTTATTGTTTTGATGTATAAAGCTTGAAAATTGGATTTTTCTTATTGCAACTGATTTATTTGTTACTGTTAAGATCCCTAATATAATCAGTATTATTTATTTATAATATATTTTCAAATAAATGTGTATTACTTTAAAATGTACTAAATAGAGCAGGGAATGTAGCTCAGTGGTAGCTTGCCTGAGTTCAATCACCAGCATGGAAAAAAATAGTAACTTGAAAATGACTATTAATAGAGATGAAATAATAATAATAATAATAATAATAATAATAATAATAATAATAATAATATACAAAGAAAGAATCAAACATGGAAAAGTAAATTTTATGTGTCCAAGAGGTAGATATTGTTACATGAAGGAAACCTATGTCTCCTCAGTCCTTTTAATTCCTTGAATCTGCCAATGCTAAATCCAGTCGATTTTCAGTTTCCATTGTACAAAGTTATTTAATTTTCAAACCTCAGGAAGCTGTAGTACAAATCTATGGAGCAGTAGATAACCATGAAAGAAGACAGCAAGGGAGGAAGAAAGGACATATAGCACAAACAGAAAACAAGTAACGAAATTAGTCTTTACTTACAACTACCTTAAGTGTAAATGGGTTAAATTCTCCGATTAAAAGACAAAGGGACATACTAGATAGAACAAACAAAGAACATTTACATGCTGCCTATAAGAGTCTCACTTCTCCTGCAAAACACATGTAGAACAAAAGTGAAAGGGCAGAAAAGATACGGCAAGCAAATGGAAACAAAAAGAGAACAGAAGTAGCTATATCCTTATATCACATGAAAGAGACTTTAACACCAAAAATAAAAATAGAAAAAAATCATTATGTAATGAAAAAAGGTTTAATTAAGCAAGAGGATGTCATAAGTATAGACATAAAACACAACATTAGAACTCTTAAAAACGTAAGACAAATACTAATAGATCTAATGGGAGAGATAGACTACAATGCTATAATACTAGAGTACTTCAAAAGCACAGTTTCAACAATGGATGGATCCAGCCAAAAATGTCCACAGAGACACAGGAATTAAATACACTGTAGAACAGATGAACCTAACAAAATTTTCCAACCAACAATTTCAAAAGACATATTCTTCTCAATATTACCTACAACATTCTCTAAGATAGACCAAAGGTTAAGTTACAAGCCAAAACAAAACAAATTTAAGAAGCCAAAAATCATTACAAATACCTTTTCTGACTTCAACTTTCTATAACTGGAAATCAACAACAGGAGGAACTTCAGAAACATCATAAACACCTGGAAATGCGATGGAAAACAAAACACAAAAGCCTGTAGAATACAGCAAAAGCAATTTGAAGAGGAAAGGAGTTTATATCAGTAAACATTTATATCAAAAATGGAAACAATCTAAGCTTGCACTTTAATGAGGTAAGAAACCAAAAAAAAGCCAAACTCAAAATTAGTTGAAGAAATACTAAACATCAGAGCAGAAGTATTTTTTAAATGGTCAACAACAAGAAGACTTGAGGTTTTGAAAACATACACAAAATTAAAATACTATCCTTTATGCTTCTTTATGATATTATGATGCTCTAACAATGAATGGATAATATTACACAGAAATGAACAGAAAAAGAAGATAGAGAAGGGCATATGAAGAAAACCAGAAGAATGAAGGACTTTCAAAATCAAAAGCATAGATTTGATAGTCTTGAATTTATTTTTTATTCAGGGCCTCAGGCATGTTATGCAAACACTCCACCACGGAGCTATATTCCCAGTCCCCAAATATTGGTTTTATCAAAGGTTGTTAATTCTGCAAAGTGATTTGATGATGTTGGGTCAAATTAAAAAAATCATTTAGTCACTTAAAATTATTGAGTAATTAATAGCTATCTATACCACATACTCTTCTATTTTCTGATATTGAAGTAAACAAAAGAGAAAGAAATCACATCCTTAATGGTGTTTAAATTCCAACAGGAGACAGATAATAGGCAAAGAAGTTATCAGACAATTTGAGACCATGAGTTGGCATTTACCAGTGGGGAGTGAAGAGCTAAATCATGTTACCTCCGTGAAGTAGATTCTCTGGGTTTTAAGATAGGGAAAAAAAAAGAGGAGGTGATATTGGAGGGCATAAGGTGAACATGGATTCATAGGGAATATTTGTGATATGAGAAAGGATGTAAGATATGTTTTGCTGGGAATGTTTACAGCAGCAGCAAAACCATTCTGAAATATAAATAGGTGAATTATAGGTGCCCTTGGATACTGAGGCTTAATTTTATGTATCAGTGTGATGAGGTCATGGCCCAGGATCTGATGGCCCAGGATCTGATGCCCCAATATCAATTAAAAATTATTTCTTACTGGATACAGTGGTGCATGCCTGTAATTCCCAGTGACTCAGGAGGCTGAAGCAGACAGACCACAAGTTTGCGACTAGTCTCGTCAATTTACCAAGATCCTCAGCAACTTAGAAAGACCCTGTCTCAAAATAAGTACATAAAAAGGACTTGGGATGTAGCTTAGTGTTAAGGCATCCCTGATTTAAATCTCTAGTACGCCCGGCCCCCCCCACAAAAATAAAAAATAGAGCACCAGTTTTCAGTGTGTCTATAAAGATGCTTCTGGAACACAATGGCATTTGAATTGATAGACTGAATAAGGCAGAGGCTTTCCCCAGTGTGGATAAGTACCATCCAATCCCTTGAGGACTTGAATAGTACAAAATGGTGGCAGAAGTCTGAAACTCCCATCCTACCCGCCTGAGCTGGGCATCGATCTTGTGCAGTCCAGTGCATCTGATTCTCAGACCTTCTGACTATACCACTATCCTTCTTGTGTCTCCAGTGCAGCTTGCAGATGGCAGATCGAAAGATTTCTCAGCCTCTATAATCACATGACTCAATACTCTGTGCCAGATGCTACTCTGGGTGATTTTATATATAGATATATTTGATATATACACACACATAGGAACAAACACGAGCAAACACATAATATGTATGTGTACAGTCTGTTTCAGTAGTGCACTCTAACTAATACCCATACTTCGAATTTTCTTTTGTGCAATTTACTATTAGCCAGGAGGGTAAGGTGGGAAATTTAACATCTTTCAGGATCACCTAGAGTGCTTATAAACCACAGAGTACTGGGTTCACTCCAAGTTCCCGATTTAGTAGTTCTGAGGTAAGAACCAAGAATTTTTGTTTCTAACAAGTTCCCAGGTGATTTTGACACTGCTGTTGAGAGGATGACACCTTGAGAACAACTGCCATAAATAAGAATAAATTTTGCAAACAATCAGAATAGTTGAAAGACTTTAATCACATTCTTTGTTCTCTCTGCCAACCAGTGCTTCATCAGAGGCAACGAGGTCTACTTGAGAAATCTTATTTAATTATTTAGAAAACCGAATATAAATCTTCAACAGGCTACCATGCGCCATCCCTGAAAAAGTCCCTGTGTCTCATTATAATAGAGTCTCCACAAGCATTACAAAATGTCAAGTTTGCTGCTAAAGAGCAAGTTCTTAAAGTGCATTTTACAAACTGCAGAAAAACAACCAATTATAAAACTTTTCTCATAGCCAGACCTCCCTTTAAGTAATATAATCATAAAGAATACCTATTTCCTTACAAAATATTGTGTTATGACCAATTTTATCATAAGATGTGAGATTGTATCATTTACTTCATTGTAAAAGTTATTGACTTTCCATATTTTTAGCAAACTATTTCATTGCACTCGCAGACTGTGCCTGCAAGAGAAGCAACTTCCTCTGCCCATGTCATTCCAAGGATCTTCTGGCTTGGCTCCCAACAGCCTTTTCTGTTTGTGAATACGGTCATGACTTCTATTCCATTTTGCATCCTTTTTTGTTTTTCTATTGCCATGTAATTATGTCTAGATTTATCTACCTTTCTGGTTAAAGCTTTAATGCCATTTCATTGAGTTCTGACTCCCTTCAGGTTGGGCCCAGATTCCTTTAATAAAAGTGAAACCTGGACTCTTGTATTTTTTTAAACATTGATTGAAAGAAGATATTTATATATCTATTTGTATGTGAGTATAAACACACACACACACACACACACACACACACACACAGGACATGCAGACCAATTCATTTTCATAAGTGACCACACCTGTAAAATAGCAACCACCCAAACAAAGAAGCAAGGTGTTACTAGAAAGCCAGGAGCAGCAGCAATGATCTTGTGCCATTTTAAAGATTTGGACAGGAAGCCTTCAATTCAAAGCCCTGTTGAACACTTTAGATTGGGGTTTCCTCTGCCTAGAACCTGTCCTCCATGCACCACTAAAGTAACATCTAGGCTTTCTCGGTGAGTTTCTTTTTTGAATCATGGTGAATATTCAGAGATACTGAAGAGTAGTCTGAGGCACATGCCATGAACTTAGAAGAAAATTACATTAAACTCTTGAAGGTGAGAAGTGTGGTCCTTAAACTACCAGTGGAATTTTTGTGAAAGTTATATATAATATATAAAGTGCCCAGCATAAAATTGGCACTATTTACATGTTGATTTCTTTCATTTTGTTACTTCTTTTTCCTGTCTGATGAATACTGTTTTTCGATAATTCTGTCACCTTATAGACAGGAAAATATTTTCTTAAAATATGTGATACTCAAATATCATTATATTACCAATCCCTGTCACCATCCTACCCCTTCCTAATTTACACATAATGATTGATAACTGATTCAACAATGTTTTAATAAAATGATGTTGGTTGTGAAAGAATAAATGGATAGGCACAGATACATTTCTTCTCTGGGGATTTTCTAACACAGTTTGTTTTACTGATTACATAAGTGAGTAGTTAAGTTGATCATCTAGATGTTGCCCATGGTGTATTTTTTTATTAGAGTATTATAATTATGCATAGTATTTGAGTTTATGCTACTTATTTTTAGCAGAAAATAGGGTCACAATTAAAATTAGACTAGTTGGTATCTGAGGCTCGCATCATGTTTCCTATAATAATCTAAACACTTTCAGTCTTCTCTAAAAGATTGTTTATGATTTTGCATGGAAGCTAAAAGTAGCACAATAAAAGGACATTCTTCATTTTTAAGAGTTTCTGTTTTTATCTTAATTCATCTCCATGTGATGTGTTGATAAAATGGCTGAACAGACTCTTCTGTCTTCTGTAGACTATAGTGATAACAATAAGTATTCTTGATTTTCATTTAACAAATATTTCTCAACTGTCAGAAAATAATGCTGGAAATGTTGGACACAATCCTGCTGTTGTGATGTTTTCATCTTGGATTAATTTTTGTGTGTCTAAATTACCTTCCACTTAACATCCATATTAATTTAGTAACATTCTGTGGTCTCCTGCATTATGCCACACATTGTAGCACTATTTAGGAATAGTGGACAGTCCAATTCCTACTCCCATGTGTATGTACAATTTTGGAAAATGAAAACAACTTTTTAAGTTTGTATTTGATTTTGTGGTAGCTGCTGCCTAACCACATGCTTTTGAATGACAAGCATTACTTAAAATACCTATTCTTTAACTCAATGGCTCATTGCCCTTGAACCAAACATATTGAACTCAACTCTCTGCTCACTTGAGATAAGCTGCTCTCTCAGGGGTAATCCCTGGCCACCTTTCATACAAAACCTTGGAAAAGAAACTCAACTGGCTCTGTAGACCTTTTAGATACAACTACAAGTAATGTGAACAAACATCAGCTGTACAAATTGAAGGCCTCAAAGAACAACTGATATACAGAAATACGGACATAGAATTCTTTTTGATCATCTAATAAAAATGTCTATCATTTATTTCACATCTAATATGAGCCAAGCATGGTTGGTCAATAAGTATTTATTGTTTCTAATTTTCATCATCTTGCTACAAAACAGTGATAATTATCTCAGAGATGTTAAGTGACTTTTCCTGCAGAAAGGATTCACAGTCATGAAAGTAGGATCACATTTGGGTATTTGTCATTGATCCACAACTTGCTGCCTCTGTGTGCCACAGTTGTGCCCATGAGAAGACAAACTGAATGAAATAATGAAGAATGTAGTCATTTACTTAAATATTTTACTACATACTGAAAAGAATTCATGTTTTTAAAATGATTCCAAATATGACACGATCTTTCCATTTTAAATTGTTTTGGGATTTTGCAAACATTCAAGCAGTGCTTAAACAATTTCTTTTTTTTTTAAGAGAGAGTGAGAGAGAGAGAGAAGAGAGAGAGAATTTTAATATTTATTTTTTAGTTTTTGGCGGACACAACATCTTTGTTTGTATGTGGTGCTGAGGATCGAACCCGGGCCGCACGCACGCCAGACGAGCGCGCTACCACTTGAGCCACATCCCCAGCCCCTTAAACAATTTCTAAGTGAAATCAAATGTTGTTGTTATAATTGCTGGATGAATGAAGCAAAGTGTTTCAGAAGAACATTGTATTTGTCATCTCCACACTGTCTTTGAAGGAGTAGATTGATTTAGACAAAAACATTATATGGGTAAAAGACCTTTTTAAACATTGACTTCTAATCTTTACTGCACCCTATTCTAGCTCTATTATATCATGTCTCTCTGAATACAAAGAAATATGGACTTGGTACTAGTAGGCATTCAGTCCACAATTTTAAGAAAATTGTAGCTTGTGGCTGATAAGTATCTTCAGACAGGCATATTGCTGTGTATGTCAAGAGAACTGTTATTCATTGTAAGTGGTTTGATGCAATTGAGTTTCTGTATCTGAATGTTGTACATTTGTGAACATAATTATCTCAGATTATTTTGCAATAGTAAAAGGCTATTATATTACAGGTCTTCATTCTCCTGCTGTGTGTTCAGTCTTTCTTGTTTGTTTGCGTATGTTTAACTGACACCCATGACTTATACCTTAGATGACTGAAATTTTGAATGGAGATTAAATATGTGTAAACATCATGAAGGACATTTATGTTATCTTGCATTCCAAGTTTAATATAAAACAGGTATGGTGGGGTAAGTATTATATTATTAATAGAAATATATATGAAAAAAAATATTACTTTTCACTAAAAATTCCAGCCCTGTATTTCTAATTTGCACTATTTCAATTTTACATAATAAATTTGTTTTTTGAAAGGACTTGACAGCTATTTTTGATTTTAAATTTTCATGGTAGTGGAACATAAATATAACTAGGATATAATACCTGCAATGTTGAGAGCCACAGCCGAAGGGGCCCCAGCAAACTTCCAGCTGCCAGCTGATGATTGGCTCACAGTGGCCCCAGCAAACTTTTAGCTGCCAACTGATTGGCTCCTCTGCGGTGATGCTCATTGGGCTGTTTCCCCGCCCTTTCAGACCATGGAGCTGCTCATTGGGGGACTCTTTTTGGCTCTGCCCATGCGGCCCAGCCAATCAACCTCAAGAGCAGGAGGAGTGGGGGAGGTTGAGAGGCTTGTGGGAAGCCGGTGGTGGCAGTTGCGCTCTGAAGGTTTTTCCTGAGGAGCTGTGTGGTTTGGCGTGTGTGTTCTAAAAATAAAGTTCGTTTCTTTTGACAAGTGGCTCCTGAATTGTGCCCAGCCAGACTGTGGCACTGCAACATGTATACAATTATTAAATAAAATGAAGCATTTTGAGAATCTCTGGAAAAGTTTTTTGATGAATGCATTATGAACTCTTCTAAGTGAAAATCCTTGAGATGACATTTTGCATAAATTACAAATAGAAATGAGGGAGAACTTAAAATCAAATGATAAAAAGGATTTTGAGAATTTTTCAAATCTTGATATTTTTATAGGTCATCATGCATTTTAATAGAGTATTCAATAAATTGATTCATATTTAGCCTTGGTTCTATTAATGGACAAATTTCAAATGAGTAATTTAAATCAATGATGCTTAACTATTATAAGGAATCTAGTATATAAGAAATATGGATTCTCAAAAGAAAATTGTATTTTTTGCTTTATTTTCAAGTAGACATTGTCACTGTCTCAAGGAACATGGGAAGGCATTTCAAACCACTCAAAATTATTTCTTTTGAATTCTATACAATGAATATTAACTTAAAGAATATGTAGTAAATGATCCTTGACATCTTAGGAAAGGAAGGGAGCAGCATACATGTCAATGATAGGTGAACCCAAGCTCCTTCATACCTTTGGTTTAGGCACCAAAAGTTAAAAAAAAAATTGTGCCATTTATTTTGAACTTTTGAAATGAGCATAGAACACCTATCTCAATATCAATGCACATAAAGTTTCTAGCCATGCAAGGCTATTTTTATATATCCATGGTAACCTATTTTTCTTTCTTTCTTTCTTTCTTTTTTCCCCCTTAGCTCCTATGTGTATGTTGCTAAGCAGTTTACATTGCTGTACTGGATAATTATATCAAACTGTTAAATCTGTTACAGATTCTCATTTATTATGTCAAAATTCTGTCTACTTACTACCCAAAGAAGGCTACCCAAAGCATTAAAATTATTTTTGAAGCCAAGTTTTGTCTTCTGGATAGTGGCATTTTACCAAAATGTACTATATAACGTTTATTATATATAGCTAAGAATTTTATAAATTGCTGTGTATGTATGGAAAAACTAATCCATGTTTGTTGAAGCAAGTGAATGCAATGTGTTACACAATGAGCTCAAGGATTTTTATTAAGCTTGATTTTCCATCTGGCCTACACAATACCAATGACATAAGGTATACAACACAATTCACAAAGAGAATGAGGCTGCTTTTCCAAAATGCCTTTTCCAAAATGATTCAATAGAGAATCAAGTGTCTGCAACAACAGTCACTTTTTAAAACCTTTTCCAGGTCTTAATTATTTTTCAGGGTGAAAAATCACCTAGCAACATGAGGGAGAAGTAGGTCACCTAGAGAAAGAGGTTAGAAGTGCCCCATGGAACAGCAAGAGAAGGTATGTGTCTCTTTACAGGAAGAAGAAAGTATATCTCCTTGTTTTCTAATGATATCGCTTCTGGTAAAGTGTATCAAGAAGTCCTAATTGCTCTTCAAACAAAGCAATTGTTGTATAATGTTACCTGTAAAACTCAAGCCTAATTTCAAATGTGCTGAAACTCTTTGATAATTTCTTTTGATATATCATTGGGTATAATTAGGGCCATAAATTATAACACTTAATGAGTTTCAGAATATAAATTTCTTATATAATAATTTCAAGTCAGACAGCCATGGTTCAAATACTGGCTTTGCCCCTCAATAAGTTTTTGACCTTGGGAATATTATATACACTCCCTCTATCTTGGTTTCCTCATTTCAGAAGGGAGGCTAATGCTGGTAACTAACCTACCAATCAATTGAAGCATTAATCTGAGCATTAATAAAGCTAAAATATGTCAAGGGGATTAGGTCAAGGCTAAACACATGCACACATAAGTATGCCTATCATTATTGTTGTTATCCGCATATTTATGAGCCCACTTTAAATCAAACTTCATTTCCACAATGTAGTTGTCATAATCTTATCTTAGAAAACCTGTAAGAGTGGATGTGGTACCTGGGTTAAGAATTTTCAGTTTATTTTCTTCCTAAATAAGATGAAATTCTAATCAGTAAAATCCTTTTTGAATAGAGTATCTGAATTCTTTCATTGAATGTAAGCTAAACTGATGTAATTTAGTTTTGAATGTCCTAATTTTTCTTGTTTGCAGAGGGCTTTACACATGATATATATCTGATTTGGTCAAAGACATGTGATAGCTTTATTCTTATGCAAGGTTCTAAATACATACATAGTCAAAAAGAGAAGTGCATTAAGAAAGTAGGGAGAAAATTCAGTGCTAAATAGTAATTGAAAAAGATGTGTTGCTTGGAAACTGCAGAGAACACTGCTTTGTTTCAAGTGAAGGGTAATACAAATCATGCATTAAAATAGTAGAACCTTTTTAAAATTTCAACAATGCAATAGATGATAGTTTTAATAAGCTCTGACACATAACATAGAATAGTGCATTTCAATCATGCAGATGGTTCACAAAGATAATTCACAAACACTGATAGGTTTATATTGAGGTTTTGTTACATACCTTATAAAGTTTCAGGTTATGGGTGCATAAACTGGACCCAGATTAAGGGCAATGAAATATTCCTTCTAAGAATAATCACCCTTTCAAAAACAGAAAAAAAAGCTGTACTTAATCAGTGGTGTCATGCACGGTTGAGTTTTTGTGCATAGGACTTGCTGTTTAATAGCTGTTTGGTGACAGTTGCAATTGGAGGCAGTTATTAAACAATGTAAGATGCTAATTTGTTACTTGGCAGGGGGAGTGAGTTCTTTCATTCCTACCCAATTTCACAATGTGATGGCCCTGAAAGTTAATGGAAATAAAGAGATCTGCACGTGGAGAGTAAAAGTCACAATGCAGTGGCAATAATTATTCACCTTTTATTTGGGTGCTTGAGGGATGAAATTCAAATGATTACAGACAAGGCCTCTGAACCGTGAGGTAATAATTTTTTCTTTCCTGAAGACTCATTATATTCAAGTCTTCTCCTCGGCTTCTGGAAATTCTTCCAAATAAGAAATAATTGATCTCCACATGAAGCAGTTACTGAGGCCCTGCTATTTTGGAAATCTATTCTTCATTGTACCCAAAATTCAATCTGTTTATTACTTAGCACACTGTAACTTTTCACATGGACTTAATCTATGTGTTAGTGATCCAAAGTTAGTTTCTAGCTCATTTGGTAAATATTACTTTATATCAATTGTAATTAGTTAATAAAGGAGGAAACATTTAAGGAGTCCTATCACATACTAACCACCCTACTTATTTTATTTTAAATATTCATAATAAACTGATATACAGGGGATAAATAAATCTAATTTCATTATAATAAGTTACCATTCATTAAAAATATAAATATGCCCAGAAATCAGAGTGGTTTTTGAAAAATTTGCTAATAAAAGATATTGGTACTTTTCCCCCTTTTTAACTAAAGAATTGAGTTAGAAACATATGTATGAGAAAAGTTTTAACTTAAGACTGAAATCAGTACTTAAATAAAGGTAATAATTGATTCTCAAATGTTATAGCAATTTAAAACTCTAAGAATATAATGGCCAAAGAACTGTTCAAAAGAATTGTAACGTTATAAATGATTTTAAGTGACATTCTTTGATTTGGTTGGCCCCCTACCTATTTTTTAGATTGGAAAATATTCCTGTTTTAATGAACCTAAATTTTCAATTGAGAATTGACCATAAGTAAGAGTATAAAAATAAATGCTGATATAGTGAATCTCTGACAAATAAGATGTTTTCTTATACTTTGTTTCATTACATTTCTCATCTGGATATGTAACCTAACTAAGTTATTCTGAAGTAAATAATATCACAAAAATTTATTGACACAGAAGAAGTAAGGTGTACATTTGGCTCAAATGAAAACATGCAAGGCAAGCAGATAGCTCTGCTAGCTATAGTCCCCCAGGGGAACAGTTTAGGCAACAACCAACATCTCAATGTCACCTTGTCAGAGGGAAAAGAGAAGTGAAGGGAACTTGCATGATGTGTATCACTTCTGCTAACAAACTATTGGCCAGAATTGGTTCAACTGTAGGGGACCAACAAGAACAGAAAGAAGAATTGAATAATTATCATGAATAGATTTGCTCTAGGCATCTACTAGCAAATGAAGAGACAGGAGGAAAGCTTAATAGTTATGTTGCAGAATCAGGATTTAAATACATATATTTACAGTCCAAATTCAGTGTTCTTCCCACTGTAGTTTTTGTTATAACTGTATTTGTTACAGTTTTTATTTTAACTGTATCAGTCAACATCCTCCTCAAAATTGTGTGCAGTGGATATATAACTACCATTTTTTTTATTACTGGCCACAATTATTTTTTCTGTCTAGGTTCAGATTGCTAGTTAAACATCAATTAGTGGTTTGTAATATAGAAATCCTACAGGTAGTAAGTTCCAAACTAAACTCATAAATTTCTATCCCTATCTTCTTCTCCTTTACCTCAATCACTTGATATGACTTTCCATGCAGGATTATTCTCAGTTTTCTAATTTTTCCAATCTGTCAAAAGTCACCAAATCCTAAAGACCTCTTGTCACAAATGTGGCATAAGTTACAAGATTCTCTTCTTTTCAGCAATAGTGTTTCTGGTGTAAAAGAAAAGTTGTACCTGACATTAAAAGTATAAGAAAAACTATATTCAATACTGTTAGAATACAGTTAAGATTAGTGCATGAGGTAGGAAAGATTGAAATCAACCCCACCTAAACAAAAGAAATAAGAGTTAAACATTGCTGGACTGAGCTATTGAAGTAAGAGAGGCCATTATGAGGCAGGTTTGGTCAATGTCATTGAGCCATCTATTTTTGCTAATTTGCAAATATTGAAGTTAGTCTGTTACTATCCCACAGAGATTGAGAGATGGGGAATTTGTCTTTCTTGATTATTGCATTTCAAAGAATTGACTCCCAGGTCCTTGAGGAAGATATTCCTAGGTTGCAAAACTAGCAAGAGGCTACCAGAAGGTTGACATCCCAAAAGGGCAGAGAAAGAATTTACAATTGCATGTTTTCTAATGTAAATGATTTGAGAAAACAAAAGTCAGAGATATAGAGACCAGAAGAAACCTATCTAAAGTGTATTCAGGCTGAAGGAAACAGTAAGGCCATACGGGTCACAGTAAGACCATTTGAGTCCCTTCGCTGAGGCTCTGCTGACCCTGGACTATCCCTGTCACTGTGGTCTCACCTTTCCACATGTGCTCTTCTTCTCTAGGTTCTGAGATACGCCCTCCTCCAACACAAGTTACATCATGTTACTTTTTATGGAAAATTTCTGACCCCACTATACTTTAAATATAAAATAAGATGCTATAACTTTGGAGTACTCTCCTACCACTCAGCTCACTTTATGTATATGTGTCACAAGCCCCTACACTATCCTCCAAAAACACCTCCCCACTCTATTTATCTTTGCACACACCAATCACTTCTCCTAGAAGAGCTTTTATTTCTTTCTCTGACCAGAACCAGCAGTTCAGAATTCACCTGCTTAATGAAAACCTCCCTACATCTTCTAGGCAGTTGATGTCTCTCATACCTGGTCTCCACAGTGTGAAGAACTGCTTATCCTTGAACAGAACTCACCAGATTGTTTCTTTATTTGTTTATTCATAGTCCTACCTCCTCCTTTGGTACTGAGCATCACTAGAACAAAGACTGCATTATTTAGCTTTATACGTTTGCAATTATCAGTTGTTCAGTATAGTCATTGTTCAGTAAACATTTTTGGAATATTCTTCAATAATTAATTCTCAGTACATAATAGTAAATGAATTTTAAAACTTGTATCCTTTTAGAAAAATTATTTAGTAAATTTATTATGAAAGTATATTCAATAAAGTTGTTAAGCATCTTCCACGTATGAATATGGAAATAAAATTCATTTCCTTGAGATGACACACCTAATAAAGTTCAAGATGACTGGAAACAGACCAATGTGAGTGGTGGGAACACGATGTTAAGGGAATAATTCTTTAAAATGGACCCACTGTGCTGACTCCAATATGTTTTCTCTTTCAAACAACAATTTTCTTGCAGCCCTACTTGGCTGAAATGGACAGGATATGTTACATTCTCAGCAAGCTGCGATTTGCAGGACAAATGCAGGCCCAAAATAATTCCAATAAGAGGAACACAAGTTACCATGAAGGGGTAGACTTTTGTAAGCTTTACACAGACCAGATCCCAGAATTCAGGGAGATAAGGATGATTCCCCCTAACCATAAAATCTGAAAGCACAGGTTCCAATTAGAAAAAGTCAGCACGGGCCAAAATGATCTAGAGTGGTCATGGCAGCAGAGACTTGAAAATCTGATGTGATTCTGCTGTCAGACAGAAGTCAAGAGGTGGACCTGGGCAGAACTCTCTGGAAGCTTCCCTGGAACCCTAGTAAAACTGGAGAGCAAAGGAGGCATATCCTCCCTTTCTTCTCTGAGAGGATACCCTCTCTCTCTCTTTAGAAGGTCCGCTTTACCCCTTTCCCATCCCTTCCAATAAACTCATGCCTGTTACTCTGAGTGATGTGTCTGAAGTCTTTCTGATTTGATCACAAGAATCAGGGTTTGAAGCAGGGGCCTTCATCCTGCCTCAGTTTCCTTGAAGACCCCAGCCATGTAACAAGTCATTAAAATCACTAATAATATAGTAACACATGTGATTTGGCCATGAACAGCGCAGACCTGGGCCCCAGAGAATGCCTCAGCCTCTCAGAGGAGGCACCGCTTCAGCAGAGGCCAAGAGTTAGGAACTAATTCAACAACTTCTGAGATAAACACACAAAGAGAAGCACTTGGGAACCCACAGGGACATGGCAAAGCACAGCACTTTCTGACAACTTACAAGTCATTGAGTATTCCTAGAGCATAAAATGTGAATATATATTGCCAGAGGATGAAAATAGGGAGAAAAAAAAGATAAGGTTGAACTAATTAGTCAAAGAGAGTCCACAAGGACCTGCCAGGCCATCGGGGCAATTTAGAAATTATCCTGTTATGATGAAGCAACCTAAGCTCCCAGTATTGATAGGACTCATTCAAGGACACAGAGCCTGTTAGTTGGGGGAGTGGATAGAATCTTGCTATGGTTTGATTCTTAATGAGTATTCATTTCTTCAGAATATGTTGTAATCAGTAATTAACGCTGAATCCTGAAATCCCAATGAGGTACAGCGAAGCTTGCTTGGCTTTCCAGAATGAGGCTGGTTAACAGAACTGATCAGTCAAGGCCACAAGGAAGCCTTTTGGAGTGAAGGGTTAACTTTCAGCAGGTTTCACTGATGTTGATTTTTCTCTCATGCTTCCTGTTAGTAAGTTATATCTTTACAGTTTTTAAGAGAGTCCAATATTGCACCTAAATCTGATTTTAAAATTTCATGTCATTTTCAAACATAAAATTACCTGTCAATTTTGTTATCCATGTGAATCTATTAACAATGAAATAAACACCTGATAAACTTGTTGAAAAAAATAAAATAAAGTGCAGAAACAATTCAGAAACAGACTATACATTTCACAAGAATCATGTATAACCTAACACAGAAAAAAAATATGTGATAGAGGAGCCTTACAATTAAACAGTAGTAACAAATAAAGTGAACAATAAATACTTCAAATCAAAAATATTTTTCAGTGACATGTTACAGTTCCCAGGTGGAGTGCCTATGTGCACAGTATTGATAAAAATTGATTTGTATTTCAAAAAGAAATATTTCTAGAAGAATATTTTTAGTAATCTATGTAAAAATAAACTAATCCTAAGGGGATGTTGTCTAAAGGAAGGTATACTAATGCCCCCTGCAAGAGAGTAATGCTCAGAGATTTGCAGTATTCAGGTGTTCCCATATCCTCCGGATGATCAATTTGCCTCTGGGAGATTTTGAAATTGTTTTTTATTTTTCTGTTCTGGGAATATCAGGAGATGCTGGGGCATACTGAGATAATGGTAATGGTTTCTTCCCCTCCAAGGCTAAGAATTCACTTTTAAAATTGTCTTCCTCTTTAGTGATAAACCATAGATGTTTTGATCAAAATAATATGAATAGTAAATAATCCATAGCAAAAGTCTCCTCTGCTTTAAATTAAATTACCACCTTCTTGTATTATTCAACTAAATGTTTCACTACTAGAGAGGGATGATCATATACTTTGAGTTGATATTTGAAGGAAACAAAAAACTTAGCTGATTTTAGGCAAGGTTCCTCTTACCAATTAATTTAATGTTTTCATAACACCAGAGAGGATTGAGTTTTTTATTCTCTCCATATTTCTTCATAAAGGATAAACATGTTTATAACATCATTATATCATCAGAAGTCTAATTATTTTAAATATTCTATTTACTTCTGGTTTAATCATTCATTTATTTTAAAATGCTTAATCATGTCATATGGTTTAAATGCACTCATGTTAGCACAGTGGTGAATGTTTGTAATTTATAAACAGGTAGTTTTCTTATATGGGCAGTAAAATTCCTTTTGTTGTTATTGACTCCTAAGTGCAGTCAAAATTTGAAGCCCTCTACTTTGTAAAGCTCTAATTTGAGAAATTAACTATCAATATTACAACATTTTTAGGCCTGTTTGATCTCTTCCCTAATAAATTTTAATGAAGAATGCTAATAACATCTTAATTCATAAGTCTAATGCTACCTTTCCATTCCTCCTTTTCCTCTCTGCACTAGATTTGACACTGTTCACTATTTCATTTTTTTAAGAAAGTGCTCTTGAAACTTGTCTGCATGAAACTCTGTTTTTGTGGTTATTTTTTTCCTCCTTTTTCTCTGCAGTTTCTACCTGTGCTCCTGAGCATTGGTTTGCAACCTACAGGCAATGTTTCTGAGAATTTCATTCTCAGGTGTTCTCATGTACATTCATTCCCTAGGCAACCGCAACCACACTCATTATTTCATCAACTACATAACAGAAGTACACTGGCCATTGCCACACACTCTCAAGCACTACCTTCCAAATGCAACTTGAGATCTCCTTTTCTCAAATGTGTTCTGTTCTGTAACTCACTATCTGAGAACATGAAATCATCCTTCATCAGGTACCTAAGCCACTAAGGTGAACCTTACCCTGGATTCTTTCTTCTCTCAGTCTCTCTCCCACCCCATATCAAATTACTATATAATTCAAATACTAATCATTCTTTAAAACCCTAAGATTCTCTCCATCATAATGCTTTGTGTTCTGTCCCAAAAATTTTTTCATATATATTATTACAATAGCCTCTTAAGTAACCTACTTATCCCATCTTTCCCCATTTGATCCCTTCTCACACTAGTAGAATTATCTTTCAGTGAAAAATCATCTTTTTAGTTTACGTAGGGACTAGGGATATAACTCAGTTGGTAGAGTGCTTGCCTTGCATGCACAAGGCCCTGGGTTCAATCCCCAGATATATATATATATATATATATATATATATATATATATATATATATATATGTTATGGGCCATCATTGGATACATGACAAAAACATGACCCTATAAACAGTTATGGCTTTTATAATGAGTCTTAAGCCCACATTTTTGGTCAATTTCTACCTATTCTGTTTAATAGACTCAAAATTAATATCTCTATCAATTATATACACGCCTCCAGATATAAGTATAGTAACTAAAAAATTAAAATTCACAAAGTATTAATTTAACTATTGGATTGAAATGGGATATTTTTTAATATAAGAAACAATGCTAACAAATGTAGGCAATGTCTAATAAATTAAACACCTATGACATCATCAATTTTTTGCTTTTTAATTTTTAGAACTTGGCAGTATAAGTTGGACGTCTTAAAATGTCAGATATATCATCATTGCATCCAAAGGCTGCATATTCCCCATTTGGGGAGAGAGATTTTCTTTCATCATACACTTCAACCCTAAAATCACTATTATATATCTATACCCCACATTCTACTATTCAGATGAGAGAATCAAAAATGATAACAATTTCCAATGCTACGTTCAATATTATTCTTACAAAGAAGGGAAGAAAAATCTTCAAATATTTTAGCTCTTTTCTCTTCAGTCTTCCTGACCCAGCTGATATAAACCCAGGATATAGTTCAGTTATGATACCAAATACAAGCTACTGACACAGATATTCTTTAAAACACAAATTGTACCAGTTACTATATACTCACAATGTGTTGTGAGCTCTTTGGGACCTGATAAAAATAGAGTAATACATCTAAAGTGCTCTAATTCTCATGGGGCTTCAAATGGACTTTCTATTTTTTGATGCAATTCACTGTGGTTTTGAAAAAGTTCACACCCATTTTGTAGAAATGCTTTTCGTTGTGATGTTCTAATCACTGAGGCAGACTTATTTCACAGGAAACATCCAGATTTAAATTCTCTAAGATCATCTGGTAGCTTGTACAAGTCAATATTTAAACATACTCATTTGGGTATGATTTGGTTTCTGGGTAAGGTGTGTTTGATTGATTGATCACTTGATGCAATTCCAGAGATTCTACTCTGCTGTATCATTTCCTTCCTCCTCTGTTACAAACCAATCAGCCTTTTATTTTCGTAAACTTTCTTTTTATGTCTACCAGGTAGTAATTTCTAAAACATATCTGACAAGAAAAAAAAAAGCAGAATTTTTCTGTTATCTGGAAATAACGTTTTAATTTTTAGGTATGCTAGACTTCATTCTTCACAACTATGGCAGTTATGGATTTACTTGAGATTCACTTGGTTCCTCTCTTGCATTTGCAGCCAGGTTTTGTAGAAAACTAAGTTGTAAAGCAATGCTTTTCAGCAGTTTGGGATTTCAGCTCAGGAGCACAAGTTAACCCCCAGGTTTTCAGCATGATTACATTTATCTATATTTAAAGTACAAAGGAATCAACATGCTGGAAAGTAATTGCTCTGTTGCCATAGGGAAAGAGATTAGGAAAACTGTGAGTTTAAGGGAGAAACTGCCTGGGTAGTAATCCCTTTTATTATCTATTCTAAGCCATAAAAGATTCTATCCCAAGCCTAATAAATAATTATGTCATGAACTGTAGGGTCATAGGACTTCAGCAAGATTGCTAAGAAGTCCAACTCTCTCGGAAACTTCCTATATTCCTAAGGTCATATTATCTCTTTTAAAAGTATCTGTTTGACAGCACTAAATGCAGTCAGATGCTAATGTGCACAGCAGGGGAGAACAATTACCACAACCATTCATTTGCTAGGTGATCTCCAAGGCCTATCCTAACTTTAAAATTCTATGTCTGTGTCTAAATTAGAGAGTCATTTTCATTTGAATTGACAAAACTAATCATATGTTTTAATTAAGATATTTTCTTTTCATTAAATGAATGTGTGTCAGAACAGAGAATTATGTTAATGGAGAGCCCAACATCTGTCTGCAAAGCCGGGGTCATGGAGCCAGCAGAAATTAGACAAATGACCAAGATCTCTTGAAATAAGTTTACTGGCAGAGCTTGGGCTAAGGCCTCTGTCAGTTGGGCAGGAGGAGTAGACAAATGTACAGAAAAGTCCAGATGAGAATGAGAGTTACGGGAGATAAACATGGAGTAAACACACAAAACAAACAGTTGGTGAAAAAACAGACAAAGCAAGCTCTGGAGGGTGCAAATATAATCCCATTTTACTGTAGAGCCACTCAGTGTCCCCCCACCCCCCATCACTTATGCTTCCATGGTAAACTCTCTTAAGCTTCCATTTATTCCAGGACCATAGAAATAATTTGGAATCCAACTTCCATGCCAGAAATCTTTGAAAATCATATTCAGAAACAATTCTAGATACTATGAACAAATTATGAGCACATAATAAAAGCTGGGTTTGAGGTTGGGGTCCATGTTGGGGGCCCCTGGGAATATACTAGGTGGTACTAGTGGTTTCTTGACCTTCGCATCTTCTCTGTTGCCATTCTCTACTTCTGGAACCTGGATCTCCTCTGCAGTACTGACACAGAATCCCACAGTTAGACTTTTGACCAGATCATCAAAGAAAATAATCAGATCCAAGTAGTGATTAATTTGACCCCACCCCTCTGTAACATATCGGACGGAAATACCATCATCTCTCAAGGCTCACCTCTAACATAAAAAGCCTCAATAACTATTTCTAGCCAAAAAGTTTCCCTGTAAGATCTCTGCAATTGGCCCATTTTCTTCACAGTGATCCCATTCTGACTTACACCATTCTTAAATTGTTTCCTTCCATAGTTTAACTATTCGATGGCATTTTATCCTTTATATATGTATGACTTTTTGTCAGCAACCACAGCACTACCTTCATCAGGAAATGACTATGGAGTCATAGTATAGTTCTGACGGGGTGGGAGCTGTGTCCATCTTGTTCATCTCTGTATGTCCAAGCACTGAGCCCAATAAATAATTGCTGAATGAAAGTGAGGGCAAGGAAGGAGGACTATGCCCTATACCGAAGGGAGCAAATGTGAGACAATTGCATTATTAAAACCAAGAAAAAGGAAAAGTAGGTGTACGGGGAAAAATAACTCTTACTTTAAAAATATGAAATATTTTGTATCCCAGCAATGTTTAAGATTGATAAAAATATATCTCCTCATAGATGTAAAAGTATATTTCTTCCTCTAGGAGTTAAGTTTCATGATGAAAAAAAACTATGATTTTTATATCTGCTACAATATAACCAGTGTTAGGACCATGCCTGGTACTTACCTAAATATTAACTACAATAGTAACTAGGTTGATTTAGTTAATTAATATTACATTCATGCCCCATTTTATTAGTATATAGAAATTGTCCTTTATAAATTTAATAATAGTAGGAATTTAGAGTGCTCTCTTTGTGTCATATACCATTAAAATACTGTATAAAACATAAAAGCACTTTAGTATTATGGCAACTCCTATCCTGAGAACAGCACTATGAAGTAGTTGCTGTCATGATGCCTGTCCTGTGTCTGATGACAAGGAGGTATTGCAGGTTAAGTCAATTGTTCTGGGTCACCGAGCTGGTAGATCGCGGGGCTAGGATCTGAATATAGCAGTCATTCTCTGTAGGCCACCCTGTGACTCATTGTCAAGTTCTGCTCAGTTACCTCCATAATGAAAATAATGCTTCAAAATTTATATTGACTATCCTATACACAAAACAACAAAAAAGAGAGAAATTATACACATATACCCTTTGGAATATAAGAAGGATGAAAAAATGAGAGAGCAAGAATTGAAATGGTAAAATCAAGATGCATAAGATGTCTTAGTAAAAGTTAAAACTGGGCAGAAGAGGAAGGGGAAACAAACAATTTTACATTAAATTGCTCTTGCTGGCCAGGCACAGTGGTGCATATCCTGTAATTCCAGTAGCTTGGGGAGCTGAGACAGGAGGATTGCAAGTTCAAGGCCAGCCTCAGCAATTCAGCAAGACTCTAAGTAACAAGTAACTTAGTAAGAACTTGTCACAAAAAAAAAAAAAGTTATTTCTATGGAAATGATGCTACTGAGAAAAGAACTTTAATTATCAGATTATTTCAATTCCCCTGTGAAGGGAGCTCAAAGTAATAAGAATTGAATACCAGGGAAAGCTGTGGGATGGCTTCAAAAGAAAATTTAAAAGTAGAACTACAGGGACACTGATGGAGAATAAGAAAATGTGAGGAATGATTAGGAATCTCCAGCTCTACCATTGAAGGCAAGACAGATGTCAGACCCATGGTCATGAAGAGAGGAGGGGAATCCAGATCACACTGCATTAATGATGGGGTCAATGCGAGTATTTTTAATTTAAGGTATCTTTGTAAAACTACAGTTTCTTTTCTGAGACAACATTGTTTACTTACCTTTCTATTACTGCCACTAGTTTCTCTCTTGAATCTCTGAAGGTCAACACATACAAGTCTTCATGAGCTTCTGCACACCTGCTCCTCCTGTAGGGTAATCAGCAATAGTAAAAGTCACCATCATCTATTTAGGGACCTAATCTGTCATGTCAAATTTTTCTCACCTTGGTCTGTTTGCTCTTTCATTTCACATCTACTCAATCACATCATTCTGAATTCACATTCCTAATTCAATTGAATGCATCTATTATTTTCTCTTTCCAATCCTAAGTCCTCATAATTTTGCACCTACATTTGGTGTTGTTTTGGCTGATGAGTAAGTAGGTATTAGCTGAAAGAAAGTCAGGAAGGTGGGACTTACTTTCTCCTTGTGATAGAAAAATCCTAGCTTGTTCCTACTTTATAAACCAACTCTTTGCTTACACTTAGAACTCGGCTAAAATATTACTTCCAGCAGGAGACATTTTCTAACTTCAAAGCTAAGTAGGCTGCTCAATTACCTCTTCCCATGGTACTTTGCATAACATTTAGCACCTCTATAACTACCTGTTCAGAGTCCACTTTTCAAACTAAATTGTAAGTACCAAAAGGCAGTAGTCTGTCTCTATGTTGTACAATGGCTTCCCCAGTACCTGGCAATAGTAGATGGCCAAAGATTTATAAAGTAAATTAACGAAGGGAGGTTAAGCAAGATCACACCTCCAAAAACCACCCATTTACTGATGATGCATGCAAGATCAACTTCATTATGGAAACTTTACATATCAGGAAGTACAAAAGGCACATGAAAAAAATAAATTAAATACTGAAAGTTCAAATTTATTTCCCAGATATACTTCGGACATTAGTTGATGTAGAAGAGGAAACTGTAAAGACTGACTAAGCCAAAAGTATCCACTATTGATTGACCGTTATCTAGTGAATTGAATAACAGAGCTGGCATGCTTGCAACCTTGTAAACAGTGGGATCAGCAAGAAGAATTACAGTAATGCTCTGTTGAATGTCTTTGAAAATACCAAATATAAATCACATATTTTTCTGTTTCTCAACTAGAGCAAAATGGGAATTATAAAATTATTACTTATGACCACCATGCATTTGATAAATCTCAATTGAATTCCCTCAGTCCAGAAAGTATTAGGAAATTCTAAGAGTCGTTTATTGACATAAAACAGTCATATTCAAGGAAAAAGGTGGCAGGTTTTTAACCCCCCAAAGACACTGAGCAATCTGGCAACCTCCCAGCCAGCCAAAGTGGCAGAGAATTTTCTGAGTTTGAATTTGACCTGCTTTTCTCCCTTGGGAACCGCATATTCAACTTATCCCCAAGATTTCTCAGAGCTAATCCTATCACAGGAGCCAAGAGAATAGCAAAAGTTATAATTGATCTTTCTTTTCACTTAAATTCTTTCAAGGACAAAGAAAAGAGATCTAAAAAGTGGTCCTTACAATAAATATCATTCTCTTTTTTAAAAAAATTCTTTGTAGACTTTGTTCTTTCCCAAGTGAATTTTAACACATAACCAATAACCATTGCCCTTTACTACAACAAAATAGTGTTGAATACAGATTAGTAAAAGTCACTCAGAAATTTAAAATCTAAACAGAAGAGGGTAATTTTAAAAACAAAATGTTAACTCATTTTCAATTTTTTGTTACTCTGGGGACATGGACTATTTAGGTATTCCCTTATAAGTGTGTGTAGTCAGATGGCAGATGCCCTTTCAATCTTTTAAAAATATTTTTGAATTGTAGATTGAAATAATATATTAAGAGATTTCAATTTTATCCAACATTCTCTATCTTGGAGGAAGAATTAAAATGCAACAGATTACTTAGTATATTTGAATGAGCATAATAGCTTTACTCAGTTAAAAGTCATTGGGGCTAACAATTTTGCATAATGAATACCTTTAACAATTAAACGGTGGAAAAGAAATGAATTAAGTGTTATCACTTAATAATGCATAAATGTCACAATGAGGCTTCTACTTCCTATTTCTAAGATGCAAAACCTGGAGGAAAAACAAAAAAGCAAGGCCCTTGAAAAGAATTTGGAGTACTATTTTGAAGAAGTAGGACCATCAATATTCAGGTTTGTCCTTTGGTAGCTAATAGTTATGTTTATAATTTAAAATAAAAACAACACTGAGATGTTGTTTTTATTTTAATGCCACCAAATTCTATATTTCCTGAGTGTGCATTTGTTGAAACTGACATGATAGATCATTTAGAGTCTTCAGGTATGATAAGTTAGGTTACATTGGTGGAACTTATGAAGTTAATTCCACTTTCTGTAAGAATTCTTAACCTAAGAAACAGGTGATACATGACTCCCTGTATGATCTATTATATCAAATAACTTCTGGAGCCCAATTTAATTTAGTGTACAGAAAAGGAGTTCATAGAGGAAGTCTTTAGAGTGTTTTTGTTGGAATACAAGAATTTCCTTCTCAACACATTCTTTAATTATTTTTTTAGAACTTATACTTCTAAAATAACCATTTTTCTCACCTTTTTCCTTTTCTCCTCAAAACTTTCAAGAGATGCTTTCTCAAAAGGAATTTTACAGTTCAAATAACTATATAGGTAGAAAAAATATTTTATAAATTAATTATAAAAGAGTATCTAAAAATTTGCATCTCTGAATGTGAGCATATAGAGAAAAGTAGATGCAGTAGCTGATAAAGAACAAAATAAAGTGTCCTGATTATTTCATCTTTTTATTCTTTCACATCTTAGATTATTAGAATTTACTTATAAAATGGATGCTTCTGCAATATTAATATCTGTTTTTTCTCATCTCTAAGTTAATGTTTATCTCCTCTGCAAATTTCAGATAGAGTACAAATAATTTGGTGGATTACAAATAATATCCTAATAAACATAAATAATATCATCATATTAAAATATAATTATTATTTAATATATGAGAAAGTAGTATTGATTCAGGAAATAAAATTGACCAATTTAACACATAAAATCTATAACTTAAACATTAAAATCTTCTTTAATATTTCAAAATTCTAACTTTAAAAATCTCTGAACTATTTCTAGTAGGAGTGGTTATCCAACATTGAATCTCTCTCTCATATTTATTAAATGATTATTTGCAAGAGCACATGTCTCACTAAATACCCACAAAATGAATTTGTGTGTCATCCTTTTCAAGGATCTAGCTGGTCTTCTCTTCAGTACCTTACTATATGCCTCTGAGAGCAAATTGCTTCACCCCAGGTTGCCAGTGAGGTCCTGTAATACTGCAGTAGTCACAAACCAGGTCTAGAATATTACAGTGATTCCACTATAGAAAGTAGAGAGGACCCAAAGAACACCAGGGGTATGTGAAGAGGTCTTTCCTCCATCAAAAAATAACAAGCCCTAAGTGCAAACTCTTAGGCCAGTTAAAATTGACACCCACAAGATTTAAATGTTTTTCCACACAGCTGAATCACATTTAATAATATAGTATATCACTATTCGAGACCATTCTCACCATTGGTTTTTGTCTGTTTTTTTTTTATTATTATATTTGGACCTTTTAGGAATTATATTATTATGTGCAGAGTTATATTTTTTATTCAAGGTAATATTATACAGGTTTTCTTTTTCCTTTTGTAAATGATACTAGCCAATGAATAAATTTTGTTTTATAATAAAATTTAGGATTCTTCACCATGTTCTTTATTTTATGTTGCTGCTAACTTTGAAGTATGAATTATTAGAGATTTATTTTAGATGCATTTTTCTCTAGTGACAGCAACAAATGATTCAAACACCTTTCATTATTCTATCCCACAAAGGTGTTAGTAATACATAAATTTTGATTTTAAATTAAAAAATTTCAGTATATGATGCTATATGACTCTTCAATCATGAATATTTCTGACACTATTAGATAATGATACTCACTTCTGCATTTGACTTTACAATTGCATGACTCTTAATAAAATATTACTCAACCAAAACACATGGCTGCACATAAGTGTATTGCATCATCATGAATATCCACCTCAAATTGCAACACCATAATGGGTTGTCCAAAAAAACACTAAAATTCATTGAAGTAAATAATGATAGAAAAATCAATTTTAACTTCTCACATTCCAACATTAACATGAAAAACATTTTTTATATTAGCAAAAACTATACTTATCATCCTGGTACGCAGTATCTCTATTTTTATGCAAATGTGATTGTTAATGTCTTGTTTATCTTACAGTGTTTGTATACAAAGAAGCAAAAACTGTATGAGACATGATAAGACTTATTATCAGAGTTATTGGACATAAATTTCCATCTAGCCAGAAGGTGAACTGAAATGTGTTGTAAATGATGGATTTTCCCTGTTTAAGGAGAAGAGGTGGACAGTAGATTTCTGTTTTATCATGGATTAATATCTGGTGATTACAGAGCCCTTAGCCTTTTGCCTTGAGGGATGTACCCCATCTCTGCAAATGCAGCCTTTGATTAAAAGGGAGATAAATGAGAACCATTTTCTTTTTTTTTTCCCTGCCCCTTCTGGAACAGATATCCACATTTAAATTCCATTTATTTGTCTTACATAAGAACTCATACCTCCCACAATATATTGCCACTTTTCTTTCAGTCTCTGCAGTTGCTCTGACCCAGTATAAAGAATGCAAAGATCTCTCTGTTTCAAAACTCATTAGAAAGGAAAAGGGCAAAAACTTTCATTGAAGAATAAGCCAAAAAGGGCTTGAATACAGAAAAATCTCAGGGGAGTACTAATTAGGAAAGTTGGCACGGGTCAGGAATAACTTGCTCTTTTTTGCATTTGAAATTGTTCCAGATTGGAGGAAGAACTCAGAGACATTGACTCAGAAAACATAGGTTGATACTGAGCTTTTGTCACCTTCACAAACTTGTAACCCCTCAATTAAAAAAAAAAGATATATCTCTTTCACAGTTTTTCAGAATTTCCTCAGATCATTGGAATTATAGGTCTTTAGGAAATAGAATGTAGTACTGACGTGTAGTATAGGTTGTCTTTAAATTAGAAATGTCACTGTCCAGTATTCTTCTTTGACAGCTTATTTTCTCAAGTCAGTACTTTGGGAAACAACTTGCAATCGGTTATTATTACACTTTATTTTTATACATGTTTGGCTGTATGTCTTCCTCTCATCTGAGTTTATGAGAAATGATAATTGTACAAGGCAATTCACTTAACATTATTGAGTACTTACTAAATGCCAGGCATTTGCTAGGAAATTAGCATGCATAAATTTCTTATGTAATCATTCCAATAATTCTCTCTGAATGCTATTTGCTCTATTTTATGGATAGGAAACTGGCCTAGAGGTGTGAATTGGGCAATTTTTTTAAATGTTAAACTGCTGTGTTTTGCCCCCATATACTTCTTGTTACCCAATAACTTTTTCATCATTCATCTATACCTACACTGTTATGTCAGATGCCTAAGAGACAGGGAGACATCATAGAATTTTATAATTTCTGATTCTCAAGCTATAGTCTATTATATTTATTAAATTAATTTTATTTTGATGTCATGTAACATGAAAGTTTTATAAATATTTTACATTATTATATTTAATAATGTAATATTAGATGAAAACACTAGAAGATATGCATTTTTGTTATACATAGTTTTTAGATGACTTCCATGTGACCTTTCATGAAACCCTTACACAGACCTGAAACTAGAGATCTTGTCAAGATCTTCTCAAAAACATTAAGAGGTAGAATGAGGTTTCACATCTTTCTAAGCTTCCTCACACCCACCTGAACAAATGACCTTGGAGGTTGAGAGGTTAAGCCCAACTAAGGGGTGAATGATTTTTTTTCTAAAAAATGACAGATTTGGAGATTGATTGAGAGGGTTACTTGTGTCTTTTTAAGGCAGTTAAACACTGGATAAATTGCAAGAACCCCAAATTCCTCTAAGCCTACTATCAAACCATACTAGAAGAAATGCTAGGGCAAGGCCTATAGGCATATGACCAAATTAACTTATTGACCTCCTACCACATCCATGTGTATCAACATTTTAAATAAAAAAGAAGTATGTTTTGTTCTGATCCATAGGTGGAATATGGCACAGTTCTACTAAATTCTTGATCTCCAGGAGAGCACAGAATTAGTCAAATCTTCTCAATGTTCTTCTCAATGTTCTCTAAGGTAGAGAGGAGATAAGGCAGGAGAATAGCAACAGTTCCAGCCAGAGAGCTGTCCAGCTGTGAAATGCCCATAAGAGAGCATGTGCAGAATTGAAAGACGTGACACGATCAACACAAGACAGGTTTTTCAGGAAGCTATCAAAGCTTAACTTCAGGGCTGCTAACTTGCACAAATCCATCTGAATACATGGCTATGCTGAAATTAGCTTAAGGTTTCCCAAAACCCTATTTAACTGAAGAATGGTTTGCAAAACTATGGCACAGCTATTTAAAATACATGTCAAGTCCAGTAAACTTTGTCAAATTTATATCCTCAAGCACAACCATTCACAGAAAACTATAGAACATTTATATCAGGACAGAAAGTTCTCTGGGGCCCTCACCTACTATTCCACACTCAGAAGCAAATATTCATCCTATTTGACCATCTTTTTACTTTTCCTAGGTTGTTTTGACTCTCCCAAGTTTTAGCATCATGATGCTTATTTTTTCAAAGAGATTTAGACTTAGTTTGTGGCTCTGTTATTTTTGCTCCCCTCTCTCAGGCTTCACGTTTTTGCTTTTTCTGAGCAGCTTAGAAGTCTCACTCCACATAGACATGGTCCAAATAAAAGCCCTTGGGGTGAGGAGAGTTTTTGAGAATACACAGGCTTTTTTGGCTTCCTCATTTTTTTTTACTCTCTGTTATTTCTTTTCCTTTCTCAATTTCCAGTTGATTTTGACTTTGAACTTGGGCCTGTGACTTGTCAGTCCATGATGACTTCACTATTTGCTTGAGCTCTATTTGATGAACACAGTTTAATGGGAAAATCCTGGATGGGACAGGATTTCAGTCAGTCTCTTTTCCTCTAGGTTCTGCCTGGTTTTGGTCACTGGACAGTATCTTTACAAAGCAACTTCTTGAAAATAATTGGTCTAGGAAGCATACTTGTCTTTGAAAGAAGTTTAGATTTTTTATACAGCTCTCTAATATTTTCAAAACCTAGATCTGTTATCTACTTTTAAAAATACACAGAACTAGGATACTTTCACTGCAATCTTTACAAAACAAGGTAATATTCAGCTGTTTCTCACTGACTTGCAGAATCCACCCTGCTACTGGTGTAGGGCAGCTTTAGGGTGGTGGCGGTACTTGAAGAAGCCTGCAAAAAGGAGAAGGAGGACTGGTACTTTGTGTAGTTTGAATACTAGGAGGAGATAATTTTGAGAAATGTTTAGCTTAGGTCCTTTATTTGATAAAGTTATTCTAATTTTATATAGCAAACTTATGATACTCAACAAGTACAAATCATCATGCTGAGGTATATTTTTATAAATTTAATGGTTTGGTTTATGTAGCATTATGTTTGTAGATGGCATGAGAAGATGGGTATTGTTTTGTTTGTTTTATCCCTTATACAGGAACATAACTTTTTCTCCCCTGAAAAAGCCCTCTAGTGCAGAATGCCTAATAGAAAGACAGTTTAGAACATTTTGTGATGTTCGCCTCCATATTTGGGAAGTATTACCAAGAAGGCAAGTCAAACAGAGTTTAAGAAAAATAGATCATGGAACTGATTTGTCAGGTTTATGATCCCAACTACCCCTTCTTGAGCAACTATGGACAAGTTACTTAAAATCTTTTTTCTTTCCTATATGTTATAGAGTTTTCTGTTCTGTGCTGTTTGAAAAGATCTTTTTACACATTCTGTAGAGCCACAAGCAAAATAGGCATTGGATAGTTCTGTTGTTGTTTAATCTAAGATTAATAACTATAAAAGCCCGAGTTTAATTAATGATTTTTTAATCTCTAATTTTTAACAGGACTCAAATTTTTCACTAAGACAAAAAAAAACAAAAACATTTTCTGCATCCAGTGAAACAATTACAGAAACAAATAGTTTCTCTTCAGTAAAATAGACCTAGGGGAAAAGACCTATTTATATCTGTTTCCCCTGAGGCCATTATTTTTTTCTGGAATGAAGTTTAAGGAGAAATGAAATTTGGGGACTGAATGACTCAATTATGTAAATGAACAAATTATATTTAGAGAAGATCCTATTTTATATTTTTTCTTTATCCTTGTCTTTCTGAGTAGAAGAATCATTTTCAGATACATTTGTTTTCTGGAATTCTGAGAAGGCGAATCTTCTATAAATACGAACCATTTAGAAATACAGTTCAATTAACTGTGCCCTCTATAGGTCCTCTAGGTATGGTTATTTCATAATGGTAATGCAATTTTGGTATCAGTAAGATGCATGACTAAAGGTTTCCACAGACTTTACACCTAATTTGAAAACTCTACACTATTATGGCCTCATAAGTAGGTTATTAAGCTTAAGTTTACCCTGGAGGAGGTTTAAAAGCTGGTCTCCTCCCTCTGCAAGTTCATGGCTGCTACTGTTCTTTAAAAACCAAATACATTGCATAGGTGGTAAATAACACTGTTTGAACTATCATTTTTAACTTGAGATAGTCTTTTTTAACATGTGTGTACACAGGTTAAGGCACAAAGTAATGCTACTCTATGATTACATTAAATACATATTTTTATATTCAAAAGAGATGAAAACCACTTCTGAAAGTCAGAACATTTGAACGAGCCCCTAGGACTCTTAATATTGTCAAGTAGAGGAAATAGATATTCAAGGACCTCCAGCTCAGTGCTTCTGTGCTCTTCTACTCACATTCCTTATTCCATAAATTGAAACCTTCTCACAGGTTCCTAATTGATTATAATATTAAATAGCCAACTCCTGTTTCAAGAATACCCAGTGAAGAAAGTTTTTATTTTAATGGAGGAATAAAAGGCTTCACACTGAAAAAGATGAGGTCCAGTGCTTGCCTATGCAGTAGGCAGCATTTGCAGGAATGGAGGCCATTTTCTGAATCTATGAGCATCTCTGTGTGTCTGCTGTAAGTTAAAAGTTTCCTGTAAGAATCCAACACCCATTCTGTTAGTTATTTTCCACCAGATTATGTGCTACAGCCAGTCCCTTTCCAGACCCCTCACATTATGTGCAGAGACTATACAATGTTGGACATGTAAAGTTGTTACTTCAAGTTTTTGATACAATGTCAAATGGTTTTGACACTTGTGTGGTTGCTGTCAACTTAGCACCATCAATAGTCTTCAAAAATTATGCACTGACTTTCTCAAGATTTCTTCCCTGTACTGCTAAGGTTTATTTGCTGATGAGAGGATCCCAAGAGACATTTGCAAGGTGGAAGAGAAGCAGATGCCAAGATCCCCAATGTCATGCAGGCGGATGCTACAGAGCACTTCCTGTGCAAGGTCTGAGCCCCCCCCCCCCCCCAGGCTCAAAGCCATCTTCCTCCACTCTGACTGAATGCGGTTGTAGTCAATACTTAAGATTTTTATACTTACAAACTTTTATCTTGCATCATAGTAGGGATCAAATAAAATAAACTTAAAACTACAATTTTGAAATCTGCACTCTTTCCAAAGAAATTGCCATTTTCACAGGGCATGACATAGTGTGGTTTTTATGAAACAACCCAGTTATCAAGGATATTCTCATTATGGGAACAACACAGGTCAAGTTAACAATTCAAAAAGGGCAATCAGTGTGACATACAAGTTGAACTTCCTTTTGTTGCAATAAAGAACCATGAAGCATTGTTGAATAAATAAACCCCATGTGCTATTATTCACTGTGAAGCACAATAAAAAAGAGTTCTGATGGGAGGCCACATTATCAAGGTTCAGTACATAAAACCCAAAGCATCTGCCTTGTGCTTAGGAATTGGACCCAGACATGAAACTACTCCTCAGGTGAAGTATTCAGGGCATCTTGACCCTATAGTAGTTTACCCAACAGACATTTTACTGAAAATGAAAATTTATGTGCAAAAATCAATGTATTCTTCCACATAAACACTAAAGAAAAAATGCTAGGATAAAGAATACATTTAAAATTGTATCAAAAAGCTTTATTCCAAATTTATTACTTAATATATTACTAGTCTAATTTTTAAAATTGATGATACTTAGTGAAAAATTAAGTTCTTAACAATGCCAACTACCAGCTTGCTACTGTCTGCTATGCTTTTTATTCTTGCACATCCAAATAGATGTTTATTTGCGATTGGTTCACTGAGCATCACTGACCATTTTCTTTTTCTTTTGCAGTGCTGGAGATTGAACCCAGGACCTTTTGCACACTATTCATGTGCTCCACCAATAACCTAAATTCCCAGCCCAGCATTGCTAATCATATTTTTTTATGAAATAACATAATTCAAAATATTAAATGTTTTCAATAACAGTTTCTTTTAGAAAACAAGTTCTTCTCTTGTTGATACCTTTCCTACCTTTCAGAAGAGTTTTGTTTTCAACTACTAAAAATATTTGGTGTTCCAGCACAATCATTTCAACAAAGTTGGTTAAATCTTTAGCTTCCACATACTCAAAACCCTAAGGGATTGTATTTTTTCAGAACAAGTTTACTCTTTTTTTTTCTTCCTAAAATAGCATATTTTTATCTTTGAAAAATCCGTTATTATGAAGTTTCATTTGTGAAAGAAATATGTTCTTGTTACCTCATTTATTTCAACATTTCATTTTTTCACACTTTTTATGTGCTTCTTTGGAGTAGATGGAAAGTGGTTTTTCATACATGTTATTGAAAGTGATTTTGTAGATTGTTCTCCTCAGGAAACTTTGGGGTGGCAAAGTTACTGTTTTAACTTTATTTCATCCCAAAATACATGAAGTTTTTAGTAGGATGTCTCTTGAAACACTCCTAGCATAAGTGAAAGTAAATAATTATAAGATGCATAGAGTTTTTAAGTTATACTTTTTAGTTTTATAAATTGAAGTATAATTAAAAACTATCTTTACAATTCTGCTTTAAAATTTGATTAAAATTTTCATAAACATAATTTTGCCTATAAAATGATACTATGTAAATAATACATTTTTTTAGCTGACATATTGTCTTCATTATTTTACTGCCAATCTATTTTGTTGTTAGTTAAACTATTTGAAACTTCTTAATGATGATTTTTGGTAATAGTTAATGTCATTCAAAACCATAATTACATTATTTTACTCAAAGCCTGCCATTTTACTTCAAATGATATTGAAACATAAAGCTTACATAAGGGGATTTTTCACTTAAAGTTACATCTATGATTCCTACTTCTTTACATGAATAATTTGTCATTCAGGCCATGTTCCTATTACTGATGCTTTACTCATGAAATATGATAATCACCTATGTACTCACATAATTATTGATCACAGACTAGTCCAGGAATATCAGAAATGACAATATAGTTGATATTGCCCTATTTTTTATTCAAAAGACAAGGTCTGCTATAGGAGTCAAATGGTAGATTCCACCTGATTTCCAGGGTCAGCCTAACAGAGCATTTATTCATCCATGTGCACAATCCACCCATGACTGTAAGCGCTGACTTACTCTCTCTAATGTTCTCACCTATATGCTGGGTCACAGAGGCAAAGAAAACACAGCTAAACACATCTTCCTTTCCGAGTCTGGGGAAGAGGAGACAAACAATAAAAGGTACAGAATTAAATACATCAGTTAGTCAGATAAGAGGGTGAGGAAAAGTGAAGAAGGCTGAGTCCCTGGAGTGAGGGCTACTGCTTTAGAAGCCAGAGTCAGAAGGTCTCTAAGCTGGTAGGCACCCAAGGAGACACACCTCCCTGAACCAGGAGGGAGTCACACAAGTCTGCCCTGTGTCTGTGTTAGTTTTGTTGGAGAATATTGCCTTATGTGTTTGAGGGAATTCCTGCGGGCCCCAGAGTGATTTTTATTCACCTACCCTCTGAATTCAATGAAAATCTGTCTAGTTGTTTTATAAATGGTGGTAACAGATTCTAAGATCTGCAGGTGTTCACCTCTGCTCACTGTGTTTTCTATATTGTGTTTCTATATTGTGCTTATTTGAATAAGCATCCAGCTATTGACATTTTATATGTTAGAATCTTTCTACTTCGGCAACTTTATTAATCTAAGAAAGAAAATTACAATCTGTCCATTTAAACAAGAATTATTCTGATAAAACCATTTGGGCTTTTAAGAGAACCAAATTACTGTGAAAGAGTAGGTAATGAATACTGCATTTTCTTTAAGCCCTTGATGAGCCTTTGCTATTAGGTGAGAAGTAGAATAGCATTGCATTCCATTCATTGTGTGCGAGAAAGGGGCTTCAGATTTTCAGAACCATGAGGAAGACTTTTCTTCCCCCTTTGGTTCTCAATCTACTCTGTTATAGAAACCTGTCCTGATTTGATCATCTCTTATCATTTCCTCATGTAATCTATCAATTAGTCAACCATTTTACTCCATATATATTCCAAATCATTTCAGCTCCGCATTGTGGAAGTATGTCTGCATTTCAGCTACCACTCTCTCTCCCTCCTAGACTATTGAAACATTATCATGAGGACAGGGAGTTATATTTACTATATCTTGTACTGTGGGATAAAAACTGGTTGCAAAGCAGGGAACACCTTGGAAAAAAGTGAGACTTTTAAGATCATTGATTAAAATATACCATTTTCAATGTTTCTTCTTATTCTCTTGCATCCCACATCTGTACAGTGTCATATACAGCCCAGGCTGAACTTAGTATGATCTGGTGAAATGAGGAAACAGCTGAAGAGCTGCCCAAGGCTAGTCCAGACAGCCATAGCCACAGCAGTCATTCTGAACGGGGGAAATGAGCACAATTACCAGGACAATTTTCTGGGCACCTAAGCATCATTCTGTACATGTTGAAAATTTTTAGGTAGAAAAACTAGCAGAACAGACTTCAGACTTTACGTGATTTGAAATGTGGAAACTATGAAAATATTTTGAATTTAAAGAAAGTATATTTCTGTAGTCAAAAGGTAAGTGGAACTTGGGGCCATATTTTTATGCAATATTTTGAATATAGTTATTACTGTTAAGAGCAATGTGGGAATATTTACAAGTTTACAGCTATTGATAGAAATAGGCCATGATGAAAAATATTTCTACAAACAAGAGACAAAAGAAATTAGAGTGTTCTATCAGTGCCTCTTTAATCTTCACCCATGAGTCTATATCTTCAACAATTATATCCCAGATGAAATGCCACCAGGCTCATTTTGCAGCCCTGTTGATTAAGCTAAGATATAACTCAGTGAGGTACATGGATTGAATTCTTTTATACCATTTGAGCAGAATAGCCTCAATTGGTCTCTCAGAGACCTATCAGCTAAATGAAGTGCCTTTGTGTCCTTGCCTTGGGGCATAAGAACCTGAGATTTAAACATGATTACAGAAGTTAGACTTCACATGTGCACAAAATGCTAAGGAGTTGGAATAATTTTGCTTTCAGGTATTTGGAAAAAAAAAAGTTGATTGTCTTAATTTGGAATGTGATTTGTGGTTAAATTCTCTCCAGAATATTATTGCTCATTTTGAAAAAAAAAATCTATTTGAGCATTCCACAGGAGTACTCAATTAGGGAGAAAAATAATAAACAATAGTTACCTCTGCTATATTTTTCCAAGGAAGGATGATGAATCACACCATTTTAAAGATGGCAAAGTTAAATTTCAGCTGGTGATTAAAGCACTTATCTTCAGATAATTATATTTTGTCAGTGGCTCACTATTTTAAATCACTGAAATAGAAATGCCCCCTTTAGCTTGATAAAGTCATGCATTTGTATTCTCTATAAATATTTCTTTTCAAGAAAGAAAGCACAAAATTCATAAGAATACTATCACTTGTATTAAGTGGGCAAAGATGTAATCAATAATATTGATTGATAAATGTCATAGTTTCTTTTCCATGAATATAACAAATATTTAACAAACTGGGAAAAACATTCACAATTTAAAGTTTATTTTCAGAATTAAAAAAAATACCTCAATCACCTTTGCAGTTTGTGTATATGGCTATTTTTGGTAAGAACTAATGTCATATATTAGCAGAGTTTGTGTTTATAATAGCATTACCTCAATATTGTCCACAAGACAGGGCTCACTTTTCATAAAAGAGGAAAATATGGCTATTTGTATACATCACAATTCTGTAAAACATGGAAAATTTTAGACCTTGTTTAAAGGAGAAAAAATATAGAGATACAAGTTTAGAAGGGGAAAAAGTCTCTCACTCTCTTCATGAATTCTACATAAGTTTATTTGATTTTATAGATAATAAAACAGCTTAAGAATAACAAAGTTTCTCAGAGCGTTTGTAAAAGACTGTTATTTAGTTTAAAAAAAAAAATTATTGCTGCAGCAGCTGCAGGGAAGTCTGGCCCAAACACAGGGCCCTGCTTGTAATATGCTCTATTGCTTTCCTAAACAGAAGGAATCAAAGGGGCATAAAGAAACAAAAGATGAGCCGGTAAAGCACCCATACCACAGTCAATAGCATAAAATGTCAGTCCTTACTCAACCCTATTCAAACAACCATGCATGATTTCTTCTGAAATTACTACTCCGGGCTTGATGGTTTCTTCATTAGATTTCTTATTGCCACCTCTACATGGTGTTAAACCAGGGGTGAACAATGAAGCATCATAAAGCAGAGCCCCTTGCCAAGGGTCTCTGGATCTCTCTGTAACTAAAGAGAAAACTCTGATTAGCTGCAAGGAAACAGAACTGGCAAAAAATTTCTCTTCCACTTTCTCAGGTGATTAGAAGTAAATAGCAATACAATTTTTAGAGTGGTTTTGTTATTTAAGATATACATGAAACTTGGTGTGGCCATGAAGTTTATGGAAATATTTAAATGCATTTTGGGGAAGCAAACACAAGAAAAGTCTTAAAAAGAATACCAAGATTTATTCTGACCTTTAGCTAAAAGGTTTTTCTCAAAACCCATAATTTTAAAATGGAAAAGTAAATAACAGTGATGCTCTTCAATTTTAGTTTTTACTTCTGTTCAATTCCAGTATCATATTTTTCTATTGCTATGTAACGAATTATCCCAAAATTTAGAGGTTTAATATCCAGCAAGCTTTTTTTCATAGTTTGTGTGTATGTGTGTGTGTTTGTGGCAGAGTGTGTGTTTGCTTTTTGTTTTGTTTTGTGTGTGTGTGTGTGTGTATGTATTTCTGTGTTAGGTATTTCGGCACATAGGAGCTGGCTCAGAGTCCCTCATGAGGCTTCGTTCAAGCTGTCCGGCAGGACTTCAGGTATCTTAAGGCTGATCTGCAGCTGAATACTGCTCTTTGAAGATCATGCACATAGGCTGTGGTAGGTCTTGTTTCTTTATCACACAGGACTCTCCATAGGCCTCCCAAGTGACTTGACAACATGACAGTTGGGAGAAATGGAGAGGGTACTAGGGAGCACTGAATATAGATGCCTCAATCTTCTTGGAATCTGGATTTGAAAGTAACATGCCATTATTTCTGCTGGATTCCTTGTTCAGAAGTTACTAAGTCCAGTCCACACTCAACAGGAAGCAACAGCATAACAGAAGGACCACTAGTAGGTTAGGGATCATTGGTGCTCAACTTTGAGGCTACCGATATATCTGTAGGGTTTTTGTTTGTTTGTTTGTTTGTTTTTGTTTTTTGTATTTTCACATTTACCGCTTATTGTTTGGAAGAAGCAAAGCCTTATTCAATCTAATGGAAGTCTAGAAAGGAAGTCTTATTAAAATCTATGCAGTCCCTGACTTATAAATCTTCAATTGTTTATTAACTTTACGGTGGTGTGAAAAACATATATATTCATTAGAACCTGTATTTCAAATTTTGTATTTTGATCTTTCCCTAGTAAAATGATATGTGGTACAATATGTTTTCATTATGCCAGGCAGCATCAGCCAGGGGTAGTGCCCATCAGCCACAGACCATTGATGGAAACAATTGACCCTCTGCAGTATGCTGTGTTGCCAAGCTAGAATGTTTAGTACACTAGGTGTGATTCACTGCAGTTTTTGACTTATGATATTTTTAACTTACTATAGGTTCACTGGGATGAAACCCTTTGTTAAGTGAAGGACCATCTGTACCACATGAATATACTATTCTTATATTCAAGAGCACGTAGCATGAACTGTAAGAATAAATCTGTCAGAACTATTCATTTGCATTTTTAGAGATAATATTCAAATTACATTTCTTCTTTGTAGATATGAATATTAGTTGTTCAAAAAATAATCCATATTAATATGTATAACCTGAACAAGTTTTAGGTTTAGAAGGAAAGTTAATAATTTTATTTATTTATTTTTTTAATTTCCACTACTCTTTTGCTAGATGAGATTCTGCTGAGACAGTTTGGGTATCACTTCCTCTATGTACAACTGTTGTAGGCATTTTGATGGAAATCTTTTAAAATAATATGCATGACTAGGAATGTATCATAAGCTTCTTTAAAATGGCAGATGTAAATTATGAATATGTGTTTTTTCTGGAAAAAGCTCTGGATAGATCTGATTGCAATCTGATATCTGCCACTTCCTAACTATCACTTTGCGTTTCTTGCATAACATTAATAGGTTAGACTTCTCATTGCTAAAAGGAGTGGGTTACATCAGTAATTTTAAGTTTTCTTCCCTTGTAAAATAGTGTTATTTTGCAGTGAAACCTACAAAAGTAATAGAAAAGACAATGAAGTAAATTGTATTGTCTCATACATGAGAATGTCCTGAATTTGAAATTATAAGCCTTAATAGTCTTAACTCTATAATTATTAATTTGGTGAAGGTATTTATACTGACTTTAACTCAAACAGGGATGGAAAATATGTGGAGAAACAATTGTGTGCTCTGAACAGGTGTACATATTCTCTTGTCTTAATTCCTTAAAATATACAGTATAACAACAGTTTATGTAATGTTTACATTGCATTAGAAATTGTATGTAATCTAGAAATTACTTAAAGTATATAAGTTATGCCATTTTGAATAAGAGACTTGAGCATCTGCAGACTTTTGTATTCAGGTGACTCCTAAAACTAATTTCCTTGCAGATAGAGAGGGATGATATATTTGTACCAGAAGAGGATTGCTGAGCCTATACCCATATTCAGTGTTTAACTTATTAAGGGAAATATACACATGCAAAAATGCAAAGAGGTATGTAGAAAATGCCAATGAAGGAATCAAAATGAAGTATTAAATAATATCCAATAAAACAAAAAGCAGACAAAGTAAGTATAGAATGAGAAAAAAACAAAAAACAGGTGGGCAAATAGAAAAGAAAATGGAAAACATGACAGATCCAAATTTAAACATATTAAAAATTACACTAAATATAAATAGTCTAAGTATGTCAATTAAAAGGCAGAGATTGTTACACACTGTTATGGACTGAATTGTTTCTTCTCATTCTCTGAATTCACATATAAAATTTCTAACCTCTAGAACCTTAGAATATTACTGTATTTTAAGTTGAGGTATTTAAAAAGATAATTAAGCTTAAATGAGGTCCTCAGGGTGGTCCCTAATAAACATAATTAATGTCATTTGAAGAAGATAAAATTGGATTGCAGACATGTGCAAACACAGAGGGAAATCTATGTGAAGATGTATGGAGAAAGAATGATTGCAAACTAACGGAGACCTCAGCAAAAACCAAACCTTCTAATATCTTGATCTTAGACATTCAGTGTCCAGAACTATGAGAATAAATATCGATTATTTAAGCCACTCATATATGGAACTTTGTTATGACAGTCCTAGAAAAATAATTCAGGCAATAAAGAAAAACAAGACTAAATGCAGTTAGATAAACATTTATTAAATATAAAGCACATTGAATCAGCATTATAAAAACAATAATACAGAAAAAGAAGGTTGGTTAAATTTGGAACTCAATTTAATTACCAAATTAATCAAAATAAAGAAAAATGCATATGATAATCTCATAAGATGTGAGGGAAAAAATCACAGGAAAAGGACTTGAAACACACATTAAAAATTGAAAAAATACATTTGTCTATGGAAGAAACAAAGAGTCAGACCACTGGCCAATGAGGGTGAATATATCACTAGTATTGATTGGTTTTAATCTCTTTTGAGTTTGTTTTTGTTTTACTAATTTATCTAAAAATTTTTAAAAATAGAATAATAATACTTCTTAGATGCTAATATCTGACTCTAAAACTTAACAAGGGAGATTCAAAACAATTTGGCAGTGAATGAATTAATTTGAGAACAAAGAACTCATATTTTCAAAATATTTGATGCCATTCTTGACATAATTATGAGCTAAAAGAGATATACATTGTCATTAAAAGTTATTATTCACATTCAGTTTCATTATTTTGAACCCAATCATCAGCTTGGAAATTACATTTGAATTTTCAGGGATCTTATTGTTTTCTATTAATTATTATTTATTTATTTATTTTTAAAGTGCTGCCATCAGATATTGCTTGCTATATCTCTGTCTGGGGAACATACTCTTTTAAATGCTAATACACACATGCTTGAGAAATGAATCATTTGTTCATACTTTAAAATTCAGTGAAAATAACAGCCTTATTCATTGTTAATTCTAGCTTCTGTCATTCTATTTTTTCTCAAATCTTTCTAATTCATTGCAAGTCACATTTTTTAAAACAGCAAATGCTTTAAAAACTCATGGCATATTAAAGGGAAAAAAACATTTTTGTTGCCTTCTTAAGTCACAGATAACTGTTATGTGTGCTCTAAGAAGATATCTTGTACTATCTGCCCTATATGTTAGCACTTCCATTCATTACAAGTTTCTCAGAAATTGGATCTTTTTTTCTGAGAGAAAAGATAAAAAGAAAGTTTGTGTGAATAGACAAAGAATACATTATTGATAAATGTGCATATTTTTATGCAGTGTCCTCCATGCTCAGCAGGGTCACCTCCATGGCAAATGAGAAGACCTTTCCATCTAGGTGAAATTTATGCTCATATGCTTTCCAAAGGACATAGGCTCAGACAGGGCACCATTACAGGTTATGTGCACCGAAAGTCATCAGCTAAAGTTAGAAAATAAGCTCCTACTACTCCACTGAAAGGTTGTAAGATTTCTAAGCGATGTGGGGTTTGCTGAGCATTGTCTGAAGGATATGCAAATTCTTATTTTTGAAAATTTTATTTTATCAAATAGTGACAAAGTAGAATTATTTGGAATACAAAGTAATGTTCTTTTACATATGAGGATTATATATATGGAATTGAGCTAATAGTATATCATCACCTCAGCATGCATTCCTCCTGTCTCACACTGTACCCTTAGACCAATATTCCCCTTTTCTACACCTTGCAGCCTCTGGTAGCCATTGTGCTGCACTCTGCTTCTATGAGCTCAGTTGATTCATATTTTGCATACAAATGAGGACAGCCATCATACTGTCCCAGCATACACAGCCATCAGAACTGAATGAAAGAGGAAGAGGACACAAATGGATATGGGATAGCATGGCAGGGGCCACAATTATAGGTTAGATTTAATCCTAAAACAAAGAGAAATCACTGAATGGTTTTAAGTAGGGAATAAAATATTCTGTTATATTTCAAAGAAATAACTTTGGCTTCTGAAGACTATACACACACACACACATATATATACACACACACATATGTGTGTGTATAATCTGAAAAGATAAGTTATTGAAAAGATCAAGAGTGAAGATGGAGATATTACTTATAAGGCATTTGCTGCTGTCCATTAAAAGATGAGTTTAACTCGAGGAGGGGAGGGAAGTGAAAGGTGACAGCCAATAAAGACTGAAAGGTGAGAATGAACTTAAGATGTGGCTTATATATCTACAAACACTGGGACTGTGTGAAGATTTAGTTGTGGGTAATGAAAGACAAGAAAGAATAAAAACTATTTTTTTTAAACACAACTTGAGTAAGCACAGCTTCCCTATCTCTGCAATCCATTTTCATTATATTCATTAATAATTTTAATAAATAATTCAAGTTAGTATTTATGCAATGCATAATAAATTATAGAGCTTTCCTGCACACATTATCATGCTGCTTCCTGGCAACAGCTCAGTAAGGTAGGCTTTATTATTCTCAATTTATAGATAGAAGGCAACGGCTCAAAGAAATTTAGGGAGTGTCCACAAGCACACAATTAATAAGTCATTTATCATGGTTTCAACCCATGTTTACTGCTACAGTGTTCCACCAATCATACTGCCTCATAGGTCAAGATTGAAAATGCTTGATTTAGAAAAAGAAGGGGTGATAAGAACTATACATCAGGATACTTTAGATTTGCTCTTTATAAATAACTTAGTCATAAGCAACAGTGTCATCTTTATCTTTTATAAAAACTTTGATTTATACTTTTTAAAAGAGAAACTTACATATTTCTTATTTTCATTACATACATTTTCTAAATCAAGTTTAGAGTACCAATAGGAAAAATATGCAGGTACCATTTGCTTGAAATAAGATCTATGTTTTAGTTTTTGTTTTTAAATGTGAAGCATAACTTCAAAAATGTACATAGAAAATGTTGGGACTTGTTTATTTAGTCCCATAGAAGGAACAATAAATCACCTCTCATATAAACATGCTGAGTGTGCCTGAACGAGTGTTCGTGAGTACACAATAGATAGCAGGATGACGTGAATGAAGAATGAAAGTAACCAATGGCAAGAGAGAGAAGATGCATAGATCTGAATCTCTTGGTCATATGACACTGAGCTCTGTCAACTGAAATGTTTCATGGAGTTGGCTAACTTTCTTAAAAGTTCCCAATTTATGAATGAGAGAATGGAATTAGAAACATCATTTAATTCAGATATCTCATAATTTGTGGCCAGAGGCACCTACGAGTTTAGGATTGCCTTTCCCCTATGATGCCTTCCATTTCATTTCAGTGAGCAGTTGAAGAAAAATAACATCACCAGAATAATTCTTTGAAATACTGCAACCACCAATTATTTCCATTTGAAAGGCATATGGTCTCATGTTTGCAGCAAGATGTCACTATCCCTTATTAAAAACAGAAAAGAGAAAGTAAATGATGTATGTTGCAAAGGCTTGATCAACATCACATTGCACAGACGGACAGTTCTTTAATAATGTAAACCATGTTTACTGATGAATGTGTTTCTGTTTAAAAAATAATAAAGTATGAGTTGGTTAGTGACTCAGAGTATTACATATATAGTGAAAAACATCCTCTTCCTCTGCCTACCATGGCCACTGGAGTAATGCCCAAACCTTTCTTTTTCAGCACTGCTTCATGCAAATTGATGGACCACCCTAGTGCCTGAGTTGTCTTAAGCAAGAAAACTCCAACCATTATTCAAATACTCTCCTCACAGCATCTTAATTGCAAAGTTTGTCCACTTTTTAAAATTTTGTGGAATTGATTCTCTAGAAATATTAATATTTTAATAGTTTTCTTCTGTGCTGAACAAATTTGTTGTAAGGTCAATGTTATAAGGCAACAGTGAATTAGGAATGTGGATGCTCTGTATTTGAGTAGCTTACAAATCTGTTTGCTGATTATTTTCTGCTTTTACACATATATTTGATTACTTTTATTTCCCTGATAAAAACTGATTCCTGTAAGAGCTGAATGTAGGATAAAAAGTTATGTCATTTTTCCTCCTAATATTAACCAATCTAAAAATTTCCTTATTCCTATAAACTGTGAATCAAAAACCCCAAACAAGTTTCTGTATCAGAAACCAAACAGTGCATTTTTTTATACTATTGCCAAATGCTTGTCACATCCATGAGTTCCTAAGCCACTCTCCCTTTTTCTCTGTCATTTATAAAAGGAAAAACCAGTATGTGCTGTTTCCTTGAATATATTTGAAAATACATTGTTGCTTGAAGGAGAATATTTTTTATATGTTGACATTTATTTCTTCTTTTGCCATTTTGTATTTATAACTTGTCTCCTCCTATTTTTATTGTCTCACTAATCTTTACCCATAGCAGATCCTTTATACTTTATTAGAAATACTCAGCTTTTCCAGAAAGGTACTTTTTATTTTCCTGTGGAACCAAATTGGCCTCAGTTGTCCTTTTAACACATCAACTTTAAGGGGATAGATTGGAAGCCTTAGAATTATTTTTAAACATGAATTCAATGCTTCAAAGAAATCTCTAAAAACATTTTATTTGGAAGCAACCATGCTTAAATACCTGTAGTTATTTTTTTAATCTTTCCAGCCACATTATTTAAGCTCACCTAAAACCGGATTTTTGTATCTCTGCTATTAGTCTGATCTGTAAAATATTGCAAATTGAATTCTTATGAGATATCATGCATATAGTTATTCTTCTACACTCTTGAATGTTTGAAAATAGTTGCAGTTAATTCTGGGATAAGCATGACATTGATTTATGTGAAAAATATATTATATATTAGCATTTTTTGCTAAAATGTTAATGCCTTACATTTGCAGAGAATTCTTTATGAACACATGAAGTTCATATTATATAATAGCATTTGTTAACATTCTAGGTATGCTTAGTGTTAGGCTGTAATTAATCTTCCTAGGGATGCAGTGTTTTATTAACCTGTCTTCCTTAAAGTCATTTTCTGCAAGCTTTTCTAAAGCTTGCCTTAGGTAGTGAGCTCACGTTTAGATTTTCTTCTTATCAGAAAATTTTTCATCTCCCATAAATCCTTTCCAGAAAAATTAGCAATAAACACTCACATTGCTTAGTGATGGTGAGTTTTATGTTAAGTTCCATTAAATATTCAATTAATCATTTTCTTTAATGTAACCATTCTAATATGCTACACACTCTGTAAGAATGAGAATCTGTTTGATACTCTTTGGCTAAAAGAATATCACTTCATGTTCTCCTGGGGATGGCATTTTCTATAGAATTAAATATTTCTTAGAAAACTTTTTGTCACTATGCTACTATTTAAAATTCTCATCCTTGTTATCATGTGGGTTAGAGTTTCCCTTTCCCTCATAATAAATAATACGAAATTCTCAGGCACTAAAGACAGCCTGCAATCTGTATCCAAATTATCTTTCTACCTTGATTTATTTTTCCGTTTCTCTTTCTATATTAAATCACACCTTACACAGAGTTGGCAAAAGAAAAAAAGATTGGCCTAATAGATGAATGAATGAATCAATCTGTGGGTGAATAAATAAAACTCATATTTCATAGAGTCAGATGTCATCACTCTAGAAAAATGAGTCCAACTGACAGGTCCTAAGGAAGACTTGCTTTTTCACCTCCTTATCTCAGATCCTGATTTTTTTCTCCCATCTACATAAGATAGAATGCGAATATTTTCCCAGGCATAGCTCAAATACTATCTGATCTAAATCTTCTTCTAATGCATCTTCTTGGAAGCAAATTTTATTTTATTTATTTATTTTCAGAATTCCATAGAATCCTGTTTTCTCCTAGGAGATAGTATTAAAATTCTAGTAAATCTAGAAAGAAATTATTATTAGGTGTGTATTAGTTACTACACATAGATTATTGTTCATTTTTTGTTTCCTATAAACTTTCAAGATTACTAAGGAAAATTGAGAAAAATTTCAGGATGAAGAAATTGAGGCAGAAGGCATTTGTGGAGAATAGAACTTGGATTTTAACCCCAGGGGATTCAGTCCCAGAGCTCCCACTATTAGTATTATGCTGCATGTAGAGACAGTATGATGATTATTTCTCATCAATAAATAATTCTGAGATCTATAAGTAGAATTGAACCGCATGTATGATTTGAACTTGACCTATGTGCTTTTCATATATGGTCCATCAATAACCATTTCAAACCATCTAGTTACCTCTTGACTTTCCCACACTGAAAATATATCTAATTACATATTACCATTAGATTTACCATGCTTCCTTTTTTCTGAATAATTATCATTTTCTTCATAACCTTTAATCTCTCTGAAATGCATAAGTCTTCTATCTGCAACTAAATATAGATAATTACATTCATGAGAGGCCAATTTGCAGGATAAACTTATTATAAACAAGTGGAAATGGTGACAAATAAAGTCTAATTATATTACAAAGATATTATAAAAGATTGTACTACATATTTTATCTTAGTTAGTTTTGAAATTCCTTTCAAGAAGCTAATGGGTATGGGTAGACAAATAGGCCTCTTAACACTTAGATAATTTGTTGTTTCCTTGTCTCAATTTCTACAATTTATTTCAATCAACCACTGACAATTTTTCTTATACTATTTTTTATTTTTATGTGACTTTTCACAGATTGTGAGTTTTGAGAACCAAAAAAATATTTTAAACCTACTGCAAGTTGCTATTTTATACATAGATATAATGATATAGTATGGCATTTTCTCATTCCCTAACCTAATGGAAACTTTCTCTTTCATATTCTCTTTTCCGTCACATGACCCTGCTCTATTATCTTAATAGCCTAAAGTTACCCTTTTAACTTATATGTTTAACTTTTGAACATTTTTCCATCTGTTGTCTCTCACCCCCTCCTACTCTCCCAATAAGAGCAAGGACTTATCCTGTTCAATACCAAACATCCTAGATAAAGAAATATACCTGGCCTTCAGTAGGAGCTCACTAAATACTGGTATAGTAAATAAATACTAGACCCTCAATAAACTGTTTTGGAATTAATCAATGATTTAGAAAACAACACTTAGTTATGACATCAAAATTATTAAAATAACATTCATGAACACAACTAACCATATCTGATCTATTGGTTTATATTACCCATAATCTGATTAAGTGTTTCACATACAGGAAGTTTCTCAGAAATACTTGTTGGAATATATATATATATATATATATATATATATATATATATATATATATATATATATTGAATAAGTAAGAAAACACATACACAATAATTTTCTTTGGAATTTTATTTTGGAATTTGCTAATGTGGGTAAATTTATGTTTTTACCTATAAGAATTTAATGAGAATGTTTTTCTAATACTAATAATTTAGTATCTTATTCAAATTGTTTTGTAGAAAATGTTGTATTTACTCATCTTGTTTCATACTTTTAAATCTCTATGATAGTGAAATTTCTTGTTTATTCTAAAATTTATATCATATATCACATTATAAAAATCTAATAAAAATATAAATATGCAATGATATACAGATGATCTTACATTTTAAATAGGTAGTCTCTGAGGAAGCCTATGGCCAAGCTTGCCAAATGACGATCTTGAGTGGCTCTGATGGAGAAGAAAGAGATGAAACATGCATGTGCCATAGAGGGAGGAATAGTTCCTATTGACATATGATGCTTAATAGAGCAGGGATATACTTCAGAAACAAGAGTAAGATCATGTCCCCAGAATTCTCTGATTACCTCCTCCTTCCTCTCCACTGAAGCCACTGAGACCTACAGATTTTAAGTGTGTCATGGGAACGAACAAGAGACGTACTGGGAGGTATAGCCTCAACCATATGTCTATTATTTACATTGTGTAATTCCTGTCTGAGTAGAGCCATTAAGTGGAAGTAACTTCAGTTGAATCCAAGAAATCCTATTGTTCCTAAGCCTGGTTCGACACTTCACCAGTTCAGTTCCTTTGGCATGGTCCTCAGGATTTGTCATGTTGATTTCATAATTTAGGAAACAAGTGAGTGGACATTTTGGTATGAATAAAAGTTTCTGGTACAGGAATTGGCAGTAAGAATTCTTGGCACTTGATGGACTGTGAGTTTTTAGGAAATGAACATGGAAAGTTGAACTGTGCTCCAGGTTTTAGCTGTTAGACTCCCTTACTACCCTGGAGGCTGAGTCCTTCTAAGCAATGGGCTCGGTGGGTGATGTACATGTTTGAAGTTAGTAAATTTTGGTTCAAAAGGATTCTCATGAAGCACCACATGATAACTCTCTCAGGTCATCTCTCAGCCCTTGCTTGGATTCTGTCCACTGTAGTACTGGTGGTATGGAAGTGAGGACTAGATAGGAGGGAACTGGAGAAAGTTCCATGAGGAGGAAAAATGTGTAAGAAACCTGTGTTTTAGCCATGCACACAGGAAAGCCTCTAATGCACAATCTGATATGTAAATAATGAATGTGTCTATTCCTGAATATTTCCCTGGGACTAAAAGAGTAGCACATTGTTGAACAAAATCCCCGTGCAATGAGTCTTAAGGAGGCTCACTGACCATCCAACTAACCATTCACTTTTTGGCATTTGGGATACATATTTCTATTGCCACTGATTAAGAAACCCATTCACCGACATTGATATTCATATTGTGATGACAGCCACATAAGATTTTGGGGGCTACTAACATTGCTACTAATTCTAGTTTTTTAATCCAGTATTTGCTGACACAGACACTATGAGGTTGTATCACTCAGCCTCATTTAAAGGAATGGTGGACTCAAGAAAAATAGCAAACAGTCTCCTGAATTTAAGTGTCATCTACTCCTAAAGAATGGTTTAGGATCATTCATGCAAGGCACTTGCTTTCCACTGTTAGCAAGCAAGGCATTGGGTCAGAGAGGGACATGGATTTGATCTTGATTAACAGAAGAATGTAATGGTATAAAAAGGGGAGGTAATTTCTGCATAGTAGATTAATTAAATGGTCTTTTTCCTATTTCCTAGGAAAAAAAACCCTAAACTTTTTATCTTCATTTTTGGAACTGGCCTGAGACCATGTGGAATAGTAGGTAGGAGTGATTACAAAAATCAAATGAAAAAACTGACAACATAAATAATGATGAAAAGAACATACGTTACATTCTTGGACAAGCTTCTCACAAGAGGTGTCCAGTCCTATAAAATCCATGGGATATCACTCATATTGGTATATGATACAAGGGCCACACTGGTTCACATTGGCTATCCTGAGATGTACAACGACATTAAACAAATTCACATTATTGTGCCCCCAAAAGTAAATATTTACAAAAAGAAAATACTGAAGAAAGTACCTTGAAAGAGTATATCAAGAAAAATGAAGAACATGAAATGAACACCTACACCCTCTTTATTAGTTAAATGTAAATTTAGTTGTACATATCATAGGAAACCCCAAATAATAATACATCACTTGGTACTTTAACAAGATAGAGGTTTATTTTACTCACATAAAATCCATAGTTTTTTTTTTCTTTAGTTCAAGAGTGAGATAGTATCTATTTTACAAAGTCATTAGGAAAATTTCCCTGCTCACTGATCTATCATCCCCTTCCAACTCACTGGTCTACTATCCTAAAGGCATAGTCCTTGTCCTCTTGGTCCAATACCACAAATGATAGCAAAAAAAAAAAAAATGCTAGAAAATGGTCTTAGTCTGCTTGGGCTACCATAACAACATACCTTAGTCTGAGTGGCTTAAATACGATTCTGGAGTTCAAGATCAGGTTACCAGCAGATCAGGTGCTGGTAAGATCCCTTTTATGACATGCAAAAGGTCATCTTCTACTTTAAAAATTGAAGGTTTGAGTATGTTCTGGGGAATAGCAAGCTCTTGGTCTTCTCTTATCATGGCCCTAAGAATATTATTAGAACTCCATTCTTATGACCTCATCTAAATCTAACTCCCTGAAACCTCACATCCGAATACCACTACATTAGAGATTGGGACTTCAATATATGTATTTGGAAGAGGTGGATCACAAGAACACAATGCCTGATCTGAGTGAATGCATTTGCCAGCCCCCTCACATCCACCTAAAAAGTAGAGATTTTAAGGGGCATTGTACAATCTCAGGGGCTAAAAATTATTCTGAAAGCACTGGCTTCCAAACACTAGTTCATTGAAAACCTAACCATTATGATTATTCCCTATCCCAAGAGACTTTAATCTGATGTCCAAGGTCCTTAACATAAGGATCAGCAAACTATAGCCTATAGCCAAATATGACACACTGTCTACTTTTATGAATAAAGTTTTATTTGGACACAGGCATGCCTATTTGTTTACTTATTATCTATGCCTTCTGTGCTACAGCAACAAAGATGAAAATGGTGACCAAAACTATATGCTCCACAAAGCCACAAATATTACCTGGCCTTTTAAAGAAATAGTTTCCTATGGCTGCCCGAAAATATCCATAAACATACCTCACAGGTTTGTACATCTTGTGAAATGCTGGAGAGAATGATGTATGTCTGTTTATTTGTTATGGAATGGGTTAAAATTTGTATCAAGTTCTCAAAATATATGTGCTTCACTGCAGAAGTTCATAGGGTTTATAAAGCTTGAAGAAATACAGGGTAAAAGATTTGCTTGCTTGTAAGAATGTGCTGATACAGCCATAAAAGAAAATGGCAGGTGAATTAATCAAGAACTTATTTGGTGTCATGCAGATTAGTGTCATAAAAGTAACTGCTACAAAAACATCTAGTTAGAATGCCACAGTGAAACACCAATAGAATTTAGACTTCATGGAGCCATTTTATACCTTTGAAATTTTTTCTGTAAATATTGACACTTTCGATTATAAACTAAAGCCGCAAGAAAACTCATTAGTGACTTTAATTCTGTGAATATATTCATCTATTTTGGATCACATCACCAGTTTGGGTATTCATGGGAAAAGATAACATTTTATAAAAATCTTACCTTTCCTGGAAGCTTCAATTATCTAATAATAAAACAATTCACACCTAAAGCTTTTTTCTATTTTCTATGTACAAGAAGTATTCCATTTGTGAGTTATTTCAAAATAACATCAGCTGGCTCTGTTCGATTATGGGACAATGTTAAAGTTCAAGAAAAAAAAAAGTAAGGCAAGGTCAGGTTTACCTCTTTTAATTACACAAGTCTTTTATGTGCATTTTTGAATAGCTTGAAGAAAGGGATTATTGGGTCAGTGAGATTATGCTTTTGCTGCTAAGCATCTAAAGATAATTTACATAAAACATACATTAAAGTATATCATTTTTGTAGTTTGGCAGGCCAATCTGTCATTTTTCATACAACAATCTCTTAACACCTTGGATTTGCATAACTTATAAAAATGTTTTTAAAAATGGTATCACGTCTAATAATTCACAGCCACCCTGTGAGCGTGGTAATTATGGGCTCTTTTTACAGATTAAAATTTTGATGTCCAGAGAAGTTAGTCTATGAAAGAAATAGGATTTGATGGATCAAAATTCCCAGTTCTGTGTTCTTTTCCTAAATTATACTCTTTCAAAATGCCTTTATTTCTGTATAAAAAGAAGAAAATTATACTCACATATTAAATAAATATGTACACATACCATTTTTAGGAAAGAGAAAGTACATTTATTGATTATTAATTTGGGCTACAAACAAAGAAAAAGACATTGAAAGAGATGCCATTGGATTTCAAGTTTCCTAATTAAAATTAAATTTCAATAATTATTAAGCTAGCATTGCTAATATATAATACTTTGGTCATTGTTATTGCATGGAGTTTTCAACAGACAGAGATTTAAAGTTCGGTTGCTGATTTCTTCTTGGTTTCTATTCACTAGTTATAAGCATATAGCTCCATTCTTTGTCTCCCCTCTTGTAAGTATTACTACTGATGGAAAGAATGAAGGTCACTAAGAAAAAACTATTATATTACAGAATCACAGGGATCAGTATTCAAATCAGGTCTATGTAAACAGAAGGTTTCTTTTGAGTAAACTACAGTAACTCTTTTCTCTCATTTTAATTCCTTTTTCCAATTAAACGTAAAAGTCTATACAGAAAATAGTATCTCTATAGACAGGAGGATAAGGTCAATTATGTAATTAAGAACCTGTGAGAATTATAAACCTTGAAACAGGTCTTAGCAATGCTGATAATTTCAGTTCAGTATGAATATAAGTCAACAATCACATAAAGAAATCTTCTCAGCTGCATTTTCTTTTAACATTTTAGATTTTAGAATCATTGTTTGTTCCTATTAAGCCAATAACCAAAAATAGTTCAGCTATTTGGTTTTCTGAGTAATTCCAACATGTGCCAACTAATTAGGCTATTTGAAAATACAATTTGTAATTAAAACCATGTTTACTGAGGGGTTAATGTCATGTTATTTATGGTTTTTAGGACACTTGTAAAGTTACTGTAAATCTGCAGCACAATAGGATGCAGCCTAATAAAAATGTTAGAATTTACAAAATGTCATCAAGTGCTTGTGGCCCACTTCTATAAAAAAACATGAATAATTCACAATACTATATAGGAATTAGATTGTGCTGCCCTGATTCCATTTAAATAAGTGTGTTTATGAGTCACCAATTTCATTTTTCTCTGCTTCTAAGTGGTGACCTTTCACTTATAAGCTGAAAAGCAATCAACTCTAGCTATAGAATGAGATAAAGGGAAATAAATTTAAATATTTATAGTAAACATTTATGTTGGCATGTGCATCCAAAAACATTTTTGTTCAAAGAAAAAAAAAAAGATGTATGAGGTCCATTCACTCTACAAATATTTATTGAGATGTTACAATGTGCCTATTCAAACCTATTATGTGATTCCAAACAAAATTAAACAATAAATATATGGATAATAAAATAATGTCTAAAAGGCACTTTTGAAACTCCTCATATTTAAGAAAATAGGCATTTACCTAGAGAATGACTGCCAATAAGCAGTTATTCTTCCAAGTTTCCACTCCTATTTTTTTATGTATCCACAGTTATCAGCCAATATTTATAAGGATGATTTGATAGGACATATTAAAAACTGAAGTAATCATTAGAACAAATATAAAACTCAGGAAAAAATAGCTTACCATTTATTATATTCAATGTATTTGTGTTTCAATACATTATTTCCTCTAAAAAATAATCCCTCCCCCCACAACTTCCTCTCTATTCATTTATTCATCCCAAACTATTCTAAGGCTAATAGCAAAAGCACTCTACATACACACCACAACTTCTCCTGTATGTCACAGAAGGATTTCACTATTTTTGAACACTTGCCTGGCTGCTGTCTGCCCTCACTCTAATATCAGGATAAACATTTATTCCGTGGATAATCTTAGTGCTTAAGCAAACTTTTGTATGAGACACAAGTTCAACAAATGTTTGTTAAGTAAACTGATCAAGACATTTCTGGTACAGAAGACTGAAAACTCTCCACTGCCTTTGACTCATCTCAATAAAGCCTTCAAGCCCAGCCCCTGGCCATTTTTCTAGCTTAGCTTCATACTTTCTTTTGACTCTTTGTCTTGTGCTTGCTCACTTTGCTTCAGTCAAGCTGTTAGAATCTGTCTTTGGTATTTGCTTCCCTATCCCTTTGCCTGGCCAGTTCCATCAAACTTTAAGCTCTAACTCAATCATCATCTCCTTTCCGTAATATCACCTAAACCTCTTTCCATTCATTTACTTACACAGCACTTTATATTTACCTCTAGTTTTAAAGATCCAATGGAATGAGAAGTTACATCTGATTTTCTATGAGCACCACTGTATGTATAAAAAGAAGTGCACTCTTCTCTTCCAAAGTGGGTCATTTAATGAAAGAAAACCACAAAATTTCTCTGCTCTCTGAATATTAGCAGGGTCCCTCTGCTTAGTCAGGCAGCATGCAAAGCACAAAGTTCAGATTTAAAGGTTATTGAGATCCTTTTCCCTTTTCTCACTTCTTGTGAATATTGGGTAAATTACACATTTTTTTGTTGTTGTTGTTGTTTCTTCAATTGTTGTCCAATTCTGGAATTCATTGAACCCCAACTCAGTTGTCATCTACACAAGGTTCTGGTGAAAGTTTAATTATATTAAAATGACAAAGGGATATTTATGCAAATAAACAAGTATTTAACCAATTTTCAGTCTCATTCCATTAATAGTGAAGCCTTAGGAGCAGCTGCTATAGGTCTTGCTCTCCTTTTCAGCATGGAAAGATGGTGCAGAACTCCCTTTGGAGTCAGACTTCCTGGAAAGAGATCACAGCTCTTCCTTTGAAAACAGACAGTTTAACTTATCTGTGCATTAATTTTTTTACAGGGCTATGGTATTGTGAGCATTAAAAAATCAGCATGAATAAAGCCTTTGGAACACCCCCTGATATATAATGGATGTAAAATATCAGCTATTATTATTCTTATAGTTTTCTTTATAATGTATGACTCTGTCTTAACTACTCTATATTAGTCAATACTTTCTATATGCAATTTTATAGAACAGTAACTAAAAATAACTTAGATAAATAAAAAGGGAGGAGGGATTTTTGACCTTGGAGAAGACAACAAAGATCACAGGACTGAAAGGTCTCTACAGTTAACTGGTGAACACCCATGCCACCAGGATCCAATATACATCGCCTCCCATCTGCTTTCTCCCTCCGCCCCCCCCCCCCACGCCCTTTTTTTAAACCATGGATCTTGATTCAGTTATTTTCTGTCTTTCTAGACCTATCTAATAAAGAGAATGGGTACTTTCAACAAATGAAGGAAAAAGAAATTGGTTGAGACAAAAACAATAGATGTCTATTACAACCGCTTTTTAGAACAGAGAGCAAGTTGGAACGGATAGTATCAACCTCATGATAAAGGTGGTAAGAAGGTTTGTTTTCACCATTGTCTTCAGAACACACCAATTCTCCATAGTGAGACCACATTAGCCATTACTTAATAAATACTGGTGTTAGATGCAGGAACATTTGAGGGCGTGTTGTGATGAGTGACTCAAGGGATGGTGGCATTAGAATAGGGCAAGAAAACACATGAGGGTTCAAACAAACCATGAAGAAAAAAGATACTGAACATATTTTTGTATCAATGTAAAAATAATCCTAAGAAAAAATGTTTTAACAGCACTTTGGGTTTTTTTTAAGATAGTAGATAATGTGTCATTATACTTCTTAAAATAGACACTCAGTAAATGTTTCTTATAAGCGAAATTTATTTAGTTTCACTCTCAATATGGACAAAGCAATTGAAAGGTACACTATGATAACAGTAACATGAATGAGAAGTTTATCTGTAGAAATTCTCTCTCAAATAGTGTGGCAAGTAATTTATTCTGGTAGGAGACTATATATCACAGTATACCAAAGGAAGTCTGATGTAACCTAGGCTGCAAATCCCTGTGAGAGTTTATTTGTGACAGTAACCATCTCTGATTAGGAAAACAAAACTAAAATCCCCATATTCTTATCCAGGTCTCAAGTTGACTATTGTCCTCATGGGAATGGCCATGATGGTGTTAAAATTGTACCTGTTACTATGGACAGTGTAGCTATATTTTACTTTAGAAAAAAAACAGAATCAAAAGACTAAAAAACAAATTGTTCTAATTCTATCAACCTGTTTCCAGGGATCTCATAACAAGGAACTAATGTTAAGAGCCAAAGATTGTTACTGGTGGAGTAGTGGTATTGGCTGCTGATTCTGGGCAGTTGCAGCCATCTGTTCCCCAAAATTGTATTTTAGAAAGATATATAAAACAATTAGCAAGTTGGAATTCTATAGACTAAGCCAAGAAAATGCAATTCAGTTGAATTTGGTGCAAAATAAGGTTCATTTTAAATAAAAGAGGGAATAGAATAGAATTTGTCAGAAGCTGTTGGAGGTCAAAACAAACTACAATGTTTCAGTAGTGGAAATATTTCAAAGAGAGGTGGTGTTCTTTGACTAGAAAGACTATGTGGGCGATGAAAAGATTATGATACTAAAAAAAATAGAACATAGAAGGGCAATAAAAAGGACAAGGTTAAAAATATAAACAACGCAGTTTCTGTAGTATTCACATTTTGTTCTTCAGAACACATTGCAATAAATAGTCTTTATAAGCAGGTTCAGTAATGTCACTCATGAGTCATACTTCATACTAAATAGAGTCATTGAAAACAAACTGCTAAAATTCATCCAATTTAAAAGCAAAGTATGATGTCCAATCTAATCTAAGTCTGTGGGTCATGACATATATAAATACTGTAAGTAACTGTCATGCACCTCTTTGGATAGGGGTCTGCAGGGTGAATGCATTGAATGCAATGATCTGCATTGAAAGAAATGCAGATTCTGAAGGTCTGCAAAGCTGAAGGAAACCCTTAAGGATGTGATGATAAACATCTTAAAACAATATAACAAGAAAAAGAGCATAGAAGAGAATAACTATCCAACAAATACATAGATAACACAGAAGATACCACTAAACAAAGACCCATAAGACAAAGCCAAGCGGAGAGTAGATTCTACTGTACCAAGAAAGACAGTCTTTGCACCCACAAAGTATATAATGGACAATTGGCTAACAAATTTCTCAGATGCATATAAAATGATATCACTGTAGCTCTCTTTGACATCAATTAACAATATGCTTTTTACAAGAGTTTTTACCATGAAGATATTCTTCCTTAAAAGCAGAACAAAGCAAAATGAACTTCAGTGTCTCAAAGTATTAAAGTCATTTTTTCAAATGCTCCATGAAATTCAGAATCTGGTTTTGTTTTGCCTTATCAATAAAAGGTGGAAGTGTGGGAATGGATTTCTTCTTATATGATTATGTGGCTAGTTACATTATATAAAATAAATACATCTGAAGTACTTACTTGGGAAAATTGAAATTTAGGATTGTATTTATTCATTGGAATAATTTATTCTTAGATTCATGCAATCACCTTATCTCTACAAAAAGCCACCACTTTTTCTGGAGGTTTAGAGAATAAATCAGATTAGATAACAAAATAGGTTAGTTTTACTTAAAGGGTTTTTAGCTTAATATTTTTAAAAAATATTTATGTGTTTTTTAAATTAAGATAGCAGAAAACCACAAGTTTTTGCAGAAGGAATTCAAGATTTGGCTTTAAGACTATCTATATATTATGGTAATATAAGGTTTCCTTGTCAATTGTATTGTGGGACAAATAGAGTTTTGTACAGTAATTTTGTGTCCTCATTTCTATTAATCTTGTTCTTGTATTTCAGCTTTAGCATACTGCAACAGTCTTACAAAACCAGATTTACTTCCTCAAGTGATGACTAATCCCAAGAAGAAGATTGAACAAATATTTAGAATTCATGTATTTGCTGTACTAAATAAGGAAGAATATCTGCTTTCCCTAAATGTATGTAATAGGCATTCTGTTTGCTGTAATACCAAATGAGTGCTAGTAAACAGAAAAAATAATACTCTAGTACGTTTTCAATTCCTTTACTATGATTAAAGTTAAGAGCATGTAATCAGGGAGTGATAATTATTTTGTTCTATCAAATAGTAATCCTTTCTTAATGAGACTATTTCATTACTGCTGGTTTATTTCCTTATTATGATGTATTTATGATGATATGACCAGTTAAATTATGTGAAATAAAGATTTCAAAGAGTTTGGCATCAATAGGTATCAGATTTAAAACCCAACATAGAATAAGTGTGGGTATAAAATTAAAAGAGTATATGAACAGCAGTGACACTATCATTTTATATAGTTTTAAAACTCCCAAATGGTCTACTCATTTTTATTTCCACAGTCTTCACCCTATACCTTGAAACCTTCAGATTATACTCAGAAAAATCATTGCCATAACACTTGAAATAAAACCCATATTCTTCACTAGGAATCTTTTGTCTTCCTGCAGTATGTATGATTTACAGAGAAACCCCACATATTTTGGCTCTGTTTAACTCTGACCTCGTTTCCTATCATTTTTACCTCCTCACTGTGTTCCACCACTCATAGCTCTCTGCTCATCAGTCATCCCAACTCTCCCACTAGTCGCACTAGTGGATCTTTGCACTAGCTTGTCCCTGTTCTTGGAGCCTTCTTTACCGCCTAACAACCACCACTTTCTTTTCATCTCAACTCTAAAGTTATCAAGCAACACTTTGCTTACAACTCTCATCTAGTGTCAAGTGCCAAATTATTCTTTATCACATATCTATTATTTTAATAGTATTATTTAACAATCTCTGAAATTATAATACTGTTCATTTACTTGTTTGACAATTATCTGTTTTATTCATTACTACATTTCTAGTTGCTAGTACAGTGTCTGTCATATCTATGTATCTCAAAGTATTAAAGTCAATTTTTCAAATGCTGACTCTATGTGATGTGACAGACATATACCATTTATCATAATAAATCAAACTGCAGTTTAAGATAAGTTTTAGGAGAACCTATATATAATAATATATGATTTTTTAAAAAACCACATCAAAATATTGAGAAGAAGGGCAATGAGGATTTGGGGTAGAAGATAGCAGAGTCTCAACTTCTCACTAAAATGCATGAGGAAGGCTGAGGCTAGGACTCAGTGGCAGAGCACTTGCCTAGCATGTGCAAAGCAGTGGGTTTGATTCTTAGCACTACATAAATATGAAACAAATAAAATAAAGACATGCCGTCCATCTACAACTACAAAAAAATAAATTAAAAAAACTAAAATGCATAAAGAGAATAATGATAAATGTTCATATTTTGGGAGGTGATTTTTTCATAGATTGTTTATATTGCTACATTACTTATGGCAGATTTTCCTCCTCAACTCTTTTCAAGTATGTTCGTATGAGAATAGCCTTGGCAAAAATAGGTAATATCTCCATTTGGGGAAAAGGGCAGAATGTTTTTTTGCTATCAAGGTTAGTAAAGATAATGCCTCCCTCCAAATTACAGACAAACTAGTTTGCCAGAGGCTCCCTTTATAATACTGGAGACTTCCTAAGCTCCTCCATTGTGAACCACCCCACGATTGCAGCACCCACCTGTGAATCTACATTGTTTCCAAGGGTTTCTGGGGGAGTGTCACAGGATGCTCATTCTGCCTGTAGGGCCAGGAGGACTCAGTTTCATCATCTCTGACACAGGAGTCTTTTGTCTTCCTGCAGTACATATAACTGGCTAACTTGTTAGCTTGTGAGCTAGGTAAATTTTCAGAACTTTTAAAGTTCTTTACACAGCAATACACTAAGCTGCTGCCAAGAGAGAGAGAGAGAGAGAGACCATACTTAGTTGAATCCAATAGAAATTATCATTAGAATGTCATTGGTGGGATGATTTTTAAAATATATTCCTGGGTTATGCATTCTATGCATTCCTCCCTATGTACTTAATTAAATCAGTATTAATTACCCTACATTCTCCTGTTGTTTGCTGCTATTATGAGTTTCAAAGCCTCTGTGTATCTTTGTGACAATTAGAAGTTACTTCTGAGAAGTCCAAAGCTTGAACGTGGACCTTCTCTTTTCCATGTTCTCTGCCTGTACTTTTTTTAAAATGATGATTTCCTTTAAAATAATAATCCCATAAAGGATTGTTCTGGGAATTCAATATGTCAATTTTTATGAAATCTGAAGACCTATCTCTAGAGCATCACAGGCACCATCTAAAATTTGCTAAATTTAAAAGAAAACATAATATTATTTTTAAGTAAAAACAAAATTTGAAAAAAAAGGATGTTCTAATATTGTTAGGCTTTCTGGAAAAGGTATTTGAAATTTTCTTCCATTCCCATAGCAAGCAACCACTAAATATCCACAAAGCATGTACCCATGTCATGTCATGCATTTACTCTGTACATCTTACTCTTTAAGATGACCTAATCTTTAAACTAGTCTTTATTTCATAAAATAAATACATTTTTTCAGTATACACTCCATGCCAAAAACTGTTCTAGGTACTGGTCACTTGGCAGTGTGCCAAACAGACATGACTTTCTATACTTCAGTGCTTAAATTCTAGTGGAGTGAGGTCTTACCTCGGTGCTTACACATCCCTGATGTCTCTTATAAAGGACACCAGTCATACTGGATTAGGACCCATCTTAAAGGCTTCATTTTTTTTAAACTTAGTCATCCCCTTTAAGAGCTAAATTCCAAATACAATCAAAGTCTGAGGTATTGGGTTTAAGACTTCAATATATGATTTGCAGGGGCAGGGTGAGGGGGTTGAAACCAAATAGCCCATGATATCTCTTTTACAGATAGTTTGGAATTAAAACCTTGTTTTCATCTTCTTGAAACTTTTTCTCACACAAAGTAAATGAAGATCTGTAATGGAACTGGTCCATGCTAGGCTGAATTCACACACAGTACCTTGTTTTCAAAATTGTTAATTGCCAATTCCTGAAGTTGCAGCTGCTCCATGATATATGCGGAGTGGCATGTGCCTAGAAATTTGCTGATGAACATATTACAAGTGATGGATAAGGGAAAGAAGAGTAGTTTCTTTTTTGTCCTTGCCCATTAGAGCTCTACAAGGGAACACACCTGGTACCTGCATTGCTGTGGCCAAGACAACTGTCTGAGAATTGCAAGCTCTTCCCATACAACTGCTGTATGGCCGTGTGTGTGTCTGTGTCTGTGTTTGTGACTATGTTGCCTGCTTGAGACCTTCATATCTAATTAAAATGACTAATGGGAATATATGAAGCCTCTTTTAGAGACTCATATTAAGACTCACATTAAAGTCTTATTTGTCTATTCTGATCCTAAAACCAATTGATATTAGAGGGCAGGTAGGGTGCAAAGGGGGAAGAAAAAGTAGTCACAGAATTTCAACAAATACATTGAATATTCATCAAGGACAAAACTATGGCTTTTTCACACATGACCAAAGAAGCAGCATTTAAAAATCATGAAAGTAATAAATTGTAAGATGCAGATTGGGAACTATAGGGGATTCAGCATAAAGCATTCGTGAGGCATACAAATAATGAGATTAGGGAGGAAAATAGGGGTGGAGACCATTGAGGGTTCTGTAAGGCAAGTCAAGAATTTGTATCCTGTTTGTAGTCATGGCTTGTCAATTTAATTGAGAGGCTTGTGGTTGAAGAATCTCATAATCAAATGCGTTTTCTTGAAAATGAATTCCAGTGGACAGATGACAAACCTTTTAGTGCTTTCTTCTTTAGTACCCAGAGACAACCTTCTTCTGAGATACCATGAAACCAAGGTACTGTAATCTAAAACATTGATTTCATTGTGTGCTTTGGAAAGAAGATGTTTACAAATTATTCAGTGCAGGAAACAGGAAATAAATATGAATCTTCAGTTCATACAAGGTGAGCCTACCTGGGGTTCTATGCCTTAAGCCCTGGGGTGCTGCTGATCTCAGGTAAATATAAAGAGAAATTTTACCATGCGTATATCAGGAGACATGTGTAAGGAAAGATGCTTATTAATAAAGCACAGCCAAATCTGGGATCAACCGATGTGTTCCTCAATAGGAGAACGGATAAGTATTTGTGATACACTCTTACCTGAACCACAGATATTTAAATGTTCCAGAAAGGACTCAAACACACAATGCAGAGTGAAAGATTCAGTTACAAGTTTAATTTACTTCATAAAGATTGACAGTGTCTATGTAAATTTGTGCAAAGCTATGAAATGTTTTGTAGGGATACACAGATTTTCAAATATAAAAATGGTCTGATTGGATACTCTCCCAGTTCAAATCATCATGCGGCTGCTTCAAAATGGAAAGTGGGGGAAATTAACTTTGAGACAGGAAAACAGGCTTCTATTTTATTTCTAAACTCTCAAAACATGGCAAAATATACACCTACTTACTCCATGGTGGTAAGTACATACCTTACCGCCATGTGTTTCCTTAAATCTCTCTACTTTTCTATAATAAAATATTTCCAAATTCATTTTTCAAGATTTTTTTTTCTCATTGATGTATATTATGCTTTATACTTTACTCTGAATTTGTTTATTGATTTTTCATAACCACCTGTGATTAGATGGAAATAAGTGAGCACTTTTTTCCTTATTTCATTAACCAAGTCCCAAAGAGGGGGAGTGCCTAACCCTAAATTTTTCTGAAAATTATTAAAAGCTGAGATAAAAGTTTAACACCAGTATTTTTGAAAATAAAGTTAGTACCCTTTTCACTCTCCTACAGGGCTCCTATCAGTACTGGAAGAACTTCTGAACTTCTTCACAGTCAACAAGTAACACTAAAAGATGATTTAATGTTCTCCTTCTCCTTTCTGTACTCTACATTGTGTTTTGTTTGTTGAGAATATTAGAGAGCTAAGTTCTCTTGAATTTGGGTGATGGCTCACAATGCAGTGGATGAGGACCTTGCCTTGGCTTTGAATTTCAGCTCTGTCACTTCCCTACCCATGGGGACTTTGCAAGTCATTTATGTGTGCTCTGTATGCGTTTCCTTGTTGGTAGCTTGGGGAAAGTGATAGTACATGGGCATACGGTTATTGTTAATGAACTGGAGGATCCATTAATGTGCTATCGGTCCTATTGCAACTGTCACAACATGGGATAATAGAAGAAAGTTCCACTGTACAAAGTCCAGTCTAGTAAGGAGAAAGCATGAAATTAATCTCTGGGTAAACTGGTTGATGTCCTTTGTTAAAGAGCTATCCAACCTGTGGAATCTTAAGAAGCAGACGAGGAAGACACACCTTGAATAGATTAGCAAGAACACATTACACTGGTACAAAATTAAGCATATGTTCAAGTGAATTAGGCTTCATTTAAAAAAAAAAAGTGACACTACCCCTATGGGGAGAAGAGGAAAAATAAATGAAGTTGCTCTTCCCCTAGAAAAAGGGGACAATATTTTATTATTTTGACCAGTTGACCTTTAAAAATATTACAAGTCTATTCTACAGTCCATGTCACATAATGTATCCTACAAACACATAAAAATGTATCAGAGGCATATTCAAAGCCCAGGCATAAATGTGGTGCCCGAAAAAGCTAATTATGGCTTTGTGAAATAAGTGCGAAGAGCAGGTAGCAACACTCATCCCAAATTCTTCATTAGAGTGAGCATTAGAAAGCCCAATTTGGAAAAAAAAAATCAATGACATATATTCAAAGATGGAATCAATAGTTTTTTGTTTTGTTGTTGTTGTTGTTTCAATAGAGGCTGTGCACATTGCTTTTAGTACTATTGTAGAAACAGTGTCACTTCTATCTCAGTCTGATCTTCAAAAGCAAGTGACCTTGTTTGGTTTCAATAGAAAAATCTCTCATGAATTTGCATGGCCATGTTAGCTGTATAGTGTTGATTGCAAAGATATAAAACCAAATAATGCCATAAAACAGCCCTTTGTGCACATTGCCTTTTAAACTATTTGCATAAAGATGGACGGTGCATTGCTATGTGTATATAGTTAAACTCCAAATTCAAATGAAAGTATAAAGTCCTACTTAGGTTTCCCAGAGTTCAAAAAGAATAACCTATGTAACAACCTCACAAAGCCACTTAAAGAGAAGAAGCAAAATAAAGCATATCAAATTTGTAGAAAATTAGCATCTTGTTTGTTTGTTGGGTATTGCATGCAATATTCAAACAAAAACTTGACACAGGAAATATCTTTTATATGTAAGAAATATGAAAATAAATATTGTTGACACACTGTGTTTGGGATAAACAAGCAAAACTGCTATGTTTGTCAAATAACTCTCACATATATATAATGAACATAAAATTGAAGTTAAACAATCAACTATTAAGGCATAAAATACTTATTCATTAGCTCCCTTGGGAAAAGAAAAATACCACTGCATGTGATTGGAGATTTCTTCTCATATCTAATTGCCTCTCTCTCCCCTCTCTCTCCCCTCTTCTCCCATCTCTCTCCCTTCTCTCTCCCCTCTCTCTCCCCTCTTCTCCCCTCTCTCTCCCCTCTTCTCCCCTCTCTCTCCCCTCTTCTCCCCTCTCTCTCCCCTCTTCCTCCCCTTTCTCTCCCCTGTCTCATTGAGCCCAGAGGACTTCATGCATGCTAATCAAGCACTGTCTCCTCTATCTTCTCTATCCATGCCAAGTATGTTCACATGATCTCTATTTCATTGAAAAGTTTGTGGTTGTTAAATATGAACATTAAGAAGTTAGTACTTTTTCAAGAATCAACAAATGGGATAGTATCAAACTAAAAAGCTTCTTCACAGCAAATGAAGCAATCAAGAACGTGAAGAGAGAGCCTGCAGAATGGGAGAAAATCCATGCCACCTACATCTCAGATTGAGCATTAATCTCCAGGATATATGAAGAACTCAAAGAACTTAACCTCAGAAAAACAAATACCCCAATCAGTAAATGGGCAAAGGAACTGAACAGACACTTCACAGAAGAAGAAATATGATTGGTCAACACGAATATGAAAAAATGTTCAACATGTCTAGAAATTAGAGAAATGCACATTAAAAACATACTGAGATTTCATCTCACTCCAGTCAAAACTTATCAAGAATGCAAGTAACAAAAAATGTTAGTGAGGATGTGGGAAAAATAGGTACACTCATACATTACTGGTGGACTGAGAAGTGGTGCAACCATACTGGAAAGCAGTATGGAAATTCCTCAGAAAACTTGGAATAGAACCAAAATTGACCTAGTTGTCCCACTTCTTGGCATATACTCAAAGGACTTAAAATCAGTATACTACAGTAATGTAGACACATCAACATTTACAGCAGCTTAGTTCACAATAGCTAACCTATGGAACTAACCTAGATGCCCTTCAACAGATGAATGGATAAAGAAAATGTGGTACCTATATACAATGGAATATTACTCAGCCTTAAAGAATAATAAAATTATGTCATTTGTCAGTAAATGGATGAAACTGGAGACTATCATGCTACATAAAACAACCCAATTCAAAATAACCAAAGGCCAAATGTTTTCTCTAATATGTGGATGCTAACTCACAATAAGTGGGGGTGGGTGGAGGGAAGAATAGAAGTTCACTGGAGAAGGATGTAATTAGAACGATAGTAGAATGAATAATGAAACAGACATAACTTTTCCTATGTTCATATTTGAATACACAGCCAGTGTGACTCCACATCATGTACAACCACAAAATGGGAAGTTATACTTCATGCATGTATGATATTCAAAATACATTCTACTGTCATGTGTAACTAATAAAGAACAAATAAAAAATAATTTAAAAATTTAAAAAGAAGATAGTATTTTAATTATATTTGTATAATTAGAATTTAAGCATATTTAATCAAATCTTTAGCATAGTTTAAATAAATATATAGTTTAAATAAATGTATAGATAATCCACATATTTATAATCCACATGTTTTACTATTGACATTATAAAGCAGTATTGGGCAAATAATTCTGGTTTTCTTCCTTCCAAAATGTTTTGAAATAAGAGCTGCTTTATTTCATATGCTTGGAGAATGTACTAATTGACTTTCTTTTACTCTGAATTAGCCACAAAGAAAAGACCCACAAGATGGGCCACTTGCTTTAACTTCTATCATAACCAAGGACCAATGTGCCTCTCCGGGATGGTTTTTCTTTATTTTATTTTCTAATAAGGGATTTGATCTTTGGTAATAGTGTCCGACCTCTGATGTTCAATGGCACCAAAAGCTCTTTTGGAGATGACTGAAAGATGGATCACTCTAGGAACCAAGGAAAAGCTGTGCTGGGTGGCATACCAGATACCCTGACCACTTGAATCAGAATGGTTAGAAGTAAATTTTAAAACACATTTTATGTAATTGAAATAATCAATGCATTAGTAAGATTTCTATTGCCACTTTTCTCTATAACCACTAAACTCTCTTTCATTGCAAAACTCTGAATTATTTCCTATAGGTGATGAATCTGCAGGTGAAGTAGTACCAGTAGTGAAAAACTAACACAAGCAGCTCTCTGTAAATGTAAAGAACTCTTCCAAGAGCTGTAAATAAGTTATATTCCATTTATGCATAATGTGTCAAAATGCATTCTACTGTCATGTATAATTAATTAGAACAAATAAAAAGTTTTTAAAGTTCATTTTATTTAGATCTCACAAAAGCCCTTTCAAAAATGTTATACTAGCATATCCCTATGCAATGAGTCTAAAACCTTTCAATAATATGCATTATCCATTAATATTTGATACAAATAATATTCTTATACAAAGCTCATATAAATCTGCTAAAAAGCCACCAAACTGCTTGAATTTCTTAATATTCCCATTTAAAAGTAAACGACACTTTTCGCTAACAAGTCAGCAAAGACCACAATGTAATCATTCCATTCCTGTGAGAGGAGAAGGAAATGGAGATTTTCCAGCTTCTGATGAGAGCAAAAGGCCGTAACTTTCTGGAAAGTGATTTGTCAATAAATATTAAGAGCTTTAAAAATTGTATGTTGTAATATGTGTTCGTCAGTTTTCTGTCTCTGTGACAAATACTTGAGATAAGCGACTTGTAAGGAAGAGAGTTTTATTTGTACTCATGATTTCAGAGGTCTCAGTTTATGGTTGCTTGCTCCCGTTGCTTTGGTCTGTGATGCCTTGGTACCCCATGGCAGGAGAGTGTGGCAGAGGAGGCTACTCAGACATGATGGCTGGGGAGCAAAGGGAGAGAGAGAGAGAGGGGTGGGGGGAGAAAGGGGAGTCCCAATTGACCCCTAGGACAGAACCCCAGGGACCTGACTTCTTCCCACTAGACCCCAATTCCTATAGGTCTCACAACCTCCTTGTATAACCACAGACTGGTAAAGTGATGCCTCCGGCACATGGACCACTGGGAGAAATTTAAGATCCATAGAAGAATATTTTAGGACCTTCTCCAAAAGAGACAATTAGAAGTATACCTATTTCAGTGCATGGTTGTTTATTACAGTGTTACATGTAATTTCAAAATAATTTGAAAAATATAAAAACTGAAAAGTAAAATATGGAGGATTCATTTTTTAAAATATTAGAGTAAATTAAAATCAAATCTACTTCTAAATGTTTGGATTTTTACAACAAATTACAGTGTCATAAAAAATGAAAAGAAAGTTTATGTTAAGATCTCGGGCTGCTGTTGTGGCTCAGTCATACAGCCCTTGTCTCGCGTGCCTGAGGCACTGGGTTCCATCCTCAGCACCACATAAATAAATTAAATAGAAGGATTGTACCAGTCTACAACTAAAAAAAAAGTCTTGAAAAAATCTCAACTGCATATAAGTATATATCTATACACACACACACACACACACACACATATATATATATATGAGCAAAATTATATGTAACCACAAATTAACTATAAAGTACCTTCAGATGGAGTCCATTGGAATTATGATCAAATGTATTCTAAATTCCCATGTGATGACCTATGCTAATTTACACTATCTCCCTATTCCTTGGAATTTTTCAAATTCTGTACCATTTCTTCTCTAACATGTCTTTCCATGTACTCTTTCTCCAAATTTATTGATGTCATTTCCCTTGCATCAAATTAAAGATAAAGCCCAACCTTTTCACCTTTTAACTCACCACCCCCAAATACTTCTCTACAATATCTGTGAATATCTTAGCTTCAATAAACTTTTGAGGGATTGGAGGGTGGGTAATCCCTGTTACACATGGATACTTACCCTTCCTCTCCTATAGTCCTACCTTTTTTTTCCCCTCAGGGATCATGATCATGTTTATTATTATTATTATTATTATTATTATTATTATTATTATTCAAAACAATACAATGCTCTTGACATATCATATTTCATACATTTGATTCAAGTGGGCTATGAACTCCCATTTTTACCACGTGTACAGATTGCAGAATCACATGGGTTACACATCCATGTTTATACATACTGCCATACTAGTGTCAGTTGTATTCTGCTGCCTTTCCTATCCTCTACTATCCCCCCTCCCCTCCCCTCCCCTCCCATCTTCTCTCTCTACCCCATCTACTGTAATTCATTTCTCCCCCTTGTTTCTTTTTCCCCTTTCCCCTCACTTCCTCTTATATGTAATTTTGTATACCAATGCAGGTCTCCTTCCATTTCTATGCAATTCCTCTTCTCTCTCCCTTTCCCTCCCACCTCTAGTCCCTGTTTAATGGTAATCTTCTTCTCATACTCTTCCTCCCTGCTCTGTTTTGAGTTGCCCTCCTTATATCAAAGAAGACATTTGGCATTTGTTTTTAAGGGATTGGCTAGCTTCACTTAGCATAATCTGCTCTAATGCCATCCATTACCCTGCAAATACCATGATTTTGTTATTTTTTAGTGCTGAGTAATATTCCATTGTGTATAAATGCCACATTTTTTTATCCATTCATCTATTGAAGGGCATCTAGGTTGGTTCCATAGTCTAGCTATTGTGAATTGTGCTGCTATGAACATTGATGTAGCTGTATCTCTAGAGTATGCTCTTTTTAGGTCTTTGGGGAATAGTTCGAGAAGGGGAATAGCTGGGTGGAATGGTGGTTCCATTCCCAGCTTTCCAAGGAATCTCCATACTGCTTTCCAGATTGGCTGCACCAATTTGCAGTCCCACCAGCAATGTATAAATGTACCCTTTTCCCCACATCCTCTCCAGCACTTGTTATTGTTTGACTTCATAATGGCTGCCATTTTGACTGGAGTGAGATGGTATCTTAGAGTGGTTTTAATTTGCATTTCTCTGACTGCTAGAGATGGTGAGCATTTTTTCGTGTATTTGTTGATTAATTGTATATCCTTCTCTGAGAAGTGTCTGTTCAGGTCCTTGGCCCATTTGTTGATTGGGTTATTTGTTTTCTTGTTGTTTAATATTTTGAGTTCTTTGTATACTCTGGATATTAGGGCTCTATCTGAAGTGTGAGAAGTAAAAATTTGTTCCCAGGATGTAGGCTCCCTATTTACCTCCCTTATTGTTTCTTTTGCTGAGAAAAACAAACATCCTTTCTGGAGTTAACAACCAATAGAAAGGAAGGAAGGAAACTTCACTCAGCTCCAAGGAGAACTACAGAATTGTTTGTAAAGTTAACATTTTGAGGCAATATTATTTTAAGTATGACCCCTGGGTAATAAAACACTTTTAATATAATATATCCACCAGAAAAAGTCTCTGCAAAATAAACCTGTCAGAGATAGATAGGGAACATAACCATCAGGAGATATTTTTATTTTTTGATTTATTTTTTTTATTGTTGGTTGTTCAAAACATTACATAGTTCTTGATATATCATATTTCACACTTTGCTTCAAGTGGGTTATGAACTCCCATTTTTAGCCCATATACAGATATACACAATGGAGTATTACTCTGCATTAAAAAATGACAAAATCATAGAATTTGCAGGGAAATGGATGGCATTGGAGCAGATTATGCTAAGTGAAGCTAGCCAATCCCTAAAAAAACAAATGCCAAATGTCTTCTTTATTTTTTGATTTAAAATATAAGATTTGCAAATAAACATAGATACTTGCAGACTGGATTGTCTACACTTTAAAAGGAATTAGTATTAAGAAAGCACATCATAGTGCAGATTTTTTATCACATTTTATCACAATGAATGATAGTGCTTAGATTGGTAATCTTTGATTAGGGAAATTTTTTTAAGACCAGTCTGAGTGCCTCTAAAGTTTTTATCTCTATAACTGCAATTTTTTTTGTTGTTTCACTTTACAAATGTGTACGATGTCAATTGCTAGTGTTTCTGAAGATTTATTTATCCAGGAAAGGAAGTACTTTGACTCATAAAGGCAATTTATATTTTAATTACTAACTTGGCATAACACTTGGTCACACTGCCAGCGCTATAAAAAATAATACCAATTATTTAAGTTATTAAAAATGTGAGGTCAGGAATTTCTCAGATCACTAATTATTTCAGGTTGTTTATTTCAATTTTATTTTAAAAATTAATAGAAGTTCAAGTGCAATCAAAATAGGCAGAAAAAGATTATTCTCTTGAAAAAAAATTCTGGCATCCCTGAATGCCAGCTTTTATAGAACAGAATTTAATATAAAAATAAAACAACTCCCAACCATTTATGCTCACTGTAAGCTGAGGAATAGGATAAGCAAATGGGACTTTTGCAGGTAATAGGTTTTGATTTTGAAGTAAACATTACTTACAAATTGTTTTATGTATCGTAAGGTCCCAGGCACTATGATTCAAAGGGAAAGCACAATATCTATTGCATAGTCATTCTCCTTAAGAGATCCATGACTAATTTAGGGAGGAATCTATGATAAAATGTAAGTATAATCCTTCATGATAAATTTAATGAGAGAAGTATGACCACAGGATGGTGAGAACCTCAAGTACACTAAATGGTCAGAAAGACAAACGTCAGCCCAGAAGGACTGATGAAAATAAGATACCGGGGAAGGATGACCTTCCAAAAGGAAAGGAAAACATAATCAGATGGAAAAGAAAGCTGAGTCCCCAAACATGGCTTAAAACCTGTTGCAACATGGGTATTTTCCAACAACAGAGGCTAAGGAAGGAGACAGAAGTCCTCATGGAGTCATTATCCATCCACTGAGATTATTAAATGGCTGTCTGTCAAATCTACATGAATAACAAAACTAAAAAAAAAACAAAACACGGTTGGTTGCAGACTGGATTCATAAGCCTTGGCCTTGTTCCAACTCTTAAGATATTCTCTCCAGAGATATGGAAAGTGGCCAATGTTCCACATGAAGCAGATTAAATATGCAAAAGTAATATATGAATTTTCTCTAACATACTAGTTTTGCAATATTATTTGGAAAAGGTTTTAAGGATGATTAAGTTAAATCATTTTCAACAAAATTAAGAGGATGCGTATCTGGTCAGTAATTTGAAAATAAGATAATTTGAACCACATTACCATATTAATAGAAGAGAGAAAGGAAAAGAGCAGGAGGAAAAGAAGAAAAAGAAAAAAAAATAACACCAAGAATGAAAATTTTTAAAAAATCAATGGGCAAATTAATTAAACAGCCACCTCTCAAAAGAAACACAGCTGGCCAAAAACGATATGAAAAAAAATCCTCAACATCTCTACAATCAGAGAAAGGCAAAACAAAACTATACTGAGATTTCATCTCATTTCAGTCAGAATGAAGCCATCAAGAACGCAATAATAAATGCTGAAGAGGAAGTAGAGAAAAGGAAACATTTTTACTCTGGTGGGGAGGGTTGTAAATTGGCACAACTACTATGGAAATCAGTATGGATATTCCTCAAAAGACTAGGCATGGAACCACCATTATGACCCTGCTCTACCATTCCTTGGTATTTATCCTCAAGAATCAAAGTCATCATACTATAATGATACATGCATACCTATGCTTATAGCAGCACAATTCATAATAGCCAAACTATAGAAGCAGGCTATGTGTCTATCAATGGAAAATGATGAAGAAAATGTGGTCTATATGTACAATAGAATTTTATCCAGCCTAAAATAAGAATAAAATTATGTGATTTTCAGGAAAATGGGTGAAACTTGAGAGCATTATGTTAAGCAAAATAAGCCAAATTCAGAAGGTCAAGGGTCATATATTTTCTCTCATATGTGGAAGCTGAAGAGAAAAAAAGAAGAAGAAAGGGGGTGTCTTATGAAATTGCAGTAAGACCAGTAGAATAAAGAAAGGGGACCAAGGGGAAAAGTAGAGAGGAACTGGGGAACAAAATAAATATAATTATATTATTCTTTTGTATACATGTACAGAAATGTAATGATGAATTCACTATTACGTATAATTATAATGCACCAATAAAAATTATAATCTGAAAAATAAGTAAAGTTTTACAATGCATAATGTACTTATAATTTCATTGTAGAAATTTCAGTGTGTAGAATATTTTAAAAATATAATTTTAATACTTCCTGATAAGAAATTACAGCTCAGAAGACTAAATAAGTTTCCCAAGGTCATAGAGATAAAAGCAAAGTGTCAGAGCTGAGACATCTATCCATCTTTTTCCCATGCCCACTATAGCAATTCATGTATGGTAAAGGACTGCTGAATGCATATTTGTTACCTCCTAAAGAAACATCCTGGACCTATCTGGTTTATTGTTATTTTTCCCCCATTGGAAATTGAACCACGGGCCTTGGGCATGCTAGGTAAACATGCTGCCCCTGAGCTACATCCCCACACCCCGGGGCCTATAGGTCTTCAAATATCTCCTGCATCTAATTCCTTTACATTTTTGTAACTGCATCTTCACGGACATTTGTTCCTTCAGCCCCATCAGCCATGAGTTAAATGGTGTCAACTGTTTAAGTAACAGAGAAAAGGCTCCAGACACAAATCCTAACTCACACAAGTTCTAAGGACACAAAAATAAAACCTTGTATCCAATTACTCAGCCATTCTGGACATATCCCTCTGAGATGCAGCGGATCGTGGGGTTGAAATGTAGGAACAGAGTGTCTGGGTTTGAACTTAAGGAGGTAATCTGAATACCCAATTCTCTCATCTGGAAGTGAGGATACGGAGTGTATCTATTGAAATATAATTGTGCTAACTTATTTTAAGCTCTTCAAAAAGTCAGTGCTTTTAATAAATACTATGCATAATACATCTTTATTACAATTTTACTTTACTATATATCCTGCAAATGTTGGAAACAATTCACAATTTTTATAGCTATGGAGACATTGGAGATGGTGGCAGGGCGGGGGAAGTGAGTCTAGTAATTTTTACTAGTGAATTATTTATTCCAATTGGGACTTTTAGAAATATTAATTTAAAAAATAACAGTCAGTAGAGCCATTCTAGGTCAAGAGAGTAAAAGCCCTCAGAGTGACCCATCCTCAAGAATGAAAAGCTTTGGGTGAAACTGAACATCAAAGATTGAAAATCATTACCCAAGACTTAGTCTCTTATTAAAAAGAAGAGGAAGAGGGAGGAGGAAGAAGGGGAGGAAGAGGGTGAGGCTATAATCCCAGAGAGATTAGATAATTTGCCCAGGGTGATGAAATATGTTCATAGAATTGAATTCAAGTTTTCTCCTCCACTCTCTGATCTTCTCATTGCCACACCATGCTGTAGGTACCCACATGCACTGCGATGTATCAATGCAGCAGCTGCAGTTTATGTATGGCAGAGGACTGATGAACATATATTTGTTATCACCTAAAGGAACATACTGGTCCTGTAGTTTCCTCCTCTTATCATTGAACCTATTACATGGAGGCATTTAATTATCATTATTGAAGCAACATTGTAAAAGTGAGTAAAAAACTTGAACACAAAATGCATTTTGGCAGGGAGGAAAAAAAATTATGTAAATAATATTCTTCCTGGGAATATCATAAAATTAGTATATTAGTGATAATTTGGGGAACATTTTAGGTGATTTAAACTATTCCTATAGATCATCTCTTAGTCACCTTCCATGTTTCCAGAGAGAATTTCTTTAGAACTGGATTGGGGCCATGAGTTTATATATCCACAGTTTTGATTTCATTTATAAATTTTGTTCTACTTATTAGAAGTGATATTTCTTATGCAATTTCACCTCTATCTGCTAGTATATGATGCCTATATCTTATCATCAGTGGAAGGAATATTTGTACTTGTCCAAAGCAATTAGCATTTGCAACAACAAAAAAAATCCATTTGATTGGAAACAGTATGAATGCCAATATCAACAGAAGAAGGTGACAGGAGACAGGACAGAGGTAGAAATCAAAACATTTTAAATTCAGCATAATCTGACTAAAAAGATTTATCTTCTTTCTTGTTTTCTTTCCTTCCTTCCTTCTTTTGGCATTAGAATAGAATCACTGAAATCTCATGTTATAGTTAAAACACACTCACTGCACCGAACAGAAGAAGGGAAAATTCTCCCATCATCCTTGTGACCCATGGTTGTACCATTTCTGAATATTTTCTAAGTACCCTTTTAGTGTGGGATCCAGTAATGTCAGAACAGAAGCAACCAGTTTGTGCTATGTGGCCAGGAATAAATGACATTTGATTATAATGTGTAAAGGACACATGGCATATCTAAAATCTAGCTCCAGAAGGGATGTCCAAAATGCACTTTAAAACAAGGTGAGGGAGACGGGCCTGGCAAGGCTGAGCTCGGTGCAGCTTCAAGGAGAGAAAGCAGCTTGCATTCTCTTCTGCCTCCTGTACAGTTGCTTTCAGAACCACAGATATATTATCTCTGCTGCTGGCATAAAATTTTAAAAGTTGATTGAGGAATCATTCTTTTGCAATGCAAAATTCTGTTTTCAAGTAGCAAATCACAAGGATTTTTCAGAAAATCTATCAAAGAAAAGAAAATGAGCTCTCCATTGGAAAGTAGTTAAGAGTCTAGCAGTATGATAATTTTTCATTATTTTCATTACTAAAATAGATATAAACCAAATCAAAATCGAACAGAAATTTGCTTCATTTGATAATCTGTGACAGTAAATCACTTTAATCCTTACCTGTGAACTTGATTTAATATTCACTATATAGGGCCATAATTATTCTTTTCTCATTGTTACAACTCCGTATTTTTTAATGTTTTCTTGCTCTTAAAACAATGACTTTGTCTAGCAACTATGAATGTCAAAGTAGTTTTCCTTCAGTTTTAAGTGGAGACACTGTGTTCTTTTTCTGTTTGTTTCAGCATTTTGCAGGGAAATTTAATCATGTTAAAAATAAGAAAACCTTTCAGATTTTCAACCCATAAAAAAAAAAGGTTAGAGATACTTAAAAAATAGAAGTGCTTACTTCAAAAAAATTACAGAACTCCTGAAATTATATTCTCTGTACACAACAGAATTGAATGGATCTTCCTGGACAATAGGTTAACCTAAGTGTTCCATTCCCCATCTGTAATGCGATCGGGAACATATAAATGTGTTTTGTTTTCTATCGATTTGTTCCTCTTATCAAGTAAAGATTTATGCCTTGTTTTCCAAACAGCCTTGAGATGCAAACTGCTTCTTTGATTCCAGATATTTCAATAGACCCATACAGAAATCAAATGCCTTGTTTTCTTCAAGTTCATCGCTGATGTCAGGGCATTTTAATGTCACTTTTAGATCCATTAAAGAAATTAAACAAATTATCATACATCCACAAGCCAGAGACTTAAAAAATATATATATATCAATCCAAACCTTAAGAAATTGGGCCACAAACCAAAAAAAAAAAAAAGACCAAGGCCATTTTGATTTATAAATTTCATCTGTATTGGGTTCCAGGAGTTATTAGTGAATTGTGAAGATAATTGAATTTCTTTCTATTTTGAAAATGGTTTTCATAATGTTTATTTTCTATGATGACCTAAAAAAATTAAATAATGTGTTGTAATGCAGCTTTAGTAATGTGTACAGAAAAACACAGCATTCTTCTAGTTGAGATGTCAACCATATTTTCCTTCCCCCAGTGTAACAACAGCTGGGGGAGCACTTCGTCCCCTTCCTACACCCAAGTCTAAGAGTGAAAACTTGAATAGTAGAAATGAGAGTCTCCGTGCTTCACCTGCAGCAGGCAAAGCAGTCAAAGCCTCACTGAATTCGCAGTCAAGACAGAGGGAGTCTCCTTAGCCAGCCTTAACCCTTGGAAAGACAACAAGGAGGCACTAAGACAGGAGAGATTCTCAATTGCTGGAGCACAGAGGCCAGTGTTGAGGGAAGCTGTGTTGTGTGTGTGTGTGTGTGTGTGTGTGTGTGTCCGCACACACGTGTGTAGAGATAAAGACAGAGAAACAAAACCAATAGGATATATGTATATATAGCAGGAGATAAGAAATTGGCTGAGATAATTAGGCAGCTGGCAAGTACCAAGATCTGCTGGGTGAGTTGAAAGACTGAAGATCCCGGGGGGTGCCAATGTCTTGGTTCCAACACAGAAGCAGAAAATTAGCTGATATCCCAATTTGAAAGCCGTCGGGTGGGGGGAATTCTCTCTCACCTGGAGGAAGGATTACCTTTTTGCTCATTCAGGGCATGAACAGAGAGGTTGTAGTCCACTCACACTTGGGAAGGAAAGGTGCCCTATTCAGTCTACCAATTCTTACATTAATCTTATACAAATCTACCCTCACTGAAACACCAAAAAATTATGACTGATCAAATATCTGGACATCCCTTGGTCCATTTCAATGGCTGCACATACCACTGATCATTCCAATATGCAAAACATTAATAAACCTGACAAGAGGGACCATGAAGACCTTAGTGCATCCTGGTTCTCTTTCCAAGAAGGTCTATGCTTAGAGTGATTGCTGTGTCCCTTCTGCATCAACAGGTACCACAGTGAAGTTCTGGAAATGCAGGCATGAAGGTTAAGGAGTAGAAAATGACAGCAACAAGTTCTGGTCACTCAAGGTTAGTACTTTAAGAATCATTAAAATATGTACCCTTGGGCTGATAGCTTTTCTTTCTGATCTATATAAATTGAGGAGAGTTTAGAGACAGGTTTTTATTCTGTTTTCCAAGTGATTCTGGTGATGAAAACACTATAGTTAAAGGGCAAATAAATATTTAAACTGAAAACAATCAGACAGTAAAGACTTTTGCTTTACTATGTAAGCTGTGGCTATTGCTCATTTCCAAAGCTATTTACCAACTTGCATGGAACTGGAGATACTCTTGTAACATAGTCAGTGGTCCTCACACATGTATTCACACTCAAATCCACTGCCATTGAAAGAGAAAATATAGGCACTGATAATTATCCCTTTTGCTAATATCTCATATGAGCAAAAGGATCCCAAAATAAATACCAAGATATGGTTCCCCAATTTCATAGTATCTGGTTTGTCATTGGTCATGTAATGTCAAATTCTAAAATCTTGAGCACCCCAGCAATGGCATAACAGGGATAGGAGAGTCCAGACCAGGGCCTGGCAAACTACTGCTGGTAGGTTGGACATTGGGTTTGGTAAATAAAGTTTCACTGGAACAGAGTCTTGCTGATTCTTTTTTTGTATTGTTTATCCTGCTATTCACATTAAGACAGCAGAGTTGAGTAGCTGCTGTAAAGCATGTATGTACCACAAATTCAAAAATATGTAGTCTAACTCTTAACAGAAAATATCTGGGAGGTAGGTTATTGAATAAGTATTTTTTTTTTCTTTTCTATTTCTTCATTGGTGCATTATGATTATACACAACAGTGGGATTCATTGTGACATCTTTACACATGCAAATAACATAATTGTTCAATTTCTTGCTCTAGTTCCTCCCTTAGCCCTACCCTCCCCGCCCCCCCCCCCCCTCCCCGGCCCCTTCCTCAACTCTACTGGTCTCTCCGACCAGGTAAATTTTGAATGTTTACTATATACTTGGTGCTAGGGATATGGACATGGGAAAACAAGAAGACAAAGATCCTTGACCTTTTAGAGTTTATGCTTAATGGTCAGCTCAAGTCCTCTTTTTCCAAAACTTAAATGTCACAATGTCACTCTCCCCCTACTTTTTCTTTTTCTTTCTTTCTTTTTTTTTTTAGCTATAATGGGGTATAATTGACAAATAGGAGTCATCTATATTTAAGGTAAAAAAACTTGATGTATTGATGCACATTTACATTTTTGAATGTTTAGCACAAACTAAGATATCCATTAGTTCACATGGTTACCATTTTTTTTGTGGTGAGAACACTTGAAATCTACTCTCCACAAATTTTAAGTATACAGTACAATATCATTAACTACAGTTATGGAAAGCGCATCAGGTCTGGAGAACTGATTGATTCTGCATAGCTGAAACACTGCAGGCTTTGACCAACAGCACCCATGTCCCCTCCCCAATCCTTGGCAACCTCTATTCTACAATTTGCTGCTATCTTCTCTGTCTTTTAAAAATACCTGTTACATTAAAACTGCTCTTGGTAACAGAAATCTTCTCATCATGTGCTTTATTACTCTTGTGGATTAAGGCACAGGTAAACTCTAAAAGATTAAGGATCTTTTTCCTTTGATTTCCCCATTTATATTATTACTACGATAGTATACAGCAGACATTCAAAAACTACTTGGTCAATAATCTGCTTCAAAGAATTTTTGTAAGACTTGAAGACATATGGTATTTTCTGAAGAATTTTACTCTTTCTTAGAAAGGGGGCGGGGGTGATAGACCAGGATAATGAAGTCTCCTTTATATCAAAAAAGACTGCTGCGCCACCTAGAGGATAGACTGGGCTTCACAGGATTGTTTTGTCCTCCATTACTAGTTGAAGTGAAATTGAATTGGAAGGCTGGAAGTGAAGGCTAATGATACCATCCACTGCGTGGGTCAGCATGAGTATTACATAAGAGGGTACACAAAAAAATGTTCAGCACAGTCACTGGCACAGGCACACAAGCTGCAAATATTTGCTTACAATGTCAAATAGTGTAATATATTCAATAGGTTTACACCTAACCAAAGTTCATAGTCTTTATTTCTGATTTTTAAGATCCAAACCTTGATTATTCAGCACCTTCATCCTTTTGCCACACAATTGTGTCTCACTCTCTACTAGAAAACTGTAAGCTTCTTGGGGGTAAGTTCTTTAAGTACTAAATTCATCTGTTTTTTTAAACTAGTATTTGTGATATAGCAAGCATTCAACAATCTTTTTTGAACTGAAATGAGAAAACAGTGGGGAATCTGAAAAACAGCCTAACAAATGCTTGAGTAGATATTTTCAAGTACTCTCAAATCCTATTTTTTGGATAAAAAAATAGATTTTTTTGAAAAAGAAATAACATTGTAAAAATAGTTTGTGCTACGTGTCTGCCCATTTGAAATAGCATTTTGTCACATGGAACTCATGAGGGCGGTACAGAACTTAACCATTACAATTATGTTATTTGTCTCATGCTGTTCTGGCAATCAGTGATACAGTTGTCTCCCCATAACTTAAGAGAAGCACAACTTTGTCATACCAAGATGACATTCAGTAAAATAAGTTTTTTACCAAGAAAAATGAGATGCCCCAGAGAGTGTGGAGGCTGCACTTCTTTCTTTCAGGTTAATGTGACCCATTAATACATTCAGGATTTCTGGTGCATTTAAAATTGGTTTATTAAATTCTACTGCAAAGATAAAAAAAAATCTTCAAAAAGTGTCATAATCCATTTTAAAGGGAATTCTGAAAATTAAAGCAAGGGAGCCCCCTTGTGGACTGATTCGAGTGCCATGCACAATAAATTATCAGGTAAATCAATGATTTCATTAGTATTTAGGAGAAAAAATCAACAGTGACTAAAATGCGATGATTTATTTGTAGGTGAATCTGATGGAATGCATCATAAATGGATGACAGACTATTTTATTTGTGCATGTGTGTGCACATATGTGTAAATAGTATAATACAAAGTAATTCCTAAAGCCAGCACTGCTTTGATGAATCCTAGACTTGGGAAAAACCAACTGTGGTAGCCTTAAGTACTGTTCTCCAACTAAGCAACCCAAATAATTGATCCCAGAATCAATGGCTGTTTATTCAAGAACTCTAAATCATAATTGGCATTAGAAACTCAATATGGGGAGAGAGGAAGATGGTGGAATAGAGACGTTGCTTCCCTGGAGACTCCGTGGTGCCAAACCAAGAAAAGCAGTTAGACAGCTTTCAGACATACAGCTTTTCAGTGGGTGAATGGACAAAAATTAGGGGGTACTTCACCGGAATTTCATACTGGACATTGAAAACAGATCAGGAACACAGGAGATCAAATATACTAAAATAAGGAAGAAAACTCCATTGCCACAACCATGCTACAAGCCAGAACAGTCCCCTCCACGAACTCAGTAAGCAATAAGGGAATTAAAGGAACCTGCATTCTTGGGGGGCCTGAGGTGTTTTGGGGTACAGTTTAGAGATTAAAGACACTACACAATTAAACTATAAGGTGCTCTACACAATATCCTTGTACGAGAAAGAAACCACATCTCTCTGGTCTGTATGTGAAGGAGAGAGGAAGGAACCATTTTGCAGCTGCTGCACAGAGGCCAGCAGCTAGGGAAGCTGATTTGTTGTAGCCCCAAATCTGGCCTGAAAAACAAGCTGGGCAAACCCACGCTTCGTGATAGAGAGTGTGCCTAAGTGATCAGGAGAAAATCAAGCATGGAGAGGTTAACACAGGGGAATGCTGGTCACAGAAACCCACCCACTTTCTCCCTCCCCTTCCAATGTGGCTGCATACAGGACTAGCTGGATAAGAAGTGCCTGATCAGGAATTTGAAATGGCAGGGGTGGAAGAGATTGAGTTTGGAGATTTAACCAGAGACCAGGGTTGGTGGGGTCCACATGCAATGTAGTTGGTTAAGAATTGGCTCCTACACCACATGAATGGAATACAAAGGAGATAACTTGGGGGCAATCTTTCAGTATGGACTAGCAATTGCTAGGCCACGGAGGTGTGCTGATTTAAAATATTCAGACAAACTGGCATTCAGAAAAGAGACTGAAGTACACCTAAGCCTAAACCCTGTCTTCAGGAGTTCAACCTCCAGGATTAATCTTGTCACTCTAGCAGCCTCACACTGAGAGGGTGGAGAAGGCATCACACCCCAGAGCTAACATTGCAGAGAAGGTAAGCTGAAAATCTATCTTTTGATCTCCAATGGAAACAATTCTTCACTTTTTCATCAAGTTCTTTTTTTTTTCTTTTTTCTCTAAAATTTCTACCATTTTGAAACCAATTATTTTTCATGCATCAGTTTGTTGAGTACTAGGATGTCTGATTAGTATATTTAAGTTTGGTTTTGTATTCTTTATTTTGATTTTTTTCTTAATATATTAATTTTTTTTAATTTTTTACTTTATATTCATGTTTTTCTCTCACTTATCTGTTTCCTTTGATTCTCTTTCTCTCTTTTCTTCTGCTAACAGCCAAACTCTATTTTCTCCCTCTTTCACTCTTTCTTTAATTTTTCCCTTCCATCTTATCTCTTCCTTCCACAAAATCATCATATCCTATACCACTTCTATTCTCTCCTCATCCACCATTTGAAATTGTAAACACTCTTTTAAACTTACTGTTTTTATTATAGGCAACAACTGAACATACTGTTTCTGTTTATTGCAACAAAAATGTAGAAATCTTAGAAGGAGATATTTGATTTAAAATGGTATATTGTTTGCATTGGTTGTTGTTATTATCTGCCCCCCCCCCCCAAACTGTGAGGTACTGGAAACCTTCAGGGACACTACAACTCTATAAGGTAGAAACTTTATTGCCCCAGATCCATACTGCTAGATGAATAGAAACACAAACAACATGAGAAAACAAGGGAACAAATCACCTGAAACAAATCAAGATGTTCTAATAATGGAACCCATTGACACCATAGTGGAAGAAATGTCAGAGAAAGTTTAGAAAGTACATAATTAAACTGCCATGAGATAAAGGATTATGTAAGGAGTGAATTCAGAGAGAAATACAGGAGGTGAAAAATCACTTCAATAAAGCAATAGATTTTGAAATGAAATCAAGCAGAAATGTTTGAAATAAAGGAACAATAAACCAAATTAAAAATTCAATGGAAAGCATGCACAACAGACTAGACCACTTTGAAGACAGAGTTTCAGGCAATGTATGCAAAATATATAATCTTGAAAATAATGTTGACCAAGGAGAAAAGATGTTAAGATCATGAACAGAATTTCCAAGAAATAAAGGATGACATGAAAAGACCAAATTTAAGATTTATCAGGATACATGAAAGTACAAAGGTACAAACCAAAGAATGCACGATCTTTTCAATGAAATAATATCAGAAAATTTTCCAAACCTAATGAATGAAATGGAAAATAAAATTCAGGAGGCTTACAGGACCCCAAATATACAAAATTACAACAGACACATACTAAGGCACATTATTATGAAAATGCCTAACATACAGAATAAGGATAGAATTTTCAAGACTGCAAGAGAAAAATGTCAGATTACATTCAGAGGGAAACCAATTGGGACTGGTATCTCAGTTGATTTCTTAACCCAGACCCTCAAAACTCAGAGGTCTTGGAATAATATATAACAAGCTCTGAAAGAAAATGAATGCCAACCAACAATACTTATACTCAGAAAAATTAAGCTACAGATTTAAAAATGAAATGAAAACCTTCCATGGTAAACAAAATCAAAAGAAATCATAACTAGAAAGCCTTCACTACAGAACAGTCTCAGCAAAATATTTCATGAAGAAGAGATAAAAAATAAAAGTGAAAACCAGCAAAGGGAGAAACTACATTAAAGGAAGAGTCAATCAAAGGAGAAACTAATTCAAATTATAAAACATAAATAAAGCAAAATGTGTGGGTACAAATTATATCTCAATAATAACTTTGAATGCAAATGGCCAAAAGCCATCAATCAAAAGACATAGACTAGAAGATTGGATTTTTTTTAAAAAAGTCCCAACAATATGCTATCTCCAAGACTGCCCTCATAGGCAAAGACATCCACAGAATGAAGGTGAAAGGATGGGAAAAAATATATCACTCACATGGATCTCGTAAACAAGCAGAGATTTCTATCCTCATATCAGAGAAAGTGGACTGCAAGCCAAAGTTAATCAGAAGGGACAAAGAAGGATATTTCATACTGCTTAAGGGAATTATACATGAATAAGACATAGCAATCATAAAAATTTATGCCCTAAACAATGGAGCATCTATGTATATCAAACAAACTCTTCTCAATTTCAACAATGAAATAAATCAAAACACAATAATACTGGATAATTTTAATACTCCTCTATCACCACTGGATAGATCCTCCAAACAAGAACTAAACATAGAAACTAAGGAACTAAATAATACAATCAATATTTTAGACTTAACATATGTACATAGAGTATTTCATCTGTCAATGATCTAATACAGTTTCTTCTCAGCAGCACATGGATCCTTCTCTAAAACAGAGCATATTTTATGCCACAAAGCATCTCTTAACAAATGCAAAATAAATAGAGATAATGCCTTGCATTCTATCAGATCATAATGGAATGAAAGTTGAAATCAACAATAAAATAAAATATAGAAGCTACTCTAACACCTAGAGACTAAATAATATGTTACTGAATGACAAATGGATACCAGAAGACATCAAGGATGAAATTTAAAAAATACTTAGAGGTAAATGAGAATAGCAACACAACATATCAAAATCTCTGGGACACTATAAATATAGTTCTTAAAGGAAAGTTCATTGTGTTGCACTCATTCATTAGAATGGAAAATCACCAAATAAATAACCTAACATTACATCTCAAAGCACTAGAAAAAAGGAGATCAAATCAACACCAAAAGCAGAAAAAGACAGGAAATAACTAAAATCAGAGCTTAAGTCAATGAAATTGAATAAAAAGAAACAATTCAAAAAATCATCAAAACAAAAAGTTGATTCTTTGAAAAAACAAATAAAATTAATAAGCTCTTAGCTACACTAACAAAGAAAAAGAGAGAAAAAACTCAAATAACTAAAATTCATGATGAGAAAGGAAATATCACAATGGATACCACTGAAATTACACATGATGTCTTAGATTTTTCACTGCTATGACTAAAGAGTCTGAGCACAACTGTAGGGGAGGAAAAGCTTATTTGAGGGCTCATGGTTTCAAAGGTCTTAGTCCAGAGAAGGATGGCCCTATTCCTCAGGGCTGGGGTGAGACTGATCATTAGGGCGGGAGAGGAACGGCAGAGGAAAGCAGATCACATCATGGTGATCAAGAAGAAGAAGAAGAAGAAGAAGAAGAAGAAGAGAGAGAGAGAGAGAGAGAGAGAGAGAGAGAGAGAGAGAGAGAGAGAGATAGATTCCACTTTCCAAATAAAAATATATACATCAAAGACATGCCCTAACACCCACCTCCTCCAGCCATACCCTACCACTTCAATTACCTCTCAGTTAATCCCTATCAGGGGTTTAAATCACTGATTTAATTAAGACTCTTACAACCTAGTAATTTTTTTTCAGAACCTTCTTGCATTGTCTCACACGTGAGCTTTTGGGGAACACCTCACATCCAAACTATAACACATGATAAACAGAATCTATTTTGAAAATTTATATATACAATAAAATAGAAAATTTTAAAGACACTGACAAATTTCAAGAGTCATATCAGCAACCTAAACTGAATCTGCAGGACATACTCAATTTAAACAGACCAATTTTAAGCAATAAAATAGAAGATACCATCAAAAGCCCACCAACTAAGAAAAGCCCAGGACAAGACAGATTCTCACCTGAGTTCTACCAAACCTTTAAAGAAGAATTAACATCAATACTCTTCAAATTATTCCATGAAATTGAAAAGGAGGGAACCCTTCCAAAGTCATTCTATGAAGCTAGTATCATCCTGTTACCAAAACCAGACAAAGAAACATCAAGGAAAGAAAACTTTATACCAATATCCTGCATGAACATAGATGCAAAACTTCTCAATAAAACTCTGGCAAATCACATACAAAAACATATTTAAAATATAGTGCACCATGATCAAGTGGGGTTCATTGCAGGGATGCAAAGTTGATTCAACATATGGAAATCAATAAACATAATTCATCACATCAGTAGACTTAAAGATAAGAATCTTATGATCATCTCAATAGATGCAGAAAAAGCAATTGACAAAATATAGTATATGCTTTCATGCTCAAAACACTAGAAAAACTAGGGAAGTAGAAGCATACCTCAATATTGTAAAAGCTATCTATGTTAAATCCATTGCCAACATCATTCTAAATGAAAAAAAAATTGAAAGCATTCCCTTTAAAAATTGGAACAAGACAGGGATACACTTTTTCACCACTTTTATTCAACATTGTCCTTGAAACTCTAGACAGAGCAATCAGGAGAAAGAAAGTAAAGGGATATGAATAGGAAAAGAAGAATTCACAGTATCCCTATTTGCTGATGACATGATTCTTTATTTAGAAGACCCAAACAATTCCATCAGAAAACTTCTAGAACTAATAAATGAATTCAGAAAAGTAGCAGGATATGAAATTAACACTAATACATTAATTGTGTTCCTATAAATCAGTGATGAATCTACTTAAATAGAAATTGGGAAAACTGCCCCATTCACATAGTCTCAAAAATGTATATATACATAAAATATTTGGGAATCAATTTAACAAAAGAAGTGAAAGACCTCTACATGAAATTTACAGAATACTAAAGAAAGAAATTCATGAAGACTTTAGAAGATGGAAAGATCTCCCAAGTTCTTGGATACGATTAATATTGTGAAAATGACAATACTACCAAAAGTGCTATATAGATTTAATGAAATCCCTATTAAAATCCCAATGACATTTGGGGCTGGAGTTGTGGCTCAGTGGTACAGTGCACGCCTTGTACATGTGAGGCACTGGATTCGATCCTCAGCACCACATAAAAATAAATAAAGGTACTGTGTCCATCCACAACTTTTAAAAAATGACATTCTTCATAGAAACAGAAAAAGCAAAAGCAATCATGAAATTCATTTGGATTAAGAAGGGACTCAGAATAGCCAAAGCAATCCTTAGCAAGAAAAGTAAAGCAGGAGGCATCACAATACCAGACCTTACACTGTACTACAGAGCTACAATTTATAAGAATGGCATGGTATTGTCACCAAAACAGACACATAGACCAATTGTACAAAATAGAAGACAGAGAGACAAAGCCACATAAATACATTTACCTCATAGTAGACAAATGCACCAAAAACGTACACTGGAGAAAAGATAGTCTATTCAACAACTGGTGCTGGGAAAACTAGAAATCCATGTGTAGCAAAATGAAACTAAACCCCTATCTCTCACCATGGACAAAACTCAACTCAAAGTGGATCAAGGACATAGTAATTATACCAGAGATCCTGTGCCTAATAGAGGAAAAAGTAGGCCCAAATCTTCATCACATCAGATTAGGCCCCGACTTCCTTAACAAGACTCCTAAAGCATAAGAAAAAAAAAATCAATAAATGGTATGGATTCAAACTAAAAAGCTTCTTCATAGCAAAGGAAACAATCAAGAATTGAAAAGAGAGCCTATAGAATGAAAGAAAATCTTTGCCACTGGACTTCAAATAGAGCATTAATCTCCAGGATATATAAAGAACTCAAAAAAACTTAATATACAAAAACAACTTCTAAATAACACAATTAATAAATGGACAAAGGAACTTAACATTTCACAGAAGAATAAATACAATTGGTCAACAAATATATGAAAAAATGTTCAACACCTCTAGTAGTTGGACAAATACAAATTAAAACCATACTGAGATTTAATCTCACTCCAGTCAGAATGGTAATTATCAAAAATACAATAACAATAAATGTTGGCTAGGATGTGGGGAAAAAGGTACACTCATACATTGCTGGTGGGAGTGCAAATTGGTGCAACCATTCTGGAAAGCAGTATAAAGATTCCTAAGAAAACTTGGAATGGAACCATGATTTGATCCAGTTATTCCATATATCCGCATATACTCAAAGGACTTAAAATCAGGACACTATAGAGATGTAGCCACATCAATATTAATAGCAGCTCAGTTCACAATAGCTTAACTATGGAATCAACCTAGGTACCCTTCAACAGATGAATGGATAAAGAAAATGTGGTATATATTCACAGTGAAATATTACTCAGTCTTAAAGAACAATGAAATTATGGCATTTGCCAGTAAATGGATGGAACTAGAGACTGTCATACTAACTAAAATAAGCCATTCCCAAAAAAACAAAGGCCGAATGTTCTGTCTGATATGTGCATGCTATTTTACAATAGGGTGGAGGGTTTAGGAAGAACAGAAGTACCTTGGATTAGGCAAAGGGAAATGAAGGGAAGGGAAGGGAAACTGGAATAGGTAAGATAGTAGATTGAATCACACCTTTCCTATGTGCATATATGATTACATGACCGATGTACTTCTACAGTATGTACAACCAGAAGGATGAGTTATACTCAATATATGTATAATATATCAAAACACCTTTTTTATTCTCATGTATAACTAGTAAGAACAAATAAAAAAAAATAAGAATGGTATGTTTTTTGAAGATGGGAAAATTTTTAAAAAAATAGTGATTTCTTTGATGAATTCAGTTTACAAATGAGTACTTGTTATTTAAGAAAAGTAACTTTATTTTTCTATCTAGAAATCCACTTTAAAAGATTCATAAAATCTATTATTTAGTGAAAATTTTCTAGTCTGGAAATTTCAGAATAAAATAAAATATAACTAGATTTATGAGAAGTTACATAGAAAAACACATACTTCTTTTAAGCTGAGCTCCTTTCTCATTTCAGCTTCAGTCTTAAAAGCAATTTTTTTAAAGTTTAATTTTATGTTTTCTTTTTCCCCCATGCACTACATTAAAACTGGAGAATAAAAATCAGAAAAAGTAAATGTTTGGAAAAATAACAGCTGTAGTTATTCATTAATTTTTCACATTTTTAATGCCAGTGAACAATCTTTATGCACACTTAAGAGTTGTGGCCGTTCTAGTAGGACTTTATAAATGTATTAAATTCTTATCATATTGGAAAATTCCCTGATGTTAGTGAATAGAGATAAACCAAATTTTATTTATTATATTTGAATGAAACTCCTGAATTCTATTACAAACCTCCTCTGATGCTTTCTTTACTCAATAATATGTACTACTTCCCTGTGCTTTTTCAAGGTATAAAAGCATTCTATTTAAAACCACACAAATTATTGCTACCTTTTGGCACTTAAACATTGTGGTAATTTCTCTCTGGTGTAGATTGCTACTTTTATTAAGGAGAATATTTCCATGAAGGGAAGGAGATAATATAATAGGTTTAGAGTGACAGCTAAACTATTATACAAATGAAATTAATTTAAATTCAGGGGATTGGGAGCAATCTGAGGAACTGGAAGACATGAGCATAGTGCTAAGAGTTTGGAAATATTTGCAATCTTTAGCAGATAGAAAGAAATGGCCCTTGGCATGACATTTCTGGCTGTGGGGGTGGATGGCCCAATATTTGTTTGCACAGTGATGTCGAATTTCAATTTGGGTTTTCTTTTACTGTGTCTTGGGCTACCATTCCCCAAACCAGTAAAGCCTCTACAAAAGTTACCAAATCAAAGATGAGCACAGCATTAAAGAAAATATGATTAATGCAGTTGGAGGAATAATGTGGTTCAGCAATGAACAGTGAAATTTAACAGGCCAACATCCAACAGCAGGAGAAAAATCATGTCAAAAATGACCATTAGGGGCTGGGGTTATGGCTCAGTGGTAGAGTGCTTGCCTAGCACCTGTGGGGCCTGCATTCAATCCTCAGCACCACATAAAAATAAATAAAGTAAAGATATTGTGTCCAACTACATCTAAAAATAAATACTTTTTTAAATGACCATCAGAACAAAAACCCTGAAGAAGTCAAAGAAATCAGACTACATTAATTTCCTGTAAGACATAGGTCATTATAGTCAGAATAATCTCAGGTAGTAGCAGTTTTCTACAATCATTATAAATTTCTGTAACTTAGACCATTGTCACATCTTTATAATTGTTCTACCTATACCTCTAGTTGCTTACAAAACAAACATTATTTTAACCCACTCCTTCAAATTCACCTACACCTCTAGCTCCTTTGCATAAAATCTCACGTCTTTCTCTTTATACTCTTGTCAGTTTGACATCTCATCCTCTCTATTGTGCAATTCTTTCACACCTCAGAGCAATGGACTGTGGTAAATTAGTAAAATATTAAGAACTTTTATTACCTGACTTATGTAAGCCTTTTCAGTACACATTGTTAGCTTTCTTTCCTAATGACAGGAAATTTAACTAAGTGTCAGGTAAGAATTCTATCACTGGGCCACTTTTTAGTAATATATGCACTTTTTCCTATGACTCTGGCCTGTTATGAGACAAATGCACTTCCTGTGCATCCTCTCTTGTTCAACATTATCAGAAGATGAAATTCCTCTGAAGGATGCTCACTTGGCATCTTTCTGTGGTCCTGCTGTACCTGCTCTGTCTTCCTGGGAACTCCATGCCAGAGTCTTTCCCTTGTCTTGTATTACACATGAGATTGTCCTTCTCCCCATCCATCCTCCACCCAGGAGGCAGTAGTTGCTCAGAAGCCCCATTTCATGAAGCCAAGCAATCACTAATTGGGTATTGACATTATACACTACCTTCAAACAATGGTCAAGACTTCCATCATGCCTGACAACCTGGAGTGGCTCACTTCCTTGAAGCACACCATCATCTTCCTGATTTTGCCACCTTACTTTTCTGTGTGTATCTAATCTGAGTCGTATTAAAATTTTCCACCGTGCTCTCTGAAACTCCTGTGAAATAACCAATAAATCCCTTTAATCCTCAAACTTCTAATAGCTACCCCTTGACTTCTTACCTTAACTGAAACCTGGCTCCCGAGAGAATTCTGTTTCCCTGCAGGCCTCTCAGGTGGTGTTTTGTATCTGTTCACACCCACATTAAGTTGTGAAATCAGGATTGCAAGATTTTAAGAATACTTAGTAATCGTTACAATGAAATGGAGGGTAAAGAATAACCATCACCCCCAGGTGTCTTGAGTATGATTAATTACCGATAACTAACATAGTCTTCCCTTTAAAAACATGTTAGTATGTAGTGAAATAAATGCAGAAATTCAAAATAAAGATGCATTGAAGTTACTATACCACGTGTGATTATAACTTCCTAAATATTTGCTTAGGGTGTATCCTAAATTTGTCTCTGTGACTTTTTATCGGCCAGAAAAAATGAGTTATCAAAATAGGCTACATGATTCAGAAGGTTCATAAGATTGAAGTAACTCATTTTCTCAGGGGAAGGTCAGATCTAATGACAATGAAATGGAAAACTGTTTCCCTGGTAGTTCCAATTAAGAAGGTACTATGGAATATCATAAACAACCTCAAGAGCAATCTGGACAAGTAAAGCAGAGACTCATAAAGATTATTTCTTAAAAGATCTCTTCAAATACAGGCCAATGACCTTGTAGCATGGTACTGATGAATAAAATTATCCAAAGGACTAACATAATATAGTCTTTCTAAATGCCCTTATTAATTAATTATTTTTTTATTAATTAAATTCCATTTCACTCCTCAAGTCTTAGTAAAATGCAGGTTAATTTTTTTTCAACTTATCATAGTCTAAAGATGTTTCTTTCTATACGTACTTCTTAAATACCTGTAATCTAGATTTTAATTGTATTACAAGAATACAAGAAAGAATGCTTCCAATTTTTAGAAGAGGAAAAACTTTGTAAATTATATAATGATCATATATCATTAAATAACAGTTAAAAATTAGAGTTGATATTGAAATCCTTTAATTAAAGAGTACTACATCATAATTAAGACCACTGTTCTGAGGTATAATTGCCAACATTTAAACCCAAACTGATATTCAGTAGCTGAGTGACCTTGGACAAGTTTGCTTTTCTTCTGTCCCTATTTCCCCATGAAAAAATTAGGATAATATTAGTATAAAATTCATGTGGTAGTAATAACAATTAAACGAGTTATTATATGTAAGTCACTTAGTGTTGAGACTAGCAAAAGAAAACTTCAATAAGTATTCATTGTGATGATGATTATGAGGATGATGATTTTCATGGGCAAGAATTCAGCTTCCTATAATTTTCTGTTTTCTCATTTGTGTGATAGAGATGATACCACTCACCTATAGAGCTTTTTATATGAATTAAAACATAAAAGATAACATATTAAAAATGTGTGGTTCACTCCCTTGTACATAGGAGAATAATAAATAGTAGCTTTTGTTACTGTTATTATCACCCACTTTTCAATGAGCTGCAGTATATGCCTATTATTAACAGAGCACATTGCTAGTTCTAGAGTAAAGTGGGACATGAATCTCAGAGGATTTCATTCCTCTGATCTGTGGAGGAGGACAGATACCAGGACAGGCAGAATCTAGTGGTATGTTGGCTGGAAGTGAGCAGCTGGTCCTTGCTTCCTTTCTGGTCCTCAGATATTCCCAGCTCAGAATAAGGGAACCTGGAGTAGTTCCCCACTAGGGTGTGGAGGAAATATTCACTCTAGGATGTTCCCAGCTGTCTGCCATCAAATGTGCAGATGTGTTTTGGTCAGTATGATACCTGTGCTGGTAGGATCAGTGATCAGGTGGGTAGGAGAGAAGAGGGGCAACTCTCCTCCACAGGACCAGGACAAATCCCATTGTCCTCTTGAAATTTCCTCTGACTAGTACCAGATGACAAGTCTATTGACCACAGTCAACTAGATTTTAAATTCCATCTGAGGTTCATTTGTGAAACAATTAAGTTTAAAAGCACCTAAGCACGGTGTCTGCATGTGTATGTATGCCTGTGGTTTGTGTGAGAGTCTGTGCATTTTGGAGAATAAGGTGCAGTCTGGAAGACGATTAGAAGACAAGAGCACTAGTCTCTGGTATTAACATGTAATTTATATGCCTTGCTCCAGAAATTTGGATATTTAGCCCATTGTTCTTAAGAATGACCAGATTTGGAATTATCAGGGGATCCTCATTTTAAAAATGACTGGGGTCAAACACTAACTTTAAAGATCCATATTTAATCAGTTTGGGAGGTGCCTGGGCATATTTTTTTTTTTTTTTTTTTTTTTTTTTGGTGCTGGGGACTGAACCCAGGGCCTTGTGCTTGTGAGACAAGCACTCTACTGACTGAGCTGTATCCCCAGCCCCGGCATGATTTTTTTTTTTTTTTTTAATTTATAGGTCACATATGTAGCTTGCATTGAAAACAAAATCACTGTTTCAGGCAATAGGAAGCTGCAAAGATGATGATTCTTTGAGTCATATGATGAGATTTGCCTTTTAGAAAAATCTGTCAACAATGTGGATTAAAAGAGGCAAAATATAACACAGTAGACTATAATTTATAAGAACCATCAAATTGTTAGAAAACAATCTAAAACCAATAACCAGAAAACAGTTCATTGAGAGGAAATATACCTCTGTCTCCATCTCAGCATTATTCATTATTGACTGGATAAATCGAATTGCTCACACATTGAAGGAGATGATTCATTTGTATTTTGAATTATGTGGCTTGGCTTCTAAGCCACTGTGTTTCACACACTAAAACACCATGAATTATAGTTCCTGGATTTCGACACATGTTTTTTGTTGAACATTAGATGTTACATATAGGTGAAGTATAATATAATTAGCTTTCTATACAATATATGAATCATATTTTCACCCCTTTGAAGCTGTTTATATGTTCATTAGTTAACCACAGGAAACAAATTAAAGATCATAGGTAGCAAGAATGATGTCTGATTAATGTTGTCTGAAGTATGTCATGTTGAGAAGGATAGGGAAATTAATGGAAAGTTCCAGATTTATTTTGAGAGAGGAACCATCATTTGAAGTTATAATGGATTTTACACATAAATTGAAGTACATATTCATTAATGTTTGGGGAAAGTTGTCTATTTAAAATATTTATTCTCTCCTCACCTACAATTGGGAACAAAAAAGTTTATCATTTTGTCATTTGGATAAAGTAAATGTTCCAGTTTTGATTGAACAAAAAGTCAAGAAAGGGTCCATGTATGAGACACTAAGATCCTAATATTATCTGATTATTTATAAAATCACATCTCAAGGAGAGCAGATCACTTTATGGGTTACACAAGAGGTAAGTTGGCATGTACAAAAGGAAAGGTTAGAGGAGGAGAACTAGGCTATTAAAATAAAGAGTTACTAATAGTTAATAATAAAGAGTTAATCCAGTTAATCCAGTTAATCCTGGATGCAGGGAATTGCAGGCTACATCCTGGGACAGAGAGAAAGTGGAGGCTGAAAGACAAGGGAAAGTGGAACCGAATTCAAAAAGTCCTAAAGCCAAAGTGGAGTTGTGAAGCTCTAGAACTAGGAAAAAAACCTTAGAGGTTACCTAACAACACAGTGTGAACCAGCCCTGGACTTTGAATCTAAAAATTCATAGTTCTTTTCTACTATGGTGTTGCCATCTTTTCTCTCTTGAAATCTCTCCTTCCTCCCTCCTTCTCTCCCTTCCTTCAGGCATGTGTTAGGCCAGTCTGGTTATAAAGCTTTGAATTTGGCTGAAGGCATATTCAGGACTTCTTTCTCTCATACTCAAACCTAAACACAACAAGAGTAATAATCCAGTCTTCAGAAAAGGAAAGCTTTCTTCTCCCCACAACTTCTGTCTTTGTACGTAAAGTTCCTCACTTTTGCATTACTGCACTGGCAGGAAAGAGCTTCTGTTTTCAGAGCTTCTCATCTCAGGCTGCACATAATTGCTACTACTTACAAAATGCATGACAATACCAAGGTCATCTCTCTCCCACAGTCCAGACCTGCTGCATGGGTGGGCAAAGGAGAAAAGATCTGGAAGTTTCCCTCCCTCTTCACCTGCACATGGTCCCTTCTCCTACAATGGCTGAATGATCTAAGTTAGCCATTGTCTATCGGCAGCTCTGCATAGCACTTGACTAGATCATGCCGTAGCCTAGACTTGGGTGGATATGATAGGAAACGTGATCCCACAAAGGAATGATACAGGATTTACTTACTATTTTGATGTGATTCTGTCTTAATATGATGATCAGATCCAAAACTCATTTGAGGGAAAGCAGAGTGATACAGTCAATGACCATCTCTAAGGTCAAAGGCATCCTATCAGAGTCACAGTGTTTAGCACATATTTCATGTTCATGTTCTTTAAGTTGGTTTATATAATTTAAATGTAAAGGGATTTCAGCCAGAAAAAATGATCAATCTTTACATTATGTCAAATTTCCATATTATTTTATGGAAAGCTCTTAAAGCCATCTTCTTAAAAAATGTAAAAGCATGTGATTAGGGGGAAATAGCTGTATCTATCATATCTATCTACCTGTGTATCTATCTAGAGAAGGCATATTTAATTTCTCAATTAAAAATATAAAAGTGCATACTAATATCTTAAGTTTATGCCTTTTACAAACACTTGTTCACCACAGCATCAAAATTGTCAAGAAAAATAAACTATTATAACTAGAAATACACCGACATGAAAAAGAAATTATCCAGAAGTAGAAATTTGAATGTGCCAGGTTAGATTTGGGGAAATAAATAAAAAAATTATTAATATTATTGTTTAAATAAGGTAGCATTTACAATTTCTTCAAGTTGATTGAATTCATTGGGATTATTTTTTTAATTCTACTTCTGTTACAGTTAAATGCATAAACCAAACTCTTTTATCAAACAAAGCACCCTGGATAATTTGTACTGAATGACAAAAGTGTAAGTTTACCTGTCTATATAAGATAAACACATATACACGATATACACAGTCTATTCAGTGAATGCAATTTGTGGATTTATAGTCATTTTAAGCTTGCTTGCATTTCAATGGACACAGAGCCATCTCCTGTTCTATAAAACTGATAATGCATATGTGAGTGTGTTAATATATAGTCTTTGCTTATTGTATGCCTCAAATTCTAACAATATTTTTAAGTGAAGAATAAATCATGAAAGATTTTAGCTTCAGAATTCTTATTTACTTTGGAAAGAACATTAATAAACTATTGCTCTCAAAAGCCAAAGTGTTCTTTACCTTACTTTGAAGAAAGCACATCCTGGTTGTCACCTTTTCCAGTGAAGTCACTCACTCCACACTTGCCATTTCAGGTTTATGTTCCATCACTCTCACAATGTAATTCTCAACAAAAGGTCAATCCATTTCTCAACAGCATCTCAGCCTTCAGAGTCTTTCTTCTTGCACTTGAACAGAGGCACTGAGGACTGACACTGACAAAACTGAGACATCTGTCTTCAGTGCCTTCTCTCCTTTGACTCCAGAAAATTCTCTCTGCTGCCTCATTTTCTGTCTTCTTGATTCAATCAGGGACCCAGGAATGCATTCTGCCCTGCCATTCAAAAGCCCTCATTATGTGCACAGATGAGCCTGCCTCCCACAAACCTGGAAATATCAGACCTCTTTCTCTTCAGGTGCATATATATATATATATATATATACAAACACACAAATATGTATCACCTTTTTGATTCTCATAAGTATATGTATTATATACATAATTGCATATGTATAAATACACACTCACATATATACAAAATTCTTCATCTAGTTTTACCACCGGGCTACGTTCAACTACATAAGATAATACATAAAGTTTAAAAATTATGTAAGTTCTAAAATAAAAGTTCTCAAAGAGATAAAATATAAGATATTAATACCAGTAAATTCTCTGATACAGAGGGATGGGAACAGAAGGTGAGGTCCAGGGAAGTTTCTTAAAATGCTTGAGTAGTATACATTCACAATGCATAATAGAATATCAAAAATCCTGTGTCTTTCAGTACAGAAATATGTTTAAACTTGTAAATCCAATGTGTCTTAAAAGAACATATCTATCAGTTTTAGTTTGTAATCTAACACCTATTAACATCCTCAGAAAAAGTTACATGGGTACTCTGGCTCCAATTAACATAAAATTGTTGCCTCGGATGTTATGTTAGGCCACTTACTAATCTCACCATAAGGCCTGCACTAGATTCACAGAAGACCTGGCAGATTTCTTGAGGAACTCAATTGCTTCACCTACAAATCTCTTAGAGGCTATGATTACAGGAATGAGTTTGAGGATGTATTCTCAGACACCCCTAACAGGCTCAGCAATGTGAGCTGAGTATGGCTCCTCAAGACACCCAGGGCCCCAAGGCGGACATCCTTGGTTGATGATAGTGCTATTCCATCTGTCAAGGGAGAGGTCTATTCGTACATCCTCAGATAGTCAGGTTTTTATTCCTGTGACAAAATAACTGAGTAAAACTATTTAAGGGAGGAGGATTTATTTTGTCTCACAGTTCCAGACATTTTTATCCATAGTGACTTGGTCCCATGGCTGTGGGCTTGTGTGAGAGAGAACAGTATGGTGGGGAGTTTGTGGTAAACCAGAGCTGCTTACCTCATGCTGGATGGAAAGCAAAAAGAGTGAGAGGAAGGGGCTGGAGACAAGATATACCCTTCCACAGCATGGTCACAATAATCTACTTCCTCCAACTACGTCATATCTCCTACAGTTTCCACCACTTCGCAATTAGTACATTCAATTATGAATCCATCAATAGAGTCATTCACTGATGAGGTCAGAGCTCCCATGATGGAATCACTTCCTTTGAGCACCGTCTCTAAACATTGCTGCTTTGGGGACCAAGACTTCAACACAACAGTCTTTGTGGGCATTCCACAACCAAACTATAGCACACCCCTACCAAGCATATCAAGCTTCCTTACTTTCAATCTTTTCATCTAGTTATTCCAACGTTTAGCAAACCATGGCAACTGAATCACAGGCTTAGGAAACAGGTACAATTTCTAACTTTGTCTCCAGTTTCCTGTGTATCCAGGACTACAAATTATAGAGCTAGACACTAGGACAAATTATAGAGCTATAGACTTAGACACACTACAGCCATAAAAAAAGGACCAACTGAGGACTATGTAGAAGCACAAGGCCATATTTCAAGATTCCAAAAGAAGTAATCACAGCCATTCTGGGTCTGGTCAACCACACTGTTCCATGAAAACATTTTCTGTAGGAAAAATATTGTCACTTGTAATATGGTGTTTGATTTTTGTTGTTTTAGTTTTGGTTCAGATTTTTTTTTTTAAAACTCCATCACATTATGACATAATATTTCCTTTATCTTTCAGCCCAATAAGAAGTTATAGACTTAATATTCAACTTATTATAGAAGTGGCATGTTTGGGAAACGTGACTTTTTGTGGAGTTTCAAATTAGCTATTTAAATCATATTTATGCAAAATTTAAATATATGGACTACTCATAAAATTCTAAGATCTATTTTAAAACCAATAAGAATTAAGTAAGCTGAAATATAAAATTAACTTGAACACAATTCTTAGTACCTATCAGAAATGTAATGAACAAATACCTTATTCTTTCTGAATTAATATTACTGAAAAATAATGCTTTCATGATGCCCTAGACAAGCATTAATGAAAATTATATTTAGAAAATATTTCTTCACAAATTAAGTATATTTGGTATGTTCTAATTATTTTATAGTTGTTAATCTATGTGAAGTATGTATAAATGGATATATAGAGGTCATAAAACACCAGAATTTAGCTTTTGTATATTTTTTTAAATTTTCTTTTGTAATGCAATGCACATGTCCCTATAGAAATGTTTAAAATAGTAGCTAGTATGATTCTAGACAGTGGAAAAATTATTAATTCATACATTTACTTAGGATTCCAGAACAGGCACAATACTAAGGGAATTAGCTCATATTTATGCACATGCACACAGCCAACTGTAGAAGACACATCCTCATTCTTTTTAACAGGAATAAATGCTCTCTGAGGGCTTCCCTTGGTTGTGCGGATAACAGATAAGGTCCTATGTTGGATTCAGAATAGGTTCCAAGGACTGGGGGAGGGGCAGGCTTGTACTGACCTGCCACATGGGAATTCTGCCAACACAGAAGAAAAGGGGTGCTACTAGGAGAGGAGAGAGATTCAGCGCCCAGTCATAAATGCTTCCAGTGAGCTTAAAGGAGAAGGAAAAAGATGTCCATGAAATGGATGAGAGAGAGTTTTCAATTCCCAGGGAAGATGTTCAGAAGGGAAAATGTTCACAAATGGGTAGTAAGACTGGGCTCCCAAAATATCAGAATGAATTTGAATTGTCTGCTTGATCCCACATGAAAATAGAAGAAGCTCAAGTGTTTTTATGGCTAAAGATTTTTGAAGAAATAGGAATATGTTGATGACATTATCATCTCATTGACATCAAAAATATCTTTTTCTTTTATTTGTCAAAAGGCAATTACAAATGAAATTTGAAATGAAACCACACACACACACACACACACACACACACACACGTTTTTCTAGATGTATCATACCCTCTGCAAAAATATTTTGACTATATTGTTTACTCATGAGCTTCCTGCTTTCTTCATATGACTCAATCTTACTGCCTTCACAATATGTGAAACTGACTGTTTTTTTTTTTCTGTATCAGACTCTTTATTGTAATACAATGAAATTCTTTTTGATTATTTAATATCACTATTTGCTCAGCCTTTACGTGTGAGTTGGAGTTGCTCATAAATGATATTTAAGACATTGAAGGCAGAAGAAAATGCTAGAATCTAGGATACTAACGATGCTATTTCAAATTTAGTATCTTCATGCTAACTCCAGATATCTGTTTTTTTTAAAAAGTGGCAAGTTTGTTAATAGAGAAGAATGATATTACAAATAGTACTTAGATAATAAAAGTCATTATTCAAGAGTCTTTTTCAAACCTGTACTTAAAATGATTTATTCAGGCTACAAAACTACTTTCATTTGTCTCTATTCATCTTGGTTTTACTTTAGAGAGGCAGTTACAAATCTAATTCTGCATTTAGTCAGCTACTTGAACCCAGCTCTTCCATTTATGAACTTGAACTTCAACTTTATATTGTCAGAAGAATAGTGCATTATTTCAGTGGTAGGAGTGTGAGTCTATTTTAATGGAAACTATTTTATATTTATGATTTCAAATGAAAATCAATTATAAGTCCACTATAAATCACAAATTGATTAATGTGGTCTCCTGGCAGTTGAAGAGGTTTTTAAAGGCTCAGGCTACAGATGGCTGACTGCAGTGTTTTGATTAGTAATTTTTTGAATTTTGAAACAGTCAAAACTGTAGACATTGAAATTCTGTAGCTGAGTTTTGGTCATTCCACAAGGTAAAAGATTCAGTGATCAGAATGCAATTACATTCTGTTCACTAATAACTTTTCTTATGTCAGTCAGTTGTCTCTTAAAAAATGTCATTTTTATTACTATTACTACATTACAGATTTTCATGATCATAATTTAGTTAATACCCCTTATTTGATTTTTCAAAAGGAAAGAACAAATTTTATCTCTGTCTTTGTTCATGATTAATAGAACCTTAAACCTGATAATGAATCAAAATCGATCATTATGTTAAAATTAATACAATCATCTACAAGATATAATTGCTATAAGAGGAAATAATATAATAATGATTATTCCCTCTTAGCTTAATCGGAATGTATCTCATTGAAAATAAAAGTTATAAAGCCATTTGAACACATTTTTCCTATGAGCTTTTCTTTTATAGCTATATATCTAACTCACCCCTTAATAGATCAAGTATTATTTTTAGCCCCTAGAGAAAAAGAAATAGAGATGTGGAGGGGAATTTTACACATAATTCCCAGGACTTGTGTGAGAATTAAAATTTTCAAAAATATGTAAAAAAATTTATACTACCTGGTATATAGTAGGAATTCATTCAATAATAAATATCACCATAATTACCATTGAAAATGTAGGGTCAGTTGTGCATGGTGACCCAAGTCTGTAATCCCAGTGATAAGAGGCTAAGAGGCAGAAGGGATCACAAGTTCAAGGTCAGCCTCCACAACTCAGGAATACCGTGTCTCAAGATGAAAAATAAAAATGACTGAGGATGTAACTCAGTGGTAAAGTGCTTGGGTTTAATCCTCAGTGCCAAAAGAAAATCCAAAAAAAGTACTGATAACATGTTTGAAATGGAGTGTGAGGCTCTAGAATTTCTGCTATCATTGTCCTGAGATGTGGCCTTTCTTCTTATTTTCAAATCTTTGTTTACTAATAAATTGATCATCCCAAATGAGTGTAAACATTTACCTTTTTAGCTGTATTCTTCTTTTACTAAAACTATGTAAAACAGAACAAAAGAAAAGAAAAAAAGGGAGAAAATTAAAGCTTTTTGTAGACTTTTAAGGTGTAATGAATTTGAATTTGTGCAAGGTTCTGACCACTGTTAGTAGGACAAATAGTGATGATTGCTTTAAAGTGCATAGTTATTCAAAGAAAGGACCTGGAGGAAGAGTTTAGATCCCAAGTGACATACATCTGGCTTAATCTTATGAACAATAAAAAAATATTAGATCCTGACCCCCTTTAAATCTGGAGCTAGAATACTACATACTTAATTATAGCTAATTTGACCTAAATATCTCTACATAAATCAGTGAATGAAAATATTTTTGACAGAAATTGTTAAACATTATCATAATGGAGAATTGAGGGAAGAGAATGACTTTACTTGGATAGAGTAGAAGTTTCAACTTTCAGGCATCCATGATCGAAATTCTCTCTCTCTCCCAAATACACTAGAACTATAGTCCAGGTTCCTGTCTGAAATTTCAGGATGTGAAAGTTTCTACAATGAAAGCAGAATCAGGTACCTTGACTTAGTTCACTGCAGTATCTTTTCACTTCCACAAATCCATATATGCCACACTTTGAATGTTCATTGACTTCTCAGTTGCCTTTGGCCAGGGTCAAAAGGAATTGATTATAAACCAAACTGTATAATATGGCTGCCTAATTATAGAAGTTTTAAAAGATCTATATCTTATCTGTCATATCAGACAAAGAGACAACTGTCCTCTTGTAAATTCAGTGAAGGATATCAACTGCCCCCTATCATAAGATTGTAGGGTTTTTTGTTCTTTGTTTGTTTGTTTTGGGTGCTGAGCACTGAAGCCTGGAGCTCACCATGCAGCTCCACCCCCAACCCTCTTTATTGCTTCTTGAAATCACCTAAGCCTGACTTTTTATCTGACTTCCTGACAAAGATAATATGATATTTAGAACAAAATGTGAATGTCAAGTCCTTTACATGACTTACAAGTATATACATAGAAAACATAAAGCTGACATATTAAATGACCTACAAAATATATTCTATAGCTAAGGCAAGAGGCTATGGTTTGGGGACTTCTTGGTAATTATGTCTTTTCCCAGATTCTCAGTTCTAAGTTGAAGTCAGTACTGGACACACTAGGGTGATAAATGAGGATCATTTATCCCATGAGGAACACTACACTGTTCTCAAGTGCGTTCTGTATTCATAGTGTATATGTATGAATTACATCAAGACTGGTGAGATGTATCTTCTTAAAATGTGGTGGCCCCCAGCGGATCCAATGAACTTCTCCTGTGAGTTGTATTGAAGTCAGGACAAGAGAGGAAGACTTTGAAGTTTCAAAAGATTTCATGGTACCTTCCTTCACTCAGACTTCTCATTTGCAATTTTATGTCCCCTTCTGAAGGCTTAGGAGGATACATGGAAACTTAAATCTCCATCTTTTATTAAAAATAGTGTAGATTTTCATGTTTTATATCCTTATATCCTTACTGCTTGTTTTCTTTTCTTTCTTTTTTTTTCCTATACTCTTTAAATGAAAAACCTGATGGATTTACCTCAGTCATTCATGTTGGTCTCCCTCAGTCTGAACCTCTTATTTATATCAGTATAATATTTTGATACTATGGTTTTTCTATTAATCCACTCAAAAATTCCTATAAGTGAAACAGTAATTTTATTCCATTTCAGATTGGGGAAATTATGTCATAGGTGAAGAAATTATCTGAAGTCTCAGTACAGATAAAAGGAAGATCTGAGATATAAGAGAAGTTGCAGCTTCTACACTGGCACAGTATCTATTATAACACATCTTTTCTATTGAATTACAAAGATAATCTCCAAACTTAATCTATACCATTTCTGTAAAGATCAAAAACAAGTGCACGTGTGACAGTGGATTTTGCTCATGAGATAATTCAAGACTCCTTGGTTTGTAGAAACTCTCCCTGCCCTTGCCCCAACCCCCGGTAAGTAGCTTTGTGATGAAATGAGAAAACTGAAGCAAATTTCCATTTATTAGTTTCCAAAACTTATCTTAAAAATATCTATGTGAAAATATGACAGTGACCTTAAACAACTTACTCTTAATCTACATTAATGGGGTATTGAAAGAGCTATACTGAAAAAAAAAAAAAAAATATATATATATATATATATATATATATATATATATATATATATATATACATGTGTCTATATATATGTGTGTGTGTGTATATATATAGAGAGAGAGAGAGGAAAAACATGATAATAATTATATCATAAATATTAACATTGATTTAAGACCCATACTTTTAGAGGTAAAACTGAATAAAGCAAGAATCAATTTTTACCAAAAATAAAACACCAAGGAAAGTTCTGTCTACCCAGATTAATTTATAAATACTGACTCAAATACAATGTACCTGAATTCAGAATTTTATAAATTAAGGTTTTAGGGAAAAGTATTCTCTTCCTTCAAGGAATTTTCTGGATAAATATGTTCAAAGAAAAGATTTTTAAGTCTATCATTTTCTATTGGTTATCTTTTAAAGTATCTTTTCACAAGTTCAGTTAAGATAAAAGATATCAAATGTGCTTATGGTGGTATTAATTTCACTTTTCTATGACCCAACCTTTTACTTCATCAGCATCTAATTAGCAAGCAACCTGGGGACAGGATTGGTATGTTGCTATCCCTATCTAGTTGCCCATAATATTTGGCACTTAGAGGTCTTTCTGTAAAACATTACTAAATGTTTACACAAATACAGGTCGAAGACCTCAATGGATTTCATATATACTTAAACTAATTTATTTACACATATGTCATTAAATCATTTCTAGAAATAAATGTCTCCAATTTCTCATGTGTATGCTAATGAAAAGGAGAAACCATAGCATATTTTATGGTTTACAAATCATGTTTGTGCCTTCTCTCTGCCTCATATCCACATCTTTGTAATTACATATGTGGATATGTCATTACTAGATATCATCATGGAAGCCATCCTTCCTCTGCCCTTCAAGATTTGAAAATTAATATATTTCTACATTGTGTGTAGCAGTTTGAGCCAGATTTCCCACTGTAGAAAGCCAAATATAGCCTAACTGATCCACAGTTTTTTGCCAAATAGTCATTTTGCCCAAAATCATGCGGTGTGGGCCAGACAGGAAAAGGTGAACACTTGGAACAATGATCTGGCTCCAGGTAGAAAGAGTCAACTCAACCTGTGAGTCCAAGTCCAACTCAGTGGGAAGAATGCAGACAACAGATGGTGAGCCAGCTAACAGTCAGCCTCCTGATGCCCAACACAATGTAATGAAGGTACCTCTACAGGCGCTACTCTGAAACTCAGCAGGGCAAATGATACATCTGTCACAATTTTCTGTCCCAGTCACAGAGCCAGTGTTTACGAAGAATTAGCCATTGCTTTGAAGGGGAGACTGATTAGAGCAAAACATAAATCCAGCCTTAGAAGGACTCTGGTACTAATTACATGACAAGAACATAATCTGGACAAAGAAATACATAAAGAGAGAGGGAGATGGTAAGGAGGAGTGGAGGTTAGGACCTGGTCTGAGTAAAGAGGCAAAATGTGTTATCTGGGGACAAAGTTGGCATTATTCTACTGGGAAAATGTGACCCGTTGCCTACTTGAGCATGTTAGGTGCCTCTCGACTAATGCCAGTCTGGCCCCAGAGCCAGGAGCAAGGCAGAGAAATTTGCTGAGGAGGTTCAGGACCTGTTAGTGGACAGGGAAGGAATGTGGGAACTGAGATGCTAATAGACCCTAAAATGTTGGTAGAGCCCTCTGGAAAGCTCCAGACTCCCTAAGGGCTGCCTGACCTTGACAAGCTGAAATGTGGACTCCCTGATTCCAGTTCTTAAGTGATTTTGACTAGGCTGGACTTTTCTCAGACCTCTGTAATTAATATTAACAAGATTACCATTTAATATTACAGTTAATCATCTAGACAGCATGGACCGAAAGACAACTTAAAATGCTAAATTGAACATTGAAAGAAGTGCCCAAAAGAAAATGGGAGATAAAATATAAACGAGAGCACAAGTCATTTCGCATTTTTCCTACATTTGCTTCATTCCTACCTAACACAAATAATTAATACTGTAATCTACAAACAGGTTTTTAAAAACATTATTTATATTTATTCATCAAAGTCCATGGAGCTACTAGGGTAGTTACAGCAAAGATAACTATTCTTATTTAAAAACAACTTTCAGTTTAATCTCTTTTGTACTAAGTTTAAAACATTCAAAGTTTGAGCTGTTCTTATGGTTTTTCAAACTTTTCTACTTCCTAATTCAGCGTCCAGGATTAAAAGAAAATCTTGGGCACGGTGCATATTGGGAGTAAAAGTCTTTGGCATTTTCTTGTCCTGTGCACCTTGTGTGGTCTCTTGATGATGAACCTGGAAACTGGTGAGAGATGGAAAGTACTCAAGTAACACTGCTCTGATTTTATTAGCTGCGTAAGTTTTTATTTGAATTCTTAGGTTTCTTGACTTGTGCTAGTCTTTCCCTACTCTGCAGCCTTGTCAGTGAGCTTTTCTCAATGGAAATCTGGTCATACAACTCTTCTGCTTAAAAGTCTTTGAAGACATCTCGGAAGAAAATAATAAATCTTGGTTTTAACTCTGACTTAAATTCCAAAGAATTATCTCGAGACTGGCTGACAGAGGTGAGGCAGTACAGGTGTCAACATGTAAACACCACATTAAATTTGTCTGGACAAATTGTTTCTTCTGGGAAAAAAAAAAAAAGTATCATTCACAAAAGTGGCTGTGGTCCAGCAATGTGAATAATGTTGGACCCCAGTAGAGCCTATTCTTCCAGTGAGGGGCTTCCTAGTGCTTCTGGGATGCTGGCCCACTCTCATGCCGAGGCTGTGCATGCTCATAAGCAACAGGATTCAGTGTTAAAACTCAAATTGGGCTTCTTGTTGTTTCCTTGCATTTTGGAAAGACAGATTCAATTTTAGATTTTATTTGTTGTAAGCCACTCCAGAGGTTTGTGTCTCCCAGGTGTCTTTCGAGGTGATCTCTATTATGGTGAGGGAGAACCCTCTGTCCCTGCACTTCCTGCTCCACTCTCCATCTAGAAAAATATTGCAAAATTTAAGTTTGTGACCCAAGCAAACCTGGGTGAAAGCCTACAACTAAAGTGGAATACGGAGTAGATGACAGGAAAGAAGAAACATTTGTTTTTTCCAAATTATATTTGCATTAAATAAAGTCATCCAACTTCAAAATAGAAATGAAGGTCTGGGATTTTTCTAGCCTAGGACATCTGGGCTACTCAGTCTTTACAAACAGCCCCAGAATATGCAGAAGCTGTCCTATTACACAACCATGAATTCCGCGAAGCTCCTTGTAATTATCCAATGAATTAAATATCATCAATCTAAAAAGAATTTTCAAAAGAGGCATTAATTTAAACGAATTATGATGCTGTGCTTGGTACTTTCTTCCAGGCAAATAATAAAATATAATAGTCCCATGATTAATAAAGTATAAAATAATGACGACAATAATTTTAAAAGGTTTATTTTGCCCACTTTTAACTCAATTTATTTTTCTATCATTATTTGCAATACTTTAGAAATTGTTTCATTTTTTACATATGTTGCAGGTTTTTTTAATAATCTACAAAAAATCCTAAAACCACCTAAAGTGAAGAAGCAAGATATCTCAGAGTATTATTCTTATGACTAAGTTCTTAGAAACATTTCACTATATGTTGTTGGTCAAATTCAGGGAATACCTCAGGTCTACTTAGAACTCAAGTATACCAATTGTTTAGGTATTTTTCTTAGGAATATAACAGTATTCTTAACTAGGAATTCATGGATTGAATCAAGATATCTGTGAATCCTCTAAAAATGCATAAAAATGTGAATATATGGGGCTGGGGTTGTGGCTCAGTGGCAGATTGCTTGCCTTGCGCACATGAGGCACTGGATTCAATCCTCAACCCCACATAAAAATAAATAAACAAAATAAAGATATTGTGTCTATGTAGAACCAAAAAATGTTTTCTAAAAATATTAATATATGTATGCAATTCATTTTTTGCCATAAGAATGCAGGTTGTAAAGGACTCTCAAATGAATTTACTAAAAATGTAATGTAATTATCACCGAATATGTATTACAAGATACATGGTTGGAAAGAATGGTCAGGATTATAATTGATGAAGGTAATTTTTGACCCGGGTTTATAGTATCTTGCTATGAGAATATTAATTCTTATCTTTACAAAAAAAAACTCTCTTTAAAAATAGTACTAAAATGAAATTATAATTTCAATAATAAAGTCTAAATAGATTGGACAGGTTCATTATTTAAATTCACTCATACTGAGAAGACAATTACAAATATTATGTTTTAAAATGTTGTAAACCAGACAAGGTGGCACACACCTGTTATGACACCTCAAAGGCTGAAGCAGCAATGTTGCTTGAGCCCAAGAGTTTGAGATCAAGGCCACAATTTAAACCTAGTGAAAGAAAAATGAAATGTTATATAAATCATTGGCATAAATTTGCACTTATTGCAATAAGATGTTAATGGTTTCCACTGTGAAGTACTAATTCTTTTTCACATTTGGGCTTTTTTAAAGTGATATATGTATTTAAGTGGTATGGTATATATTACTCCATAAATTTACAGATATTTTTTCTCACTCATTACTTAATCTGATACACATCATATCAAAATTGATAGAACGGACATTATTTTTCTCAATAGGTGTAATTCTAAAAGTTGATGTAATTTTTATTCATGATCACAGAAATAGTAAATTATGGAGCTGTGTCTCATACCAAGGGTTTCTAATATCAATTCTAGCCTCCTTCCTCTATAGATACACTTCTTAAATAGTAAAAAGAAATCATTACTCCAGGGGATACGTATGATTCCTAATATTTGTTAAACAAATGCTCATAATAGAGAAATATCTGTTTCATATTCTGTTATATCAATTAAAAGCATCTCAAATTAATTTAAAAGTATTTTTTTCATTTATTTCAGTATGAGTATATTCACATTCATACACAAACACACACATACATGCTCAGAATTGGTTAAAAACAATTTTAAAATATAGAATTTTCTTTCTTTCATTCTTCAACAGAAATATTGAATTCATTGTCATTCTTATAAAAGATCAAGTTGATTGTTTTGATGAATTGTTTACTGTGTTGTGCCATAATTTCATGATGCACAATGAGACTATTAAGCAGGGAGGATCTCCTTGTTTCTCACATAAGATTTCTACAGACTGAGTCACCATTGCTGATTTCTTTTCTCTTCTCTTGGTTTTCTTGCAATAGGTGCTAAATCTTAATGTTTTGTTTCTTCCTTTTGTCCTCAGATTCCCCCATTTACCTCTATCTTTCCATTAGATTTCTAACAACCTATCAGCAGTTACCTAAGAAAAATGGAGAAAGCTAAACTTGTTAAATAAGTTAAGTTAATTTCATATACAAAAATCTTTTTTTTCCCCTGAGACCTAAAGGTTCATGGGCTGTCATAAACCATTCCTGCTCTTGTCTGATGGCTACATGCATAGGGCATGGCTTCATACTTTATAATGCATAGTTTAGGAAACAAAACCATGAGGAAGAGTCACAGAGGACAGGAGATGTTACTTTTTTCTTTCTAAATGGATTTTCCCCTCCATCCTTTGCACAGGACACATACATTCTTATGAATGTCACGCAAATCGATCAAATATACACATATTACACCCTGTCTATTGATCAAATTGTGAAATTGTTTCTCACAAGAACACTTAAAAATAATTTCTACTAAGGCTTTTGTGATTCAATTTCTCAGAGTGGGGTTGGTGATATTAAGTGTCTCTATTTGTCTACAATACAATGCCTGATATATATTGTTTATGTTATATAGAGCATATTTTACTTTAAACAAAAATAAATATTTAAATCAAGAATATTTGTCTTTGTTGTCTTCTTATTTTATGTATCCATGCCATGTAGATGGTAAATAATAATAAGGATTTTTTTAAATGATTAGTTTTACATGAATTTTACTTTTAACTTTTATGTCCTTCTAAAATTATTTATAAAGACTACCAAAGGCATATAAACTATTTTACTCCTCCAAAAGTATCTTTCAATAACATTTAAACTTATTTCTTAATATATGTCCGTGAAAACTGTCAATTAATTATCACCATTCACTTCAGTGGGCATAAACGAAACTAACAACAGGAGATGCACTTTCTCTGATCGAAGTTTAAACTGAATTTTGTATCTGAAGCCCCCTAAATCATCTAAGAAATAAACATTTATTTTCTGTTATTCATTTATGTTGGAATTAGAAAACATTCCTTAGTTTTTCAGTTCTTCTAAGATGATTATGAATTTAAATATAGATGCCTGTAAAAGGAAATTTGTAAGACTTCATTGTGGTTTGATTAAGGGGTATCCCTAAAAAGCTACTGTGTTAATGCAGGAATGCAGAGGTTAAATGATTAAAATATGAGAGTTATAATCAGTGGGCCAATCTACTTAATAGATTAATAATTTGAATGGACTAACTGGATAGTAACCATAGTCAGGTGAAGCATGGCTGAATGAAGTAGGTCACTAGGAATGTACCTGGAAGCATTTATCCCCTCTGCAGCCTTGTTTTCAGCCTGTCTCTGCTTCCTGGCTGCCATGAAACAAGAAGCTTTCCTCCACCCTGCCCTTCTTCTTGATGCTCTTACTCACTTGGGGCCCAGAGCAATGCAGCTGGCTGGCCATGGAAAGACCTCTGAAACTATGAGCCAAACATAAACTTTCCTCCTCTCAGTTGTTCTTCTTGGGTATTTTGATCATAGCAATGAAAACCTAACTAAGAAAAATTAGTTCTGAGGAGTGGAGTCATTACTATGCCAGTAGCTGACCATGTGATTCAAAAGCATTTGGAACTGGATTTCAGAAGGAGTTTAGAAAAGTTTGGAAATGCAGACTGGAGAAGAATTTGAATGTTGTGAATGAAGTTAATGAGTGACTCTGGTGGGATCTCAGAAGACCAGAATGATGATAAGAATGTGGAGAGTAAAGTCTGTGCTCATGAGATTTCAGAGGGCAGCAAAGAATCCATTGGCAATTGAGCTAGAATCCATTTATGTTACATTTTGACAAAAAGTTTTCCATATTTTCCCTGTGTCCTGAGCCTTTCTGTGAGGCTTAGTTTAAAGGTGATGGATTAATTAATCTGGCAGAGGAAATGTCAAGGCAGCAGAGCATTCAGATGGTGACATGAGTGTTATTAGCAGCTCTATAAACAAGCTTACTGTGAGAATAAGGAGCAAAAATCAAAGAGAAAACATTTGAAAATGTGCTTGGCCCTTAAAGAAGCACATGTAATATTGGGGCCAAAGAAGTTGTGGTTGCTGAAGAGATAATCACCACTAAAGAAAAGTTAAGTACTTTGCCAAAGACATTGGTAAAGATGCCTTGAGAGCATCTTAGGAATCCATGAGATGTCTTCAGGATTCAAGGGTATAAAAATGGAAAACTCCTTTGAGAAGAAACCATGGAGATGCACAGATCACACACAGGTGCCTAGGAATTGGTTTCTCCAGGATTTGACTTACCATGCTTAGACATTCAGGCAATCAGAGGATGCTGAAGCCTTGGTCAAAGGGAGCCTGACTACTACTGGAACTGGCAGCAGACTTTGGCATCATTCACACTTGCTAGTCTTGTAGGAATGTAGAATGCTGAACTTCTGGAACCATGAATGCTTTCACCAAGCTTTAAAGGGAAGACCTGGGAGGACAAGCAAAGTGTAGCAGGGGTAAAAATCCCTGCAGGAAGCCCTTGAGAAGTCCATGCATGAAACTGGGTGAAGAATATCAAAGTTGCAATGGAGAATCCCTCGATTAAGAGATGACAGTGATGTGGAACATGTGCCAAGGAAAGCTGCTACCTGCAAATAGAGCTAGCTTAAGAGAGGACCAGGGCTCTAGCTCAGTGGTAGAGTGTTTGCCTAGCACATGTGGGATACAGGGTTTGATCCTTAGCACCACATAAAAATAAACAAATTTAAAAACAGAGAGAAGAGAGAAGACATAAGCACTGCATCCAGCAAGTCCTTAAGGAAGGAACTGAGGAACTGCCTAAGCCATTTGGAGCTTGCATCTCATCAACTTGTGGACCAGATGTTTGGCATGGAGTTAAAGGACCTAATGTTTGCCCAGTTGGGTCAGATGTCTTTTCTGTTCCCATCCTTTTTACTATGCCTCTATTTCTTCCTTTTGGACTGAGAATTTTTATCCTGTGTCTATGTATTTTGGACATATGTAATTTGCTTTTCATGTTTACAGGAGTTTTCATCCAAAACCTTGCATTAAGTCTCAGAGAAGTCTTTGGATTTGGACTAGATATATTTTGTGTTGTGAGATGAACATAAACTTTTGGGGGCCAGGGGAAGAATGATGTGGTCTAAATACAATGTGTTCCCCCAAACTCATGCATGAGACAATGCAAGGATTTTCAGAGGTGAAATGATTATGTTATGAGAGCTGTAACCTGATCAGTGATTTGATTCAATGATGAACTAATAATTTGAACGGACTGAGTGGTAATTCTACACAGCTGGGGCAATACTGGAGAAAGTAGGTCACTAGCAGCTTGTCTTTGGGATTATATTTTGTTCCTGGCGTCGTACCCCTTGCAATCCCCACTTCTTCCTAACTGCCATGAACTGAGCAGTATTCTTCCATCATGTCTCTCCACCATGATGCTCTGCCCTACCTCAAACCCAGAGCTATGAAGCCAGCAGAGCAAGGACTGAACCTCTGAAACTGTGAACATAAAATGGTTTTCCTCTTCTAAATTGTTCTTGTTGCATATTTTGGTCACAGTGGTAAAAAACAGACTAACAAAGCCCTCTTGGAATGAGGTACAGAGTCATCGTGCCAAAGACTATAGAATTCTAGCCAACTGCTCCCTACAACTTTGGTAATCTTTTGTGATAGCCTGAGAGGACAAAGAACTGAAGCACATAAGCTACAGCAATAAGCAGGACATAACCACCGGGACTCCCTGACAGGAGGGATAAACCAGCTAACCGGCTGCCCAGGGAATCATTGTCCCTAGGGCTGGCCCTAGTCCTGGTAATAGTTCATGATTTTCTTGTTGTTTGGATTTTAGGATACAATGTCCTGCTGAGTTATACTGTAGCCTGAGGAAAGATCAGTAATTCTGATTGTATCTATATTTAAAGCTTTATAATCTCTTCATCGCCTTTTGCATTTTGCAGTAATTTTGATTTTTAAAAAAGATTGCACTGATAGTATTTACCTTTATTACTAAGTTTTATTGGCGCCCTAAGTTTTACTGCTAAGGTAGGAGACGTCATAATATATGGTATAAAGCACCAATAACACTGACTTATTATCTTTTGGTTGAGGCCAAAGAATCCATACTTTTATAAAACGATTTTAGAATCTGGTCTCAGGAATTCTGCATCAGAATTCACAGAATCGCTGAGAGACATATTGCAAGTGCTACTTTGGCCTCACCATAAGCCTTCCCATGTCTTTATGATGATTTAAACAAATGAACAGACAAATGAAAACAAACCATAAATTATCAATCTTTATGTAGGATGTGCAAGATGGTGCATCAGTACGAATGTACTGACCAATATAGTCTCTATTACTGAGTCCTAACACATTTTCCTCTTCTCAGAAGTGTCAGGTCTCCTCTTTCTCTTTTCCAGGAACAGTAATATTGTTACTTATTTGCTTTATTCTAGCCTTCTTGATTACAAGTCTACACACTGTAACAAGAAGGCCATATCCATCCCAAAGTTCTTCTATCAACTGTTATTGACTGATCACTTCCCCCACGTCCTCATGCACAGCCACTAAGTCTCTTTTTGCAACTCTTGTGATGCCTGAATAAGTAGAAAGCATTAAATAAATTTTCATTAAATTGATAGTGACATTGTCATTATGGCTTTTCATCTCTTCCAATAGAATCTGGACAAGTGATATTCAAACAATGACCCCCTCCCCTAAAGTCACTACAGAAGAAATAAAAAAATAAAATTAAAAGTTGCTCATCTTTTTTGTTCAATCCTCTGCTAAACCTTTTCAAGCTTTCATAATTTCCAATTTGAAATACCTATTAAAGCAAAAAGCCAGGGGCAATTGTGGAAGGAAGCATTATACTTTGGTCTTTGTATAATGCAGGTATCAATTACGTAGCTAAAATATGGTGCTTACTATTTTTTCTTCTTTTTATAATATTTACTAAATATTTATTATATATCCATTTTGGAGTGAAATTACAAACAAACAAGACATATATTAGGAAATAAAAAACAATCTAGGTTGAGGTCTGGTAATGTAATGCTTGAAAAATAACCCCAGAGGAACCATAAAATATTTATTAGCTCAAAAGCAAGTTAGTCTAAAACTTCTAAGGCTTTGTGGTTTCTCATTAATGCATGGAAAATTTAGCCCATAAATCCATTATTTACAATTTATAAACTAAATATAACATTTAAAATTCACAAAACTTATACTCAAACAAATACAAAACTGAAAGTGTTTCTCATCACAAACTTTAAAAAGCCTTTGTAAAGTTTTGCATGGCACCATAGATTGGGACAAATCAAAATGAAAATTAATGGTTAAAAATGGGCATGTTTAACAAACTATGAAATACAGAGATGGGGAAATTAAATACCTATGGTTTTATCTCTTCCACATTTTTTACATTAGAAATGTCAAGACTTTCTATCAATTGAACCAGGAATTCTCATGTTCTCATGGGGCTATTGAACATTAATTAGGAAATTGGGGGGAAGACTTAAAATCACCCAAATGGGAAATTCTAAGAAAGCTAGTAATTGAAAAAAAATATTATTATAACAACAATTCATGCATTAACCAAACTCCAAATTCTATTTTTCTTCTATGCCTTCTCCCTCTTCCTTACTCCACCCAGGAGAAATGTAAAGGATAAAAGCACAGACAGATGAAGACTGACATGCAACTTTAATCTACAGCAAAGATTAGTTGAATCTTCCCTTGATTCTGATAGCTGTGCTCATCATCAAATTAGACCTACAGATCCACAATCTAACCCTCCAAAATGTCAAGGGCCCTCTTTTATGACCAGCTTAGTCAAGCCCAGAATAACTAGCTATTAGGGTCAGGATGTCTAGATTCAGGATAGAGGGCAAAGGCAATATTTTCTCTTCCACAGTTGGAAGAATACACTCTCTGCTATTAAGAAAGATTTAAACAAATAAGCAAACAAATAGAAACAAACTATAGATTATCAGTCTCCATATGGGATATGCAGGATGATTTTTAAGTACTGATGCATTGATCAATATAGTCTTTATTATGGAGTCCTAATACATTTCCCTTTTATCAGAAGTGTTCGGTTTCCTCCTCTTTCTCCTTTTCAGGAACAGTAACATTGTTACTTATTTACTCTACTCTAGGCTCATGGATTCTAAAGCCATATCCACCTAAAGTTCTTCTATCACCTGTAAGTTATACACTGATCATATCCCAAAAATATTTCCAGCAAAGCACTTACTCTTATTCTAGGTTTTTATTTATAGTAATGAATATTCTCAAACTTGAATTAGAACCATCATTAAAGTTAAAAAGTAGATTTTATATATGTACATAGCATAATTTGTTTGATTTCATTAATTCCTCAGTTGCTCCCTTTTCCAGTTTCTTCTACCTGCCAATCAATTCCTTTCCTCTATTCCACTGACCCCCTTTCTATTTTCATGGGATTTACCCTCATTTCACTCTATCTTCCACATATGAAAAAAACAATTATATAAATATACACACTTTTATGTGTATCTATAAAGCATCAACTAAAAATAAATAAATAGAAGAAAGACCAGTACAGCAGAGAAAAGAAAATGGGGTGAGGGTGGCGGGGGCGGGGGGAGCACTTGGGACTGAAATGGAGCACACTATACTTTATGTATATATTATTATTATGTTGAATGAACCCCAATATTATGTATAACCCATAATGTATTGTTAAAAATATTTTTAAAAAAATATTGGGTACACTTTTTCTCTTTTTAGTGTTTAAAGAAATGCATTCATCATATTAAATGGAGAAAAAATACAAGCATTTTCTCTAAAATCAGGAACAAGACAAGGCAGTCCACTCTCATCACTCCTATTCAATATAGTCCTCAAAAACTTAGCCAGAGTGATCAGTCAAAAAAAAGGAGTCAAAGGGATACAAATAGGAAAAGTTCTGAGGGGCCAACCCTTACAGCATCTACTGTGGGGAGCTTGAGGGCACAGGGAAACCCCTCCAGAGATGGTTTCAGAGAACAGCATCTGCTTTATTGCGCAGCAAAAATAGCTTTTACAGTGGGTATATGCCAATTTACATAATAACAGTCATGACAGGCCAGAAGAGACAACCAACATACCATCTTACGGAAGTCCAGACACCAGGAGTCCAGAAGCTGCCACATAGGCTGTCCTTGCACCAACAGGGGAATAACTTCTTGTCAAGGGAGCAGAGAAATGGCACTTACCAGTGTTCTGACAGCACTCTGTCCCAAAACATAGCTTTCCATGTTAGGACTTCCCTGCTGCACAATGAGCAAGATAAGCATTTCTCCATGTAGGTGCAAGGTCAGGCCCTGCAACAGAAAAGAAGAAATCAAACTATCTTTGTGTGCTGACAATATGATCTTATATCTAGAAGCCCAAATCAAGCAAAAAAAAATCCAAAAGATTTCTAGAGGTTCTAAATGAGTTTAGCAAAGTGTCAGGATAGAATATAAACACCCACAAATCAATAGCTTTTCTATACTCTAACAATGATTTAGCTGATGAAGAAATCAGTAAAACCATCCCATTCACAATCATCTCAAAAAATAAGGAAATTAATCTAATTAAGGAGGCAAAAGAACACTATAATGAAAGTCAGAGAACACTGAAGAAAGAAACTGAAGAAGACCTTCAAAAATGGAAAGATATCCCATGTTCTTGGATAGGCAAAATCAATATTATCAAAAAGTCCATCCTACCAAAAGCAATATACATATTCAGTGCAATTCACATCAAAATACCAATGACATTCATTTGAAGAATTAGAAAAAAAATTAAATTTATTTGGAAGAATCAGAGACCCAAAATATCCACAGCAATACTAAGCAAGAAAAACGAAGCAGGAAGAATCACAATACCTGATCTGAAATTATCCTAGAGAGCTGTAGTAACAAAAACAGAATGATATTGTCATCAAAATAGACATGAAGACCCACAGAACAAAATAGAAGACACAGACACAAATCCACATACCCATGACTGTTTGCTATTTGACAAAGGTGTCAAAAATATATCTTGGAAAAAAAGACAGTCTATAAAACAAACGGTGCTGGGGAAACGGGATACCTCTATGTGGGAAAATGAAACCAGACACCTGTCTCTCATCCTGCATAAAACTCAAATTGAAAAGTATCACAGACTTAGGAATTAGAGTAGAAACTTTTCAACCACTAGAAGTAAACATAGGGTCAACACTCAGTCATATAGCTGGCACTGGCTTTTCTTTTTTTTAACAAGATCCCCAAAGCACAAGATATAAAACCAAAAATCAATAAATTGGATGCCATCAAACTTAAAAGCTTCTGCACAGCAAAGGATACAATTAACCGTGTAAGGAGACAGCCTACAAAATGGAAGAAAATCTTGGCCAGCTACTCCTCTGATAGGGGACTAATATCCAAAATATACAAAGATCTCAAAAAACTTAACACCAAAACCCAAATAGCCCAATTAACAAATGGGCAAAAGAACAGAAACTTCTCAAAAGAAGAAACATAAATGGCCAACAAATATATGAAAAAAAGTTCAACATCTATATCAATCAGGGAAATGCAAATCAAAACTACACTAAGATTTCTTCTTACTCCAGTCAGAATAGCAATTACTCAGAATATGAAAAACAGTAAGTGCTGGTGAGGTTGTGGGGGAAAAGATACACTTGTACATTGTTGGTAAACACTAGGATAGCACAGCCACTCTGTAAAGCAGGTGGAGAATTCTCAAAAAACTAGGGATAAAATGACCTGATTATGACCCAGCTGTCCCACCCCTGGGTATTTTCCCAAAAGACCTAAAATTGTCATACTACAATAATATAGTTACCTTAATGTTTGTGGAAGCACATTTATAATAGCTAAATTATGGGCTCAACCTAGATGGTCATCAATAAATGAACAGATTAAGAATTTGTGGTAGATATATACAATGGAGTTCAAGTCAGCCATAAAAAGAATGAAATTTTGGCATTTGCCTGTAAATATATGGAAACAGAGATCATACTAAGTGAAATAGGCCAAATTCAGAAGCTCAAAGGTCAAATGTTTTCTTCTCATATGTGGGAATTAGAGTAAAATGAAGGAAAGGGGGAATAAATAACAAGGTAACACAAAGAACCAATCAAATTTAAAATCCTAGACTAGCAAATGGAAGTCTAGTAGAGAGGAGACAGGAAAATGAGAGAAGAGAGGGAAAAGGGGAGGATCATGAACTGAAATAGATTTACAAGCATGTATGAGTTTGTCAGGAAAAGCCTAACCACTATGTATAACTACAAAGCTCTAGTAAAAACATATATATATATATATATATATATATATGTATATATATATTGAGCAAGATGAAAAAGAGTTCATTATTGTTTCCTTCAACCATGATCTTTAGCTTGTTTCTGACAAGTCAGGTACACATAATTCTAACTAATTTCCCAAGTTTATAGTCATTTTTCAGTCTTGCCAAACCAAGAGATGGGGAAATCTATATAGAATTGACATTTATAAAATGTGTTAAAACAATGTATGGATAAACATATTGATGCCAATGTGAACTTCTTTTTCATTGAATTACCTATGCAGTGAAATTGGCAATAATATTTTAATAACTTATTTCATGAATGTTATATATGGGTTAGAATTTTTTTGGTTCTCTTAATCCAAATGTGTATTGAACATGTTTTTTTTTCTTTTTTCTAAAAATGTACCCCCAAAAAGGCAAAAATGCTGTAGCATTCATCAGCTATCTTTTGTATACTATAGTCCCACACATCATCACATTTGCATTCCACTTTCAGCACACAGCCTGCATTCTAAAAATCCTTGCCAAGTAACCAATTACATTTTTATTGCTTTTAGCTCCTTTAGTCTTCCATTCAGAGGTCTATACAAGACTGGTAAATTTGTCAGCTTGTCCTTAATAGGGTTTAGGTGCTTGGTCAATTCTGCATCTTGCACGTAGTTTCCTACCTTTAGTTAACTAATTCCCTGAGACAGGTTTGTCTCATTTTAATAACATCACATGGGAAACTACAGTGTGTATCTGGAAAGAGGAGCTAATATATTATCTTTAGCACTTAATGAAACTTCTTAAGCAATTCAGTAATCCCCAGTTGACAAAAAAAAAAAAAAAAGCCTGTTTATCTGAGTAAAGAATGTGGGAAGAACCTCCTAATTCCCCTTTGTGGGTTCCCTACTAAGAAAGAAAACAACTACAACACCAAACGTCCCCAACATTGTATACAGAGTTTTCTTTTCTATCCAAGGGGAGTGAATAAATACTATATGAGGTTTCTTAATAAAATGCATTTTCCCCAGAGGATATTAAATCTAAAGATAGATATTATCTGAAAGCTGCCTTATCCTTCTAAACAGAGAGTGGCTTTTAAATATAAATTCCTCTTCTACATTATGGCAGCTCCAGCACCATAATCCAGAGATAAGGGATGAAATAAGGAGAAAATATGGAAAGCAGACAGAGTAGAGAACTGTAGGTACCATTGGAAGGGAACAAATCTACTTAGAAATATTGTTCATAAAGATCTTGCACTTTTGAAGGAAAACTTAGAGCAAATTTATTGAGGAATATACTACTGTCATAAATAAAAGGTTAAGGGGTATAACATACTAGCATAGTATTAATGGAAATGGCAGGGCTTAGGCTTTAAAGTGAGGGAGATTCAGAGTTTGGGGGTAATTCACTGATAAATGTTATGTTTTTTAAGAATTTAACAGTTTGATGTTCATTTAAATGTTTTTCTCTATAGCAATAATCTTGCTTTCAACCTTTATCTTCTCTGGCAAGAGTTTCATAGAATAATAAAATTATGTTGAAGTCAGTGAAATGGTAAAGTCTATTTAACTGAATTTAACATAGACAGTAGTCTCTGTGAATATGGTTGGTTTTGATTTTCAAGGTATGTAAATTAAGCTACATTTTAAAACTCAAATTCTCCTGTTCTAATCTCTCTCTCTCTCTCTCTCTCTCTCTCTCTCTCTCTCTCTCCTCACCCCTACCCCCTTATCTCCCTCCCTCCCTCTTTCCCTCTCTCCCTTTCTGGGGATTCAAAAGAAATTGCACAAAAATTTTAGCTCTTGAAAGAGGTTGTAATATATTTATTTTGTTCTTAAAACATGTAATCCAATGATAGAAATTTTGGACAAGATAATAGTACAAACAAAAGTACAGATTGTAGAAATTTTAGGATGTCTTAGGGAATAGACATCCTATTATTTCCTAAACAGTTGTAAATAATAGTGGTAGAATTTTTTTCCAAAGAAGCAAGTGTCAATATCAGAAGATATCAAGAATAAATGTGATAACAAGCAATGTATAAATGCCAGATCTGCAAATTTTACTAAATTTACTTTTTAACCTACATGCCAAAAGAGGTAAGTGATTTCTTGTGAAACTCCCACTCCTTATAATGCAGAATCTGCCCTTCTTTTCCCTTCTTATAAAAATATAACTGAGTTATATATAAGGGAACATTTTTCTGTCCAAAATTTCTATTGTTGCCTTATTCACCTCATATAAGCATTTAAATTTCTCTTGTATCTAGATTTCCATTAGATATCTAATTTTACCATAGAAATTTTAAATTTATTTATTTATTTGTTTGTTTTGTGGTGCTGGGGATTGAACCCAAGGCCTTGTACATACAAGGCAAGCACTCTACCAATTGAACTACATCCCCAGCTTAAATTGATTTATTTTAATGTATTCTACTCATATTCCCTGGGTATTTGATTATGTGATTAACTGGAGAACTAAGGAATCCATTGGTTAAAAGGGAAAACGTAACACATGAAAAAAAAATACATATTTTTATCACAATGCATGGACCATATTAAGCACTTAATTGTTTTTCAAAAAAAACATATAAATAACAAATCACTTGTTTCCTACCCTTAGCACAGAGCTCCAAAGATACAGTATGTCTGAAGAACCAGTAAGTTTCTCCTACACCTTGATTAGCAAGATTCCATCTTGGATTACTTTTCTGATCTCAAATTGAGAACTGTGCTAAAAGTTGAGGTGGGGGGAATTGTCATTTCTGGTCATCATAGGATAAAATATTGGAATTTGAACCTGGCAGTGTGGCTTTATAACTGGATATCTTACCCTAAACTGCACAGCATGGGTTAGTTTGTGTCAGGGAACTGGAATAAAAACATAATAATGTAAACCAGGAAGTAGCTGTACTCTCTTGCTGGATAATGTAGAGAGTATAAGAGTTAACTAGGGTGTAATTAGCTGCATTTTTTTCTTTTAGCTCTAATTGGGATGAAACTTTGCTACAACACTTCTTACATACCTGGAGAGATGTCTCTTCCACTGAACTTGATGTTTCAGGTTGCAAGGAAAGAGTAATTAAGTACAGGTAATAGGTCAATTTCAGAGAGTGGATCAAGAGAGATCAAGGATCAGAATGCAGCAGGAGAGGGGTTTGGAGTCAGACAATCAATGAAACTGTATTGAGTACTCCAAGGTATTTAATCTATACAGAGACATAAGTAAACTAGAAGTCAATATGAAACAAGAGGAAACAGAGTTCCAAGGTAAAGGACAAACCATTTGAGACTAGCGCCATGAAAGATAAGAAAAGAAAAATAAAGGGAAAATCTGTATGCAGAAGACAGTATTTGACTAAAGGATATAGATTTCATATGAGATCCAAAGCATTATGACTTTTAAAAATTAATCAGAGAACAGGCAATCAATTATCCTGTCTTAGCCCAGTTAAATAGCACACTGATAGTGAGTTGTCTATATTCAAAGAAGGAAAACCAACTAAACAGGGCTGACTCATATATCAGAAAAAATAAAAAAAAATAATGAAATAAAATATTTTCTGTGACTAGGATTTTTTAATAAATTTCCATAAAAAGTTTTAAGTGAAGTCAAAGTTCTAACTTTGTTCCATGTACAAAAACAAGCTTGCCACAATATATACAAGGTTAAAAATATTGAGGGGATTGGTTTGATTTCTTCATAGAAGCAATTTTTTTAGCTCTCATTCATATATATATATATATATATATATATATATATATATTTACTGAATTATGCTTCTCTACCTTGAGAAGGTGGAGAAGCATATGATTTAAACTGGAAAATACACACAGGTCAAATAAGAAAAGAAATATTTACACAAGCAGTAAAAACAAACATCTGTCATTCTATGTTTATAGGGTCTTAACACCATAATGAGGTTTAGATCCCACTTCTTCAAGATACATGACCAAGATGCCAGAGCCCAGCAGCAAGAAAACATTCAAACAATATGCCTAAGGTGTCTCCCATATATCTGATCTTTTAGAATAAACTCTGCTGCTTCTCTGCTTGCAAATGCACTACAGAATAAATATTTTCTTGTGAGTGTGTAATGAAAGACTGATTTAAATTATATTCACTTGCTATGCAAATTAGGTTTGAATCAGCCCATTCATTAGTACTATATCTGAGGTAGCAAAATAAATACACCACCTAAATTTTATTAAACATGCCTAAAGTTCTGAGATATTACAGAAAGCGAATTTTTAATTATGATACAAATTAACAGACTGTCTTATTACTTGATATACTGTTTCTTGTTAGCTAATATAAATACTCACAAACATCCTGCATATGCAGGGTTTCTTTCTTTTGTTGACATTAACAAGAAAAATCTCTTTATAAAGTTCATTTTCATTTACAATTGTAGATTAGTCCTGAACGTTTTTCCTCATTACGTGTGAATCATTAATCATACACAATGAATGCAGCATCACTTTTGTTCTGTGAAATGATGGGCTTTGTAAGGAACACTTATTATCATAAATCTTTCTAAAAGAGCTCCTAATAGCATCCAATAACTTATAACATCAGTGGGTAAAATTTAAAGTGTACTCTCTTCCACCAGCTTTTATATCTGAAGCCATCACCATCAATTTTCACAAGGACAATTTGAAGCAGGAACATGTAAATACAAATATCCTGATCATTAGTAATGCAAAACCCATTTTTACATTTTATGCTATTTTTCAACTGAACAGGATTCTGAAACACCCTTTGTTTTTCAATTGTTGTCTCCCCATACAATATCATTAAAGTCTGCTCAATAATTAGTCCCCTTTGTCTCTGTAAAACAAATTTTCAATCTTTGCCTCCTTGCCCCATTTAAAGCCAAAGTATTTTCAAACATCAGATCAAAGATGAAAAATGGTATGTTTTGAAAACTATGATCCCTTTCTTATTGTTTGACAATTTTATTCAGGGTTTTTAATGCATTTGCTTTTGGCAATTAAAACCTTAAAACTTATTAATGCTGATAATAGTCTTAATAGCAGGACTCAGAATATATGGCCGTCTACTCAGAGTGAGGGAAAAAAAAACTGATTTTCTTGTAGTCAATGATGCAAGATATTTCCAGGAAACACTCAGGTCATTTAAGGCATAATATACCAGACATTTTCATTTTTATGTTGTTTTGTTTCCAACTTGAACTAGTATAGTATCATCATAAAACAATAAAAGTGTCAGGTTCTAAAATTTTCTACAAATGTATCATGTATAGCAAAATAATTGTTGAATCTTCTACTGATAAAAAAAGAAACCATGGATAGAAAGCTTTTCAAAATGTTCAAATACTTTATAAAAGTACTGTAATAAATTTTCATGTGTCTATAACTTCAGTATTATTTAAACTTTAACTTTGTTGATTTAAGTTCAGATAATTGTGTAAGGTAGGTTTTTAGAGCTCCATTGTAGGAATGAGCAAAATGTGGGGCTTATGTGATCAGCCTCAGGATACCCCAGTAAATAACTTGCCCAGATGAAATAAAAAAATCAGATTTGTCTGTCTTCAAAATCTAGCTTTTCCCTTAGTATGTCTTTTTACTGCTTACCTTTATTTCTCTTGGCTTTAAAATTATAGAGGTGGTTTTAGATTCCTTCTACAAATAGACCTGAAAGTATATACTCAGATGTTCAGTTAAGCATGCATAGTATATATAGTTCATGGAGATTTACAGATGACCAATTCATAAATATTGTATTGACATATTTTATAAAAGTAATTTCTAACAGTATATACAGACAGACTTTGAGAGAAGTATATTATCATTTCTAGCATTACACTTACAGAAAAATATGTGTTAGTAAGTGGAAATTGTTTAAATGTATTGTTTCATAATTGTTCCTTATTTTCAGTACAATATTTACATTTTCATGTCATTCAATTTGGTCATAAGATTTTCAAAGGAAACAGTAAAATATGGCAAGTTATACCAACACTGTTTTTAACGGTTCCAATGGAACAGTTGGTGTGTTAGGTTTTTAAAATATTACTTTATTTAGTTTGTTTATTTTGTTATGTGGTGCTGAGGATAAACCCCAGTGCCACACATAGCTAGGCAAGTGCTCTACAACTGAGTCATATCCCCAGCCCCTATTTTCATGTCTATAATAGGGAATATGATAAAATGTAATTGGAGTTTTATAGAAACAAATTATAATAAATATTATATTTAACTTTATGCGTGCATATATATGCATATTGATAATTGATAACTTAATCACTTTAAATTTTAGAACTTAAGAAAAATTGTTAACTTTGTTTAATAACTCAATTTATTCTTCCAAATACATGCTTTAACTGCATATGTATTAAAAAAACTGTTAAGATTTGTTGTTGTTTTTAGATACATTGTGATCAGGTATAATAATGATTCAGTTGATGATTACCATGTTATAAAATCAGATTTCAAATTGATATTATCAGCAATATCAGAAGAAGTTACTATTAGTACAATATAAAAAATTAGAAACAGTAATTATAAATTAGGTTTTGAAATATGAGGAACAATAAATATGACAGGTAATACAGTCTTCTTACTAGTATTAATTGTCTTGTTGTGATTACAATTTGGTAGCAAGTTTCATAGTGATTATCATCCAGGGAGTAAATGCTGTTTCAAGTACTATTTTGTTGCTTCTTTTGAACCAGGTGCTTGGGAATTGATCAATATGCCAAGACTCTCAGAGAAGCAACATGGAGACAGAGTTGCCACCAGTTTCTTTCATCTAAAAACATCCAGGCAGGGTAAGAATGGAGGAGTTGTACACCTGTTTCTTCATTATCATGAACATTGAAACAATATCCTTGGGTGGATTTACAGTGTGCAATTCAATTGAAACTGCCTGCAGCCTTTCTCCAATTTGTTCACATAAGTGTCTATAATGACAGGCTAGTGTGGGCACTTGTCTGTAGAGGTAGAAAATGAAACTCAGAATCTCAGGAAGCATTGTATTTCCGTGAAGGATTGTATTCATCTAAAATGGCATGTGATTCTGTATTTGCAAGAGTTTTTATTTGCCTGATGTAAAAAACAAAACAATTTTAAAATTTTGATTGAAGCTTTACTTGCCCCAGTTTTATTACTGATACTTCAAAGGATACACCCAAGAAAATCCATGTGAAAAGTATCATCTTTAAGCTGAGTTTCCAAATAGCTTAAAGCCTTGAGGCTCAAGGTCTCCAATGTCTGTGAACTTGGTTTAGCATTCATAGTTTTAATGTTAGAATGTAAACATTACCATGTAAAACTGTATAGTTATAAAATATTAAATATTTTTGAAAATATCTGCAAGATTTTTAAATAAAATTTTATGTTTTTCTTGTTGAATGATACATTTTATTAGTGCCAATCATAATCCCAAGACTAGGTCTGTAACACCATAATCCTGAATGTTGAAATCCCAAAATATGAAAACCTCTAATGCATAAAATTCCCAGTCACAACCTCAAAAGATTAAAATTTCAAATACTGAAATCCAGAAAGCTAAAATCCTTCAAACAGAAATTCTCATGCAAGAGAGAGAGAATAAGAAAGAAAGAAAGAAAGAAAGAAAGAAAGAAAGAAAGAAAGAAAGAAGGAAAGAAAGAGAGAGAGAGAGAGAGAAAGAAAGAAAGAAAGGAAGAAAGGAAGGAAGGAAGGAAGGAAGGAAGGAAGGAAGGAAGGAAGGAAGGAAAGAAAGAAAAGAAAAGAGACTAAGAGGAACAGAAATTCAAATTCAGGGGAAGGGATTGATCATGTGTGATAACAGCAACCACATAAATTCTGCTTAAAAAAATGCATCATTTATCTGCACTAAGATTCCTTCCACTGAAGACATTCCAGAAACTTTTGATGAATTAAAGTCACATTTGCCGGAAGAAGCTAGTGAAGTTACTCCTTGGCTTGAAAATAATCATGGGCTCAGTGGCATGAGAATTCACTTATGCAGAGGTGTTGCTGTTCCACCACCCTATTGTTCCCACCAAACCTGTGATGCACATATGAGTGAATGTAGAATGGATTTTGACAAAACCAAAGGACCCAGAATCATGTCACAGAAGATGGAAAATTTTATGAGTGAATGTTCATGTCAGTGTATATGGGGTCATAGAAGCATTTCAAAAAGAGCAACAACATGTACAAAGTGAATATGAATATACGGTCCAAGGAGACCCATGCCCCATGCCCTAAAAGAAATCAGCAGCTATTCCTGACAATGCAGGACTTTAAAAACACAGTTAATGATGGTGCAAGTCAGTCCACTCTTAGAAACACCTCCATGAAATTTCCCCAAATCTATCCCTGCAGCATAATTTTTCATATATTCAAATTTCTCTTCAGTATTTTAGGGGTTTTTTTTTACTATTTTAAATTGTCAGTATTATATTTGACAATTTGCTATGCTATATAGATCACCTTCAAATCATTTCAAATACTAGAGGTAAATTTATAAAAATTTATATTTATAGAAATTAAAATTTATAGACTTTTTAGAGACTTCTAACTCATTTTAAGTAACTTTTTCGCAATTTTGATTCCATCAAGGTACATTACCCAAATGCCACTTTTGTGTGAAAATATTGTATGTGCACATGTAAAAGTACTGAAACTTCCCCAATAAATGAAGATATGCCCTTTTTTGTTCATCTGCATTTATGAAAGATAAAATTTCTTGAAATCTCAGCTTTTCAGGTAACTGTTATGCAGTGGTAACTGATCACAGTTTTTGACTGATACTATGATGGCAATCCTAATCCTAAAAGGCTTAGGATTGCCATCATAGTATTTCAGATGATTGCAATTATAAAGCAAGAAACTTCCAATTGCCAATCACATTAATAAGCAATTGTGCATTTTGCTTTCTGACCTATTTTCTATATATATGGTTTCTCTGCTCATAACTGCTATTTCCATGTGACTATTATTGGTATAACTGAATTCTCATGCTTGCAAAAGTTTATTTTTTATTTTGGCCTATTTTGTTGTGTAAACAATACTATGAAATGTTTTGTCATTTTTTGTTTCTTAAATAATCCCTGTTTAAATGTCTAAATAAATGTCTTCTAAACATTTTTTTGTAATTTTTTTCTAGAATTATACTTTGAGAATTTTGATCTTTGAAAGATTTTAATTAATTTTGAAAATTAATCATGACAAAAAAATAATAATAATAAAATGGAATGCTGCTGAAAAATAAATTTAAAAAAGATTGTGGAATTCAGAATCATGTCTTTTGATATTATGGCCTAAACTATGTTAGCTTATATGTGTTTTGTTATGAACTCCTTGATTGAAACAGTTTTTTGTTAAACATCTAAAGTCAGGATAAAATATTATTAAAATATCTATTTAAATACATTTACAAATAGAACAGAAGGTACATACAATATCTACAAAATTTAAAGCTAAACTTGATCTTTTTCTTTGTACTTTGTTTTCATTTTATTTAAACTTGGTGCTATTATAAGGACACTTGAAGAAGAACTGCTAATTGCTAATCTTAAATTCTTAAACTTTCGTCCTTTAAGTATATATTAATTTCCTTTGTCTAAAAAATTGAGTTTTCTATGATTTGTGCTGTTAAAATATTCTCTAAAAACATGTTTTATTATAAGCACTAGTTAGTAACAGGTGATGCTATTGAGTTATGCTGTTGCCCACCTGTAAAACCTTTAAACTTTAAAAACAATAAAATGTAGACTTCTCTCTTGTTTCTGCCATCCTTATACAGATAAATATTAATAGGTTCCTTAAATCTGTCTATAATTTTTAACTGTTGTTACAGGTATGCATCACAGTAGATTATTTAATTGAATGAAGTTGTTTAATTCTCTGTTTAAGATAATAGACTGCCACTATAATATAATTTTAATTCCTGCTATATCTTCTTCTGTTAAAATAAATGCATAGTTAGACTGCTCACACTAGGCTCAAAACAACCTTTTTAAAAGGACTGCATAGCTCTGGAGAGAGCCAATTTGGTGCAGTTTAGGAATTCTTGCCTTGTCCAGAGCCAGCCCAAATAGTTTTCTTCCTTCAGGTAGTTTAAGGATTTCCAAAACAAAAATCAATAAAGGTGGCTGTGATCTTTCTGGTGCCTACTCGGGTCTGGAAGCACCTCTGCTGCCCATCGCTGGGTCTGCTTAGCTCAAGGAGCACTGCGTCCAGAGATGTCAGCGGGTTAATGCCCCAGTGTAAACCCGGCGTGGGGGACAGCAGGGGCAGCCATCTCCACCTGAGCAATCTGGGTTTCTCTGGGCTGCTCTCCCAGTGCAGGCCCCTGGCAATTTTGTAGAGATTATGGGCCACGCAGCTCCCACAGAGAAGTCGGCTTGTTTAACCAAAGGTTGACTGGTCCTGTGTGCGTGTGTGCGCAGGGAGCATCATGTATGGGTGGCTTTGAGAACCTTCCTTCCCATATTGTCCTAGAAACCTCTCAGCCCAGAATAGACATGGGTCTCTCTCTTCAATATACTCTGCAGACATCAATGACAAATATGAAGTATTACCTGTGAAAAGGACAATACATCTCACTTCCAGGCTTCCAGAATAGTCCTAAGAGTCCTTCAGCAGGTTGGACTCTACTGTAACTGTATTTTAAAAAAACAACACCTGGATCCAACATGGCGGCGAGCGGGGAGGCAGCGCTTTCAGTACCTCCTCAATAACGGGGTCAGAGAGACGCATTGATACGCTTAGATTCGACCTACTGAGAAACTCCTAGCAAAATTCCACTGAAGAGAGACTGGCCGGGAATTGGTAGGATTTTTGGAGGTGACAGTTTGCCCCAGACGAGTGAATCTCTGCCACGCGGCGCAGAGGTCCAGACCCGCCAGCCACTGCCGGCGCGACTGATGACCATTGGCTGCCTGCCCGCGGCCCCCGCGACTGGGCGGCTAGCCTCTGAGGCGCAGCACAGCAGGAGCGGCACAGGGATTCTAGGAAGAGGTCTCTAGCCAAGCCTTCATGAGATAGTGAACCAGGAGCTGAAACCAACCAGAGACAGACCAGTCCCACCCCTCCCTTCAGACACTCTGGCAAGGAGCCTGGGGCCCGCCAAAGCAGAGAGGTGACATCACCGGAGTTCGGCCGACAGAATTCCTTCCCAGCGGAATCCACTTTAGCAGGTGTGGGACTCCCACCCCCTCCAGATACAAGCAGCCAGGAAACCTCGGGAATCTCTCCGGGGGCGTGTCTGTAGGGAAGCAGAGGTGATTCCCGATCCCCAACTCCTCTTACCACCAGCGGCAACACCCAAGGCCTTAGCCGCCAGTTTCCAGGGGCGTGCCCACCAAAGGGGTCCGGAAAAATTAAACTGTTGGTTCCCAGATCACCGCACCACAGCACTGGGGCTTAGATGAATGACAGAGAGGGTGCTCAGTCATTCGGGATATAGGACACGCGGTGGGGCTGCAAGTGTAATCAGATCCTTGGGGAACTGCCTCCGGTGAACAGGACCTGGCTGGCTGGCTGGCAGGGGAGGGGCCGGAGAAGTGAAACGGCTCTGGACTAACAGGATTGAGAGACTCCCAGGAGCCGCCTTACAGGGATTGCTGTCAGCACATAGAGAGCAGAAGCTCGGCTCGGAGGGCACAGCTCCGCCTACTGGAAAAGAAGAAAATGGATCTCTAAGACTTCAATTTTTTCTTTTTTCTCTCTCTCTCTTTGTTCTTTTCTCCCCTTTTCCTTCTTTCTTTCTTTCCCATTTCAAGTTTTATTGTTCTTTCCATTCTCCTCTAATCTATCTATCTCTCTCTCCTTCTTTCTTTTTAAGAGCACCTTCCTTCCCCTACCCCCCAACTTTCATCCCAAGCATTACGTCTTCCATTACATGTAATTGTCTAAATGTAAATAGGTGAATGTTTCGAGGCTGTCTATAGGGCTCCTAAATACCTAGCTACTACCAAACACCCTGATCCAATCGCCTGTTAATATCCCCCTTCAGTAGAGCAATCTTCTAAAGTAGCCAAGACATACTAACCCTCATACCATCATAGCACCTAACCTAAACATAAAGTCCTAAGAACAAACAACAAATCACTATATGCATACAGAATCCGGAAGCCTTTTATGAATTGAATGAATCAGCTTTAAAGTACAATAAAGCCCAACATTTCTAGGCATAGTCTCCCACCACAAAGGAGAGACAACAGAGATATACAAAACCAAAACAAATTTATAGGAGAAAGCAGAAACACAGCAATCAAACAGAGCTAGAAAGTAACGTGAACAACATGAAAAAACAAGGGAAAAAAGGATTACAAAGAATGCAGGACAACTTAAATCTACAGGAGGACCTAGAGGCATCAGAAAAATGGACAGAGAAAGAACTCAAGGCATACCTAACTCAGATGGAACGGAATATTAGAGAAGACATGAGACAGCAAGTCCAAGCAATGAAAGTATATTTTGAAAACGAATTAAATAAACAAATTCAAATGGCAGAGAACGAGCTCTACCAGGAGATAGAGATTTTAAAAAAAAATCAAACAGTAATCCTAGAAATGCAGGAAAACATAAACCAAATTAAAAACTCAAACGAGAATATTAAAAATAGACTAGATCAAGTAGAAGTCAGAACATCAGATAATGAAGACAAAGTTTATCAACTTGAAGAGAATATAGTCAACACAGAAAGGATGCTTAAAACTCACGAGCAATCTATCCAAGAGATATGGGATGTCATAAAAAAAAAAAACTTGAGAGTCATCGGGATAGAAAAAGGTATAGAGGTTCCAACCAAAGGAATGGACAACCTATTAAATGAAATAATCCTAGAAAACTTCCCAGATATGAAAGATGGAATGGATTGCCAAATCCTGGAAACCTACAGGACCACAAGCATTCAAAACCGTAATAGACCAACTCCAAGACACATAATTATGAAGATATCAAACATACAGAACAAGGAGAGAATATTAAAAGCTACCAGAGAAAGGAGGCAGATTACATTCAGGGGTAAACCAATTAGGTTAACGGCTGATTTTTCATCACAGACGTTGAAAGCGAGAAGATCCTGGAACAATGTATTTCAAACGCTGAAAAATAATGGATTCCAACCAAGAATACGGTATCCAGCAAAATTAAGCTTCAGCTTTGACAATGAAATTAAAATATTTCATGATAAACAAAAGTTAAAAGAATTTGCAGCCAGAAAACCAGCACTGCAAGGCATTTTGAGCAAAATACTACAAGAAGAGGAATTGAAAAATAGCACCCAAAACTAACAGTGGGAGGTATCTCAGTAAAGGGGGAGAAAAATAACCAAAGAGGAAAAACTAGCCAAACTAAAATAAATAAATAAATAAACATGACTGGAAGTACAAACCATATTTCAATAGTAACCTTAAATGTTAATGGCTTAAATTCACCAATCAAGAGACATAGGCTAGTAACCTGGATTAAAAAAACAGATCCAACAATATGCTGCCTTCAGGAGACTCATATGATAGGAAAAGACATACACAGGCTGAAGGTGAAAGGTTGGGAAAGATCATACCACTCACATGGCCCTCGGAAGCAAGCAGGAGTGGCCATACTCATATCGAATAAAATCAACTTCAAACCTAAGTTAATCAAAAGGGATAAAGAAGGACACTATATACTGTTAAAAGGAACCATCCACCAACAAGACATAACAATTATCAATATGTATGCACCAAACAATGGTGCTGCAACGTACATAAAACAAACTCTCCTCAAGTTCTAGAGTCAAATAGACCACAACACAATAATTATGGGTGACTTCAACACACCGCTCTCTCCATTAGACAGATCCTCCAAACAAAAGCTGAATAAAGAAACGATAGAACTCAATAACACAATCAATAACCTAGACTTAACCGACATATATAGAATATATCAACCATCATCAAGTGGATACACGTTCTTCTCAGCAGCACATGGATCTTACTCAAAGATAGACCATATATTATGCCATAGGGCAACTCTTAGTAAATATAAACGTGTGGAGATAATACCATGCACCTTATCTGATCATAAGGGAATGAAACTGGAAATCAATGATAAAAGAAGGAAGGAAAAATCCTGCATCACCTGGAAAATGAACAATATGTTACTTAATGATCAATGGGTTACAGAGGACATAAAGGAGGAAATCAAAAAATTCTTAGAGATAAACGACAATACAGACACAACATACCGGAATCTATGGGACACAATGAAAGCAGTTTTAGGAGGGAAATTCATTTCCTGGAGTTCATTCCTCAAAAAAAGAAAAAACCAACAAATAAATGAACTCACACTTCATCTCAAAACCCTAGAAAAGGAAGAGCAAAACAACAGCAAATGTAGTCGAAGACAAGAAATAATTAAAATCAGAGCGGAAATCAACGAAATTGAAACAAAAAAAAAACCATTGAAAAAATTGATAAAACTAAAAGTTGGTTCTTCGAAAAAATAAATAAGATCAACAGACCCTTAGCCATGCTAACGAAGAGAAGAAGAGAGAGAATTTAAATTACTAACATACGGGATGAAAAAGGCAATATCACAACGGACACTACAGAAATACAGAAGATAATTAGAAAGTATTTTGAAACCCTATATTCCAATAAAATAGAAGATATTGAAGATGTCAATAAATTTCTTAAGTCATATGATCTGCCCAGATTGAGTCAGAAAGACACACACAATTTAAACAGACCAATAACAAAGGAAGAAATAGAAGAAGCCATCAAAAGACTACCAACCCAGAAAAGCCCTGGACCGGATGGGTATACAGCGGAGTTTTACAAAACCTTCAAAGAAGAATTAATACCAATACTTTTCAAGCTATTTCAAGAAATAGAAAAAGAAGGAGCTCTTCCAAATTCATTCTATGAGGCCAACATCACCCTCATCCCAAAACCAGACAAAGACACTTAAAAGAAAGAAAACTTCAGACCAATATCTCTAATGAACTTAGATGCAAAAATTCTCAATAAAATCCTGGCGAATCGAATACAAAAGCATATCAAAAAAATTGTGCACCATGATCAAGTAGGATTCATCCCTGGGATGCAAGTCTGGTTCAATAAATATTATTCACCACATCAATAGACTTAAAGATAAGAACCATATGATCATCTCGATAGATGCAGAAAAAGCATTCGACAAAGTACAGCATCCCTTTATGTTCAAAACACTAGAAAAAACTAGGGATAACAGGAACTTACCTCAACATTGTAAAAGCTATATATGCTAAGCCTCAGGCTAGCGTCATTCTAAATGGAAAAAACCTGAAGGCATTCCCTCTAAAATCTGGAACAAGACAGGGATGCCCTCTCTCACCACTTCTATTCAATTTAGTTCTTGAAATACTAGCCAGAACAATTAGGCAGACAAAAGAAATTAAAGGCATAAAAATAGGAAAAGAAGAACTTAAATTATCACTATTTGCAGAAGACATGATTCTATACCTAGAAGATCCAAAAGGGTCTACAAAGAAACTACTAGAACTAAAAATGAATTCAGCAAAGTGGCAGGATATAAAATCAACACTCATAAATCAAAGGCATTCCTGTATATCAGCAACAAAACTTCTGAAATGGAAATGAGGACAACCACTCCATTCACAATATCCTCAAAAAAAATAAAATACTTGGGAATCAACCTAACCAAAGGGGTGAAAGATTTATACAATGAAAACTACAGAACCCTAAAGAGAGAAATAGAAGAAGATCTTAGAAGATGGAAAAATATACCCTGTTCATGGATAGGCAGAACTAACATCATCAAAATGGCGATATTACCCAAAGTTCTCTACAGGTTTAATGCAATGCCAATCAAAATCCCAACGGCATTTCTTGTAGAAATAGATAAAGCAATCATGAAATTCATATGGTAAAACAAAAGGCCCAGAATAGCAAAAGCAATTCTAAGCAGGAAGTGTGAATCTGGAGGTATAGCGATATCAGATTTCAAACTGTACTACAGAGCAATAGTAACAAAAACAGCATGGTACTGGTACCAAAACAGGCAGGTGGACCAATGGTACAGAATAGAGGACACAGAGACCAATCCACAAAATTACAACTTTCTTATTGATAAAGGGGCTAAAAGCATGCAATGGAGGAAGGATAGAATCTTCAACAAATGGTGCTGGGAAAACTGGAAATCCATATGCAACAAAATGAAACTGAACCCCTTTCTCTCACCATGCACAAAAGTTATCTCAAAATGGATCAAAGAGCTTGATATCAGATCAGAGAATCTGCGCCTGATAGAAGAAAAAGTTGGCTCCGATCTACATATTGTGGGGTCGGGCTCCAAATTCCTTAATAGGACACCCATAGCACAAGAGTTAATAACAAGAATAAACAAATGGGACTTACTTAAACTAAAAAGTTTTTTCTCAGCAAGAGAAACAATAAGAGAGGTAAATAGGGAGCCTACATCCTGGGAACAAATTTTTACCCCTCACATTTCAGATAGAGCCCTAATATCCAGAATATACAAAGAACTCAACAAATTAAACAATAAGATAACAAATAACCCAATCAACAAATGGGCCAATGACCTGAACAGACACTTCTCAGAGGAGGATATACAATCAATCAACAAGTACATGAAAAAATGCTCACCATCTCTAGCAGTCAGAGAAATGCAAATCAAAACCACCCTAAGATACCATCTCACTCCAGTAAGATTGGCAGCCATTATGAAGTCAAACAACAATAAGTCCTGGCGAGGATGTGGGGAAAAGGGTACACTTGTACATTGCTGGTGGGACTGCAAATTGGTGCAGCCAATTTGGAAAGCAGTATGGAGATTCCTGGGAAAGCTGGGAATGGAACCACCATTTGTTCCAGCTATCGCCCTTCTTGGACTATTCCCTGAGGACCTTAAAAGAGCGTACTATAGGGATACTGCCACATCAATGATCATAGCAGCACAATTCACAATAGCTAGACTGTGGAACCAACCTAGATGCCCTTCAATAGATGAGTGGATAAAAATGTGGCATTTAAACACAATGGAGTATTACGCAGCACTAAAAAAATGACAAAATCATGGAATTTGCAGGGAAATGGATGGCATTAGAGCAGATTATGCTAAGTGAAGCTAGCCAATCCTTAAAAAACAAATGCCAAATGTCTTCTTTGATATAAAGAGAGCAACTAAGAACAGAGCAGGGAGGAAGAGCATGAGGAAAAGATTAACATTAAACAGAGACGAGTGGTGGGAGGGAAAGGGAGAGAGAAGGGAAAATGTATGGAAATGGAAGGAGACCCTCAATGTTACACAAAATTACATATAAGAGGTTGTGAGGGGAAAGGGGGGGGGAACAAGGGAGAGAATTGAACAACAGCAGATGAGGTAGAGAGGGAAGATGGGAGGGGAGGGGAGGGGGGATAGTAGGGGATAGGAAAGGTAGCAGAATACAACAGTCACTAATATGGCATTATGTAAAAATGTGAATGTGTAACCGATGTGATTCTGCAATTTGTATTTGGGGTAAAAATGGGAGTTCATATCCCACTTGAATCAAATGTATGAAAGATGATATGTCATGAGCTTTGTAATGTTTTGAACAACTAATAACAAAAAAAGAACACCTTCTGACGTTTGGGGGAAAAAAAAGGATTGCATATTTTTTTTTTCTTCTGGTTTGATAGCTCCTAGAATATGGGAGATTCCTATTCATTCATTAAGTCATTGAACACCTTCAAGACATAGAGATATTAAAAGAAAAAACAAACTTTTTAAAAAAGCAGAATTAACTAGAGAAAAACGGCAAATTCAAATATAGAGACATAGAAGGTCACCTAACACTTGTTCACCATGGTTATTTAAGGGATGCACTATTCTGAGTCTCATGGAAGTTGGAAACAGAAATCAGAGAAATGGTGGCCCAGCACATAGCATTGTTCACTGTTCAATCTACAAAACAGTATACAGTAAGAATAGAAGAACATTTCAGACAGAGTCAATGAGAACCTAGTGTTCTGCAAAAAAAAAAAAAAAAAAATGGCTTTTTGTTCTGGAGTAATGGGGCAAATAATGTGATATTATCTTCCTTCTAGAAAAGTTACTGTAGCAACACTGCTGAAAATGGGCTGTAAGAAAGAAGCCGTAACCAAAGAGATCAACCCAATATCCATGTTCTTCCAAGAAGAATTAAAAAGATCTGAATAACAGTGATAGTAACAAAGGAAAAGAGAATATTCTAGAAGGAGATCTAATAATCTATTGATGCAGGTGAGAAATGGGAAGGAAGAGAGAAGGGTATAATCCTCATTCGGGCTGGCACAAAAGAGCAGACGATGGTTCTCTTCACAGAACTGACACACAAAATAGACTGAGGGTCTCTTAGGGTGGTAAAGGGTGAGTTCAATTTTAATCATTTTGAACTTGGGAAGGGGGTATTAAGATGTATTGTTGTAAAGTCAAGAAGAAAGAAGCGGCCTAGTGACATGAATCTGGTAGTTACAATGATCATTGCAGCCAGTTAGACAGCTGAGATACATAAGGGTATTATGAAATGAAGAAAGAGAGCAAATGGCAGAACCTTGAATGGTACCCATTTTTAAGAGCTAGGTGGAAAAGAAGCATCTATAAGAAACATGACAAAAAAGGACGTTCTTTTGAACCTATCAGAAACTGCTTCCCTAAATAAATGAATATGGCCAGCTCCATAGAGTACCTTGGAAACATGTCTTTTATTTCAGTGATGCTGTTATTGCTCAGAACACTTTATTAGGTCCTCTTTCATCTAACCTCTAAACCAGCAGCATTTTCTTTTTAATACCTCCAATGGTGGTGAAGCTTTATCCTTGACAATAAATGTGTTCTCTTAGAAAGAGCTCAGGTGTCAAGGAGATGAAACTACCTTGCAATGATCTTTACTTTCTGTCAAGTGCATTATAAGCTGTCGGTGAAGTTGATTTCAATGTGAGGAGTTAAAAAATTGAAAACAAAACCATATTTTAAATATCTTTTTTAAAAGTGTATATTCCCCTAAAGGCACTCCTCTGAAAGGTATTTTAATGAGAAACACTTTAACGCATTTTATAGAAATACAGTCAAACTCATACAGATAACTCATACATTACTATCTGAAATAATCTGACCTCTAAATAATATTACTGACGCTACACAATTTAATGTGGCTTCTGTCTTTTATACAAACCTGTCACCTTTCTTATTAAGATTAATGACTCCATGTAAATGCAGAATTTATTTTAAAGTTTCATTAAAATTCTTACTTGCCCTTATATTTTTAGATTTTAATTTATTGCTTTTGCACTATTGGCTAATCTTAACTTGCATGAGTTGCCTATTTTATAAAGACATTGAGACATGGATATGTTACCTGTTCTGATAGTTAATCGGTTGTGGCAATCTGCTTTTTTTTAAATTTCTGTATTAAATTCTCTCCCTTGCTGTAACTTAAGGATATTTATAATATAATCCATGGTCAATCTAATAGGTATTTATTTAATTTAGAAACACTAAGTTGTTTTGATCACCTTTATTATATATCTACATACCAAGGAACTGTGGTTAATAATAAGGGCAAATTAGAATGATTTATGGTTTCTACCTTTGATCAGCTCATAAAACATAATATGTCAGAGGCAGTACTGGACACAAAGTCTCTACATCTGTAAATAAACTACAGAATAAGCTACTATTTTTGCACCTGCCACATTAAAGAGTTTTATGAATGATATCTGGAATGCCCAGTATTCGAGATCCTAGTTAGGTAAGACCTATGGTCCTCAGGTTCCAAGCCAATACTCCTAGCATAGAGTTCAGACAATTCCACTGCTATTTTTCTGCTGAAAGGCCATTACATCCAGAAGGTGATCTTCTTAACCTAAAATAGATGTAAAAATAATTCATAGAAAGGAATATCTATTCAACTTTTGATTTTAGCCATATTATCACTTTTGCCATGGAAGAACTGATTGAAATCAATTTATTAAACATTAAAATACATTTAATAATAAGACTTCGAATAGTATAACTAATGTATCTAGAACCTTTCCTTAGTGGGAAAAAGATTACTAAATGGAAAATTCAAGTTAATAGATTGCCTGATGATCCTACCCCAAACTTGAAAAATGGTATGTTCTCAAGTCTGCATTTGGAAATGTTCAAATAAAATTTGCTAAATCCTGGAAAAGAGATTTGACAAGGTGCATGCTCAGGCTCCTCTTAACTGTGTGATGTGATGGCTCCTCAGATAACATACTTCAGACTGTACCTGTTAGTACTCCATGCACTGTCTACATTCTTTCCAAAACCCTGTGCTGGAATAATCTTTGACATTACTTAACAATGATGCTCAAACTTGGTGAACTCCTGGATTATGTCTATTCATCTATTTATCCCTAGGAGAGCATTCCATAGGTCCTTGGAAATGCTGGGTCAGCATGATTAAATTGTACAGAACTTCAAACTCTCTCCTGTTCAGTTCCTTTCCAAAAAGAAGGGAAAAAAGGGGAGGAGGGAATGGGTGGTATGGGTGAAGGAAATGATTGAACTCTGGTGCCAGTTACTTATGAGGTGTATTTTATCTTGATCACTGAATACCTGGCTGTGACAAATCTTCAGATGACAATCCCTTCCTCTGTATACCTACACACGTTTTTTGTACCTATCACAACTTGTGTCTTACCCCCATGCACTAGATGTTATTTCACAATCTATTCTAGAGATTAGGCTATAGAATATTCTGTTAGTTGTTTTATAGTCTCCTAACAGTCGATGTTATTAAAAAACATACCCAAACCAAACAGTTTAGTCAGATGCACAGCCTATCATAGCCTCCCCGCCCCCAGTCATCAGAGTCAACCAGTAGCACAAGTTAATATTGTCAAAGTGTCTGTCTCCACATAATCACAGAATGAAATTCTGTTTTTGAAAACATTCAGTTGACATCCATACAAATGCAGCAACACAGGGATAAAACTGTGGGATGAAGAAGTATTTGGTGCTTCTAAGTTAGAACCAAGAAGTCAGGCCTTATTCACACTGAATAATCAACAAAGGAAGTGAATGCTCCTCACATTTATGCTTGCAGGGGAAATACTTAATTATTGGAGCACTGAATTGAAGAAATTAATGATTTCATTGGTATCATATTTGTGGTTATTCAGGTCAAAAGATATCAATCCTTTGACAAATGCATAAAACAATGCAGGATTTTATAAAATAAAAAAAATAAATGATAAGGCATTAACATTTTTGAGCTTAAATTATATGCCAAATACCTTGTTGATACCATCTCTGCATTTTAAAACAAGATTAATGCAAGAAGATAGTTCTCAGATACATGTTATCAATCATATCAGGGTAACCCACAACAGTCAGTGACTGGTTTAAATTTTTCTAGTGTGCTATTATAGTCATTTTTGGAGCAAGCCTTTCAAAACGGGTCCTTTAAATTTTGTGGTCATTAAAACTCAAGTTTCCAGTTATCGTTCAATGACAAAAAAAAAAAAAAAAATTCTCCTTTTCCTTACCCCCAGGTGAGCATCTTTCTATGGCAACCCCAATTCCATGAAACCCCAACATCAGATAGACTCTGACCAGCTACATATCAGTTGAAGGGAGATGTTGTGCTTTGGTAACAACTTCCCAATTTGTAATGACTTATCTCAATAAGAATTTCTTTCTCTCCCATACACATGTACAGTGGGATTTGATGGTAGTGCTAATGAACATGTGAGATCTCAGAAGGACTCAGAATTCTACCTCCATGAAAGCCTTCATGCAAGCTAGCAGGTGGAAAGAGAGCTGCATGGTCTATGAAAATTCAGTGCTCCCATCTAAACCTACACCTATCCCTTCTGCTAATATCTCACTGGACCAGGAATTCCAAGACCATATTTGAGTTCAAAGAGGGTAAGTAAATGCAATCCTGCCATACTCATAATAAGGAGGAAAAATCTGAAGTTGTGGACTACCCCATCAATTGCCACACCCACTCTACAACCATTAAAGCCATGAGCCCTGCCCCTGCATACACAGGTATAAACTTGTGCACTCCTTGCTTCTTGTCGTTCCTCCATCATCTGGTGGATAAGGAATCAGATATGTTACAGATGATTTTCTCACTTCTTTTAACAGACCATGAGGTAAGTACTAATAACCAGCCCTTCACAGTTGAGAGAACTGAGACAGAATCACACAGTGTTGAGCCCAGAATTCAAACACAGAACTTTAAGGCCTAAAACCCTCTGTAAGTTTTCAATTTCTATAAGAAAATTTCAAATTCTTTAATATGCTGTGTGTCTTCCTCTCAGACTCTCTCTTTATCACTGTCACATCATTTCTTATTGTCTTCAGCCTTCACACTCTTCTATGCAACCATAAGAAACCTCTTGCAATTTCTTCGGGATTTGTTTCTTTATGCATTTACTCATGTGGTAACTCTTTTGAACTATTCTCTCCTATCCTCCTGATAAACACTAATTTGACTTTAAGTTGCAGTTTATAAATTCATGTCCCTATGAAAACTTTTCTGATTTTTCCCTCCTAAACAAAAGCTAAATAAGCTATCTATTTATTATATTCCCATTGTACCCTGTACATACTTCTATCAAAACAATTTTTACTGCATATTCTGTCTTTTGTAACTTTCACTATTATATTTGAGGTGCCCTAGGGATAACCTTTCTCATTTTAAGGAAACCTGTCCTCATTTATAAGTGAGCATCTATGTATCTGTGTCAGTGGCTAATTCGGGTGATGCATGTATTTTTATTATACTGAGTAAATACAGATAAACATGTAGCAGAATGATAGCGCATAGACTCTGGGGCCAGATTGCTTCATTCAGAATCGTGCCTCCAGCATTACCATTGTCTGATGATTTCCAAATTATCTTCTCTGTGTTTCATGACTAACTTGAAGAAATAAGGTCATCATGCCATCTTTCAATCATTCTGATAAGGTTATTTTGAGGATTAGAAAGAACATATTTAAAGGATTTAAAAGAGTATTTGTTGTAAAAGTATTATTTAGCAATAGTATTAATTATTTATTATGGAAGTTGTAGTAGTACTAGTAACAGAGATAATCCTTGACCTCCATCTCTAATATTTGAGTCATTATAAATCTGTTTTTAGATAAAAATTACCTCAGGTGGCAATAGGTCAAAGTTGCAAAAATTATAAATAATTACAATTAAATTTCCAAATTGATGCATTCAGAAGACATTATAGATGTTATGTGACAGACATACTAAAAGTGAATCTGTTATACTCAACAAATTGGATGGATGGTTGAGATCATTTTTTCCAGATTTACTGTAGAATTAATTAATTCAGATTATTAAAGAAAATTTCCCAATACCAATAGGTATGAAAGAAATAAAAAGCATTACTAGTTAAAAAGCTACAAGGTTAGAAACATAGAATTTTCTGACCATTCATTGTATCTTTGGATAAATAGTGAATAGTCTTAAAGGACAGAAAAAGTGCTTAATGGAAGAGAATTGCTCAGTGTGAAAGATCCCACTCCTTCCTATTTAATGTTAGGATATTCTTCCTAAAAAACGTCTTCCTAAAGGAATTACTTATAAATTGTGTTCCTCTTAATCAAATAGAAAAACATTATTGCATCTAAAATTTTAAAGTTGCAAAATAAGGAAAAGTACCAGGTAATTCTCCATTCCTTTTCATTTGACTTACTTGTCTTTTAAATTCAAATAGTTATTGAAATCAAGTTCCATATATATTATTCAAATATTTGCTTCTTTAAAACCTTGGCATGCTAAAGGATTTCTGAGTGGTAATTTGAATTTCTACTTAGTATATCTCTACAATTAAAGTCCCTTCAGTAAAATTTGAAATGAGCATCAGGAGAGAGACAAAATTTATTTTATTATGGATTAAATAGTTCATCATCTGCTCATGACTAACTTGAACTAAGCCTATCTAATTTTCATGTGTAATGAAACTAGACTTTTAAAAAATGACCCAAATTCCTTGCTAAATAATTTGAAGTGATAAAAACTAAAAAGAAATTGATAATAATTTTAGAATCAATGAAATACTCCTTTGGTGTCTAATTTTCCTGATATAAATATCAATTATTAATAATAATTAATCAGTAATTAAATCATTAATAATTGAATCATTAATTAACTATTAAACTACAATGTTTATGTACATTATTTATATCCCAGAAGGTAATTCTTGCTTGAAAGGTATAATATTTAACAAAACATGTTACAAACAATCTATTTAGGTTTTTCTGCGTACTTTGTAAGCATTTTGAAAGTTATTTCTTTTATTTCATATATTACAGATATAAGTGAATTTTTCTTAAAGAAAACTTTGATTTTTTATTCCCTTTATGTTTAATGACAGAGGAAATGGAATTCACCGTGATTGATCCTTCATTTAGGGGGAGAAATCTAAATACAACATGGGACTTGATTCCTTTGAGAAATATGCATTTGCATTATGACTGCTCCTAAGGAAAGTTTGGGTTCCACAGCTATATACTTCAATAAGATTAAAAAGAGTATATTTTAGGAAAGCTTTCACCTTCAAATATATTACATTGTTTATGAATATTACCCATAGGTGAATAACTTGAACTTTTTCAATCAACATGTACCTAACACTTTAATATCATGATGTAAGCCTGAAATTTATGAACAATTCTGACTTATAAAGAAATGTCTAGTTACTTATTCCTTGTACTCTGGTAAAATTTTATAATGCAATTTCAGTTACATATGAAGCCTTTCCTGACCTCTGAAATCATAAATGATATCATGATTGTATAATTTCCAATAGGACATTTCACTTCCTTTACAAACCTCTTACTTACTGTTGTGGTGTGTACCTATGTGTGCACCTGTCTTACATTGTCTTGTGTATTATACTGTACCTCCTTAAAGATGAGGAGCGGCATTCATCATTTTCAAACCTCACAGCACACGGCCATTTCCTAGCTAGGTGGATGCTCAATAACTGTTTCTGGTATCAAAGACTGAAAAAAAAAATCTCAAAATTCAGACTATAGCCCTGGAGAAAACTCCCTGGTAATAATCCTCCACATCTGGAATAGATTTTGAAACAAAATAACTTCTTGTTTAAGAGGAATCTAAACAGAAGTATTGCCATTGACCTCCACAAGTTCTTTCTCTCTCTCTCTCTCTCTCTGTGCCTTGCCCCTGTTTCTAATGATACCAAATTTGACTGAGGAGCTTTTCTTTTTACAAAATACAAATAAACAAACCACTCTTCCAGCAAGAAAGTTTTCTGTATGTTGAGAAGATGGGAAGGCAGGTAGTGAAAACTCAGGACATGTAAATTCTGATCAGGTTCCTGCAGGGCTACTGTCCTAGAATTCTAGCTTAACTAAAAGCCTCATGTGGAGGACTGATTGGATGCAGATGCCTAGAAGTGATTCATTTTTCCTATGGATCTTTGTGACCTTGGTCAACAGTATAAACCTTCGGAGTATAAAAAGCAGAGTTATATCCCTGACACAGACATTGATATATAAACATACATCACTGGAGTGACATTTAATAATGAAGTGTTCATTATTAAAATTCAAAAATAAAATTATTTTCACTTAAACATAAACATTTTAATAATGATTCCAAGGTGTAACATTAAAATTGTAGCAATATGAACTTTAATTTCAAATATAAAAGAAATTATTTTGTCATATTATCCCAATCATTTACTTAAGTTACTTGAAAACTTGATGACTTAATGTTTAACTTCAGAATGGTTTTGTCTTTTCAGTTCTTGAGAAAGTAAGAGATCTGTTCAAGTCAGTCAAAGAAGTAGTCAAGAAAACAAGAGGGAATTTGAATACATTGACTACTACTCTCAAGAGACCTTGTGTGGTACTTTGAAACGCTGACAATTCTGACAAGAACCCTTTGAGAAAAGCAATACAAACACATTTTACAGATGAGAAAGCTAAGGATCTGTGGAGTCAGCAAACTGAGGCAGAATTTAATTCACCTTCCTGGTGAGATTGTAAACCAAGTCTAAATGCTATAGAATTTATACTCTCTAATACTGCTGTTTATCATAGATTTGCAAGTGATGGGTCCTTAGGCCAAATCCAGCCTCCTTAGCCAATAAACTAAGAATGATTTTACAATTTTAAGTGATTTTTAAATACCAAAGAATTAAATGTTCTGATACATAAAATCATATCAATCAAGTTTAGTGTACATAAATAAGACTTTATTGGCATATTCATTTAAGTGCTATCCACAGTTCTTTCCGTACTACAACATCAGAGCCCAATAGTTGGAATACAGATTGTGTGGCTGAAAAGCTGAACAAGTTTATTATTTGGCCCATTCCAAGAATGTTTGCAGACCCCAGTTATATATTGTTGCTTCCTCCTTAATACATGTTCATGCCTGTAGATGCAGTCTAAATATAAAGTGAAGCCAGAGGAAAAATAAAATGAAGGAAGTGTTTTTCTGAAGATGCTGATTAAACTGCAGTAATGCATCAGATACAATCACTCACTCCGCATCTTCCTTTCCACACAATTTAGACTTCATTGGTTTGAAAGCTCCCTTGAAGGTTTGCAGCACTCAATACATGCACGCATTAAACCTCTCAAGTTTACTTGGCCTAAGTGTTGTGAAAAAGACCTTGAAGGCAATTTATCACATAAGAATTTGTCACTGATTAATTTTTTTGTAAGATGTGTTGTAGAGCAGAACAGCAAAGGAGACAGTGACAATTCTGACAGAAAAAAAAAGTAACTAAAAGGATGTGTGATCTGTACCCAGCATGTCCCTTCTTGAGGCCCAACATCACCCCACCCACCTCCAACAACCAAATTGTGTAAAGTTTGAAGCTTATACATTATGAGGGGACTGCTTTAAGAAAAAAATACAAATGCAAAATTTGACATAAGATTTTCAGAAAGAGATGAGGCAATGAGAGGCTCTGAAATTTAAGCGTCATTAGCATCAAGATCATCTTTTGCCCTAACAGAAAAGAGAGGAGTGGAGACCTCATAGAGAGAGGGTGGCCATATTGGTCAATAAATCAAAATGCAAAAATGTCAATTTTATTGATCCAATTGCAAAGCAAAGTTTCCATATTTTAATAAAATCCTGAATTAAGAAAGTACCTATCGGGGGCTTTTTTTTTTTCAGAAAAATAAGCAAAAAAGAAACAAACTAGTCCCCAAAAGAGATGGCTACAAAGTGCAATGCTTCCCAGATCTGCTTCAGTCCACTCTGCTCTGCTTTCTCTCCATCCTTTTTGAGGTTTAAACTCAGAACTAGGAACTAGGAGCTCTCTTCAGAGCTCACTGTGTATGCTAAGCTTCAGAAGAGCAGCCCAGTTCCCCAGCAGCCTGGTTCCATACACCTAGTCAGGACAAGTGCCAGTAATTCCTGTGAACACTTTCTACCCTCTTTTATTGACTTCCCACTTTTCCCCTCACAGTCTTCCCATTGATTACACATTTCTTCTAAATACAAGATTTATTTGTGGGAAGTAGTTAAGTAGACTCTAAGGACTGCAGCCAGGATGAAACAGGGAAAAAAGTGGACCAGATGGTAGGAAAGTAAGTGTTAGCCTAAGCCTGGGTTGAAGCCAGATCTGAGAAAGCAAAGAGTTGGAAGGTCTGATGTAAAAGAACCAATGATGATCCTACTGAGAGAAGTGGTCACTGTTACCACCAGGAAAGAAGATGAAAGGGTTTGCTGCCTATAATTCCTTTGAGCAAAGCAAATACTTTCAAATGTCAAAGGAAAGCTTGGAATAAATGGAAGAAAGGAAAGAATATAGGCTGAAAGCATGAGGAGAATTTGGCCTGGAGGCCAATCTCTCTACTTACCAGCTCTGCTTAAGTTCCCCCAAATCAAGATTTTTAAAAAGACTATCAAACATTAGTAATCATTCCTCCTAGAGATGAACGTTATCAGCAAAAAATGAGGCAAAGCATTTGAAGGGCTCACTACCATTTCTTGACTCAACCATATTGGAGGGTATTAGGCACCATCAGCTTCAAAATATTACTTTCCTTTAGGAACCTCTCCAACCAGTGTTACTTGGAATTTCCAAGGTTTCTGACATTCTTTCTGAGCCCCATACAAACATCCTGCCCAAGGTTTGCCCTGGAGACTGGCCCAGGCTTCGGGATTTGGATCTGCACTGAATATTTTCTACTTTATACTCACTTAAACTCCATCTTGACCCTCTTGAAACACTAGAACCCCTCTTCAGGAGAGCAAAAGAGGAAGGCAAAAGACTTCCAGTTATTTGTTTCCCAGGTTTCTTGCTGCCAAGTCTTATTTCAGTAACTACAGCTCCCCTGGGTTGTACCTCTTTGTCTGCTCCAGCTCTCTCTGAGATCCAAGAATGACACTATTTCGTCCATTTCCCCTTCAACCCCAAGGCTGGTAATGACTTCCTAAACTGCTCTTCTCTGGACACCTCACTCAATGTTCATGTTTATTCTCTTAAATAGTGCCTTCACTTCTGCCCATAATCTTCTAAATAGATCCATGGATAAATAATCTTCATTCAAACTATCTGAATTAAATTCCTCTCATTAAGAGCCTTCCAATGCAGACTCCATGTCTAAGAGAGCTGTGGTTGTCTGTAGTCTGTGTTGAGCAAGATTGCATCTAGGTAAATGTGTCCATAATGAAATGTCTTTGTAAACTGATCCATCGGTGCTTATCAGAAATAGTTCTCTTCTTTCTCAAGATTTTCAGAAAACAAACAAACAGATCCAACAGAGTCATGAATAGGACAGCCTTATCAGGAGTCAAATCGGCTATGACCATCACTGTGTCACAGACATTCCAGTCACATTCTACTGTCTTTGGAAATTTTATCTTGCAGGAATAAGGATTATATTTTATATTCAGTGACACAATAACATGCCACCTGATTTATCATACATTATGTACAAAAATAACCTGGATTCTACTGACTTCACTGTATACACCGCTAGATTTTATTCTTGTCAATTCAATTTTTTTTTTACCTTTCAATTAAATGAAGTTATTTCAGATTTCATAGATGTTGAAATAATTGATATAGACATCAAAAATCTTATTTTAACATCAAACTTTGTTTGAAAATTCATTTATATTTCATGTAAGGAGGACTTTGATTAACTATAATTCTTACCAGTTCCATACATATTAGGAAATAAGAAATGTTTAAAAGTTAGGAAAAAATGCACTCATAGAATTATAGTTTATAATTTTAGGGCATTTTGTGGTTTGAGCTTTTGCTTGGAAAAAATGGTCTCCAGTGAAATGAAACTTAGAGGTAAGTCTTTTAGGCTATGATTGGACCATATAGTGGACTAATATATTTGGTGGATTAATAGACGGATGGTTGATTGAGAAAGTAGGTCATGAGAGGATGCCCTGGAAGGATTTCCCTGGCACATTTCTCCCTCTTCCTCTCTCTCTCTCTCTCTCTCTCTCTCTCTCTCTCTCTCCTTCTCCCTCTCCCTCTCCCTCTCTTTCTCCTACTGCTATGAACAACTTTCCTCCACCACATCCTTCCACCATGATGTTCTGCCTTAGGGCAGGACAACTATGAACTAAATTCTATAAAACCATGAGCCAAAATAAATCTTTTCTTCTCTAAATTATTCTTGTCAGATATTTAGTCATAGTTAGGAAAACCTGACAAATACAGGCGATGAGTCTGATGAATAAAAGTATTAAAATCATAGTCAAGTTCTTTTATGATTGTTGTGCCCAGTGATAGTAATACAAAAAAAGTTAAGTTCAAAATATTGCAATTTCTATAGCCATAACTAATGAGCAGTCTATTTGTAACTGCTAGGAACACCAAAAACATTATTTCAAGATCTAGATTCAGAAAAGAATTGATGATGAACTTGACAGATTCCTTACTCTACTCATCTTTGCTATTCAGTTCTTTCTTTGTCAAGTACACACTGTTAGTCTCCCTCTGTACTCTTATATGCCTCTCAGATATTATCATGGAAGAAAGAACATGTATACACAAAACCAAAGTCCAGTGTCCAGGGAAAGAAGGACTACACGAGACCTCCATAGAAGGAGTCATATATCAGTTGTGGCCACTATATAATCCTAATGGGCACTGGAGACATTACAGCCCTAAATCAGATAGTAGCTTTGTATACACTCCCTAGATCTCATCACTAAAGAGAAGTGGGCTCTTCTTAGTAGTGCTGATCACCTCCTCATTGAGGAGATTGTAATCGTGTTATCAAGGGCATTATCAGATTTTCTTGTACTTAGGGTCACATTCGAAAAAATTAGGATCAAGGAAGATGAAAGTCATTTTTTTGAATGTTTTTTTGTTTGTTTGTTTTGCAGAGTAGAGCAAGCAGTAAAATTATATATAATAAGGCCTATTCTGCTCATGCCCAGATCATCTCCTAGTTTTACACTGAGAGTACATTTGTTGTTCTCATGTACAATATAAATACTCCAACCACAAGTTTAGAAATAAACTGAATAAATTTGGTTGAAAAACTTCCAAGGACTTTCTCTCTTAAACCAACTAGTTGTCATTATTGGTTACAAACCTTGATGAAACACAGAATTTATAAAATGATGTCATTTCCAGCCCTTGGACAGGTGTTGTACAATTTAATAGCTAAACCTTAATTTAATAATCAAGGGATCTCACATCTCAGATTTCAGTAGTTTTATGAAATCATATTCACAACATAGTCTCTCTTCCTGTGCAATAACAATGAGCTTGAGATGGGGGAACAGCACTTCCTTTAAGTATACATCCATTGTTTTGTGTCATTATCTTAATGCCAATGGTTCACCAAACACAACCATGGTCTGGAAATCAAGTGCCTTCAATTAATAAATACAAGAATCAGGATACAAAAAAAAAAGTCATGTTTGCTTATAGTCATTTGTTAGAACCAAGGATTTAGGGGTTTCCTAGAAAACTCATGCATTGTTTTGGTTGGTTTTTTCACCACTGGGTCCAGAAGGCCTGGCAACGACAATCTTAGAGGAGGAAAAGTTAATTTGTCGTTAAAATGGTTTCAGAGGTTTCAGTCCATAGACAACTAGCTCCATTGCTCTGGGCCTGAAGAGAGGCAGAAACCAGGGCATGAAGGTGTGGTAGAGGAAAACAGCTCAGGTTGTGGCATCAGGAAGCAGAGAAAGACTCTGCACATCAGGGATAAAATATACACCCCAAAGGCACAACCCCAATGAACCACCCCCATCAGCCACATCCTACCTGCCTACAGTTATCACCCAATTTCTATTAGTGGGTTAATGCACTGATTAGGCTAAAGCTCTTATAACTCAATCATTGCACCTCTAAACTTTCTAGCATTCTCACATAAGAGCTTTCAGGGGAAACTTCATATCTAAACCATAGCATGTGTAGAGAAGAAAAAGTTTGGTATCTTGAGATTGTCTATTGAGCTAAAAACTGTCATCTCTTTTCTGCTTTTGCCTAAAGAGCTGGAATATTCACATGTTCAATTGGCCAGAGACAGATGGCTACCAACACATTCTCCCTAGGCTTAACACTTGTTCTCCCAATACTGACCACCCAAGGTATTTGGCCCACCATCTGTGGATCTGTGGTATCTCCTTCACTGTATTAATTTATGACAAGTAACTGAGTAAATTTACAATATTCATCTTGGGGTGATTCAATTTTGTACCTAAGTATTGCAGGTCATCATCTGTACTAGCTAGAATGGGTTACATCCTGCTGCAGTCACAAATGTCACCTTATTCTCAGAGACTTAACTTTTTTTTTTGAATTCACTCCACTCACCCTGAAGGTCCAAATACAGCAAAATAAGGTTCAGCACACTTGCTGTTACAATCACTGTACCTGAGAAACAAGAAGTTTAGAGTAAAATGCTTAAAATTAAATCCTTGTACCAGGAATGGACTCTTCACTTCTGCTCTGATTTTGTTGGCCACTGCAGGTCAATAGTCATGCCTTACTAACTTCAAGTACAGAAATAAGCTTTGGAGAAGGCAGTGAGGAAGTATAATTCAACTACATTCCCAGAGGAAAACTGAACTTCAGGAAAATAATTATTTTGTAGTTTTAAAATCAAAATAATCAATATTTATTGCACTTTATTTAAGTTTTCAAACTCTGTATTCTTCAAATATTTTGCCTCTCTACTTCTACAAAGTCCCTATTCAGGGTCAATAACAGTTGCAATAGAATACTTATCCAGACACCAGCCTGTACTGCTCAGCCTATAAAATCAAAAAGCCTGACATGCCCATAGGTCTTTGCTATATAAGGTGGTTCTTTCTATTCAAGCATGTCATGCTTTTGGCCATGTGATCCTAAAAGCCAATTATACTACACAGAAACCACTAACAATTAAAGATAAACTAGTAAAGGGCTATGAGTTACTTTGTGATGGAGATAAGAGAGATACATAGAGCATATCTCTATGTATTTGAGATTACAATGAGATAAATGGGTTATTGGAACTGCTCATCAGTTTCCATGAGAAGCAGTGTGCCTTTATGCCTTCATGCCGCAGTCCAGCTGCAGCAAAATAACCGGGGGGGTGACGAGCAACTTGTGTACATTGATACAGCAGGAGTGGGAGCCATTTATTGTAGGACAGGAGGGGTATATATACATTCCACACAGCTTATCTTAATTAACATAAACTAGATACAGCAGTCAACCAATAAGGAATCTCCACACTTAATGGCTCGCTGGCGTTACTTCACAAACCACTCCCTCTGGCAAAATGCCAGGCGCCATCTTGACTTGTTTACAGACCCTAACACTTTCAAAGCAGGGTTTAATGGTTTTCTGAATTACTGCCACTCTGTGTCCTTACACCACTCACCTTCATCATGGTCTCCTTCAGCATTGACATCACCATCCTTGGCATTGCTTCTCCCTTTAGCAGACTCCTTACTGCTTGCCAAGCATCAGGTTTGGAACTACTGACTTATAATATTGAATATTGTATTTAATATAGTGAATATTGTATTTAATATTTAACATCAGAAAACCCATAAACTCTTTCTTTAAACCTAGAATAAAGCCTACCATATAAGCCAGGTAAGGCATCTTTCTTTTCTAATTAGTTTTGCTTAACAGTTTCCTTCCCCAGATATAAGAATTTTAATTTTAATATCATTGAAATCTTCTTAGTACAGGAAATTATCAATAATGACACTTGATAGATGACAGAATAGTAATTACACAGATCCTGGGATGAGTATAGAGGAGGGAGACATGGAAGGAGGACAGCTAATGGGTACAGGAATGCGGTTGGATAAGAGGAATGGCTTCTTATGTTTCATAGCACAATAGAAAAATTATGATTGACAACACTTAATTAGATAGTTCAAAACAGTGAAGAAAGAGGATTTTAAATGCTCCCAACACACACAAAAATGATATATGTTTGAGATGACATCCATGTCAATCATCCGGATCTACTCATTTCATATTGTGTACAAGTACTGAATTGCCACACAGTACATCATAAATATGTACAATTATGATGTGTTGTTTAAAAAGTTATTGTTCAAAATTCAAACATTAGAAAAGATACTTAAGGGAGCATTTCAACTGTGGCTTTTATAAAATCAAGTGAATTATTTGGAATAACTAAACCCATCCTATATAGTAAGCACTCTATAATGTAAGTATTATTAAGAATCTAGCAGACTGAGTGAAATGCTACAATCTACTGAAAACCATGAGATAACATGACAGTTTCCTGAAATTTTACTTCTAATCTGAAGTCACCAACTATAAACATAATTATATTAAAATTACGAAATTAAATGAAATATTGTGGATTTCTGGTGTGCAATTTAGTTTAAACCCAGTTTCACATTTGTCTTCCATATAGCTTTCCAAGTCAAAATTGACCACAAATGAAACTTGCAAGTGTTGTGAAGCAGGGAGAGGAAGCAGCACCCAGGTTTATCCCCGAAAGGTGCATGGGAGTTCAGGGCTGTTGCAGCTTATGCATGTTGCTGCTGATCTGCTGGTTTATCTTGTTGGAGGAGCAGCCAGGATATCTTCTCTAACTCCTGCCAAATCTGTTCTTTCAGCTTCTTCAGCAACTAGACCTTGTTAATATGGAGTCTCGTGGTCATAGTGCAGGCTTATCCCCTCAACACCTGTAGCAGCAGGGAGGGAGGCGTTGAGATACAATGGTTCCCACTTGCCTTTGCTTTTCCTATCTCACATCTGTCACTCTTTCCCAGAGGCCTGTTCTGCCAACTTCAGACATAATCCTTCCAGCAAAAACAACAGTCTTCAATAGAATGTTTAACAAATACCACTGAGCATGTGGTCAATCCCTATAATAAATACTTCATTTTACTCATTGTAGTACTGCGTCTCTGCTTCCCTAACACATAATGTTTACAATAAAATGGATTGCTTATAAATCCCAAACTAAATAGTTTTCTTAATAGAATACATTAATTTTCTTTTGCTTTGGGGGTAAGAAACTCTGATAAATACATACAAAACCAACTGCTTGACTCCCTTTTAAAAGACTCAGAATACAGGAAATGTTTCTCAGTGATATATATTACAATTTTAAAGCTAACTTTCAACATCTTCTAATCAATCAATTTGTTAATGTTGATACATGTATTTAAAATTTGGTCTCAATGTCACCCATTGAAGTTTGCATTTTGTATTATTCAGATGTCTCATATTTTTGTAAGTGGTTTTCCCACTCCATGCCAACCTTATATCACTTAAACTCTTAAATAATTTAAGTGAGTTTCTAACAATTTGAATTATTAACAATTCTTGCTTTATTATCTACTTCATTTTAAAATAAGTATTTGCTTCCTGTTTGCTGTGCAAATGCTTGCCATTAAATGCTTACTACATAGAAATGTGGTAATCAACTTGGCTCAAAGTCTCTTTCTCTCTGACCAGTGAATTTTGTGACCTGACTCTTCCAGGACACAACAACCCTTTTGTAATACAAACCAGATCAAGTTATATAAGATACTTGTATTAAAATATTGATGTTTCCTGGATAATGCTAATCAACATCTCTCCTGAAAACAGAGATGTTGGAAGAATTATTTTTTATTTTTATTTTATTTACTTTTGAAGAGTTGCTGTTCATCATTTTATTTTCTAAAATCTGGAGGCTAATGGTATATATCGAATGTCTTCTGATTCCTAGGTTATGCAGATAACATTTGATCCATATTGGAAACATTTTTGTTCCTGTTTCCTGAGACTTATATTTGATTTTTTTGACAATTTTCCATCACTTTTGTAATTGTGTGCGTAAACACTTTTGCACATGTATTTGAAGCTTCCTACATATTATGGTTTCAATATTAGGTATCCCCCAAAAGCATGTGTAAGATAATGCAAGAAAGGTTGGAGGTGAAATGACTAGGTTATGAGAGCCTTAACCTAATCAGTGCATGAATCCACTGATAGAGATCACCTGGGTGGTAACTGTAGGCAGGTAGGATGTGGTTGATGGATGTGGTTCATTGTGGATGTGCCTTGGGTGTTTATATTTTGTCATAGTGAGGAGAGCTCTATCTCTCTCTGCTTCCTGATGTGATAGCTTGAGATCCTCTGCTCTATCACACTCTTCTGTCATGATGTTCTGATTTACCTTGAGTTCCCAGGAATAGAACTAGCCATCTATGAACTGTAACTTCTGAAACCATGAACCCCAAAATAAATTTTGATTCTTAAAATTGTTTTTTTGGACTTTTGTTCACAGCAATGAAAAATCTGACTAAAATACTACATATATTCACATAATACCTGCATACCTACCATTTATTCTACAAATTGGGGGCTTAAATAACAATAAGATCCAGAGCTATAGGTCATGTATACACTCGTGTATCGATGGTGCATTACTCAAATTACCAGTCCATTTGAGGCATTGGGAGGACTAAAGAGATGTAAAAATAGACAAAACTACCCTGAAATTATTCAAAATTACCAACAAATTGTGGGTTTTTTCCCTAAATTCTTGTCCTGTCTTCCCCTCTTTTTTTATTTTTGACTTCTATTAGGTCCTCCAAAATTGACTTGAAGTGTGCAAGTTCCAACAAATTCTCCCTTGATATCACCAGCATACAGCAGAAAGTACTTCAGAGAAAAAGCAACAACAAAGTCAGAATTCTGCCTTTACAAGATGTTATAGTAGTTTTGACAATAAAAGACCCTTAGAATTATAATCACCACCCCTGATATTTCAAAGATTTCTGTTGCTTTATACAAATCTGTAATTTTTAAAAACAATGTAGAAAAAGCACACAATAACATAGAACATTTTCAAATGCACAGAAACAAATAGTCATATTTTAACTGAAAATTTTAAAAAGAAAAACATTTTAAGAATTTCAAATATCATCCCACAGTCTTCTCCCTCTGCATAACATTTGCTACTGGTTGCCAATTACATGACCACCTACCTTCCAGACTAAGAGAATTCTAATTTTGTGCAGATGGCAATAAGGCCCAGCCCCAGGAGAGGAACACCAATTGTCTTAAACCATCACGGTCTTCCATTACTGTTTGCCAGTGATTTAGGGTTTACACAAGATGTTCACTCATGTGTTTCAACTACCAACTATTTATTAAGTACTTGTTGTGTGCCAAAAACTGTGAATAACAACAGACAATGTCATTAAAATTCCTGCTCTTTGTGGAGCTTGTGTTCTAATGAGAGAAACAAGGCAATAAAATGAAAAGATACAATGCTGCTGTGGGGGGCGCTGGGGTTGTGGCTCAGCAGTACAGTGCTCACCTTGCACGTGCTGGGCCCTGGGTTGGATCCTCAGCACCACAGAAAAATAAATAAACGAAATAGAGGTATTGAGTCTGACTACAACTAAAGCATAAATATCTTATCTTTTTTTTTTTAAAGATACAATGCTATGGAAAACGTCATGAAAAGAGAAGAAGACAAGATCACTAAATTGGAATGGAGATTTCTGTGTGAAGACTTTATTTGGACAAGGAAGGAATATGATGATATCTGAGAAGTAGAATTTCAGGTGAGAAATCTCAGGAAAAGGCAAAAAGACAAGAACATTTAGGGCATGTGTTAGAGATTAGAAGTAAATGTGGGAAGATCTGAATGGATTGTGAGAGTGAATAAATGAGAGTAAAGATATTTGCTAGGTTGTGTAGACATCTTGGCTCTTTTCTCTAGGCAAAAGGGATACCGAATGGGAAATTTGTGCAGATGAGTAATGTGATTTGACTTCAATTTTAGTGTTCACTTTGGTTATGGAGATGGGAATAGACTCAGAAAAGAAGGCAAATATGGGTGAAGGAATATAAATTACAAGGTTATTTCAATCATCTGTTTTAGAGAATTGAATGCCTTGGACCAGGTGTAATAGGGTGGTGAGAAATGTTCTTGAAGGTGGAGCAGCATTATTTGCTTATGGATTACATAAAAAGTGTGACAAAAAGAGCCAGAAATGATTCCAAAGTCTTCAACTTGACAAATTAGAACCAGAGCATTGACTTTTACTAAGATGGTAAAGTTTGGAAGTAGAGAAATATAGGGATTTTATGTTATTTTATGTGTTATGTTCAACTTGAGAGGCTGGTGATGCTCACTAGACATCAATAGAATTATCCAAAAGGCTGTCAGACATATGCCTAAATTTTAGACAAAGGATCTAGCTATATATATAAAATTGGGAGTTACTAATGTATGAAGAATGAGTGAAATCACAATTGGAATGAGTAGCAATAGCATAAAGAAGTTGTCCAAGAACTATATCTTGAAGTTCTCTAAAATGAATTTATCCAAAGGATAAGGAGGACCCAGAGAAGAAAACTGAGAAGGAACTAGCAGAAAAAAAAATATAAAGATCATGAAGCCAGAGGAACACTTCATTTCAAGCAAATGGTTGCCTACTTTATCAAATTATGTTGAAAGTGTAAATGAGAACTGATAATTAGCCACTGAATTTAGCAAAGTGACTATCCCTTATGACCTCATAAGAGAACTTTGGGTGAAGCGATAGGATAAAGCATGATTAAAAGTGGTTTATGAGAAGCCAGGCACGGTGGCACATGCCTGTAATTCCAGCGGCTGGGGAGGCTAAAACACGAGGATCATGAGTTCAAAGCCAGTCTCAGCAAAAGAGAGGCACTAAGCAACTGAGAGGCACTAAACAACTCAGTGAGGCCCTGTCCCTAAATAAAATATAAAATAGGTTCAGTTGTCAGGTGCTCCTGAGTTCAATCCTTGGTACACAACCCATCACCAAAGAGAAAAAAAAAAAAAAAGGTTTATGAGAGAACCAAGTAGAAAGATTGAATGCAGTTAGCACAGACAGCGATTTAAAAATTCATAAAGTAAACATAAAGTTGCTTTAGAGAAAGAATAGTAAAGACAGTTATATTTCACAGTATTTTTAATGTCTTAAAAAATAATAGCAGTTTACATGACAACAGATATGGCCCAAGAGAGGGTAAGAGTGATAATGTAGTAAATAAAAGGAAGTATTTCTAGAATGAATCTAGATGGGCAAATTAGAAATATAAATATTGACCTTAGATAGTAGAATATTCACTTCATCCAAGGTGATTAGCATGTGATAATATGAGCACAAATGCAAGTAGATGGGTCAAAATGTCCATGTCAGCAGTTAAGGTTGCATTTATAAAACAGAGATGAAATAACATTTTTTAACTGCTCAAAACCTTCTAATTGCTTACAAGTTCATATAAAATTGTGTGAAATAATTTAAATATTCAATGAATAAAACATTTTTATAGAAATCATGTATTGCACCACATAATTTTCAAGGCACTAGACAAAGATGAGAAGTTTCTACTTTTGTAAAAGTTTGGAGAAATACAAAAATATCACACAGTACATATCAAAGCTAGTTGTAATAGAGAAACCAGGAGTCAAGTTCAATAAGAATAGGCCCCTAGCCCATATTCTCTACATATCCATGAAAATAGGGTAGAAGAGGTGTTTGAGGCCATCCAGTGGCTTATTTAAACCTCTCATTACAAAGTCATCTCTCCTTCAGTTTTTTCCCTACATATTTAACTTCTGTGAAACATCCTCGGAACAAAACTATACCAACATTCCAGTATATACAGGTTTTTTTCTCCATACTCTATCCTCAGTTCAGAATATCTTTTGCCTCCTCTCATAAATTTCCAATATAAGACTGTAAACAAAATACAAGTTCTTTAATACCTTGCTACAAATAAAATGTATCATCTTAGGGATTATAAGTACATTACTTATGAGTCTACTTATTGTTTGTTTCTTCCAAATAGAAATCATTGATTTAGTTAATATTTTGAGGACCAAATATTGAGTAGGCACTGTGTTAGATATTGAGGTTATACAAAATAAAGACATGGTCTCCCACTCAGGAAGGGTTTTTCATGCACACCTTCACAAACTGTTAACGCCTGATTTTTTTTTTTTTGTATTTTATATTGAATTTCCCAAAGCATCTTTAACATGTGATGTATTCACTGAAGTTTTTTGAAACAAAATACATCTATCTCAGTGTATAGAAATGAGAAAAGGAATCTAAAAACATGCAGTGCCATATGCTATGCCTTGTGTAGGTAGTTGTTTTTATATAATCCTCATGTTAGTTATTCACATCAAATAATTCCAATAATATGTAAAATAAGCATGCTGCTATGAAAATGGTAGACATTTTTAAAGTAACCGTTAAGAAGCAGATTGAAAAAGTAATATATAAATAGATGCAGATAATAAAAGTAAAACAGAACTCTGGATTAAGAGAAACACATTTGGAATAATGCAGCCAGATAAGCTGTCTTGCTAAACAAGTCTTAATCCACTGTGTCTCAGTGGACAATGCAATCCTTTCCCTGTACACTAGCTTGTTTCTGTTTTTAAAAACTTTATGTGCATGCAGAATAAATTCCTAAGGAAGTTTATTAATTCTTGCGTGTTAAAGGGGTAATATTCGCTTCATCTGTTTTTCAAAACATTAATTCCACAAAACAAAGATATCATTAGGTAATTATATTTTTGACTTATACCGGCTTACTACTAGATAAAATTGCATATTTTTTCATAAAACAGTGCTCAAACTTCAAATTATTGGTGTTTTGTTTTGAAGGTGGGATGAAATCTTCAGAAGGAAGGTCAAAATACAAATACAAGTCATTGCTGATTATTGCGCTTGAATAGCTGAATTAACATGCTGCAGGCATTGTAACCTAAATCATAACCCAATTGAACTGATTATAAAGAGGCACTGATAAATGAGCTGTTTTAATAAGCATGTATTTATGAATTTGTTATCAGAGTTTCTTCCATTAAAGTAAAATAATTAGGATCCTGAATCAGATCAAGATGACAGGGCTGCCAAGCAACGTCTTTTCTTTCTGAAGAGAACATGAGAGTGTTTGGAAGAAAGTGAGGCAATGTTCTTTAATGAACACAGATTCCCTTTCAAATTACTCCATTGCTCAAAGAAAGACAGTTATTTAATAAAAAAGGCCAAGCTGTAAACATCAGTCACAGTTTCATTCCTTCTATGCAGAAAGGCAATGAACAGAAGCTCTGTTTCCACTTTGGCATTTAGGATGTTTTGTCTTAGAGTAGAGACTATAAAGTTGAGAGGATCATTTTCTTGTAAGCACCCAAGTGAAAACTATTATTTGATTGCCATTTGCTAATGAGTTATATTAGAAGAAGAGCCAAATTCTGTAAAGGAAAATCCATAAACGCATTCCAAGTCCTGAGGTCTCTGAGGTCACCAGGACTCTGAGCCTCAAAGCTGTCCTACTGATGTGGACAGGCAGATTTCCCTGTCACACCTAGGTGCCACAATAACAGACGCCGTGGAGACACACAGATGGCACTTTAGTCTCACCAGGCTCTCTAGCTATCTTTCATCCATTTTTTTCTCCTCTAACCCTGATCCAGAATGCAGGAAAACATGTTGTGCTTCTCATTGACGTATTTGCTGTTAGTATAGGAGCTAATATTTAACTAGCATTCCATTAGAAATGAATTAATCTGTCACCTTTAAAATGGTGAAAAAATTGCTGGAATTTCTGAAATAATTATAATTTAATATTTTGACATGTCAGCACCCTAATAAAAATGAATCCTACTTCAAAGTTTCACGTTCATGTCCTGTCCATCTACTATTAAATTATATAGAGATGTCTATATTTTATATTATGCATAACCTATAATGGATCTGTTCTGTTGACTATAAAATTGTATGGATGTGTGTTCCTATATACAAGATTGATCCATAAGGGAAACTGAGGGACAAATTGATAAAGATACAGAGAAGTTATTCGGACTGATCAGAATTACAACTTTGGAGACATAAATTCAAGACACTTGAATTTGTTCTCTGGGGTCTTATAGACTTCATACACATGTCAAAGGCAAAAACCATGAGTGGGGTTGGGAATGACATTGGTTAGTTTTCAATAATTTACACTGGTGCAGAAAGGGTATAAAACTGTCTTCTAATAAATAGAAGGGCTAAGAATATACATAAAGCAGTTTGCAGAGAGTTATGGGAAAGGACAAGAACAAAGATGCCTGGGCAAAGAGGGGAGTAATGGGTTTGATGACCCTGGTGGGTAGAATATTTCATTCTAATGAAAACTATAGCTACCAGCTTCTAGGATGCAGCAAGTTTGAGTCTGGTAAAATTTCAATAGGTGCTGGTTAAAGAACTTACAGCTTACAAAAAGAAGTTTATTTGGAGGTAGATGTGACTGGAGCCTGGTCTCTCATATCCTCTTGGCCTTGTATTTTGGGGCACTCCAATCTGCCTTTATCTGTTTGATTTCAATTTTCTATGATATTCACCGGGATATATAAAATATCTATGGAGATCTATGCTGGGAGCCATTAGCCAAGTAGGTATGACTTGCCAGCGTACCCCATGTTGCTTAGTGGAAGGACTCGTGGAAATAGGACATTTTGCAGTGACATTGCATGTAGGTGACCTTGCTCAAGGACCAGGGCGGATCCGGGTTTAGGGTGTTCCCGGTTTAGGGCATTCCGGTTTAGGACATTCCAGGTTTAAGGTTATTCCTGCTGGGAATAGGGCGTATCCTGCTGCCTGAGTTCCCCTTGAGTTCTCACGGGATTCAGACAGTATTTTGGGGGAGACAGAAGCCCAGTGGGGGTGGATTTGGGCAGAGAACATGGATTTCCCCAGAACATGATTGTAGACGGCTGGTGTGAGTTCTGGAATAAAGAGTTAGTGTTTGAATCTACAAGCTGTGTGGTGGCTCGTGATTGTGTGCCCAGCCAGACTGCGGCAGATCTATGTATATATTTTTCAAGGGTACCAATGTAAACTCTATGTTCGGCTTAAATAAAGAAATTTTATACATATTTCAAATATTTAATACGTATTTACAGCTAGAAGAGTCAAAATTTTTACAATTTCTCTTCATGAAAAATGTTTTACTCAATATAGCTTCTAGATAAAGTTCTCCTTTGATAGATAAATGAAAATTAAATTGTAACTGACCAATAGAATATATGGACTTGATTTTGTTTTTAGCTTCATGTTAAAATATTTTTAATTCAATCTGTATTTATATATTTTGACTTGTACCATGTGACCAATTCCTCAAGTGAAGCCATTATAAATGTATGACTCTCCATCTGATTTACTAGTCCTGCATTTTAAAGAGTAAACCATAAAACTGAACCTATTGGAGTATTGAATTTTCACAATAAATTGAACGGAGTTTTAATAACAAAAATAAGACTTTCTCATATGGGATATAACTAAAAAGGTAGAAGACTTAACTAAGTTGTTGCAAAGTAATTAAGAGAGAAGGAGGAGATTCAATGAGGAATGGATAGGGAAAAGTTAGTGGGACAAAAAACATTTTCTCTTTATATACCAATGAGTTGAAATTCTTTAATAATCTGGCTATAATTATATAAGCTAGAGACACAATTAGACTTTAGGTTCTTACCATTTGCTTAATATTATAGCCAGTGCAAATCTTTGTTTAAATTATATTCAGAAAGTAAAAAAAAGAACGAACAGCCCCAAATCCTTACAATGAAATATATGAGACAAAATAGCCATCTGTGTTGCATTCCTAATGGATGCCCTATGAGTGTGAGACAGAGAAAGAGAAATGGCACACAATTCTCTATATCTTTAAAGGTGAGTAAGATTTCTTTGCTACACACTAAAACCTAAGCATATTTCTCTTTCATGTTGAGTCTTAGAATAGCAATCTCTTTGGAGACTGGTTGTCTGAAACTCTCTCCTGCATGACCATTCAGGCTTAACCATAATCCAGCTAAAGCTGAGTCATTGATTGACACTAGGCACTGGGGCAGGCAGATGAATTTCTCTGGTTTAAAGTTTAATGGAACAGATCTTTTGATCTCTGATTCTGTAAGGAATCTGAAGTTCATTTTCTCCCTCAGGTTTCTTTGGTGCTACTACATTGTCACATTCAGATCTCATTTTCATGAGCAGAATGTAATGTGGTGAGGTCAGCATTGCTAAACTAATACAGCGATTTACATTCATATTTCATGGGATGTTAACTTGATCACTGTCCTTTCCCTGAGTGCTTAATCTATCCAATGCATATGTGACATTCGTTCTCTTAAGATCTAAGGTTGGGCATGATGTCTTATATATCCTGTAATTCTACATTTATGCTCCTATTCCTGAAATAAGTGGAAAATCATTTTAAATGTGAATATCAAAGCCTAAAAAATTAAAAAAAGAAATAAAATTATTCCTTGATCTCTTACAGTCAAGCCTTTCCCTTATGTTAGTAGCTTCCATAAGCCACTTCCCATATCTAAATCAGTGGAGGGAGAGAATATACAGCAAGTCATATTTTCTCTGTTACAGCTCATTTAGTATTCAAGACTGGTCTCAGTGATGCAGTCTCAGCACTGGTAATATCTAGTTGAAGTTCACTGCTTCTGCATGTTTATTGCAGTCTTATCTTGACTTGTCTAGAATCATGTACACCCACACACTTACACATACACACACAAAAATTCACTGGTCCTTCCTGAGGCAAGATAGAGTGTTTGGTTCACAATAATCCAGGGCTGAATTACTGAATTAATCCAGTAGTTAATTCAGAACCACTCAATTCGAGTAGAAGACTTGAGGATGTAAGACTTGAGTTCTCACAGTATTTCTTTCTGGAATGCTGTTATCATATCCATCCTCTCTGTTCTTTGCCAATAAATAAAGAGATAAGGTACATTTAAGTACTTTTCTCAAAGTTTGAACAGATTCAAGTAAGACAATTCTTAATAAAAATAACAGTAAAATAGACATGAACATATAGTATAAAATTTCAAAGCATCAATTCCTCTGTAAGCATCATCTATGAGCTTCATTTTCTTAAAATATGTGACATTCTTGGCCAAAAGTGATCAAGTACATATTTGTTCAAACAGAGCTTTTGGGAGAGTGCAAACTGTTGATAAGGCCAATAAAGCTGAGCTTTTAACCTTTTTGCATTTCAATTGCATAATCAAAACCTGATGATAGCACATCACACACTCAGAACGCCATGGGCATTGAACAGAAAATGAAAATTAGTTCTAAAAGCCTTTTCATTCTTTGTGCCATAGGATGCTGCTCTCTGGCTATATATAAAAGAGGATCAGAGACAAAAATGGAAAAAAAAATATTATGACTGTGAGTAAAAGCAAGCCTAGAAAAAAACCAAGAGCATTGAGGGTTGAAATAGAAGAGCAAGCAGCTGTAATTAGCTCCACTGTTTTATGAGAATAAAAAACAAAGCCACTTTAAAAAATATAAACAGGCAGAATGCCAGCTGAGATAGTGACTAGTGCTGTAACAAACCTTGGTAAATAGTGAGCAATATGAAACTAAATAGAGCTTGTGGATAAAAGTTTGACATCAATTCCATTGGCTACATTTTTCATAAATTACCATTCATAATAAAAGTCATTGTGCTATATTACTTTTGAGGTAAGACAACATTTAATACCAAAGATGGTTTGAAATAAAGGCAGAATATCATCACATATCCTCACTAAACAGACGCATAAGGCATTTTAATTACTGTGTGTTTGACCAAGAGTAAAATTTCCTATGTTTATAGATATTTTCATTTTAAGAAAACAGTGCCAGGGTGATAGAGGTAGTGGAAAGCCTTCTCCTCGATGTGCAGCATTGATTTCTGCCCTGCTTACAGCCTGATTTCCTTACATGATGTGACCTTGCAAAAGTGTTTAGTTAAATGAAAACTTGCCTAGGCGTTTCTTATTGTACATGCTAAAGGCTATGTACCTCCCCATGCATTATCACAAGTTTCACATTAGTGGGTTTTTTTTTAATGCAATTAGGTGAATATGCTCAAGCCACATCTGTAGTTTGCACACACATATGGTTAATGTGGCATTTAACAAATATAAGGCAACAATTTCTTAAAGTAAAACAATATGATCTTCCAAGATGAACACAGGGAGAAAGATATCTTGGAATTGCCACTATATCTCCCAAATTTTATTTCTTCTTTGTTTACACGATCTGAAATACTGTGACGTTTTTGCAGAAAGCACTGCTTGTGTAAGACATGAATTGAGTCCCCTATTTTCTAAGAAGTGTGTTCTATAGAGAGAGTAAAATCAGAAAGTAACTCTCTCAGTTCTCTGAAAACATTTTGCCATTTTCTTAAACCGTAAAATAAGTCTATAATCATGAATGAAAATATCTCAAAATGGAACACTGATTCATGAATGAAGAAAACCATCTTCTTTTAAGTTGAGAAACTATGAATCACTGTTATGGTTTGGATTGAGATGTCCCCTAAAAGCTTATGTGTGAGACAATGCAAGAAGGTTTAGAGGAGAAATGATAGGGTTATGAGAGCCTTAACCCAATTAATGAATTAATTCCTGATGGGGATTAACTGAGTGGTAACTGAAGGTGGGTAGGGTGTAGCTGGAGGAGGTGGGCATTAGCCGGTATGACTAAGGGGTATATATTTTGTATGTGGCAAGTGGAGTGTCACTCTCTGATCATCACGTGAGCTGCTTCCCTCTGCCACACTCTTATGCCATGATATTCAGCCTCACTTCCAGCCCCAGGTAATGGAGTCTATTGTCTATGGATTAAGACCTATGAAACCATGAGCCCCCAAATAAACTTTTTCTCCTCAACAATTGTGCTGGTCGGGTTTTTTAGTCACAACAGCAAAAAAGGTGACTGAAACAATCACCCAGCCATCTCCTTCCGTATTGATCTTCATTAATTTAACATCACTTTAATACATATTTGTTTTATTAACCGCTTCCCTAGAATGTAAAAATCATGAGGAAAGGAATTTGTTATGCTCATTGCTATATGCCCCCAAAACCTGTTAATCATTGTAGTTTCCACAAATATTTTGTGAATGATTGAAAGGATGAACATCAAAATTGATAATTGGTTTTACCCAAATTATACAGTTACTCTCCTAATATTTTTTACTTTTGAAACAGGCCCTCTTTTTAATACAATTTATTGGAGAGTCATAATTGGTGTACATTAGTAGGGTTTGTTGTTACACATTCATATATGCACAAAGCATCATTTGATCAATTTTATTCCCTAGTACCTCCCATTGGCATCTAGACCCTGCTCTACTTCCTCTACTTTATTGGTTTCCCCCAATATCATGAGATTCCGGCTTTCACATATGAGACAAAATATGCAAAATTCTAAAATTTGCTTGTTTCACTTAACGCAATGTTTCCATTATGTTCTCATGTTTAATCCATTTTCCTGAAAATGACATAATTTCATTTTTCTTGATGGCTGAACAAAACTTCACACACACACACACACACACACACACACACACACATATATATATATATATATATATATATATATCACAATTTTTTATCCACTCATCTGTTGATGAACACCTAGGCTGTTTCCATAGTTTGGCTATTACGAATTGTGCTGTTATCTCTATAGTATGCTGACTTTAATTCTTTAGGATAAATACCACAGAGTGGTATAGCTGGATAATATGGCATTTCCATTTCTAGTTGTTAGAGGAACCACCATACTGACTACCATAGTGATTATATAATTTACAATCCTGCTGATGGTGTATAAGAGTTCCTTTCACCACATCATCTCCAGCATTTATTATTGTATATTATTTGCATTTCTCTGCTAAAGATATTAAACAGTTTTTTTATATAATATTTGGGCCATTTGAATTTCTTCTTTTGAGAAGTATTTGTTTAGTTCATTTACTCATTATTTTTTATTGATTCTCTTTAGTTTTATATAACAAGAGGATTCATTTTGACAAAACTGTAAAAGCATGGAATATAATTTGCTCTAATTCAGTCCCCAGTACTTCCTCTTTCCCTCCTCTCTTTCCTCCTCCCATTTCCTTTCCTCTCTTCTACTGATCTTTCTGTTATCCTAGTTTTTTTTAAATTAGTGTCTTATGATTCATTCCACTGTCTTTCCCTATATACTATCTCTCCCCTGCTCTCTTCATTCCCCTTTGTCTTCCCCACTGATCTTTCTTCTGTTCTTTCTTTTATTCCACTCACCTTATTTTGGATTATCTTCCTCATATCAGAGAAAACATTTAAACTCTGACTTTGGGGGACTGGATTATTGATTTATTGGTTGTTTTTCAGTTGTTAAGTTTTTGAGTTCTTTATATATTCTGTATATTAATCTGTTGGAAAAGAAGCTTCCCACTCTAATCTCTCTCGTCATGTTCTTAATCATCTTCTTTGCTGTTCAGAGTATTTTTAATTTGATGCCATCTCATTTATTAATTCTTGGTATTATTTCCTAAGCTTTGGGAGTCCTATTGAGTAAGTTATTGCCTGCACCTATATGCTGGGGATGTTGGCCCTTCATTTTATTCTAGCAGTTGTAAAGTTTCTGGTTTAATTCCTAGGTCATTGATACATTTTTGAGATACCTTCTGTGCAGAGTGTGATATAGTGATCTAGTGAAGCCTTCATTCTTGTAATTAATCAGGTACCTCATGACTGCACATTAGGATGGCTGACGATCACTTCTTTTTCTTGTTCCTGACTCTGTTATATCATATGTAGCTATCAACTTTACTTTTTAAAATTTATTGGATTCAGTCATAATTGTGTGTGAAGGGCTTTTAAGGGGGCAGGGTTCCCTTTAAATTATTTGAGAAGTTGTCCCTGTGTCTTTTACTAGATTTCTACAATTAATTGTGGGCTTTGCCATGTGATCCTTCTCATCTTGGATCATTGCCATAAAAATCCTGGCCACTTTCTTGGGTCTCAGTCTTTGGCAATGAAGCACCAAAATTCCTTTCCCCCAGAGGCAACATGTGGTAATTTCTATTTATTTTGCCCATTTCAGTTTCCTCTCAAGACCTGCATACATTTATTCATGGAGCTATTATTTTTCTTTGTGTTGTTCACAAACCTGCAGATTCTAACAAACCACTGAATTCTATTATTTTTTAATCAAATGAATCTGATCCATTACCCCATTTCCCTTACCTTGATATGTGATGTTTGTATGGCCTTTTCTCTTAATTGCAACCCCCTGCAATCTTTCTAGAACTATCAGAGCAGGGATTCAATCATACAAGACCCTTGATGATTACAAAAGAAGCCTTTTGATACCTATGATTATTACAATCTACTTTCTTGGCACAGATCTTAGTGCCCATTACAAAGTCCCAACCTCCCTTAGTAATTTTTCCATAACTATTAAATGTCATATTTAACCTACCCAATTAACTTAATTGTTTTCCTATCTACATATTTACTAATAATAGTACTCTTTCATGGAAAACTTTTGGTACTAATTTGTGTCTGTTCAAATGCATTCTTAAAAACATACAGTTCAAATATAATTACTTTCATGACCTCCTTTAAAAGTCGTCTGGAATATGATGCTTTCTGAATGCCTTAGCATGATTTTATCACTCACTGGTGGTCTGTAACTTAATATGTGAAATGTCCTATTTCTTTTCTTAAATATCTGCCTTCTACCTTCTACTAGAGTAGAATTCCTTGATAACACATCATGTATACGTTTCAGCTACTTATTTCTGTCAATGCCTTGCACATGGTATGCTTGTATTCAATTAATATAGACTATTATTAGTAAGTTGTAACAAAAGATCTAATATGTTGAATTCAATGCTAAACATAAATTTAAGACATTAACTTGGTGTGTGGGCATCATTAATAAACTGAATACACTTACACAGAAAATGTAAACTCCAACCTTCATGATATTCAATCCAGAAGAAAAAAAAAATCACAGAATTCTTTGGCTGGATCTACTATCATGTGATTCCCATTCTGATTCTCTGTATCTGACAATTTTTAAAAGTCAGATTTCTGAGCAATTTCTCAAGAAGTTATATTTAGGGCTTTCAATTTTGTAACATTCCCAATAGAACTGTACTATTATTAACTTCGAGGATTTCTAAAATCATTCATGTACTTAATTTATTTATAAATTCATTTCTTTTTCAATTTTGGATAAAATTTCATGGCATTTACAGCACATGCAAAGCATACTACACCCCGTAATGCATCGATGCTATGGTAAATCTTTACGGTATATATAGAAGCATCTACAAAAAAGACAGGGAATCCGTAAGAGGTGATGCCTTCAAGGCCCATCTCACCCTAGGAAGGAAACTGAACAGTGACTCAAGCAGCAAAATTGGATTTCATTTATATTTTCAAGCTTCCAAGTTTGAATTTCCAACATTTTAAACTCAGAATTTCCTTCTTCATTAGTATGAGAAGGAAAGTCTGCTTTCCTTTAAACAAATCAAAGGGTGCTCACAAAGGGTGCCCTCTTTCATCAGAATATTACCTTTAAAGAAGTAAATGTTATGTAATCTTATATAGGTGTGACTGTGTAAATAACTGCCTGTCAAAAACACTACATTGGGGTGAAAAGATTACCATGCTTTACAAGGTTTCATTACATAAATTATACTGAAAAATTACTATATATATATATACACACACACACACACACACATATAAAATGTTACTCTCCAAATACAACATGTCACATTTTACTAATAGTCTGGCTCTTATGTGAAAATTGAACATTGGGAAAAAATATCATTTTTTCACATTTTTTGAAAAAAAAATTAATTCTTCATTGCTTTTTCTATTTCTTGAATAATGTCATTGAGATTTTATTAGGAATTCCATTAAGTCTGTATAACATTTTTGGTAGTATGGTCATTTTGACAATATTAATTCTGCCTATTCAGGAGCATGGGAGATCTTTCCATCTTCTAAGATCTTTCTTTTTTTAGTGTTCTGTAGTTTTCATTGTAGAGGTCTTTTATCAGTTTTGTTAGATTTATTCCTAAGTACTTTTTTATTTTTAAGGCTATTGTGAATGGGTAGTTTTCCTAATTTCTCTTTCAGTGGATTCATCGTGGTTGTATAGGAACACATTTGATTTATGGGTGTTGATTTTATATCCTGCTTCTTTGCTGAATTCATTTACTAGTTCTAGAAGTTTTCTGGTGGAATATTTTGGATCTTCTAAATATAGAATCATGTAATCAGCAAATAGTGACATTTTGAGTTTTTTTTTTTTTTTTTTTTTTTTTTTTTGCCTATTTGTATCCCTACATTCTTCATAGAAATAGAAAAAGCAATTGTGAAATTCACTTGGAAAAATAAGAGACCCAGAATAGCCAATGCAATCCTTAGCAAAGCACAAGGCATCACGATACCAAACCTTAAACTCTACTACAGAGCTATAGTAACAAAAACAACATGATATTGGCACCAAAACAGACACATAGACCAGTGACATAGAATAGAAGACACAGAGACAAACCCACACAAATACAGTTATCTCATACAAGAAAGGGTGTCAGCACATTCACTGGAGAAAAGATAGCCTACTCAACATATGCTGCTGGGAAAAATGGAAAGCCACATGTAACAAAATGAAATTAATCCTCTATCTATAACCCTGCATGAAACTCAACTCAAAGTGAATCAGAGACTTAGGCACTAGAATAGAGACCCTGAGCCTACTAGAAGAGAAAGTAAGACCAAATTTGTACCATGCTGGCCTAGGATCTGGCTTCCTTAACAAGACCCCTAAAGCACAAGAAGTAAAATCAAGAATCAATAAACAGGATGGATTCAAACTAAAAAGCTTCTTCTCAGCAAAAGAAATAAAAATAATGTGAAGTGAGAACCTACAGATTGGGAGAAAAATCTTTACCACATGTCCTCAGATAAAAACATTAATCACTAGAATATAAAGAACTCTAAATACTTATAACCAAAAAAATAAATCAATCAATAAATGGGCTAAGGACCCAAACAGATACTTCACAGAAGAAGAAATACAATATATCAACAAATATATGAAAAAATGTTCAATATCTCTAGCAATTAGAGAAATGTAAATCAAAATTACTCTAACATTTCATCTCACTTCAGTCAGAATGGCAATCATCAAGAATACAGACAACAGTAAATGTTGGTAAGGATGTCGGGGAAAAGGCACACTCATACATTGCTGGTGGAACTGGAATTGCTGCAACCACTATGAAAGGCAGTATGGAGATTTCTCAGAAAACTTGAAATGGAACTACCATTTGATCCAGCTATCCCACTCCTTGGTTTACACCCAAAGGACTTATATCAGCATACGACAGCAAGGCACCATGTCAATGTTTATAGCAGCTCAATTCACAATAGCTAAATGGTGGAACCAACCTAAGTGCCACTAAAAAGATGAGCGGGTAAAGAAAATGTGGTGTATATATTCGGTGGAATATTACTCAGTTTTAAAGAAGAATAAAATTATGGCATTTGCTGGTAGATAGATGGAGTTGGAGAATATCATGCTAAGTGAAATAAGCCAATCCCCCAAAGCCAAAGGCTAAATGTTTTCTCGGATATGCAGATGTTAACTCACAATAAAGGAAGGGTGAGATAGGGAAGAATATAGTTACTTTAGATTAGGTAGAGGAGAGGGAAGGGAGGGGAGGGAATATGGGGATAGGAAGGATAGTAAAATGAGACATTATTACCTTATATACATATGACTGCATGACCAATCTGATTAGGCACTAATCAGAAAAATGAGAAATTATACCCCATTTATGTATGATACATCAAAGAGCATAAATGCATTCTACTATCATGTGTAACTAATTAAAACAAATGAAAAAATAATTTAAAATGTTATATAGAAAAAAGATTCTTTTTAGATATATACAACATTAGGATATATTTTGATGTAATCATAAAAGCATGGAACATAATTTGACCTAATTCAGTCCCTAACACTTCCCTCTCCCTCCTTCTTCTTTCCCTTATTCCTCTTCCACTATTCTTCTGATTTTTCTGTAATTTATTTATAGTTTTTAAAAATTAGTATCTTGTGGATATATTTGATATTGGGATTCACTGTGCTATATACATGCATACCCATATAAAAGTTCAGTCAGTAAGTTCAGTCAGATTCATTATACCATTCTTCACTTTTTCCATCCCTCCATACCCTTTATCTACTATATTGATCTTTTTTATTTTATTTAATTTTATTTATTTATTGGTAATGGGGATTGAACCCAGAGGTGCTTAACCACTGAGCCACATCCCCAGCCTATTATTATTATTATTATTATTATTATTATTAGTAGTAGTAGTAGTAGTAGTAGTATTTGTATTTTATTCAGACACAGAGTCTTGCTGAGTTGCTTAGGGCCTCACTAAGTTGCTGAGGTCCCTTTACTGGCAAAAGTCATAAAGTCCTTCCTTTTTATGCCTGAGTAATATTCCATTGTGAATATATACCACATTTTCTTTATCCATTCATCTGTTAAAAGGCACCTAGGCTGGTTCAATAGCTTAGCCATTGTGAATTGAGCTGCTGTAGTATGAATCTTTTTGATATGTGCCGAGGATTGGGTAACTGAGTCAAATGGTTCACTACAATTGTTAAAAAGAGAAATTATGAAATCATAATAATCTCTCTTATAAAAAAGGAGCATAAATATATATTTCAACACTACAAAACATTTATTTTAGAAAACAATGAGTTTTAGCCCTCCTCTATTTCACAATGTTGATAATGTGTTTATTTCATCCTTTATCTGTCACTTAGAAATAAAAGTTAGACATCATACTGTTTTGAATATTCCCCTTTTTGTATGCATCTTATATTCAATTTCAATTATTTCCATATACTTCTATCTCTTTGAAATTCTAGCTAAATGGACTTTTATACCACTTTAAAATTGTATTCATCACTTTAATATTTTGTAATATTATTTACAAAGTTCTTATAAACTTCTAATTTTCCATCTAAAATCATTTTCAGTCTTACTTAAGATACATATATATGAAGTTAAAATATTACTTAAAGTAAATTAATATAATTTCAAATTTAATTATTTTTTATATAGGGAATTCACTATTCTCACATAAGGCAAAATTTTATTTGTAATGAATTTTATGTGTAACATACCTATTAAAACTTCAGGTTCCTCAAACTTCCTCTAAGCCTCCATGAGAAACACAACATCATCTTACATGTGTGAAAGTTAATACATGTGTTAAAATTAAGTTTAATTCATCTCTAATACGCTTTCATATCAACACAGAGCAAAGAAACCATGGAAACTTCAATTAGAAAATTTGGAATCAAGTAATATTCAGGCTCCAGAGAAATGTATTGACACAGAAGAAGTCCCTGTGTGTCATTGGCAGGAGTGGGTGGATTTGGTCATTTTATTGATTACCAAGATTTAACTATGAAAAACAACAACAAAAAAAAAAATCAATGAGGACTGAGAACCGTGTCCACAGGGTACTAACCGAAGCAGGCAGTCTGTAGTTGGTGTGGTGCTTTCCTTCTCCTGCCATGAGACTGTAGAGAGGATTCAAAAACAGAGCTTTGCGCTATTGAAAAGTCTTTCATAGAAAATTTGGATTTTCTCTGTGTAATCTGATCTCTAGTCAAATGGCATGGGACAGAGATTCTATACACAGTTTAGAAATTTTAGTCCATCAAGAACTTATTGTACTTTAAATGTTGTCACACAATGTCATAGGATCCTCCAGGGCTCCTACAAAGTACATCCCTGCCCCATTGACATTGGGTTTGGTTTATCCAAATTGACCCATTATTTTTTATTCAATGAACATTTATTTTTCATTGATTAAAAGGACTGGATTGATCTTATCTCTTTTCATTAAAATACAAGCTTAGAACTGGGGGTATGGTTCAGTGGTAGAACACATGCATAAAGACCTGGGTTTTATCCCTAGCACTGAAAAACATATATATCTATGTATATAAATATGTATATATAGAGAGGTAGATAGTGTGTATATATATGTATATATATGTATATATATGTATGTATATATAATATACATATATAATCATATAAACTGAATAAATGCAAAGCATTTGCTTTGTTCAATTTCATAATAATATGATATAGAACATTGCCTAGATTACAATAGCTATTAAATAAATATTTATCTAGAAAATGGATGTTTAAATTGGTTAAAAATAAATGAATTTAAAAAATTATATACTAAGTTCTTCCATATGCATATGTTTGTTCTTTTATCTGTATAGTCTTTCCTATGATGTAACTTCTATATGCTACTATGAATTCATTTTTAAAAATGAGAAAATAAATTTTCCTGCTTTCGTGGAGATGATAATTAACACATTACAATAAGTGAAAGTTTACACGTTTATAAATATTGCTTAGCTTAGCCCATGGCAATTTACTTCATAATCAATTAATAATATATATTGTTCCTGTCTTCTTGTTAGTATGCCTTCTTAGAAAACCTGTAAACACTTTGGATATTTTCTCATTAGCTGATTTTAAAGTAAAATAATGATCCTCTTTTGATGCGCCATAATGATACAAAAGCTAAGAAAAAGAAGGAAAAAAAAAGACATAGACTACCTGAGGTGAAAGAATAGAGATACAATGTGTTTCTTTACTAAAGAACAAAGTGCGGGGTCAAGTACTGATCTCAGAATGGAATCCTTACCAGGCATCCAACTGAGGTCTGAGCAGAAATTAGAGAGGAAATCAATATTTCACCACCAAGTATTTTTAGAGTTTAAAATTATAGGACACAGAAGGCTCTGACAGAGAGCAAGTGAATGGTGCACAGTGTGTGTGTGTCTGAAATGTCTAAAAACGTTTCACTTGACAAAGCTAGGCAAGGGGTTACTGAGAGCAGCCAGCTTTGATAACTGTTTCTAACTTGTTTTTCCTTTAGTTTTGAACACAGAGACAAGATGTTAGATCCTGTGAAGGCAGTGTCTACTAAAATCAATGTGCTTGCATTAGACACAATTTTAAAGTGTTTAATTACATGTGATGTCTGTTAATTTATAAAATAATTAGAAAATGGCAAACAGGTTCACACAAGAATTTACCTGCTAGTCAAATAATCAGAAGCAACCATGGGTAATGGTATTGACTGACTCAGACATGTTACATCACCAATTGTACTGAAAAATCTCAAATGATGTTAAATTTCAGATTCTGATTTTTAATGGCATTATACTATTTCACTCCACTGAATGTGTTCAACAATTCCCTTGTTATGCTTTGATAAATGTTTCCTTTAGTGATGTTTTGAAATTTATTTTCTAATACATTTAATTTCTAAACAAAGGAATGCTGGCAGTAAATTTCTTGATTTTAAAGGTCAAATTATCAGAGAACTTAAAACATTTTATATTCCTCTGATTACATTATTAATTTTCATTTTTTACTACTTAGGATAAACATACATAAGGTTCTAGATATTGCTTACTTGTGCTTTTGAAAATTGACTGTATTTTGGTGCTAAAAATATTTTATTAGTCCCAAATATTTGCTCCTTTTTTTCCACAAGGATTATTCAACCCATTGCCATATAATTTTTCAGGGCACATGCCTGCAGAGATGTCGGCACCCTTACCATTTGGGTATTAGGACTGGTTTGTCCCTCATTACAGGAACAGAAATCATGTCTTCCATATGTAAGCAGAAGCTTTTTTAAAGAACCATGACATGCTTCTACTAACTCTCTGTGACACAAACATCACATCCCCAATGAGAGCTGTTTCTTCATTCTGAGTCCTGAAAGACAAAGAAGAGACAAGTCTATCCCACAGGGACCTGCAGCTCAATTGTAAGTTGTGGTGGTAAGACATAGGATTTTAGGATTCTTGGCTACTATACCTAAGCTATTGAATAAAATGTTCTTTAACAAATTTTCAGTTATAGATAGATCTTTTTCTTGGCCTTAAGGTTATTAATAAATATTAAGACTAATAACTCATTGTTTATTATGAGTCATGAAAATTTTTGGAACTTTATGATTTGGATTTTAACTCTATGATGAATTTACTATATATAAAAATTCACTTCTTATGTAGTCAAATCCTTTTCTTTTGTTTGTTTGTTTGTTTTTTGGTACCAGGGAATGAAACCAGAGGTGCTTAACCGCTGGACCACACATCCCAGTCCTTTTTTGTATTTTATTTAGAGACAGAGTCTCGCTGAGTTGCTAAGTGCCTCGCCAAGTTGCTGAGGCCGGCTTTGAACTCACAATCCTCCTGTCTCAGCCCTCCTAGTCACTGGGATTACAGGCATCCACCACAACACTCAGCTATACAGTCAAATCTTATCAACATTTTTCATAACCCTTTAATTTCAGTGGCATCCTTAGAAATGCCATTTCTACTGCAAGGTTAAATAATCCTTGCATTTTCTGCTGATTCTTTTAGAACTTTTTTTTAATTGTTCGAGATTTGTTTCAAATTATTATCCAATCATTCAAATTTCACTTGTTCAAAAATCATCCCTTTTGCTGGACATGCTGGTGCACACCTTTAATCCTAGCAACTCTGGAGGCTAAAGCAGGAGGATTACAAGTTCAAGTCCAGCCTCAGAAACTTAGCAATATCCTCTTCCAAAATAAAAAAATAAATAAAATAAAATAAAAAGGCATGAAAATGTAGCTCAGTGGTGAATTGCCTCTGGGTTCAATCCACAGGATAAAAAATAAATAAATAAAAAATATTTAAAAAGTTTCTTACTGATATTTTATTCTTAAATAATATTTGGAAATACTGAATTTTATCTCCTAGACAATATGTTTCTTTGCATACATGTCTGTTTTTTACATTATCATTTGTTTTCAGTATCAATGATGTGTAGTTAGAATAATGAGAGCAGGAATAGGAAAATGGACACTAATTTCAGAGAACTATTAATGAGGTTAAAAATAGCAACAGTTAATGTTATTTAATTTATAAGTTTCTAAGCAATCCAACATGAATCGACATTATTATTTACATTATTTAATTTACTTGTTTATTGTCAAATTTTCAGAAATGGTACTATGGAAATATTTAAATTAAACCACACATACAGTAACTAAAAAGTGATAGTCACATCTTACATTTTATGTCAGCTATAAAAATTTACCTACATGATTCCTTGGGCATCTCCTGGGGTGTTGATGATCACTATGTTAGACAAGTGTAATGATTAAATCAAATTGATTTATCAAATCAATGTCAAACAGGATGAAACAAAAAATTTCAGTCCAAATCTTGAACTCTTTCTTGTAGATAATATTGTTTATAACACATTTCCTTAGGAAATTTTATTCTGAGTTTCAGAAAGAAGTGCCCCAAACACCCTACTTCTCACACTAGTGGAATATTGGGCAGGATATGTTCTAGTCTGCTAAAACTTGCAGCTCTTGCACTTTCTCTATATGTGTATTATCTATCACCTATCTATGCACGCATCCATTTATATGATCCTATATGTACTTTACATCTAGAGATTTGGCTTCACATCATCTGTTAGCTCAAGCATGATAGTATAGGCACAATCTAAACAAAATAGAAATAAAGAACAAAAAGATAAATTTCACAGTGTCTCTTAAATTTATGCCATCCAGAAAAACACACAATTTCCATTATGATTTCCTGTGCCCTTTGTATCCATGCATACGACTACAACTAATGCCAAAGCACAAACCATGGGACAGGAAGCAACACTGTCAGTACTTGTGGAACATATCTAATGACCACAACTAGGGCCAGGCCTGAATATTAGACTTCCTGGTCAGAGCATAGAGAAGACTCAGATATTTTAGAGTATAAAGTGGGTTAGAAATAAAGGAATGACCAATTCATAAGAACCCATAAATTTTTATGTACTCAGTCCTTGGTGAAAGCATAGTAAAAAGACCTCTGCATCTCTACCCCAACACAGATGAGTGGTTTTGAGAAACAATTCAAAGATATGTGTTTAGGAATATATTTGTTCATTTTTTTGTGTGTGTGTCTTTTGCATACTTTCTTAGACCCTCAGTTCTTTTTTATCAACTTCCAAGATGCAAAAATCCTCTTACATAAAAACCTGTAAACAAAGTTGTATTCATTCTCTTCAAACAGATAGTTCCTAAGTAAAAATCTCTCTTTAATAGATTAGCAAAAGTTTAAAATATAGTGCTATCGATGTATTATCTTCCTGATATTCTGTTAGGATGAGGGTGAACATCCAACCTCCCATGGTTGGAAATGGAACAATTAATTTATCTTTCTATGTACAAGAAATTACAATCTCAAATATAAAACTGGAAAGAAAAGTAATTTTATTATCTTCTCTCCTAATAGTTCTTTTAACAAAATACACATTAAGCATAACAAAAAGTCTTTCATTTTACAAAGAGAATCTTTTAAGAAATGAAAATGTCATAAGAAAAGAAAATGAAAATTGGAAACTAATTTCCAATACCTGTCTTCTCTGGTTGATTCAATGTCATTCATATAATAATATGAGTACATAAGATTTATAAAAATTGCCAAGAGTCTGCAAATATTCTTATATCACTGAAAGACAATTTTAAAAACTTGGAAAGTTGTATTATATACAAGACTCTAGGCATTACTCCAGAGTCTGATCTTAATATACATGATGAGGATATGAATATAATTATGGCAATTAAAATATATCTTTTTAAAAATAGCACACCTCTAATATATAGTCAGGAAGTTTGAAAAAGCACAATGAGTAATCACAAGTACAATGGATAACAATGTGGGAAATAATGAATACCATTTTCGGCCATCTGGCAAGTATTTTGATTCTATTGCCCAAAAAGAAATAGAAATATCTCCAAGTACTTTTCACAGGCTCACCTGTGACTGGTAATATCTTCTTTACCATGAAACATGTAGCTTTTCAGCAAGAACCTTGGGTATGCAAATAAACATCTACATGATCAGTTTTACACTGCCATGTCGCTGACTCCTTTTAGAAATAAACATTGTGCTTTGTTGGGCTCATATCTGATTGTCAGCTCTGGACAGTCAATCAGGTATCTCAGGAAAATTCTGTCCCATACTTTCCTTCAAGAAGACATGCCCTTTGGTGGAGGTGTAGATGAAATAGTGGTTCAGGTGTTTGTTTTGGGGCTCCCCACATCTACCTGACAAAATAGCTAAGATGGGCTTCCTGAGAGTTACCCCATGATACGTCAAATCACAGTGTGACAATGTGCATAGAGCTTGGATCTATGAGAGCTTAAGAAAAGGTGCCTAGGGCTCAGCAAGCAAGAAACTGAGTAGTTTGTGGAAAGGGTGACAAGGAAGCATACCATCATCATCTCTCTCCTTGCCTTCTGCTTAGACATTACCCTGCATCCTAACTTGATTAGAAATGTGATCCATGTACCACCTCGTCTTGGATAATATGTAGTCACAACTGGCTTTATATCTTGGAAATTTCTAAAAAGCCCTATTTTTCATGTCCAAAACACCAGATAAAATCCCTAGAGACTCACTTTTTTTTTCTTCCTCAGCTTTATAAGAGCCATTTCTCCTGGAAACAAATTGTGAGATCATAGTGTAGGAAAAAAGAAGCCAAAAGGCGGGGTGATGTACAACAATTGCCACTCACCACTATGCACACAGTGATAGCAAACTACTGCAAAGAAAGCAGAGCCATGACTCAGGCAAGTACTGTTTCTTCCTTTCTTGAGAGAAAATGACAGTCTCGTTGACCCCAACTCACCTGCTGCACAACTCAGACTGATTTAAGGGTGCTGGAGGTGTAAAGATGTAGGAGCACCGCTCACTCTCCATTTCTCTGAATAGAAATAAAAACACTCCAATTTTAGAAGATGAGAGCGGAAGAGTATTACAGGAAACAATCCACTGTGTCAATTACCCAAAAAAACACCTGAGTGCTTCCGAAATGAAGCTGCTGAAGTGTAGAGTTCTGTCACTACATTTCCTAAAAGATAGGTATCAGCGTGAGTTTTCTTACTCTTATCTTTTCCTCTCCATCTGTGTATGCCAATATGAGACTTGTTCTACTGAATCACAGGAAGTTAGTTCTGGCTTGCTAGTCCATCGTACTTGCCATGTAAATGCCTTCATATTCATAAAAGGCAGTCAATGAAAGATTTCCTTCTTGTCTGCCATCAATAAAAATAAGTCATGACCTCATATATTTAAGTATGAAATATGCAAAGCAAATGGTACCATGATAGTCATTTGTCTGAATTGACTTCATTACTCTTCTTTTCCTGAGTTAATGATCATAAAGAGCTTTTCTGCAATATTGACTATTGGACAAAAAATGTTTTCAAATGAACTCACAAGATATGTATGCAATCATATCCCAATGTAAATAGTATTTCTGTGGAAGCATATTTCTGAAAATGTTATGAGATGAAGGTGATGAGAAGGTATTATTTTCAGTTCAAAGAATTCTTAATGAATATTGAAGAAAGATATTTTGAAGATATTAAAATTTCTTCTGAAGGTGTAATTTGAGGTAATTCTGCTAAAAACATAAAAATTAAAACTCATGCATCAGAGACTGCTAGCTGATTATAAAATTCATTTCCTCTTTTGCCTGGGCAGAGTGAGACTGCCTTTCTCAAGCGCCCTTGAAATGGGATGTGGCCATGCAGCCGACCTCTGTTCAATGGAGTGTGAGTGGAAATAGGGGGCCTGCTCCCAGCCTGGCCATGAAACTTCCAAAGTAGGATATTCCATATTCTTTTCTCCCTGTTGCTCCCAAATTGAGCACGGCTGCAAGAAGGAAGGTACAGGGACATTGAGCGACCTTGGATGAGTGCTTATTATGAATCACTGCTTAAGACTTTGTGTGAGCAGTAAATGCATGTCTATTGGTTAAATCTAAGAGAAATTTCACTCCTACCAGACCGGACCTCCCACAGATAAACACTTTGAAATTTTAAACAAAAAATCTACAAATTAACAAACAGTAACAGTTGCTCAGAAGGTGCTAGATGGTGAACAAAAGAAGGGAGACTCTGTGGAGGCATCAGTTCTAGAAGAAGCAAACACCACAAGACAAGTTTCCCCTGGACTTTGATCCTACGGATAGGATGGTCTGGAGTTAGTACTATGGATGGTAACTAAAAGTTGTATGGAAAACCCCATAATTCGGACCTAAAAACCAGAGGCCAGAGTTTCTGGAAAGTGATAAGAGAACTTTTCAAGAGTAGTTGAAAGTGATGGGGATTCTGTGTGTTGATCTCTAGCTGATCCCTACACTATGCACTTACATGAAAATTCAACATGGCTCAGGTAAGGATAAAATAATTAAACCAAGATTTGAATCCACATCCAAGAGATACTTCCTATATATCTAAGTTAATTCCTAACCTCAGAACTAGAATCAGCTTCGTGAATACACATTATCCATCTTCATTAGGGAATTTCCTTGTAGACAGATATGTGATAAATTTATCAAAAATCATTTATATAACCTAAGCTCAGGAAAGCAAAAAAGGCAAACCTCTAATTCTTGTAAAATATGAATGAAGGACTGAGAATGTAAGTTTTTTCTTACAAGAGAATGAATTATAGAAAATTAAATATTCATTTGTTGTATGTCTAGACATTCCAGACTCTAGAATGCAAATAGTTCAGGGAGGCAAAAGAGTATAATAACTTTTTATTAATTTTTTATTTGTTTTAATTAGTTATACACAACTAATAGTAGAATTCATTTATGCATTTTGATATATCATACATAGATGGGATATAATTTCTCATTTTTCTGAGTGTACATGTTATTGAATCATATGGATTATGCAGTCACATATATACATACAATAATAAGGTCTGCTTCATTCTACTATCTTTCTTATTCCCACATCCCCTCCCTCCCTTCATTTCCCTCTACCTAATCTAAGGTAACACTATTCTTCTCTAGTTCCCCCTGCCTTATTGGGAATTAGCATCCTCATATTAGAGTAAAAATTCGACCTTTGTTTTTTGGGGATTGGCTTATTTCACTTAGCATGATATTCTCCAACTCTATCCATTTACTGGCAAATGCCATAATTTCACTCTTCTTCAAAGCTGAGTAATATCCCATTGAGTATATATACACATTTTCTTTATCCATTCTTCTATTGAAGGAAGCCTACGTTGGTTGCGTAGTTTAGCTATTGTGAAGTGAGCTGCTATAAACATTGATGTCACTCTGTCACTATAGCACGTCGATTTTAAGTCCTTTGGGTGTAAACAGCGGAGTGGGATACCTGAGTCAAATGATGGTTCTATTTCAAGTTTTCTGAGGAATCTCCATACTGCTTTCCATAGTGGTTGTATCTACTTGCAGTTCCACCAGCAATGTATGAATGTACCTCTTTTTCCACGTCCTTACCAATATTTATTGTTGCCTGTATTCTTGATGATTGTCATTCTGACAGGAGGGAGATAAAATTTTAGAGTAGTTTTGATTTGCATTTTTCAATTGCTAAAGATGTTGAACACCTTTTCATATATTTGTTGATGGATTGTATTTCTTCTTCTGTGAAATAGCTGTTCAATTCCTTAGCCCATTTATTGATTGGGTTATTTGGGTTTTTCTGGTGTTAAGTTTTTTGAGTTCTTTATGTATCCTAGAGATTAATGCTTTATTGGAGGTGCATGTGGTAATGATTTTCTCCCAATCTGTAAGCTATCTTTTTTTTTTAAATTTTACTCAGTGATAAATTGTATCCCTATGATTTACTAACGTCATCATTTTATTGTATGTAATAACATGATAGTAACACAGTGTCTTCTAGGGTACAACAGAAAATAAAACACAAATCAAAACAGAAACACCTATAAATGTTTCCATGTTATTTTAAAAACAATGTGCTGCTTTCAAACTAAAGAAAAGTGTTGAATGAACAGAAGTCATTGGGCTTTTTTTTTTTTTTTTTTTTTGGATTTCAAGTCATGCTGTAGAACAGAAATGCAGCTTCCACTCAAGAGGTAAGATACCCTTCTATCATAGCTGCCAACTTCCCAACCACCCTCAGCCCCAAAGCTAGGAGGAGAGGAGCAGGACATTGAGCGCAGCTACAGCAAAGCAAAACTCTGCAGAAGTTAACTTCAGTCAATACTGAAGGAGAAAAAAAAATATTCTGCATGGGTTTACCTTTCAACACTTGGTAGTCTGTTTACAGAATATAAACTCAAGGCTTCTAGCCCCTTCAGTAAAAAGGGACATCCAGAAAGTATGAGGATAATTTGAGAATTTGGCTGACAGACAGAATCCAGGACTATGGGATAATTAACGGGCCTGCTATAAAAATGAAATGAAATAAAACATATAATTTGCCCTCAAAAATACAAGCTCTCTTTCCCTCTTGTAACTACAGATGTGCAGGTTCTCAGATTAATCTTACAGTTTCACCTTAAGAATCTGCTTTATCAGCCAAGCTTGGGTTCCTATGGAGAGATGTGAGGAACTGAAATGAAAGGGGCAGTTTTGGAAAACATGCAGCAATTCAAGGAACAAGCAGTTCATAAACCTCTTTGGTCTCAGACAATGTCTGTTTGACATTTGGGAAGAAAAGATATTGTCTGTTTTGCCAGTAAGATTGGTTCTAACAAGAAAAACAAAGGAAAATACAGCCATCTGACAACTCAAGTCTTTTACATATTAGCTGGCATCAAAAGCCAAGACCCTTGGAGGGAATTGAACCACCAGCTTTGTTAAGTTTCTCAGCAGCAGAAGCCACCACAAGGTGCTTGCACAAGCTTCTCCTTGGACACCAAATATCAACCTGTTAATTTACAGTGAAAGAACATGAGGTGTTGGTCACAGAAAGATGAAAATCCCCAGACTCATAACTATGCAGGATTAGGGAAGTCAGAAACCAAGACCCTGCTTTTATTCAAGTCAGAGGCAATGAGCCAGCAACAGAGAGATTTTAATTTAATGTGATTTTTTTTTTACACATAAACATACAGCCTGGGGAAATCTTGGCTACAAACATATGGATTCTGCTCAATTTCTGCCTTTCTTGTGATCCAACATTAAGAATACAGCCCTGACACACATCTGGTACCAAATCCTGGTGGCCTGAGTGTGTCTAGAGCTACAGAATTTAACATTTCTTAAATTCTTGCTGGAAAATTGGACCAATTTCGCTAGTTTTTGAAGAGAAAAATATTCTTTCCAAAAGGAACTTAGGAATGGCACCCAACAGAAGCTGCTATAGAATAATAATTTCTAAATTGAATCTGTGAAAGAACACACAGATATGTAGTTTTGGAGTGAAGGCAAAGTCTACAGCCACTAATAGTCAGTATTTCTTCTTTGTCCTCTCTTCTGCTGGAAGAGTTTTCTTATTCTGATTTAAAAGCCAGGCCAGTAGTTTCTTTTGACATGGCATTTAGTGTGAGTAGTCATTCTCCCATTCAGTTTTACTATCTTTGAGGTAGTTACTCTTATTATCTTCATTTTACAAGTGAGGAAACAGGCTTAGAAAGGTTAAGTAGCTTGTTCAGGTACTCCATTCATGTGAATTACAAATTACATTCTTCCTGACAGCACAGAATGAAATATATAAGCTCTTCTGACTCATAACCTAGAGAAAAATATACCTAATTCCTGTATGTTCTTCTACAAAGTATACCTAGATGTACCAGAGGATTTAATGTGTATTGATTTATGGCATGATGATCAAAACTCTAGGAAGTTTAAAGATGTCAAAAATAAAATTACTCATAACTCTAATCCTCAAGTAAAAACAACTTGAAATATATTCTTCCTTGTAAATATATGCTTTAATTTACAAAATATTGAATTCTTTCTTCATTGATTGTATTCTTTTATTTTTCACTATTTCAAAAAATGTTGCAAGTGCTTTTGAAATTTCTTCTAAAGGATCAGTTTATATATGATATAACATCTTTTGTGTTTTTTTGTTTAATCTACAATTACATAGAAGAAACTTCCCCAAAAACATCAATAATAAAAGTTAAATATTAAATATTCATTAACTAGATATTTGCTTGCCTGTTACCAATATGTTGAACCACAAAGCACTATTTAGTTTCATGACTGAAGTAAGGCAAAAATCCATGGATGACCTACTGTATTAGTTAGCCTTCATCACTGTAACCAAAACACCTGACACAAACAACTTAAGAGAGGAAATATTTACTTTGGTTCACGGTGTCCAAGGTTTCACTCTATAGTTGGCTGGTTCCATAGCTCTGGTTCCATAGTTGAGGCAGCACACAATGGCAGAAGGGTGTCACAGAAGAAAGCTGCTCAACTCATGATATCCAGGAAGGCAGGGGGGAGGCAGAAGACAGGGAGAGAGAGAGAAAACGGGAATGGCACAAGAAGAAATAATATTCCAGGGCATAGCCCCAGTGACCTAATTCTTCCAGCTAATCCCACCTCCCACAATCTTCACCACCTCCCAATAGTCCATTCACTTATCCAGTAGATTAATACCCTGATGAGGTCACAGCCCCAATGATCCAAATAGTTCCAAAGAAGCCCAGCTCTGAATACTGCTGTGACTGAAACCAAGCCTTCAACACTGGGCATTTGGGGAACATTTCAGATCTAAACAATAACACCTGTAGAAAAATATTGAAGATTAAAAAACCTGAAGAAATTGCCTGTGTGACTGATTGCTTCTGTGTCTCTAATGGACAAAATTTCCTTAATTAAATTTGTTAGAGATGCAATTTTAACTAATATTTCTAATGAAATTCAATCTCTCTAGTTATGAGAATAATTTATAAAGTTACCTATATAAATCTATATTTATATATATAGATTTATATAGGTAACTTAATTTATAGGTCTATAACAATATCATCCTGGTTCATTCCTCCTATTTGACAATTAAGTTAAACATATTTTCATGAATCAAATTCCTGTAATAATTGCAAATGTAGTAAAAAATGCAGATCTAGTAAAATAGGTCTACTATGTGAAAACAAATTATTCTGCAACAGATAATAAAATAGTATGTACTATGTTCTCCTAGAGAGTTTTCTCATATCAATTTTCCCATCACTACTAACAGACCATAAAAGTTTCTGTGCTCTTGGGAGAATCATTTTCAGATCATGCATACCCACAAGATACACAAATCTCAAAACTACAACCAAAGGCACATTGAGGTTAATATAATAAAAAATAAAGGAAATATGAGGATAAGTAAATAAACAGACAGATAAATGAATAAATTGATAGATGAGGATAGATGTAATAGAAGTTACAAATAGATAAACATATATACACAGAAGATGTATTAAGTTGAATTATTATATATTCCATGCACTATAATAGATTGCATGTTAATCAAGTTTATTTTTATAGTAGTTTATTGAAGTGGCATCTTAAATAAGATGTGGAAATTGAGACTTAAAACTGAATTTACTATGATCTCTACACTTAATAATTTACACATGCAGTATTCAAAGCTGAAATTTGAAAACACAGACCTTCAGTTATTTGACTAGCTTTTTAGTTTCCACATATAAGTAAGGATGTGTAGCATTTGTGATTCTGTGCCTGGATTATTTCACTTAACATAATGTATTCCAAATCCATCCATGCTGCCAAAAAGGACAGTATTTTGTTGTTGTTGTTGTTTTACAACTAAATAACATTCCATTGTTTATGCCCCATTTTCTTTATCTGTTCATCTGATGATGATTATACTAGAGTCTATTCCATATCTTAGCTATTGTGAATAGTGTTGTAATACACATGACAGTGTAGGCATCTTTTTGACATACTGATTTAATTTGGTTTGGTTAGATACCCAGTAGTGGAATTACTAGGTCATATGGTACTTCTAGATTTTGAGGAACTTTTATACTGTTTCCCAGAATGTCTGTACTAATTTGCATTCTTACCAACAGTGAAATACAGATGTTTTATATTGGCAACTCAAAAGCCAAGAACAGTAAGGCCAATGATAATGTCATTTTCTGAAATGATGAAAAATCCTAGTCAAGTTTCAGTAAACCTCAGTTATAACTTTCCTTCAACATAGACAGCAATTACATTACTGGGAATTTCCATGTACTTTAGGCAAAACACATGCAAAAACCTTTGTGTTTATAAATAAAACAGAATCATAGTTTAGATTCAGAAATGAACATGGCTGTGGAATATTCAAAATGGTGGAGGATAATAACTTATTATGGAGGACTATCCTATGCATTGCAGAACATCTAGTATCACCAAAGATGAAATATGAAGCATGAAGCATTATTACAGACATTTGTTAGATATGAAGTATCCCCCAAAAGACAATGCAAGAAAACACTGAAATGTTTGATTTATGACATCCTTAACCTAATCCACTTAAATTAATTAATCCATTAATTCATTAATCCATTTGATTGGATTAACTGGATGGTGGCTGTAGGCAGGTAAGATGTGAGGGGAGAAGGTGGGTCACTGAGGGTGTGCCTGTGGGCTTAATATGTTGGTGGTGGTGAGGGGAACTCTGTCTTGCTCTCTGTTTACTGGTACCATGTCCTGAACTATTTTCCTCTGCTAAACCATTCACTGTATGTTTGGCCTCACCTTGAATGGAGTTAGCCATCTATGGATTGAGCCCTCTGAAATCATAAACTCCAAAGAAACTTTTCCTCCTCTAAAATTGTTCTTGTCAGGTCTTTTGGTCACAGTTGCTAAAACAGCATTGTTTTGGTTTGGATATAAGGAGTCCCCCAAAAGCTTAGATGTGAGACAATTCAAGAATGACAATTGAAGACAATTAATCCACTAAGGATTAATACACTTGATGAATTAATAATTGTTTGGATTAATAAGTGACAACTCTAGGCAGATAGAGTGTGAATGGAGGAAGTAGGGTTGTACCCTTAGAAATCATACTATCCCTGGCTCCCTTTACTCAAGCTTTCTGATTCCTGGCTGTCATGAAGTGAGCAACTTTGCTCAGCCCTGCCCTTCCACCATGATGTTCTGCCTCAGCCTGGACCCAGAGAAATGAAGTCAGCTGAACAGGGACTAAATGAATCTCTGAAACTTTGAGCCAAAATAAACTTCCTCTTCTAAGTTGTTCTTGCTGGGTATGTTGCTTACAGCAACACAAAGCCTACCAAAACAAGCATCTCATATTGCTGAGTTGAAGGAAAGTGCCACTCGTGGTGGAAATGAGTAGTATATATTCAGAATATGAAGTTAGAATTTAAAGGATCTGCAGCTGATGGGACTTACAGTGTAAGGGAAAGAAGGAAGTGAAGAATGACTTCAAATATTTTTCCATGAGAACACTAGAGATGGGAGTTGTTATATACAAAAACAAAAGCCCCTAATCATCGTATTGTTAGTCTCCATGAGGGATAATTATGAAACTATTGAGAAGATTCCTTATGACCACATACTTCTTCACTATTTGTATTTAGTGCCTGCAAAAACTAGCATCTTTTTAATTATGACAAATATCTTTGACTATAGAGTAAATCAATTTTAAATTTCCACAATAATATTCATTCAGTATTTAGGAGAAGTGAGGACATAAAAAGAGTAGTAATTGTAGTGAGGAAGAAAAAAAAAACTGTCATGTAGTCCCAAATGAAAGTTTGTCTGGCTAGGGTTTGCATGAGGACAGACACTGGGCATAAAATGGGGCTGAAAGTGTAAAAGTGAATGTTGGAAGGAGTGATGTAGAAAGGAGATGTGAATACAGTGATGTTTGCTGCATTATTTTACCTAAGTCTGGTCATAACCAATTGTGTACCTATTGTCATCTGACCTAGGGTAGTTAGGTTACACGGAGCATCTACACATTCCCAGTACAAGAAAAATGACTAAGTTTACTTCAAACCAAGAAAAGGGGTTTCAGTTTTCCCCCTGTGAGCTTAAGGACAGGTTAGTCTACCACCTACTTCTCCCTTCAGTCAAAGGAGGTTATGGAATTATTTCCTAGACTTGTACATTTTCCTAACCCAAGGCCAAACCAAAATTCCATCAGAGGAGTGAAAACAAGATGAGTAAAGTCTTTCTGAATTACCCATGCCCCGCCCTTTGAACTTATATTTCTCAATATAAATTTGAATAAGAGAAAGATAGAAGTCCTTCTCCTTACGGGCATACTCTTAAATAGTCCATGATATTTTTTTTCCTCAAAACCCTTCTACTTTCCTTTTATTTTCACTGGCTCAGTTTGATTTACATAAAAATATTGGTTGCAAAAGGGAACTTCTGGATGGTGGTAGAACTCCAGAGGAGCAGCAATGAAAAACAGGAAAAAAAAAAAACTATGATATTACACTCTGTCAAACAGAAAAAAATGCCATTCTGCAGTGGTTTATATCCGGTACTACTCTTTGACAAGCATGATGTTGAACTGCATTAAATATTAATTTGTATAATGCAGTAGTCATATAAAACTAGGCATAAAACACAGCAGGGGAAATTGCATTTTCTTACTGTTAAGACTATTGTTACAGTCTTCTGGTACCTCATGCTGTCATCCTACTTAGTAGATTGATGTTTATTTTCCCAGCACACATTGACTGCCACCAATAGCATTACCAACTTGTCTACTGTTATGTTGCCCTCAGAGTAGTAAATCTTATCAACTGCAAAAAGGTCTTTAGATTCAAGAGACTACTCATAATCTCTTGACATGAATTTAATCAAAATTCAGAAATGACACATGAATGCTTGCTTCTAGCAAATAGTTTATGTTAAACCTAGACACAGCTTTGGTTTTGATCTATAACTCATTTCATGATGTAAGGCCAGGGATAACTTAGCTTCAAAGTGTAATTCGCCCTTGTTTTCACATGTGCAGTCTCTATAAATAAATGTCTCAGTTCTCTTTTAAGTCTCACCAAAGAAGTATATTTGCCAAATAGGCCCATTTACCCTTGACCCTCATCATTTTTTTGTTTACTCTTTATTCTTGTTCTTGTCATAAGTCATGAAACTAATATTTTGATTCAATTTTCCCAGAATACCTACAATATTGTTCTACAAATGTACAAGTATTGGAAACATATTACTGAAAGGCAATTTGTCTTTGATTCTTCCCTTATCTTATTTGTTCTTGGCTCTTGGTGTCTACTCACACCCATAAAGCCAACTCTGACCACCCCTGTACTACCTGAGAAGTCTTTCCTTTGACATTCTTCCAGACATACAGCTGATGAAAAGCAAAAGATGTCACTTAGTGTGAGATGGTTGTGAAGCAGATCAGACATCAGGTACCTTCATATTTCTCTACCTTCTCATCAGCCTTTTCCAAAAGTAGCCTTTCTTGATCTTCATTTCTATTACTGTTAGAGGTAATCTCAAAGTCTGACAATCAAGAACTAGGGGTACATATCTATGGTAGAGTGCTTGTCCCTAATGCACAGGGCTCTGGTGCAATCCCCAAACCACCACCACCACACACACACACAAAAAAAAAAAAATTAGTCTGACACACTCATTCTTACCACAGCCCAAAGCAGAGAGGAAGAATAAAGAATAGGTATAGAATTTCAGGCTTTTAGAAAAAAAAAGACATTATTTTGACAATTTTGTTTTAAGATATATATGTATGTTACATGGATAGGAAAGAGAGCTTCAGAAACTAAATTCTGGAATTAAGGACCTTGAAAGTGTCTGCTGAGTTATCAACTGCTTATGAATTGCCTAATTCCACCCGGAATTTAAAGGATCAGAAAAAGGCATGCTCTCTATTTTTTGGCAAAACTAAACCTATTGTTTCCAAATAGCTATAATTACTTCCAATTTTTAATTTCCCTGGAGAAAAGAAAACTGCTTTAGTCCACCTGTCATCAAGAGTCTCATCTAATTTTTTGCATTGATTAAAAATGATGTATTTTGCTTACTCATCCCATTTTTTAAAGTGCCTTATTATTGTCTCAGAAAAAGCACTGTGTGTTGGAGAGTAATGAATCCAACCACTGCTTTCCTGAGCAAAAGAGTAAGAAGAGTTGTAAAACCTTGAAGCTGCAATAATTTCTATGCAATGGTTTAAATATGCCCCTCAAAAATTCAGGTGTTGCCAATGTGGTAGTATAAATAGGTGGAGCCTGTAAGAATAAGCCATTAAGGCTCCTCCTCATGAATGGGATTGAGTCCCTTCTAAAGGGGCTTCACACTATTTGGCTACCTCTTGCCTGTCTGTCTTCCATCATATGAGAATATGGCATTCCTCTTCTCCAGAGGATGCAGTCCTCACCAGACAACTAAACCTGCCAGCATCTCAACCTTGGTCTTCCCAGGCCTCAGTACAAGAGAAAATAAATTTCTATTCTTTATATTACCTGGTCTCAGGTATTTGGATATACCAGCCAAAATGGGTTAAGATTTGCTGGTTTCTTAATGCCTTCTGAAGTTATTCACATCCTTTGAGTCTCCACTTGAAAATTGCCAAATAAATGTTTTAGAGATCAGCAGGTTTAAAAATGTAAAAATAGAGTAAAGTATTTCTGCAGCTACCTATATTTAATAGCACTCTTCATAGGTAAGAACATGCTAGAAATACCAAGACTCTTCTTATTTATTTGAAAATAATTTTTATGATTAATTCCTGAAAAAAATAAAAACGAACTCACCAATATTGCTTATTTCACTATTTCAAATGAAATTTCTGACAGACATAAAAATGGAGTTAGAAGTTCAAAATCCATATTGGAAGTTTTAATCATCTAAATAGAAGGATCCAGAATCGAGTGGTAAATCATCACATGATAAGCTGTGAAGTACACTCAAACCACAAGCTGCTGTCTCAGAGGATGTTCAATAAATTGCAATCAATGAAGTTGAAAATATGTTGCTATCAGGTAACTCTCAGTTTACATAACTATTTTCAAAACTGCAACTTTAAAATGTCCTGAACTTAAAGTATATTTATGAGTGGCAGTTCTCTCTGAAACTGTAGTTCTTTAGCACCAGACTTCTCTAGGGTTAAGAAATAGACTAACAAGAATCAGAAGCAGAAGCCAGAAATTCCATGATTGATGGTGTCATTTGTGTTCAAGCTATCAACCCTAATAACTTTTATAATCTAAGATTCACATATTTTTCCTCATTTTTATTTATATTTTTGATGGATACATAATGATGTGGCTGGTATGATGTTTTAATACATGTGTACATTATATAATGATCAAATCAGGGAAATGAGTAGGTCCATCGCCTTAAACAGTTCTCCTTTCTATATTTAATACTCCTTGTCATAAGTGTACTTTATAAGGATGTTAAAAAATGAAGAGAATGTATGTGAAGTTGAAAGTTCATTGAAATTTATGTAACTAAATTTTTAAACCTAAGTAATTACAGGAAAAAATGTAGAATTATGATTATTATTATGTAGTTATTCACCTGGGGAAAAAAACTGGACAAGAACAGAAAGATCTGTTAGTTAGTTGGGCATTGAACAATATTTAAATCACATTTCCTGCATTGGACAGCTACTAACTTTTAATACACTTACTATTCAATAGAAATGACCTTGAGCTTTAGATGTTGTTTACCTTTCTTTGCAATATACACATATGTCAATGTTTAAAAAATTGGAAAACTTGAAAAACCAATCCTCTAATGCCAATAGCATGCTGTGGTTGAGAATCAGTTTGCTAACATGCATTTAATCTCTCTCATTACTATCATTCCTGCAAAAAAAAGTGTCAATTGAGATAAGGAATATAACTAATTTAAAAGAAAAAAGTAGTGATTCTTACAGATGAAATACCACTTTGTTAAATGCATTAAGCAAAACTATTGGCTTGCCATTCTCTGAGATTGAATGATATCACTTTGCCTTTAATCAATCTTGACATCAAATAAATCTTAACCTAAAAGGAGAGCCTGTGTTATTATTGATTTCAATGAGTCAAGGTGCTATAGCTCTCTATAGGAAATGGGTGGCTAACATGATGAAAACATCCTTACTAGCTATAATATGATCCTAAAAATAATTAAGGTAATGATTTTATTTCTTAGGAGCTGTGAGGTGGCTCCGCCAAGAATACAGAAATCAAGGAGTTTGTTCTCTAGGAGTCAATGGAGAAAGGAAGATGGATCAAGGGTGAAGGACAAGAATCTTACATAGTTATTCATTTAAGCATTGTGTCCATAAGAGGGAGTGCTTGTCAGGCACAGAAGCAGAGGGAAACTGTCATTTAAGGCAAATGTTTTGAATGTCTACATGCCCCCAAATAAGGAAGAGGAAACTCAAAGTATTCTAGAACCACCAATAGAGGATGAATATATGTAATGGTAGACAATGAACTTCAAATATTCTGATCTCTCAAGTTAGCTACCATATAAACATTGATGGATTGGATTAAGTAAAAATAGTAACTTTTGCTCTTCAAAAATCAACACTTGTCCAATGAAAAGATAAGCCATAGATTGGAGAAAATATGTGCAAAACATATATAAGGACTGTTATTAAAAATATATGAAGAACCCTTATAGCTCAATAACAGAATCAACAACCCTATTTTTAAAAAAAATATATTTATTTTTTAGTTTTAGGTGGACACAATATCTTTGTTTTTTATTTTTATGTGGTGTTGAGGATCGAACTCAGCACCCCGCGCATGCCAGGTGAGCTCACTACCACTTGAACCACATCCCCAGCCCGACAACCCTAGTTTTAAAAGCCAAAAAAATCTGACTAGGCAGTTTGCCAGAGAAAATTCATAAATATAAATGTACACATGAAAAGTTGTACAATGTTGAGTGTCATTGGGAAAAAAGAAAATACCTGTTAAAACATTAAGATTTGAAAGCCAAAGGAATATCTTCGAGTTTTATAAATGAATAAATATTATGTTAAAACTCACTGGCAGGGCTGGGGATGTGTGCTCGCCTGGCGTGTGTGGGGCACTGGGTTTGATCCTCAGCACCACATAAAATAAAATAAAAGATTTGTGTCCACCAAAAACTAAAAACTAAATATTAAAAAAATTCTCTCTCTCTCTCTCTCAAAAAAAAAAAATCACTGAAATAAAATAATTTCAGAATGAGGATGTTTATAACAATAAGCAAACTACCAAATTATAAAATCAATCAACAATGGCTAATCGCTAGAGAATGTGTTCTTCATTAATTAGTCCTAAATTGGAAAATAAATATAACAGATACTGGATACAATGCCAAAGGTTTAACAGAAGCAATCACCTGAAGGAAATTTATTTTTAAGAATCTCCTAAAACAGCTGAGTCATGTTTATAACAATGGTACCAATAACAGCATGAAGTATACAGAGCCCATTCAACTTGAAGGCATTGAAGTTATCTGTGATAATTCTATGTAGTATAGACAGTAGAGGACAAAGGACAAAGGTAGTTTGTTTAAATACCTGAAACTTTGAACCCAATTTCCATAATTGGATTGTGAGAGCCCATATTCTTAATCTCTAGCCTTATAAAAGACCAGTTGTTATATAATTTATTTTATTACAATCATTGATTTGTCTTTCCCCTCAATTAGTTAACTTACGAACATGTCTTATTTATATTTGTAATAACAGCCTGTATGATATGAAAATTATTTGCCAAATCATTGGATAAGTAAATTAGTGACTAAGAAAAAGAAGAAACAATTGCCCATGTAAAGTTTCGCCAATCCCATCCCCTTCTTTAATTCTTAGTAAATAATCTGATGATGAAAACATGAACTAATTGGGGGATTGACACATTTAGTTTTCTACCTGATACAGACTCATAGGATTTTATTTTTCTAAATTCCCAGAGCCACTTATTTGGATCTAGAAACTCATGTGTAAACTCGTTTATTGGGGGATAATTTTCCACAAGTGTCTCAGATTTGCACGCATCTTGCAAAAAACTTTTGATTTTGATACAGACTGTTTTCTCAAGTATGTTTGAATAGCAAATAGCCTTGGAAGATAGACATATTGTCCCTTCCTCTGGAGCAAAAATCAGGTTTTCTTACTGCCCATAAAAAAAAAAAAAAAGATTCAAAATCCAAATTGAGAGTTTCTCTTTTGTAACAATAATCATTGGGGAGACAATGAACACCTGGCCCTCCTTGTGTCACCCTGTGGGTCAGTGGCTTAAAGAACTGGAGTAAATGCTTATGTGCTGACTACTATTCTTCTGCAGGGAATAAAATTCTTTGTCTCCAGCATGAGTTTCATAGCTTCTGCCAGCACATGACTTCAGCAGGTTGATTGATTAGCTTGCAAGTAGGTAAAATCTCTGACTATAGTTCTTGACACAATTCAGCTGTAAACCTTCCTTATTTTGTTGTCAACTCTATGCCACAAGAAAGAAAGCCTAATTTACTTAGCGAGATACTATTTAACTAAGTTAATAATAGAAATGGAAACTAATAAATTCATACTATAATTTCCTGCTTGCCAAACTGCTTTAGTATCACTTCACAAAAGTTTTTCATAGAACATATTAGTTAATAAAAATGTGTAAATACAAAACATTAAAAACTGGACAAAGGATATCAATGACATTATAAATCAGCGAAATTATACATATGCTTCTAATGTTTCAATATTTTCTACACTACTGGATTAATTTCTTAATTGCACACTTGAAAATCAAACATACAGTTTTTCTAAAGATCAAGAATATACATTCCAGCCTAAAATATAGGAAAAAGATAATATTTTTTAAATAATAATTATCCTCATAATAGTACAAATTTAAAAGTTTGTCTAATGAGTATTAAAAATGACAGAATAAAATTACTATAATTTATGTTTTGCAAATTTAAAAAAAGCATCATTTTGGTAAGTTGAAATCTTAAGGGATAGTCTTAAGAACAGGTATCAGTGCAGGCACAACCTACTCATTTGAAGATTGCTGGTTGAGGGACTTAACCATGACATGTACTTAGCAAAGCAGTCATTATTAAATCCAGTTTCTGAGTTGAATCAATAGCCATTGATAAAATGCCTTCAAAAGAACATGTATCATTTTGTGCAATTTTGAAAGTGCTACTTTTGATAATGTAACAGTGTCCTTAACCTTTTTGGAGGAAAAACTAAGTGCATTATTGTCCCTATAATAACAGGAATGGCAATTATTAAATTGTACTTCTAGAACACCAAACCTATTTTTTTCCATTGACACCTCAATATCAACACAATTACTTTGCTTTAGAGAAAATAAAAGGTGACTGTAGAATGTCAGAGCCTAGACACAGCTAATCTCTGGTAAGGGATTTTTATTTTAGGACTTAAAATTAAGGACTCTAGTTTGGAGCATTTTTAAGAACTCAAGAAATTTTATACACACACATTCATGGATGCTTATTTGTGTAGAATGAAACAAATAAAAATGATTTTTAAATTCTTGATTGTGTAATAATAGTAATATCACATTTTGTCCTTACTATGTTTTGAATATAATTACAAATTCAATATTATGTATGTTATTATTTTTGTTCTCATCTATGAATTTATGTGCCATGATAGAGATACAAAAATATAAATTTTTCTAAATAATTTAAAATTTTGTGATTTCTGGACTGAAGGTGTTGTGTAATAGCAGAAAACATATATCAAGAAATTTCAATTTTGTCAGTCTATTAATCCCATCATGTATGAATACATGAAAATGTGTGTTCATATGCATGATTGTGACATTGAATATACAAAATCAGCTAGGAAAGGACCTAGAAAATACTAGCCTGAGTTTTATTACAGAAAATTTAACACAAATTATGCTAATGACTCACATAATGTTAATCTTTTCTTTCTCATGTTATTTTCCATGCTTGAGCACGTTTGGCCTAAATACACAGACACTTGATTTGACTCCTTTGTAGTTTAGATGTCCTAATAGATTTTTTTTCTTTATCTCATTTGCCCAAATTTAGGAAAAAGCAAAATGCAGCTGAATTTAATATGAGGTCATATAAAATTAATTGATAAATCAACTATAAACAGCAAAGTTTTACTCAGTTTAACTATTTTTAATTTGAAATTAGATTTATTCAAATAAAACTACCTGTTTGACTAAGAATGTTTCACTCAGTAACTAAGCTAGGAGAGAAAGAACTAGTTGGTTTACTGAGTATAATATGATATTACATTTTTAAATGCACCATGGTACAGTGTTTATATGTTTAGTATGAGGCTTGAGAATTAAACAGATATAAGTGGACCTGAACCCCAGCTCTGCCACTCATTACCTGTCAGTTGGAAGTGACTTAGCTTCTCTGAGATTTGGGGGAAAATAAACGATTTAAAATCAATACTGCTCCTAGGCCCTTCTACCATTAGGAAGTTGTCAGGCTGGGAGTAAGAGGCATCATTCATATTAAAGGGGAAATAAATTTCTAAACTGCTTCGCTCAACTTACTCAGCTGAGAGAGAAGGGGTGAAAGAAGACAGACCTTTCACAATTTTTGCCAGTTCCCTGATGCGCCCAGGTGAGACTTGGGCTGATGACTGTGTCTGCCACAAGAACATAAATACAGTTTTGGAATATGCAAGCAATAGTTCAGATCTTAGCCAGAGGTAGAAAGTTAAATGGTGCTGACTGATAATACAGGTCTTTGGATGTCATAAAGAAGTGTTAGAGTCTGTAAACAAGTCAAAAATAACACCTGGCATTTTGCCAGGGGAATGTTAGAGTTCGTAAACAAGTCTGGATGGTGCCTGGCAAAATGCCAGAGGGAGTGGTTTGAGAAGTAACAAAAGCGAGCCATTAAGTGTAGAGATTCCTGATTGGTTGACTGATGTATCTAGTTTATGCTAATTAGATAAGCTCTGTGGAATGTATAAATACTGCTCCTGTCCTGCAATAAACGGCTCCTACTCCTGCTGTATCAACGTACACAAGTTATTCGTCACCCCCCGGTTAGTTTGCTGCAGCCGGACTGCGGCAAAGAAGCTGTGATGGAGAGTACTCCCAAGATAACAGGAGACTGAACAGAGTTAAGGGATGAAGCAGCAGCTTGGGAAAAGAAAATTTTGAAGTGTCTGGAGCCTACAAAATAAGATGTTCCATTAAAAAAAAACAAACTTGACATCATCAAAACTCTTTTGGAAGTATAGATGACTAATAGTACCTTATAAATTGATGTCCCAGTTTTCCTGCAATGTAAATCTCCCCTAAAACCAAGGTTGATGCACTGTGTGAAAGTAATCTGCAACTATTGCTTTCCTGACACTTCTCCAGCCCATGTCCAGTTGCAAGCACATGTGTGAAGGACAGTTCTGAAAAAATACAGACATATCTTCTGGAGCCCTTCTGCATGCTTGTACCCACCTCCCTGGGGAATTCTACCCCAGAGCCTTCTCAAATATCACTGGAGCTCATTCATTCTAATATAATCCAACCCGGAACACAGGTGAGCATGCAGAGCCACATCAACCTTTAATTAATCACTGTGGGCAGGGCATAGCAAATAGATGGTGGTTCAACCACCTTGAAGGTGGGCCACTCTGGGAAGCATTCTGCATGCTCTGGGCATGGAAATTTTACTGCTCATAGCAACAACATCAGCAGGAATTTTTTTTAATGTGGGTTTTTTTGTTGTTGTTGTTTTGGTTTCTTTTTGTCTCCTCCACCTTACTATTTCCCCCTCCTCATTCTTGCTTCCCAGGAACATCTCCCCAGAAGTCCACCCAAGTTCTGATCATCCATGACTCTCCTCCTTGGTTTGGAGTCCCACACAGGATGCCTTGTGCAAATGGTTTTATAGGGCAAGCAAGGGCAAGGAGGCTGCATTCAATAACAGAGCCAGCATAGAGCTGAGAGGCCAGCAGGTGGGTAAAAAATCAAGGCCATTCAGAAACAGTCTTCAAGTTGGGATCTCAAAGAGCATCGACATCCCCGTGTGAAGTATGACAGGAGGCTAAAACCACTCCCCTCCCCTTTGTTTCTAGTCAATTTTATTTTTATCTCAAATGTCAGGACAATTTTAATTAATGCATATTTAAACGGTAGGTACACAATCAATAAAAGAAAGTTAATTTATTAAAGATGATAAGACAGTAAGAATTTAACATTGAGCCAGTTTATTATTGTCCATATCTTCAGTTTCAAACTTAGCTGTGATGACTCTCCAAATGACTCTCCAAACTTCAGTTTCCATTGATACCAGGTATAATTTTAATGAGGTATTTACCAATAAGGCAGGTAATGCATTTTGAATCTCAGGGACATTGGGTGAGTTGGTGACAAAGTGGCTTTTAAACTTGATTTCATGAGACTCCCATTCTTTCAGCCAAAGGATTACCTCTGGACACCTTGAATTCTACATTCTCCTCTATTTGGAATATTCTTCATTGTCATCTGTTTCTTTCTGTTTTTCTTTCCACAATATTTCTTTATTTTGTTTTTCAGGTCTGCATTGAAGACTATATGGTCCATGAAATCACCTTCAACCATACTGTAAATTTCATGGTAATCATTCTTTCTTATCTTTTCATATGCTTATTTATATTTTTTTAAATTCATCCCTTATCACAGAATGACATCTATGCTTCATTCTTTTTTTACTTATACATTAGCGATTTCTGCAGAGTTGAAGCCTATATTTGAATAATTTCTCAGTCCCCTTCAGCATATGGAGTATATTTTTATTACCCAGAGTGTTGCAATAAGGCTTCTCATTGACCTCCAAATTTTCCTATGCCCCATTCCATAACCACTAATGTTAAATACTACCTGTGACCACCCATCCTATTTTGAAGCCTAATCCTGACTCTTTTATCTTAAACAAATACCTACCTGTCATCAACATTTGCTTTCTTATAGATTTTCTTATCTCCTCTTATTCACAGGGTACATGTCCACCCACTTCAGCATAAGCCTGTTGTGTAGGAGTAAGTAGCATCCCAATTTATTCTCAAAAATTTCCAGGATTGGAGGATAGATTACAGGCTTCTAATTTATACATCTTGCAATATTTTTTTGCTTTTGCTTCTCATCCGTGCTTTACCTATTCTCAGACTGCATTGAATATCATATATCCACTATTTCAGAATATGTAATATTTATAAAGTGAAGGAAATTGTCATGTAAAATGATGTAATGTAATCAGTTTGCTCTGGGCATAGAGAAAGACTTTCTTGTGACCAACATTATAAATGTCTGAGCAGTATTAAGTCTGAAACCAAAATGGGAGAGTAGAGAGATTGCATTTGGCTCAGCTACAAAAACATCATTTCAGGAAGAAAAATCCAATTCAATTTTCAGAATGACTGGTTAAACCAATCCATGACAGGTCTATATAATCAATATCTACTGCCACTTACCTTGGCAGTGTTCCTAGAGAGATCATTTTCCAAAATTGTCCTCTTCTCAGCCACTTTCCATTGTGTTTTATGTAAATTATTTTGGCTTGACTACTGTATTCTTTTTTCTTTCTTTTCTTTTCCTTTTTTTAATTCTACTACAATAAAGAATTTAACCAATGTATTGCATTATGTATGAAAGAATAGGTATTTTTAATCCCTATATGCATTTCACTTCATTGTGTAGTGAGTTTTAATATTATTCTAAGTTACCAGAGATGGGTCAAAATGTTTTCCCATTGTCAAAGTCTCTTGTAGATAATTCTTAACCCACAGCTAAAAAACAAGTATTTCTATCTGTAATATACCCAACTTTTCCAAACTGGCATGCAACTTTCTGCCTTGTAACATACAGGAGCAACTCTACATGTCTCCCTTGAAGGTATTAGTGTTTCTGAGTTCCGCAAGGTCTCTGGCAACACATACAGCAACTGGGTAAAGAATTGATGGTACCCAAAATATATGTCTGACAAAAGCACTTTGTCACAGAATAAGCGCCCAATTAATTTGGCCTGATTAAAAGAAGTGGATCAGGAACCACTTACTTACCCTCTTAAATACCCCCTTGTATCCTCAACAGCTTCTCATTATCATAACAACAAATTCTAAACCTAGAAATGTGAATGACAAGTTCTGGCGTGGTCTGGTTGATGGCCACCTCTCCAACCACATCTCACCCACTACCCATCATTCAACACGTTCCAGTCACACTGGCCTCCTTTCTGTTACTGAAATTACCATCCAATCCCTTCCCTTCTTTGCCTACAGTAAGTCTCTCATTTCTTCATGTAACAAATAGGCTTATCATTCTTATCCTCCAGTTCTCAGCCTGGGCATCACTAGGGGAGAAACTTCCCCTGGTTGTACTACAGAAGTGTTTTTCCAGGGATGGTTGACTTCACTGCCTCCATAGCTCTTTTAACAGTTGATCTTCTTTTTTGTTGTTGATGTTTTATTAAACTGATTGTTTCTGTCTAACCATTAAATATCAAAGTGTCTTTTTCTTTTTACCTTAGCATCCCCAGTGCCTTGCACATAATAGGTGATCAATGAATGTCTGTTGTATGAATGACATCTCTAAGCAAGACCAATGCAGGCAATGTCTCCATGTTATCATTTGCTTGCCTCTACTTTTGTGAGCAAAGAGTGCTCTCCAGCTATCTTTCAATTCCCACTACATCACCATATCTCAACCTTGGCTACTAAGAGCACAGAATTAAATCAACTAACCTGTAATCCATGGGGGAGGAGAAAGGAAGGAAGAGAACTCTGGAGTGAAGAAACTAGGTGATATTGTCTAATCCTCATGGGAACTGGACTTCCAGGTATAGAGAACAAAACTATTTAGTAGGAGAAAAAGACTTTAATTCTGATAAGCACTCCGTAGATTATCCCTGGATAACAGTAAAAAGAAACCAAGATCTGTCACCCAAAAGTAATGTTGTATGTGCTATACCATTAGCTGCAGAATAACATGAAATATATTTAATAATTTTGATGCTCTCATCATGGGAGGTAACTCTTCAAACACCTCACATAGATGTCTCATATATAATCCTTAGCAAAATGTTCAAGTTAAATGAAGCAAGACAGGAACTGAGAAGCCTCCATTAATGTCCCATATCTCTCTTTTCTCCATCAGAGCCTATTTTTTTTCTTTTTTTAATTTGTTCTTTTTAGATATACTTGATAATAGAGTATATTTTTACATATAATACATACATGGAGTATAACTTATTCAATTAGGATCCCATTCTTGTGGTTGCACGAGATATGAAGTTTCACTGGTAGTATATGTTCATATGAACATAGAAAAGTTATGTCAGATTCATTCTACTTTCTTTCCTATGGCCTACGTCATTGATACCCTTTAGCAAAGATTGATACTGGGTAGATCTCTGATAAGAATTGGATTTAACCATCCAATTATGCCTATTTTTCAGCAATGTCTCAGAATTCCAAAGGGGTTAAAATACTCAGGCCCAAGAATTGAATAGCAGAAGAGAGGGCAAGATGAAGATTCTGCTGAATATTTTCTAATTTCATCCTGGTGCAAAGAAGTCAAAATGTACCAAAGTTAACTGTTGCATAATTCCAACTGTAGTTGTCTGAATAGTGGTCCCCCAGAAAGATGTACATGCCATAATCCTCATGATTTGTCTCAGTTGATTATGGTTATCACAGAAAAATGCCAAAGACTGAGTGATTTGACCAACAGAAATTGTTTTTTCTCGTGATTCTAAAGCTGGAAGTCTAAAAGAAAGTGCCAGAAGGTTAATTTCTTGGTGAAGACTCTCTTTCTTGTAGATGGTGACTTCTGAATATGTCCTTACATGGGCAAATAGATGGAGGAGAGAGGAGTGAGAGGGGAAGACCTCACAAAGACCCCATCAAATACCAGCACATTGGGAGTTAGGGCTTCAAGTTATGAATTGGAGATGAGCACAACTCAATCCATAACACCAGTGGATATGAACTCATTTAGAAAAAGGATCCTTGTAGATGGTTAGGTAAAGAGGAGCCATCTTCTGAATAATCCAGATGGGCCTTAAATCCAGTGACAGGTGACTTTATAAGAAAAAGGCAGAGGGAGGTTAGACAGAGAAGAAGCCAAGTGAACACAGTGGAGAGATTGAAGTTCTCCATCCAAGCAAAGCAACACCTGAAGCCAACAAATGCTAGCTGAACCAAAAATAAATGCTTCCTCTGAGCCACCAGAGGCTATGTAGGCTTCGATTTTGGACTTTTGATTCTGGTGTCCAGAACAGTAAGACAATGAATTGCAAAATTACTAATGCCCAAGTTCTATCCCAAACCAATTAAATCAGTAGCTTCTGAAAGTGAAGTCCTGGCACTACTCCCATTAAAAGCCCCTGAGGTAATAACCCAGCCACTGGGTTGGGCCTGAGTAGTTCTATATTACAGAGTTATCCCTTCCAGACACTTTCCTATTTTATTGAGGATTTTTTCATGCTGAAAGTCCAGAAACATTCTTGACCTTCAACAAAAATATAAGGCCTACTTATCAGATATTTATATACTAGGAACTATATTGGAAGCTAGGAGTAGTGGTAATGTATGTTGAGGACTACTGGATCCTTTAAAATCTTTTTATACTTCTATTATGAATGAAAAATAATTTTTAAAAATATATTTGAAGAATCAACTGATGGGCAGTAGGGAACAGTGGAGCATTTCTATATCTTTGGTTGATATGAAAAGTAATAATTCTAAATGAGCCTGTAGAGTAACATAAAAAGGGTGTTTTCTGTCTTTTATGTTATATTTTATATACTTTTTTCCTTCCTATCCTCCTTCTGATCAATAGTGAATAAATCTAGCTGTACTAAGTGAAATAAAAAAGTAAAATAATCGTAACCTTACAGGGAAATAGAGACAGTTCATCTAACCCCAATCCTTCCTTTTTAACCTGCCATCAGAAGAAAATGCATAAGGTCACCTCTTCATCTCTATTTCTTAAGAAAAGAATTAGTCATACATATTGTTAAATTGGCTTCATCCCTAAAGAATAAATGAGAGATGAACTGCATTGAACAAAGGTACATCACTACACTCAGAAAGCCATTTGCTTGCAACAGGAAATCAATGTAAAGCAGTCTTACAACATTGCATGACATTAAATGTCTATAATCACTTTATTCTGCTTAAGTTGTATAGATGTGTTCAGCCGGCATTCTCCTTCTATAATCTCTCCCTAGGAAAACTCATCTGCTATCACAACCACAGGGATCACTTAGAAACTAATAGCTCTCAAATCCCAGTCTCTATCCCTGGCATCCCTTCTAAGCTTCAGAGGCCACAGGGTGCAGTAGCTAAATATGAATATGTAGGTTCTGGATTCTGAATATCTATGTGCAATTCCCAGGCACCACTCAGAATTTTTTTTATCTCAAATAAGCCTCATTTTCATTAAGTTGAAAAAACAAATGCATGCAGCCCAGTGCCTAGTAATAAGTACTTGATAAATATTTTATTTACTTAATTGTTATTATTAGGCTTATCCACACTGATGCCCCAGGAATACCTCAAAGGTATAACTGTCCAAAGCTAAGTTCATTATTTTCTTCAAATACTCGCTTCATCTCCATGAAGCTGTTCCTTCAACACCATCATCTTACCAATTATGTGACCCTCGGGGAGACACATTTATTCCTCCTTCTCCCTAAATTCTTTTCACTAATTTTTCAGTTTTATTGAGGTATAATTGACAAATAAAATTGCATATATTTAAAGTGTACAATGTGATGATTTGATACACATATATGTTGTGAAACGACATAATCTAGTTAATTAACCTATCCATCACCTCTCATAGCTACATTTCCTTTTTTATTTCGTCGTTATTGAAATTTTTGATAATGCTTAATGTCTACACTCCTAGAAAATTGCAGTATTGTTAATTATAGTTGTCATGCTGTGTTAGATCCTCAGAACGATAAGCGAAAGTTTGTACCCTGCGACCAACATCTCTCCATTTTCCCTACCATCAAACTCCTGGCAATGACCATTCTGCTGTTTCTGTGAGTTTGGCCTTTTCTTCTTCGTTTTTTACTAGCCTAAAAATGTCACACACACACACACACACACACACACACACACACACACACACACCACAAAATGGAATATTATTCCATCATAAAAAAGAAGGAAATGTGTCCATTTGTGATAACATGGATGAATTGGGAAAGCATTATGCTACATGGAATCAACCAAACAGCGACAGGCAAACACTGCATGGTCCCACTTTGACTTTTAGTTGCCCCATCCTATTGCTCTGCTTCTGCAGTAACTCAATAATGCTTCTTCATCTGCCCCACCGACATGCCTGGATTCAGGTCATCATCTCTTTGATATTGCAACTTCCCTGTAACTGGTCTTTGGGGCTTTGATCTTATAACCTCTCAGTGCTATCTAATTTCTTCCAGGAACACAGACCTGAACTGGAAATGACTCTCCAACACACTCAAGTGCCTCACTTAATATGTCATTCAAAGACTTTTAAAACTGAACTCCAACCACCCCATTCATAATTTGCTTTAAAAAGATTTCCAAATTTCTATCTGAATCCATCTCCAACTTTTGGGACATGATTTTATTTTTAAAAAGACTTTATTTTTCTTATTTACGTATGACAGCGGAATGTATTACAATTCTTATTACATATATTGAGCACAATTTTTCATATCTCTGGTTGTATACATAGTATATTAATACCAATTCATGTCTTCACATCTGTACTTCGGATAATAATGATCATCACATTCCACCATCATTAATAACCCCATGCCCCCTCCTGTCCTCTCCAACCCCTCTGCCCTACCTAGAGTTCATCTATTCCTCCCATGCTCCCTTTCCCCATCCCACTATGAATCAGCCTCCTTATATCAGAGAAAACATTCAGCATTTGGTTTGGGGGGAATGGCTAAATTCATTTAGCATTATCTTCTCTAACTCCATCCATTTACCTGCAAATGCCATGATTTTATTCTCTTTTTTTGATGAGTAATATTCCATCGTGTATATATGCCACATTTTTTAAATCCATTTATCTATTGAAGGGCATCTAGGTTGGTTCCACAGTTTGCTATTGTTAATTGTGCTGCTGTAAACATTGATGTGGCTGTGTCCCTGTTGTATGCCATTTTTAAGTCTTTTGAGTATAGACCAAGGAGAGGGATAACTAGGTCAAATGGTGGTTCCATTCCCAATTTTGGGACATGATTTTATAGATGAGAAATGCCAACCAAGAACCTGAAATTCAAATTGAACCTAAAAGGCCACTGTGAGTCATACTAGCACATCTCTCTTTCATCACTCTCTCCAAAATGTCTTGTCTTTTATCCCACTACCTTCCTTTTCTTGAACACCAACACACTTGGTATTCCCTTTGCTTCCTCTGCTGTATTTTCCCCGTTTACCTCGTGGACACTGCTCATCCTTCCACTCTAGGCTTAAATAGTATCCTCTCCTTGAATGTTTTTTTTGTCTCTTTGGCAGATTTCTCCTTATGTCTGAACTCAGAACCTGAAGATTGTACTGAAATTCTAAGGGCAATGTTTACACTCAGGATGAACACCTAAACTGCAAATTGCAGCATCAAGGTAAATATGAGAGGAAGGGTCTCAAAAAGAAACAATTATGGCAAATAAGCATAGCATATGGCAGAAGTGATTGCAGAGAGAGGTATAACACACCTGAGTAGAAACGACAATTTCAAATCAGATAAATATTGAACAGTGTACATGTGTGAAGACTGAGCCTGCAGAAATTATCTAATCCTGCATGTGATACTAAAATACGGACAGGATAAATTTGATGTTGATTTCTAGTAACACACTCTTATCATTTAACTTTTTTAATTAATTGTGTTGTTATCTCAGTTGATCCTCCTAATAAAAGAAAATTTGCATTTCTGTTAGATACAATGGTAACACCAGTGTAGTCGGAAATCTCTCCTGTGCTTCTCTAGCCGAGTCAGGTGGTCTAGCTCAGGGCTATATTCTGGAGGAGCTGCATCATTTTCTAATTCACATCAAGGTTAGCTGCAGATTTTATAGTTCTATAAAAACTCAAGTGTCTATATCATTTTATCACATAATACCTGACATTGAGAGGAAATATTCATTCAGGCATGCATGCTTATATGTATGGAACAAATACTGATGAGACACTCCTTATGTTCTACTGTTCTTCTAATGTTGGTGACAGAACTAAAAGAAAAGCAAATAAATCTCTGTTCTTATGGAGCTTACATTCTAATGGGAAAAAAACAGACTCTCAATTAGATAAGTAAGTAAAACATGAACTAACCAGAAAACATAAACAAAACCAACAGAAGAAACAATAAAGAGATGTATAAAGAGACACACATGATAAGGAAAAATAGTTAAGTTGGTAAAGGGGATAAAAAGAATGGGATTTTAGAGTATGGCTAGGGAAAGCCTACAATAAAAAGAGCATTTAGGTAAAGACCTAAAGGAAACAAGGAATGAGTTACCCAGTTAGCTGAGGAAAGAGGGATTCCGGCAGAAAGTGGAATACATGCAAGGTCCTGAGGAAAGTCATGCCTGATGAATTGGACACTCAGGCATCAGAAGTATATAGCACATACAACATGCAAGATAAAGCTATAATAATTTTACATAGAAAATTAATTTAGTCCTCAGAGCACCCCTCAGATATAGGGCCTTTTCTTATTCCCATTTCACAAATTTGTAGACTGAGGCATTGTAGTCAGATAACTTGTTCAAGATTGTACAACTAGATAGTGGAACACTTAAACCTAGTCATTCGTCCCCAGAGATGATGCTTATATTCATTCTCCTGTAGTGTATCTTTAAAAATAAGCAATTTTAATCATCAATGAGCACAGAGTAGGACTACATCTGTATTTACGAAGTAGAAAGGAGAAATTATTTTAATAATCTATTGAAATTGGTAAACTCAAAGGGACAGCTCAAGAAATCTGTATCAAAGTCAATACCCATCCACCTAATCCCACGTAGAAAGCATTTCCACTTGAAGAGTGCTATGCTTGGATATAGTTTAAGATTGTCCCTCAAGACTTCAACTGCTGAAATTTATTCCCTGTATTAATAAGCTTTTTGTTACTTTGACAAAATTACCTGGGAAAATCAACTTAGAATAAGAAAGCATTATTTTGGTTCATGGTTTTAGTCTATAATTGGCTGGCTCTAAAGCGGAAGCATCATGGCAGAAGAGCATGTGGTGGACCAAAACTTAGTTCACCCCATGGCAGCCTTGAAATTGAGAGGGAGGAGGAACCTGGGGACTAGATACAGTTCCCAAAGGCATGCCCCCAAAGACTCATTCCCTTCACCTATTTCCACTTCCAAAAGCATCTAATACTCCCAGAAGTCCATTCAGCTAATAATGCGTTAATCCACTAACAAGGTCAAGGCCTTCATTTTCCAATAACTTGTCAAAAAACCTACCACTGGACTTTGCTTCTTGAGAAACAAGCCTTCAACATATAAGCTTTGATGTGGGGGTGGGGGCGGGAGCATTCCTGATCCAAACAATGACAGTTCCCATTGCAACACGTTAATAGATTGGAAAATTAATCTAGGATGTTTAGAGGTAGAATCTTTGGGAGGTGATTAGGATTAGAAATGATCATTAGGGTACATTCCCAATAATTGAATCCAAGTGGCTGTATCATAGAGAGAGACCAGGAAAAAAAAAAAAAAAAAAAAACATAGACACATATACTCCTTGTCAGTTAACATGTATGCCCTGAACTACCCGGGAAAAAGGCCATCACTAAATGTGGTCCCTGAAACTGGTACCTTCTGAACTGTGAGCCAAAAAAAAAAAAAAAAACTCTTTCCTTTATGAATTACCAGTCTGTGGTGTTGTATTATTAGCAATAGAAAATAATTAATGCCTGCAGCTCAAGGTTTTCTCATGCATGCAAGCATTTAAGTGCTGTACAATTTTAAAAGGAGCAACCACAACAAAGCACTCAAATTCAATCATCATGATTCTAAGAAATAGCTAAATTAATTGCCTACTTTGGAAAAATTAGACAGGTAAATAGTAGAATCATTAACAGCAGATTCTATAACCAGATTTTCAGAGTATAAATCACATTATCATCATTTATTAGCTGTGATATAAACAAGCCACTTAAATTCTCCCAATTTGAGAGATTTCCTCTGAGAAATATGGATAGTAATAGTATCTATATTGTAGGATTTCTATGTAGATGAATTGACCTAAGAATTCATATAGCAACATGATATTTATGCTATATTTATTATTACTTGAGTGGCAGTATAGTATCAGTATCCCTTGTTATCAAGAAACTCTGATGATAGGCTATATGGCTTATATATATCATATAATTCACCTTCCAGCTGTGTTTTGAGAAAGTCACTTGAGTCCTCATTTTCCTAGTTTCTCATCTGCAAAATGGGAACAATAATACTACCAACTTCATAGTGTAGTTGGAGATATTAAATGACTTAATATATGTAAAATGCTTAGAACAGTTCCTAACACACAGTGAGTTTTATATTTTTGATGATATTAACATTATTATTATGTGTCATTTAGATTTCTTAAGGAAGTTGTATTCTCTTCCATTTGATTCAAGAAGACATAAGCATACTATAATTCTTTTTAATGTGATCAGGCATAAAAGCGTTTAAATGTTGCTTTTGTCTCATTAGAATCCAACAAATTGAAAGCATGCACTAAGAGTTCAGATACTGTGCTAAATTATTTCCTGAAAACTAGGTTCATGCAAAAATTTTCCCTCCACTCGCTACTAACATAAAAATTCAGGTATAGACTTAGTTTTATTTTCCCCTCTACAATGACAATCATCTTACCAAGAGGATGTTTTCAGTATTCACTCAAGTTTGACAGTAGAACCCTCGTAAACTATGAAGATCTATGACACGTGTAATGGTTTTTATTATGAGAGTTTGGGGCCTCCATTTAACAACATACAAGGGAAAAGAAACTGAACCATAGCTGTAGTTAGCCATGCTGCTGACGATTAATATTTGCAAAGAACACGTTGTCTATATTGAGATTTCATCCCAGGGTCTCCACTCCTGCACGGCCGAGGCACTGCCATGGAGTGCCTCAGACACATAGTCTAAGTATTTTTCAAAGAGATCATTACCTTTACCTTAACTCAAACCTCAGAAGAAGCTGCCAAAAAGCCAAATTGCTGTGTAATCAGTGTGGTTGGCACTCTTAGGAGAGTTGGCAAAATACAGCAAAAATTACAACAGATATCCACCCCCAGTACTACCTATAAAGGAAAGCAAATCTCTAAGCAGTTCTCTACCATACTTTCCATGAGCCAGCAGGGAAACGGTCCATGCAAAAAGTACCCAATATGTATAACATACCTTGAAATGTCACTATAAGGCTATTACATTAATTCTGAATATGAAAATTCAACCTCATACTGCATAACAGTTTTAGTTACCATAATCATCTCATTATGAATATTTTAAACCAAAAGGTTATTACTACTATATGACTCCAAATCTGATGTGATTATTTTGCCTCATTTTGAAAGTTTCAATAAAGACTAACATTTTCTATCTCCACAGATAACTTTTTAAATCTGAAATTAAACTATTCTAAGTTAAAAAGTGAAGCAGGAATTACCAGTTGGCATTATCATTAAAAATAGTGTGGAAAATACATGATAAAGTGGATCAAAGTATAAAATAAATTTCTGGTATTTAAAAGAGAGGTTTATTATAACCAGGAGAGCACCATTTTAATAAGTTCATAACTTGTTTATGATCAACATTTTTAAATGGTTTACAATTCATATGCCCTTCAGGATCTCTTTACCAATTTTCTGCAAAATCTATTTAGAGCAACAGTATTCAATCTTCTTTGTCTGTCAATACTTGAAGAATCTTAAAATTATGGATCCAAAGTGTGGATTATATACATAGAGAAAGATCATGCATACGATAATAGGCATTGATGATTCCTGTTATGAGAAAAAGATAACACTCCAGAAGCCATGAAATTTTCCTTCTTCTTTTCAATATTTTAAAAACATTACTATACTCTGAACTTTGTCAGATTATGGCTATGTGTTAACCCACTTTCCAATAATGCAAAAAAAAATTACCTGAGATAAATTGATTTAAAAACAGAAAATGTTGGTTTGGGGTCACAATTTTGGAGCTTTCTGTCCTTGATTGACCCTGTTTCGTTGGACCTGTGATGAGGCAGCACATGTGGGTGGGAACAGGTGGCAGCATGGATGCTCCATTCACCTTAGGGCCAGAAATCGAAATAAAAAGAGCCACAGATCTACATCCCACAACCCCCTTCCTGGGTATACTTCAAATGGCCTAAAACCTCCCATTAGGTCCCTTCTCTCCCAATAGTTCCAAACTGAGTACCAAGCCTTTAACCCAGGGGCTTCTGGAGAATGTTCCCAATCTCCATAAAAGCAAAGTCCAAAATGTGATGTGTCGAGCACAATTCATGACCACGACTGAATCACTACAGCATCTCAGAAGTTCCAGAGGTTATAGACATTTGATACTTAATGTGTTTAGGGTTAGAGATTCACTGTGACAATGTTGTCACAGCAAAAGATATGAGGTTTTTAAGATCATTCTATAAAAACTGTTTACAGTCTTCTTTCATCCCCAGACAATTAGCAGCCCTGCATTTTAAAATAAAGGAGCACCAGAACACACCATTTCTGGAACCATAAAAAAAAAATCCACCAGGATAACTCCAGTGTAGTTCATAGACAGAAACATTTATCTATTTATTTTTTAGAAAAATCTAAAAGTAAATCACTAGCTTTAATTGCAAGAATGAAATATATAAGGACGAGCTGAAAAGATAAAACGTTTTTAGTTTCTGCAGTGTTTTAAGAAATTGTGTAAGGACCCCTCCCAGAAAGCTACATATAAATTGGAATGTGAGATTTTTCTGCTCAGGAATCTTTCAAGTTATTAGAGGAACTGATATTGCCTACTTCACTTGAGATCCAATTTCAGGAGAGTCCAGGGTCAGGTCCCTTTCAGAAATGCTTGCCTGTCTTTAATTCTTATTCCCCCTCCTCCACTTTCCCTTCTGAGCCAATTGCTTAGACCATTGCCTCATTTCAGTCTGAAAACTGCTTTCACATCCATTCCTTCAATCTATCCCAGGATTCTGAGTCCTCTAGATTCTGCTTCTTGACATTTATAGAACTGGCCTTGGAGTTCAGAGAGCCTTTTTCTCTCAAGAGCCTGATCTTTATAAATGAAAGTCTGGCTGATGGTCAAGACTACTCTGTCATCTGCCCTTTATAAACATGGTGATTTTGAAAGTCAAAGTGATGCCTTCGCCATTCCTCATTCTATTACAACTGGACCTCCCTCCCATTCAATGAAGAGAACACTCTGAAGAAACCTGCATTAATCACATCAAGTGGAAAATACACCTGTGGTATGGAATGATCTGGGCCTCCCCGGTTCATGTGTTGAAGTCCTAAATGTCAGTGTAACTATCTTTAGATATAAGGGATATGGGAAGCAATGAGGGCCAAATGAAGCCACGAGGGTAGCGTTCTAATAGAAAAGGGTGTCTCTCCTCTTAACAGAAGACCAGACACGATTCGCTGTTCTCTTTGCATACATGCATAAAGGAAAGGCCATGCAAGGATTCAGGAAGGTGACCATCTGCAAGTCAGGAAGGGGGCCCTCACCAGAGAGCAAATGTGAGGGCACTTGGACTTGTGGCCTCCAAAACTAAAAAATATATATTTCTTTTGATAAAGTTTCCATGTTTGTGGCAATTTGTTATGGCAACCCTAGCCAACAAATACAAGCTGATAAAATTTCACAAATAACAACGTATTGTAGTCAACATCAAAACCTTTTTTAGTATAAAGACCAGCTTTGTTTCTCCAGTTAAAACAGTATTGTCAAATCATGGATGAGAAAGCCTCAGGTATTTCATCTTGAATATGTCTATTAGATGGCTGCTGAAATAATTCCAGAAATTCAAAGTTAGAAATACTGAATGTTTTTACCCTAAGACATTATGACATTAACTAGCATTTGCAACTCAGAATTTAGTTGTTCAATGTATGCAAAGAGGAAAATAGGCTTAGTCCCTGCCATCGAAATGTTTGCAGTTTAATGAGAGAACAGACTTAACCAAATAGACACACAGTTCACAGAGGTTCAAGTGGGTTTGGTAATCCCATGTCCTCTGAATTTACTGGTCCCAAGTGGATACATGAAGTCAAGTAGAAGAGTCACATGACAGCTGCATTTTTCAGGAAAGGCACAAAAATATAATTAATATTATCAGACTGCGTCAGAAATGTATTGAGATTATGTTTTTGTAATTAACATTATATTTGAGGATTAAAGGATGAGTAAGAAAAAGCCCAATAGAACTAAAGGATGAATTTATGAAGAAAAATTCAAAAGAGGAATGTCCATTGTTTGACCAAATAAAACTGAAAGGGAATGTGACAATACAAACGAACTCCAAGTGTTTTAAAAAGAAAGAAATTTCACCCTAAGCCAAAAGTAAGGAAATGACTATTTACATTTTAGAAAATGAGAATTAGATTTTTTTATTGAAGATGTGCTTTAAAAGAATTGCACGAGCTAAAAAATTGAGGTAAGAAATCCCCAGCACATTCTATTTGGTTACTAAAAGGGAGGTCACTGCAGGACTTTGTGTCCACTCGTGGCTCTCACTACCCAAAGCACTTATGTTGGTAGGGACATCAGGAGAGTTTTCTAAAGATTCAGGAAAGATTTTATCAGAAAAAAAAGGAAAAGCAGGGTAAGTTAGAAAGAGAATTCTCAAGAATAACCCCTATGTATTCCTGCTCTGACCTGTCTACTTTGCTGAGAAAATTCAGGACAGACCAAAGTATTTCTTTCTGCTATGAGAATTAGTCTCTGGACCATATAAATGATTGGGCCAGAAATATGATGATGCCCTTCTTTTTCATATAATTTGTACTGTCACATTCCCTTTCAGTTTTATTTGGTCAAACTATGGATATTCCTCCATTTAATTTTTGTTCATATATTCATCCTTTAGTTATATTGAGCTTTTTCTTACTCATTCTTGTTACTTGTTACAGGGAAAGTTTAAGACCTATGTATTTTAACAAAGCTCTAGAAATACAAGGAGTCTCAATATCCTTAGCATTCCCAAAATATAAAATAGATTTATCCAGAATTTAAAATATTTATTTAAAATATAATACATAATATTTTCAATTTTAAAAACATTGTGAGTCTGTAAACTATTGAAACAGTTAAGAAAATCAGTCTTCTAAAATTCCATGTAAGAAAATTCCATATAAGAAAATTCATATAAGAAAAATCTCTAGGGTATAAAGAACTCAAAATGCTAAGCACAAAAAAAAACAATAACTCAATCAATAAATGGGCCAAGGACCTGAACAGACACTTCTCAGAAGATGATGTACAATCAATCAACAAATATATGAAAAAATGTTCATCATTGATAGCAATTAGAGAAATGCAAATCAAAACTACTCTAAGATTTCATCTCCTTCCAGTCAGAATGGCAGCTATTATGAAGACAAACAACAATAAATGTTGGTGAGGACGTGGAGAAAAAGGTACACTCATACATTGCTGGTGGGACTACAAATTGGTATAGCCAATATGGAAAGCACTATGGAGATTTCTTGAAAATCGGGAATGGAACCACCATTTGACCCAGCTATCCCTCTCCTCAGTCTATACCTAAAAGATTTAAAAATAGCATAATACAAGGGCACAGCCACATCAATGTTTACAGCAGCACGATTCACAATAGCTAAACTGTGGAACCAACCTAGATGCCCTTCAATAGATGAATGGATAAAAAAAATGTGACATATATACACAATTGAATATTACTCAGCAATGAAAGAGAATAAAATCATGGCATTTGCTGGTAAATGGATGGAGTTAGAGAAGATAATGCTAAGTGAAGTTAGCCAATCCTAAAAAACCAAATGCTGAATGTTTTCTCTGATATAAGGAGGCTGATTCATAGTAGGGTAAGGAGGGGGAGGCGTGGGAGGAATAGACAAACTCTAAATAGGGCAGAGGAGTGGGAGGGGAAGGGAGGGATATGGGGTTAGAAATGATGGTGGAATGTGATATACATGAGTATCCAAAGTACATGTATGAAGACAGGAATTGGTGTGAATATACTTTGTATACAACCAGAGATATGAAAAAATGTGCTCTAATGTGTAATATGAATTGTAATGCATCCCACTGTAATATATAAATTAAAAAATTTTAAAAAGAAAAATATAATAATAATAAATATTTGTCTTTTTTTGTGGGGGGAGGGTGCTGGGGATTGAACCCAAGGCCTTGTGCATGTGAGGCAAGCACTCTACCAACTGAGCTATATCCTCAGTCAAATATTTGTCAACATTTCTTTAAATTATTTTCTAACATATATTTTAAGTAGCACTCAAATATGATTAACAGGACAGTGTCATGTTTGCTTCTTCCTTCAATGGGCTCATTTTTAAAGATGCTTCAAAAAGAAAAGAAAATGGATCTAGCTAGCCGAGCACATTACTCTTGCCCCAAGCTAACCCAGGGCCTAATGCATAAAGCATTCTATGCCCAAATGGTAAAATAGTCTACTTCTTAGCTATATTTATAAAAGAAGCCCTTGAGCTCATGAATTAATACATTTAAGCACACTATGTATTATTAGTGCCAAAGTTATTTCCTGGTATCTTGAAATACCAGACAAACAGCATCTTTGAACTCTAAGACACACCTTTCCATCTCCTACTAAAGTTTCTGTTGTAGCTGCATTTGTCAAAATGGGACATCCATGGATTCAAAAACTCTCTCATAACACTGCTCAGCCTCTTAAACAGGAAGACCACCCCAAAGAAGGCTTTGATCTAAAAGTAATGCTGTACTTTAAAAAATTGAAGACTAGGCAACAGCAGTGGTCAATATGAAAGTCTTTGATCCCTTTGAATGAGTCCCTTTGGGATATCCCAAAAAATAGTGAGAAAGATATATGCAAAAATTTAGATTCATAGGCTCTTCAAAGTCTACAATGTAATGATGTTCTTTTCCCCACTTCAAATTTTGAATTTGAGAATTCTTTTAGCTTAGTAAACTCATCTGAATTGCTAAACTAGAAAAAGTTATAATTCAGACAGCAAAATTTCCTCTACCACTGTTCATCATTTACTAGTTTTAAAACAAAAACACTCATTTTAACAAAGGATTACTGAAAATAAGCAACACCTCAGAAAATTCTAAATATTATAAGAAGTAATAGAAACCCAGAATTTTAAAAATGAGGCAAATCTTTCTGATAGATTTTTCTTTAAATGGTTCTAGGAATACATAGATTATTCTTGGCCATTTTTAACTAATAAAAAAAGTGGTGGTTGAAAGTTTGGACTTTATAATGATTTTTAGGCTGTATTTCAAAAATTCACTGCCTTGAGTTCTACAGATAAAGGTTGGATTTTAATGAGAACTTAAAATCTATATTGAATTCTTTTTAAAATAAGTGTGAGCATGCTCCCTCTATACGTGTCTACTTCTCTACCCCTCCCACCTTTTCCAAAAGAAATTAGAGGCTATAGACCTGGGTTCAAATTCTGATTCTACTATTTACTAGCTCCTTGATTTGGGTAAGCTCATCCTTTTTCTTCTGGATTTTCCTATCTAGAAAGACAGATCATGGTAGAACATGTCTGAGAGTTGTCCACAGGGTCATACAAGATGCTAGAGAAAGCCAATAAAGCATAGTGCTTCAAAGAATAGGTCCTATAGCAATGGTACTCTACATGATATCACTGGGCCAGCTGTTATCAGCTTCACCTGGGAATTTGTTAGAAATGGAAATTCTTAGACTCCACTCCAAACCTAAGAGTGATCCAAGCCAACTGTGTTTTAACAAGGCACGATCTAGAGTTGAGAGTCACTGACTTAGACCTAGACATCTTGGGTTGTTTGAACCCTGTCTTGCCACTTAATAGCTTTATAACCATGGGATAGTTACTAGATTTCTATAATCCATGTCAAATATCTAAAGCATTCTGATAAATGTTAACTGCTACTAAAGCCCTGAGGATAGTATTAAATACATCTCAGGAAATGTGAGCCAGTTGCATGATAAATATCATTTTATCATCTTTTTTATTGTTGCAACATCTCATTATGAAACACAATCAGGTAATAACATTATGTCACTATGTTCATCTTCAAAGTAAGGAAAAAGGAATTGAAAGCTGGTGGCTACAAATATAAATTTATATATTTTTATAAGTAAGATTCTAGAAATGTCCAATATATACAATGTCCAATATATCCATTTTATTTTTTTAGCTATAGATGGACACAATACCTTTATTTATTATTATGTGGTACTGGGGATCAAAACCAGTGCCTCACAAGTGCAAGACACATGCTCTACCACTGAGCCACAACCCTAGCCCCCAATATACATATTTTTAATGTCCAAACAACTGATACTTCCTGTCCCTGATACAATCAAACTTGTTGGAGGCAGACCTACTAAAAGTAAAATTGATTCACTATGATCATTCATGTGGTTTTAAAATCCAAAGATTAAAAAGATACGACTTTCCTTCTACTCTGCTGATTTTATTCCTTTTGTAGTCCAAATGTCTATGTATTGCCAGACTTGAGTACTAAGTATGACATGTTCATGTGGTTTTTTTTTTTTTTCATCTTCTGTATCTTGAAAGGTTCAAAGAAAGGAAAATATGCCAAAATGCATTTGGCCTGACATTCAGTTCTTTAAGACTGTGATAGAAAGAAAAAAAAAAAAAAAAGAGAGAGCGATTGAGGATTAAGATACAGAGGATGGAGATGTTCATGCCGGGTGAGATGGACATGAATTCAACAGCAAGCATCTGCTTCTTTATTGTCCAAGGCCCTGAAACTTCACAGAAATATGATTATACCATCTGTAACCACGAGAAAGTCTTTCTAAGTATCTTAACTTGAAGTTTATTATATTTATTATGCTTTGCCATTATTATCTTTTCTTCTGTTATAATAATAGCTCATTAAAGTCCACAGAGCCTGGAGTTTTCTCTGCTGGAAGATTTTTGACTACTAAGTCTGGCTTGCTCTTCCTTAGATTTATTAAGCTACATTTTTTTCCCAAGACTTTGCCCATTTTATGTGAATTTTCAAAGGAGCTGTTCTCAAGTTTTCATAAAATCTTCCAATTATCTTTTTCCAACATCTGGAATAAGCCATTTTTTCTCACTCCTTCTATCAGTTATTTGTGACCTTCTATTTTATTCGTTTTCAAAAGTATCATTGATCAAACATTGTTCATTTTGTGACCTTTTCAGAGAAACTTTGTGACCTTTGTCTTTGTTCAAAAAATTTATTGTTTTATTATAATGTAATTCTTTTATCACATTAATATTTTTTTGTATTTATTTCCCCTTTTATATAACTTTATTTCATTTATTTATTTTTATATAGTGCTGAGGATCAAACCCTCACATGTGCTAAACAAATGCTCTACCAATGAGCTACAACCCCAGGACGTAATTGGTGTTTAGCCCATTACTAATTGATTACTAAATGATTTTCAACTTCATTTCTAAGTAATGTTGGAACCATTTCCTAATAGTTTAAGACATCATGATTTTTGTATTATCATTTTCTTTGAAATATTTACTTTGCCTAAAAGGACTTATTCTCTTGTTTTTTGTTTTTTTTTGAGGTTTTAATTTCTAACAATATAAAAATTCTCATATTTCATTGCACATTGAGTTTGAAACTTGCAGTATGATCAAAATTCGTTACATAAACTTTTGAAAGTGAAAAGATGCTCTGAAAAGATGGAGCATTCTGTAATTACATGAAGTGAAGCACTGTATGTGTTCATTAGGTTGTATTTGTAAATCACATGCTAGAGATCTTCTGTTTTACCAATTTGGTCTGCTTTCTATCCATTACTAAGAGATACTCATTAAATTCTACTACTATACTTGTGGATTTGTAAGTGATCCCTCAATTCTGCCTGTTATATATATAATATATATAACATATATAATATATATTATACATACAAACATATATATGTGTATATATATTATAATTTTTTGAAATTATTTTTTGCTATATATACAAATTTAAATTATTTTATGTTTATGGGAATTAAAACTATTAAATCAACCATTTTTATCTCCAGTAACACTGTGGACCTTAAACTCTATTTTGTCTGATATTGAAAGAAATGTGCAATTTTCTTTTGGATAGTACAAACCTGGCTGCCTTTTTCAACATTTTACCTTTATCTTTTATGTAGCCTTATCTATAGCTTTATGGTTTAGATGTCTTATACATAATGTCTTTCATTCAGATGGTTTTACTTAACAATCCTTTTGATCCCTTTTGATCCTTTCATTCCTTCTTTGAATTAATGAAATATATATTTCATCCTTCCGTGTTTTCCCTCCAATAGTTTGGAAGTTATATGTATTGTTTATTCCTTTTGTCAGTTTGCTTATAAATTATCACATGCATCTTTAATTTTTCTAATACTAATCAATTTTTTAAAATATGTCTTTCCCTGGAAAAAGCAAGTCTTTTATTTTATCTCCATTTATTTCCATCTCAACCTGTAGTCATTCATTGTTGCTGCATGTTTAAGTTATTATTTTAATAAATCATTCTTCTTATTAATTTTGCAGTCAATAATCATTCCAATTTGCCCAAATATTGGTATTGATTATTTTATTTTTATTGTTGTGCAACACCTCAATGGATAGAAATTTAATATATGGATAAATCAGGGTAGACTGTCAAAGATTAGCAACACTTTCAACCATGGACCAATTGCCTTCAGAAATAATGAGAAGGACATCTTCATTCTCCTGTAAGCTATTTCTCATTTGGTTACCAACTTGGATGGAAAAAAAGATATATGCTTCATAATATGCTTGGTTGGCATGTGTTTTTTTAAATGAGCTGCTCCTTTTGAAGATAACAAGATTTTTATAGATATGAAATATATGAACCCAACTTTTGTCAGAATATGACTTAATTAGTATTGACACCAAAACAGCTATAACTCACATCATGTCTGCCATATAGTAACATATCCGTGCATTTGCTCAATTAATTTTTATTGAGTATAGCTTCCATCATAAGGAGCTTCTTAGAAATTTTGTGAGATTAAATCAGATTTAGAATTTTAAAAAATAGACATTAAAGTGTAATTTCATGTCATGGCAATTATTATTTAAGACTAAAGAATGAAAAAGTATTATCATCATGCTTGAATTTTGTAGGAAGCTATTTTGAATTCCTTAGATGTTTTTATGTTGTTAAAATATTTTTTGTTTTGAAAAGAAGAAAGTCAAAGCAAAGAAGCTCTAGTCAGAATATCTAAAAATGCTATAGGGTAAGTGAAATCTTCATATTAGTATTTAAAGATGCCATAGTTTTGTGCCTTACTGTCTCAGTATTAGTTTCTGTTACAGAAGTAATATCAAGAGTGTTTTAAAAATGTCCCCCAAACTTACTGTTAAAGCATGTGGATCACTTCATAGAAGCTGGATAAATAGAAAACTCAATGAACAAAGGTTATCTAAACATAAATTCTACTGAAACCAACTGTAGGACCCAATTTCAAAGCATTCTATAACATAATTGAAGCAGTAATTACCTGACTTCAGGATGAACAGTTGGAGGTATTCATTTTTTCCCCAGCATATCACATAATTTTTACCTAAGAAAATAATCCCTTTACATTTCCAACAACAGTTTTGATTGATAGGAACAAGAAGCATTTGCACTATAATTTTTCAGTGCATTATAATAAAGTGAATGTTTTCCAAATGTCATAGTTTAAATTTCATGGGGCGTGAAATCTCCTTTGAAATGAAATTTAAAGCCTTTTTCAAATAAGAAGACTAATCTTACAGTCAAAAACACTTTATATTCCCAGACATTATTAACCTTGGAGTACTGCTTGTGAGATGATAATACTTTCTGACACATTAAGATTAAATTTGTCTTGATATAATTATGTTAAAGAATGCATTTAAAATAGATAAGATTGCAAGAGAAGTATGTACAATAGTAGGATTCCCATTTACTAATAATAAATTTAACTACTTATCATTTGTATGCTAATGTTAACATATTTGAGCAGGTCTCTTCCAAAGAAAACTATTTTTAGATTAATCATGGTGCTTAATGTCAAAAATGGTAACACTGAAAATAATATAAAAAAAGTGATGACATTAAATTTCTATACTACTTTTAAATATAAAATTCCTCAGCACCACAAAATAAAGCACATAATTATACTTATTTTTTATTGGTAAAGTGCAAAATCCTTTTCATATAATCAGCTATTTTGGTATGATCCAAAATGTTTTTAAAATGTGGTTTAAAAATACATTAGCTATTCTTTGAACAGTTTGTTTTAACAATTTGTTTTTAATTCCAACTAGACATACATGAAAGTTTTTTTTTGCAAAAGAAATCATGGCGATTGGCCATTTTTCTCCCAGCTATTCCAGATACAAAAGGCAAAATGCAATCACATTTTCATCAGCTTTAAGCCTTTTAAAATATAATGACAATTTAAAGTGTTATGTACCTTTTACAATTTTTATTTCTTTGTAATAGACTAATAGTAATTTCCATTTTCATGATCTTAATGTTTTAAAATATGAGCGAAGATAACAAGTTAGACATTTAAAGAATCATAGACTAGCTCATCAACCTCATGAGCAAGAAAACTCTCCCATGAGCAAGAAAGCTTAGACTGTTATAGGACAATAAATATTCCATGCTGATTGCTGATTTCTATCTCTTTCCTCAGGCTCCTTCACCCTAAATGCTCTTCTTAATGTCCCAACAACTACCACTTCTTCTGGGGTTTTGGCCCCACCTGGTGGCAGTTTTGAGAATGGATGACCAGGTGCTCTTTCTCAGCAATCTACAAGGAGGAGATTGCTTATATGTAAGCTTCCCTTAGTTTGCTTATATGTTAGTTTCTCTTTGCTTGATATATATCGTCCAAGCTCCAGTTAATTTCAGTACTGTAAATCTTCATTTTATCCTGGAATACAGTCCCTTTAAACTCCCTTTGTTTTTCCTCTCTCTCTCTCTCTGCCTAATAGCCTCTTAACCATTGATCTCATTATCAATCCTCCAACCTCTCCAACTTCAACTTGAGGAAAAATTGACAAGGCTGATAAAACATAATATACATATTATATATATATAATACAATATATAGTTATACATAATAATATATAGTTATACGTATATATTATAGGCATGTTATATATGTATTATATGTTATATATGTATATATATGTTATATATGTATATATAACATGCCTATAATATATATAACTATATCATACATATATATTATATATAAACATAATATCACTAATGAGATAAAAAAAGAAAAACTACATAATACATTTTAAACCCTGCAAGAATCTAACAATTACCAACTCATTCCCAACAAAACTGCCTCTTCCAAAGAAATCAGTATGCCTCAACACCAAGACTCAAGATGCATAGTCATCTTCTTTTCTATCTTTTTCCCCATTTAATAGGCTCAATTTTTCATGTACATTAAGGTAAAATTTGTGTAGGATGTGTGTGTGTGTGTGTGTGTGTGTTTATGTGTGTGTGAACTAGCTCTATTCTTTTACTTAATATTCAAAACATAACTTTTATTAGAAAATGGTCTCCAAGTGCCAGTAAACCAACTTAAATAACCTATGTTTAAATTGTATACTGCTTATATTAAAGCTTTTTATCTTTATTCTCAGTTTAATTTCTCCCAGTAATGGAACATTCTGTTTACTATGCCAAGCACAAGGACACAAGTTGCAATCTTCAATGAAAACACATATGCTAATTTATTCCTCCCAAGGAGACACTTCTACATTTTTAATATGTATTAAAACACTGATTATTCCCAAGGGGATTAATACTACATCATAGACCACCTTCTTTTCAGGCCAGATAAGATCCATGAACTAGAGGTATTTGTAACCTTTAAAATAAGTTTATATAAATGGCAATTCCATTCAAGGCTGACATTATTACAATATCTCTTTAATCATTTGAAATGCAAAGAACATGTACAATTAAATTTTTGAAAAGATTTGGAAAAAACTTGATTTTAATATCTTCTAAATTTAATTGAGTGTTTTGAATTTTTTCTCTTACAAATGCCTCATACTGCATTTTTCGTGATGGAATTTCAAATATAGTTCTCTGAAGATTGCCAAAACAACTAGAGATCATGAGCAGGCAAAGAGCCAATCCAGATACTTCCTCTCCTATTTAAGTTTTTGACACAGTGGGAAATATTTTACTAATCATAGGCACAGAACGTTCTGTGTTACAAGTTCTGTTCCAAAGAGTTATTCCTCAGCTAGGACAGAGATGTGAGATGTTTGCAGTTTGTGATGTTGCTTCAGCACTTTACAGTTTAAGAAGTGCTTTCATCTATGTTATTTTATTAAATTTATTTCTGAGTTCAGTTACTCTAATGAACTTGAATACATTAACAAAACTTTTTTTTAATGTCAGCATCTAAATCTATAAATCAAGGCAATAAAAATGTTTTTATTTTCAAATAAATACAGACTTGCCCTCTGCTAAGAGCTATTTTTATTGTAGAGTGAGGTTGGTACTATTAATACATATCATCTCCAGTATTGACTGCTGAAGATATGATTATATTATACAAAAATCCTATAACATATTAAATTATATTAAAATCTTCCAACACAAAGGAGTAAATATTCATGAGTCTGAAACTATTACTGTTTTTTTTTTAAATTATGGAACCCTATGTTACATAGAGTTTCAGACAAAAGCCTTTCTGTAGGAAGAATTATCATTATATCAAATCATATCTATTCAAAATTATTACACAATTATGTCTTTCTTCATTAACTGTATAGTTATGTAAAACCCATATGGAAGATGCCAATGGAGTACCACAATTTACTTAGAGTGCTATTTACAACTCTTGAAATAACCAGGACAAAGTTAACATTTGACACCATTTAAAAGTATGTCACAGAAACGCAGATGTTTGTCTTAAAATGATAAGCTGATTTTAAAAGTAGCAACATGTTATATGACTCAGATGGAACCCTGTAAATTATTATAGTCACCAGAATGCTGCAGAAAATGTACAGAGACAAGTTCCATTGACTAACTGTTCAAAAACACCTTTGAGACATGACCTACAGTGACATGTTTCCACCACATATTTGTCACATATGCTTTACGCTTAGCAAAATTTAAAAGTGAAATATGTCACTGGAGCATAAAGATTCTGAGTCAGACTTTCGAATTCTGAGCTGTTCAAGGTGAGCTGGTTTTATATCCCACAGTATCTCTCCTACAAAATCAAATCAAAACGTACTCTTTGACTATCCCTGTCTACCAAATGGTTAATAAGTCTTTTGGTAGAATTAGCATGTTGCTGACTTTTTAATCCTAACTAGTTCTTAATTATGAGAAATCAGAGAATTGATCAAATTCACCAATGCGGGTACCAGTCTTTCTACCCTCACCAGCAACCTCCCCAATATACTAAAAATATGTACATTGGATCTTTAGAGCAAATTTTCTTTCTTAATTTCTAGTAAAACCTAAAGAAAAAGGAAGGATTAATAGGGCTCTCATGTGAAGTTGCAGAATGTCTGTAACATATGTTCCTTATCTTATCAGAATAGAGAAGCTGTTCAAGGAAGGCTTAAGCTGTTCTGGCCTACAGTGTAAAAACCAAACAGGATGTCAAGAACACATCTCAAAATCTTCTGCTTAATATTGTGTCTATTTTAGGCTCCTGAAAATATACATACTAATTAATGGAACGAAGTAACAGATCTAGGAGATGTTTAAAAGCTTGTGACAGCCAAATGTGATTGGGACCTCATTAAGATTAAGATTATACATTGATGAGTTTAAGAAATGCTCTCATTGGCAATGGATACGATTTCATTTCTACTGGAAGTAACATACACTTCTAAGGAATTACTTGGGTAACATCTCTTTCCACAAAGTAATTACCTTCTATGTTTTGACATGGATGACACTTGTTAATGGCAGTCTCAAGGTGTTACAAATGCATAAATCACTGTCAAACACTCTCAATTACATAATGTAGGGTATTTTTGTACCAACATCTCCATCATCAAAAAAGTACTTAACAAGTTACTCTGCTAAGAGAATTACATAAATTCTCTTTAGTAAGGAAGGGTTCCATACTGAAAATAATAAAGCAATTTTCAATGCACAGAGAAAAGATGTTAAAAAATGTCAAAGGATGAGTTTAGTGCATTCAAAACTGAGCATGACACATATTTGTTGATGAGGTGAAATTATGATAAATTCAGTGATAGAGGAAAGGTATATTTAGTCCCACAGATATCTAACTATGATATCTCAAGTGAATGCTATTTATACTTGGTTTACATTTGTATATTGACCTGGACTCCCAATGTATATGATCAGAAAAGAGAACAAATTATACAGTGCAAGTTGAAAAATGTGCATATTGAACTTCAAACGTACTATCATTATGAAGAGAAGAGGATTAATTTCCTAATTACATTTTAATATGAGATGACATTTACAGAACACATACTGCTTATTGAAAAGGAAGACGCTTTAGAAATATGCTAATACCATCCAAATATGAGAATCACAATGAGATTTGGCTGTCATCATGCACACCCACACACATGACTGGAGAATTTGGATCTTGACCCTCCCCTTTTTCACAGAGACTTCATTGCACAGAATACGTGTTTACATTTCCTTTTAAAAATTTTTTTTGCTCTGAATTCTAAAGCAATGTATCAGTGTGGTTTGTAGGAATAAGCAGGCAAATCTAGTAGATAACTATTTTCCATATAATTAGGCATCATTTTCTTCTCATATCTCAGAGGAAATAGGTTATCAGTATGATACTTTGTTATTTGGAATTGTATCCTGGCTTCGGAAACTTAATGAGCCTCGTATTATCTGATGAAATGTACCCACAAGTTTGATGGAGCACCAAAATCCCTGGGTGGGCAGAGAGTCTGCACCAGGCAGTCAGAGGTAGAAAACAGATGGAACAAGAGAAAACTTAAAACAGAGATAAAAGAATAGAAAGAAAAAAGAAGCTAAAAGTAGGAACTTAGAGGGGACAGGATAAAAGCAAAAGAAGCAAGGGAAATGTGTACTTTACACATCATGGAACATTTTATTTTGTGCTTCAAGGGGGAAGAAAGAAGTTTTACAGTCTAGGCAGAGTATTCAGATGGAATGTGCATTGCTATAAGAATACACCCACCCACACACACACAAATGCTTTCACAACAAAATTCTACAGGAAAAACAAATATCAGTGGCTACCACCATCCAAGTTCACACTGTGTGCCAGATGCTAGAGGCAGAGTACAGACATGTTTCCTGTTTTCCAGTCTTAAAACTATAATGTAGTTATTTACACTCATGTCACAGACAAGACCAGAGAATCAGATGATATAAGTGATTTGCCCAAGGTGACAGTGGTCTTACGAACAAAAGCCCAAGTTGCCCACTCCCTCCACTACACCATTTTGATAGATTTATTTTCAATATTCAGCATTTTCGGTATTTCAGGTGAAGTAAGGCAGCATGTGCTTTTAGGCACAAATCCCCTGTGCAAGTGTTTCTGATTGCTACCCAGTGCCTAATCTGCATAACACTGTAGGCTGCATTCTGAACAACTGCATTTTTTTTCCTCCCACCCTAGACTAGAGACTGAGCCCAGACATGTGCTCCTGACCAGTTTGTACCATCACAGAATCTATAAACCACAATGATAGATACAGAGATGGTCGTGAAACCCAGCCCTATAGAACCAGTTATTTGACCTATTATTTTTCTTGTGTTTCTTTTTTGAAAAGTTTATTAGGGAAATGGAAGGGCAAAGACACCATAAGTGACAAAAAACAAATTTTGAAATGATCCCTTCAAAACAAATAGAAACCCAGGCTTGACCTCCCCAAAAGGACAAGATACTGGCAGATTAGCAATCGTGTTCTCTGGCAACCCATCAAAAGTGGGGAGGATACAAACTATTTATAGGATTGATACAGAGGCCATGAGAAGGAAAGTCTGAGAACATAAAAAGGAAAGAGAAGGGTAAGACATTTCCAAGGAGACCCAGACTTCTGTGCTGCACATCTCAAATACTTTTGCAAATAGTTCTATAAACGTTACTGAAAAAGTAACATGCTTAGTATTGCTTCCAAGAATTTCCCTGGATTTCTTCTACATGCCACATCACAACCCCAGGTGAACATGGCAGAACCCAAAGACCACACATCTAAGAAAAAAGAGAAACAAGAAACATGCATCTTTAAGGAGAGTAGAAGTTACTGGTGGAATCCAGAGCCCCTTCCACATAAGTCTGTGTTTTGTTAAGCAATGTCCCAGCAAAAGTATGTCACTCTTTAGGTGACCTTTATTACCAATCTTCAATGTAGCCTAGTCTCTATTTCCAGTTTGCAAGACTTGTACACCAAGACATGTTGAACAAGTTGAGAAAATTCGCGTTTTTCCTTATGAGCAGGTAGGTGATCATGGCAATGTGCTCCCAAATTGCCCAGTCCTTGTGAAACTCTCACTGCCCTAGATTGTTTTGTCCCACCACAGTGGCCTCCTGGGGAAAAGCAACTAGCTCCCTATGAAAACTGGTGGAAGGATCTGTTGATTATGGAACTATCAGGCCTGAAGTTGCCCTTCACTGTATCTCCAGGGTCTAAGTGTTTGAGACACAACCAAGGAGATTTAGGCTATAGGCCCTAGAGGAGAGACAGAAAGAGAGAGGATCCCTACTTCCAAGCATCTCTAAGGCTAAGAGAGCTCTTCTGAAAGTTCTTCCATGTCACTTAGCAGCTTCTCTACCTTACAGTGATGTTAGTCATGTAAAATACAATTAAATCCTGACATATGTAAGTGAACTCCTGACCCAGGAAAAAAATACATACAAATTTTTTATATAGCTAAGAAAAAATTCACTTAATTGTGTAGAAAATTGATTTATCTGCCTAGAATATAAGAGATATATTTCTTATAAATTACAAATTATAAAACCAGAGCAAGAAAGGAAAGGAGGAAGAAGAAAGGATGATTCAAATTATGCAAATAAGATAACATTATATGTGAATTCTGTTTTTAAAAGGTTATGAGGAAACATCTGCTGTCAATTTTAAATTTTTGATGGATAGAAATAGGATTAGATAACCCTGACCCACAAAGTAGGAAAAAGAAAATGTACTCAAATCTGCCATTCTGCTTTGTTCCAGATGAGGGGAAGCTTGTTTAAAGGAATAGCAGAGATTGGCACTCCTCTCAAGCTTGAATTCTGCTCACACTTTTTCTTGGCCCTTAAGTCAATGAGGTCATCTTTGGCTGGATCTCGACATTGACAGTGACATGTTATATCATCATGAAAAAGATCAGAAAACCACTTATCATTTAAGTTAGGAGAGGACTCTGTCTGTCTCTATTTGACCTTCCCACCCTGTTATCCACCCTCAAGTGTCTACTTTTGAGGTAAATTCAAGGACATGTTGGAAAGGAGTTGAGAATCACTGACAAGGAGGAAGGATGATGATCTTTCCATTGGAACACCATGCACAGAAGAGTGAATCTCTAGTATAAAATATCAAAAAAAAAAGGAGTAAATAGGGACCAGGTAATTATTCTGCTATATGCAAAGCATAAGGATGTTTCTTTAAAGACGATGTGTAAGCCAAAGAGATGAGAACTCTGGAAAGAAGGTGAGCTATCAAAATACCATGCAATGTAATTCCACCACTATAGTCCACTGATAAAATAAATTTGACAAATTTTTGGAGTATTATAATTAAAATTAGTGAGACACCATATTCCTATTATGTTTTGCCATATTTATTTTTATAAGTCTGGTTTGTTTTGATTATTTAGTGTAACATTTCACTACAACTTCATTTGGTATAACCAATTATATTTTTATGTACAAATAGATTAAAACCTACCCAGAATTTGAGCAGACAATGTTTTGTTTTAGGAAAAATACCAAGATTTGCAAATTGCTAAAAAGGAAAAAAACAAGCTGATCTTTCACAGAACATTTTTCTTTCTTACAAGCTTTCTTTTTATAGATTGTGAAGAAATTGAATTATTATCATGAATGAATATTGGTGAAGGAAACAGCTGTATCAATTTAATTTTCATTTTTGCCTTGTTGTTTCTGCTATGATGATCACCAGGATATTATGTTTTAAAGGGGAAATAAGAAAATTTTAAGTAGGTTCCCCCCTCCAAAAAAAAGTACAAACTGTCAATAAACATATAGAACTATGCTTAACCTCACAAATGAAGGAATTCACGTTATAAGTAGGTGTTTCTTTCAGTGAAACTTTAAGAGAGCTTTAGTGAAATGAAACACATCTAAATGGAACAGGGAATAAATTATAAAATTCTCATTTACTCATATATATGTACATATATATATATATATATATATATATATATATATATATATATATATATGAAAGAGAAAGAGAGGATATAAAGAGACAGGCATTCTGCATCCTTTGAGGGTAAATAAGAAATCCAAAGTAAGGAAATAGTTCTGTTCATAGTGATTTTCAGAGATTTTTTTGTAGAAAAGGATCCTATAGGATGGGCAGAATTTGGAATTTCTGCCCAAATTCTTTGCGGGGGAGGTATTATATAGGTTCAGACTCACTTGAGGTTTCATTGCAAATTTTCTATCAGGTTCTTCAAATATAAGAAAGTATTCTTGGTTATTTTCTAACATGCCTTTCCGTCACATTTTTATCCTCTCATTTATATGTCAGGGTATCTGAGGGAGTCCTTTAAAAGTCCTCTAGGAGGCAGGTTAAAAGAAGACTTAATCTGATACTGTACTGGAGGCTCACAGTTCTCTTTAAACTCAGTGCCTAGCTGTTCTAAGCCTCTCAGCACCATGGAGAGAGATACAAGTAGAACCTAGAAGCAGCAGAGAGCCCCCAGCCAGTGAGACTTGTGAATGATAAAAGTACACACACACTCAATACCTTCTCAACCACCACAAATCCATGCTTTTAAAGTATAATTTGTCAATGGAAGTTTTATTTTCCAAACACCAAGAGCACCAGAAGAAAACGTGATACAGGAGAAGAAAAAATAAGCACAGATAAAGCCATATATTATAGATAAAAATCTTCTAATGACCAGTGTATTGACAGTGGGATCATATGTGGGGAACAATTTACAGATTTAAATCACAGTTGTCATATTATTTCCTAATTTTGTGTCTAATTTAAAATTCTTATTTTCCCAAACATTTTTTGCACACCATTTTTTATCTTAAACAAGGGGGAGGGGGGAAATGCTCTGAATATACTCAATGGCCAAAAATATTTTACTACAAACACTAAACCAAGCACTTAATTGATTGACAGCAACAAAAACAAAACTTTTCATCAAGGCACACTATAGACCTTGGACCCTGTTGTTATAAATACCATTTATTATATAAGAGCATTGGCTATTCATTTTCATGATGTCTGTAGCTACTTTCGTGCTGCAGTGGCAGACTTGAGTTTTGCAAAAGATACCACCTAGTCCCAGAGTAAAAAAAAAAAAATTACTTCCTGGACCTTTATAGAAAATGTTTACCAACCTCTGTGTCTTAGGAGGTCTCTCAAAACCTATATATTTATATTTTAGCTCTAACAAGTGGCAAGACTCATTCTCCCAAACAGAAAAAGTAAACGGGAAGTGAACAAATATTTGTAAATGAAAGAATTAACCTGCCTTCCTCCTCTTCTCTTTGATAGAAAGTGAGCATAATAATGGCCCTGAGCTAAGATGTAATGGAGTCCTTACTACAACAGTTTCTTCAAACTTTCATTTTGGAAACTCAAGGTACAGCCATAAAAATACATAATTTTTTCTAATTCCCAGAAGGCTCAAAAGAGTACCCATTTCAATTAGGGAAAGAGAAAAGTGGTTGGTACCTTGCATAATAATAAGCTTGACTGGCCCTATGGAAAGGCTGGAGCCTTGAAAATATAAAGCATTTTGGAAAATATTCAGTTTCTCCTCAATATAGGTTTAGCCTACTATCTATTTTAATTAGTTTTATTCTTGGCATATTATGTGTAAATGTATCCAATAATTCTGATCTTTATTCTCTGAAAATGTGAGAACAGAAAAGACACACCAAAACTCATATAGATGGGAATGGCTAAGAACAGATCTGCAGAGCACCTGTATGTTCAGGCTCAACTGCAAGGCTTAAAGAGGCATAACCCTCGTCCCTGGTCTGTTCTGTAGAACTGGAGTGGGAGTGGTAAAAGTGGAATCAGCATAGAAATTAAGGACATGCCTATGCTTTCTTAAGTAATTCTTCTTTAGAATCTGGAGAAAATCATTTTTCATGCACATCATATTTCATGTATTCTCTTTTCTTTGTTCTTTAGAGCTAAGCTGTGAAAGACTTTTAAATTGAACAAAAAAGATTACTGGATTTCCTAGTCTATTTTCTGCTACTATAACAGAATACAAGAGACTTGGTAATTTATAAACAATAGAAATGTGTTTGACTCATAGTTCTGGAGTCTGGCAAGTCCAACATTGAAGGAGTGCATCTGGTAAAAAGCCTTTGCATTATACAGTAGCATGGCAGAACACCAAGTGAGCATGTGCAAGATAGAAAGAGGAAAATTGGGCTAAACTCTTTCTTCACAGGACTCCACTCCTGAGATAAAGAGCTCACTTCAACAAAGGCATTACTTTATCCATGAGGGCAGAGCCTTCATAACATAGTCTCCTCTTAAAGATCCCAACTCTTAATACTGTTACAAGGGCAATTAAATTTCAACAATACATTCAAACCATAGCACTGGATATCTTCAATGAGAAAGTAAGTATTGTCTAGCACACTCTCCAGATCATCTAAATATATGTCATGGTACCTTTCATTGTCTGCAAACTATTTATAGCTCTGTGAATTGTAGATAACTCAAGTAATTCAAATAGCTTTTATACAGCAAAAAGACTTGATTTCCCTCTTGCCCCTTATTCCCGCCTTCCCATAAAGAAATAAAAATAAAGTTTTGCATGTATTTGTAAATTCATTTCTGCATTCATGATTAATCTTGAATCTTGATATGTGTGATACCATACAGTTCAGTATTAACAGTGAGGGATTTCATAAACCTGAGGGACTAAAGTATGTGGTTCTGGTTAGCAAACTGTTTAAAATAAGGACATGTATAATTTTTTTTCAAACTTTAATTCAAAATGGTGTTAATAAACAAAAGCCTTGGTGGTTAAAATAAAGAGCTTTAGTTATTGGGGAGTCAGTCAAATGGAACACCACTTTTGTTAACTCTGCTAGGTAATAGGGCACAACAGAAAACGGGAAAAGTATCTTTTTTTTTTTTTTTTTTCTCAGCACGGACAAGAGCACAATATTTACTGCAAAGGAGAAATTCAATGTTCATTTGATTCCTGAATTTGAACAGAGAATATGAGTTCAATCCAAATAATTGAGGATGAAAAAATAAATATAAGCAACCAATATGTGGCCATGAAAAACCTCTATTTAGGCTATATAGAGAGCATTTAGAATTTATCCCAAGATGAGCAGACCCTAAAATCTGAGGAATATTAAAAAAAAAAGGAAAACAATTTCATCAACAAATACTACTCCCATATGGGATACCTGTATCTATTTTGTGGACTGTTTCATCAACTATTATAATCCCTTGTGAAAGGACAATGCAAAGATTTAGTTCTGCATCCATGTCCCAAGATCCCAAGATTGATTGCTGCATTGATTGACATGAGGGGAGAAGCTCAAAACCTGACAATGATGATAAAACTTTATTGCATCCCAGATTCGGAACAAAAATATATTAGGAAGGAGATTTGCAATCTATGGCCTATGAGCCAAACTCTGTACTGTTTGCTTTTGAAAGGAAAGTTTAATTGGAACACACTGACTTACATATTGCCATAGAGACTGTGTGGTCTGCTACAGAAAATATTGGCTGGTGTCCTTCCTCCAGACATTAAGTGGGAAACCTGCATTCATGAAGCTGCTAAGCTAGTCAGAGTTTACAAAGATAACTTTGTACCGATCTCCACCTCAGAACCAGATAACTGGCCTTTGAGGTAACTAACTCACCAATGATTTAATTCTGTTTCCAAGCTTATCCCATGAGGTGCCACCAAGTTTCCTTGCTCCTCTTCTACAGCAGATCATGTACTTCTTGCTGCATGCTGTTTTCTACTCAGCTCTATCCAGATGAAGGAAGAAGCTTGTTCTCAAACTCTTTCCAGGTGAATATACTGAGGTGCTAACTTGAGTTTTTCCTGCAAAAGACATAACTGTAGAAGTTGAAATGGACAGATAATCTGAAAACAGCACCTTTGAATTGAAACTACCCTTTCTATCACCTTTGTTCCACACTTTCTGATCCTGATATCATAGTTGAGCCTAAACTCCAGGGTAGACATTAAAGTCCCTCCATTGAATATTTAATTTCACAAGTAACATTTTTAAAAATATTTCATTACATATACTACAATTTTTAATTTTCAAAATATTTTCCCCAGTGGTTTAAAAATATTTTCACCAGTGGTTTTTCACAATGGACTAAATTTTGAGTGGCATTGGCTCTGATACCTGAAAGTCACATCAGAGACTCTTGATCCGGTATGAAGGAGCGAGGAGCTAAAAGGATACACTCATCGTGACACAGGGAAAAGGAACAGCTTGAGGGAGTCTAAAGCCTGGTGACAGTTGCAAAAAAGTAACATTGAATAAATGTACATGACTCAGTTTGTTTTTAACACAAAGCTGCAACATACAAAATTCCTTAGTGATTGTATTGCAGCTTGTATTTTACCATAACTTGTTCATATGCATACTAGTCATGTCATAATATCAAACAATCTGGTTTTGATACAAAGATCAAAAAATATGTTTTTCACAGAATAAATACATTTCAGAAAGGACAGGTGGCCCTTCCACTTGATCTGGTGCCACTTTTCATCCTCCACCTTGCAATTAGCTCTTGCTTTTGCTTCTGGAAACTTCAGTAGGACCAGGACTTCTCTGTCCATGCTCCTCAGGAAACAGGGAGCCAACAACATTTGTCCAATCATTGAATGATTCTAATAAGTCCAATCAGATTTTTTGGACCAGTTACATGATTTAAGCCCTCTTTGCCTTATTCTCCTTCCACAACACTGTTATTTTTGACTTGTTCACAATTCCTTACCAAAGGGAAAACTTTAAACTCCAAAATTTAAAGAAAAAGATTCAAAACACAAACACATAGTTGGATAACAAATAATTATAAATTATGTTAATTCAATTGAGGACCATTCACAAAAATCAATAGCAGGTTGCTCCACATTCTGAAGAATGGATAAAGAATGGGAAGTCAAAGGAAGATTGTATCAGGAGAGGTTCATGTCACCCTGATTCCCTTCAAAAACAAGCTTCTGCCTGGAGTCAGTCTTTTTTAATGAGGTGTTCAACATTGTCCATTGAATTTGTACCTTATAAAAAGTTAAGAAAATTAATGTTCAATGTCCCACCATGTATTTTAATATTGTTCTTGCTTTCCTCTGTTTTATTCTCTCCTTGTTATGGGCCAGGCTATATGGGCAATGACCAAACTGACTCCATTTTACCCTGAGACTCCATATCATGTATTAAATGCTTCTCCCGTGGGAAAGCCCCTGCGCTGTACCCATTAATAATTACCTAGCTTAACATACTTGGCAACACAAAATAGCAATTCTTACACAATGTAAAATTGTTCTCCTTGCTTTCCTTTTTTCTTGGGCAATGTACCTTGTTAGAGATTGATTGTCTAGACATTAGTAACCATCTCTAACTTGTACTCAACTAGGATCATTTTGACCCACTTCCCTTCTGCTTGCTTGCTGCTATGCCGATCTGGAAAGTCCTGTGGAAAATATCAATGTACCTATTGCATTGTCTCGCTAACTGCCCAATCCAGTTTCTGTACCTGCTTGCTTACAGCTCTGTCAACCCAGATATACTTTTCACCTTTAAATATCCTAAAATGCTCAGGCTTGGGGCTGTTCCTTGCAGAGACAGTTATGGGTCCTGTGGTAGGCAGTCGCCAGCAAGCTGACTAAATAAAGACTCTTCAATTTGGACAAAACTGGGACTTGGTGTGTTTTCTGAGCAACCTGCCCTACAAAATCCTGAAGTTTCTTTTTTTTTTTTTTGGGGGGGGGGGTAAGTAATTTAAGAGCTAGCACTAACAAATGTGTACAGAATGTGGCATTTGCAGAATGGTAAGAACATTTTTACAAATCAGATAAAGCTATAGTTCAAGCTTACTTTGAAAAGCATCTGCTACAAAGTTTATTTTCTCCCTTCTCTGAGGTTGTTGATAGTCATTGATCATTATTTTGGTTGACAGATATCTTGCACTAACTTAGGTTTCTGTCATTACATATTAGCATGCAGATTTCTTCTTAAAGTGAGCATCTGAATGCACTGTAGATATAACAAGGGAGATTGCAATTGTCAATGCATTATTTGCTGCATATTAAAGATGTGTATTTCTTACCTATTGCAACAAAGGTCTACTTTTCAGATAATTGTAAAAATGATTGGCTTTGAGAAAATGCTTATATGCACAATTTCAGTTTTATTTGTTTCTAAAAGCAGCGTAAGCTAATCTAACCTTTTAGCAAATGTGGTTCTGACAAAATTTTTATGAAATAAATATGGGTCAGAAATCCCTACCCATCTCTTCTGCTTATTCAAAGAGAGGATGAGCTGAGAAGTCAATGAGCTGTGAGGGACCAAGTGAAAGAGAAAAATCAAGTTAAAATCATGGAGAGTGGATTAGACCTGGCTCATGAATAAAGACTGAAAAGAGACCATTTTGCCCAGGACACTGAAAGAATGGACATGGTTTCAGATGAGAAACCTTGTTTTCAATGACAATTCCCCTATGACCTGACTATATTTATCCAGAACTTTATATTAAACCTCACTGTTGGTTTAAGGAAACTTAAGCAGGTTTCAGTTCCTTAAAAACAATGATTCCTGGCTATAATAGATATTTGTACCAGGACATAATAGAGAAATGTATAAATTTGCCTGTTGCTTTGAGAAGCTGGGAGAGAGAGAAAGCAGAAAGGGCCAGGAAACTCTCTGTAGCATACAGTAGGACTCACCTAATTAATTCATTTACTGTAATCTGGGGAGATCCAAATAAGCCACTGAAAATATTTGGTGAGATTTGGTCACAAAATGAAAGGTATATGCAGATCTTTATGACATTTAATTAGTTTTAGTAGAAAATGATTCACTTTGGTCCATGGTGACACAGATGCATGTGAACAGTAAAAAGTCAGGTGCCCACTGTAGAATAAAGGAATGTCAGGTTGTCATTAACAGAAGGAAAAGGGACCAAGAGGAAGAGCAACTCAATAAGGAGGTAATGAGGTGAGAAGGTTTGGCATTACATCCTATGAGACAAATGCCTTTTAAAGATTCTAGAATATTCAGAAGCTTAGGGAATCAGAATCAAAAGGGTCAGAGTCAGGAAAGGGGAATTTAAAGGACAAATCTGGATCACATTACAAAACCAACAAGGGTCTATAATACACCTTGCAACTCTGTATCATCCTCATCACATTTTAATTTTGTTGATCCATGTTTTTCTTCTCATAATTATTAAAAATAAATGTTTTTTTTTAAATAATGATGATTATTGGTGCTTTTTAAAAATGAAATTAGGGTTAGGGAGCCTATGTTCTATTCCACAGCATTCCAGAGAAAACAGCAAAGTCTTAGGGAAAATTAAATGACATAAAGTTGGGTGTACGGGAGAAAAATAAGGAGACAGGAATAGACCTCACAAGTAGTTCTGAGATGTTAGCAGGCAAGAAACTTCATTTTTCCCCATGACAGTGTACAAAATGTGCAAATAGACAGGAGGGCCTGAAGAAAGAAGTTGAAACTATAAGAGAATTATATCAAGGCAATTCAGAAGTTAGAGATGTAAGGCAAGAGCATTCATTATTTGCTAAAGTATGCTTTTGGACATCTATTCTCTACTTGGGAAAATTCTAAATGCCTGACATCTGAGGACAACACCTGAATTTTTTGAAACTGCTCTTCAGTCTCCCTCTAAAGTGAAATTTGAAAGAAATACTTTTTATTTACCCTCTGATGATTCAAGTAAAATGATTACAGAGTATTCACATAGTTTCTTTGTACTAACAAAATCTATCTTCAAAAGTTTAGGGGTTTTTTTCTCTCTCTCTTTTATTGAATAAAATAATCTCTCAGTTGATATTTTTTAAATTGGGTCAGAAGATAAGTCTTGCCAAAAAAAAAAAGAAAGGACTTTTATTTAGGCTTTGACATAATTCATTATATTTGCAACTATACATAAAAGGAAGAAAGATGAAACCCAAAGTTGTAAAAGCACTTTCATATAACTGTCAGGAAACACAAACACAGCTTCCATTTATCTGATGACACTGGAGAGAAGAGTTGTTCCCAAATGATGTGAGGTTAAATCTACAAAGCTGAGGTGAATTGTGAAGGGAAGCATTCAGCAGATGAAACCAATCAGTGCAGACAAGCAATCAAGAAAACATTGTCATTTCTTCCTCTCTGTAAAAGGTGTATGCTGTTGGGCTTTGGGGACAGAGGACCTTCATAACTGTATCAAATGTTTGCTTCACTTTGCCTGTCTGCACACCACTAAGCCACCACTTGACATAAATCTAGTTGTTGATTATTCTAAGCAATCTTGACTCAAATCTTCACTCCCCTTTGAACTTACTACAGTGTGTTGTTATGGCCTGCTTACTGACCAGTCTCCCCGACCTGTCTGTAAATTTATCGAGGACATGGACTACATCTAAAATAGTGGTTCTCAAAGTGTGATTCTGGGAACCATAGCATTACATGGGAAATGAGTAAAAGTTAAAAATTCTTATGTCCCACCCCAGATCTACTGAATCAGAAACTGCAGAGGACTGGGGGTATAGATTGATGGCAGAGCCTTTGCCTTGCATGTGTGATTCCCAGCAATGCAAGAAAAGAAACTCTGGGATGGAACTCAGTACTCTGCTTTAAGGAATCCTCACATGGTCATTCAGATACTCATTAGTGATCATGAAACCCACTGACAATGATTCAAAATCAGGTATCAAACACAATACTTGACACAGTGTAGTACCTCACAGGAAAAATTAAGCTTATGGGGAAAACAGTATTTTAATACTTTCAGCATATAGGTCAGTCCCCACCCCATTCTCTAGAGCCCAGCTATTATAGAGAAAAGTAAAATATTAACCCATTCTTATTATGAAACCTTGTTACTCCTTTCTAAAATATTTGCAATATTAAAAGGAAAATGCAATAAGAAATAGAAGAAATAGCAATAAGGTTGTCTTATGCAGAACTCAACTACCTTTTAGACCAGCAGCATCAGGGAAAGCTGCTGATTTAAGTAAAAGCTCTTAGAACTCTCATAAGACCATGAATTGCAGTGAGCCATTTTTTAGATTTTTCTACTTTATTTCAATGTGGGCTCCTTCAGGGTAGATACTGCACTCATAAACCACAGAACTTAGAACTATACTTAGCAGGAAATGGATATTCAATGTATATTTTAAATGAATTAATTAATTAACTCTATAGAAAATCAACAATCCATTTATGATTATATAGTACTATAATTTGTAAACACATATTTCAGTAATAAATTCCATGCAGACTGGAAAACATTAAACCTATTGACATTAAATAATGCACATTGCCAACACATTCAGTCACACTTTGCTGAGAAAATACAATGTTCTTCGGTTCCAGTGATTTAAAAGTATCCCACTAACAGGATCATTATTCATAATTATGACCAACCATTCTCTTCAAGATGAACAACTACTTGGAAGTAATAGGTCAAGAGTCATAGATAATATATATCAATAGAAGAATAATTTTATTGGCAAGTTCTTAGGGTATGGGTTAGTCAGTTTTCCATCACTATAACAAATATCTAAGATAATCAACATATGAAGAGAAAGATTTGTTTGGCTCACAATTTTAGAGGTTCCTGTTGACTGTATGGTAGAAGATAACTGAACTCATCATTTCCAATTATGGGGACAAAACTGTAAATATAAAAATAAAAGCTGATATTTGGCTACATATTGGGTACATTGAGTGCTGTAATATTGAGCTCTCCCTAAAAGATGAGGTATTGGTAACCTGTAGGGTTATCACTATAAGGCAATATGGCAGAAGCTATAATACCTCGGATCCACACTGCAAGAGAGGAAGACACACAGACATCATGAAAAAACAAGGGAAGAAAGAACCTGAAACAAGCCAAGATACTACAACAATAGAATCCATAGATAGCTCAGTAGGTGAAATGTCAGAGAAAGAGTTCAGAATATACATAACTAAAATGATTTTGGAATTAAAGAATGACCTAAGTGAGGAGATACAGGCAAAAATTAACCACACCAACAAAGAGATAAGACAGCAAATACAGGTTGCAAGAGATACAGGTTCAATAAAGAGAGATTCTGGAAAAAACAAAAACAAAAACAGAAATCCTTGAAATGAAAGAAAAAATAAGCCAAATAAAAAACTCAATAGGAAGCATCACCAACAGACTAGATCACTTGTAAGACAGGACTTCAGACAAAGAAGACAAAATATACAATCTTGAAAATAAAGTTGACTCACAGTGAAGATGGTAAGAAACCATGAACAGAATATCCAAGAATTATGCAATACCATCAAAAGACCAAATTTAAGATTTATTGGGATAGAGGAATGTTCAGGGATTCAAACCAAAGGAATGCACAATCTCTTCAATGAAACAATATTAGAATATTTCCCAAGCATGAAGAATGAATTGGAATATCAAATACAAGAGGCCTAAAGGACACTAAATGTACAAAATTAAAACAGATTTATACCAAGACACATTATAATGAAAATGCCTAGCATACAGAATAAGGATAGAATTTTAAAGGCTACAAGAGAGAAAAATCAGATTACCTATAAGGAAAGACCAATTTGGATCTCAGCAAATTTTTCAACCCAGATGCTCAAAGCCAGGAGAACCTACAACAACATATACCAAGCTCTAAAAGATAATGAATGCCAACAAATAATCTTATATCCAGCAAAATTAAGCTTCAGATTTGATGATGAAATAAAAACCTTCCATGATAAACAAAAGCTAAAAGAATTTACAAGAAAGCCTGCATTACAGAACATTCTTGCAAAATATTCCATGAGGAGGAAATGAAAAACAACAATGAAAATCTGCAAAGGGAAGAACTACAATAAAGGAAAAGTCAACCAAAGGCAAAACCAAGTCAAGCTAAATACCAAAAATAAACAAAAATGACCAGAAAAACAAATTATGTCCCTCAATGTTAATGGACTAAACTCACTAATCAAAAGACATAGGCTGTAGATGGGATTAAAAAAAAAAAAAGACCCAACAATATGCTGCCTCATAGAAAAACACATCCACAGACAAAAGGTAAAAGGTTGGGATAAAATAGACCTTTCACATGGTCTGCATAAACAAGCAGGGATTTCCATCCTCATGTCAAATAATGTAGACTTCAAGCCAAAGTTAATCACAGGGATAAAGATGAACATTTCATACTGCTTAAGAGAATCATATATCAACAAGACATAACAGTTATAAATATATATGCTCCAAACAATGGAGTATCTATGTTCATCAATCAACTTAAGAGACACAATACAATAATTTAAGAGACACATACAATACAAAATCAATTTAAGAGACACAATACAATAATTCTGGGTGACTTTAACACACCTCTTTCACAACTGGATAGATCTTCCCAGCAAAAGCTAAACAAAGAAACTATAGAACTCAATAATACAATCAATAAGTTAGACTTAACTGATATATAGAATATATCATCCTTCAATGAGCAAAAGCAGCACATGGATTCTTCTCTAAAATAGACTATATATTATGACACAAAGTAAAATGTAGTAAATTCAAAAAAGTAGAGATACTACCCTGCATTCTCTCACACCATACGGAATAAAATTAGAAATCAATGATAAAATAAAAAATAAAGCTACTCTAACACCTGGAGACTAAATAGCATGCTAATGAATGAACAAGGAGTTGCAAAAGATATTAGGCAGAGATTAAAAATTCTTAGAGGTAAAGAAGAACACAGATAGAGTGTATCAAAATCTCTGAGACATTATGAAGGTAGTTAGTTCTAACAGGAAAGTTCAGTGCATGGATTTCATTCCCTCAAAGAAGAAAAAGTCAACGAATAAATAACCTAACATTGCATCTAAAAACCTTAGAAAAAGAAGAACAAATCAACCCCCAAAGCACTAGAAGATAGAAAATAATTAAAAGCAGAGCTGAAATCAATGAAGTTGAAACAAAAGAAACAATTGAAAAAATTGACAGAATAAAAAGTTGGTTATTTGAAAAAAATGAATAAAATTGATAAATCATTAGCTATGCTAATGAAGAAAAGGAGAGAGAAAACTCAAATTACTAACATCCATGATGAAAAAGGAAATATTATGACAGACGCTACAGAAGATAATTAAAAATTATTTTGAAAATTTGCACTCCAATAAAATAGAAAATATCAAAGTCATCAACAAATTTCTAGAGGCATATGATATGCCCAAATTAAATCAGGATGTTATACACAATTTAAACAGATCAATTTCAAGCAAGGAAATAGAGGACGCCGTCAGAAGCCTACCAACCAAGAAAAGCCCAGGACTGGATGGATACATAGCTGAGTTCTACAAGAATTTTTAAAAAGAACTAACACTAATACTTCTATTTCATGAAATAGAAAAAGAGGGAGCACTTCCAAACTTATTCTATGAGGCCAATATAACCCTGATTCTAAAACCAAACAAAAACTAGGCTAAATCTATGTAAAACAATGTTTTTCATTTTGATTATAAACATATATATCACTATTGATTCAATATTTTCCAGTTTTGTGTCTATGAATTTTCCTGTGTTCTTTAGGAAAAGGGTACCCGCAATAAGATCCTTAATGTCAAACCATTCCCCAATTTCTACTCCTATTTCTAATTATATTTCAAATTGATCCTGCAAATAAATAGCCCCTTCTCTGAAGGACTTTAAAACATAAGAAAAGTCTGATTCCTTTTCCCAAGCCACTTTTCTTTTTCTGCCTGATAAAATTTCTTTACTTTTTAAGTAACCTAACTTGTGAACCTACTCCCATTTTTACTGATAACCTCTTTTGATCCATTTCATGACTGTAGCTATTACCTATATGTTAATGATTCCCAATGAATACTTACTTCATCCCTCCCAAGCTCCAGACCCATATAAACCACTTAGCATTGGACATCTCAAGATAGTTTTCAAAGCACTTTAAGATCTATATCTCTAAATCTTAACTCATGATCTTCTTCCCCCAAGTGCTATTCCTGCTACTCAAATATTTCCATATGATTTCAAAGCAATATACTTAGACTACGTGTTTAGATATAACTACATGCTTGATCATTCAGCCAAACTGACCAAATCTTGTATATATTAACTAATAATATCTCAAATCCATCTACTTGACTTGATCTCCATCACCACCACCCATTTCCAAGCTACTTTTATCTTCTCCCTGGACCACTAGAATACTCACTTCACTATGTTACTTCCTATGTGGCTGTGCTGAGATCCAGCATCTTGGCATCTATACTCACAAATCTGATCATGTTACTATCAAATATAACCTGTCCGTGGCCTCCTATTGCTCTTAGATGAAGTTTGTATACCTTTATCACACCCTTTAAGGTCCTGCTTGAAGTCTGAACTATTTACAAGGCCTACCATAACTGATCTCTCCAGTCTTCATCTACCTCTCACTTTTCACTTTCTGTGTCTCAACCAAACTGGCCTTCACATTTCCAGCTAAGTCATTTGTTTTGTTTCATTCTAGGATCTTTACTTTCACTGCTTTCTCTGAGAACAATATATTTTCATATTTATTTCCCTTTAACTAGCTTCAACTTAAATATTAGTTTTTTGAAGTTGCTATGTCAGGCTCTATTTTTCCAAAGATGGCTACAGCACAGGAACATTTTGGGACTTTAAACATTTAGAACGTTGCCCTTTAGCAATTGAGCAGTGGAGTTGATTCTCCTTCCACTTGGATCTAGCTGGCTTAGGACTGCTCCAAATAGTAGCGAATGGCAGAAGTAATGCTACATGACGTCTAGGGCTATGTCATAAAAGAGATGCAGCTTTTTTCTTTCTATCTTGGAACACTCACCTTTGGGACCCAATTACAATGCTTAAAGTTAGTTGCAGAGCCCTTATGAGGAGCTCTAGCCAGCAATCCTAGCTAAGATCCTAGTCAACAGCCAGCATCAAGCACCAGACAGTGAGTGAATGACCTCCCAATGATTCCAGCTTCTACACTTGGAGTCCTCTCCTGAGTTCCCAGACATCAAGGGCCAGAGGTCAGTCATCCTCTGTGTCCTGTTTGAATCTTTGATCTACTGAGTTTGTGAGTATAATAGCTATTGTCTAAAGTCACTAGGTTTAAAGTTGATTTGTTCTGCTTGCCTGGAAGAAATGCCTCATCTTATCCTTGTCTGCACCTAGGTTCTGCTGTTGTAGACAACAATATCTTCCTTATAGTTCTTTCAACAAAGTCTTCAATGTCTGTCTACCTTCCCCTGTACCTTGGAAATTTGATGAGGATGTGGTTTTTAAAAGAATTGTTCACTTCTATGTTCAAAATATAGATATTTAGTAAATATGCTTTAAATTATTGAATAAAATTGTTAGAAATATTTAAAGAAAGGAATGTGATATTGAGAGTCAAAGCAGAAATTATTAGTGACTTTTCAAAAAAATCCTTTAGAAACAAATTAAGAGATGATAATGCTATGCATTGGGAATGCATTTTGGTGGCATTCGTATTTATGAGATGGGAGGAAGCTATGGCTTAAGTAAGATGGATTAACAGCATATATTTTGACATGAAGCACAGCTAAAATCATAAAACCATGGAAATTAGAGAAAAAAATTAAAAATACCTTAGCAAGTTAAAAAAAAAAGAAACATACAAAAAGTCACCCAGAGCTTTTGGAAAGTCAAATATCTGAGCAATGGTGTCATTAGAGAAATGAAAAAGGAACAAAATGACATAAAAAGTAGGAACCAACATCAGTTGGTTATAAGTAATAGTTGTTATAAGTAACAAAATAAAAAAAAGATTGAGGTCAAGACTGAGTACTGTCATATGTTTTTCACTAATTGCAAAGATTTCTTTGTAACTGAAGAGGATAGAGACTGTTGTACCTTCTTCCATACCAAATAAGGTAAATAAAAATTAATACATTTCCAATAACATCAGATATAAAAACCACATAAGTTAAGTTCTCTAACCCCATTTTCTTTGCAAAGCCTTAAATTCTTCAAATCTGATTTTTCCTTTTGCTAAGTTTTTCAAGATTCTAATAATTCTCAAGATATCTATATTGTATGCTCATTTGTTATAAACAATCGTGAAATTTCAAAAATAATTTAACACAGCACTTAAAATGAAGGAAAACATGTATGTAGAAAAGAAATGTAAGGGTATGTAGACCTCATTGATATTATCAATAAATCCTTAAGGAAAGCTATTTCCATTGCTATTTAAAAATTTCTATGGCATTGAAAATTGGGTAAACAAAGATTCAATAAAAAATCTCTGAAAGGAAATCAACATTCTTCTGCACAAAGAAAGAGCAATAATAAGGTACTTCAAGGATATGTGCCAAAATAGATTCAAGTTTTAACGAATATCAAAGAGAAGGTATAATAAATTCTCTAAAACCATGGTTCAAAACCAAGCACTTTGAGATAATAAAATGTCCAGTCAAATGGACTTGTCATGAAAGATTTCTACAGCAGATAGAAAAATGCCAGCAAAGCTTTACTGTAAGCATATGTAAGATAATGTATTAAGCAAGAGGTAATCCAAATCCCATTTACAATCTAATTGGTTCTGAGCTATCAGCAAAACTCAGGAAACAGTCAGAAAGGACTTTTGTAGATTGACACTCCCTAAAGGCATCCATGGAATGTGCTGGTGCCCTTAAACAGAAAGTCCTCCACACAGGAAAAGCACACAGGCATGTAGAGTAGTCAAAAACTGATTCCTGAACTGCCCAAATGAATCTCACAGCTCATGCAGTCTCGTTCTGATTTCCCAGCTACAAAATTCAGTATTCATTTCCTTTTATGCTACTGCTCAGCTCACAGATTTGACAACTTACGCTATCACAGGCTAAAATTCTGTCCATCTACCCACCACCAAGCATCACCTGCAAACCTTCTAACACTATTCTTACTACACATGGCTCTTTGACCTGGATAGACCCCTTCCAAATACCAGTTGCCTCCCAAGGAAGACTGGGTAAAATGTTCTGCTGTGACCAAAATGACTGGAAGTTTGATGGGGATGTGTTCTCACTTTTCTTTTTAAGCAGGAATACAAATCATTTTATGTAATGAAAACATTAAGAAAATTAAGATTTATTTTGCTGAATTTGGTTGTAGAAACCTTTTCTATAGAGCATCAACACAATAAAAGTTACCTCAATTTTGCCTAAATTATGTTGGTTTTGCATGAATATAAATTTCACCTTCCTTGTTTCTCAGTGAGTTGATCATCACTGGATAATGTCCCTTAGTTCAAATTACTGTATTGTCAAATTAGCAAGAGTACAAACAGGAAACAATAGCAATAGAATCATTAAAATGTAGGCTGTTAAAATATGTGTGATAATATGTACATTCTTTGAAAATACCGATGTCACATAACTGAAACACAGCTACTGAATGTAAATGTTTGTCTTTCCATGTCTCTTTAACTCTGTAGAATAGTACTACCTTAATAACTGATCTTCATGGTTTACAATTACCAAATGCCATATGCCTTTCTCTTAATTAGAATGATTTACATAGAACATCCAGTTTGCTTTATTAAAACAGTGCAAAACCAAAAAACCTTAATGAAATAACTAAAAGATTAATCCGTTATAATATCAATCCAGTTTATGAACTAGTTTTTACTCTAAAGATTACCAGCAAAACTTGTGAGAGTCAGAAGTGGTCTGTGATGGAATTCTACAATTCCATTTACATTTACAGTGCCCCAAACACAACAAAAACAGATTTTTAAAACAGGTTGAGATCAATTTGTTCATGCCTTGAACATACAAGTTTTCACGCATTCCAATTTGCTGTGTAGTGTGCTTCTGCCATCTACTGGAGGAATGACATATTGCAGTTGCTATCACTTTTGCAGCAATTAAAGCGATGGTGGTTAAAGCATATTAACCAGTTTAAAGACGGTTTCTCTGGGTTCTACTGCGTCTAAAAAGAGACTAAATTGACTCTTAAAAGATTTCTAGGATAAGTGGCCTCCAGTGATCCTACCTCCCAGTATCACACCTGGTATAATCTCCTTCAACTGTGGGCTGCAGCTGAAATCTTCCAAGATAAGAGACCTTCAGTAATGCCTGAGAGCCTTTCTTTTGTGGTAAGATTACTATTTTTTTTTCCAAAGGTACATTTAAAATTCTAGGTTACTTGTTAAAAATGTGTGATACCATAGAGAGACAAAAGGAAAAATCTGGATTTCCACAAGCTGAACACCTAGATAACATACAGAAAAATGCATAGTTATATAATATCAATATGGATGGACATTATAAAGGATTTTCAGTAAACATTAAGTTTGGTTGAAGATTTGTTCTGACTTTTTCTATAAACATGCTCAATTGGATAATTTCTATTTTATTTCCACAAGAAAAGTTTTCCATATGAATTTATAATAGCATTTAATCTTGCAGTTCTTTGAGTTTAGTAGAAGCAACAATATTACCTCATCCGAAAGGTGAAGACAGCGAAGTATTCAGAATTGGTAGCTGGCAGACTCCATGGTGGCCTCCAGTGACCCTACCTCCCAGGACCCACACCTGGCATAATCTCCTTCAACTGGGGGCTGCAGCTGGAATCTGACAAACAGCCCCTCCGCAACTGAATGCCAGTCAGAGACCCTTTAATTGAAGTCTTCACAACTAGTCCTTTGCATTCCACAGTTTTAGGAGGAGTCCTACCAAGGTGTTTTAGCCAGAATCCTTCATTCTGAATGTTGCCTGTGTGGGAGACACCCCCTGAAGTTAAGTTTCCTTCTCTGGAGAACATCTTGGAATCCCTTACCCCTCCCCCTCCTCTCTTAAGGGCACCAAGCCAAAGAGCACCAAATTCAAAAGTTTTCTTGACCTATCGCCGCAGGACACAGTGTCTGCTCACGTTCCTGAGCCACCCTGCCAATCAGCACCCGCCACGTCACCTACTCAACCCTTCTTAAGCGGAAGCTTGCAAGCTCATACTCTGCCTTCCTCCTCTCTTCCTCCCTGCTCTCTACCTCTTCTTTCTCTTCTCTCTCTGCTCTCTGCCTCTCTTCTTCCCCTTCAGGCAGTCCCCCAATAAAATCTCTTGGTTCAATCTCCTACATCGGTGAGTCACTCGCCTTTTACTGAATATGTCTTCACTATTGAAACATGATCAGATCCTAGTTCCTCACCATTATATCTAATCACCCTCACCTATGTTCAGCAACAAACCTGGTTTTGCCCAAATCCTGGCCCCCACTGATGTTTCCTCTTAGTAATTTTCCATCTGCCAGTCCCCCACCACTTTCACCTCTACTCTGCTCCAGCTATAATTTCCTCCTTTTCTTCTTATATTTTAGAGTTGAGCCCAATCTCCCTTCATTACTACTGCAAAACTCTAATTCAGGGCTCTCTATTCCTATGAATTAATAATTGTCAAGAACAATTTCTTTCTTTAAAAAAAAAAAACCACACAAATAGAATCTGACATTCCCTGATTTACAATGGCTTGATGAACAATTTTTCTCATTTACAATGGTGAGAAAATACAACCATCCAACCTCTGTGTTTTTCATTTTCACTACATTGTCCAATAAGTTGCGCAAGATATTCAACACTGTATTATAAAACAGGCTTTGTTTTGTCCAACTGTAGGCTAATCTAAGTGTTCTGAGCACATTTAAGGTAGGTTAGGCTAAGCTATTATGTCTGGTATACTGAGGGCACTAAATGCTTTGTTGACTTATTATATTTTCATCTGGGTGGGTTTATCAGAGTGCACCCCATGGTAAGTCAAGGAACATTGGCACCTCAAAAAGGATGGCGTGTCATTTCTGAGATGTGGTTATAGAAGACTTGGTTTCTGTCTTACTAGCTCTCCCCACCATCCCCTCTCACATTCTGTCTATGTGTGCATGTCTGTCACGTCTCCACCCCCCTTCTTTCTTGCCAACTCTGACAAGGCAAACCTCCTTTTTGCGAATGATCTTTGTGCCCTGTGGGTGACAAGGAACCCAGGAAACCTCTGATCAACAGCTTTGAAAAATAAGGCCCTCAGTATTACAACCCTGAATCATATCCCAGCAGATTAAAAAGAGAAATAAGAGAAGAAACAAATGATGCAGTGCAACCAAAGTGCCAAGCAACTATCTTTGCAAGCATCAATTAGGTAAATAAAGAAGCAGTTCAGTATAGTGATGAATGAAGAGTGTGAAAATATGCACATGAGCACAATGGATATAGATAATAAGCTCAATGTGGAAAATGCTGAAAGAAGAATATCTTCTCTGGAGAAAGACCAGAAAAAAGTTCATGGGACATAAAACTTTTAATATAGGCCTTGTAAAGAAGTTTAGGATTCCAAAGTGGGGAGAGAATTCTGAGTACTGTTAAAACACGAAAAAATGTACAGAAGTTAGCAAGTGTGGCATATTTAAGGGTGGTTAGTATATTGAGAAATATCAGGGACTAAATCCACAACAGTTAAAAGAGGTTAGAAGAGACCTGAATGCCAGATCTGAGAAGACTAGATTTAATTAATTTTGAAAGGATTCCTTGGAGTTCTTAGAGAAGTAGAAAGCTTTAATCAAATTAGTATACTGAAATAATTATTTTGCATCAAGTGAACAATGTTTTCATATAAATTTGGATAAAATTGTAAAATATTTGAAATGGACCAAAAATATTATTGGATGAATTCAGTGGCAAACTACACATGCTGAGAGTTGGGATTTAGGCCTACAATGACCTAGGGGCCAAATCTAGCTGTCAGCCTGTTTTTGTATAGCCTTTGAGCTATTAATGATCTTTATAAAAAGATCGTAAAGCAAACAAGATGAATATGTAATAGATACTCTATGAAGACCACAAAACCTAAAATATAAAAAAAAAAATTTTATCGAGTATTTTACCCAAAATGTCTGCAAATCTTTGGTCTAGAGAATACTTTTTCAGGTTCTGTATTAAAGGGTTTTGTACATTTCGTGACCATTTAAAGTATTTTCTCTAAGTTGTAAATAACCAATAGCAGTGTGGATAATTCTTGTCTATAAGCACAAAATCATTTCCATCTAATGAAAAAACATTTTATTACTCTCCCTTACCCCAGGTGTAAGGCATTCCCCAAAGGTAAATCTCTTCATGGGCCAAATACCCTCCTCTGTTCTTCTGAACTGCTTGTAAATCTAACTATCTCATTAATTCTCAAGTTACATAAAATCTTTGACCTATGTTCAATATTTGGCCTTTTTATATAACTTTAAGCAATATGGGGGTTTGGGGAGAAGATAAATCAAAGCCAATTGAAAGCACCCCTTAGACTTAACAAGTCATAGTTGATAACATTAAACCCCACTGAACTCTGGATTTCTCTAGTTGATCAAATTCAGTAACTCCCAAGTACATATGGGGTGTAGAGGCTAAGCAGTTAACCTAGCATTCTAATGTATTAAATCTTGCAGCTGTTTTGGGGTGTCATGAGATGAAGACTGGGCAAAGTACTTTGATATAGAATAGCATCCTTCCTACTGGTTGTACATCCAGTAAGGGACAGATAATGAGAGAACCCCCACCAAGTAAACATTTTAGCAAAAATCCTTCACTGAAACACAGGAAAGCAGAGTGCAGGAGGTCAAGCTGTGTAATTAGGTACTTTGGTGAATCTCCTCACAGTGTCCTTTTCCAAATACATTATGTGGTAGATACTGAGGTTTTTCTCTTTTCTTGAAAAACACGTAACTTTTCTCCCTGACCTTCTGATGTCCGTTTTGGACCAAAGTAGGCCTTCCTTCTCAATGTTCTTCCTTCTTTCTCATCTCCACCGTTTAACTTCCATACAAAAATCCTTTTTGATGGTTCTTCAATTGGCTCTTGTGGTTCATTAGAATCAATTCAGCAAATAACTATTTAGTTTTGCTCTACAACAGAAAGGGCTTAAGCCTTGAACCCTGGTGAGTTGATATTTGGGTGTTTGAGGAATGTACTGGTGAGATATTTAAATTCTGTAAAATAGAGGAAATTCATTATACCTATTACAAAACTCTAAATTAACTTTTCATGTTTCTTACAGATAATGGAAATGGAATTGGGGGGAAAGGGTGTGGATTAATAAGGCTTTTAAGGGAAAGTAAGAATAAGTTGGCATTTTGTGGGATACAGAGGGTAAAACACAAGAAGTGGCACACAGGTTCTTCAAATACATCCAGCCTGGGCCATTGGTAATGATATTAACTGACATGAGAATTCACAGGAATTAGTTTGAGGAATCATTTGAGAAATTGTTTTGCCTTTGTCAAAATGAAGACCAAGCATTTGTAGCAGTCATTAAAGAATAATATCCAAGATTGGGCCGGGGTTGTGGCTCAGTGGTAGAGCGCTTGCCTAGCATGTGAGAGACCCTGGGTTTGATCCTCAGCACCACATAAAACAAATAAACAAAATAAAGGTATTGTGTCCAACTACAACTAAAAAATAAATATATTTTTAAAAGAATAATTTCCAAGATAGTGATTAGGAGTCTTCAAACTCTCCCTCTCTAGTTTTTTTAAAATATATAATTGTTGTAGATTATGGTTGCCCCATTGTGCTATACAGTATTATAACTATGATCCCTATTTCTCTGTTCTCATACATAAATAAGTAAAAATATTATGTTAATTAAAGTAATGATACGATGGAGGAAATATATTATTGTGAAATATTAGAAATTTTTAAACTGGATACCAAATGGAAAACAAAATTCAAAGGTAATGATTAGGTATTGGAGAATAAATAACACATCCCATCCATACTACAGATAAATCGTACGTTTTGGGGTACTTATTTTCCCTTTCACTTAATTCTAGAGTGAGAATTTTCTATGACCTCATAGAACTTCTCTACATTTTATTCTTGGACCTGAAGAACAACTAAAACTTTATGTTCACATACCTTTTTATGTTTTGAACATAGTTTTGGAAGTTCATTATTTTTAAACAATTATTCTACATAGCAAAATATCTACTATTAGTCTCTGAAGGCTGTGTATCTTCCCTGATGTTTATTAACTAAGCTCATGGGTAATTCACTCCTCAAAGACCAGCCTGCAATCATAGAATATTTTTTATCAGTGGAAATTGATATCCAGGAATAGACATAATAAGTCACATTGTATTTACTTTATCAGACCAATGCAGATTTTGAAGAAAAAAAAAGATAAGATCTCATGATTTTTAATGTGATTGTGTCAATGCTTGATTATTTTGCTTTTTATCTGCAGGCATAAAAGGGGTATTTCTGAGTAATAAATAAATAATATTTTCAAATATATTTAAAAATCTGTTTCTCTATTGCTTACTGGGCAAAAAAAAAAAAAGTCAACCTCAGAGTTAAACATTCCCTATTTCCCCTTTTCCCTTTGTTATTTTGTACAAAATACAACTTCATTTGGAAAAGAGCAATGTTAAGGTTTTTTAAGAAAATGGATTGTATCTAACCCTTGGCAAGCCTATGGAAATCAGCACTCAGTGGAATGAATAATATGAATCCTAGTTTCAGGACTTGCTTTAGGCAAAATATGTCAAGCAGGCAATCTCGCCTTGCCTCCCCAGAGACCAGGGTGAGAATCTGACAGGGTAGAAACCAGAAAGCACATTACCCTCAAACTGAAATATTGTTTAGGCCCAGCCATTTCCTATTCTCTTTAAGAAAACTGAGACCCACACACTGCGTGACAGTTAATTCCTTTCAAATAAATTTGTTTTTGTACAGATCCAGTGGTAAAGAAAAGATTAATCTTCAAGCAAAATACCAAGAAAAAGCATAAACATGCTTTTTTTTCCCTACCTGTTGTAATGAATTAAACATTCCTTTTTGAGGTAGAACAAAGTCTTAGCTGCTTTTGAATGGCCTGGAGCTAATACAGTGACATACACTCAATTTTTTTTTCCATTTAACTGATTTATTACAGTTCTTCAGCATAACCAGGAACCCATTTCAAATTAAATCATTTCACTACTGTCAGAACTAGAATTTACCAAACAATATTTGAAATTCAAAAAAAAATATTGAGAATGAATCCTTAATGACTTATTATACTTTTTTTTTTAAACAGAAACTTTATATGATGAAGCAAAGGATCTCTTAGGGGCGTTGCATGCAATTAATCATATACACTTGGTTTCTGGGAAAATAAATCTATGTGGTTTTTAAAATTATAGAACTAAGGAGTCTTTTTGAAATCATGTGCCAAGGTAATTAAAATTTAAATTTGCAAGTAGAATACACAAGACTTTTGCATACTAAATCTGCCTATTTTGCATGTAGTTATATAAGGCAAAGCCTTCAACATTTTTATGCTGGCAAATATCTAATCTTTGAGATTCCCCTTTTATGCAGAAGGATTTTTTTATAATCTAAGAATACTATACTATATCATAGGCATGTGTTAGCTCCAAAATCAAACTGAAATTAAGCCCGTGGCTTAATTATTTGTACTTACTTACATAAGTCTTATATTACCAATCATTTAGTGAGCATTTTGATTCTACATTTTGTCTTTTTTTTAAATTTTTCTGGTTACTCAGGCAGACAACATTATTGGCTATTAATTACATATTGGCTAATTTACTAAAAAAATAAATATCTATTTAGTATAAGACTTGAACAAATGTAAGTATATTTGAAACTGTAGGAAATGGAGACATTTGGCTTTTGATTGAGGAGTTCTGAGAGAGTAGAAAAAGAATGGAAGTTTACTCAAGCACATACCATTCAAATCTGAGATCTATGCTATTGGCAATTGGCCAGTTTGAGACTTGATTTTCTTATCTGTAAAATGGGGCAATAATATAGACCTTGCAGATTCAACCAGATTGAAAGTCCTTATCAGGTAAAGGAAAAAACACATATGATTAATTGTTCAATGAATTGATAATTTCTTTCTTTTTTGTCTCCTGATGTCTACATAATGGAAGTTTGACAAGAAGTGACTTGGATTCACATGCTTTCTATTTGAGAGAAAATTTTCTTTGGTTGTTGAATAGATACTTGGGAATATTTTATTTTATCAATAGAATACAGAACATCTCAGCTTTATTGGATTCTTTATTTTGGTCTCAAGTAGACTCTAATTACAAAATCCTGGCGCTTTAAATCCAGTAATCTTGCATTGCTTGACACTGAAATTACAAGATCACCACTCTCACAGTTCACTACAATTATTGGAATAAAATCAACTATTTCTCTGCTTTGATGTCAGAATTAAATATCTACAAATTCTCTGACAAACTCAGTCAGTTTATGTTCAGATAAGTACTAGAGAGGCATAGTGGTACCTAAAACAAGTGGAACCAGGCATCCAAAAAGTGGGTTTCCTTCCCATCCTCAAATTGTCTTGGATTTGCAGTTTCTTTATCTACAATAAAGTCCTCCAGCCTGTCTACCTTACACAGTTATTAAGAATATAAAATATGAAAACACTACAATTTTTAAAGAGCTAAACAGAAAGGTAAAAAAGTATTTGATTTCAGCAAATTCAGTATGAAAGTTTACTATTAGAGAATGTGTGCATCTATTCCTATTCCACAAGAGAAACCAGTACCATGTTTGGCCTGTATGGCCAAAATATCCACAAAAACTATACTTTGTTAAAAAAAAAAACAGAAGGAAATGAATATTTCCTTGTAGAGACACATTTACCTTGCAAAGAAAGTAAGAGTAAAGCAAAATGAAGGAGAAGATTTATGACAAAAGGGTAGGGTACAAAATGAGCCTTGAAGGAGCAAACTGAGACAAATTCAGCTACTTTGTCAAGTACTGACCTTGGTTATTAGGACACCAGATTAGGAAAATTTGATTTTACCACTGAAATGGTCATCACTGCCTTCCTTGCCAGGAGTAAAGAGGTCATTAGTGTCCCTGGGGAGTATAGTGAAACCAATCCTCAACAGACTCTGAGAGATGACTGTGTGTGTGTGTCTGTGTGTGTGTGTGTGTGTGTGTGTGTGTTGGGGGGGAGGAATCATTCCTGCAATTGATCCTGTTGACTACAAGACCTTAAGGAACAAGAGAGCACATGAGTGAGCATGCACACACACACACACACACACACATACAGAGCACATCATCTGCCTACTGATACTATTTGAATTTCTCTTTTCTTTCTTCCTTTTCTCTTCAAGACATATGTTTAATAGATAATAGATAGAAATAATAATTGGCTTCTCTTTATGGAGAATGACTGTATGTAAACTTTAACCAAAATAAGGAGATGATGAGCACTGAACTTTCTAAGTAGTGCTAACACAAATTCACAGATATATCCCTGTGGCCAACAAGAGTGATTTTATGTTCCTCTTCCCCATCCAAAATTCTAATTGAAGTGGTCAGATGACTGCAATACGATCAGTTTGACATTTTAAACTGTATTTACACGAATTAGTTTTAAAAATTCTCAGTTTTTCAACTGACTATATAGTAGATATTTCACATAAGGATGAATATTTTTAAATATCTTTTACAATATTTTAGGGACACTAAATCTGTTTTGAAAATTAACTTGGTCAGAAGTATTCAGGACTATTTAATAAGTAAATGGACAATGACATGTTTTGATACAAAGCCAAACAGCCAAAAGAGTGATTTCTTTCCTCACTTAAAACCACTGCCATATACACTTCATTCTTGTTAAATGTCTATGCCCACCCTCTGCTTTGGTGTATTGACAAGAATGCTAAAAAAATACAACTAGCATATAGATCAACATCGACCCTCCTAAATGTTCTGAAACTTCTTCCAAAAACATGCACACATTGCAAAACCCTATGCATTTCTAATTTACTACAGTTCAAATGCTGGGCTATATATTCTTGGTTCTGGTCAAACACTATGGAAATATTTAATGGTAAAGATAAACCAAGCATTTCTAGCCTGTCACTTTCAACTGAGATCGATACAGTGTAATGATGATTTAGGATGCTTCTTAGTTTAACTTAAGTAATTTTCCCTTTTCTACTTTGAGATTGTAAATCTGACTAATTGCTTCACACTCTCTAGAACTGCTTCTTCTAGCTAAGTATAATTGCTATGTCTGGATTCTCCTTTGCCTCAAGTCATTTTATGGAGGGCTTACCTACCAATCTCATTATACTTCCAACCCATGCATCTGGCTTTGTGCTGTTATTTACCTACTTCAGTATACTTGATAAATTAAATCCAGGCCTTGTTAAATTTACTCCTTTAAGGCACAAATATCACAAGTTAGTATGGATTAAATTAAACTAATAGGCATTTTGCTTCTTCCACAGTGGCAGAGACATTCGTTGACTTCAATTTGACCATGGAAATACCAAGCCAAAGGAAAAGGAATAAGGCAATTTGTGAAATAGACGAATTTGGAGAAAGACTTTTCCAGGATAATTTTGGAAGTGGAAAAGTGAATATATCCTATCATTAGTTAATCATCCCTTAACTATAAAAGTAGAATGCATGGACAATAACAAAGAAAACAAGATAAGAGTGGTAAAGAAGTTAAGAATAATTGCCATTTTGTGCGAGCACTCAATTGTAAAGAGTTATTTTGATGGGCACATAGAATTGTCCTTTTTAGTTTTTTTTTTTTTTTTTTTTCCATTTGGACTGAATTATTTTGATCCCCTTAAGAAGAGCACTCCAGTTTGATGAACTTTTCTGTTGTTTTGCTCTTGTTCTCACAGCTGGAAAGAAGGACAATCCCCTGGCTCTCTGTCACATACCTGATTTCTTTGAAGTTTGTTTGGTTGCTGGTTCCCTAGGAAGATTTTATCTCTTGACTGTTTCTCTCAGGTGAAGCCTTTGAGCAAATTCATTTGCATCAGCACTGAGGTGTCACTCACCTGGAACAGTCCAAGGGGTTAAAAAAAAAAAAGTTCTCATCTCTCTTGCTCTATCTTTGGAGCATTTCTCTGTAGAAAATGTGCTGACCTAAGAGCATGTGCTGCAAGAATGCACTCTTTAGAACATGGTGGGAAAGGTTGAAGTCAGCTCTGAGATTTGAATGTTAACTAAAGCACAGCCTTTTGCAGGGAAAACTGTCCCTCCAATCAAAGCTTTGGGACATGATGTAGACATTTTGGTTTTCCTACAAAGACCTCTTAGATGCTAACAAAAATGGACGTTTCTATATGGGTTAGTGTCAATTCAGGGGAAAAAAAATAGAACCAAAAAATTTTAAGAATATTTTCAAAAATATAAAATGTGATCTCTCAGAAATGCATTTCCCTATAACCTTTAGTTGGGAGGTTCCTTGATGGATGGGAAACCAGAGAACAAACAGTTCTTTGTCCATAGTAATTTCATACTGCTAGCTAAAAAATTAATCCAACAACTTACTTTAAAGTCACTTAAAATGGTAAAACTTGTGGATCTTACTGTTTGGGTGGGTTAATAACTTAGGAGTGGCTTACTTGAGTGGTTTTGGCTCCAGTTTCCTGACAAGGTGACATTGGCCAGAGCTGCAGGTCTGGAGAGCGTTGACTGGAGCTAAAGCATCCCTTTCCAAAATGGCTGACCCACGTGCCCATTAACAGACGGCTAACACTCACGTAGCCCTTGGCAGAAACCCCTTGCTGTTTTGACAGGATCTCTCAGTTTCTTGCCACATGGACTGCTCCACAGGATTTCTTTATGTCCTCATGGCATGGCAGCTGGTTTTTCCCAGAGTAAGAAGAAGGTCACAATGCCTTCTGCCTCAAATGTCACACTCTGTCACTTCTACCACTTTCTATTTGTTAAAAATGAGTCACTAAGTCCAGTCCGGACTCAAAGGAATGAAGTGTAGGGGTCTAATGTTTAAAAGGTCACACTTAATTCACCTACAATGAACGTACTTCTCACCCACTAATATTCTGACAATATTGTACTTGTAATGGACAGATTTTAAGATGCTCTCCATGGTCTGACTTTCTGATGTTCATGCCTTTGTGTAATCCTCTTCCCTTAGAGTGGACAGAACTGTTACTTGTTTCTAACCAATAAAACATGGGCTAGAATGTACACAATTATCTAGGAGTATGGCACCTTTCTTGCTAGGTCCCTCTCTATCTCTGTCTCTGTCTCTGAAGAAGCTAACAGACATAAATCCTACTGCTCCAAGGAAATGGATTCTGCCAAAACCTGAGTAAGCTTGAAAGCAAATCCTTCCCCGGTTGAGCCTCCAGATGAAAATCCAGCTTTGGATGACAGCTTCACTGCAACCTTACATAGGGTCCATCTAAGCTATTCTTGGCCTTCTGCAACACACTTTGAGATAATGAAAGTGTATTGGGTTAAGCCACAGACCATGGTAATTGTTATGCAGCATAAAAAAATAAATGCAATATTGAATCCTGAAAAGCCAAGTATGAGTTAGTTGTACTTAGAAATAAGCTTTTTCTCATCCAGAGTATCAATATCCTCATCTATTAATCAAGGGGGTAATATTAATATTATGAAGGGTGCTCGAATTATTTTATGTCATGAAATATTACATGAGAAGTTAATATGCAAAACAGCTAAAATGATCTCTTCTTATTAAGTAGAGGGGAAAGGTCCTCAAATATCTACTCTCCCACCTTAGAAAATAAGAGTTAAAAGAAGTGTGGATTGAGTATTTGGGGACTAGATCGCTTTTAAATTATCCAAATTCTTCTAGCCTAAACTGGTTATAATTTTTTGAGAGACCCAAAAGAGAGAGTAAAATGAGGAAGGGTTATACACACTCACTTACAAGGTAGACAAGGAAAAGTCCAGGCAGAGGCTATAGAGTTTCTTTTGTCACTGGATGGCTGGAACATACTGTTGCCCATCTTTTTCCTCTTGGGCATGTCTCTTTGAAGTGTAGGGCAGAGAAAAATAGTAGACTATTTATTCTTCATTATATTGACTTACAAATAAATTGTATATCAAGGTCCTATGGAGTACCATATACCATTAAACACAGATCAATCGAAACCCATCAGTGAGAAGACATGTTGGCTGCATGTGCATATATGTGGGGGCACACGTGTGTGAACATGCTTGTTTAAGCAGAGGGATTGATAGTATGGATAACTGGCTTACTAAATTTCACCAATGTCCCAATTTTTTACTCTTCCCTACTTCCACACTTTCTCTAAGGGAGTTTGTAATTTCTTTAAAAGTGGAGCATATTCTCTTGCCTCTCAAATTTTGGGCTTGGCCATATGTAACTTACTTTGACTAATATCAATTGGGCAGAAAAAAAGAGTATGCCAGTTTAAACAGCAAAGATAAGATACTTTACACATGTTCTCTTGTTCTCCTTGGGCCTCTGTCAAACTCTCATGTGAAGATTATACTCCTAGTAACCAGTTGGTCCAGGAGGATGAGAGACACAGGGTAGAACCAACCCAGACAACCCAAAGACCTTTGGATGGAAATAAAGATAGTCAAGCTGCCAGCCTGGTCACCTGAGACAGCCTAAATCCACCAAGTCTACCAATTCACACATCCTTTAGAATAACTGATTACTCTTTCAAGTCACAGACAATGCAGCGACAGAAGAAAAGAAGAAAGTCATATGCTGAGTTTGCTAGGTTCTATGGTAAGAACAAAACTTCTTTCCATAAAATTGTGAAGAGGAAAAAAAGAAATTTGTTCTAGTTTTGCTGTCACACCTCAGACTGCAAAAGTTATAGCCATAGTGCATGTTAAGTACTTAGTTAAAATGAGAAGGCATTAAATTTGTGTGTGGAAGACATGTACAGAAAACACATTCCAATTGTTATAAATATTCTATTTTATTGTTGTTGTTAATCACTTACTCTGCCGAATTTATAGATTACACTTTATGTATATATAAGGAAAAGCAGTATATATAGTGCTATCAAGGGTTTCAGGAATCTATAGGGGGTCTTGAAATATATCCTTTGCAGATAAGTTGCAACTAGTATATTAGAAATCTTGAAAGGCCAAGAAAAATATAAAATTGATATTATAAATATAATAAAGTAAAAACACCAAAGTATCCCACATAGCTAATACATTTATCTTTACAAAAATATTACTATCAAACAGGAGGTTTTAGGATCTGCACTCTGTTGGGGAATACATGTTTATTATTGCTATGTCTTCCAGGTGGATTGACCCTTTGTTATTATGTGTACTCCTTTCTATCTTTAGTAATTTTCTTGCTCTGAATGCTATTTACATAATATTAATATAGCCACATTTGCCTTCTTTTAATTAATATTTGTATGGTGTATATTTTTCCATTGTTTTATTTCAATCTACCTACATCATTATGCACATATGTTTTATTTCAATCTACCTACATCAGTGAATTTCTTGTGGACAGACAGAATATAGTTTGGTTTTTTTGAGTGTTTATTTGGTTTTGTTACTGGATATTGAACCCAGGGATGCTTTACCTCTATGTGACATTCCTTTTTTTAATGAGACAGGGCCTCACTAAATTGCTTTTGAGTCTCACCAAGTTGCTAAGATTGGCTTTGAACTTGGGAACCTGCCTCAACTTCCTGAGCCACTACAGGGATTACAGGTATTTGCTATCACTTCCATTAATTTGCTACATTCTTTGCCCGCTCTGTAAAACTCTATTTTTTAATTAATTCTTTCAAATTATTCAGTTATTGAAACAATTGATAAATTAGGGTTTATTTGCCATTTTATCTTTTTTTATTGTTTTGTTTTTCTCTTTGTTTCTGTATTCTTTTTCCTAACCTTCCTGTGGTTTATTAAAACATATTTTAGAATTCAACTTTGACTTATCTATAGTATCTTTAAATATATCTAAAAGACGCTTTTTACAGCTGCATAGAATCCCATTATGTGGTTGTAGCATAATTTAATCAGCCTATATTTTATTCTTCCCTCCTAAACACAGCCTCACTGAATTTATCTGACATCTCTGACTTCAGACTTTTTCAATTATGATATTCACTATATTAAAGGTTTTCTTTTCCAAAATAGTATTTACAGTTTTCACCAAAAAAAGTGATGATTGTTCTTCAAAAGTCACATCCTCCTTGACCCTTAATTTGCTGCTCATGTTCAATGTAGCTTATACAAATGTACTTGTATTTTGTCAGGTCATATTCATTGTAAAATAAAACCATATTAAAAGCAATGCAGAATTATCTTGCCTCAGACAGCAGTCTCTATTATTGCCATGCTTTGGATGTTAGGTATCCTCCAAAAGCTCATGTGCAATGCAAGAATCATTCAGAGATGGGATGGGTGGACTGTGAGAGTTGTAACATAACAATGGATTAATCTATCGGTTGTGAATTAACTGGGCAGTAATTCCAGGCAGGTGGGAAGTGGTCTGAAGAAAGTTGGTCACTAGGGGTGTACCTTTGGGGTTTATATGTTGTCCCTTTTCAGCAATGCTCTCTCTTCTTCCTATTGCCATGTCCTGAGCTGCTTTCCTCCACCATACCCTTCCACCATGATATTCTGACCCACCTCAGGCCCAAAGCAATGGAATTAGCCATCAATAGACTGACACCTCTGAAACCCTGAACCAAAATTAACTTTTCCTCCTCTGCATTGTTCTTGTCAGGTTTTTTGGTCACAAAAATGCAAACTTCACCAAAACAATTATGGAATCTCTGAAATGCCTCCAGACATATGCCTCATCTGCCTATTAGCACATTCTCTCAGTGATAATATGGCAGAACAATTTTTCTCTTTGTTTTTAGCTCTAGCTTCCTGAGACAACATGGCAGATATGTCTGATACCCACTGGGCCATTTAAATGATTCTTAATGTTGCTGATACTATTTCTCCTGAAGAGATTTTTCTGTGCAATGTCATCACACTGTGTTTTACTAGGAATAGTACTATTTCTATATAACATACTAGAAATAGAATTACTAATTTCTCATTGAGGAATTAAGGAATTAAGTATGTGGCTATGGAGGGTAAGATTTAGTTTACAATTTTCAGGTTAACTATTCATACTTAACTAATTTGTTAAGCATAGTTTATTTCTGATTAATTAATTAATCGATTTAAATATCATAATTCCTGTATCTTAACCTGTGAGTTGCATGGTCAAAATCTAAATTTTCATATCACTGTTTTCACTCAATATAGCAGACCTATGAGTCGTTCATAACCAGATATTTAATTGGTCAAACCAATTAATCAGCAATCATCTGCTAAGATATTTAGAAAACATAGACTCAGTCAAGGAGAAATAGATTCAATGGTCCTGTATTATAGTTATACTCTATCATCAGAAAGAAGCAGATGCATTATTACATTTCCTTTAAATTGGTGAGAAGTCAGTATTCAAACCATTAAATAAGGTGTTAACACTCTAATTCAAAATTCTTCAGCTTAAGGGCATTGAATTGAATCTCCTAAAAGTGTAAAAGATTTTTTTCCAGGTAATTTTCTATTCCATTACCATATGTGATGCACAAGAGTGTAGCTACACATCAAGTCAGCTTTTGGGCTGATAGGTTTTTACTCAGTATTTATAGAGCATATTTTTCTACGTTGTAAGGCACAGCGCATCATGCAGATCTTCTTAAAATTTATTATTATGACTTCCCCACAAGAGTCACATCTTTCTTAACTACGAGAAAACCAGAGCACAATTTGACCTTTTGACCCAGAGAATCAATAGAGGCAAGCTTCTTAACCAAGAAGTGCAATATGCCATGTATTTCCCCCATAAAGCCTCACCGTACCGCCGTCATTGTATCATTCTTCTAGAATAATGAGTCTCCTACAAACTTACATTTTCCGGGTAACTGGCATTAATATGATGCCTGACGAGAAGAAATAGCAGATTTGTAGCAACCTAAATAAGTTTTTATTGGTTTAAAAACAGCCATACAATTTGCATGTGACACTTAACTACAGACATCATTCAAACATGCGGACAATGGTTAAATGTTCAGGCTCCCACCTGCAGTTTCACACCCAGGTTTAACATCCTGGCTTGGCCAAATGTTAGGTGTTTGAACATAGGCAATTTACTTATTTATTATACCTCAGTTTCCTCATCTGTAAAAATTGGAGCTGTCTTAAATATGAACACTCATATGGTTGTGAGGTTACTAAATAGGATAATTCACATGAAGAGCTTAACAGAATTCCTAGCACAAAATAAATGAGAAGATTAACATTGAATATTATTATTATATCTACAGGCTAATGTACAGTCTGACTAGCTAGCACATGTTCACTATAAGTGTACCAGAACATGTAGGCAAACATTATTTTAGGAACCAGGAAAGGGAAAAGTAGAAATAAATAAACTTCTAAATGCTGAAAGTCATGCAAGATCTGTTCTTGCTTTATTGGCTTTGGAATAGATGTTACAAAAAAATGTAATATTCAAGAGCCCACATCAACTATAAAGGAAGAGAAAATACTCATTCCATCTTTATAAATAGACAGATAATTCCAGGGAATGAAACCATGCAATAAACACTAAAGTAAGCTTTAGAAGCAAACATGCAAATCTTCATTTTCAAGTTAACATTTTTCAAAAGTGCATCATTTTATTTTCATCCTTTGAAATAGAATGTACCAAGTAAATTTAAAATGTGCCTCGTTTCTGCCTCTCTAGATGCCATGACATTTGCTTTCTGAGCCACTTCTTGAGTTAAAGAAATAAAACATGCACATGGCTTTGCAGAGCTCCAAATCACATTGTCTCTTTAAATTAACACCCATCTCTCCAGCAGAGGGAGCAAAGAAGTTTTTGTATTTTCACTTCTATAAAAATGAACTTCTCTGACTTACAATGTGCTTTGGAACATTTTGAATAAGAAGCTGTATTAAAGAATAAATTGATACTAAAAATGCATTCAAGCAAACTCAATAGCGTATATTAAGTGTTCATAAAGTACTCACAGATGTAGCTTCCATAGTTTTCATATTTCTAGAGGTACTCTGTGAGAATTTACATATAAATATCAGCCAAAGCAAAATTCTTTTAATTGTCTGAAATATTAAAATATACACAGTGTATTTTTAACAATTAACTTCTAGAATTTGTGTGTGGGGTGGTCTTTCTGGTTTTGTTTTTATCTGATTTTTAGAAAACTAATACTAGAACATGCCAACCAAAGGGTGGGAAAAGATGGTTACATTATGGGGTGTGCTGTGCTTGTGAATTAATTTGTGGTGTGATTTCTAATTCACTTTAGAACAAATCATGGTTTGACTGTTCAGGCATCCAAATTATTTCCCTTACATGTAGCCCCAAATCATTTCAATCATTTTTGAATAGGCTTAAACTTTGCAGTTAATATGATTTAAAAAAAAAACTCCAGAGTTTTTAATCTTCCCTTATCTAGATTTGCTTTCAGTGTTAGAAATAATGAATTAATAGTCTTAAGAATTAATGACTATTTGTTCTGAGAGATCCCACTAAGACCTGAAAGTTTATTATAGACTTTTTGCATTAATTTCTATTTTCAAAGGAGAGCCTCTTTAATGTGCATTTAGTGCATTTAGCATTTATAAATTCTTAATATGTATCCTGGAATTAGGACTTATTTGCCAAAATTCTAAAGTCAAATATTATACACACCTACACACACACACACACACACACACACACACATACACACACGGAGTCATGTGTCACTTAATAACTCAGAAATATCCTGAGAAATGCATCATTGGGTGATTTTTTCATGACATGAACACCATAGGGAGTATTTACAGAAACTAAAGTGGCTGAGATATCACTTGCTCATATCTTATGGGACCACCTTCATATATGCAGTCCATTGTTGATAGAAATGTCTTTCAGTGCACAATTATGTTCATATAAAATTAATTATTATATAATAACAATTTTGTAAGTATAATTTTCAAATATGTCTTTGATTCTAATATTTTTAACAGTATTTGAAGACATTAAGAAAGTTTCCTACTGTTGCTGAGATATGTTTAACCAAAGCAACTCAAAGATGCAAACGGTCTTGAATGCTGATGTGCTTTTTACATCTATTTTTTTTTATTTTTTGCATTACAATTCTTAATACACCTTTATACCACAATTTGTGGGGAAGAGGAAGAACACATAATTAGTTCAATACTCCAGTCTGAGACCATCCTTCAACATGGCAGAAGTATTTAATATAATGGAAAATTGTCTTAAGTTTTACTGGGCCCTAGTTCCTTATTTTTTTTTTTTTATTTTTCAGAGATGACTTCCATTAACTTTTCCCATTATCTGGGAAATTCTTTCCCAATTCCAAATATTTATAGAGAACTCTGGTGATGATGTCAATATTATGTCCCTTGCCTCATGACTGCTGTCTTCTTTATGCTGAAGACAATACACAAAGCAAACAAATGGTTCTTTTCTCCACATCATGCTTCCAGAACAAGCCAGAAATGAGATGAGCCCTGAACCCTCTATCTTTTCACCACTAATTTCAAAATTGTCAAACACTTTGTTTCCACCTCACAAATTTCCAGAATGTTCCATTATATTCTTTTTTTTTCTATTCTATTCTATTCTATTATTTTTCTATTAAATTATCTTAGGGCTATGGTCTCTCAATTCAGGCAACTAAAATGGCCTACAGCCGGACTCATTCCAGTCAACTCTGCATACTACAGTCAAATGTAGTTCATTAAAATGCAAATCTCATCATTTGTATCCTGTTTCAATCATTCAATGATTTCTAACTGCCTTTAGTACAAATCTAAACTTTTTCACATGGCTTATAGGAACCTTATTAATTTGGACCTGCCTAATTTTCCAGTTTGTTTTTCTGCCCCTGTTGTATTCTCTAAGCAAAAGGATCATTTATTTCAAACTTTAATCTTCTTTTCAATTTTATTAACACTTAACCCAAGTCAGGGTTCCTCAATCTTGGCATTGATGAATTTTCTGGTGAATATTTTTTCATCTTGGAGAGATTTCCTGGGCATGGTAGGATATTAGCAGCATCCCTAGAGTCTTCCTGACCGAACACCCGTTGTAATAACCAAAAGTGACTCCAGATTTTGCCAACATCATCTCCTATTGAACCAACCCAATTCCTCCAATTCCTGGTTCTATATACCAAATATGACAAGAATTTTAAATGTTTAGACAGAGTCTCTCCCTTCCTTTTTCTCCCTCCCATCAGCAATCCAGCAGTAAATCACTGACAGTATACATCAGCGGCAAGATTATGAAACACCCAGGTTGCTTCTTATACTTCATGAAACTTTAGACTTTTCCCCTAAGATAATTCACCACCACTATGGATATATTCTAACCAAGAAGATAAAACCCAGAATAGGTAACTGGTTTCCCTTCTTTTAGGGCATAACCGTGACCATATACACTTTTCATGAGCTGCAAAGAATTCTGGGAAATATAAACTTTAGATTTTATTATAAAAATATAACATTAATAAAAATAAATAAATGAACAAATAAACAACATGGAGAAAATGCAAATCAGGAACTACTAGCATTTTTTTTCCCACAACCTGTCCCTTTGGCCACCAAACTATCTGTTGTTTACCTTTCTTTACATATTGAAAATATATTTACAACTTACCCACAGGAAAATAAAAACAAGATCCCAGACAGCTACTGTAGGCAAATTAAAGCCTTGGCTCTCTGGAACACTCCCTCTCCATATTTTTTATGTACTGCTTCTCTTGACCAGGTAATTGAAACAAGAGGAGAGTTACCTGGTCGCATCACCATTTATACACACATACTCATGAATTCCACACCAGACAATGTTGTCTGGATAGACTCTAGTTTGTAGGAATAATCAATTCAGAAAGACTTCTGTCCTGCCCTGACAGGGCTTACTTCTTGGCTGGGTAAATCCAGCTATCACGCCCTGCTGGAAGTAAAACTAGACCCTTAATTTTATTTCCAGAAGCTACTTCTTTGTCCTTGTTCTCTGACATTACATCATAATGGCAAAGAGAAAGAAAAGTGTTATTCTTAGGGGCTACACTTTTGCAGCCTTTTACCTGCTATGGTGCTTTAGGTTTCTGAGTTGCAATTATTATTGGATTTTCTAGGTCAGGTATGTGGTTTCTTAGTTGATAGTAAATTTCTTGTGTTGGCATCTATTAGTAATATTTCTTGAAGCTTCAAGCATGTAAATTTTTACTTATTAGTCACTTTACTGTTCCAATCCCTTTCTCTCAGTTCAATTGTGGTTTCCTTCAACATCTGAAGGGATCAATTCACGAGGAGGGCATCCTACTGAAGCTATTTCCTCAGAGTCACCCTTTCTAGCTGTTTCAACGGAGGCTAAGAGGCAGATGTTAATAGTTAATTTTTTCCTTCATCTCTGCAAAGTGCTAATTACTAGACTCCTCACTCAACATAGAAGATGAAATCATTGTGGATTTTTTTTTTTGTCTCCACCAGTGTTTTAGTCCATTTTCCACTGGTATAATGAAATACTGAAGGTTGGGTAATTTGTAGAGAAAAAAAAAGGTTTATTTGCCTCATGGTTGTGGAGGATCTAGAGCAATGCACTAGCAGCTACCTGTATCTGCTGAGGATTTCATGGAAGATGGCATCACAGGAAGGAACCTGTACAGGAGGGAGAGAGCACATAGGGAGACAGTAAGCCAAAAAGAAGGGAGAGGCCAATGTTCACTTCCTACTAGGTTCAGCTGCTTGATGGTTCACCACCTCTCAACATCACTACACTGAGGACCCAGCTCCCAATGGATAAATTTTCATGGGGACAAGTTCAAACCATATTTGAACCATAGCAACCAGCATCTAACATTGAGGATGACTCTTACCAAGTGTTCAGTAAATGGTTTTCATGTACTTTAAGCTAATTATACAAGATTTGTGGAAAGGACCACATGGGTTGCAGGCTTGGTGTAAGATATTCAAAGAAGAGATCACCATGGCTGCAATTGCTAAGAAAACAATCCTATAGGGAAGGTAGGATTAATGCAGACCTTTCCATGTTCAGAATTTTCTTTTAAACTCCAGTTGCATTATTTAATCTTCAGATTAATCAACTGCCAGTGTTTACAAATGACAAAACAGAACTTCAATAAGAAGTAGAGGCTGGATTCAAATCCATCTCTTCCATCTGTCAATATCTTTGTTCTTCCCATTCTCTATAACTGTCTCTTATCACTTACACAGGCCAAGAAAAGTAAAGGAATATATTCTCATCACAGGAAGAAAGCCATGGGCAGATAGTGCAGAGAAAGAAAGAAGAATGTTTGGAAGAGAATTATGCATTTAGGTAAGCTTGCATAGAGAGAATGGGGGGGTTATATAGAAAAAGATAATACTGAGATGTTAAACCGAAAGAACCTTCACATCAAAAGATATTTTGAGTAGTTTGATAACTAATGAGGCTCCATTGTGTTGAATTCCAATACAGAGCAAGTCTTCATTTTACAGAAAGAAATTTTAATGTGTACTTTCTCCCTTTTATGAGAGAGTTATTGTTTGAATTTCTAGAATAATAGTTTGCTATTATTTTTTACTACATTGGAGGAAAAGTTGAAATTCCCTTCTTTTACAAAAATGATTCATAGTGTTTAATGTTTATTTTTTATTCATTTATTGTTTCTGCCACAAGTAACAATGAAGTAAATAATATTTTGATTTTCCTTGAGAATTGTTTAGGAAAATTTATTTTATTCAATCTTAAATGATGGACTTGTGTCTTGTGTTTTCTTTGAATGTCTTTATCTAACATAGGAAACACAAATGAGTTGATTGCTTGGGTACCCATTTTAACAAGCTGGCTTCATTGTTAGTGATTCATTATCATTGAGGAGTTTCAAAAGAAAAAAAAGGGGGTATTTGAGGGTCACTTAATTAGATAAATGGATCTTGGTAATTAGGCTTTTTTGGAAAGATAATGTATTTGTCAAATGAATTTAGGCAAGTTTATTTAATAAATATCCTCTGGAGATCTTGGTTCCTCTTGTATTTAATTGTGATGGGTTTCTATACATATCCTGAGGATATTAGGGAATTTCCTGTTCTGTTAATGGGCTGCTCCAAATTCTCTCTTAGTTTCAGAAATGACAGAGATCTCATCCCAGCTTTAATGACTATTTAAAGAATACTGACTGAAGTAGGTGATTAGCAACAGGAAATAGGGTTTATGTAATTGAAATTTATCTTGGGCCAAAAAAGACAGCAAAAGGAGACAAAAAAAAAGGTTGTAAGGCCTAACAGTTTTTTACTGGCTCTTGGATATTGAAGACTAAAAAGTTATCTCTGCTCTTAAATCAGTGCTACTCTGACTTCAATTGAATCTCCATTTCAACTTACAGCTTTTGGTACTTGTTCATATAGAAAAGATAATCACTAATCTTGCATCCCAAGTAGACTAGTAAAAGATAATTTTATCATGCATCCCAAACTTAACCAGTAAAATTACTAACCAATATATAAACCTTACATATAATCTAAATATAAACCTACATATAAGCCAATTTACAAAATATATCAAAAGGATGTATTGGTATTTTTCATGAGTCAAGCAATCAAATGATAGCACATATTCACATACAGCACTTCTCCAAGGAATACCAATTATTTAAAAATATATACAACTAACAAATGTGTTTTATTTTTATATGCACAGTTATAAGTCAAATTGCAGAGCTAAATTTTGGCCAATAGGAGGATGATGAAAATTTTTATGATCTAAAAATGGAAAATAAAACACAATAAAGTAGCAAGGTTTATTATGTGGATAATAGCATGAGAATAATTTCAGACTTGATTCAAATCAAATCCAACTCAGAAAAAGACAATGCATGTAAAACCAATTGATGCACTTTATAGCCTTCACAAACTTGAATTAAATGTCTTAAATCTTGTTCAGGTTCAAGCAGGCACATATAAATAGACAAAACAATATATAAAGTAATATATGAGGAGCTATCATTACTTTTATTTCTCAAATTCAATCAGACAGATCCTTTGATGATCGTTCTGGCAAAGATGAAAAGTAGGACACAACTTCTGTAGCAATTGATGTAATAAAAATAGCGATTCAAGAATTTTTCTCGTGTGATGTCACTGAGCTCCTTTGAAGGAAAAGTGAAGGCTAAAGGAACTAGCTCGGATTCTCCCAGCAAAATGCAGAAATGGAGATGGCAGATGTCAGGCAGACAGGCAGGCAAGCAGCCTGCAGTAATGGGGGAAGGAGAGCTGGAGCATGTGTCAGGCCTGAGTCCTCCACTCTAGTTTATAGGTCATGACTTTGGATAAATTATTAAATTTCTCACAGCCTCAACTTCTTAATCTTCACCAAATTAAAGGGACATGCAAAGAACATAAGTTAACATGGCCTCCTTAGCTAAGCCTGCCCTGTATGCCACAAAGTAGCACCAAGAAAACAAAAATCTTGTTAGTGAAGCTAAACTATTTATTCAACTCAAGATTCTTAGCAGTATCTCAAAAAGGGAAGCAAGAAAGAGATATTTATAGGGTCCTGGGACCCTTGCTGAGTGACATCAAGGCACAGAGGTGCTAAGAACGGGTAGTTTGTTTGGATTGTTCAAACCTATCAGTGAGATGATCTTGAAGGGAGTCCTGTGGGGCAAACTGTTAGTTTTGATAAGTTAGCTGTGCAGCTCTTTTGCCGTCTTATCTTCCAGGAGGGAATATTTCAGGAGTATGCAAGTAAATTATTATTGCTTGGTCCCAGTACTATTTAGTATAGAGACAGAGAATTATGTTGGTTTCAATTATTAGGTCTCACTTGCTGTTTCCCCCTCAGGAATAAAGATAGTATCTTTAAAAGAAAATTGCCATCCTCATGCATTAAATAGTAACTCCATAGAAAATTAACTTAAGAGTATATAACAATGGTGTCTTGCTTTGAAAGCAAGGCTTCCTGTAATTCTCTAATATACTCTTGAAATTGTGGAAGAGTTCTACATTTTTTGTTTCCTATTTTATTATGTTTTATCTTAATATATTCCTTCTAATGTCCTTTTCCTTATTTTTTTTTAATTTCTTGTGCTAAATGATTAATTTCATAGGCATGGATTCCTTTTTGTTTATTATTGTAAGTATTTTCAACAATAGATTTTTTTCCTGTGGATACTGATTTAGCTGTATATAAGTCATCATATACAGCATCTTTATTAATTGTATTTTTCAGATTGTATACATTTAGATTTCTTATGACTCAAAATTTGTTTAAAAGAGTTGTTCAATTATCCCATGGCATGGTTGCATTTAAAAAACAAAACAAAAAAAAAAAAACTCTTGTTGACCATATTTTACTATTTTACATTTATTATTGTTATTTTTAGTATAAAGCATATTGTGATCAGATGATGGGGAGGTGGATTTAAAATTGTTAAATCTTGGTGAATTTAGCAACGTTTCTTTGGAACCTAATATATGGGCAATTTGTATTAAGGTTTCAAGAATACCAATATTTCCATTGCCTACATTGTTGTTATTCGTAATTTTACTTGTATCTTTTCAGACTTATTTATCTGTGATGGAAAGATAGCATCAACTAAAGACTCCTAACAACACTGTTTCTGGCTCTTCTACCTTAAAGTTCTACAAGGTGTAGCTACGTAAGTGTTGCTGCTATTCGTCACACACCTACCACATGTTCATTTTGGATATTACCCTTCATTATGATGAAAGGGACTTTCTTTTTTGTTGTTTATATTGTGTCCTATTCTTTGTAATCCTTTTCATTTCTTCTTTTGTTGTTTCTCTGTGTTCAGCCTCTGGAAAAGTCTCTCCCACTCTCTGATGGCATGTCTAGGTAAACTATACCCACACGTGCCTTAAGGACAGATTGTCAATAGTGCTCCAGGGAGATGGTGAACCCTAAGTCAGACCAGGGAGCAAGACCAGAATATTGATCAATGGGAAACAGTTTCTCTCTACCTGTTGCTAAACTGGTGATAATAAACCTAGAAATTCTGTGGACTTCTTTGCCACCACTTGGAGACGACCTGCTTGAGAATGAAACCAACATAGGTTAAATTGAATTGAGATGTAGAGATTCCTGACAATATCTATGATCAAGTTAGAGCATCAGTTATCTGCACCTTTCTATAATCCAATAATTGGCCCTCTCTCCTGAGGGAGATTTAAACTAATTTGAGTCTAATTTCTAATAGTGCACCCTTACCCACACAAATCCCTTTTGTGATAAGTAAAAAATGTTCTGCTATCCACCTTTGTTCCCTCAATATTTTAGGTCAGAGTTAATTCAAAAAGATTAAAACTATGAGAATCATATGTATATGTATAAAGAGCTCTTGTGAAAGATGTTTAACTCCTTAATGAAAGGACAAGAGGAGGGGATCATAAAGCTTCTTAAAAGGGTAATATCATACACTCTTATTATATTCAGTAAAAGAACAAACACAGAGATTTTATTTTAATGTTTTAAACAAAATTATGTTTAGTAACTTTCAGTTAATGTAAAACAATGAAATTGTTAATCAGTCTTTTCTTTCTTTGTTGATATATAGATTAATTGTTCCATCAATTGTTTTTGTGTTTGTTTATTTGGTACCAGTGATTGAACCTAAAGATCCTTAACCACTGAGCCACATTCCCAGTCTTTTTTTATTTTTTTTTTATTTTGAGACAGGGTCTCCCTAAGTAACTTAGAGCTTCACTAAGTTTCTGAGGCTGGCTTCAAACCTACAATCCTCCTGCCTCAGTCTCCTGAACAGCTGCAGTCCCAGGCCTGTGCCACTATACCTGACTCCATCTGCTATTGAAAGATGGCTACTGATATCTCCACAACAAGTGTTGACTTTTGGCCTGGCTTCTCATCCATTTATCTGCATTAAAACTAACTGCCACACTCCCACAATCCACATGGTTATGTCGGTGAGGTTTATAGTGACTATGTTTGTGCAATATTACTGGATTCCCTTCACTAGCTATGGATTGGGAGAGATCATGAGTCAGTTGCTGATCCTACACTGGTCCAATCAATTAGTCTCTTTTCTATGGAAGTTTGGAATTGAACAAGGAAATAATCAACATTATATTGCAATGGAACAAATAGTAATTTATATAAAGACTGAGAAACTGATGAAGATTGGCTTTAATCAGGCTTATATAAAGAAAGAAAAAAAAGAGCATGTGCATAGAAAATATTTTCCTGATTACTTTTAGCACTCTATTTTATAGCCTGGGTTGCTCTTGTGGTTCCACCATACATCTGGCTTTGGGATACGTGAATCACCTCTGTAGTATCATAATATATGTTCCATTTTTACTTATTCTAGTATCAAATGGTTTCTACTAATTTCAACCAAAATAGACCATAATTATTCAGGGGAAATATTCCTTAAAGTCATTAATAGTCAAGTAGACAAAATAAAATTTGGGCCAAACTGAAGATATCACTTAGAAATGGCATTCAAAAAAGTAGTTCAGGGTTTTAAGAAATCAAATAATTTCCATTAGTAAAATACTTTCATCAAGACATTTAAATCTAAACAATTAGCCCAAGAAGATCAAGGATAAATAAAAACACATTATTTATATTAGCAAAGAATGCCCCAAAAAAACTTGGAAATCATCTGCATGCTCAGTTCTGTGGAATTCATCAAATATTATGAATTGCTTGAAAACTTGACAGTCTTTGAATTTAAAGAATTGACAGTGGTTAAAGTGTTATGCAGTTCTACCTACCTAAATATGAAAGAAATTCAGTAAACAGTTAAAAGAACAAATAATAATCGTTTTGCAATTTCTTCCCTTTTTAAAATAAGGCTTTGTTTTTATGTGTGTATATGAAAAATGCTAGATGGATATACAGCAATGTGATAATTATGATTTTCTGGTTGGTGGACTGAAGGTAATTTTATTAACAAAATTGGTATAGTTTGCATTATTTATAGTAAGCATATATTATTTGATAGACAAAGAGAAATTATTTCATTTTGAGAAAAAAAAGAAAGGCATGTATGTGACTGGAGAAAATAATTTTATTCTGAGAGAAGAGTCACAGAAACTCAAGCATTGGGAGATCAACATGAAATGGATCTACTAAGGATTAGGTTGTTTTTTAGTATTTCTAGAAAAGTCAGACAGTCTGGTAAGAGATTTAAATAGAAGTTGAAGTTTGACAAATAGGTTATTTTATTGAAGATTCTGAAGAAATGTTTTAGACTCTCTTCCTGAGGAGGAAGTTGGAAATGGCTTGCAGTGTGGTCTTGGGCAATTTAACTTGCTCTAAGTTAATTTAATAATCCATCTTTTACCCTGTGCCACACTTTCATTGGCCCCCATATGCCTCTGTCCTTTCCTTGACCCTGCTCTGTGCTGTGAAGTTTCTATTAGAAAGTTAAGTGGGAGCCTCCTGGGTCCTCCAGCCTCTTGTTCAACTCATCAGAGCCCTGGGAGGAAAGATGAGGAAGGTGGAGGGAGAGAACAGAGTGTTCATTCCAAGGCCAGCCGGTTCTGTCTGCTGGGGAAGGACTCCACTTCTCTTCAGAGGCCTGCCCCTACTCCTTACTCCCTCAACCTACAGAATGGGAGTGCACACCACCACTAGTGCCCACAGATCACCAAGAGTCGACTTTGCCCTCACGTTTACTAAATTTCACAGATTAGCCAATGTGGTGTGCCATCTGTTTCCTGCAGGGCCCTAACTAATACAAACATTTACCTCTATCAGATTAGGTGGATCTATACCCTGTTTTTTTCTAAGAAACTCTTTTATTAAATACTATTCCATCAGCTCTACAGTTGATCATGGGATGCAGTTGCAAATGGCCTGCAGCAGATCTGGTCAGTATTCTGTCTGTAACTCATACATCTCTCTATTCATTTCTTTTTCTTTTTTAATGCTTGTATTAGTGTTTTATAGTAATTCATAATAGTTGGGTTCATTTTGACACAATCATACATGCACGGACTTCAATTTCCTTCCCTTTTCCCTCCCTCTTCTCTTCCCAAAGTCCCTTTCCTCCATTCCACTGACCTCCCATCAATTTTCATAAGCCCATTTCCCAACGTTCCTTTCCTTTTTCCTATCTAGGTTCCACATAGCAGAAAAAAAAACAAATCTGAGTTTGGATTATTTAACTTAACATAATATTTCAAATTCTATCCATTTTCCCTCAAATGACTAATTTAACTTTTCTTTATGACAGAATAAAACTCCATTTCATATATATATATATATATATATATATATATATATATATATATATATATATATCACATTTTCTTTATTCATTCATCCACTGATGGACATCTAGGCTGGCTTCATAGTTTGGCTATTTTGAATTTTGCTGCTATAAACATGGATATGTACCTATCACTATATTGTGAAGAGTTCCATCCCTTTATATTTCATGGAAATATTTGAGGAACATTGGTATTAGTGCATTTTTAAATGTCTGGTAGAATTCAGAATGGGAGAATCCATCTTCTGTGCTTTTCTTTGGTGGAAGGCTTTTTAACACTATTTCTACCTCTTTCCGGTTATTGGTCTGTATTAGTTTTCTATGTCTTCTTGATTCAATTTCAGCAGGTCATATATGGAGTTTTCCTCTGAATTTCTGTAATGTCTGTGGTGATTTCTCATTTTTCATCTCTACTTTTGCTAATTTAGATCTTTCTTTTTCTTTTGGTGACATTGGTTAAGGCCATATCAATCTTGTTTATCTTTTTAAAGAACCAACTCTTCATTTCATTGATTCTTTTTATTTATTTTAATTCTCAATGTCATTGATTGCATCTCTGATCTTAATTAATTCCTTTCTTCTACTGATTTGGGCCTTGGTTTTCCTTCGTTTTCAAGGACTTTGAGATGCATCATTAGGTTGCTTATTTGTGATTTTTCTCATTTTCTTATGTAGGCACTTTTATCTATAAACTTTCCCTTTAGAACTCCCTTCAAAGTGTCCCAGAAATTCTGATATGATGCATTACTATTTTTTGCTTGATTCTAAGAATTTTTTTAAAATTTCTCTCCTGATTTCTTCCTTCACCCAGTCATCACTCAAGAGTGCATTGTTCAGTCTCCATGTTTATATTACATAACATGGAATATTATGTAATTCGGGAGGATTTTTCAGTGCTGATTTCTAATTTCATTCTATTATGATCTGAGAAGATGTGAGAAATTATATCTTTTTTTTTTTTTTGTATTTGCTAAGATCTGACTTATGGCCTAAACTATGATCTAGTTTAGAGAAGTTTCCATGAGTCACTGAAAAGAAAGTATATTCAGCTGTTTTGGGATGAAATATTCTAGAGATGTCTGTTAAGACCATTTGACTTACAATATTTTTCAGATGCAAAGACTCATTACAGATTTTATGTATGGATGACCTATTGATAAGAAATATGTGTTGAAATCACCCAGTATTATTGTACTGGTCTCTATCAGAGGTTTTAATTTGAGTAGTGTTTCTTTAGTGTAATTTGGTGCATCCATGTTTGGAACATAAATAAATATTTACAATCTTTTTATCTTTTGTTGAATTTTTTTCCTTTACCAGGATGAAGTGATTTTATTTTCTGATTAATTTTGGCTTGAAGTCTGCTTTGTCAGATATGAGAGTAAGCTACTCCTCCATGTTTGGGGGCTCCATTTACATAGTATATCCTTTCATTATTAGCCTATGGCTGTTTTTGCCTGTATGGTGAGTCTCTTGCAAACAACATATATTTGGGTCTTGTTTTTTTAAATCTATTCTGCCAGTCTATGTCTTTTATTTGAAGAGTTGAGACCATTTACATTCAATGTTATTATGGAGAGGTGTTTATTCCTGCCATTTTAAATAATTTCTAATGTTTAATTTGATCCTGTTATCAATTGTTAGATACTCTTCAATGATATTTGTTCATTTTTAAGCTCAGGGATTCATTTTTTGTTTCTTCTGTGTAAAGCATTTCTAAGTATTTTCTGTAGTTCCACCTTAGTAGTCATGAGTTATTTTTCTCTGCTTATCTTGGAAGGGTTTTATTTCTTATTCAATTTTTAAAAGATAGCATAACTGGGTATAGCCATCTTGGTTGACAGTTATTCTCTTTCAGGACTTTGAACACATTATTTCAAGCCCTCCTGGCTTTGTTTGTATTAATAAATGGAAATTCTGATTGGTTTAGCTCCAAATATGACTTGATGTGTTTTCTTTGAATCCCAAGCCACAAAGCAACTGGAAATACAGCCTTCCTCTTATCTGATATCCTGAGTCCTGCACATTTTTTTCATATATTTGTTGGCCATTTATATTTCTTCTTTTGAGAAATGTCTATTTAGTTATTTTACCAATTCATTAATCAGGTTATTTGTTTTCTTGTTGTTAAGATTTTTAAGTTCTTTACATATTCTGAATATTAATCCCCTGTCAGAGGAGATGCTGGCAAAGATCTTCTGCCATTCTACAGGCTCTCACTTCATTTTCTTAATCATTTCTTTACTTGCATAAACTTTTTAATTTAATGTCATTCCACTTATTGATCCTTGATTTTATTTCTTTGGCTTTAGAGGTCTTGGTAAGGAAGTTTGTGCTTACATCAATATGTTTTCTTCTACCAGTTGCAAAATTCCTGGTCTAATTGCTAGGTCTTTCATCCTTTCTGATTTTACTTTGGTGCAGAGTGAGAGATAATGATCTAGTTTAATTCTTTTATGTATGAATATCCAGTTTTCCTAGTGAATTTGTTTAAAAGGCTATCTTTTCTCCAACATATTTTTTTGGTATTCAACTAAGTTTTTCTTGGATATATTTTCTAATAAATCACTTTTATCCAAGTCCTCATCTTAGAATTTGGTTCAGAGCAACCCAAGTGACTGTAAGCATATGGATTTGGCTCTGTTTCTTCTATTCTATTCTATTCTATTGGTCTTCATATTTATTTTTATGCCAATACCATGCTGGTTTTGTTACAATGCTGTATAGTTTTACTATTATACAAAAGTAGTATAATTAGAGGTTAGGTATTGTGATGCCTACAGTATCACTCTTCTTCCTCAAGATTACTTTGGCTATTCGGGACCCTTTTGGTTTTTTCCAAATGAATTTTTTTCTAATTCTGTGAAGAATGTCATTATTATTTTGATGATAACTGCATTGAATCTGTATAATGCTTTAGTAACATGGCCATTTTGACAATACTAATTCTGCCTATCAATGAACATGCTTTTTTTTTTTTTGTTCGGTTTCTCTGAACCAGCACCTACTCTCTTTGTTGGATGTTTACCTCCATCTGCCAGAATCCCTTTATCTATAAACAGGAAAAGACAAAAGTGCCTGACACATTATATACTCCCATCCTGACCAAACATCCTAACAGTAGTTAATCAATGACTAATGGGGTCAATGTATAGGTAATTTATCTCCCTTATATTTTATGCAGACAAATCTAAGGTGTGACACAACCTGTCTCCAAACATTCCCTGCTGGATTGAGCCACAGATGTCCTCAATGGGATTTAACTTTACAGCAATCTCCCTTGAATTTTTCCCTGTCATCCCCCTCTCTTTTTCTTCCCCATTTCATGTTCCCATTCAGCAAAGATTTTCTAACAAATCACTTTTAACCAAGTCCTCATCTCAGAATCTGGTTCAGAGCAACCCAATCTAAGAAAGGAACCACACATCAGGTATTAGAAAATAATTTTTTAAAAATATAAAATGATATAAAAACAAAAAGTATTTTATAACTATTATAAGAAAATATACATCTAAAAGAAATCCATATCAGATAAATATTTTATGATCAATTGTTTGATAAAATTTATTTTTAGCCTTGTCAGGATTTTCTGAAAATCAATGCTCTACAAAGAATCCATTCACTTTCTTTGACATCTTTCCAGTTCTGAGATATGAAAACCTAGGCTCAGATGAGATCACATTGTTCATTACATGTAAGTATGGCACTACAAAGTGCAAGGAGCTAACATCCTTCTGGTTTTCCACAGAACTGCAAAAGCAGTAGGTACTCAACAAGGTAGTTACAATTGGAGAGATCTCCTGGTAACCCCTTGGCCAACTCTAGGGTGGGGGGAATTCAGACCCTGTTCATCCCTCACCTCTCCGAAGGAGAACAGGCATCTCTGTAAAATCAGAATAGTTACTGGATAAGAGACCAAAAAGACCTAGCTTATCTTCTTCCTATTTCAACCTTTCACCAAGGTCCAAGAGTTTATGTGATTTATACAAACCATTCAGCTGATTAGTGGAAGAACCATACCCCACACCCAGGTACCCCAAGTTTTACTTAAGTGAGTTTGCACAATTGAAGTTATTTATTCCACTTTTTAAATTACTTAAATATTCTAAACATTCTAAAACAGATGCAAATTTATTCTTTCATCATCTTTTTTTGCAGATAATTGTTGCCATTATATCAGAAAGCTAAATGATAACTTTGTTAATTTAATTACCAAAGTTGAATGAAGTAAATTATTTGTAAAGTCATTAGAATATTTAGTTTATCCATTATAAGCTTGATACTAAAATGAGAAGTGGGATATATGGATCTTCCTTCTGTTCTTCCAGCCCTCAAGAATGAAGCCTGTGTCACCAACAAACCAAACATTTTTGGAGAATTTACCATAACAATATGTCTTAGGGCTGGGTTGTGGCTCAGTGGTAGAGCGCTTGCCTCTCATGTGTGAGGCTCTGGCTTCAAACCTCAGCACCACATAAAATAAATGAATAAAATAAAGCTAAAAAAAATCTTATAACAAAACATAGGACATGTATTAAAGTCAACAAAAACAACAAAATATTGAAACAATTAATGTCTTCCATAGACACTCCTTTTTGTTTACAGAGTAGATGATTGTCCCCACTTTGATTTCTGAACAATTTCTCAATTTAGAATATATTAACCAAAAAATAATTATATTTTGTCTACACCGACAGAACACAAAAAATATTTTTCAAAAATGTTATACTATGCTGTGATAAACCTACACATTCAATTTTTTCTAATATCTGTCTCTCTACCTACATAGAAAACTAATATTATTTGTCAGAAGAGATATTCATATAAGGAATAATTAATTTGGGGAAAAACATAAATATGAATAAAGTAATACTACTTAGAGAGACATTGTCTCATAATTAAAGCTATTCTGAAAAAGAGAAAATAGTTTGCATGCTTTTTGTTTTAGTTATATGCAAATACAAAACTATCTTTGAAACAAAACTCTTCCCTTCTAGCATTAACCCTATCAGCAGACTTGAGCCAACTGTGAGAGTTCCATCCCAAACCAACACTCACCAGCTGGATAACCTAAAGCAGGTTATATATTCCCTCTGAGCCTTATTTTTCTTATATGTAGAATTGAAATATTAACAACAATAATCATGTCATAGCATTACTGTGAGGATTTAAATGAATCAATGTACATAAATATATAGAAGAATACTTAGCACAGAGTTTCACTATATGTTTTTACTATTTTATTATTCCCAGTGCACAGTAGGTACTCAGTTAATGTCTATTGAATTAAATTCCCCTCCAAACTAAAACAATACATAGTAGCCCCAATCCGATCATATAACTTAAAATAGTCTCATATTTAATGAATATGTAATTTCGAAGACAGTAGGAAATTCAGAAACTCCGTTCAGAAGCCAGTGGTTACAAAGAGGAATTATTTATGAGTGTTACCTGAAGGCCTCTGAGAAGTCCATATCCCTCCTACCATATCTGTTCAAGTGCCTGAAGCCCACTCAATACTACCTTGGCTAACCCTTTGAAGGTCTTTTTATGGGTAATCATTAAGAAGCAAAATGCATTGATGTTGCGTATTGAAAATAGTCAGCCACTTTGAACAAAGTGAGGAGTTAACATACTACCGATATTTTAGCTTCACAGGTTTATTTATTTATTTATTTATTTATTTTAGGTAAGCCAACTAGTTGTAGAAACAGTCTGTGGTACTATATCAAAGAACAAACATGCCAACAGGAAAGTGCTAGAAGGGCTTTATGATAAGGTGAGAGGAATGAATTGCCTATTTTTTTTTTCCAGAGGCTAGGACACCTCTGTCATATCATAATGCCATCAATACTATTTTAAAACAAGAATTTTCAACCTCAGGATGTATGGGGTAGTGTATCTAGCTTTTGAAGTCACTGACAAAAAGATCTGATAATGTTCTGTGTTATGACACTTCCATTATCCCACAAAATAAAGGCTTTCTTCCTTAGGGGGAAAAAAAAGAGTGGTCCCATGCTTCAAAGAAAAAGCTTGTCTCTACCTAACACTGAAGGTTTCATTTATACCATGTGCAGAGTACAAATTGCAGTGCACGAGTGAGTCCCGATCTATCAGTGATACAATTAGAGAGGCTGACACGAGGTTACCAGGGCAGAGACTGCTGCTATGTCACCTTGACCTGCTACATTCAAAGGTGAAAGAAGAACGCAGAAACCGCTGGTGTGCTGTAAGAAGCAAATGGCGCTGGGTTTTGTACATACCTACTGAACTAATTTCAGAAAGTTCCAGTGCTATAGTATTACTTTGAGTTCCTGGGTCTGGGTTAACTTGCTCAGGGTCTATATTATGACAGGGAATGAAGTTTAGAAGATATGTAGTAACTCAGATCTGATATTTCTATTGGTTACTGTTATGTAAATTTGAGGTAGAGGATCTATAAGCAGCATTGCTTTCCTTCCCTCCAAAGATCAGATAACACAGACATAGGAGTCAGAGTGATGGAGGCTAATGTGCCAGCAATTCTACTGGTAAAATTAGCTTGGAGGACACAGGGCACATGTGCTGAGATGGCTTGCTGACACTGGTGTGACCATAATTTCTACTCCACAGCCCCAAGATGGGGTGCAATAGCAAAGTTAACTCCACTACTCTCCAGAAGCACAGATCAGAATGGGTTTTCTCAACAGATGAGCAGTCTTCCCCCTCCAAAAAAGAAAAGAGTGGGCCAACATTCCTGTTTTTTTCTTCTCTGATGAATCAGGGAACCCACTCCTCTTCATTTGCAGAGAGTCCAGGATGTCACTCTAATGTGATTTTCAGCTGAGATTTGGATGTATTCTTTCAGAGACTTTGGAATATGAATGGGGATGTGCCTGCAATTTAGTTAGTATTCACGAGAGTTGACACAAATCCTCCAAAGCACACTCCAGTCCCGGACAATGAAGAATTATCCTGCCTAAAATTTATGGGTGCCTGCATTGAGAAGCCCTGCTAGCTACCTTTCCACAGGGGAGCAAAGAATGAGTCACCGTAGCAGTATTATAGGTGGGCATGTGTATGTGCACAGGGTTTTCTGCACCTATGAAGTACTAAATCTATGGGAATAACTCTTTCCTTTTTTAAAATGAAGGTATAATTTACACTAAAAAAATAGTTTACCCTTTTTCTGTGAACCATTATAAAATTTGGCCGCCACCAAGATATAGAATAATTCTATCACCTACAAATTCAGCCATGACTTTTGAAGTCAACCTCTCTGATGCCAAGCCCCTTTGATCAAGCCCTTTGATCTATTTCAGGTCCTCATAATTGTGACCTTTCCAGAATATCATAAATGCAGACATACTTTTATATCTGACTTCTTTCACCTAGCAGAGTACATTTGAGATTCATGCATATTATTGTATATATTATTAAGTCGGTTCCTTTTTACTGCTGAGCAGTATCTCATTGGGGAAATATGCCAAAATTGGCTTATCTATTCCCCAGTGAAGCGGCCTGTCCCATAAACTTTTAACTCTTAGAGATTCAGATTATAGGTAGGATAAAGAACATTAAAATACTCAAGTACAAATCTATGCTCTAACTCCTAGCTCCTTTAGAAACCTTTTTGATTCAGGTGAACATACTGAATCTAGCTTTCTCATACATGATACTCTAACATCATTTCCTACTTTGTAATTATCAATTTCTTCCATTAGACTTTGAACTATTGGGGTTAGATATGGTGTCTCAGTTAGCATATTTTATCCAAGGCAAAAGTATGAGGCCTGGCACATATAAGGTACTAATTAATATTGAACAAAACACTCTTGTTTGTGAATATTGTTTGTGCATTATTAAATTAAAGATATGTACATTTTTGTCCTAGATTCAGTTTTGTAGAATAATTAAATAAGAATCAAGTATCAAAATAAGAAGTTACCCAATCAACTTTATTCATCACAGTCAAACTTTTCTAAAGTACTCAGTGAAAGAGAAAGGTATTATATACTGTTAATACAAACCCGTTCATGAGCTAGAATATGATTTTTGGCTTTGTCAATAGGTGGTAGATAATGATAAATATTTAATAAGATGAAATAAGATGAAGCTATAACTGGAATAAATATTTCACAATATGATTATTTTTAACCTGGAGGAAATCACAATAAAGTTCTAACCTTGGGCTTCAAGCCAGAGTATCTAAAACTTAGTAGCCCTTGAAAAAATTAGGGTCAAAAAGTCAAAGTGAATAATCTATTTTGCTTTTTGAAATTACTTTTTAAAAGATCTCGCAAGATGAATATTGAGAATAAGGGGAAATAATTGCTTATTACATACATGAGAGGAAGATTTTTATCACTCAGAATTTTTCATTAATACTGATATAGATGTGCATCAATATCCTTCAAAAGTAGTACATTTTTCACAATAGGGCAATTGAGGATGGAAAAATGCCTAAATATTTGCAGCCATTGATCCCACAGCATAAATATACCAGATACCTGAGTTCAGAAGATCCCATGCAAACCAAAATGCTCTGCTTTTGAATGTCATTTTGTATACTTAAAAGAGTTTTATGAAAAGAAAGAAGAAAATCTCCAAAGGTATGCTGTGCTATAGTCACAGTCATTCCTTCTCTGCTACCTCCATAGAGGTACCCCAGGGGGTCTAAACCTCCATGAAACTTGGGATGAGGACTGATTTGCTTTCATAAAATGGAAGACACATTGTTGGAAAAGTAGTCACAGATTAATTTAAGGAAATAGTCACAAGAAGGTGCAGAATCTAAGAAATGCACCTTAAAACATCCAGGATCTTGTATTAGTACATTTTCTATTGCCATTACAAAATTCCTGAAGCTAGATGCTCATTTATTTTTAAAAAGGGGGATTTATATAGCTCACAATTTTGGTCTAAGTTGATGAGGTCTCATCTGTTCAGGCCATTTGTGAGGGCCCTTTGGCTGGATCACAACATGGAGAATGAATGAAAGGAAATTGTATGCAAAAAGGCACCAAGTGCACAGGGTGGTCTCAGTTTGTAACAACCTACACTTTGAGAACTAAATCTCTCCCCTAGACCAGCATTAATCCCTTCCAAGGATAACAACCCTAATGACCCCTTCGATGACCTAATTACCTTTCACTAGGCCCACTTCTTAGAGATATTCCATCACCTCCCAAATTCACCACATTTAGGACCTAACTTCTGGCACATGAAACTTTGGGGTCCAAATCATAGCAATTCTATTATCCTTTAGTACATTATTTTATACACCCAGGACTACATGTGTCCCAGTTTGAAGAATATTCGTGATAAGAATTATTTCTAAAATATTGCTAGGATTTCTTCTTGACTTAAATCTCACATTCAATTGCAAGTGAAAACATTTTGATGATACTACCTGCAATGAGTAAAACAGGATAAACTTGGAAACTTAGGCTTTCGCCTAACTTATTCACTAGGCTTTCTATCTACCCCTGCTTTCTGTGGTTCTTCTTTGTAGGATTCCACACCATACTAGCCCCACTGTGTCAGCTATTTTTGACTATTCGATCAGCCTAGGTGGCAGTTCTATAGACATAGATGACAGTGATGTGATTCACCCTATCTATAAGAGATATACTACTATTAGGGATTAACCTCTAATGACAAAAACATACATCCCCAATATTAATAGAGTAAATTATGTCTCTAATGTTATTGTGAATGATATTAAGCAATGCATCCACATACGTGCATTTTTAACTTGGAAAGTGTGAGATTTTGTGTCTATAATATTAAAACCTGGGCTGATTTATAGAATTCATGAAACTTAAGAGATAAAAAGTTGAGAACTACTAGTTTAGACAACAGAAAGCCAATTTGGCAATAACCAGTTATTGGGACAGGCCCAAAATGGCTATAGTTGGCTCTCTTGCCAAGGCTTTTAGCAAGTTATGTTATGTTTTTGGTGTATAGCCAGGTCTAAGAATCAGCTATGTTATACTTAGTTAAGGCCAGAAACACTCATTCAGCATTTATACTCAAGGTCATAAACATTAACTTGTGAGCATGTACTCCCTTATGTAACCTGTTGGCTGTGCACCTTCTTTGGTTGGCCTACATATAAAGAGGTCCTAAGGAAAAGATCCAGGGGTTAATGGGAGTGAAAGGTGGGCAAAATGGAACTGGCTGGGGGCTGAGGCAGAATTTGGAGGCTGGGGGCTGTAGTCATCACTGAATAAAGCATGTTTACTATCTACTTGCATCTTCTACCTGCTGAGGCCTGAACCTTGTTTCCTGGATTAGAGCCCCACACCACACCTGTCACTCCACTTTGTTCCCTTTCTTAAAATCTCTGGCCAGTAATTGCTGAATTTTGAAGAACAACTTTCTATAATTTAGTCAATAGTTTGCACAAACTAGAAATGAAGTACTTTATTTTAATATATCTTTAATAAAGCTTTTCTATATGTGCAATAATAAGGTTATACTCTCATGTGACATCCTGAATTAGCAATGATCATTCTGTAACGTGGTTGAAATAATAAAATGACTTATGAACACTGAGATTGCACAGAAATACTACTGGTGTGTCTAGAGATAAAATGTTATGACAAATTTTGGTTTAGTAACTTTTTTATCCTACCTATCCACATCTTCTAAATTTAATTTTTCCCCCTCACTTATGTTGCTTATGTTCTTTTGAACCATCAGTACTTCAAAGTGATATATTGAAAATATATTTCAATAATTCACTTTGTTCTTTGTATGTGATATTTTGGCATTTCTAGCAGTGGAAATGAAGACTTACAAAACCCTCAAGGAAAAGGGGAGGTCAGGAATCTGATCTGTCACAATCTCCCTTATCTGTCCACCAAAAGTAAGCCTTCTAAAGCTAAATGTTATAAAACTCAGATCTTTGTAGTAACCATTGCCATTTTCCTTCTTGAAAATGTGCTCCTCCACTGCTTAAGAAAGCATTGCTGCTTCATTGGGTATATCTCCATTTCTTTTTCTTTCTCTTTCATTTGGTGCTAAAACCTGAGATGGGATTCTGAACTCTCTACCTCTCTCTGTTCTAACAAACCTCTACATTTCTCTTCTCCACCTCTCCACTTCATTTCTTCTTTTATCTTTTATATATTGAGGCCCTTCAAACTCTCTGAATCCACTAGAGTACAATGGCCACTGGTATGTGACCTGAAATGAACCCTAATCTTGGGCTAGATTTTTACTGCCTTATTTCCATGTGGATGGAGCAATAACCTATATGAGGTCCTTTATTGGTGTTGGAGGGATCCTCCCTCTAACCCTGTCCTCTCCATTTCCTTCCTTTTGGTATATATTCAGACCTCCAGATCAGAAGCTGCTTTCTGCCATTTTATTCCCACCTGCAACACTAAGCCTTCTCATTCTTAAGAGAATTAAGATTCCTTCCAGTCTCTTGAAGAGGCACACTGCCTGAAACCCTCACATTTGGCTAATTCTGGATCCTGGGGGTCCTCCACCATTGTGATTGCAGGAGGGGACACCCTCTCATTCTCCAGTAGAATTCTGTCCAGTGACGGGAGACATCAATGGATGCTTTGTCTCTAATATCACCTCAGTCAAATCTATCTAACATAAGGGCTAACTAGTCCATCCCACAGGACTCCTCATTAAGTAATCTCATTAAAAGCAAATGTCTTATTAGGATGAGTACTCAGATATGGCCACAATCTAAATTAGACAACATAAGTCAAGGCCCAACTTCAGAATTTGGAACCTTTGACCAAAAATCCTCCAAGACGTTGACAATTTCCTCCAAAAAAAATGGCATATGGGCCGAGATTCCTTAACTCCAAGCTTTCTTTTACCTTCACTCAAGGCCCTCATATGCCAACCTTTCTCTACTCCACAATTAATTCTCGCTGACTTACCCACTCCATAAGCCTCCCAGATTAGGCCCTGACCCACAGTCCTCTTCCTCATTTACTGCCCTTGAAATAGCAGATGAACACCCACCGAAAGTAAGTAAAGCTGGAGGCTATGAAGGAAAGTTTCATAGACAAGAGTGTGTGGTAACTATCAAAGAGACTATCAGAATCACCAGGTCTTTTCTGAATCAATTTGAGACCTACAAATCTTCTTTACCTCCAAATGGTCAGGCTTGATCTGTGTTTCTGTGTTTGCTAGTGTGATTATCTAGCCCCATTATTTATCCCTCATATTGGTCTAAAAGATGTAATGTGGCACATAAAAGTCTTAACTAACTTTTCCAAAAAACCCCAACTGACACAGATAATAGGATCTCTACTAAACACAGAGGTAATGCCAAAAGAAAGGTATTTTGCAAAAATCAAAGGGCATTAGACATCTTAACATTAGCTCATAAGGAGATCTGTGACATTATAAAAGCTAAGTGTTGTGTATAATTCTAACAAATGGGCCCACTGTGCTGACCCCAGCATGCTTTCTTTTCCAAGAAGCAATTTACCTGCAGCCCTGCCTGGCCTCTGTGGACAGCATACTATCTGTTCACTGTAGGAAAAATGCAGGCCCAAACTAATGTTGTTAAGAGTTTTCCTGAAGGAGGAGACTTTTGTGACCAGAACCTGAAACTCTTGGAGATGAGGACAGTTCTTCCTAGCCATTAAATCTGTAAGAATATAATTGGTTAGGAATCCAATTAGAACTGGTCGACTTGGGTCAAGGTGACCTAGAGTTGCCATGACAGTGAGGACACAAAAGTATGATGTCACCCTGCTCTTTATCAAAAGTCAAGAGGTATGTTGGATCCCCCTTCACCCAGGTGTTGGGAATTTCAGTCAGTTTCTTTTCTGTGGGGGAAATTTGATGCATGGGATGGAGGAAGGCTTGAGACAACTGAAGGCAGCTGGCTGGGGCCACTCCCCAGTGCTGCATGAAGGTCTCATGTCCCAAATCTGACCCTGACAGCCCTAAGGGGTATTAAATATTGACCACTACCTCTCTCTATTTCTGATTGACTTGGACTTATGATGGAGGGCACCCTCACCCAATGAATCTTAGATCCTGAGGTGAAATCTTGGTCTGATCTGAGGTCTTTGGAAAGAGGTGACCTGTTAATCCCCAAAGCATGAGCCAAGCATTTCTTCTTTTTCAGAAATGCTTCTACCTCAATTCTGTCCATACTATATGTCTCTTAATCAGGGACCCATTATGAGAGATTCTCAAAATAAAGCTCTCCCTGCTTTAAAATTAGACTACCTTCCCTAGACTCTCGCAAGACACATTTTCCTCTGTCCTTTCTCATCTGGCAGAAAAAAAGACCAGAAAATCTGTCTCACTTAATTAGAGCAACACTGCCTCTTATCTGTCCTAGTTCAGGAATCCAAATTATTTATTTTCTTTAGTGGAAATATCACCCAGAGCACTAACAGGCTTGACTACCATTTCAAATTGAGGAACATCGTATGGAATCATGGTCCTGTTAATATCAGGACAAAGAGAAAAAAATGTAAGAAATTTTAAAGGCACAAATAGCTAGCAAATATCCTTCCCTAAATTAAAGTAGTTGTCAAGAATTTAGTATCCTCCACTCGAGTGAGGCCCCAGAAAGAGGTCATGGAAGGAAAGGCAGAAACTGCTGATCCATAGAGGCTACAGGGTCAGGGAGATGTCCCCTAGCCAAAGAGACAGTTTTCTGGGCACAGGCACCCATGTTTTATGTTCTCTCTCTCTCTCTCTCTCTCTCTCTCTCTCTCTCTCTCTCTCTCTTTCCAGAGTGGATGACCTCCTCAAAAGTAATTGCAGGAGATGACATAATCACAGTTGACATAAAGGAGATGCCTAATAACTTTCTGCATCCAACCTGGCCTGATTACCAAGGGAAATGAAAAAGGGTCTCATGAGGAAACACCCTATAGGACCACACCTTAAGGGACTGATTTTACAAAAGAAAAAAGTGGTTAAAGTGCCCTCTGTCTGAGGTTTTGCCTCTCAAGCTCAAAACAGCAGCTTCCCTTACTTGATAGATTCTGCCAGATCTCTATTTCTCCAAGGCTAAAAGAGCTTGCAGAGCTTGCAAGATTTACAAGGCTTTCAGAGAACCAGTTGAGACCAATGGAGGAAAAAAAGTGTCACTTTTAAATTTAAGCCTAAATGGCTGGCTATCTTATCTGCTCTTGCACTGTACCACCCTGCTTTCTTAATGAGTTCCTCCTTAAATACTACAGCAGAGGGAGGAAAGATGGAATGATCTTACGTATACAAGTCTTCTTTACCTTGAGTATCTTTACCTAAGGAATTCAAGGTTCTCTCATTCTTTCAATATCTGAACTGACTCTAATCTGACCTGAAAATGCACTCTGATCTGATAAAAATGTTCTGCATGTTTCTTTACTAATTACAGCCATACCACTTTTTTAGATTGCCTGTTTATAAATTTCTATATTTTTGAACTCTCAGTTTTATGGTGAATTCACAATTGATCCTGCTTGCATAAATTAAAATATTTTTCTGATCAATCATTTTTTATCCAACTATAGAGTTTTTTATACTCTATCTTTGTTCAGAGGACAAATTTTCAAGGGTTAACTCTAAAACATCTCAGTGTCCACCATGGCTGTTAGATTTAACTCCTAGAATTTCCAACTGCACCGGCTCTGTATTTAAGTCATAAAGTGAAAGTCTGATAAATAAGCTCTATTTTAGTTTCTAATAGCTAAAATATAACAGAGGCTTTAATAAACATCTGTAGCACTGTCTTCTACCTGTGAAAATCTACCTACAACAGCTATAATTCCTGAATCCTGTCTGTTTTATGTATGTGTGTACACCTGTGTCCTATATTATTGTGCCTACATATGTGCTTTGGCCATGTACCATAATCAAAATTGGCATATAGATAAGTGAGTGCTCATAAATTAAAATTTAAAAAAGAAATGGGTTTAAATACCTTTCAGTTCATGTGACTTTAAAAAGTTCAATTTAAATTAGGTAAACAGATGAGAATAAATGTGACTTTAAAATTACTAACTCACAAGTTTTTCTAGGTGGTCAGACAATTAACAGAGTGTTGGTTTCTACAAAATGTCTAGAATGTAATATGAACTGTTTCTAGGATTTTTCTTCAACAGAGATAGCTGGTGATGTTAATCACATTTGTCTGATAGCTTGGATTTTACAGTTAAAAATGAGTAGATTACATTTAACATCAACATCAGTGGGATTAATCATAATGTGTTAGAGAAGACATCTGATTAATTTACAAAGTTCAAGTGCTAACACATCAACTGCTAAATATAAAATCAAGTACTCTTGACTTCCTAAATTCCATAAGATAATATATTTGAACAGTAAATATGTTGTATAAATTGGGAAATAAAAAAAAGAGTTTAAGTTTGCTTTTTTTTCTGGATCTTCACTAAAGCAAGTTACTAAGAGTTAAAGTTCTAACAGGTATAATTCTGTATTCAAAGGGTCCAAAAATTTTCAGCCATGTTTCAATTAAAGTACTGTAAATAACAAAGTATTTCATCTTATTAAGGGGAGTAATTGGAAAAACTCAGAAATTTCATGGTTGTTTCAGAATGTGAATTTAAAAAGGAATTAACAGCTAGGAGAGAGATATAAAAAGGTCCTAGGTATGAAAATATGTTTTAGTAGAAAATTAGAAGGAAAAATAAATCTTTCTGGATGTGAAAGTCTTTTGTGTGATAAAGTAAAAAATTATAGAATATTTAAGTATGTTGCAGAAGATTTGTGGAGGGGAAATTTCAAAAAGTGTCTGTGTAACTAAATTGGTCATATATAAGTAGCACAATCAGTTAAAGTTGTTCAAGATTTTTCCCTGAGGTCAAATATTAATGTACTGATATAAACCAAAGTGTAATATTCTATGGGTTGAAGGAACAAGGATTTCTTAAAACATTAATCTGCTCTTATCTATCAAGCTAATTTCTTGTGTCTGTTAAGTTTTATTCTTTAGAGACACTAGTCTTAAAGGAATTAGGGTTTGTACAGTTTTGGCTGTAATTTTAGAGTATTACACTAAATTACAGGTTCTGAACTTTTCTTTGAAAGCTAAACTTGGTTAGTATAAAAACAACAGTGTAATCATGGGACTGTTACTATCTTCTTTGTCATATCTTCCAAGTATATAAGACTTTAAAGTATAAACTTAATATGTTTTTACTCCTCTTAATTTCATTGTGTATTTTCCTTATAAACCTTATAACTAGTATCTGTTAGTGCCTTACAGAAGTATAACTTCTAATATAACAAACTGAATTAATAATCCATCACCTAAAGGACAGACAAGATGTAAAGCTGACCTCCAGTACTAATATTGACCTTAATTAAATAGGCGGGGTAAAATAATGTCTTATGAATATTAAAGTTAACGAGCTCAGTACTCTTATTTTAAGACTGGTGAAACTGGCTTTTACAACAATGTAAAATGTTTACAACAATGCTTAGAGACTAAACTTAAGGAAATAAAAGGATCAAGAAAGAAAAACTAAGCCAGTATTTTGCTCTTGCCCTCTGAATCCTGTCAACCAAGGAATGACAGGACTTCTCCAAGGACTTTGCAACTCTGGGCCATATCACCTCTCCATCGGGGGACCAATGAGACCCTGGAGAACAGGAAGCCCCCAGAAAAGAGCAGGGTCATTGGAGAGGTAGATGTCCCTGATGCTTCTAAGGGAAGCCATGTGGTCAACGAGACACTGACCCATCCTGGCAGATGGCATGAGGAGAAGAAGGCTTCTCTCAAGTTCCCAAGAGTGATCCCCTGAGGGAACTCAGCTGACTCTTAAAAATAGATAGAAACAAGGTCAATTTGACCAGCTTGGTCTTAAATACCTAGGAAAAAAAAACAGTTATAACCAAAGAAAGCCATACATGGGCATTTAAAAGAAAATATAATAGTTCTTTTAATGGAATTTAAGATGTACACTTGTGTCAGTCACACCCCTGTTGCCCCCCACAAATTCTGAGGAATTTTTTCTTTGTGAAGCTCACATGTACCCCTGGCTACCCAAAATTAGACTGGTACCTTGGTCTTTCTTACTCCTTGAATTGATGTTTTACCTAACAACCAAAGTTTGTCTATCCCTATAATGGTGCACACCAGACAAAAGAGGGCCATTCAGTTTATTATTCACAGGGCTAGAGATATCCACCGGGATTGGCACAGGAGCAGTGTGATGAAGAACTTCTATTCACTAGTATAAAAAGTTGTCAGAACAAGTTATTGAAGATACCCAACAGGTCACCTATTTGGAACTGACTTTACAAAATCAATTGGATTCCCTGGTGTCTGTCCTCATGCAAAATTGTCAAGGTCCAGATCTTCTTATTGCAGAACAAGGTGGCCTCTGCCTCTACTTCAGGGAAGAATGTTGCTTCTATGTTAATAAGTCAGGAATAATAAGGAGTAAGAAAGCTAAAGAAACAAGCTGCTAATCTAGCAACCATCTCTTTCTTCCCTAGATGGTGGGAAGGACCCCCGACCTGGATTTGGCCTATAAAGATTCCCATTCTCCTGATTATCTTCTTTCTCTCCCTTCTTCCATGTTTATTAATCTTTTCAGAGGTTTCTAACCATTCATATCTCTGTCATCTCCAGGGCTACCACCCAAGAACATGTGAAAGCTAAGTTCCTCCTTCAGACTCTAGAAGATAGCCCAGTGGTGCCCCTTCTCAGAAGGAAGTAGCCAGATATGATGACATTTCCCCCAACTCATTATACCTCTTTTGGAGTCTGGAATAAAGGAATGGAAACTTACAAAACCCTCAAGGAAAAAATGAGCTCAGAAATCTGACCTGTCACAATCAATCTTCCTTATCTGCCCAAATCCCCCTGCCTGTCAAAAGTAAGCCCACCAAAAGTAACTGACCAAGTCCTCCAATGACCTGGCCCTGAAAAACCTTATAAAACTCAGACCCTTGTTGAAGCCTGTGGCCATTCTCCCTCTTGAATGTGTGCCCCTCTGCAGCTCACTAAAGCATAGCTGAACCATTCAGGTCTATCTTCGTTTCTTTTTCTTTCCCTCTCATTTACTTTCAGAAGAGAAGAAAGGAAGGGAGTCAGGAAGAAGAGTGAGAGAGAAAAGTTATAGTGACAGTCTAGATGCAGAAGACTATGATGTTAGATAGATTACTACAAGTAAGAACAATTCATGGGCTGGGGTTGTGGTTCAGTGGTAGAGCACTCACCTGGTGCATGTGAGGCCCTGGGTTCGATCCTCAGCACCACACATAAATAAATAAATAAAAAGAAAGGTATTGTGTCCAACTACAGCTAAAAATAAAAATATTTTTAAAAAGAACAATTAATTATGTCTTCCAAGAAAGAGAAATAGAATCATTATTGCCTACTACCTCTTAATGTTAAGTCATAATATTTCTGCTACAAAAGAAAAGTTCAACATACTAACCAGGGCATTCACATAAAGCAACAAAGTCAGCAGCAACAGACAAATAGAAATGAGAATAAATGAAACTCTGATAGATTGCTTCAAAATATTGGGGGAAAAAACCCACAATGGTATAAATTTATATTTATAATTTGTTAGTTATCCATTTTAGCCTATTCAAAAGAAATATTATGTGTTTCCAATGAGTATCTATAATTCAACTATAAAGCAAAATAAACTAGTGAGAACTATGCATTCTATTGTCAGCTTATTTCATTTCTTTTGCTTTATTAAGCACATCTTTATCTGGCTCTTTGGAAACCAATTCTTTAACCAGGATAGCAGTTTCAGGAATGATGTATAAAGTGTCTGCATATCTCTTATTAAAAATTCTAACTGGACTATTTTACCATTTCTAAAGGATAATTCAGACCAATCTTATACACTATAATGTGCATTTTTTTTTCCAAAGGAACTAATATTAATGGGCTTTGCCAATTTCTCAGAAATCACAGCTCCAATCTCTGTAAAATGAATAGAAAGAAATTATGAAACCATCTGTATTCTATCCATAAGGTCAAATGGAAATATTAAGGAAAACTGGGGATGTATGAGAAAGCTGAGAAATGTGTAAAAAGAAAAGTTGGTCAATTTACTTGAACTTCCCTTTCTTGCAAATATCCAGTGAAGCCAACACATAGTGGTTATGCGGATATTTACTAAGCTAAGAAAACTTCCAAATTTGCAATTCACATTTTCCTCATCCCTAAGTTCCTTTAAGAATTTCACTCACTGAGAAATAAATGCTGGGGAATGCAGTCCCTAATTCCCCTCCCTCACTCCAAGAGAGGTTTCTTTCCATTTTGATTTTCTCAGCCACAAACTAATCAGTCTTAATTGCTCCCAGCTGTGAATCCTTCTCCCAGGGGTTGCTTCCTGCTGGCACCCAAGTAGTAGAGAATCATGCAATTTTGTTAAACTCCAATAAATACATGGGAGCTTTATAGAACCTAATTCACTACACAAGATTTCAAGCACTGTAACTATCAAGTAAACTTTCACTCAACTTTGAAAACAGAGCACATAATAAAGACCACTTTTTTTTCCAAAAAGGTAACAAAATATCCAGCAATTGAAAGTTATATTTTCTACTATTAGGGATTTTAATGGAGTAGTGTAATTACAAATAAAAATATAAACACTATTCCATTAACACATATAAACATTAAAATATTTTTGGTACATTCATGTATTTTTCATGCTTATTTGGAAATTTTATTTAAACTATGGTTAGAAAAAGATAAAATAAGAGTTCTCAATCATATGATGCTGTTGAAACAAAGCCTTTTATAACAAGATATGAATCATTAATAGGATGTTTGGAGTATCAAGGTTTTCAAAAAAAATTACCCAATTGGATCCTCCTTACATTTTTACTATTGAATCTCAAAAACTGAGATCTTTTTAAATTTTTTTAATCCTGGCTATCAGAAAAGCATCTTCAAGTTATATGTCCAGAAAAGAATATTAGAATTTTATCTTTTTTCACTTAGTAATGATATACACTCAACCATTTCATTGGTATTAATGAATCAAAACTCTGTTAATTATTTCCCTACAAAGATAGAAAAGGAAGCAACAACAACAAAAACAACAAAACATGACCTGAAAAAAAATTAACTACATCTGAAAGTGATTTAAGATGTGAACATGGGCTTTTTATTAAAACCAGTGAATCTGAAGTTTCAATTAATGAACCGCAATTCAGGGCTATTAGCTTAACTAATAAACTTTGTTACTGGGCAGAAAACGGAAGATAATAAAGACTAAGTATCAAAGCTTGAGAACAGTTTGCCATTGATGGAAATTGAGTAAGTTCAAAAGCCTAAAAAAGAAAGTTTCCAAACAACATTAGGAAAAATTACCAAAAGTCCTTTTTTTTTTTTCTTTCTTACACCTAGAATCTTTATAAACTCATTACAAGTTACCAAGATATAGATGTGCTCAAAGTAATACAAACATGGATGGCATCAGTGTACATAGCAATAGAGGTACAAAGCTAGGTAAGGCACTACAGAATTCCTTCCCCCCAAAAAAATAAGAAAAAAATTATTAAAATATTTAAACATTATCAGGATCACATAAAGGATTTCTTGGTGTTATTTTTGTTTCTGAACAGAATTTTGTACATAGTAATTCACCACCACCTTGCTCAAAAATGTGGCATATTTACACTAATCTCCATGATGTGAAAACCCAGTGTTCACATGGAAATAAAATTTAGACAGACTAAATTGAAAGACAATTGTGTACCTCATGCCATACCAATGGCCCCACGAAGAACAAATAGAAAAGGAAAGTATAAAAGTTGTTTATTTAAAGGCTCAGATTGCTACAGAAGCAACAAAAAAAATACCAACTAATAAATCAGATATGGGAAGACCATGGAGAAGTGAGCTAATAATCCACAGCTATTATTTTCCTTGGAACATTTGTCAATTTGTAGCACCAGGAAGAATCTGCTTTAGCCTAGGCAGAAAGCCACTAGGGGAAGACTAAAACCAGTGGAAGGTTCAGTGGTTATAAGGAGCTATAAAAAGAGAAAGAGAGAGATTGAAAAGTTGAGTGGTCTCAGTGGTCTTTGTGGGAAATATGATTTCCCACAAGGATACATGCTGAATTTTAGACCATAATGGGAAAGAAGCAAAAAAAAAAAAAAAAAAAAAAAAATGAGCTAAGCTGTGAACCTCTGAAAAGGAAAGCACATCAAAGAAGATTTAAAGATGGCAAATGAGCATGTGAAAAGATCCTCTGTGTCATATGCCCTCAGTGAATTATAAATTAAAACCACAATGGGATACCACCACACACCTATTACAATGGTCAAAGCCCAGAACATAGGATCAAGTGCAGAAGAGGAAATAGAGCAACAGGAACCTTCCTTCTTTGCTGCTGGGGATGCGTAATGGTACAGCCACTTTAGAAGAAAGTTTGGTAATTTACAAAGCTAAACACACTATTTTCTTATGACCCAGGAATTATACTCCTTGGCATGTACTAGAAGGAGATGGAAACTTACATCCACACAAAACCTGCACACATATTTATAGCAGCTTCATTTATAATTGTCAACATGTGGAAGCAACCAAGATGAATGGATAGATAACCTATGGTACATCCAGATAATGGAATATTACTCAGAACCTAGAAGAATTAGCTACCAAGATATGAAAATACATAAAGGAGAGTTAAATGCATATTACTAAATTAGAGAAATCAATGTATAAAGATTCCAACTACATGACTTTCTTAGGAAAGATAAAACTCTAGAGACAATAAAATATCTGTGGTTGTTAGGTGTTCATGAAAGGGAGGAATGAGATGAGTAGGTAGAGCACAAAGGATTTTTAGGGGAGTGAAAATATTCTGTATGATGCTATAATGGCAGATGTGTTTCATTGTACATTTTTCCAAACCCAAAGAACGTAAAACACTAACAGTGAACCCTAATGTTAAAATATGGATTTGGGGTGGTAATGAGGAATCAATGTAGGTTCATCAAGCGTGATAAACATACCACTATAATGGAGGATATTGACAGTGTGAGAGGCTACACATGTGGGAGAGAAGACAGAATGTGGGAAATATCTCTGTGTCAGTCTTTTTATTGCTTTGAGAAAAATAACTTAGAAGAAAAAAACGTTTGTTTGGGGCTGACAGTTTTAGCGGTTTATGGTGGCCTGACTCCACTGTGTGGGCCTGATGTGAGGCAGAGCATCATGGTAGAAGGGCATGGAGGAGGAAAGCTGCTCAGTCTGACAGCAGGGAGAGAGGGAGAGAGAGAGAGAGAGAGAGAGAGAGAGAGAGAGAGAGAGAGAGAGAGAGAGAGAGGAGCCAGCAACAAGATAAAGTGTCCAAGGACATGTCCCCACTGAACTACTTCCTACAACAATATCTTACCTGCCTATAATCATCACTTAATAGTCCATGATGAGGTCACAATGTTTATGATCCAATCATTACCAAAAACCCCACATCTGAACCTTACTGCCTTGGGGACGATGCTTTAAACACATGAGCTTTTGGGACATTCCACACCCAAACCACAAGGCTCTGGACTTTCCACTCAATTTGTCTGTGAGCCTAAAACCACTCTAAAAAAATAGTCTGCTTTTTAAAAGTCATCAAAACAGTAAGAAGAAGAAGAAAGAGGAAGAGAAGTAGAAAGCAGACTATTTCTCAACATCTTTCAAGATGAAGTTATCCCAGTGAATACAGTATCTTCAGCTAAAAATCTTTGAAAGAGCAGTGTGCTGGTGGTTCACAGATATATTTTCTTTCTTTTTGTAATTGTGGAAAGGAAGGATTTGAGAAGATATTTTTATTCTTGGCAAAGGACTGAGGTATAGGAAAACAGAGATGTTAGTAGTGTAACAGGTTTAGCATAACAAAATTAAGGCTTGAGAATTTCCCCTTTAAGATATTTGCTAAATTTTGAAGAAGCCCCCAAAAGAAAACTAAAAAGTAATGTTACAGAAGTTTCCTCATCAACTCTCATTGCAAAGAATAACACTCTCCAAGGATAAGGATTCTATTGAACAAAATACATTTTCAATTGAAAACTTTGAATGTCTAGGGTCAAAGATAAGGAACAAACCAGAAATAAATGAAATTTTTCTAAAATCAACACAGCTTAGAAATGGAACATTGAGATGTCATGTCTCATTCTCTGTCTGCCCAATATAGGCAACTGTAATGCTGCTCAGAAGAGAACTTCATCTGGTGTACCTATTGTTTAATTATTAACAATATATGGCATTAACTCAAAACCATTATGTACCAATCAACTGATTACCATGGGATAGAACTTCAGAAGGTGATCCATTTATTGGAGTTAGCAGATATGTTCCTTGAAATAATAATGATTAATATGTCGGTGAAAATACAAGAAGAGAGGGAGTAAGAGAGCTGGAGAGAATATTGAGATAATTGAAAATAAACAATCAAATTGTTAATTTTAGAACTAGAAAATATATCTAAACTTAAGAAATCTTTGGTTTGGTATACCAGGAGATTGGACACAATAAAAGACAGTATCAATAAACTGGAAAACAAGTCAAGAGAAAATATAAGTTAAGGGGAAAAATAGATTGTAAAATAAAAAAGAATAAGAACTATGAAGGGCATAGTGGAAAGGTCTAAAACATTTTAAATTGGACTTTACATAAAAGGAAGAAAAAGAAAGAGATGGAATAAATATCTGAAGAAACAATGGATGGTTAACTGACAAAAGTCAAAGAGACAAACTGATAAGCATCTTCAGGGAACACTACAATTTTGAAAAAGATATTTACACAGAAAGTCAAAATAGGCATATTGTATTAAACTATTGAAAATAATAGAAAAGGGAAAAGTCTTCAATCAGCTATAGAAAAAAGATATATTACCTTTAAAAGAACAACTTAAAGGATGACTGAGATTTTTAAACAGATTCCATGGAAGCTAGGACAAAGAAATTGCATATTTAAAATTACTGCTATCCTAAAATTCTGTGCTCAATAAAAATTGTTTCTACAAATAGATATTAAATACAGTCATTTTCAGATGAACAAAAGCTAATATATATATTAGCTTTTGTGTGTGTGTGTGTGTGTGTGTGTGTGTGTATATATATATATATATATATATATATAGAGAGAGAGAGAGAGAGAGAGAGAGAGAGAGAGAGAGAGAGAAACTTCACTGAATGCAGTATTTTAAAAAAAAAACAAGTTTTTATGAAAAAAGAAAATGACCTAACAGGGAAAAAATTGGAAAGAAGCAAGTAGTAACAAAATAGTAAAAAAGAACTCAGAAAGTTATTAAAAAGCAGATGAATACAGTAAATATTAGTGGTATAAAATAATAGTAAATACCATGCTGTAAGGAGGAATATTTTGAAAGGTGAAAGGAATAAATTAGCAGAAACATACCACAATCTAAGTCTCTATGAATCCCAAAATATAATTTCAAAAAATATAAAGAAAATTTTATCAAAGTAAAAGGCCAAAGAGGAAAATAATTACACATGAATTTTTAAACACTGACAAACATTTTTTTATCCTAGAAATCTACAGACATCTGCAGACATTTTATCCTAGACATCTAGCAGACAAAAAAATTGGCAAAGTTATAAAATATATGACAATTAACAAAATCTACCTAGATAAAACATGTAAATTATTGTGCTAAAAATGACAGAATTAACATACTTTGCAAATACCTATAGACTATTTTATTAGTCCATTTTCTGTTGCTATAGTAAAATAACTGAGGCTCAGTACATTATAAAGAAAAGAGGTTTATTGAGCTCACAAATTTGTAAGCCAAAAATCCCAAATTGGGCAGGTCCCTCTGTTTGAGCTCTAGTGAAGACTTCATGGTGGATCACTTCTCAATGGCAGCAATGCATAGGGAAAAGCTCACATAGTAAGAAAAGAAACCAGGGTCAGTCATATACCAGGCTCACTCTTTTTACCACAGTCCACTTGCCTGGAAAATAACAAGGTTCTCCTGAACACTACCTTAATGCCTTCCAAGGGCAGCACCTTAAATTACCTAATTACCTTCCACTAAGCCCCATCTCTAAAAGGTTCCAGCACCTCAATACTGCCAGGCCACCATAAAGGAAATAAGCTTCCAGCACATGAACCCTGGGGGACAAACCACATCCAAACCGTAAGAAGTAGTCACCCAAATGGACCTAACCTGGGCCATCATGAAAGACAACAAACTCTAAAAGACTGAAATAATTCAGAGTATGCTGTAACAACAGAAAAAAATTTCAAAAACTCATCAATAAGGAAAAGTCAAACAAAACAACGGGAAAGTAGCCAAAGAAAGTTTTGAACAAAAGAATCATAAATGATAATATCCAAAGGTCCAATAAATATGAAAAAAAAGTACTCAACATTATTCATTCCAAGAGAAATTCAAATTAAAACTACAATGGGATGATATCCTAAAAACACTAGGATAGATAAAACAAAGAAAAAAGAAAGGATCAAGTGTTACCAGTTTACATAAACAAGTAGAACTCTCACCCCCTATTGAGGGAAATGGGTGTCATAAGCTGTACATATGCATATTTTATGGACCTACAATTTCACTCTTAATTGTACAACAAACAGAAATTTTCACAAAGGTTCATCAAAATGCAATGCTTTCACCAGCAATATTTCTAATAGCCCTACCTAGGAAAAAAGAGATCCGTCCTTATTAAAATGGATGAATACATTGTGCTGTGTTTATGCTGTGGGATACTAGAAGGCAATAGGAAATTAATAAATTATGACGACATTCAGGAATGAATTGCATATATTAAATGTTGAGTAAAAGAAGTCAGATACAAAAAAAAAGTGCATACTATATGTTTCCGTGCATATAAAGCTCAAAATCAGGCAAAACTAAGCTACATGAACAATAAACCTCAGAGTATATAGATAAGAAGGGGGTAAGAGAGGTTTCTGGCATGCAGATAATGCTCTATCCTTGACCTAGATCATAGTGCCACAAATGTGTACATTTCTTGGGAATTCTTTGAGTTCTACACTTATAAGCCCCATTTTCTGTATGCATATATATTTTACTAAAATGTTTGCATAAAAAATAGAATAAAAAATATAGAATTCTAGTTTATCCTCAAGATATCACTCTAAATATTTCAAAGCGTTCCCCAAAGATAGTTACATAGTTATTTTACTTTTATGTCAGCTCTTCTCTTTCCAAAGCCCATAGGCATGCATTTGGAAAATCAAAGCACATCCTTGTTCTATAACTAGAACTTCTGCTTCCACGGACATCCATCCCACCTGCTCACCCTGGGGCAGCCTTCCACACTCCTCTCCCATTCATCATCATTTGCCATCAAGAATGCTGTGGTGTTGTGCTACCCTTGGCACCTGTCTGCAGGTACAGTTCTGTCAGTCCATCAGTCCTCTGTATAGGTCTGAATCCTAAACATACACAGCATTCAAGTACTTTCTCAAGGAGATAACGCTTCCCATACAAATCAAGAAATGTTGCTGACTGGTCCTAACTTAAGAAATTTCCCAATACTTTATGAATTAGGACACCTCTCTGCTCAAAGCCCAAGGATCTCTACCCACAATTACAATCTGTCTCAACTTTGTATTTTCCAAGATACCAAAATAAGGGACAAAAATCAATTTTGCAGGGCAGGCAAGGAATAAATCAATGCAGAGAGCTGTAAGAGCAGCATCTTAAATTTCAGCCCAAGGTTAGTCTGATGTAAAACAAAGGCAGAATAGATAAACTCCTCCGAAGACACCTTCCCAATCAATACTTCCATATTCAAACCTCAGCTCAGACAGGTGGGAGTGACAGCACAGAAGGAAAGTTTGCTAAGGGCGTCCCCTTTTCCTGGCATTTTGAACCACTTCTTTTCACACTTACTGTCATTTTCTCCTACTTGTCCAGATATAGTGACCAGCGTGGGAACTCTTCTAAAGGCCAACAATTTGAATTGCAAATAGCTATTAAAAAAAAAAAGACTGAAGGACTTTTAAAAATCACTTACATTTTCCTACCTATATCTTCCTTTTGTGGCTCTGTAAGGTTGTGCTATTCTCAGGATGTTGAATTGTATTTATTTATATATTTTTTTTGCCTCAAGTTCTAGTTTATTCTCAATAAACAAGTTTTGGAAAATACAGTTTATTCATAATAGGTTAAGATTGAGGATAACAGAAAATTCCCAAATCTCAGTGAGTTAAAGAATGTTTTATTCCTTGCTCAAGTAACTTGGCTGTGGTTTGGGGCTGTGGTACAGGGGATCTGTCTTCTGTGTGATGGTTTATCACGGAGCCTCCATATCAGTGGAGGCCACAGGGCCATGATGAATGTGTTGAAGAATCTCACAATTAAAGCTTTTTTTTCCTAGAAGATACTTAGGTTACTTCTGCTCATATTTCTTCAGAAACATAAATAAATAACCTTATGTAATCTCAAGAGGATAGAGAGGTAAGAGTTATTCCTCCCTTGCAATTTTGTTCTAAGATACAAAAGATCCACTGGCCAAAAGAAATGTGTGCGTGTGTGTGTTGTGTGTGTGTGTTTGTGTGTGTGTACAAGTTGTATTAACTTAAAGCCCAAGTTGTATTAACCTTTAACTTGAAATAATGTGAAGGAGAAAGAAATAATTAAGCATGAAGAAAGTGGAAATAAGATAAGGAAGGGAAAACAGAGTCTGTTCCCTTAGTGAAGCAACTTGGCTGCTTTATAGAGGAACACTATAGGAGCCATAGACATTTGAGGTTGATCCACTCAGTGGAAAAGAGTGATTTAAGAGGTCAGTAATCTTGGCTATGAGTGCATAAAATGACTATCTGTTTCATGTAACAGACTGACTCATTGGTCAGAATTCCAACAGGCTCCTGCATCCACACCTATGCAGGACCTCAAGGGAATGCAAAGTGTACTTCTCCCTCCCTGAACTCGTGCTTAATCCTGTAACTTGCTTTGGCCAATGGCACATGAATAGAAGGGGGCAATTTCTGAGCCAAGACTTTCATGCCCTGTGTTTCCATTTGCTCTCTTGTACCTCTGCCATCCTCAACAGAAAGCACAACCCAGGTGGCCTTCTGCTCCCAGGAGAAACACATGAAAGGTGACCACCCTGTCCACAGTCTGAAACAGCCACCCTGGGCATTCTATAGACCCATGTGGAATGCCAAGCAAAGCCACAGAGTTGAGTCCAGCTGAACTTCAGTTAACCTTCAGGAGACTCAAGAACAGTTAGAAAGGTATTTTTTTTTAAGCCACAGAATTTCTGGGCAATTTGTTATACAGCAAGAGCTAATCAATATATAGTACACGGGCCAGACACTGGCCATTTATAAATTACAATGGATGGAAAAAGAGAAATCCAATGAAACCTACCAAAGGGATGGGAGACTGTCACACAAGGAAAAACAAAAAGATAAGCACTCCCAAGGATTTGGGAATAAAATTATGAGCAAATAAATTGCACGTGAGCATTTTGTAACAAATCAGGATATGTGAACTAACAGTATACGTTCTGGTTTGTGACTCTGTCTTTGTGAAAGTTTTCAAAGGTACAAAAATCTAACTTTTTAAAATATATTTAATACTTGATCTTATTTTTCTATATGAAATGGAAATCATACCAGATACATAAATAACCATTAATAAGTAGTCTATAAAATTATAAAGTTGAACGTGATGTTTACTACAAAATCTTATTATATTGGAATAAAGGGATTTCTGGGTTTTGAAAGGGGTGGCTTTTGGAGAACAAAATGAAAGTACTATGTCAACAGTCAAACCACAGATCTCAGTAACCTGATTTAAAAAAAAAAAATACATAACACTGTAGACATTTCAAGATAAATTTCAGGATGACAATTTTAAAATGGGGTGAGACGTTTAAGAAAGGTAATTTGAAAAATCTTTTGTAGTGGAAACATGTCCTGAAATTTTCCAGGCCCTGGCTTATATGGGAACAAATGTTGGTTTGGCAGGATTGTGAGTCCAACTCAATATTTAATATTTTCGTGTATAGGCAAGGGGAAAGCAAATAAAAACAGCAGAGAGGAGGTGAGGGGTAGGTGGCGGAATGGGGAGTAGGTGGGGGAATCAGGAGCTGATGACTTGTTCAAAGCTGTCATTCTTTCATTTATGTAGAGTCTCCACCACAGGATTCTCAACTTTCACTCATTTTACTAGCTTATTATCACTGAAGAAGGGGGGGGGGGACAGTAAGGAACTAGGTCCCTGAATGCCACATTTCTAGGTTCCCAAAACCTAGTGAAGTTAAGAGAACAACAAGACCAAGCCTGGGCTGCAAAGTCCAGATTTACGGTATCTGGAAGGACAGTGGCTTTCTCTTGTGCACACTGGGAAATAAGGCAAGTTGGTTTGACCTGTAGAAAGTGTGCAGAGACAGCTGCTCCCTGATGCTGGTCATACAAGCAAACCAAGCTAGTTAATGCTGATGATGTCACTGCTGCTGCTGAGTCTTCTTATAACTCTACCTCCACCCCACCCCCGCATGGGGACAGACACAAACTGAGGGCACTACGGAAAGGATGCTTGTCATTTGTGCAGCCAGCCACGGCTAGACAAAACACCATGAGGGAGAGCTGACGCTGCTTGACAAAGCACTGTGAGGGATGGTGGTGCTATCTGTCAGCCTGTTGCCACTAAACTATTCTTGGAGCCGTCACTGATCTCTTGTAAGCTATCCTCAATAAACCATATGTCTCCCTTGCTGTCCCTGGGCACTTTCCTTGGCCTGGCACAACTGGGCTGTAGACTAAACAGATGCTTTTGAAAATACAGGTGCCTAATCCCCATCTCAGAGCTTTCCATTCACTTAGTCTGGTTGTAATTAATTATTGGTACCTTGTAAAAGTTGTCTATGGGATTTAAAAAGGCATCCATGGTTAATTCAAAGGAAGACTTCAGTTTATTCAAAATATACATAGGTAAATTATTTCATAATGACCATTTACCATAACCAACTCCCCAGATCTTGAGCTATTTCCTTGGTCATTGCATTTATCCCTATTGGGTGAGATATTACTTATAACCTGGTTCTGATACTTCTCGATCTTCGGGTCTCATTTGGATTCTGATAATCCAAACCTGTAGGAAATGCTGTGTTATAAAATATTTACAAAGAGCACAATAGGTTTTTGTTGTTGTTGTTTTGATTTTTTTTTTTTTTTTTTGGTTGTTGTTGTTTTGTTTTTGGTACCAGGGATTGAGCCCAGGAGCATTAAAGCACTAAGCCATATCCCAGCCCTTTTTATATATATATATATTTTTTTTTTTGGAGATAGGGTCTCACTAAGTTGCTTAGGGCCTCCATCAATTGCTCTTCGAACTCTCAATCATCCTGCCCCACTCAGCCTCCTGAGCCGCTCAATTACAGGTATGTGCCACCATGCCTGGCCAACATGAATTCCAATGTTTTAATGTCATAAATTAAGTTATTAATTATGCAATTAAAAACTTAATGATGTCTACTGTCTTCTGCTGGTCTTCTTCCTGTAATACTTTTAAGGATAAATTGAGTAGAGTCTCTGTCTCTGGGAGAGATCTTGTACTAATTGTTTATTGTAGTTTTTCCTTATTTGATTTCAGGTCTACAAATTGGAAGGACTACACTCTTGAAATCAACCTCTTGTCAACTGTGTCTGGCAGAAGTCAAATTGGATTACATAATAAATAGTGGCAAACTATTGCCAGTTAGCCCCCCAGAGAATATCTACAGAGACAATTATCTACACAAAAAGTGCCAGTTTCAAGTATACAAGGAAAAGCAAATTTTTAGTTTTAGTGTTATGCTAGGAGACTGAACACAGGAAGAACACCTAAGTCACAAATTCAATATTTGAAGAGTAAATTTTCAAAAACAAATGAAATGATAATTGAAGCTCTATTTACAAGTGATTTAGAAAACAGTTACAGAAAAAAAAAAAACATAGCTGAGTATCTACTAAAATCCAGGTATGGTATGAACTGCAAAAGAGTACAAGACAAGAAACAGGACGAAAGGAAGGAAGGGAGGGAGGGAGGGATGAAGGAAGGAAGGGAGGGAGGGAGGGAAGGAGGAAGGGATGAGGGGAGGGAAAGACAGAGAGGAGAGGACAGGGGAGGTAGGTAGGTATAGAGCTGGGGAAATTTTTCCCTTTGCAATTTTGAGTAAAATTTAGCAAATCAAAACAGTGAAATACTTTGAAACTTAGTACTAGCCAACCTTACTACTTAATTAAAGTGATTGCATTAGAAAATTCCATTTGGAGGGTTTTTGCTTGTTTGTTAATAAACTGATGCACTTGCAACTTAGAGCATCTTTAATACTCGCACAGTTGAGAGAAAGTATATAGCCTACAAAGCAGCAGGAAAAAAATAAATAGGTATCTGCTTTAGCAAGCAAGTGAGCAGATTCGGCAAGAAAATAAAATGAAATATTTAACAATAAGAACAGAGCTGTGCATCTCTCTGTTCCAAAAGGCAATCTGATTATAACTCTCGCCCAGATCTGGAAACTATTCATCCAATTAAAGTGGAGACATTTGTCAGTGTCCTCCAGCCACAGCTGGGCAGATTGTGGAACAAAACTGTGGCGGGCAGCATAGGGAGGGAGCCAGGGAGTTCCATGCCCAGGCAAACAGACTGGCTGGGGAGGGAGGAATGGGAGAGAGGGAAATGTTGACAGCTTTTTATTCCAGTGGTGCAAGAGGTCCTTTGCTATTAAACACAGGCTTTAATTTCTTCTTTCTATAACTCGTGATTGGCCAGTTACTTTTCTATTTACCATAATGAGGTTACACCCTACTCAGAGATTTCTGAGGCCATTTTCCTGCCTGTGAAACACAATATTCTTCTCTCTGGTTTCATGTTTTTGTTGACCTTGGGAAAGCTGAAAAAGAGAGCAGCCTTGGCTACACATTAACCTGTGTGTCTAAGGCCGTGTGGGGAGGAGCATGGTTCACCTGGGATGCTTGATTCAGTGTTATTTGCTGACTTTTATTTGTACCTTGAAATGTTACAAATACAGAGTATGAAAGCAAATGGTGGGAGGAAAGTTCTCCGAAAATGGAAAGATATATTTGGCCATGAACAATGCATCTGAAATCAATTCTGACAAAAAAAAAAATCCATTTTTGTGGGTGAATAAAAATTAATGGAACATGATTCATTAAGAGCATCGAATATTCAAATTAATAAAGAACACAGCCAAGTAGACATAATTATCGTATTTGGTTATTACCTGCATGCTGCAGTGAATGGAGGAATTTGGAATGTGTCCTTTATTGCTGCCATGCTCCTTCGGGCGCTGGCTTGGGAATTAAGGATTCATGCCTCTACATAATGATATATGATTAGTGCTGTGAAAGTAATTGAACTCTTCATTCTAGACAATCCCTTGCAGTGTCAGCAAGAAGCTGGAACAAACTGTGTCATTTAGCAGAGTTATGCTGTAAGTGAGAAAAACCTCTGATCCCTGCACAATTAACTTCCTAATAATTTTTAGGTCCTCAAGATTAAATGAGAGAATTAATATAATAGACCATGTAAATGTGCATCAGAGGTATAAAGCAATGTGAAGGCACTAAAAGGGATGGGAAATTTAAAGAAATTAACTATTGCTCTCAAATATAATAAGAGACAGGTGTCAAGCTGTTAAAAGGATGATTGTTGTCACTGGAACAGCTGAGGATGGTAAAAGCCCAGCTGTTGCAGAGATCAGTTATAGGGTAACAGAGAATCCTTGTTCCATGAGCACTCCACTAATCTAAATTATATTACAAGGAGCTCATATAATACCCTGGAAAGTGAAGTAATGATAATATTGACACCTATTTTACATAACAAATACTAGAACTAAAAACATTTACCATAATTTTATGCCTTCAGAATTTCACCAAATTGCCTTTATTACTTGTGAAGTCTCTTAATTTTCTTCATCAAGTGTATAAAATATCTCAATAATCACTTTCAGATACAATAATGAGATTTCATTTTATTGTATTAAATTCAAAATTGTCACATTTTGAAAGTACTATGTTTTCCTGGATCTTCACTAGTACCAAAAACCCTTAAATTCTGGGAATTTAACTTTATCAAAATGTTATTATATTAAATGCAAAGGAATGAAGTATATTTCAAGTAATTCTGTAAAATTTTATAAGTCCTCCCCCTACATAAGAATTGGATGATATTTAGTTCAATCTCTGACTCATGCTGATTTTTAGGAGGAAAAAAAATGAAATGAAAGGGAGATTGTTTCCTAATTATTCTCAAATTTTTTATTTGTTACAAACTAAAGGATATCTAATATCTTCTTATACAGCTAGAACATGCAAAAAAAAGAAAGAAGCCATCAAAATAGGGAAGTGACTCTATTTATGGCTGCCAGTGGTATTTCTTATTTTTTCAAAGAGCCTGTAAACGAAAGTAGATTCCAGTTTTTTATATACAACTTCCTGAAAAGTATTTTTTTCCCTTGGTGGCACAGGGATTATTCAGTAAAATTTCTGCTTCTAGAGTTTTGTTTTAGTAAATTATAAAATTTCTCTTTTCTGCCAGTCTTATCAACACCATCTTCTGTGAGTTATATTCGCACTGGCAGTTGGATGCTAATTCTACCAAATGTGAATTAAAAATCGAACTACAAATATGCTGATAAATTGCTTCGAGACCTCAAACACCATTTTTATGCAACTTTGAGAACTTTTCTATATGTTAATATGTCTGACGGATGACTAAATAAACATTCTTCACCTTGACCAGACAGGACATATTAGCCACTTTTGTTAGTGATCAGAAGAGTGTTTACTTCTGCTTGAGTAGATTTAAGTAAATCAGGCATCTCTTATTTATTAAAGATAATTTGATCCTGCAGAATTTGAATACTTAAGAGTTACTCTCTGTGTTAGTTCTGCTTTGTTTTGGTGTGTGTGCTTTTGTTTTGCAGGAGTGAGGTTGCTATGCAATTGAGATTCTTCTAGTCTTTAATTACCACTGGCTCTTTGAATTTGGATCCAAGATGTTTAGTAGGCATCCTTGGATGGTTGCCTAATCAGATTCATATTTGAATAATCAAAGGCCAGTGCTTAGTGATAAATTTTGTTAACATTGAACTATTCTCTTTTAAAAGAAAGAAAAATCAAAAAGCCTCATGTTCACTATGAAGGAGGTGGATTTGCTTGAATATTTTTTAAAACATACTATCTATCCTATTCTTTCAGGAACATTAACACTTCACTTGTAGATTATAAAACCTGAGCAAATCTTACTTATATTACAATGAATAATTTAATTGAAAATTGTATTGTTCCTGTGGATGTGAATGATTGTCAAGGATATATTATATTCTGGGCAACATCAGAATTTTAAGATGGTGAATCTGGTCATGGCATAGTAACATACTGCAACCATTCTACTTTTCCATTACCACTACGATTGAAATGATAGACCAAGTCTCTCTAGATCCTTTTTTTTTTTTCATCAAAGTAAGTACCAATTGAAAAAGGAGGAGGCATGAACTTAGGAAGCCAGAGAATTCAGGATTTAGACTATGTGGTACATCCTCAAGGAGGAACATGGAAAAAGCATTTTGAAATCCGCAGAGCTCTTTAGATTTCCTGTGTTCCTTACCTCATTGTAAAATATTAGTTGTTTGTTTGCTTTCCTTTTTTCCTTATTCTCTGGCCCATACTTATTCCAAAATGTGCCGATGGCATAAGGATAGGCTTTTTGTATTTCTCATAATTCTATGAGCTGCAGTGTCTTTCATTTAAAAGACTAACAGATAAGCTTCTAAATGAGCCTACGAACATCCATGGAATCAAAGCTGGTGAACAGAAGTCCAAGAAGATTCATAGAGATCATAAAAGGAAAGTATCCAGAGTGTAGTAGGGATAATAAATGAGAAACAGAAGAAAACCTAGAAAATAAAAAGAGCCAAATGCACAGGCTTTTCAGCAATTAGAGAATCAAGAACTAGATTTTTTTTTTCTTTCACTAGCCAATATTAATCAAGAGCCAGCTAGCATGAGGAGCACTGGGTGACAACAAAGAATAAGACAAACATCTTCCTGACCTCCTGCAGTTTGTTGCCTAGTGAAAAGCACAGGGAAGGAAATGAGCATTCTTCTTGGGTGGACAGTACGGGTGGACCAGGCATGGGGTGGTTAGCCAGGACTTGTTGAGTAGATCACCTTTATTCTGAGATCTAAAAGTTGAGGGGAAAGAACATCCATTCAAAAAGTGACAAGAAATACATTCCAAGTAGAGTGAACGTTTGCCAAGCTCCTGAGGTGAGAGAAAGCTTAGGATGTCCAAAGAACAGGAAATGAAAGGATTGAGGGAGAGTGGGTTTGGCAGAAGTTGAAGTTGGAGAAAAGGGTAGTGGTAAGCTAATGCAGATCCTTGGAAGCCAAGGTGCAGATTCTGTTCCAAGTACAATGAGAGAATTTCACATCTCCTCCAGGGGTCATGATCTAACTTAACTTATAAGGAAAAAATAATAACACCCCCTCTGGTTGCCATGAGAAGATTATTAGATTTTAGGGAAATGAGAGTGGAAGTGAGAAGACCAATGAGAGCCTGCAGTAGCTTCTCAGATGTGCTGCAGTCCGGCTGGGCAAATAACCGGGAGGTGACAAGCAACTTGAAGGTTGAAGCGGGAACTACTTTATTGCAAGTGAACTCAGCGGGAACTGAGCGAGAACTCAAAGTAGCGAGCTTCTAAGGTAGCGGAACCACTTCTCTGCAGGACAGCAGAGGTATATATACCTAACTGATTACACACAGCTTGACTCAATTAACATCATCTAGACACAGCAGTCAGCCAATAAGGAATCCTCACCATCTTAATGGCTCGATGGCATTGCCTCACAAATCACTCCTCCTGGCAAACTGCCAGGCGCCATCTTGACTTGATTTGCCTCCCCAACACAGATGTGAGATGTGGCAGCCTCTGTTTGGGCAATGTCAGCAAAGACAGTGAGGAACAAAGGTCCTTGTGTTGCACTTGCTGAAGAACTGGACGGTGGAAATGGGTGTAAGAAACATAAGGAGTTAGGTCCAAATTTAGGATCCTGGAATGAGAAAATGGGTGATGCTAATGCATTGACTGAGATGGGGAACCCAACCAAAAGGAAGGACAACCAAATTTGACTGGAAGCACCAATAAAACAATATTCCAATTTTAGATATGCTCATGTAGAGATGACTATTAGATGTCGAAGTGAGTATCTCTGTATGTATGAATATGTAGATCATAGGAGATGTCTTGCTGAGATATTAATTTGGAAATCATATGCACAGTATACTATTTAAAGGAATAAAAATATATGAGATCATTCAGAGAGAGAAAATCAAGGTAGAATATAAATTCTACCAGAAATCAGAAAAGTCATGGCCATTTCCTGGATGTCCGGTTGGTTTCTGTCCTAAGCAAAACTTCCTAAGATGCTGCCAACTACATTAACTACAGGTAAGATCATCACAGGATCTTCCAGTAGAAACAAAAGATTTATTGCTAATTGGCAAGGAACACGTGTTGCTAGAAAATAATACTAGCTACTAATACGTTGAAATTTCTGTCTTAGTAATGCCAACAAAACTTTTGATTAAGAAAGATCGTGCCCTCTTACTCTAAATCTGAAGCCCAATATGAAACATGGGCAAGAGAAAAACTTTTCTCTGTGTATGTATTTATGCTATATGACATTCCTATGAAAGTCTTGGGATTCTTGGTCACCGTTGCCTAAAATTATTAATGAAATGTTGGTCTTTAGAGCCCCAGGTCACATACTCTATCTTTCCCCTTTTCCCCTTAGCATGTTTCTCCTTTGATCACCAACAAATCTCAGCAATGGACCCAAAGCTATTCTGACATAGTTAAAAATGGCAGATAGCTCTTCAAATATTGCCTTCTCTCTGAAGAATTTTCTTTTCAACAAACATTTGGAAAACTATTATGGCATTGAAAACATGAAAGTTGATAATAAAGCTTCAGTGGTAGAGTTTCGGATGAGCATGTTCAGGAAAGATTAGCCAGGCTGCAGGAGGGAGAAAGGATTTTATACCTTTGTGGACAACATTAACATTTTCCATGAAATACACACTTTGGAAGCAGAGAATACTGAATTAGCTGAAATGCCTTTTAGATATTATGTCATTTTCACTGATTAAAAACACATGGTTCTCTGCCAGGCTTGGGGGCACATGCCTATAATCCCACTGTAGAGGGAGGCTGAGGCAGGAGGATCGTGTCTTCAAAGCCAGCCTCAGCAATTTAGCAAGGTCCTGAAAATTCAGTGAGACCCCATCTCTAAATAAAATACATAAAAGGGCTGAGGATGTGGCTTGGTAGTTAAGTGTCCCTGAGTTCAATCCCGAGTACCAAAACAAACAAGCAAAAAACATGGAGTCTGAATCAACAGACTCAATTCAATTCTAAATAAAGATAAAAATGAATTGTCAAGTGTCTACCTGACAAAATTAATTATTTTTCTTAAACTGGAAAGTGACCTCCCATAACATAAAAATAATATGACATAAAGTTTGTTCTATATTTATCTATCTATTTTTCTCTCTCAGAAAAACAATTTGAGATTACTTTTAAAATTGCCTTCAACACTCTTTCTCTTAAGAAGCACAAAGGCAACCCACACTAGAAAGTACCAGATTTGAAAGTATAGTAGAAGCTCTATTATTTGAAACACTTCAAGTCAACACAGACAATGAAGCCATTGGCTGGGATAAAATTTAACTGACCCTTTCAAGACTGAAAAAGATCTTCAATCAAAATGCCTCTCTTTCAATGGAGGAAGAGTTCTGCATTGAACTGATTTCATAGTAAAACCTGCAAAAATAGCTCTCAATGGGGAAACATAAGCTAAAACACTAACAACAGCAATAAAAATCAGCTAAAATTGTGGTCAAGTCATTAAGTCTTTTTGAGATATCTTCTCTACTTTAAAGGATATTAGAGATGAGAAGATTTTATTTAAAAGAGTAAAACAAATCAGTTGAACAAAACTAGTAATTTGTTAAAGAATAATGTTTGTCACTCCTGCTGTGAATGCATTAAGTTTTCTCACTTGTATTAGACCTAAGATTTTAGACTTCTCTTACATGACATAAAAAGGTTGTATACATACATAAGAGACGCAAATAGAATGTACAACAAAAAGGGATTTTTTTAACAAAAAAATGAAATTCATAGTTTAATCTACTCACTGTCATTGTCACAGGCCTATCCTCAGGGTTAAATACACAGGTAAGTGTTTTGTAGGAAATAAGTGATGGTAAATATGGTGTTAACTTATGCTCCCTGGGAAATGGAAATATATATATATATTCTCCAGAAACTGAGAATATGATTGTTCATCACATGAGGCATCTTTCAATGGCTTTATTTTACTTTCTAAGTTTTTTTTTTTCCTACTTTGGCCACAATCTTATCCAGTACAATGTGTCAAGCTGGACACATTAAAACAATGGGCAGTTTGAAATAATCCAACAAAGTGAGACTGAATATCTTCTCTATTTCAAAATGAAATACAACAAAAATTATTACTTCTACAGATTCAGGCTGGAAGCAGATCTGATTGGTGTACATATCCCTCACAAAGGAATGTTAATAAAAGCCATAATTCTGACACCTTCTCAAATTGTGGGAAGCAAGTCAGAGGCCACAACAAACCCAGCTCCATTATTAATTTCACACTTGACTAGAACCACACAGTTGGGCGTTCATGGCATGAATTCAAAACACAGCAGACCACTGGTTTCAGTGATAATTAGAAAGGAAAGTTGAATTAAAAAAAAAAAAGACGGAAACTGTAGAATTCAAAGCTTTCTATCACAAAAAGTCACTTTTCATGTATTTCTATGTACTTATTTGATTTAGTCATAATTCACATGTACATATTAGAACTATCAAAGAAACCAAAGCCCATAGCATCTGAATGAGTTAAAGTATAAAAGTAATTGTCCAGATACATTTATAAGTAACTTATAAAAGTATTCTCTTGCTTAATTCTGAATTGGGATAAAAAGTATTCTCCTCTGTTTCTTTTTCTGTACCTAATTGCCATAATTGTATTTATAGTTTCCTCAGTTCGTCACTTTGATAAAGCAGATCTTTCCCAATTATCAAGTTTTCTCAAAAAAATGTAATCCCTAGAAAGTTCACATACATCATTATATACATAAGCCAGAAGATCATTAAAATGGAAGCATGTGGTCGATATCAAATCATAAGTAAGTAAATATGTGTCTACTGACCAAACTGTTAAACAAACAGTTTCAGTTTAGAGGTAGTTGTACTAGCTTAGGGAAATGTGGAGTGAATGGGAGAAAAGTAAAAAAGAGATTAAGGAACTTGTTCATTGCTGGAAAACTGATAGGTTTTTAAAGAAATGTTTAAGAAATTTTAATGTAAGAGTTCCAAATGACTTCTAGCTGTTTTAAACATCAAACATAACAATTTATACAAGGACATACACGCACACAAACATACACATGTATGTGCAAGCACACCTTCATGCATTTATCTTTTGTTTTTGTCTTTGTCTTAAGCCCTGAATCTGTTTAGGCCCATCAATGAGATCCTGCACGGTGTTAACTTTCAAGCCATCAAGTATGAGTAATGGTCTTACGTGCCTACAGCATTTTCCCTTTTTTGTACAAGGGGGAAAAAAATCTAGTTTAGATCAATGTCCTCTTTTCTAAGCTAATACCTACAGCTGTGCCCTATCCATCAGATGAGAGGATATTGTTAACACAGATGTTAACAACAAAAACAATGATACAGTGAAAATACTGATTATAAAATGTTGCATGTCCCTCAAAGCTAATTGTTACTGACTTGAGCACATTTAAAGTTTGTTTCAAGCAAAACTATTTACCAAGGGAGTAACTGGAACCATGATAACACAAACACAAATACTAAAGAAACACTTTCATTAGTATTTTTTGCTAAAAGCAAAAATCAAAAACATTTGAGCTTAAAATTCTCAGATTGTTTACTTCAATTTATGTGTATATACATCATTTCTAAGTATGTAGATTTCCCCAAGAGATAAGCACATTTTATTTGAAAAAAAAATCTCAAAGAAATTTGAGCAATAAGTAGGGAAAACTATATCTAGGCAAGAATAGCCACAAAAAGAAGTATTGTTTGAAATAGATATATATATATTTTTTAAAAAAAGAGAGAATTTTTAAATATTTATTTTTTAGTTTTTCGGTGGACACAACATCTTTATTTTATTTTTATGTGGTGCTGAGGATCGAACCCAGCACCCCGCGCATGCCAGGCGAGCATGTTACCGTTTGAGCCACATCCCCAGCCCTAGATATATATTTTTAAAAACTTCAGTGGGCTGGTAAAGTTTCTGAGATAACTTTTTTAAACAGATTTACAGTGGTTCTACTTCCTACCTGCCTCACACTGAAAAGTTACCCAGCTCTCACCAAGTGTCACCTCTTCCGAACATTTCAAAGATTTATCAATATATTTTGAACTGTCATGATTGACTCATGATCTGTGTAGTGAATATTCTAGCCACATGTAAGCATTCAAAAGTAAAGAACATTATTTTCAAATAATTTTCCATCAAAATACAAAAATATATGAGATAGGATTGAAAGAATATTCCTTTACATGCCTACCATTCCCTGGCTTGTCTCTCCTCCCCTGCACACGCCAAACTCCCCTCTGCCCATGTTAGAGTCCGCTTGGCAGGCATTTTACACTTTTCCTGTAGCTTTCTGCAAAGTCTGATCTATGGGCCCATTGTGTTTATGGTCCACATATTTTCAAGATAAATCAGTGACACTGAATTTTTAACATGATCTGGGGAGGATGAGAGTTTAAGAGAAGCTGTCATCCAATCTGCAAATAGACAAGTTTAAAAGTATTGCAAGATGCCATATCCCACCTAATAACATAATTTTTAGATTTATAGTGAAGACAATTTGATAGAATATTTATGTAATAAGAAAAAAAATATTGGGCAAATAGCATCCATGCATTCCCTTCCACATGCAGCTACTCCAGTCCTTTTTCAGTAAAATCATGGAACTGCCATTTATATCTTGTTTAAACTAACAGAAAGCCTCAGATCCCTTTCTGACAGTACAAAGATCTGTGAAGATTGAATCAAATAGTTCTGTAAGAGATATTCAAAATGAAATCATATCCCACTATTGCCCTTGCAAAAGACGTTGGAGGAAGAAAAATAATATGACCTTGAAGAGAATAATATGAGTGATACAGAATCCCCCCAAATTTTGAGGGTGTTTATCATTTGCAAAGAGGGCCATTCAAATCCAAGAGCAAAAGAAATACAGAGTCTAATCAAATAACACGGGATCTTGTGTTAAAGTTTTAAATTTCCATGTCTAGAATTCTGAGGCTGATAAGGATATGCTTTCTTTTCTTTTCTTTTCTTTTTTAATTATACATGGACACAATACCTTTATTCAATTTATTTATCTTATGTGGTGCTAAGTATCAAACCCAGTGATTCACATGTGCAAGGCAAGTGCTCTACCACTCAGCCACAACCCCAGCCCAGGATATGCTTTTCAATGTGACTGATTTTAAATATGTCTGAGAGTATTCCACCAATGTTATAAAAAATATTTCTGTGAGTATTCTGCCACATGTCTCTGGTAATTGTACTATCATAAGCAACTGAAAAGGTATCCCCCAGATTCCTTAGGATAATACAATTACTTAACAATAATATTCTTTTAATTCAAGGGAAATGTAAAATTAAGTACAGAAAAGCCTAAGAGAATCAAATCACTGGTGTTAATATTTTTGGTACAATATATGGGCAATTGGTTTCTGTGATTCTTTATGTTCTAGAGAGAGAATTCTACAAAGTAACAGATAATCTTATGATTCCAATCTAATACTGTATCAGTAAATAATTGATTTCAAATAGTAATTTAAAGTATAAAAGTGAAACACTAATTAAAAGTATTGGAACATTTAATGAAACGAACAAATAACCATTTCATTAGATTTAATTTATTTGCTACATATTACTTGAGTACTTGAAAGTTGGTCTGAAAATTGTATTTCTAATAAAAAGAATATTTAAATATAATAAATTTGTGAATTTGGTTTGAAATATTTACTAGTTTTTATGTTTTAAAAAGCACATCATTAAATGTTTTCAGGGTATTTCAATGTTTTCCTAAAATAGAGCCATACAAAGTAAGATTTATACACCTAACAATTAAACTTAAAAATTTATTTTATGGGGGTTTGTGTCGTGGCTCAGTGATAGCATACTCATCTGGCATGTGTGAAGCACTGGGTTCAATCCTCAGCACCACATAAAAATAAATACATAAATAAAATGAAGGTATTGTGTCCATCTACAATTAAAACAATTTTTAAATTTATTTTATGGGTTTTTAAGGAGAAAATTCTGAATAATTATTTTGTGTGAACACACAGTTGTAGATGCTTAAAAGTATATACAAAATCACTTTCAAGACAATGACTTTTAGGATAAAAAAAGAGTTTGGATTTTTTTTCCTTAAATGTATCTAATATGCCAGGGTTACATAACAAAATGTGAACAAGATTTGTTTATACTTAGCAATTTGATTTTAAAATAAATAATTTGTATCATCATTTCAACAAGATAGATCCCCTGACTACTTTCATATTTTTCTCTTGAATTCAGTCAAACTTAATTATATGGCATGGGCATGGAGGTGCACTCCTGTAATTCCAGTGGCTTAGGAAGCTGAGGCAGGAGGATCTCAAGTTCAAAGCCAGCCTCAGCCATGGCAAGGCACTAAGCAACTCAGTGAGATCCTGTCTCTAAATAAAATACAAAATAGGAATGAGGATGTGGCTCAGTAGTTGAGTGTCCCTGAGTTCAATCCCTGGTACCCTCCCCCGCTCAAAAAAATTATTAATTATCTGGTTTGCCTTACTATGTTCTTACTCTGCATTTCACTTAGAATTAGTAAGTGTAAATTTTGGAAATGGTAAGTATACATACAGTTGAAGACCTACTATCAACTATGTTTGGGACAGTTGTTCTTCAGTTAGTGGCAAAATAAAAGAAAAAAGACTCAAATAATTATCCAAAGTAATTAAATGATATGTTAACATAAGTATACACATTTACTTGTTTTCCATTATATATTGATATTGTCTTTTATTATAAAGCCACAGATTAGTATTCTCCATAAATTCATTATCTAAAATTTCTAGTTTTATTTCTTTAAATTGGTCCAAGAATGTTAAAGACACCAGCAAGGCAACCAGATCACAGGAAGCTATCAGCTGCTATTCCTTATCATAGTCTTTCACCTTCTTGTCAGAGAGCCTTGCCTTTTTTTAAGTTACTCATCTTCATCTAATTTTTAACGTAGCATTCAACATGTTCTTCATAGACACAAAATCAGATCTTCTGCATCTACATTCATAAACGTGTGTGTGTGTTTGTGTGTGTGTGTGTGTGTGTGCATATATCACAGCACAAAATGAAAGGGTTTAGAATCCTATGGAAATATAACCTTCTTATTTCTGTCCCCATATCAACACTGTAGAGCGTAACTGTCTAATTTAATTTATCCAAAATGATGGCTAACTATTTCAGTTCTTTGATATGTCCTAAAAATCTTTCAGAACCAAAGAAAGAAAGGGTGAAGGGAGGGAGGGATTATTACATGTGAGTTTAAGCATCACTATTTTTAACCTATGTTATAAGAAATATCAGATATCCAGGAGAGACTGGCCAAAACCTGCCAATTCACACTCATTACTTTCTTAAATCTCTAGAAATTTTGAAAACCAGTTATTAAATGCAACCATTATCAAAATTTTAATTATGTAAACTTGCAAGGAATTACTATAAAAGCAAAAGACAGCAAATACTCAAAAGTCATAACTCCCTAACTATTTAATGCATTTTACTATTATTACCTGTCTTCTTGAGGTTCATTATATTTATTGTGTCTTTGTGATAGAAATGCTCTGTAATGCTATCCTGCTAAGCAAGTCTTCCCCACCTTAAAATTGGTAAGGTTGCAAGTCTTTATGCCATGGAAATCCACAAATACAACAAAGCAAGTTGTGGCTTATTTGGCAGGGAGTGGGGAGACACAGCTGTAAATCATTCCCAGCTCACCATTACATATAGAGCATAATATGTTGCTAAAATATATACCACAGTAGAGTTTTATCAGGTTCTTACATATTGAAAATAATTTTAGGAAAGTGAACTTTCAACATGTTTCAAAAAGGTCATTTCTAAATGTGTTACTCCACTGGACTCCAGAAGAAAGAAGAGTACTTTGCACGTTCAATGAAATCAATAAAACACTCTGCCTTCCAGTCCAGACTCAACCCATTAAATTACATTCCATTAATTGTTAAGAATAACTGTCAGCATATATTTTCAAGTATTGGAAGAAAAACTAAATGAATTCAGGCATGCACGTGCGTGTACACACACACACAAACACACACACACACACACACACACACACACACACCTCATACAAATACAACTGAGAAAATTCTAAGAATATACCAAAATATACATGTTATAAAATGTAAGAAATAGCAGCACAGCCTGATATTCCTAAGCCAGTCACTTTTTGTTTTGGGAAAGACACTTTATTTACCTGCTCTAGACTTGCACAGACTCCAGACATTTATTGGGCTGACTAGAATAATGGGTAGAGAATTTTGCCTATAAAATCTAAATTGGTTTATATAAAAAAAGAAAAGAGCTGAATTTAGGAGAAAATAAGAAAACCAATGATCTGGTAACATAAGCTAGAGTTTTGAGAGACACACAGGCAAGAAATTTGTGAAAAAACTGCTACTATAAGTGGGGCATAAGAAAGGGAAAGTTCTTGTATATTTTTAAGTTAATAATAATGATACACATTTACTGATTATTGATTATGTGTCAGATATTATTCTACGTGGCTTGCATATATGAATTCAATTTAATACTGGTGATACCTCTATATATAGTAACACAATCTTAGCACCCTCCACTTTACACATGAAAATCTCTGGAACACATTAGATAAATAATTCATTGCACAGTGGAAGAGTTGGTTCATTCTCTGGCAGTCTGGCTCTTAATTCATTCATTTAATCATTATTCTGCACATAGTTTACTTATGAAATATGCCTTATAGCAATGTCAAAAATACATAAAATATCAACAGAGAAATTTTGCTTTCTAAAACTTAAGATTTATGTTCACTTTAGTCATGTCACCATGTTGGAAGTGGCCTAGTGGAATAATTATGTTCAGATTATATAAACAAAATGAAAAGACCCTGAAATGAATGACCAACTCTCTGTGTCTTTCAGATAAAATTAAATATAAAATTAATTGTGCTACTTAATGTGCTGTGGCTAAGAGCTGAACATTCAGAAAATTTTCTATTTAAATGTGCATTTTTGCAAACTACAGATATGCAGTTTTGCACCTCAAAAATTTTTACAAATGATCTAATACTCCTATTTTAATAAGGGTTGTTATAAGAGAAAAATCTTGTACTTTGGATATGACTCAAGAAATATAAATTTGGAGTTTATTTGGCATTATCTAAGAACTCATGTAAAATAGAGCCTAACCTTTCTAGACTTGTGCTACACTGGAAAACCATCTACTTTAGTGGCATCCAAAAGTCTATAGTCTTCAACATGTGCCCAAAGGTTTATGTCCTGTAAATGTTATGATTTAATGAACATATTCCAGTTAAACATTAGCAGCAAAATACCTACATGACCCTAAGAGGGGGCATGTTTTCAGCAAGAAATTCAAATATTCTTCTATAATAAATATACAAATATTACCTTCTTAAATTGAAGGAAATCCAGATTATGTTTCAAGAACAAACAATTTTATGTAATTTGGATAAAATTATAAGAAGACCGTTGCAACCACTGATTTTAGGCAGGACACTTGAATAGGCCAATGGGTGACCAAGATGCTTTCTTATGGATTCTGTATGTACCTACTAAAAGACTCCTGCTATATTGGGTTGAATAATATTTTCTTTGGTCTATCTTCTCATTTATTTATTGTTACAATAAAGTGATGCTCTTCAAAAATGACATCCGCAAACACAAATAGAATTTTCAATCAAAAAGTTGTCTTGAGGTTTTATTTTCAACTCTTCTTGTCAACACTTTTCATTAATACTGACTATATTTAGTGAAATTTCCCTCATAACTGTGTAAGGAACTTTTAGCTATAACTGTCCCTGTTAATAATGTTAGCAGCTAATGCCTGAGATGTGATTATAAATGACTTTTCATATGCCAAAACTATTTCATATTTCAAAGTGTCAAATCTTTCTTTTTTAATTGACAAATAAAAATGTGTATATTATTGTATATGATAGGTTATAAAATATATATATATACATTATGGAAGAGCTAAATTGAGGTAATTAACATATATACATTCCCTCATATATTTATTTTTTGTGAACAACTAAAATCTACTCTCTTCAGGATATTCAAGAACACGACATATGACTATTAGCTATAGTCATGGATTGTACAATAGATCCCTCGAATTTATTTCTACTCAATAATACTTTATGTCCTTTTTGCTAACCTCTCCCTTCTACAGCCCCTGGTAAGTACCAGTCTAACTCTGTCCTTCTAAATCTTTCTCTAACTGTGGCTTTACACAATGGCAACAATCATATCAAGAGGCCAATTAAAAGAAGCCATTTCAAAAAAAGTTGTCTAAAAGAATTTTAAAATTTTTTTTTAATTATACAAAAAATACATGCGAAGCATAGACAAATTAGGACTGCTGAAAAATTATCCAAAACCTTTTTATCTTGTTTCAGATTTTTAAAAATAATCTTATAATGCCAAAAATATAGATTATTTTTTGAAAAACACAAAAGACAGAAATCTAAGCAATCTAGACTGGCCTGTTGCCATGTAAAAATCATTGCATCTATGGTCATAATCTTTATAACCACACATGCCTTAAACTATACATAGCCTTTATAACCATACATACCATAACCATACATACCTTTAAATTCTTCTAGTGATTGTACTGACTTTATGGTGTAATGATGACACCACACAACTCCTGCTCTATGACTTCAGTGACTTCTGGGAACTGGATTTAACTAGATCTTCAGTTTCCCTACTTTCCATCACCCTCAAGGCCACTATACGTTGGAAGCATAGCTATCTGTGAAGAGGTGCAATCTCTGACTGAGCGTTCAAGTGAGCCTAAGTGGGGCTGGGAATTAACCAGCACCTCACACTTGGACTTGGACTTTCACCAGGATCTTAGGAACAGGCTTGGAGGAGGACCACCTCCTACACTTCCTCCACAAGCTGGGCACCTTTGACGGTCCTTCTTGTGTTTCATGCTATGATAACCCAGTCTATCAGAGTCGGCTAGAGTCTTCATAAGACATCCAGGCAGCAGTGGGCAAAGGTGAGAACCAAAGGGCTCTTTGGTTGCAGGCTCATTCTGTTATCACACTTCTTTCCAAACATAGAACTGAAAGCTTTATAAAGTGGGGTAAAAAGGGCTGGGGTAATGATTTGTACATGTTTTATAAATGAAAAAGTGGAATGTGTGTGTGGACACAGAGAAAGGAAGAGAGAGATGGGGGGATGAATATATGTTGATAGACATGATTTCGGTAGAAAATACTGATTTAAGTTTTAAGATAAATGTAAAAAAAATGTAAATATAAAGATTAAAAACCAGAGGATATGCCAGGATTTCTTACTCAGAAGATTTTTTTCCCTGTAATTTTCCTTACTCAAGAATATTTCTTCACAAACATTTTAACTATCTTTTGTTCATATTAGTATAAATGAATTGGTTTCCATTTCAATTTTTTTAATTTTTATTTATCAGATTTTTCTCCCCTGGTAATGATAGACTCATGCTTCATACACATTATAAATGTTTTTTTTTTTTTTAAACATAAGTAAATGACAGGGAGTGAATCAAAGAATTAAAGGGTTGAACTTATTCCTTGAATTGTCTGGATTCAAATGAACTGTACCTCAAGTATTTCTCCAATAAAATAGAAGTTAGGGAGCATTCAAGTGTCTTAGATAAAAAAGCTATTTTAATTATCAATAATTGTTACTTGATGTGCATTAGATTGTTGAATCGGTTCTCCAGTAAATAAAGGATTGACTTCCAATTTCCTTCAATTTTTAAATGATCAAGATTTAATAGATGTGAATAATATTCTAGGCTACAAATGCTCCTTGCTTCTTGATCTTAAACCCACACTCCAAACCACTTATGAAATTACTTGATTTATTCATTTAGAAAGGTCAAACCAGCATACCACAGTCTAACACTCTCCCTAATGTTATATCAAACAATCCACTCACAAATAGACAACATAGAATCAGGATATGAATCATGAAGTGGACTTATTCTGAAAATCTGAGAATGATACATCAAATATTTTGCTACTAAAGTTCCTGGTTGAGTGAGTGTTACATTAAGGACAATATGATTGAATTAGTGTCCAGGATTTTTAGAGTAAAGCTGTATTGCCCTGAGTTTCAGTCCCAAAGCAGAAGCCAGCAATGATTCAGAGCAAGGGGTCCTTTGAGTGCTTCCTAAGTTCTTGCTGTTATTGCCTGAAGGAGTCCAAAGCAGCTGATGATTGGGCACATAAAGTCAAAATGAACTTACTGCAGAGTCCAGACTGCCTCAGGCCCATGGAATGAGGGGAATTTTGGATTGCCCACATTGGCTAACTGGTTTTGTTTTACATGCAAACTAGAATTTTATTATATGATTTGATGGACTTCCATCTATAATTTAAGTGTTATAATAAATATGTGTGTGTTCATTTCTCTCTATGATCGGATCAACCCAGAAGAAAGTGAGGCCTGTTCTTAGTTAAGGTGCCAGCAATAAAAGAGTTACTTTAAGTGCCTAAAGGAATTTCAGGGATCACTGTATGGGGACACAATTATATCTATGAGGTCAGACACTTCAGCTTGATTATCAATACCCAGAATGGGGCATAGCCAAGGGCTCAGTAAATATTTGTTGATTGACACAGAAAAAAAAAGAATCAGAAAGGTGGAAAGGAAGAAAAAAACAGGTACTTATTAGGTGAGTGTAACAATGTAGTATCAAAGGGTATACATAGGAAATTAAATACCTGACTCCTTCAACACAGTCATAGTCACCTTTGTGTGCTAGTTACAGTCATAGTCACCTTTGTGTGCTAGTTCACCATTTCGTACACTTCGGTCACTTGTTTAGAACTTTCACACTTTTTCCGTATCTAGGGAACTCCTGTGTGTTATTTTTTTCTGCAAATGAATCATAAATAAGCCATCTAACCCTTATTAATGTGATCCACTCTTCATGATGTTATGTGCTAGATACTGAGTCAAACCCTCTCTTGAACTTTCTCAAACTTTCATGGGCACCCAAGTCACTTGGGGATAAAGCCAAAAGGAAGATTCCAATACCATCAAGTCTAGGGGAGGTGCCCATGTCTGCATTTCTCACAAGCTCCCAAATGAGGCTGAGAAACACACTTTGAATACCAGGCTTCCACATATATATTCTGATATACACTTAAATTTTTACCCAGCACTGTTTTAAAGCTTATTCTTATATCATGTAAATCATTCATATATTCCATAAGTGGTAAATCTAATGATATGAATGCAGACGCTCTGCTGAGATTGAAAATACAATTAAATGTCCTTTGCTTTCAGGGAGTCACTGCCAAGAAGATTATGTAAGAAACCGAGCTAACTTGTGCTATGGGGTATTCTAGAATTCTGTACAGAACAATTTGAGAAACACCTAGGAATCTGTAGAGGGCCATAGAAGAAGCCAGTTTCTAAGCATGACAGAGGGGGAGAAGAAATTTCTCAAGATACCCCAGAACACAGGCCATCTCCCACCTGCCCCATCACTGTGCCCCATAAAACCAAACCCAGCCAAGAGCTATGTGGCTACTCCACTTGCCGATGCATGCCATCTTCCAGAGGACTGGACAAGGAGCATCTTTTGGGAATCACCAGCCTCAGTTGTAAGAAGGCTATATATATATATATATTTTTTTTTCAAGTTTATCTTTCTAATACAGCCTCTTCTGATCCTTTCTCCTGGAGGACCATCTTTATTCTGATTAGCATGGGCTTCATAGAGCAGATGCCTGAACAATTCCCTACCTACCCGAAGGCATTCCACCCTTATTTAGAGTCACATCCTTGCCCACATAATTTCTTGCCAAATGAATTTCAGTTTCCTTCTCTTTCCCAACTTCCTTTCCCGTTATCATCAGGTAAGAGGACGATGCACACAGTAGGTCGGGGGAGGGGAGGATGAAGAAGCTCCAGTTCTGGCTGTCACCAACATATGATGTCTTCAGTATCCTTCCTGCTTCCTCTCTGTCTTAGGAGGAATAGCTCCCCATCAAGGAACCCCTATTCTAATCTCCTCAATCTGAGACTATCCCATGACAGGAGCACTCAGGTTGCCGGTGGAATTAATGTTTCTAACTCACTGACCTTAAAACAAAGTGAACATCCTGGAAGATCCAGGTGGGTTCAATGTAATCAGTCTCCTAAAAAGTGGAAGAGGGAGATTGGAGGAGGTCAGGGTGATGCCATAGAGAAGAGCTACACACACCTTGGGGTGGAGACAGGCACCACAGGCCAAGGACTGCAGGAAGCCTATAGACACCAGGAAAGGGTAGGAAGTGCATTCTTTCCCAGAGCCTGCTTCAGAAGCAAGGCAGCCCTGCTGACCCCTTGATTTTAACCAGCCACAACCGCGGCAGACTTCTAGACACAGAAGTTTTACCTCTTTCTGCTTTGAAGATGCAGCTCTTTCCTTCGTGATCTCTTCATCCGGTTTCTCTCTTTTATCTCTAAAAAATGAATCTTCCCAGATTACATATTTAGTTCATAGTTCATAGTTGGTTCCCTTTTCCCACTCTACAGGCCCATGGAGAAGTCAGATGTGTCTTCTCTGGCACAGTGTTTCTTCAGAAGCCAAACTGAAATGCATTTCTGAGGTCCATGTCCTCTCCTTCTCCACAGTTCACTCTGCCCCCCACTCTGTTTTACCTGACTCACTTCCCTGATTCACATTATTTACTTTGTCCTTAAAGGTTCTGAGTGAAGGATCCCTCTGCCAAAACACAAACGTATAATGAGATGTTAGGGTGTAATATTAAAAAGGATTCTTGGGTCACATGGTTTTAGGTTATGCCAAGTTACGCAAAGTTAGATAGGTTGTTATATATCAAGATTTAATAGCCTCTTTTATGCTAATTAACATATATATGTACATAGATCATACACCTCTATACAGTGTGTAGCTACATGTAGCATGAGGCATTTCACAAGCTTATATTCCCATAGAACCTTAACTAGTGGAGTATTCTATAGGTTGGGTGTTTCTAGTACACATGTTGAAACATCTTGTTCAATAAACTTTTTCATCTGTTCCCATTCCTGTAACCAGTACCCTGTTGAAATGACCTCCCAAAACTATAAGTGCGGCAAATATTTATAAGGCATTAACTACATGTTTCACACTGTTGTAAGTACTTTCATATGTATAAGGTGATTTACAACCATTACATGATAGTAAGCACTATATTTATCCTTATTTTACAGATGAAGAATGAGCCAGAGAAACTATGTGCTCAAGGCTGCACAGTTAGAAAACTACAGATTTGGACTTTGAACCCCCACCTACCTCTAGCACTCACCTTGCTCTCCAACTGAAGGTGAAAGCACTTTCTCCCAGTGATTGCTGTTAATATAACTCAGATGAGATTGAATGCACTGCCCCAGAGATGTAGGAAGAGGTGGAGGATTTCTCAAAAGGGAATTTTATGAGAGACACAAACACTGGAGACATCAAAGCCAACCTCCATGTGCTTCCAAACAGGACGTTGTAAAATGAGAGAACAGTCTAATCTTATCTGGATAGGAAGATAACATGATCAAGGGTGATGAACATTTCTGAGAAGCAGACCAGACCAGCTGTTACGAAAAAAATCATGGAGAAGAGCAGTTTCAAGAAACCCTGCACAGGCAGGCTGGACTCAAAGGAGGCCAGGGTATGGGCAAAATAGGTCTTTGGTCTTAATTCTTCAACTAATAGGAAATCCTTGAAAGTTTCTCCTCAGTAAAGTGATAAAAATTTTGATGATTTTGTTGTGGCTGTTTGTTTTTGTTTTCTTTTGTTTTAATGAAAAGATTTGAAGAAAATTAATCAGATAAAAGTCTTCACTGAAGGAGGACCCAAGCCAGTTTGCTCTTCATCTTCTCTTCCCCTGCCTTCCCACTAGGTGGCACCAGAACTCAAAATCAGAACCCCCTAAAACCTTCACTCTTCCAATCTTACTGTAGGATGACTCCTGTAATATTGTGATGTGATGGGAACATATCAAAACATGGTTTCTATTGCCAATGGCTAACCTGACTCTTCATTTACCCTGGGGTATTTTTCGAGCAGTTAACAGTTTTCAGCTTAACTGACTGCAAAGTTCTGAAGACCTTTGGGATCCATGCCCCGCTTAGAGAACTGTTCTAGGCCAACATAATGAGCAACCATCCTGCAGAAAATGCTAAAGGCCTGCTGGAAGTTGATACAGTGGAATTCATTCAACCCTTGATGGCTTCAATCACGGGGAGTCTTCTAGTTCGCAAGAGAGGGAGGATTTGCAGATGACTGTTAAATTACCTCCTTGACATGAAACTCCAGTTGGAATGTGGAAGGGGAAGAAAGCCTGAGCCAACTTATTACCTAATTCTTCAGGAAAGAAATGTGAGAACCAAGCAGTCTGGCCCCTCCTTCCTTTCTGAATGCCCTTTTCACTAGTTTATACCACAGAGGACTCCCTCCCTTACGTATTTCTTAAAGAAACTTCTTTTCTACTTTTCTCTTCCTATCACTGCCCCACTATTGTTTATTTTTATTTTTTACTTATCTATTTATTTGACAGTAGGAAGAATGATGCTTTCAATTTGTTGTAAAATTAGTGTCACAAATCTACATTTAAAACAAAAAAAGATCATTCCTGGTCACTTGTAAATATGTATGTAGTGACTAAAATACCAATCAATCAAGTTTCTTTTTGTAAACATCTAAGCTTAAGTCCATATGATTCCAAGGCTCAAAAGGCAAATGGAATATCGCCCAAATCGCAGGCAAGCAAGGCACATGGCATTTTTCCCTGAATACTTCAAACTGAAATTCGAGGAGGAAACACAAAGTTAGTTGAAACTATCCCACAAAGGAAGTATTGTTTAAAGGTAAGTAGACTTTTGTCTAAGTACCAAAGTTTCAACTTTCCTAATACGAGATAAAGAAAAAAAAAAATGCATTCTACTTAATTTTGTGTTCTTAAAATTTCTGTTACAGTTTAATCCAAATTGCTGCTTCTAAAATAGACAGTAGGGAAAAAAAAGAGGTTAATATAGATGATAGACTTATGGATTGGATAAATAATTAATGGCCTGGAGTAATTAGCTGGAAGATGCTTAATCATTAATTTATCTGAGTCATTGAAAGTAGTCAAGCCTATCCACAAAATGTTACACTAATTATGAGTATATATATTTTTGTCAAGATGGAAATTAATATATGATAAAAACTAGCACTTCAAAAAATTAAAATATGGAACAAGTCTATTTTGTCTACTTTTTGTTTATTAAAGATAAACAAGATTTCACTTTCCTTTGTTTTACCTATTAAGATAAAAGTTGTATAAATTCCATTATTATATATAACCAAGAAGCCAAATTAGGAAGGCAAAGTAGTTGACTCATTTTGTCTTTCTTTAGGAACTTCTTCTATGTAAGGGGAAAAAAAAACGCAAAACTCAAAATACTTCATTATTAAAGTATCTGGTGGACAATTAGTGTTCTCTCAGAGGATTTAAGTGGGGGGGAAAGATCCTTTAACATAATGCTAAGTTTTGCAATTTATGGCTGTATTCTTCAATGTGGTATTTTCCAATACGATTTTATTACAGGCTCTAAATTATACTTTCACAGGAAAGGTCTGTCTTTAAACTTTTAGGTCAGAATTGTTCAGATCTTTTCACACTGAATCAATCAGGTTTAAAGCTGGCAAAATCCTTGGCAGCCTTGTAAATCTTTCAAAAGATGTTTTCCAATTACCCTTCATGGGCCACAGGATTCTACACTGTGGCTCTTTCCTTCTCTGGGAGGAATTAAGTGCTCATGAGAGGTTAGAAACCAATGGAGTTGAAAAGCAAGGCCCTGTATCTTCCCTCCAGTTCACATGCTGTAGATCTATCTGCAGCTACTAATACATCCTAAGATCTGCACAGACATTCTGACCTAGATAGTGGTCCCAGCATCATTGAAGTATTAGTTGTTTTAAATTAGTGAAAGATATTAAGATAGCAGTAGAATGGTTCCTATCGCAAAAACTTATTTTGGACTTGTATTAAAAATTTTGCATAAACATAATTTCCAAATGGAAAACAAAGAGACCACTATTACTTCATTATTTTTTCAAGAAAAACAAATTTTTAGGAAAGGTCAGTAAACACACAGGAGACCAAAAAAGGAAATAACAAAGAAGATAAATATACTTCTTGGTCTGGGTTTTAATCTTCTAAAAATTGTGCTTATTTTTCATTTATAAAATATATTAATATCTGTTACTTCTTCCTCCTCTAGGTTACAGATATAGAATACTAATAAAAGACTAAGGAGATATTCAATTTATAAATGAGCCTATTTCATACCACTTGATTTCAAGAGGAAAAATAATCATGGGCAGAATCATTTTGAAATAATTTTTCAAGGGAAAATGTGAACATGTATATAGATTTCTTCACAGAAGTTTGAAAAGTACTGCTGTCTTTTGTGATGCAAAAGTGGAGTGAAGGTTATGGGATTCCAGTTGCACCTTTGACCTCTGGGCCTCTTGAGTCATTCATGGGTTATGACCTTTGACCTTTGGCAAATCATGACCCTGTCTGTTTTGCTTGATTTTTACTACCTACAGTGAAAGGTTTTTTTTTTCTCCTCTGGAACACATAAGCAGAAGTCACATAAATGTTTGAATAGTTTGTAGGCCAACACTCAGGCCTAGGGAAGATAAGAATAAAAAGTAAATAAATAAACATGAAGGAAAATATTCTAACATTTAAAGTTTCCTGTAGTAGAATAGACTGATTTCAAAGCCTATATTGTGAACACTTGGCCACATGTTCCTTCTTTTAAAACTTTGCTTTCATTGATCTAAAATGTGTCATAGCGAGAGAAGGGACAGTCGGTCCTTTATAAATTGGACTTCCAATACTTTACACTCTAATCATTAAAAATTGCAGACCTTTCACAGCTGCATGTTCATAAGCATCTCCTGGTAGCCACTGTCTAGATTGCTTCCATCTCTAAGAAATGCAATTCCTCTTATCAGAATTGTGAGTTAAAGGGGAATATGTGTAAACAGTGGGCATTAAAATGTCCTGTTAGAGCCAAATCAAGTACAGATAAGGAAGCCAGCAAATTCATAATTGTACAGCTGCACGTAGAAGCCCTCTGGATTCACTGCTCAGATGCTTAATACACACAGTTCCAAGCTCCAAATCTCATTATGATATCAACTGGGAAGAACTGTCTTTATACACACTGCTGATCAGTAACAAATGACTTTGAGTTTTCACAAGTTTTCCTTTCTAATACTCAAGTTGACTTGTTTGCTTGCTTAGTTGAAGCAAATACTAAGTGGAAAAATGAAGTTGAAAAATATAGATTAAATAGAAGTGTCCAGAAGGTATGATATAGCAAAAAATGATATATATTTTTCCACCAGCATGAGAATGAATAGAGTCTTTGGAATTGTGATACTCCAGGATTTAGTTAAGAAATACTTCTGTTTCTGAGCCAGCATAGAGATTCATTCTTTTTTCCATCAAGATAGAAGTATTTTTAATGCTTGTTTTGGGCACAATTTTATCTTAGATATTTCCATTGGCATTTTAACATTCATTCATTATTCCTGATGATTTTTATTTCTCTGAGGTTTAAAAAAGTATTTGATAATTTGAAAATGTAGAGAAAATTGGCACATTGATGAAGTTAGTTCTAGGGGAGCCAACATACCTTGTTCAATCAGAATTTAGAAAGAGAATTAAGAGCTTGCCAAACTCTCAAGTCTAGTTAAATCCTTTGCAACAGAGATTTTTCAGTGTTTTTTATTTGTTCTAAAGAGATATTTTTAAAATATCTTTTAAAAATATTATACAAATCTGATTATAGAAGTATATCTATAATTTATAATTTCTATAATAGAAAGAATGAGATTTTGAAAAAAGTTCAACAGTTAAAACCTTACCCTTCTTGAGTTAAAGGTAGGTGCGTTGCCTTGGCTGAAAAACTATTGATAAGAAGAGTACAAGAGAGTTCCTGGCCCATCTGGATGTACTTTTTCTTAATTTTCATATCCACCACCACAATATCAAAATCTTTCCACAGTAGTCAAAATAGTCTCCCTCAGATGAGCTAAAGTGTCCTGTGACTTCAAATTAGAACTCTCAGAATTTACCTTTCATTACTTTTTTGATGGAATATTCATGACATCATATAGAGCTAGGCTTTACTAATATCTAGCCATATGAAAATTTGGGGGAATTTGTTGCATTGTTACCTGAAAGTATTTTTAGATCTGAAAGTTGAAATGCTAGAAAATATCAGTCCCTTAATTCCATGGAAATCTGTAACATATCATTTGAATGAGATAACTGAACAATGAACATTATCCATGTTTTGATTTTTTTCCCCAATGTTAAATCATTTGAATGATGTCCTTGACTTTCTCCTTCACCTGAGGGATGGAGTTCACAGTTTTAATAGCCATGATTTGAAAAAAAATAGTGTGAAAGATAGCAAACACATTTTACTTGGTTTTACAACTAACATTAACAGTCATTTTAAGATCCCTTTGATCTCAATGCATCTACTCTGGGGCTTCCTCCAGAGCAAGATAGTTTAGAAATAAAATTACTCACTCTCACTGCCTGCCCTTCCCTTTACCCCACCCAACCCCAGTCCTGCTTGACATATCTCTATGGCTGTCCATTCCCATGGACTAGAGGTTCTCAACTATGGGGTAATACTCAGTTGCAGGACTGTCTTTTTGCATCTGAAGAGACTTAGCCTATGCCAGTGACATCATCCCCAGTGATGGCAACCTAAAATGTCTAGAGACATTGCCAAGCATACCCAGGAAGGAGAAATTGCCCCGAGGGAAAACTACCAAAGCATAGATTAAATCCTCAGGAAGGATTCAATGTGTTTTTGTACCTATAAAAATCTGTATGGGGGTGTGGGCTGGGTAGAGCACTCGCTTTGAGTGTGCAAGCCCCTGGGTTCGATCCTCAGCACCACATAAAAATAAATAAATAAAGGTATTGTATCCAACTACAACTACAAAAAATAAGTATCATTTAAAAAAAAAAATCTGTATTAGGGTTCTCCAGAGAAACTGAACCATTGGACGTTCATATATAGAGAGAGGAAGGAATTTAGTATAAAAGATTGGCTTATGCAATCAGGGTGGCTGGTGAGTCCAAATCTGCAGTGGAGGCAGCAATCTAGAGGCCAAGGGACAGCTTATGGTGAAGAGAAAGTCGGCTGAGGAATCCACCTTCCTCCGTGGTCCCTTCTTGCCTTCCTTAAGTTCCTTGAATGTACCCTCTTTCCCTCCATAGGTCACATGATCTTCCCAAAGCCCCGTGATTTTCCCATCACACCCTGTTGTTAGTCAACTAACTTCTCCTTTCATTTCATTTTTGCAGTCAGGAATTCTTCCCAACCTCCCCTATTGGAGTAGCTGAAGTCTCCCTATTATTTGCTTTTATAGTACTTTTGCGTCTTCTTCAAAGCACTATCACTATAAAGTCCTTGGGTCTATTAATTTTATTATATTCTGTGCCCCCAGTACCTAGCTTATAGTAAGCATTCATCTAATATTTATTGACTGACTGAAAAAAAATGAATTAACATTTAGCCAAAATATAGTCTCCTTGCTTAGAGGAATGCTGACTTACTGACAAAGGTTTTGATGTCTAAATCACAACTTCCATGCCATGAATATTAGAAAGTCAATGCTGAAGAGTTGGCAAGTTTTGTCAACTGTTGATGGACTGTGGGAAAAATTACTGATGCCCTGGACCATTGCTATTATTTCTTATCCAAGCTTCTTGAATACCACAGAAAGCATCACATCACCTATTGACACATAAAATGCCTAACAGTATGTAATCTAAAGATTTACGGAAAGGTAAGTAGGTTATCTATTCCATTTATTGCCTGTGAGCTCTAAATTCGCCTTCCCATGTCTTCTTTTGTAAGACTGGAGTTGAAACCCTGACGGATGTATCCTGTGCCAACTGGTACCATGTTAAGCTTTGTCAGTAGAAGGTATCAAAGGAGGGTCAGCACCAGAGGAAAAGACTTCTCCTAAGTTGGGTGTTTTATCTCTTCTTGCACCTGGAGTGTGGCTGTTGTGAACAGTCCAGGGATGCATGCCCTCCAGAAAGCTTTGCTGGGACCCCAGTAGAAAGATTTCTGCATGCCAGTTCCTCTCTCCAGCCTCAGGCAATGGAGGCAGTGGGCCAGATTTATCCTGGGGCACAGTGAACTTCCCTGCTAGCCAGAAGATTCAGCAGCAACTTCTCTGCTGAAGTCTAAATCTCAGCATTGCCAGGGATGCCCCTTTCCAAGTGTCTCCCTTCCTTGGGTACTGTCCTTCAGAACCCTTTTATCTCATAGTGGCTACTCCCTGCTGTTAGTTAATAATTATTTCTATTAAATATTCCCTGTTATATCAATGGTGTGAATTCTGTTTCCCTCCTGGACTCCGTCTGGTACTGTAGATCAATGAGTAAGAAGTTTGAATACATACACCCAAACACACCTACACAGTCTTATTTCAAGAATATTCTGCCTTTCTAAGCTGAAAAATGTTAGCAAACAGTTTAAAAAAAAAAAAAAAAAAAACCTACTGTAATGATCAGAATCCAAGAAATAGAATTTTACCACTGGATGGAGCCCAAGAGGTCAGCCAGCCCTGGTTTTCCAGGGGAAGCATCTCAGTGGCTAAGAGGTTAAGTGACTTCCTTTACTGAGGACAGAATGGACTTCGGTCACCAGAGGCATGCTGTGAGGCATCTCCTTGATAAAATACCCTGCCCCCACCCCAAAAGGACCCTATGCAGGAGTTTTACCAGATGACTCACTGGCTTTTTAATGAGGCCCCCCGGGAGGGAGAAATTTTTCCCAAGTACACGTTTCAGGAATAATTGTGCTTTTATCTGAACTACTGCTCTGGATTTATCTCATGGACACTGCGAAACGTTTCCCACATATGGTGGCTAGAAAGCGCTGAGGCTGTCTCCCAGCAAGGAGCAGTGCATTGTGACATTCACACCTTCTGCACCCCTGTGCCTCTGGTTTAGTTCATCTCAGTTGCTTTCTATGCTGCTTTTTCCCTTTGCCTCAACTGTCTCACTTGTTTATTATCATGCTATAGTGCATCAGACACGTTAAAACATCCATTTAGGAAGAAACTGACTATACACCAACTATCAAGGTACAAAGCTTTAAATCTTGTGCCCACTTTAGGATTTTCTCAGTAGTGTTTGCTTTCAATGACAAAGAATTTAAGGGGGTGGGGTCTAACTCAGTGATAGAGTGCATGCCAGGTCCTGAGTTCAATTTCTAGCACACACACACACACACATACATACACACACAAATAACTTAAATACTCTTGAAAATGAGTGAACCTCAGAAACTGAAGAACAGTTTGATAAATATTTCAAAATTTCCCTGCTGCTTGAGTGCCTAAATAATATATTTAATAAATTTCTAACTTTATATCCATATCGTAAACATTCTTAGCCTGGGCTTTATTGACTTTTAAATATTTTTTTAATGAAAAAGTCATCCAAATTAATAAAGTTTGACTGTAACAAAGCTGGCCAGAGGCTCAAAAATGAGAAACTTGGTTTTCTTACTACTTTACTGAATTATAGTGTCAAAATTTGGCTTTTTCCAAAGATAGCCATTTCACAATATTCCTCAAAAAGTAGGGGGAAAAATCTGTCCTTTCTCATTACTTCTGCACTCCTAACATTTTTGCTTGCTGAATAAGCAGTTTTTTTTCTGTGTCTCTCTAGGATGGCAAGAGATGGTTGTTCCAAACCATATTCACACCTGGATTCCCTCATGTTTCCACGCATCTGCAGTTGGACTTCTGCAGTTATCATTTATCATGCCAGTGACTCATGTTTCACAGGGGCAAAATAAATATTTGCTGAATAAATCCTTCGAGCTGCTACCAAAAATAGGAGATATTGGAAACAAAGATGCAATCATAGAAAATAAATTAACAGCAGCTGTGGAAATAAATAAACTGTATGATATTCCCACTTTTCTTTTCATAATTCCAAGTAAGATTGTTTTTGTTTCTCTGTACTAAAGCTGAAAAACAATATATTCTGACTTACTCTGATTTCAAAGAATCAATACTTTTGTTTTGCTTCGTATTCTTGCTTCAGAGGAAATGTGACACTTTTTATCAGTGGTAAGTATTTGTTCTTTTCTTAAGCACCTATCTGAGAATTTGGCAAAGTATTTAAGCAAATAGACCTGAAAGCCATAGTTCAGAACCCAGGAAGCCTTGGGTGAGATGAAGTCACGCAAACAGACCTATCTAATGGGGGTAAATTCTGAAAAATGAGCCCCAGAAACAAATAAGGAAGAGGCTAAAAGGAAACCCCCCCGGAGCCAAGGCCTCTGCTCTCCTACTCCTGTGATAAGATGCAGTCTTTCCTTAGTCTCTTATTTAACACTGAGCATGATTCATGGACAAGAAGCCATTGTCCTTTAAACCACCACATTTTCCATTTATTACAGAAAATCTAAGATCAATTTTCTATCTAATTCAATTGGATTATTGAGTTATTGCCCTTCACGCCTTCAACATATTCTTGTGCCTGTTTCTATCACGCAGGTCTTTGATCTTCAATCATAAAGTCTGTGTTTCTTTTAGGTCCCTTCTGGGATGACTAGTTCAACTGAATCAATGAGTAATGGACCCTTGTCTTTGGACACCCTTAGTTTCTTTTTTTTTTTTTTTTTTCATGCAACTGAGCATACAGAAATCAAAACAGAGGAATTACCAAAGACATATTTCAAATACCCATGTCCTATTGGTTGATATTTATTAAAACAGGCGACATGATTTTCAAATACATATACAAATCTTGAGAGTGAACTGTTATTTAAAGTCTTAACAGGAAAATAGGTTTATGTTTTCTGGCATCATCCAATCGTGAAAATTTCTGAAGAGTACTTTGAAAGACATTCTAATAAAAACAGTCTCTGCCTGAAGTTTGTAAATCTTTGATTAAGGAAAGCATAGACATTGTTAAGTGTCCATCTGCCTGACATTCTGATGGGACACCGGGTCTTAACAGGCTGTAGTACAGTAAACATAGGGCTATCCGGGTACCGAGCACTGACAGGATCCCTGGGCACCAAGGGGATCTTATATTGGAATGCACTGCAGTGACATCTGCTCTTGCCCTGTGCAGTCAGCTCACTTATGATAAGATATGGAGTCTTTGGGTAATTACATCAGACCCTAATCTAACCACGAGAGATTTGCTGCTGGCACTAGCAGTGGCATTGACCCAGCAGTACGCCATAGCTGAGCTTCCTCTGGACAACCACAAAATTTCCTCAAAGGCTGTTTGCAGGACAATGTGAGCAAGTAAATAGGAAGAGAAGCATGGCTTGCACAGTACTTAGTAGTATAAATATGGCAATTCCTGTTGCTATTTTCGACTTTCAGAATTACAACGGGAGTAAGGCAGCATGGGGAAGACTATGGCTTTAGCATGCTTAGTTTTGGGGTGAAGGTAGAGATAAGGGTTGGTGCAGCTAAAAATAAGTGATTTGGTTGCCATGGTTTCCTTCTTTATAAATTCTTTTCAACATGAATTGCTGTTGTTGTGTTTAATTTTAGATTCATGCAGATTTTCGACAAATAAAAATTCCTATACATCTGAGAAATGGTTTTTTAAAAGCTGTGGGGAAAGGTTTTTGGCAGTCTGGTTCAAACATTTCTGAGCAAAATAACCTGCAGGGTGCTGGCTTTTAGACAACTACCAAAGGAGAGTGTGTAAAGAGAAAGGGAACGTAAGAACATATAAGACTGCATTTAACCTTCTGATTAAAACACAAGTCCTTATTATCACAACATTTAAGAGCATGTTAGGTGTCAAAGACTGCCTCTCAGAAGCAGAGCAAGACAGGTGTCCCTCCTACATAGGAACTCTCTTGACAACCACCCTTAAAGGATTTTAGGTACCAAACATTAATTTAGATAAATATGCATTTGCTAATATCAAAGGCTTTAATTGTGTTCTCAAAACCTGTCATGTTCCCTCAAATACAATTCAATTTTCTTGACTAGGGTGTCAGAATGACTAATTTACACCTACTCTAAAATATGTATGTTTCACTTCTTAAAATTCAATAAAGGATATTTCAAATAGGGAAAGCACAAATGGAAAACAGGAGTTGACTTTACTAAAGGAATTCTTTTTCCTTATGCACTTATTATAGGATTGTTTAAATGGTAAACTCCCCTACCACAATGAAAATATTTGTGTTTTTTTTAAAGAAAGAATTAAATTGCTCATGAAGAAATGCATCATAGATCGTCACTATGTCAACAACAGACACACAGAACTGTTAGGAAATGCTTCTTCCTAAGTATATTAAATGGTTAAAATGTTCCTAATATTTTAAATTTTGTTTGTTGCTGTTTGTTTTCTTTTCCTAAGGAATTTGAGGTTAATCTTAACCCATTAAGTCCCAAGTTTTCAACTCTGCAAATATTTCAGTGAAACTGATGCAGAGGCATTAAAATAAGATGGAAATCATGATCTAGAGCTCAGATATCATTTATATATTTTCATATATCCTTATGTATGAAATATATTTTTCAAATGGCCAAATCATTGACCTATTTTCTCAAAACAATAGACTTCTAAAGACAAAATATGTCAAAGTTACCCTAAGTAGTATATTTGTTGCTCAACTCAAGTTTTTATAGGTATTTCTCATTTTGGATGATGGGACATAATGGGTTAAGAATATAGGGAAATGAAAAAGATAAAAAGTTAAAATGCCCGAATTTAAGACAGAAAGAGATGTAATTGTTTATAAATGAAAGGAAATGAGTGAGCCATATTTGTCTTTATAAGCTTATTTTCTAATTCTGTTACTCTGATTGATCATACTAATTAATCAATTATTTATTAATTGTGCATTTAGTGTTTTAGTTATACTAATTCTATTTTTACTAACAAAAAACTCTGAAAGCTTAGGAAGTAAAAAGGGATTCTCTCACTATTTTAGTTTAATTAAAATTGAATCAGAAGTTAGTAATGTTTCTCTTCATGCATCCTAAACTTAAATTGACACATAAAAATTTTGGAGGATTTTCTGTGTATGTGTGTTTGCATATACACGTATATGTGTTTTGAGGGGGAGCAGGAGATTTAATTAAAATATTTCAACTAATTCCACAGACATTGCCCAAGTTGATGAGATAATTATGTCTATCAATTTCCACTTCTATCTGTGGGTGAAAGGGGATTGCATCATGCTCTATAATATTTCCATTATAATTGTTTCTATTATAATTGTTGTAATATAAAAATCAGACAAATAATTGTGCAAATTCAGGTAGTTTGAAATATTCATGAATGGACCAGGAACGCTCCTGAGAATGGGCTTTATCAACTGTCTGCTCTTTCTACAGGTGTGTCTGAGTCCAGGGACATTCTTTCCTGATTTATTCTCAGATTTGCTGCTGGCTGACTTGGAAGAACAGCTGGCCTAATTTTCCTTGACGCAACTTGATTCTGCCTTGAAGCTAAAAATTTCATGGGCCTCTGGACTGAGGCACAACCCCAGAGATTCTGTGGCTATTAAATCATTTGGCTTTGCTATGAAAACATAAGATGCATACTTTCGACCATGACAGACTAGCATAGACCATGTTTCCAACCAAGAACAACTAGAAAACCTTGACAGAACACTAAGAATCCACTTAAAAGTTTTGAATAGCTATTAGGGCAACCCAGACTTAAAGGAGCCAGGATTCCAAATAGTAGGAAAATTCATTGAGATGAGCTTCACATTTGATGCCACGTTTCTCCTTCTACTCTCTGCCCTTCGTAAACAGCATAGAAATGTAGGTTGAGAAGTTTAGGATTATGTGGACATGAGGAATCAGACTGGGAAGAAGTTTCTGCAAACTCATAAAACTGAAGTTTAGGCCCTAAGGGGCCACTTTCCTAAAAAGTAGGCAAGCATGGAGGAGAACTAATCTGAGACCCGACCTGGAGACAAAATAGATGACAGAAGCAGATACAGAGGTGTTAGAGATAATGGATGCGGTCCTGATGCACAGACTGTACAGTAGCTCAAGAAAATATTGGGCAAATGCAAAATGTCATTTAAAAGCTGGAATCTGTTCTAAGAGGGAATCAAATAAAATCTGTAGGACTAAAAAAATATAATAAGCTGAAATGAAGAATGCAATAGATAGGCATAGTAACACACAGAGGAAAAGATAAGGATCTGACAAACAGGTCCAAAGTGGGAAGGGGAAATGCTCAGCTTAAAGTTTAGAGAAAACAAAACTTGAAGATAGAGAAAAGAGACTAAGAGAAGGTGGGAGGAGCTACCATAGTCTAATAAATGTGCGAGGAGAGTCCCACAGGGGAGAAAACAGCAAGACAGAAAGAAGCAATATTTGAAAAGATAATATCAAGGCAATCTTCAAACACACAGAAGACACAAGCAACAGACTCAAAAGGCAATATGAACCCCAAGCAGGATAAATACAAAGAAAACCACACCTCTGTATGCTATTAAGTTCTGCTGAAAACAAAAGAACAGATAACCATCAAAGCAGCTAAAGAAAAATCATAAACTTTTCCTTTCAAGGAGCAAAATAATCCCATAGTGAATTTTTCAATAGAAATAAATAAAGACAAGGGCTGGAGATGTAGGACGGTAGAGGCTTGCCTCACACACTGGAGGCCCTGGGTTTGAACCTCAGCACTGCAATAAATAAATGAACCAGAACAATGAAATGATATCTCTCAGGTTAAAACCACAGCAAAAAACCTGCTAACTTAGAAATGGATATCAAGTGATAGCAGTCTTCTAAAATAAAGACATCTCTAGACAAAATAAAACTGCAGCAAATTGCTGCCAATACACTTAAATCCAAGAAATATTAAAATAAGTTTTAAGCAAAAGGAAAATTATAACAAATGTGAGCACAGAAATGCCACAAAGAATAAAACACAATGAAATCTTAAGTGTGTGGATAAATATAAATAGATATTGACTGAAAGCTATTATCATTTCACCTTAACATAATTTAACATAAAATAAAATAATAATAAGTTATAGAATTAAAATGCATGAGAAATGTAATACAAAACCAAAGATGACAATAAGTAGTGGTAAAGTGGCCTAAGATCCTTATATGATCTGAGAAGTGATAAACATACAATTGACATAACACCCTTACAGGTCACAGATACACATTATGATTTCTAATGTGATTATTTAATGTGTAACTAAAAAGTTAAGGAAGGAAAAGGAAATTTTTTTTAAAATTTCATAGAATTCAAGGGATACAAAAAATCCCACATGAAAAAGAGGCAGAGTAATAGAACACAAAAGAATAAGAATGCAGATTTAATGTCAAATATATTGGTGATTATATTACATATAAACAAACTCCTAGAATTGTAAATCCTTAGTTCAATGGCTTTGGAAAACTTTTTGATAGTTTCTTATAAAAGTTAAATATGCATCCCATGACCTGGCAATTTCACTTGATTGCTTTTCTCCCAAGAAAAATAAGAACATGTGTACATATAACTGATTTATATTAGTGCTATTCATTATATACAGACTGGAAATAGCTCAATTTTACATCAATAGGAAAACACTCATACAAAGTAACACTACTAATAAGCTACTAATATGTGGTAGGAATATTTCATGTGGAATAAAGGAAACCATATATAAAACTTTACATGAGATAAGACTCATTTATATGAAGTAGATATTAAACATCTGGAGTTAGAGCTGAGAATAATGGTCATCTACGGAATATAAGATTGCCCAAAATGTGGCCAACGGAGCTTTGGGGGATTGAGAGAAATATTCTGTATCTTGACTGAAGTGTCATCTACATGAGTATATACATTTTTAAAAATCCATTATATCATACACCAAAGACATATCACAGTATGTATATTTCTCTTAATAAATACATGAAGATACATGTACTACAAACATGGCACTTGGATTTAGGGAAAAGCTCATTTACAATTTTACCAGAGACACAGGATATTTTCTCTGCACTTCACACCAATTTACACAGTTGTGCCAGACAGTGAAAGACAACTCCTGATTCAACATGTTCAGCTATTTGTAGGTGATTCTCTTTTTTAGTGCTTTTTTTTGAATTTTATAACCTTTTGATATTTCCATTTTTGTTTTTTATTATATAGAATCCATAAAATCTACTGAAGACAATATCTAAGAGATATAACTGGAGCCTAATTAAGCTTTTGCTGATATATTTCATAAAATAATGCTGTTTTGGATTTCATCTGATATGTGGTGGGCAATTTTATTCTTTGTCCATCTTATATTTACAGATATGAGTTTATTTGCTTTTTGTAAAATGGAGGCATATATATTTATATGCCAAGAGCACAAGGCTAAACATTTTCTATAGACATTAGAGATTTCTTTGATTTCCAGCATTTCAACCCGCAGTGTATCATCAGTTCTGAGACGAAAGATATGGCCAATTCAAAGTGCTGTGAAGAGAATATTTATAAAGCTGTGGATGAGGTTAAAATGGAACCAATGAGCAAAACTAAATATGTACTTACCACTCCACCCAGCAAGGGTACTCTTGGGCTTTTATTCCAAAGAAATAAAAACATATGTATGGTCACACAGAACCCTATACATGAAAGTTCATAGAAGCTGTGTTCTTAGAAAACAGACCAAAGCAGGGAATGTCCTCAGGAATAGGATCTAGAGGCAAATGGGATAACCTACCATTATTTCCACATGGGAATAATTTCTTCTAGTTTTTCCAAGAGCAAGATTTTCTTTTGAAAATCATACTTAATTTGGGGGAAAATTTTCACTAGTTTTCTTCAATTATCTGTGGGCCTTTGCCTAATTGGCTGTATGATAGACATTATTCTACTCATTGTGAAGATGTGTCTAGACCTTTTGTAAGCAAATTCCATGTAAACGAGATACATATCATTTACATTTCTGAGGCAAATTCAGTCTTCTTCCACTTTCCATCATTCTCCTGCAGATAGGAAAGATGTTTTTTCTGCAGTCACCTACTTCCCCCTTTCTTTCTCATATTGCAACTACCTGGACTACATCAGCTTTAATCCCTGACTAAGTCTTCTCCTATTTTTCTACCACATCACAACACATAAAGAAACAAACTTACAATTTGATTATGGTTTTTAACAAGATAGAAAATATTACATACACCACCTACCAAGATCAAAATGTAGGCCACAGAGGACAACGATGTGACATGAATGCATACTTTTTCATTTAAATTACAATTCTTTTTATAGAAGGGAAGATCCAACTGGGATTGTTCTGAATAAAATAAATATGTTATAACCAACTCTGCAGAATTTCCATCTGTGAAAATGAAAATAGATCTGCATAGCCATGAAACATCTTAGATTTTTATTCTTTAAAACTGTTTTCTTCCATTTGATTGTCACCAGCAAATATAAAAAGTGATAACTTTTTTCCAAAGGTTAGAAGTAAACCACAACTTATCACAGGCAGAAAGAATCCCATAGCCATTGTCCTTTGTACTTGCTTTCCACACACGATGCCTTTTAATTATCCTGTTAGCTTAAAATGGAAGAAAATGACTTATAGCCAAGAAAATCTGCTCTACTTTATAAAAATTGTTTGCTTTAAATGATTCATGAAACACAAAGGTGTCCAAAACAGTTCAAATGGTACTTGTCCTCCAAATAGATTACCTTTAAAATACAATCTTAAAAGACATCCAGTCTAACTAGTACACATATTTTAAATAGTGGGTATTTTTTATCACCTTATCTCCACAGAATAATACCACTCCTCTGCATTTTAAAAACACCTTTATCTTGAAAATGTTTGCATATCTTTCATCTCATTCTATCCTATTGGTAGCAGTAGAAATCCATCTTGCAGACGAAGAACTGAGACAGAAACAAATGATTTGTCTAAAGTGACATCTTTGTAGTGGGTTATGTGTGAACCTAAGACCCAAATCTCTAGCCCAGCGTGCTCAAGGTGGCCACGGTGCTAGAGCAGCCAACATAGCATGTGCAATAGAGAGTTAAAAATCTCTTATCTCCGCTCCACAATCCCAGCAGCTGGTGGTCACTGTGGTAGGAAAATGGCTGCTTTAGAGATGGTTTAAAAATAGAAGGCCAGAAAATAACTCAAAAGGGGTTTGGTTTATTTTCTGGGGAAAGAGGAAATGGGGAAGATTTCTCCTAGCTGCATGCTAACTCTTTCCCTCCTAGAAGTCAGGCGTCTCCTTCCAAAATGACAGTCTACTAAAGAAAATAAATAATCCTTCCTTTTCTGCATAGTGCCAAAGAATGAACACAGGACAGTGTGCTGCAGGTGCCGGAGGAAACAGGACAAAAGATGCAGAGAAGAGAATTGAACTGGAGAGAGAAAAAGCCAGATGGTCAGTTATGAGGACCCAGGGTGGATAAGCAGAATGTAGTTAAAAAAAAAAAAATTGGGAACTTACAAAGATTTGCCACAAAGGCTAGACAATACTCATTGGCACCCTCCTAGGAGATGATGTTGTTTGCAGCAGAGTTCAGCCTGTAAACCTCCTGAGTCCTCAAGAAGTGTGGCAACATCTCAAACACTTAGCCCACTATGCTTAATCAGGTCTTCAGTAAACGTCTATTGTATCAATGTACTCCCTTTATTGCTACTAATACCAAAGAAAGGAGCTCAATCTGCTATCCTATGCAAAACTATAGGTTCTGGAAAGCCTCAGAAGCCCCAGCCACAAACACATATCAAGGAAGGAAAGAAAGTTAAAAGGAACACCCAGTCAGTGTTTTCAGAACTGGGTGACTTTAGGATGACTTGGTTGCAAGCTCTAGGCTCCTTTATCTCTTTCGTCTCAAATGAGGAAGAAAAACCTGTTCTCCCTGACTGCATTCCTTTTCAAATTTTCTTCCTGTCTCATACCCAGATGGTGCCCTTTGAACTTAAAAGCGAAAGAACTTTCTTCCCCCCTGTAAATCGTCCCCACGGCCATGTTGCTTTTCCATTTAGCTGCCACGCTGGGGAGAATTGGCAGTTATACCAGACAATTAGCACTTTGAAATATTATACCCCCACATATGTAACAGGTTAGCCCAGTGCCTGGACACAGGGAACACTCCACAAATGTTAACGCCTTCCTTCCCTCTGGGCACCAGAGCCCCACTATCTCCTTGCACTTCCACCACTGAGAGATAGAGGGAAAAGAGAATGGAAAAGTTGACATTTGCCATCCAAGAAGACAAAGGACCCAGAAGAAGGAGAGAATATGGCTGGACCTTTTTTTTTTAAGCTCAGTTTTAGATTTATAGTTCATCATGTGAAACATTAAAAAAAGGGGGGGGGGGAGAGGAGAAATTAACAACAGGAAATGGGAATATTACTATTGAAACCCCTGAAAGGGACCACCTTTATCTCTAGCTGTAAACAATCCACTCTAAACTAAATTCACAGCGCAAACTATTGCAGGCACTAGCCAAAGACCTATCAGTGGACTGTCTCTATCAGTAATTAGTGATGGTTTTTAAGTTTTTCCCTAGCACTTTATTTAGTACAATCCAAAATGTTATCACCTAGAAGAAATCAGTGATTGCAGGGCTGTTATTTATATAATCTGTGAAAATACACACTTGCCCACTCCTCTAGTCCCTGAATAAAATCAGACATATGGTGGGTATTAAAAAGCAAATGTAGTCTATCACAACTCCCTAAACTTTTGTTTGGTTTTGGATGGAAACTCTCACTTAAAGGGCATTTCTCTGCTTGAGTTTTCCTTTAAGACATGAATTCTCTAAAACACTAACACTCCCTTCCAAAATCCTTACCCAAACAAAGGTAGCTCCTAATAGTATTGAGATCAACCTGGGAGTTATGGGACAAACCAGCCAAAGCAGAACGTGGGCCCTTTCTAGCTAGCACCATAATTATACCCTGACCAGAGAAGAGAATGAACTGTAGCTTTGCTCTGCAAACAAGTCAAGACAAATTTAAGCCAACTTTTAAGTCAGACACACATAATCCCCATCATTGAGTGGGGGCAATAAAGTGTTGAAACTTGACAAGCTTTCAGAGTTTGATGAAAAGCATGCTCAGCTAGGAGTCAGAAGATGTGGGTGTTAGTCTTAGATCTGTGAACCTGAACTTCTCTAATTCTCAGTTTCCTCATCTATGAAATAGGATAATAGAATCTCAGGCATCTATATTATGAAAATTGTGTAACTGTAATGAGATATATATTATTATATGGCAATTAGCTGGAATTTGTTTAACAAACATACTTTGAAAGTTCATCCCACTGGAAGATGGTATTCTAAAGAATGTGTGCTATAATCAGTAGTCCTAAAATCTCTGGTGTTTCTGGAAAGAATAAGAAGGGTTAAGTCTCAGGAATTACAAAGCCCCCTTTCTTTCTCTGACCCTGCAGCCCTTACTTCGGGAAGCCCTCCCTGTCTATCCCATGCTCGAAGTCTGCTTGATCTCACTTGAGGTAGGGGAAAAGATGCTTCTAAATTTAGTCTAAGTGGATTTAACATATGGTGTGGTACCTTCCCAGGTCAAGAGGTCCCAGGGTCTCAGGAAAACTGGAAAACAGACTTTGCTGGGTGGTGGAAACTGAAGAGGGCAGACTCCTCAGCTATTTGGAGGAAAATAATGACTTGATGGTTTGATTTCTTTTTCAAGCTAAATTTCTAAAAGAAAGTTATGCCCTAATGTAAGGCATCTTGATTTAGACTTTTGGGATATTTTCCTGATGGCATCTAAGACATATTAAATTATTTGGCATCTGGTCCATGTGCCACATGGACGCTGCTCTGAGGAAGTTAAGTCAGCCTTGGACCTGGCAAATGATCCTTATTGGATTTGAGGCTAAAAATAAATAGAAGCATAAGGAGGGATAGAATAGAGGTTTTCTTTTTAAATGCCAAAGGGTCAAATTCAATTAAAAGGCGATAGAGAAAGTAATAAGAAAAAATATAGAGATATCTAATAAGAGTTTTAAATTAGGAAAAAATTTTAGTGAAGAATGTGATTTAAACCTAATCATTTTTTTAAAATAATAAAGACATCCCATTACTTTTAGGTGAACTTGGGTGGTTTGTATAAGCAAAAAAGAGCAAGGCATATTTCTGTGAATCTTAAGTAGCCATGAATAAGCAACAGCCATAATTTGCCATATTTCCTTATTGCTTAAGTAAGCTATCAAGGCTCAGAAGACATCTAACATGCTCTGTGTCTGTCAAGGGATATCCCCAAGCACTCACATTCTTAAACATGTGGGGGGTTTTCACCCTAGTTTCACCAAAGGCATAAAAGGAAGCCAGGAAAATAGCAGCTTTAGAAATTGAGCTGGAGCAGTGTGAAATTCAAAATGAAGGTGTATGTTTGGGTCTGTGCAATAAAAATGACTGAAGCCGATGTCGCTCTAAACTATGTGAATAGTGCCATCTAATGCACTGCTTAAAATCAGCAGGTATTTTTGGGAACTTGTGCTGGGAAGCGGGAGAGACTGAAAATAGCCACCTAATTAGAAATGCTGCTATCAGAATTATACTTTAAGATTAAATTAAATAAACTATTGAAATACGTCACGGCTCTTGTACCTTCTTTTTCAGGAGACCAACAGACTTTATTCGGTGATTCCTGGCCTCTTTTATCTTCTCCTTTTTCAAACAATAGATTTTTTTTTAAAAAAATTTTACCACTACTGTGGATTCAATAGTATTGAAATTCAGAAAATTCCTATCAGAGGAATATTTTATGTAACTTGGAGAAATAAGGTAATTGAAATCTATCAATTCAAAAACCTCTAGGCCTTTTCCCAAAGGCCTAGAAAAGATCCAACAATGTGTCTTTCTGCAACATGCGATATGATTAAAATGTCGGATGTTGTGTTAGAAATGATCAGTCCTGAATTCACCACAGCCACCTTCATCACTGCAAGATGACTAAAGAAACAAAAATATGAAAAATTGTTTACAAAGGAAGAAGGAAAAGAAAGATAACTCATTCCCTCCTCCAACCCCACCCCATCCCACCCCACCCCCAGGCACACACACACCTCCAGACAAACCCCAGATGTGAACCCTTCTGTCAGAGCTCCCTCTAGTATTTGCATAAGGCATATTTCAGAAATACTTCAGGATGCATGAACCACTCCTCCCATTGGCATTTTGTTAAATGGCTTTACTAAAACTTAAAATGTATTTAGCACCATCGTTCATACAAATCTATAAGCAAGGAAGGAGAAATAGTACTGTATTTGAGGGGTTTTGCTCCCAGAAAATAGTTGATGATTACCTTGCTGCAACAATACCCTCCACCCCCGGGAAAAACTGAAAATCCCACTAACATACAAAGGATGAGTAGTGGTCCAAAGGAGAAATAGTGCAGTAAATTTGATAGATTTGGGAGAAGTGTACTGTAACAAACTTCCCTGGCCTCAGTTGAGATCAGGACTTCAAGCTGGTACAAGATACAAGGAAGGTCAAGAATTTAGAGCCAGTTGTCTACATTGAAAGTGGTAGTATGCTTGAATAATGCTTGCATTTGTATATTTATTAATTCTCTCAGTTGCTGTCGGGGAGGGGGATATCAATGACATGATGTGCCTCTTTTAAAACCTTCTCACCAGTAAGAGAAGAAGGCAACTTCAAAAATATATTACATACAGGCTGGGGTTGTAGCTCAGCAGGAGAGCATTCGCCTAGCACATGCGAGGCCCTGGGTTCAATCCTCAGCACCACATAAAAATAAATAAATAAAATAAAGGTATTATATGCAACTACAACTAAAAAATAAATATTTAAATGTGTGTGTGTGTGTGTGTGTGTGTGACATATGACAGAACTTAAAAAGCTTATAGTACTTAGCAGAGTAGGTGCCCAACCTTTTTTTTTTTTTTAATCTTTGGATGTGTGGATAACTGATTGGATAAATAAGTGAATGGTATATGAATTACTGCTGGAAAAGAGGTCTTGGGAATTCAGAGTTCAGACTATTTCTGCTGATTTTGGTGAGATGAAAGTGGAGAGAGGCCACAGGAGTTTAAGAAAGATTACAAGGTAGAGTTAGTATTTGTGCCTCACATTGAATGATGGGAAATGCAAGCCTAGGTGGGATGAAGATAAGGAAAATCATTGTAGGCAGAAGAAACAACAAAGCCTTAGAGACAGGAATTCATTTCAGGGGCATTTATTTGTGTTTGCCTGGATGATGAAAGACATAAAAAAAAGAGGGAAACTTCAGCTACACACCATGTAGAAAACTTAGCTCACAATAGATCAGTGACCTAAATACAAGGGCTAAAAACCATAAAACACGTGGAAGAAATCATGGCAGTAAATCTTCATAACGCTGGATTTAGCAATGGAATCTCAGATGACAACAAAACCATGAGCAAAATTAAAAAAATAGATAAATTGGTCTTCAACGAAATTTTAAACTTTTTCACAGCAAAGAACATTATCAAGAAAATGAAAGGACAGTCTACTAAATGGGAGAAAATCTTTGTGAATAATATATCTGATAAGAGTTTGGTATCCAGAATATTTAAGCTCAACAACAAAAAGACAAACAATGAAATTCTTAAGTGTGCAAAGGATATAAGTAGATATCACTCCAAGGTACACGAAAAGATTCTCAAGGTTATTAGTCATTGAGGAAATAAACCACAGTGAAATACCACCTCATACCCCTAAAAATGGCTATAATAATAAAAAATGAATTGGAAATGTAGGCAAGTATGTAGATAAGCTGGCAACCTTCTACATCGCTGGTTGTTCCACTGCTATGAAAAATATTTGGGAACTTTCACAAGGAATTTAGCTTTGAATAGTCATACGACCTAGAAATTTCACTCCCACTTATATTTGCAAAAGACATGAAAACAGGTATTTAAACCAAAACGTATACACACATGTTCATAAAAGCAATATTCACAATAATCAATGAATAAAAACAACTTCAATGTCCATCAACAAATGGATGGATAAACAAACATGGCAGATTCATGCAGTAGAATATTATTTAGCCATAAAAATGAATGAAGTACTGATGCATGCTACAACCTTCATGTAACTTAGAACATTATGTTAAGAAGTCAGACACATATGGTTGCATATCATATAATTCCATTTATATGAAATACCAAGAATAGTTAAATTCATGGAGACAGAAAGCACATTGGTGGTTGGCAAGGGCTGGGAATAGGGGGGAAATGGGGAAGAACTGCTTCTTGGGCATAGAATTTCATTTGGCAGTGAGGAAATGTTTTAAAACTTGAGAAAGGTAGCAGTTGAATAACATTATGAATATGGTATTTTACCATACAGATGAACCATATTGCCTATATTTGAGGAAAAATACAAGGAGGATAGCACTATTGGAAAATAGGTTAGAGAGTTACTCTATTCATTCATGTGCACAGGACATATGGAAAAGTGACCACAACTATAAGCATATTTTCATATAGACCTCTAGAAGTTTCAATCATCTGTGCTCAATTTTTTTCTTTTCTGGAGAATACTGAAGGTCTTCTCATTGCCAATGTTTGGTGAGTCTATGGGATGTGCCAAACACCATGATAGACACCGAGTTCTTAAAGGCAAATAAGTCAAACTTCCAGTCCAGCAGAAGATAAGTAAACAGGAAACAATGCCATAGAAGGGTAAAGAGGAAAATAAGTTCAATGGACACCAGAAACCGGAAAGACCCCTGATCAATATGGGATGCTGAGCCATGGAGTCAGGTGGAGCAGGGAGGAATGGAAGTAGGAAGTGGGTTTGGGCTTCTGGTCAAGTCCAGAATCTGAGAGCTGGAAGAGAAGTGTTTGTGTAACAGATCCTACCACAAAGGAAACTGTTTTACCTGAAAATTGGCATGTTTCATCCACAGGTGGCAGGAGTTATATTTACATCAACTAGAATGATATTCTTCTGTTCTCGGGCCTTATGGTGGCCTGCCCCTGGACTGTCTCTCTCTTCAAGGGTACTCAACTGAGCACCTGAGCTTTGGGAGCTCTCGCCCACCACTGTACCATAAAAACCATTTTCCCAGTCCATTCCCCGAGTCACAGTGACTGTCCATATTGTTTAGTTCTGTTTGATTACACAAGGATTCTTATCTGGTCTCTTCTGCTGGTTCTATCAATTGTGTTTCTATCTTTTCACTGTATTGGATTGCACTTAATGTTTAAACTAATGAGTCATGTTTTGCTCTCTTTTTTTTTCTTTCTCTCTTACATTTTACTTTTAAATGAGGAACAGGAAGCAAAATGACACACTGAATATGATGAACAGATTTCAGTTCACACAAATTGATGCCTTTCTGCCTAAAGGTTGTTTTTCTCTTTCACCAAGTCCCCAGTCAATGCAGCGATCTGTATTAGGAAAAATAATGTTGTTTTTTAAAATATCTAAATACTTTCTTTTAGAAAGATAATCAACTAACAGTCTACTTCTGGGGAAGTCTTCATCTATGCCAGGCCTCTGATAGTTTTCTACTCAGTTTCCAACCAAATCCTCATTCTCTGTGGGCTAAGGAAGTGACTCTTCTAGATTTAACTATGTGTACATGTCCTTCCCTGCTTACGCATAACTTAAGTAGGTAAAGTCACCATGTCCTAGTTATGCTGTAAAAGTGGCTTATAGGTGATCCATTCACTACTGTTTTTGATGTGTGTGGTTTTTCAGGGAAGGTGTAGGGAGATTCGGGCTTGGGTGTCTGCCAATGCCCTATGGAACCTATGTGTCCTCTGAAGTATGATAAAATTTGTTTTCTAAGTTTTAACTCTGAACTGAATAAATACTTTAAGTATTAAGAATTTCTTTAAAAGTTTACAGTATTCAAATATAGGAACATTAAACCAAAACATTTATTTCAACACTACTGTAAGGTACCTGTGAGCTTTCTGTGTATGGTGATTATACACCATTAGTATAGCTAAAATTTCATGATTATTGAGCAGCTGCTGCATAATGTAATGGGTTAGCCTAGAATAAAATAGCCATTTTTACTTCTCAAGAAGAAATTTTATTTCCTGTACCTCCTAAAGGTTATAATCTATCCCAAACAAGATAAAAGTTGGAAAGAATATTTTCAGCCCTTCTCTTCAATCATTTTTCTTTCCTAATCAGTACTTCATCCTTCCCCACCATTATATCTCTCTAGTCTAGATTATTAGAAATCTAGTTGAGGAATTGTTCATTCCCCTGGACTTTAGTCCCATCTTTTAAATTTGAATGTTGCTCTGCGTCATAGAAGACTGATACTAAATATTTATGGCTATGGTCATATTTCCTGTATTTGAAATCATGAACAGGATTGGAAAATAACAAATAATGGTCTTTGCCCATCATTTGTAAGAAAATCATCTTATTCCACAAACACTCCCACTAAGAAATTTACATTCTAAGTATATATTTCTATTAGATATTTAAATACTCTTTTCTATTTTCTGCTTTTGACTAATGCTCTTGGAGGAAAATATCTTGGATCTGGTCGTCTCATTTTAGAAGGTGCTCAACACAGCCAATGCCACGTGGTTACACACTGAAGACCTATGTTTACTGAAACAGCAGACTCTGTCACATTTAGGCATTGCAAGAGACAAGGAGAAAAAAAAATGAAAGCATGACCTTTATTCTGCTTTTATTCATCCAACTGATCCTTTCCTCGATGTTCTTGTTATAGTATTTCCTTTTCTGCTTTCCCAATGGGTCAATTTCTTCCCCCCAAATTTTGGCTATGTAACAACAATGATAACTCAACTGCCTCTAGTCCACCCTCCTCCTCCTCAGGTTCCCATCCAGTACTGAGCCATTTTCACTCTGCACCACTTTCCTTCCCCTCTGAGACCTCTACTTCCCCAGCGGGCCATCGTGCCCACCCATTCATACCCACTAAAGGCATTGAATCAAGGGTATGTATAACTTTCTTTTCTGGAATATTTAAACAAACCTCTTAAAATTTAACATTAGACATTCTGGCCTCAAAAAATCCCTGAACCATCACTATCTCTAGAGAATGTTTCCTAAATGTCCCTTTTACTTGGGTAAACTCCTGCTTTATCTGACTGACCCTCTCCCTTCTGGGCAGCTCCCCACCATCCAATTTCTTTTTTATTTTATTTGAACCCAATTTACCAACCTTCTGTTGTGCTGTCTCCTTCCAATTCCTATAAGCATCAGTTCCCAAGGTCAGACCATTAAACATTTTTTTAAACAAAAGACTCCAGAGAAAAATTATGCCACTTCCTTAGGGGCAAAAGCATCTATGCTATTTGTAGTTTTAACTAGCATTTTTTCCCCTCGGTGTTACTTTATTTCATTCAACAACAGCTAATGTAGTTCGTTATGTCAGGGTCATAATAACCAGAGAGTCCCTGAAACCCCTCAAGCTTCAGAAGTGCTTTTGCGGGAGATTTATAACAGCCTAACTCAGAGTCATAAGAGATAACAACAGTGATGAAAGAATTAAAATCCTCATTTTCTGTTTCAATATAAACCAGTTCCGAGATGCGAAAAAGGCAACACTTCTTTTATTCTATTTCCAAGTTGGAGAGGTACAGAAACATTAAGCAGACTGTGACTAAGTCGTTAATTGAACAGTATGCTAAATAAATTAAATAAGCAAATGTCTTGTAAAAGCACAAGGCAATCATGGTTATGATTAGGGAAGCTGAGGTGCAGAACACCCAGAGAGAGAGCTGACGGAAGTATTAAAGACTCCATATGGGGCCCACCTGGCTGGAAAGAAGTCTGGAGAATAAATCAGAAAAGTAGATGAAAAAGAAAGATTGAGAGTAAAGTAAATGGAAGTGAATTAAAAGAGAAGGAAAAAAAAACTTTTCTATAATATGACATGATTTTAAGGGTGTCAAACAACACTGAAGAAAGCTACTTATAGGTATCAGGAGTCTGTGTATTTTGTGTACATAATTAATCTATTTGTAAGTTGTCTTGCTGGGTAGCAATCAGTATGGGCTTTCAGCAACAGGAGCCAACTCAAACTGAAGAACAAAGAAAGGAAAAGAAACCAAGAAGGAAGGAAGGAAGGAGAAAGAAGAAAGAAAGAGAGAAGGAAGGAAGGAAGGGAGGGAGGAAGGAAGGAAGGAAGGAGGGAAACTACTAAAGGGTATCACTGATTTGGGGGAGAAGGGCACTAGAGAATGAGTTTGAGAAATAGGTGCCGACACCCAGGGGACAGGAGATGGCTAAAGGCCCCCACTAAGCATCCTGATTAGGATATTCTCTTATTAACACCACACTCAGTGGGCCCTCAAGACATCCTCATCACCATTCTGGAAAATTCCTCCCCAGTCACATTTTCCCTTAAGAGCAAAGTCCCAGGCAAGGACATGTAGTTGACTGAGCCTGAGTCACAAGACCACTTCTAGAATGAAGTAGCCATGTCTCTCACCACAGCTTACAGACTTGCAATGGGGAAGGGAGCTGGACTTCTCGAAGACAGAAGCTCCTCCTTTAGCCCCCCATACACAAAATAAGACACATCAATGGCCGCCCCAGATACTGAATATTTCATAACATTATCAGTTTAACTTAGACTGACAAACAGAAACATCTAGAATTTGGTTTTCCTAATTGATCTTTTCATCACAAAACAAAAACATTGGGTGTTGGGGGGGGATCATAACATATTATGTGGGGAGGGCTGAGAATAAGGCTCTTTAAAATCTCAGTTATCTCAGTTATAACATTTACCATCTTTGGACTTGGGTAAATCTTTTACAGTTTCATGCTGGTGATAGCAAAAATGGTAATGACAATGCTCTTTACCTCACAGAGCTACTCTAAGGAAGGAATGATTGACGCCTCCAACTTGCTTATTATGTTGCCTGGAACATGGGCAAGTGTTGATAAAATGCCAGCAGCTCTTACACTGAGACTGCAGCCCCTTCTCCTCCCACTGTGGTGCCAACACAGGCATTGCAGGAGGGTAGTTTGAACAGATTCTTAATCTGCTATTTCTCTTGCTCCCAGAGTTGAGGAGTGTCCTGATGTAAGGTTTCTGCATCAATGATCTTGACTGGTTTACTCAGTTTGTCCAGTCAGCCCCCTTTACCTTGAGCCACAACCTACTAAGGCTGTTACCTTGTGAGTAGAAGAAGTTCTCCTTTTGTGTCTACTCTGAAGTTCCATACTGGGGTTTAAAAAAGAATCCCAGCAACCCCTTCTAGGACTATAGCCCAGTTTTTATCTGACCAGACAGTTGGCTGCCAATCTCTAGCCATCTAGTGTTTGGATCCTACTACCATGACCTCAGTAGGATGACAGATGGACTCGACTTTTGGGGCTTTGAATCAAGCTTTCCCACTTACAAGATTTGTGACCTTAGACAAGTTACTTCACCTCTCTTGGCCTCATGGACATCTTCTGTATAATGAGGATGCTAAAGAATTTGGAACATAAAAAATGTCTTTAATTATCTCAATGACTGTGCTTAACTGAGTCACAGAAGCTTCTGGTGGATACCATATGAGGAAAGGTTCTACAATTTTCCCCCATGAGAGGGTGCAAGTAAGAACTAAATAGAAGATGTAACAGCAGCTCTGTAAGAAACAAAGATTAAGATTACTACATTCAGGAACTTAATAAAATTATTGCAAGACCAATGGGGAGAAAATCCTCTTGCACCTCAGCCCTGACAATGTGGATCATCATGGAAGATGCAACCACAATGTGACAGTAAAAGGGACAACCTCACAGTCAAATCATCACAGGATTGGAGACCAGTTCCCAGTCTCTGGATTGTGTTTTATCCAAAGTGATGGTTTCAGACCTGGCTGCAAGATGAAATCACTTGAAGTTATTTTCAAAAACACCAATCTCCAAGCCCAACCCCAGAAGTCTACCTCTTGGCTGGATTAACAGGAGAAAGAAATATAATTTAAACATAATTATATAAAATTTAATTTTAGAAAAAAAAAAAGGAGATTGTACAGAATCACCTCCAGCGAAGTTACTGTGTGAGGTCATCTGGGTCATTTTTCTACTTCCTAAATGCACCTTAAGATCTGTACACAAGGGGCTGGGGATGTGGCTCAAGTGGTAGCACGCTCACCTGGCTCACCCCAGTTCGATCCTCAGCACCACATACAAACAAAGATGTTATGTCCACCAAAAACTAAAAAATAAATATTAAAAAAATAAAAAAAAAATTCTCTCTTTCTCTCTCTCTCTCTCTCTCTCTCTCTCTCTCTCTCTCTCTCTCTCTCTCTAAAAAAAAGATCTGTACACAAAAGATAAAAGCCCTGAATACATTCTTGGTAGGGTGGCTCATGTGCCTACTGGCTCAAAATTTTACAATTAAGAAATTCTTACCAGAGTCTAATCTAACTCCTTCCTGTTGAAAGTTAAGTCCCAGTTTTATAGCTCAGAGTTAGTTTAGCTCAAAGGAAACAAGAACTGTTCACAACATCCAGATTTTACCCCTTTCCATCCTTCAAATGTCATCTAGATTTATACAAGGTGAGCTTCTTTTGTACTTAATGAAATCAACCATTTCTACCAATCTGTACTGTCAATCAGCTAATAAGCCACTCAAAGGAGCATGCTGCTTATCTCCTAAACCAGTGAGAGCAAGCTTCCCTGTTGCGAGACCATTTCACGGACCCATGGCAAAACCCAGAATTTTAGCCTCTGCTCAGAGTAACCATAACACTGGCCTTTGGCCGCAAGCCCCTGGTGGTAGCCTGACTTTAGTAAGCCTTTCTGCCAATTCTGGGAAATGAAAAATGAGTCTTTGGAAATCTCCAGTCTGACTCAGTGTACATGTAAGCCAAGGTATGAAATATAATAGCCACTGTTACTAAGCATCTAGAAGGCTGTGCCAAAAACGCTGTAACAATTAAGGGAGAGAATTTATGTACACAGTGTACTGCCAGGCACATGGTAATCTTGATAAGTGATGACTACTGTAGACATTACTGCTAATCCCAGAAGTGTCTGTGAAAGGGTACATGATCACCCTCATTTTAAAATGAGGAAATTGAGGCTCAGAGAGGTTCCATAACTTGTGTAAGGTCACACAGTTCATAAATGGCAAAGCAGTCATTAAAAGCAGGGTAACTATTTAACAACAGAGCCTTGCTCAGCGTTGGTAGGGAGGGAGTAAGGGCAGTTTCAGCTGTTTATGATGGTTTCCCTGATGGTTGGGAAAGAAGGTGAACAAATTACCTCTTTTTTTTTTTTTATTGAATCACATACTACTTCAAACTAATCCTCCAGCAGACTACTGTTTCTGTGGGCAAGCATGTGATTCATTAGTTTAATGGGACTAGGGCAGAAGCAAGTACCAAACTGGATTGCACCAAAAACACAAACTGATCACATTTAAAAACGATTCATCCATATCAATCCTCCCAATTCTGAAAGTATTTATTTTAAAAGCTTATTATAGGCTTGATAGTGAGTGATAAATTCCTTAGAGGACATAAAGAAAAGATATGACAGAGTACCAACATTTAGAATTTGGTGTAACTAAAACTCTCTGTGACACAGAGAATTAAAGAATATAATAAACTATGCACTAAAGTGCTAAAGTAATCATAAAATTAAGTACCAAAATATACAATAATTACCTCCAGGATGAAAGGCCTTACGGAAAACGAAAGAGTTAGACAGTTGTCATGAGAAAAGAGAACTAGAAATAGGGACCTGGGGACCTGAAACCAAATACAGAAAAGACCATGACTGATCCCCCTTGGGGATCAGCCAAGGCAAGTCCCCTCAGTCAGGAATCCATTTGTTCATCCAGTAAGTAAACCTACTGCGTATGGAATCTCTGGTAGGAAAATAAATAAGCAGGATGTGTACTGGGAACAGTTGAAAAGCCTACTTAACAGAACTGAGTCTAGTGGGGAGTTTTAGGAAAAGGACCAGGGATAGTCTAAGATACCATTTTGTACCCCTGAGGGACAGAAATTGGATTACTTAAGAGAAACCTGTCTAACTTTTTGCAGAGGGGAAAGATAAATCCTAGTGGTGTTAGAAGAAAGTAGATTTGTGGTACACACACACATATTCATACACTAATATGTAATTTGCTTACCTGGAGAGCTGGGTTGGCCCAGCTTCAGGAAAAATAGTTTTTTGAACGTGGTAACAAATACTCTCAAAGGCAAAAACAGAGTCAGTGATCTGCCTAGTTGTCAGTTGTTATCTCTGATATCTTATCCCCTGACTATCCCCTTCTGGGACATTTTCTCCAGTCTCATCATGGAACTTCGCACAGGCTTGGCTTTTTATTACCAGGAAGCAAGGAATATTGGGAAGTTTTTCATCTGCACCGAGGAATCCATATGGTTAAACGGGGTAGTTTTTTGTTTTGCTTTTGTTTTTTTCCATCAGAGACATGAGGTAATTGGTAAAGAAAACAAGATATTTCAACAAAGGAAATCCAAATAGCTTGGTGTGCTTTACTATTACCCAAAAAAAAAAAAAAAAAAGAAAGAAAGAAAGAAAAAAAAAAAAACATAGTACAGAGATCAAATGTTATTTTCCTATTATCAGACCAAAGTTCTCACTTTTTAAGGAATCTATGATACCTCAGTTAATTAGAATGAATCTGTACTAAATTGCAATCAGCTTCATTCCATGACATTAAAAAATAAAAAGTGACCCTGGGGGTGGGGGGGAGGTGAAAACTGCCACAGAATGGCTTTAATTTTAGAATACTGGGAAGAATTTCACCTGGCGGCAAGCATAATTTCACTAAAGCTGCATGAAAACAGTATATGCCTAAACTGCTATAAATCTTTGCTTGTAAAAATAACAGTAAATGCAGTACTTATGATGAATAAAAATGAAGTTTAAATCTATGTTCAGTATTGGCTTGGCTGCCACCTGATCAGGTCTAAATCTTGGTTTATGACCTCCTTGCTTAGCTCCAGAGCATGTGACTTTGCTTTCGCATTATCACTTTATCAAACACAAAAGCAACCATCTCAACCAACTGTTCCTTAAACAAAAGCAAATGTGTTAGTCTTCACTCAAACACTGCCTATTGGCACACAGGTGTTTCAGCCTAGGCAGGAGTTAGCTGAGACTTCAGAATATGGCTATATTGTCTTTTTATTCCAAGTCTATATTGTCCCTTCCTGAGGTACACAATCATCAGTAGAGAGAGCAGACATGGGGATATAATCAAGAAAAGGAGCTTTGAAATGCTGGACCCATGAATTCCTCATGCCCAATCATAAAACTGCAATGACTGCATTATTCTGGTTTTACAGTTTTTCGAGAAACAGGAGTCATCACTATTCATTTGAATGCTGGTCCGTTTTTACTGGTAATCCTGAGCTTCCTACAATATCACAATTGTTCCTGTGAGAAGGGGGCATCAAAGTCAGCTATGGGTTGGCAAAGGGAGGAACTTGCTTTTGCTCTTTTCAACCCTGATGACCATCGTGAGACTCAACTATACCCACATGCCTTTTGTAGTGATGGCAGTTTGGCTGACAGTCTCTGAACTGTGACTACAAACAGATTAACAAAGTATAATCTCTCTTCCACCGTATAGACAATTCAGCTAGCCAAGTCCCCTATCAGTCAGGACCTGTATTTCCTAGTCTTCCTGAGAGCTAAGAGTGATCATATCACTCTGTGTCTGGCAAAGGAATACAGCAGAAGTTATGGATGAAAGTGAAACAACTGTCATTGGGAAATAAGGCTGTGCCTTAAAACCATGAACAGACCTGTTCTGGGCTCTCTCCCCTTCCTTCTTGTGCAACCCACACAGGGCAGCAATTCTGTTTCTTAATCGCCCAGAAGGATCCAGAATACTGACCTGCATACATCACCTAAGAAAGAAACCAACTTCTATATTCTTTAAGCCTCTGTCTCCTTGTAACTTGATCCCAAATAATATGCCTCACATATCCAATATAGCCACACTCGTCAATTAGTTAATTCATTTTGAAGTAACTTATTAATCAAAAAGTGGCTTTGAATATTCAATTTCTTGCCATCTTGAACTAAAATAAAGCAAATGCTATTTGTATCTGATTTTTAAAAAAGTTTACATGAGCTGTGCTTTCCCAGTGATGTTTTATTGTTGAAGTTGTTCCATCTGAATGATATCCTTAAACATCTCCAATTCAAAACTTTCACCAATACAATTTTTGAGAGGAGGAAGCATATGACCAAGGAATTTTTTGGAAGAATAAATGCGCTAGAAAAGACAGGATTTAAAAAAAATAATAAGGAGATTCTTCCCTTTGAAATAGTAAAAGACTCTTTAAAAGACTGTGATCACTTTTTAAAGGGGATGCACTGGTCAGAGAAGATACAGGTGAATTCATTCAGATGAGAACATACAGATAGGACAGATCATAAATATAAAAGTATTATGCACACAAACACATACACACACATGTACACACATACATATAAATTTACATTTACATATGGCTATGGATTGAATGGGATTTGTTCCCCAGAGTTTCATGTGCTGGAAGCCTGGCCTTCAGTGTGGTAATGACGGAGGTGGTACACATTTAAGAGGTAACATTTAGTGCAGATAATCAGGTCATTGGGGGAGCTGCCTTCAGAAGGGGTACATGTAGTTCTTTGGAACCCCAAATTGGTTCTCACAAAAAGAGCAGGTTGTCACGAAAAGACAAGACTGTCCCATTCCCCACTCTCTGGCTTCCTGTCTCACGTGTGCATGCTCCTGCCATGGTACCATCTGTTAAGATGTGATGCAACTAAGGGGGCTCACCAGAGGCTAAATCAACCATGGTGCCCAATCTTGTACTTTCAGCCTCCCAAACTGTGAGCTAAAGAAAACCTCTTTTCTTTATAAAGTATCAAGTTTGGGGGTATTATATTATAGCAATGGAAGATGAACTAATACAGATATATTTTGGGGTTAAAGGGGGCATCTCAGAGAAAAAGAGAGGCAGAGAGCAGAGAGACGAGAGGAGGAGGGCATAGAGAAAGAGAGCAGAGAGCAGAGGAAGAGAGCAGAGAGAAAGAGATTAGAAGAGAGGAGAGAAAGAGCAGAGAGGAAGAGGGCAGTGAGAGTGAGTTCACAAGCTTGGGCTTAAGAAAGGTTGCGTAGGTGATGTGGCAGGTGCTGATTGGCAGGTGACTCAGGAACAGCGAACCAACACTGAGTCCCATGGGGATTGGTCAAGAAAACCTTTGAATTTGGCGCTCTTCAGCTTGGCGCCCTTTGGAGAGAAGGGGGAGGGGTAAGGGATTCCATGATGTTCTCCGGAGAAGGGGGAGTCTCCCACACACCCAATACAAGCTGTTAATAAAAATAGTGCTGGGACAACTAGCTCTCCTTGAAAAAGAAGCAAAAATCAACTTCTACTTCACCTCTCATAGCAACATGTATGTCCAGACCACTCTCCCCTGCAATAAATCAATGGCCAGTCTCATACATGTGCCATATATGAAAAAATAAACTTCATAGTGTTTATTTAATTAAGAGATAGGAAAACAATTTCTGAGAATGACAAAGCAGATCCTTCAAAACAAAAAAAATAGATTTGTGCAAAAAGTTAAAATTTTCATTATCAAATTTTTTGATTCAAAGAAAATGACAAAAATGGAAAATACACAAAAGATATCAATGTCCTTAAAACACATAAAATTCTTACAAGTCATTAAGATGGAAAATGAATTTCAATAATCAGTTATAGAATAGTAAATTAAAAGTGTGAGCACGTTACAGTCTAGATATAAGGTATCCCCCAAAGGCTGATGTGTGAGACAATGCAAGAATGTTCAGAGGCAAAATGCTCAGATTATGAGACGTGTAATTTAATCAGTGAATTGATCCACTTATATCAATTAATTGGGTGGTAACAAAAGGCAAGTAGATAAGGCCGGAGGAGGTAGGTCACTAGCAATGTGCCTTTGGTGTTTGCATTTTGTCCCTGATGAGCGGAGCTCTCTACCACCTGGTCCCCATGTCCTGAGCTGCTTCCCTCTGCCACACCCGTCAGCCATAATTTTCTATCTCACTTCTGGTCCAGACCTATGGAGTAAGTGGTCTGTGAACTGAGACCTCTTAAACTGATATGTTCCCAAAAAACGTTCCCTCCTCTAAGTTGGATGTTTTGTTCACAATGACACAAAGCTGACTAAAACAGAGCATAACATGTTTAGTTCCAGGGGCATATAAAACTTGAACTCAAAACAAAAGCAAAGGGTGAGACCTCAACTATAAGACTGGTAACAAGGCAATTCCCTTAGCAGGAGAACTGCAAACTCAAGGAGTAAATGCAAATTAAGGTTTATGAAGCCCTGCCACCTGGACCACCCGGGCCAGCAGCGTCTCTTCTATAAACCTACAAAATATCTTCCCTCTGTTTTAAACTTCTACAGTTTCACGAGATGGTCCTTTACTCACACCTACTATCACTTTTGCTGTCTATACTTAGGATTCTAGAAGGTTCTTTCTGGGACTTATATCATTAAAAATGATCAAGCACACAAGATGTTAGAAAAATATCACCAATTGTCAAATAAGAACTTTGGTTGGCTACAGCTGAATTAGAACTCTATAAGAAAAATCTGTTGGCTAATTAGGAAAAGGTTGAAGGGGCTGGGGATGCATGTGGAATGAATTTCAGGCTCACAGAAGAACATGCTTGGTAAGTAGCCCATCTTTGTTTCAATGTCCTCCCTGCTTTATCCACTTTTTGGATCATCTGCCATCAAGACTGGGCCTTCTTTTTTTTTTTTTTTTTTCAGATTATCTTCCTAAATGAGACAGCTTGTGTCCCATTTCCACTTCCCAAAATAAGGAAATCAGTCAAACTACTAAATCAACCATTCCTAGTAATGAGGTAGCAGATATACCTATTGTCCATCTTCTTTTGGATCCAGTGAGCTAGTCTATTACCTGGAGCCTTAAACTAAACAGGTGGTCCTATAATGCTGATTTATGCTGGCACCATGGCATAGTTCTCAGCCCTGGCAGCAAATGAACAGCACCTGAGGATGACACCAAAACCAAATTTAAAATAAATCAATGGCCAATCTCATGCCATACCAATTTTATAAGAATATCTGGCAGCAGAGCTAGGGCATATATCTTTTGTTATTTTTATCGCTGTTATTGGTTTTGGTTTGTTCTGATTAAATTTAAAGCTCCAGAGTTGATTCTGATGCTAATGTGCAGCAAGAATGAAGAAGAATCAATTCCTAGAAGAGAGGTTCTCAAAAATGTGGTCCCCAGATGGGCAGTTTCCGAGTCACCTGGGATGGGACTTGTCAGAAATACAGATTCTCGGGGCTCCACCCCAAACCTTCTGAATCAGAAACTCAAGAGGGGGGCCCAACACTATTTTAGCAGTACCTTCAGGTGACTATGACAGGCTCAAGTTTGAGAGCCACTGCATTAGGTCAGTCATTCCTACATACTGTGTGAGCCCTTCCTGTGACCAGGCACACTGCTTACCAAGATGAAATGGAAATAAAATCTATTCGATGTGATAAACATCATTAGGAAAGATTAATTTATGGACTAGAAAAATCTAGAAGAAGAAATGAAGCCTCCTTGTGAGAAGGCTTTTCATACGGCCCTTTCAATAGCTTCTCAAGTATTATTGTGGCCCTAAGATCTGACCCTGGCCATGGACACCGCCATGTCAGGTGGATCTACACAGATCATAAACTGGCTATCTTAAACCTAAGTATCCAGTTTACTGCCCATTTTCCGAAGAGATCTGCTGCCCCAGTTATAGAATGAGTCCAGGCACAAGGAACACAACGGGCAACTGGGATTTCCTTGGGTTCTGAAGTCAGGTCTCTCCCGTGCCCCCACTCCCGCTGACTCTTTCCCAGGAGATGACCAGTCAATTTTTGCTGAATTTAAAGGCTCTCATTTCATTCCCCACAGTGCAGCCTGGAGCACGTGACCAGGGCCAAACCAAACCCATGCCAGATTCCAACACTCAGCCGCCCCATACACACACACACACACCCCCCTCCAGATAAACCCCAGGTGTGCCTCCTTCCCAGCCCAAGAAGTCTTTGGTAAAAAAGCTACCCAGAAGGAAGGAAAAGGCACAACAGAAGAAGCCAAAACGTTCGTCTTCTGCCCTTTCCCACGGGGAGAAGGACCACGCTGCTGGCCCCAGGTCCCTGCACGTCCGCAGTACGCGCAGTGTCCAGCCCCTAGCCGCGCGCGTCGCGGGAGGCGGGAACCGCGCTCGGCTCCAGTAACCGCGACCAGCGTTCAGAAGGAGACCTAGGGTCAGGTTCACCCCGCCTTTCGCTGGGAAACAGCAAGCCCCGCGCTAGTGTCCTCTTCTGGCCGGATTCCGTTCAGCTCAGTTGATTTGTGGTCCCCAGGGGACCTGAGGGCGCTGCGCCCAGAGCCGGGAAGGAACCCCGGGCGCTGGGATCCGGGAACCTCTTGGCCTCCGGGCCCTCCTCCTTGTCTCGCCCCACCCTTTCCCCACTTCTCTTGCCCGCCTTGTTCCCCCTCTGCTCTAGAAACATGAGAGGGAGCAGTGGCCCTGCTGCACTCTTGACCTTGAGCATTCCTGAAAGCACCTTTCAGGGTGGTTTGAAAATAAAAAAGCAAATACTGCTGGAAAGAATCTTCGGAAATTATTTCGATGAACTTCCATTCACCCCCACACACGCACACCTGAAAGCTAAGTCCTATAGAGTGGTTAACCCTGGGCAAAAAGTCACTTTAATGTACTATGTCTTTCTCCACCCAAGAGAAATGGGTCTCCATCCTGTCTCATTTTGCTCAAGGCTTCCTGGGTGACTGGAATATATTGGCTCCACCTTGGTTTGGCCCACACCTGCTTTCCTCTCTCTGCCCTGCATCTGGACTTGTCTCTCCCTCCTCTCCTTCCTACCAAGTCTCTCCCTTGCCCCAACCCTTGAGAAGATAAGTCCTTTCCAAACAAATAAAAAAAAATAGACCTCATATTTTTGCTCAGTGTATTTTATACTAATATTTTGATTTTCTTTAGATGTGGGAACCTTGTCATAATCACAGAATCTTCATTTTGCATTAATTGCACTATTTCTCCAGATAACCCTTTATGACCTTGAGGTCTTGCAGGCAGGATCATCTTTGTGTTGAAAGGGATAAGGATAGACTCTGGGGTAATAGAAGTCACAATATAAACCCACAGGTTAAAAGCATATCTCAGTTTATCAGGTATCATTGGAATGAGGGTTGGGTTTCTGGGGAAAGGGTACTGTGGTGTACACTCAAAGCACTGGGGATGGGCTTAAATATATATCAACCATTTTTTAAAAATAAAGACTATTCTTTTGCTCTAAGATGAAGTCTGGATATAATCTTGGGGGTTTGCATTACTTTGTTTTTTAACTCCTTTGGAAATTCTAAAATACTGTAATGATTGAGAACTGCTGTTGTAGAGCAGTTAAAAACATACAGTTCCAGGACCAGCAATATCATTATAATCTGAGAGTTTGTTAGAAATGCAAATTCTCAGGTCACACCCCAGAGAGACTGAATGGGGGAATCTGGGATAAGATTCAACAAGCCCTCCAGATCATTCTCAGGCATGCTAATATCTGAGATCCACGGGGGTTGTCTGATCTATATCACTCTGAGTTAAACATAGTTTGTTTTTAAAGCACTATAAACAAACAAAAAGGCTGGGCAACAGTCCTATGCAGCCCTCAAAATCTAAAATATTTACTCTCTGGCCTCTTTCAGAAAAAGACACCATTCCACACTGTTGTGTCATACATATGTTATCCCACCAGATACTGGCAGCATGGGGGTACTGGGAAGTTTTATGAAGTAAGGGCTTGGAATGTAGGGAAAGACAGGGAGTATCAAGAGTAGAGAAAAGGAAATATATTTTATTCTCAATCATGTGAAACCAGGCATGCTTAAGAAATGAGCTAAAATCACTATTGATCAAAGATTGCTCTCTTTTTTGTAGATATATATTATTATTAGCATCAAGCAAACAAGTAAGGATGATAGGTCTTGAATTTGATATATGTGAGTCTCAGCAGTGTTCCAGGTAGAATCCGAAGCAGGCTGGTTCTGTATTCAGCCCACACCAGCAGCTCTGTTCTTACCAAGGCTGTTGGTGGGTGGTCTTGGCTTTCCCTAGGAACCTTTCAAGTCCTTGGGGACACAAAATAGAGACTGTACTTATCTCTGTAGTAGTGTGGCCTGAAGTAGAACAAAGGGTGCACATGCTGTACTTAAATGTGTACATATTCAATAAATGTTTTAAAACTAGTAATATGTAAAGAGTCTTTAAGACAGTAGTACCAGCACTGCAGATGAGCAAGGTTAGGTATTTAGGGGAACTGTAACAACTTTCGGTTAAAGGGACAAAGAAAAATGTTAAAGGCCCTGCAGCATACAAAATAGTGAAAAGTATGTATTCCTAAAATAAATAATGCCTACCTTTGACACAACAGGGTATCCTTCATGAACTTGGGTAAATCTTTAGCCACTCAAAGTAAATATTGAGATGGAAAAACCTAATGCTGGTTAATGTTAGTGTTATTTCTTCACCTTATATGGGTCACCTTCCAGCTCAACATTCTTCATAAGTTTAGCCAACTAAATGTGTACATATAGGTTTCAATTTGAAAGACTAGAATTATAGCATCCATTTCAATTGAATGATGCTATTTCTAGGCTTTGGATGACAGCCATTACTAATACTACTTGGCTGTGGTGAGGCTAAAATGAATTCTATTAAAAGAAAACATCCAAGTAACAGATATGTTCACAAGTTGCTCTCCATTTAGCATTCAATCTGCTTAAAAATATGTGATTCCTTTAATCCAGAATTAATGTAAAATTATTGCATTTCAGCACAGTATTATGTGTTTTATTAAACTCAACTGCTATGCCAAAAACGTCATATTATAATTTGGGGAAAGGCAATCATTTTGGGTTAGGGTAGTCTTTTACTCAGGGGGAAAAAAAAGTTTGTTTCCTCAAACTCATTCCCACTGGAATTACCATTATGTTTCAAGGCCACTGCCTGACACTCAGGTACCTTGCTTGCCATTAAGAAGTGATGTAACAACATCAGCCTAATCTTCTTCAGTGAGACCTTGTATACTAGACAGTTCCAGCTGTCAATGAGAAAGCCAGCATGGTCAGTTTCTGGTGAGGCCTCTCTTCCTGGCCTACAGTGGGCCTCCTCTTCACTACATCCACACAAGGGATGGGGAGAGAAGATTCTGTCTTTTCTTATAATGACACTAGTCTAATCAGATCAGGGTTCTATAGTTATGTCCTCATTTAACCTTTATTTCTGTAAAGATCCTAAACCCCCCCCCCCCTTTTTACTGGATTCATCTACAGGCATAAAATAGCCAGAAACCATCTGAAAATATTTTTCCATAGTAGGAGCAACAAAACATGGTTCTTGCCTTCAATTAACCTTCCAGCTATAGGACAATGATATAAGAGTTTCCATGCTTCAGAATGAAGAGAAAGGAATAAACTGACATGCATTGAGCTCCTCCTATGTTCCCCAGTCTGGACCAAGTGTTTTAACAACACTGCTTTACTTAATCTAATAAAATCTTGTGTTAGGAGACAGTTCTCTGGGGTCTCTTATGACTGTGCACAATTTACATGCAAAGTCTCTCCCAGCTTTTGTTCTAGAATTTCAAGTGAATGCCTTGAAAGATGGTGTCTCCTTCCAGAGGCAGAGGGCAGGATTTTTGTTTGGTTGGTTGGTAGTGCTTTGTTCTTGCTTTTACTGTCCAGTAAAATAAAGATAATATCTTACTCTGGACAAATGTCAGGTGGGTTTGATTGTACATCATTATATAAAGAGATAAGAATTCTTTTTTTAAGCTTGAGATACCTGAGCTGTGTTGCAGACCCACTTAGTACCCAGCACCTGCCTGGGGTGTTCACTATCACAGATCACAATTGGGTGGCAAATGGAACCAACTGGGACATGAAACTCAGGCTACTTGACGTGTTCTTGGTTGCTGACCCAGGAATCCTTTGTCTCTTCCCGGCATCCATGAAACTGCACCAGGCTAACTTATCAGCTTGCAATGAGGATCAAATCTCAGACCGCTTCTGAAAGACACTAGGAATATGGGACCAGAGTAAGTCAAGAGAGGCACCTCAGACCACTCACTGTGGGGATCCTGCTGAGGCCTCTGCTGCAGGCACTCTTACTCCAGTCCTGATCTCACTCCACACCTTGGATATACTAAGGATCGTTATTCATTTCATGGATGAATGTTTTTCAAATGTGTTCACTTCTTAAACTGATATATAAAATATGTAATTATCATTCAAAACATAATGTTTCAAAGAATATATGCATTGTAAAATGGTTAAATCCAGCTGTTTAACAGATGCACAATTTGTATGGTTGGTCAGGTTTTGTTGTTTTTTCAATCCAGTACAAGAAAGATAATATCTTACTCTGGGGAAAAGGTCAGGCAGATTTTCCTGAACTCCACTGTAAAAGAGCTAGATCTTTTACTTTTAAATTTGTGTGTGTGTGTGTGTGTGTGTGTGTTTGCTATTTTTGTGGTGAGAACATTAATTCTCTCTCCCTTAGCATTCTTCTAGAATACAATATGTAATTATTAACTATAGTTCACCATGCTATACAATACATCTCTTGAACTTAGTCTTTCTAAATATGAACATACAGATGAATTTATAGGTAATATGGTTAGCCCAAGATCTGTCTCCATTCAAATCATATTTTGCCGTGTGTATATATTCCTGCATGAAGTGTTTACCAATAGAAAGTGTTTACCAATAGATCTGAATTGGCAATGACACTCAAAAATTGTTACAGAAAAACAGAGTTACCTGAAAAAAACAATAAACCAAGCTTCTAAGTTGTTTGGTGGAAACTGGACATTGTCATCTCTGATACCATTTTGATTTTGGAGTTTGGAATGTGCAGTCCCTCTGGTACCACAAACAAATCGCAGGGTGCTAGGCTCTGCTGCATGGCGACACTAATGTATTATCTGGCCTTCACAGGGAAGACACCAGAACTCCCACTGGAGTTTTCCACATTGAAGAGGTATCCACACTATAGAAAATTGGTTCCTATGAAAGAATAACTCAGTCTGAACTAAAATGCTTTGCAGACCATGAAGGAAAGAGGCAGAGCAGAGCTGTAAACACTAATGGGCCTTGTAAACAGTGCCTTCAGACATTATATCCAACTACTGTGGCAGATGAGTCACATTTTTTTTTGTCTTTAGTGTCAGATGCAAGCACAGAAAATACACATCACTGGTAGCTTCCTTGAAAGCTGATGATAAATTTTATGGAATATAAGAGAAAAGGAGATCTCTAGGAGACTTAAAATAAGACTCTCATTCCTATCACTTAAAGGTTTTTTTTATTTTTTGAGTTCTCTTAAATGAGGTGCTTAACTCTTTATTACAAAGAGTAATTTGAGAATCTTTACTTGAAAAACCTGAATTACATTAATAGGTATTAACACTAGATTCTGATGTTGATCCATAAGGTAATTCAGATGGATAAGAATAAAAGGGCAGATAAAGTCAAATTTGAATTTCATGTTTATCTTGGAAAATTTTTTAAAAAACATAAGATATGAAGTCATGCTTAGAACTTCTAAAATATCAATCTTTAAACAATGAAAGTTATATCATAGCTAACTTTGGTTAGATGATAGGCCTGAAGGAGGTGAGATCCATAAACATGATGCAATCACTCACATGTAAATATACACATATAAATAGAGATAAATACATGCATATGTACACATACCTGTACACAGGTATTATTACCAGACTCGAGTAAGTTCTATTGAGGCAGCATTCTGTTAAGAAGGCTACTTATTTTGATTGTCTGTCTGTGGACTCCATATCTTTACTGAGGTCACTAGGTAAAAATCCTTTCAGTCCTATTGTATTTGTAACCATCTAAAGGTATCTATGAAATTACCCAGATGGGTTATTTAATTTAGAGTTTTATAAAACTATAAAAGACTTCATGGAGAATGGTTAGACAGACATGGTAAAAGACTCATGTTCAGTTTTACTCATCAGTAAACTTAAGTGCTGACACTGAATTACTTAATTTAGTTATTTAACATGCAAGTTACCTAAAATCTTTTAGTTTCATTTTCCTCCTGAGAAACATAATGGAAAAGAATGCCTTCACATTATTGTGGGTTAAAAATTATGCAAAAAAAGTGCTTAACATGCACCTAGTTTTTAAATTTGGGGGCTATTTTTTTATCATGCATATCATAGAAAATATACTTCCTCCTCACAGAGGATTGGTGAACACCATGTCATGAATGATGCTGAGGCTCTGAGTTTCAGTTCTTCTCTTTTGATCTCTGAGTTCTTCTTACCATCTTCTGAGTTCCTCACAAGGTTCTTATTCTACCATCCATGGGAGTCAGATGCCTTCCTACATCAGGGCTGAGAATTCTCTGATGTTATCTGCAATATCTCAAAAGTTCACATTTCAATATCCAAGTCTTTGTCTACCTTAGTAAATGATCTTCAGCCTCTCCTCCAAAGTGCTCTTCTGAATGCCTGCCAAAGATTACTCATGTCCCAGAAAATGCTTTCTCCCACAGCTTCCTGTTCCTCTCCTAGGGCTCTGAGCCTGATGCCTCTCCCTGCTGCCAGATTTGTGTCCTGAGCTCTACTCAGCTGCAGGGATGGAGGGAACCTGATTCCATGACATTTCCAGTTGGAAGAATCACCCCTGAGTTTGGTCATGGTTGAAAAGAATCCCTTCTTTTGTGACAAGTCAGTCATGGAGCCTATCTAGCTCCCCAGAACATCAACTGAGGGACAGCAGCCAAGAGACCTCACTTTTCATGAATGTCATTCCTGATATTTTGTGCACTGCAAATACAAACATACTAAGTGTTATTATCACAAACACCATGACATCCCCTTCTACCACTTCCCCCATACACAGCACACATTTATAAGGTGCTTTCTATATGCCAGCCATTGTTCTAAGCACTTTATATATAATAACTCACTTAATCTTTGACAGCAAGATGATAAGATTAAAAATTAGTATCATTGCCATTTTATAGATGAAGAATCTTAGGCACAAAAGAGTTCAATTGATAACTCGGGACATAGCTAGGGAGCTAATAAGGGATTCTAGTGCTCTGCTTCCTTCCAAATGGCACTGTAAACTCCTATTTATATGATCATTATAAATCAGCTTAATAAAGCCATTCTCTTGCTTTGAAATTGTAATCATTGACACATAGAAATTTATATCTATAAGAAGAGAAAAGATAAAATTTGTAAAAAAAAAAAAAAATACTTTGGATATAACAGTCGAGTTAACTAATTGGAAATAAAAGCCAGTTGTCTTACAGCAGCTTTCCTAAAACAAGAATTAATAAATGATGCAAAAGATTACAAAACCAGACCTGAAGTACATTTTATGCTTTCTCTTTATAGAAGAAGAAAATACCAGATAAGTAACTAATTCTTGAAATATTCTTGGGAAATCGTAAGTACCTTTGAAAATTACTGCAACATAAGTCAGCTTGGAATATCTTGATTAATACTGCCATCTAATGCCCAATGGAGAAATCCAAATTTAGTTCACACTGAATTATGTCCTAGCACTGTCCTCCAGCATTACTGACAGAGATGGCAGCATGAACTGTTATCAGCTAAGACCCTATAACTGCATCAATCATTTGCAGATAAATTTTAAAAAGAGACCTGGTCTCTTTAACAATAGTCTAGCTTCAGACAACTTCAGTGTTAGGGCAATGTGGTTAGTCATAAAAAGGAATTTCATTGTAACTTCCCATGTTATATAAAACAAACATCACAAAGCAGTGACCGTAAAACCCTAATCTTAGAATCAGTATTTATTCTGGTCTCTGTTTAAATCTCTTCATATTTTTCAGATTTTTTTTTCCTTTCTAGCTTCTACTTGAAAAGCACATTGATAAAACCCATCTTCTCTTGACCTTAGCAACATACCAAGACAAAATGCAGAAATTAATGAAAGCTGAAAATAGGGCCAGGCATTCAACAAATTTAAAAAGGTACAATTTATTTTCACATTCACATATATGTGTTAATGTAAATACAAATTTTTCAAATGTAACTGTCTTGGATTATTTCTTGATACTCAATTGAAAATTATTTCCTGGTACAAGTAGACAAGTTTACCATGTATTAACAAATTTTGGCTAGCTAGATATAAAATAAAGGAAAGGTTATTTATTGTAACCTATATACTAGTAAGTTAAAGAAACTTGACGCTCAATACTTCAGAGATTTTATGTTAAATATTACACTTAAAATATTCTATGTATTATTACATTCTCAAAAATTCAAGTGTTGGCTACAGGTTGAGTATCCTTTGCCTAAAATGCTTGGAATCAGAATTGTTTTAGATTTCAGGATTTTTGGATCTTGGAATATGTGCATATATATAATGAAATATCTTGGGGTCGGAACACAAAACTAAATGCAAAATTCAATGTTTCACACATACCTCATACACATAGACTAAATGTAATTTTATATAATATTTTTAATAATTCGGTATATAAAACAAAATTTCATGATGTAGAATTTTCCACTTGTGGCATCATATTAGCACCCAAAATGTTTTGAATTTTAGAGCATATTAGATTTTGGATTTTTGGAGTAGAGCTGCTCAAACTGTAATAGTATTATTTTAATGTATGGTAGTATTCTGTTAATTATATCTCACTTTTGTTAACATGGTTGAGCAATTGTTTAATAACTATTGCTATAATAACCACATATGTTTTATACCTAGAATTCATGATCTAAAACTCGTCTGATCATTCAACTTCCCCAAAATAAAACTGCTTCAGTTGGTACAGCGAAACCACAAGTGAACCATCAGTTAATCAGCTTCACAAGTAAAATTCTCACACCATGAATGGGCCTAAGACATGGATCCACCCAGATCCCCTGTGGTATGTGGAAGGACATCTTGAGCAGGGTACAGAGTGGAGTATCAGGGTCAAGATAGAGGATTCTTAGGTGGGAGGTGAGTTTGCCATAGCTTATTCACCTATCATCCATCCTTCCCCTTTGCCCTCAACTCAGATTTGCTTGTTGCCCTGACAAAAAGTGTGGTTAACTGTCTAGAAGCAGAAAATCATTTAGGACTAGAGATACCAATTAATTCCATCCTATGATATTTACATAATCATAGGATGGGAAAACAAGAAAAGATGGTACCTATGCAATTTTATGAGGTTTTTGTTTTTTTTTTTTAGGAGTCGATTTATTGTTAAAATGATTCTGGACATCCATAAAAAAATACTGCCGAATTTGTAACTAAGTCGCTATTTTCAGAGTAGCAAGTGGTTTCAGTCCATTCAACTTCTACTATTCAAATCAGTTTGTGGTTGGCAAAGCTGAAATCACTTGCTGGGGTATTTGGAATTGAACAAAAAGAAAAGGAAATAGCTTGACCTGACATTAATTAATATAATGTTGCTAGGAGCAATTTAGCTTGCTAGTTGCAAGACCAAAATTCTTTGAGATTTAACCTTCTGGTATGAAGTACTTCTAAGCAATTTTCAGCCACTCCATGTGGAATTCTTAAAATGCAGAACTAACATTATTATAATAATGGCTATGAACCAAGGACGAAAAATAGGCGGACATTCATCCTGACAGAGATAAATAATAGGCAAAGTAAATTACTGTATTAGTTGGATACTTGTTATACATGAACTAAACCGGCTCACTTGTATTTATACACAAAGCATATTGGAAAAGGAAAGACAACTGTACTGGAATCTATTCAAATGAGCACAATAGTAGTTACCAGGGAAAAATGATTTTGATTGTATCGTTAAATTTAAAACATTCACTTTAGGCATTGAACACAGCCCTCAAGTGGGCTTTTTATCACAGGCTTAATGTGAAGAGTGCAGGAAAAAACTTGCAAGCTAATGTTTTTAGCATCTGAGACTCTTCACTCTGTGGTTAGAATATTGAAAAATACACATTCAGGAAAAAAATATCAGCATTGCATTCCTCGATACAGCTCCAAAACTAATGTGAACATAAATTAAAATGAGGGAGGGGGAAGAGAAAGCTTCATTGATCTTAAGAGATTAATTCCAATAAATTTTATTTTACAATTGAAAAACTACTATTTAGACGTGAGACAGCATCAAGGAAGGTGGTTTTCTCTCTGCTCAGCTTAGTGAATTTCCTTTGTCTTCTGGGTCTGGGAAAAGTTCTGTTTCCTGAATCATTCACCATGAACTGAAATATATGTACATTATGTTGAGCAATAATTACCCATGTTTTGAGAAAAGTATCTGTTATTTTGTTGTCCTGTTCTCACCCAGTAATTAAGGTGGACCATTTTGTGCAGTGATTCTAATCTTCCCAGTTGTTTCTGCTGTTTTTGACACATACCCCTTCAAGAACCTGATGCTCCTACAGTATTATTATAGCATTTACCTTACCCCTATCTACCCATCATGTACCTGTTATGGTAGATAACTAAAAATAATCACATATGTTTTTAGTCTATCCCATCAAGAGGTGAAGTCTATTTATCCATTTCATGAATCTGATCAGCTTTGTGATTTCCTTTAACCAACAGAGACCTTGTGCATGTCTCAAGCCTAGGTCTCAGGAAGTCTTGAGGCTTCTGCTCCTGCTTTGGGAATCCTTCAACCATGCCGGCAAGCCTGAGCCATCTTTATGGATCAAGGGTCAGCAGACATTTTCTGGAAAGAATCAGATGATAAATATTTTAGGCTTTGAGGGCTTTATAGTCTCTGGCAGAACTGTTCAACTCTGCCTTTTTAGTGATAAGGCAAATATAGACAAAAATGTAAACAAATGTATTCCAAGAAAATTTATTTCCAAAACAATCAACAAACTGATTTGGCTCCATGGGCCCATACTTTGTAGCTCCCCATGACACATGATAAGAAATGATCTGATGTGAGACCATAGCTATTCCAACTGTCCTTATGGTCCCTGCTGAGGCCCCAGATGTGTAAGCAAGCCCAGCTTAGAAAAACTGAAACTTCTAAGATCTGAAGGGTTGTCCAGCTGAGCCCCACCAAATGGGCAGTCTGAAGAAAACAGAAAAGAAGACATGGCCTTTCAGCCTCTAAGTTGTTTGTCATGCTGCAAACCTTAAAAGCTAAACAATATACACATTCCAAGCTTCTTTACCAGTCTAAGGCAACCCATTCTCCAGTTGCTGTGAGGTTGCTGAGGGACCACAACATCACCCTCTTCCTGAGAATTGCCTTACCTAGAAAATTACACTCTGCCCCTGCTGAAGCCCACAGTAGATGATTGACTGTAAGCAAATAAGTCAAATCCTCACCTCAAAATGGGATCAACTCCAGTGTAATTCATGATCCACAGGTCCTCACTGGGAGGTTAGTTTCCACCTGAAATCTGCTTAGTTTTCTTCCCTGATCCATCTTCCATCCTTCACTTCCCATCTGCAATGTCTTCTGCAATAAAACCATTTGCACAAAAATCCCATCTCCAGTTTTGCTTTTAGGAAACCTGAAAAAGATAGTTTCTAAGATTTATTTTGTTACTCGGGGCACAACTTGGGATCAAAGACTAAAATGCAAATGTACAGGACAATATAATAAAACAAAAAGGGTGCATTGAACCCAGCTTAAGGATAAGCAAAAAGAATATGATCTACTACCTCAAATTCCCTGTCTCAATCTAGAAGTATTAGGAGGACAGGGGAAACTAAAAATAGAATTTATTGGAATAAAATTAAAAACCGATAATTTTATCCCACTTAATATCATTTTATTAAAGTTAGTTAAATCAACTAAATTTTTGACAGGTATTTATCATATTGCTAAAAACCTATTCCACTGGACATAGTCATACTATTAGATAATGTCAGTTCTAAATCCTGTCTTGCTTTTGTTCTTCACTTCTTCACTCACTGAAACCAACGGATCCACTCACCACATCACTCAAAAATTGAGCCTACTAATGATTTCATGCCCATAAATTACATTTAAATCATCAGATGAACAGTAATTTATAAACATAATATACCTATCATTATTATTATTCAAACTGCCTTCCTAGTATTTTGAATAACAACAACTAAGTAAAGGAAAAGAGATATTGCCACCAGCAGGTTTTCTGCAAACTGGGAATTGAGTAGCTGGCTAAAGGAGAGATCTGAAGGAAATCTTAAGAAAAAGTAATGACAGCAGCAGGGTTCCCCTTTCAAAAGGAGAGAAATAAGGAAGTGTCAGAGAGGGAGCATTAATAACTAGGAGAGTGGAGTATGTGAAAAGAATCTCTAAGTGATATGAGAAACAGAAAGACAGAAGCCCAAATCTAGAGGTTGGGAAGGGAAAATATAGGGAAATGCATTTATTCAGACAGATGAAATACTTCTTCCATGTTGTTATATATGCTAGGTAATGAAAGACTCAGAAAAAGAATACGGTGAAAAATAAAGCCAGGGCTACCTACAAACACCCACTAGACTTGTACACTCTTAAATATTTCTTATTTAAAAAAATAAAGATTTATAACAGTGCTGTAAGTTTTCATTGCCATCATTTCTATTATTGCATTTTTTCTTAGTGATAATGACTATTCAAAATAATTCTGTCATAGTTGCATTTTTAAAAAGAGAAAAGATGGAGAGAGCCCTCCAATTACAGACTTGTTTTGAAACCATTCAAATTTCCCTGTTTCCTCATCTGTAAATGAGTAAATCAGGCTATGTTTCAATATTCAATAATTCTTGGGGGAAAAAAATTGCGTTTTTATTGCATGACTACTAACAGGAGGAAACATCCTAAATGGCATTTTAAAGTCAAATTGCTGTTTGTAACCTTAGAATACCACTTAGAAAAAGCAATACTTTCTGCATTGCCTCAAATCATAAACCAAAAGTACTCAGAAAAGCTAATTTGGTACAGCTGGGAAGAGATCTAAAGATGTATGTTAATCTAATGACTGTTTAGTGTAGGAAATTATAGCTTAAATAATGTATACGAATTTGGATATTCATTAAGATTTTACCACATTTCAAAATGAGTTATTTTAAGATTAAGAACTAAAAATAGTGGTATTTTCCTTCCCAGAAACTATAAGTAAATGGCAAAACATAATCAATGCACACATTACTTCATTTTAGGGCTTATGCAAAGCAAGAGTTACAGAGACTAATAAAGATAGTTTGGGCTCAATATATGTAGATATCTGCAGGGAATACCAGATTGAAAAAGGAATTCACTAGATACATTTAAAGTTAGCAGGAAAGTTTAGAGTTTTGTGGATGGGCTTGAGTTAGTCATAATCAAGCAAAGGAGGAAAAGGGAGAGAGTTCAAGATGGCCATGGATACTCAGGGAGAAACATCCCAAAAGAGAAGCCACGAATGAGGGCCATGTTCATATGGAAGGAAATGCATAAAATCAACTGTTCCTCAGATGGAGGGGAAATGAAAAAGAAAGAGCAAATGTGACTAGCTGCTCCTTGCCAAAATGCTTGCTTTGCCAGTTCTGGTGTTTTTGTTTAGTTCTACGCCATTTCTCCTTGCTGCCAAGATCTTGGAAGTGCATCCTGACTTCGTGTCCTTCCAAGTCCCTGTGTTGTGCCCAAACCGTTTGCATTGTGACAACCACTCTCTGGGTTGGTTCTAATTCTCTAGTTGTAATTGTACTCTAGTTGCAATTGATGTCCTTATGAAATTGAAGTTGCAGTAGAATATATATTCTTCCATGAAAAAAGCTAATTATCATTTCCAAATGGAATAATATGGATAAAAAGATTAACTAATAAATAAGATTGTACTATTACTCATAATTTTGTATTTAAATTTTAGTGAACATTTTTCAAATGAAAAGAACATGGTTTAATTAGACACTGTTATCTTTCTAATTTTACTGGCAAGTCTAAAAAGAAAATGAAAGACCTTGCCTGAAAAAACAAAGGTCATTTAATTTCCTTTACATTGTTCAGCAATCTTTTTAAAAATATTTTAATGAGCAATAACATTCATGCCTAAATTGATGTAGATTTTCTCCACTTCAATCACTTTATCTTATTAAATATACTCTAATTACTGATGTTAAATATAAAAGTGAACCACAGATGACCTAAAAATCACTTCTTAAACATAATATGTAATTATAAATTCAAACATTATGAATATGAAAGAAACCTGTTAGAATCCTTGATTTTCATGGCACAGAGTAATATCTCTATGCAATTTTTACAATGAAATGTTGATGTATATATATATATATATATATATATATATATATATCAATAATGTTATATATATGTGAAATATAATAAATGTGATAACACACATGTATCCTACTCTCACTATTTTTATTCAACAATGATCATTCATTCATTTAATTACCCCTATATTGAGTACCTATAATATATATAAGGTGCTGTTCTAGGGTGTTTTGACATTTATATTATGACAAAGTCTGTTTTACATGAACTTCATTGCTTTTGAACTTCTGTCATACTTGCATTCTTAAAAATAAAACTAACATTTTATATGTGCATGGCACGTATACATGGATTTTTTATAGGTTTTGACTCCAGATTGACCTGGTTTTAAGTAACAGTTTTGCCATTTACTAGATATGTGATGTATGTAAGCTACTTTTCAAGCTTCACTTTTTCTCATCTGTGCAGTAGAAACAACCATATAGGGTTTTTTTTTTAAGGCAGTTGCTGCTTAATGATTTCATCTTATTGAATCTCACTGCTGCAATTCAGGAAAGATCATGCACAATGACACTCTATTGGTTTTCTGTTGCTACAGTAACAAATTGCCACAAATTTAGCCATTTAAACAATACAAGTTTATTATCTCACAGTTCTATAGATCATAAATCCACCACAGGTTTCACCAAGTTAAAACCAAAAGGGCAGCATTCCTTTCCATAAGCTCTAGGGGGAAATCTGTTCCTTTGCCTTACCAGCTTTTAGAGAACACCAACATTCCTTGGTTCATGGCACCTTTAATCTATCTTCAAAAGCAGCAATAATGGATTGAACCCTCACATCACATCACTGTGATTATTGCCAGGAAAAGTACTCTACTTTTGAGGACTCATGTGATTAAATTGTACCCACAAAGATAATCCAGGATAATCATCCCATCTCAAGGTCTATAACATTAGTGACATCTGTGAAGTCTTTTTGCCATGTAAGAAAACATATTCATAGGGTACAGGGATTATAAAATGCACATCTTTAAATAAAGAGTTTTTCTTCTGCTTATTAAAGGTGCAATGGGAACAATTGGAAGTTTTGCCATCATCTCCCTGTATTTGTGGCACGAGTGGCAGGAGCTGAGATATAGCTGCAGCTGTTGTTTGCATGGAATCTCCCTGGTAACATGCAAATTGATCCTAAAGAAATTTCAATTCTTCCTCTATTCACATGAAATCATGCTTAGAATAAAATTTATGAATTTAGAAATAATCATATACTATATAACTTTTCTAAGAAAGTACTACGCTAATAGTATGCAAGAGTCAGAGTGAAAATAAATTCATTTAGGCTGAAATCCTTGAACTCTCTGAAAACACCTTCCTATCACTAATCAATACATCTCATGCTCTAACTACCTGTAGCTTTAGTGCTTAACAACATTATGTATTCTGTCACACTGTATGTTCTTCTGAATATTCTGAGCAAGATGACACAACTGTTTAGGCAGCTTCACCTGGAGAAAGCAAGTGGATGATTCTAAGTGGTTCTACCTTAATTCAGTTTTGCCATCATCTCCTATTTTCTGTCTAATGATCAAAGACGCAATAAACAATTCAAGTAAATCATTTGGCCACTATATTTAATTCCTTTAAATTAATTTATCTTGTAGAGGAAACAAGATATTTGCTATTTTAATAAGCAATGAAATAAAGTGGGCAATTTGTTTGACCAAGTCTTAAAATCAAAGAATTTAATGCAACCTCAATAGAGTTTATAAGTATTGTGGCATATGGTATTTCTACAAAGTTCTGAAAACTAAGTAAAGTAACAGAGCTTCCATGATGAAATATAAATATTCACTTCACTCAAGCTAAACTAAATTCAATGTAAAGTCAGAGACTCTACCATACAAATCTCTCATTTAAGCAATAAGGTAAGTGAGTTCCTAAAGATTTAAATGCAACTGGTTCCACCTTTGATACATAATCCACCTTCTGATCCGCTGAAGTAGAATTCATTAGCAAGATTGGGGTTCTGAGATTAGTGATGTCAGAGCACTTTGCAGGGCACTGACTCCAATTTTCCTGGTAATTCAAGAGAGAAAGGTGGAACAGAAGATACCAAGCACATTAATATTACCAGAGAAGCAATCACAGAAATGGCTGGGGCTCCCTTGTCAAACTCATCAGGGCTTTCATTTCAGTCCAGCGTGATGTTGGCTTGTGAGCTTTAGCAAAATGATTAAACTTTCTAAGTCTCAGATGCTTAATTTGTAAGGCATAGAGACAGCGTGGCATAGAGAACAAGAATCCAGACTTCTGGCTTCAGAATCACATGGGTTTGAATCCTGGCTCTGCCATCTTCAAGCTGAGAAATCCTGAGCTCATCACATGCTCTCTATTAATTTCATTAATATGAGAATGACAACACTTGCCTCCAAGGTCTTGTACAAGGAGTGGATGGGGTAGTAGAGCACAGAGGATTGTGTCTGAATAACAAGAAGTATGCAAGGAATGGTTACAAGTAATATTACAAATTGATTTGCAAGTGCATTGTGAAGATTTACAATAAAGGCAAACCAATCTCCTTGTAAATGAAAATTTCCTTAGTCTGCATAGTTGTGTCCCCTCAAAATTCAGATGTTGACATGTGAACACAAGGTGATGATATTGAGAGGTGGGGCTTTTGGGAGGTGATTAAGCATCTTGAAAGTGAAGGCCTCCTGATTGGAATTGACACTCTCATAAAAGAGAGCTGAGAGAGACCCCCTTGCCTCTCCCAGCACGTGAGGACACAGCCAGAAGCAATATCTATGAATTGGAAAGCAAGCCCTCCCCAGAAACTAAACCTGCCAACCCCTTGATCCTAGACTCCTCACACTCCAGACTGTGAAGAATGAGTGTCTGTTGTTTTAAATCTACATTTCTGTATTATTTAAATAGTTTATGGCATTTTGTTATGGAAGCCCCTGTGAACTAAGACAGCAATGGTATGCATTTCTATATCTTCTTAATAATTTATATTTTCTAAGTTTCTATAACCATGGACCCTGCCTTATGCTCTGGTTATGTGGTTAATTTTTCTCCATTTCTCAAAGTGGGAATTTGACTTTGGAAAAGTGCAAATGGTTTGGGATTATATATTAAAGTGGGAATGGGGAAAGAATTCAAATTCCATGACCCCTAGCTCTCTACTTACTGCTTTACCTGTTAAGTTATGTCACCTTGGCAGTTTAACAGTACACTGGAAACATTTTCAAGGAAGAATATTTATGTACACAACTCTTGGCAACATAAATATTTGTCTGAATTTATCCTGCTCGGGGCCAATCAACACCTTGTGAAACTTGTGATTTAAAAGGCTTGGATTTTATTCATGCAATGTTAATATAATGGAAAACAATTCAGTATCTCCAGCAGGAGTGATTTTACAGGCATTAGCAGGTGGCAGACTACATAAACTTTGCCTTTCTTGACATTTTTAAAGAACTAATATAGTTTTAAAGCATGTGCATTTCTGTATTATTTAAATAGTGAAACTATTAATGACATATAAGGCTTGTAAGGAATGTGAATCTGAAGTATTTTGTTTACATTGAGAGAAGTATGTATAAACATTGATAAATGCTAATGGGAGTTATCAATGCACATTCCTTCCATAGCAATGGAAGAACATTCTGTACAATTCCAAATACCCTTTTTAACCTTGTGAAAAATGAATAAGGAATTGGAGTGTGTAGCACACTAAAGCATAATAAGAGCAGAAGTAAATGAGTTTATTCCAGTTCATTCTCAGGCTAAATAGCAAAAAATAATTTCAAACAAGCGCATTTCACAAAGACTTATACATTCATGGTTCTTTCCTTCTGGCCTAGTCAATACAGAATGCCCTTAATTACTTGCTACTCATTTCTCCATAACAACTGTCTGGCTTTCTGCCTTATCTGATGTGCTTTTGTAATGCCATATTGAATTAGAAATATAATTAGCAATTTATTCCAGGAGAGTGTATTTAGCACCAAATACCATTTACAATAATAAACAAGATAGCTGTCCCTACTCTCCAATAGCTTAAAAATCAGTGAAGAGTACAGAAACTAGGCAGAAAGTTTCAATACAGTGTAATATATGTGATGGTTTAGATATTAGGTATCCCCAAAAGCTCATGTCTGACCCAATGCAAGAAGATTTAGAGGTTGAATGATTGGGTTATAAAAGCCTTAACCCAAATAGTGAATTAGTCCCCTGAGAGGGATTAACTGAGTAACTGAAGGCAGGTAGGGTTGGCTGAAGGAGGTGGGTCCCTAGTGGTGTGTCCTTGGGGTATATATTTTGTATCTGGTGAGTGGAGTCTCTGTATATATCCTGGTGCGATGTCCCCAGCTGCTTTCCTCTGCCACACTCTTCCTTCATGGGCCCAGAGGAATAGAATTGGCCATCTATGTATTGATACTGTTGAAACTGTGAGGCCCCAAATAAATTTTGCCTCCTCTAATTCTTCTTGTCAAGTCTTTGGTCACAGAAACAATAAAGCTGACTAAAACAATAGCTAAGGCATAAAGTGGGAAAAGGGGTAAGACCTAAATAAGTTGGATGTTCAGAAAATACATGGAAGCACATTATAACCAAATAACTAAAGATTCAAGTGCAAGGCATAGAACAGTTGCTCAGCCAGACATTATCTTCAGCTCCTGGTGTCCAGGGAATTCATTTCAATTGGGAAGACAGAGCCAAAAGTTCCACTCTCCCTTTCTCCAGAATCAAATTGTCTCCTAGACATCTTTTGGGATATCTACCCATGACTAAAACTTACCATATACAGTACTTGAGCTTGTCTCCTCTCTCCAGTCTGGATGCTTACCTTCTGCATCTATCAGCACCTGGTTCCAAGCCATTTAGTCATTAGGTGAGAATCAGAGGTGGCATACTTAGGGGCAGTTTCTTCACCTTTTGCTCCAAAAGCACAAGACAGTGTTTGAGAAGGTGAATGGGTAAGGAAATAGGATTAGCCCACAATGGTTTTGAGTGACAGGCCAAATATTATATTTTAGGCAGTTTTGTCATTAAATTACTGCTAATATTGCCTTGTCATGTAAGAAAAAAATATATATTTATAAAATGCTCAGTAAATTATTATTAGTGATAAATATACATTGGTTGGTTTTCATATCTGACTAGTAAACTCATCAAGGAGAAATTTCTCTCAAATCATAAATACATTCTAAAGATAAACATTAATAGGAAGAAATCATCATTTAAATAAACAAAGGTGTATATACCAAATTCTAAAGCCACATATAGAAAACTGTGCAACTTTTTACAATAAGCATATTAGATAATGAACATAAAATTGTGTCTCTTGAAAGTGGTCATTTCAGTGGCCCACAGAGATAAATGTTTAAAAATCAAAGCTTCCTGTATCAGATAGAACTTCCCTGACATTGTGCCATTTTCCTACCATGAGGCCTTGGGTCAGTACTTTAACCTGAATCTTAATTTTCACACTCAGAAAATGTGCATCTGCTCAAAATTTCAGAGTTTTTGTGATAGTTAAAATATGCAACTAAAACTGAATACACAGTAAAGATTCAATAAATTATAACTACAACTAAGGCTTCTTCAGAAAAAAAAAAACAAGGAGAAAAATGGCACTTGAGCTGTGAAGAGGTCATTTTAAAGCTTCATCTGGTTTTTTGAGGAAGAAGCTATTGATAGCTATATGAATATACTGACAAGGTGGTAGAATAAAATGAAATAAAAATTATCCAGAAACAAACTCCTAGAAATGTTATATAAAATTTGCCTAAATCCAGCCAGGTGCAGTGGCACATGCCTGTAATCCCAGCTGCTTGGGAGGCTGAGGCAGGAGGACCCAAGGTTCAAAAGTAAGGTGCTAACCAACTCAGTGAGACCCTGTCTCTAAATAGAATACAAAATAATAGGTCTGGGGATGTGGCTCAGCAGTCAAGTGCTCCTGAGTTCAATCCCCAGTACCATATATATATATATATATATATATATATATATATATATATATATATATATATATTTTTTTTTTTTTTTTTTTTTTTTTACTTAAATCCTAGTTGAAAGACCAAAAGAGGGAAATACAGAGAAGTTATAAACAAAGAGTGTTGACAACTAAAGCTGCAAGTGAACATACTGATGGGTAATTTTCCCCCTGCTTGGAGTGATAAACGGGGACAGTTTTCATATATTTAGGACATAAGTTTAAATACCATAAGGGACAAGAAATGAGGCCCATTTAGTTAGAACTAAAATTCCCGCGTAATCTGAGACCTAAAAATGTCTCCTTATTAGTGAAAAGTATACTAGAACAAAAAGCACTCATAAACTCCACAGGGGCAGGAAGCTCTGTCTCTACCATGGGTTTTCATGGAAAAAAATGCAATAAAACTTTGAAAATCTAAGCCATGGACCAAACACCTCAGATGGGTTTTTGATTCAAAATTCTTCTACCCATTTTGTTTAGGAATTTCTAAACCAACAAATAAGTAAAAACAATAACAAAATAACTCTGGACAGGAATGACTTGTTGGATGTCTGATAGAAGCAAAACCAAGCTGCCTTAGACAGCAGGACCTCAATTTACTCTCCCCTACTCTTGCACATACATGTGCAAGCACACTGAGGTTGGGATGCTAAAACGTGTTTACAGTTGCTTTGGGATGTTCTTCAATGAGCAATGTTCAGCAGTCAAAGTGAGCAAAAGGATTAGAACCCTACAAATTTTATATAATGGGAGGATCTGGTGAGTCACTTAGAAACAAGGAAGTTTAAAATTATTAAAAGAGAAATCAACCTTAAGAAAGTAACAAGGCAATGTAAAGTTGAGAATATTTCAGAAAAGAACAATTAAAACTTCTAAAATTGGCAAATACAACCATGAAAATTAAATCTTAATAGACGGATTGTAGATAAAACACAATATGTCACAATTAATACAACTGAGCAGATCTGAGGAAATTGCCTAGAATATATCACAGAGAGATTAAAATGTAAGGAAAATGAAAGACAATTTAAAAGCCCAAGAAGACAAAATGAGATAATTCAATATAGAGTGCATTAAAAATGAGCTCTAAAGGATGATAAAAATATAAAAAGAATATAGAAGTATTACTTTGAAAGAGCTGAGAACAATCCTGAATTGATAAAAGAACAAAACTGTCATTCATGAATCAGAAAGTAAAAGAACCTGCCAAGATCAATGAATGGATTGATATTTAATGATAGATATATAGATAATTAGTTAAGTAGGTAGATAGGTGGGAAGGTAGGTAAGCAGAGAGGCAGGCAGATACTGAAATTGTAGAGTAATAGTTATAGAGGAGACATTTAAAGTAACTAGGACAAAAGTAGAGATTATTGACAGGGCATCAACAACCAGACTGACAGCAAATTTCTAAATAACAAAAGATAAGACATTACCTTTAAAAGCTAGGAAAAATTAAACTGTTACCCTAGATTTCTCTTCTTTTGCTAAGGCAAATAGCTATGTCTAGTATTGAAAATATGAAATATATATTACCTTCATTTCTTTGGGGCAATTTTAAAGACAGAATATAAACTTATTTGACTACATTGCTTTACCTACCATCCTTCTAAAGGCAAATGACATAACAAAAATATAAAACAAGATCCCTTGCAGCTCTAGGACTCAGTAATTTGGGGATTTATAATTCAATACTTCATCATTAAAGGTGTTGATTTCAAGAGTGTGTTGTAGTCTTTTCAACCCTGTAGCCTTATATCAAATAAGGAAAAACTACAATTAACGATTAGTACAAATCTCTCCCAGAGACAAAGACTCTACTCAACTAACTCTTAAAAGTATTACATGAAAAAAGATCAGCAGACAGTAGACATCATTAAGTTTTTATCGCATAATTTTATTTGGTTTTAAAACCAGTAGCAACAAGATCTTTCTCCATTTATAACATTAAAACATAGGAGTTCATGTTTTTCTTAAATTCAACCACTAAAAAAAAAAATGCTAGCCTAAGTCATTAGAATGTACTGTCTTGTTTAAAAACAAAAGCTGGCCGAGCATGGTGGCTTGTATACCACCATAATACACTGATTCAAAATTCCAGGGGCTCAGGAGGCTGAGGCAGGAAGTTCGAAAGTTCAAAGCCAACCTCAGCAACTTCACTAGGCCCTAAGCAAATTAGTTAGACCCTGTCTCAAAATTGAATATTAAAAAAGGACTGAGGGTGTGGCTCAGTGGTTGAGTGCTCCTGAGTTCAATCTCAGGTACCAAAAAACAAAACAAAACAAAAAAGCTGGATAGTCAATTTAGAACATCTTACTAATTTTTTTTAAGTTTTGTTGTTGCTAAAATACATTTTTGTCCTGGAGGAATGCCCATGAAATAGATAACCAGTTAGGAAGAGGAGGAAGTGGGGGTGTTTGAAGAAGTTGTGCCTCTGAGAGATCCTATATATCCAGGGGCTTCTGAGCTCTAATGTACCATATGTAATTAAAATGTTTTTCTTTGTTGATGAATTCTGACTTAATAACTTTGATTACTTTCTGTCTCCACTATAGTTCATTTTCACATTATAAATGTGATTATGGAAATATACATTTTTTCCAACAAACAATTGGGTAAATTGTATTATAAAATATTTCCAGCCTACATATGTATAAGTGTTTTAAACATTCTACATAGCTTTAAAAGATACTTGAACTGTCTGAAATGTAGGGTTAACAATTCAATGACTGAAGTTGAAAGTGTTTTTTAAACTGGGAAAATAACATCAAAACCTTTATGTCAAACAAATCTTTAAAAGTTACCTAATAATATTCAAAATATATACTATATACCCAATAAAATATTCAGATCAAGACTCTAGATACTTTCATATTGTTTAACTTATTGTCTTCCTAAACTATAGTGATATCTTTAATATCATTTTTACTCAATACTTGTCAAAAAAAGAAAAAGAAATTTTTTAATGGAAAAAAAATCTGGGCATCAAAATCCAGGATATATTTACACCTTTGTTTGGAATTACAAACAATTTCATAAAACAGCCAAAACTCATCACATTCACAAGCATCTTCGGGCTATTACAAGAACTGAATGGCAGCCAAAGATTTATTTGTTTTCCAACAGATACTGAAGTACGATATACGTGAAATGATTTGACAGTTACCTTAGCGGTAGAATAAAGAAGACTTTATTTCATAAACCAGCTTAAACACTAAATTATTAAATGACTGAAACCCGATTTACAAACGATGGGCTTAAATAAAATCACAAAAACTAAGAAGTAAGTGAATACCTGGAAAGTAGTTGTCAAGTTACACGCTAATATACCTGAATACAGCAGAAAAGTGGAAGTAAAAATAAAGATTGAATTGTACAAAGTCATTGTGCAGCCAAGATTTGGGGGAAAGAAGTGTAGACTTTCAGGTTTAATAGGAAGTTGGCACTCTGAGTTACATGGTCTTCCTTGATCTGTGTTCTCAGTTCTTATCACTGCATAGTGATTTATCTAGGGGAAAAAAAGAACAATAATAATAGCTCATGTTTTAGAAGAATGAATAGGGGCAGGCACTGTTTTAAGTATTTTACTTTTACTAACTAATTCAGTCCTCATAAAAAGCCTTCAGAGATAGATAATGATCTATCTCCATTTGACAGATAAAAAAAAACAAAGGCAGAACAGAGTTGACTTTATTTAGCTAAGGTCATTTTGTTAACAAGACAGACAATTTGAATATAAACAACTAATCCCCAGAGTCAGTCTTTACGTGTTGTGTGTGTGTGTGTGTGTGTTAGAATATAGTAACATAAAACTCACTATTCTAATCATTTTCAAAGTGCATGATTCAGGATCATCAAGTATATTCACAATGCTGTACCACCATCACCCCCATTAATTACACAATTTTTTCATCCTCTCAGACAAAACTTCTATGTCTTTAACATAATAAATCTTCATTTCTCCTACTCCATGCCCCCACTGCCTGTCTTTTTAACTTCTATTTCCTTTTATTCTTTTCAAGGGTGAAGGAGGTTATAAATGAGGTGGAACTGAATATCTTTAATAATGAGATTTGAAAAACTAAAAAAGAAATAATAACAAAACAGTTTATCACCAAATATCCTTAATAATGGAAAGCCCAAGGGTATATGTTAAGCAGAATGAAAACTATCCCAGAGGGAAGCTCTGAAGGAACCATAAACAATTGTAAAATTTTGATTAAATCTAAACAATGTTGATAATATAAAATAATGTTAATTTTAAAAAATGTAATGTACCTAAAATATCAGACACCAGTGGTATATAAATTGGAAAGAAAATATGATAAGAATTAAAGAATTCTAAGATTCTTACATTTTTCAGAAATATAGTCAATATCTTGCATAATTCTATACTCTGTTGAATATACAGGTGAAATAAATAGGATAACTTCTACAAGAATATATTTAAAAAACTGATTAAACAAGCTAATGAGAAATAAGCAAGATGATGAAAAGGGGAAATAAATTCAGTCTAAATAAAAGATAAGAAAAATAAAAGAAGCACATACATTGTCAAAAAAATTAATTGGTAAAGCTATGGCTCTTATAGTGTAATATATTTAACTAAACCTGAATTAGAAAAGTAGAATGTTAAACATTAACAAATTTAGTGTGCAATCCAAAAATTTAGTAAAAAAACAGAAAATTAAGCACAAAGGAAGTAGAGGAAAGGAATATTAAAGATAAAATCATAACAGTACCAAGCAAAAACAAACAATAGAAAGAATCAACAAAGTCAAAAGTTGAGTCTTTAAAGAGATTAATAATACAGAAAAGCTACTGACCAGATTATTCAAGAGGTGAAGAGAAGACAAAAAATAAAAAATATATTTTTAATAGAAGAGAATATAATTGACCCTATGTACATATGTGACTACAGACTAGTATGATTCTACATCAGGTACAACCGGAAGAATGAGAAATTATACTCCATTTATGTATGTTGTGTCAAAGTGCATTCTACTGTCATGTATAACTAATTAGAACAAATAAAAAAGAGAACATAATTATAAATGCTACAGAGATTAAAAAGATGAAAAGTGATTAGAGGCTCTAAGATTTTGAAAAATATAGACAAAATAGATAAATCCTATAAAAATTCAATTGCCAGGGCTGGAGTTGTGGCTCAGTGGTAGAGTGCTTGCCTAGCATGTGTGAGACACTGGGTTTAATTCTCAGCACTACATAAAAGTAAATAAAATAAAGGTCCATCAACAACTAAAAAAAGTTTTTTTAATTCAATTGCCAAAAAACACTTAAAAGATTATTTGTCCCATAACCATTAAAGAAACTATATCAGGTTAAAAATTTAAAGTCCAAATGGCTTTATAATAAAAAACTAATCATGGTTAAAAATCTTTCATCAAAGAGAAAACTAGGTCCTAATGGCTCTATAATACAAAATTCTAATCCTATACAAACTTTTAGATAATTAAAAAAATAAAAGTTTCATCTTCCTTAGTATATTCTATGATGCTCCCAGGCTTTGATATCAAGGGAAAAAACAGGAAAATATGGCCCACCAATCTCATGAGCATAAATTCAATAAATTATATATAGCAATATTAAAAAGAATACATTGTGACTTGGAGCTGCAATAATTTCAAAACACTAAGATTGAATTAATAATAGATAAATTATTAACACGATCCACAACTCTAAGAGGAAATAAAAAGAAAAATATTTTATTACCTCAATGGATATAAAAGAGGAGTTGACAAAATTCAGTATCATTTATAAGAAATGCAAACAAGCAGATAAACAAGAACATGGCAAGAGAATGCATTACCTTGACCTGAAAAAGAAAATTAAAACAGACATCATACATAATGGTAAAGTGTAGAAAGTATTCTCTTTTAGATAAAGCATCTTTATGATGAAGACAGCCATTGTTATTACTGCTATTGCAAAAATGTGAACTAAAGTAAAATTGTATTCATACTTTCCATCATACACAGAAATCATTTTAGAAGGATTAATGAATGAAACTTGCTAGTTTTAGAGGACAGTTTATCTTCATGACTTCAGAAATGGAAAAGATTTCTTAAAATCCCAAAAGCTCAAATTATAAAGAAATATATTGATAAATACAATATATCAAAATTTCAAACTTCAGCTAATCAAAAGATACTATTAAAGCTATAAAGTAAGAACCACATAATGGGAAAATATTTGGTTTATAGATAATTAGCCAAGAATTAGTACCCATATATTTAAAGAACTCCAACAAATTACTAGGAAATAGGAGAACCTATAAAATCATGAACAAGAAACCCCTTTTAAGTTTCACACACAATCAGGGGATGAAATCACAAGTTATTGTGAACCACAATGTCATTTGACCTCCTAAAGTTTTTAATTTTAAGTGAGATTAGTTGAAATAATCTATTCATGAATTGTTCAATCTCTGAAATTTCCCTAAATGTAGTATACCCAAATTCTTGGAGTGGGGCCAATATGGGTCTCTGAAATTCTCCTAATATCCCTTCTACTGTGACTTCTGACTCATGTTAAATTCTGTTCCCTGCCCTGTGTCTCAGGGATTCTTTATAAAGAAGGTAGACCAAAGGTTCCTCTTCAAATCCCTTTCAACAACAACAACAAAATCAAGCCTATCAACTGTAGCAAAACCTGTACTGGAGATTGGGGTGATTTTGAGGAGGCAGTTTGCAGCCTCTCCCTCTAAGGGCATCTCAGGAACAGATTTAAGGCCATGTGGCATCCAACCTTACTTACTGTGATTCCACACATCACCTCCACCATCCCACACCATCGCCTTCTCTATTTCTTCCCTCTGTTTCTTCCCACTCTGGCTTAAAGGAGCCCCACAATTTCTTTTTACTCTTACTTCTTGCCCTCAGTTGCTCACTGCTCCAGTGAATGTTGCATGAACAAAAACAATAGTCCCCTAAAAGACGTTTCCCTGCTGCATTTAAAAGAAACAGGTCATGTGCCAGGATTGGCAATAAACAATGATTCTTATAAAGATATCCCACATATTGAGATTTTTTATAACAACCACAATCTGTTGAGAAAGAATATTTATTAGACTATTCTTCCACCTAATCTTTAGGTCATATGCTGGCAAAGTCTTATTTATTAATTTTTTTTAATCCAGATTTAAATTTGAATCTCATATTTTTTGTTTGCTTAATGTTTTATCTATTCCTTTTACAATTTTCAACCAGTTCATCTATCATCACATAACTTGATTTATTTAAGGTTTTCCTTTATAACATAGTTAAACATAATTTATTCTCATGAGAACTTTATAACGTACTTTTCCCATCGAAGGACAACTGCATTTTAGGATCAACGAATCACTATAATATAAGTAATCTTTTAAGGTTGGTTTTCAAATTAAGACAATACACGGATATGTCTATCTTTGATCATTCTGCCTCACTTCCACCCCCAACCAGTTTTCTACAGTGTGGTATCTAGCCTGAGTGCTACCACCTGCTCTTCTCCAGATAACGGCTAGTAAGGATGGGAAGTGGTGACCAGAGTGGGTCCCTAGTCATGATTGTGATTGACAAGTTTCCTAAACCATTTCCTCTTCACATAATAATGTCTCTTGGTTTTGTGACTTCCTCATCTTTACCAACACTGAAAATTATTCTTAAAAAATCAAATGGCCTCCATTGATAAAAAGAAGATCAAACTAACAATTTTTTAATAAAAATAAAAGCATTAGCATTATAACTCTTGGAACAAAGCTTAAGGCACTTTTATTATTTTAATGGAACTGAATTCTACTCCAAACAATGATATTAAAATTAATGTTCTTGTTCCTTCAGTACCCCTCCTGTCTTTAAATACTCCCACTGCCTTGCCTTAGGCTTCTATACTTAACACTTGGGAATTGACAGCTAGCAAACTTCACACACATAACTGTTTCTTCCCACAGTTCTCTAGAACTTCTCAGCAGTTTTCACTATAATGATGTTTACAAATTGCAACATGAAAACTTGGTTAGCATCTCCCAGGAAAATGGATTTCTTACTATGAGATTTTAAATTTTTGCATTACAAGACTTTAACACCATCACGCAGTCAGGGAGAATCACCACAGCCTAACAGGGGCCACAACAGTTATTTCTGACAAACAGAAGGATACCTCCCAGCCACATTACTTCACAGTGGCCAACATATACATAACCACAAACTATTTAGGGTTTAGCTTGGAAGAACAGTGAGGCTTACCTAAAACAAGTAATTAAAAATTGAGACAAAAGTTAGCCGTTTTGAAAATCTTAAGCCTTCTAAATTCCAGTCAGGGATGAAATATATTGAGATGATATGCCCTGGTCGAATTCAAATTTTTTTTTCTTGAGAGAAAAGTAGATGAAAATAGAAAAATGGAATCTGAAAGTCAAAAAGTAAATCTAACTTTTTCTAATGTTTTAGCTTTACTGGTCTCTTTTCTCAGCAGGTATCTTAGCCAGAAATACAAAAACTGGAGGCAGGGAAACTACATATGCTTATTCTCAGGATAATAGTCTTTCTCTTCTAGGACTTGAAAATGGTTCCTGAAATTATGAAATTCCCCATAGCTTTGGGGAAAAATATTTTGTTTTATTTTATTTTTTTGCAGTTGTTACTAATTGTTTTATTCTTAAAAATAGCTACGAATATAAATGAATCTTATGATTTGGTAGTAAGTATTTTCTGTTTTTTTAAAAAAGTATGCTTGGACTGGGGATATATCTCAGTAGCAGAGCACTTTCTTAGCATATATGAAGCCTTGGATTTGATACCCAGCTCTAAAAATAAATAAGTAAAATAAAAATTTTAAAATATGGTTTCTTTGAAAAGTAACCTAATGTATTATTCCAATGATATGACGTTCTGGAAAACACATAACTATGTAGAGAGTAAAAGGATTGGTTGTCGGGGACTAGGAAAGGGGGAAGAAGCATGAATATTTAGAGTGCAGAGGATTTCTAGGGTGATATGAAATGACACTTTAATGGTGAATACATGTCATTATGCTTTTATCAGAATCCATAGAATGTACGACACCAAGAGAACCCTAGTGTAGATGATAGGGCTTAGGAAATATTAATATAGTCTCATCAGTTGAAACAAATATAACACTCTGGTGAGGGTTGCTGATGGTAATAGAGACTGTGTACATGTGGGGACAGGGAGCATTCAGAATTCTTCCTACTTTTTCTGTTCAATTTTGCTACAATTCTAGAATTGCTCTCACACAGTCTATTTAGCAAGTATGGTTGGTAACTAAGATAATAACAGTAAGCAATGGAAGTTATTGTCCTACAAAACCTCACATTACAGAATTATTGCAATAAATAATTTTAGAGGAACCTACATACAACACTTCAGGAATGAAGTTTAGTCTCAAATGAAAACTCTTGCATGAAATCCATAACTACGTGACTGAAACAGAAGCAAAATGCTTCAAAACAGAAGCATTATAAAGGGCCACAAATGTTGATGTACACATGTTCTGTCATAAGAACAATAGGTTGCAAAGGAAATGAGTGTTGCTTAGTGTGTACAACGAAGGAACAGAACCATGGTTTAGCAATGAGACTTCCTCAACCGAAAATAGAGCTCTCAAGTTCAAGTTTGATCTATTCCTTTTCTTCAATGATGTTGAGTCATTTCCTCTCTTTCACCTTCTTCTGAGAAACCTAAACTTTGAAAAACTCACACATTTGGGAATTTCAGGTGGTCTGAGTACTAGCACAGGGGATGTGTGTGCTAAGGTAACATGCACCTGAACTTGGAATGATCAATTCATCAACCCTATTTGATTCACTCTCATGGAGAAATATATATATATATATACGTTTAGCTTGCATTCATTTTTCTTAACTTCCATACCCATTTTAAAATTTATTTTCACAATACCTCTTCACATAACCATCTTAAGAATTACATCTTCATTGTAAGGGCTCAGAAAGTTAAAGGGCACTAATGCCAAAGCACTATACTGATGCTTCCCAATAAAAGTTGTTGGTAAAACTAATTTCACTCCATGTCTATAAAAAAGTAGAAAATTGATCTCACGTAGTAAAATAAAATTTTGTATATTCTGTATGTGGTAATTGCCCTTAAAGAAGTTGTCTGGTCCAATGGATTAGTTTGCTTCTGAATTCCTGTGAGATTCCTTACTATTCTATACCCTACTTACTCTCTAAACAAGTTACTCTAAAATACAAAATAAAACTAAAAATCTAGACATACCTATACCTCTAAATTTTCTTGTATTTCTTGACCCTTTGATGTTAATATGGGATAAAATAGAAGACTTCTGGTTTCTAAAGAAATAATTAGAAAGAATGAATGAAAACAGCATCCCCTTAAATTTCCCTAGGATTCAGAAATATTTGGTATATACTTAAAGACATGTTTAATTGGACTCAATTTTTAGAAAACTCAGATGCCTCGAAGTTTTGAGACTAGGTGAAGGATGCAAGTGAAGAGTGTGATTGAATTTAAAAAGAAATTTCATTCCTTATGAAGGTAAAACTAGAAACTATTTACAGGTGAGAAATACAAAACAATGGCAGGCTCTACTTCACTAAAATTTCTCTCAAGAGTTCTAGCTATTACACACAGGCAGAAGAATATTGCAGATTCTTTACTCAATGAAAAAACACTCACATTCTTGATAGAAAGAGCACTTTAAAATTACATAATTTTCACAAAAGGTTCATCAATATCTTATCCTGTGATTGACCAAAGTACAGAAGGAGTCCTCTAGTCTGGCAGAAAGAGGCAAGCCCAAAGGTTTTATATAATATAAAATATGTGCATTCTACTGTGATGTATAACTGCTTAGAACAAAAATAAATAAATAAAAATTTAAAATAAATAAAATAAAATATATATGATTTATTTACTCCATTTCTAACTGACCAAACTTGTAAGACAAACTCCAAATTCACTCAATTCTACCAAAAAAAAAAATCCCTAAAATAGAATCTTCTATATTTCAATTTATTCAACTCTTCTCAGAAAAATATATAATAGAAACAGATTATGTTTATCTCAGGACATAAGCACGGACAAGTGCAAGAGGAAGGATTGATGATCAAGGGTCTCATCCTATCTCTCAAAATTATGATGCCTGGTGGAGCTAACCAACAAATCAAAGAGATAAAATGCAACCTTCGGTATTTTTTAAAGTTATCCATCCCTTTCTTTGAATTCTGAAAATGACAGAGCATTTATTCTGTCATGAAATTATGTTCATAGACGAACTCTAGATAGGGCAGAGGGGTTGGAGGGGAAGGGAGGGGGCATGGGGTTATTAATGATGGTGGAATGTGATGATCATTATTATCCAAAGTACATGTATGAAGACACGAATTGGTGTGAATATACTTTGTATACAACCAGAGATATGAAAATTGTGCTCTACATGTGTAAAAGAACTGCAATGCATTCTGCTGTTATAATAAATAAAAATAATTTTAAAAAAGAAATTATGTTCAATGGGAAATTTGATTCGACTCAGCCTGGTTTTCCTACTTCCCCTTTTGTTGGACTCTGTGGATGTGCCACCTGATCTCTCATTGCCCCAAACTTTCTTTTTAGTGAAGCCTGCTAAGACTCACACAAAATGTATTCTAGGTCTCATTGCTTTATGTGTTATAGAGAATAAAACTTGAAGATTCTATTTGCTTTAAATACCAGGGTTTCAACTCCCTCACCAACAGGTCTAAAGGTTCCCCCCGCCCCAAAGATAGGAGGAAATAGAGATTGGCTTCCTTACCCCATGACCCAGCTCTGCTTTCGTTTTACGTTTTGGACTTCCATATGTTTGCTTAAAGGATGGGCTCAGTTCTACATAGATTTGAAAACCATAATTTGATATCTATAAATTTTAATGTATTTCATCTGATCTCTTATTTATACATCCTTTAATCTGCTGAGGAATAGGGTCCAGCAGTACATGGCAGGAAACTGAGTTAGAGTTTTGTCAACCTGCCAAATAACTCCAAGTGTTTCATAAAGAGCGTGCACAAATAGTGTGTGCACAAATAGCAGGTGTAGACAATTGTAAAAGAGTGAGCCCCTGGTTTTCACTTTGTTAAGCCTGTCCCAGAATCCCCTTCTAGTCGCATGCCTTTGGTGCCCAATATCTTAAGTACTTTCCCTCCTATGTCAACATTCACACCTTTCCAGCAGTGTAAGTCCCTTATTTCAGTGTCAGTTAATATCTTGTTCTTCATATTGCTAAAGCCTTATTTTAATGCATTTCTCTCTGTTATTTAGATGAATGAGAACATGATTTTTGAGTTCTAGAAGAGATAAAACAGCTCTGAATCAAACTTCTAATGGAGATTAATCTTTACAAGTCTGTCAGAGACTCGCAAAGTGTAAAATATATGTTTATTTTCTAACGAATATTTGTTGTGCTTTTACTGATTCCCATAGGCTTCTAAAACAACACTCCAAGGACACTTGAAATCTCAAGGTGGAGGCATAGCTGGTGAATAACCGGCTTTTAGCCTTATAAACTGTGAATCTCAATTTCAGCTTATTCAGGAGCAGGGAAGCTCCACAAATGTAAGCAATGATCACAGGAATTGGAGCCAAAAACAGAGGTTTCCTTCTGGTTGAATAGCTTATTAGCTGTTTATGCTTTTAAGCAAGTGACTTAATCCTCTAAGAAGAAAAAAAAAGTTAAGAAATAATACCTGTCTCCCAGGGTTGTTGTGAAGATCAGATGAAATGATGCGTACAAAAGGGTTTTATATACTGTCCCTGACTGAACACGTGGTGGTTAGATTGGCTTCAGGAGAGTCTTCCCAAAGAGAGGGGACTTCTGCGTGCCAGTAGGCACCCAGCAGGGATTCCCTGCAGGCGCCTTTTGAAGGCTGATAAGCATCTCCAACAGCTGCATAAGAGAATACAGGGACCAGGCTAGAGGGCAAGGGTCATGCCCTTTGCCCTTCTACTTTCAGCTCAAAGGACATCTGCCAAAGATCCCCTGGAGGGAAATGTAACTCTAAGAAGGGAGGCCCGGAACATTTCAAGGGATCCTAACATGATCACTTACAGACCTCTTTACCTTTGCACACATAGTGTTTTTCCTATATCTTCCATCACCTGTTTAATTCAGCATCCTATAATACTCAGTTCAAGCATTAACACTTCTGCAAGTTCATCCAGATTCTCCATATTTGGGGTTCATCTCTCTTTAGTGCTGTTTAGCATTCATTCTTGGCAAAATCTCACCCAAATTTCTTACCCCTTACATGGAATTCCTTAAACCAGGAATCATGTGTTGTTCATCATTGGTCTCTAAAGTTTATTTCAGCAATTCTAATAATTTAGTCAATTGCTAAAGACACTCTCCTTTATTCCAGGAGATATTAAATGCAAGGCACAACTGTCAGAATCTCACGGGATACTTTTTAAATTAAAGATTTCTCAGTCTCTGCAATTTTGATTCAAGAGTTTTAAATTAAGCTCTTAGGGACTATATAAAAATTTTTTGAATGATAACAATTCTAAGATTCCCCAGGTTATTTTGATGCAGTTTGCCCAAGGCACATGGACCCACTAATTTCAACTACTGAGATCATCTTGTTGGAATTTAAATATTAAAACAACAACTTAATTTCATTAAATATTTACAAGTGCCTTCTTAGAATGACTTCGTGTAATTATATTCTTTTTGCTTTGGGGTGCTATTTATGCAGTTGGCTATCTTTCAGTATATAGTGAATATTAGTATCAGTTTCATTAAAGGAGCCTGCTTCTCTTTTGTTTTGTTTTGTTTTGTTTTTTTAAGAGCTTTTTACTGTAGATTCCAAACACCTCACTACTGTGGCTGTGGGCGTAGTACACCATGCATTTAAGAAAATGACCCAGAAAGTCATTTTCAAAACAGACACATAACTGTTGGAGGAGGAGCATGAGTCTATTTTTTTTTCCAGAAAAGGATCTTAACTGCTGACTGCTTTTCTGCTGAGCTCCTGACATTGGCATTTTCATAGAAGAATAAGAGATGGCTCAATGGAAGTGATAAGCAACCTCACAACAATAAAGAAGCAAAAGCACAAAAAAACTCACAAAGGGAGTTCTGACATCCAAAGTTAATTTCCATCAATCACATTGACTTCGAAAACAGATAAATATATGTGGTGTGACATTTAGCAAAGTGACTTTTAAAAACTAACCTGCCATAAGTCATAAACTGAAATAAATGTTGTCCCTTTATAATACTTGTTTTCATCTGAGCTTTTAGTCATATTTTTGTATTGCTGCTACAGTAGCCTAAAAATCATGGATCTCTTCTGAAAACAAAAGAAATGTTTTGAAAAATATAAATATGACAAATTGTGTTGATAACAATCTGAATTTTTGTAAATAGCCAGTGTTAGAGTCGGTAAACAAGTCAGGGGCTGGGGATGTGGCTCAAGCGGTAGCTCGCTCGCCTGGCATTCGTTCGGCCCAGGTTCGATCCTCAGCACCACATACAAAGATGTTGTCCACCGAAAACTAAAAAAAGATAAATAAATATTAAAATTCCAGGAGCCCTTGGAAAAATTATACCAGCAATGACACCATTTGCAAAGATACCAAGTTACAATTTGTTGTAAATTATAGTTTGTTGTCTCAGTCCAGGTAAAGCAGTGTCTCAATAGATTAACTCACAGTCCAGGGAAATCACAGTCCAGGTAAGTTCTGCAGGCAGCTAGCTTAAATCACAGTCCAGGTAAGTTCTGCAGGCAGCTAGCTTAATCCGAAGTCTCGTCCGGTTCTCAGCAACACTGGAAATTCTTCCACCTTAGTTATCGGCGGACATAACATCTCCGTTTTGTATGTGGTGCTGAGGGCCCCACGCATGCCAGGCGAGCGCGCTACCGCTTGAGCCACATCCCCAGCCCCTGACTTGTTTACAGACTCTAACAAGCCAGGATATCTACAGCTCCAAATCTGACCAAAAAAATTGGGGAAAATTCAAGAAATTATGATTAATAAGGTGAGTAATTTTCAGTCTAATTTTAATTTAGTTCTGAAGACAATCACAGCCTTTCTGAAAAGTTTTAGATCATGATGCTATTTGAGTAAGAATAAAACTTCTTATTATGTAACATGGTTTTGATAATATTTGTTTGAATGTTTATATGTTAGAAGGTGAGAAAAGTCAATCAAATTATTTTGTAGACATACTTAATAGAAAGTATATGACATGGGTCCTTTTAAACTGTTTTGCACATTTAATAAAAAAGAAAAGAAAAAGGACAGCTTCCTCAGTTTGCATAAGGATAGCCAGTGTACCAGATGGCTGCTGTCTGTTCTCCCAGTCCTTTTTTCTACTTAGATTTTCTGAAGTATTCAAAGCATTTCTTCATTTCAGAGCAAGAATTTCGAAAAAGAAATATTCAAGGTGCAAATTAAAAGAACTGCTTTCATGGAAAGCAGGAAGTTCTTGGCACGATGAAAAATAAGCTGTGTCAGAGGCACCACATCTGTGAGACATCTTTGTTGGATGCACCAAGTGCTCCTGAGATAGGAGTGATGGATGGATAATTAGAGGTGGAGGAACCAAGACTCTTTCCAATTTTTGGATGTGATCAAACCATGGGCAAAAACCAAAAAAGTAGAGCAAAGATTGTGTTGGAAGATTTTCTCTTCCCCTTTTAATTATCACAAACTGTCTCTCAAAGACCCTTATTAAGGTATTAGCTAATAACAACTTAAGGAATGTAAATGAATTAACCCCAGCAAAAAGGCCATAAGTGAGCTGAGGACAAAAATGTTTTCTTTGTTATGGGAATTGTGCCCCTATTGCCCCCTTTAGGCTGTGACTGATGGGAGATTATTATTTCATTCTTTCACACTAGCATTACCGAAGATATATATATATATATATATATATATATATATATATATATATATATATATATACATACATACATATACTTTCCTACAGTTTCTTAAAGAGAAAGTACTGTAAACCCAATGACAGAGCCCTGATGTCAAATCCTAATTTGAGGAGCTGCTATCATTCAGAAAGACCCCTATGCAGGCTTTCCTGAGTCCCACCAGGCTAGTGACTACCAGTGTTGCCGCCTTGTGATGCTGATTTACCCCATTCAAGACACCCATGCCATTTTTGAGGCACTGCTATGCTAGTAGCAGGGTGAGACTTTTATCAAACATGTCACAGCGTTGTTAAAAAAAATGAAACAAAGAGTATTCAATGACACTCATTAAAGCATGGCGAGAAAGACTGTGTTCAGAACTGTCCCATAGGTGCATGGGTCACAGCAATGTGGTCTTGCAGTGGGGATTGTGCTCAGTCTCAAATTCATCATGAAAAAGTGGAAATTAATAGCCCAGGGGCAGGTTGTGGGTCAGAGGATGGATATGAAGGATTCTGGCTAAACCAGCCTAACAGGATTCTTGCTGGAGACAGGTCAGGGTGATCAGACCTTACCTGAGGGGCCATGGGGATTGAAAAATCTGATCACATATCCAGGGTGGGGGAATCTTGCTGAGCTGCTTCCTTAAAATGAGACACCTGAGCCATTTTCAGTGCACTACAGGAAAATTAGCTGACTAGGTCTAAGAGAAATTTCAGAAGCTTGACCAAAATTTGGCCAAAGAATCTTTATCACCACATGGCAGAGATATCTAAATTAGAAAAAAAAAAGTGTGTGTGTGTGTGTGTGTGTGTGTGTAAACACATAGTATTTAACATTGGTCTTGTATGAATCAGCCAGTTTTCCAGTTTTCTCTGATAGTTGAGCAGTGACTAGAACTGACTTTTTGCTGCATAAGCATATTTGTGTCTCAGTATTATTGTGACAGAAGGGCCCTATGAAAAAGAAGGAAGTCATTCTTGCCATGACTTACAGTCATTTTACTTGAAAACATAAAGGAGTTGATATCCCATCTGGGGCCTGGTGCATTACCTTTGAACTACATTATTGTTGGACCCAGAAAGTATGTGTACGTTATGAGTCATAGAGAATCAGAAGTTAAAAGGAGCTAAGATCCACGAAGGCCCTCAGTCTGATAACAGATTTCCTGATCCCTGCTACTCTGTAACCATTTCTCAGTTTGAGTTTGATTCAGTATCACTTTCCTAAATAATCTGTATTCCCTTCCCCACCTCCAAAATGAGATAAATAATAAATAAGGATTGCAATTCAAAACAAACATAACCATAAAATTCAAGATTTGAGTGGAGGAATACCACAGTGAACATTACCCACAATTTATCTTCCAATCCTTACCCTAGGCTACTATAAGTTAGGAAATCAGAATTACAAGTATATCTTAAACACATTTATATTTTCATGAGGAAATGTGTATTGTAGAACCTATAAATAAAACCATATATTCCTCCATCCAAAATTATCTCCTCTCTCATCTCTTTAGAGAATATTACTAAAAGTAATATTGCCACTGAAGGAAAGCACCCAAATTCATTCTTCAGAACTAAAGAGAAATAAAACATATTTATGTGTCTTGCAACTCCAAAAAGTAATAAAACAAGAAGATTTTATTAATTCCTGGTTCAAAAACATATTTTATTGTGACATAATCATAAATATTGATGCTATAATAATGATACCAATAATAACAATAAGCATCTGTCCTCTGTGTGTAAAGATGAGTCTATTCTTGCTGGAAGTTCTGAAAAAAAAATTATGAAATCAAATAAGCATGCATATGGCATTATCTTAGTTCTCCTTTAGGTTATATTTCCTATTTCCTGAAGCAGTCTTTATTTTTCCCTCTTTCAGCTCCTTGGGTTGTGTTATTCTCACAGACACTAAATTTCAAGAGGGCATCAAGCAGATCCTTGCTTTTTTTTCCATACCCTGACTTTCTCAGCCTTTTCAGGGATCTACCAAATGCAAAATGCATACCACCTCCCAGCCCTAAGTCATCACAGCTTAATTTTTAGAAATATGTCAGTTCCCAGCTAGCATGATCTTGGAAAAAAAAAAAAACTTCAAGCTATCTAGATTTCTACATTGTGTGTTAAGTTTGATGTCATACTCCCTAGTACACATCAGCAGTTGTTGGCGTCCCTCACTCTGAATTGTCTATTTGTATAGTACTATGAAACATCTTTGAAACCACCCAGTGTCCCCATGCTTATCAGAAGTTGTGTTAGTCAGCTGTCACTAAATCAAAATATCTGAGATAATTAACTTAAAAAAAGATAAGACTCATTCAGGTCCCCAGATTTGGGGGTTCCAGTCCATGATCAAGTGACTCTGTTGTTTTGGACCTATGTGATACAGCACACGATGGGAGTACATGATGGACCAAAACCGTTTATCTCATCTCCAGGAATCAAAAGCAAAAATGAGGAGGGAGCCAGGGTACCACAATCTCCACTGGAGGCATGCCTCCAATGACCTAAGGATCTCCTACAAGACCCCACCTCCTAAATGCTCTGCCACTTCCCAATAGTGCCAACCTGGGAACCAGTTCTTTTATACATGGACCTTTGTAGTACATTTATCCAAACCATAGCACTGGCAGTGAGTATGGATTCCCCAATCAATTTACACTGTCATAATGGTGCTTCCTTTCTGAAAATGGGGGAACATGATTTCTACAAGTATGTAAAAATGAGCAAATATTCTTGCTTTGTTGTTGTAATCAGGGAAAGTTCAGCATACTTACTCTTTGGTTAAAAATATGATTACTATGGGCTTATATTATTCATTCAATTTAGATCAAATAGGAAAGTGTTTTATTTGTTCACCAAAAATTCATATTTCTTAAGCAAAACAAATCAAAGCTCAAGATCACTTCTCTGATTTTTCCAAAACATTTTGGTACGATTTATATTTCTATTAGCAATTCTGGCTGGTAGATCTGGCTTCAGCTTTTGGAAATTTTATTTCAAGAACAGTTTTGCCATCAATATCACAGCTTAGATCCTATTTCAAGCTAGGCTTCTCAAGTACTATAGACTATTTTTAAACTAACAAGGAAGCCCAGTTTCATGGATGCTAGGAGAAGACAACAGAACCTAGGTCATCAAAAAAAGCATAGTTTATTAGTTGCAAAAAAAAAGTATTAGTCAGAGCATCAATTTTCTTGTGCTGATTCCTTAGTCCCAATTATGATAGGACAGTGTGAAGAGGATCCAGTAACATCTGCCTGTGGAGTGGATTATATTAGAGAAGAGCAAGCCTGAATTTAAGGTACCAATATGTTTTTAAATTAGCAGTCAGAGTACTTCTCTTTTTCTCCAGAAAGAGACAATAGCTCCATATTCCAAGGCGGTTTGCTACACACACACACACACACACACACACACACACACACACACAAAGGTGATTGGTAGTTCCATTCAAATAATTGAATCAGTATATCTTTGGAGAGATTGTCTGAGGATCATCAATCTAACCTCCCTGTCTTTCCATATCACCAAAATAACTACAAGAATGAAGTTCAAAAAGATATACAGATGTTTTGCATAGGAGATGCAGAATTTTGGACCATTCCTGGTGTTTCCAATAGACTTTTAGGCATAGTTTTAGAAATGGAGATCAAATCATGGTCAGAGTCACATGGTAAAGAATGGCAGATCAGAAGTTAGTTAATTTTAAGGTATCTACAACACTTTGAGAGAGAAACATCATACTATTTTCTTTTATGAGAAAATATTTAATATTCATTCTGAAAGACTGGAATTATTAATGTCCCTCCTTCCTCAGTACCTTCTGGAATCTACAGTGTTTATTTCCCAGGTCATTGTTTTCCTTCTACCACCTTCCCCAAAACAAAAACAAAAACAAAAACCCTAGCATGTTCTATTCCATAACTCTACCTATTTCCAATAATCCTTTCCTTGTACCTGCTCCTTTTACTAAGAAGATCAAACCCAAAAGTGATAAGTACAACTTTATAAACCCTTCAAAGATCCCTCATATTTCTTATTTTGTTCTATGTGTTCCATCTTGGGGAAATTCATCAACTAATATACACACCTATTTGTTCATTACCCATATGCTCTTAGACCTTATAAATCTAACCAGAGAATCCAGGTAACTGAATCAAAATTTAAGTCTCCAAGCCTAGGCTGTGCCCCGCTCCCCCAATAGGTATATGAACCAGACTAGACTGTGGGTACTATGAAGGAAAAGAAGAATCATCATGCTCAGGAATGGTCAGGGGAAAAGTCCCAAATTTTTCACAATAGGTCTATATAACTCCCCTGTCCAACCCTATTCACCTTGATCCTAACTCAGGAAGTAGCTAAGAGAAAATAATCCCTTTCTGAAATTAGCCATTCAGTGACCAAACTGCTTTTACTAAGTTATGCAGATCAGAAAGAAATGAAAGTAGATTCAAAATTGTTTTTGAGTTAACTTTTGAGAAGGTCATTCCAATTCTCAAAATACCAGATACTTGATGAATGACATTAATCATGGAAGGTTTATCATATATCTTGACTGGTAGTTTACTCAAGCCAGTAATGTTGTCACTCAGGAAAGTGCAGCCCCAATCAGCAGCTTGGTTACAATCATTTTTATCAGGGAACAGCTTCTTAACAATGACTATCTGCATAAATTATTCAGATGGCCATCCTTTGTCAGGCACTCCAGTGAGCAAAACCATAATTACATGAACTGATGTCATCCTTGAAACCTTTCTGAACAATTTTCTCAAGGTACTCACTGATTCAAATTCTACCAAAGGAGGCTGATTTGTAGAGTAATTGATATAAAGGGCCAAGTAAAATGCCCAGATGAGACACACACTGTCCTTAATACACAAAAAATCTCAATAAGGTGAGGGGTCTCCTTTTTGGTGGCAAGGACAAAAGACACAATACTTATTCCTTGACTGCTGAAGAGATGGAGCGTTATGCATCTACCTACAGTCCCAAGAAATTTTATCTTAATCCACTTATAGCACCTTGTGTATAGGAAGCATTCAATAAACATTTGTTAAGTTGCAAGATTATTATGGGGCGTAAACCCCAAGTAGTAGCTCCCTTTCTCTGAATTAACTTCACATTATATTATCCTTATCCCCTTCACATTCATCCATCTATAGCTACTCATGACACTTGTAACAAGTTGATCGTCCAAAATAAAAATGAACTTAAAGGTAAAGCGGGGTTGCATCCATATCCTGCGGCAGAATAAGTACTGATAAGTGTTGGAGCATGCATACCAAATTTGAAGAGGTAAAAGGTTAAAAGGATATTTCTCAGAGTTAGTTAAGAGGTAAGCAAATCGGGTACCAAATATTTGCTTCCAAGTCATTACTAGTCATCATAATAAACCACAAAATTCATAAGAGGCAAATACATAGATACAGAAAGCATATTCGTGGTTTCTAGGATTTGGGAGAAGGAGGGAATGGGAAGTGACTACTAAATGATACGGAGTTTCCTTTTGGGATGATTAAAACTCATGGAACTGGGTAGTGATGGTATATGTATATTTCGTACACTTTAAAATAGTTAGAATAACTAATTCTATGTGTTGTATCACAATAATAATAATGTTAAATAATATTATCCACATAAGTGAGAATATGTTTTCTATTAGGAACACTGAGGCCATATCAGAAATGTTGTGGGGGTGGTGATAAAAGGTAAAATGAGAAGGAAATACATGTATAAGTAAATCCAGAAGAAAGGATGGATAGATACATAAATTAAATGAAATTTATTTACTATTGGAATTTTATGTGTTACTTTGCAACCAAAATTTCACTGTATTTAAAAAACATTCCAATATCTATAATTAAATAGATGAAGTCCATAAAACTGACATAATATAATTAAATTAGTCACCAGGTCAATACACTCAATCTCACACTTTCTCTTATCTTTTATATTTCAGTTTACCATGGTAAGGAATAATAGTCTTTTTTGTGAAACATAGAATTTTCATAGTGCACACATTGTCTTGAATCCTAAGCCCAGTTATGGAATTTATAGGGTTTATTCTTGGTTTTGTCTTTTGTAGGATATTATTATAACTCAGGGGCACAGTGAGTAATGAATTTAAATGATTTCTTCTGAAATATAGTTCCACCAATAAATATTAATCCCTGTTGGATGCTTCAACATTGCTTTTTTAAGAGTGAAACTCAATGAAATTATATAACTGGTGATTGTGCTGAGCACCCTGTGGCTGGCTGTTCTATAAATATTAATAGAATTGGAATGCAAACATAGAGACCAAGAATGCCTGGAAGTAAGAAGTCCTTGCTGAATTAGGATCACATCCTTTTGTACTACAATACAGAAAACATTAAAGCATAAAGAAGCCCTCTTTTTAGTGGTTCTATCAAGAGATGTTAACTCAGGGAAGCCGTCTAGGGATATTTTAGTTTTTGAGACCATCTGTCTGTTTGAATGAGTTTCATTTAAATGAATGAATTTACACTGATGCTATGAAAATTGGTCAGCAGCAACTGATTATTTGGTCAATTAGCTTCACCCTCCTCTCAGTTTCTAGAGCAATTTTTAACACTTAGATGACTGAATACAGTCACTACAGCATAGGATCTTCCTTCCTCATTAGACTATGAGATCCCTGAAGGCAGGGAACAGGACTTATTTATATTTGTAGTCCCAGGATCTAAACACAGGGTCAGTTGACATTAGCAAATATTTATTAATAAAAATGGGCTGCAAATATGGAAAACTTTTAATCAGCAAGTTCACCATGAATACTGTGGTCAGTGATCATGAAAAGCACCATGGAAAAGAAAACAAAGGAATATACTATCTTCAGGAATATCAGGAAATAGAATCCTACCTCAGGATTTTTATTATTATAGAAATAATTATTAAATTATTTCTATAATTTCCCAGGGTAACAGAGAGAAGGCAGATTAGGGGAATGTGGCATATTTTATGAATTCGGTGATGACCTCTCAAATCAAGATATCATCATAGACGCCAGTTTGCTTGGTTGACTTGGAATTCTTTAACTAAAGTTGCAACCAGGTATTATATCGGAAGACCATTTCAGAAAGACAGACTTTCTGTTTTATAGGTAAACTGCTTGTAGTATCTTAACCAACATCCTCTTTGTTTAGCCATTTTTCATTACCATAACAGTCACCCACATGAAAATTAGACTGAAGGTTTTGGTCGAGTGACACAATAGATCCTATATTTTTATAACCCCCTAAGATGGAAGAACCACACACAAATCAGGCCGCTTATATTCCAGAGGTTTCTGACCATTCTGGAGTCCTTGCCCCTGCCCTTCACCCACCCTTACCATAAACTAAGCCCAACATTATGCTTTGAAGATCTCAGGTTTTCTAAACTATATGTGTCTATGGGGTTAAACAAGAACAGTTTCTAATCCTCATCGAAAGTGCTATAACATATGACTGATAAGAGAAAAGTTCAAGCCAGCTTAGAGAATGTCCTAAAGCAAACGGTTGAAAAACAAAGAAAACCAAGAAAGGCTGCAAAATAAAGTGTATTCTCTCTCTCTCTCTCTCTCTCTCTCTCTCTCTCTCTCTCTCTCTCTCTCTCTCTCTCTCTCTTTTGCAGTTACCCAGCCAGAACAGCGAGAAATGATACTACTACTGATATCATGAATAACCTATTCTAAGGTCTTATTATGCACCAGGCATTGTGATATACATTTTACATATATCAATGCATTCATTTCCATCTCAACCCCACTAGGTAGCTAATATTATTGTCCCTACTTATAATTGAGGCTATGGAGGCTAAATACCTTGTCCAAAGTTTGAAGAATGGCTAAATACCTCGTCCAAAGTTTCCAGGCAGTAAATAGGAGAGAACAGATTGAAGCTGAAGACAAGCCACACTCTTACAGAAGAAAGCTGCTCCTGGAGTTTGTGTCAAAACTGTCCACTCTTCAGCACTTCTCAGTCCTATTCTGCGTGGATTTTATGCCTTTATGTGACTTAATATTATTAATAAACACAAAAGTTCAACTTCATAAAAAGCAGAAAAATTCTATAAAACCAGAACTGAGAAAGACTTCTCTCTCTCTCTCTCTCTCTCTCTCTCTCTCTCTCTCTCTCTCTCTCTCTCTTTCTCTCTCTCTCTCTCACTCTCAAAGAAGGTGAGAAATCTAGTAGATGAAAAATACTGATGTCACTTGAAAGAAATGGTTTTTGTCCTCTTCTCTTCCCGGCTTCAACCAGTTAGAAACTGGTCAGAATGTGCATAACAATGCCTTCTGAATGATCATGTGAAATGACTTTCTATAGGGATGTTAGATTTATCTGATGATTTTAGTACCCTTCATTCTAAAATGCTATTATCCTAAGTGCATGCAGGGAACAGTGCACTTAGTCATAAATGATGGATGAATTCATTATCTTCAGCCAATTTTAATGGGTCATCTAGAAAGGGAATCACCAGTCAGTTTTGGCTATTGAACATTGCTACCTCAAGTACCTTATTAAACCAAATACAAAAAAAATGGGTGGTTTTTCATTTTCCTGTCAGACAAAAAAGGTCACCTATGACAAGCTTGAGAGATAGTCAGGTTTATTTCCCTTTGGCCTAAAAAAAAATAGATAGTGTCAAAAGTTTTTATCTTTTCCCATTGTTCATTGTATATTCCAGAACTGTGTGCCCCATAGAGAGAGAAGGTGCTTTGCAAGAATTCAGAATGAAAGGATTCCCATGAAGAGGAATAGAGGTTGACATTAATATATTCCCTGGGTGACATTTTTTTTTAATTTTTTATTGTTGGTTGTTCAAAACATTACAAATTTCTTGACATATCATATTCCTCACTTTGATTCAAGTGGGTTATGAACTCCCACCTTCACCCCATACACAGATTGCAGAATCACATCAGTTACACATCCATTGATTTACATATTGCCATACTAGTGTCTGTTGTGCTCCGCTGCCTTTCCCATCCTCCACCATCCCCCCTCCCCACCTCTCCCCTCCCCTCCCCTCCTCTCTCTCTACCCCCTCCACTGTATAACCCTGAGGGTCTCCTTCCATTTCCATGCAATTTCCCTTTTCTCTCCCTTTCCCTCCCACCTCTCATCCCTGTTAAATGTTAATCTTCTTCTCCTGCTCTTCGTCCCTACTCTGATCTTAGTTACTCTCCTTATATCAAAGAAGACATTTGGCATTTGTTTTTTAGGGATTGGCTAGCTTCACTTAGCATAATCTGCTCTAATGCCATCCATTTCCCTGCAAATTCTATGATTTTGTCATTTTTAATGCAGAGTAATACTCCATTGTGTATAAATGCCACATTTTTTTTTATCCATTCGTCTATTGAAGGGCATCTAGGTTGGTTCCACAGTCTTGCTATTGTGAATTGTGCTGCTATGAACATCGATGTAGCAGTGTCCCTGTAGCATGCTCTTTTTAGGTCTTTAGGGAATAGACCAAGAAGGGGAATAGCTGGGTCAAATGGTGGCTCCATTCCCAGCTTTCCAAGAAATCTCCATACTGCTTTCCAAATTGGCTGCACCAATTTGCAGTCCCACCAGCAATGTACAAGTGTACCCTTTTCCCCACATCCTCGCCAGCACTTGTTGTTGTTTGACTTCATAATGGCTGCCAATCTAACTGGAGTGAGATGGTATCTTAGGGTGGTTTTGATTTGCATTTCTCTGACTGCTAGAGATGGTGAGCAATTTTTCATGTACTTGTTGATTGATTGTATGTCCTCCTCTGAGAAGTGTCTGTTCAGGTCCTTGGCCCATTTGTTGATTGGGTTGTTTGTTATCTTATTGTCTAATTTTTTGAGTTCTTTGTATACTCTGGATATTAGGGCTCTATCTGAAGTGTGAGGAGTAAAGATTTGTTCCCAGGGTGTAGGCTCCCTATTTACCTCTCTTATTGTTTCTTTTGCTGAGAAAAAACTTTTTAGTTTGAGTAAGTCCCATTTGTTGATTCTAGTTATTAACTTTTGTGCTATGGGTGTCCTATTGAGGAATTTGGAGCCCGACCCCACCGAATGTAGATCGTAGCCAACTTTTTCTTCTATCAGACGGCGTGTCTCTGATTTGATATCAAGCTCCTTGATCCATTTTGAATTAACTTTTGTGCATGGCGAGAGAAAGGGATTCAGTTTCATTTTGTTGCATATGGATTTCCAGTTTTCCCAGCACCATTTGTTGAAGATGCTATCCTTCCTCCATTGCATGCTTTTAGCCCCTTTATCAAATATAAGATAGTTGTAGTTTTGTGGATTGGTTTCTGTGTCCTCTATTCTGTACCATTGGTCCACCGGCCTGTTTCGGTACCAGTACCATGCTGTTTTTGTTACTATTGCTCTGTAGTATAGTTTGAAGTCTGGTATCGCTATACCGCCTGATTCACACTTCCTGCTTAGCATTGTTTTTGCTATTCTGGGTCTTTTATTTTTCCATATGAATTTCATGATTGCTTTCTCTATTTCTAAAAGAAATGCCGTTGGGATTTTGATTGGCATTGCATTAAACCTATAGAGAACTTTTGGTAATATCGCCATTTTGATGATGTTAGTTCTGCCTATCCATGAACAGGGTATATTTTTCCATCTTCTAAGATCTTCTTCTATTTCTCTCTTTAGTGTTCTGTAGTTTTCATTGTATAAGTCTTTCACCTCTTTTGTTAGGTTGATTCCCAAGTATTTTATTTTTTTTTTGAAGATATTGTGAATGGAGTGGTTGTCCTCATTTCCATTTCAGAGGATTTGTCGCTGATATACAGGAATGCCTTTGATTTATGCGTGTTGATTTTATATCCTGCCACTTTGCTGAATTCATTTATTAGCTCTAATAGTTTCTTTGTAGAGCCTTTTGGGTCTGCTAGGTATAGAATCATATCATCTGCAAATAGTGATAATTTAAGTTCTTCTTTTCCTATTTTTATGCCTTTAATTTCTTTCATCTGTCTAATTGCTCTGGCCAGTGTTTCGAGAACTATGTTGAACAGAAGTGGAGAGAGAGGGCATCCCTGTCTTGTTCCAGATTTTAGAGGGAATGCCTTCAGTTTTTCTCCATTCAGAATGATGCTAGCCTAAGGCTTAGCATAGATTGCTTTTACAATATTGAGGTATGTTCCTGTTATCCCTAGTTTTTCTAGAGTTTTGAACATAAAGGGATGCTGTACTTTGTCGAATGCTTTTTCCGCATCTATCGAGATGATCATATGGTTCTTATTTTTAAGTCTATTGATGTGGTGAATAACATTTATTGATTTCCGTATATTGAACCAGCCTTGCATCCCAGGGATGAATCCTACTTGATCATGGTGCACAATTTTTTTGATATGTTTTTGTATCCGATTCGCCAGAATTTTATTGAGGATTTTTGCATCTAGGTTCATTAGAGATATTGGTCTGTAGTTTTCTTTCTTTGAAGTGTCTTTGTCTGGTTTAGGTATCAGGGTGATGTTGGCCTCATAGAATGAATTTTCAAGTTCTCCCTCTTTTTCTATTTCCTGAAGTAGCTTGAAAAGTATTGGTATTAGTTCTTCTTTAAAGGTTTTGTAAAACTCTGCTGTATACCCATCCGGTCCTGGGCTTTTCTTAGTTGGTAGTCTTTTTATGGTTTCTTCTATTTCCTCAATTGATATTGGTCTGTTTAGGTTGTCTATATCCTCCTGACTCAATCTGGGCAGATCATATGACTTAAGAAATTTATCTATGCCTTCACTATCTTCTGATTTATTGGAGTATAAGGATTCAAAATAGTTTTTGATTATCTTCTGTATTTCTGAAGTGTCTGTTGTGATATTGCCTTTTTCATCCCGTATGCTAGTAATTTGAGTTCTCTCTCTTCTTCTATTCGCTAGCATGGCTAAGGGTCTGTCGATTTTGTTTATTTTTTCAAAGAACCAACTTTTAGTTTTGTTAATTTTTTCAATTGTTTCTTTTGTTTCGATTTCATTAATTTCAGCTCTGATTTTAATTATTTCTTGCCTTCTACTTCTTTTGCTGTTGTTTTGCTCTTCTTTTTCAAGGATTTTGAGATGAAGTATGAGATCATTTATTTGTTGGTTTTTTCTTTTTTTAAGGAATGAACTCCAAGCAATGAATTTTCCTCTTAGAACTGCTTTCAATGTGTCCCATAGATTCTGATATGCTGTGTCTGTGTTTTCATTTATCTCTAAGAATTTTTAATTTCCTCCTTGATGTCTTCTATAACCCATTGATCATTCAGTAACCTATTGTTCATTCTCCAAGTGATGTATGCTTTTTCCTTCCTTCTTTTATCGTTGATTTTCAGTTTCATTCCATTATGATCAGATAGGATGCATGGTATTATCTCTACTCCTTTATATTGTCTAAGAGTTGCCCTGTGACATAATATATGATCTATTTTTGAGAAGGATCCATGTGCTGCTGAGAAAAAAGTGTAAATGCTTGATGTTGGGTGGTATATTCTATATATGTCAATTAAGTCTAGGTTATTAATTGTGTTATTGAGTTCTATAGTTTACTTATTCAACTTTTGTTTGGAAGATCTGTCCAGTGGCGAGAGAGGTGTGTTGAAGTCTCCCATGATTATTGTATGGTGGTCTATTAGACTCTTGAACTTGAGAAGAGTTTGTTTGACGAACATATCTGCACCATTGTTTGGGGCATAAATATTTATGATTGTTATGTCTTGTTGGTGTATGGTTCCCTTAAGCAGTATGTAGTGTCCCTCTTTATCCCTTTTGATTAACTTTGGCTTGAAATCTATTTTATTTGATATGAGTATGGACACTCCTGCTTGTTTCCGAAGTCCATATGAGTGATATGATTTTTCCCAACCTTTCACCTTCAGCCTATGTATGTCTTTTCCTATCAAATGCGTCTCCTGTAGGCAGCTTATTGTTGGTTCTTGTTTTGTGATCCATTCTACTAGCCTGTGTCTCTTAATTGGTGAGTTTAAGCCATTAACATTTAGGGTTATTATTGAGATATGGGTTGTTCTTCCAGCCATATTTGTTTATTTCTGTTACTAAACATGGTTTGTTTTCCTCTTTGATTATTTTCCCCCCCTTTACTGTCCTACCTCCCACTGTTGGTTTACATTGTTATTTTCCATTTCCTCTTCCTGTAATGTTTTGGCGAGGATGTTTTGAAGAGATGGTTTTCTAGCTGCGAATTCTTTAAACTTTTGTTTATCGTGGAAGGTTTTAATTTCATCTTCCATCCTGAAGCTTAATTTCGCTGGATACACAATTCTTGGTTGGAACCCATTTTCTTTCAGTGTTTGAAATATGTTATTCCAGGATCTTCTAGCTTTCAGAGTCTGTGTTGAAAGATCAGCTGTTATCCTGATTGGCTTACCCCTAAATGTAATCTGCTTCCTTTCTCTTGTAGCTTTTAAAATTCTCTCCTTATTCTGTATGTTGGGCATCTTCATTATAATGTGTCTAGGTGTGGATCTCTTATGATTTTGCACATTCGGCATCCTGTAGGCTTCTAGGATTTGGGATTCTGTCTCATTCTTCAAGTCTGGGAAGTTTTCTTATATTATTTCATTGAATAGACTGCTCATTCCTTTGGTTTGGAGCTCTGTACCTTCCTGTATCCCAATGACTCTTAAGTTTGGTCTCTTAATGTTATCCCATATTTCTTGGATGTTCTGCTCATGGTTTATTAACAGTCTTGCTGAGCTGTCTATGTTCTTTTCCAGTTGAAATACTTTGTCTTCATTGTCTGATGTTCTATCTTCTAAGTGTTCTACTCTGCTGGTAGTATTCTCCATTGAGTTTTTAAGTTGGTTTATTGCTTCCTGCATTTCTAGGATTTCTGTTTGTTTGTTTTTTATAACCTCTATCTCCCTGTATAGTTGATCCTTTGCTTCCTGGATTTGTTTGCGTAATTCATTGTCGAAGTGATCTTTCATTGTCTGATTTTGCTGTCTAATGTCTTCCTTGATACTCCAGATCATCTGAAGCATGTATATCCTGAATTCTTTATCTGACATTCCATCTGCTGCAGCTGTTACCTCTTCTAAAGTTGCGTTGACCTGCATTGCTTGTGGTCCTTTCTTTCCTTGTCTTTTCATACTGCTTGCGTTTCTTTCCTGCAGGCGCGGGCGGCGGCTCTGCTCTCTCCTTATTCCAATTGGGGTGTCGTGACTACCACGCCGGCAGGTCACTCACTGGGCCTGTTCTGGGCGCTGGCGGTGGCTCTGTTCTGCCCCTACTCCAATTGGGGTGACGAGTGTACCACGCCGGCAGGCCACCGGGCCTGATCCGCCGGTCGGTTGCAGGTTTGCCTACCCTGCAGGCGCGGGCGGCGGCTCTACTCTGCTCCTACTCCAAATGGGGTGACGTGTCTGTTGTACCGGCAGGCCACTGGGCCTGTCCTGCTGGTTGGTCGCAGATCTGCCCACCTTTCGGGCACGGGTGGTGGCTCTGCTCTGCCCCTACTCCAATTGGGGTGTCGTGACTAACCCGCTGGCAGGTCGCTGGGCCTGTTCCTGGCACGGGCGGCGACTCTGCTCTGCCCCTACTCCAATTAGGGTGATGTGTGTACCACGCCAGCAGGCTCCTGGGCCTGATCTGCAGGTTGGTCACAGGTCTGCTCACCCTGCGGGCACAGGTGGCGGTTCCGCTCCGCCCCCACTCCAATTGGGGTCACGTGACCACCACACCAGCAGGGCCTGATCCAGGCGTGGGCGAAGGATCTGCTCTGCCCGTACTCCAGTTGGGGTGATGTGTGTACCACGCTGGCAGGCCGCTGGGCCTGACCCGCCAGTCTGTCGCAGGTCTGCTTACCTTGCAAGCGCGGGCAGCGGCTCTGCCCTGCCCCTCCTACCACACCTGTGTACCACTGGGTCACGGGTCTGCCCACCTTGCGAGCGCGGGTGGCGGCTCCGCTCCGCCCACTCTCCAATTGGGGTCACGTGGTCACCACGCTGGCGAGCCGCTGAGCCTGTTCCGGGCGCTGGCGGCGGCCCGGCTCCTCCCCTCTGGCTCGACGACAAATCGAGAGAGACTCGGGTGTCTGTGCCTCACCCCCCCTACCAGGAGACCAACTGTTTCTCCCTGGGTGACATTTTTAATCTATTGGCACTACTGAATAGTAGGGCTTCAGCCCCATCATTAAGTCGTGGAAGTAAACACATTGGTGTAGAGTATAAGCAAGTGTGTCTAGAAGTGTCACTGATGGTCTTGTAGCCTCAGGCACCAGGAATCAGAAATATTAATACACACACCAGTACTTATTCATCTCTCAACTTTCCTTTTCTGTTCTGGGTTGGTAAATCCTGATTTCTTATTTTTTAAATTATCATTTTTCATTGGACTCATCAACTTCACCTTTTACTCTCTGGCCTGATTCTGAGCATCTGCAACTGTTGAACACAATAATAGTAAACAGGTATAAGTTTCAGAATCTGTTGCTCCTAGCTAAGCCTCCCTACTGTTGGTTCTCAGTTGAGTAAAATTGGACATTATTTTAATGCAGTTATACATCGAATAATTATTTGAACTGTATTGAAAATGCACAGATTAAAAAATTCTGCATTATTAGCAAGTTGTCGAAGTATCGAATTGTACAATGAGAAATTTTATGAATTAAGAATTAAGGAGACAAGTATGCTGTAAAAATTCTAGTGCAGATTTGTTATACCAAAATAATCAAGAAAAGATATTGGGACTATATTGTAAATGCCTGGTAAAATTCCAATAAGAAAATTATTGGCAGATTGATTTGATTGCTATTTAATACAGCTCATCATTGTTGCACCCTCGAGTAAGAGATGATCATTTTGATGATTTTGTCTGGTGGTTGGTAATTGTGTTTAGAACTAAAAAACATTGTTTCAAAAAAAATCTTAGATGAAACTTCAGCAAGTTAAATTTATAAAAGTAGAGCTGCTCTGTAGAAGGGGGACATTTAGGGATAAAGTCTTGGCTTCAATCTCCTTTCTCCCCTCTCAGAGGTTCTTAGAGGCCAATATGGGACAGTAGGATTCCAAAAGGTCTGTCTGAACTCAGTGTCCTAGCCCAACAAGCTTAGGAAATGGACATCCCAGAGAGTTGTTCTACCTCAGTGATTCCGGCTAAAGATAGTCCCCTAAGTAGCTTCTTTAGAAATGATTGTGTACTTAACCAACACTTTTTCTACAAATAACTGTCTGTCCTGAGCTTCTCTGAGATACTAGCTTTAAAATTTTGCTTTATAAAATAATTTTAAAAGGCATCATATTTCTTCTCACACAAGAAGCAGTCCTCCATCAGAACTTGAAATTTATGACTAATATTTTACAAAGCATATTCCTTCCTACAGCTAAATATACTTGTGAAATGCTCCATTACAATAAATAATTTTCTATAGCAGGTAACTGGAATAGACAAATTTTATTAAGTTTGATTTTTTTTTACAATAAACTTAACAGTAACTATGTAAGTAATGGTCTATTTTTTTCATTAAGTTTGGTTAAGAGTTCTTGAAATCTATATCATATTTCCTGGGTACAATGCTCAAGGCGACTCCCAATGACTACTCAAACTACAAGAGGGAAACTCTTAAACAAAGAAGAATGACAGTTAATGAACTTAATAAAGAATAATTTGTTTTTTGTTGATTGAAAAAACATACTTGTTATGAAAATAGCAAAGCAATAAGAATGAAATTATTAGTGAAATATACTTTGAAAATTGTAAAGCCATAGAAATAGTTATTCAGAACAAAAGTCTTTCCATCTCTTTCACCCATTTCCTCTTCCATGAATTAAAACTACTATCTAAAAACAATCATTTTCTTTAGAATTCTCAAAAATATGAAAGCTCAAGAAAAAACACATTTCATTTTTCAAATATATAGTCATCTAGAAGTATTGAAATATATCTTACACCTTATTTCTAAAATGGATAGAATATTGTCCATAATATAAAAAGTCTTGCCATATTATAACTTACTAAAATAAATTTTAACAGAAGTTACCAGGATTTTAAGCAGATGCAAGTTACTTCTACCATACCCTATGTTTATGAATATGGCCCCCAAAAAATGTTAAAGAAGATTTTAAGCAGTAGCAGATAACACAAGTCCATCTGCTTATGTCATCTGCTACTCTTTACGTGACACAGTAAGGATTATAAAAGGAAAATCAAATTCACATAACATAGCATTTATCTAAGAGGATTCTATAACTGAATTCTTAAGGGATTTTTAATTTCTTTTCCTTTTCTTTTAACTCTACTAATTAAAATAGTAAATTGATACTTTTTATTTTTCTTTCTTTGTTTAAAGCAATACTCTTGATATTTACTAACCCAATTTGATAGGTTCAAGTTACTTTTTTAAAGACTTTATTAATTTATGAACCTATCATGAGGCAGAAATATGTTAGAACACACCTGTTTGACTTCCTTCTCTACTTTTAGTGATTGTTAATTAAAATTTTAAATTGCACATTAATATTCAGATCTATATGATTGACAATATAACTGTAGCTCTCACCATTCTAATTTAGATCCTATCAGTTTTTTTCTTCATCTATTGCAATGCCTTCTGAGCCATTGTCCCAGACTATAACTACAAGCCCTAATCATTCCAATCTAAGTCATGGTCCACCTAAAACTTCACTGTAAAGGACATATTATGGACGTTAGCTAGAGGACAACCTTCTCCCCATTCCTCCACTAGGGATGCCTGAGTCAGTACCAGACTCATTGGGCAGCAATTCCAGGAGAAGGTACATTGGGTAGAGCACACTAGAGAAGGTCAATAGTTTGGTGCCAGCATGGAGCCACTCATCAGGGTGCATATCAGTCTTAATGTCCTGCATGGAACCGGAGCACCTTCCTGAAAGCCCTGGGCTATGCCTACTGAAAGAGTATGAAATAGAACCCTTGGCCAAATCTGCTGCAGGATTTAAGGAGTTACTTTCTTTGTGATGTTCTTCTTCATTCTTCTTTTGTCATCTTTTCTTCTTCCTTCCTTCATCTTCCTCAACCCTCCTTATTCCTCACCTCCTCCTTCTATTCATTCAACAAATATGTACTGTGTGAATCCAGTACTGTGTCAGTTCCAAATATAGGTTGAAGAAGACACTTATGGTACCTTCCCTCCTAGATCAAGGGAGATAGATATTAAAAAAATAATTTCATCAGTGATGGGAATAAGAAAGGAGGAAGTTTAGGATGTGATGGAAACAATAATAGAAGCCCTAATATATCCTGCAAGGCCACTTTTCAGAACTGACATCCAAGTACAGATCTAAAGAGAACAAGAATTAACCACTTGAGTAGCACAAGAAATGGGAGGAGTACTGCAGGTAGAGAAATCTGCTAGAAATCACAAAACACTGAGGAAAGAAGAGAAAGAGAGAAGGAGGAAAAGGAGAACAAGAAGAGGAGGAGGAGGGAAGTAGAAGTTAGATTCATCCAAGGATGATGACTTGCCAGAGTAATGTGATGAAAAGAAAAGAGACCAGAACAACTGGCAGTAAAGTTGCTGAAATTATAATCAAGATAATTTATGATAAAAAAAGAAACATAGAGGAGTTGACATATCAATTGACTAAAGAACTAAAGTAATTGAATAAACAGACAATTCCTGTTCCCTTGAAATTCACATCCAACCAGAGAATAAAATAAACAAATAAATGAATGAGTGAGAAAGTGGTAAATACCATGGAGAGAACTGAAAAACCATGAAGTGATAGACAGGGACAGGGTGGTTGCTTGATAGGGAGTAGTCAAGGTCTCTGAGGAGATACCATGTAAGTTGAAATCTGAATAATGAGAAACATTCAGCTTTGAAGCATGAAAAAAAAAAGATGAATTCAGAAAGATAATAAAGCAATGCAGATGCCCTAAGATGGAAATGAGCTCAGAATAGAAAGAAGGCCCGCAGCAGCAAGAAGAATGACAAAAATGAAATCCAAATGACATAGTTCGTATTGTGTACAGCTTAATAGAAAAAAGAGAGGGGGCTTTTTTTCCCCCTTTTTTCCCCTTTCTTTCTTTCTTTGGCTTTTTGTTTGTTTGGTTGGTTTTTTATTTTTCCAGAAAGGTAAAGTGAAGGAGTGATCTCTTTTATGCTTTGAAAGATGTATCTGGCTCCAGTTGTGTTGACTGTGAACAGCAGGATCAGGGATAGGTTGAGGGTAGTCATTCCAGGGATCCAAGGGAGAGATGAAGGTAAAGTTATCTAAAGGGTGAGAATGAGAAGGTAAGAGATTGAGTGTTTAGTAACTGGGATGTGGGAAATAAGAAAAAGAAAACGACAAGGCATGGAGGAAACAAGGCTAAAATTGGCATCATTTTCTGAGGAAGACAGACAAGGATAGAGCAGATTTAAGGGCACAAATAAGAAATCTATTTTGGCACTATTCAGTTTTGAATTGTTTCTTAGGTCTCTAAATGGATATCAGTCATGGAAAGATAAACAAAGTGAAATTCTTAGGACTCCAGATAGAAATTTGAAAATAACAGGCATAAATGTAGCAAAGGTGGCTAACAGGAGGAGTCAGAGAAATGGATAGCAGAAGCAAAGATGAGTTTCTTAAACATGAGAAGATCAGTGATGGAGGGACCATGTCTGGATGTTTCAATTCACTTGCACAGAATATTAGAAGGAGTTATGTTCAGGGGGAGAACCAGGTTTTGCTAAGGCTAAAAAACTATGGAATCTCGAGAAGGATAAAATTGATGAAGAATTCACAAATGAGTCAGGAAGAAAAAGCAAAATTTTCTAAGAGAAAACATGGAGAAGTTTATATTTTAACCAGAGAGAAGGAAACCTGTAAGATGTGGAGCAGAGGTTGGAATTTGAACATCTCTCTAAATTCTTGGAGAATTTAGCTGCAACTTAGAAAGCTGTGTAAGTATATCCTCTTCCTTATGCTGCATGGCAGCATCAGCAAACTACATTTGCTGGCCTAATCCTGCCCAACACCTGCTTTTGTAAATAAAGTTTTATTGGAACACAACTATACTCTTTCATTTATGTAATGTCTATGGCTGCTTTCATACTACAGGAGCCAAGTTGACTAGTTGTGACAAAGATCATATAACGCACAAAGCTGGAAATGTTTATTATTTGGCATTTCATAGAAAAAGCTGATCCACAATTACTGATCCACAATCTATGGGTCTAAAAAGAGCAGTGATGAAGGAAATTTAAAAATGTGAGCAATTCTCATGGTTAGGACACAATAAAAGGGGTCTTGGGATCATTTTCTAAAAGCTTGAAGAAAGATAATGCAAGTTCTCACATAATGTAGACCATACTTCAAACAATGTGATAATGTATTGTAGAGCTCTTTCTATTACACTTGAGTAAGTCCTGCTCTTTCTCATTGTCTATAGAGCAAGTCAGGACTCTGCTTACTCCTTAAAGCAAGACTCCATGCTTGATTTCAATGCTAACTGCACAGAGCTTGCTTGCCACTATTGGCATCTAAATCCTCTTGATACTTAGTAAAAAGATGATACTCTTTCTACTTCTTGATCAGACAAGAAGAATCTCTCAGGAAGGTTCCCAGAGGTCCAATTCAGTTCAGCTGTTTTAATTCACACACACAAACAATTGCCCCCAAACAAAAATACACTGTCCTTGTGACAGCCGGTACATTTTAAGACTAGTAGGGGAAGATCCAAAAGGCAAAGGTTTAGATATATGTTTAGATTGGGGTCACATACACAAACAGCTACACACACTCTATAGGATTATAAATTTTCAGCATGGAACAGATGATAAGAAAGAATGGGGATTGTGGCACACTGAAAACCCTTGCCCTATCTAAACAGAGCAATTGCTATTCAACTCCAGCTTTGTGGCCATACAAGAATAAAAATCCAATCGAACTGATTGTTTAAGAATAGTCAGATCCCAATTTTTATGCTAAATTTCTGGTTTCTTTTAAGCACTATCATTGGCAAACAAAGACTGTGTTGAATTCCCAAATGAAATCTTTCAATATTTCATATACTGCTAAGTTTAACTCAGTTTCTAAAACAAAGAGGAAAACCCACGAGCCTGTTCTTGGTAGCAAAGCTGAGACCTGATTCCAAAAACAGTCTTTGTTGCAGGCACATACCTCAATTCATTAGAAAACCTCACAGGTTGAGGACCCCAAATCCCTATCTGGTATTAAGGTTCCTTTTCATAGTTTTTTTCTTGGGCTGCTGAACTCCACCAGATATAAGACATGCCTTAGTACCAAAAGCCAGAGATAAAAAGCACTGGCTAGTACCAGCTTCTCAAAACCATGGAAGCCCTCAGCAGCCAGATTCTAAGAAGGAATGTAGAGAAAAAAGACAAGAAAAAATCTTCAGCATGACAGTCCAGGTCCTCTACAACCTGATTTCAGCAAACATTTCAAACAAATCTTCAGTTCTGTACTCCACTCAATTACTGTATTCAAAATAAATTAGGCATTTTAATTCTTACATTGCCCCCTTTTTCCTCTATGAATCTAGTACATTATGTCATTTTTTTTTGGTGATTTTTCAATTCTATTGTTCTCTGACTCTTATTTTTTTTTTACTTCCTGGTAAAATTGTTTTTAATTTCTCTGAGTGCATTTGATTTCATCATCATCTAGTGCGCTACCCAGGGTCTTCCAAGAATAAGATGTCAAGACGTGATTAAGCATGCAAAGAATTTTATTAGGGGAAATGCCTGCGAAGGTGAAAGGGAGCTAGCTGGAGAAGACTGGGAGAATCAGCCAAGGTAATGCAAATTGGATCCTAAAAGAAGAATGGAGAGAAAGGTTGGGTAGAAACATCATAAACTGATGTACAGTTAGAAGGTCCAGCACAACACTGCATGAAGTGTCTTTCCTTGAGCCAAAGTCCACTACCACAGGAGTCTCAGGTCTCTCCGGAATAGACTGCCTTATTTTTTCATCTGTGCTCAGTTGCTGACTGAGACTGTCTCCAGGAAGTATGGACACAGTGCCTCTGTGGCAGTGATGGACCTCAGAACACAAAAGCAAAAGTCTCTTGCTAATTGCCCTCCTTACAGTAGAAGAACTGAGAGGTACATTCTTGTGACCATCATTAAAGAGATAATAATAACCACTTTAATGATAGAAAGCATGTCCAACATGCTTTTTTTCTCTTCCACAGCAATTGGAAAAATATCATGTTCAAAAACACGCATACATGCATACATGGTTACACAAACACATTACTAGGTAATATATAAACATTTAATTTAGGTTTAATTTAATTATGTCCTTTTTATTTAAAATAGAAAAACACTACAAGTATGAAAATATTCCTTCCCCTCTACAAATAAAGCTATTTTACACATCTAATATTATTTAACTTCATATCCCTAAGTGTATTCATATTTATTGATAGCTAAGAAATCCATAAATAGGCCCTCAAAAACTGACCATTGGCTTGAAATAATTATTCCACATCTCCAGCATCCCACTCACCATACATACTCCCAAGTGACAACAGAACCCAAAAGGATACTAGAGCTTATCTGAGATATAAAACACACACAATCCTTTGAACATTATAATATGGTACATATTCCTTATTTGTGTGTATGTGTGTGTGTGTGTGTGTGTGTGTTCCTTATTTTTTACTTAATCCACTAGTAGAGGTCATGGAAATATCACTTAGATTCTTACTGCATACTTCCCACACTTTCATTAAACTAATTATCTCGAAATATAATTAGCTAATTACTGAGAAAGGTAGATAATGATTGTGAATGGAATGTGAGATAAGCATTAATGAACAACAACAGGATCCAAATATTCCAGTCAGGGAGAAGACATTCAGAGTTGGCAGAGAGACAAGGAATATTCAATAACCTTTTGATCAGTTGCACTTGAATCAGAGCTAACAATGCTACACTGTGTTATTGCAACTGGGTAGAAATCCAAGTCCTCGATTTTTAAATCCTAACAAAGCTTCTTTACATTTCAGTAATGCTGAATGATGTACTGAAGTACCCTGGTGCAGACTGATTGCAATTTGTCAACCAGACTTTTTCATCTTTCCCTTTTTTTTGCCTTTTTAGAAAGCATTATGTGGAAAAGATCTGTTTTCATTTGTAGCTAATGTCAAAGCCATGGAATTTATTATAATTAAGTTACAGCGTGTTTTCGAAGGGCCAATATTCTAAAATTTAAATTATTCACAGTATGGTAAGGGCCTGTTTGTTAGATATGAAAAAAGACCAGGTTGAAAATAGGTTTGTAATTAACTGGCTCAGGATCAGAGCACTTTTCAAATGAAAATACAATAGGGCATCTAATCAGATAGGTTATTTACCCAGAATAATTGAATCCATGCTATAGCAGATGCCTTTAAAATGTGGTTTTGCTGCCATGTTCTTTAGTTATCTTAATGTGTTCAACTACCTAGACCATGGGACTAATGTAACATCTAGCATGGATAAGATACCTGCAGGAACGAATATCCTCCCCAGAGAAGTACCATGTCCAGACAAGAGCAGCCTCCCTGTAATCATCCCACAGGTAGTAGTAGTAGTACATCCCTAAGATTCTCTGGGCAACATATTCATCATATTACTTCAGAACAATTCACTTGCCCAAATTCCCCATTAGATAGTGGGTTCCTTTTGAAGACACAGATTTAGCCTAATTCACCTTTTATCCCCTTCCCAGTACTTAATGGACCCTCAATAAATGCTCATCAACTTAAAATGTAAACAGTGCAGAAGACACTAAGGCTCATTTAATTCACTGCATTACTTATTTATGTTAGACAAGGCATGGAGCTGGCTACAAATGAAAGAGAAGCCATAGGTATCATCTGGGAATGTGTAATCTTCTTGGAATGGAGCATCTGGGATGTATAATCCTGAAAAGATAAGACACTCACTCATGAAACATTAATAGCCAAATAAGGGGGTTCGAAAACTTTCTGTTTTAATGAATGCTACAAATAGTGAATGCTGACAGAAATTTTTTTTTTTTTAAAAAGAGGAATCTATGTAGGTAGAAGGTAGGCATCAGCTGGGTGGAGAAATCAAGTCAGATACATTGATAGGATGGCTAGGAAATGGGTGTCTCTGGAGTGAAAGATTCAGGATAATGAGTAATGAAGGTAAGAAGGGAGAGGTCAGGTTTGACAGAGGTGAGCCCTGAGGCTATTGTGGGAAGTAGGGACTGGGTAACAGAAAAAGCCCAGAACTGAATCAGGAGCTCTGACTCTAGGCTTTCCTTTGCCTCCCTGCCCCCACCCCTGCCCTTTGCTCTGACCTTGAGTAGAAAGTGTACCTGTCTGGCTTCAGTTTCCTCTTGCAAGGAGCGAGCTAAACCTATAGACCACTACAAGTCCAAGGTCTTTGCAAGATCAGATCCTGAGAAGACAATTTATGAACAAGGGAGTAGCCTGAAGAAAGAAAGGTTTTGATGACTATGGTCAAAATGGGCCCTCGGGTTGGCCAAGGTAAGGTTTACACCAGTGAACCAACACCTAGGGGCAAAGTGCTGGGATGAGGGGCTTCAAAGGAAATGAAATGTGGGGAATATTTGAAAGCATTATCATTCAATCAATGAAGACCTGATGACTTGTAGAGACATTGACTCAAACATAATGCCATTGTGTTCAACCTAGGTGACTAAACATGGAGTTTAATTAGAAAAAAAATACATATACATGTGTATTTAATTGTTTATTAATATATTTAAATTTTTTCTGCATATCTTTTATTTTGTACTCACTCTTTTACTTTATATTTATTTCTTGACTTTCCGCTTTCTCCCTAGTGAGATGGAAGCTCCATGAAGCTAGGAGAATTTGTCTGCTATGGTCACTGCTCTGTTGTTTGTGTCTTACACTGTTCTTAGCACATGCCAAATATTACAACATATCTGTGATGCAAATGTTACAAATGTTCCCTTTCATGCTGAAAGCATCCATTCCTCTCTCATTCACAGGTATTTACTCTTTAAGATGCAGGTTTGTGAAAGGTGCTGAATATGGGGGAGTAAATAAAACACACAGGGTTCTTATCCTTTAAAATGCAAAGACTGGTAGAAGACAAAGATAAGAAAATAAGCAATGAAAGTCCAATATGTGTACTATAATATGGGAAATGTGCATTGTGATCTAGGAACACAAAAGGGTGCCATTTCTCTGAAAATCAAAGGATTTTTGCATTGAGAATTATTGGAACATGGAGATGTAAAGGAAGAATAAAAGTTAAGGGATTGGGATTGGAAGGGATGCTAATAGAGTTTGTTTTTCCATTTGCGGGTGAAAGGGGGACCAACTCTAACAAACTGGTTTTAAAGTCCCCAGATTTTTACTAAATTACTAATCCCTAAAACATTACTCTGGACAAGAAAATTATATACATTTTTATTTGAAAAATGGGTTTATATTTTGGTTCAAAAATATTCAGATTTTTTTTTTAAGGTCAAGAAAGAAGTAATACAGAACTCTCAAATTAGCTGTTTTGTTTGTTTGTTTGTTTGTTTGTTTTTACTTTGCATCAGATCATGTTGTGTGCTACCAAATCTATTTGATACAGTAAGTGATTACTAAGCACTTAACATGTGCATTAAGGAAATAAATCAGGACACCTTCCCCCAGGGGTGTGTAATTTTGTGCAGAAGGTAGTATTTATATGCAAATAATTAAAATACAAAACAATAGATTAAAATGTACTTTAGCAGTGATTCAAAACACTTGAGGATAACAGATTACTGATAGGCTAATTGAGTTTTCTGCATATGCAAATAAAGAGAAATCTAATTACTAAAACCTTCATGAACTAAAAAGAACTTTGTAAATCCCTGGAAGTCCCTGGAGACTCAAGGGAAAAAAATATTCTTCAAAAGAGAGGCCGAAAATGTTAAAAAGAGAATTAAGGAAGAGATGTCACAAGTAGCTTTGTCTTCTTTGCAGAGACTGAAGGTGGAATTTCAATAATGAGGATTAAGATAAAATGTGTCACCTTGTTTATATTTTAAGCAAAAGTAAAGGGTAACTTGTTAGCCTCCAATAACCATCAAAGATAAAGTCTAGGTAATATGACCATTCTTATACGACAACCTTAGAACTACCTCATCTGTTGTTTATACATTTTGAACAAACTGTATGTGAAAGAATCCAAAAACCTTGAATGAAGATAACGTTATCTGATCAATTCTTTATTATTGGCTACTATGTTTTAGGGACTTGATTTCTCTATTGTTCTCTATTATCCCACAGTAATGTAAAAATTAGAAACCTATTCATATGTAGTAAAATAGAACAATTATCATAACTGTATATAATTCCTTGGAAAAATTTAGCAAGATTTTTTTTTCATTTTTTGGAAACGATGATATGAAAACTGTAATCAGATCTTAGTCTGATTCCTTATAACATAGTGCCATCTAGAGATTAAAGCTGATGTTGCTACAAGCTACATTAACCACAACTGGCTTCTAAATTATAATAGTACATTTTATAGCTAATAAGTTTAGTAGGGTAGGTTAAGTTTCCATTAAACTACATCTATATGGAGTTCATTTTAAATAAATTAACGACTACTTACACGGATGGGTTCCCCTCTAGCACACTGACATCTTCTGTTCCCATCATGTGGTTTCTGCTCTAGGTGAGGGAGTCTTTTTTCATTCATACATAACACTAAGATATCTAGAAGTTTAGTGACACTGTGGTATCAATGAAGTTAGATGGAAATGCGATTGTGTGGAATATGAATTTAATCATGCTTTGTAAGGAGGGATAATTTAATTTCTACAAAAGCAAAGACAGTTTTCATTATAAATATGAAATATTTAGTAAGTACCTACTATGACTGAAGCATTGTACTTATTGTCTGTATTATTTTGCTGAGGTCACAGTAACAATGTACCACAAACTGGGCAACTTAAAATAACAGAAATGTATTCTCACACAGTTCTAAAGGCAGAAAAAGCCCAAAGTCAAGGTACTGGCAGCTCACATTCCCTCTAGAGTTTTTCCCAAAGACTTCGGTCTTGTCTCACAACTTCTGGGGCTGCCAGCAATGTTTTCCTTCCTTGACTTGTTGTTGAGAGCCACAGCCAAGTCGGGATGGTGCCTGGCATTTTGCCAGAAGGAGTGGTTGGGAGGTGACGCCAGCGAGCCATTGGGATGATGGTGATTAAGTTAAGCTGTGTATAATTATTGGGATGGTAACTGATTGCTGTAACTGGATGATGCTGGATTGGGGCAAGCTGTGTATTCAGTTGTGTATGTGGACCTCTGCTATCCAGCAGTGGGGTGGCTCCTGCTGCCTTGGGTGCCCGCTACTTTTGAGTTCTCGCGGAGTTCCCGTTGAGTTCCCGTTGGTTCTCGCGGAGTTTCAGGGGAGTTCTAGAGAGTTCCCGTGGGGTCCGGGCAATAAAGTAGATTCTGTTTGAACCTACAAGTGGCTCATGACCTCTCGATTATTTTGTGCCCAGCCAGACTGCGGCAACTTGTGACCACATCTCTGCCTGGCTTCTTGTCATCTTCTCCTCTGTGTTTCTGGCTATGGTCACACCATTCCAATCTCTGATTCTCAAAGAGGAACAATGACAAGGACACTTGTTACTGGATTTAGGTCCCACTTGGATAATACAGGATGATAGCCTCATTTCAACACCCTTTAATTAATTATATCTCCACATACCTTTTTCAAAGTAAGGTAACATTCACAAGTTCCAGAGATTTGATGTGGACTTACTTTTTTTGGGGTGGGCATCATTCAACTCACTACACTATGATTTTTAAAAGGCAAAAAAAATATGGAAAATTAAATGATTTCTGGTTCATTGAGTTTACAGCATAATCAAAAGAAAAGCTTATGTACACAGAATAGCCTCCAAGACAGTGTTTCTCAACCTGGCACTATTGATATTTGGGCTGGATTATTCTGTGTTGTGGGGACTGTCCTGTGCATTTTAGAATGTTAAAGAATTCCTGCTTCTACCCATGAGATGCCAACACCACCCCCTTTAGTCATGACTACTAAAAATGTCTGAAGACATTGTTAAATGTCCCCTGGGGAGCAAAGTCAACCTCCAGTTAAGAAGAGTGATTCTGATTATCATAAGCAAATGTCAAAAGATAGAATGTCAAGAGAGGAAGAAATTAAAATGAGCCAAAGTAGTTAAAGAAGGTTTCATGGAGGAAGTGAGGAATGAACTGTTGATTGGAGGAAGATAGAGCCTTGAAATGGAAAGATAATGAAAAGCACAGTCAACCTCTAACACCTCTTGCTGAGAAGCACTGTGAGCTTGTCAAGACCAAACGCCAGACCTTTGCTTATCTTTGTTTGTAAGATCAGAACACAGTCCCAGGGGCAGAGTATCTTAGAAATGTTTGCTGAGTGAGTCAATCAATGAGGTTAAATTACTAGGATGGTGGAGTCATATTATAAAACATCTTAAGTGATAGGCTAAGAAATTTAAAAGCTATTATGTTGGTTATGGAGAAATCTTGAAGGATTTTGAGAAGGAAGATGAACTGAGTAAAGACAACAATGGCATAGAGAAAATATTGGAGAGGTCAAAATGATCAAGGTCAGCTGCAAAATTATCAAAATAGTCCTTTTGTGACATGATGAGTTCTGGTACCAAGACAATAACAATGGGAATTAAAATCAAAGATGAGGAAAAAATAACTATGCCTTTCTCATTTACTGGATTCAAAGCAAGTAAAGGAGAGGCATAAAGGAAAACTTTCAAGGTGACTAAGAAAATAGAGTTTATTCATTTGAGAATAAATAAGGATGTGAAGAGAGGAAGGAATATGATGCATTGAGATAAGGATACACATACACATTGCTGAGATGCCAAACCAGTGACTTTTAGGTTAATGTTAGGGTCACCTTTGTTAAAAAGTTATGGTGAGATATTACCCAGCTATCCCACTCCTTGGTGTATATCTAAAAATCTAAAATATAGGGACTCAGCCACATTGATGTTTATAGCAGCACTATTCACTATTCACCATAGTCAAGATATGGAAACTACCTATGTGCCCACCAACAGATGAATGGATAAAGAAAATAATGTATACGTGGTGGGGGTGGTGGGTATAAGATTGGCTTACACGCCTGGAAGCTGGAGAATCCCACAGTGGTCACCTGCAGGCTGGAGAGCTGGAGGAAACAGTAGCTGCTCATAGAAGAAATTAGACCTCAGAACAAGAGGAATCAATTATGGGGTCAGAGTTGGGGATCAAAGGCTTAGAAACTCCCTGGAGAGTCACTGGTCAGAGTCTGGTGTGGAAGAGTGAAGGAACTGGAGTCTGACATCCTCAGGCATGGTAGCAGCAACCAAGAGCCCCTCAAGAAGATCCAGCTGCTGCTTCCTTGTTCTTCCAACATTTGTTCCATCCAGGCCCCCAACCTATTGGACTGTGCTGCCCACACTTTGGGTGGGTCTGTGACTCAGTTTGCTGTCCCACATGCCAATCATTCCTAGAAACACCCTGAGACACCCAGTAGCCTCTTAATCTTAGGCATCTCTTAATCCAATCAAGTTAAGAATTCAGATTAACTATCATAATATATTAATATAGCACAGTGAAACTCACCTTTATGTGAGTTTAAGGCATTAATTTTTTAAAAAATCTATAAGTAAATAGCAGAAAGATCAATAGAGTAGAGGGAAGAGAACAGAGGGTGGAGGAGGGAAGGGAAAGAGGAAGTACTGGGGACTGAATTAGAGCAAATTATATTCCGTGGTTTTATAATTATGTCAAAGTGAATCCTAAAGTTATGCATAACTAAAAAGAACTAATAAAAAATAAAACTGATGGTGAGAAAGAAGCTTAAAATGTAAGAAATAATTTATAATCAAATTTAGGAGTTGCTTGCTAGATATTATTCCCACAGAAATTCACAAGGCCTCCGGGTCACTGAACAGGGTCATTTTGCAAAGATTTCTGAAGCAATTAATCCCAACTCAAAATAATGGATTCTGTTTGCATTCAACCATTCAACAACTCACTTTAGACTGACTCTGACTTGCCAGTCACTGTGTCTTGAAGAAAGAATAGTATTCACAACAAATAAACCTTAAAATAATAGTTATTTTAGCATGGCAAACAAGTCTGAGAATGTCATTTATCTTTTTAAAAAGATAAAACATTTTTAAATCTATTAAGCTATATTTTCTCATTGTTGTCAATAGTTTAAGCAAACTGATTATTTGTGACCTGAAGAGATAACTATACAGGAACTTCAATTAATGTTTTTCCTTTTTCTTTTTATTTTCTATTTGGCAAGTTTGATTTTGTCATCTTTTGTAAGCATTTTAGCATTCTAAGTTACAAGGTACCATCTGTGGTGGGTTTTTGTTTTTGTTTGTTTTTTTAATATTTTATAAATATCTTTTAGTTGTTGATGGACCTTTCTTTTATTTATTTGTATGTGGTGTTGAGAATCAAAGCCAGTGCCTCACACATGCTAGGCAAGTGCTATTCCACCGAGCTACAACCCCAGCCCTGTGGTGTTTTTTTTTAAGAATAAAATATTATATGTTTAATCAAGAAAACAATTGTATTTCAAAAAAATCTCTAGGCTAGAAATTACTAAATGAAGAACAGAGACAACTCAGATTCTAAATGTCTTAAAGTAAATGAGGATTTTGTTCTACTACATAGAGGATTATCTAATTATCTCATTGTCTGAGTGGCAGTTTTAGAATCACAATTTGAAAACCCCTTCTTAACAGTATTATTGATAAGTAAAGGCAATCCACTATCCAGCTTAAATAGTAATTTTGTGCACACTGGAAGGAAAACTTACATTTAAGAGTTTTTACTGCCATATGCCAGAAAATTACAAATATATATAAATCTATCTCTCATTGCTTCAATGATTGATGCTCCCTAGGTTTTTATTGTCATCTAACCTGCACAACTGTACACAATGGCCACAAGTATATTGCTAAAAATTACTTCCAGCTAAATGTGATTATTAGTTTTCTATGTCAAATAGACTAGTCCATAGGACACCCAGATGTTATGTTAAAGATCCTGGATGTTTCTGAATGAGACTGACATTTGAATTGGGAGATCTTGCTACGCCCATTGCGGTGAGCTTCATGCAATACACTGAAGGATTGGATAGAACCAAAGGCTGAGCAGGAAACAATTTCAGTTTCCCTGTTTGAGTCTCTGAGTTGGGACATAAGTCTTCTGACTTCAGAGCTGGACTGGAGTTGCCATCATTGGCTTTCCTGGATCCCCTGCCTTTGGACTGCAGAATATGGAACTTCTTAGCCTACATAATTGCATGAAGCAATGCCTTATGATAAACAAACGGATAAATAAACAGCCTATTGTTTCTATTTCTCCAAAGAACTCAAAACAGCAGGTTAATGTATCAGATTAGGCTTTTCTTTTTTAACTGTTTTAGGAAATGTGTCTGAGTCTGTGTTTGTGAGGAATAATATAACTGGAATCTTCTATATTTTCATAAACGCCTCAACATAATTAAGAAACATTGAAACAAAAGGGGAAATTCTAAAGAAATTAGTAGAGTTTATGGAGGGAAGGTTTGCATCAATTAAGAAACATGCAAAAATTGTGTTTTGGTGATTTGCCTTTCTAATTGTCAACAAATAACATATCATACAGAAGACATGAACTCAGTCTTATTTCTTCATTGCAAGCATAAGTAAAAACAAATCTTTGTCTAGTATAAACTTAAAATCTAAAGTATGGAATGCAGATGTGAGGGTATTAACTAGCACATGTTTATATACTATGCATATTGGCATTTTAAAAAAAGAATTCAATAATTAATTAAAATTTCTTTTAAATTATTTAGCTCTAACAATTTTGCCTCGTGTGATAATATCTAAAAGACTGATTTATTTTTCCCTCTATTGGTATAATGGTTTTAAGTAAAGCAAGAACCATAAAGGAGCCTGATTCTCTTTATGGTCAGGGTGAAGCAGTCACAAAAATAAACAAAAGGATATTGGGGCTACTTAAGGGCTTTATGATTTTCCTCATAAAAAAAAATGCACAGGAAATTTCCAAGATACCTGAGTATTTTTTAATATGCCATGAATTTCAAGAATGAGGCAGGTTTGTGGAAACCTATACGGATTTTTAGGAAAATAAATTCAAATTTTTTTCTCCCACATCATATAATCCCAGGAAGAATGCTTTCTTTTGCTACATGTAGTAGAATCTCTTAAGTGGTATCTGAGAATTGAATTAAAGATAATTTACACCTGATATACATTGAATGTTTACATAGATTTTTGTCTCAAGATTGATTTTAAAGTTGTTATGTGAAACATACTTTAATTTTTAAAAAAGGTGAAATGATCAATTGTGATTTTATTGATACCTTAACATGATTTTGTTTGTGGTGGTTGTTTTGTTTTCAAGTTTTCATCCTCAGGTTTACAGGTAGATAAATATCTCAAAGTATCCACATAGCCAGGTGGGTTTGCAGAGTTACAGTCCTGAGGGCCTCACTCAAAACAAGCAATGGAGACACAGGTGGGCCAAAAGTTGGAACTGGGTAAAACCTATAACTCAGTCTGTGAGTTTCTGAAAACTCAAAGTGTATTGGATAACAGGGTAACATAGCACTTCAAAATATCAGGTTAGAATGAGACATTAAAAATTCCAGTTCCACCATCTACATATTATCTAATGTGGGCAACTTACTCATTCTTCAAGTCTTGATTTATTCATCTTTAATGCAGTTGAGCAACAGAGGGACAGTAGTAGAACCCTTCACTGGACCATCTACCAACATCACCAGAACCCACACCATATTTACAAAAAACCCAGAGATAACAAGTATGCAGTCACTTCACCCATTGGTAATAATTGTTGGTGCTGGCAACTTTCCTAAGTACATGGCTTCCTTTCATTTCAGCTGGAAAAGATGCCCTCTGATTTTTCAGTGCGACTTCAGTCCTTCCTTCTTTCCACCAATGAAAGGAAAAAGACCTGTGCTTGGGAAGTGAATTAGATTTACTGAAAAAAATAATTCACTATTTGACAGAGACAAGATTACTCTGCTCAGAGTCTGTTTATTCATTCACAACACCCCCTCCCAACTTCTCTTCTAATACTAGAGACTGAAACAAGGGGACTTTATCATAGCTTTAACATCTCCAGACCTTTTTTTTTTTTTTAATTGTTATTTGGAGACCAGATCTCCCTAAATTGTGGAGATTGACCTTGAATTTTTGATGCTCTAGTCTCAGACTCCTGAGTAGCTGGGTTTACAGGTGGGTGCCACTGCAACAGGCTTCATTGTGATTTAATTAATGAAAACTATGCCACTTTTTATTATGATTTTCTGAGCTTATTACTATTGCTGTGATTGACTTTGGTGCTGGTATACATGAAGACTACACTGTCAAAAAAGAAAAATAGTTCATGTCATTTCCTTACTTCTTTAACATCACCTCCATTTGGGGATCATTTCTTTTTAGTTATATCTTTCTCAAATATCATCTTGTATTGAAATTGAGGAAACAAAGATTATTATGTTTTTCCTCCCTGGTTTCATAAGCAAGAATTAAAATCAAAGGAGATAACAGCACCCTGAAAGTTTATAATTTAAGTCATCAAAATACTTTTGTGTGTTTAACTGATTATTCAACAATTATTTTTATTTATGGTGCTTATTGGCATTTAATAAACTGAATAAGATTATGCTAACCTATAAATTTAAATACCAACATTGAAGAATATTCCTGCAAGAGAATTAAGACTATTCTATACTGCAGTAAACCTGATGAAAGCTAAGCTTCGATGTTTACATTGAGAACTTTTAATTTCTTTGCACTCTTATCTATCAGCCCAATGTTCAATTAGTGAAACATGCATCTTATGCATTGGAATCCACTCATCTCTGTATCACAGAGTTCTTCTCTTTCTCAGGAAGGAGTGTGCATTCTAAATACGGAGGCTCTTTCAGAAATTAGTACAAATTCCTTAAGATTAACTTTAAACATTCTGGAACCACTTCCCTCAAATTAAGACATTTTCTATTGTGCACACAAATTTACCTTAAAGCAGTTCACAAGTTCAAAAGCTAAAGGAACATTTTGCTCACACAGCTCCTAACTCATTTTGAAAAAACCAAGTACCCCTCACGTATTTTTAAATCACCTAAAATTTTTCATCATGAGTGTAAATTATTAAAATACATACAATTTATAACATAGTGTAAATATGACATTGTAAATTAAAACTATTAAGTCATTGTTTTAAATTTTATCAAGGGAAAGCTAAATATCTTAATGATATATATTACATTATCACAACTAAAACAAAACTCATTTTTACCATTCATTTCACGTTTTTTTCTTTTTTAACTTATGTTTTTATTCTCTTTCTTCATTGAAATGTATTCTTATATGTTGTATCGTGCTTAAAAATTGAAAATTATGGGTATCTTTTGATGATTACATATCAGATTATCTATAACTAATATATATAAATTTTATTCTACATACTATTAACAAACAACTGATTAAAATGACACAGATACATTATAAATCGTTACTGATAAATATAAAAAAACTTACTGGGAATGCATCTCTTACTTGAAGCAGATGAGAACAGGTTCTTTTCCCCAATTATTCCACATTTCATGTGGTCAGACAGATACAGGTGTCAGCATCAATTCTTTTGCAATTTTTCATTTTAACAAATGTAAGCATTGAGAAACCTTACATAAGTAAGTAGGAAAGAATAGAATGAGTTTTGGCACTCAGCTGTCACTAAATTTTTAAACTTTCTGAGCTATCTGTCAAAAATCACAAAATTATCTATTAAATGAAAATTAAATGTTATTTTTTGATACTCTATCAGGTGTCTATTCAAATTTGGCTGAAATCCAAAAAATTGAAAACCTACTTAAAGTACAAAAACAAATTTTGTGTCCAATCATTCATTTACTTAATTTCAAAGGAGAAAATTTATCAAAACTTATCATTGATTATTAAATAGTCTGTTACTCTGAAACTGAAATCTTGAAGACATTAACATTTTTCTGGCATTTATTGTATAAGTTATGGAAATAAACTTGTTTATATCCAATAGAATTTTGACATTTCCTACACACTAAAATATGAGTACCTCCCTCATAAAAATCATACCAACAAATGACAATGGCAAGATATATAAAATTTCCATTGCCTTTTAAGGTATAAGCATTCAAAAATATCAAGTAACAGCAAATTGAGAAAAAAAGGAGAAATAATCTCCAGCTCCCAATTCTATCTGGAAAAAGAAGTTGACAAGTTTCTATTCTTTTATTTAGTAAGGCTATACATTATGGTGCGGAAGAGCAAGGAGTTTATAATCAGACATGCTTTTATAACCAGCCTGCTTTAATTGGGCTCAAATTCTTAAGTCTAGAGCCATTTTAGCAAAAGGCTAGGTTTTATTTTGTTTTCAATATTTATTTAGTTGTAGATGAACATACAGTATCTTTATTTATTTTTATGTGGTGCTGAGGATCGAACCCAGTGCCTCACACTTTCTAGGCAAGCACTCTACCACTGAGCTACAGCCCCAGCCCCAAAGCTACGTTTTAAAGTCAGTGGATAAGGTGAAAATAGGTACCAAATTGGGGTACATTGGAAAACAACATATCATCTCTTAATAATTCATAGTAGTTAGTTTTCTTCTTGCCTTATTTCTTCCATCAAATACCAGATAAATTAGTTGGTGTGTGTTTAAGGATCACAGGATACAAAATAAATAAACTCTACCTTCTCATTCAGTATTAGAGAGTTAAAGAGCCAGGTAGAAACTTTTGCATTATTTAAATTGTCATTTTGCTTCATGTCTTCCTCCCTAAAATTGTCTGGGAATCCCTTAAGATTATTGATGTATAACATGACACCAAAGTAAAGATAGACACAATTTCTCATCAGGATAATCAGGAATACAACATCCTTAACAATAGCTTTCAAAGAACTATTGAGGGAATTCAATAAGATTGTGTATATTAAGTACTCAGGAGAATGCCTGTTAAGTAAAGGTACTTAATAAATTACAACTATCTAATTAGTTCATCAAATAATTTTTTCTTCAAATAAACAATGATAGACACAAAATTTTACTTTTTGACTTTGAAGATAGAGGCAAAGTTCTACTTCTATTCCCCAAAACACACAAAGCTAATTCATAAAGCATTAATATGACCACTCTGTGTTTTAGAAGCACGTTTTGATATCTCTGTGCCTCTCCAAAATTCACTCTCTCCCTTCTCTGCCCTGGTCTGTGCTCTAAAAGACTGAACTTGGACTGGATCAAAGAGGTTCCCTGGTTTTCAGTTTGAGTCTGGCCAATAAAAGAGATTGTCAGGAGACAGAAAAGGAGGGAAAATGTGAAATTAGTATTGGTTCCCTGTGTCGCTCTGGGCTCTGTTCCTCTACCAAATGCCTAGGTCTTGTCACCCGCCCTCTTACAGCTAGAACTTTCTCCATTTGGTAGCAATTTCTTTCCCCAGCCAGTGCACGTAACTGCTCCCTTCTGTCACATGGTTTTGGATTGGAGGGGAAGAAGACTGGAAACAGAAAAGGGTTAGAAAGTATTGGCAGATAGGAAATAAAGGTGATCTGACCAAGCAATGGATTATGAATCAGAGAAAACAAGACAGAAATAAGATGCATTTAGACTCTATTCAATATAGGATAGAAACAAAATCATAACTTTGGAATTTGACAAAGAGCAAAGGAGATAAAGGAGGACACCCAAGGTTTTGCTTTAGCAAATAAATTACTGACGCCATTGACAGAGAAAGGAGATAGTATCATAGGACTCTCTTTTTCTCTCCTCCTGGTGTTTACTAGGACTTATTTGGAGATTGACCATTTGCTTCTTTGGTATTTTATTTGGTATTTGCTGGGACCTCATGAGTCTCTTTTATAAGACTGTGAAAATGATTTGAGTATAAGGACTTATTTTTAGTCCTCAGACTTCTTAGAGCACTCTTTTTAAAATTTTAAAAAATTAAACAGTTTTATGTCATGTATATTTGTTATAAATTGAGTCTGGAATGTCCCCCAAAGGCTTATCTGTTGAAGACCTGGTCTCTGTTGTGGTTTGGATAAGAGGTATCCCCCAAAGGTTCCATTTAATGCAGGAATATTCAAAAGTGAAATGATTGATTGTGAGAGCTGTAATCTAATCAGTCCACCCTAGTTTGAATGGACTGGTAGGTGATAACTGTAGGCAGGTGGGGCCTGGCTAGAGGAGGTGGGTCACTGGGTCATGCCTTGGAAAGTTGTTCTTCTTGTGTCTTCCTGACCCTGCAGGGAGCTAAGTAGTTTTCCTCTGCTGGGCCTTTCCCCCATAATGTGCTGTCTCAGTTTGGGCCCAGATAAATGGAGTCGGCCATCTATGGACTGAGACCTCTGAAACCACGAATGCCAAATAAACTTTTTTCTCTTCTTAAAATTAATTAATTAATTAATTAAACTGTTTTATCAAGATAACATTGACATAAAATTGACTGCATTTATGTCAAGGGTACAATGTGAAAATTTTGACTCACAGGCCTGTGTAGCCATTACCATAAACACGATCTTTTAACAGGTCATCGAACAAGACCCCTAACAGCTTCCTGTGGGTCTTTTGTGATTTATCCTTCTCACACACCTTCTCACCCGACACAAGCTCCAGACAACAAGGATCTGCTTTTTGTCACAGTAGGTTAGTTGCTTTTTCTGAAAGTTCATGTTTTATATATTTGTATTTTACAAATAAAAATGTCTAAATTTCTGCAAGTATAATAGGTGTTTTTAATCCCCTTAGCTTCCTTCATTCAACGTAATTATTTTGAGAATTATTCATGTTGAGGTATGTCTTCCTTTTTGGTACTGTGTAGTGTTCCATTATATGAATAAACCATACTTGTTTATACATTCTCCTGTCTGTATATTCACCTCTGGTTGCCTATTGAGGTTATTTTTCCCATTTTCCGAACTATCACAAATAAGTCTGCTATGAACACTAATGTGCACATCTTTCTTTGAGTTTTTCATTAGAGAAACACGTAGAATTTAAATGGTTATATTATATATAGGTGCATGTCTAATTATTGAAGAAACTGCCAAAATGGCTCTCCAAGGTAGTTGTAGCATTTTGAATTCCAGTGGTGTGGAAATTCCAGTTCCTGCACATCCTCACCAACCCTTTATATGGTCCTTCTTTCCAATTGCAGGTATTATAGTGTATGTAGTCCTATCTCCCTCAATATTTATTTTCCAGTTCTGCAACAAATAACGATGTTGGACATCTAGTGTTTATTTTATATCTGGATATCTTTAGTGAAGTATGTCTGTTAAAATCTCTTGCTCATTAAATTGTCTTTGTTTTCTTAAGAATTTTGAAAGTCCATTGAATATTCTGGATACATGTAGTTATCATAAAAATGGTTTTCAGATATTTCTTCCAGTCTGTGGTTTATTTTTTCATTGTCTTACAATGTCTTTCAAGAAGTGAAATATCTTAAATTTTGAGGAAGTTCAATCTATTATTTTTTCTATTTTAGTTATGCTCTGGTTTCTTAGCTGAAAACTCTTTGCCTAAGTTAAGAGCTCAAAAATTTTCCATGCTTCCTTCTAAAAGTTTTATAGTATTAGGGTTTATATTTAACTCAATTATAAATTTGAGTTAAGTTTTGAAATAATATGAAGTAGGATTATATTTGACTTTTTAATTTTTTGCTTGAGGATATCCATTTGCTCTGGGCCCCATTTGTTTAAGAGACTAAATTGCCACTGAGTTGACTATATGCCTTTTTGAGAATCACTTGCTAATATGTATAGATGTACTTCTGAACTCTCATTATGTATTATATATTATTTTTTTCTTATATTGTGTCTATAAGTTTGATGAAAATAATTATAGTTCTACATAAGCTGAATTAAGCCACAAAAATTAACAAATGTTTATACCCCTGAGAATTTAAATATCAAAATATAAGACTTATTAATATCGAACTTTCAAAAAGTCTTTATTACTGGATTTCTTAGGACTATTGAAGTAAACTGACTTTGCATCCCTCAGCATTGAGATTTATTCTAAACAAAAATGAAATGATTCTTCACCTATTAGCCTAAGAACACAATAAATAAATAAAAATATCTTGGTGGTTGCCTAACCATTTAAGTTTTATCTCTGTGTTCAGCATTATATACATCTGGAGTACTATATTCAATAGGAAAAGAATTGTATTCTTTCAATCCAGTTGTAGGAGAACATTATCCAAAAACATAAGCAATGAAAAATGGGAAGTAACAATGAAAAGTGTTTTGACTCAGATTTGCAGTCTTCTGTAAATTTGTGCAGTCCTAAAAATTGAGAGATCGCTTAGAAACTGCTATTGAATTTCAGTATAATTTTGCAGTATACCAGACTTCAATGTCAAGACTCTTGGTTTTTCTGAAGCTTTTGTTTAGATTCCTAACTCCTGCTGTTGCAATAGTTATCTGGGAATTATTCTGTAAAGAATCCTACATCTTGGGAAAGTTACATTTGTTTTAAATATGTATTTTCTTCTGTGTGGTTTTCAGAGTGATTTTCTTCTGAGCCTGGTGGGGAATGAAAACCAGTCATTCCTCTAAGAGGAAGTCTGGAAAAATATCCCACTTAGCTGCGTGGTCACGTGCAGCTTCCTGTTGCATTCCAGGAATTGCTCTTGGGCATAAACAGTCATCTTCCAGGGAGCAGGTCATGGTGCATCTGCCTTGTCCATCACTCTCCACTTGTAGATCCATGAAATATAACACAAAGTCTTCATTTGTTCATTTGCAGACTTTTGTCAAGCTAACTTTGAATAAGCACAAGTTTTAGACAATTGTGATGTCAATAGATTTATTACATTTCACCCAAATAAAGCATGTTTCAAAGGAAAATTTCTACAAACTATTTAAGCTTTCCAGCATCTGCCAACAATAAAGATGATAAATAAGGCCCTGCCTAGAAAAATGCCCATAATGTCTTTTATTCAGAACACAGAATACATAGTTTGAGAAGTTATTGAAAAATGAAGAGCCAGCCTTCTGGATCATACATATATTACATTAGTTATAAGTTAGGATTTTACTCATACAGTTGTAGATTTCTGTCCTCAGTGACTTAGATAGAGATGTGGCCTAAACATGAAGAATTAATATTAAAGTTGATTAAAGGTATAAACATGTTGCCCAATATGGAAGCTACTAACTCTGCTTGACTATGTAAATGTAAATTAAATAAAATTAATAATTCACTTCCTCAGACTCACCAGCTACATTTCCAGTGTTCTAGAGCCACAGACCATGTCTATAATAATAATGGCATAGCTATAGAACATCTCCATCATCAGAGAAAGCTCTATGGGATAGTGAGGGTGTTCAAAGTATAACATATAAAAAAGATTGAAGAAACAAGGATCATTACTCTTAGGAACAAAGGAATGAGTGACTTCTATGGCATATGAAAACTTTATATGCTGTTTATATTGATTTTTCAAAAATATATGCTTCATCTTAGTTTTTGAATTAAAATGACTATAAGTTTTAGCTGTTGTTACATGGTACAGAGGGGAAATACAGATATTGTGAATCAAACCTATAATTTTGTAAATTTATTTTAAGGAAAAGAAAAACAAAACTCATTACTCAGAAGAATATCTTTTATTCAGAATGAGGAAAGAACACAACAAATGGCAACTTTAAAAATACTGACAAATAGCACAAATATTAATAATTTTAAATATGTATTACTTATATTGAACATCATTTTCCCTAATCCTACAACAAAGTTCCTCTGTAATGTTTAGATGATATATAGGAAAGCAAGTCAATCTTTCATTTAGATTGGTCAATTGAATTTTTAATTTGATATTAAGATGCACAAAAATGTGATTTCACACAAATATAAGCTTAGTGTGTGTGTGTGTGTGGTTCAAACTCTATTTTTAAAAAGGTATGTATGTGTTGTATTTATAGAAAATGAAGCTTTTTTTAGTACTCACAAGTTTGTTCTTCACAAACACGAACTTCAATCAGTTCTCCACTGTGTGATTCCTGACAAAAAGGGAAAAAATTATGTATGATGCATTGATGATTGTTTGTGCTGCATGATAAGTGTTCCTGATGAGGTAGAATTTCCATTTTGACTAGGTGTTGTGAGAATTCATTCTCTGCTTATAGTTTTACATGCCTGACAAATAGAAGAATTTTCCACAGATTAGTTTCTGGATCTATACACTTTAACCCCTTATGTGTTCTTTCTTCCCACATAGGTCCAGAAGCAAGTGCCTAGGACAAGCTCCTATCATTTTACAATATGTGGCCCCAAATCTTCATTTCATGACATCAGGTAAGTTACCAGTATGCCATAATTATGGATATTTCTGGATGCAGTTCCTATCATGGGGTAACTAGCAACAACTGTAATACACAAAGAAGTGATTGTAAACCACAAAAATATGTCCATGACACCCAAACTATATGTATCTAACCCTCCACATCCTTTCAGCTGGATCCCCAAAATGCCCATGTCCATTCTACTGTTGTCTAGTACCAAGGGACAACATTGAAATGGTAATAACACAAAGTAAGGACAGTTTGAATGCAATTAAAATATCCTAATTTTGCAAACATTGTGAAAATATAAGCCCACATAACACGGTGTCTGAGTCCCTCCCAAGTCTTGGAAGGAGCTTATGTAGGTAAGGAGGCAAGAAACAGGACTCCATTTAGTTTCATTATAAATCCATCTCTGATATAGGATGGCTTCTTCTCCATAACCAAAAACTTATAACAAATTTAGAATATAAGGATTCCAATTAAATATGAAATAGACTCCCTGACAGCATTGCTGATTTAGTAAGAAGAAGTAAGAAGCTGTTTACTTCTTTTTTTGTTGTTGTTCTTTGCCTTTTGTTTTAAATATATTGTTTTAAATAAGTGCACTTCTAAAGTTTTTATGGCCTAATAATCTACATTTTCATTACATGAGAGCAAGTCAAAATGATATGTCTACATTAAACAATTCTTTATAATATCAGGGAAATAGTACATATTAAAGAAGTAAATTTTAAAGGATACTGAGGGTTACATTAGACATTCATTTTATTTATTCTCAATTATTTTTTCATTTTTTCCCCCTATACTTTGCTAAGAACAGAACAGTTTTCCCTACTCTCTCTCTCTCTGTTGTTGGGACACATTCAGAACGCTAGTGTTACATGGCAATAAAAGCATTTGATCTTCTAAAAAAAATTGCCAGTGTTTTCCAATTGTCTTTTTCTTTCCCAGTTCCATATAATACAAACAAAGCAATTGCCCCAGAAGGATAGTGGGTAGATTCTGAAAAACAGAATTTTCATCTGTAGTCCTCTTTCTCCAGCCTCCTACACTAGCCAAAAGAGAAAGACCACAGAAACCCAGCAACTGTTTCCCCATATCAAGTTTTCTGTCTTGTCATTGTGAATTCATACTTAAATTACATATGTAGAGTATTCTCCCTCTCAACTTTATTCCTCTACCCAACCCCATTCATTTATTTTTATGACCACCATCTCAAAGAGAGTTAGACACATCTGCTCTTTGATAAACTCATATGTGAAAAGCATATAATTTAAAATTTAAGTTTCTGTTAGAACACAACTTTAAGCAGACGCATTTGATCAGAACATATTAAATGTTCTAAAAACTAAGATAAATTTGTTTCTTCATAATTGAAAAATATCGCTGGCTGAGACTAAAATTTTACAAAGTGTGATTTGTAAAGATGATCTTAAAATCACCAAATATTCCCTCAGTAATTGTAAGTATTATTTTATTTCTCTTATAGACTAATATAATTAAAGAAAAGGACATTAAAGCTTCTCTAAATAATAAGAGTACAAATTGATAATTGGTACAAAATATATAAAATACAGAAAAATATATAAAAGATATAATTTATATAACTGCACACAATTATGGAAAATAATCTGTAGGAAAGCGTTTGAGTTACAGTTTGGGGGGTAGGTGGTGTTATGTGAACACAGGAATGAGGGAGAAAAGTAGAAGACATATGTTTATTCTTTATTATTTATCTAAAGTTAGCATGGGAGAAGAGCTAAAGAAAAATTTCAAATAAATGTTGGGGACAAGAAAATGGATGTAGGACTTGAAATCAAGTTAAGCCTTTGATTGTATAGATAAAACAAATCCAATGGGGAAAAGCTTATAGATTACTAAAGGTATGGTAATTTAAGAGCTGTAATCTGGCAGGGTTATCAATATCATCTCACTTATAGAAGGAAGACCAGAGACAAAGAAATCCATTCTATTATTAGAATCCCATATGTTGAAGCATTCTTGAGTTCCAGGGAAAATTTACTTGCCAATAATGAATTTGTTTTCACTTATTATTAATCGTATGAAATAGCATTTTATTTAAGATTTTTTGTGTCTATACATTGCAGAGTTTTCTCTTATGATTATAAGAGAAATATTCTCCCATAATGGCATTAATGATCATTTTATTAATGCTATAACTTACTGAGTGATTTCTATGTGACTAGAACTATGCCAATTATTTTTCCTTCTAATTTTACAGGACATAAATTTAAGCCTACAAGCAGCCACTTGTCTTAGGCTACACAACCAGTGAAGAGAAAGAATCTGAACTCAAGCTGTCTCTTTCGAAAGCTAGAATTCTGACCAATATGCTATGCTGTTGTATGGAATAAATCAAGAACTTTCTCATCTTTACATCAGAAATCACAAAGCCAGAAGGCAGTGGGATGATATACTCAATGTGCTGAAAGAAAAAAAAAGTGTCAACCAAAAATTTTATATCCAGCAAAACAAAATCCAAAGAATAAATTAATGTTCCCTCAAATAAGCAAATCTAAAAGAATTGGTTTCTAGCATGTTGATCAAAAATACAAAAGAAGAGCCCCATTGGCTGAACTGAAAGAATATTAGACAGACTAGAACATGATGAAAGTACACTAGCAGACAAAAGAACACATAGATACAAAAGACAATAAAAATTACATTTGTGTCTATTTTTTTCAATTTGATTTTTCCAAAGATTCCCCCTTCAGAGATTATCAAGAGAATATTATACCCCAGTCTTTTTTTCTCTATACTTTCATCTTAAGGTCTCTGTCTTGAGTGTGGCTATAATAAACTCTAGCCCTTCCCTGGTGGGGAACACCAGAGGATTTGGTTATGGATATTTATAGTGCACCTTTCATGCAATAATTTTATCTCTTTATCTTAGCAGTCAGACTAATTCTTAAGTATCCAACCCATGGCAAGGTCCCCTCTCACAGGAAGCTTTTTTGAACTGGTAGAAACCATTGTGATTCTTGTCTAACCTGCATCAAAGATTCAGGCAAACATAGCCACTCTCTGGAAGAGCCTTGAATGTGAAAAAAAGTTAGGTTTGTGTGTATTATCTAGATGACTTGTAAAGGAAGCAGCACAATAAAACACATTAAATAACAGAATTGCTTTATTACTTACAGGTCAGGAGAGAAAAGAGTTATCAATGAGGAATGATGACAAGGTCTTAGGGGCATCGCACACAACCAGCAGATGGGGAGCTGGACAGAAGTTGGCCTTTATAGTGCTCCAGTGTGTTATCTAAGCAGCTTTCTTACAGGGACTGTTAACTGATACAACTAGCAAGCAGACACAAGTCCAGTGGGGCCATGCTGTGACTGAGGAATGGTCACTACAGTATATCTGTACGGTCCATGCAGGGTGTGGGCATCAGTGTGATGAGCCCAGGAGCTTGTATCTACTTGTCCCATAGGGAGGCAATTACTAGAAGGTTGTTATATGGAACAGATATCTGGATCAGAGCAGGAAACTGAATGACAAACACTGCTTCTGATATGAGGCAGTCATCCCTATTCTTGCAGTGAATGCTGATGCAACATAAAATTACAAGTATTTCTACACTTTTGTTCCTGCAGTGTTCAATATCTTAGTCTGATAAACTGGTCATAAAAGGACACCAAGCCAGATGACTCAAAACAACAGAAACTTATTTGCCCAATTCTCTGGAATTTCTAGAAATTTCTAGATCAAGGTACATGTGGATTTGGTTCCTGGTGAAGGCTTTCTTCCAGATTACAGATGGTCACCTTCTTGCTATGTCCTCACATGGCAGGAAGGGAGAGATACGCTCTGGGGTCTTTTCTTTAAAGGACTCTAACTCTACAGGATCAAGTCTCCAATCCTATGGGATCTCATTTAACTTTAGTTACACCTCAGAGGTCCTACATCCAAATACAGTCACACTAGGGATTAGGATTCACATATGGATATTGGAGGGACCCAAACATTCAGTCCACAACAGACTACACCCTCTACTGGTTCCTCTCCTTCTTGTTTGACTCAGAGAACTTTAGTTCTTCCCTCTTACTTCCTAATATCACCTTCCAAATAATCTATCAATATACAGGTAGACCAAGTTCTGCTTTCAATCTTGCTATCTCCCTGGTCAGGAATTACATTCAGGAATTCCCATAATAGTACTGTTAATAATAGAGAAATAAAAGAAGGAAAGATGGAAGCAAGGAAATGGGAGGGAATCCAAAAGAGAGGGAGTGAGGGAGGGTGAAAAGAAGGAAGGAGAAGGGAAAAAATAATTTATATGTTATTTGACTCACAAATAGAAAAAATAAACTGTGGTATATTCATAACTGAATTAAGTACTGAAGTTAAGATGACATAGGAAGCAAACCAAAGAAGAATGCATATAGTATAATCCAATTTATGTTGAGTTCAAAACAATATGCCATGTTTGTTAAAGGAATTGCTTCACATGTGACAAGACTATTTAAAAAATTAAGGAAATTATAAACATATCATTGAGTGGCTACCTTTCAGGATGAAGAAAGAGGGCTACAAAGTTATTGGAAATGTATTTCTTAAGCTGAATAGTGGATCCACGAGTGTTTGTTTTCACATCATACCTGTATCTTTATAGGATAGACATCACACTTAAGAGTTTTATATGAAGGTATAATATGTTCATTACACATATTAGTTAAAGTAGTTAATTCTTTAAAATGAAAAATAATAGTTTGAAACATTCACAGTATATTTTTAAAATACAGGTTTTTTTAAATGGTTCATTCATTTAAATTTTTTAAAAAGATGCAATGGCAAATTTGTTCTTACCAAACATTTTCAAATTCAAATAGGGGAAATCCTGGGAGAAAAAGCCTTTCCTTCATAGGCAGTGTATATTTCAAAATCTACCAATAGGAAAGCATCTGTCAAGATGAACTTCAGGATGAAATCAGCTTATAATTAGCATGTAGTTGGCTGCCAAATTTTAGTGACCGAAGCTCTAAACCAAGTGGCAACAGATCTAAGGTGCTTTTTTTCTTTTCCTTTCACGTTCCACTTCTGCGAACTGGATCCAAGCCAAGATCTTCAGATGACTCAATTTTTCACTCTATAAGATGAAGACAATACCTGCTGTCTTCCAAATAGAGGTTCTGAGGATTAATTAAAGTATTTGGAGGTCTTTGTAATAAAGATTAAACCCATATGTAAAATTTGTTGTATTTTATAGGTGTGAGTGTGCAAGACCAGTTACCTTGAAAGAGCTTATTCCTAATGAATTAGGCCTGTGGTTTAATGTCTTATGACATCAATATGTGGTTCCACCTTAGTTAGGGATTCATGGTCTTGAATAACTAGACTGTCCACTTGATATGGTTAATTATGAGAGATGATAGCAATTTGTCCTTTAGATATTTGCATGTATTTACCCTTCCTGAGGTATGGCTGAAATTTAAAATATTGGAGCTGGTTCCTAGGAGTGGCATGGGATGGGTCTTACTGCTGGTTTAAAATCTAAAAATCTATGGGGCTGGGGTTGTGGCTCAGTGGCAGAGCGCTTGCCTTGCATATATGAGGCACTGGTTCAATACCACATAAAAATAAGTAAATAAAATAAAGGTAAGTGTCCATCTACAACTAAAATTTTTTTTTAAAAAAAGCTAAGTGTTTCATAGAAGATGGACATGAAAGTTCATCTCAAAAATGTAGTTGATCTGGGGCTAGAGTTGTATCTCAGCGGTAGAGTGCTTGCCTAGCATGTGCAAGTCCCTGGGTTTGATCCTCAGCACCACATAAAAATAAATAAATAAATAAATAAAGGGCATTGTGTCCAACTACATCTAAAAAATAAATGAATATTAAAAAAAGATATACTTGATCTAGTCAAGGTTGCTTTTTTTTCATTAAAAATCATATCATTAACATTACAGTTTATTGATTAAATACTATTTATATATTAGCATTAAAAAGAAAATACGTTTAAACAATTCCTACCTATCCCTTCTCCAAACGTAAATTTCTATTTACTGTTTTATAAAGGTGTTTTCAAGATTTAAAACACTAAAAAATAGCTCTGTGCTCCAAGTAATGAGCCTCAGGGTCATTTCCATTCTGTTTTCAGATTGGCAGCATCTCTGATTATATTTAACATGCTCACTTTTCTTTTCACCCAACTTCACATATTCAATTTTCATTTATTTATTCATTCATTCAACAAATGTTTATTAAATGCCTACTGTTTGGCAGTTTCATTAAGTAAAGAGATTCCAGTAAAATATTGTTCCGGCTTTCAAAGAAATCCATAGTCCAGTAGGTAAGACAAAGATGGAAACATGATTACGATACAGTAACATTTTTTAAAAATCAACACTTTAAAAAATTAAATGCATTTTCGTGGCATTTGCGTATGAATGATTGCATCATATCCCTAGTTAAAACCTCTTCACAGGGCTGGGGTTGTAGCTCATGGTAGAGCACTTGCCTAGCACATGCGAGGCACTGGGTTTGATTCTCAGCACCACATAAAAATAAATAAATTGAATAAAGGTATTGTGTTCATCTACAACTAAAAAATATATTAAAAAAGAAAACTCTTTACTGTTTCTCTTTTTAGGATATACTTAGATTATGTATGCAGGGCTTATCATGAATGTCCCTGTTCACCACTACCAGGATAGTGGCATCCTGCAACACCTGTAGTCAAGTGACTTCATGGCTCAAGCTGTGCTGAGTTTCCCTCATTCTTTGCCTGTGCTGTGGCTTCAGCTGGCATGCCTGTTGGAACCTCCTCTTTTGCTAGATCATTCTTATTCTTCAGGTTTCAGCTTAGGAAATTTCTCTACAAAGCCTCCTCTGTTTCCTTTAAATTTATTTAAATGCTGCACCTCTTTGCCTGTGCATGTGCACACTCCTCATACAGCATTCATCTTTCCCTTTACTTTCTCTGATAGACTATTCAGTCCCAGAAAACAATACTGTATTTAATTTCTTTAACTGAAACACCTATCACAGTGCTTTCCTTCATAGTATCTACTCAATAAACTTTGCTGACCTAAGGCTTTACCAAATTAATACATAATTATACCTGTATAAAAAGGTACATCTGATAGAATACAGTATAAGGAAATAAAAGAGCACATAACTCAAAATGGGGATGGGAGGCAGGCAAAGGGTTGATGCTTTCCTGCAGAAATGGTATTTCCTGAGCCAACATGGAATGTGGTCTAGGAATAAGCCATACACAGTGGAGGAGATAAGAACTGGTGTCTTCCTGCTCAGGGAGCAGCACATATGACGGCATAGAGGCGAGAGCTAGTCTCTCAGGTTAACTGACCAACAACACAGAAAAGCTCACCCACAACCAAAAGTGGAAGATGAGTCATTGCAGGTTTCCCTTTGTCAGGCCTACCATTAGCTCATGACTGAGGGCCTGGGCTAGGTTAGGAGTGTCCCACCTCCCCTTATTCTTTCCTTCCTTCCCAGCCTCCATTTACCTGCCTCTCTGCCTCTCTATCAATCTCTCCTCCCATCCCCATGTTCCTTGCTTATGTTTTTCCTTCCAGTCAAAGCAACAGCTGGTTACTAGCATATTTGGAACTTAAAGATCATCCTGATCTACTCCATTATACAGAAAAGGAACATGAGGCTCAAAACATCCTGACTTTTTCTAACTTATCACCGTCTATCCTACCTGGCAACCTAATGCTCAGTTCACAAAATCTGATTACTCCAATAACTTAAGAAAACGGCAAAGAAAACACACAAAAGAGTAACTTTTCAAAATCCAGAGATGGCTCTGTGATCTTAGGGGTCTGTGGAAAATGAGAGAGCCACTGGAATTCTTGATTCTTATATAGGGGACACACAGGGGAAGGTTCCATGAAACATTCTATCCCCTAAAGGGCCAAGGGGTAGGATTATAAAGGAACAAGTGAGTGTAACTCAACCCCACCGAGTGATGCCTATACCTCATTATCCGAGTGGAGGTAAAGCCCAAGTTATTGTGGGGCACAATAATTGTTCAGTATCTCTTGGTCAGGACTTAAGGGTGTGTATTTTCAGAGTGGCTCCTGACACTTCTTACAGCAATCACTCTAAGTGTTAGAACAAAAAAATAGGACCCTAGTTTTGGTTACTGACAAACTGCTACAACTTTATGCCTATGGAATTTTAAAAAAACTATTGAGGCCCAGGAGAATTGTTTCAAAACATTGCTTTCTCATAGCATGAGAAAATTTTTTTCTCCATGTAGACTATAATATTGACTTCCTGGAGGCTGCAATTATCTGAATGTAAAACACATTATTGTTTGGATAATGTATGTGTAAAGCTTGAATATTTCCTTCTTGTTGAACTATATACTTTTATATCAAGGCACCCATTTATATAACAAAGTCAGAAATTATTACATTAATGTCCAGCAGAGGTATTCATCTTAGGAATTCTGTATTGGATAGGGTGGCCCTGTTTATGTGAACTGAAGATGAATTAGTTTATTTTCTGTCAACTATAATTAAATATCTGAGTCAGGTACTTTACAAAAAACAGAGCTTAGGTTCCAGGGGATGGTGCTAGCATCACCTCAGCTCTGGTGAGCAACTCCTGGTAGATGGCATCATGGAGTGCATGCAAGGAGAGAGAGAACATGCTGAGACAAGCAGTCAGAGGCCAGGGAAGGGCCAGGTTGTTCTTTTAACCCTCTCACAAGAACTAACCAGGATCCCACAAGAACAACACCAATTCTTTCTGAGGGCAGCAACTTCAATGACCTAATCAGGTGGAATCTGGAAGTTTCCATACTAACTTCCAACACCTCCACACTGAGGATCTGGCTCTCAACACAAGAACCCTTGGGGGAACACATCCAAACCATAGCACAGGAGAAAGAAAGAGTAGCAAGTAGAGTTAGCAAGACACTTGAGAAATTACTCCATTCCTGAGCTCATCTTACTTCTTTAGTCAGATTATTAAACCATCAAAATGTTTAATGTGAAGGGATCTTTGGTGGAGACTGAGGCGTGACAAACCTCTCCGCTCAAGTTAGCTTCAATTAGAAGGAACGCATTGCAGCAATCCTACAAATACCTCTCCTATGTCATATCCTCTTCTTTTTATTAACAAAACTTCCCTTTCTTTTCAGGATGAAAACATGCCAGGTCAACAGTGCTGATCAATGGGACACAAATGGTGAACTGAAGAAGATTTTGGTTTCTTAATTTGGTTGCCATCCTAACTCTTCCTTTTCTATTTTCCTACCAGCAGTGTGATCCAGAGCTTGAAAGGGAGCCCATAATCTTGCAGCCAGGAGAATGAAAGCAGCATGCTGAGGTTGAAGGACCAGAAATATGAAGCAACTTGAGGCAGTGATGACATTGTGGAACCAGACCGAGAAAACTACACCCTGAACTGAGCTGTTGCCATTGTATTTCTGTTTCAAACTACTAAAAGCAAGTCTTAACTAATAAATATACACAAACCAAGGAGAGAAGAGAGACAGGAACATGAGGTAGTAAGCTGGAGGAGAATTTTCTGAAACCATGGGGAAGACTTTAGATTCTCACAGACCTTAAACTAGAGAGTTCAAATTATACTCAAAATCTGAGAAAAAAAGAGATTCCACTGTACATCTTGGTGGAATTGTATAGTAAGAATTTTAGTCTCAGTTGGATCTGCATTTATCCTAAAACTTGGGCTTAACTAGGGAGACTATAGGTCTTAGGAAGTAGGAATGATGGGAGTCTATTTACAGGAGAATAGAAGAAACCATCTGGAGAAGCTCATTCTAAAGAGACAAATATAGATGTAAAGGAGATTATTTCAAGAAAAATGGAATTGTTTTCAAGGGAAAACAGTGTTGATGATGATGATGATGATTTATACAGTGTTTTTTTATTATTATTATTTTAAATTGCTGTTTGGACAAATGCCTGAGGTCTTCTGCTTAAGTCCTGGGAAAAGAAGACCATAAAAGGAAAGAATAGAATTAAATGCACATTTCCTAAGTATTCTCATGAGGATATTTAGCAACTAAAATTTCAGAAATTTCTCATCATAACCTGTGATAGAAATCAATGACTAAGGCAATAATCATAGTAGTGACACACACACAAAAAAATGTAAAATCACAGGTATTGTACTGATAACTTCAGTGTCCTCAAATGCCATCAGTGGGTATCCAGATGTTATGCTCTGAGTTTCCCCTGTATGCAACACAGCTATTAGGACACTTTAGTCATAATTCTGAAGATGTCCCTTGTCCCAAGATACCCAACACCAGGTAATTCAAACACTAAGCTAAGTATTACTGTAAAGAGACCCTGCAAATGTAATTAAGATTGTTATCAGCTGATCTTAAGGTATTGTGGGTCCAAGGTAATCACGTGAGATCTTAAAAGTCAAAGAGAAATGTTCAAGGGTAAGGTAGAAGGAATGAGCAGAAGGAGATGTTAGAAAATCAAAGTGGGAGAAAGACCTGACCTGCCCTTTCTGGCTTTTATGATCAAGGGGGCTATAAGCCAGGGCATGTGAGTGATCTTTAGAAGCTGAGAATGGCCCTCACATCCAGCCAGCAAGGAAAAACATCCTGGTTCAACAACCACCTAAAACTGAATATTGCCAACAACCTAAAACAATCTCTAGAGGCTCCAGCAAAGAGAGTAGCTTTCCTAACACCTTGATATTAGTCCAGTGAAGTCCATGTAGGAATCCAAATCCATCAAACTGTGAGGTAATACATTTTATTTTAAGATACTAAATTTGTAGCAATTTGCTATCACAGCAGTAAGAAACAGATATATTATCCTAATTCTTTGTATTTATTTCTCTATATTTCTGTCTCCTCTACTAAACTTCTGTTCTTTGGAGAAAAGAGAATGAATGTCTCAACCATCCTGTTATTTTTGTTCCTTTATTTTGTCTACTCCACCTAGCCAAGACTTGTGCTTTTTTTTCTCCTTTTAGATATAAAATTTCTACTACCTTTTCTTTGAGATATTTACAATTTGTATCCAATTATTTCTGCAAAAATAATAGTTGTATCTGATTTTGCTAATGTCCTTTTTAGAAGGAGAAGTAAAACCTACTCTTATTTGATCTCAAATAATAAGAGTTACATTTAAAATAGGCGTATATGTGTTATGCTCATTTATGGGGCTAAAGCTACTTAATAGAGTTGCATTGGTTGCTTCCAGTTAGTGTCCATTGAGAAGAATTGCAGAGATACTGTTATGCCTTTTTCATACCTTGGGAATTTAAACTTGTTCTGATATCTTTTCACTACCATTTATAATTTTATTGCTTTCACATTTGTAGTTAATTCATGTTCCCAGTAGAAAACACATTTAAAAATCTTTTTGTTTTGAAAACTAAGAAAAAATTATATTAAATCACAAATCTGATCACTGTTGTTTCTTTTCAAAGGAATTTTTAAGGTCAAATAATGAGTCATACGGATAAATAATGAATATGGTATTGATTTTATTTAACTCGTAGTTGATGAAGAAACTGGTAAAATGTTAAAATCCATTCAAAGGAAAATACAAAGAACAGTCACATTTATGGATCAAAACAAATGAAATGAACATTCCAAGAGAGGAGGAAAGTATATTGAACATCCCCATGCCAGAATTTGTTTACATGACTATAGCTAAGGAGTAGTTTGCATTGCTATCATTTACCTACAAGTACTGTTTGTAAGATTGTTCAAAGGTAATGAAAAATGCAGAATCCCCATAGAATTAGAATCATTAGGAAGTGAATATTCTGAACTATGCACTAATTTCCACTCAAACACAAAATTTCACCTACCCTTTTGTGTATCCCATTTTGTAAAGCATTATTGTAGCAATGGGAAAAAAAATGATTTTGAGCAGGATAATAAATTATAGGTCTAACAATACAAGTTCGTCAGAGAGCTATAGGCCAAAGTAGAAAAATTTAGAAATAGTAGGTAGTGATTTAAACTTGAAATAATTTAAGAGATCCTTGCACAAAGTGATAGCAAGTATATCTAGGAATGGAAAATAAACAAGTAAAGATAACTTCACTAAAGGAGATAGCCATGTGTTTCTCATAAATTAAAGAGAAAATGAGAAAGATAAGTCAATGAGTCTGAAAAGTTTAAATCTGAAATCCCAAAAGAAGTGTTTCATATTAATGCTAGTAGAAAAAGGGAAGTTATAGGATACAACAGAGCCTGACTACAGGATGAAGAAATTTTTTTTTTTTTTCATTTTGAGATGATATCCAGACTTCTTAATTGCAGGAGGAATTAGGAGCCTGGATTTATAAGACTGGTTTGTATGACTGCTTAATTCTATGATTCAGTATTAGTAGTCTCATTTGTCTGTCACATAAAAACATATCTTCCAAGTCATCTCTATCAGTAATATTGATTTGATATTTGGTATTTGATTTTTCAATGAGTTCAGAGCCCAGGACAAAAAAAGAAATGAGGCTGATTTGGAATTCTCTATATTAACAAAACACATTCAAAACAATGCTACACTTAAAATTTTTAATTTATTTCATTTTGCATTGTGGGGTGTTGAACCCATAGCCTAACAAATGCAAATTAGGCACTCTACCACTGAGATACATTCCCAGATCAATGCTGAATTTTCAAAATTTGATGTTGATTTGTTATTCTTTAAATTCATAATACTAAATAGTTTCTCACTTTTTCAATTCAAATATAAAGTTGGAGGAGGACATTCTATTGTTAGTTTCTTTCTCTGTTCACCATAAGAATGATTTTTACATTATTTTATACTATTTATTCAATTTTAAGCAGTCAAATTGCAGATTAATGCTTTCAATATAAGCTAATTTAAAATTAGAGAATTTCTATTATACTTATATGAATGACCCCAGATAGAGCACTTAAGCAATCTAAGCCTTGTGGCTGTAATATTTCAACAAGATAATCTGAGTTTTCTTTCATCTCTTCAAGTGTTTGCTGTGATTGATATAGAGAACTAGTTTGCAAACATACAATCATGGGTTATTTTGCATTTTGACTGAAGACCACCTTATACTGTGGCTACATATTACATTCATTCCTATGTATAAGGAAAAAGTAAATATCCTTAATTAATGAAATTTAACTGGTTTCACCATTAAATTTCAGTTAGGTGATGTCTAACTTGAATCACCTACTTAAAAAGCATTAATTAATGTGTGATATTAGAGACTATTATTATAACTACTAGTGTTTTATATATATGAATGATCCAGTTACAGTATTACTTATCAGTTGAGTTCATTAGTACTTCCCAAAATTATACATTGAGAATTGTTACTAATGATTTGCAATTTACATCTTTATATTAAACAGACATCTTGTTGCTATTATTGGGGATATTCAACAAATTTTAAATCCTTGAAATGCTAAGTAATTTAGTTATTAGAAATACAAAATTATTCTATTCTTTTTTATTCTACATTTTAATACTTAGAAAATGAATTTTTTGTTCCAGCATTAACTATTGTACATATTTATTTCTAATATTTTTCTATAATTGTTAACACAATAACATTAACACATTAAATCATTGCTATAAAATATAACTAGTGTTTTCTGATATATGCATACAGGCATATATTTGGTTTTATCTTCTTGATGTTTTACATGTAATTTTTTAGCTTGTTAGGTGGGTAGAATGAAGAAAGGTGCAAAAAATATTCTTTGTGAATATTTTGTTTGTTCTATTTCTTTTCAAATGCATTCAACCTTCATGAACCTCCTTTAAATTAATTTTAGCAAAGAAACTATTATCTAGTAACTATGGTCGTAACCTTATCCACTCCCTTGAGAAACTGAAGGGCAGCCAAGGAATTTTCAGCAGCTTCAGCTTGATATCTAATGCTACTTTCCCTAAAATAGTCAGAACATAAGTCACATACTAATTAAAAGGCTTACAGGTTGGTTCTACATCTCCAGGATAATAAATGTACGTTCAAAGTAAAGCCAGTGAATATATCTTTTACAAAAAGCAAACAAGAATACCATGGTGGTAGACAAGAATAGGGTAGTTATTGATAAAATAAGTTAAGGATTCTTCCTGCCTTTTCTTAAAGGCATCTGATCTCTGCTTCTTCCACCATTCCTGCATCTTGACTGTGACTCTGCATTTTACTGACAGAAGCCTGGATTGAATTTTTGCCCTGTAATCCTTTATTATATTGCCCCTTGCTGTTTGAAAAGTTCATTTTCAGCCCTCAATATTTCTTCTAAATTCTATATGAAAATTCAAATATGTTCCTATTATGTTTTATAATAGATAAAAAGAAGCCAAATAGCGCCTTCAGTACACTGCCTGGAAATCTCCTTAGATTATCATTTCTCCACAATGTTGCAAGCAACCGTGATGCCAATTTTCCACACTTAGTAATAAGGGCCTCCTTTCCTTCAAATTTCTGAAGTATTTTCCTTGCTTTCATGAAGCATTGACAAGCAGCTTTCTTAAATCCTGTCAATCTTTTATCCATTGCTCTGTCACCCAAACTGCTTCATGATTACGGCTTTTTATACCATACCCCACTCTTATTATGAAATGCTTTACCAGTTATCTATAGCTACCTAACAAATGAACTCTGAATACTCACATATCCATGGCTTAAGAACTCAAAGACAAGGCTAGTGTTATGGCTTAGTGGTAGAGTGCTTGCCTAGCATGTGTGAGGCACAAGGAAAAACAAACAAATAAGGGAATTCTGTCCAACTACAAAGAAAGTTTTTAAAAAAGAATTCAGAGACTATGTTGTTTGAGTACATTTTTTTTCCCTTCATAGTGCTTGAAGTCTCAGCTGAAAATACTTGCATGATGAGGGATGACACAAACAGCTAGAAGCGTGAATTATCTGGAGACTTCTTCATGCATATGTCTGGTGCCTGGGATGGAATGACTTGTAGGCTGGGATGCAGTTGGGATATTGATGAAGAAGCTTTGTGTGTCCTCTTCATGTGATTTGGGTTTTTTCACTGCATAGTAGCCTGGGAGAATTTGGAGTTATTCTATGGTAGGTCAGAGTTTTGAAAGCAAGTGTTCTAGCCCAAAGCACAAGCTGCCTGACCTTTTATGACCTCATCTTGGAAATTGCATATCATCACTTCCATCAATCTCTATTGTTCAACAACATAGTCACAGCCCACCCAGATTTAAGTGAAAGGGACATAGACACCACTCCTCCATGCAGAAGTGTCAGATAACCTATGGCCAAGCTTTGAAACAGCCACAGGCATTAAATCTAAACAATTCAAAAGTAAAGCTGAAAGCTGTGTCTCAGCAAAGTAATAGTTTTGTCTGTTTGTTTGTTTGTTTGTTTTCCCAAAATGTAGCAAGTTTCAACTGTGTTCTTCTGGTGAGGTCTTTCAAAGCCTGAACTCAGCACGCTGATCAACTACAGTTAGACATAGTGCATCACTGAGCCACCACCAAGTGACAGAACTGGTGTGACCTCCTGGCGAGATTCATTTGCTCTGGTACTCCCTCAATATGGACAACTCTATGGTTGATAAGTAATTATTGGTTAATTTTCTAAAAGAAAAAAATCTATGATCCTATTTAGTTGCTTTTGAAAAATTCTTTATTTTGCAAGAAGCGAAACTTATCATTTTATTTCAGACAAAAAAAAGTCATGCAAATAATCACTCCCTATTTTTTCCAACTGATGTGCTGCTAATATGAAGCATCTATAATTTCTAAGCTTATCAGTCAAATAACACAGATCTGACCGTTAAACTAGTACACTCTTCACTCTTTAGGCTGCATTGTTGGTTCTTTTTTTTATACTGGCATAATCACACTCCGGAAGAGTTCAAGAGAATTTCTGGTTTACGCTTTAGTTAACACTTTCTGGAGCCTGTCTAGTTGAAGTCTTAAAAGCTGCATGTTATGTACCAAAAAGAAAAAAGAAAAGAAAGCAAGCATTAATCAAGTAAATCTTGCCTAGACTTGTGACGGTCAGGATAGCATTTAACCAAAAATCACAGAAATAATCTCAAGTGAGACTCCAATGATAATATAATGATCATCCATTTAACTCAAATTGGAAATTGTTTCTGCAAAGGGCCAGTTACTAAACACTGTGAGCTTTGCAGGTCATAAGATCTATTGTGCCACAATTATTTAACTCTGTCACAGAAGCACAGTTGCAGCCATACAAAGTAAAAATGGATGTGACTGTGTGCCAATAAAGTTTTATTTACAAAACCCAGGAACGGCCAGATTTAGCCCATGGGCTTTAGTTTGTGGAGCCCTAATTAAAATCAAAATATGCTCCTGGGACCTCAGCATCCGCATCACCTGAAAACTTGTTAGAAATACAAATTCTTAGATCCTACCCCAGGTGCCATGAATCAGCCACTCTGTGCATGAGGTCACAATCAGTGATTTAACAAGTCCTGCACATAGTTCTGAAGTTTGAGCTCTAATGTTAAACAGGCAATGTAGATTGATTTTCATCAACAGATGACAGATTTAGTTGCATAATATTGATTATAAAATATTCAGGAGATTATTATTTCCAATTTTATAGCACTCATATAGCAATTTTATAGCATTATTTTACAAATTAAATGCTGTATCTGTGAATAATGGACTCAGTTTATTCCTTTTGCATCCTCTACTCCAAGCAGCACATAATACCTGTTCAAGAAAGATTTTTTGAACAAAAAATATTTAAAATAAGAAAACATGAAGAAGCATGTATTGACTGATTTTCCTTAGAAGAACAATTTGCCAAGGAAACTGCTCATTGTATTTGCTTTTTATTTCTAAATACTGAGTGAATAAATGAATGATTTAAAAGGGGGTAGGAAAACATGTTAATTTATCTGTGAATCTTAAAATTATATTCTCTATGCTTAAATAATTTAAAAGTAAAAGAAATGGATAACTGTTAGCACTGACAGAGGTTAAAGGAAAAGATCCACATTCTTTCATTTCACTTAAAAATTGATGAATCTTTATCTCAAAAAAGTGAAAACAAAGTACTAGAAAGTAAGAAAGACTTTCAAAAATTTAGAACAACGTTGGGCAAAATTACTAAAGAAAAATTATCTAAATGGCTCCTCAAAAAACTCCTGCTATTCTCAGGCCCACTTCAAATTCTACTCCTCAAAGTGCTTTCCATGGCCCCCAACCTAAGCCCTTAAGAATGCCCAGGGGAAACATAGCTGAATCTACTTTAGAAGAGGTAAACCTAAAACCTCCAATAGATTACATAAATGTCAATTGCAAGTGTTTCTAGAAATCTTGGTCTTTAGACACATTGGTTCCCTAGTGATGTTCCTTTAAAAGCTTCAGAATTTATCTATTTGCTTTTCCTTCCAATTATGTCCACAGGTGGGTTATTAGTATTTAGCACTGTGATGGACACATAATAGAAACTTGACCAATGTTTGTTGAAAGAACATGTGAACTCACTACACACATTCATCAGTAGATTTTCATACATGTATTATAATAGACACTGAATAAAAAATAAATTTATTTATTGGTCTATCTATCCATCTTTAGAACTTTTAGTATATATCTTGTCCTTACAACATTACCCAGAAATTAAAGGCCTGAACTAATTTTACTTAGTGTCCTGAAACAGGCAGCCAAAATGACTCATGAGTAGAATTTTTTTTTTTTTTTTTTTTTTTTTTTTTTTTTAGTACTGAGGATTGAACTCAGGGGCACTTCACCACAGAGCCACATACCCAGCCCTTTTTGTATTTTATTTAGAGACAGGGTCTCTCACTGAGTTGCTTAGGGCTTCACTAAGTTACTGAGACTGGCTTTGAACTTGCAATCCTCCTGCCTCAGTCTCCTAAGCCTCTGGAATTACACACATGTGCCACAGATGCCAGATTTAAGTGATTTTGAGAGAAAAATAATGCAGTGCCTTCAACTTATAAATAGCATTGCATCTTCGGGTATATTTTATCTAATAAACAGTAGAAAACAGTTTTCTTCCACAAGTGTTTTTCAAGCAATGGTTTACAACCTACCAGCAGACCATGAAATCAGGTTAGGGGGTTTTGACCAGTGTTTTTCTTTCAGTGAAAAAGAAAGGAAGACAAAATTTCTGAGTAAAAACCAACTAGCAAGATCATTGTTTTGTGAAATTTTTGTTTCAGTTTTATATAATATATATAAAATATATATGTATTTGTAAAATATGTATTACATATAGATGTATTTTTATATGCTAAAAAATTTAGCACCATGATTTACAGTCAAAAAAATTGCAGTAAACATATGCTTCTTCATGCTTTCTTATTTTAAGTTTAAAATTTGGCTGTATGTGGTTTAACTCCCAATTCTCCTATATAGATTCTTCACAGCTAATTTTTAATATCAGTAATAGAATAAAATGTGTTGATTCTAGAATGGAATTAATCCTACAAGTTGCAGTGGATTTCTGTAGTATTAAAAGACTTACTGACCAATTTTGCACAATTACAATGTTTCACTTCAGCTTTTCTGAATATCAATGTCAGATGTTGACTAATTTAGTGGGGGATTATTTTTTTTTCCTACCATGAGGAACAATGACCCATTGTTTTGGATTCTAAGAAAGTTAACCAATGGCTATATGGCTGGTTTCAATTTCTCTGAAGTAGAGAATTAGTGGGGACAGTGCTTACTAAAATGGCAGTAACATAGCAAAATAATTTCATAAGAATAGATCATGGATAATGTGGGCAATGTATTATAAGTACATGGAGAGAGCAGGTACAAAACTTAGCCATTTTCTTGTTATTTACACATAATATTTGTCATCCTTTCCTTTAATTTTATACTACAAATATCATGCCCATACCAGAGACAAAGATCAGAGTAAAATTAAAATTAGTTGTCAATTTTCTGGGTATTTACAATTAGTAAATTTAATTGGTTTAGAATCCAACAGAAAATAATTTATATATTTTTAAAATTATCTGATAATTTGGATTATACAGAAACATCTTCAAATTTTAGCTACCCAAGGCAAATTTGATTTCAAAATGTTTTCAAGAAATTGGGTAAATAACTTCAACCATCATTAATTTCTATATAAGAATGCAATTAAATTTAATTAGCATTTTTGTATATAACTTACTTATATATGAATAGGATTAGTCTTTTCATAATATAATTTCATAAATAAAAATATGTCTTAGGACGCAATTTTCTTTTACTACAGAATCCAAAGTGATGACAACTGTATATAAATAATACAACATTGTAATACAAAATCTATTATTTTTACTACAAATTGTTTTGTAAGATGACTGTCCCTTCAAACATTAATGTTGTGGGATGTAGGGTAATTAAGAATTTAAAAGGATTACACACTGTTGATATTTGTGGAAATGTTTCAGAATTGCCCTTAATTTGGCATATTCTTCAAGCAGGAATAATATTAAGGCTTAAATCTTTGGCCCAGCACAGTGCATCATTTAACAGAGTTAACTGAATACCTCTTATTTAAATTATGGAACAAAAACATTCACTTATTAATTGAATTTCAATGAACAGAGGGCATAGTTGTTACAACTGATAAGGGCTCTTATGTCCCTGGGGAAAAAAATGTTAGTTTCAATATCTTTGCAACCATCAGTTCTATGTTTAGTTAAGAGTTGTTTTATTAACTATATTCATCAGAAGCAATGATAAATAATTTTAAAAAGTAAAATAGTAAAAAACTAAAATGAAAATGAATAGAAAATAAAGTAGGAAAAAATGAACATTTGATTTTTTAAAAAACTGTCTTAAAATATCATCTTATTTCTAATTCTCCAGGAAAAATTAAAGATAAATGTATTTTATGAATTTCCTTAAAATATTATGTATTAGTTGATCAATTGATTTATTTATCCTTAATCAATGCTTTCAGATATTACATAAAACACACAGATAACACATAATCAAAGTTATCCCAAGGACATTTTTTTAGGAATCCAAAAATAACATTTTAAAAGCAATAAAATAAGATTCACAAACAGAATATTACTTGATTATTCTTTTCAAAGTTTTAGTTATTTAATATAGGAATTCATTTTTATCTAAACTTCATTAAAATAATCTAGGCAAATTAAAATTTTAAAATACAGATTGATTTTTAAAAACTTTTTATTTGGAAATAATTTCAAATTTACAAAACAGTTGCAAAAATAAAATAGTACAAAAAATTCCATATACTATGGTTAACATTTTATCCTATTTGCTTTATAATATGATAGGTGCACACTTGTGTGTATTTGTGTTCTGAAAAATTTGAGAGTAAGTAACATATTTCAAGATTTTGTCCTCATGTATCTCAATGAATAGGATTATTGTTTTACTTATTTACAATTAACTTCAACAATTAACACAGGTTAATTTTACTTTTAGTTAGTCAATCACCATTATCCCAATTTTGTCAAATAACTCAATAATGTCCTCTATAACACTTTCCTCTGCTACTACAAGATTCAGTATGACTTCAAGTACCGCATTTAGGTGTCAAGCTTCTTTCGCCTTCTTTAATCTTGAACATTTCCTTACCTTTTGTCTTTTACAACATCAGCACTTTTGAATTATAGAGTCCACCTTTAAATAGAATGTTTCTCATTTTAGGTTTGTCTAATATTCCTTGTGACTGGATTCAGGTTATGCCTTCCTGGTGAGAATACTGACTTTATATTCTCACAAAATGGCCATCTGCTCCTTGTGAATGAAATTAATTTTGGTCATAGCCTAAGTGTTGTCTAATTTCTCCACTAATTACTATTTTTCCCCCATGTAACTAAGAAACACTCTACAGAGGGACTTTTCAACACCATACAAATACTCTGATCCTTCAGGTTTAGTGTCCATTCATGATTCTTTCCTTATCAGATCTTTACTATGATAGTTGCAAAAGGCCAATTTTCTAACTCTAGCACTCCCTCCACCTTTACCAGTTGATCCTCAGAACCCTGCTATGATCCAAAAGTCTCCCATCTCCTTTGTTCTTGCATTCATTCATTCATTCATTCATTCATCAACTGATTATTAAGGTGCACTCATGCATCCTATTGAGTTTTTTACACTAGTTTATAATGAATTTGGGGGTTCACATTTTCCATATTTGACCAGTAGGAGCCAATCTGTCACCTCTAATCCTGTAACATATGTATTTCCATTTGTTTTTTATTGGCTTGTTTGTTTGTTTTTAGTTCTTTCTTAACTTTGGGCACAAGTTTATGTTTCAGGCACATCTTATTCCTACTCCATCTCCTCCTAGGGATCAGTCATTTTTCCAAGGAGCTCTGATTCCTTCTGGTGAGGAATGCTATTAGAGACCAATATCTGAGCGCTGGAGGTGCTCTCCAAATATATTTGTAATAATTGTCAAAAATTAGCTAAATGCTATCAAACAGTGGAATCCATTTTTTGACTAAATGAGATCTGCCTTATGTAAGTGACACCCAGTTCTATTTTATTATATATTGAGAGTTCATACAGATAATAAAAAAATCATAAAGCATTTCTGATGAAGAAAAAAATCTTTTAAAAGATGTACATACTTACAACATGATGGCACCCTTGGCATAATGGTCTCTGCATTACACAAAGACCATAGGATATTTGCAGATATTCTTTTACACAGTTCAGATCAATCTGAAAGGAAAACTAATTTCTTTGATCAAATGTGAAATTATTGTAACTTTTGACAAGGGAAAAAAATAATTTCATAGATGATACCACAATCTTCTTTAAAATTTGTTTGGAATTCCACCTCTGTTTATCTATACATATAACATGAGTCTCACTTTAATATATTTCACCAAGGCATAATATAAAATCTTTTCAAATCTGAGGTATTTAGTGGATTTGTTATAAATTGTTCTACTTTCTTGGGGCTATGTTCTCTGATCCCCATTCTTATCAGGAGTAGAATATGGTCCCCTGACTTGCTGCATAACAATACTCATTACATTCATACTTTCTTGACTGATGGTTATCTTCTCTGTCAGAGCGAAGGGTACCTGAGTGTAGAGACCACATGTCCCCAGGGCTTTGTTATCTGGTAGGAAGAATCATAACCCAACATGGAACATGTAGATAGCATTATTTAACATCTTCCGTGAATAACTGTATGTCTTATCCCAAATCAGAGGACCACATTAAGATTTTAGTGGAGCAGCTAGGAGACTTAAGAAAGCTTTGTAGGGTACATTAGAAGTTGCTTCAGCTTAATGCTTTATGAGTTTACAATCTTCCATCATTTTGACTGGTGGAAGCTGTGCATTTATTCAAATATTCATCCTTGATCTGGAGTCCTTTCTGCTCACATCAAGGGACTATGATGAATCCATATGAAACACAGGCCTCATCCAACTTGCAACCACTTGCAGTATGTAATAAATAAAGAAAGGAGGATTAGGAAAGATTTAAAGGAGATTTCAATTTTTTAAAAAATCCTGATTAGTAACATACTTTTTTTAAAAAAAATGATTGACTAATAAAATAACCTGGCATTTATGAAGATTTTTCACTCCTTTTGGTAAAATTAGTATAACCCTACTAGAAATGCTATTCACACTCTCAAATATCTCCTTCTCAAATGTTAGCAAGCACTATTTATATTAACTTAGAATTTCTGATTTTCAGCAGCATATCATCTTACCCAATTATTGTTTAAAGAGTGAATTGAATCAGGCAGAACAAGGAATAATGAGTAGAAATTAAACGAAGTCAATGGCAGATCATTATAAAGAAAAACTTTCTGACAATAAGCATTATTAATCTAAAAAAAGTAATATTTTTCCTCTTTCTTCAAAAACTAGGTAAGGTAGGGGAAAAGAAGATAATATTTCAAACATAGTGTGAGTTATTACATGAGATACAAGGGGATATTTATAAAAAGGATAGTTGATTGTTTAAAAGGATGGATATATATAGAGAGAACTTGTACATAATATAATTGAAGAGACTAGGTGGTAATAATAGAATTAACAATAATGACTGTATAATAATACCTACCATATTGTACAGTGATATAGGTACACATACAGTCTTAATTTTTTCAAAATTTATTCTCATAATTATCTAGAAAGGTAGGCATTACTATCCCGTTGTTATAAAGGAAGATACTAAAGCAAGTCAAGAAGGCAATAAGATAATGAATTGAGAGTTAAACACACTATTAAAATTCTCTCAATCAATAATATAGATTAAGTCCATCTAGGAAATGTATAGCTCATACTTTGTATAGCTCATATTTCTATATCAACATTTCCTTACAAATCATACATCAAACTCTAGGTATTCTTCTTAAATTAATTATTTGTTGAACATTTAATTAAGCAAGAGAATTACATCTTCAAAATAGTAATAATAATATTGAAGATTTAAATGGTGTTTACTGTGTACTGAGTGCTATTGTAATGTGTAATTTATGTCAGATTTCAACATTATCCACAGTAAATCTGTATTTAAATATTTAAAATGTGTACATATATCATAATATAGATTCAAAAAGTTGTTATCCCTTTTACTAATGAACTAACCCTAAGTTAAAAATAGAAAGTGAGATAAAAGCAAGACACGTTTCTTAGAGCTTCCTAAAGTACCGTCTTCCCTGTTCATGAAAGTATCTTTAGAGACTGTGCTACCCTTGGGACCTTTTCCATTCCCTTGGGGTTGCTAACAGAGGTTCTTGTTAATCACAGAACTGCCAAATTTTGTGAGACTTTGCCAAATTATTTAGATTTGTTCTCACAATTAGTCTACTTTACAATAAATTCACTTGATTATTATGGATAATTTTATACCCCCTTTCAGATTTAAGATTTGTTAGAGTTCCAGTGCCTTGAAAATCAACCACATCCCTCCTCTCAGGCTCTCACACGGGGACAATACTAAGAATAGACCTGAAGTTGGATGGGTCACATTTTCATAAAGATCTTTTGCCCCCTCCCCAGCACTACTTCAGGTACTAAACCAAACATGTCACTGGGCCAACTCCTCGAGCCAAAGTTAAGGAATCAAGCAGAAGCCACTTTATGTCATGCTTTATGACTTTACAGTCTTCTATCATTTAGACTGGTTCATTACTGGAACTCATAATCTTGGGGCTCAGATTTTCCAGATTTGAACAGTAGGAGCCAATCTGTCTCCTCTATTCCTGTAACAAAATACCCAAAGACCAAAAAATACCCAAGACCAAAAAAAAAAACAAAACAAAAAAACTGTCACTCCCACTTGTATTCTTGGATCTTGATCACTTTAATGCCACTTGTTTTCTGTACTAATTCTTCCCCTTTAATTCATTTTGCAGGAAAGTAGTGAGAGCCTAGTACTATACTAATTATCCAACCCACATATTTCTGAAATCAATACATTCCTTTCCCCATAATTATGTTTATTTGTTGCCTACTTCTAAGTCACACCCCAGCACAAGGTTCTGAGGACTAAAATGAATGGGGACCCTGGAAGTGCAGCTGGCCCCAGTCACTCTCTGTGACTCATCACTCTGAAGCTTAGGCCAATGCCAGCAGAGTGTTCTGGGTCTGACAGCTGAGGATCAGCTTTGCTTCTGCTTCTCTGTGGTCTGGTTGGGCCAAATGCACAGAGCTCCCTGGAACTGAAGCCCCTCCAAGATTTTACTGATTCCTTTTCCAGCTTCTGAAACTCTTTCTTTAAACTTCTTTTTCTAAGTAAGTGTCTGGTCATCAGTGCCCATAGGATGGTAGTAACATTCAGATGAGCATCAAGGGGGCTCAAGCAAATTTGAAATATGTGACTAAAACACTGTACTTCTAAAAGTTAGCCTCTTCATCCAAATTTCTGGAAGTTTTATGTCTTTGAATTCAGATAGTACATTATAAAATCCAAACATCTTTAATTTTTTTTTTACTTTAGTCATCAAATTCCTATTGTAAATTTTTTTGAAGTCTAAATATTTGTTTTTCAAAGGATTTAGTCACAAGAGAAAATTGTTATGATATTCTGAAAAATACACATAAAGTTTCAACTTTGTTTATGTTTATTGGATAATACTTCCACTTGCTCAAGTTACAGAGGTGGAATATTCTATTCCATTTTGGAGTCTCATTTTTTAAAGATAGCATAATAGAAATATTACTTCAGGAATAATACTAGAAATGTTAAAATATCTTCAAAAAGTATTCCTTTTTCTGAAAAACAAGGCAATTAATAAAAGAGGAGTACATACTATTGTTTGACAGACTCCTTAGATTTTTCGTGATTGAAAATCTAAAGATATTATACTATATCAAGAAACTACTATATGATCTATCCATGTTCTTCACTTCATTTCAAGGTTCTAATTATTAGCCTCAGGTAAAAGTGTCTCACAAGTGGACAAGAAAAAGAATAGATTTGAGTAGATGGTGCAGTTTAGTGGTAGAGCACATGCTTGGTGTGCATGAGGCCCTAGTTCAATCCTGAGTACTGCAGCACTAAAAAAGCAGAGGAGAAAGGTTATGAAGAAGGGTTATGTAAAGAAGATAGTACTGTCTGAGCAGACAAACTATGGGAGTATCCATTTTAATTCTACAATATTAAAATAATTCTGCCTTTAATCAAATGTTGAATTTAAACAGTCTGTATATATATTTTTTTATTTGTACACTAAAAATATTCATAGGTCATTTGCTGTATGTTTCTGTGTTCTTCAAATAATAATGAAGACATTTGGCAATTCCTGGTACTGAGAATATAGGAGAATTTTTCCCCTATGGATATTTAAGAGAACATAATAATACAAAAAGCATGCCTCCTTATAGTAAATACAGCTGTTTCTTTTAATCTGCCTCAATGTAAAGCAATGATTACTCAATAAAAAAAAATTTTAAAATACCATAAAAGAGATTCTTTATGGATTAATAGGTTTATAAAACAATAGAATCCACATATAAATTTCTGTTGGTCTGTCTGGTCTAATCCATGGATATAATTCTGAGCATTCTCTCTCTCTCTCTCTCTCTCTCTCTCTCTCTCTCTCTCTCTCTTTGCTTGTTTTTGAAATCAATATGAAGAGAAGGGGGTGGAGAGGAGCAGATAAAACATATCCAAAGAAAACTACTCATAAGCACAATACATCCAATGCCAGTCCAATATTTTCATAAGTCCCAAGATGTAAAATCATGGACTTTGCAGACTATTGCTTTTTCAATTGCATATCCAAATCTATAAGAAATTCATAAAGTCAGTTTAATGGTTTGGAATGGCACCTCCCTCTCCTTGAAAGTAGAGGGAATTTTGTATTTATATATACAGAACAGAAAACATTGTGGTTAAATCCAATTCATATTTATTATAAGAAAAAAGGTGAATAAAATAAAGTTTTATTTGATAAATAAACATCCCTGAAGTTCGGGTAATCCTGACAGAAAGATTTGCTCAAGAGAGATCATATTTATAAAAACTTACAAATTAGATGATTAGGGCAAAATGAAAATATGGAAAGAGAAGGAAAAAAGATGATTTGAAAGATAACTCAAGTAAGAAAATTAAAATATTTTGATAAAGATTAAATTAAATGAAATACAGAAAATAATAAACACAAAAGATAATGACTTCACAAAATAGAATATGGGAAGAAGAAAATTTTCTAAAAGTTACAAACAAATAAAAAGATAAAAAAATTTGAAAGAGTGATAAAATAGAAGACAAGTAATGAAAATCAAAACACATATAATGAATATTAATTGAACAAAAAATATTAAAATCTATAATCTAAGAAAATTTTCTGAGCAATTTGAGAAAAATATTATTTTGTTAATTTAACAAATTTTTTTTTCTAAAATAAGAACCCTTAAAATTAATATTATGAGTTTATATGACATGCCTAGGTAAATTGACCCATCATGGACTACCCTATCTTGCTGGTAAAGCTGTTGGCCTAGTAATTATAAAAACAGAAGACTTTCATCCTTTCAGGCAAAGGAAAAAAAGACCTATCAGTTTGTAAGGAAAGAAAATTACATTATTGTTTGTTTTTTGCACACAAAATATTTTATGTAAAATAGATAAGTATATTTAAAAATCCTCAAGGAAAAAAATAGAAGCCACGGATTTTATCTCTAATTAAATCAGTTTTTAAGTACAAAAGTGAAAGAAAAATTAACACACATATGCAAGAACTCAGGGAAGATTGTTTCCACAGGCCCTTCATGAAAAATTACCTAGACAGCAACTTCAGGTATCCAAAGAAAATGGAGAGACATTAAAGTTAAAAAAAAATAAAATAAAACGGCCAGGGTTGTGGCTCAGTGGTACAGCGCTTGCCTAGCATGTGTGAGGCACTGGGTTCTATCCTTGGTACCACATAAAGATAAACAAACAAAATAAAGGCATTGTGTCCATCTACAATATATTGACCTATCTGTAACTAATTAATGTTTAAAATGGAAATAACATAAATATATGAAGGCCATGTACTCTTACAATATAGGTACAAGCACAACCATCAAAGAATAAAGTAAGAATGAAAAGTGTATAAGAAAAATATATGAATTCATTTGCCTTGGTATTTGTAAAATAGAGTCAGAGAAGAAGAGAAAATATTAGAGTCCAGCAAACATAATAATGAAAAAAAGTTGTCAAAGTTTTGTCTCTGTTTTATATAACTGTCTATTGTATCAATATATAAAAATTACTATTTGTGATGTGTAGTTAAAATAGTAGGAAAGCCATTGTACCTGAGGATCCTGATCCTAGGATTTAAAGCTTTTGTAGAATATTTGCAATGATTGTATTGTGTATATTATAGTGAATTTTCCCAAATAGCTTTTCTTTCAGCTGAAATCTTTACAAGAATAGCAGGGCAATGATACCAAGGCTATTCATCCTCAGAGTTACCTGGAGTTCTATCATATTTCTTTCTTTCTCTCTCTGTCTCTCTCTGTCTCTCTCTCTCTCTCTCCCTATGCATTTGATCCAAGCCAGGGCCCCAGGTACACTAGCTAAGTACTCTGTCGCTGAATATACCCCCAGCCCCTATTTCACCAATTTTAAGTGTTCTATTTTCCTTCACATTTTCATATCTGAAATTAAAGCGTATTTTGCATTTTATGGTATCACAATTATTTCTGGAATTTTTTCTTTCTATATATGTTAAGTAATTAATTTCTGTTTCTTACCATTGTGTTATCTTAGAGTATGAAAATATAACAGTTCTCCTGTTATTTACAAAATGGTCCATTACATGCTTTACAAATTTTAAAGGAGTTGGCCTCTTTTGGTCAAAAGTAAAACAGTTTGTCCACTACAAGAGAATTCAACACTACTTTGTCCAAGAAGCAATTTAAAAATGTAAATAATTACTATTGGAAATACAGAAAAACTGCATATAAAACTATACAGAAAAGTAATTTATCACTTGAATTTTACTTTTTAATTGATTTTCTAACATTTAAGAGCTTAATACCTGTGGTAGCAACATTTGTAATTATGATTGATCAAACTTTTATAAAGTCAATGTTCTATAAAAGAATGTTGGTCCTATAGAAATCAGGTTACAGGGCCAGGGGTGTGGCTCAGTGATAGAGTACTTGCCTAATATGCATATGGCTTCAGTCCCCAGCACTGCAAAGGAAAGAAAAAGAGAAAAAGAAATCTGGCTATAAGCAAATTAGAAATTTGAATAGAACTGAAACAAAATCTGGAGTACTGATATCACTCATATCGTTTGTGCCCACTGATACTATATGAATTCTTTCTCTGATAATAATAAACACAAGGAAACACAATGGCTTATTTTAAGTCAGTAAATATGTTAAAACAAAAATAATACAAGTATTATAACTATTTTGTGTCCATCATAGATCTCTCATGTGATAATGTGTTACTTTATCAGCTAATGTATTAGTCTGGGCTCAACCAGGAGAGAAAAACCATCCAGTAACTTAAGGAGGAAATGTTTAAAATGAAAAGTTATTACGTTATGATAAGGATGTAAAAAGAATGCTAAAGGAACCCTGTGGTTGATGAGAAGTACCTATGGAAGGATGGACTTGGAAGGGGCCTCCCTTCTCAGGGCTGATTGGAGAAGGTATTATTGTAGTCCTCTAGATGGTGGAGAGGTTTTGCTGCATTGCTGGGTCACAGGTAGTAGCTAGAAAAGCTCTTGAGAATAAAAGGAGCAACAGGTAGCAGGAGTGTGTGCAAAGGAAGTAGGGGAGCTGCTATAGGTAAAAAGCCTCCAGTGTCAACATCGCAAGGGCCACAGGAAGATGGTCCTGAGGCCCAGGCCAGGGATCCAGGGTTTCCCAGAGACTACACACTCAGGATGATTGGTCAGTCAGAGCCCCAGTGCATGTCTTCACACATGACCACTACTGACTGACCTCCAAGCAGGAGCAAGAACAGAGAATAGCATACACAGAAGAACCAGGAGAAGTTCCTCTCTCCCTCCTGCAAGGTCCTTCCCACTCTTGTGGGCTAAATTTACATCATGCTCATGAAAAAGAAAAATATTTGAAGATTTTAATCTGGAGTATCAGAACAGGAATTGATGGGTAAATCTAGAACCTAATAAGCTGATAATTTGCAGAGATCAAGTAATGAAACACATCTTTGAAATGTCTGCTTTAGGGAAGGACTTGAAAACCTGAAACTATATGTCAGCAAAAACACTGGGAGGTTGGGGGTGTAGCAGGAGGAGGGGAATGAAAAGGAGATAAAAGGTGTAAAGAAATCAGACTTGTCAGGTACTGTGGCACATGCCTGTAATCCCAGTGGCTCAGGAGGCTGAGGCAGGAGGATCGAGAGTTCAAAGCCAGCCTCAGCAAATGGGAGTTGCTAAGCAACTCAGTGAGAACCTATCAGTAAACAAAATATCAAAAAGGACTGAGAATGTGTATCAGTGCTCAAGTGCCCTGAGTTCAATCTCCAGTACCCTCCCCACTAAAAAAAGAAATTATACTCATGGAGAATATGCTTAGGAACATAGTGTCCAGTTCTTTCTTTGTTAAAAAGAACTCCTAGAGGATTAAGACTTTTATAAAATACTATATATTATATTTTGATCCTGTGGGATTAGCTTAGTAACTTCTATTATAACCAATTTATATATGAGGAGACTGTGCCCAATGAGCATTACCAGACTTACCCAGACTTACCTAGTGAATATCATGGGGTTCAATTTAAATGTTTAGAAATGCATGAGTAGCTAGCACTATGATACATAAATTGGCATTGATCATAAAATTAGAGATTACAACTGTCTCAGGGTCCCGTTACCTGGAACCATGTTGCAAATTGCAAATGAATCTAAGAGCAAATAATCAAGAGTGTGCTCTAGTGGTCTAGCCATCTTTGTTATTCACTGAGACAGCAGCTATTTCTTTCCTGTACAGCTGTTCTAAAGAATCTTCTTCTAGTACTCCCCCATACACATGTGCATGCACATACACCAAAAAATACAAGAGCGCTACTGTGATGCTATCTAGCTGTGAATATTTTTAAGCCTTATAAAAATAACCTGTAGCTAACTTTTTAGATTGAATAATAAAATAAAAACCAAGGTGCTAAGCAACTCAGTGAAACCCTGTCTCTAAATATAAAATACAAAATAGGACTAGGGATGTGACTCAGTGGTCAAGTGCCCCTGAGTTCAGTCCCCGGTGACACACACCCTCTCCCCCCCAACCCCCCACCCCACAATCAAATTGTCCTCTGGGAAAAATAATTTGATAGTACAATTTTTCCTCCTAATTCTTAATGTGGACAGTAGATCATAACCCATCTTTTTTCTAGGAATGGATAGCAAAAATATTTAACCTTAATGGCCATCCATTAGTTTAAAACAATCTTTAGCCATGTCTACCTAGATTTAAAAACTTTTGTTGTTACAACAACAACAAAAAAAACTGTCCTAAAAATATCATATTTTTCTTTACTTGCAACTCCTAATTTTTAAGTGAACCAAATGCAATGATTCACAGTTCTGTTTCCTTTATGTTTACATACAGACACACACAAATAAATGTAAAGCCTAGAAATAAATTCAAAAAGGGGCTTCAACACAATAAATTTTTAAAATTAAAAACACGTTTAAGCTTTTAAATCTTTTTAATTTAAGAACATTTTAAAGTTAAAATCATTTTAAATATACATCAATCACAGGAAGAATTATTAGAGCATACAAAGGTAAAATTTGACAACACTCTAATAAGTAGACTTGCTATGTTTTAATATGCCTGTTATTTTTCCTGACTCGATGAGTTCCTCCCTTATTCAAATAATTTTTAATGCTATATAATTAATCTCAGACACAATCTTATAGCTTTTCAAATTTAAGTCTTCAGTTCTGCTGACTACACACTGCTGTAAGTAGTTAAATTATGCCTAAGGGTGAACATAAAAGAATCATAGTTAAAAAAAAAAAAAGAATCTGTTTCTACCTAAATATCTAGATAATAAAAAGGAATACTCTATTTCATTTGAATAACACAGATGATTTCCTCTACTTTCCAAGTCACTTCAGATATTTGCTACACAAACTATCACCATCCACTATGGGGTTGTTGACTTTTTTGTTTTGGGGTATTTCTGGTACCTCTATTAAACTTTGATTGCCAGAGTTCGTGTGCCCCAGCCTGGGTGTGATACAGATCCTTGCTTTCCTTCTTGGTTCTCTATGAAGCTGTTACATTATTACTAAATACCACCACCAGAGGGTAGGCAGGATAAGGGCAAATCAGTGAAACTGAAAATTACTACTTGAAATTTTAGAACGAAGCGGAGACCAGCGTTGAGTGTCTGAATTGTCAAGTGGACAACAGCAGAAATAATTTCCAAATTTACAAACTGGGAATCTTCCTTATCTGAAGGAGAATGATTAGGATGATGAAGAGAAATGGATGAACAGCCTAGTTTTCAGCTGCTTCCCTTTCCTTCATGGAATTTTTCTTTCAAGTCTGCAAAAATCACAAATCTCAGACTTAAAGCAATTTACAATAATAGCAACATTTAATGAAACCAAACTTGAGTCTCTAAAATTGTTTGGGAAAAAAAAAAAGACTTTTTAAAAGATCTGGGGATCTAAATAAGGAAAGCATTTAGTATGGAATTTTCTTGGAATAATTTTTTTAAATAAGCATTTTTCAGAAAATCGTGCTGTTTAGCACTCAAAGGATGATTTCCTGGGGTGTCTCTGTTAAGCTGCAAATGCCATGTCAGAAAGCGGGATAGAGAGCCATATTACAATACAGACTGCGTGAGTCAAGCAGTAAATGGTGGTATGAAAGTGACTGTCAGTCAAAATCACTTTAAAAAAAAGCCACACATTTAGTTGAACTAAGGTCATTACCACTGAGCAGGAGAAAATGCTCCACCTTTTCACACTGAAAACAAAAGATATTTGAAAATAAAAACTTTGCAAAAATAATATAATGACACAGGCAGGTTTTGTTTGTTTGTTTATTTGTTTGTTTTTTCTAACAATTCTCTGGTCATCATGTACTTTGGTTTCTGCAAATGCTTCTCAACCCATCAAGAGAATTCTGCCTCACTCCTATCTGCAGACCACCTAGATTTTGGGGTAAATAAAATTTTCCTTTATTTATTATTGTTACCTAAATCTCCTTTTTAAAACCTTTTTTTTTTTGTAAATCTTTTACCATTGCAAATTTTGATTTTGCTGAAACAGTGAATAAAATATTTTTTCATAATAAATAAATATGCAGGGTTTTACATGAATTTCATTTTATTTTTTAGATCAAATGTTTATAACTGACACAAAATAGCAGCAAATACTCAATACAGTCCCTCAACTTTTTGTATTACATAAAATTTTCTATGACATCCAGAAGTTTAAAGCTTGTATATTTAGTATCTTAGCTTAAGTCAGATGTGAACCACATTTTAGAAGTAGAATTCGTTTTTTAAAGGCATTTATGTTCTCTGGACTTCAGAATCATTATAAATTCTGAATAAATCTGTTTGAATGATTCTGGACAAGCCAACTTTTCAATTGTTATCCATTTTCATTAACATTACTTGAGAAATTCAGGTAATATCGTTTAAATATGAAAAACCGTTAGGCTTCTAATTTACACACCTAGAGGCACAGTGACATTTTTAGGGAAAATTAGACTTCCTGGTAGATGATGTGGTGGGTCTGCCAACTACTATGTATTTTAAAATCTGTAAGTTGAAAATAATAATTTTAAAATATGTGCTTTGTGGGTCATTGTGAGCGATTTGGACAAAGGAGGACATAGAGATTAATGTATGAAGAGTCAGGTTATTTTAGATAATAAAGAAAACAACTTTTAAAGGCTTTTTCTTCCACAACCTATTGAAAGAAGAGCAGTTAGGTTGAGCTTATGTGTACAACAAGCTTCACCCTTTTCTTGACTATTAAAGCCACTAATTAGCAGCTGTTCAATTCCTTAAAATAGTCAAACTATACATAACTGTGGCTTAGGACAGAGGGCACAAGTAAAAGAAAACAAGTAGCAAATCCATTGTTTCCCTTTTAAAGGACAATTGTTAAATAGGATCATATGCCTTGACTTCTTGTCTTAATATAAGCCTGGGTCCTGCTAGGAAATAGTAAATTCACAAATACTTATCAAACATAAACATATTTTATACCAATGAAAATATTAGTAAAGTATAAAACTGAATAACTAAAATAACATGTATTGTCTGATTCTGTAAAAGTTAATAAATGCCAATTTTTTTTTTTTGATGATTAGTGTAATTTTAGGCAAAATTCTGCTGCAAAATAATTCATGGTGTATTTTAGATGTGTATGAAACATTTGGGGGGAAAATAGTTGAATTGACTAAATATTTTTTCTTAGCTAACAATTAATAATTATTTTAAGCAATTATTGGCTGAATAATTTTTAAAATTATTATATTTGTAGAAATAGATCATATAAATATACATAGCAAAAATGAACAATTTGGATGTATTTAAAACAGAGTATATTTTGTTAATTTCAACTTGGTCATAGAAACTATTTATTTGTAATTTTCTTGTATGTCCTACATTTATTAGAATCCCCTGTTTTTATTAGTTTAAAAATTAGGATCAAAATGCTATATTGCCTAAAATACATTAGAAACCTGAAATTAAAAACATTTGATAAGATGATTAAATCCAAAATTTTAAAAATTAGAATCTTTGTCATATGTGGCAAATAAGTCACTGTTTTCCAAATATTTTAAAAATATTTCACTAGTATCATTTGGAATAATTAAGAAATAAAAGTTGTTAATTGTTGAAAATGTAAAACATTTTCATTTCAAAAAGTACAAACATCAAAAGCAATTTATAGAATTCTAGGAATGTTATTTCAAGAAAATTTTAATTTAGAAAATGTTCAGTAATCTGATAGCATCGAAAGAAAATAATAGATTAACAAAATGATTTTCAAAAAAGTCTGTAGTCAACCCTCAATTTTGTTTTATTACAGTTCTTTTAAAATAAGGACAAAACGTTTTTAGGATGTATTACCATATGTTCAGCATAACATATATTCTCTGAATTTACCCTTCACCTTCTAAACAATTAAGTTTGAAGATGCCTTTAAGAGGAAATAAAGTTTTTTTTTTCTTTCTCAGATCTACTAAGTGTTCCTTCATTTAACCAACATTTTAAATTAATATAAACTATCATACTTACTGTCTGGCTCCCCTTTTCCTATGGGGAAAGATTCTTCTTTCATCCAACTGCATTTATTCAGCAGCAATTCAGGATGTAGATAAATCTACACATGTCTGTGTTGTATTGAAAAGTTTAATTTCAATACACAGCTGTTGGGTGTATAAAATGCTTAAACCAATGCAGAAAAATAATTTGATTTACATGGTAAAGTTTAATATATGCACACTGTATGACCATCATTGTGTATGACCTTATAATCTGGAAAAATTGCTCCACTGGTGTTCTGGGAGACATGTTTATCCAAGTTCATACAATATTGTTCACAATAGCAAAAAAAGTATGTAAATCAAAAGTCCAGTGGCAATGGATAAGATAAGCGAGTCATGACATATTAATATACTGTAATACTTTATGGGATGGAAAATCAATTAACTACATTTATAAGCATCAATGAGAAAGGATTTCAAAAACACATGAAATGAAAAATTAAGTAACAGAGAAATACAATATGATTTAGATTTTTATTTCCCAAACAGGCAAACTAAATAGAATGTTCATGAATACAACCAAACATAGTAAAATAATAAAGAAAAGCAAGGCAGTGATAAACCCCAAATTCAAGGTAGATATTACTTCTGGGGTGAAGGAAAGAAAGGGAAATGAGGGTGTACACTCAGAGGACTCAAGGGTACACTCTCAGGAATTTCAAGGGTGTCTATGAGATTTTTTTTTCCTTGAAATCAGTGACAAGTACACAAGAGTTCCAGGTTTGTTTGTTTGTTTTTCTTTTCATACTGGCAACTGTTTTTTTAATTATTTTATATGTCGCATTTCATCACACAGAAAATGAAATAAGAAATAAATTTAGTCACGTAACGAAATTAACAAACTGATGGTAATTTTCTGATCAGATTCAAAATAATCTATCAAGTAATTTTTTTCTCTTCTCCCAATCACAATCATGTTCAGAGTAAACCTAGAAAGATATTAATTCTAATGAATAAGCAACTGAGTATAAATTTGTCAGAGGTAAATTATAATGCAGTAGTTTTCAGCAAAATGGCGGTGTGATCTTGAAAGAAGAAAGAGGGGAAGGAAGGAAGGAAGGAAGGAAGGAAGGAAGGAAGGAAGGAAGGAAGGGAGGGAGGGAGGGAGGGAGGAAGTCCAAGGCTGACACTGATACTAAGTCAGAATGGTGGTGAAGGAGTTTGAAAAAGGCTGCCTCCCCAGTTTTACATTTTTTTTCTTTCCATTTGAAGATCCCAATCATCACCTTCATCCATACACCTTCAACAAGAACTTACTGAGCACCTACAATGTGTCAGGCACTTTGTCAAATAAAGCAGTGAACAAAAGAAATAAAAAGTCCTAAAATTTCTGAAATTAAAAAAAACCCAAAGTATTAGTCACTTATCTGATAGAATTAGCACCAGTGTTTAGTGTATTAGTGGACATTTATAACTACACATAGGCACCTACAGTTCATTCACCGATCTTTTGATACATTGTACAGTCATGTCCTTTTCTTTGGGTATGAGCCCACTGACAGGAAGCCGAAGATATTCCCATAATGCACTGTGTTCAATTTCACGGTTCATTTTCTTTCAGGTGGAACAAGAGCCAAAGGTTGGCTAAAAGTTATTTAACCCATCATCTTAAAAGACAGTTATCCAAGAGCAGAAATTTTTGGGGGGGAGGGGGGTAGTCGGGTTTTTTTCCTCCTAACCTCAATCTCCCACAACTAATTTAATAGTGATTTTTATCGCTTAACTTTTTCTCATGGAACATCCTAAAATATTCTACTTAGTTTTCCTAAATAACTATTTGCTTTTCAAATTTATCTTGTACCTAAATTATGCCATTAAAATAACAACTACCACTGACATAAATGGGTTTAGAACCTCACATAGTTTGGGGAACTAACCTGGGGACCGGCTGGATGTAACTTAACTATTGGCATCAAAGATGAGCAAACTTACCTATGAGGGAGGATTTTGCTAACTTTAAAAGTTCAGTGTCTTTGTTATCAGTCAGCCTATTTTATGAAACAAATGAAGAAGTTCTTTTAATCAGTTAGGAGGAGACAGGTTGTGAGAATGAATTCTATCAAAACAACAATGATGGGCTGGGGTTGTAGCTCAGTGGTAAAGTTCTTGCCTAGCCTGTGTGAGGCACTGGGTTCAGTCCTCAGCACTGCATAAAAATTTTAAAAAAAAATTAAAATAAAGGCATTGTGTCTGACTACAACTAAAAATTATTTTTAAAAAAATGACAATAACAGCAAAATGTTGTGAGCAAGAGAACAGGAATTCTGGGGAATTCTGTGGAAAGAAAATTTCTATGTAGGTGATAGTATCCCCTGAAAATTCAACTGGTATAGTCTTCAGTCCATACCAATAGGTGCAAAGTTTCTACCAGATTCTTATCCCATAGCTACCACTCACAACGTAAAGAAAATATAACATAGAAAGCAGTTGTTATTAAAGTTAGCAATAAAAATGATGCTGTTTCTAATGAATCCCCAAGGAAGATTAAATGCCTATGGTTAGGTATTGAAAGAAAATTTCTCTCACAACCTATTGGCATTACCCCATTAAAAACTACATTAAAAAATGAAAACATTGATTTTTTTTTAAACCACACTGTGAAAAACAAAACAACAGCCAGAAGCTAAGTTTTGAGTTCCACAACACTCCTATAGAGCCAGCAGTACTGATGCTCTTTGGGGCAGAAGTGTGGATCCCACACAAAGGCTCAGACTCGACACAAGGGATTGCTCCTGAAGCACCAACCAGGAAGGACACAGCCAAAAGGGGCCCGAGTGGGCCCAGGATGAGTGGAAGCAGAAAAGATCTTGGCTGCTCTGTGTCCCACTTTTCCTAGAGATAGGATGTGCAGGAGCAGGTCCCTCCCAGACCCACCTCAAGCAGGACTGGAGGTGATGAACCTCTGTGGACTAGTGCTATGATTTCTATACAGAGAAGTGTCTGAAATTGGTTACATAATAAGAATATAAAATAAGAAACAAAAACTCAGAAATGAATATATTATAATGTTTTAAAAGACCATATAAAAGAGGGGAAAAAAAAAACATAGACGAAGATCCCTTCCTTCTCACATGAGACTGAAATTTGGTAGAACTGGAGGGGACAAATGTTCCTAACGGATGGTGTGGTTCTGCCTCTAGGACTGTATACAGTGGGGACCTGGAGTTTCTGTTGCCTTCTTCAGACTGCCCTCAGTAGGCTGTAACTAGCTACGACATCTCCAACTAAACCACATCTGCCACCAGGTGTGTGCAAGGACTGCCTGGATTGACAGACCCTGATTCCTCCCCTGACTTTTAAAAGTGTTGAGCAAGCAGAGTTATCTTTCCTTTGAAATAAGTTTGAAGCAACTGAGTTTTGAGAATTTCATGACACTCAATGCAACAGCTGGAGACATACTTGTTTTGTAAAATCAAGGCTTGGAGGAAATTTTCAAGACTTGAAATCACTAGTATGCGCAGTCCTAGACATGTGTATTTCATAACCCAGTCTTTTATTTATGTTTCAAATTTTACATTTTATTATTTAATAAAAATAAATACCATTCCTTAAACATGATCATGATTGTCCTTTTGAAATGGGCGTTTTAATTCCATAGAAATAAGAAGACTCTAATCTCAATAAAATCGAAAACACTAAATTTACAAACAAAAAAAAATTCCTTAAATTTACAAAAACCAAAAAACGTACAGAAACTCACTGATGCCATAATTATTTTTCTTGTTTTTGCCCTAACCATGCAAATTCACAAATATGAGGGCAATGAAGGCATATTTTCCTAGATCAGTTTGATAGCTTAATATGTAAACCAAGAGAACTCTTAGAGGTGTGCTTGTATGATCATTGCCCTTGTTCACCATCCAGACTCACTGAAAAAAAAAAATCTCCCTGCATTATCAATTTTCCATTGCTTTAACAAAATACCTGAGGCTGGGGAATGCATAAAGAAATAAGAACTATTTAGTTCATAGTTTTGGAAGCTGAAAATTTAGTATTGACCCCCTTTGCTTGGTCTCTGGTGAGGATCCTCTTGGAGGACAGCATCTTGGCAAGAGTGTTAATAAGAGAAATCACAAGGTGAGATAGAAAGGCAGAGAACAGGCAGGGGCCACTCTTGTTCATCCATAATAACCCTCTTTTTGGAAACTAATGGGTTTCAGGAGAACTAGGACAAACTACGTTAGTCCCTTCGGAGGGCAGTGAACCCAGCGAGTTCACTACCTTGTACTAAGCACCACATCTTAAGGGTTCCACCATCTCCCAACATCACTATAATGAGGACCAAGCTTTCAACACACAAACTCATGAAGTATGTACTTGAATCACATCCAAGCCATAGCACTCCATTTCCCCAGTTCATCGATAGAGGTATATATGCTAATCATGAAACGAATAAAGTCTAACCATTAGGCTATTTTCAGAAAATATATTTATGTGAAATTGTTGGTTAGGGTGCTGTTGCTGTCCCATGCTCCATTAAGGCAGTTTCTAATTTGGGATGCAGAACAGTGTTCACCAAGGTGACATGCCACGTGCATGATGCAAGTGGAAAGGAAAAGAACTTATCTCTAGGATATTTCGATAGCATTCCATGTGATCAATGGAGAAAGCTGATAAAGATCTGTTCATATAGTAAACTCATCTCTGTGGTAGGAATGCATATAATATTCTTTTTGAGATTTCCTTGCACATGCTGACTTCATAAACTGATTTATTAGTGTTAGTAGGGTTTGATGGATCAGACATGCCTAGGTTTGTTTCCTGATTCAGCCACTGGATTGTGCAAAGATTCAGAATAAATTCTGTTGCTTCTCTGAGCTTCATTTTTGTCTTTTTCAAAACAATGGTGGTAATCTTTATTTTACTAACTCATCATGAGAATTAAAACTTCTAAGTGTTATATGAAAGAATATTTTTAAATTAATTTTTTTAGTTGTTGATACAACTTTATTTTCATTTATTTATATGTGGTGCTGAGAATCAAACCCAGTGCCTCACACATGCCAGGCAAGCGTTCTACCACTGAGCTACACCCCCAGCCCCATGAAAGGATATTTTTTTAACATAATTACATGGGAGAGAATATCTATACACATGTACACAATGAGTTAAACATGAAAAAAAGCTATGAATTGGAAGTATTAGCAAAGTTGAAGCTATGTACTCTGCCTGCACATGATAATTGTACATCTGGGTTGGGAGTGCAGAAAAATCTTAGGAGATAAGCTCTCTTATCCCTGCCTGAGTACAAGAATTGGGTTCCACAGACTTCTTTGGCTTGAGACTCTGCAACAATTACAGGTCAGAAAGATGAAAGCTCAGATATGTAGGTATACTTGTGGGCCCATAGACTTTAAAATTGAGTTGAACTCCTGACTTTTCTTTATGTTTAAAGGGAAAGAATAAGGAAAAGAGGAGTCTCATTATCCCTTTTACATCAGAATGCCTGTTCCAGAAGTTGTGGCCAAATAGTTTTTCTCAGACTTCACCACATCAGTCTGCAATGAGCTGGTCACAGAGGGGAGGTCCTGGGAAGTAGTCAGAGGCAACAATGCTCACTAAGCACTACAGGGGGTTTCTATGACCTTGAGGGTCTAAACATGGAGGCAGACCAAGAAGAGCATGTGACTTAACAGCAGTCAGAACAAATATATCCTTCACTAGAGAAGAGGATAGGAGCTCAGACTGTAGGCAGACTGTCAAATGAAAATCTTGGCTCCACCCCTAACCAACTGTGTGACATCAGGGAAATGAGTCAACCTCTCTGTGCTGCAGTTCCATTACCTTTTAAAATGAGAATCATATCTTCAAAGAGAGATTCAGAATATCCAAAATTTCTTTTTGCCCATTAAAGACATTTTAAAACTGTTTCTATCACCTTAATTTTTTAAATGTCAATTTTAACACAAAAAACATAAAATGAACATACTTTAGAATAAATATCAGTTCTTAATCTTGATTACATTTGGATTTTAAAATAATAAATTGTCCTTATTTTTTTGTTTATATTGTGGGTTAGGGGACATTATTAGTTCAGAGACCAGTGCGGGAGACACTGCTGTAGACCTCACTACTCATGAGACAGTTTAACCACATACAACACCACGTCTCCTGAACCTTCCTACCTTTGTCCCTTCAAATTGAGATACACCAAGTCTTACAAACTGACCTTGATTTTAGGTAATGATAAAAGGGATCTGTCTTCTGCTTTACAAACCCAAGTTATTCTAACTAGTTAGAGGTCTCAAATATGGCCAAAAACTTTACTAAATGCTAAGATAATCAGTGTTTAATACTGCATGATTGAAATTAGGCTTCCCAAGAATTGTGACATGAAAATTAACAAACTTCATGCAAATAGTGTGTATTAATATCAAAACAATGCAAAATGGCAAACTTTTATTCAAATTAGGTTAACATTACAGTATATTAAAATAAAACACATACACATATGCATTTTATTCTGCAATTTTAAAAAAATATTTAATTTTTAGTTGTACACAATACCTTTATTTTGTTTATTTACTTTTATGTAGTGTGGAGGATCGAACCCAGGGTCTCACACATGCTAGGTGAGTGCTCTGCCACTGAGCCACAACCCTAACCCTCTGCAATATTTTTGATGTAAGACCAAGACTGTTTTTCAAGTATAGTTTCACTGATTAGAATTTTATTGCAGTTCATATCCTTCACAGAGATGCCAGACTTCAAAGCATCCTCTGAGATTTCTAATATTTAGCTTCTCTAAAAGGAAAATAAAAACATAAACGATTAGCAAAATAATATGAAAATTTTGTGGATTTGGGATTTGTTTTCTGCATAAATTTTTCGTCTTTCACACACATCTAATTTAACAATATTACTTCTAAAATTATATTGCTTGTAAGGAGTCTTTCCAAAGAACTCAATCTACTTTTCCTAAATACAACACCTTTTTTCTTTCAAGTCTTATTTTACCAGTTCATGCAACATTTAATGCAATTACATGATTACAGTAACAACTGGCAATAACAACCAGTTTGGAAACAAATGCAACTGACATTTGTCAAGACCCCCAACACTGCCTGGTGGAAGTAGAAACATGGAGTACAGTGGAAGGAAGCTTCCTAGTTCTAGTAAACATTCTGGCCTTGGGTTAGTATGTTTTGTAAGGGAAAGAGAAGGCTTTGGTTCATCTAGTGAGTATAAGAAAACATACATTTGGTCTAGTTTCTCATTTAATTTCATGAACTATTAAAAATGCTAATCATAAGTCAGATACTAACATTTTTAGCATTGTCATGTTAAATAACAATGAAAATTGTAATAGTGACATGCACAAACCACAAAACTTAAAAAAAGTTAGAACTGGAGTGTTTTGGCTTTAAAAAAAAAAAGACTCTAGGTGTGAGGTAGCAATATTTTATCTACTCTGCTCTTTCCTGAGATTTTTAGTTGGTAATAGATAAACTATAATATAGACAAGTTTTGTTTCCTTTGTTTTGCTATCTACAGGTCTTCTTTCAGAAACTCATTGTTTTTATCCCCCTTTTTTCTTACTGCTTCTTTCGATCCTCTAGTAAATATGGTAAGCTGCTTCCTAGTTGGTCAAGTGCTTTTAATTCTTGGTCTCCAAAATTCTACCCCCTCAAAATTCTCCCATATCAGAAGTTTCCTTCTCCGTGTTTCAGTCCTTCAGATTCTGTTTTTTGTAAGTTAAAGTACTTAAACAGGTAAATTTAACACGAATATCTTATTGTAGCTAACACACAAATGTGTAGCAAAGGCTCATAAGTTACTGTGTTACCCCACTAACTGTGAAGTTTAACAGAAATTTTTTGGAGGTAATCCCTCACTAAAAAGGTATGATTAATAGTAGGAAGTTTAACTGATCCTTTGGGAGACTTAGGGATTGGAAGAGAATTTTCAATGACTATATTTTTAAGCCCTCTTTAAAAATTAATACTATAGAAGTCCCTTAATTGTTCTAACCATTAAGGCTAGCTCTTAACTTCTTGTATCAAAGACAAACACAAAGTTATCTCTTCCAAAGAAACAGGGCAAATTCACAAGCTGCATGTGAAACTCAAAACTACCTTTATTTTATTTTGATCCAGAATGTCAGTTTCACTCTGTGTGTATGTGTATGTGTGTGGGCATGCGCCTGTGTGTATGTATATTTTTGGCCTGCTTGTTAAAGTATACATTTCCGAAGGAAAAGAAGCAAGCTATATTAATTTCTAGAGGAGTGCTTATTTCATTTTAGATCCTGCCAAAGGGATTATTCTTAATAGAACAGACTCACAACTTTATTAACAGGCATCTAGGTGGCCATAATCCACAAGCCACTGGCACCGTGATTCTCCCCAAACTTAGAGTTGATCTGAAATCCTTCTTTTCTCCACCTCTTCCCCAAGCTCCATAAATCAGGGAAAGGAAACATTTATTCTCAGTCCATGCCAGTTTACAGCAAGTACAATCAAGTGTTTGTTATGTTGGAGATAAAGTCTAGGTAAAAATGGAGAAGAGTACATATGGCATCCAGTTCATTCAATAATTTTCAAGCATTTTTGAAGCTTTGTTTTCTTCCTTTGGTTTTCAAGTTCTATATGCTCCATTTTAAATCTAAGGCCAAAAAAATGATTCTACAAATTCTGATTGAGACAATATCATTTTTATAAGTGCATCATCACCATTTTTTAAAGTAGGTTATTTTTCAAAAGCTCTTTTCACTGTTCAGTTATTTTTAGAATCACCACACATCCTTACCTATCTAAAAATAGAATCATTTAAAAATATCTGCTATTTGTCTTCATCCATTAGGGATGTATAAACAAGAATATCCAAAAATATGTGTGTGTGTATATATACAGGCTTTCTGGATCAAAGTGGCTTATTTATTTTTATTTATTTAATTTATTATATTTTTTGTAGTTGGAGATGGATAGCATGCCTTATTTTATTTGCTTGTTTTTTTATGCGGTGCTAAGGATCGAACTCAGTGCTTCACCCATGCTAGGCAAGCGCTCTGCCACTGAGCCACAGCCACAGCCCTCAAAGTGTTTTTTTTTGCGGGGGAGGGAGTTTTGTTTTTTTAAGTTCTAGATGTGACTCCTAAATTCACCCCACTTTTTTAGTAGATAGTTTTGTGGTATATCTTCCATGCAAGGAATTAAGATTCAGTCTTAAAAATTGGCTTCTACCAAAGTAGACTTCTGAACTGTCTTGCTTTCTATAGTTTTGACAGCTTAGATGAAGATTATATGCTTCCTTCCATGTAAACCACTAAAGATAATTATAAAAGTGACATTTTTTAAAGTCTCTTTTAAAATGTATCGACACCGGTTGATGGCCTGCATGTAAGCAAGGTTTTCAAAGATAGTTGACTACAGACACAGTTCATTTTAGAAGACTATTAAAAGCTTCTGGTTGGTAAAAGTGCTATATATCTAAAAATACTTAATTAGAGAGTCCACAAACACCAAGAGGCATAAAGAGCTCCATTGATCCAGATTGTTGGATCCTACCCTCATAGCTGCTTGTTTCACTGCATAAAGATTACCCTTGGAAAACCAGAGAATCCCAGCCCATAAGAACAACACAGTATGCAATTATGACGATCAACTGAGGTGTTTGCATTTTTTGTGAAGCTAATAATAATGAATTAACATCTCCTAGAATGAGGTTAGAATCTGAGAAATAGTAGGGTTCTCTTTTTTTCATGCACATATCTACACCACTCAGAATAAATTAACTTTAAGAAGGTTTAACTCAACCTTAAAACTTATTCTCTGTTGTTTTTCTCTTGGTGCATTTATCTGGTTCCCATTTGGCAGAGAGGGGAGTCTCTAGGGGAGACTGGCTAGAAATGACTGTGAGCGAAACAAAATTGAAATTAAGAAAAAGGTCGATCAAGGAACTAGAATCTTTATGTTGTGAAGAATCTTTAAAAAAAAAAAAAAGTGGCTGCCCCTGTAAACCTTATATTTAAACTGAGAGGCAGAAAATAAACAATAGACATGATTAGAAAGGAAGTTGAATAGAAAGTTTTAAGATAAGTGCTAAATAGTAGAGCATAGAAAATGTTGGGGAAGATTTGCAGTTTCAAATGCATTCTATAAAGAACACAGAAAACAGCATTTGGCTCCAGATTTGGGGCTGGAGGGATGTCCTGGTAAAAGAGTGTTTAGAGATATATGGATGAGACTTCTCTAAATAATTGAGGAAAGAAGTTAGTGTTCCCTTCCTTTTCCTGTTTCCCCTCGCCCATCCATGAGCCAGGGCTGGCAACTCTCTTAACCTCAGTTCTCTGTCCAAACAACACTGAATGATACAGGCAGATTGGAGAAGATTACTTTCTGTATATTTATTTTAGAAATGTATAGACACATACAAAGAAACCCTGTGCCCAGCATCTTCTCGCTGCAAGACATTGTGCTGTCTGTTTTCCTATACAATACCAGCACACACGTCCATTCCATGGATATTTCTCCTTGAAAACAAGCTGTCTGTGTTATACATTTCTGTATCCACTCAAGAATTATTTGTTGAATGAATAAATGAATGAATTCCTTTATTGAACTATTGGATTTGACAGAAGGAAAAACAAAACAAAGCGAAACTGGTTCTATCATGCTCCAAAGGAGGATAAGAACAAATTCAATTTAGAGCAAACGTACCCATTTAGAGGTGATTTCAAAGTTAAGTTGTCATTCCTGTAAATCTTAATGGGAAAAGAAGACTTTGAAATAAAATAATTTTTTCCTTCCCTTTGTACTAACTGCATAATTAGGATCAAATGAATTGTTCATTTTACTTCATAAACACAATTTGCTCAGTTCTGCATCTTCTACATGTATGCATACATATGTATGGGTATGTAGATATGAGTCTATGTAGGGCAGTATTTAAGTACTTTTGTAGAAAAATAAACCATTTTATGGTGAAAACACTACAATAATAATTTACTCAGAAAACAGGATATTTGGAACTGTGGTTCAGTATGTATAACTATATTATGTAATATTTTTCAACAATAAAGAAGAATCTAAATGTTGAAAAATAATCTTACATGTTATATTTTAACTTTAATAGTTAATAGTTAATAGTTAATATTTATTAAGCCCTGCATGGCCTTCATGACCCTCAGCCATTTTACTTACATCATCTCATTTAATTCTCAAAACAATAGATGTTCTAATTCTAAAGATGAAGAAATTGGGTAGTTAGAAGGTTGATCCTGATTATAAACTAGATGTAAAAGGTCTGGGACCACCCTCCAGTCTCTAAGGCTTTGAATTACATTCTTTAAACTAGTATAAGTTATTTCTATTTTAATAAGTAGCTTTGGAAATGCCAAGTGTTTTATGGACCATCTGAAAATATTTTGAGATACAGGAGACTTTAAGAGAAGTTAAGAAATATCACTTAATCTATGCTATAGTCTCAATTTTCTATTGTCTAGATTAAATGGCAACATGAGAATAATTATTAGCTTTTGTTTCTTCTAGCAATCAGAACAATAATGACTTTGTTATTTATTGAATCGCTTTGGAACTAAAGAAAGTGAGACACATTTTAAACTGGTAAATTTTTATTACATCTTTGAAGACTCACCAAAAGAGTTTAGGTGTCTTGAAAATGTTAACATTTTAATTATTGTATTTTTATTTAAAACATTCATGCCAATTTCTAGTGACCAATAATCCCTTATCAAATTAGTAATACTCTTTTAAATTGGCATTTTTTAAAAAAATTGGTTATTTTCAGTTATAGATGAGAGTAGAATCCTTTTTGACATAATTATAAAAGCATGGAATATATCTTTTTCTATCTAATTCAGTCCCCAGTACCTCTCCTTTGGCAGTTTTTTGTTTTGTTTTCTTTTGTTTCCATACCAGAGATTGAACCCAAGGGCACTTAACCACAGAGCCACATCTCCAGCCCTTTTTACTTTTTTTTTTTTTTTTTTTTTAATTTTAAGACAGCTTCTCCCTACATTGCTTAGGGCCTCTCTTAGTTGCAGAGGCTGGCCTCAAACTTGCAATCCTCCTACCTCCGCCTTCTGAGTCACTGGGATTACAGGCATGTGCCACCGTTCCTGGCTTGTTTGCCAAATTTTAGGTTACAAAAACACACAATATTCCTAAATAAAAATGAAAATGAAATGTATAGGAGATATTTTAATTCTTTAAATCTCTGAATGTAGTTTAGCTGATATTGTTTTAATGTCTTCTGAAACATTAAATATGGTAGTACACCTATGAAGTATTAATAAAGTGTAACGTGTAGTCTTGTCTGCAGAGAGTGAATGGAACTAGGGAGGAGCCTGTTTCTAGAGCCAGGTAAGAGGATAAACATAGGGAGCTCTGTAAAAGGTGGCCTCTGATGCTTTATCTTAGAATCTATATGTTCTTGGTTTCTTATCACTCTTACAGTCTCAGCTTTCTTGCCTCCTCTACCTTCTTGGTTCAGCACTGCCAATGGTTAGATACCATCTGCAAAGGAAATATTTAAGAAATTTCTAATTGGACAGAATTTAGTCAAGGATCATAGTATAATCTACTACAGTCTCTTAAAGGTCTTTCAGAGTTCTGGTCAAGTCTGATATAAATATCCATTTCTATTCCACATCTATTTTGGGTTTAAGTCAGGATTATGTGATACTCTGTACAGCTCCCTAGAAATCTGACTAATCAACCTATATCTAGTCCATGTCTGAATTCTTCCACTTGCAAAAAAGTAACTGATGTTAGAAAGACTCAGATGACTCATGTTCAATGGAGAAAGGCAGTTTCCAATGCTCTTCAAGGCAGATCTTTACCTGGGAGTCAGTGACGCTTTGGGAATCATGGAGCCATCCCAGATAGAGCATGCTTTCCTAATATTCACTCATGACACCAACAAGTGATTCTGCACTTCACCTCTGCTTCTGCTTCTCTGATCCTGAATCAGTTGATTAACCATTTTCTGCCTCATTGCCATTGTGATTACACCCCCTATCCCTAGCCATTATCAATATTTTACTCCTTGATTCCAACTCACTTCCGATTTCATAGCTCAGAAGCCTGACAACATCGACAGATTCAAGTATTAGTATCTCCATCATCTCTTCATCCTGGAACCTTCTGATCTATAATCTCCCACTTTTTATAATACACTAGATGAGTGTAAATAAAACCAAAGATAGTCTGTGTCCCTTTTCAGATGGGATACAAAACTTATTTATTAAATATGTCTCAAAAGATACATTAATAATATGGGGATTATATTCATTATTCTGCAGATAGAATTTTCATGTTCATTGATTAATTTAACAATTTTTGAGCAATATTCTGTGGCAATTATTTTAGATGAACACATTTGACTTTAAAAACAGAGCTAATTTGTTTCACTAATATTTGGCACTAAGCTATCTTAAACACTAAATATTGAAAAAACCAGCCACAATAGCTAATGTCATATGGGGATCTGAACAATGCAGTATACCTGGATAATGTAAGATGCAGTCATCTCTTAAACATTTTATGTTGAAAAAGAGGATTCTCTTGGCTAACGTTAGAGTTGAGACTTTCTTAATATTTGATATCATAAAAGCTAGCTCTTTAATAGTTTCTTAAATCATACCTGATACTGATTTGTCCATTTTATCCATGGCTCTATAATTGCTATGAGTTCATTCACTTATAACCACTTAGAGAACAAACACCAATAGACTATATGCAAGTGAGTAACCACACTGACCTTGTATGTGTCTCATTAATCCCTGTTTTCTCTTTCCCTTGGGTTCTTTTTTTGGGGGGAGGGGGAACGGTTACAGGGGATTGAACTCAGGGGCACTCAACCACTGAGCTACATCCCTAACCCTATTTTGTATTTATTTATTTTTTTAATTAGAGACAGGGTCTCATTGAATTGCTTAGCGCCTGACTAAATTGCTGAGGCTGGCTTTGAACACTGGATCCTCCTGCCTCCACCTTCGGAGCCACTGGGATTACAGGGGAGCGCCACCATGCCCAGCCCCCGCCTTTGGTTCTTAAACTGATCCCTTTCTCTTGGTTGCTGTTGTTTGTTATTCCTTTCAGTATTATTTTTTTGAGGTGTGAGAGATAAAAATATTTGAGATATAACCATCGTGCACAAAGTACAACAGTCATAAGTGTCTACTGATGCCCTTTTTTTTTCAATAGCCCTGTAGTCACCCATCATCAGATCCAAATACAGATCATTTCCAGTATTCACCTTCCTAGGCCTTTTTTCATACCCTATTCCTCTCCTTTGGACTCTATCTTCCTCCTTGTTTCAGCTTTCCTCATCCTTTCCTATCTTGACATGGCTTAATACTTTCTTGAATTTGTTTTACTTATAGCCCTTATTCCCACCAGAAAAGGAGCACAAATGATTTTCTCTAAATATTTTGTAAGCAAAAGTTAACATTGAGCACTTCTAAGTTTATATAGCTAAATCTAATATCAATTGCTTTTAAATTCATTCACACATAATTTTGGAAAATGTCTATAAATCAATGTGTCAGCCATAGCTGATCTTCCTACCAAAACAATATCATCGTATGTACATTCTCAGACAACAAATAAAATAGCTCACATTCTTAAGGACAATTTCTGAGGCTTGGGTGGACACTGACTTCTCTTTGGACAATTACAGTGCAGACTTCCCACTCACTTTTCATAATGTTAATCAGCCTTTACACTTTTATCTTTTCAGACATAAAAATGATATCATTTATTCCACTTCAGTTTGGGATTTATTTGGCCAAACTTCTGTAGTATACTTGTTTGTTTTGAACATTGATATGTGAGAAAAATAACCTGCCATGTTGGAATTTACTGCTTACATGGGAAAAGGCTTAATTAACTGGTATGTAGGAGAACCAGAGAACAGTTTGCAGGAGTGCCATCAGAAAGGCCAATTATTAAAGACACTAACTTCAATAACATATTACATAAAATAAAATTTTCACCACCTTGATATATATAGAAAGTATTAGGATGGACTGTTAGGATGGAAATTATTTACTTAAGTATACTTTTGTAAACAGTATAACAAATGTGAAACTTTATTATTTTGGCCAATCTTAAAGAGAAAATTACATCATCAATTTCTTCATTTGTTCCTAGAACTACTATCTAATAGAATTAACCTAGATAATAGGCTGAATCAATTTGATTCCTTTGATATATAGTTAAATCCTATATTTGAAAACAAATATATAAACAAAATCTAAGAAGCTTTTAAAGAATTTAATGAAATTAGTTAAAAGTAATAGCATTTGTTAGTATCTCCTACTCTAGACCCTTCTTGTTGTCTATCTTGTTATTTTTAAAATGTTACAGATAACCCAGATGATCTCTGATTCTAAGTAGTGATAGAAGAAAAAAATTCAACATGTCCTATCTAAATAAGCACACTTCAGAGATTTTTTTTTTCAAACACAACACAATTTATGTGAGGAATAATCTTCTATCATTAAGAGAATTTCTTAAATTTTGCAAGAACAGATAGCAAAGATATAAAACAGCAGTTTAAAGTTTACAGTATGCCTCATAACACAAGGGTGCTACAGTTGACATTAAGCCTTTAAAAATTATTTCTGAAGGTTTTGTCTTTTTTAAAAAAAAATCCTTATTCCTATAAATACTGACGAGGGGTCCAGTATATCCTAGGCCACTGTTTCACTATTTTTCTGTGTCTGTTAGAAAGAAACATATGCCATGTGGATGAACACAGGCACAAGCACCTATCAGGATTAACCAGCTAAGCATGATGACTAGTCAAATATTTTTATCTATTGCAACAACTGAGTACCAGACTTGACAGCTTGATTTCACACAAGCATGACCTGGGAATTTTTAAAAAGTGATTTTGGCCCCACTTGTGACTAAATTAGAATATCTGAGAATAAGGGCCAGACATTTACATATTTTAATTGTTCCTTGGATGATCATAAAATACAGCCAGTTTGAAAAGCTCTGAATTAAGTTGAGAATAAGAAATTAAAAGTAAGCTGCTTCTAATTTTGATACTGTATTCTTTTAGTAAAAACATGGGAAACCAGTGAACTATTTTACTCTAATGTGCTATAATGATACATTTTCTTGAAATGTGTAATTGTAAAAACATAGGATTTTTTTCTTTTTCATGATATTCATGCAGTTTTACACATATTGACAGACGTTAGAGCATACCAAAAAAGTAAACTTCCCTAAGGGTAGAAACTGTCACTTTATTGTGACAAGTAGGACCTAACAGAACTGGTTTTCTTAAAAACTCATCGGTTACCCCCATCTGGTTCTACAGAGTACCACAGTGACAATTTCAGAAAGAAAAAAGAAAGTTAAACAGCAAAAGATATGAAATAAATTCTTAATGTTATTAATAAAGTCAAGAACTTTTTATATGACCTCAATTCATATGTTCTTCTAATTGTTTTTTTTTCTTTACTAAAAGCCCACATTTATTCAGCTTTCCTTCTATGATTTATAATTGCTTAATTCTAAAACCATAGATGGAGCCATCAAGTTAAATGATCAAGTAATCATGGTCTTTGTATTCACTATAAATTTACTATCCTTAATAGCATTTTTAATGTTATTTATAGCCAATAATTCCTGTTTATGTTATGCATAATTATCAAATAACATATAAAAAATTTAAATAAACCTGCTGTTAGAGAATTATTTGATTACACATCAAAGGAGCAAATAAAGCTTGCAGACGTGACACTTTCAGCTTATTTATGAAAGATTCTTGGTAACCAGTAACAGTAGTTGTTGAACTTTTGTAGGCATGGGCTCTATCTTATTCTTTGGTATAACTTTGATTGGTATAGGAAGAATAGCAGGCACTTAATACATGATTGCTAACTTGAATATTCTTTAAAATTCTAAATATTAAACATAATTAATATGATAGAACTAGATTATGTGTTTTCAAGTATTTAGAAATAATCTGTTGAAAAAAATCCCAAAATTCATAAATTTGTGTCACTGATCAGTGTGTTGCACTGTAAGAATCCACAATGTTTTTAAACTAGTTCATTTTCTAAACTCAAAGTGATATTTATATATTTTATTTTTCCCATTAAATGCAATACTCAGAAAATAATAAATAACTAGAGTTTAGGCATCTATGTTAAAAAATGTCAATTTTCTAAAATATGAAATACATTTAATTGCTATAACTAATTTATAGATTATATCTGAATTACTACTTAAATATACACATGTTTAAAGTAACACCAAGGATTCATATTAATCTTATATTCTTACAGGATTTCTGTTTTTACATGTATAATGTGAATGTGATTGTCACTTTGAGTTTCTTAAAATTCTACATTATTCTAAAAAAATTTTTACTGTTTAAATTTTTTTTTTATTTTTTTACTTGTAGATGGACACAGTATCTTTGTTTTATTTATTTATTTTTATGTGTTGCTGGTGATCAAACCCAGTGCCTCACAAGTGCTTGGCAAGCATTCTACCACTGAGCTACAACCCCAGCCCCTTAACTACTTTGTATTTTGAGAATTCAACACAGTTGAGTCAATTGACGCTGACATAGTTAAATAGCAAAAGATATGAAATAAATTCTTAATGTTATTAATAAAGTGAAGAACTTTTTATATGACCTCAATTCATAACACCTATGCCTATATGACTGAAACATGAGTGAAAAGTGAAAAATACAGATACTCATCAACTACTTGCTCTATACCTTTTAAACAGTGAGTGATATAGTACTGTTCTGATGTTGAACTTAGCTTTTCATTTCCTCTAAAACATTTTGGATTGTGTAAAACAGTATGGTGTTTTAGCTGACTTGAAGAGGCTGTATATCTACTTTGACATTTGAAGATAGCTTTATTTTTATATTCTTTGGTTGCAGGAGGCATTTAACAGCATTTTAGATATTTCTGTAATGTTCCAAAACATATCCACAAATCTTTCCTTTAGTTATAATATATATTAAGCTGTGGCCCCTGAAATTGAGGAGAATGAGTTTCTAATTAGTGTATGAATGTATGTGAATGTCAGTGTGTGTGTTTGTGTATACACACACATACATAAAATATTTGGCTAAGCTTTAAATTGAGATTGAAACTTTTCAATTATTCTAACTATTCTTAAGATAATTTATAAAATTTGAAAGGAAGTATGAGTGTACCCCTTAAAAATAAAATGCAACCTACTAATTCTGAAACTTTCTGGGATTTCCGATACAGTAGGTTTAAATGAATTTACATCTTCTAAAATCTCGATTACGGTAAAAAAAAAAATGCATATATTTTAAGAATTAAATCTTGTATACTGTAATCACAGAAAACAGTTGATGGTCAGATTTCCAGAGAGATATTGTTAGATGTGTAAAAACAGCTTTTTAAAACTGGGAGTATTTCAGTGTTGATTTTAATTGGAAGGAAACTATGAGATAAATAACTCTGTCCTGCTAAGAAACTTGTTTATAGGTGGGATTTCCCATGATTCTGAGAACATGGTGAACACTTTCATCACCCTCTTACCCCAACCATTGTAATTTAAAGCGGAAGATAAAGTTTTAAAGAAAAATTTGCATACTAGTCACTGCTGGCTAAAAGTAATGTAAATGAGAGTTTTAATAAAATTAGAAATCAGTTTTCCCCTTTGAAAGATTCATAAATTTTTATATTACAAAGAGATATTTTAAATACTGTAAAATTTCAGATTTGGCCATCTACTTAGAGTTACAAAGCAGGAAATGTCTAGAATAGATTCTTAATATAAAAGAGTAGCAAAACCAAGACTTTAATCCATTTTTATATGATCACTAGTTTGACAACTGAATTTAAGTGAGGCATGATAAAATAAAGGTAAATGGCAATATTAACTCAATGTCAAAAATCTTGACATTTGGATATTATAGACATCTCTGGGTAAAAGGTGTTTTTACAGTTACTTTCTATGAAAACACAAAATAGTGATATGTGCTTTCCAACGACCACTTACTGAATTATTTGAAGCCAGTTTTAAATTACTGTATTTGTAATAAATGTTATGAATCCTCACTTCTTTTTACAATTACATTTCTGAGAATTCTGGAATTTCCTGAACCACAATGTGTAAAAAGAGGTGCTCCTGAGTGGGCTCCTTTTCTCAGTTTTGTGGTTGTTGATGAGGTTCTTTCTGAGCTATGCTCTTTCTCCTGGAGAGTTCTCACTAAACGCAGGCGGGCATGGGAGGATCAGGTACTGCAGCTGTGAAACCTCTGCTCAGTCCTGCGTTTTGGTTTACACATGGCCAGGTTAAGGAAACAGATTTCAACGATTTGTGTATTCGTAACAGACTCAGGTTTAATGTGTTTATTTCTGGTCTAGAATGATCTTTGCACTGAGTAATCCTCTTTCGATGTGCGAGTAAGTCACTGGATTTTATTTATCTCTGATTCACGGTGGCTTGAAGCAGGCCGCTAATTACCACCGAGCCCCATTAGGGGCAAGAAAGTAAGAAACCTTAATTCCATCGCGTCCCGTCGAGCCCCGTCCGGGGAAGTGCACTGCTCTCGGAAAGCCCCAAGCAATGTGCGCTTCCAGGAGGGTGTGCGGCGCGCGGGGGTCTGCACGCGCGCACAGCATGTTAACGGAGGGCGTGCCGGAGGCGTGGCGCGAGGTGTCCCGGCGAGGCGTTCCGCACGGCGGGCGGCGGTGGGCGGGCCGCGGGGGAGCGCGGCCCGGGGAAGGTTGCGCGGCGCCGCAAGCGGCTCTCAGCTCCCGCTCTCCCGGCCGCCAAGAACGAGCCGCCGTGGGCGGGGCCTGCGGTGATTGGCGGGCGGGCGGGGAGGTCGGAAGTACTTTGTTTTTTATGCTAATGAGGGAGTGGGGCTTGTCCGTATTTACGTTGAGGCGGGAGCCGCCGCCCTTCATTCACCCACATGGTCCTTCGAGGTGCCGCCGCCGCCGCCCGACCCGCGCCTTCGCGCCACTTCGCGCCCTCGAACGAGGCCGAGGGGGTGGGGACGACCCCCGCCGCGCCGCCGCAGCTCGCGCCCCTCTGCGAAGCCCCCTCCGCGGGGCGGGTCGGCCGGACGGCCGCACCCCCGGCCTGGGGCCTCGGGTCGTAGTAAAGCGGAGGCGGGTGGGGAGGCGGGAGTGAGAGCCCGCGGCGGGCCAGGCGAAGATGGTGGCGGCTACTCCTCCCGGTGAGTGTGCCCGCCCCTCCGCCGCCTGAGTGAAACCTGTTGTGTGCGGCCCGGGTCCGGCGGGCGGGGCGCAATGGCCCGGGGCAGACTGGCCCGGGGCAGCGTGGCGGCGGCAGGCGGGCGGGTCTCGGGCCGTTGGCCGCCCGGCGAGTAGCAGCCGGACTCGCTGCCCCTCACTCGCACGCGGGCTGGCGGAGGGGCAGGGCGGGGAAGGCGGGGTGGGAGGGGGCGGCGGCCGCGCCCGGGACCCGCGCGGACCCTTCTTGGGCCGATCCTGGAGGGCGGGTGGCCGCGCGGCGCACACAATGGCCCCTCGGGGAGGGGACGCGCGAGGCCAGCGCCCCTTTCTGGGCTCGTAGTGCGCGCGGCGCGCAGGGTCCCGGGCAGGCAAAGTTTCTCCCGGGGGCGAGAGTTAAAGCGCCTCCAGAACAAAGCGGCGGCGGCAGCAGCACATGGGGCAGGCCGCGGGCCGGGAGGGGGCGCGCCCACGAGGTACCTGCGCGCCGGCGGGCGGCGTGGCGTGGGCGGGAGCCTACGGTCCCCCAAACTTTGTGCGCGCGAGGGTGGGCGGAGGGGCGCAGGAGCTCCGGGCGGCGCGGCCTGGGCGCCACCCCCACTCCGCGTGGGCTTTGTTAACCCTCGTGGGCAGCCCCGGGGTCGGGCTCGCAAGTTCCCTGGACATGGCCCTCCTAGGAGGCCAGAGCCCGCCTCGGTCGTGGTGAGGAGCCGCTTGCGCCCGCCCGCTCCTTGGGAGCGCGGAGCGGGAGGGCCGCCCCGGCTCGGCGGGAGCGGCGTCCCCGCCGCCATGTTCCTGCGGGGCGGGCTGCGCGGGGGTGAGGGCGGGGGACATGGCGGCGACTGCGCGCCGCCGCCGATTGTTCGCGGCTTAGGCCTCGGGCCGCGTGCAACGGGCACCGCCACCGCGGAGCCCCCGCCCCTCTGGGCCGGGCTCGGGGGGGTCGGGGGACACAAAGGAGGGGCGGCGCGCCCGCGTCCCCTCCGCACTCGGGCCTCGGCGACGCCGGTCGCCGCGCGGCTGCCGCCGGGAAACGAGGTGGGGGGGGTTGCCGCGTCCGGCGCGGCCCGTCTCTGACCTACCGCCCCCTGGCGGACGCGCGGGGAATCGCAGGGCCGCGCGCCCCCTTGTGCGACATGTGCTGCCGGCCCGGGCTCCATGAGCGTGGCGGGCACTTTGCCGTCTCTGGTGATCATGCCGGGTTTTCTGTTCTGAAGCGAAGCAAAGGTGGAAAAGAACTGGAGAAGGCGAGCTCATTGCTGCGATATCTTCAAAAGAACAAAAATTAGCAACATGCCATCAGGACCACAGCAGTTGGGGGAAACAACTCTTTATCCCGGCTTGCAGCCACGAGGTCTTGATTGGGGGAGGGGTAGTGAAGAATAGTCCCTTGGCTGCTTTTTTCCTCTCATTGGAGCTGTACAGTAGAGTTAATGATTGCTGCTGATCATACTGAAGTATTTCAGGAGCTTATTAATTAAGGCATGAATTTGATACCTAGGGGTTTTTCAACTTAATAATCTTACACATTTTCACCCGTACATCTTTGGTCTTTTAAATCTTGTTAACATTGCTTAGCTCAATTATACTTGATTTTGTAAGTGGTGGAATTAATTGGCATTAGTGGGGTTGGAAAAGAGCAAATATGGATTATGAGAATGATGGTAATTTTGAGCAAATGTTTCTCTCTTTTCCCTGTTTTCCCCCACCCCCACCCCAGTCATACACGTGGACCTAACCGCACCAAAAGCTTTTCTAAGGATATTTTGCTGCGAAGGAAGTTTACTGGAATGGGTGAGTATGTTTTAATTTTCTTCTTTAACTTAAATTTCTCTTTACTCAAAAAATTTGGAGTCGAGTAAGTACAATAGGATTGGGCTTTTAAAGCATGAAATAAGTGTTTTGGACTTTGTCCTATTTACCTCTTTTAGAAAATTAAGTAAGTTTCGGTCAGCTAGTTTTTAAGGTAGTAAAAGTGCAGTGTAATACCCTTAACATCTTTGGAAATGAATACAGATACAAAATGTAATCTTAGGATTTCTTTTAAGTTGTAGAGTAAGGAAGACCTAATCTGGGATGGCAAATTTAAGATTTTAAAGAGTACATTTAACTTGTACAAATAAGTACTAAACTTGAAATGAAGTCTGAAAGTAATTTCATTAATCATTTTATCAAGTATTTGCTAATTGGAAGCCAGAAGAAAAGGAAATGTTTTGCCACTTGGATGTGAAGATTTCCTCTAAAAGGTACTCATGAGTCAAAATGCCTTGCTGATATTAAGTCTTACTTGTGTGTGGTATGAATTTTATTTTTAAGTATGTAGTATGTATTTGGGAAAGGCCAACAAGGAATAGCCACTACCACTCTGTTATGGTTTTTGAAGTAGTGGTTAGTTTATGCCTTCTGTAAATAGTTTTCTACTTCTAAGGCATGTCTAAGTGGAACTCGTTTTTAGATGAACTGATTTTTCTTATTAGAGCTTAAGCTGAATTTTATGTTTCATAGCTCTTAGTTTGAGGTGTTTATCTAATTATTTGTTTCAAATTTAGCAGGACTAAAGAGAACATCACCTTGTAAAACTGAAGATTGTGACCAGTCAGAATAATGTCAAAGTGCTTACAGTGCAGGTAGTGATATGTGCATCTACTGCAGTGAAGGCACTTGTAGCATTATGGTGACAGCTGCCTCGGGGAGCCAAGGTGGGCTTTAAAGCGCAGGGCCTGCTGATGTTGAGTGCTTTTTGTTCTAAGGTGCATCTAGTGCAGATAGTGAAGTAGATTAGCATCTACTGCCCTAAGTGCTCCTTCTGGCATAAGAAGTTATGTTTTCATCCAATAATTCAAGTCAAGCAAGTATATAGGGGTTTAATAGTTTTTGTTTGCAGTCCTCTGTTAGTTTTGCATAGTTGCACTACAAGAAGAATGTAGTTGTGCAAATCTATGCAAAACTGATGGTGGCCTGCTATTTCCTTCAAGTGATTTTTACTAATTTGTGTACTTTTATTGTGTCGATGTAGAATCTGCCTGGTGTTTCTGATGTGACAGCTTCTGTAGCACTAAAGTGCTTATAGTGCAGGTAGTGTTTAGTTATCTACTGCATTATGAGCACTTAAAGTACTGCGAGCTGTAGAACTCCAGCCTCGGCCTGTCGCCCAGTCAAACTGTCCTGTTACTGAACACTGTTCTATGGTTAGTTTTGCAGGTTTGCATCCAGCTGTGTGATATTCTGCTGTGCAAATCCATGCAAAACTGACTGTGGTAGTGAAAAGTCTGTAGAAAAGTAAGGGAAAATCAAACCCCTTTCTACACAGGTTGGGATCGGTTGCAATGCTGTGTTTCTGTATGGTATTGCACTTGTCCCGGCCTGTTGAGTTTGGTGGGGATTGTGACCAGAAGATTTTGAAAATTAAATATTACTGAAGATTCCAATTTCCATTGTAAAATGTTAAAAAAAAAAAAAGACACAAAGTATTAAAAAAGAGACTGTAACTTCAAATTTGTTCCTTTTTGTTAGTGTAAAATGTTTAACTTTGTATCTTGAAATCAAGTGTTGTCTTTGGTACTAAACAGTTCACTTCTTTGGTCTCATGTTCAACTTAGCAGTATAAATTTTGACACTTTGTGGAGTTAACACTTGGGCTATCAAGTGGTCCAATATGATTGCGATTGTACAAAAAATTCCTTGTAAATGCATGACAAAAAGTTATTAAGTTATATATTCATGTATCTAAATGGATAAAAATGTCAAGTCTGTTTAAATCCATGTGTCTTATTAAGCTTGATACTCAGGATTAAGGCCTCATAATACATGAATTCTTGATGTACAGCAGTTAGCTGGTATGCACTCAATTCTTTGTTTATGATGTACGTCCTGTAAGTGACCCGGGATGCTGTTTTTGCCATCTAGAAACTTTAAAAAGTTGGAATAAAAGAAAGACTGGTACTAAAAGAGTGACAAGTACCTGTTTGTGTACATGCATTTCTAAAGCCAAGAATGTGGTGAGGTGAAAATTTAAAGTTTTTTTATCCAAGTCTAGTGAACATATATGTTTGCCCCCCATTTAATAAGCATGAGTTCAAAGGGGAGTTGATTCCAGGTTGCTGTCATTTCTGTCTCTGGTGTAGAAACTAAGAAGTGCAGTTTAACATGACATTTCTGCATTTCTTTTGTTTCATCTCTAGTCTGTTATTTTTATGTGTAAAAATATTGGATGTGGCTGAGTGGTTGAGCACCCCTGGGTTCAACCCTGGTGCTAAACACAAAACATGGGTATCTTGACCTGTTACATTGAAAAGGACCACACTGAACTCAAGCAGGGATCCAGGGAAACTTTGATGCTTTCATTTTGCAAAATATCAGTGTATTTTGAATGAAAGTTGCTTAGTAATATGAAGTAAATTTCCATAACCTTAGCACTTAACTCACCTGATAAATTTTAGAGAATGTCTTTTAAAATACATTGGGTGAAATCTTAATGGACGTTTTCACCTCTAATATATCTCTTTAGAAATTTTAAGAAGCTTAGTCTTCGACGCCTGAGTAGAAAGGTAAGAGTTACACAGTTCTGGAATTACGTGGTAAACTTTCAAGAAAAGAAAATAATCAGAATTGTACAGTGATAGAATGAAGTAGAAATCTAATTATTCTTTACCCGAATCTTTTGAATTGAAGGAAACCTAAAAATTGTTTTGTTTTGGTTATTTAATGAAAAGCATTGGCTTTAAACTGTTTTAAAAGTTCCATAAGGTTAACCTATCTTAATGGTACTCTGCAAAATGGTATTATCTGGTTATAAGTGAAAAAAAGTGTATACATGTATCAAAATGTCTTGTTCAAAGCTTTTAAATATCCTAGCAGTGATATTAAGCCTGCATGGTGGTTTCTTAAATGTGCTTTAAATATGTCAAAATTTGTAACAGTCATTAAATGGTTACCTCTATCCCTGGGTTTTAAACCTATGTTACAGAACTTATTTGGACTTGAACTGACATTTTAATTCCAGTAAAAAAGTTAATAAGTGTGTTTTTTGTGGGGTTGGCAGTAAGCTGAAGTTAATGTTGGTTTTAGTGGGAATTGTTTTGATTTGTTTCTGGTTTTAGAATGGCAAGTTTTGTTTTTGATTCTCTTTGATTTTTTTCCTTAGGGATGATGACATACATACCAACAAATGTAAATATATAAACATTGACATTAATTTGACATTAACCATCTTGAGGTACAGATGAGTCAATAATTGATCTGGGTGAAACTGTTTTGACATTCCTCCCACAGTGCTTTAATCAAGTTGTAATTTGGAGTTGGTGTTGCTTCAAGCCTTAAAACTTTAGGAAAAGAGGACTTTCTGCATGTTATGCTTAACACTGCTTGCAAAAGTATTGGTGATTTTACTGAAAACTTTTTTGAGATCTTCATTTTTACAGGCAAACTTGTCTAAGCACAGCAAACCAGACTTTGGGTTTCCCTTAATCATAGTTTGAAGAGCCCAACATGCTGATTCCTGACAATGCAACCTGCAACTGCCTGGAGAAAAATTCACTATCACCTTAAAAGTTTATTGCATGTTTAATGAAATACTATTGTTAGTAATTGATAATCATGTAGATTGTCAAACAGAATTGAGAGCCTATCGGCTAAGCAATAAAGATAAGGAGAGCTCAGCATGCAAGTCCAGTTTGGGGTATTTGAAAATGATGAGAAGCAAGCATCATGCCCCATTGAGACTTTGCAGACTATTCTTTGGCTTAAGGATATTTTAGTTCACTTTCTGCTTGAAGCCTGAATTAATGTAATTTTCTGTTTTGGTAAATTAAAATCAGTCTATATTTCTGAACTTTTAAAGGATCATTAAGAACATGAATGTATCCCTGTGAATTTTAAGACCATTAAATAATTGTTGACAAAGAGTTTTCTACTTCTAATAAGCTGAATACAGAGGTGCATACCTAATTATGTATTTAGTTTGGTCACGATATTTAGGTTTTAGTGCATTTAATATTAAAAATATTTTAAACTGCTTGTTAAGAAGTTGTTCAAAATAAACACTGAAATAAAAATTATTTATTGTGGCTTTTTTTTTCCTGGTGGCTACTTTCTTTTTGTTATTACAAATGATCCAGAAGTTTATGCTTCTTAATTGAGAAGGTGGGGCCAAGTACCAAAATTGTTTGGTTCACTCTCATTTTCTATGAAATCTGTTTTTATATCCTAATTTTTATAGGTAGGAAATTATTTGAAGGATACAAAGCTGATATTCAAACACATACTCAAAACTTGTCCTTTTTTTGTTTGCTTAATCTGATAAATTCTCAAGTCATGCTCAATTTTTTTTTTTTAATTTGGATACTTAGGTTTTGAAATCTAGCCAGTCAGGATTTTATTAATCCAGTCATGTTTGTTTTGACTAGGTTGTTTATATCCTAGTGATACATTGAAGTTTAGAAGAGACGTTATATCCTAGTGATACATTGAAGTTTAGAAGAGACGAACGTATTTTACCCCTAATTTATCTGATAAGTAGACACATGCTGATTATAGGGTTGAATGTTTATAATGGGTCTACACTGTTTAAAACGAATTGACATGGTTCATGGAAGCAGCAATTTCTAGGTGACCAAACAATTGTGAATGTGTAAGATACTACAGTGTGCTTGTTTGTGGCCAGTAAAGCTGGGAAATTTCAAGTCTCACACTGTCAACCTTAAACAGGTTTAATTTTAAGTGAGGTAAATATTTAACATGAAGAACAAAAACATGAGTATCTTAAGTGTTCAGTAATTAAATCTTACTGGGTACATCATAAGACCCAGAGGCCTTAATTTAGGGTTGTGTACATTTTTCACAACACTTAAACTAACAGTAATTAAGCTAGGAAATACAGAATCAACCTTCAGGAACACATTTTTGAATTGTCTAAAAATCACTTCCCTGTTACTCAAAAGGATTGTTGAACCTGTACCTCAGTTTAGGTGTAGTTTCATTTCATCTGATCATTTCTACCTTGTATTCCCTGATCCTGTTCTGAATTACACAGCGTCCTTTTAAAATTGAAAACTTCCCTGGGTCTGAGGATAAAGCTTAGCTGGGGGGCTTACCTTGAATGCAGGAGGCCCTGGGTTCAATCCCTAGTCCTACACAATTCAAGGCTTCCATCTTTCAGTGACCTGCCTTTTACCCCTCACAGGAATCTTCGCATTTCATACGTTCCATACTTGTTCCTAGCCTAGAAGTCCTGCCCCAGATAACTGATTTAACCTTTTTCTCCTTGTACTCTTTGTGTACAAGTGTCAGATCAAGCTTTTTGATTATTTCCCCTAACGTAATTGTGGTATCATTATTTCTCAAGAAATAGAGAACCAGAGCATTTCTCCAAACCAGAATTGGCATGTTCAGTTTTAATAATGGAAGGAGTCCCTTCCCTTGCTACAATTAATTTGTAAACTTCTTGAGGGTAAGGATTTGGGGATGTGTGGTTCATTGGTTTACACTCAACACCTAAAATCACATTTGAGGTAAAGAACATACATAATTACCTTCAATGAACAAGTGGAAGTGTATATTACTAGGATCAGAAGGGAAGGGAACAGCAAAACTAATACATGTCCCATAACTACTTGAGGGTTTAATTCACTCAGCTTTAGTAAATGAATTAAGGAAAGTTCATTGCGGGGGTGGGCACTAAGGCTATGTTAGGGATTTTCCTCAGCAGTATTTAAATGTCTGTTGAAAGACTTAAGGAGAAAAAGGTAAGTTGAATCAACTTCCCAATTGTTCTAGTCTATGTGAAATGAAATATTGCTTGGAAGAGCTTATAGTGCACATCTCAAAATTCAGTGTAGGAAGTAAACATCAGTCAACTAGCAAATTAACTAAAAGACCTCTATGGGGAAACAAATATTTGTTAGCCAATAAAAATGTAAACATTAAAGAATTGCTTTTGGAAATAAAATCTATTAGGAGACCACCAGGGTTTGAAATCTTAAAATTAGCTCATATTGGGAGTGAGCCTTTGGAGATAGGTAAAAAGTAAATAAGCAATTTATTCTCTGCTTTATTAATTATAAGAATGGTTTGAATGTTTTATTTTTATTTCAAAGAAGCCACCAGCAAAACACTACTTGGAAATCACTAGGGGAAAAAAAGAAGTCCACAAACGAGACAGGGCCTGGTGTGGTGGCACATGCCTGTAATCCCAGAACAATTTAGGCAGAAGGACCACGTATTAGAGATCAGCCTATAATCCCAGGGAGGCAGAGACAGGAGGATCACAAATTCAAGGCCAGCCTTTGCAATTTAGACCTTATGTCAAAATAAAAAGGACTGGGAGTGTAGTTCAGTAGTATAATGGCCCTGGGTTTAAAACTCACTTTGAAAAAAAAAAAGGCATTTTAGTCGAAATTAAGCACAAAATATATTTAGGTTGTGTTTTAACTCAGTTATACTTAAGTTTCATAACATGAAAACAGTTATATTTTCAGCCATTGGAAACGTAAGCAACTGGTGATTTGTCTGTAGTCAAAGGTATATCCTCTTCCTTACCTCAGTACTCTCCCAGCAACAAGAGTGGTTAAATCTCAGGTCCTTGAAAACAAGGGATAGATCATCCCCAAAACAACTCAAAAAAATATCTATTTTAAATGAAAGTTTCTCTTGAACAATATTTTACCATTAGTATATTCTTTGATGCACTGCAGTGGATATTTCCATACCATTCATAAATTTCTCATCTCCTTATGCCAAAATTTGTTCAGAAGTAGAGACTGAGGGTGAAGTTTGTTGGGAAGATTAGCAAGAGACTCGATGTGTGGCAGGGGCACAGGAACAGTGGATATAAAGAAAAAGCTCTACACACATCTATGTGTGGTTTTAAGAGTGAGATGGATGGCTGAATAGAAGAAAGTGACCTGGTTGTTTCTGGGAACTTTACTATTGGGTCATAGTGTGATAAAAGGATTTAGAATATATCTTAAGCAGAATTAACCAGTAAAATTCTACACTAGTTTCTTTTTTACTTTTCAGCTATTACCATTCTCCACCAGATCTCTGTAGTCTTATGCATAATCCTATACTAAAGGCTATGTGCCCTCAAGGAGATTATATAGGTAATTTTGAGATAAGTCTTCAGGGTTAAATTAGAATTAGTAAAATGAATTGATAATGGACACTAAATGAAAGACCAAAAAAGTAAGTGTGCTTCTGGAATTCAGAAGGGGAAATGACTAATACAGTAAGTAACGTGTGCATTTGGTACACATTATAACACAGGTAATTAAAAGGGCAGACTTGTTAGTCTAATTTAGCATACATAAATACAGTAATGAGACTCTTTAAAATTTAGTCATGGTGTGTTGAGCCTTGCTTAATGTGAAAAATCTAATATTTAACATTTTTTAAGCCAAAAATGAAATGTGCAAGTTAGTACCAAGTAAAACCATTAATTCAGTCATAGTTGATTGATAAAATTTACTGTCAGAGAATAAATTCCTGATTTTCTTATATAGGATTTGAGACATCTTACTGGAGTAGAAGTGCTGTATCTACTTAAAATGATGATGGAATATTAGAATATCAAAGACCCTAAGCATGTTTTATTTATTTCAAAGATTTATTCAATCCTATTGATGTTTAAAACCTACCATAATATTTTAATAATAGGTCTGTCTCCGAAAGGATGCCATTCAAAAGTAATTTTCATTTTTTTGTATAGTTTTATTACTTTGTATTCATTTGGTTTATAAAAAAAAATAAGGGACAGCAATACGTTTACCAGTCATGTAATTCAACTCTAAATTACAGGTTTCTTACACATATCCAGTTCTGGATAATGATAGGATCTAGAAAAAGAAAGCACTGATGAACTTAAAAAAAAAAAATCTATGGGGGGAATGTTAGAATCATACTTAGATAATTCAGTAAGGTTACAATGCAGCAGTTAAGTAAACATGTAATGCCATTATTTTAAACACTGAGAATGATTTAGCCATGACCTGTGCTCATTTTTAAGAAAGAATAAAATGCTAGTTAATTACAGAGCACATGCTAATAAGATACAGAAGAAAATTCTGAGATTGATTGATCATTGTTTTTATACATTCAGTATATTTTAATAGTTTGGTGCGACTGAAGCTATTCTTAAACTCATCAAATAACCAGGTCAAGTTTGAGGAAATCGATCTCTACTAAATAGTTAACCATAAGGTATATTTGTGTTAGCAAGCAAAATGCTTTCAAAATGTTCCACTTTTGAAACTGAATCTTTTATGTTGACCCAATGACTTTGTTTGCAAAGGTAAACTGAAGTGGAGTTAAGCAATTGATTGGCAAATTTGAACACTGCAGATGACCATACAGGATAAAATTAATAAAAGTGATTTTCAGAAAATTTACTCAATGACAACAGAACTTTACTGTTCCTCAATGTTTAGGAGATTTTGTTTATTTGAAGAATTGAAATTGTAAGATTGCATGTTTGCTTGCTGAAGTTCATTGTGTACAAGGTATTAGGAGTAGAAGATAATAAAATATTGGAAGAGTTTGGTCTAGAATCATTTAATATAGTGAGTAGGTTAGAAAAGAGGAGGGGAGGCGTAGCTATAGGAGGAGGGGATGAGATGAGATTAGAAACAGTCTTTGTCCAACATGAACTTTAACTTCTGGGCCCACAAAAAAGTACAAGAGGGCCACAGCTACTCTTACCCATTGACAGGATAAAAGTGGATCCTACTAAAAAACAAAACTATCTATTGTGCCTCCTCCTCTGGACCTTGACCCCACAGTAAAGGTATGCCTCTTACAACTGCCTTTGTCCCTACTTATTTAGTTCCTTAGAAGAAATGAAGTAATAGACAATCTGCTCCATGGAAAAACTGCCTTGGGAAGTATAATGATTTCACTGGGTAAAAACTTGGAAGAATGATGTTTTTTTTATGATCTAAAATATCATGTTTAGTGACTTGAGTAATTTTGTTAAAAGTTATTCAGCCCTCCATCCTTCATATAAGACTTGTGAATATATTTTTTTCTTCCCCCCCCACATTTTAAATTGGCATTATATTTGTACACATTGATGGATTTGTTGTTACATATTTGTATGTATGCACAGTATAACAACATAATTTGACAATATCACTCCCCAGCACTTCCCCCTCCTTCTGTGCTTCTGACCCCTTAGTCCCTTTCCTCTACTGATCTCCCTTTGATTGTTAAAAGATCCACTCCTTTTGTTTTCCTTTTTTCTAACTTCCATATATGAGAGAAAACATATGACCTTTTACCTTCTGAGTTTGACTTATTTCACTTAACATTATGGTCGCTGTTTCCATCCATTTTCCAGCAAATGCCATAATTTAATTCAGTCTTTATGGCGGAATAAAACTCCATTTGTATACATATACCTCATTTTCTTATTCACTCTTCCACCTAGGCTAGTTCCATTGTTTAACTATGAATTGTGAGTTGTGCTGCTATAAACACAGGTATGCATGTATCTCTGTTGTAAGATATCTAATTCTTCAGGATAAGTACAGAGAAATCTTATATCTGGGCCATAGGAGCCTCCATACTGATTTCCATAGTGGTTGTACCAATTTACAGTCCCACCAATGATGTAAAAATGTTTCTTTTTCTCCACATCCTCTCCAGCATTTATTATTATTTGCATTCTTGATGACTGCCACTCTAGTGTGAAATGAAATCTCAGTGCAGTTTTGATTTACATTTTCCTAATTGCTAATGATGTTAAACATTTTTTCATGTATTTGTTGGCCATTTGTTTGCCATTCTTTATTTAAGAAATGTCTGTTTAATTAATTTGCTCATTTATTCATTAGGTTATTTGATTTTTTTGGTGTAAAGTTTTTTGAGCTCTTTACACACTTGAGATATTAATCTTCTGTCAGAAGAGTGGCTAACGATTTTCTTAAGAGAGAATCCACAGGACTTGTGATATTCTTATGAACATTATTATATTAAGTCTACTTAAAATTAATAATGATAACTTAATAATCATTATCAAGCACTGGGTATTCATTTAATTCTAACATAAACTCTATGAGATAAGTTACTATGAAGATTATTTCTGTATAGATGATAAAACTGAAGCAGAAAGAGGTGGTAGCTGAACAGGTTCAGAGGGCTAAGTGGAGGTGCCAGGACTTAAAAGTAGGAAGTTTGGTTCTAGAACCAGTTTTCTTAACTGCTATACTGACTTTAAAGCCAGCTAACACATTATGATAACTATGTTAACAAAATTCAATAAAAAAAAACATTGTTAAGCATTGAGCAGAAATATTTGGGAAGTTTTGATATCCTATATTTATACTCTTACCACATTTTGTAGAATAATTACATTACTGTTACATTTAGAAAAAAGTTAATACTTAAAATTTTTACAAAAACTTTTGAAAGATTTACATAAAAGACTCAAACCAGAAAACCTGGGAGAAATATATACAATATATTTCATTGTGTATTATGAGTAGTGATTTTTTTAAAGTTAATTTTATTTTATTATTCTGATTTGGAATGCATTACAATTAATATTACATATATAGAGCACAATTTTTCATATCTCTGGTTGTATACAAAGTATATTCACTCCATTCATGTCTTCATTCATGTACTTTGGATAATCATGTCCATTACATTCCACCATCATTTGTAACCCTATGCCCCCTCCCTTGCCCTTCCACCCCTCTGCCCTATCTAGAGTTTGTCTATTCCTCCCATGCTCCCCCTACCTACCCCACTGTGAAACAGCTTGATGCTGGTTGTTTTAATGACTCATAATAATAGCCAATATTTATCAGGTGGTTAGTATGTGACCAATACTATTAAAACACTTCATGAACTAGATTTCTTTTTAAAGTCATGTTTGTTGAGGTATAATTTATATATGGTACATTTTACCCCATTTAGTTTTATAGTTATATGAATTTTGACAACACAAATATAAAAATGACAACATATATATGGATATATAGTACTACCATCAAGATACAGAATATGTTACCTTGTTCTCCTTCTTTTAAACAGAGAAATTAATTTTAATATATTTTCATTTAACCCAATGGATTACCAACATAATTTGCAAAGAAAATAATTGTTAGTAAGATATTTCATGTTCATCTTCTTGGTCCTAGTAATTATTTGGAATCTAATGTCTATTTAACACATAGCACACCTCAATTCATACTAGACACGTTTCAAATATTCAGTGGCCTCATGTAATCAATGGCTGCCACATTGGCTTCTTTGTCCATCTTTCACCTTTTGGTGAGACATATGTTGTAACCTGCATGATAAGTTCCCTTGTTATGTGGTTTCTCGTTGAGTTCCATCAGAAAGGGATACCAAAGAGATGAACTTAGAATGTACAAGAGTAGAGCGAGGTGTTTTATTTCTCCCTATCAGACTTTATTAGACTCTGAGTTGGTTTCTACATGCTTTTGGTGGGAATAACCTCAGTTAGGTCACCATTTCCTATAAGTTTTTTCATAATGGCTCTCTTTTATTTCACCTCCTATCTCTCCAAGTTTAAAGAAGGAAAGGTGCTTCACAAAATTTGTTAGTTACCTTCAACATTGCCCTTACTTTTATAAATATCTTATTAAACAATTTTTACTCTAATTGAACTTTTTCATCCTTGAATCTTGAATAATGGATTTTAAATTATAAGAGAGTAAAATATACCTCATCTCATATCACAGGCAATGTATATACACATACTAGGTTAATTATATATTAAAATATAACATATAAAATGCTCAAACTTTTAAAGAACATATTTGTATAACTTTGTGAAGAGAAATTGAAAACAAAAAATATGAAATAAACAAAAATCTGAAAAATTAGATGATATTGTAGTTAAAAAATTTATCAAAAAGAATCGAAAGAGACATGAATTGTATTAAAGGTCATTTTTGTTTATTTTTGATATTTAGCTTGACTTAGTTTCTCTTTTGGTTGGCTTTTCCTTTATGCCCTTTGATGTCTCAGGATGAGTGGTGATGTTTTCGGTGACTTTTTTTCTTTTTCTGTATTTCATTTGTTGGTATTTAGTTTCAAATCTATAGATTTTAAAACTAAAGTAGAACTTGTATATAGGTTTTTTATGCTAAAATATCAGCAATCTTTAAATAATAACTGATTTTCTACAGAAAGTATATTTCCAAGAATAATTCAGAAAACAAAGAAATTATCAGCAAATTAATAATCAAGAAACACTTTAAGACATAGTTTATTACTTCCATCAAAGACATTGAGCCTAGAGAATCTGGGGTGTTGAGTTATTTTAAATTTCTGAAGTACGGTAGTGTACACCTATAATTCTAGCACCTAGGGAGACTGAGGCAGGAGGATCATGTTCAAGTCCAGCCTCAGCAATTTAGCAAGACCCTAAGGAACTTAGTGAGACCCTGTCTCAAAACATTAAAAAGACTGAGAACCACTGGCTTCAATCTCTAGTACAAAAAAAAAAAGAAAAATTCTGAAAATAAGTGAATTCCAATGCTGTTATGTATTGTTAACAGAGGAAATGGTAAAAAGGCTTCCTAATGTGTTTCATTAAGTTAGATTAAAATCTAAGAAATATAAAAAAAATGTAAAAATATATTCCCATTCATGATAAATACATAACTACATAAAATAATGCAAATAAAATCAAAACAAATATAGTAGATATTAAAATAACTGCTGTCACCACTAATACTTAGCTCTGCTTTGATTAGTTAGAAAGCTCAATGAAAGAGCACAGAAATAATAGGCATAATTATTGGAAAAGTGGAAGCAAAAATATCAATATTAGCTATTCAAATATTGTCCTCTGAAAACTCAAAAGGAATTATTAGAAAAATTGAGTACTGAGAGACTTCACTAAGGTAACTCAACAAAAAAATCAGAATATAAAAACCAATGATTTTCTTAGATACTAACAAACAGTTACCCACCCCCTCCAAATCTGCAGAATAGTAGCAACAGTATAAAATATCTAGAAAAGAAAATATAAGAGACAGAGAGAGTTAATGGTAAATAAATAAAGAGCTACCAAGTTTTTTGTATGAGAAAAAACAACACACTTACTATATTATGTGGGCAGCACTGCTCCAATTAAAAACTTAGTCAAATTTACTTTTGGACTTGAGAAAAATAATTCTAATGTCCATATAAAAGAACAAACAGGTGATAAGATGAGTAAATTTGAACAACATGGGAAATACATGACATATTAAATGTTTTGCAAAGTTACACTAATAAAATGAGATAAACTGACAATAATCAAGATAAGTCAATGGAACAAAACACATAGATCTCAAAGCCATTGCTATATAAGTAGAACCCAAAAGGATATATTTAAGAAAATGCCAGAACCAGAAATATAATATGTTAATCAAGGAAAACATGAAGCAAATATGGAAAATAGGACTACTCTGCTTAATTTTAAGCCAATAATTATAAAAGAAATCACAAAGCTCTGTAAGAGGTAAACAGGCAAAAGATAGGTGTGGATAATTTAGGGAAAATGAAAAATTGTATGTGCTGATTAATAGTAATGCCCTCAAGCAGGGGCCCTGGCCAGACATCCAGGGATTTCTACTTGGAGGTAGAAGGAACATTTTTAGAAAATTGTTCAATAATATTACTATTTTCTGTATGTTGCAAAAGGAATTGCTTATAAACACTCCCATATTTGCTTCTCTCATTTCCCATCTAGAAACAAGTTCAGCAAAGTTTCCCTCAGGGACTTTCTGTCCAGACTCCTTACTGGAGGAGTGGCTATTTGACTAAGTTGTCCCTGAGAAGTATAAGAAGTGTTATATGCAACTTCCAGGTTAAAGTAATGTGCTCTGCTTTCTCTGTCTCTTCCCCATTCCCCATCCTTTGTGATGAAATACCAAGGTGGTACCACTAAATAAGCTTTGACTATTGCAGAAAAAGAGTGGAACTCCAGGGTTTGAGAGAGAAACAGGGTGAAAGGCTTTGTTCCCTAGATGACCTTTTGGAGCAGTCTCCTTCCATTAATTAATTTGCCTTCATATTAAAGTCAAAGACATTGATCTACATACAAGTATATAATTTATTTTAGAAGTGATTCCAGGGATGGGAATGAGGGGAGTGAAATGAGAAAATAGTCATTAAGTTGCCACCATGAAAGTTACCTGGTTTCCAGCCCATGAAATCCTCTAAGGACCCTTATGAAATGCTCCCCAAACTGCTGAGGAATGAAAAGTGGGGTCATTTTTCCCCACTGGTTCTCTTCTCTTATTGTTGTCTCAGAAGTGAATGAAGTAAGAGGTGTGAGATTTAAGACAGTGCACAAAGGGTGTCTAATACAGCACACCCCTGGGCTTTCAACTCTGCTTGTATTGCACATTAATCTAATCCATAGCAGAGCTCCCTTCAGAGTTGTAGCACGCCACAATCCTATGTTCTCTCATGTTTTAAAGATTTCTTGGTGAAATCTTACTTCTGCCTTATGTTCTAAGCGACACGTATCCTAGATACTGAGACTACAACACTTAGCCATGGGATGCACGTAATTCATGCTGGCCTGTACTAACTCAGCAGGGGTTGTCCCTGACCTGGTGCTTCTCTGAGTCTTAAACAGCTATTCCATCGATGATGATGATGATGATTATGATGATGATGATGATGATGATGATGATGTTGTTGTTGTTTCTGAGTGAGGAGCAGTGTTTAAGACTATTGGACAATGTGTCAGTGGCCCCAATTTCTTTGCTAGAAAGTGAGATTCTTGATTAGAGGAATATGTGAGATAGTATGCTGAACTGGATGCTCTGTAAATCTTCAGATAGTAATGCTATAGAGACAAATCTATAAAAAGAGTTAGAAAATCTATATCTGGAGAAGTTATCTATTTAAGGAAGGACAAATTGTTTCTTCCTTCAAAGTTTAAGTTTGAGTCATGTAATCAACTTGTGTCCCTGGTAGTTGGCTAGTTTCTTGGTACATCAGAGTTAACCATTACTCCTGCTATAGACACTGGCCTACTTCTTACACTATGATGTGAAGAATTACAGATGTATCTATTGTTTGAACCACAGTTGTTATGACAGTTTAAGCCTTGCTTGAGTTAATGTAGACATTATTACCTGGACATAGGGTATTGCTATAAGAAAAACTTAAAATACGTGCGAGTACTTTTTCAGTTAGGAAATGGATGGTAAAGAAATAGATATGGCAGGCTAGACAATGACTGTCATGTAAGAATGAGTCACATTACAAGCAGAAGTGAAAAGGAATAAAGAAGGCCTTCTTATTCTATAGTAAAAAACATAAGTTGACTGATTTGACAATATTTGGGGGCTCCCAGGTTTAGAAAAGTCAACTTCTGTACCCCAAAGTAAGAAATATCATTGTTCATCAGGGCATGTCTCAAGAACCTGAAATAAATATCAGCCAGGAAGTGGGAGCCAGCTCTACAACAGTAGTTTAAGGTCATTCCATTCCCACCTAAACCTATTAAATTTAAATAGCCACAAGGTAGTTACTAATAAATTAAAGGAGAACAGGATGCATTCAACACAATGACCAGAAAATAGAAAATGAAAACTTATAATAACAAAACTTGATGTCTGACTGAGGTTGTATCCACTTACAGGTGACTAGGAATATGTAGTCTAAGAAACTACTGAATGTAGAGGTAAAATTTCCCAAAGAAATCACAGTCATGGTGCCTGTGTCTAGTAATTGCCAGTTAGAAAATACCAGCAGAAAGCATACTGTAAAAGTCATGTAGTTACCAAGAGGGTTACTCTCAACAACTCACTTCAGATGTGTGCCAATTAACTGATGCTTCCCAGCTCTAAATTTAGACTTCATTGCGTGCACTGCAAAAATGGAGCTTCAAATATTTCGCCATGTCAGATGATATAGTGTTAAGCTTTAGAAATAGCAGAAGGAAGAGGTTTTCTTTAATGCTTCTAGTATGCTCATTGTCCAGATCCTTCAAGGTATAACAGTAGCCCGAGACAACAGCTTCCTTAGGTAGTTTCATAGTAGGATTTGTATGGCAGGACACTGCCTTATGAACAGCTATCCTAAATACTTTAGAGGATGGGTTTCTGAGAAATTTCACTGGTTTGACCCTGTGGAATTCTCTGCCATACAGTGAGCCAAGCTGACCCTCTCCAATGATGTCCATATCTCAGTCCTCGTGTGCTGTTTTCCTTTACTATCCCAGCCCTAGGGATAGTTATTGCTTCTTATATCTTTATTTCTATATTCCTTTTGAGTTTTTTAAAATTCTTAATTACTAAGTTCTCATTATTACAAACCCCTGTTACAATGAGTAACATACTGAACTTTCCTTGTTCAAATTACTGTATGGTTTATATCCTGATTGGACTTAAACTGAAATAAAATTATACCATGTAGATAATGGATAATTGGAGGCAATGCATTTACCAAGAGGGAAGTCTAGTGGACATTGTGGGTAGGATATAAAGGAGTTCATTCCAGTTATATAGAGCCTGATGAAGGAATTTATTTGATTTCCTGGGAAGGAGTCTTTCTGAATTGATACCAAATAGGAAAACATAGTAATCATCGGGTTTCCCATTCCTTATTTCAGAATGATAGTTTTCATTGCAGTTCTTTATTTTACTCCATTTTGCATCAAGATATATTAGGCTGAAAGTAACTTGTCAATCAGATAATAAATATGTGGTCCTTGAAGAGCCCCTGTTAGCTCAAGTGGGGAGAAATAAATATTTAGAAATCTTAGATTTTTGAACTGGGAACAGTAACTGGATGATCTTGTTATTCCTTGGGAAGGGTCTGTGTTCTCAGTGTGAAAAGATTGTTGTATGTGTATAATTGGGGTGGGGTAGAAGCCAAAGGCAGTGACTTCTAATTGTTCCCCAGTGTACTTTCCCCATTATCTTTTTTTTTTTTAAAGAGAGAGAGAGAGAGAATGATTTAATATTCATTTTCTAGTTTTCGGCAGACACAACATCTTTGTTTGTATGTGGTGCTGAGGATCGAACCCCGGCCGCACTCATGCCAGGCGAGCGTGCTACCACTTGAGCCACATCCCCCCACCCCATTATCTTTTTAATAATAAAATCCCTTGAGTTTTTGCTGAGTGCTTGTCCAGAGACTACATTTTTTTCACTTTTTCTTTGTAGATATGTAAGGCTGAGTTCTTTATGATGGAATGTGAGGAGAGGTGATACATGTGACTGCCCAGTGTTATTTTAAGCACAATTGGGTATATACTCCGCCCTCTACTCTTTTCCTTGGTTTTGAGTAAAGACACAGTGCTTGTGAGCCAGTTTTGAAATGTAGTCAAGAAGGAGCTCTTGAAGGATTTCAAAGAATCCCATACAGAAAACCTGGGTTCCTGAATGTACCCTTCTTATACAATGTTTCCTGCTTCTTCTGGACTGATGTGTGAAAGAATAATAAATTTCTCTTTTTGAATTTGTGTATTCTGGTCTTTTTGTTATATCAGCCTAACCTGTTTCCTAACAAACACAGTTTTCTCTCTCATATGCATTTCAAATTAAATATTTTCTTTCTATTGGATATGCAACTTTTACAGTATTTCTTTCCCTTGCGTCTCCTTCTCCCATTTTTTTTAGAAGTGTTTGCAGAAATCTTTGGTTTCATCTCATTACTCTTTTACTGTCACTGCCTGCAGGCAGAGCCTATATTGTAAATGTAAAATTGTGTTTGGCATAAGTCCCCTTGAGTATGTAATTATAATGCATTCCAGGGTGCACCTAAATAAGAATCTGCTTCTCCAACCTAAGATTGCTTTTGGTGTCAATCACACAGTAAGATATAGATAGAGGCAATAGTGTAGTAACTAACACTAAATGAGGCAGAGCACAATATAAAACATTATCCATTTTCATTGCTGATGATCTTGAAGAATTCAGATAACATAGAGGGCCTAAGGGTAGAGTAGGAGAATTCTAATATGATTGAGAGATGCGCAAAATGTTTCATAACAAAATAGTATTTTTGTTCATCTTCAAAAGTTACCATGTGATTTAGTTCTGTTTATTCTGAACACAATGGCTTATTAACAAAACATCAGTATTTTTTATCATCAAATCACAAATACTGAACAAAGTGTTAGACATTGGTTTCCATTACTATGTAATCTAAAACTAACATACAAATATGAAAATACTTTCATCTATATAAATATGCTCAAACTTTTTAAATGTAAAAAATTTACACATATAGAACTCTAAAAACATGCACATAAAAGCAGTCATTGTAAGTTGATTGTTGAACAACTATTTTATTTGCTAAATTATTTATTTTAAATCTTGAAGTTTTAAATATGAAGTGAAAGTTGCAAATTATTCTAATTGAATCTTTTTTTGAGAGAGAGAGAGAGAGAGAGAGAGAGAGAGAGCGAGAGAATTTTTTAATATTTATTTTTTAGTTTTCAGCGGACACAACATCTTTGTTTGTATGTGGTGCTGAGGATCGAATCTGGGCCGCACGCATGCCAGGCGAGCATGCTACCACTTGAGCCACATCCCCAGCCCTGATTGAATCTTTAAACACATAGCACAAAACTTAAAAGTATGGAAGAGAATAGTTTGTGATTCAGTAAAAATATTCAATTATTAAAAATAAATGCTTTCCAATTCTAAAGTAGATAAGCATAATTGCTGACATTAACACAATACCTTCTGAAAATGTATTTTGGAAACCTAAAGGGTTAAATACTAGAACTTGAAGTCAAATAGATCTAAGAACTTAGAAATAAAGGACTTCCCCAATGTTAATAATTTTAAAATCACATTCACAGTTTTTTCCATATACACATGACACCTAAAATAATATTTACCAGATCTTTTTATTATATTTCATTCTATTTTTACTTAAGTGTGTTTGATTTTTTAAAAAGCATATGGTGTTACTTGCCATAAGTATTATGCTCAACACATATCATTTTCATTAAGTAGAAAGAACACATATTAATACACAATCAATAACCACCTAATTAAGTAAAAATATTCTTAGGTGTGCTATGTATTATATCATCATACATCACCCACATTCTACACTTTAAAAATTGATATAGCACAGCAGTACATAAAATCTTAAAGTATTCAAGGCATACTTTCTTTTAAAAATCTGCTGGATTCAAAATCTCATTGTGGCAAAAGTGTGCAAGGCCATCAGTCATAAATGGTGGTAATAGGTATGTCTCCCATCACTTTCACATACTAAAGCTCTAGAGCAAACCAATAAAATTCAGAATAGACTATATGCAGGAGAGTGACTCTGACACAGTATGCTGTTATTAATAAGGTTACCTTCATAAACTGTTCAGACTTCACATGACTATAGTCAAAGAGCTAAAGGCAAATGGCAAGGCCCCCAAATGAACTGTATCTCTAAAATTTTATACTTAACAGCAATTATGTTATTTAACAAGACTTCTTTTTTAAAAAATTATTTGTTGCAGATGGATAGAATGCTTTTATTTTATTTATTTTTCTGTGGCGCTAAGGATTAAACCCAGTGCCTCACACATGCTAGGCAAGAGCTCTGCCACTGAGCCACAGCCCCAGCCCTTAACAAAACTTCTTTAGACCCAACTTTTCAGGAATGTTTCTTTTGCCCAAAACAATTTAATAATATATTTTGTAATCATCTTTGCTATAAGAAAATAAAATTATCATGGCATTTAACAACTTTTGGGGTTTTTATGATTGTGTTTGTGGTTTTTGGATATTTGTAAATTACCAATTTGCAAACTAGAACTCTAAAAACTTGAATTTACTTATTGGGCTATAAGTAAAACAATTAGCCTGATCATTATAAAGTTCATTTAATTTTAATTGACTCTATATCTTAGGGAAGTGATTTGGAGACAATATATTAAGGATAGGATTTTTCTATCATCCAGTTCCTTAGATTATCACCTGCTAGCAAACATATTTTTACACCAAAATGCTAAATGGAATTGAGTTTCAATCCTACATGGATCTTAGAGTTTTGTCTAGATCAAATGTGTGTGGTAAACTGGGGCACTATACATGCTTTTGATGGACTAAAGTTGAGTGATAACACCTCAATACCCCACAAACCTCAGAGTATAGTAGAGACTCCTAATGTAACTATATGAACAAGTCTGTACATAAAAGCCCCTCCATGTCACATCAATGTATGCTTTTCCAGAGTGCTGAAAGGGATTTATTCCCACTACCTTTGTTGTTGTAGTCCTTTTTCACTGCTATATAACACATCACTGCAAATTTATCTAGCAGCTTATAACAGTACCCACTTCTTAGCCAAATTCTGCAGATCACAAGTACAGAGATAGCATGGCTGCTTTGTACTCAATATAACAATATGGTGTCAGTCAGCCAAATTCTCACATGGGATTCAAATTCATTTTTCTAGCTCAACCTCCTGGCAGAATTTAGCTTTTGTGGTTATAGGACTGAGGCCTCTGTTTCCTTGCTGGTTATCAGCTAGGAAGAGAGCTTTCAGTTCCTAAGGTGGATCTCCATAGTCTGCCACTCCTTTACCAAGAGATCCCCTCCATCTCAGCAACTGCATTGTGCCCTACTAATTTCTCTTTCCCTTCTGTGAGCTGTCAGAGAAAACTCTGTTTAAAGTACTCGTTTAAGTCTGATTCTCCAAGAGGATCTCCCTATTTCAAGATTATTAATGTTAAATCGTATACTATAATCACAGAAATAAAATGGCTCAAATTCATAGTCCTGAGGATTTTGCAAGCTGTACATACCCAGGACTTGAAATATGGGCGATAAGTAGTGGGATCAGAAGTTGACACAAGAGCTCTTGGAACTCAACTTCCATCTTTGGGTTGGGGTTACTAAGCTATGGATGACCATCATTTCCACAATGTGGAGTGGGTGGGGAGTTTACATGCAGAATAAAACAAAACACAGACAGGCAGAACAAGAGAAAGCCTTCCCATGGACAAAAACCAGGAGTTAACTGTGCTGGTGTTTGTTTCATCCCCATTTCAAGGAGAAGGGAAAAATAACAATGACTAAAATTAATTTTAAATTATTCAAATAAATATTATTATAAGTTGTTTTGATTATGCTTACATGTACTCACAATACAACTTGACTGAATTAAACTATTTTAATAACATTTAATAAATGTTTAGAGAATGATAATAGTTTTAGATTAGGTAATTGGAAAGAATATAATAATTTTTTAATATTCTCTATCAGCAGGAATTTCTTATATTTGTATAGATATAAAAGAGTGCTCAACTTAAGAGAGATGTCAAACCTCTTTGAGATTCTACAATGCTCAACATGTACTCGTATCATTTTGGGATGGCTGATAATTTTATTTATGATTTTAAATTGTCAAACTCCCCAAAACAAATATTATTCTTGAATATGATCCATGCACTAGAAGGTTTATGAAGATTAGTGTTCCTTGAATAGTTTTACTTCCAATAGTAAAATCTTTACTATTGACTCTAGAATATTGACTTCATAAAAGTAAATCTTTAATTCTTCCTTAATAATGAAAGTAGTGTCATTATTCATATTACTTATATAATAAAGTGTAATATTTTAGAAAGTTGGTATTTTTTTAACAGAATCAGGTCTCACTATAAGGACTTTGGCAATAAATAAATAACAGACTTTTGAGGGCCACCAACATTTATTCTTTTATTAACAGTAGTAGTATCTCCTCAGAATCATCTTCTCTAATTTTGACATAACTGTTCTCAAATTTACATTAGATCATTATAAGAAGTAACCACTTGAAAACTTGCTTTGACATTTGTATTAAACATTTTGTTAATACATTATCTTTCCAAAAACTTAGTGAACACATATTGAGAAAAGGAAAAAAAAAAGGACAGACCAACAGAGGGAAAAGAGAATGAAGGAAAGAGGAAGAAATGGAGGAAGAAAGGGAAAGAAGAAAATAAACAAGAAAAAGGAAAGAAAGAAACAAAAGAACTTTGTGTCTTAAAAAAGTGGGGCCTTTCTTTTTTCTGAAAAAAAAATTAAAAAATGATGCCTATTGACTTGTCTGTGTTACCAATAGGTCTGTGAATTGAGGGCAGTAAGTGTATCTTTATCACTTTTATTTTTCTGGTGTTTAGAACAGAATATTGTACATTTTACATATTAAGAATATTTAATAAATGAATTAGTCATGTTTTTTCTTTCTTTCTTTTGCCCTAGCATAAAGGCTAACACTTTCACTTCCTCTAGTACTTTGGCCTTTGGTTTTCTAGTTTAATATTTTCAACATATTTTTAATGTGGTGGAAACTGCACAGGTTCTGAAGTCAGATTGCCCAGTTTTTATTCTTATTGCTACTGTGATGTTTTCTCAATATCCTATTCCAGTCTAGCCAAACTCTCGTCCTCATTATTCCACAAGCAACGCAAATTTATGTTTTTCTTTATTCTCTCATTTTGTTTTCATTTTCTGGAATATCTTTCTCTTTCCTTCCTTTTTGTCCAATTGTTCTTCAAATCCCTCATGGATTTCTACTCTTTGGTGTAGTATATGAAGGTTCTTTGAACCACTGTTAAGTTTAACACCATGCATATTTTGTAATTTTCATTTCTGTGCCATATGTATCAATTTTGCCCCCACCACTAGTCTGTAATTTCTATTAGGATAGAAATCAAGTCTCCACTTCCTCTGTATAACACAAAACAGCTGGATTCTCTTTTCTACCTTCAAGGCATACTTTAACAATTTATTGTTTTTCATTTGAAATTGCATTAATGATAACATGTTGTATGTTGCAAAACTTTCACATATATTTGTTACCCCAAACAAGTGTTATTTTTCAAAAGAATAATTCTTATTGTAAAATATACCTTAAACAAAACCTTTTAAAATGAGACTTTCAATAGACACACTTAAAAGGTGTTCAATCAAAAGCAATTTGAGAATATCTTAAAGTTTTAGCCAAAAAGTACATTTGAATTTAGACATTTACCAAGAAACTGATAGTTCCAGGGATGTTCACAGGAAAGATTTTATTTTTCATATAATTCAGACAAGAAATCTTAAAATGTTAAATTTCTGAAAAGCTTGATATGAGTCCACAAAGGAAAAGATTGTACGATGATCATAAAACTGAAAAAATCTCTTTAAAGTTTTAATTTTTTTTATCCTGCCTAAAAATATGTGTCTTAAAATACAGATTGCTTAAGTTACCAAACACAGTTTTCATGTCTGCTGTGGTTTGAAAGTGGCTTCCAAAAGGTCATGTGCTGGAAACTTTCCCTCCATTGTGATGGTGTTAAAGTAGTAAATCTTTTAGAGATGGGATTTAAGGGAAGGTGATTAGGTTACTGTGGGCATTCCCTTGGAAGGGGTTAGTATAGTTCTCTTGAGATCCCAGTTAGTTCCCACAAGAGCTGTTTTTTGTTTGTTTATTGTTTTTTAAATAAGTGAACCTAGTCCCTGAATTTCTCTTGCTTCCTGTCTTGCCATATGATGTCACCTTCTCACACAGGCTGCTACCATCTGCCATGTTGTGATGTAGCCAGAAGTCCCTTGCTACAGCCAAGCAGATGCAGTACCATGCTCTTGGACCTCTAAAACTGTGGGTTAAGTAAACATTTTCTCTCTATATTACTCAGCCTCAGGTTTTTTGCTATAGAAGCAGAAAGTGGACTAAGACTATGTCTCTCTTCCAAATTGGCTGGTGCAGTTAGGCTACTACTTCTTGTAATTCTTCTCTAATGCCATCCACAGTACAAATGTGTCATGTTTCATTCTGATGTTCTCTAAGCACAGACATTTCTTTCACATGTTGCATCTCTAAAGTTCATTTTGTTAGCAAAAAATAAGTGTTTGGTAGTAGTTTCTATCTGGATGAAAGTACAGAGTTTAAGATTTCTCTTTGGCTGCAAACATCACAGATAAAAGTAATGGCTTGTCCTTTTTTAGAGAAGATTTCCCAGAACTACAGGACATCTCTGCTGAGCTTCTTAAATACCATGAAAGACCAAACTAAATGAGTTAAATTCTATTGTTGGAACTACATCCTGTCCATTTGAAAGGTTAAATTAGCTAAGTTTGTGCAGCCTGCATTTTTCAGACTCAGCAGAAAATGAATACCTCCTTATTCTTGGGGCCAAGTAAACCTGCAAAATTTTTCATCAAACCAGTCTGGGGACCCTGGATCTCTGGAAAGACCCAGGAGGGTCCATCAGGTCTTAGCCATTACAGGAAGTACCTAGTCCTGAATGAAATACCCACTTGCATTTAGGGGAACTTTAGTCATGATTGTCATTAGCAACATTAGTGGATGAAAAAGGGCCCTGGAGGCCATGTCCCATAGGTGTCAGTAGATTTTTTTTTTTTTCAAATTACAAAGAAGTTCTCAAATTTATGAGCATTTATTTTCAAAAGTATGTGTAATCTGTTTTGTTAAATGTGGCATGAGCTATTAATTGTTTTCTGGTTTCTTCCAATTAAAAATTTCAGACAGCATAATAATATGTGAATCTATTTATTATGTATCATAGTCTTTTTACAGTTTTGTATACTCTTATCAGTATTCTTTTATTATGAAAAAATTCCATCTATTTTCCAAATAGAACTTATTGAAATGCCAGTATTTTTTTCTTGATAGACAAACCACTCTAATTTAAAGTAGAAATTATGCATTTCATCTACATGATATTCTCAACATTTCTTTTTATTACAGAATTGTGTTTCTCACACATACTTAGTTCTAGTTCTGCAAAGAATTCAGCAAGCTGGGTATTGCCACTTTTGAACAGTTGGTGGCTCCAATGCTTTGCAACTGTCTTGTAAGTGTGGTACCAAAGTAAGATGGCTCTCTTTTAACTGTTCAAGATATAATTTGAAACCAAAATTCATTTGAGTAGTTATAGACATTTTATGAGAAATGAAAAGATTTTTTATCAGGTGGATTCAAAAGAAAAGTTTAATACTAACATATGCTTCAGAGTACAGTGTGATACCTATTAGGATGTTTACTAAGTGCATTTAAAGGATTTAAAGTATTCTAATAGACATATAATATGATCTACATTTGTAACTTTTAATTTCCTAGTAACCATGTACTAAAAGTATAAAAAAGAATGGATGATCAATAGTAATAACATATTTTAGTTCAGTTCACCCAAATTTATATAATTTCAACACTAATATAAAAATTACTGATTGGATATTTTATGATTTTCTTTGGTGCTAAGTCTTCGCCCTATGGTGAAGATGTGATGGTATTAAAGTGGTAAAATAAATAAAATAAAGGTGTTTTTATTTACACTGATATCTAGTAAGAGTCTATCTAGGTCAGTCTTCCTCAGTGTATTTTATATTTAAAACATATCTCACTTTGGACTAGTGATATTTCAACTGCTTAGTATCTGCATGCATCCAGTGGCTGCTGTACTATTAAGCTGAGATCTAAAGAAACTAATGCCATCCCTTCTATTCACATTAGATACATTCTATAAATATTTGATGAAAAGTAATTTTGTAAAGGAAATATTATTTTTGCACTAGTTTTTGTCATCACATTGGAGTTCTTTTCCCACAGAAAATAATTCAGAAAATTTGGTTCACAATTTTGGTGATGAGATAAAAATGAAATATGTAGCTTAGCTAGCAGCACATTGGTATTGTGGTATTCGCATTTCTAGGGCTTTACATTACTAAAGAATTCTTGGATCTCTCTAGAGACTTTGTTGTTCCCTAGTATTTTGGATAGATTGTACAATTGCCCCAAATGCTGGATTTCACTTTCTGACTCTCTTTCCCTATATTTCCAGAATTTAAGTGATCTATTATTTTATTTGGCATTTAGAAGATCTACTGGACTCAATATTTGCATCACACTTTACAGGCTGCTGTTATCTGGGCTGTAAAGAACCTGGCTCTGAAGGCTCCACCATTGATTAGTCCTGTGAACCTTGACCAATTACTCCTTGTGCATCATATAACATTTTAAAAATGTAGAAAATTATAGTATCTGGCTCATGGGTTGTTATGAAGATTAAACAAGATATATTAATACTAGATATCTAGCACACAATAAGTACCAGCACACACATGTTTTAGTTCAATCTATAGATTTGGCAAATGTACTAGTATTCTGTCTTACCAGATTTGTTTTATTTAACAAAATGAATTGGCTTGACACTAGACCTTTGTTTTATTTATTTATTTTTGGGGGAGTGTGTACTGGGAATCAAACTCAGGGGGACTCAAACACTGAGCCACATCCCCAGCCCTATTTTGTATTTTATTTAGGGACAGGGTCTCACTGAATTGCTTAGTGCTTGGCGAAGTTGCTGAGGCTGGCTTTGAACTTGCAATCCTCCTGCCTCTGCTTCCCAAGTTCAGGCAGACACCACCGGGTCTGGCCTTGTTTGTATTTTAATTGCATATTGATTATGAGGCATTTCATTAGAAGGTGTTTTTATTTACACTGATATCTATTAAGAGTCTAGGTCAGACTTCCTCAGAGTGGAGGAAAGGATCTTCTGAAATTTTCACAAAGGAAGTGCTGAGTAAAGCTCAAGAGATTGCAGTGCATTGCTGTGAACAATATTTTGGAAAGCATGGTTTCAAACAAAATGCATGATTTTCTTGTTCCCTATGCTGTTTATTCTTTATAATACAGGATCCATTCTATTGATAAAAAAAGTAAAAATTCAACTTTTTATAGTATGGTGGGTCTGTACATCCATACAGCATATCTATTTCATAATTATGGAATGCTAGAAATAATAGTTGTGATATTGGGATAATAGGGGAAAATGAGGAATTTAGAAAGTTTGAGCACAGCAAACTAGATTTGGATCTTAGGGAGTAAACTCAACTTGCTACTTAATTTCATAGAAATTGAATAAGTTTTTGAAGCTAGTTAAGAGTGTTTATTACTTTTTCAGTTATACTAGCTTTCACATTAAAACATCCAGAACATCTGGAAAAACAAGTAATCTATACCATCTGCTGTTGTCTAATTCAAGAGTAATGATCTGGAGATGAAAACCATAAGTTGGTAACAATTCCAAAAACAACTGCTAGAAAAATATTTGTGTAATCATTGGTATCTGAGCTTTTCAACTGGTAAGCATTTTCCATCAGTGGCCACAGCTATTAAATCTACTTCTGGACAATAAAAATCTGGGATAAGTCAGGAACTGAAAACACACAAAGGATATCATAGAATAATTTGTGATGAAATTATACAGGAATAACATGCCATGTTTATGCTTTAATCCTCTATGCCATTAAATTCATTAATGTACAGATAATATCTCTAACTTCAGTAGTGTGTAGGCCCCTGACATCTTTTAACTAACTTAATTGTCACACATTTGGACCTCTTTTGTATTTAATCACTTTTTAATTCTTTTGAAGGGACAGTTTTCATGTTGTAGCTCACAGAGGTCTCCACAGAATGGATGGGTTATTGGTAGTTGAAGCTTTGATTAGTCTAAAGGTTAAGAAAAATCCCACAAGGGTAAATCCCTGAAAGTTTCTAAAGGGAGATTTAATGACACAGAAGTCCCTCGCTTATCCTGGGGGGATATATTCCAAGACCCCCAGGGAACATCTGAAACCACAGAAAGTACAAAATCCTATAATTTAATGCTTTTCATCACAACTAAGCACTTACCAGCCACTGTGGCTATAACTTTTGCAATTTGATGTATGACAGAAAAATGAGAATGAATTTCTTTTTTCTTCTTTGAAATTTCATGGATAGAAGATTTGTTTTTAACATAGATCTAAGCAACCTCAGCATACATTTTTTTCTTAAGTTTCAGGTTTGTGGTTTCTCTTTGGCATATCCTGATTGCCAGAATATTGCTCTTCTACTTTGGGCCATTATTAAATAAAATATAATTAAATAAAAACTTGAACACAGACACTGTGATGCTAGAACAGTCCATCTGATCACTGGGACAACTCTTGTATTCCCATCAGACAGGTAGAGCATACAGTATGGTTGCACTGCATAACAGGATGATTCTCATCCTGGTGGGGATGGTAGGTGATTTGATCACACTACTCAGAATGGCATGCGATTTAAATTTATGGATGATTTACTTTTAGAATTTTCCATTTAATATGTTTGGACCATGGTTAATCTCAGGTAACTGAAACCATGGAAAAAGAAACTACATGGAAAAAGGGGGAACTACTGTATAAGGATTGACTAAATACTCACGTTAAAAGGGAAATAAATATCAGTAACATAAAATAATAAGATGGTAGCTATTTAGTTTTCATGTTGTGGTGAAAGGTGAGGCGTTTAGATAAGATGGTTTTCTTTTTCATAACCATAGTTATTTGGGGAGCAGAAGGCTGATAGATTCAGTTTTTGAAGAGGTTTGTAGGGCAGTGAAGCAGACAGGAAGCTTTAGTTGAACAGACATATTTTTAAACAAGCCAAGATACTGTTTGATGATATACTGTTTTTTTTTTTTCTTTTTGCCACAAATAGTTGGCAATGAAACGCTCTGCAACAGAACTCCATGGCCTGAGAGGATGGGATCAATTCTGTTTTTTGATCCATATTTTCTGCTTCTAATTGAAATCTCATCCTAAAAAAGAAAACTTTTTTCAAATTTATCCACATATAGATATTTTTACTGTGAAGATACTCCTATGGTTTTTTTTATCTTGAAGTTCTATAGGTTAACCTGAAAAGTCAATGAGATTAAAATTGTAAAAGTGATTTTCTTTGATGAACTTTAAAAATTATTTGATATACTGTTTTATTCAAAGTATTAACAATTATTATGAAAATAAGAATTTTAAAAGGAGCTCAGTGGCTCAAATTGATGCTTTCCCAACATTTTGGTGAAAGTTAACAAAACAAAAAATAGTATCAGCTCTTTGTATTTTTTGTATTTCTTTTTTCTAATTTAAGAGTGTGTGTTTTTTCCTTTTAAATGATATCTTGATGAGACTGCCTCCAATTTCCATGTTACCAAGCTTTAAAAAAATTCATTTAAAAACTTTCTGAATATCTGAGAACAAATAGTAATATTCTGCATCAAATCTTTCCTCCTGTGCTAGATGTTTTGAGGATATAAAAATGAACTCTTCACTGATTCTGTGTATAAGGACTTCACTCTATAAGAACTGACAAAATCAAGACATTTGAAATGTAATACCCAGTAACAAGGTGATAAATGTCATATGAGGAGCACAGATGAAGTTATATGTCAGTTGAGGAAGGGATTATGACTTCCAAATCAGAAAAACTGGTTTCAGGAACAATGGATATAATTTGAAACATGATTAAGGACTGAGAATAAGGATCTAGAAAGAAACAGCTAAAGACACAAAAACAGGGAAAGGAAATGTTTCATCTTGGTTTGAAGTGAAGTTCATATGAAATGGAACAGTGAATTACAATTCTAAAGAGATAGGTGGGGTTTAGTTCAAGAACAGTGGGCTAGTTAGTTCAAGCGGAACAGTAGGCTAGGTAATGGATGCTTGTGTGTTGTTGGGCAGAATAAAAGGGTTTATGAACATAGGCAAATCAGACAGACCTATGTCCAAGGTCTTGTTCTGCCATTCACTGCCTTTGTAACCTCAGGCAAGTTACTTAACCTCTCTGAGCCCTGATTACTTTCATTTGTGTAACATCAGTTGTAATTGTACCTAGAGGCTGTAATGTGGATCAGATTTAAAAATGAGTGTTAAACATCAGACATTATCACACTCTAAGTGGTATTTTTTTAAAGCAACTGCTAATATCTGTAATGCTAATAATTAAGATAGCCTTAACTTTTGCATTACGTAAAATTGTTTTAATTCCTTAATTACCCAAATCATGAGACAAAACTATCCACTGCCATGCCTTAGCAGAGCTAGACTTACTTTCTGTATTATTATTGATTGTCTGTCTTATTTTAATTATTTATATTTTAGGTGCTGTGTTTATGTACATGTATAACATGAAGACTAAAAATTATGTATGATTCTTCCAAATCTACCTAAATAGTTAGAATAAGTACCTGTTTATTTTGAGCAATTAAGCTTTTTCTGTTTATTGTTTTTCAGGAGACTTTGTTTAAAGTCAGTAATTCTCTTGCTCTTTCTCTCAAAGAATTCATACCTGCAGGAGACTAATAGGCCTTTTAGCTTGGCCCCCTCTTGAGTATCTTTAAGCTGAGAGTGTGGTGACTGGCTCCAGTTAATAGAATACTAAAAATAAAGGGACATTTTGATCATACCCAGGGACTGTTCATTTTCCCTACTCCTCCTTCCTGTTTTTGTTAATGTAATATGATTAAAAGTGATTTTTTTCCCTAAGAGCTTAACACAGAAAATACTTCGAAGAACCTTATGAGAATTCTTTGGATATGTAATATAAAGTAATTAGAAAATACTTTATTCTATTTATAGTATTATCCAAATTAGCCTACAAACAGCACAAAACACCACTTACCCATTGCCTCTTGGTTTTTTAAAAAATAGTTGTTATATTTACTGTTTATATTTCACCATTAGTGTTCAGATTGATTTGATTTTGCCTTCTGTGTGCCACCTTCCTGACTCCCTATCAGTGAAGTTACTGGTGGGTAGGGGAATATGAGGCCATAAGGAGAGGAAACCACAGGCAAGAAGGACAGAGGGATATTTCATCATACTTTAAATAATTGAAAGTACATAGTTGGCTTCAATCTAACTACCATCCCATTGACTTTGGCTCCTAAAATTGCATTAAGATTCATTAATTAATTTGGATATAAAGATTCATATTTAATAAAAATTTATTGAGCTGCAAAATGAGCATTTACAAGCTCCTGTGAAATATTCTGAAAATCTTTTGTGCTGTGAAGGTAAGATGAGTGCTAGCTTTCTTTTCAGAGCTCTTCTTCCACTATTTATTTATTTATTTTGTGTACTTTCTTTTCTTCCTCTAATATTGGGGAACATGGATATTTCCTGTAAGTACAGTGTGGAATTTGTGTATCATTAATTTTCAAATTACAGCTGTAAATATGGAAAATACTTGAGACCCACAAAAAGGAAGTAATAAACCATAAATAACCAGATAGTATATTTTTATCTTCCTCTTTTCGATGTATTGCAGCTGCTGTCATATTTTATGTACAGTTTTACTCTAAGTCTTCCCATCCAACATTCCTCAAGTTTTTTGAAACCTTTAAAACATAGTTTTTATTAACTACATTCCTTTCCATCATATTGATGATGTGGTATGTGGATTGTTTTCATAAGTTCTGTGAGTTAAACAGGGTCCGAATGCGAATCTATGCTTTGGAAACACTATGATTTTCAGCATTCCCCTATCCAAATGACTTATTTTAAGGAGATTCTTATGCATTATTTAAAAATTTTATTTGATTAAATTGCATTTTGAAATATTAAGAACATATGTTAAGCAATTACACAGGGAAAGCAGCCTGGTTGCCGAGCCTCACGTCTTGTGAAGGCATTGCAGCCTTTCTTTGTGTACTCTGATCAGGGCATCTGTAGCCTTTCATGGTCCTTATTTGTTTATGTGCTTGTCTAGGCTTCTGAATTGTACATTTTTTGAGGGCAGGACTGCATTTGATTCAACTCTGCATCCCTAGTTCTGTACTTGGAATAGAGCCTGGCATGTAGATGCTTTGATGTTTGAATGAATCAATGAAGTGATTCAGGGCATACTGAGAGTTGATAAAGAAGTCAATGGGGTTTAGTCTGAATGAATGGTTTAGGTAATGCTTTTCTGATTCTGAGGAAACATTCACTGTGTTAAATATGTGGATAGGGATGATATTGCAGATCCAGTGTGATTGTTTCTCCAGTTTTCTCTGTGTAACATCTGAGAAGTGAGAATAAGGAATACAGAATTCAGGGAATGCATTTTGAATTCTGAGATTTGTAAGTAAAACTTCCTTTTTTCTTCTGAGAGAAAGCTAAGCTAATTAGTGAAAGCCAAGGCACCATTTAAAAACACATGTTGTCTTTTGATTGTAAAGGTTTCTTCAAGTGCCATTTGTGTTTACACTTATTTGTATTAAGAAGATAAAGCAGGTTTGTAGAATCTATGTATAGTAGATACTCCTCTACTATATTTATGTTTTCCTCTTCATAAAGAGCAATAGAGATCATTCTATATTTATCTTCCAAAGTTCATATGCCTCAGACCAAGAAATCATTGTTTTGATTTATATGCATGTGGTAATGCTCAATAGATATCTGTCAAAGTGAATCAGTGATTTATATTTAAGAGTATTTAAGAGTGAATAATGAATATTGATAGGTTTCAATTTTAAATTATACTTTTATCTATATAATAATTATTTGTTTAGTGTGTTCATCAAATTTTATTGTTTTAAGAATCATTCATGGGACGGGGGATGTGGCTCAGTGGTAGAGCACTTCTCTAGCTTGTATAAGGTCCTGGGTTCAATACGGGATACTGACAAAAATTAAAAAATAAAAAAGAATAAATCAGTGACTATTAAACTACTAGACAACATGATTTAAAATTGATAGTTTAAGTCTAGCTATCTACTCTCAGGTTACTGAGGAGCAAATATAAGACATATTATCACTGTTACATTATCATTAGCCTTCATAGTTATGCTCAAATTGGAATGGGCAGGAATATAACTGTCTGCCTCCCAACTATTTTATTTTTAAGGAGGCAGTTTCCATCCTGGTTGGTCTCCTATAATTGTTGGTAAGCTTTCAAGGTGCTACCCTTAGGATTTCATTCAACACACATTTACTGAATGTGTAAATGGGTCATTATAAACTAGATTCTGTGAGGGAATCTGGACAGTTAAAGTTTTTTTAAGGAAACAAAGCAAAACTATATGATACTCAAATAATCACATATAATCAGTAAATAGTAATTGGCCATTAACATGCTGTAGGAATCCTGAGGTGGAAGAAAATAATGTGAGTTGCATAGCTGGAAAAGTTCTCATGATAAATATGAAACTTGAGTGGAGCTTCTAAAGAAAGAGAAGTGGAGAGGAGGAAGGAAGTAAACTAAGCTTAACTAATGTTTAAAAGTGGAAATGAACAAGGTGTATTTTAAGAAAGATAAATGGTGGATTTTTCTGCCTCTGGATTCAAATAGAAAAGTAGCTTTACAGCAAAATAGAGGGAACTCACTAAATCTAAATCTTGAGCTAGAATAAGCATTTTATAAGAAATTATCTGGATCCCAAACCAAGACTATGATTTGGATATGATACAGGGATGTGTATTCTAATAATCTCAGTAAATATGATGCTGACATTCCCTAAACTATATTTGAAGAAACACAAGGGTAGATTCTAGGGTCTGCTTTGTCATTAATAACTGATTTCTTTGAATATAATAAAGGATGCACACTGACTAACCTGTGCACAGCATGGCAGTTGATTTAGATCAGAAAGAGACTTGAGGCAATGAACCCTTTCCAGGATTAATGCAATCAATCATCTTGGAATTTAATGAGAAGTGGTGGGAAAGTTGGTATGAAAAAGATGAATACGAGAGGTAGGTGGATAAATAGGAAAGTCTTGTAATTTATATTACATAGAGAGATAAAAGAGGAGATGGGATACAAACAATTCTGGGTTATCAAGGAAGACTATATTGCTGAAAAAGAACAGACCTCAAATTTTGTTTGTCAAATCAATAAATTAATGGATGAGGGAGTGTTGAACTGGAGAGAAGACGATAAAATCCCTTAGTAAAAATAGAGTTTGAGATGATGGCAGGATACCCAAATGAAAAAGAAGAAGAGGCAGATGAGAAGGCAGACATGGAGGGAAGCATCTGCAGATATTCAGTACAGATGCTAGAGTGAAGGTATGAATACCAAAAGCCTTTAGCATATTTCCTAGGCCTGCCACAGCCACAAACTTGGTGGCTTAACCCAGAGTTATATTCTCTCACAAAACCAGTCTCCAGAATCTGAAATCAAGGTGTTATCAGAGTACGTTCCTTTTGGAGGCTCTAAGAGACAGACCATATCAAGACTCTTGGCTTTCAGATGGTGGTCTGCATGCTTGGCTTCCTTTAGGTTGCAGCAGAATCACTCTGATCTCTGCCTCTAGCTTCATGTCACCTTCTTTCCTGTCTCTGTTCTCCTTTCTTCTCCTTGTAAGGATGTCAGGGTTCACCCTAAATCCAGAATGATTCTAGTTGAAAACCCTTCATTAATTATATCTGCAAAGACCCTATTTCCAAATAAAGTCACATTCTGAGGTTCCAAGTTCACTGGTGGATGTGAATTGTGAGGGGGAGAGATTCACCTCCTAGGAATTACATGTAGAAAAAGAAGAGCAACCCCTAAAGCCAAAGCCTTGGGAAACTTGAAAGCAGAACAAAGGGGAGAAATAGGCAAAAGAACAGAAAAAGAAACACTGTTGAACTAGGAGTCCTAGGGTAGTGCATTGTTAGAAAAGCTGAGTAAAGGAGGGACTTCAAGAAAGAATGGTTTATATGTCAAGTTAAGCACATCCATGCAAACACATAGGCATGTAGGAGCTAGACAAATATGACTAATGGACATTACAAGAGTAGTTATAAGATCATTTGGAAATAGGGGTAGATAAAGTAGAGAGAAAAAGTTAGGATGCTCCCTAGAGATCTGCTAAAGTTGGGAAAGACTGGAAACAATTCTCCAGGAGCAGAAAGTTGGCAATTGCATGAAGTCTCCTCTGGCATATCCAGACAGAGGATTGTTCTCTCTTCCTCTGAAAATGTGGATCAAGAAGAGTATTCAGAACTGGTCAGAGCAAGGGATTTCTCTTTTCTGCTTGAGAGCATGAACTGCTTGTACCTTTTCATATGCAAATATAAAGAATTAAGCTGAATACTAATTAAATTGCAAAGACTTTTGTAAAGTAATATCACATCTAGGGGCAGTTAATAAGGTCTGTACATGGACCTTATTTATAAATAGCCAAGATTAAACATATGATAAAAGGAATCTTTACATGGAACAATTAAAGATCAATTACGACAATGGTATACAGCAGTGAAAGCCTCTGGAAGAACTTCCTGCTCGTTAATCAGAGATAATTATCAATTATGAGGCTTAATCATTAGTAGAGTGTCTACATTATGCATCTTAAAAAGCTGATTATAATTAGTCTCCAGATCTTGCTCCAAGGGCTCATTATGTTCTGAGAGGAGTGACTCTCTTTTAAAAGTGACTTTTCACTCATGACCTTGAGCAACTTGAACTATTCTACACCTATACTGAGTTTAGCTAGAAAGCTCATTTTTTCTGTTATTCAAAAAAATTGATTTGATAGATGGGTATACACGAAATAATGTAAAAGGACCCTATTACAAATATAGGGAAAGAAAAAGATTTTACTTTTGAATAGTTACTGATTTAAAGGAGAAGGAATTATTATCTAGGATGTTACTAATAGATCATGAATTAATGACAAGTATTTTTCTACTGGAGAAGAAGAATGTCTGTTTATTGAAAGGTCATATGAACCCAAAATTGTAAAACACTCTTTATGCATATTATTCCAGTTTACTCCATGAACAACATTATAACATGGAAGTTAAACTTCCCCCCTCATTTTACATAATAAAGAAAGGGGGTATGAGAGTGGTCTCAATGACTTGACCAAACTAACACAGACACTGAATAATAATTCTGGAAGATGTTTTTAATCTAGTATTAAAGTTAATTTTACCTAAATTATTAGTATTTAAGATACTATCATGTCAGATGTTGCAGGAAAACAATTAGGAAAATAATTCTTTAATTCTTGATTCAATAATTTGTTTGGTAGTGACATTAAAGTCTTCAAGCATATATATTTATTTCATCAAAAATAAATAAAAAGTGAAACAGACATTAAATATTTACTGAAAGTCAAATACTAGATGACTCAGTGGTCCATAAATAACTTTGCTTAAAAAATGACAACCTGGTTTGAATGTGTTTATTGATACTATTCCATCTGATAGTAATTTTTCCTACTTTGAAAATAATATAAAAATCTAGGGATTGAACTGAAGTTAAAATGTTTAGTGCTTCTTAAGAAATAAAGACTTTGGATGAAGATAATACAGGATACATTAGAATGTCAGACTTAGGGCTGAGTCCATTCAATAAATTTAAATGGTGCCTACACTTGCTGTTCAGAGGGTGGAGGTGAATGAATACAAGGAGGCTCAGCTGACCTCATGAGGTTTCCTGTCTGGCATTTAGACTTCTGTGGCCCCTTAGTTTTTATTTTAAATGACCAGCAACAATAAGGTGTAAAATAAAGCTTTTTTTTTTAAGTTTAATTTCTAGAAAACACTAATTTTAAGGAAGAATATTATGTAGTCCATATAGAAAACAACTTATTTTTAAATGCAATTATTTTTCTTGAAAATATTGGTTTAATTAATTATGGAATTGAATTTTGGGTGTGAATTTTGCTCTATTTGTAAATAAAAAATGGCATAATTTTGGTGCAAAATATAAATTTGAAATTGAGAGAAATTTGTATGTATTCATTTACTTTATAATATACAGTAATTTATACATGCATTATATATTGCAACTTTGAAAGACATTGTTTTCACATGACTTATAGACTAGAAATAAATTGCTTAAAGATATTCAGTTTCATAAACTTATTGAATATTGCTGGTTTCTTATCAAAGTGTCTTTTCTAATACTTTCATTTTCTTTTAAAAAACAATATTTTTTATTTCTCTGTCCTCTGAAAGAAATAAAAATTCTCATACTAGAAAATGCAGATACAAAATGTATAAAATTAAATATCATATGAAATACTTTTAAATTTATTAATGTAATAAACAGGAATAGTTTAGTTATCTAATTCTTCTTGTGAAATATATTATCTTTGCCTTGAGGCCTAATAACTATGAGATAATGACTGAAGTATATCTGAACTATTTCAAAATCATTGACAAATGTACTGATGATGAGAAGATGAGGATTTTTCAAATTGGAAGCAATAGACTTGTAGTGTATATGTATATAGTTAGTGTTTTCTGTAAAATGTGTTTGCTAATCAAACTTTCTCACTATCATATTAATGTCAATTCAAGGCTTTGAGTATTTTATGGAGTATTTTATTTGCTGTGTTCTTTCCTGTCGTCGGTCTTTTCAAAACCATTGCAATCTTGACTTGAGAAAACTTCTGGAGAGGATTCCTCAAGTTCCTCTGGATACCAGGTGGCAGAAATTCATTGCCAGGGCCAGCTGGGGCTAACCTCTAATTTGGTTCCCTTTGTTAGTGCAGCTAAGGGCATATAGCTGACCTTTGAAAGAGATAGAAGGTAGGGCAAAACAAAAGTCAGGTTTTAAACAAATAACTAAATGGAAGTATTTGTTTTGAAGATGTTCTTACTCCAATGATCTTATTCACCCTGCTGATGAAGAAGGGAGCCACTTTCCCTAAGTAATATGAGATGAGGACACAGACAGTACTGATCAGATGAGATAGTATAGCAGTTTGTAAGTCACACAAACTTAGTACCCAGGGAAGGAGGACACCTTTGGAGTGAGGACATGCCTTGCAAGACTACACGGAGGTTGCACTTGGGAGCAGAATGAACCAACAGGGGCTGTGGAAAGCAAAATTTCTAGTGAAAAGAAGGTGAGGAGGACTCATGGTTCCACAGGAAGATATGATTGGCTTGTTTGAATATTGCTCTGGTAGGGTGGTAAACCTAGTAGGGTCAAGATAAAGCATAGCTTTGAATACTCCTTCTCTTGCCAGGGAATGGCCACCACCCACAAGTGAAGGATCCCTCTCAGCTAGCTCTCCACCTCACAGGATCCTTCACTACTGGGTGGTGGCCATTCCCTGGCAAGAGAAGGAGTATTCATAGCTATGCTTTTTGGATCCTGTGACGCTTAAAGAAGTCAAGGTAGTATGAGAATGTTAGTCTTGTATTTCCCATGGTTAAAAGATTAGGAATTGTCAGCGGGAGGAAGTAGTACCTGGGTTATCTGCAAGGCAATGAAAAACTACGGGGTCACAATGCAGCCACTATAAAGAAGAGGTAGAGCTGAGTGTTCACAAGATAGTGAATACCAGGGTTTCTACTCCTGTGAAAGGGTGAGTTCAAGGGGTGACACACACCCAATGTATGGCTCATCAGAGGCAGGAGAGTTCATGGGTAAGGGGTGTGGAAACTGTCACACATTTGGGCTCTTATCAGACTTGTGGCTTATGGAAGTTCACTTAATCTCTCTGTAGTTCAGTTTCTTCCTTAGTAGTATAATAGTAACTGTCTCATGGGATGGCTAAAATGTTAAATGAGATAATACCTAATAGATAATATCTATTATTATTGATTGGGCACAGAAGTTACCCAAACCTCTTCTGAGGGTGAGCTAACTAGTGGTTAGCTCTTGGCCTAAAGTAGCAGTCAGGGTTTAAGACTCTGCAATATCATTAAGAACACTTAAACTATACTGGAGATTATTTCTCTTTACAAGGTCCCAAGTGACAAACTATAAACTGTTACATAGAAGTATTAGGGAAGCTCTGCATTTATAAAATTATTAAGGTGCATTTTAAATAATAACCCTTTAAAGATTCTCTTATCTAAGGGTATTGATATTTTGAGAGCAAGGCCCAGGGCCTATTATTACATAAAAGACATTCAATAAATTTTGATTGAATAGCTTTTGAAAAATGAGGCATTATAGCTCTCCAATTATGGTAATCCCTCTGTAGCTTCATTTGTAATATTTGCAAGTAAACTGAACAAAAGATTAGTTGTAGTCCAGTTTGCAAAGGTTGTCCCAAAATGTGCATCTAAAAGGCAATATTAAACTGTATTCTGATTGGAAGATGGGAACTTGTCTTGAAGTTCCAGAGAAGAACATGCATATTATTTATTTGGATATAGGGATACATAGAAGAAAAAAAATCTCTTCCAAGTTACTTGTTGACTCATCCACTGTGATAGCTGTAGGGGATAACAGTTAGTAACAAAATGTATTTGTGACTGTAGACATTTTATACAGACTAAACACACTTATTTTCTTGTTAAATCCTACTCCCTTTTTATATATGACTTCCTACCTGTTTTGTTGAGATAAACTGTAAATTCACCAAGAAGAAAACTTGCCTGCATGTCACTGTAAGCCCCATTATGCCTAATATAGTGTTTTTTGATGTCATGTGTTCAATCAATATTTGTTAGTTGACTAGTTTTTATTGATTCATCAATACTTCCCAGTTGTGTTTGTGATTTTCTCCTTGCAAGACAAATTGTTTTAGAGACTCCAAGTGAATGAATTGTACCAGGTAATATAAAACTTCTTTTAATGTTCACAGTCTATGGTGATTAACTCTATCAGGGAGAAATCTTAGTAACAATAAAGTAGTTCTGAGAAAACTTAGGAATTTATGAGACATATATTAACTTATAAGTGATTCTACAGAATAAAATTATGTAGATAAAAATTATGTATATTACTAGTAAAAAAGTATGATAGACAGTGTTTAGTGTAATTGACTATAACCTGTTAGGTGCTTAAGTATAGCAGGGAATGACTGAGGAGCACAGGTTCTGGCTTCCCATGCCCCAGTTTGATTCCTTATCTTAGACCTTGTGCAAGCCATCTTACCTCTCGGTGCCTGCTTCCTCATCTATGAAACAATGAAAATTGTAGTATCTGCTTTATAGGGTTATTATAAAGATTAAATAAGTGATTTAGAGTTCATAGGAAATATATTATCTGGTACATGAACACTATATAATTTTTACTATATACACTTCACTATAAAAATTTCCTCATTTCTTCCCATAGACTTCCAAGCATCCTTTCCATGATGGGGGTGGGAAAGCAAAAGATATTCATGGGAAATTTTCTTTTCTGGAATAAAGCTTTGCTTGAAGGTCTAGAATTTACAAGTGCTATTCTCATTTATTAAGAGATCCCATTTATTATGAGATTATTATTAAGAGATTTATTAAGAGATGTTCTAAGAAAATAGTCTAATATTCAGCGAATGGATGTCAAAAGTCAAGTGAGTGTATTTCAGAGGGAAACAGTGTCCCAGCCATCACCCTGGAATGATTTTAAAGCAAGTAATCTCCTGCCGAAAGTGCTGTCTTTGATATCAAATGGCCATTAAAAACCCCATGACACTTCACTAAGACTTAAAATTATTCAACACTATCTCTAGGCAAGCATTCCGATTTGAGATGAAATTCCCCTAAAGTGGTTAAAGTATTTATAGTCCCCTAACGCTTTTAAATAGTTTTCTTCTGCTGGAGGAGCATTCTCTTCAGGTGGCCACAGCTGAAGATTCGACACTCTTTGTCACTCATACAGGTTAAGTTGTTGAGTCAATCACATTTCCAAAACATGCTTTGCCTTTTGGTTTATGGTTTCCCATGAATTCTGTTTGTAAACAGTAAATTGACAAAATTCTTTTGTCATCTTTAAATTGCTAAAAGTCTTTGTTTTTTCCTTTTCATGAGAAATTTCCCTGAGCACTCTTACCTTAGTTGTTTTCTAAGAAATGTTTCAAAGAAATTCAGAATCTGATAAAAACTCAGTAAAGCCTCCATAGAAACAAATTGTTGAAGTAAAGTATGTTAAAGAATGATCAGAGAATAAACTAGACTTCACTATGATAAGAATGTGATAATATTTGATTCCAATTCTCATGACTTCTAAATTCTTTCAGAAAATTGTGATGCTATAGAAAAATATCTTCAAGCAGTAACAAAAAATTAAAAAAAAAACTCTTCACATGTACTGTTTTGAAACCTAAGTGCTATTAGGCCTCCCGCAAAATAGTATTTTGTATTATGCCCTGGTCCATTTCATGCAATTTTAATACAAATTCCTATGAATAGAGAACACAATTTATAGAGAAATGTTTCATTTTAGTTTCAATAGATGTTTCTTATGTCCTGTATTCTCTGATTCTCTTCAAACATTCCCTTTTTTCCTCAGACGACGGTTTCCCTTTGCTTTTATTTATTTGATTCTTCACACCAGTCGTGGCTGTTCGGATGGCTCTCCAGCCGCGGGACCCGGGTTGACAGCGTCTGAGTCGGTGCTGAGAGGCGCCGCGCGCAGGGGGCGGGGCCTGAACGCGGGGCGGGGCGGGGCCTGAACGCGGGGCGGGGCGGGGGCGGGGCTTCCCCGTGGAGCGCGGCGCGCGGGCACATCCCGGGTTAGCTGCTGTGAGCCGAGCCCGCGGCGGCTGCGGCGGCGGCAGTGAACAGAGCCGGGTGCTTGCTGGCTCTCCGCGGCTGACTCCAACGCTTCTCTTCGTCTGCGCCACATCTACTCGCCTGGGCTGGGGAGGGACACCTGGCAGTGATCAGCCCGAAAACTAGTGGCACAGCCTCGGGACTGAAGAGAAAGCTGAGTCCCTCAGGTGAAGCCAGTGTCGGAGCGCAGTCCCTCAGCGCCCGACGTCCGATCGCACCCCCGAAAACCCCCGCTGCCCGTCTTCTAGCGCCTGCCGCGCAGGGCGCGTGGGGAGAGTGGGGTTCAGTGCGTGGGAAGGGGGGGGCCGGGACACCGATGATGGACGCACAGACCTGGCGCATGGGCTTTCGTTGTCTCCTTCTTTTGGCTTTCGTGGGGTCTACCCGAAGCGAGGGTGGACAGACCTGTGAAGAAGTTCGGAAACTTTTCCAGTGGCGGTTTGTGGGCGCTGTCAAGGGGTTGCCGGATTCGCCGCGGGCAGGTAAGGAGCCGCTAGCCGGCGCAGGGCACTGCACTTGGGCGCGGTGCGGTCCTCTGAGCGCTCGCCCTGCGGTACGCGGGGCTCTCGGAGGTGGAACTTCGCGGGAAGATGACCTTTGGGGCCCTCCAGCCGCGCAAGGTGAATCCCGTTGAGGCTCCTGGGGATGCGCCTGGGGAACGTCCCGTGCGCTGCGCGGCTCCGGGCTTTCCCTAATGCGCCTGCGGCTATTCTGAGCTTGGGCGTTCGCAGCCGGCCCGGGCTTCCCTAGTCTCAGATGACGCGTTGGAAGGAGCTAGGAAAGCAGAGGTGTGGGGACAGCGCGGTCTGACCGTGTTTCTGTTGGGGGACAGAATGTCACCGGGGTGTCCTGGGTTTGCCATTTTCTCACAGACTGAAGGAATTGGATTAGTCGTCCCAACTTGGATACTAAAAGCACAGACCTTCATTATGCGCCTTTGTTGGAGTATGGCGAGTGGGCCACTAACAAGGGCAGCCCCTCTGATTTCTTCTGTAATTAGGATCCTGACCCGGTACTCCTGGCTTTTTCGGTGCACCAACCCTCCCTTTCAGGAGCGCAAATTGCACAGTGTCTTCCGGAACCCCGAGGTAGTTTCGAGCCTGATAGATGTTAAGGCAACAGGCTGATCAAACTCAACCTATTGGGGAGCCACTTAGCATGGATAAGATAACAGAGATCCAAAGGGAAAGAATACAGTTAGTGTGGCCAGTGTAGAATATGCTTCCTGCAAGCGCCCTTTGCCTGCGTTTTTATCACCTCATCACGCAAATTTTTGTCCCCTGAGAGCAGATCCAGTGCTCCTTCTGTCCGGAAGAATAGGTCTCAGTTGTCAACGCAATAGCAGGTGTCTGGAACTAACTCAGATCTTACTGGAACAATGCACCTCTTCAACTGTGATTATGAAGCCAACACACAGGGTTGAATGCTGTGAGGTTGTTGGTTGAACAAAGAACTTGTGGAGAATTCTTGTCTGAAATCCGTTTTCTGCCTGAGTCTGCAAGGTGAGGAGACTTGCACTCAGCACTACCCAGCAGTGAGGTCTTCCCTGGACTGTTTTTCTGGCCATGCACTCCATTCTTGTCAAACCACAGGAAATCTGTTTGGGGACATTGAATCCCTATGTGTGTGTGTATGTGTGTGTGTGTGTATTTGGCTTTGAATGCAGGGGCCCTCTACCAATGAGCCACATCTCTGGCACTTATCATTATCTATTTTGAGGCAGGGTCTGGCTAAATTGTAGAGCCTGGCCTCAAACTAGGAATCCTCTTGCCTCAGCCTCCTCAGTAGCTGGGATTACAGGCGCGCTTGACACCCTCAATGCACCTGGCTACAAGAACGTTTTAAAACACATTAATATTTATTTGAATGCCTATTCAGTACCACCAGATGATATTCTCAGTTTAGGATAATTCTCTCCTCATACAAAATACCTACTTATAAATATGTATTTTCTTATTTCAGTGTATTCTTTTCATTAAGAAATAAATCTCACTTAGCTGCTGATAAAACTAAAATTGTGTGTGTGTTGGGGGGTGGGTTTGAACTGTGAAAGCCTCAATTGAGTTATTAGACTTTGCCTCCTCAACATGATAGGTTAGGTTGATACTTTAAGTGAATGTTGACATCTCCCCAATAAGGCCTTGACTTCAGTCCCTTCTCATATCTCAATATTTCTGGTACCTGCTGAATACAACACATAGACTAGAAGGTACTGCATTTCTGAAAGCTTGTGTGCCTCATCTCTGTTGAAGAGGAAGTTCTCAACACATTATGAGGTGGCATTTTAACAGGATAAAAGGGAAAACCAAAGCTCTGCCATACCTTAAGGGATTCGGGGGCCATAGATTACAGTTGATACACAGGACACAAATAAGTGGCAGGGTGGCAATGATCTTCTAAGTCATTTTGGATTGTTTCCCTGTCTTTATGTGTGGCTTACGGGGATGGAGAACTCACAGCAGCATCCACTAACGGGGCTAGTTTAAGTTGTACACTTAAACCCTAGTGGTGCTGGTGAAAAGATATGCTAAATTCCTTTAATATTTTCATTAAGAAAAAGTCATGTGAATGTTTTATTCTGATTTAGGCTCACCAAATAGAAGACATTCATCTTTGGATTTGATATAATTCTGAATTTTTCTTGTTTCTGTATTGTTGGTGATTTTTTATTTGAATAATTCAAGAAAATATTAAACTCTTTCTTTTCACATTGGTTTCTTTCTTCTTCCCACTTAAAAAAAATCTCAAGTAAATCACATATAACATACGTTTCATAATTTTTTTATTTCTGTATTTATATGTAATCTGTAATGTTTACCATGATTGAATTTAGTAATTGGATATCTTATTTTCTAAAATTATCCTCGATCTCAAGAGAGAATACAGTTAATATATAAGTACTCATTTCCACATGAGGATACAAATGTTAATATTCTTTTTAATAAAATGTGTTTGTTTAGCACCCAGCCATTCATTGACTAACATGAATACAATTAATTTGATATTTGTTTTTCTTGAAGGTATATTTCTTAGTGCTTTTTATTTCATTTAGTTTTCCCACAGTGGTTGATTCCTGAAATGCCTAGTCAAAATGCTGTTTTTATAATACAAGCAGGTAGAATAACTTCTTACAGTTTCTTATATTTGTGACTTTTATATCTTCTTAAAATATTTTGTAATTTGAAATTATTAAAATTGTGAGAACAGCCATTCAAGCTGTTTCTCAGATTTCCCTTACCTTTGTTCCTTACACTGCTCCAGTTCTTTAAGCCTATTGAGCTCCTAAGAATGTTTGGATGAGAAATGTAAAAAAAGAAAGAAGGTGTAAATGTGATTAGAATTACAGATTTCCTTGTGTTCTGATTTTATTTCCTAAGTAGTAGTCAAGGTGCCCTTTGCTCTTATTTATTTTATTCAGGAAAGAACTGTTAGTGTATTTTAAAGGTTCTTTTATTTTAAATTTATTTATTGGGGAGAGGAGATAATGCTTTCCCATTGAAATTCTCTTCACACATGCATTGTTCACTCATGTATTATAGTCTCTTTGAGAGGATAATTCAGAGATTTGTAAAAAATAATCGAAGACTACATTCAGATAATTTATTTGCCAATTTTTAAAAGCCAAGCGTTCTTTGGTAGAGAACTCTATGTTGAATACTCTCTCCATGTCAAGTGGTTTGTCAAGGATAACTGTCAACTTCCACTAATATGACAAAATACCTGAGGCAATTAACTTGTAAAGAGGAAAGGTTTATTTTGGCTTATGGTTTTGGAGGCTGTAGTTCAAGATCCAGTGGCTCATTGATTTGGGCTACTGGCAAGATAGCACATCATGGCAGGAATGCCTGGCCGAGGAGCAAACTACTTACTTCATGAGCCAGGAAGCATAGAGAAGAAGAGGCCAGAGACCCACAATTCCCTTTGAGGATATGCCTCCAGTGACCTAAAGACTATCCCACAAGGCCCTTCCTCCAAAATGTTCCAGTGTACCTCCCAGTAGTGCCACCTTGGGGACATTTAATGTCTGGGGTACGTTTAGCATTCCAAACTATATAGTTAAAAGTTCTATACAATTTTCCTTGTTAGGTATTGACTATGAATAGAATAATAACAAATTTGATGTGGCAAAATGAAATTCTAATATTATTAGACTCTTTAAGTAGTACTCTGTAGCTTTTTTTTTGTTTTGTTTTAAACTGCCTCCGTTAAAATCAAATCTTATAATCACTCCAAGGACAGTTCATTTCATGCTCACATCCAAGGGAAACAATCTACCTGGTAATCTTGAAGTTTGGAATTGTAGACATCTGGATTTTAGTCTCAAACTCGGTTCTTCCTTTTGTAGTTCTGTTAATCAGTTATCTATGAGCCTCTTTTTCATCATCTATAAAATGGAAATAGTCTAAGAGGTGGTTGCATAGATGAAATGAATAATGTATGTAAAATGACACAAATCCAGGCACATAAGTGTTTAAATATATTCTTGTCATAATTCTTTATCTCATGTCTTGATTTTAACTTTACTTGATTTTTAAGGATGAATTTTTAAGTTTTTAACTCAAAATTTATATCCCTGTGTATCAAATATGTATTTTGTAATCATTTGGTTTTTCAGTCAAAAATGATCATTTCTAAAATTGGGAATATTTCTGTCCCAAATGGTGTTTATTAGGTTATTGTCATTTTTTGTTATTGTTAACAAATAAAACTAAGAAAGAAACAGGGTGGAACCACTGCTAGCTACAGCAGCATCCATAGCCACTACCTCCACTGCCACTGCCACTATTCTGTCTGTATGCAGTGACAAAATAGTATATAAGGTGCAATTTAAGGTTTCACATAATTAGCTGGCTAGTGGCTAGAGGCACTCATTGACAGCAGTCTCAAACTGGACTTCTTCTCAAATGTGGGCCCATGCCTGTAATCCCAGCTACTTGGAGGATTGTGGCAAATAAGGGTTGGGGATGTAGCTCAGTGATAGAGTGCTCCTGGGTTCAGTCCCCAATCAAAAATAAAAAAATATTGGGACTTTGTTTCTCATCAACTAACCCCTTTTTTTCCTATTTGAACTGTGTCATCATGGTGATCAAATTTCCAGAGCTCAAATTGAGACCTGTGGTCTGCCATAGGGGTGTATTATTCATGTGAGGTTTGCCCTGTGTTGGAGCCCACCATGCAAGAACTGCTGGAAACAAGACTGTGGTCAAATAAATGAAGTTCCCTTTATTTGCTGCAACAATGAAGATTGCACACTACAGGAGCCATAGGTATTTTGGTAATAAGCAGTTGGGAAGGTTTTGTATAGGATTTGTCCTGGGTGATATTTGTGCTGGGTGATAATTAAGCAGGGTTTAATGAAGTAGGGCAATTCAGGAATTGGTTATCTTGGTAACTTTTATCTAGGTATTAGGAAGATTAAGGTGGGGATAGTTGTCATTAATGAAAGAGGCAGTGGTAACCAGAGTAGGTCAAAGAGGAAAATGTTCAGTAATTTTATGTTTGCAGAGTATCTTTGTCCATGTCTGCTTGCATCACAGTCTCAAGAGGTGTTGTCTCATTGTTGTCTTCTATATATGATTTATAAATGAATGGTCTTTTGGCATAACTGTCAGTTTGTTAAAATGAAGTCATGGGAGATTTCAAACATATGCCTTGTTGAAATAGATTTTATGAATGTGGTACTTGGTCTACTCAAGTAATGATAAAATTTGATTTTAATAGAAAATAGCCATTTTTAATATCTATCTTTTTTTCATAGAAGTCTGACCTTCCACTAGAAGAGTCCAACTATCCTCAATTCTACATTTTATCTGTAATAAATTTTAGATTTTACTAATTATGCTGCTAAAATCATCCTAATATGATTATTCATTTTTCTGTGAATTAAAAAAATATAAAGCTTCTTGTTAGCTGTATTAGGTCTGCATATGGCTACCATGTAAATTGAATGTATAATGTGCTTTTATAGAAATAAAATGAAGTCTTGTATTTTTATGGTTCATAAAATAATACACATTCTATTGAAATCTTAAAATACTGAAATATAGTAAAATAATTGTAATATTCAAGTAACCACAGAACTCTTTGTGTTTTCTTTTCAGCACCGGCATTAAACCTCTGCTAAACGTATATCATTTTGAAAGAACATAGAATCTTTTTGTCTTTCTTTGTAACATGTTTTTTCCAACTATGAATATGTTATAGTTGGTAATAGTATCAGTATAGTTGATATAGTATCAGTAATTCCCATGCCTTTAAACATTTATCTAAGCATATTTTTGGTGGCTCTATGGTACTCTAGTGAATCTCCATAGTATAGGTTAAATTCTCCCTTGTTCTTAGAAATGTAGGTTTCTAGTATTCACTACCCTAAAGTCATGTGGCTTAGGTCAGGAAAGGCAAACATCTCTAAAAATCTTACTTCATCACAGCTTCACATATGATCTGCATTCATTCTACACTAGAGATTTTTAGCCTCCACACTATTGTGGAGATGGATAGTTCTTCATTATGAGGGCCTATTCTAAACATCCTATAATAGACAGAATAGGCCCTCATAATGAAGAACTATCCACTCACTAGATCCTGTTAACAATACTACCAGCTCTCAAGTTAACTTATTATAACCCATAATGTCTCCAGACATTGCCTATAGTCTTGTGGAAGGAAAAATCATCTTGGTTGAGAACAACTTGCAAGAATTTGTACAAACTGTTGACCCCCACAGACATACTCACACACTCTCTCTCACACACATACAGAGATTGTACAGCTGTCTTATTTACATGTTTCAATTTTCAGTTTAAATGTCAGCTATTCAGAGAGAACTTTCTTAAGGGTCACTAAACTAGATTACAGCAGTTATTGTGGAGTCGCTTTTGTCTCCCATGTGGCACTTATTATGATGCTGCATTTATTTCTTTTAACTCAAGATCTTTCACCACTAGATTGAGTACATAATGAAAATGGAGACCAATCTACTAAGGCCAGTTACATGGATGTGTGCTCAGCTTGTGCAGTCCCATAGGATTCCACATTCAGAAAGACCCCATGGTTGGTTTAGTGCTCTTTTGTAACCATATTGAAATTTGAACAAAAGTCCCTGTATTTTATATTTTGCACTGGGCCCTGCAAACGATGTAGTTGGTTGTAATGTGTACTTTTTTTCACTGTAGACTCTTTGGTGTCTAGAGCACAGCTTGGCTCAGAGTAAGAGTTGAAATATTTATTAATTTAGTAAAACTGCCAAGAGCATCTTGGTACATCTTTTGAATCTCTCTGATTCTTAAGTTAACCTCTAGCAGTAAGCCTTTGAGATTCAGTAACTAGTACACAGGGAAAATTTTTAATGTTTTATGGTATTAAATAAATGGGTTAAATAAAGGGTTTCCATTCTTTTTATTCTTCACAGTGGGCTGTGACCAAAGCCTAAAGCCCCCTAGGGCCTAACTTTAAATTTTCACATCCAATTGCTTTAAACATAGCTGAACTAAATGTATTTTTAGCCATTTAGAGCCTGCCTACTTTGCATAGCCCATAAAACTGCACCCAGCATTTGCAAACGGTAGATAAAACAACCCCTGGGGCTATGAAAGACCCCAAGCCATGGCTGTCTCTCTTAGCGCTCAGGGACCCAGAGACTTCATGTCTTGCTGCTGAGGAATATCACCTAGACATGTGAGTCCCCTCCAATTCCCTGTTCCCTTGAGAGTTCTCTTGGGTTCTTCCTCTTCTGCAATGGCCCTGAAACACTATCCTTAGAAGGTCTCATGAGGGACTTCCAAATAAAGCTCATTGTTTACCACTTCTACCTGTGATCTTGTCTTTTTCTTGACCACCCTAAAATCTTGAAACTCACTGCATATGGGCCAATACTTAGTCATTTCTAATATAAAGCAGAGTCAAAGCAGACCATAGGCTACCTGAGATCAAGCTCTGTAATTGGTTTCTCTTTTTGTTTTGTTATTAGGCCAACATTAATCAATGCATTTTTAATGTGTATAATTAGTTTTATATTTATAGTTACCTAATAGTTCATTTATTGTGCTTAGTTATAATTTTTGGTTGATGTTAATATAATGAAAAATATAATAGACAAAATATATTAAAATATAATCTGAGTGTGATTGTGTTGCTCAGTAAATTGTTTTCATAGTTATTTTTTCTTTGTTATTTTTTTCTTAGGTAACTTTGTCACAAATTCTACAAAGTGACCCAAAGTGACCCTTTTAAATTTAAATGTAGTAAGCTTATAAGTAAAGAACATATAATCATAAAAAAATTTAAATGTAAAGGAATTTTTATCTATACTATCTAATATTTTTGAATGGAATAAATAAATTACCAGACAAATATATGGAAGAACGTTTCTAAATGTCCTGGAAGGAAAGAAAGGGAAATTATTTAACATTTAAAGGATTATTTGCACAGCTTATTTGTCATCATGTAGCCAGTGTGATGGATCTGCCTCAGCATTTTATTGACCTGTTGTTGAGAGGCTAGAGAAAAATAAAGGTGACTAAATACTATTTGTATTTGGGTCTGAATTAGGTGGTTTATGTTTAGTTTGGATGTTATTTCTTGCAAAATTAGATTTTTCACAATGAAATTAATAGCAGAGAACTAGAAAATGATTCAGTTTCTCTATATTCCACCTTTGTTAATTCTGTGCTGGAGGAGAAAGACTTATTGTTGATCTGTGGAATTGTTTCCAATCTGAGAAGATCATTCTTAAAAGATACTGACTTGAAGTTTAGACTTCAAGTAGACCAAGTGGTAGCCACAGCCTTCCCCTCCTTTACATTTAAGAAAATAATTGCTATTAATTCACAAAATATATATTATCAAACTATATTCACCATGCTAGACAACAAATCTCTTTGATTTATTCGAACTGTATTTATTTTCATTGACCAATAACTTTTGCAAACTAGTACATTCCTTCAAATGATGGCTGGTAACCACCATTCTACTCTCCACTTGTATGAGATTCTTTTTGGATTCCATATGAGTGAGACCATGCAGCAATAGTCTTTTTGTACCTGGCATGTTACACTTAACATAATATCTTCTGGGTTTATCCATGTTGTTGTAAATGACAGTATTGTCTTCTTTTTAAGGTGGAACAGTATTCCACTGTGTATTGGTTGATGGATACTTTGGTATATCTAGTCTTTAAGACTTCTTTTCATATATATATTTTTTTCCTGCATGAAGTGTGATTCATTATTTGTTTAGGATATCTTATAAGAAATGTGAAGTAATCTTACCTAAATAGAAGAATTACTTAATTCGGTGCTAATAAAACACACACATTTTGATAGTATTCAATTATTCAATTATATATGCTTCAAATACAGTCATATTTATTTTTTCCATTTTTTATTGTACACATAATATAAAATGTATCCTCTTAATCATTTTTAACTGTACTGTTCTATGTTATATATTAAGTAATTCATATTGTTGGGTTACCATCACTGCTATCCCTAGCACTCTTTTGCACCTTGCAAAATAAGAAATATTATTTGGCTGGATGATTGAATATCTTTTCCCTTCCTCTATATTCATGCATGTTTACCCTATTCCCTCACCCCTTTTTATTCTTGGTACCAGGGTCACTTAACTACTGAGCCACATCCCCAGCCCCTTTTTATATTTTATTAGAAACAGGATCTCACTGAGTTGCTTAGGGTCTCACTAAGTTTCTGAGGCTGAGTTTGAACTCACAATCCTCCTGCCTCAGCCTCCTGAGTTGCTGGGATTACAGGTGTGTGCCACCATGCCTGGCTTCCTTTTTTTTTAATACTACTAAAAGCTGTATTTTGTTATATTTTTCTTCTTTCTACATTTTAGTGTGTACATTATAGTTGTATATAATGATGGGATTTGTTGTTGTACATTCATACATGCATACAATATAACAATATAATTTGGCTAATATAACTCTCCAGCACTCCTCCTCTTTCTTCCCTGCCTCCCATGCCCTGGTCCCCTTTCCTCTACTTCTCTTCCTTTGATTTTCATGAGATTTCCAATCCCCCCTTCTACCTTTCTTTTCCTTTTTCCGCTCTAGCTTTCACATATAAGAGAAAACATAGAACCTTGACCTTTTGAGTTTGACGTTTTATTTAACATAATGGTTTCAAGTTCCATCTATTTTCCTGCAGGTGACATGATTACAGTTTTCTTTAAGGCTGAATAAAACTCCATTGTTTATATATACCACGTTTTTTTTCTCTATTCTTCCATTGATAGACACTTAAACTTGTTCCTTAATTTGGTTATTGTTAATTGTGTTGCTATAAACATGGGTATGTGTGTATCACTGTAGTACGATAACTTTAATTTTTTAGGATAAATAGTGAGGAGTAGGATGGCTGAGTCATATGGTGATTTTATTCCTAGTATTTTGAGGATCCTTCATAAGGATTTCCATACTGGTCATAACTAATTTACAATCCCACCAACAGTGTAAAAGTGTTCCTTTTTCTCTACATCTTCTCCATTCTTATTGTATCCTTGATGGCTTCCATTTCATTCTAACTGGTGTGAAATAAAATTGTGTAGTTTTGATTTGCATTTCTCTAATTGTTGCTGATATTGAACATTTTTTTTCATATATTAGATGACCATTTAGATTTCTTCTTTGTGAAGTGTTTGTTTAATTTACTTGCTCATTTGTTAATTGGGCTCTTTTTTGGTGTTTAGTTTTTTGAGTTCTTTATATATTCTAAATATTAATCCTTAATGTAGTCATATTTAAGAGCTATTAAACATTTCTCATTTTGTTAAGATTTTTTTACTCATATTAGGATATTGAGATTGAGTTACTTTTTCTCTTCCTCTGTGTTGTGATGACCAAATCTATTTTAGTTTTCATAATTCTATAGAGGCAATTTAGTTCTATTCAGGAGATATAATTAAATAATCTTTGCAGCTGTCCTTTTGATCTTCTGCTTTTCCTTGTCTTACAGTTTGGAAAAAAGACACAATCAGAGAAGAGTGTTGAATGAAAAGTGTACAAATGTGCCTGTATTGATCAAATGAAATGAATGAGAAAAGATTACTTTTGAATGTCCTTATTCATTATATCTATATTCTTTAAGTGGAAGACTGTCAATATTAAATTACCTGTTCAGATTTATTTGCTTTTTGAATAACTCTTATTCAGTAAGGTAATACTAAGTTGCATTTGGTTCATTTTCTTTTGATCATTGAGATGTCTGTGTTTAATGAGCTGAAACTGAAATAGGTCAATAAAATGAAGAGATTAACAGTCCATCCTCACCAGGCTTGGAACACATTTTACTCTGGGTAAAATAAACAGTCATTTTTTAAAAAAATGTTTTTGATCTACTTAAAAGGTAAAGGAAATAGGAATAACATAGCAAGACTTAAAAAGCTGAGAAGCCAATGAGTTCTTTAGTTTACTATTTGTCATGTGAAATTATGTGGGTCTGTGATTTGTACAGTTAAGAGCTTTAGTTGTCAAAAGCAGAATTAAATTTTACATTTTCATTAAAAATTTTTTTAAATTGTAAATGGACCTTTATTTTATTTATTTATATGTGTTGCTGAGAATTGAACCCAGGGCCTCGTACATGCTAGGCAAGCGCTCTATCACTGGGCCACAACCCCAGCCCATACATTCATTTTATAAGTAAAGGTGCATCAAAGAGATTCAGATTATTAAATATTTAAAGTTCATTTATCTTTGGAAGCATCCTACATTTATAGTAAGGAAAAATAGTTTGAAAAATCACTGAAAACAGGCTGGGGTTGTGGCTCAGTGGTAGAGCGCTTGCCTAGCACTTGTGAGGCCCTGGGTTCAATCATCAGTATCACATAAAGATAAACAAAGAAATTGTGTTTATCTACAACTAAAAATATTTTTAAAAAAGCACTGAAATGCTGTCATGGGATAAATAACTGGAAAAAACATATACCTTAACAATTTGTCACATATTATGGTTACATATTATAGTGACTATAAATGAATGTGTAGTTTTTAAATAGTTTAGATATGATACAATCCTTTAGTAGCTGTGTGACCTTTAGCAAAAACTCAATCTCTCAGAAAATGTTTCTCTTTCTTCACAGAGATAGTGATGTAGGCTTGTGGCTTTTACCTTTTGGTGGCTTTAAGGATCACTTGGCTTGGTAATAGTGCTTTTTAACATTTTTCTAATAATTTTCTATTTTTTTGTAACATTTTTATAAAATGTGACATAATTCTATGACCAAACTTCTTTCTTAGTTGTATTTAAAAAATTTTTCATGATAGATCAGGCAGCAAGCACAGAAATCAATAGAATCATTTTCCTTCATGCTAATAAAATACCAAACTCATAAATATTTGTCACTCATCATTCACCTTCAAAGTATTAATCCTGTACTATTAGGAGACTAGTGCATGCTTTCATTATTTATTTAGCTTAATAATTTATTTTTTGTAGTTTAATCCTTAGTAAAATCGGATTTGTTTTTTCGTATATGTAGTTTAAGAACCAAAGACTGGGCTTTTGCAAAATAATGCTATTTAAATTAATTCAATTAAGGTCAAGGGGGTAGTACTTCACCTGAAAATATGAGATGGTTTTAAAACTTGAGTTAATGCCTGTATGGATAGGTTCTACAATGTGTGGCTGACTTTATCAGGCATGTTGGATATAATTCTCTGCTTTTGGATCTTTGCTTGCCCCTTATATTTTAAATAGGGATTTTCATCAATAGAAATGGTGCAAGCATAGAGTGTGCCTTCTGATGGACTCAACCCAAATCTGTTTCTGGACTATATCAGTGTGCATTCTTGTGTCCAGCAGTTAATGGGAAACAAAGGTTAGAGAAGGAGATGGGGTAAGTGGAGTAAAGTGGATCCCAGGCCTCACCTTGTAGCGTCACTGCAAGCTGCCAATGTTTCTTTTCCTAAAAGCACAGCACCTGTAAAGTGACCTCACAACTCTGAATTCTGGTAAATGATTCTCCTCCTTGTTCCCTAAGGGGGAATAATAGTGCCCTATCCACATGATTAGCTAGGAAGAATTGGACTGAACCTTATAGTTTTTCTAGACCCTGCCCATTATAGAAATGTAATTAAATAATCCAATTTGAAAGTGCCAACCTATTTTCTCCCAGGATTCTCTGTGATAAACCTTTATATACTTTAAAAATTTAAGCCCACAGCTTTCAGAAGATAATTTGATTTGCATTTAAAATGTATAGAAACATAAATCTTTTCTAGGGGTACTTTATAAATATTTTTAGAAGTTCCAATTAGTGATGACTTCTCTTTTCACATTCAGTTTCCTCATAATCATGTTTTTGTTAATTGTTTATTTCCTTCCCTCTCCCCTGCTTTTATGAAGAACATTAGTGCTGCTTACTTTTTAAGCTTCAGTTGGAAATGTGACTAAATCGATGACACCTCATGATAACATACTGTGTTTACTCACAGGTGTCCTACCAATTCAGCCAGTCACCAAATTATCATAGATTATATTCCAGAAATATCTCTGTAATTTCCCTGCCCACTACCATTGCTACGATCATGCTTTGAAAACCTGGTGTCTTTTCATGGATGAATTAGTCACTTAGCCTACATCTGCTTTTGGCCCTTGCCAGTTCAGTCCCCACTGGGTTCCCAGTTGAGTTTCCAGTAAAACTCAAATTTTATCTTTATGTCTTGTGTTTAATGCTGCAATGATTTTTCATTGCCTTCTTTAAAAATAAAAGAATATGATTATATTTAAATATGTAACTTCTATACAACAGAATAAAATAAAATACCACAGTGAAATAAATGGTGGTGGGGGTCTCTTTGGCATTTCATCTGTAATACATAGCAATTAAAAGATCGGTATCCTTGATCATAACTGAGCTTTTATAAATCAGCAGCAAAGACATTACTATTCTGAGAGAAATGAAAAAGAACATAAGGAGGAAATTGAAATGATACAAATGACTAGTAAGGATATGTGAATATGATTAAGCTCAAATTAATAGAGGAAAAAACAATTCTCATTAAATCACAATGTTAAAGATTAAAGATAGCACTATCTAATGCTCCTGTGATTAAAGAAAACAGTGCATCCTAATCTACAAACACTGGGAATGATGATGATAAAGATTATCTCTCCATTCAAGGAGAATTATGTAGTATAACTTAAAATGTACATATTGTATAACTTTGGCCACAACAATTCCAATTCAAAGGAAAGTAATTGGACAAATTTAAACAAATGTATGTGTGTGTGTGTGTGTGTGTGTATATATATATATATATATATATATATATATATACACACACACACACACACATATATATATATATCTCCAAACATACTTGTTTAATGCACATACAACTTGCAGGTAATGCAAATATCTATTAAAGTCAACTAAATGACATTAATTAAATCAAGAGGGGTAAAGGTACATAACCAAGTTAGAAGAGGTGACTTAATGTCATTTTTTAAAGGAAAAGCAAGTTATGGCTGTGTTTAAAAACAAACTACTTGCTTATCAATTTATGTGTGAACAACCCCCAAATAATGTCACAAAATGCCATTAATTGTGGATAACATTGGAAAATAGGAGAAAAAGCAGTTAAAAATAAAAATGGTGTACTTAATATGTCCTTTGAATTCTTAAAGATGATTTTAAAAGTGAATCATATCTTTAAATTTATCCTGTGATAAATTGAAGTTTATAAAGGTTTGTGATTTCCCCTTACAGGAGCGCTGAGATGAAGTCCTTGCAATTTCACCTTCCTGGGGCTCTCTATGTAATTACACCTTTAAGACTCCTGGGATTGAGTCTAGTATGGCAATGAAAATGGAACCCCATTTCTCCTTATCCTAATGGTCTTGGATTTGATGTAACTTACCAGTCCCTTCACAATCTAGCCCCTTCTTTATATGATCTTTATCTCCATTTGGAAGGGTAATTTTTGATGCTGAGCAATAAAATTATTCCTTACAAATTATGCCTGGAAATGAGGTGCTCTAAACTAACTTCAGATACAGGAATTGTTTCTGGTGTCATCTCTGAGTCAGAGTACCTAAGTATGGCCATGTCTTTCAGGGTGAAGAAACATTTCTCCCTTGGACTATTATGTCAGTCTACTGGTTTCATCTGTAGTGGTGTCCTCATTGGAAGCCATTTTCCTTACTGCTTCAAAGGTGATGTTTCTAAATGATAAACCTTAGGCAATTGATCCTCTTTAGTTTTCTCTTTCAAAAAGCCAAACTAAAACTGTCTTAAAAAAGGAATCCATTGAAAGTATATTAAGGGGTCTTATGGGCAATGAAGATAAAGGAAGTGCAGGGATGAAGATGGACTAAAAAAGTGAAATTTGGGATGAACATGCTTACAGATTTCTTAATTCTGTGTGGTTTTAGGATTGTTTTCCTGCTGCTGAGTTGCCTTCTTCACATGGCAGAAAAAAAAAAAAAAAAAACGGCTGTCCTAAAACTTCTACCAAAAATGAGAAATTAACCCAACTCCTGGGTGCAAATTAAAGTATTTCAGGAAGGGGATGACTTATAAATTTTTTTTTATGAATTGTAAAGATCCATTGGCATTGGGAAGAGGAAGTCCTAGAAAAGCTATGAAAGCCATCCATAAATCCAGAGGTGTTTGATACACATCTGAAAACATCCTTCATCATTCCCTGGTGCTTATGGCAAAGGCTCAAACTCCCATGTATTACATTTAAAATTCTCAGTGATAAAACTCTTGCCTTTTTTTCCAGTTTTGTTTCCAGCGTTCTGTCACTCCTTCTCTCTCACCTCCCTGATATAAGAGGTAATGAATGCACCACAGCCTCTGACTGGATTTGCATGTTTTTACTGGGTACACCTACAATGCAAGGTTCTGGCTTCCCTTTCCTTGGGCCATTTTTCAGTGTTGTGTTAGCAGCTCATAGAAGAATGGTACCCTCCCAGAACAAAAAACAGGCTAAGGTTTACTGTAAAATAGATGAACACCAGTAAGTTCAATGTTTCTCCATGTAAGGCAATCCACTATCTGTACAGGCATCTCTCTAGAACCCCTGTGGGCCTGGGTGACTGACATGATGTTCATGCTGCTTGCCAAGTTGTGTCTCATGTCTTCTGCTGACATCTAAGAAACAGCAAGTAGGGAAAAATTCCAGACCCTTACAACTCCCTCAACCTTCTCCCAGTTCCAAAACCATACATATATCTGGCAATGCATTTTAGCCAAAGCTTTAATGCTTTAGGTTTCCCCAGGGAATCACACCTCCACACCCTCTCTGGAATATCATTGCCTTCCTTCTTTCTTCCAATTTTTGATCAGACTGAGTTCAGATTTGTTTTGCTACTCATAATCTTTATAAGTTTTGAGAAATTTTTACAATGAACCTAATTTCTCATTTATAAAATAGGATTAGTTTTACCTTACAATTTTTAAGCATCTATTTAAAGATAATATCAAGCAGTTGCTCAAAAATCTCCTCTGACCAATTCTTTTTGTTTTTGCAAGAAGAAATCCTTCCTCTGTTCCCACAGAACTTAGTACATCTTTTATGACATTTTATAACATTAATTTTTTTTAACAAATCTGCTTCCCTCTAGCCTGAGCCCTAAGAAATTGCATATTATCCTTCTTGTTACCCTTAATAGCTATCATAGTGTCTTGTACAGAACAGGTGCTTAATCAATATTTGATGAATTCATTTGATTTATTAATCAAAATAAAGAGCAGGAAATTACTCTGTAATTCAGCACAGGTGGAAGGAAGACTCAGCATCTCCTGAAAATTCCCCTGAGAAGTGGGGACAGAGAGCACATTTATACTCTAGGGCTACCCACTCCTTACACAATATAGATTGCCAGTTTGTCACTGCTTAACTCTGGTGAAGTTAACCTCAGAAAAGAATAAGAAGTAGAATCCAAACTGTGTTCTGCTGCATTTCATTTCGGTTAGCTGCTTATTAATGTTGGAAGAAATCCTGTAAACTATATACAGGTTTTTTTTAAAGAGCCACAATACACATTAAAATATTAAAGTTCTGAGAATTTCTACACTTGAGAGAATCTATTTGGTTATTGAGAACAATGAATTCATTTTCATAGGGAAATGTTTTGTGACTTGGCTTACCTTCTGTCATTCCCCTGGTATTTTATTTAACTTAACATCAGTCAGAGAATCACTTTTGGAAAAGCAGATGGAGATATTAAAAAGGTAGAATTGTTAGGTATTTTGAGGGAGAAGGAGGTGTCCCAGATTTTAGATAGCTTTCAGGAAGTAGAAATTACTCTGTGGGGAAGAAGGCATAACTTCTATCATGTCAATGTTGAGGCTATTGTGGATATCAAGGTGCTAATGTATAATAGATAGAGACATGGGTCCATATATCAGTTGAGAGAGTAGCATCAGGTCAAGATTTTGGAGACCTGGTGTAAGAAAAGAGAAGGATTTTGAGACCTAGATGGTATATCGTGTCAGATTTCACAAAGAGGTCAAGGGTGGTTAGAAAAGGATAAATAGTTCTTAGATTTGCAACTAGTAGTTCATCAGTTACTAAGTGTATGTATTTACCAAGGACAGGCAGGCTCAAAGTTCAAGTTCGAAAAGTAGCGCAGGAAGGCAATGGAGAAAATAATTCAGACTACCCTTTTAAGAAGCTTAATTTTATAGAAAAGAAGAATCTATAGTATTATTTGTAATTCTTGCATGTGTTTGTTTTGTATAGTACACATTTCATGAACGTGTCTGTATATTAAGAAAGTCATACGGTGAGTGCAGAAGAGGTGAATGAAGGAGGCTGCGGTCAGTTGCATAAAACCTTTTTTGGCTTTGTTAAGGATTTTGGACTTTATTCCTAGTGCAATAGAAAGACATGAAAGATTTTTCAGCATAGTGCCATGATCAGATTTGCTTATTTAAAAGATCTTTTCTGCCTGTAGGGTATCCATTTAAGACTTCCTTTATAGGTGTGAGATTAGAATGGTGGAAATACAGATCTGAAGAGGTAGGTTCAAACATTATTTAAGAGGTTGAATCAATATGATTATGATTTATTTCTTCTGGTTATCCTGCAATGAGAACCTGTTTAGGTTGCCATGAATACAATTTTTAGGTTGCACATGCAGCTGAAATTCAAAAAGGCAATGGTAATATATTGACCTTGGCTTCATGACTGTGAGAATATCTTAATTATATTGTGTGTTGTGGTTGGCTAATCATATGATATAAACTTCTCACTACACAATTAGTCTTATGCTATAGGTTCCTTCTGGTCATCTGAGTATAAATTACAAAACTTCTAGAAGAGCTAATAATTTGAGAAATAAGGAATTAAGTGATTAAGTTTTTGTTTATATTTAGCTATAGATTTTTTCATGTATTTCAATTCTACATTAGTTTACATAAATTTACAGGTTAATATAGTCTGAGGATGATAATACTAAAAAAATATGAATCCAAGAATTAAAAATAATGTTAAAAACAGGAATAGGAAAAACAGTATGCAATCAAGCATAAGGTTAGAACACAAAATACATGAACATTTTATTTTAGCAAATAAGGCATCAGAAGTGTGAACTGTGATGAAAACTTTGGTTTTGAGTTTTCTACTACAAAGAATTTCTATTTACAAAGTAAAATTATTTAGAATAGTTATTAGGAAGGCCGGCTGGAGAAGATAGAGGAACAAGAACTTTTCTACAGATCCTTCTCAAATGGATTATATGCCATTATGAACAATAAGTTAGAAGGTGAGATGTCTTTAAGACAATACTCCATGTGGAATATTTGGATTTTGGTTTTCCTGGCCAGGAAGAGACAAAATGAATAGGAGACTTTTTCTATGTAATAAGGTTGAACTGAGATATACTGTTAGAATGGAAGTCAAGATCCCATAGGTCTATCTTGTAAAGATGCTAAGTGTATCTTCTTGATGACAGTTACTTACAGATTCCTTATAGTGGGCTATACCTAGTCTGGGCTTATGAGGAACAAACCTGGATATTTGTATCTATGGGTATAGATCACAGGCAGGAAAATATTACTTTAAATTTTGTAATTATCAGAGTATAAAATAAAGATATTTCTTGACCAAATATTTTTTCTTGTTTGTGAAGTATTTGGTGACCTCTTATATTTATGAGCCCTGGATTTATTCTCAGGTGGCAAGGAGGGACATGGAGAGCTGCAGGGATTGCCTCAGATGTCTTCTTATTAATTACTTATGTTTCATAATCCTATAACCTCAGGACTCTTAGTATACCATGATCTGATGTCTAATTCTGTGAGTCTGATTTTACAATCCAGCTTTTTAAAATATCTAGCTTTCTACCATAGTGAATTTTCATACTTATGGCTTTCCTTTATTATTCCTTTATTTTCTGCATTTTATGTATCAAAATTTTATTTTTGTTAGATAAGTGATAGCTACTTCCTCTAATCAAAGGTGGATGTTCATCTTGTTTTTGTTGAGAAATTACTGAAATGCTTATATCTCCTTGACTCACATACCTCTGTACTCTGCTACTTAAGATTGGGAAACTAAGGAGTCTTTATTTTTGGGACTTCTGGCCTTCTGCATGTCAAGACATTATTCTTCATCTTTTTCAATTCTTACTCGATATAGCTACCATTATTTATTCCTTTATATAACCCTTGAAATGTTTTAAGAAATTTCACCATATTAAATTTATATTAATAAAATATATTTCTTCCTCTTCAAATAATATGTGAATAAATTTGTGGTATATCTTTTAATATCTTAAAATGAAGAATGTGCAAGGGAAGATCTTTGAAATCAACTCATGTTCTCACTTTATTAAGCATAATTATGCTACCATGAGTATATTTTTGTCATTCATTGCAAAATAACCTTACCTTCTGTAGTCACCAGGCCTGTAAAACTAGTAAATAAATACTTCCAAGGGTTTTAGAGTCATTCATTTTTAAACATTTTTATTTATTCCTTTTAGATATACATCTCAGTAAAGTATATTTTGACATATTATACATACATGGAGTATATCTTATTCTAATTAGTATTCCAATCTTTTGTTTGTATATGATATGGAGATTTACTGTGGTATATTCATATATGAACATACAAAAATTATGTCTAATTAATTCTTCTGTCTTTTCTATTCCTATCCCTCTTCCTTTTTCCTTCATGCCCTTTTGCCTAATCCACTGAACTTCTATTCTCCCCACTCCCTTGTTGTGTGTTAGTATCCACAAATCTGAGAGAACATTCAACCTTTGGTTTTTGGGGATTGGCTTATTTCACTTAGCACGATATTCTCCAGATCCATCCATTTATTGGCAAAAGTCATAAAGTTATTCCTTTTGTCTGAGTAATATTCAATTGTGTATATACCCTATATTTTCTTTATCCATTTATCTGTTGAAGGGCACCTAGGTTGGTTCCATAGCTTAGCTATTGTGAGTTGAGCTGCTATAAACATTGATGTGGCTGTGTCATGGTAGTATGTTGATTTTAAATCCTTTGGATATATACCAAGGAGTAGTATAACTGGGTCAAATGGCGCTACCATTCCCAAGTGTTTGAGGAACCTCCATACTTCTTTCAATAAGGGTTGTACCAATTTTTAGTCCCACCAGCAATGTAGGAGTGTACACATCCTCTCCAACATCTATTGTTGCTTGTACTACTGATTTTTTTTTTGCTGGACTGAGATGAAATATCAGTGTAGTTTTAACTTGCATCTCTCTAATTGCTACAGATGTTGAACAGTTTTATCATATATTTGTTGATTGTTCATATTTCTTCTTCTGTGAAGTGCCTGTTCAGTTCCTTTGCCCATTTACTGATTAGGTTAGTTGTTCTAAATGAAACAAAAAAGTGAAAGCATTTCTTATGTAAACTGGAACAGGACAGGGATGCCCTCTTTCACCACTTCTATTCAACATAGTTCTTGAAACACTAGTCAGAGCAATTAGGCAAAAGAAATAAATTAAAGAATACAAATAGGTAAAGAAGAGCTCAAACTACACCTATTAGCTGAAAGACATGATTCTCTATTTAGAAGTCCCAAAAAACTCCACCACAAAACTTCTAGAACTCATGAACAAATTCAGTAAAGTAGCAGCATATAAAATTAACAACCATAAATCAATTGTGTTCATATACACTGATGATAAATCAGCTGAAAGAGAAATTAGGAAAACTGTCCCATTCACATTAGCCTCAAAAAATATAAATACTTAGGAATCAAACTAACAAAAGAGGTGAAAGACCTCTACAATGAAAACTGCAGAACAATAAAGAAAGAAACTGAAGAAGAGCTTAGAAAATGGAGAGATCTCCCATGTTCTTGGATAGACAGAATTAGTATTGTCAAAATGGCCATACTACTGAAAATGCTATATAGATTTAATGTAATTCCTATTAAAATTCCAATGTTGTTCTTCATAGAAATAGAAAAAGAAGTCATGAAATTCATTTGGAAAAATAAGAGGCCCATAATAGCCAAAATAACCCTTAGTGAGAAAAGTGAAGCAGGATGCATCACAATACCAGATCTTAAATTATCCTACAAAGTTATAGTAACAAAACCAGCATGGTATTGGCACCAAAACAGATATGAAGATCAATGGAACAGAAGAGAAGACACAGAGACAAACCTGCATAAATAAAGTTATCTCATACTAGACAAAGGTGCCATAAACATACTTTGGAGAAAAGATAGCCTCTTCAACCAACAGTGCTAGGAAAACTGGAAATCCATATGTAGTAGAATGAACTTGAACCCTTATCTTTCACCCTGTGCCTATAGAAGACAAAGTAGGCCCAATTCTCCATCATATTGGCTTAGGTACCAACTTCCTGACCAAGATCTTTAAAGTATAACAAGTAAAATCACAAATCAATAAATGGGATGGTTATCAAACTAAAAAGCTGCTTCATAGCAAAGGAAACAATCAAGAGTGTGAAGAGAACATACAAAACTGGAGAAAGTCTTTGCCACCTGCACCTTAGAGCATTAATCACCAGGATATATAAAGAACTTAAAAAAGAGGGCTGGCATTGTGGCTTAGTGGTAGAGCAATTGCCTAGTATGTATGAGGCATTGGGTTCGATCCTCAGCACCACATAAAAAAATACATACATAGAAAATAAAAAGATATTGTGTCCACCTACAATGAAAAAAATATTAAGAACAAAGAACTTAAAAAGACTTAACACATATGATTTTCCCTAATTGAATCAGGATGATATACACAATTAAAACAGATCAATTTCAAGTGAGGAAATAGAAGATGCCATCAGAAGCCTATCAACCAAGAAAAGCCCAGGACCAGATGGATACACAGCCGAGTTCTACAAGACCTTTAAAGAAGAACTAATACCAATACTCTTCAATTTATTTCAGGAAATAGAAAAAGAACACTTCCAAACTCATTCTGTGAGGCCAATGTCACCTTTATTCCAAAACCAGGCAAAGACACATCAAAGAAAGAAAACTTCAGACCAATATCTCTAATGAATATAGATGCAAAAATTCTCAATAAAATCTGGCAAATTGAATACGTATCAAAAAGATAGTGCACCACGATCAAGTGGGGTTCATCCCAGGGATGCAAGGTTGGTTCAACATATGGAAATCAATAAATGTAATTCATCACATCAATATACTTAAAGATAAGAACCATATGATCATCTCAATAGACACAGAAAAAGCATTTGACAAAATACAGCATCCCTTCATGTTCAAAACACTAGAAAAACTAGGGATAACAGGAATATATCTCAACATTGTAAAAGCTATCTATGCTAAGCCCCAGGTCAACATCATTCTAAATGGAGAAAAAAATGAAAGCATTACCTCTAAAAACTGGAACAAGACAGGGGTGGTCTCTTTCGCCACTTCTATTTAACATAGTTCTTGAAACACTGGCAAGAGCAAATAGGTGAAAGAAATTAAAGGGATACAGATAGGAAAAGAAGAACTCAAAATTAGCACTATTTGTGGATGATATGATTCTATACCTTAAAGACCACAAAATTCCACCAGAAAACTTCTAGAACTAGTAAATGAATTCAGCAAAGTAGCAGGATACAAAATCAACACCCATAAATCAAAGGCATTTCTAATATCAGTGACAAATCCTCTGAAAGGGAAATGAGGAAAACTACCCCACTTACAAAAGCCTCCAAAAAATAAAGTATTTGGGAATCAACCTAATGAAAAAGGTGAAAGAGCTCTATGAGGAAAACTACATAACACTAAAGAAAGAAATTAAAGAAGACCTTAGAACATGAAAATATCTCCCTTGTTCTTGGCTAGGTAGAATCAATATTGTCAAAATGACCATATTATCAAAAGCAATATACAGATGTAATGCAATTACAATCAAAAGTCCCAATGACATTCCTCATAGAAATAGAAAAAGCAGTCATGAAATTCATCTGGAAAAAGAAGAGACCCAGAATAGCTAACACAATCCTTAGCAAGAACAGTGAAGCACGTGGCATCACTATACCAGACCTTAAACTGCAGAGCAATAGTAACAAAAACAGCATGGTATTGTTACAAAAATAGACTAGTTGACCAGTGGTACAGAAGAGAGGACACAGAGACTAACCCACATAATTACAGTTATCGTGTATTAGTCAAAGGCACTAAAAACATGCATTGGAGAAAAGATAGCATCTTCAACAAATGGTACTGGGAGAACTGGAAATCCATATGCAACAAAATGAAATTAAAACCTTCTCTCTCAACATGCATAAAACTCAATTTAAAGTGGATCAAGGACCTAGGAATTAAACCAGAGACCCTGCGTCTAATAGAAGAAAAAGAGTAGGCCCCAATCTCCATCATATCAGATTAGGCCCCCACTTTCTTAATAAGATTCCTATAGCTCAAGAGTTAAAATCAAGAATAAATGGGATGGATTCAAACTAAAAAGCTTCTTCTCAGCAAAAGAAATAATCAGTGAGGTGAATAGAGAGCTTACAGCTTCAGAGCAAATTTTTACCCTTTGCACATCAGATAGAGCATTCATATCTAGGATATAAAGAACTCAAAAAGCTAAACATCAAAATAACCCAGTCAATAAATGGATCAAGGAATTGAACAGACACTTGTCAGAAGGTGATATACAATCAACCAACAAATATATGAAAAAATGTTCAACATCTCTAGCTATTAGAGAAATGCAAATCAAAACTACTCTACGATTTCATCTCACTCCAGTCAGAATGGCAAATATTAAGAATACAAGCAACAATTAGTGTTGGTGAGGATGTGGGGAAAAAGGCACACTCATACATTGCTGGTGGGATTGCAGGTTGGTGCAGCCAATATGGAAAGCAGTATGGAGATTTCTTGGAAAACTGGGAATGGAACCATCATTTGACCCAGTTATCCCACTTCTTGGTCTATACCCAAAGGACTTAAAAACAGCATACTACAGAGACACAGCCACATTAATGTTTATAGCAGCACAATTCACAATAGCTAAACTGTGGAACCAACTTAGATATCCTTCAGTAGATAAATGGATAAAGAAACTGTGGTACATATACACAATGGGATGTTACTCAGCAATAAAATCATGGAATTTGCAGGTAAATGGATGGAGTTGGAGAATATAATGCTGAGTGAAGTTAGCCAATCCCAAAAAACCAAATGCCAAATGTTTTCTTTGATATAAGGAGGCTGATTTATAATGGGGTTTGGAGGGAAAACATGGGCAAAGGGATGGGAAGGGAGTTGGCAAGAGGTGTAAAAAGATGGTGGAATGAGATGGACATTATTACCCTAGTACATGTATGAAGACATGAATGGTGTGAATATACTTTGTATACAACCAGAGATATTAAAAATTGTGCTTTATATGTATAAAATGAATTGTAATGCATTATGCTGCATATATAACAAGTTAGAATAAAAAAAAAGACTTAACAGTATAGAATCATTCACTTTTATCTGTTAGCTTGTATTTAAAGAGTCTGGTGGATTGTTTCCTTGTATCCATGGGTAGAAAATTCTCTAAAAGTCATAAAGAACTCCTCACTATAAATTTACTTTTAGTTTTTTTTAAAAAAACTTTATCCTTTTTAGTTATAAATAACAGTAGAATATATTTTGACATATGCAAAGTTATATTTCATATATAATGTGTATATATGTTGGGGACCGCAAATCAAGTCAAGATGGCACCTGCCAGTTTGCCAGGAGGAGTGGTTTGTGAGGCAAGCCACCGAGCCATTAAGTCGGTGGAGATTCCTTATTGGCTGAGTGCTGTAACTGGATGATGCTAATAGAGTCAAGCTGTGTGTAATCAGTTAGGTATATATACCTCTGCTGTTTTGCAATAAAGCGGTGCCTGCTACCTTGGGTGCCCGCTACCTTGAGTTCCCGCTCAGTTCCCGCTGAGTTTCCCTGCAATAAAGCAGTTCCCGCTTCAACCTTCAAGTTGCTTGTCACCTTCCGGTTATTTTGCCCAGCCAGACTGCGGCAAATGGTGGCCCGTACAGGGGAACTCTGGGACACTCGGGGGTAAGTGACAAGGTAAGCTGCCCGTCCCTAGAAATAGATAGGATGGGAGGAAAGCTGCCTGTCCCTAGAAATAGATAGGACGGGAGGAAAGCTCTTTGCCCCTGAGGAAGCAGATAGGGCGAGAGGACGAATGGCTATTTCAAGAAAATGGAGAAGATTGATACAGTGTGTTTTTGTTTTGTTTTATCTTGGTGTGTTGTGTTGTCTTTGTTATGGAAATACGGGATCAGAAGTTAGTAAAAATCAAATTGAAAGGGTGTTAAGTAAATTGCTAAAGGAAGGAGGCACCCCAGTAAAACCTAGAACAGTTAGGGCATACGTAGATAAAAGCCCAGGAACTCTAGTCAGAAAGAGGAAGAAAGTTCAGAGGAGGAAGGACTATCAGGGAAGGAGTTACAACAAAAGGTTGCTACTAACCACTTTTGTCACCAGAGGGTGCATGAAGTGGTGAGGCGCGGCAGCCCTGGCAAGCGTGAGCCAGTCATGTCGCAGCAGGGACTTTCCAGCCGGCCCCGCCCTGCGCCCCGCCCAGGGAGCAGGACGCCACTGCAAGGAGCCCGGGCGGCCCAGTGGCAGTTCGAGTGAGGGACACTCCCCAGGTCCGTAGGTTGTCAGGGGACAGCTACCAAGGATTTTACAGCTTTCACCACAGCTGCATCAGCTTACAGTTATTATCATTAAAGGTCCTGACCCAGTGATTGTCTGGAGTCAGGGGTCTGCTTGTGTGTTTCCACAGGGAGAACAGCAGCCGATTTGGATTCCAGAGAGACTAACTAAAGCGATTTCTACAGACCAAAAAGAAGATGATTTGTCTCAAATCCATAACAGCTGATATCCAGAACCCCAGTTTAGCTGTCCTTACATCTGTGATGATGGTTCTCCCACACCTGGAGGCTAATGAATAATGAGTACCATTAAGGCCTATTTCAAATGTAAAATACCTTGAGGCTTACTTGTGGGAATACCTTCAAACTCATATGCAAGTTACAGGAAGAAGGAATTATAGCTACCATCATCACAGCTGCTGCTGTTTCTGCTGCTGCAGCTTCTGTGATAGCTATCACAACAAACTGAACAAACTGCTGCATCAATACTTCAAGAAGGAATAGACATATTAATGGATTCCTCTGCTTTACAGAACTTACCTGAACTGTGTATCACTTATATGCATTATGAACTAATCTATTGATAATTGTAATAGTACCAGGGTATCTTTGCTGATGGTGTCATCGGTGGTACAATTTTTCCAAGGGCTTCTCACTTGCAGCCATCAATGGCTTGGTATCGTGGCGTTTTGTATTCTCCTCCTTCTGCTTGTGGCAGGTTGTTTATGGTGTTTGTGTAAAAACCACTATGGTCATTATCCACAAGTATGGCTACGTATGTTGGACCCGTAGTCAAAGACGGGTAAGATCCAATTACAATGGTACTAACCTAAGCCAGGAGGCTGACGATTTGAGGTCAGACCATCCAATGACGGGTAAGGACCATATGTAGTATTGGACAACCTAAAATAGGCATGGTCCCTAAACCATATACTTGTTGTTTAATAAAACAAAAGGGAGGAGATGTTGGGGACCACAAATCAAGTCAAGATGGTGCCTGGCAGTTTGCCAGGAGGAGTGGTTTGTGAGGCAACGCCACCGGGCCATTAAGATGATGGGAATTCCTTATTGGCTGATTGCTGTATCTGGATGATGCTAATTGAGTCAAGCTGTGTGTAATCAGTTAGGTATATATACCACTGTTGTTCCGTAATAAAGCAGTTCCCGCTTCAACCTTCAAGTTGCTTGTCATCTCCCAGTTATTTTGCCCAGCCGGACTGCGGTATATATATATATATATATTACACACACACACATATATGTGTATTTATGTGTGTGTGTACATATACACACACATATATCAAAAAAATGCATGTGTGTATATGTATACACATAGACACGCACATTTGGTTTTCTGGGATTGGCTAACTTCACTTAGCCTGTGAAGTTACACACACACACACACACACACACACTATATATATATATATATATATAGTGTGTGTGTGTGTAATATAATGTGTATATATATACACATTATATATATGGAATATAATTTCCCATTCTTGTGGTTGTACATGATGTGGAATTATACTGGCTGTGCATTCATATATGAACATAGGAAAGTTATGTCCAATTCATTCTGTTTTTCCTATTCCCATTCCTCTCCCTTCCCTTCATTCCCCTTTGTGTGATCCAATGAACTTATTCTTCCCTCCCCTTCCATTATTGTGTGTTAGCACTTGCATATCAGAGAGGACATTTAACCTTTGTTTTGTTTGTGATTGGCTTATTTCACATAGCATGATAGTCTTGAGTTCCATTCATTTACTGACAAATGCCATAATTTTATTCTTTTTTTATGGCTGAGTAATATTTCATCATGTTTATATACCACATTTTCTTTATCCATTCATCTACTGAAGGGCACCTAGATTGATTCCATAGTTTAGCTATTGTGAATTGAGCTTCTATAAACATTGATGTGGCTGTCACTATAAAATGCTGATTTTAAGTCCTTTGGGTATATGCCCAGGAGTGGTATAACTTGGTCAAATGTGGTTCCATTCCAGGTTTTCTGAGGAATCTCCATATTGCTTTCTAGAATGATTGCACCAATTTTCATTCTCGTCAGCAATGTATGAGTGTACCTGTTTCTACACATACTCACAATATTTATTGTTGCTTATATTCTTTATAAATGCCATTCTGACTAGAGTTCTCACTGGAGTTTTGATTTGTGATTGTCTTTTTCTTTCTAAACAGTGTCATACCTCTCCAGAAGTTTTAATCTTTTTACAAAAGAACACTTTATAAAAGGGAATAATAAAATATCTTCCAAAGTGCATCCCAGAAATCCTACTATTTTAACTCTGGTTTTTCCTTCCTTATCCTCCAAATTATGATAAAATGACTAATGGAATAAAACAGGAAAGATTATAATGGAATATTATCCAATACCAAAATATTTGACAAATTTCTGTGTGATAAAGTTCATGGAAGACAAGAATGTAGGGAAGACCAATAAACTCTTAATTTGCTATCACTTTTAAAAATAAATTTGCTCCAAAATTAAGAAATGCTACTCTCTAAATAGCCTCACTAACTCTATAGAGTCCCCTGGGAAAGGTTGGCCATTAGACAATCAATGAGAGTAGACAGAATTGATTGCATTCGTGTCTGCTAAGGTTCTCCTTCCACTTGTTGGAATTCACAAAGGTATGTACCCTAACAAGTCTGCATGCTATGTAAAGCAAGGCTATTGCTAAATTGATTCCCAGTGAAGACTTTGTATCACCTGGAGAAGGAAGTATCAACTTGGGGACCACAGAAACACAGAAAGGAAAATTGGGCAGAGCCTTGATGATCTCCTCTCTTCTTAGCATCTTTGTGATGATTATACTTTCCCATCTCAGTTGGATGCCTGAGTCTTTCAGTACTGAAGAAGCATAGCAGAAAACACTCAACATTCCTTTTTGGTCCTGAAATTGAGAACAGAAAGTTACAAAATCTGACAAACCAGATTTCAACTCCAAATATTCCATAAAATAGGTAACTTCTATATGGGTTCATATAAAAAATAGAACAACAATTTTAGATTTGCAAAGAAACAAAATTGTTTTACTTTAAGAGATGTACAACAAGGGCTGGGGCTGTAGCTCAGTGGCAGAGTGCTTGCCTAGCATGTGTGAGGCACTGGGTTCGATCCTTAGCACCATATAAAAATAAAGAAATGAAATAAAGGCATTCTGTCTATCTACAACTACCAAAAACAAAAAAAAAGAACTTAAAAAAGAGATGTACAGAAAAGAGTATTTCATATCTCAAATTCCTATTTTGTGTTGCATTCATAAAGACAAAATAGCAAAACCTTGAAAGTCATATTAGAACAGGAAATGATTTGTGAAGATAAAAATCAGGTGTTTTTATTTTTTTGGTACTGGAAACTGAACCCATGGGTGCTTTACTATACTGATGCACATCCCCATTTCTTTTTTAATTTTTAAATTTTGAGACAGGGTCTTGCTAAGTTGGTGAGGGTCTTGCCAAGTTGCTGAGGCTGCCCTCAAACTTGCAGTACTTCTGCCTCAGTCTCTGAGTAGCTGGAATCACAGGTATATGCCACTATGCCTGGTGAAAATAACTTTTTTAAAAAAGGCTTTGTTGAAGCTTGTGAAAGGTGGATTGCATAGGAGAGGTAATCTTAGAGGTAATAGGAGAAATATTGCTGAATCAAACATTTAAAGCAGTATAGTTTATTGGTGCAGTCTGTGGCTTTGGAGCTGCAATGGCACAGTCATTTCTTAGCCTTTTATTAGATATTTATATTATTATTTTTTTCCTATTTGAATTGTTGAAATGGTGTATATTCTGGTAAAATTTCTAAATTTTTATGACTTAAAAAAACAGAAAAAAGTAAAAAAAAAAAAAAAAACAGATTAGTAAAAGGACAAATAGCATTTTCAGAGCCACGTAGCCATAAAAAGTCTATTATAGGTATATGATTCCTTTTTTTTTAATTTAAAAGTTTCCAAATCAATTGAGACATAATTGCAAATAATCATTCATAATAAATACACTTGGAACAAAATGACCTGTAACAGAAGAGAAATAAATCATAATAATAATTTTGGGAAATAAAGAAGATTCTGGATTTCAATTTTGTGTTTACTGTTGATTCTAAATCATAAATCTGCTATTAAATTGCTGAAGATAATGAGAGAACCAAACTCTTGTATCATTGTAGATCTGATTGGGAACTCAGTGACCCATGAGCTTTATTCAAAGTGGGTTTCTGATGATTTACAGGGTCTTGGGATATGCAGTGACAGGTGCATCAATTTCATCAAGACATTGCTGTATCTTCTTGAAACAAGAATGATTTCTTTGGGGGATTGGTGGCAGACAGGGTAGAATGGAGTGGATGAAGACTGTGCCTTGTAGAAGCTAACACTTTCTCAAGATGCATACTCAGAAAGTAGTTACACCTATTGGATATTGTGGTGAGGACCAATATCCCAAGAGCTTAGGGTACAGTAGGCCCTGTAGAGGATGGCAATCTAATAATGGTTGGGGAGAAAAAATTGACCCCATTGTTGGAAGTGCAATTACCAGCAAGAATGTAATCTAGTTACTGGAATTCAGGTAAGTTAGGAGTAAAAGGTACTTAAACATGTTGAACAAATACTGAATGGAATTTGAGGAGTTAATTGAACCCTTGAAAAGAATTCAGTTAATATTAGGATCAAGAGTAGAAGGAGCAGCAGGTAAGAATAGGGTGTATTAGTTGAATAAAGTGAAGAATTCTAAATAGATTGTTAATTTTAAAATGAGTTGTTGTGAAAAGTTTGATCAATGCATACTAAGTTACAATTAGATAGCTAAGAGAAATTCTGGTGTATTATTGCAGAGTAGGTGACTACAGATAATAGGTTCTATGTATTTCAAAACGCTAGAAAACAGAATTTTCAAGTTTTTACCATAAAGATAAGTTTTGGGGAGGTAGACATGTTTAACTTGTTTTAAATATTACACAATATATACATCTATCAAAGCATCACATGGTATCCCATTAATATGTACAACTTTTATGTCAATATATTAGTCAAAATAACATTTTAAACTTAAAAAATAAGCTATTTTTTATTTAAATGGGATGTGCAGTTATTAATCTGATATTAAAATAAAAGTCAAATATTTATTGATAGTTTTCCTTATGCCAAATATTTGCTAAGATTTTAAATAAACATTTTTGTTAATTTTAATGTATTTAGACACAACAGCAGAGATTTCAAGAAATGTAACCAATTTTCAAATTGCAATTTGCATTTTTTTTCTGGATTTCGGTTTTTTTTTTTTAGAGAGAGAGAGAGAGAGAGAGAGAGAATTTTTTAATATTTATTTTTTAGTTTTCAGTGGACACACATTTTTATTTTATTTTTATGTGGTACTGAGGATTGAACCCAGTGCCCCGTGCATGCTAGCCCATGGATTTCAGCTTTTAGATTAGCAGTATTTGAGAAAGTTCAATAACTCTTATTATTCACACATTTCCTGGGTGAAATATATCAGGAAGTAGAAACTTCTTTTCTCCAAATTCAAAAAATTCAAAAGCAGTTTTTTGTTGTGGCTAATGCTAAGCTTTAAGTAGTTCTGAAATAACAAATGCTTATGTAAATATAAACCCCTTTAAAAATGGACATTTTTATTTGCCTTATCAATTTTGAATTTTGTTTTAGGAAAAAAAAAGACTTTTAGGTAGAGTATATAGTTTTAAAAAATCTATTTAATTTATGAGCCTCTGTTTTAATAAAATTTATTTGTTCTTCGAGAAAACTCATGGACTAACAGAATAACTAGATTTTTATTTCTTGTTTGCAAACACTAATATGATGCTGCATAGAGGAGAAATATTATTTGGTCTTTGTGCTCAAGAAGCTGACTACTTGGAGGAAGGAAAGATATTTGGAATAAAATTATACTAAAATATTTTACATACTATTACAGTGGTCCTGGCAGCATTGAATGCGGACCCAAGTGGATGTGTGTGTGGGTTTGCTAATCCTAATGGAGGCCCTCAAGACAGAATGAGTGGAATATCAAAAGAGGAGAGAGTAGTTAGAAAGAAAATGGAAACAGAGGTCAAGGGCATCCTTGCCTGAGGGAGAAGTAATTTAAAGTCATGGAAGTGATGGAACACCAATCTGTGTTCAGAAAATTCCAAGTAATTCAGCAGTACTGGAGTGGATGGTGTGAGAGGAAGCAAAGTGGGAGGCAAGGCAAAGGTCAGTGGCTCTCAAATGTTCATATGCCAGACAAGAACACAGCCACTCTTAGAAATAAAGGTCTTCTAAACGTCCAGATTCAACCAGTTTGGGACTGTTCATTTTCATGAAATGTCTGTATCAATGTCATTGTCCCAAGAAGCAGGAATGCAAGGAGGAGTTTTAAGCTGGGATATTTTTGTGTTACATTGTTCACTATGGCAACAATGTAAAAGATATGAAAGAGTGCAAGATTAGAGAAATGACATTATTAGGGAACTAGGCCAAAGCTCTGCAACACAAGCCATGACATACAGTGGCTTAAATAATATTTAATTTAATTGTATTCTTTAAGGCAACAAAATAAACTTCCAAGTCACAATTCCATTTGAAACTTGAACAAGCATAAATATCTACTAAATTAAAGAGCAAATAGGACTTTAGATCCTTCTACCTCGATGCCTTCAAATATTTCTACATTTAAATCCATCTTCACTATGATCTCTTATTCTTAGTTATAAGAAGTCTTATTCTTTAGGAATTGAATAGCCCAAGGCTACAAGGATGGGTTCTACTGTAAGGAATATGTGGCCCCTAAGACTTTTTTAGAGTTGCTGTTAGATTGCCATGGGAAAGGAGAGGGATAGTGGGAAGAAGTGTCTAGCACAAATATTTTTAAAGGAGATACCCTGAAGTTTGTATCTTTTTGATTTGAATATATTCATGTGCCATACCTCAGGCCTAGGGGTACCCACTCTGGTAGCCAAGAGTGCTCTTGAGAGGAAAGGTGAGCACTAAGGCTTGTGCAGGTCTCAAACATGTGTTTGGAACTGTTTTGAGTAGAGAATTTCAGGATAATGACTTCTATGTATATAGTGGAAAAGAGGGGTTGGGCACATCCAGGAAGGCCTACAAATTTCTCACTGTATTAGGGAAGCACAGCTGGAGAGCCAGGTCAGAGGCCTCTTTTGTCTGGATCAAAGAAGCAGTACTGTCTATAAGAAGGTAGATAGAAGAAAGATGATGGAAGTAAATAAGCAGGAGGAAATAACCCAATGAGTGGAGGATGTAAAGTTATGGAGGTGAGATATTTTTTTTTGTGTGTGTGTTTAATAGTGGGGATTGAATTCATGGGTCCTTGACCACTGAGCCACATCCCCAACCCTATTTTGTTTATTTAGAGAAAGAGTTTCTCTGAGTTGCTTAGCACCTCACTTTTATTCTCCTGTCTCAGCCTACTGAGCTGCTGGGATTACAGGTGTGTGCTACGTGCCCAGCTGATGTTTAGTTTTATATGTCAACCACAGGATTTCCAGAGAGCTATTAAGGATTCTTTCTCAGTTTGTATTTGATAGTCTTTCTAGGAGAGATGCATTGGAATTGCTGAACTGAATAAATCAGATATACCTTCCAAGGTATGTGGGTATCACACAACTTGTTGCTGGCTCAGAACAAAAAGGCAGAAGACTGTTGAATTCTCTGTCTCTTAGCTGGACTGCAAGAGCTGAGACCTCATTGCTCTCCTCTTTGAACTGGGATTTATACATGTTTTCAGGGATTTGGACTCAGACTGAGATTTATACCACTAGCTTTCCTGGATCCCCATATGGCAGATCATAGGACTTCTTAGCCTCAATAATTACATGAACTGATTGCTTATAATAAGTCTTATTCTAAGTGTTAACTGATGGATTAATGAATAAAGAAAATATGCCATATATGTGATATATCTTCTCTATATATACCATTTACCACTATATATACAAACACAGACACACACCCTCATACACAGAATATTATTTAACCTTAAAAAAGCAGGAAATCCTGTGACTTTTGACAGTATGGATGAATTTGGAGGATATTATTCCAAGTGCAATAAACCAGGAACAGAAAGACACTGCATGATTTCACTTCTCTATGGAATCTAAAAAAAAAAAAGTTAACCTCACAGAAGCAGAGAAATAGGGAGATTCTGGTCAAAAGATATATGTTTCTAATATAAGATAAATAAATTCTGGGGCTCTAAAATATGACATGTTGATTATAGTGAATAACACTGTATTTTTACTTGAAATTTGCTAAAAGAGTAGGTCTTAATTGTCATTTCCTCAGTTCCACCACACAATCATAACTAAGTATGGTTCTGTATACGTTAATTAATTTGATTATGGTAATCATTTCACAAGATATATGTATATCAAGTAATCACATTGTATGCATTTAATATGTATACTTTTTGTCATTTGTACTTCATAAAGTTGAAAAAAATCTTTTTCTATATGTAGAATCTAATGCGCAAACATTTGTTAGATATTTTTCTCTGGAGAATCTTGTCTATTAAAACAGGGGTTGAACTGAGGGTGCTGGATATAACTTCCAGAGAAGTGACACACATTTTCCTGAGATCATAAGTAAAGATATGTTTAAATGTAGGGATATTTGAAGGCATGGAGGTAGAAGGATCTGAATTCATATTTGCTGTTTAATTTAGTAGATATTAATGCTTGCTCAAATTTCAAATGGAATTGTTGCTTCCAAGTTTATTGTTTTAAATTCTGTCCAGCAATTTGGGTAGGAGAATGAAGCTGACAAAATGATCCCTGTTATGATAAAAAATCAAAACAAAGCAAACCTGATTCTTGGTAGGAATGTAGAAACTCTTTCCCCATTGTCAGTAAGTATCCCCAGGGACTCCAAAGTGTGTTTTGTGTACCCACTAATTAGTTTGGATTTCCACTATACAGTGGTATAGGAGTTGGCACTCTCTCATGAAGTAAGAAGTCAATTGCTTCTGTAGTGGTCCACTGGCCATTTTCTAGTCACTATCATCCATAACACTATACTATTTTTTGGTTTGAAACTGAACTACTCTTTCTTACACATGGATTTTGAGTTGGATTGACCCAACCTTGACCTTCTACTTAGCTTAAACCAATCAACATACATCATATTTTGGCCACAGTCATCATTCAGGTATGGGTTTTTAAAACTAGCCAGAGCCAATAACATGTGAAGTTTGCTGAGTCTTCTGAAAAATACATTATGTCTTTTTCTATTAGAACTACCTTCAATATATTCTCTCTACTCCTTCTTGGTGTAGACTGAATCACAGCAGCCATTTTGCTACTTGAGGCTAGAGTTTCTTGGTGTGCTCCCTATAAGGAAACTAAGGATGAGGCAAAGTCTACAGGAATCAAAATGAAGAGTCAGAGCAGCAGGTCTTCTGTGAAACTGTTGAAGCAGCTATATCAAAGATTGCTTAAAATTATAATTGTACTTTTAGTGTTCTGAATCAATTAAACCCCTTATTTTTTTCAATTTGCATAGGATTTTTTACTTTCATTCATAAACATCTGGATGACACAATTCCCTTTAAGGTTATTTGTGTTAAACAAACATGGTAATGGGAGTTCCCTACAGAAAAGCTGGTGAAGTGTCAGGATGCAGTTTATTTTTAATATATGATTTATTTCTTGGGACATGAAATATCCAGATAATTAGGATTGGGACAGTTTCAAGTATCAGTAACTATCTGCATTCCAAACCACTCTGCCTTCCTACACATAGGTTCTAGGTTTGGCTTATTTGACTGGGTTTTCCCTCTGCTATTTCAGAGTTCCTGAGAACCTTCTGTGTGATTGTTTTTTTAATCCCTCTTCTCCTAATACCTTCTTACTAGTGTTAGACAATTTCATTTCAATAAATTGAAGATAATTTTTTTAATCCCTCTTCCCTTAATACCCTCTTACTAGTGTTAGACAATTTCATTTCAATAAATTGAAGCTAATTTTGCCTATTTAGTGCAAAAATAATTTTTTTTGTAAACCTTTAGGTGAGATCCAAAGTATAGGAAATACTTGAGCCTCAGAAAAGGACTAAAACAGGAACTATGGGGAGCCTCGTCTAATGATTTCCTGTCTATTATTTTGGGCTTCTTTGTTTTGGTTTCTTTTTTGTTTTTGAGATTTCTTTGTCTCTATGGTGAAATAGCAGGGGTATTTCACTCTTAAATGATATATAAAACAGCTCTACTGCAAATAGATTAGATTCATGTTATAATTCTAAATTCCCAGGTGAAAGAATCCAATTGGTTCTGATTGAATCATAGATCCAACTTTACTTCAACAAACAAATCAGAAATGTAAGGTTACTTGACACAAATGTGGCAGGGAAGTGTCTCCCCCAAGGAAGGGGTGTTGAAAGAACAGTTCTCAGAGGAAATGGGGCTTATTATGAGGTGGACTGATACCCAAGACATTATCTATTGAAGTTAAGTAAGTTATTTTGGTTCGAGCTCCATTTATGGTTAAAATCTTCATCCCCCTTCCCACATCTAACCCTACTCCAGCAAGTCTTCAATCCATATGCATCAGTTAAAGTAAATATATGCATAAAAAACAAGAGATAACATTTAATTTAAAGTGCCAGTTCAAAATCTCAGCTTTAGCTCTGCCTTGAGGAGCTCTGTCACATGGATATGGTTTCATTTGGAGAAATGGTGTGGGTTATTGAGGTAGCAGATTGTTGGATACTAAAGATAAGTGAATTGGTTAAAAAGCAATAGAAAAATTTCGTACCTCTTTTAAAATGTGTGGGATAAGATTGAAATTCATTTTTTCATCCCTTAAGTACAAGCTATTCTGCTGCTGCTGCTGCTGCTGCTGTGTGTGTGTGTGTGTGTGTGTGTGTGTGTACCTTTTCTCCCCCAGAGTTTTAACTGTTAACTCCAAATTCATGACTTGAAGTTTGAGAAAGCATTTTGTTTAGCATACTTTTTTATGCTTCTAGACAGAGAACATATGCTTTCATATTAGAAATTCTTGCTATTAGTAATAAAAGAAAAGATTTAAGTATGTCATTTTGTATGAACATTAATCGTCTGTTGCTGGAAAAACTCTGAGCACAGTATCTATTGAAGGATCAATGATGCCATTTATATATATTAAGGACAACATTATTATTCTATCTGTGAATATTGTGTTGACCTTATTTTTTTAATTTGTAGTGTGCTGAATGTTTTTATTGAATCTGAGACTATAAAAACTCATAGTTACTGAAATACCCAATATTCCTTTGAAATTATTTTCATTTTAATGAATAATATCAATGCATACATTTGTAGAATAATGCCTTAGTCTTTAAAACAAAAAGATGAATCTATAAATTATAGCGATACATTAAAATGAGTAATATTTGTAAAAATGTAAATACAGTAACCACAAACATTATTCCAAATGGTTTATTGAATCAGTTTTTGGTGTCTTCAGCAATATCTTCTTTAACACACACACACACACACACACACACACACACAGCTTTTTCATTAATTTTGAGGCAAGGCACTGCCTTCTTAGATTTCTTAGGAAATTATGTGCAAGTTAGGAATAAGAGGATGACTAATAATTTATTGAAACTCCTTTATGCCAGTTACTGTTTCAGTTACTTACAATATGCTTGGAAATAAAACAAAGATGGTCCTTATCCTGTTGGAACTTATAGATTTGGTTGAGAAATAGTATTGAGTAAGCACACATATGCAAATGTTCAAGAAAGCCAGACACAAGGTGATATTAGGGAATTTGGGGCAGCCCTTCTTATCAAGAGTGGCAAGTTAGAAAGAATGAATATTAAAATTGGAAGGGATGAGTGTTAAAATTGTTAAACAGGTTTTAGTACAACAGCTTTCAGTGAGGTGAGCTGACCTTTTCATTATTCCTTGTAATGTATAGGATCCCAAATACAATTGTGATGGTTTATGAAGCAGCTGTGCAGTTACAGTTAAGGAAACAACCAAAATGGTAGCCCAGATGCTTGCAGGTCTTTACAAATCTCAGACTTCTTGCATGTGTCTACTTCCCTAAACAATATTGATCTCCTTTTTAAAAATACTTACACAAGGCCTTGAAGTGTAGGAAACTGCACTTCTTTCCCTACCTCCATTCTTTTTCCTTCTACTTCATTGGCCACTCCTCAAGATCTTTTAAAAGATTCCTCCTCTTTTCTAATCCACATTGGCATCCTTAGGCTTTGTCTTGCCAGTGGTTTTTAACCATTGGCGATTATACCCAAGGGAGGCATTTAGAATGTATATTTTAATGATCACTCTCTGTGTTTGTGTGTGTTGCTAGTGGCCTTAAATCAGTGGTGTTCAGGATGTTGATAAACATTGTGAAAATTCTCTTGCCCCAAGTTACAGTAGTGTTGAAATTGAGAAACCCTCCAAAGTTCATTAACTAAACATTTTCTTAAGGTGATCTTATCAAAACCCTCAGTATTTAAACCATATATCTGATTCTTCATATGTGCAGGAATTTTATATTGTCTCTTGGATACTATGAGTGTAATATTATTGTGATTATGGAGTCTATAACATTCCTCCAAAGAGTGTTAATATGTTCCTCCTAGGAGAAATTTAACTGGTTTGTGCTCTAATTGCCAATTGTGCCTCTTAGGGCAACAACTACAATCTTTTTTTTTAAATATTTTTTAGTTGTCAGTGGACCTTTATTGTGTGTATTTATATACAGTGCGGAGAATCGAACACAGTGCGTCACTAGGCAAGCTAGGCAATGCTAGGCAAACGCTCTACCACTGAGCCACAACCCTAGGCCAACAACAACTACAATCTTTATCCATTTCCTTCACACTCATCAAAACCTTCATATGTGAGGTGTGGTCAACCAGAGATTTGGGTAAGGTTTACACAGAACTTGGGGTTCTCACTTTCTAGCAGCTGTGATTGCTCTGAGCTCAGTTTTGTGGTCTTCATTCCAGAAAGACTGTTAGTTTCTGTTGGAATTTTAGTAACTTTATATAGGAAGTGTCCTCAGGCCAAAGCCACAGAGATGAGAAACTAACCTTACTCTGACACCTTCATTCGAATGTTGATTCCTCCACAGAATCTTTCCCCTTTAGTTCGTTCTCTAGGGTTTTGATGGTTTTGTGCAGAGTTAATGGCTTTTAGCTTAATATAGCACAGCCTTACTATGTGTGGAACCCTTCCTGTTTCTTGGCCAAATAAAGTTTGTTTCCACTTCAGGATGGGGATCTTGAGCAGCATTCAAAGGCTGTTATCTGTCCCTCCATTTAGTATAAAGTCTCTTTAAAGTTCTGGAAAACTATAAAAGAAAATGGAATGGTTTGACCTGCTATTACTCTGGGCAATGCTATTATTGTATTGGGTAGATTTCTCTATATTGCAGATGATAGGAGAATCTATGATTGATCTAGTCTTCACTCAGAGCTGGAAACTGATTATGGTATTGGCAAGGCTTTCATTCTTGCATCTTTAAATTCAGTTCTTACAGAACAGTGAGAACTATGTTCTCCTAGGTATCTCAGCAAATACCTCTTTGAATTTATTTTTTGTTACTGGCTGTTTCTCACATAGTCATTATGCTGACAGGATAGGATACAATGCTTTAGCCAATAAACTATCTCTTATGTGTAAATCAGTCTCATCTAAATTACATGTATATGAGTGAGAAAGAAACCTTTAAAGGAAATTCCAGGAGACGAAATTGGCTCTCTCTCACCAGATTCAATGCCACTTAATAATTCTGTGCTAGACTTGAGTATTTTTTATTTTACATGGAAAAAAGAAGAGAAAGGGATGGAGAGATAAGTAGTATATCAAGAGTCATGCAAGACAAAAAGTTCCAGAGATCTATTGTACAGATCTCTGTACAGCAATAGTATAACACACTTAGATATTTGTTAAGAGGATAAGTCTCCCATTATATTTTTGATTATAATAAAAAAGAGAAAGATAGTATAAAATATTCTTTTAAAATGGACAACATATTAAACTATTTTGAGAAAGACAAAGAAATATTTATAAAATTCAATACAGTGGTTACTTAAAAGTGGAAGACAATTTTCTCATTGGGATGGGACTCGTGAAGGGACTCTGTCACAGTTCAACTTCTTGACTTTGGTGGTAGATACAAGGGTGTTTAACTTATAATAACTTACTAAGCCAAACATGTGTTTTGTGTGGTTTCTTGTGTCTGTACTTTATTTTATAATAAAAATGTTTTAAAATAAAACTCTTCTTGATACATCTTTTGAGAATCTAAGCCACTTGGCTTTCAGTTTCTCAGTTCATATATTGCTGGTTGAATATTTATGGTGACGCAAAAAAAAAAAAAATGTTCCTTAGTACGTTATGTTTCCTCCAAATTGGCAACTGGATTCAAAGACTGGATTAGATTCAGGTTTGTTCCTTTGGCAAGACATTAGTTGGTATTTGGCAAGATTGTGAGAGGCACTTAATTTCTGATTGTCTCTTTCTTTTTTTTTGTCTCTGATTTTGGCAGCAATTGCTGGCTAATGTCTATATCTACTAATTCATTTGGGCTTAATAAATAGGGTATTCTAATTTTGTTATTTCTCTTTCATTTATTATAAAGTGAGGCTTCCCTAATTTACTATTTGTACTTATGGGTACAGTTTATATCTGAAAGATGGAATAAGTATTTGCTTCTTTGTTTACTAGTTTCTAGCATAACTGATCTCTCTTTCATCTTTTGAAGGTGATAAACTTATTTTTTAAAATAAAATTTTAAAATTAAATGTAAGTATTTACATTTAATCACATGGGTTGTTTCCATGTCATTGAAATTATTATTGAAGCTCAAATTGTCCCATATTGACCACTGACCACCTTTGAAGTTGGCTTCTGTTATGAACTAAATTGTGTCATCTTAAAGTTCATTTGTTAAAGCTCTTTTTGTGTGTGTGTGTGTGTGTGATACTGGGGATTTAATCCAGGGGTGCTCTACAACTGAGCTTCACCCCCAGTCATTTTTAATTTTTATTTTGAGATAGGGTCTCATTAAATTGCCAAGGCTGGCCTTGAACTTGTGATCCTTCTGTCTCAGCCTATTGAGTCTCTCAGATTATATGAGTGTGTCACCATGCTGGACTCATCTGTTAAAGCTCTGATCCCCAAAGTGAATGTATTTGGAGATAGGGACTTTAAGGGAATAATTATGGTTAAGTGAAATTATTAAGATAAGACCCTAATCCAATGTGATTATTGTCCTTATGAAAAACAGAAGGGACACCAGAAGTGCTTCATGTGATAGACACAGAGAGAAGATAGCTCATCAGCAAGCCAGATAGAGACTGACTCTTCAGCTGGTACCTTAATCTTGGACCTCAGCCTCCAAGACTGAGAAAATAAGTTTCTTTGGCTTAAACCACAAGTTTGTGGTATTTTGTTATGGTAAACATGGTGGACTAATGCAATTCCTTAGTTATTTTGATTGGAGTCTAGTAGTTATCCGAAAACTTCTTGGCTGTCTGGTGGGTAAGATGTTTTAGTATCTGTCATCTCATGAACTTCCTGCTTCTGTTCTAAAATGAACCATGTCTTTAAGGAGCCCTGATTTCTTTTTGAAGAGAAAAAATATTACAAGACCGTTACAAGGCACAAGGGATGTCCTTTGCTATTTGCTTAGTCATTTTTTTCTAGGCCTTTTTAATGAAGCTAGGAAACATAAACTTTTCAATGATAAAATTTTTTCATGATTTACATTGATACTTTCAAGTTTAAGATTAATGATATCTGTCTCTCTTTCACACTAAAAATTCTAATTTGCAAGGATATAGTATAGAAGTAGAGAAAGGAACTTGAGTATTTCACAGCTACTTGTTTTATTTTATATTAAACTTGTAACTGTTTCAGAATAACCTAAAATACAGCTTTTAGTATTTATCCTGTTTTCTTCTTAAGGGACTTATGTTATTTGTACCTCTGTTCAATATTGGTTGTAATTGTCTTTCAAATCCTTTTGTTCTTTTTGATTTTTCAGAATTCTTATTTTTCCTCTTGAGGCATTACCCTTGTGTGATAGACTCTTTTGTTCCTTCTAGTTGAGTCTTCATTTAGAATTTTTTTTTCATCTTTAATTCTTTTCTGAATACCATCACCTCCTATCTGATTTTTCCAATTCTGATTTATGTAGTTCTTTCATGTCTTGTGTTGTTATCTTTTGGTTTGTTTTGAATAGTGTAGCTAAGTTTCTATCTGATGTTTTTTGTTGTATGTCTTTCAATGGCATGTTTTCTTTCTGTGTAGGGATGTTATTCTATTCTTCTCTTTTTTATTATGACTCTGTGTGAGATTTGACCCCAATATTTGTTGTTGTTTGTTTTATGTGAAGTTAGTTTTTCTGAACATTTCAGTTGAGACGTGCTTCAGAATAGCTGTTCTAACTTGACTGGATTTCCTCTTCTGATGTTTTCATTTGGCATTCAAAAACATGGTTGCTTGTTTCCTGGCATTTCCTGCATTTGTTTCCCTTTCTGCTTTGGTCTAGACCTTCTTTTTCTATGTCTGTTTATTCCCTGCTCTGTTGAATTCTGTTTCCACTTCTAGAAGTTTCTCTTCTGTGTAGGGTCTGTCTTGGAAGGGAGACTTGTTGCCCCTTGTTCACTTATTTGTTTCTCTTATTGATCCATCACACACATTCAATAATTGAGAGGGCAGAATTCTTCCAGCCCCACTGCTATTCCCAAATCAGTCTGCTCTGCCTTCCTGTGAATTCTATTCAATACTTTGGGTTTCTCTTGTTCTCAAGTCCTTCAGACATTCCTTCATTGCTTCCTTCTTTTCCCTCTTGTCCAAATACTGATACTGTGAAGATATTGTAGCTATTGCTGGTCTGTTCCATTCTGTTTGTGTTTTGAAGTTTTGGGGGTATATTGATATCATGTTAACTAGTTTGTAGTAGTTGTTGTGGATTTGTTTTGTACTGTCTGGTTTTATATGAGGATTTGGAGATAGTGAAAACCATGCTGCCCTTGCCGCCGTCTTTTCAGAATGCCTCCCTGTTAAAATGTTTCTACTTTAGCATACTAAACACACCAGCAGGTAGATGGCTTCAGGTTTCTTATGCTGGAGAACAGAAAGGAGTAGCTATTAAACAATACTGCTGCTTCTAGGTAAGAAATCCAGAAAGCACCAATGATTTTGGTTGAAGGCTTCTGACTGGAGGAACACTATTTTATTTTGTTTTTAGTATTTCTTGCAAAGTTTGATTTTATTGTTCAGAAACTTGACAGCTGCACTAGAGCGTGGGTACTCTCACTGTTTCATATCATCCTGAAATTATGCAATGTTTCTTAAAGCCAAGCTTTGAAATCTTTTTAAAAATATCTCTTATTGCCATGTGGTATGTTATGGGTTAATTCTAGCTTTGCTTTCTTATGATGCCTGTTTTACTTACAACAGGAAAACTGCAGTCTGGGCTTTTTTTTTTTAATCAACAAGCATCTTATGTCCTTTGTGCTTATTCTAGAAACAAGTAAGACATGGTCCTTTCCCTGAGGATCTTGTTTAGTCCATCTTGTCTGTCTCTTGGACTGATACAGGAAGGAACAAAGGGAACTGGAATCTTTTTTGCCAACTCTTTTCCTTCTACTGGCACCCCAATTCTAAGTTATTTAAGCATATCTTGTAGGTGATATTAATGAAAAATATCGTGCCTAATAGGTAAGTATTGTGCCTAGTTATGGTGCTATAGTTCTGATTTGGTTTGGAATTTAATTTTATCTTGTCACTACAAACTTCTAAGATTTTAAATGAAAGTCTGAATTAATCAGTGCAGACCCTCATCAACTTGAGGAATGTACTTTGGCTAAGTGGTCTAAATTGCTATGTTTGCTTACTCAGAGTTGCTGAGGCATAATGGTTTTTCTCCTACATGATATTTAGGATAGCAGTAGAGGCAATTTGTTGCATCTTTCTAATGTATTTTCTACCACTTAAAATTGGGCAAAGAAGCAAATGGCAAGTCTATAGCTTTGTATTTTAGTCTATTTTATTTTGATAAATCTCCTTGGATAATTCCTAACCTAAAATTTATTTTCTTGCAACTTACTAAACAGATGCCTTCTTTCAGAACAGGAATAGGAGATGGCTAGTTATGTCTATAAACAATCCATTTATAAATTTAAGACTTTCTTTCCTCTAGTCGAATAATGGTGAAGAACATAGTTCTTCTGAGTTAGTTTGCCTGCTTCCCAAACACCAGCTCTACCATTTTGTAATCTGGACAGTTTTCATTTTTCCTTTTCTTTATCCATTTCTTTTCTTTTGCAGTATTGAGGATTGAACCCAGGTCCTTTTGCATGCTAGGCAAGCACTCTACCATTGAGCTACATTGTACCCAACCCTGACACTGGATAGCCTCTTTATGTGTTCATCTCCTCATGTGTAAATGTGGCAGTAATATCATAGTGATGATTAAATTAGATAATATGCCGCAGTCTGGCTGGGCACAAATGCCGCAGTCTGGCTGGGCACACAATCACGAGCCACCACACAGCTTGTAGATTCAAACAGCAACTCTTTATTCCCGAACTCACACCAGCCGTCTACAATCACGTTCTGGGGAAATCCACGTTCTCTGCCCAAATCCACTCCCACTGGGCTTCTGTCTCCCAAAAAATACTGTCTGAATCCCGTGAGAACTCAAGGGGAACTCAGGCAGCAGGATACGCCCTATTCCCAGCAGGAATAATCTTAAACCTGGAACGCCCTAAACCCGATTATCCTAAACCAGGAACACCCTAATCCGCCCTGGTCCTTGAGCAAGGTCAACTACATGCAATGTCACTGCAAAATGTCCTATTTCCAGGAGTCCTTCCACTAAGCAACATGGGGTACGCTGGCAAGGAAATTGTCATACCTACTTGGCTAATGGCTCCCAGCAATAATACATGTGCATTATTGTGTGTTTAGCATGTATTAGGCAATGTTCTGTGCAACTGGAATATAAAAGCAAGCAAAATGGTTCCCTGATTGGAACTTAAAGTATTGGTGAGGGAACAAATTAATTAGAATCACCTGAAAGCATATAAAAGTACAAAGATGACATGTGCAGTGGAGAGATATGTGGCCCTAATGTCATGTTATCTGGACTTGTGTTAACTGGGAGTTTACAGAAAGTTTCTCTAGGGAAGACAGAGTGGGGATCTTAAGAAAAATGAATAGTAATGAACTAGGTAATGGTAGGTGTTTGGTGCATGTGTGGGTGAACATAGCTGGACAAGAGTGCCCCAGATAGAAGAAAGTATTGGGGAATGACTCTGTGGCATCGTGAATATGAGGAACTGAAATGGGCCTGCTTGTGAAAGGAAGAGTACTGAGGCCTCTGTTTCTGGACAGGGAGTGGGAAGAAAGGTCACATCTCAGGGGTCCTTTATAGACCATGTTTTTGAATATAATCTAGCCAAACAGTGTTAGATATTTGACCTCAATAGGCATATTTGCAGTGAGACATTATTATTGTTATTATTATTTTAAAATCCCCTAGTAGTTATTCCCACACTAAATAGATTTATACACCTCAATATTTATTCATTTGGTTCTTTTCCCCAGTCTCTATTGTTGCTCTTCTCTGAATGCTAATTCCTCAATCCTTCCATTTAGGAATAAAACTGAGAAGATAGCTTTGTTTCTTTCAATCAATTTTACTATTTGAAATAGAATTAGCTTTTGTATAACTTTAGGTAAGATAAATGAAAAACAATTGCCAACATGTTACCTACTGTGACACTTATAAATATTTTATGCTTCTTAGCCTTTGTAAAATGCTCAAATGCTGTCAGTTGTTGTCTATCTTCAACAAACCAAAGCTGAAATTATTAGAAATGTTGGTGTCTTATGTTGGCAGGAAGCTCAGAGTGATTTCAAATGTTTTGATCTTATCCAGAACCAACTTTTGGAAATGTAAAACCTGAGGCTGACTGTGTGAAGAAATAGGAAGAGCTTGAACAGTGTGAAGGCTGTCACATGTATGCATTTGTGTGCGTGCACAGGCATATTTTACTGATCTAAAATCAGTCTATGCAGAGCTAATGTGGGAGCTATGAGACTCCCCAGACACCAAGGGCCACAGCACTCTTCCTGTTCTGAAATTAGGGAATAACTGTTTCAGGGCTTGTAAGTAAACTTGTCACGAGCATTAGAAAACAACTTGTAGGCTTGGGATGCCTGCACATTGTGGTGTTCCATTAGGGGTTGGTTCCCTTTTCAGAGGCTAACTGTTCCCTGTGTCATACCTTTTCCTCTTTGTCTTCTACCACATGTGCTGTGTATTCAGGTGCTTTCTTAGCATCTCTATCCAGGATGAGAATTGTTCATCATGTTAGAAAATTATTTTTTAAGTACAAGTCTTCTGTATGTGTAATGACTTTACATTTAATATAACATTCATCCTCACTGGGTTTTCTAAGTATGATTATACAACCAAAAAGTGATTTAATGGTAGGAATTGCCTCTAGACAGATATATGGTGAGTAGAGTCTTGGATCTTGGATTTGGGCCCACGGGGGATTTCAATCTACTGTCATTTTATTGCAGAGGATATTTTATTCCTCAAGAAGCACAAGCATCATGGGAGTTGAGAAATCAGATGATGTTCTTTGACCTTTATTTGATGCACAAAATTTGATTTCACTTCTTCATGAAGAAAACCATTTAGCCTGTATGATTTTCTACTACATATTTAGTTTAAATAAGTTTGGCCAAATTGATAAAATAAGCAAAAATTAACTCTTTCTGATCTATTGCTTATGTAGTAGTTAATTTGCCACATATTGGTAGACATAATTAATATTAGATCAAGAATTTGAATTATTGAGCAAAGAGTTAGTGGTTTGGAAATTTTTTTCATGGTTGTATTAATGGATGATAGAGAATTTTTCTTACAGTAAGTAGTTTTGGTAAATCAATTCCTCACATAGAATATTAACCACTTCCCCAAGGACTTAAAAATAGCATACTACAGGGATACAGCCATATCAGTGTTTATAGCAGCACAATTCACAATAGCTACATTGTGGAACCAACCCAGATACCCTTCAGTAGATGAATGGATAGGGAAACTTTGGCATATATACACAATGGAAGATTACTCAGCATTAAAAGAGAATAAAATCATGGCATTTTCAGGTAAATGGATGGAGTTGAAAAATATCACCCTCAATGAAGTAAGCCAATCCTGAAAAAACAAAGGCCTGATATAAGGATGCTGACTCATAATGGCAATGGTGGGGGGAGCATGGGAGGAATGGAGGAAATTTAGATAGGGCACAGGGGAGGGAGGGGAGGTAGGGGGCAAGGGGCTAAGAATGATGGTGGAATGAGTTAGATATCATTACCCTAAGTACATGTATAAGACACGAATGGTGTGAAAATACTTTGTGTACAACCAGTGTCTTGAAAAATTGTGCTCTGGATGTGTAATATGAAATGAATTGCATTCTGCCATCATGTATAACAAATTACAATAACTGAATAATTTAATACAAAATATGAACCCCTTGTATGTAGGACTTATAATGCATGACATATAACATGTAATATTTTTTTAATGGATAGATGATCATTCTGGAAAATCTTATATATGTTTCAGGACCTGATCTTCAGGTTTGCATATCTAAAAAGCCAACATGTTGCACAAGGAAGATGGAGGAGAGATACCAAATTGCAGCTCGCCAAGATCTGCAGCAGGTGCTTCAAGCATCCACCTCTACATTAAAGCTGCTAATATCTCGAAATGCAGCTGCTTTTCAAGGTAAATGTGCTTGAGCTTTGGAACTAAGGACCAGTTCTGTGTAATTTGCCTATTTTAGTGATAATGGTAAATGTGACTAGGTATATTTCCTTATATTTGCATATTATTTTGGCATAAAGTGAAGTTTTATCTTTTTCTAACCTTTATAATTTGTTTTGGAGGTTATCTTGGGCATATTTTTGAGTTGGACTAGAGAAACAGTTATATTACTAAAGTTGTCGTTATACACATGCCTAAATTTATAGGGTTCTTTTGGGTTCTCCAGTATTCTGACCCATGGTTTTACTTAAGTGTGAACATACATAATTATTAAGTTTCATGAAAAATGTCTACAGCATAAAATCTCATTGCTTTTATCTGGGTAGTTATAGGTAAATTTTTAAAAATATGATTTGAAGAAATATTTGTCTGAGTTTTCCCCTGCCTCCTTCATGTGTTTTTTTAAAAAAAAAATTTAGTTGTTATTTTATTTATTTGTATGTGGTGCTGAGAATCGAACCCAGTGCCTCATGAATGCTAGGCAAGCACTCTATCACTAAGTTACAACCCCATCCCCTTATGTGGTTTTCATGAGGGTATCAGTTCAGTATATCAAAGTGCAGGCAGGTAGGCCTGGTAAATAATCAACTGGGGAATATTAATTGGATGTTTAAGGGTCAGCTAAGACCACAACTCAACTATATTTCAAACCATATGTTCAGAAATAAAATTAATGAGTTATAAAATTAAGGAGCAAAATGAAAAATACATGATATTTTTCTTATTTTAGTCATCTCTTCCATAAAATTTCTTATTGCTACAATAAAATAGCTTAATTTATTTTTCCCTTTTATAAAGCATTAGCTACTCTGTATATGACTAGAATGAATATATCTATATTACATTGCTTTTCAAACAAATTTATTGCTTTTGTTCAACATAGGATATAACTTCTGTTAATATTCTTTTTTAATAAGTATGTTAATGTCAATGTATTTAAATAATTTGCTTTGTTTGCACACATAGCTGATTAATTTTTAAAGCCATACTTACTAAATAAAATAAATACAACAAATCAGAATAAAATTTAAGTTGAGTTAAATGTAGTACATGATGAATTGATGATATTTTTATATAAATGTTAAAATGTTAGATTTTAAGATGCTATTAATTTTACATTGTGTTAAGATGGCTTAGAATGTGATTTTATTCTGACATGGGATTTATTCATATGAAATTGTTGAATAAAAAATTTTTGATATACATTTTAGACCAAGAAATGTGGTTTGAACTGGTTGAATTAGAAGGTTGCAGCTACCCACTGGAAGTGATATGATTATTTCTCATGAAAATGATAGTGTGTACAATACAGAAGATGCATTTTAGAGGTAAATGGGCAGTGAATAGAAAAACCTGAGCCAAACAGAGGGTTAGTGGTTGTCAAACAGATGCTGGTAAAGGTAAGCCAGACTCAGTGAAGAAGACTTCAAACACAGATGTTAAGTTTGAGTTATTGAATTTTTTAAACTGGGAAGCTTTCTTATGATTTATCATCTTTTAATGTCAAAACTACATTTCTCCAAATAAGAAGATGCCTGAAGATCATGATGAATTTAGTCAGTTTTTTTTAATAGCAGTATTTGTAGGTAAGAGCAAGTGTTACAATTACTAACAGGCCCTCAGTGTAGCTGAACATTTCTGCTGCCTTCAAAGACACAGACACAGACTTTTCACATATTCTTAGATAAATTGATAAAGATGGAGCATATTCAATTCAAAAGATTGGAAAACCTGGAATATTTAGATTTTAAGATGAATTGAAGCTACTGAAAGCTTTTGGTGATATTGCTAAAAATTGGTAACTATTTAAGTAACAGAAATGCATATTAGGGTATGAGATTGTCTTTAACTACCAGAGGGCCAGGTAATTTTATATAGCCTTTTGTTATTTTATGTTTAATAAATTGCACCTCTGCATTTAATAGGTTGATTTTTGCTGTTTATTTAAAACTTAATTATAAAAGTAAAAAGGTAGAAACATTCTTAAATATGATTTGTTCTAAAAAATTGTCATTTTTCTCTTTTCTTGGAATGTCAAATTTTATTTAAGAAGCATGAATAAGCAAGACAAATTTAGAAGAAATTTGCCTAAAGGCCAACTTTACTAGAATAAATTATTGTTCAAGAATATCAGACTTTAATTTAGAATAAAATAAATAGCTTTAGGCTTATTTTCATGAAAACAAGCATAAGTATATATATGCTAAAAGCAATATGAGAGATCTTATTTGCTGTATCATAACTGAGCAGATTAGCATAATTTTTCAATAAGTAAAATGCTGTCCATCTAGTTTCTATACAATCAAAAGAGCTGAAAAATTTTCAGGTCTTTATTTTCACAAGAAAAAAAAAAGTCAACACATTTTTATTAGGAAATCTAGTCTGCTTGAGAGAAATTTAATAGCAAAATCAATTCACTTCTCCCATGATGTAAGTAGATTTGCTATGTTTTGATCTTTAATTTTTAAATACTTCATGTATATTTTACTATGCATTACATCAACAATTTTAACTTTCTTTTAAGTGGTATTGAGTATTATTAAAGAGGTTGTACTGGGGTATATTATGGTGTCTTCCCTTATGGCTTTTACGGGACTCCATGGAAACATTTTTTTTTGAACAGTCCCTTGAATTGGGATGATCCCTCTGGTCTGCGGATTTAGTGGTTCCCACACTACTCTTAGATGAAAGCTGTGAGTTTGGAAGTGCAAAGGGGAGAGAGGAAGCCCTGTGGGCTGGCTCCAGGTACTACTAGAATCATAAGGTTATTATTCTATGTGGAGTTTGCATTTAGCTCTGGAGTCTGCCACCAGGGTACGTATGGGTTAGGCAAGGGTTGGCCTCTGGGACAACTCTACATTTTTTCCCCCTAATGAATTTATTGTAGTTTGTTTCGGTCAAATTTCCTTAAAATAAACAAAATAGTTAAGACAAAAATCTGTTGTTGAAGGGCCCATAATTGTGACCTAGGATGTCATTATTTCCTAAGGGCTACTCATGCAGGATTTTAGAAAGTAAAAGGAACAAGCTGATATTCCTGTTTCTGTTCACAGTGAAGAAGTGCTGTTTGCAAGAGAAGTGCTGGTCTTGTCATAGTGCAGACAATAACTATTCTTCATTTGCAGGGGCTTAACAGTGTTCAGGAATAAAACAGAACTGCCTGGAGTGAGGCAAGAATTCCTTTTCCTTCTACTATTTTACTATGAGATTTTGTTCTTTAAAAGTATTTTAGAATTTAAAACAAATAAATATATATTTTTTTACGCTGAAGTATACTGCGAATCATGAAGAAATAGGGGAAATTGACAGAATATGTCACTTACTATAAAAACTAACTCTTATCTAGTGTTCAAATTTGTCAGTTTTAAAATCCCTTCAAATAAGATAATGGGAATTCTTAAAATTAAAAAAAATAACTGAAATTTTAGCTTCACCTTCAAAAATAAAATTAAGGAATATTTTGGAGGGCACTATTGGAAGATTGCATTTTGTTGAAATCTTGAGGAGATGAAGTTAGTGCTATATTTTTCCTTATATGTGTAACTTTCTATATTTCTCTCATCTTCAAATATATCCATGTATTTATAAAATATATGGTAGATAGTCTTTATTTTTTGAAAATTTCTAGTTTTATATATGTCATCTAAAGTGAATATTATTACAAAACTTTGAGTGATAAGTGATATTTAGAAGAGGAATGATTTCACATTTTTTTATGATTTTATTCTTTTGGCTAATTAAATATTCATTCCTTAATTATAAGTACTTGAAAGATTGGCAAGCTTGTCCTCTCAGGTTGAAATGTTAAATTCTAGAATTTAGTGAAAACTACATTCCTATTTTTAATGCAACGTAGGAATATGTTCAAGATTTTAATGTCTTATTTTAAAAAGCAGGTGAAATGAAAATATGAATATAATGTATGGATTTCTCTCTTTAGATCTAGCTACTGTAATGTGCAGAGATAGTATATAGCTACTGGGAAACTAAATTGTCTATGTATATACACATATATTGTCAAAGACACAATGTATTTGAATATATTATAATGCTCAGGAGGGCAATTATATTTGTATAAATGTTATAATGTTAAGCACAGAGAGAGTTCATTTTATTTACTTCAGTTGTGCTTTAAAAATATGGATATCTAAAATAATCTCTTGAAGGAGTATTTGGTGGAAGGAATTATAGAATAATGATATTTCTATCACTAAGGATTCTTTTATCAAAAGCTCAAGGATACAGATCAGATAGCCTTAGGCAGGCAGTGTCGTGGAGACTTGTTTCTCTCAGTCTATAGCACTTAGAGCAGACACTCAGCAAATGTCAAATGAACTGCATGAATATATAGAGGACGAATGGCACTGAGCAAGAAGATGGTTCCCAATTAAAATGAGATTCCCTCCCTCTCACTCTTCCTTCTTTACCTTTCTCTTTCTCTCTCCTCCCTCTTTCTTTCTATTGATGCTTAATACATTTGTTTACTACTTACCAATACCAGAACTATCACATGCTAAGGTTGTACATGGTATCCAAATACTCAATGTATTTCACTTTTATTGGCTCCCTCAGACTTCTAAAGTCCTAACATATGTTTATTAGTTTATTAATTTATAAACCAGAATGGGGTATATTATAGCATTTCTCTACATTCTGAATGTAATTGCTCTTTCTTCTCCTGCAGTTTTAGGCAGCTCATGGTTTATTATGTTCTCATAGAGCAGCTATCCATGCAACTGGTCTTTATCCAACTGTCCGTTATCACTGAAATGTTAAAAAATGCTTCTTTTGAATCTGTGTTAGCAGGTTACTATTAATTATGAAAGAGAAGTAATTTTTCTGTATTCTAGGTAAAAATTATAAGAGCTTAAATTACTTTACAGCTGGAAATAAAGCTTGCTTTGCATGAAATGTTATTGATACTAGAAAAAATTAACTGTGGACTTAAAACTGGGTTTATCTTTGCAAACTCTAAGAAGTGAACTTTAAATCGTCTTAATTCTGATAGATGGTAGCTATGATAATATTACCTATGGCAATGATAATCTCACTCTGACACGCATAGAAACTTGCTCATAGTAGGCAAAACAATTCTTTCTTTATTTTATGTACATTTTCAGTTAATCTTTTCAATATGAGGACTGTACATGTACTGTCTAGAAGATGAATTGACATTTAATCAGATTATCATTTTATCTTTATATTCACTAATAATAGTTTAATCTCACTTTTGCATAAGGAATCGTAGGGATGATTCTTAAAAGCTGTTTGTTGGGAAAAGCAGACTATCTAAGGGATGACAAGTTGTTATGTTTTGAGACTCACCTATCTATTTATCCCATATGCTGTCTACCTATTTATCCCATCCATTTTATTTGATTTATTAAATTCCTTTTTTATCCTGGGGATTGAACTCAGGTAAAATTACTTTTTATAAATGTGTGACATTTATCAGTCTCCTGTTGATGGGCATTTCAGTAATTTCCAACTTATTTTTACATTTATGTTGTGGTGAACATTCTTGATAATGTTTCCATGGGTGTGTTTCTCTTTTTATAAGTAGAAGTGAAATTGTGCTTATAGGATCCTGCATTGTCACTTTTACTAGATTACTAACTAAAGTTGCTCTTCTAGGTAGCTGAATCAATTTACATTCCCAATAGTAGTTTGTGCACATTGCCATTGTTTTACATCATTCCCAAAACCTATTGTCAGAATTTTGAAAGTTTTAGTAAAAAGATAGATGTGAAGTGGTGCCTTATTTTCAAAACATGTGGTTCCCTGATTATTAGGGAGTTAAAATGTCTTTTTACACACAGTTATTTATTTTGCATGTTCTTTTTAAAATTTATTTTATTTTGAAATTTGTCTTAATTAGTTATATGTGACAGTAGAATGCATTTTGACACTTTTTACACAAATGAAGTGCAACTACTTCTTTCTCTGTCTGAACATGGTTCAGAGTCACACTGGTAGTGTAATCATACATGTATATTGGGTAATAATGTCCATCTCATTCCACCATTCTTCCCATTCCCACACCCCCTCCAGCCCTCACTACCTTCTGCACAATCTAAAGTTTCTTCATTCTTCCCGACCCAATCTCCCCCCATTATGGGTTAGTATGTGTTTATCAGAGAAAACATTCATCTTTGTTTTTTTTTTTTGGGGGGGGTTGGCTTATTTCACTTGGCATGTTATTCTCCAGCTTCATCCATTTACCTGCAAATGTAGTCCATGACTTTTCAGCTTTTCTCATAGGGCATGTTTTAATAGTTGTTAGCACATTTAGTTTTAGAAAGGGTGACTTTTCTGTTAAATAGCCACTGCAACTAATTAATTAAAAAAATAACAAAGACTGTATTTTAATAATTCATAGTTTTAGATATTTTAAGACCATACAAAATTTTATCTAATATGATTAATAATAACTTGGTTATTTTTATAGGAAAGATAGAATAATGACACTATTAAAATATTTAAGAATTTATTTTACAAGTAGATAATCTATCTTTTTCATCTTTTGCATTTACTTCATAACAGTTTATCATGAGATATCAATTTATGTTTTGGCATGGTTGTTGTGTAACATATGTTACATGATAACTGTGTGTTAGTCTTCCATCAGTGTGACGATGTATCTGAGATAATAGATTAAAAGAAGAAAGATTCATTTTGACTTATGGTTTCAGAGGTGTTATTCCATGTTTTCTTGGCCCTGTTGCTTTGGAATTTTGGTGAAATAGAAGATCATGGCAGGGAACATGTGTTAGAGCAAAGTTCACCCATGGAAGGAGGGAGAAAGGAGGAGAAAGAGGAGGGTATCCCAACATCTCCTTGAGGTCATACCTCAATAACCTAATTTCCTTTCACTAACCCCTCCTTTCTAATAGTGCTATCAGCTCATGACTAAATCTTCAACAAATGAACCATTAGGGGGCATTTTAAGACCCCAAATATAACAACAACTTTTTCTTCTCCTTTATACCTGGTTGTTGGAGCACCAAATTTTGGGGGTTACCATCCTTAATGGCAGTGTGCTTAGGAACAGTGAACTCTGCTGTAGCTAAAGGGAGTGATATAAAATGGAATAAGAAGTGTATATATGATTTGAAATAGCTTTTGTGGGAAAAGCAAGTGGAAATTAACCAAAAAGCAATTAGAAAACTAACATTAGAGATAGATAATTAATAGTAACACTATTATGCACAATGTCTTGACTGTTTTCATTTTTAGTCCTTTATAGTGCCCAGAAGAAGACATAAATACAGTAGGACCATATATATGGTTCATCACATACAGCAAAAGGTGATGGGTCATTGAATACCTGTTCATTCATCCAGTAATTTTTCCTGAATTAATGCTATTTTCCAGCATTGTTTTAAGTGCTAGGGGTGTATCATTGAATAAAAGTAAGATCCCTATCCTCATAGTTTGCATTTTTATCCAGAGAATACAGAAAATGAACAAATAACAAATATAATTCAGATTGCATAGAGCTAGGTGAGGGAGAAATACTTAAGTGTTGCAAAGACTTGGAAAAAGCGAAGGCATTAGTCATGTAGATATCTGGAAGAAAAACATTTTGGGCATCAGGGGCAGACCATGTAGGGCCTCTTAGGCTTTTCTTCTGAAACAGGAATTTTTGCTATAGATCTGGCTATATTTAAAAATACTTAGTCATTGTGGTGAGCCGTTCTAATTAGACTGTGGTCGCCATTACAAGATGGCGCTGGCTCCGCTGTGGTCTGTAACAAACAACTCCTTATTTGGGAGAGTTGGCGCATGGTTTTTCACCACCCTATGAGAAAGCTCCACATGGCAGCTTTGCATTGGGGCTTGAGATGCTTTATTAAGGCTGGGAGGGGCATCCGGGGGTTGGAAGAAGAAATATCAAAGGCCTGAATAAACTGCTGAAAGAAGATTCCTGAGTTGCGTCTTCCTTGCGGGCAAGGGGTCGCGACAAGTCATTAGACTAGCCTATAGATACAGGGATACACTGGAATCAAGAAACCCAGTTGGGTGGTTATTGTAATAATCTAGAAGAGAGATCATGGTGATTTAAACCAGAGTGTTGGTAATGGAAGTAAGAAGTAGTCAGATTCTGAGTATATTGTTGTCATCAGTGGGCCTTGGGAATAATAGGAAAAGAATTGAAGCCAAGATGGGCCAGGGTGTGGTGAGATCTACCAAGGTTGTGCTGTGTGGTGGGTGCCTGGAACGTAGTAGTCACAGAAGCCCTGGCTGTAGGTATAGGATGGGTTTCCACATGGACTTTAGGATCTGAAACTTTTGATGTGAGTTGATGTGAGACACACTATAACCTGTTTTCCCAAAGTACTCAATGAAAGAAAGCCATTGATTGTTGTGGCCAGGACATTATTTGATTACCTGGTAGAGGCTAATCTTTGACACAGATTGAAAGAGTAATGGCTTGGCAGAGCCAGAAAATTTCCAATGCTTCTCTACTGTCTGACTCTGTAAAGTGATAGAAATGTAGTTTTTATAGTAAAATATCTAGAGATGAAAACAAGTGATTTTAACTCATGATTCTATTTGATAAAATATTCTCAATATTTAGTGTAATTTAAAAAGTCAGGGCATGATAAAAATGAAAATGCACAAATAGAATCAACTAGACTGAAATTTGTGAACAAAAGATTGGAGCACTAAAGGCAGAATACATGTAATGAGACAGTGATGAATAAAATTGCATACTAGTAACTAGGGTCAAAATCAAGAGTTTGAATGTGAGAAGTTTGCTTCAAACAAAAAGATATTAAAGGGTTATCTTACAATTGAAAATAAAATTCTTTATTAGTTCATAACTCAGCCAGCAACTATATTGTATGATGAACCTAAGGCTCTTGGAACTGAATTTTGAAGAGGTAAGTCTCATAAAATTAAGAACACATTTGCTATTTTTATACAAATTGAAAATGAATTGAAGTTCTGTGTGCCAAACAACATTAATTGTTATCAAATATCTTTTTATTTTATTATCTTTTATCTAATTAGAATTTTTTTAACTAGCATTAGTGGCAGCTAAAAATTTTAAATATTACAATTTATTGTAAACCATGAATACCCTTTATTAAAAATGTGGAAATGTTCTTAATATTTAAGCCTTTTTTCTAGAGCCTTGGAGGAAGAGCAGATTAAGATGAAAATTATTATAGCACCATCCATAATATGCAATTGGCAAAGTGATAAGATATAATGGAAAATAAGATACCTCCCTTTCCTCAAACAGGGGACTTAAATTTTACAACCATTCCTCAATGTAGCTGTTCATGATGGGAAATTATCCATGCATATCTCTGTGCTTTTAGCATAAAATATATCTAGCAATAAATAGGATATAGATGCTATAGCTTTTATGCAGAAGGCATAAGGCTTGAAACGATATCTCAAAATCCAAAGCTATAATAGTAAATAAATAAAGCGTAATTCTTAGATAGCTATGCTGTGCTTTTTTATTCTAGGGTAATTCTGCCTGTGGGCAAACTTTTGTATAAACAAAGATAATTGAACTTTTGTACCTTAAAGGATATTGTTCTCTTGTACTATTTATTTGACTTTATCCCCACTGGGTATAAACTTGACTTGAATTGTACCTTAGGAAACATATTCAATATTTTTTTCCTTAAGTAGGAATAAATTGAGGATACTCCATAATAGAACAAACATTGTTCTTTGCTGTGGGAAAACATTTCTTGTAATTGGATAGGCAATATACAAATTCACAGTTTAAGAACAAGGGCTTAGAGTTTAAGAGTTTCAGTTTGGATTTCCTATGTTTAGACTCCCTTGCTGGGCCTTGATTTCTTTGCTTGTATAATGGGATAATAGTATTCTCTTCTAGGTTGCAATTAATTAATTAATTAACTGAGGTAATTCTTGAAAATTTCCTAGCATGGTGCCTGGTACATAATAAGCGCTCAGCATATGTTAGCTATTCTTCTTCCTTTATTTATGGAGTATGTTTTTCCCTCAATATTTGATAGGCAGTAGGAATGTTTCAGGGAAGAAATTGTCTAATGGCTTTTCTGTAAGAAGGTTAAGGGGAATTGTATGAATTCAATTGTCAGTTTATTAGAAGTGCTATAGTGGCCCAGTGGGAGAAGGGCCTAAGCAATACAAACTCTTAGGTTCTTTCTTGGATTAAGTGTGCCTGATGGTGCTTCCAAGAGTCACATTGTGAGTGCTTGGGGTTATGGCCAAACATGTTCTACATTTGTGAAGGCAAGCCATTGAGAAAACTTTTTTGGTGAATAATAATAATTTGTACACTTTAAAACAGACTTATATCTATTGCCTCACTGGTAATTAGATGAAATTTAAAATTTCATTAAATGGTTTTTAATTGTAATGTTTTGATTCTCATTGAAGCTGAAGCTAAGATGAATATTAAAATCTAAGTTTTGACTAACAGAATGATGCAAAGGGACAGAGTCCGTGAAAAAATATTAAATGGCTGGCTTAATGAATGCAATAATCTTACTGTTCTCCAAATGATAGTATCTCACATAAAAGAGTCTTCAAATTTTTGATACCACTCATTGATTCTGGTCACATTCAAGGATATTTGCAATTCATTTTGATATATCTTAATACAGTTAAGCCTTTAGATTATCTAATTTTGCATTATTAGATGGGATCACTAACTTGAAGTATGTACTTTTCACAATAGCATTACTAAATAAATGCATAGCCCTCAGAACAATGTGAAAGACTTTGTTTGATAGAATATGTAGATAATCTAATCAAGAAAGGTTTTATGTTTGATAGAATATGGAATAAAAATTAATCTAAGAATTTATTGAATTTCTTTGGAAGCCAGTGTTCATTAAGATAGTTTTTATCTTGGTTGAAATGTTGCTACTCATTTCTTCATAAAATTGTATAACTAATAGTTGAATTTCTGGACATGTTGAAATGCAAAATATTATCACTTGTCTGCATAGCATTTTAGAGAATCTTTTCTCTATACAAGAAACATAGTGTGGAGAGAGAAGGGCACTTAAAGTCTCTGCAAAGTATGCTTTAAGAATCTTCACAAATCATTCTTGGAAGGGTGGGCAAAATTGTCTATTGGTTCAAGAAGGAAAAGTAATTGCTGTATTTGCATGTTAACTTTTAAAATCTTTGTTTAATGTGCTTACTTTCTAGCCATACTCCCAGGGCAATACTTCAGGATGATCTAGGCCAATCGCTTATCTGTTTTTATTGCAAACCTTCAAGTAGATTTAAATTAAATTATCTATGTGTTTAGCGACTCCTACTCAATATGTTAAGTACATTTCTTATTTTAATGAGATCATATATTTTGAATATAGATTAAGAATATATTGAATAATTGTTATAGCTATTTTGGAGTGCAATTCAACTGCACTTATTTAAATATGTGTTACCCACTGGATATATTCAGTAGGTAAAAAAATCTCTCTCTCTCTATATATATATATATGAAAATATAAATATATATGTATGCATATATATATGAATTGTTTTTTAGAGACCTTTGTTGTAATAAACAGGTGTTGAGAAAATGTGCATATCTATAATTGAGGGAAAGGTGAAGAAATTGCACAAAAATGGAATAGCACTAATCATTAGGAATAAAAGGATGAATATATACCTAGTGATATGGATAGAGTGGAGGAGTGGAGGGATGAAAGAAAGAAAGAAGGAGGTTTATAATACAGTACTGTATGTGTATCCTAAATATGTATGGAAAAATTCTATGTTCATTACTAGAACAAATGCAAATAAAAGTGTTCATATTAAGCATGTTAGATTGATTGCTTAAAGGTATATAATAGTATAATTTACCATTAAACTTATAATTTTAAGAGAAATGAAAAATGCTAAGCGTAGTTAGAAATAAAGTGAAGGAAAGTTAAAACCTTAGTTACAAATCTTCTAAAACATGCACTGGCTCAGTATGCTAAAAATGCTGATGAGAGAAATCAAAGAACCTCACTAAATGGAGAGGCATACATTTTTCATTAACTGGGTGACTCAACATTGTAAAGATAATGGATTCAACAGAAGGACTCCATAGGCTGAATATAATTTCTCTCAAAAACCTAGAAGACATTGTGTAGACTATGAGATAATTTGGAAAAACTTTTCTTTGTAACTGCTGTACCTTGTAAGCTCTATGCTAATTCTTTAAAATTGGTGATTTTAAAAATTATAATATTTTGGTTCTGAAATGCCTAAATATTTCAGCCTAAAGATTTTCACAGGCACTGCCTTTTGTGCCTTCATTCAGAACATTGTTCTTTAAATTATTTTCCTAAGGCAAAAATTATTAAAGAAGTCATCTCTGTGATTCTTTTAAATATTTTAATAAGTCTAAATACTGTAAATCATAGACCTTTTCACTGCTAGTTAATTCTGGTAGAGAATATAAATTTATTCAAATAAAAATAGCAGCTTCATCAAAAGAGTGTTCCTACAACTAGAATTAATACAAGTCACATTTAAATTATGAGTGCTATTTGAGATTCCCACTGTTTAATTTATTCAGTTCCTCTCTTGCTTTTAGTTGGGATAAATTTTAATGGCTTTTTTTGAAATGTTGTTCTCAAAAGTTGAAATATGTTATAAGCTTGAAACACTGAAGTTTTTTTTGATTTTTTTTGCTACTTTCATTAAATATTTTGACTTGGGATTCCAGGTGTTATTTTTCTGGCTATACACTGACCAGTTAGGCTATTTTAATAGTTAGAGAAAAATAAAAGGAATGAGTTTTACTAATGATGACAGAGAGGGGAAAAAGTTTTTAAGTATATTTAGAAGGAAATTTTAACAGGACTGGTAATAGAATTAATAGAATTAATGTAAAGTGGGATTAGGCAGAACAGGAACCAAGGATCAGAATGAATATTTCAAGAGACTCTTGGGCTCTTTTACAGCAATTTCATTTTCTTTTGTCTTTTAGTAAAGTTTTTTTTTGGGGGGTAGGGTAGGGTGGGGTGGGTGGGATTCTCCCTAACCCCCAATTGTCTGGGTAAGTTTCCATACAGAATGCACCCAATTTCTCCATCAACATTTATTTAGTATGTGTTAAATACTGGACACTGGACAAAGCATTTCTTCCTTTGAACAATTTTGTGTGAACTGAAACAGGTGTAGTTAAACTGGGTCCTTACTTTTCATAACTCAATTCATCTGTTATCAGGGAACTGCAAAAAAAAATGTGCTTGTATTTCATAGGAATATGACTGAAAATTATGACTTCTTTAAGAAGCTTACAATCTGTTGTGGAAAATAGAACAATGATTGTAATTTGGTGTGCTTTGCTGTGATTAAATTAAAAATATCATAGAGAAGACAGCTGATGTGGACTACTGGGGAAAGAGGTGTTGTGGAAGGAGGTAGGGGGAAAAGTTCTGAAAATGATGGTATTACGGAGAGAAAAATGGGGAGGTTATTTCTGTCCCTAGAGAGGAAGATGGACTCTGGGGAACATAGAGGACTCTTCCACCAAGGCCCAGCCAAGTGCAGGCAGTAGGAGCATTGGGAAGTTCGCCCGGAGGACGCCTTGTGTTATTCTAATTTCCTGGGAATTTATGTTTATGTCCTTTCATATTCCTAACTTTTCTCTTTTTCTTTATTCTCTTATATTTATTTTCATGTTCTTATTAGTAAAAATACTTAATATTCCAAAAATATTTTAAATAGTCTTTTTAAAAAAATCTGCTTCTCATGAAAATAGAGGGGAGACTAGTAGAGTATAGGAAGGGGACTAGGATGAGGAAAGAAGGGATGAAAAGGGGAGATCACTGGGGAATTAAATTGACCAAGTTATGTTATGTGCATGTGTGAATAGGTAACAGTGAATCCCAGTATTAGGTGTAATTATAATAGACCTACTTAAAAAAATCAAACATTTTCCTTATTTGTGTAATATTTTAAGATGGACAATTTTTTTTTTGTATGGGGGATTGAACTCAGGAGTACTTAACCACTGAACCACATCCCTAGCACTTTTTATTTTGTATTTGGAGACAGGGTCTTGCTAAATTGCTGAGCTTGGCTTTGAACTTGCGATCCTCCTGCCTCAGCCTCCTGAGTAGCTCAGATTATAGGTGTGCATCATCATGCCTGGCAGATAACAATTTTATAAATTTAGGTTTTCTTCTTGGTAGTTGCCGCAGTCTGGCTGGGCACAAATCACAAGCCACTGAAGCAGGAACAAACTTTATTTCTGAACTCCACCAGCACGCTCCACACACGCTCCCGGGAACTCCTCCCCAACGCCACGGGGCTCGTCCAGAAACCAGCAGCCGGAAATATCCTCCGGAAATCCCTCCTCCTGCACTTCCCCAACTAATGGGAACTCTCCGGGAATCCCGGGAATCCCCACGAGAACTCCAAAGTAGCCTGAGAACTGCAAAGTAGCAGCCGAGGCGGATAGTAATGCCTTGCCTGTCAATCAATACTATTGGCAAAATGCCAGGGGCCATTCCTACTCGGCTGTGGCTCTCAGCAGGTAGTGAAAGTATTCTAGGGGGTAATTTTTCCTTTGTTTGCACTCTTGCTATATTGCATAGGTTTTATTATGAAGTGTTATTTTCATTTTGTTTTAGGTAGTCTTCAATTTTACTTTTGCTTCTCCTTTTTGAAGTTGTTGAAACAGTTTTTGGTCAGAATTTGACGAAGTTACAGTGTCCTCAAAATATCAGTGGCTTCTCCCCACAAAGAGGCACAAGACCTCTATGAGCAGATGGTGTCTTTTTCTGCGCAGGCTGAGGAGGAGCCCTGTTTGAGATATTGGTGCTCTAATGGTGGTGGGAGAGGGGAGCTTTTCTCCAAATACATCTGCTTGGGAGTGGTGCATGTTACTTCCATTTACATTTCATCTGCCAAAGTGACTATTCTTGGTGTCAAGACATGTGTTTTTGAACATTTCTGCAAGGAAGGAAGGACAACTCTTGAATGAAAACTCTACCCTAAAGAATATTGCCCCCCCAAAATAAATAAATAAATAAAATAAGGTAACATCACTATTAAAAAAAAAAAAGAATGTTGCTGTGGGTTCATTTGTGTCCCCTCCCTCCCTGAAGTATGTTGGCTTCTATATTCCTAATACCAGAGAATGTAACTTTACTTGCAAATAGGGTGTTTGAATAGGCAATCAAGTTAAAAAGAGGCTATTAGGGTATACCTATCCCATATATCTGATGTCCTTATAAAAAGTGGAAATTTGAACACAGAGAGAGACATAGGAAGAATGTCGTCTGTGTGCAAAGGAGTGCATAAAGTCACTGGAAACTTGGAGTGGGACGTGGGAAAGATCCTCTCTCACATTTTTCTGAAGGAATCAATTTTGATGATTTTTTTTTCTGGGTACTTTTTTTTTTTTTTTTGGTATAGGGTTGCTGTATCAGTGACTTACATCCCTAGTCCTTTTTATATTTTATGTTGAGACAGGGTCTCACTAAATTGTCAAGGCTGGCCTTAAACTTGTGATCCTCCTTCCTCAACCTCTCAAGTCGCTGGGATTATAGGCATGCACCACCATGCCTAGCCCTACTGATATTTTGATTTCAAACGTTTAGCCTCCAGAACTGTGAGACAGTAAATTGCTGTTTCAGTCATCTGGTCGGTGGTGTTTCATTATAGCAGCCCCAGGAAACGAATACAAACGTGTTTAAAATTTTCCATGTGTTTGATTCCATTCTTCTTATTTCTAATTTTATAACATTTTCATTAGAAAATTTAGCCAATAAAATCTCTACGATTCAATATTTAATTTTCTTTATTGCTAATATGACCAGTTTAAAAAATTAGTTTCAAATAAATTATTTACTTGAAAATTTCAAAGGTTATAATTTTTTCTGTTTATAATTTTAAGTAGTAGTAGTATTCTCTTCTAACTTACTCAGAGTTTTGCAGATTTTAATTATGTAAAGTTTAGATTCATGTTTTTAAATAAATAATTAAAATAAGTACCCTTGGTCCTATAGTATGCTTTTTTGTGAGTTTTTAAAATTAATTTGCAGTGACCAGAATGATTAAAAGTATACTGCATTGATTATTTCATTCTGTATTTTCCCATTATTATTCTTTTTCTTTTGTTGTTTCAATTTTCTTTTATTATTTTTTAAGTTAAGCAGCACAATTATTTCCTTCAGACATCTCACTACAATGCCTGTCTATAAATTCCTCCATCTCTGTAAAACAGTTCCTTAGAGGGTAGAAAAATACTATTAACTACTGAAATCTTCATTTCCTTACAAATTTAGATGAGACAGACAGTGATATTACATACAGTTCAGCTGGGAAATGTGTTGGTTAAAAAACTGGACAGCAAGGAAGATAGAAAATAATATAATACATGCTGCTTTGTTGTCTAGAAAAATTTAGATGCCATTGGAAAGGATAGAATTTAAGTATATGATTTGTGATCCACTGAAATTGTCTTCACTATTCTGCATCATGCAAATATTATTCTGTGATGTGATCTATTTAGAGTAAGAGCATTGTTTTAGCTTATGTTTTTTGGCTTATTTATCTCAAGCACTACGACCTTGATGCTATTTTAACTTACATGTTTATACATGTAAAAGTATCTAAAGTAATTAATATAACCAGTATTGTATCTTTAAGATTAGCTGTTTGCATAGAGGAAACAAGCCTCTGTAAGAAACAGGAGCAAGCCTTCCAGTTGGACTATATTAGAATTCTATCTACATTTTAATTTTGTTCCTGCTCTGTGGATATATGAGTCTGAATCTATTACCTGGCTCAATGGTCCTTTCAGACAATTTCCCTTTCTCATTCTGATTTTATTGTAAGTGATCATCAACATACTGTAGAAGTGTGCAAATCCAATTTTGATCATTTCCATGAGGCATTGATCACTATAATCTTACATTAAAAAATAAGAACCAATGGAGTATTGTAATATTTAATAGGTCACCTTTCTATGAAAGGAGCTGGTTACATAGTGTTGTGTGAGACTATAATATCCTTAGACATTTCTTCTTTAGTGATTCTTCATTTGGGTGCTGTGCATAAGAAAATCCTATAGCAGTCACCTCTTGGGCAGCAGGACCTGGTTTAACAGTTAACATTCTTATTTTATGTTAAACACTACTTTGAGTTTCCTCTTTTCCTGGTGATCTTGAAGCACCTGGTGTTTTTTCATTTGGAGATAATGTTTCTTTGAGAGTTTATTATAACTTCATCTTTAAATATAGTCCTTTCATGAATTTAATACAGCTAATCCTTACTGTGAAACAGATTAATGGACCTTGGGTGTAAAGTTGAGGAACATTAATTTAGTTTACTCTGGTTTATTTAATTGTGCTGCAGTCTTACCGGGGTGTACTTTTTTAGGACATGTCTTGAAATTAGAGAGATGGTGTCACATGGTAATAACATGGCATTTAATTTTCTCATGCTGCCCAACAGTGTGATGAAGAGCACTTTTAGAGAAATATAACTAGTAATTACTCATTTGATTTGAAGCTTGATATTCTCTTCCCCATCTTCAAAACTGTCTACAATTCACTTTGATTCTGCAACCCTGTTTTGATCCTTCATCCTTACTCTAGGATTACTTCCTAACTCTTTTCATCTTTTCTTGTCAATATTTTTGATATTTTATTCCTAATGCAGAATTTATTTCCCCCTCCTGTTCCTATAGATACTTTTATCACAACAACCTCTTGATAGGGCTAACAACTTTCTATTTTGTCATCTGTTGATCCCAAATAACCTAACAGATAAAGATTTTAAGTTAGGACATTCATGTGTTTCTCTCCAATTAAATTTTTTCTATGCTTTGTAGTTTACTCCTGCTTAAAATGATTTTTAATATTCATAGCTTTAAATGTCTGCTGTAATTTGTGTTCTATCTATTCAAAATTAGTTCTTACATATTTCAATGAATTCTCTCCCACGGTAGATTCTGTTTCCAGATTTCTCCTTTCATTCATTATTGTTACTTTACCGAGAACAAAAATTGTATCTCAAATTTGTAATCATGAGTATATCACTTTCCTCAACACAATGTTTAATTCATGAGAGATGTTCAATTAATGTGATTTTTGTTTTTAGATTTTTTTGTTTTTCAGTGTAAATGGAGTTGAACTTTAGACGGATGGTATAGTGATTTAACATTCATTCTGGTTTAGACCTTAAGGATATGGTCTCTGGAGTCACGTCCTCTGGACAATCTCTAATTCTTGTTGTATGACCTTAGAAAATTTTACTTAGGGTCTCTGGTCTCATTTTCCTCATCTGAAAAGTGGAGATAACATCTATAGTAATGTTAAAAGAGTTATTATAAGATCCCTGTATAGGATTTTAAGAGAATGAGTGATACCCCTAGGAAGCACTCAAGTAATTATCAATGAGATTTGGGGTATGTAATATATTTTTGTAAATTGATATTACTAAAAACATTTCTAGGAATTGAGCAGTTATACAGAGAAGGATCTTAATTGTGAAACTCAATTTTTAATTTTATTCCTAGTCATTGACAATGCATATGTTCTTTTTATAGTAAGGTGTTCACAGATTCATAAATGATTTTGTACTATTTAATCTGATATATGAAAATTTTCTTGTAAGTGCTGATGACAGTAGGAATATTGGATTTACTAAATGTCTTTAAAGATTAATTAGATTATTATTAATACTGTTATTACTCCTCTTACCACTACCATCACCACTATCATTTATAGAGTACTAAAAATTTGTTATTTGAGTTTTACTAGTAAAGTACGTTACATTCACAAAATAGTAGGCAAAAATTTGCCACAAAATATAGACAACATATATTATTACATAAGAGTATAAGTATGTTAAATGATTAAAATTATTATTCTTAAAATTATCTGATGGGAAAACTGCCAAGTTTAGAGATTATCCTTAATTTCTCTATCTTCTTTATCCTCCATTGTCTAAAATGTTTTTCTATAGTGTAGAATTTGCTATTTATGGTACAGGCTTTTATTTTTTCACTACTTTTATTATATGAGACAAAATACTTAAAAATTATTAAAATGTTAAATGGCATTTTCTGGTAATATCTTTTAAAATGTTTTGAGTTGTTTTGGAAAAACATCACTATTCAATAAGGAGAATAATCTGACTTTTCCTGTTTTGTAGCAGAATTTAACATTTTCTATAGCATTTTTGCCTTGATGATATATCCCAAAGTGAAGATTTGGGAAAATGTATTGGAATGACTATTGAATTCAACCAAACAAACATGTTCAATATTTTTTTCTGGACCTGAGATTCTGCCAGGTGCTAAAGTATAGGGCTTCCTGAGGTGTAGTCCTTTCCCTGGTATTTCATATATGCTGATAAGAAAGAAAATAAATAGTTATAATAGAGGGTGGTTAACAGAGCAATAGAAGTGTGTTTCAGACAGTGGATTGATTAAGTTTTTAGGAGGAGAAACATAAACATGTTTGGTTGTGGAATGCTTCCCAGTAGGGGTACAGCATGTGATTTCTTTTTTTTTTCTTTTTTTTACAATTTAATTGCAATTTAGTTGCTATATTTCTTTTTATTTCCATATATTTGATATTAAGCCAGAATATTTTTTCTGGCTGCTGTAAAATTGTTGTACCAAATCTTCCTAGCCATGACATAGTCATATACCTTACTGTAAACTTCAGTTTTATCTCCTTCACAGGTGATATTTAGAGTTTGACATCCATCAACAAAGCTTCAAAACAGAATACTACTAGAAAGCAAAGGTACTTAAATAGGCAGATCAGAATTTTATTCATACTGCAGGAATAGTAAGGAACCTATTTATGACTGCTATTTCTTTTCTTTCAGCTAAGATGCTTCATATTTTAACAGTGTTACTTGAGCAAGGATACTATGGAAAAATAGTTTCTTTTTTTTTCAGGGTACTCTAAGCTATCAATTTTATAGGCTTTGCATAATTCTCAACAAGAATATAGTTTGAAGCATGCTGCTATGACTAATTATTGCTCATTAACTGGATCTTCACTCTGCATGAAAGAATATTGCAGATTTTTTTTTGAATTCTGAAGTCTTATATTAGATTTGAAATGCACTGAGAGAAGTTGGAAGACGAGATGCCCAGGGTGAGTTGTAGAGAGACCAGGCATGTTGAAACCTTTGCTTGTGTAGCTTGAAATCATGCTAGTTTCATTGTAATTGTTCAATAAAAGTAAATTAGATTCTCAACAGAAAAAAGTGTTAAAGTCATTTTTCATAGAGATATATTTCATATCTTGTGCTTTATATATGTATTCTCTTGGCTTGGCAGTTTTTCTTCATCATTATTCACATTTGTGTTACCTAGAAGCTCTTGAAAGAATGCAGTATCCAAAATATTCAAGTCATTGAATTCAGATAAATTTTTTGTTTTACAGGATATCAACTAAACTAATAACTTTGTTAATCAATATTTATATGAAGAAAAACTAAAAAAGTAACATGCAATTTATCTATCCTTAATCTTTTACATATGTGGTGGGGGTATAGATTTGTGCATATGATTATATGCGATTCCTCCTTAATAGTTGAGCTGAATCTATCATTTCTCAATATCTACCTTTGAGAGTCTGATACATGTGATTATGCAAATATAAGCAGTGAAAACAATGTAAGAAATAAAATGTCCTAGTTTCTGATTTACAGGCAAAATTTGACTATATATGATTAGAATAACCATTTCTAATAGTTCTACTCTTTTGTAGGTGCTTAAAAAAAACAAGAGAAAAGAGTAAATGCTTAGCATTGTTATATTAATGGGACCTGACTACCACAGACAATTTGTGGAAATACCTTTTTATTAAATAATAAAATTTTTGTTAGCAGTTTTAGAAGCTAAGGACAATATATGATTGATGGTGTTTTTTGGTAATAAAACATGCATACTTTAATAATAGTGTCCCCACAGTAGGGGGACACTACTATTAAAGTACATAGTGTACAAGGATTTAAGAAGGGTAATATACTAATCTTCTGTGTAATAATAACACACAAACAAGAAGAAATCAAAAACCAAAGATATAAGATACATGAAGGGAGGGGAATGGGAAAACCAAAGGTAGTGGAATGAATCTGACATAACTTTCTTATGTACATATATATTATAGTGAATCTCACCATTGTGTACAACCACAAGAAATTAATTAAAAAGTAACTATGAGTAAATGGCAGAAAGATCAATAGAGAGAGGGAGTGGGGTGGGGGAGGGAAGGGAAAGGAGAGGTACTAGGGACTGAATTAGAGCAAGATGTATCCCATGCTTTTATAATTATGTAAAAATAATTTTTTAAAAATATAAAGCATGTATCTATAACTTAAAAATATTCTGAAGAGTAACTTTATTTGTCCCCCTGTAGAGAAGTTAATCTTAATATATATATTTTTCCTAGTCATATGAAGTGACAAAAAATGTATTCCAACTATTAACGTGATTCTTATTATATTCCTTTCCTGTGGGTTTTTAAATTTTGTTTTTATTTTTTATTTTGGTACTGGAGAATGAACTCAGGGGCACTTGAACACTGAGCCAAATCCCCAGCCCTGTTTTTGTATTTTATTTAGAGACAGGGTCTCACTGAGTTGCTTAGCACCTCACTTTTACTGAGGCTTTGAACTTGTGATCCATCTGTCTTAGACTCCTGAGCCACTCTCCTGTTTTTTTTGTTAATGAATACTTACTTAATCAACAGTCTCACTTTTTGGACATTTTCCACTAGAAATAAAACCTTTTATACATAGATATATAAGCTTACACACAAATTGAAGGGAAGAAAATCCTTTAGTAGGTGATGCTAATGCTATTATTTTATATTCTTCTGTGAGAGATTCAGTTCTGGTAGGAATATATCTTGATGTTAAGTTTTTTTTTTAGCTTTTTTAATGTAGGGAAAGTAATAGTAAAATAGCATATGGTTTATCAGTCAGATGTTACTGTATAACAGATAGCCACAAAATCTCAGAGGTTTATAATCATAAGCATTTATTTCTTACTCCTCTTTGCACATTTGTTAAGACTTGGCTGATATATGTTCAGTTCTTGGCTTGAACAAAACTCTGGATCCAGACAGGTCTATTTCAAGCTCTGGCTAACGGGGATGTGTGTAGATGTGTTCCCTATGTGTCCATTTTAAAGCCTGTATAAAGGGAAAAGCACTGAGGAGAAAACTTCTTTGTTGTTGGCAGGAGTGTTAGAGAGCAAATGCATACATGCTTTCTTAAAGGCAAGGCTTAGAACTGGCACATTGAAACTTCTCTTTGTATCCCATAGCTCAAAGTATGTTAATGGATGGGGATGTCAGGGAGGGAGGGAGTGAATGTTTACTGAACAATGTTGTCATATACCACAAGAGAAATGTGATTAGTGAAATCACACAAATTCAAATTCTATGAGAGATTGGAAATAAATGAATCTTTTTTATATTTACAGTCACTATTGTTTACAAGCACTAAAACTGATTCGTACTATGATAAAAGCATGCCTGTATTGCGCTATGGATTTCTCCACCTTGTGCCACTGACTTCTGGGACTAGGTAATTCTTTGTTGTGAGGAACTTGCCTGAATGTGGTAGGATATTGGGCAGCATCCTGGCATCAACCCACCTGATGCCAGTAGTGTCTTCCCTCTTCAAACTGGCTTCAGACATTGCCAAGTATCCCCTCACTCACCCTGAGAAGCAACATTGCTCCCAGTTGAGAATCCTTATTGACTTATCTATGCTGGCAATCATTGCAATAGGAGAGTACTTTAAAGATGGATAATCTGAGGCTCAGAAAAATGGCTTTACCTGGGGTTACACTGAGGTAAATAACAGATTTGGGAATAAAATTCAGATCTCTTAATTCCAAAATACATGGATTTACATGTATTGCTAGGAGCTAATAAAGAAGGTGGATTTGGATAGGGTTTTCCTTCAGTAGTGTACCAGAAAAAGCAATTACAATATTCAGATAGTAAGATCTCTAAAGGTGTGCTCAGGAAATGATGAGGTAATGATGAGAACAGAGGAAGATTATTCTTCTCATACAATTGAGACAAGCAATAGCAGGATTAGTTGTACTACTAAGGGATTAATGTTAATTAACCAGTTGAAGGAAGGCAAGACAGGCCTCATTAAATAGAAGGAGCAGTATTTATACAGTCTTATATTTATTTTCAGAAAATGGAAATGGCTTCAACAATGAAAATGGCAAAAAATGGGGTAAATGGCTGAATGTGAAGTAAAGGTAAACCAACAGTGATTTAAGCCATGCTATTAATCTTGAGCTTTAATTCTGTAAGCAATGTTGGAGCCACTCAGGGATTTTCAACAGAGAAATTACATAAACATAGTTAAGCCTTTTCCCTGGGTAACATTACTCAGTCCTCCTGTGGAGGTTGGATCAGAGGGAGTATTACTGGTGACAGGAAAATTTGCTATGGAGGAAAAAAAAATTATGTGGAAGAAAATATATTCAAATATTAGGAATATTTGCTTTTGGATGAAGATTATGTCTTTAATTTTCTTTTAATTGTATTTATTTTGAATTTTTCTACAGTGAAAATGTATGTTGCTTTGTAAAAAGTATAGTAGTCTCCCCTTATCTGCTGGGGGTATATACTGAAGCCCCCAGTGGATGCCTGAAACTGTGGATATTACCAAACTCTAAGTAATATATGAATGACTGAGATGGTTACTAAGTGACTAACAGAGAGGCAAGACATATGGTCTGAATATGCTGGCAAAAGAATGATGCATCCTCATCTTAGAGGATTTTTTTGTTATTTCTTCATGCTACTTAGAATTCAGTCTAAAACTTAAGAATTGTTTATTTCAGGGATTTTCCATTTAATATTTTTGGACTGTAGCCTATTGTAGATCATTCAAACTATCGAAAGTGAAATTAGGTATAGTTGAGGGGGTACTATTACAATACATTTCATAAAAATAGTTCATTGTGGCAATTTAGTCAAAAAGCAAATAATGATGGAGAAGAAAAGTATTTATCTGAGAGTGATTTAGGAGTATGTCTCTCCTAAGATGTGATTTGTGGGGTGTTATTGCGAGAAAGGGAAGAGTCCAGAAGGCTCCTTGGGTTCCTGTCTTGAACAACTCATAAAAAGTAGGATTTAAGAAGATGGATAGATGTTTTGGGAAGAAGAAACATTCTGTTTTGATTCTGGAAGTACCTTGGGGGCACCTACATTGAGAAGGTACCTAGTTGTCTGTTTGGGACGGGGATTTGAGAATTTAGGATAGGTAGGGATGGAGAATTATAGCTTTAGTAGTAACAAAAAGCAGAGTGATCTGCTTAGGTGACATTTTCCAAGAAGAAGGCCCTATTGAGAGAAGAAAAAGGCTACAAATGTATTTCTGGTGTTAAATATGAGGCATACAGTGAGTTAAAGTGTCCAGGGCCATGTCAAGGAAGCCAAGACAAAGGGAATTCTCAGAGGAAGGGAATAGGAAATATAAAAGATGACAAGGAAAGGCCAAATGTGGTGTTGTGCCATCTTTATATTTAGCATGTAGGTTTCTGGGCAGAAGTCAGAGTTGGAAGTGAAATAGCAGTGGCTTGTGGTAACAAAAGATACACCACACGAGAGAAACATACTTTTAAGATGTTTTCTTTAAAAAGAAAGTGGAAAGTAGGTGGTTATTTGATGCACCAGAAGACTTTCCAAGTTATCCATGTTTCTTTAGTCTAGGAAAATTTCCTAAGAGAATTTGGAGGGAAAAAATATACACATATGGATGGCATAATTTGATATTAAGAGGACTTTAATATGAGAATCATCTGTTTTGTCTTTATTTTGCTTCACTGTTAAGTTTATCCATACCTTAAAATGTCCATAAAACTTTCAAAAAGTTAATCTTTGTGTCTGATACTTGGTATTACTCTTTTTGTTCAAGAAGGGAATTAAAGTACTAAAATTAAAAGAAAGATATTCTTTTGAAGGATTTTACCTTTCCACTGGTATATGCATTCATAAACTTACTTTATATCTACAAAAATCACTCAGTCCCTTCTTATTTTATTTCACTGCCCTTTCTTTTCTGAGTCATTTTTTTTCTTTCTTATATTTAAAAATTTTAGTGTTATGAAATGTAATTATCATTATTTAAAATATGTCAGGATGTTTTATATATTGCCAATTGTTTTATATTTTTGTTGTATTTTTATTATCCAAATCATTATCCTTTGTATTTTTTAAGTTATTTACCAATTTATTTTAAAAACCTTTAAGGTTTCTTATTGTAAATGCTTGGATTTTGAATGCTCAAACTTATTTTTAAAAACTACTGCCCTCCTTCCATTTTTTTCTGTATTTCTCCTATTGTGATCCATACTTATATGAGGGAAGCCTAATAACGTAATGGAGATCAGTTATGAATCGGGAGAATTGAGTTCAAGTCACTGGGCTTGCTGAGTAACGATGTAACTTTGGTGAGGTTATTTATCCTTCACCCACATTTTCAAGTTTCACTTGCTATAAATAAATCTTTGGGATTTTAGAACTATTAGTCATTTGCATCTGAAAAATGAATTTTATCACATCAGGAAAGCATCTAAACATTCATTGAAAGGTGTGTTTTAAAACAGGAGTAGTGCATGACTGTGGGGCATGAAATAATCTGAGCAGAGACTAAATTGCACAGTGTGTGTTTCTGAGGCACAAGTGCAGTCAGCATCCTTGGGCAGTAATTATGAACACACTTGGGTTTCTGAAGGTAAGAATAAAGAGAAACAGGATCTAGTAACAGATAATGGAAATTGAGATAGAAGGTTATTAAAGCTTAGAAATTTCCAAACAAGGTAGTCTATTTAAAGATTTTGTTTGTGGCTTGATAATAGGAAATTAACATTTCCTAGTGCAAGTTGTAAAGAATGATAGAAGACACAAATAATAAGTTGTTGAATTAAATAAGAATATAAATTCACTTTCTAAATCAGTATACGTACTAATACTAAATAATGATTAATGTACATCTTCTATTTTATTAAATAATGTGGAATGACTTATGTGGTATAGTGAGAGAAAGTAGAAATCAATGGCTGCTTTTCTATGATTCCATTCTCAGTCTTCATTAGCAGTAGAGGATGAAATTTAAGGGTAAAAACTTGCTAAGAATATTTGTGAAGAAAAAGAAATGCCTTCTTTGGACTTTATGAATTTATAGAATTAGAGAAGAGTATAGGTTTTAGGCTGTAAGTAGTGTTTATATGGACTTTGCAGCCCAAACCCATTACTCTATGGTACTGGAATCTCTTTGTGCATCGAATGTGGCTATATCAGAGTTAAAAGTGTTATAAGTAGAATAATTAAACACCTTTTTTTAATTAATGAGGAGGCTTCATTTAGTTCGGTTTGGCAAACTTTATACATTTGTCTTCTTTTAAGTTCCTGTTGTGAAATGTATGCTGTATAAAATATAAACACATCTTCATTTATAGAACCACAAAGAGCTTCGTTGTGGACAGGGCATTTCTCCTAAAACAGATGATTGCTTTTATAGTATGGAGAGAAAAATAGAGCACTAATCAATTAATTTTCTAAATTTCCCCTGCTGTGGGTTTCCTTCAGTGTTAAGTCCTTCACCACATGCACACATGCTTCTCTATAAAGAGTGATGAGTGGGAAGAGGTAGTTGAGCTGCCATTACTTGAATGTGTGGAAAACCACTTTCTAAAATCCATTGCCAAATTCACCCTGGCTATCCATTACTTACTACTAAAAGGCTCTTTTATAAAACTTTCTAAATAATTCACTGGAGGCTCAGTTTTCTATCAAGATATACTGAGTGGGATTTCTGTTAGGCTTTTTCTTGAAAAGACAAGTTGAGGATAGGAAGAATATTTCTAAATTAAGAAATGTCTGGGAGAAAAACTTTCCATATATCCAATAGCTTTAAAGCTATTAATATTGGGGCTGGGGTTGTAGCTTAGTGTAGAGTACTTGCCTAGCACAGTTGAGGCACTGAGTTTGATCCTCACCACAACATAATAAATAAATAAAAATAAAGTCCACCTACAATTTTAAAAAAAGAGCTACTAACTTTTAATGTTTTGGAATTTCCACTTAGTATTTTGGCAATGTCATGGGCTAATATCATCATAATTTTCAGATTCATAGCTTCTGTTCATTGTGAATAAACAGATTGCTTCTGTTTTACTTAAGTGAAAGAGGGATTTGTTGGAAAATTTTGAGCGGTCTCTCAGAATTGAAGAAAACTTTGAAAAACTGAGCCCAAAGAAAGAAAGAGCAAGGCAACTTGAGGGACCTCATTAGATAGTTTGTGGAATTTTTCCTCTAGAGCACAGTCCTATTAATCATTCCTAGTCTCCTTTTGCTTCTGTTGATATTTCAAATTCTGAGGCAGAGAATCATATTGGTTCAGTTTTCATAAGGTATCAGATACTTGTTTCACTGGATAAATCAGCTTTGCTAGTGGCCAAGACCACATTGTGTCCACATAACCAGGGGATTTCAGCAATCACATATTTTGTGCCCAATGTACAAACCCAAGGTGTGTGTGTTTGTGTTTGAATCCTTGTCCTTGAAAATAACCCATTGTCACTTCAGCTATAGCTTTGAGAGTCAGTGTTATGGGATTTCTGTTTTCTGAGTCCAAAAGTCTCTTGGTGATTTTTATTTTTTTACTATTACATTATGATTTAGGGTGTCTTGAATATCTATAAATACAGAATAATAGTAAGGAAAAAAGAAAGAAGCTATGAAAATAAATTTTATGTGTTTAGTATCTATTTACTTTGTGAACATATATATTATGTACATACACACACACACACACACACACACACATATATATATATATATATATACACACACACACACACACATACACATTACACTATACTCACACACATATTTATATGAAATGACTGAGAGAACTTATAGTCTCAGAATAGTAAGCAAGAACTTGTAAGCAGAGACTACAATTCTTGATTCTACAAGGGACAGAAATACAGATGGTAGTTGATTTTTGAGAACAATTTCAAGTTCATCTTTCTTTTGCTGACTATATCACTAGTGGATGGGAGAAGGATCTTTAGGCATAACCTCATTTATAAAGGGTTTGCATCCCTTATAGTTGTAGCTGAACAGAGTTGCAAGTACAGCTATATCCTTACTCCTTCCAACTCAGGGTGTTTAGGTAACCTTATTCTTTCTTGATGAACAGGACAAGGAACTTTAACCAACACAATTATTCCCATATCTACCTTTTCTACTAGATGAGAATTCCCACATAGCCAGGTGGCAGTCTCAGTTGGAGCAATAATCATTTTGTTTTCTGTCTTGGAGTTATTCTCTTTTTTCCCTTAAGCCTGCAAAATAACAGAACCTCAAGTTGTATGATTGTTTAAACTAGGGCAAATGGGCTTCAGTAAATGAGAGTCCATGTTTGTGCCTAACCACCATGGCTTCTATCTTCACAAGTTCATTAAACAAACGTCTGGCTTGCTTTTCCATGTGGAGAATATCCTCAGAATACATTATCCTACCACATGGTTATTACCAGCCCTTTTTCAGAGTGTCTTCTATTGAGTATTAGTGTGAGACATGGGGTATAATTATTTTAAAGCTATGGTCCCCAAATCTCTATGAAATATTTCTAACCTCATTCTTCTTTCTTGCAAAAATTAGTTCAAATGTTAGCTATGGTGGAGGTATCTTATCTAAACCCTAATCACAGTCTATTATTCATTTTAGGCAATGTAGAAGATCCTAAGTGACTACCCAAATTTTTGCACATAGAAAACACTTGCCTTCTACATTGTTTTTCAGTGTCATCTCTGGGAGATATTGTAATCCTAATGTAGTACAAGTCTGGCAGGTGCTAGCATACTGTGAAACTATAAATCCAATTTATGTTCAGGAACTCCTTTGCTATGATGGTTTGGGTTGAGGGAGGCTCAGAGGCGTGGCTGGTGTCATGTTCTTGGCAATGTGAATAACACCTTGCAACTTACTCATGCATGTGGGGAATCTCTGCAGCCTAACTGCATAAATCACCTATACTATATTGTAGAAAGCTGCTGGGTAACCCAAACTTTATAGCTAATTTGATTTAATAGCATCTACTTGATGATGGCTGCTGGGTTGAAGGATCACCTAAGATGCCATCCAATATTGGAGCCAAATAGCAGACAGAAAGATGACACTTGTTTGAAGAACATGTTGGCCTTAACCCCAAACCCTAAGTGCCTCTTTCAGATTCTTCTGTCAGGGGTTGGCATAAGCTTCATGCATTATTGAGAACTAAGTAGCAGAATCATTTGTACTGGAATCTGGGCCAGCTAGAGGTCTTTCTTCAGCTTTGTACCTGGCTCAAATTTGATAGCCTTGGAAGAACAGAATAAAAGCGTAGGAGCAGAATATCCCCAATCTGTCACTCTGCCTCCTTGATCAGAATGATTCATTTTGGAGGACATAGGTCAGCTTTTCAACTATGCTTTTAGTGTGATCCACAAAATAGTACCCTATCATTTAGAAGCTTGTTAGAAATGAAAATATCAGATCCATTTCAGACTCACTAAATCAGAACCAGTATTTTAATAATATCATCAAGTGATTTGTATGCACATTAAAGTAGAAAAGCACTGGAGTAGGAGGCTGCTTGTTTCCTAGGGATTTATCTCCACCCCTGCCATGTTCTTCCTTGCTCTATAGATCTTATCAGCATGGCATCATTAATGCAGTGTGTCTGCGTGGTGCTCTGTGGGAAGGTTGGAAATCCACAGCTCTCCTTCAGGTTATTGACAGTTGCTGTTCATGATTTCTGTGTGTGAGAATGAAGGGAATTTTTTGTTATATTATTGGGAGTTCTATAAGTCTGTTTCAATTAGAAGACCACATTTAGGATTGCAGCTAATGCTAGGAGTATAGCTCTGATTATATTTATTATAATCATGGTAATTTTTATGTAGACTTGCTAGTATTTTACTTTAGCCAAATTGGAGTGCAGTGTTCCAAGGTTCATAGGATCTAGTTTTAACAGAGAACTATTATCCATTATTCTCAACCGTGTCCCTCGTAGGTGACACAAATGGGATTCCCCTTGGTGGGTTGGGCTGGGTGAGAAATAAAAGCTAGGAAAAATAGAATGACAGAAAAACCACAGGACACAGAAAATAATTTCAGAAAGTGGGGACAAGACAGGCTAGCTGATCATACGGATGGAGCTTCCATACTCTGGCAAAATGGAGCCGGCACTTGCTTTATTTATATTGGGGATGTCAAAGGCGGGGATAAGGTTTCAAGGGCAGAGTCTTGCTTCCTGGTGTCTTGCAGTCAGCAGGTTGATTGACATCTTGGCAGGGCACACCCATCTCAGGTGCTGTGTAGGTCTTTAAGAATGGGAAAGAGTTCACCTTGTCCCTGGGAAGTTAACCAGAGGAAACGTCCACTGACCATTCCCAGATACCAGATGTCTTTATGCATGAGGCTTCCATGTGCAGTGACCCATATGCCCCCCCATGAATGGCTCGTGACACATTATAACCACAAAGTTTGTTCAGTCCCCTTTATGTAAGTTGTAGCCATCTAGTCCTTTATTGTTAAAGATTAAATGAGGGATCACAGTACAGGTTGGTGAAGGTCCAACAGGTCCTTGTTAGTAGCTAATCTTCTCTTCATATAAGGGGCTCTAAAGTCTGATCGAGATATTAGGTTAGAGCTATGTTCTCTAGACTAGTGACTCAAGTATGTCCCTAAGCTCAGGAATTGTTTTATTTTATAGCAATTGGTCAAGATTTTAGGGAATGTGTAATAATTGTGTTTCTGAAGATATCTTGATTAATTAATGATATCCAGTAGTCTTTTAATGTCAGACTGTTATGTATACTCTGATGACTGTTCTAGCCTGCTGCTTTTTCTGATGCTCATGTGCTATGTTCCTGGTAATTAAATGCTGCTACCTGAGTTTGGCCATCCTGGGTTCCTGTGATCCCCATTGGAATTGGGTTTACACTAAGTTTGCCCATGAACATTTCTGACTTGGAGGTAACAGTTGGTCAAAGCGCTATTGAAGACATAAATATTTCTCTTAATAATATTCTCATTTTAGGGAGTAGTAGAGACCTATGCAGATTAACATTAAATAACATATAATACTTTCCATGAATTTACTGTGTGTCTGTATTAGCTTCATATTCATTTTTATAGGAAGCATTGTCAAACTAAAGCTTATATTCTCTTTGAAAAATAGCATTATTACAATGTTTACTTTGTAGAATGTTTTAATTATTATAAATAATAACACATCAATTTACAAATTAATGGGTTTCCCTGGAACCTTTACACACATGCATATAGTGTGCCTTGATCATGTTTCCCTTCCTTTCTGCCCTCTCATACCCTCTTCCCTAGCCCCCCCTTTTCTTCCCTTAAAAAGTTCCTCTTCTACTTTCAGGACATATTTTTAAAAATGTCTTTATTTTTTAGTTTCCATATATGAGAGAAAACATACCCTACTTGTCTTTCTGTGTCTGGCTAATTTTATTTAACAAGATGTCATCCAGTTCCATCCATGTTCTTACAAATGGCATGTTTTCTTTTATGGATTTTCTTTATCCATTCATTTATCCATGAATACCTGGGCTGATTCTTTATCTTAGCTCTTGTGAATAGTGTGACAGTAAATCTGGGTATGCCAAGGGGGACAAACGAATGTCAGTAGAGGGGGCAGAGAGAGAAGAGGGGAGGGGAGGGGAGGGGGGGGGGTGATAGTAGAGGATAGGAAAGGCAGCAGAATACAACAGACACTAGTATGGCAATATGTAAATCAATGGATGTGTAACTGATGTGATTCTGCAATCTGTATATGGGGTAAAAATGGGAGCTCATAACCCACTTGAATCAAATTGTGAAATATGATATATCAAGAACTATGTAATGTTTTGAACAGCCAACAATAAAAAATTAAAAAAAAAAAAATTCTATGGGGAAAAAAAAAAAAATCTGGGTATGCAGGTATCTCTATTATATACTGACTCATTTATTTCAGGTATGCCCAGGAGTAGGATAGGTAGATCATATAGTAATTCTGCTTTTTTTTTTTTTGAGGAAACTTCATACTGATTACTGATTTCCATAGTGGCTGTACTAATTTTCATTCCCACCAACACTGTATAAGGGTTCCTTTTTCTCTACATCCTCACCAGTATTAGTGTTTTTTCTTTTCTCTTTTCTTTTTTTGCAATAGTAATTCTAAGTAGGGTAAGATGAAATCTCCATGTAGTTTTGATTTACATTTTCTTGATGGCAAAGATATTGAGCCTTTTTTCATGTCTCTATTGGTCATTTGTACTTCTTTTCAGAAGTATCTTTTTAGATCATTTGCCCACTTTTTTTTGGATTATATATTCTTGGGTCAGTTTTTTATGTTCTTTATATATTTTGGATATTAATCCTCTGTCAGATGAGTAGCTTACAAATATTTTTTTCCCTTTCTGTTGTTGTCTCTTCACTGATTATTTCTTTTTTTTGCTCAGGGTTATAATTTGATATAATCCTACTTGTCAATTCTTGCTTTTGTTTCCTGAGCTATTGGAGTTCTAGTCAGTTGCCTGTGTGAATATCGTGGGGTGTTTCCCTATGCTTCCTTCCAGTAGTTTCAAAGTTTCAGGTCTTATGTTAGGTCTTTGATCCATTTTGTGTTGATTTCTGTGAAACATAGGATTCTAGTTTCAGTCTTCTACATGTGGATATCCAGTTTTCCTACACCATTTGTTGAAGAGGCTGTCTTTTCTCCAATGTATATTTTTGGCACCTTTTTGGAGAATCAGTTGGCTATCTATACTTAGGTTTATTTCTGACTTCTCTATTCTGTTCCATTGGTCTATGTGTCTGCATTTTCTTTTCTACTCTCCAGTGTCACTGGTTTTCACCAAGTCTCTGCCTTGAACTTCACCACTGAACCCCAACATTCTCTCATGGTCACTGACCCTAATGAACAGCTACATTCTAGTTGTTTTAATTTGGTTTCTTGGAGACAGAAGGAAGGGCTGGGTGATTCTCTAGAATGCTTTTTTTGTTTGTTTATTTTCATTTGAATGAGCTCTCTTTTCTCAAATGTTTGACATTATTTATTTGGTGTTTATACTATGAGGTCTCATTTGCTTTTTACATTAATTTTCAGTGGATTGAGGAGAGCACTTTGATTTATTGAGAAATGGGATGATGGAGGATAATCACTTGGAGAACAAAGATCCAAGTGTTGGCTGAAATCCCCATAGTTTAGCAATCCTTGGAGGGTTCTGAGCCTCCTTCTCAATTTCTTTTTCTAAATAATTAAATATTTTGTCTGCCTGAAAGGATTATTGCTTTGACTACTTAAGATAAATGTAAAAATAATTTTTCTTTTATATATACACCATGAAATCTTATTTAATCTTTTGAGAAGAAAATAACTTTATCCTGATTATTTTGACCCAAGTTTAAATGGAAAGGTGAAATATCATGAGAAAGGTTGGATTAAGAGTTTGAGGCCTAAAATTATTATTATTTTTTAATCCACAGGTAAAATTATATTAGGAGTTGGAGAAACTGTAAGCAAATAAAAGACATTTGTTGTCTTGCTTTCACATATTTTATTGGGAAATAAAAGAAAATTTAGTTTTAAAATAGTTGAGATATCTTTGGTGATAGAGACCAAAACCCAATCAAAACCAAAACAAAAAAATCCCAACCTCTAAAATTGGAAAACAGAGCATCCTAAAAGAGACCGTTGTTGAAGAAATGAGTTTTGAATGCTTACTTTTTCCTTGATATTTTGTGGGTACCTTGACATCATTTGTACTTTCCCTGTCCTGTGAAGCTCCCTTCAGAAAGTTCCTCTATGTGAGTGAATGGTGCTCTCTTCCCTGCCTGCTGCACAAAGCCTGGTCTGCAGGTCAGCAACATGGGCATCCCCTTCGAGCTTGGCAGGAATGCAGAATCTCAGCCCTGCCAGGCTGCTGCATCAGTGTTCTCACTTCAGCAGATCACCAGGTGATGCTTTGTGTGTATCAGCATTTGAGAAACACTGCTCTAGATCACATGTACAAATTTAGGTTTTAATTTTAAAATTCCATATAACTTTGTATGCTTTTTTCTCTATTACCAAAGACTTTCCCCATCTTCTTTTTATTATGTTATTTTTCTCAACTTCTTTTCCCATGTCAGAATAGAAAAAAATTAATACTGGTAATAAATAATGAACCATCTTTTTTTTTCTTCTTCTTCCCACTAAGATCCTATAATGTTCAATTTCCTACTGTAAATAGTCACCTGGGTAACCAAGATTCTGCACTAGTTATTCCTGGATCCCCTTCTTGTTAGAATAACCACTGGGCTCATTTTAACTCCCCCTTCCCCCCTTACCCCCCTGCTTCGTCATGATGAATTGGTCTTTACCAATGAATTACTTTTTAAATAAACCCTGCAATTTACAATTTGCCTCTCTATTCAAGCCAAACTGCTTCTTAAATAGACATTGACCTCCTTTTCCTCCTCACTGAAGCTTTTCAATATATTTGAATAAAACTTAATGTAGCAAAATAGTTTCAACTGTGTCAAACCCATTGGGTTCTTTTTAGGGACCTTAAAAGAGACCCTGGAATAATACTCTATAGTCATCTGCAAGGTTGGCTAAAGATTAATTTGATACCAGCTTGCCAGGTCTTGGGAGATTAAAAAAAGAAATAAGGGGTAGATTGGATTGAAGAGTGATTCTCTTATATATTGCTGGAGTGGCTCTCTGTGTCAAACCTACATTCCTGAAGTACATAAGATGTGACTGATATCAAGGGGGAATTGAAGCTTGTATAGAGTTTATCTGAGAAATAAAAATATATGAATTGAGTTTTCATTCAAGTTTTGATATCTAAAATTGAGTGTTTCATGGATCAGCTTATGATTGAGGCAAGTTTAATTTTTAACCACATGGGAAATCTGTTACCTCTATTTCTCCTTCATATATCAGATGTTTACATTTGATGAAGCTTGTTGTGAGTATTTCTTCAGGCTCCATTTTATATCCTTGTTTCTATCTTCATTGCAATAACCTATATGTTTTTATTATCCTTCCAAATAATGTCATCAGAAAGAATTTGCTGAGCTCTTACCATGTGGGAATTCTAACATGAAGCAAAGAGATTTCTTTGGGGATATGTACAGTATTGCTAAGGAGATATGTCAATAAAAAGTAAACAAGATAGCATGCTTAGAGAAAATGCACTATATACACATTTAATTTCAACATAAGTTTTTGAATGGAGGGAGAGAAAAGAAGAGAGAAATACTTATGGCAAAATACACTGTTACATTAACGAAGATAATATGATCCAAAGAATAGACACAACGGGAGAAATGGACCAGTTATTCCAAGTTTCCATATTACTATTATGGTGTAATAAGACCTTGATATTCTTAGTAGGAAGCATCTCACTGGCTGAGTTTGATGCAGAATTAAGGTTCTTTCTTTTATGGGAAATTTAAAAGACAAGAAAGCATTATCTGGACTATACTTGTACAGTGTCCCATATCTGTAATGCTTGATACCAGAAATGTTTCAGATTTCAGATTTTTGGAGGGTTTTGGAATATTTAAATATACATCATGAGATATCTTGAGGATTATACCAAGATCTAAACACAAAATTTATTTGTTTCATATATGCCTTTTACACACAGACTGAAGGTAATTTTGCATCATATTTTTAGTGTGTCTGTTTTGATTGCAACTTGTCACATGAAATTAGGTGTGGAATTTTCCACTTGGCAGTGTAATGTCAGCACTCAAAAAGTTTCCGGTTTTGGAGAATTTCAGAGTTTGTACTTTTGTATTTAGGGTGCAAGTCAATGCTATGCTTAATTTTCACTGTATATACTGAATTCTTGTAAGTTTCTCCTTCATAATGCCAAAAAGTGTCATTTTCTATGAGAGATTAGAAAAGTGAATTGGTTCCCTAAGGGAAGCTGTAATTACTTGAGTTGGGTCTTAAAAGTAGGATAGAAATAAGTGGCACAGAATCAAGTCTGCAGTGTGTTAAAGGTAATGGTAAGAATAAGTGAATTAATACATATGACCAAGTTAGATCTAACTAATTTCTTTTTACTTTTAAAATGATTTCAGTTTGAATGATAATATACATAAAAACCATTTAGTTCATTTTACTTTTTTACTTGAGACTTCATCTTTTCTTTGTTTATTCAAAATGAAGTTAATTTTAAAAAGTTTTAGTTGCTGCCATCCATTCATTCATATATATATATATATATATATATATATATATATATATATATATATATATATATATATATATATATATATATATATATATATATCATGCATTTCATAGTCTAAGGAAGTCAAAGCTGCACCCCACCTGTTTTTTAAGTAAGAAAAATGTTTGTGTCAGAATTATTTTAGCAAAGCCTAATTTCTCTGGAAAAACAGACACATAGTTACAGATATAAAACTACTTGAAATTATTGTTACCAATTTAATTACCTCTGAGTAGGGAAATAGGAATTAGGACCATAGATATTAATATTTTTGTTTCATTGTTCACTCTTTATTTTTAGTTGTAGATGGACACAATATCTTTATTTATTTATTTTTTAATGTGGTGCTGAGGATGGACCCAGTGCCTCACTCCTGCTAGACAAGTGCTCTACCAATGAGCCACAACTCCATCCCTCACTGTTCACTCTTAAGCACATTTGGAAATTTGCATCACAAACACACATGAATTATTAAAAGAAGAGGGTGGGCTACCTAAGTTGAAAATTGTATAACATTTTTTATATACCTATGTTCTCTGTATGTTTAGTTAGATATCAATTAATAAGATCAGGAATAAGTAGTATTTGGTAAGGGATGGTATGCATAAATCAGAACATTAGTTTTTGTACACATTTGAATAATTTGAAGAGGGGCAACTGGAGTCAGAGAGTTTAAAATTAAAGTGCTACACTGGGGTGATGGATGGAAATAGAGTCAAATGGGTGAGTTTCAGAGATATGTGCCTGGAGGAGCCATAGGTACCTCTCTGATGGCAAGAAGAAGAAATGTCAAGCTTTGAGACCTGGATCCTGATGAGAGTGCCACTTTCAGATGGTTTTAGGGGAAAGGTATTGATTTTGGACTTTTGAGCAAAACAGTCAGACGGTAGACTAGGATGTTTAAGTAGCATTCTCTCAGGTCTTTGCTCATTGTTTTATTTATTTCCTAACTCTTATCAGAACTTTTTAGCCATTAAGTTCAATTATTTAGCCTGGTTAAGTATTAATAAACAATATGGTAAACTAATTATGAGTAAATGTTCAGGACTGTTGGTGTTATTGCCCAATTTGCATTTTAAATTAGGGTTTCAATTCCTTAGTACAATAAGAGTAAAAATAGTCCTTTGAATAAAAATGAATATAAATTTGACTTATTTTATGTTCTTTCTGGATTTAGCCCAGAGAGAAATGGCTAAAATTTCAAACTTCACTCAAGGAGAGAACAGTCCAACAGCTTTCTTCTTTGCTTCCTCTTCTGGTTTATTCCGTTTACTATAAAAATTCTTCAATTTGCAGTTTATATTTATCATGTCCCTGCAGCTCTTCACTTTTTAAAATCCAGATATATACATTCTCCTCCCAGAAAACCCCCTTTTTTTTCTCTTTGTGTACTAGTCTTTTTCCACAGGGACTTCTATTTTCAAAATGAAAATCAGGTTCTGCTTTTCACCCTCCACCAAAACCTGTTTCTCTTTCTCTAAGGTAGAAACCTCTTTGCTTAAATTAAATTCTACTTCTTCTTTGATAGCAAGCCAATCATGAAATGCTATTAGTTGCAGCCGACAATTAATCTCTTTCTTAGCCTGGGGCCATTGCTTAGGTCAAGCTATTAGCATTACTTTCCAGTGCAATATGCTACCTGTAATAACTGATTCTCCAGTTACAAGAATTTTCTTACTCCAATCCATACTTCATATTATCATGAATTGTGTTCATGCCTCTTCTTCATCCCTACAGTTATCATATAACTCTGTCTTAAAATATTCATTACTTTATGGGAATCTTCAGAATAAAATCAAAATTCCTGTACTTGCTATGCAACATGTGCAGTATTGGGCACCTAACCTTGTTTCCCTTTCAGAAATGTCCTGTTCCTTCATTACTCCTTGCCTTTGAACATACTGTCTGGTATAATATCTCACCACACACTTTTAACTTCTGGGTTTTCACACTCCTATCTTTTTTTTTTTTAAATCAAGATTCAGTTCATCTATCTCTGTGAGATTTTTCCATTGTATTTGCTTCCCTATATTCATTTTCACAACAAATTATCATAACTGAAATGACTTAAAATGATAAAAATTTATTTTCTCACAATTGCATAGGGCAAAAGTTCAAAATCAAGGTAAGAACAGGACTGTAAGCCCACCAGAGTCTCTAGGGGAAAAGCTAGTCCCTGACTTTTCCAGCTCCTGGTGGCTTCAGGTATCCTTGGCTATATTTCTCCATTCTCTGTCTCTTATTTTTACATCCCCTTGGTATTGGTGTCTTTGTCTCATTTAATTCATTGCACGTAGAGACTACCTGGGCAATCCAGAATGTTCTTCTCAAGATTCTTAATTTAATGATAGCTGCAAAGATCCCTTTTCTCAGGTTCCAGCTGGACATAACTTTTTTCTTTTGGGGGGGGTGGGTACTAGGGATTGAACTCAGGGGCACTCAACCACTGAGCCACATCCCCAGCCCTGTTCCTGGGATTTTAAAAAGGTCATTAAAGCTGTCTATATTTGCTGTCTACAATTTCATCCTACTCTCTTTTGAATCTACTACAATAAACTTTCCCCTATGTCACCTCAGAAACACTTCTTATCAACATGCCTGTTGCTCTCTACCTTGTTAAATCCAACAGCCAATTCTCTATCTTTATCTTGATTGACTTGTCAGTAGCATGTGACAGAATGAGCACTCCTTTTGGAAATTTGTTTTTTACTTGACTTCCAGGTTACTGAATTTACTGGTTTTTCTCCTTCTGATTGATTGATTGCCCTTCTTTGGTCTCCTTTGCTGGTTCCTCCTTTTTTCTTCCAGTGTTAACTTAAAATGTGCCAAGTTTCAGTTCTTAATTCTCTTTTTCTTCTTTTTATCTGTGTTTACATTTTTAAATTATGTCAGCTCTCATAAAGCTTTAAAATTCTGAACTGCTATCTTATCATAGACTTCCATCCCAAGTACTGACTAATATATAAAGCTATATTTTGGACATCTTTATTTGAATTTCTAATGGATATCTTAAACCCCAGACTGAGCTCCTGATTTATTCTTCAAACTTGCTTCCATTCATATCTCAATGAATGGAAATTCTAATGTGGGGTCATGCTTGGCTTCTATCTTTTTAAGATGAACACATATTATTGACTCCAACCCAAATATATCCACAGTCTGACCATATTTCATCCCTTCTACTATTACCAGTACAGGCACTGCAATTTATTTTTTAAAATCTATATTCTTACATTCTGTTGCTGGCTTTGCTGTTTCTTTCCTTGCTTACTGTGGTGTATTTTTAATGATATCAGAGGGATCAAATTATGTCATATCTGCTCAAAGCCATCCAGTGGCACCCACTTCCACAGGATAACAGTCCTGCAGTTCTTTCAGGGCTTTACTCAATCCAAACATCTCTTCGATGTCATTCATACCTTCTGTCCCACTTTCTCATTTTTCCAGCAAGGTGATCTTCTCATTTTAAATTTCTTTATTGATAATCCTACCATCTGCTTTTTTTTAAATAACGTACTCACTGTTTTTCTATTTATTTTATTCACTTTTATATATGAGTAAGCAATTAATATACTTTTTTTTAGCTTCCAGGTTATTTTTGTGAAAAAATATTTAAGACCAGTAATGGTTCTTTATGGGACAATACTTGTCATAATTACTAAGAAAGATGTATGGCCATTTATAATTATACTTAGCAGTTTAGAGTTATTTTAATCATATTTCTGTCCAAACAAACTTGATTTAAAATCTTTCTCTAGGCTATTATGTGTCAGATATCTTACTGGAGTCAGATATAGTTTATGCTTTTTATTATTGTTTTTTTTAAGCAGTGAATTCTCTACTACAAAGAAAAGAAGGGTCATTAAATTAGTCTGGCTTGGAAATTTTGTTAGTTCCTTAATGCTCTCTAAATAATGGTTCACTTTCTCTTTACTTGTTCTAATTCCTTTGAAGGGATAAAAATAATTTTTAAGTTATTTCAAATGCCCCTTCCCTTATTCATGCTTCAAATACATATCTTTATTCCTTCTAGCTTGATTTAATAGTTAGAGTATACATGTACCTTCTTAACTATGCACAAATTAATCTGCACAAATTAGCCTATGAAGATCAATACAATTCCTCCTTAGGTAAGATATACTTAGGCACAGACTAAAGAGGAAGGTAGATAACTGAAACTGCACTTTGAGTAAGGTAGAACAGTTTTGGGTGTTTGCCAATGTCAGAATTTGTAAAAAGATAAATTCAATCTATTTAATTTAAAAGTGGAAATAAATTATTCTTACCATTTTTTTCAATTTTATCTTAAAGTGAAGACTTAAATATTCCACTGCTTAATACTCTCCAATGACTTCTAGTTACACAGAGTAATATTCAGATTCTTCACTATGGTCTCTAAGCTCTCTTTCATCTTTGCTAATGCTCCTTCACATCATCCCTTTCATTATTTTTTGGCTATTTGCATTCTATTCCTGGCCTCTTGTCTTAAATATCATCTTTTCAGAAATCCTTACCTTAAATGTTTTTTTTTTGTTTACTTCATCATGGTTATCACAATATATATATATATATATATATATATATATAATATATAATGTGATATATATTATATATATAATGTAATATATTATATATTAACATATATACATACATATATAATACATATAACATATATATATTATACATATAACATATGTATAATATGTACATATAATATGACCAAGGCCATGTGTCCACAAACATATATATATATGTATGTATTTATATATACCTATATATTTCCTTACTCATTTTGTAAGTTGCAGAACTTACTGATTGACTGACTAAATGAGTAAATAAAAGGGAAAAAAGAGCAGCCTGCCTTATGGGCAGGCTACTGTTTGAGCAGAAGTCTAGAGACATTATGGGTCATGATTTGATGGTTTGTGTAATAAGAGGAGGCAAGGATTCCACTATGCCTGGGATGTGACCTGGGTTGGGATGGCCAAAGCCATGTGTCCACAAAAGTGCAAAAGCATAGGGATTTGGGACAACATTGTGGCTTTAAATATGGTAGTGATATGAGCATAGTTATGTTTTAAAAAGGTATCTTAGGAGAGTAGAGAATGAGCAGAATAGTGGGCAGAATAGTCACAGCAGAGTCATTATGAAGCTGCCACCATAGGCTATAATGAGTGGAACTTAGGAAGTGGCAGAATATGGAAAGAAATTGGAACAGGAATGATTTTTTTTTTTCATGGGTGGGGGGCTAGAATTGGATTCACATGGCCCATGAAGGAGGGAAAACTAGTCAGAAATGGCTTTGGGATTCTCCCTCAGTGACTGGATGATTGTTATTATCCAAGAGTAGGGAAAGGTTATTAGGTGTAATGAGCCAGGTTTGGTATGGTTGAGTTTGCTGGAGCAGTATTCTGTTATTATGTTCAATAAATAATATGCATTTAGATCTTGAGAGACAAAAATATTAGCCCTGAGCAAGGAAGTAAGTACTGAAACAGGAGGGGGTAAGCAGAGGGAAAAAGATAAACCTAAGAGAAATACCTTTTTTTTTTCCTTATAATGCTCCAAATTCTTCTTAGTCAGCTTTGCCATACCTTCTTCACCAAATAGATCTTGAAAATCAAGCTTTCCTTAACATATGATTTCATCAGTTAATCCGCCACTTATTTTTTGCACAAGGCTCACAGTTATTCTGATTTTCTTTTCCTAGTAATTCCTGTTTCCCTTCTTCTGAGTCATGCAAATGACAATGGCATTGAAATGTGCTTTGCATTTTGGTGCTGTTTGTTTACTCTTTCTTGCATCAGGCTTGTCTGACCTGGTCACTCTTTCACCCCTTTTCACAGGCAGTCCTGTCAGGGGCAGCCATCTGTAAAGAAGCTTCATCTCCATTCATCAGATTAGTTGTTCCTAACACCTTGATCTTAAACATTCCCTTTCTGTTTCATCACCCTGTATTAATTTCTACATAAAATTTACCACTACTTGATAATCTTCATGAGTTGGTCTTAATTATTGTCTGTATCTATAATGGGCTCCATGATAGCAGTTACTAATAGGTTTTATATTCTGAACTTGTTTTGTGTTCCATTTGTCCTTAATGTTTGCTCTCCCAGGAAATTCTTAGAGATCCTTTTGGATCACATTTCAGTTCAGTTCTTTGCTTAAGCACGGGCTTATCAGGCAGGCTTTCTTTGTCTACCCTAGATCAAATGTATTCTTCCTTCTACTCTTAGAAGTATTTACATAATTCATTTTATATAACAGATTGACATATTTTTATAATTGTTTTTTTCTTGCCATTTGAATGCAAATCCTTGAGGATAGAGTCTTTGTTTTCTTCACTACTAGGCCCTTAGAAATTAGCATGGCTCCTTGCATGAAGCATTTACTTAATTAATATTTCTTAAATAACTGGCAGAATAGAGAGAAATGGAAAAGTGTCAGGCAAGAATCTGGGTCAGCCAGTGTGACCATCTGATACTTCATACAGGTACATTTCTCCCTTATACTTGTAATCCATTGAACACACCCAGATTGGTATCTAGGGAGGATTCCCATGAAGAGAAAAAAACAGAATGCCCAGTAAAATTTTACTTTCAGAAAAAACAACAAATATTTGGTTATATATATACCATGTAGCTGGGCTACATTGCTTGTAAAACCTACTTTCTATTGTACCATTTGGAGATTGTCTTTGGAGCCAGATAGTTATGGACTATTGTTGGCCAAGCCAGGAGATTTGTGTTATCTATCCATTGATCTGTCTAGATGGCAATTCTTTTTCCTCAAAAACATAGTGGGCTTTTGATCTCTTTGTTTCTGGTCAATGTTATATTCTAATAAAAACATCTACAGATTTTTTTTTCCATTTTTGGTGCTTGGAATTATACCCAGAGTCTTTCTAATGCTAAGCATGCATTCTACCACTGAGCTACACCTCCCCCGCCAGCCCTCAGCCACAGATTTTTTATATAGATATTGTATTGCAGATGTACAGTGTTTATCATTTAACATCAGAACTCCATCTGTTAGTGCATTAGTCAGCTTTTTTTGTTTTTTTTTTTTTTAAACTGTGACTAAAATACCTGACAGGAACAACTTAGAGGAGGAAAGATTTATTTTGACTCAAGGTTTCAGAATATTCAATTCAATTAATGGTCGAATGACTCCAAGACAGAAACACTATGGTGGCAGGGTGTAGCACAAGAAAGCTCCTTAGCTCATGGTGGTAGGAAGGTGAGGAGGGGCTGGGGAGAAAAGAATTCCTTCCAAGGCATACCCCCAGTGACCTATGTACTCCAGCTAAGTCTTACCTCCCAATAGTTCATTCAGCTCTCGGTGGATTAATTCATAATTATGGAAGTCAGTTTTTTTAACATAGCAAGGAAGGGTTGGAAAATCAGAATGAAAACTCAGAACAATAGTTTCAAGGTATTTAGGAAGTGATTCAATGAGAGTAGTGCATACCAGGCTTATTAAATACAGCAATAGCTATAAATTCTAGGACCCCCTTTCCCTCCCTACAACATCACCACCAAAAGCAGCTAACATTCATAGTATGGCTGATACTGTGTTAGTTTATTTTCATATTATTTCATTTTGTTTTTTTCTTTACTAGGCAAATACTATTTTTATATCTAGTTCACAAATAAGAAAAGCTTTAGAGTACTCATAACAAAATAGTGAAACCAACATGTGTACATTGGTTCATGACTCCAGGGATCATGTACATATACTCTGGGATATACTGTATTCAGAAGAATAGACATAGTTTTAAACAACTTCATTATTCCACAAAAATGATCTCAAATACATCAACTATACTTTTAAGCCACATGTTTAGGAAAATTGTACTGAAGTTTTAGGAAAATAGAAGGAATAAACAAAAAGTAAAATAGAAATTATTTAGAAAAACATCCACATATTTGGAATAATTACTATATATGCTTCATTAAAAAAATAAAGCAACAAAATCAGTAGGAGTGAGGGAGAGAGAGAATAAGAATCCAAGCATGGAAAATCAGTAAAAAACCATGAATATGTACATAGGTATGGTAGAGCTTTTCAGGATTATGAGAGGCTCAGTCTCCAATTTTTGACTAAAATTTTTAGAGAACTATGATTCAACAAAAATTGACTAAAAGAAAGGAAGAATCATGAAAAACTGCAATACAATAATAATGTTCACCAAGAATTCCATTCCTTTCCAAACTTTACCCCTTTCAAAAAACAAGAAAACTAAAAGCCTTTAGAAGACCCAAGATAATTTCTGAATAATTTCTTTCAGATGGTGAAGAGACAGATATTTACAATTAATAATGAAGCCATCCTGGAGTACTAAGAAAGTGGGCTTTCCAAGAACTACATTGCCATAGCTCAAAAATCTCACACAGAATCTGTAGAACAAAAACAATCAAATAAAAAACAAAAAAATACAAGAACTAGTTCTGTCATTATTATTATTGAAGTAAAATATGTGTGCAAAAATAAACCCAATAGTATATTAAATAATATATTACAATTTGAAGGATTTTTTCCAGGATCATTACAATATAGGCTTCATTATAATTTAAAGATAAATATTCTTCTAAATATATTGAGAAGATTTCATGAAAGTTAACTTTTATTTCTGACATTGAGATGAAATTCCCTTAAACTTAATATTTCCAAGAAATTCAAATCTCTGAAATGAGTAGACAACATGGCAGGCATTTTTATACCTACCACCTAAAATTTTTTAAAGTGTAAAGTACAAGAAGTTACATCTTCATGTTATTTTAAAAACCCAAAGTCTCTATAAGCTTAATTCATAACCCTGAAATACCAGAAGCATTTTCAGTGCAGTCAGAAAGAATACCAGGAATCACATAATCATTGTAAGTGATAATTAATGTGATTGGATAAATATATTGAAATATAGTTATCAGGCAGGGGAACTAATTTCTAATGATATTATAATACTTAAGAAACCAAATGATTAAAGAAAATAAAAGCAAATGATTACAAATAATAGAATATAGCCAAGTTATGGATTATTCTAATATAATGACAGTAACTTTATAGAAATTAAAAACAAATGATAAAGAATCCCATACAGAATGATAGAAAGTAAATAGAATATCCTTAGGGATAAATTTAGCCTTAAATGATAAGACTTATGAAAGAAATTCGAACAAAGCTGTGTGACATAAGAGATAGATATATTGTTTTCTTGGATAGGAATAGCCAATGATTTAAATACATAAATTCTTTTTTTTTTACATTTTTCTTTTAGTTGTAGATTGAAACAATATCTTTTATTTTTATTTATTTATTTTTTATTTGGTGCTGAGGACTGAACCCAGGGCTTCACACTTGGGAGGCAAGCATTCTACCACTGAGCTACAACCCCAGCCCACATAAATTCTTTACATATATTTAATGTAACTCTAATCAAAGCTCTAAGGCATTTATTTATTTTTTGAACTGTAAAATGAGAACAAATATTTCTAAAGTAAACCTGGAAAAATAAACAATAAATATAGTTGGTAAGATCCATCTTAATAATCTTGCCCTACTAGATATTGAACATTCTTATACATAATTAAAATAATAGAACAGAAGTCGGCAGTAGTGAGATAGTTCAAGAGAACTGCAGCAAAACAAACAGACAAACAAAAACAACACTCTAGAAACAGACTCAAAAATATATAGAATGATAATTTGGATAATCACACTTGCCCCAGAAATATTTAAATACCATTAACCTGAACCCCGTTCCACCATCTGTGGAAGGAGAAGGCCCTTCCCCAAATTTCTACATTCTTCCAGTCTGGCAGCAGGGACATTACGTTCCCATGCCCTCCTCTATCTTCTGCACTTCTAATTTCTTATGTGCTCTGCTACGTCAGTCCAAACAAGAAACTCAACTGTGTTCAATTTCACAAAATGGAAACTAAAATCAACCAACTAATCAAACATATGCTAAGTGGGTTGCTACTCCTCTATACTGTGTCCATGCTCCAGAATTTTAGCTGTCCTTATCTGCTCCTTCTCTTCTCTTGGTCTTGGCCTTTCCCACTCTTATGTTTGTTGCTTTAGTACAAATTTTATAGGGACATCCATAAATGTATGCATTTAAGATGTTGCTTAAACTGTAAACTTCCTCCCCAATAATTCCTTTTGAAAAAAGAATGTTATGGTAATTTTCCAGATGTTCTGTTCTTAAATTCAGACTTTTGATTAAATCTCAGAAAACAGCAAGGATTTTTTAAAGTGGTTTAAAAGTGCTATTATATTATTTCCCTTTTCTTTATAGGTAAGATTTATTCTAAAACAAGGTAGTTAATATTTGTGTAATATTTACACAATATGTTCCTATTGTGAGATATGGGCTTTGCATGGATTCCCTTATTTAAAACTTCATAGCAACTCCATGAGTAAAAATTAAGGATGGCAGACACTAATAACTTTCCTTAAGATCAGTAAGTAAATAAGCAGCATATTGAAGTGAAGGCCTAACTAGAGCTCATCCTTTCACTATATTCCTTCTATTCTCTTAGGAGTAAACCCAGTACTGTTTAGAAATGAATAGTTATTTTCTTAAGTATAGCTTCAAAAAATAATTCTAAGCTAAACAGTTATATTTAAAGATGAGAAGATAAAGATGAAAAATACAATATGGTAAAGCCACCATTATACCTTGTTTTATCCTCTAATATTCACAGCCATCAATTTTTCTCTCTTTTTTTTTTTTTTTTTAATTTGTGGATAATTTATATATATATTTTTTTAATTTTTTATTGTTGGCTGTTCAAAACATTACATAGTTCTTGATATATCATATTTCACAATTTGATTCAAGTGGGTTATGAGCTCCCATTTTTACCCCATATACAGATTGCAGAATCACATCAGTTACACATCCATTGATTTACATATTGCCATACTAGTGTCTGTTGTATTCTGCTGTCTTTCCTATCCTCTACTATCCCCCCTCCCCTCCCCTCCCCTCCCCTCCCCTCTTCTCTCTCTGCCCCCTTTACTGACATTCGTTTGTCCCCCTTGTATTATTTTTCCCCTTCCCCTCACTTCCTCTTGTATGTACTTTTGTATAACTCTGAGGGTCTCCTTCCATTTCCATGCATTTTCCCTTCTCTCTCCCTTTCCCTCCCACCTCTCATCCCTGTTTAATGTTAATCTTCTTCTCATGCTCTTCGACCCTACTCTGTTCTTAGTTACTCTCCTTATATCAAAGAAGACATTTGACATTTGTTTTTTAGGGATTGGCTAGCTTCACTTAGCATAATCTGCTCTAATGCCATCCATTTCCCTGTAAATTCTATGATTTTGTCATTTTTTAATGCAGAGTAATACTCCATTGTGTATAAATGCCACATTTTTTTATCCATTCATCCATTGAAGGGCATCTAGGTTGGTTCCACAGTCTAGCTATTGTGAATTGTGCTGCTATGAACATCGATGTAGCAGTGTCCCTGTAGCATGCTCTTTTTAGGTCTTTAGGGAATAGACCGAGAAGGGGAATAGCTGGGTCAAATGGTGGCTCCATTCCCAGCTTTCCAAGAAATCTCCATACTGCTTTCCAAATTGGCTGCACCAATTTGCAGTCCCACCAGCAATGTACAAGTGTACCCTTTTCCCCACATCCTCGCCAGCACTTGTTGTTGTTTGACTTCATAATGGCTGCCAATCTAACTGGAGTGAGATGGTATCTTAGGGTGGTTTTGATTTGCATTTCTCTGACTGCTAGAGATGGTGAGCATTTTTTCATGTACTTGTTGATTGACTGTATGTCCTCCTCTGAGAAGTGTCTGTTCAGGTCCTTGGCCCATTTGTTGATTGGGTTGTTTGTTCTCTTATTGTCTAATTTTTTGAGCTCTTTGTATACTCTGGATATTAGGGCTCTATCTGAAGTGTGAGGAGTAAAGATTTGTTCCCAGGATGTAGGCTCTCTATTTACCTCTCTTATTGTATCTTTTGCTGAGAAAAAACTTTTTAGTTTGAGTAAGTCCCATTTGTTGATTCTAGTTATTAACTTTTGTGCTATGGGTGTCCTATTGAGGAATTTGGAGCCCGACCCCACCGACTGTAGATCGTAGCCAACTTTTTCTTCTATCAGACGGCGCGTCTCTGATTTGATATCAAGCTCCTTGATCCATTTTGAATTAACTTTTGTGCATGGCGAGAGAAAGGGATTCAGTTTCATTTTGTTGCATATGGATTTCCAGTTTTCCCAGCACCATTTGTTGAAGATGCTATCCTTCCTCCATTGCATGCTTTTAGACCCTTTATCAAATATAAGATAGTTGTACTTTTGTGGATTGGTTTCTGTGTCCTCTATTCTGTACCATTGGTCCACCCGCCTGTTTCGGTACCAGTACCATGCTGTTTTTGTTACTATTGCTCTGTAATATAGTTTGAAGTCTGGTATCGCTATACCGCCTGATTCACACTTCCTGCTTAGCATTGTTTTTGCTATTCTGGGTCTTTTATTTTTCCATAGGAATTTCATGATTGCTTTCTCTATTTCTACAAGAAATGCCGTTGGGATTTTGATTGGCATTGCATTAAACCTATAGAGAACTTTTGGTAATATCGCCATTTTGATGATGTTAGTTCTGCCTATCCATGAACAGGGTATATTTTTCCATCTTCTAAGATCTTCTTCTATTTCTCTCTTTAGGGTTCTGTAGTTTTCATTGTATAAGTCTTTCACCTCTTTTGTTAGGTTGATTCCCAAGTATTTTATTTTTTTTGAAGATATTGTGAATGGAGTGGTTGTCCTCATTTCCATTTCAGAGGATTTGTCGCTGATATACAGGAATGCCTTTGATTTATGCGTGTTGATTTTATATCCTGCCACTTTGCTGAATTCATTTATTAGCTCTAATAGTTTCTTTGTAGACCCTTTTGGGTCTGCTAGGTATAGAATCATGTCATCTGCAAATAGTGATAATTTAAGTTCTTCTTTTCCTATTTTGATGCCTTTAATTTCTTTCGTCTGTCTAATTGCTCTGGCCAGTGTTTTGAGAACTATGTTGAACAGAAGTGGTGAGAGAGGGCATCCCTGTCTTGTTCCAGATTTTAGAGGGAATGCCTTCAATTTTTCTCCATTCAGAATGATGCTAGCCTGAGGCTTAGCATAGATTGCTTTTACAATATTGAGGTATGTTCCTGTTATCCCTAGTTTTTCTAGAGTTTTTAACATAAAGGGATGCTGTACTTTGTCGAATGCTTTTTCCGCATCTATCGAGATGATCATATGGTTCTTATTTTTAAGTCTATTGATGTGGTGAATAACATTTATTGATTTCCTTATATTGAACCAGCCTTGCATCCCAGGGATGAATCCTACTTGATCATGGTGCACAATTTTTTTGATGTGCCTTTGTATCCGAGTGGCCAGAATTTTATTGAGGATTTTTGCATCTAGGTTCATTAGAGATATTGGTCTGTAGTTTTCTTTCTTTGAAGTGTCTTTGTCTGGTTTAGGTATCAGGGTGATGTTGGCCTCGTAGAATGAATTTGGAAGTTCTCCCTCTTTTTCTATTTCCCGAAGTAGCTTGAAAAGTATTGGTATTAGTTCCTCTTTAAAGGTTTTGTAAAACTCTGCTGTATACCCATCCGGTCCTGGGCTTTTCTTAGTTGGTAGTCTTTTGATGGTTTCGTCTATTTCCTCAATTGATATTGGTCTGTTTAGGTTGTCTATATCCTCCTGACTCAATCTGGGCAGATCATATGACTTAAGAAATTTATCTATGCCTTCACTATCTTCTAATTTATTGGAGTATAAGGATTCAAAATAATTTTTGATTATCTTCTGTATTTCTGAAGTGTCTGTTGTGATATTGCCTCTTTCATCCCGTATGTTAGTGATTTGAGTTCTCTCTCTTCTTCTCTTCGCTAGCATGGCTAAGGGTCTGTCGATTTTGTTTATTTTTTCAAAGAACCAACTTTTAGTTTTGTCAATTTTTTCAATTGTTTCTTTTGTTTCGATTTCATTGATTTCAGCTCTGATTTTAATTATTTCTTGCCTTCTACTTCTTTTGCTGTTGTTTTGCTCTTCTTTTTCTAGGATTTTGAGATGAAGTATGAGATCATTTATTTGTTGGTTTTTTCTTTTTTTAAGGAATGAACTCCAAGCAATGAATTTTCCTCTTAGAACTGCTTTCAATGTGTCCCATAGATTCCGATATGTTGTGTCTGTGTTTTCATTAATCTCTAAGAATTTTTTAATTTCCTCCTTGATGTCTTCTATAACCCATTGATCATTCAGTAACCTATTGTTCATTCTCCAAGTGATATATTCTTTTTCATTCCTTCTTTTATCGTTGATTTTCAGTTCCATTCCATTATGATCAGATAGGATGCATGGTATTATCTCTACTCCTTTGTATTGTCTAAGAGTTTCCCTGTGACATAATATATGATCTATTTTTGAGAAGGATCCATGTGCTGCTGAGAAAAAAGTGTAACTGTTTGATGTTGGGTGGTATATTCTATATATGTCAATTAAGTCTAGGTTATTAATTGTGTTATTGAGTTCTATAGTTTCCTTATTCAACTTTTGTTTGGAAGATCTGTCCAGTGGTGAGAGAGGTGTGTTGAAGTCTCCCATGATTATTGTATGGTGGTCTATTAGACTCTTGAACTTGAGAAGAGTTTGTTTGATGAACATAGCTGCACCATTGTTTGGGGCATATATATTTATGATTGTTATGTCTTGTTGGTGTATGGTTCCCTTGAGCAGTATGTAGTGTCCCTCTTTATCCCTTTTGATTAACTTTGGCTTAAAATCTATTTTATTTGATATGAGTATGGATACTCCTGCTTGTTTCCGAAGTCCATATGAGTGATATGATTTTTCCCAACCTTTCACCTTCAGCCTATGTATGTCTTTTCCTATCAAATGCGTCTCCTGTAGGCAGCATATTGTTGGGTCTTGTTTTGTGATCCATTCTACTAGCCTGTGTCTCTTGATTGGTGAGTTTAAGCCATTAACATTTAGGGTTATTATTGAGATATGGGTTGTTCTTCCAGCCATATTTGTTTATTTATGTTACTAAACATGGTTTGTTTTCCACTTTGATTATTTTCCCCCCTTTAGTGTCCTACCTCCCACTGTTGGTTTTCATTGTTATTTTCCATTTCCTCTTCCTGTAATGTTTTGCCAAGGATGTTTTGAAGAGATGGTTTTCTAGCTGCAAATTCTTTTAACTTTTGTTTATCGTGGAAGGTTTTAATTTCATCTTCCATCCTGAAGCTTAATTTCGCTGGATACACAATTCTTGGTTGGAACCCATTTTCTTTCAGTGTTTGAAATATGTTATTCCAGGATCTTCTAGCTTTCAGAGTCTGTGTTGAAAGATCAGCTGTTATCCTGATTGGCTTACCCCTAAATGTGATCTGCTTCCTTTCTCTTGTAGCTTTTAAAATTCTCTCCTTATTCTGTATGTTGGGCATCTTCATTATAATGTGTCTAGGTGTGGGTCTCTTATGATTTTGCACATTCGGCGTCCTGTAGGCTTCTAGGATTTGGGGTTCTGTCTCATTCTTCAAGTCTGGGAAGTTTTCTCAAATTATTTCATTGAATAGATTGCTCATTCCTTTGGTTTGAAACTCTGTTCCTTCCTGTATCCCAATGACTCTTAAATTTGGTCTCTTGATGTTATCCCATATTTCTTGGATGTTCTGCTCATGGTTTCTTAACAGTCTTGCTGAGCTGTCTATGTTCTTTTCAAGTTGAAATACTTTATCTTCATTGTCTGATGTTCTGTCTTCTAAGTGTTCTACTCTGCTGGTAGTATTCTCAATTGAGTTTTTAAGTTGGCTTATTGCTTCCTGCATTTCTAGGATTTCTGTTTGTTTGTTTTTTATAACCTCTATTTCCCTGTATAGTTGATCTTTTGCTTCTTGGATTTGTTTATGTAATTCATTGTTGAAGTGATCTTTCATTGTCTGATTTTGCTGTCTGATGTCTTCCTTGAGACTCCAGATCATCTGAAGCATGTATATCCTGAATTCTTTATCTGACATTCCATCAGCTGCAGCTATTACCTCTTCTAAAGTTGAGTTGACCTGCAATGCTTGTGGTCCTTTCTTTCCTTGTCTCTTCATACTGTTCGCGTTCCTTTCTTCTTGGTGAAACTGTTGTGCTATTGAATTTTCCCCCTATATATTTATATTGGTCTTGTATAGTTGCAAAGTCTCCCTCGCAGGCGCGGGCGGCGGCTCTGCCCCTCCGCCAATTGGGGCAATGTGCCTACCACGCCGGCAGGCCGCTGGGCCTGCTCTGCCAGTCGGTAGCAGGTCCGCCGTCCTTGCAGGCGCGGGCGGCGGCTCTGTCCCTCTGCGGGCCGCTAGGCTTGTTCTGTCGGTGGTCGCAGTTCTGCCTACTTTGCAGGCGCAGGCAGCGGCACTGCCCCTCTGCAGGCCTCTGGGGCTGTACTGCCAGTGGGTCGCAGGTCCGCCTACTTTGCAGGCGTGGGGGGGGGGCGGCTCTACCCTTCCTCAGGCCACTGGGCCTGTTCTGTCTCTCGGTTGCAGGTCTGACCTGTTCTGATGGTGGTCTCAGTTCCGACTACCTTGCAGGCGCGGGGGGGAGGGGGCGGCTCTGCCTCTCAGCAGGCCGCTGCTCCTCTTCTGCTGGTGGGTCGCAGGCCCGCCTACCTTGCAGGAGTGATTGGAAGCTCTGTCCCGCCGCGGGCCACTGGGCCTTTTCTGTCGGTGGTCACCCTTCCCCTACCTGGCAGGCGAGGGGGGTGGGGGGCGGCTCTGCCCCTCAGCAGGCCGCTGGGCCTGCTCTGTGTTTGGTCCCAGTTCCCTCTACTATGCCGGCGCAGGGGGAGGGGGCGGCTCAGCCTCTCAGCAGGCGGCTGCTCCTCTTCTGCCGGTGGGTCGCAGGCCCGCCCACCTTGCAGGAGTGATTGGAAGCTCTGTCCCGCCGCGGGCCACTGGGCCTTTTCTGTCGGTGGTCACCCTTCCCCTACCTGGCAGGCGAGGGGGGTGGGGGGCGGCTCTGCCCCTCAGCAGGCCGCTGGGCCTGCTCTGTGTTTGGTCCCAGTTCCCTCTACTATGCTGGCGCAGGGGGAGGGGGCGGCTCAGCCTCTCAGCAGGCGACTGCTCCTCTTCTGCCGGTGGGTCGCAGGCCTGCCTACCTTGCAGGAGTGATTGGAAGCTCTGTCCCGCCGCGGGCCACTGGGCCTTTTCTGTCGGTGGTCACCCTTCCCCTCTCTCTCTTGTTTCTATAGGCTTTAATAATGCGTTTGTCTGTTGTATTGATGTGTAGTCTGGTTTCCAGTGTTTTATCTTGATTCTCTCTTCCTCAACAGGATACTGCCAGATATTACAAAATTACATAAAATTCTAAAACGATGGAAGAGCTATATGCCAATAAACTCCTTGAGTTCATGGATAATATAGAAACAAAGTAGTTAACAAAGGAATAAGTAAAATTTATTTCCACGCTGTAAACACCAGAGTGTTTGAGAAAGGCAGAATATTTAAATGGAGTTATAGAAAAAAATGACTGACAAAATACATTTTAGACATCGAAATTAAAACCCAGGAATGTTGTTATGAATTTTAAGATAAAATGGATTATACGTAGATGACTTTTATTAATAATTCAGATTGTAAAACATGATGTTGTGGGTATTTTCTGCTTATTAAATTGATGGATATTTGCTTATTATAGCTATTATCCAAATATGAGTTTAAATTATAAAAACAAAATGACAAATGAAGTGAATGGCACAAAAAATGCAAGCTGCATTGTCTATAAATTTCTACCCCTCAATGCTGAGCTAATCATGATTAGTGTTTTGGTGTGTACATTCTTATACCTACTAGATACGCTTTGTGCCCAGACATTTGAAGTTGCTTTGAAGGTATTTTTAGATGCTCCTAGCATTTAAATCAGTAGACTAAGGAGGATAACCCTCCATAATGTGGGTGGCCCTCATTCATTAGTTGAAGGCTGTAAGAGAGAAAGACCACAAAGGAGAAGGATGTTCTGCCTGGGGAACATCTTTGGACTCATGACTGCACTTCAGCTCTTCCTTGACTCCCCTGCAGGCTTCCTCGCAGGTTTCAGGTTTGCCAGTCCCTACAACTAGTGACCAATTCCTTAAAATAAATTTCCCTTAGTAAGTATTATAGCCTGTTGGTTTTGTTTCCCTGTAGAATTCAGACTACTAATACAAAACAGACTGCTTATCTCGAAGCAATAAAATGCACCTGTCAAAGCTCTGTAACTAGGGTAGTTTAACAGAAATAGAGAATGATTTTCTGTAGAAATGATGATTTGGGAATTTTGGTAACTATTGAAGAATAACCAAAAGTCATTATCATTTAAAAATTGTTTAGGGATTTGGTCATTTAATTTGATAAAATAATTTCAAATTCCAATAGGTGTATTTGTGTATTAGAAAAGTTAACTCCTTAATGGGTGTTCTAAGAGAGGTTCAAAATGAGACCCCATGATAATTTAAATCATCCTTCATTATAGGGAGCAAGGCCTATCTGCCCTGCTGTTTTTCTTTTCTTCTTCTTCACACAGTGGAAAAAAAAGTTGGGTTTCTGGAATTGTCAGGCTGGCATTGTTTCATAAGAATTGAAACCAATTCAAGAAAATTAATATAAAACACAGTCTTAATACAATGAAAATCTTAGTGGGTTTCTCTGCTTTTCATTTAAGTTCCACAGTATTCAATATTATTCTAGGAATTGAAGCTGAGACAACTTCTGCAGAAAGAGAGAGAGAACTATAAGCACATACTGAAGAGCACTTCCAGTGAGTGCCTCTTTCTACCCATGACTTAGTTAAATGTGAGAGCCATCAAAGGGATGAATACAAGTATGCTTCTTTCCCTCCTTTCCTCCTTGGCTAAATTTTTCATTTCTTATCAGCATAGAGTTCTTCTTATATGATTTTTTACTATAACAATGACATTTAACTTAGAAAATACATATAGTGTTATATAAAAATCTGGAATAGAGTCCCCTATAGCTGTGCACACTTTTCTTAAGGGTTTTGATGCATTCTTTTTTTTTTTTTTTTTTTTTTTTAGTTTTAAATGTATACAGTGTGTTATTTTTTTTTAATTTTTTATTGTTGGTTGTTCAAAACATTACAATGCAGAATGAAATCAATGTAAAAAAGGGGGGGTGTCACATAGTTTAGAATGTCTGTTATCCAATTAGATAATTGATAACAAATGCTGGTAAGCATGTGGACACAAAAAGGAAAACCTTGCCTATTGTTGGTGGAAATGTAAAGTCATTGTGGAAAACAGTATGGAGGTGCCTCAAAATTAATAGAGATTCTGTGTGATGCAGCTATCCTACCCGAGGTATATATAAAAAGAAGTTAAATCAGTCTGCCAAATAGAGTCTTGCACTTTATGTTAATTGCAGTATTATTTACAGTAATCAAGATAAGGAGTTGACTTTGGTGTCCACTGATGAAGAAAAAGTGGTATATATCCAATGGAATAGAATACAGTCTTAAAAAGGAAGGAAATCTGTGGCATTTACAATAACATGGATCAACCTGGAGGACTAATTGAAATAATACTAATTGAAATAATCCAGACTCAGAAAAATACTGAAAGATCTCTCTTAAATGTCTCTAAAATGTCAAATTCACAGAAGCAGAAAATAAAACAATGGTTAGTAGGAGGGAGTGGTGGGGCTTAGAATGAGGAGACACTGGTCAAAATTTTAATTATGGAGGTTGAATTATTTTGGAGATCTAAAAGTACAATAGGGTATTATAGTTGATAATACTGTATTGTGTATTTAACACTTGTTAAGAGTGGATTTTAAGTATTCTTGCTATATACACACAAATGTAACTATGTGAGGTAATAGGTATGTTAATTTAACTACAGTAATAATTTCACAATGTGTATGTGTATAAAAACATATTACACACCTTAAATACATTTGATTTTTATTTTTTAAAAAGTGCATAATGCCAGTGAATTTTAAAAAAGTATTTTTGAGGACATCTTTGGAAGAGTTTTATCTGCTTGCATAGAAAAATCATAATTTAAAAAATTATTTATTGTTGGAAATCTGGATTTTATTTCTCTATTTTTTTGGTTATAATAAGAATACTCTAATAAGTGTAAGTAAATTTCTAAAATTCAAAGGAAAGCTACAAATAGGAATACTCTTGGAACTTTACAAAAATCTCTAAAATGAACAATTAAAAGAATAAATAATTTTAAGCTTCTTTAAAATTCCTATCCCTTCTCCACACCAATACTTAAGAAGGTGAAAGCTGAGACTCACAGGTTTTAACTGCATGATTTGCCGAACCAGGACTAGTACCCTTATTACTTTGGACTCTTGGCGTAACATGTTGTACCTGATGCCCTGTGGTGGAAATGATCACCCTAAAGGTGAGTTTCTTATGTTGCGACTCAAGTTTAGTATGGTGTTATATTTTGATTGGTTCAGAGTGGTCACAATTAATTTTAAGATTTCAAAATTTTATTTCAACTAATAAATATGAACTTAAACTATGAAATTAAAACAAGGTCAGATCACACTAGGAAGATTTTTAGTGAAAAAAATTCTACAGTCTCCTACAACACTGGATATCTAGAATTTGTAGGCTACCTTATTTTTTCAAGAAAAAAATTGATAATTATATTTTGTTAATATACCAATTAAGGGTTTATTTCCATTAAGTTATTTATCTTGCTTTCAGCTTTACTTCTTCTGGGGCCATGAAGAGTAGGAATTAGTTCTTTGCCTTCATGTGTATTTACTCACTGCTATAGCCAGGAATTGACTGCTTCCCTCGATAACAGGGGCTGAGGGCCACTCTGTGTAGAGGAGAGAATATGGTTTATCCTTTCTCAAGTATTGCTTTCCTTGGTATCTTATACTCTGTACAAAGTGGAAATACATAAAGAATATTTCTTTAGTTAAATGCTCTTTTCTATTTTCTTTTAAAAAGGTTGAAACAATTGAAATTACATATAAGTCTACGACATTGTTTATGTTTTTTAGAAAATTACTCCTGTATTCCTAATGAAAAGATATAATTTTGCCATTATTATCAAATTATAGTCAGATATGCAAATGCAAACATTGATGTTCCTTTAGCAAAGTACACTGTCAGAAACTTTTATTAATATTTATGTAGACAGTTTCCTCTTGAGTTTTCATCCCTTTCTCTTTTCCTTATATATGTACAGCTTGTTTCTGTATCCAGAAGAATTGTGTGTCTTTCATGTGGGAATAAAAAGTGCATATATTCAAAGGATTCTACTTTTTATTCTGGGAAATACTTTTAGTATTCTATCAGTGGAAATTCTTTCTAGAGCATCTGGAAGGATTTAGTAACTTGTGCAATCAATAAAAATCTTAAAGTATGTTGTTTGTCAATATTTAATATGCATTGATAAATTTAAATGTTATTTGATACTAAATATTGAAATGTATTAATGGCATATACCTCTCATTAGGTTATACATAACTTCAGGAGCTTATCAAATAATTGGTTATATTATATACTAGCACCAGTAAAACTTGTGCTTAATTATGGATATTTACAGAACTGCAGACCTGAGTACTGATTTTGTATTTTTTGTACACCACTATTTTATGACAGTTGTCTACAAAGTATGGGATAAAATGAGCCAGGTTCCTGAAGTAGAGAGAGAAGGAACAATTCATGTTGTGTGCCCAGAAATTTCATTATTCAACTGGTGTTGTTTTCTTTTCAATATATATACTACTTTTGGTTTACTGTGTGTAGGGTTCTGAATTCATTTTCATTTCACTGCAATTACCATAGTGTTTTTCTATCAATAATTTTGTGCTTAGAATTTAACATAAAAATGGGACTTCAATCAAAAATTCACCAGAGAAAATAACAACATATATTTTAATATTCATCATGTACAACATACCTAAACTATTCTGGGAATTAGGGGAAGTGGGAAACTTAGCATTTGTTTTCTATCACTCACTCACAAGATGTACAAACTGAAGTATGGTGGTCTTCAGGGGAAGTAATTGAGAATTTGGGTGTTTGAGAGACAGGGTATTGATAAAATCGGAGGGTGAGATGAAAAAAAATTATCCAGCTATTGTCGAAATGTATGGTTCTTTTAGATTTTAGTTTAGAAAGTGCTATCTGAATTCAGGCATAGGCATGAAGGGATGGGGTGGAGACAGAAGGGAATATTTTAATACATTTGTGAGGTACACTGCTGCACCCTTTACAACTGTCATTAGTTTTTTCCAGCACTAATTCAACTTTCATGGAACACATGATGCTGGATGATGGGAATAGAAAGATTAATTTCTTTTTCCTTAAGTTCAAGAAGCTTGCCACTTTCGGGAAGTGATTAGTGGTAAGATAAGAGGCAATCATGTCTTCACATGACAGAACCATAGTGAGTACTGCTCTGTTGTAGAGAGCCAATACTTACTTCTTCCAAGAGAAGTAAAAATGGAAATCAGAAATGTAATATCGTCTCAAAAACTGTGAGAGAAAGGTAGGTTAGAAAATTCAGAATCCAGAAGCCTAGATTTAATTTTTGCCTTTTTCATAGTTTTTGCCTTTATGTGATTGACAGGGAGTTTTGCTTTTCTTAAAGGGTACTGCAGAACTTGTCAAACAAATACAAGTCTGTATGTCAGAGGCTATGACACTTGTCATTTTCAGTGCTGTTTTTCTTTGCTTAATGCTAGAGATTTGAAAATGTTGAATAATGGTTGATTTTATTATTGTATTTTAAGTATGAAATCTCAGTATGATTAGTACACAAAAAGCGAAACTACTTTTTGGCTTATGGAGTAAGATTCTGTTTTGCTTAGTAATGGTTATTCTTTTAGACATCTTAGATATTTGTATCTCTTAAATTTTATTAATGTCTATCCTGACTTTTTAAAAATAAGTTTAATTTACTTTTAAATATTTTAAAATATTTTTGGAACTATTGAAACTCTTAAAGTTACTTTGTAAATATGTATGCTATTGAATTTTCCCCAATTTCATTAAGTTTATCTTGAAAGAAAAGTAAGGAAGAGGAAGTAAAATCATTAGAAGTAAAATGCATTCCACTGTCCTGTATAACTAATTAAAACAAATAAAAATTTTTAAAAAGTTCTTATGAAAAACTTGTTTTCTTAAAGGAAAAAGAAATAGCTGTGAAGTGATACCCAGATTTAAGCTTTAGCTATCTTTGTTTCCTGCTTTATGCTTTGAGAATACTCATCTGTCTTTGATTCACGGAGTTGTTAAAAGGCGTATCTTTCCAAAAGTAATCACATAGTAAATGATAGTTTTTAATAACAATAATAGCAATTTTGTTAAAGAGATTGTGTGTGTGTGTGTGTGTGTATACGTATGTATATATGTTTTTTTTTCCAGGATCCTTTGAAAGAGTCCCAGGGATTGTCCTTGGGGTGGGGGATGTTTTAGACTGTATAATAAGGCCCTAGTTATTTAGTCTTTGACTATAACCTAAGATGGTTGTGAGCTGGGGCATCAGCTCCTGGCTCTGCAGTGTTTACCTGGCCTCCTTCCTTATCCTTACTCTACTAGGCACATTGATAGAGATACATCATAAAATGCTAAGCCCTCAAGTGCACTGATAGCCTGGGTCTCACAGTAGCATTTCAACAAAAAATAGTCTCTGCCTTCTCTTGTATTACGTGAACATGTTTTAGGGATTGATGGATGGTTACACCTTTATGCTAGACCTTCCACAAAATCTTGTCAGCATACATGCATAGGAGGTTTTCCCTTACTTTGGTGTTGTGAAAAACCTGACGTTTGGGTCATTATTGTCCATTTAAACCAACAGTGATTCCAACATTCATTTACCTTTAGTTTTCTTAGCAGGTTGCTGGAGCTAGCTCATGCGGACTTAGTAAAGGTGATTAGGAATTTTTTAAGCAGGCTGATGTCATCTTGGTAGCTTGAAATCAGCTATACTGGCACTGTTACACCATGATCAGCAAATGCTAAAAACCAGGAATTCCCTGACCCAGAACTGGCTTGAGTTCTAGTTTGGGGCCTCTGAAGGCAGTATTCTGACATTTGGAGCTAAGGTATTAGTCAATGAATAATGTCCCTCTCTCATTTTCAAAATAAAAAAAAATGTATAAAAGTCCTAAAATTTTTTCTGTGCTGATTTCACCTTAGCTTTGTCAGGAGCTCCCATGGCTCAGAGCCACCATCTTTTTATATCTTTCCACCCTGTTTAATAATAGAGTGCATGTTGACATTTGTAAAAGCCAGTTAGATTTAATTTACTACAAACCAAACCAGACTGTGATTATATTAGGCCCCACAGGATATATGCTACCAAGGGAACAAACTATTAGCATGCTTAAATTGCTTTTCTTAAGTAATTTTTGCAGCATATATTTTATTTAATTTACATTAGCATCTTTAGAGTTAATGAATAACCTTCCCCCTAAATTGGTCATATTCTTCATCCTGTTATTTATTATGTTATAAAAAAACTCTTCTGAGAATTGTGTTGAAAAGTCATTTGTTACCATAGTAAGGATTGGTCAGTCTCTCAGAAATTTGGGTTTGTTGGATTTCTTTTCCTAAACTTGCTCAGTCTTACTGCTGATAATGAATTCCTCAAAATTGTCTCATTTATCGAGTTATTTTAGAGCATTTATCTTCAATTTTTCTGTGTCTACTAGATCCAGCTCTGAAGAATACTACTGGAAGACTGATCTGACTGAGGTAGACTTCATAATACCTTTGAGTAATGATATGATTTACAGCTTAAATATCATTGTAGCACATTGTATTTAAAGTCTTATTTTGTGGGTATAGAGGTTTGCTCAAAAATGATTTACAAGAAGTGGTTCACTGTTTTCTCTAAGGCAGCTTATTTCTTATTGGATAGCTTGTTATCCAGGTCATTCTAAAACCTGAAATGACTTTAGAGAAGTTATTATGAATAAAGAAAAGATCACAGATTTTTTTTTACTCTAGAAATTCTGTTTTAACCTAGTGACTCTCTCTGAGTTACTGGGAGGAAAAACAGCTATTAGAGAAATATCCTAGCTTGCTCTTTTAAACTCACAAAGGCAATATATTTCTTGGTATAAATGTTGAAACTGTAACTCTGGATTCCTTTAGGAAGTCCTCTCTCACTCTTGTGGAAGAATATGGGAGGCATTTCATTAGGTATTAGGTACATTATAAAATGTTAGAAGACATATATCTTTATACTCAGTCTTTATTCAAAGAATAGCTATGTTTATGTGCTTCTCTTTCTCCTTGCTCTTTATAGGAAAGTAGCAGCTTGGATAGAAACCCTGCTAAGTGTGCTCTAAATAGTAACTGGTATGTGTGGTAAAACTAGAGGGTAAATACTTTGGAACTAACATTTCATTTTTACCAGTTTCTGTGTAGTTTGTCATTCAACTTGATGCTTTCTTCTACTCTGAGACTGAAAAAGGTGATTGAAATGCTGTTTCATCCTTTCCATGAGTCTCTTAGACCTTCTCAATAAGACTAAATGTGTTACATGCAGTGACATGATTTTGTCACAAAAACATTTTTGTGGGCATCCAACTAATAGAACTTTCAAATCTACCCAGTTATTGAGCATTTGATGATTTGGCATGGGAATTAGATAAGTGATTGTAAGAAACTCAATTCACTCCTTATTGGAAAACATAAAGAGGGAGGATTAAGGAAATTGACACTTGAGTGAAGAGTTTAATACAATTTTGACAAAAATCTTGAATATTCATTTATTGCTTGCCATTATTAAAGGACTAGTTAAAAATGATTAAATTGTAAATGGTCTTGAAAGGGGAAGAATTTAGAAGTTATATAAGCCAAAATGCAGGAAGGAGTCCAAGATCAATCAATTAAAAGATTCTAAGTAGAGACAAGTACCAAAGAAACTTCAGGTCCAAAATAAATGAACTGTGTTGCTAATTGCAGTCTCCCTCTAATTTATTCACAAGCATATCTGTTTTTTTTTATCAATAAAGTTTCTAACGATCAGGAATTTTTTAAAGTCTTTCTTTCACATATAGCTTGGTATATTCACTTACTTCTATATCTTACAATCTGTTTTGAATATTTTATGAGCTATTTAGGCTTTGGTGAATTTAGTCAGTAAGGGGAAAATAATAAAATAGTGCCCCTTATTAAAAGATATGTGATCTAATAGAAAATAGAAAATACATATTGGCAAACAAATTACTGGTTGTTTTAGACAACATTTTTTTTAAATGCTGGGACTAATCGCAGGGACTCTGCACTGCAGCTTTTGCTTTCTCCTCAAATCTGCTTACCTTGCCTTCTCAGGGAGTGCCCACAGGGACTCTAACCATGCTGCACTTTGCCTGGCTTCCAACGTTTTCCTTTGACATCTTAGTGGAAACCTCAATGACCCCCTATCTCTACCAAGGTCTGCCACCATCTTGAGCAATAGCCAAGCCTACAGGGAACATGACTGCTGATTCTGAGTGTCTGGGTGGCTGAGTGTCTGGGACTTAGGAGAAAAACCTTCCTAAGCCCTCTTGTTCAAGAAGGATTCCCCATGGGTCTCTTTTCAAGAGAATTTTCACTTTTACTGCCTTGAGCTTGAGATAGTTATAATATTGCCAGCTCCTGAGATGCCCCCAAGTCATCTTTCTCATTGTCTCTGGGCAAAGTCTTTAGCATACCTTCAGTGGCAGTAATGTCTTTAACAACTTGCAACTTCCTTAGCCCCAGTTTTACTCCCACCATTCAAATCCAAGTTTTTCAAATCTTTCTATTCTGCTTTCTGCTCCTGATTATCACAATAAATTTGGATAAAAATTGCCAGCAATATCCATGCCACCACCCAAAGGCTATACTGTCTAGAATTTTTTTTTCCACCAGCTAAAGAATTCCATTTTTTGCTTTCTTTCTTTTTATAATTTAACCTTTTTTAATTTGTTTTTCTTTATTTTTTTTATTTTTATGTTTTTAAAATATGGTGCTGAGGATCAAACCCAGGGCCTCACCCATCTTAGGTAAGTGCTCTACCACTGAGCCATAACCCCAGCCTGAGAAGTCCATTGCTTTTAAAATCAGCCTCACTGAATGTCTCAGGACATGACCAAAATGCAAACTTCTCAGCCAGAACATAAAAGGAATGGCCTGTAGTCCAGATACCAATAACATCCTCTTTTTCCTCTAAACCCTCTTGAGCACTGTTTTCACTGTTCACAGTCCTATTAGCATTCTGGTCTTCTGAGTTCCCACAAGAATCAGCCATTAAGCTCTACTTATAACATTTTCAAGCATTTCCTGCTTGCACTGCTAGGCATCTCAAAATTCCTCCACCAATTCCAAAAAGCTCAAGGAACTTCTGAACCACATGGTCAGATTAGTGACGGCAACACTCCCACTTCTCTGTACCAATTTCTGTTTTAGTTAGCTTTTTTTGCTGCTGTGACTGAAAGATCTGACTAAAAAATTATAGAGGAGGAAAGGTTTATTTGAGGGCTAATGGTTTCGGAGGTCTTATTCCATAGACAGCAGACTCCATTCCTCAGGTCTCAAAGTGGAGCTAAACATCATGGCAGAGGAGTGTAGCAGAGAGAAGCTGACATGATTTTGAGGAAGCAAAGAGAGACCTCCACTTGCCAGTTAAATATATACCCAAAGCCACGCCCCCAGTGCCCCACCTCCTCCAGCCAGATACCATCTGCTTTCAGTCACCACTCAGTTAATTCCATCAGGGGATTGATTTACTGATTGGGTTTAGACTCTTACAACCCAATTACTTCTCCTCTGAACCTTCTTGCATTGTCTCATACATGAGTTTTGGGGACACCTTTCATGCAAATTTGCAGATGGATGCATGGATGGTTACATTTACTTATGCATTCTAGAAGAGAAGAAACAGAATTTGGAGTTAGATGGTTATTCTTTGAATATGTTGCAAAGATAAGATAATTTGAACTATAATTTGAAGCTTGAGAGGTAAAAAGAAAACTGTGGGTAAATTTAAAAGCAGGAATGTATCTGGTAACTGTAGGAAAGAGATGGAAATGGGATAACTGTGGAGTGAGGGGGACCAGGTGATTTTTCTAACACATGGTATTTCCCAAGTTCTTTCTGTTATTTCCAGTGATTTTCAAGGAACTGATGTAATCATTTTTATGGAGAAAATTAGTTGGCATACTGTAACTATCATTAATAGTTATGTTTTCATTTTCTCCAAGGGTCAGCTTATATTTTTTTAAATAAAAGAACCCACATGGTAATCTGAGATTAAATGTGCCTTAGTTCCATGTGTGAACTAAGATTTGGGCTATTGCCAGAAAATAACAATCTTCAGCTTTCCACCTTGTTTGGGGAAGATAGATAATTAGCAATAGAGAAAGTGCTGTATAAGAGAATTTGTAGAAGGGTCTTGGAGCATTTTAAAATGTAAATAAGATGGTTAGCAGAAGACACCAAAGAATGTGAAACTTGAGCAGCTCTATGAATGTCTTTGAGTAACCTCCATAATTTTTTTTCCCCAACACTTGCTCAGTACAGTATATATTAATTTGGAGGTAATTAGGTACTTGAGCCTTATGTATGATTCTAAATTCAAAGATTTAGAGCTCTCTAAAGCATACTCCTTCCAAATCTGAATCATAGACTTGACATCTAGAATAATGCAGTTAATGAAAACGGGGAAGGGGAGATTTCAAATGAAATATTATCTGTGCTTTAATATTTTTAATGAAATAGGAAGCAGCATTTCTTCTCAGCTGCTCCCCTCTGAGAATTTGCATTCAAGCACAATAATACAATTTTTTTTGTGTGTGTGTGTGAGAAAGAATGGTCTGCCCTGCTGAGAAGACAAAGCACGTTTTGTCTTGAAAGGCCATAATAGATTATATATTGCTCACCTAAAGTTGGAGTACTTATGATTATGTATTTTGATTTAAGTATAAATTACTTAGGAAGGACAGAAAATAATTTTCTATTATTAAAGATGAAAACCTTATTCTGTTCATATCTCTTTAGTTATAGAAACCCTATGTGTCTGCACATACACATAAATATAAATTTATTAGTTAATTGCACATTTTGTATATTTTAATGTATTACTTATCTTACTCATTGCCTATATAAGCCTTGACAAGTTAGCTAAATTCCTTATGCCTCAGTTTCATAGCTGTAAAATGGAGACTGCTTTTTATAATGTGAAGCATTTTGAGCATTGCTATCCTGTACATAGAATTTTAAAATATATATATATATATATATATATATATATATATATATATATATATAGCAATTCCTACCATGAAAGTTAATTTTATTGAAAATCAAGTTGCTAAAATTAAGCACTCATTGTGCTGGAATTAATCTTCATAGAGAAAAAATGATAGATCAGTAGAGTGTGATCGAGAGGGTTTGAAAATGTAACTCATGGAATACTATTGTGGGGAGGGTTGTATCATCTTTAATTTTTCTACCATCCTTATTTACTCTATTTAATGAATCATTTAATCCTACCAATTGTACTTCCTTAATTTTTCTAAAATTCTATTTTTTTTCTTACCCCAGTACGTGTCACCATTTTATTGCTATATCCTGTGGACTCTTACAGCAATATTCTGATCCCCATTATTCATCACAGAGTACTTAGGGTGCTCTTTTAAAAGTGCAGTTCTAAGTATATTGATTTTCTGTTTAAACCCACTGAATGGTCTTCCATTGCTCTTAAAAGCAGATCCAAAGTCCTTTAAATGGACTCTATGAAGCCTTGCAAACCATTTCTTCTCAGATATCATTTTTATCTCTACCCATTTGCTCTCTTTCTTCAGTATCATGAGTTTAATCACAGTCTCCCATACCCCAGGAGAATTGCATGGACAATTTTCTTGGTCTGGAATTTTTTCTTTTGCATTCATAATATTTGGTACTTATAATATAGGACTTAGTTAAGAGACACCCTTTCATCAGAAAGCTCATTTATGGTATCCTTGATATAATCAAATCACCTATATTTTGTGCTGTAAACCCTAATTTTTATCAGATACATGAGTCTGCCAAATAATCTCTGTGTAGCTATACCAGTTCCTGTATCTTTTGTTGCATCAGAAAGCCTGAGGCATGTGTCGTTCAGACAATAATGTTCCATTGCCTTTCCTTTCATCTGAAAAGAAAGTGCTATTTAATACAGTTAACTTATAACAATATTAATAAAATATTATATGTATATTCATTTATTTGACATTAATCCTTCAAAAAATAATTTCTATGTTCCTCTTGAGTGTCTAGTGTTTTGAGACAGAGTATTAACATGTAGATACAGCCTCTCTCCTTAGGAATTCATATTTCAGTGGAAAGTAAAGCAGTTAGCAAGTGGTGATGATGAATAAACATATCTCATATATCATGGATATGCAGGGAGCCTTTGGGTCGATGTGACAGAGAGGAGTGGGGAGAGCATATCTAGAGATCTCATACTTAATTGGTTAAGAGATGGCTATTACAATCAGACATGCCTGAGTTTGGATAGTTGTTCTGACACTTGCTACCTGTTCATCTTGGAAAAGCTACTTAAGCTCTCAGATTCAGTATCTACATGTATAAAATGGAAAGCTTTCTATCTTTATAGCATTGGTGTGAAAATAAAATGAGATGATGCATGAAAATCATCTATCAGTGTTAACATGTAGAAATTTTTAACAAATATTAGTGGTTAATACTATTTCCTTGAATCTTAAATCATAATACAAATAGATATCAGTAACAGATGACAATTTGGGACAAACAAATGTCTATAGAAAAAAAAAAATACTCCTAAGTAATGAATGGGTCAAAGACAAATCACAAGGGAATTTAAAAAGACTTTGAGAATAATTAAAGTGAAAATGCAACAGATCAAAACTTACTGTAAAAGTTGTGATCAAGGGATAATTTATACCTATAAAAGACTACATTAAGAAAGAAGGAATATTTCAAATCAATAACCTAAACTTTCACCTTGTGAAAAAATAAGAACTAAACCCAAAGCCTGAAGAGAAAAGAAATAATAAAAGCTTTAAGGGGAAATGAATAAAGAAAACCAACAAAATTAAAGGTTGTGTATTTGAAAAGAACAGCAAAATAGACAAAACTTTTAGCTAAGCCAAAAAGGAATATAAGAAAGCTGAAGTGATAGAAATCAGCAATGAAGGAGGACAACACTGCTGACTTTATGGAAATAAAAAATATTACAAGGGAATTCTCTGAATGGTTGTATGACAACAAGTTAGGGAACCTCAGTGAAATTTAGACATATTTCTAGAAAAATTCAAACTATCAAAATTTGTTAAATAAATATAAAATCTGAATGGATATACTGGAATTATATCAATACGAAAAATGTTCCATAAATGGAATTTTAGAACTAGATGGCCTCAATGATGAGTCCTTCCAAACATTTGAAGAATTCACACCAATCCTGCATAAGTTATTTTAAAAAAATGGAAGATGAGGGAAGATCTTCTAGCTCATTCTGTCAGGTCAGTGTTACTCTGATACACAAACCAGATAAAACCATTTAAAGAAAAACTTCTGACTAGTATCACTTATGATTATAGATAGGAAATTCATCAACAAAAGAATAGCAAATCAAATCCACAACATGTAAAAACATTTTATGCCATGAGAAAGGGGAGGTTTCCAAGAAGTGCCACTTGGTTAAACATATTAAAATTAATTAAAATAATATACCATATTAATGGAATAAAGGAAGAAAAATCACATTATTATCTCAATAGACATGGGCAAATATTTAATAAAATCCAACATATGCTCTTGATAAAATCACTAAAAATACCTAAAGGGAAATTCTTCAACTTGAGAAAGGTCATTTATGAAAACTCAAATCTAATGCTATATTTAATTGAATAGATTAAATCTTTGCCCCTAAAATCAGGATATTTGCTTTACTATTTATTCCACATTGTATCAGAAAGTTCTATCAAGAGTAGGAAGGCAAGAAAAAAAATCAAAATGCATACAGATAGGAAAGGAGTGGTAAAAACTATTTATATTTACAGATAATATGAACTAATATATATAGAAAAAAGATCTAAGACATAAGTATGTAAATTTTACAAAACTCAAAGATTATGTTCATGGTGCATATCTAATTACTTAGAATATGCCAGATAGTGATAATATAGGAAGTCATACAATCAAATAAAACATAGCAGAAATAAAGAATAAAATTAAGGTAAAAACATAATATAATTAGAAAATGGACAAGTTATAGCACTGCTTTATATTGCCTGAGAAGAAAGGATAATTACTGGGAGCAAATAATTGATGTAATTGCTCTAAAATAAAAAATAAGATATCCCTTTCATGTTTTACATACTGCAAGTCAGTGTTTCCGTTGGAGGCACCAATTAATGTTGCAAGGCAACAGAAATTTAAAATATATTTCACAATAGAAAAGCATTAGATGAAGCTGCATAACTGAAACAAAGGTAATACTTCATCACTGATTAAAGAGTGCTGCTTTCCAATTTTATTTTTCATTTCTTCTTCATGAAATATCTTTTTTTGAGGGGTGGTGGTATGAGGGTTTGAACTCAGAGGCACTCAACCACTGTGCCCCATCCTGAGCCCTATTTTGTATTTTATTTAGAGACAGGGTTTCACTGAGTTGCATAGTGCCCCATGGTTGCTGAGGCTGGCTTTGAAATCGCAATCCTCCTGTCTCAGCCTCCCGAGCTGCTGAGATTACAGGCATGCACCGCCGTGCCCGATTCATAAAGTATCTTATTGAGTATGTTTTAATAATGCAGGCTTTCTAGTTTGGGTAGTTGTTCTGGCATTTGCTACCTTTTCACCTTGGAAAAGCTACTTAAGCTCTAAGATTTAGTATCTACATCTATAAAATGGAAAGCTTTATATCTTTATAGCATTCTTTTAACTTTTGTTTATCATGGAAGGTTTATATTTTATTGTCAATTCTGAAGCTCAGTTTTGCTGGGTATAGTATTCTTGATTAGCATCCATTTTCTTTAAAAGCCTAGTATATGTTATTCCAAGATCTCCTACCTTTTAGATCTGGGTTGAGAAATCAGCTGAGATATGGATTAGTTTCCCTCTAAATGTGACCTGTCATTGTTCTCTGACAGCCTTTATAGTTCTATTAGGTGTTAGGCATTTTTATAATAATTTGCCTTAGTGTGGGTCTGTTTAAATTTTGTATATTTGGAGTCCTATAAGCCTGTTGTGTTTGGTTTTCCATTTGTTCTTAATGTTTGGGAAAAATTTCTGATATTATTTAATTGAAAAGATTGTGCATTCTTTGGTTTGTATTTCTGAACCTTCATCTATCCCAAGGGATGTTCTCTTTTACCAGTTCTATTCAATATAGTCCTTGAAACTCTAGCCAGAACAATTAGGCAAAAGAAAGAAATTAAAGAGATAAAAATAGGAAAAGAAGAGCTCAGAATATCCCTATTTTCTGAAGACATGATTCTAAATTTAGAAGATCCAAAAAACTCCATCAGAAAACTTCTAGAATTCATAAACAAGTTCAGCAAAGTAACAATATATAAAGTTAACACCCATAAACACTAAAAAAAAACCCATCAATAAATAAGTGAAGGAACTGAACAGACATTTCACAGAAGAATAAATACAATCAGTCAACAAATATGTAAAGAAATGTTCAACTTTCTGGCAACTAGACAAATGCAAATTAAAAGTACACTGAGATTCTATCTTACTCCAATCATAATGGCATTTACCAAGAATGCAAGTAACAATGTTGGCAAGAATGTGGAGGAAAAGGTACTCATACGTTCCTGGTGGGACTCCAAATTGGTGCAATCACTATGGAAAATAGTATGGACATTCCTCAGAAAACTGGAATGGCACTTTCATTTGACCCATTATCTCAATCCTTGGCATATACCCAAAGGACTTAAAATAAGCATACTACAGAGGTTCTCAATGGGACTGCAGTGCCCCATGGAATGGGCTTTTAGAGCAGGCTTTTGTACCATGCTCACAACATGGCCACAGAAGGGTGACAGGTCAGGACAAGTTTGCTTGCAGCAGCTAAGGATCCCCACCCTGCAAGGTGGGCTCCATGCTGCTGCAGGTCTTGCTTGTCACAGGTGCTCCATCCCACCCAGGCCACCACTCCACTACTGCTGCTCAGCCCCACAGGGGAGCCAGAAGCTATGTTATCATCACTGCACCTAGCATGTCCTTCTGTGTCTTTATCACTTACTCTTAATTCCCTTTGGATTTCTAAAGGTTTTCACTTTTCCATCTTGTGTTTCTCTGAAGACAATACCTATAGTTTGTGTACTTTGGCATTCCATACAGAAGTCTCCAGATTAGCTTTTCTTTAATTTATAACTTATTCCTATTATCTTTCAGCTGTCTTCCCATGTTGTTACTCATCTTATTTCAAGTTTATAATCTATGTTATTAGTTCATGTTGTCTCTAAATTTCTGAATTTATTTTAGCCCATTTTGAAATATTAGGTCACAATCTCAAGTTTGTTTATCTGGTAAAACTTTATTGCCTATAGGTCTTATTCTGTACCTTACTCTCTTACATCTAAAATTATATATATATATATATATATATATATATATATATGCACACATACATATATACATACATATATGTGTGTGTGTGTTTGCACATATATAAAACAATTATGAATAGTTATATAAATGCATATAAATTGGGCTACTACACTTATTTATTATAAATTATAGATGATTATATATAATTATATATGCACTGCCAAATTATATTATCAGTAGGCAATAAAATTTAGCATACTATATTGATGTGGCCACATCAAATTTTATAGTAGCTTAATTCACAATAGCTAAGCTAAGAAACCAACCCAGATGCCTTTCAACAGATGAATGGATAAGTAAAATGTAGTATATATACAAAATGGAATATTACTCAGTCATAAAAAGATAACTTTATGACTTTTGACAGTAAATGAATGGATCTGGAGACTACCATGCTAAGTGAAGTAAGCCAGTCCACAAAACCAAAGGCCAAATGTTCTTTCTGATATATGGATGCTAACACAAAACAAGGGGGGAGAAGGGAAGAATAGAAGTGAGTGAACTAAACAAAGGAAAATGAAGAGAAGGGGAGGATGGTAATAGGAAAAACAGTAGAATGAATAGGACTTAATGTTCCTCTGTTCATATATGAATACACCATCACTGTTACTCCACATCATGTACAACACAAGAATGGGATCTGAATTAGAATAAGTTATACTTCATGCATATTTAATATGTCAAAATAAACTCTACTGTCATGTATATCTAAAAAGAACAAATAAAAAAATATAGTGCTGGAACTTAAGCAAAGTAATTTAGCTGAATATTATAGGAAATGCTTACTCCTGGAAGAAACATGAGGAAACTGTTTATTTACATATCAAATGTAACAGCTTGCTTTTCAAGATTTGCTTCAAGATATTGTTAGTGCTAAAATAATCTAATATAAATTCTTCCCACTCTCCAACACATCTCCGTCTTCTAAGACCTGACATAAAGTCACTGAGCTAGGCCCTAGAATCCTTTAAAGAATACACATGGTATGATTCCCCATTTATATGAATTTTATGTAAGGCATGCATTTATGGTGATAGGAAATACCTAAATCTTTGAGGAGACCTCATAGGACTCGAGGAAAGTGAGGATGTAGGGTTTCTTGGGTGATGGCAAAAATATTCTTAAGTTGATGATTACATAAGTATGAAAATAGAATTGAAATTGTACAATCCAATGTGAAAACCATTAAATTGTACAACTTAAGGTGGTGCTTTACATATATAGCAATCAAGTGGATATACATTTAAAAACATGTAAGTGGATGGACTTAGAAAGTAGAACAAAAATAATGTGCATTTGGAAATTTTATTCTTGTCATTAGTTTATTCAACAGTTATGTATGCATTCCTATTGCACTTCTGGAGCTGTTCTAGATGCTGTGGATGGGGAAGTGAACAAAACAGCCAGATTGTCTTGCAGTTATGAGTCTTAGTGTAGATCAAAAGCATGAGTCCCAGATGGCAACCAACTGCATGAATATAACCTTCAGAGTTCATGTTAAGACATGAGGTCATATAGAAATAAAAAAGCAAAACTGGTAACCAGTGGCCACGACATGGTGGTTAACTTATGAGTCAAAATTCACAACTACATTTCTGGTAGTGAATGGATAAACATTTACATTATTTTGTACTTTAGAATGGTGAATTTTATCTCAATTTAAAAAAGTTAAAAACACACACATGCATATATTCACAAGTCTTGGTCCACATTTTCTAAAGATTGTTCAGCTGAGATGCATTTTTAAAAAGTGTTTCATTTACAGTAGGAAATTTCTCTAATTTTTGTGTATAAATGCCTACAATCAAATCAGTGTTGTATTTCTATTTAAAGCATTTAAATACTTTTTAAGTGTTCATTCACAAGATGAAAGTTCTATGTACTGTAATTGAAATTGAGTTGTTAAAAATAAAATTAAATGTTTCAATGTGGTTGCTTTTTTTGTTCTCAAGTTGTGTATTTATGTAATTTGTCTATTCCTCTGAGTACAGATGATTTTTCTTATAAATTTACTGTTCAGATGGCAAAAAAATTAAAACTTAGATAATTGTATATAGCCAGTGACATTTTCCCCTGGATATTTTCTGTCACTCTTGTAGAAGAGTGAGTTATAAGTCCCTTCTGTATGAACCTATGATACCTCCTTTATTACAAATTTCATTCTTTGATTTACTGGGTTCTGTGTCAGTGTAATCTGCTGTATATTTCCAATTATTTTAAAAGATTTTTTTCTTTATTTCCAACTATTTCAATTTTCTTAAATATACTACAGGTGTCTTCTGTGCCCACAATACATCTTACATTATATTGTAGACAGAAATTGTAAATAGTGTGACTTTCTGTTTTGCAATATGTGTTTATTTCTATGGTCTCTAGCATATCATTTTATAGATGTTTCATTGACATTAGTATTTTATGTTTTTAAGGTAACATGAACAAATAACTATTCTATAACTATTAAATGTCTCATTAAATTGTTATTGAAATGCTATTTATATTTGTTTAGATTTTTTCTTTCTCTCATTTTAGCTACTGCATTTAAAGAGTTAAGTATTTTATTTCCTCCTTATGTTTTTGTGTTTTTTTTTTTCTGTAGAAATTTGGATACTTTCTTTTTCAGCACTATACTAGTTATCTATTATGCCATAAGAAATCACCCCAAGCCTTAGCAGCTGAAATCCAAAAATTTCATTTTCTCATTTCTCACATGGTTTCTGTTAGGGATATTTTATGGATTCACTGAATATTTCTGGTTCAGGAGCTGGCCTGCCATCCAGTGTGGCTAGAGGATCTGCTAATAACAAGACTCACTCCATGGTGATTGGCTGGAAACCTCAGTTTCTCACTGTTTCCACATCCAACATAGGAGGCCTCAATTTCTTTCTGGTGATCTAACAACAGGCTCCTCACAACATGGTGTCTTACTTCTCCCAGAGGAAGCAAGGAGAAAGTCTTAGTGCTTTTTGTGACCTGGTTACCAGATGTATTTCTATTTAAAGCATTTAAATACTTTTTAAGTGTTGATTCACAAGATGAGGTACTTCTGCTTTGTTCTGGTCTTTAGAAGTGAGTTAAATCCCACAAGTATTCAAAAGAGTAGTATTAGGCTCCACCTTTTAAAGGGAGGAGTAAGCAAAAACATTTGGATATATTTTAAAACTGCCACAAGCACCTAAATATTTGTATCTATAAATCTTTATTGTATATTTTACATTATCATTAAAATTTACTATTGCAAAATGATCTTCTAGAAGTAAGTTAAAGCTTTGGAGGTTGACTTTGAACTCTCCTGATAAATTTTTTATTCATTTGACTGATGCATATTTATATATCTTTTGGTTTTCTTTTAAGTTGGTGTCTTGAAGATGACATTAAAATTAATTGTAATTTGTGGATTTATGTCTAAATTTGGGTAAGAGGAATAAATTTTTTTCATAAATGCATATTTATATAAATATATTATTTTTATTTAATTTTTAAAAAAATTGGATTTTATTGGTACATTACAAATATACGTAACAGTGTGATTCATTGTTACATTCATGTATGCGCATAATGATTTGATCAGTCTCATTACCCAGAAGTTTCTCTTTTTCTCTTTCCTTCCAGAAATATGTTTTCTTTATCACTATATTTGAAAAAAAAATCATTGTTCTCCCAACCACTTAATATGAGATCTATCCCTTTTATATATGTTTATATGTGTAGCAATACCTTATTATTGATTGTAGGTACAATGTTATCTAGCTTATAATCAAGTTTATAATCTGGCTTTTAAAATTTGATGCCTTTTGATTAGTAACTCTCCATTTGCCCTTCTTCTTACCCCTGGAAACTACAATTCTGCTTTGATTTTATGAATTTGACAGTTTAAAATACCTTATGTAAGTGGAATTGTGGGATATTTGTCTGTCTTATTGACTTTTTTGACTTAGCATAGTGTTCTCCAGGTTCATTCATGTTGCAAATTATAGAATTTCCTCCTCCTCCTCCTCCTCTTCCTCCTCCTCCTCTTCCTCCTCCTCCTCCTCCTCCTCCTCCTCCTCCTCCTCCTCCTCCTCCTTCTTCTTCTTCTTCTTTTTTGTGGGAGACAGGTTCTGGGAATTGAACTCAGGGGCACTTGGCCACTGAGCCACATCCCCAGCCCTATTTTGTGTTTTATTTAGAGACAGGGTCTCACTAAGTTGCTTAGTGCCTCACTGTTGCTGAGGCTGGCTTTGAACTAGCCATCCTTCTGTCTCAGCCTTCCAAGCCAAATTTCCTTCTTTTCAAAGGTCAAAGCATGTTCAATTGTATGCATATACCACATTTTCTCAGTCTATTGCTCTGTCCATGGACATTTAGGTTTCTTCTGCATCTTGGCTATTGTGAATAATGTTACAGTGAGCATAGGAGTGCTAATATTTCTTTGAGATCTTGATTTAAATTCTTTTGCATAAATACCCAGCAGGGACATTGCTGGATCAACTGACAGTTCAATTTTTAATTTTTTATTGGTTCTTTTTAGTTATACATGACAGTAGAATCCATTTTGATATAATTATACAAGCATGGAATTTATCTTATTCTATTTAGGACCCATTCTTATGGATGTACAAGATGGTGAGGTTCACTGTGGTGTATTCATATGTGTACATAGGAAAATTATGTCAGATTCATTCCACTGTCTTTCTATCCCTTCTCCCTTTCCTTTATTCCCTTTAGTCTAATCTAATAAATTTCTATTGAGCAGCTGTACTAATTTGCATTTCCAGTAAAGATTTCTCTTTCTTCACATCCTAGCCAACACTTTTTTTTTCTTTTTTGTAATAACCATCCTGATGGGTGTGAGATGATATCTCATTGTTGTTTTAATTTTAATTTCCTTGATGAGTAGTGAGGTTGAACATTTTTTTGCATACCTACTGACAATTTGTATGCTTCTTTTTCTTTTTGTTTTCAGAGTTACAGATATGAGCTTATCAGAAGGCACAGGACAGGGGAAAAGGAGACAATTTCAAAGGGGCTGGGAGTTTGTCCTCTCAGAGAGGAGAGGGACAGAACCCCCCTCCTGTTCTCCAGTTTTATTGGGAGTCTCATTGAAGTTTCCAGAGTCTCATCCAGGCCCACCTTTTGACTGTCAACTGACAGCATTGGAACTGCATGAACTGTCTCTAAAAGAGGATGTTGTGGTGCTCACAGAGTTGGATTTTTAAAAGAAATTGGGTCCCTGTTTTTGTCTCAGTTTCCTGTCCCTTAATTGGTTAATTATCCTTTAGATAATCCTCATCAAGCTTTCCTTGTGAGGGTATTGATGTTTTGGTTGCCAGAGTGATTGGGGATTGTTGTAGTTTCAGTGATAAGAGAAGGTCCAGGCCACCTGGTCGTGTATGATATGATCTTGAAGCAGTAGTTTTTCTTAAAAGGATGTAATTAAGGTTGGGGAGATTTTAATATGTCAAGTATTAGATATAGAAGATAACAAACCCCCAAATAGTATGTCCTGGGAAGAGGGAATGAGGAAGAAGACAACACATTGATAACATTGATCCTTTCCCATTACATTCTTTCCCAGTGACAACACAGCCCTGGGGAGGAGATCTCCATTAAGCCTGGAATGACAATCTCTGAGAAGAGGCCAAAGCACAAACAAATCCTTTCTTAGGCTCTCCATCTGGCCCAGTAAATACAAATCCCAGATACAGACCACTGACCCCAGACCCTCTATCTCACCAAGTAAAAACAGATCTCAAATTCCTGAGGGCCCAAACTGACACGCTCATTAATTCAAGTCACCTCTTAGGATAACCTGTATAAGCACACACTCCCCCTTTGGCCAGTGGCTTATTTTCCACCAGGAAAGTGAGTCCATCAGAAGTGTGACTCTGTTGCTGAATAAAGGCTCCACTGATCCATGAAGTTTTCACTGGGCTCAGTCCTTTTGTACTAACACCAAGCCTCCATCTTTCAGGTGCTTTTCTATAATATGAGCTCCCTCATGGTGTTCAGTCATCTTTCATTGTCTTTTCCCTGCTCACCCTTTATGGCTAACTAGCTGTCTAATATTTCTCTGCTTAAGGACATGGATCCCTGAATGTTTTTAGGGTAAATTGGAATTGATATGGACAGTTAAGGGTATTTTGTATCTGGGCAGTCCAGAGGTCCATGGTGGCCATTAGTGGTGACTGGATGAGGCATACATAGGGAAGGGATCATGCTAAGACAACAACAAATAAGACAAAAGTGTTATTTTTTTTTTTGTAAGCAGTTAGCACAAAAGCAATTAGTAAAAAAAGAGCAATTAGTATTATCAACCAGTCTCTGACAACCATGAAGGCAATAACTCATTAAAGCATAAGATAGAATCCAGCATGCCACCAAATTGTGAATGGAGGCCATTTAAGGCTTTAGAACCATTAGCAGAATTGCTAGAAATATATACATAGCATTTAGTTTTTATAATGGCACAGGTGTCCTCTTGAACTATATAATTAAGGTGTCTAATACCATATGTTTTGTGTAAAATAGCATTTTATTAGCATTGCTTTTGTTTTAGTAGAGGGGTCCTTTTAGCTGTGACTTTTAGAGTTCTCCTGGTAAAGTTAGCGCTTTTATGTGACACATCTTTTATACCAGTACAAGGAACACATGTTGGAAGTAGATAATTATACCAGTGAAAACATAGGTCGAGTCTGCTATGTAGGCAGTTAGAAAGCTTTGAAGTTGTGGAATCATGCTCAGATTGACTCAGAACTACTGTCCAGTACTTTTGACTCAGAACTACACATAATCTACTGTCTTGTAATATATGGCTTATTGCCTTAAGTTAACTCAGGTTGTTCTGCAGCAAGTAGTCCTTCCTCAAAACACTAACAGGTAATTGTTATAAAGTTTGACAAGGAAAATACAAAATGAAACTAACAAGAGCAAAAGCATTCAGTTTGTATGATGGCTTTGAATTAAGAAACATTATTTTGGTAATACCACTAATACATCTTTGGGATCTATTTAACCCATACAAAAGACCAATAATTTTTTTTATAAATAATAAACATAGCTTATGAAAAACTTATTGAAGTAAAATATTGCAGTACAGGCCTGCCATGTGATTAGGTTTTTCAAAACCTAAGCCCCGGATTATGATATTTAATTATTTTTTCCCATATTTTCCATGTAAATTGCCTTCTTATTAGTGCCTTGAGATATTGCATTGGGATCTGTCTTCCAGGCAATAGAATGATACATGAGCCCATGTAGAGATTCTTCATCAGTAGTTTTTGAATCTCACAAATCAGTCTTCCTTAATATTGTCTTCTCTCTTTTTTTAAATAATGCTTTATAGTTTATTTTACATATGTATTTATGGTTAGTTATATTTATGTTTCTTTTTTTATTTGGTAGTTTTAGATACACTTGATAGTAGAATGTATTTTGACATATTACACATACATAGAATACAACTCATTCCAATTATGATCCCATTCTTGTGGTTGTGCATGTGTGGAATTACACTGTTTGTGTATTCATATATGAACATAGGAAAGTCATGTCCAATTCATTCTACTTTCTTTCCCATTCCCATCCCCCTTTCTTCATTTCCCTTTGTCTAATCCAATGAACTTCTATTCTTCCCCTTCCTTGTTGTGGCTTAGCATCCACATATTGGAGAGAACATTTTGCCTTTGGTTTTGGGGGACTGGCTTATTTAACTTAGCATGATAGTCTTTAGTTCCATCCATTTACTGGCAAATGCCGTAATTTCATTTTTCTTTATGGCTGAGTAATATTCCATTGTGTATATATACCACAATTTCTTTAAATATTCATCTATTGAAGGGCATCTAGATTGGTTCCATAGCTTGATTATTGTGAATTGAGCTATAAACATTGATGTGGCCACATCACCATAGTATGATTATTTTAAGTCCGTTGGGTGTATACTAAGGCGTGGGATAATAGGTTAAATGGTGGTTCCATTTCAAGTTTTCTGAGGAATCTCCATATTGTTTTCCATTGTGGTTGCACCAGTTTGAGTCCCTCCAACACTGTATGAGTGTACCTTTTTCCTTACATCCTTGCCAAGATATATTGTTACTTGAATTTGATAATTGCTACTCTGACTGGAGTCAGATAAAATCTCAGTGTAGTTTTAATTTGCATTTCCCTAATTGCTAGAAATGGTGAACATTTTTTTCAGATATTCTTTGACATTTGTATTTCTTCTTCTGTGAAGGGCCTGTTCAGTTCCTTTGCCTATTTATTGATTGGGTTATTTGGTTGTTTTTGATGTTAGTTTTTTGAGTTCTTTATATATCCTGGAGATTAATGCTCTAAATGAGGTACAAGTGGCACAGATTTTCTCCCAATCTGTAGACTGTCTGTTCAAATTCTTGATTGTTTCTTTTGCTGTGAAGGTTTTTAGTTTGATACCACCACATTTATTGATTCTTGATTTTACTTCTTGCGCTTTAGGAGTCATATTGAGAAAGTCACTTCCTGAGCTGACATGATAGAGAGTTGGGCCTACTTTTTCTTCTAGTAGTCACAGGGTCTCTGCCTTAATGCCTAGGGGGCTAATAAATTTATCAACTCAATCACATATGATATCCTTCACAAATTTTATTTTCTTCTAAAAACTCTTTAACAACCCTCAAATACCTTTTTATAATTTACCCAAACCTTTACTTAGTTTTCTATTATATTCCTTTTTATTTTGAGGTCACAGTCATCTTTATAAATTTTTTTCTTTTGAACATAATTTTTAAATAAGCTTAATTCTGATCCACTTTGGAGCCATCCTAATATGGTGTAGGATGAGTGTGGTATGTTCTTGTTTCAAGTGAGGCTGGCCTTTTGACAAATCCTTGTAAAGTGTTTTATTTTTAAAGCTCATCTTTGCCACTTTTGAAAATATCATTCTACAAAATTCTCATATGTTGTTACCTGACACTATGTAAATATCAGTTAATATAACATCACATCTGAAACATTAATCAAATAGAAAGGCTTAAGAGAAGTCTTAACTTCCATTTTTGTGTGTATGTGTATGGAAAAGTGGCAAAATGGTTGCATGTTTTACATTGTCAATATTTAAGCAAATTAGATTCTCCTTCTTACTTTCCAATAATATATTTAAATTCCAAGCCCACTGTAATATTATTGATAACAGTTTACTTTTCCAGGTAGAAAACATTAAATGACATAAATAATCTCCAAACTTTTGCATAAGTCTGAAATACTATTGCTGCAGACAGATTTAAATTAGAACACCAGCTTGGTAAAGTACTCCCCTAAGCTTTGCATTTAAAAAGACTTGGAAAACATGGACACATCTGATATATGAATAAGCCAGTAATAATTAGCATCACAATTACACAGATGTTCTTATAATAACTTAATTTGAACTTTTAAAGTAAAATTTAAAATCTATAGTGTAAGGTAACTATAATCACATCACTGCCTCAAATCAAAGGATAGCTTTAAGTCTCTTATAAATTTAGGAAACAGTGTTAATGTTCAGAATTCAACTTGTTATCTGATTTGTAAATGCATCTCATTAATATAAAATGTTTATGTAGTCAAGGCAAACAGATGTAAGCCAGGTTTTTAAATGGCAGTTTGGCCTTTTTTTGTCAAATACAAGGTTGAAGAGAGAGCATTTACTAGTTGCATATATTAAATCTGCACAGTTTTCTTCTTTTTACAAATTTTACATAACACTTTGACAAAGCTTGAAACATATTTAGTTCTCAGATTTATACACATCTGTAGTCACATATATTTAGGATGTCAATTATATTATAATAACCTACATAACTGTTGTGTATTTAACTGGCTTTATAAAGCAGTCATTCAAAAGATTTTAAAATAGGTATGAACCCTAATTCCTTCAAACTTAGTTTTCCTAAGTAATAAAACCTAATAGACATAAGAAATTATCTTGATAGATCAGAACAGATCAATATTTTAAGAAACCTTTGTTGTTTTAACTCAGAGGATTAGATTTTGTTTTTATATCAGCACATTAAAAATTGACTTTAGAAAAAAAATTAAATAACTTTGTGCTAATTATATAGCTATATACACAGTTTTTGAGATCTGTCTTCCATAAACCTTTTGTACATTTAGTTTTGTCCTCTGTTTCTTGTTGGACTTTAGGGGGAAAATCTTATTTTGATACTTTCTCACAAAAAACAACTTTTAAAAAATTTTGCTTATGAAATATATTTTCATACTTATAACTTTCTTATTTTTCTTTCCTAGTTGCTGATCCTTTCCAAGTTTATATTATTGAAACATTCCTTATGAAATTTCTGAATTTAGACTAATTATTCCTCTTTAATAAGATTAAATACTTTGTTTTCTACAGTACTTTAATCAAAACACAGCCAAAATTTTTTGTCAGAATGTTACCTCTTAATAACTTTGTTTTTAGTGAAGTCCTAGAAACAAAGCAATCTTAAGCTGCTTTTTCATTTACCATCAATTTATAGAAGCACATTTAATAGACCCAAATAAATATGTGTTGTATTATAGAATGAAAAAATCCGAGAGTACTTGAGTCCACGCTTAGCAGATGCCATGTTTTATTTTAACTTTGCATAATAACTGTATGCCTCTTAATAAATACATATATAGAGATTAATCCTATTCATACTAAAATTAATTCACCCAATTTTAACTGCTAACTTTAGGTTATCCGTGAAAACAAAGATATCCCACAAACCTAGTTAACATTTAAATCCACCTCTTTCTTACTGAAGAAAAATCCTAAAATCAATGGACATTATACTTCAAACATTTTGCAGTAACCAACATTCACTTTTTTTGGTTGACCACTTAGAAAATGTGTGGGTTAGTAATTTTGAAGATATCTTAACTCTTATTTTTAATCAATTTAAATTGACCTTTTTTTAATTAATAATTTGATTAAGTCATGTGAATTAAAGACATTATGATCCATTTTTTTCTTAGTTTATGAGTGCTTAATTATCTATAAGCCAATATTGATATAGTGTAAACTATTTAGACGAAAGCAGGCATGCAAAATATACATTAATCAGACAGGAAACAAAGATTTTATAGTGTTTTATAGGTATTTGTTCCCCACATATAGGAGACTAAACAACTAGAGATATTTATTATATAGACTGTGAATTTTAACTCTTTAGAAGTTAAAATAGAGTATGCCAAAGATTTTTACAGTGTGACTTGGATATGGGAAGAGCCTGTGCAGTTGGGGATGTCAGTAGTAGAGTCTATCAGCTGTGCTAAAATTGAAGGTTCTGAGAGCTGCTCATCCTCCATGGGAGCAGATTTACTGAATATTCCTTCCTTAGGACTTTCCCAAGGAGAAGATCACCTTTAGTGTCCAGTGTATTTGAGACTTTACCCTTGAATAGTTGGCCTCTGAATAAAGACAGCAGGAAAAAAAAATGGAAGGCTAAAAAAACAAAATAAAATAAAACAAACAAAAAATGCACCAGTTAGACAAAACAAAACAAATCAGAACAAAAATATATCAATTTAGGTGAGCAGGACCAAAGGTGAATTTACCAGGGAAAAAAAGGAAAAAGAAAAAAACTAGAAAACAAGCTCTAAGAAAGGAGACAGGAATTAAACAAACAAACAAACATACCAACAACAAAATGACGTGGCTGTAATTACATTAGTAAAGGAGCGCATAAGAACATCTATTTTAGACCAGAGTGTTCTTTTTGATCATATTAGAGTCAGTCTAGATATTTAAATAATGTGGTAACCTATGAAGAGGGGGATCTCAGGAAAAGATTCTCAAGAAAACTAGAACTTGCATATATGGGATTGTTCTGTTTTCCTTTCTTGTACAATTGTTTCCCATCTAGAGAGAAGAAAAAAGCCTGCAGGAAGTAGGATGTCCCCTGACACTCCTGGGCTTGTGTCTTAGCTTACTGAAGCTGAATCCCTTTGGTTTGGGATAATACCTGCTGCATTGTCCCCAAAGTAGAATGTAGACCTCTTAAGCATCCTCAAAATGTCTGGGACCTGACATAGCTGGCCTTTCTAGATCCCCTGATTCTTTGTTTCCCTCTTTCTCTAGCATTGAGGAAGGAACTTATTGAGAGAGCAGAATCCCAGAATAATAGAAAAGAGAAAAGAGCCATTTATGTTTCCACAGAAATTTGGATTTTTTTTTTTCTTAAACTGGCTTGAGTAGTTGCTCTGGCAGCTAGCATTCCCAATGAAAGCCTCAGAGGGAGAAATATCTGGTAGTCAGATAAGGAGTAAGAAAAGCTGCTGCTTTGAGCATGATGGGTAAATGGCATGAAACTGGTCATACCTCACCCACAGATGGAAGGTACCCCTTTACCTTAGTAGTGAATTTGAATTCCCACCAATTTGAGCCTTGAGTGAGGTCCTACAATGTTCTTATGGTTCAGAGATAAGAATGAGAGGATAAAAGGAAGAGAAAGAGGTAAAGAGGTCAGAGTTCAAAATCTTGTGATCACTGAACTTCAGACTCTACAAGAGTTTTGCCCTTGCCAAAAATCTTTCAATTGCCAGTAGGTGAGTTTTGTCTCAATTCTTACCCCTAAAGGCTGAGTTCTTGACTAGAGTTTGCTCTAGCCCCAAATCATCAATTATCTCAAATTTTTTTTCTCTAGTCACCAAGAATACGAGGTGAACTCAGGTTCACAAAAGACTGAGTGGAGAAAATAATCAGAAAAGAATTGGTGTATCCTCTGATAACTAGGTGGAAAACACAAATGTCACAAGTCAGACCCACTGTGAGGTGAGATAGCTGCAAAGATCAGTCCTTCACCTGGATTCCAGCAATCATGCCAGAAATATTGCAGACATATCACTCAGAGTAACAGGCATGAGTTTATTAGAAGGCACTGGAGTATGAAATGGGAACACTCTTAAGGAAGAGAGTGGTTTCTATCAGAGAGGAAAAGGACCTCTAGGCTTCTTTTGGGAAATAGCTTATTCAAATTCTTAGCTCATATTTTAACCAGTATATTAGTTATTTTAAAGTAATAATTTATGTTTCCTGATTTCCCTCACCCCCTATTTTGTATTTTTTGAGTATAGAATGTAATTTTTAATTTTTAACTTTTCATTACAAAGATAAAAGATATTCTTTTTATAAGTAATTACATTAACTTGATATTTTTAAAATAATGTTTTAATTAATTCTATGGATATTTAATTGATTTATAGCAGAACATTGATTTTGTTTTTTTTTTGCTGTAAGGTAGTATGCAGTCATATTTTAGATATAATAATCTTTTTATTTGATTACTACTACTTAAATAATATTCTTAGCTAGTATTCACCCATGTCTTTTATTTATTATACTTTAATATTGGCCTTGTTTCTAGTATTTGAATAATCACTCTGGGTTTTTATCTCCTGAAATATTTCCACTTAACATAAATTTATATAGTCCAAGTGACATATTAAAATTGATGTGGTCATGAAATAACCAATTTTTATTGAATAATGTAAGCATTGTCCTTGCAGATCATTTAGTATAATGTCATGATCTCAATAAAATGAAAATTAATATATCTATTATACCTTTCTAGTTACAGAAGTACAATAGAAGACCATAACTGTTGTGTGTTTACTTTTAAAAACACGATTTAAATTAATGGTACAGCATAAAGTATGATGTAAAGTAACATATAAATTTATATTTTGATGTCCTCAGATGGCTTTAAGTATGCCTAGTTGAGTTTCAGAAATCAAAACTGTGCATTTTGAATAAATAGAATAATGCCTGAAAATTAACATTATATATGACGCAGAAACAATGTTGCAAATGATAAAATATCCCACTCAGTTTCTGTCAAGAAACTTAGTAAGTCTGTAATTAGTAATTTTGATAAGCTCAGACAATTTAGCCATGTGATTACCATTAGCCATGTGATATTTAGTTAAATTTCTATAAAAGATTTTCTTTTTAATTCTAGACTAATTTTTTTTCTAAATAGGTCAGAGACATTTAAAGATGGAATTTATTTGCTATGCTTGACAAGATGTTTGTGTTTTAGGAGTATTTTTGTTTACTTTCATTTTTTTTTTGCAAAAAACTCAGTTTGTCTGGAGGAATTAAAAAAAAAAAGACCAGTAAAAGGAAGCAGAACACAATCAAAAACATCAAAATGGACATTAAAAGCCATATTGAGGACTTTAGACTTTGACATAAAGATAGTTGAAAACATTGAAATATTTTAATTAAGTGATCACTTTACATTTAAAAAGATTGCCCTGCTTAAAATTAAGTATGAATTGATTTCCCTGCTTAAAATTGAGTGTGACTGTGACTCAGAGAAGATAGTGTAAATCCAGGTAGAACTATTTGAAGAGTAGCTTAGCAGTTATGGCAGAAATAGTTTTGCACTGAATAGGGGGATGATGATGAGAATGGAAAGAAAATAGAAAATTCCAATGATATATGAATAAATTTTGGTGTGCAATAAGAGAAAAAGATGTCAAAGAATGAATCCCAGGTTTTGACCTTGAACAACTGAGTGGATCTAGTTTTATTTTCCCATAGAGAAAACACTACAGAACCAATAAGTTTGAGAAGAAGTAGATGAGTTCAGTATTGGAAAAGTCAGATACATTCTGTGACATATCCTGCTGGAGATGTTTAGGATAGATTCAGCCATATTGTTCTGAAATTTAGGATGTTGGCCTCAAATGGAAATAGTGTATTGTTTTCTAAGAAAGAAGAAGTTACCAATTACCAAGAGACACCATGGACATTAAAAAGGACTAAACAAACTAATGTTACATTCTACATCCACAAATTTGATAGCCAAGATAAAATGGACCAATTCCTTGAAAATCACATAAGAAGTAGAAGCCTAAATCTCCTTTAGAAATTGATTCATTAAGTTGACTTCCAACACAGAGTACACTATGCCTGAATGGGTTTACTGATAAATTCTATCAAACATTTAAGGAAGAAATTATATCTATTCTGTGGAGTATCTGCAGAATGTATAATCTGAGTGAATACTTTATAATTTATTCTGATGCCAGCATTACCCTAATACTAAAACCCAAAGACTTAAAAGACAACTACTGATCAATATATCTCATGAGTGTAGATGTAAAAGTTCTCAACACAATATTAGCAAATTGAATCCCATGATCAATTTGCAGGTATGGAAATCTGCTTCAGCTTTTGAAAATCAGTGTAACCCATCACATCAACATGCTTAACAAGAAAAATCACATGATAATCTCATAGATACAAAACATTTTTTACGACTTTAACAACTATTCACAATAAAAACTTCAATAAACCAAGAACAAAGGGGAACTTCCTCAACTTCATAAAAATATCTATAAAAATCAATAGCTAAAAATCAGAAATTTTCTCAGTGAGATCAGGATATTGGCAGGTGTATTCCTTTTTACCACTACTTTTCAGTATTGTACTTTATTTCCTACCTACTACAATAAGACAATAAAAGGAAATAAAACGTGTACGGATTGGGAAAGAAAAAAATACAACGGTTTTTCTTTGCAGATGACAAAGATTATCTATGTAGAGGATCATAGTTCAAAATCCCAAAGAATCAACAACAACAACAAAAACAAGAGTCTAGAAATAATAAGTGATTATAGTAAAACTGCAGGATATAAGATTAAAACATAAAAGTTGATAGTTTTATATATATATATCAGCAATGAAAAGTGGAATTTGGAAATAAGAACATAGTACTATTAACGTTAGCATCCTAAAAATGAAATACTTAGGTGAAAGTCTAATAAAGTATGCACAGATCTGTGTGAGAAATACTGCAAAACTGATGGAAGGGAGTAAAAGAGAACTAAATAAATGGAGAGATAATCCATGTTCATGAATTTTCAGACATCTTTACATTGTCAAATTACATTAATCAAGGCAATGTGGCGTTGGCCAAAAAATAAATAGATTAATGGAGAAGAACATGAATTCAAGAAATAGACTCACATAAATATAGTCAAGTTGTCTTTGACAAAGGAGCAAATACAATACAATGGAACAAAGATAGTCTTTTCACCAATTGGTCCCAGAAGGACTGGGCACCAAATTAAAAAAAAAAAAAATCTAAACACAGACCTCACATACTTCATAAAAATTTACTTAAAATAGATTATGTAACCAAATGTACAATGCAAAACTATGAAATTCCTCGAAGCTAAGAGGAGAAAATCTAGATGACTTTGGGGATAGTCATGACTTTTTAGTTATATCACATCAAAGGCATACTCCATGAAAGACATAATTAATATGTTATACTATATTAAAATTAAAAATTGTTGCTCTGACAAAGAAAGTATCAAGAAAATTAGAAGAAAGCTAATGACTAGAAGTGAAATATTTATAAAAGACACATTTGATAAAAGACATATTCAAAATACAAAAACAACTCTTAAAATTCTGCCACCAACAACCTGTACAAATGGACCAAAATCTAACAGATGCTTTAACAAAAAAGATATATGAATGTTCAATAAACATAGGATCAGAAGTTCAACATTATGTTATCAGAGGAATGCAAAAAACTGTGAGATAGTACTCTACACCTATCAAAATGGCCAACATTCAGAACAGTGATCATACCAAATGTTGGTAAGGATTGGGAGCTTCAGGAACTCTCATTAATGACTGGTAGGAATGAAAAATGATACAGCCACTCTGGAAGACAATTTGGAAAGTTTTTGACCAAACTAAGCATACTCTTACCATACAATCCAGCAATCCCCCCCGCCAAAAAAGATGTGCCTCTTAGATTTACTCAAAGAAGTTGAAAATGTATGCCCATGAAAATCTGCACATGGATCTCAATAGCTTCTTTATTCATAATTTCCAAATACTCAGAAGGAATCTAGAAGTCCCTCAATGGGTGAATGGGTAAATAAACTATGGTACATCCAGACAATAGAATATTATTCAGTGTTAAACATAAATGAAACATTAAACTACTAACAAACATGGAGAAATCTTAAATAAAAGCAACTCAGTGAAAGAAGTCAATTTGAAAACTCTACATATGATTCCAACTATTTATCATTCTGAAAAAGGCAAAACTACAGAGACAGCAAAAAGATTATTTCTTGCTAAGGGTTGTTGTGGAAGGAGCAGGGTATGAGTAGGTGAGACACCAAGGATTAGGGCAGTGAAAATATTCTATATGATACAATAATAATAAATAACTATCATTTTCATTTGCCCAGATCCACAGAATGTACAGGGCCAGGAGTGAACCCCAGCGCAAACTGTGTACTTTGGGTGACTATGATGTGTTATTGTGGGTTTGTCAATTGTAACAAATGTACCGCTTCAGTGGGAGATGTTGACAATGTTCAGAACAGGCATGACTAGGGCTAGGGAGTACATGGAAATTCTCTGTAGTATGTGATCAATTTTACCATGAACCTAAAGCTGCTCTAAAAAAACTAAAGTCTTTAAAAGAATATCAGCACAAGCACTAAAGGTACATTTACTTATTCATTGTTAATGTTCTCTTTGATAAGAAATTATAGTTAAAGGACTCCAAACTTTATGTAAATGGGAACATCAGAATTGTACTTCTGCCAGTAGGGAGTAGGGAAGCTTTGGATGAATTTATTAACTAATCTTAAATCTAGTTTTCTTAGCCATAAAATGAGGCTAGTCATAACCATGTCCTGGCTTATTGTGAAGACTGAATGAAATACCTGAGCTAGAGAATTTCATGTAGTCTTCTTTAATTAGTCATCACTAAATAGTAATTCTAGGAGGGTGAACATCATTGTAAAATGAGTAGGTTAATATTCAAGTGCATTTTGTTTTGGTTCAGTGAATAGAAAGTAAAATCTTTAGTGTAAAAAATCAGAGTAAAATGGAAAATTGCTCATAGTTGAAAAATTATTATTGTACATTACCCAATAATACATTATATTTTATAAGAATTTTAAAAACTAAGGAAGATACTGTGTCAATCTCTGTTTAATATCTTCTAGAGTAAGGAAGACAAGACAGGGCATCATTTCATAGAATACCCATAAAATAAAATGACAAGAGTTAAATGGCATAAGTTATCAAAGTGACAATAAATTTTGAGACACTTGGAATAGTTTAATCCCATACTATTTTAGGTATTTCAGTGGTAATTGAATTTTGGGACTGAAGATTAAAGAAAAATGTATAATTAAATGTGTATGGAGGCAAAGTTTAGCCCTGTGAGTTCTTTATCTATGATGAAGTGATAGTTATCTTTCATTTATTTTATGCTAATCACTATACAAAGACATGAAAAGTAGAATTTTTAAATTAAGCAATTTAATGAAAATGTATTTTGCACTTTTTATAATGTCAGGGGACAAAGGACAAAATAATTAATGAAAAAAACCTATGATCACGATGCAGTGTTTTCTTTTAGGATGTGTGTGTGTATTTTTTTTTCCTTGTAGGAATGCTATTTATATTGATATTAAACATAAAATAGTTTATTAATAGTTTCAACTTTATTAATATATATTAAACATTTATTTTAGTCTGCTTAATGTTTTAGGCTAAGAAATTAGACCTGAAATATCAATATAAATATTAACACAAAATAACATAGGAATGGAAGTGAATTTCCAAACTTTATTTTGCTTTACTACAAAAAATATACTGCATTATTAAATTGGTGCAGCCAATATGGAAAGAAGTATGGAGATTTCTTAGAAAATGGGAATGGAACCATCATTTGACCCAACTATTCCTCTCCTGGGTCTATACCCAAAGGACTTAAAAACAGCATACTCTGGGACATAGCCACATCAATGTTTATAGCAGCATAATTCACAATAGCTGTGCTGTGGAACCAACCTAGATGCCCTTCGATAGATGAATGGATAAAAAATGTGGCATATATACACAATGGAATATTACTCAGCAATAGAAGAGAATAAAATTATGGCATTTGCAGGTAAATGGATGGCCTGGGAAAGACAATGCTAAGTGAAGTTAGCCAATCCCAAAAAAACAAATGCCAAATGTTTTCTTTGATATAAGGAGGCTGATTCATAGTGGGATAGAGAGAGGGAGCATGAGAGGAAGAGATGAACTTTAGATAGGGCAGAGGGGTTGGAGGGGAAGGGAGGGGCATGGGTAATTAATGATGGTGGAATGTGAGGGTCATTATTATCCAAAGTACATGTATGAAGACACAAATTGGTGTGAATATACTTTGTATACAACCAGAAATATGAAAAATTGTGCTCTATATGTGTAATAAGAATTGTAATGCATTTGACTGTCATATATAAATAAAATTTTTTACAATTAAAAAATATCTACTGCATTATTATTGTTCTGTTTCAATCTTCATGAACATTATATATAATGTTATATTCATAATATTTTTAATGATTATTGTGCTCATTTTAGACAGGAGAAGCAACTCAAAAAATTGAATTTCCCAATGGTAGGGCTGAAGTTTTATTCTATGTCCTTTATTTCTTGGGTTTCTCTGCTAATTGAATATTATTTGAGAAGCTTATTAGTTGTATGGGTGATGGGCACAGCTTATTAAATAAGCAGTTCTTTGTTTTGCCTAACATGTAAGGAATATTGTGTTTTATGGATTTGAATACATTTTGTTTAAAATATTTTACCATCTCTGAACCTTAATTTATCTTAAAATCAAGGCATTAGATTAAATTTGATGATGCATCATAGTTTTACTGGCAGAATTTTCCCTTTCTAAATAGAATATAAAATAATGATGAATGTTATAGTTGATATTTTAGATTTGGTGAAATATGGTATCCCTTGTACATCTTGAAGAGCCAATTTAATTGATTTGGATGATAAATCTGAGGGGAATGTAGTAATTTAAGTCAGTCTAGATAAATGATTTTGTAGCAGATAACATTTTTTCTTTATATCTTTCCCTTTACTTTCACAAGATTATGATGCAAATTACAGCTCCCTTTCTATTCAGATACTGTTGTGGTTTGGATCTGGAATGCCCCTCAGGTCTGGTCTGTCCAAGATTTGGTCCTCAATGTAGCTGTGCTCAGAGGTAGAGCTTTTAGGAAGAAATTGGATCTTGAGGGCTCCAACCTTCTAAGTGGATTAATTCATTTGATGGATTAATAATTTGAATAGGTTACTGGGAGAGATGGAAACTGTAGGCAGGTGGGGTATTGTTGGAGGAAGCAGGCCACTGGAGACATGCCCTTGGGGACTAAATCTTGTTCTTGGCCCCCTCTTTCTCTGCTTTCCTGCTACCATGAGCTGAACAGCTTTCTTTTGCCACATCCTTAAGCCATGATATTGTACTTTGCCTCAGGCCCAAAGCAATTGAATAAGTCTATAGTGGACTGAAACCTCCAATATCATAAGCCAAAAGAAATCTTTCCTCCTTTATTTTGTTTTTCCCAGGTATTTTGGTCACAGTGGTAAAAAGCTGACTAATGCAGTCTGTTTCATTTCTAAAAAAAAATGAAGTAAGCCAAGTGCTCTGATTTGGGGGAGGGCAGAAATATCTTACTACTTAGGTAATTTTTACCAAAGTTTAACCAACATGCAAACCCCCTGCAGGCAGGAATAATGTACAAATTTATTCTTTTTCTATTATTTATTAAAGAATACAGCTAGTGCTTAGTAAATGCCTATAGAACTAAATCTGTTACAACGTGCATTTAGATATCAAAATGAATCTTCTGTTACCTGATTCAGTCTGTATATGAGGTAAATTCTGCAAGGCCTGGAACTTGCAGGAGTTTTTTTATTTTCAATCAGTTTGTCTTTGAACTTGATGTATTAATTTTTGCAATTTTTATTTTATAAGGCATTATTTTATTTAAGAATTTCATGTTATCTTAGAAGATTCAAAGTGAAATAAATGTTTTTATATGTGATTTCATTAAGTGAAAAGTATATATGTCTAGGGCTGGGGTTATGGCTCAGAGGCAAAGAGCTCATCTACCATGCATGAGGCATTGGGTTCGATCCTCAGCACCATATAAAAATAAAATAAAGATATTGTGTCTACCTATAACTAAAAGTAAATATTAAAAAAAGTATATATGTCTAATGGTACTGTTATGGTTTGAAGATGAGGTGGTGCCCAAAAGCTCTGTGTGAGACAATGCAGGCATGTTCAGAAGTGGAATGATTAAACTATGAGAGCTATGACCTAGTCAGTGGATAAATTCACTTGAATGGATTGACCATGTGGTAACTATAGGAAGGTAGGGTGTGGCTGGAGGAAGTAGGTCACTGGCAGTTTGCCTTTGGGGTTGATATTTTGGCTCTGTGAGCTGAGCTCTTTGCTTTCTGACTGTCCTGTCCTGAGATGTTTTCCTCTGCCATACCTTTCTGCCCTGATGTTCTGCCTCACCTTACGTTCAGAGCTATGGAGTTTGCTGACCTTGGACTAAACCTCCGATATTATAAGGCAAAATAAAGTTTCCCTCTCTAAGGTTTTCTAGTCAGGTATTTTGGTCACAGTGATAGAAAGCTGACTAAAACATTAATTATGCACTTCTAATAAAAGAAAAGCATCTCATAGAAATTGCAAAAAGAATACAAAGCTCTCTTAATAATACACAGCTGGGACCAGTTTTAATTTTTAAGAAGAGTGAAGTTAAAGAGTGTTTATTTTAATAATCAAAGAGATTAGAAATTAATGAAAGATGTAATAATCAAGCAACATGATGTTATCCTTTATTATAATAAGACTTTAAATTTAAATGGGGTTTAGAACTGGAGATTCTTAAATATTCATTAAATTTCCCTTTATAATCAAACTTAATATAAGTCTTTTTGGTTTATTTATGATTGCCTTTAAAAATTTTTTTTAGTTGTCAATGGACCTTCATGTAATTTATTTATTTATGTATTTATACATGATGCTGAAAATCAAACCCAGTGCCTCAAATGTATGAGGCAAGTACTCTACCACTGAGCTACAACCTCAGCCCTATGATTGCCTTTTAACACTACAGTTTGCCCAGTAAATAAATATTCAACCAAAATTAAATTGGAATTTCTTGTTTGCATCTTAAAGCTTGATAAAGAACTTAAAAAGGCAAGAGTTTTTCTATTTTCTTTTTTTTAAAATATTTTTTGCACTGAGATTACTCAATTTATTTGCCAGGCATGGAAAATAGGCATAAATGTATACACACACACACAATAAAGAAATTCACAAGACAATTTGCTAAAGGGGCAAAATAGGGTATTTTAAGTATTCCCTACAAGATTTATGTAGGACATGCTGATTTAAGATAAATAGTCTGCTCTCTACATAGAACAAGTAAATCCACAAAGACATACATATTTGGTTAAAACAATACCTATTTTCCATACAAAATCTATTGTTCTTTTGTTAGGAGGGTCTTCATTTATATCCAACAAGGAGTCTCTGGTGTATTAGATTACCCCATGTTCTCGTTTCTTGTTATAATGTCATTGTGAAGCACAGTGTTCAGTTTTCATATGACCTCTTCATGGTGTTGAATTTAAACAAACCCACATAAATTTCCAAAAGTCCTTGAAACATTTCAAAATCCTCAAGGTGGTATGGCGAGACATCAGGTGAAAGTAGATACCCTAATGGTGCTCTTCATTTAAACTTCTCTTGTCCCATTTCCTGCTGTTTTGTCTCCAAATAAGAACCAAACAAATGAACAAAAAAGCCTTAACCCACCCCCAGGTTTTCCTTCATTATGAGGGGATATGGACCAAGGATACACTCTGTCTTTGTTCTGGTGATTCTTGGCCTTTTGTTATGTTTTTCTAATCAATATTTTGATTTTGTAGATTCATAGGCAGTTATTAGGAAATAATGTAGACAAATCCTATGTAGCCTTTACCCACTCCCTGCCCCATGACAAAATTTTACAAAGCTAGAGTACAGCATCACCAGCAGGATGTTGTCATTGGTACAAACAAGTATAGATATTTGCATCACTACAAGAATCCCTCCTGTTGCCCTTTACAGTCATACCCTCCTTCCTTGAACCATTGCAATCTTTCCATTTCTATAATTTTTGTCATTTCCAGAATGATATACAAATGGAATCATACAGTAGGTGATCATTAGTATTGATTTTCTTTTCTATTTCTTCCTTTATTCTTATCTTTTTAAACTCAGAATAATTCCTTAGAGATGCATCCAAGTGTTATGAATCTATAGTTTTTTTCATTTCTGTTGTTGAGTAATATTCCATGGTTTTGGATATATTATAGTTTGCTTAGCCATCCAGTGGTCAAAAACATCTATCTTTTTGTTTTGTTTTGTTTTCTATTAGGAGTAAAGCTGCTATGAACATTCATGTATAAGTTTTTGTCTGAACATAGTTTTCATTAGTATAGGGGTAAATACCTAGGAATGAAATTGGTAATTGCACATTTAATTGTATAAGAAACTACCAAATTGTCTTTTCAAGTGATTGTACCATTTTACATTTCCACCAGCAATGTATGAGTTACTCAGCATCCTTGCCATCATTTCCTATTGTAAAAAAATTTTCACTTTAGCTGTTCTGATAGCTTATGTGGTTTTAATTTGTATTTCTCTATGGCTAATGATGTCGAAAATCTTTTCCATGTGCTGATTTCCCTGCTTTTTAAATATAAATTAACTTTTGTTTTTATTTTTCTTTTTATCCTTCACCTAGATCAGCAAATCTAAAATTTAGCTCCATTTATTTCATGTCTGCCTTTGGTTCCTGAGAAAGTACATAACCAGCCTCATTGTTGCCTCTAGTGCAGATGACTTCTGACCCTGAGTGGGCTGATGTGCATGCCCAGGGCTCAGTATCCTGTTGTTCTTAATTGTGGAGGTGCCAGAGCGTTAGATTCTAGACAGAATACAGAATACAGAATCTTCCTGACTTCAATATCTACTGAATTTTACATTGACCTTCTGAAAATGCACTATTATTTCACAATTTTCCACATTTAAACCAATTAATTTGTTTTCTAAAACTGCTTAAATAGGAGCACAGTAATAAGTAATCAACCTGGGAATAAATAACTTTGCAAGAAAAAGATGTTCTTGGAAGACATACATTATGTGTGAAGAGGTATTTCTGCCTTTGACCCAACAGCTTTTTTATCTTAGCCCCTGCTGTGCTTTTAGCCCTTTAAAGCACAAGTTCTGCAACTAATCCTGATTGGGTTATGGGCTCTATTGTTGACTCAGAACACACCAAAAGACCAGCAGGAAAAAAAAGGGATTGAAGCAAGCTAAGTTTATTAGGCTTAACATAATTAGGGAGAACACTCTTTTGTAGTAGAGTTTTAGAAGTTCAAAGTCAGAGAATTTTAACACTTAAACTGGATGGTTTTAAGGTGGAGTTTACAGAGTAGCAAACTAGTTGGCATGGACCAGTTTCTGCTTAACAGGTATAACTTTGGGATAGGTGGGTACTGAGAGGTAAGATTATGGAATGAAGTCTTAATGAGCAAGCTGCTGCTGCTGATGCGTAACATGTTCAGTTGCTCACAGGTTTTATCATTCAGAAACAGGAAATTCCTGGAGCTCATAGCAAGTTTATGTGCTTAGTTTTCGTATTGGTTGGTTAACTTAAAGACCAGGGAACATTATGTCCTGGTGTAAAGAGCTTATGTACAAAAAATGTGCTAGACTTTACAATTGTATATGTTCTAAAATATGGGAACCCTATAAGAGCAGATTCAGAGGGTATTAAGTAAAAAAAGTGCAAAATATAATAGGAAATAAGGCTGAATTTTTTTGATAGGAGTATATTTATTAAAGAGTTTAGATTTAAAAGTGTTTGCTTGTGCAACTTGAGCCAGCACCAATTGCTTACTTGGTTAGTTGACTACTCAGTGGTGGTCCATGTTTAATGAATTGGAAATGGAAGAGCTTACTTGGCATGAACTGGACAAAGGAGAAAATGGTTTTGGAATGAATTTGTCACATATACCCTACAGTGTTCTATGAGATAGTTCTGAAGACGTTCTCTTCACTAAGACATTGAGAAATTCATGGGTGAGTGTGGTACCCACATCCCTAAAAGGATGGGTTTGGATCTGTGATCTTTTGTCATTCAGATTTAGAGGTTTCTACCACTGAGATGGATTTCCTAATTTCAGTAGTAATAATGGGAATACCAAAATAGTCAGGACTCTCTGTGGCAGCACTTAACTACCCAAGACAAAATGAACTCATTTACAATAAGGTAAGTGGAAATGTACCCATAATCAAAATGCCTTAAAGAGATTTTTGGTAATTGCTAATTGACCAGAATGAACATGAGAACAAATAGATAGGCAGCCCACTGATACACTGATCTATATGAGTAGAAAATCTATAGGTCCAGAAGCTTAAACCTCCAATTGAATCATGATCTCTTTCTCAGTTTTCACACTTAAGTTAATACCAAAACATGGAACCCTTTGATTGAAATGTAGGCCCTGTCTTCTTGAGAAATGCTCCTCCAATGGTACCACAAGGATACAAGGTTTCTCTGAGCTTTTCCCAATGGGACTGCACCCATTTAATAGAGTGACCATGCATTCAGTGATGGGAAATAACAGACCTTTTATGGATTACTAGACACTGTTCTGGAACTCTTGTTAATTCCCAGAGACCCCTAAAAATTCTGACTAATCAGTCTAAGTAGAGGTTTATGGTGGCCAGGAGATAGATGGAGTCTTAGTTTGATTCTGCCTTATCCAGCTGGTTCATCATTCATCCTGTGATTATTTTTCCAGTTGCTGAATGTTTGTTTGTTTGTTTATTTATTTATTTATTTTTTGTACTGAGAATTGAACTCAGGAGCGCTTAACCACTGAGCAACATGCCCAGCCATTTTTAAATTTTTTTAAATTTTGAAACAGGATTTCACCAAGTTGCTTTGGGCCTCACTAAGTTGCTGAGGCTGGCTTTGAACTTATGATCTTTCTGTCTCAGCCTCCTGAGCTACTGGTATTACAGGAATGTGCCACTGCACCCAGCTTGGATGTTAAATTTTAATAAACCCTTTAAACAATTTGCAGTGTAACCACATTGGTATATTAGCTCAAGGAGGGAAGTTCATTATAGTAGGAAAAGATAAATAGAAGCCCCTGGAATTGTCTTTACCTGTCACAATGGCAAAACCAGCAGCAATACTACATCTCTTGGAAATTGAAGATATTAATGCCATTATCACAGACTTGAAAACATTAGACATGGCAGTCAGTACCTGTCACACACCCACTTAATTCATCAGTTTGGATCTTGGAAAATAACTTTGAACTATTGCAAACTTTATCAGTGATCATTACACTTTTGGCAGTTTTCCCAGATGAACAATGTGGAGTACGAAAAGTGAACATGTTTCCTGATAGTTGTTACTACTGACCTTGGGTAGTGATTTAATCCATACTAATTTGAAAGTTACTACCAGTAATGCATACAGTTTAAGTGTTTAATGATATTTACTTTATATTTACTACAGTGTTTTAAAAATTCTTTTGTACATAGTAACTTAACACATATTTATTGATTGGAAATCTTATTGTCTGACCCTTAAAACCAAATGTGTAATAGAGAAAAGAACGGTAGTGAATAAATAAGAAAAGAGAATTCACACTACAAATATTAAGGACAAAAGGGAGCAGGTTGATGATTTGTGGATAATTAAAAAGTGGAAAAAGTGAATAAATATACCATGAAAATTCATATAGTGATATATATGTGGTCACTTTCATGAATGTATGGGGGAAAGCCTCTAAACATTTAGAAATATGAATCATCAGCAAAAATTTATTATGTTGCTAGCAATGCCCTGTATTTACCATTGCTTTTTATATTCTTACTAGTTATTAAATGAATAAGATCATTGGAAAGGTAAGCAGTTATGTTCCTGGAAACAACCCAGAAACTTAAAAGGCTGCTTTTGATGGGATTTCTGTTGATGGACTTCTGTTGATGAGACCTTTGTTCCTGGAATTAAACTTGTCTTTAAACCATCATTAATTTCAAATGAAGGTCTCATATTTGAAAATTTTGTTAGGGAGTATGTGTTATTTTGTATCATTGAGAAAAAAAATCAGTTCCTTCACTAAAAATAATTTTATATACTAATGTTTTATTTTAAAATGTCATTTACTATCCTGAATTATGTTTAGGTTCATTGTTCACTAGCATAGAAAATAATATTTAAAAATAAATTGTATTGTCAATTTTTGTTCTATTCTTTTTCAAAATTTATTCTGTGCAAAAAAACTGTAAGTAACAATTTTAAAATTACATATATAGTCAAATTTCTTTATGTTATTTCATCAAGGGTGCTATTTTTAAAAATAACATCCCAGGTCAACCAATCAGGCACATAGATTCACTTAAACAAACATATACACGTACATAGATACTGACTGCCTGCTAATTATGTCCAACCATAAAAGGAGAAAATAATATCAGAAGTAATTTCATAAAACTATTCTGCATCAGATACTAATGCAAATGAGAGAATGAAAATGATTTTATATTTACATGAATATTTTTATGCTGACATATTAAATATCTTTGACATCTTTCAATGTTGAAACCTGTAATCAAGATTACATATTTAGAGAAATGAAATTATTAACATTTTAATGGAAGTTTAAGTAGTATTACTAACTTGCAAGTAAAACTACTTAATTGCCCTTGAAATTTTTTCAGTTTTTTTTTTCAGTTGAGACACATAAATATTGATCAGGAATTGACATGCTAAGGAGTATACATGTGTGTATACATTAACAATGTTGATATGTGTGTTATAACAAACTGTGTAATCCTCATTTCTGTTGACAATACCAGCAAAGATCTTTCCTCCCTCTCCTCTGCATGCTGTCCCCTTCCTTCTGACTGATTCCCTGCTTAGCACTGCTGTTTTCCCCCTCTGAGGGGGTCTCACTAGAATATAAGCTGGATTCTCTCATCATGAATAATGCTTAATGCCTCTGAAATTAGTTGGAAATGAGTATTTTGCCTACTGAAGACAACTCTCCTTTTGGGCCTCAACAAATGTTCCACAAGGATGAATTTAAAAAAGTATTTAAATGACAATACCCAATAACCTGAACCTATCCCAAACTTAAGCATTGCTAATGTTAGACATGTTTCCTAAAACAAGACATTTGCTTTTGGTTCTTTCTGTTTGTTTATTTGAATGAATGCACCTTTCCTGTTTCCTTACCATTATTTTGGTGATGAATCTTCTTATATTCAGTCTATAAACAACAGTCAGTTGTGTTCATGAAAGATCAAATATGATCTGTGCCAGAACTTTCTATTGGTGGATCATGACCCACTTGTATGTCAAGAAGAGGTGACAGGTATGCTAACATATTGATCAATTCAGCCTTTGGGACTACCTGGCAGGATTTGTTTATACCTGGTTTCAGACAACCTTGTCATTTTAATTCTATGTAGAAAGTTAGTACTGTATTCTTTAGGAGGCTTATGTTTTCTACAATTTCAAGTAACATCCCTGGGATACAGATAGACATGAATAATGCAGATAAAGCTTTAGCAATCTAAGAAAATAATTGGCAGACACAAATGAATTTTAACATATTTGCAAAGCAATCTCATGAGCATGTAACTCAGAATAGCATGTGGCAGAATAAATCACCTGCAAACTGTTTTCTAATCTCTGCTATCTTAATGGACTAGCAAATTTGTTTATAGGTATCCCTGATATATATAGGTGTAAATAGAGATAAATAGTATATTTCAATTTCTTTCCAGGTTATCAAATAGGACTTTTACATTTTAAAATTATCATGTATTCAGGTGATTTTTGTTTCATCTTTAACAATTTTACTAGTCTTCTTAATATGTTGTTTCCAAATTATACTATATTTTAACTCAAATAAAATATTTTTTATTTCATAAGTTATATGAAATTAGTCAAGGTAGTAAACTAAAAGATTTTTTTCCCTAGGTCTGGATTAGTTTTGACTTTTAAATACTTATATTTCAATGAAAAACTAGAGTTCAAACAAAGTCTAGTTACTTATAGCTTAAAGTATAGTTGTTAGAGAATTTTGAATCATTGCTTTTATCAATTAGGATGTTTTGGTATTCAAGTTATAACAGAATGCTAACTAAAGTGTCATAAACAGTAGGGATATATTATTTCATTATTACAATTTCAAAGTTAAGTGGTAGCAGAGTTATCAAAGAACTCAGTACTTTTCATATTTCTCCTCCACTTTCCTAAGCATATGAGTTTTCTGCTTCTTGTTGGTCCCCATGTGGTGACAATATGGCAGCTGCAGATACTGGCCTTTCATTTTCTTATAACTACATTTAAAGCAGAGTGTGAAGGGCCTTCCTGAGCATTTATTTTAGGGAGGAGGATAAGCTTCCAGTAAGTCACTACAGCAGTCTTCTCCTTGTATCTCAAAATATTAATTTTTATCACAACTTATGATTTTCTGACAACTAGTTTATTATTTATGTTCTGAAATCATAAGGGACCTGATACCAAACATGTCCTTGAACCTGTCTTTGAAAGTGTGAACAGTTGCTTTGGTGACATGTCAGAGATAGATTTCTGTGTTTATAGAACCTAATTATTCACCTAATTTTAACCCAGTGGCAATAAAAGAATGTAGTATATGACAAGGTTAAACTTGGAAGCTTTGAAATCAGTCCTCTCTGAGTTTTAATGTTGTACTAACTGGCTATGTGTCCTTGGGAAATTTACTTAGTCTTTTTTAGTTCTTAGTTTTCTCATCTATAAAAATGTAAATGATATAAACTCAACTCTTAGAGATGATATAAGGGTTAATGTAATTAATTGGCATAAAATATTTAAAATAGTAAATGTTCCATTAATGACAGGTCTTGCTATACTTTTATAAATGACTAAAGGAATTTTTTAAATTCCTAAATATTATCCCTAGGAAGCTATATAGATGTGGATTCAATCTCTTACCATTTCATATTCAGTGTCCATGTTTTCTGGACTTACTGTGATTTCACTAGCATGTTTCAGACATGGACACAATAAATATTATTGACTTATTAATTGGTTACTTAATTATAGGGAAATATAAAAATATCCTTTGTACAATAAGAATAAGATTCTAGGATTTTAAATATATATTACTTAATGTTTTAGAACTGTGGCATTAATCCTGCTATGAGTTTATACTTAAAGCATTTGTATACTATTGAATTTTTGAAGGACACCTTTTGTAGTTGCACTAAATTTATTTTATCAAACTACAAGTAAAAATTCCATGAATATATAATTTAGGGATCAAATATTATGTTGTGATATTTAATGAGACTTTTTACAATAGTGTTGTGTATTTCTGAAAATAGAATTCAACTTTGTAGATACCTGCTTAACTCTACCCATATATTTGGAAGTTAGCTCTCTTATAATTTAGATACATGGGCTTATCACAAAAAGTTATTTGGCATATTAAAAAGAATATTCATTCAACTCATTAGCCTCAAAGAAAAGGCAATAAAAAAGAAGTAAATAATTAGTAAAGTGTTCTGGGGAAGGGGTAGGGTAGTTAACCTACAGTGTATCCTATGCAAGATCCAGGAGATACTAAGTTGGAAGAAACTGTTATTTAAATAAACCAAACAAGATCTTAGAACCTCGATTGATTGTCATGGGCATTGTGGCTGGCACACAAATACTTAAAAATATTACCTCAGGACTCTGCCAGAGTCAAGTTTCTTATTCAAATAATATCTTAATTATAAAACTATACAGCCCTCTAGTTAGTTTCTATTATACATGGAATCAACAACTTTATTTTTAAAAACCATAACTTATCTCAATAGTTACTTTTCTTTTCCTAAGGATTTCCTGTTTTTTTATCTCAAGCATCTGTGTGATGCTTGAGTTTGCATACAGCATCCTAAATTTTCTTTGCACCTAGCTTTATTTTAATGTTTCTTATCTTTGTGCTACTGACTAACAAATGTTTTACAAAACACTGATGTTCCTCCCTGGAGGATGAGTCAGAGTTTATTTTACATCTAGAGCCAATGTTCACTTTTAATCAATGATTAGTATGCAAGTATAAATAATGCCTTTCATTTGCACTGGGAAAGAAACTATTTGCTTTCAATTCTCTGTGAATTCCTTGAATTGTCTCCAATAGAGGCAAGTGTTGTGGAGCCTTTTGTAGACATTGCTGACAGTGGGGAGGAGGAAAAGATCTGATCATTAATGGAGAATGTTCTGCATTCTTTTGTTTTCCTCCAATTGTCAACTTTTTATTTTGCCACATAAGGATGTTTAAAGCCAACAAAGAAAACAATTACATAAAATTTATAAGTAAAAAATATTTTTACACTATCAGGTAGCAGAAAATTACCTTCAATTAAAGGACAGTTCTTTCCAAGAAAAGACAGTTTAACCTTGGACCAACGAAAAACTTTTATTTCCCAGTATTAGACTATACAAAGTTTAAATATTCAATTTCTAATTTTTTTGTAGTTTCTTGATGCATTTGCCAATCTGGAGATTTGTATTTACTCCTGATTCTTGGTTCTTATTATAATACTCACTGAAAATCCATGGCCATAAAAGCATATTGTTGAAAATTAAAGCAACTCTTAACACACCTTCACTCAATTCAGAACATTCTGGCAATACTGAGAGAAGCTAAGGAACCATGTCCATGTTACTTCTTTGATTACTTCCTTATCTCCTTGACATTCTGGGAAGAAAGTAGGTTCTGGCAAGCCAGGGTGGCTATAAGAGGGCCAAGTTTTATCACAGTTAAGGTTCAGGAAAGTGCAAGTTGGTCCCTTATTTCTAAGGAAAGCTGTCAAGAATTTATGTGAGATTGATGTCGACTCACAGGCATCCTCCGGTTTATTGCTCATATGGAAATCAGTGGAACAACCACATTTGCCTGTGCAATGTTTAATCTAGTTAAGATAGCTACTTTTAAGTATTTTACATATATGTATAAGCAATTTCACATATATGTATAAGCAACTTGCTAAATACAGATCATTTCTTGTGTAGTCCTAAGGATTTTTCAGAGAAGATGACTGCTTGTCAAATCTTTTTTTTTTTTTTAAGCTTGTTTCCTGGTACCATTCATGCTACAAAGTAATGGATTTTAATGTATTTAGAGTTATTGACTATTTTCATTAAAAATGCACTTAGTGATTATTATATGAAATGCTTTTAAGAGTTCAAAATGTAGCTATATATTAATTATAGTATTGATACTTTTATTCTCAAATATTTGAGGCTGAAAAATTTTTCACTGATAGCTTTTTGGTAGCTCTATCAGGTTAATTTTCTAATGATATATTATATAAACATATTGAAATCCTTTTGCATTCTTGAACCCTAGTCAATATGGCAGTTAAGATTACATTATAGATTATTTAAGTAGATAAACATGAAGAGATTAAATTCAAATAGACTCAGATATGAAAGTAAGTGACTCAAAATGAAAATATGCCTCAAAAATTTCAGGAAGAAATGATACTATCACTTTTTTTGATAGAAATGTAAAATTGATAACTATAATGTAAATTTTAACATTCTATAAACCTTTATATATGTTGAATACAACCAGAACTAAATTCTAATTTTCCATTTTGTGTTCTGGAACTGAATTTAGCTAAGTACCTCAAAAATATGATTCTGGAAATGTGGACATCTAGTTTCTAGTCTATCATTACCTGTGTAACTTCAGTTACTTAAACTCTCTGGGCTTTGGTTAGCCAACTGTAGAATAAAATATATTTAGCTCAAAATAGTACTTTGTAATTCTAAGAGTCCATGGGTATTAATAGGTAAGAGACAGATGCTTTAGGCAACTTCAAGTGTCAGAATCAAGTGACTCAATGGATTCTACAAGATCAAAAATAAGGCAAGCCCTAGTACTGAAAATTCTTCTCAGGAAAGAAAGAAGAATAAATAGCCAGTCAGAGGATCAGTCTGCTTATCAGAAATAATACCAAAAATATTAGAAAGTCATAGGATTCCTACCAAGAGGAAGGACACCATATGTGTATACCTACTTCTTGCCAGTCCCCAAGGTGGTTACATCACTTGGTTTAACTTTTGCTTTTTAAGTGTCATGAAAGTAAAGGCATTACCCCCAACATAAACTATCTGCAGTAAAGGTTAAATGAATTGTACAGTGCCTTACACTTTGAACTCTAGCCATGTTCTGCTATGGCTACTGACTAGTTATAACAATGATTACTAAAACCTAAAGTTCTGTAGATGCAGTTTAAAAATACAGATCTCTCAGAGTCATCTTAGACAAGTGGAATTGAAAATGTGAGCAAGATGCCATGGAATCAGGCTTCAGGTATGACTCAGTGGTAAAACTTTGGCCTAGCATGTGTGAGGCCTCGTCTTCAATTTCCATTTTGAGAAAACAACAACAAAAATCAAAAAATGATTGTGTGGAGTCTACTTTGCAAGAGAGCTCTCCAGAGCCCTCCCTGAGTCCATGCAGAGAGGAAGACTAAGCAATAATTTAATGTGTGTATGAAAATTTATATTTGATTATTGAGGTACTTCTGAAGTTTTTCTATGAATATCCTAATTTTATCCATTTCAAAACCTATAAACCTTCTTCCTTTACCTGTTTTACTACATAGAACTTGTTTGTAAAGTATTCAACAACACAACAAATCTTCATTTCTTGCTTTCTTGGAAGAAAGCCTCCTAAATTATAGTGTAATAAGGTCAAGTTTCTAAGTATAATCACAGTTATTGAAATAGACGAAATGCAAACCCCACATGAATCACATTGTGTTTGTTCCATGAATTTGAAGCCTATTGCTAATTGACACTTTGAAAAGTCCTAGTATTACCCACTTAAAGATAGGGTATATTGAAGAAAAAAGTTCTGAAAAAGCCATTTGCAACTGGAAAATAGGCAAGTTGAGAATAACAGACCTATATTAAAAAATATCCTTTAGTTTGCATAGTCTCCCCCCTCCCCCACCTCAGCCCAAGGAGAACATATCATTTTATATGCATGTTTAAAACTTAGCACACTGTCAGAAAAGTTTTATGGACTAGCTGCATGATGCTTAATTCAATAGCCTGCAGCTTTTTTATTCCTATCTACATGTTAATTAGTCATTTTTTAAAGTTTTTTTTTATTTGAGAAATAAAAAATATATGAGGACAATTTGGTCGCTACAAAGTGAGAAAGTTGTGACTTGTTCCATTATTAATAATTTGAATAATGGAGCTATTTTCTGTAATAGTGTACTTGTGTAAGCAGCTATACACTTGAAAAGCTATTTTTGTATTATATCAATTATGTTTTTAATGGCTTCTAGTTGCTACATTACTTTTAGTGCCAAAAAAGAGTTTTACCAGAATAAAGGGAGGAACAAATAATTGAATAAGTATTAAAAAGATCATTATAGATGTTAATAATCCAGTAATTTAGGCCAAATTTATTCAGTATAAAAACGAACAGTGTAAGAGTATCAAAAAAGTAGTAAGTACAAATATCCTGAATTTTGTTAGTCAAAAACAATGTAGGATTATGGTTACCATGAATTGGGGTGGGAGCATTGGGCAGATGTTAGTCAAAGGATACAAAATTTTCTTTAGAACAAATAAATTAAAAAGATCTGCTGTGCTAAATGGCAACTATAGTTAATAGTGATGTATTATATTCTTGATGGTTGAGAAGAGTAGATTTTAAGTGTTCTCATCACAAAAAACTAGTAAGTATGCAAGGTAATGCCTATATTAATTAGCTTAATTTAGCCATTCCACAATGTATGCAGATTTCAAAATACATAAATAAATATATACAGTTTTGATTGTCAATTAAAAAATGAATTAGAAACCAGAGCAAAGTCAAAGACTGAAAATAGGTAGTAAAAAGCAAAAGTAGTATAGAGAACTAAAACTGCTTAGAATAAAGCAAATTGGAAAAAAAAATTCATGTTATGTCAGGATCCCAGCAGGGAATAGCACTGTGATTTGGGATTTTTGAGGAAACTTTCAGTTTTCAAAGGTGTGTGCCAAATTAGAGACACAGTGTGTGTTAAGGCATGCAGGGATTAGCGGCATCAGGATGATATCACACCTCAAGGGACAAGAGAAAGAGATGTGTTACTAGAGCCTGCTGAGAGCTGGATCAGTGTAGAGAGAGATTCCTGCCAGAAACTGTGTTATAAAAGGTATGTAGCTAAGCCAGTACATCACATCAGCAGTAAAAGGTACATACCTAAGCCAATGCCTCATATCAACAGAGATGAAACAGAAAGCTCCTGTGATTGCCTCCTACTGGACAAATTCAAGTGGAAGTCACAGCTAAAGAAGTGTTTTAGATATTTTGTATTTACATATAACACTTCATGTCATGCTTTAGAGATTTCAAAATCAGTTGGTTACTTACAGTTTTCAGCCTCTGATCCAGCTACATTTTTTTTTTTTACATATGAAAAGACATTTGTATGTTTCTCTCCTTTTCTTGTGTCAGAGTTTTTGCATACATTCTATATTCAACTGTCTACTCATTCCTTACTCATTTTTGCAAGGGTGCTCTACCAGCCAGGTATGTATTTTCCATAAAACAGTTTAAGTAGATTATTGGTTCTTGTCTTGCTAGGTACTATATTGATTTTCCTGCTGTAAGCTGACTGAAAGGATGTGTGATATGGACTTCCTTTTAGCCACATAAACTGTGAGATAGGGGTTGTGGAAGCAGTTGGTCAATTAAACTTAATAAATGTGCTTCATTTTCTCCATTTATTTTTTGAAATAATGCTAGTGAAGTTGAGATCAGTTAGTAAAGGAGTAGAAGATGTCCCAGTAGGAAGAACTATTTGAATTATAAATTGTTTTTTCTACCACTCCTCTACCCCTCACAGAAACATCAATTCCTTGGCTACTTTGAAAAGAAGTCCCCTTACAGAAAAGCTCTAGGGCCTAAGAACTTTTCTTTGGTACGCTGATGATACATTTTTCCACACTGCCAAATTTCATGGCTGTTAGTAGTGCATTGTATGTAATTGGCTCCTCAAATATTGTTCAGTGTGTTTCTTCCTCTCTTTCTCCATGTACTGTGCAGAAACTTATAGATCACAATCCTTTTTTACTGTGACAGATTTGTTATTATTATGAAATACGGTTAGAAAGAAAAAAATGGTACCATTAGGACTGAACTTCCTCTTCTAAAGGCTTATCTGTGGATTTCCCAGAAAGTTGTTGATTTAAGGGTAGAAATACTGTTTGGCTTTAAATAGTTTTGTCTTTTGCAAAAACTCCTGACACCTTTCATCGTTCGTTATACTAACATATTTATGGTATATGTGATGGTTGGTGATATGTCCACCAATTCTTTGACTTCCCTTTCAAGAGATGGAGCCTACTTTTTCTCCCCTTGAGTATAAGCTGGACTTTGTAATAAGTTTCTAATATAGAATAAGGCAGAAATAAAGTGTATGATTTTTGGGGAAAGATGCTGTGGCATCTGCCTTCCTCTCTGATCATGGATCACTTATTCTGGGATAAGCCAGCTGCCATGTTGTAAGGAAGCTCAAGTAGACTTTTTAAAGAAGCTTATGTAGTGACTGAGGCCTGTTGCCCACCTGCAGCAAGGGCATGAGGCCTGCTGAGAGTCCTGTGAGTGAGCCTTCTTAGGACCAGATCCTCCAGGTCCAGCAAAACCTTCAAATGACAGCAGCACTGACCAAAGGCTTAACTGCAACCTCAGGAAAGACCCTTCAGCCAGAACCTTGTAGCTAACCTGTTTCCAAGTTCCTGACCCATGAAATATGTGAGATAATAAGTTTTTTTTAATACTTATTTTTTAGTTGTAGTTGGACACAATAACTTTATTCCATTCATTAATTTTTATGTGGTGCTGAGGCTAGAGCCCAGGGCCCCACATGTATTAGGCAAGCACTCTACCAATGAGCCACAACGCCAGCACCAAGGGTTGTTGTTTTAAGCAGATAACTTCTAGCTAGTTGCTTATTCAGCACTACATTTTCTTTCAAAATTTACTATTCCTTTTCTTATTTTACCACCTGTGATAGAGGAGAGTTGTTGCTAATTTCTTAGTGTTCTATTCCTGAAAAGAAGTTTGATTCAAATTTTACTCTGGTCCCTAAAGTTGATAGTCCTTATATTAGGATAATTCAATTTTATTCTGTAATCTACCTTCTTTTTTATTTGATTTGCTTCTATAAGGAAAAATGTATAGTTTAGTCTTAACTGTAGTTTTGAGTCTTTTATTTATTTTTTAAAATTTTTGGTACCAGTGATTGAACCCAGGAGTGCTTAGCCACTGAACTACATTCCCAGCCCTTTTTATTTTTTTATTTTGAGATAGGGTCTTGCTAAATTGATGAGGCTGATTTTGAACTTGCCATCCTCCTGCTTTAGACTCCTGAACCTTTGGGATTACTGATATGCACTACTGTACCTGGCTGAGTCTTTTATTTTTATATGCTGTGCTAATGCTTTATGTCTATTTTAAAATATTTTCTAAATTAATTGTTAATGAATTTGAATTCTGAAGATTTACTCTTAAAGCACACACAACAAAACAAAAATATGTCATATTCCTTCTGAAGTTATTTTAATCTCTTGAAACAGTCTCTGGTGACTGTCAGGCACTGTCATGCCTGATTTAATCACAGAGAATAGTTCTAAGTTTCCTCAGAGGTCAGCACCTTGCATGTCTGTTTTGGATGCCTTTTGGGCCTGGAATGTCTTCTCAGCTAAATGTTTGCTTTTTCAAAACTCAGCTCAAGTTTTATCTTTACCTATGCGTCTTGTTCCCAATTACCTCATTGTTTTAGGCCTCAGCCTTTCCCATACATGCATTTATGAGAGTGCTGTAACATTTTATAGTTCTGACTTCTCTGATGTATCTGTTCCTTCTTGTCAGTCCTGTGACAGTGTGGAATCATGCCTGATTTATTGGTTTTCAGCTCTCATCTGTCACCTGAATATGTTGAGTAGGATTTGGCTCTACCTGTTTTACTTGTGTTTTCTACCATTCTTATTCATTAAGCCCTTAAAATTGGGAGTTTGCATTATGATATCTTTCTGTAATTTCATTGCTGTCTATAAGAGATTCAGAATTAATGCTTCAGAATGCTTTTCAATCTTTATAAGGTACTACTTAGGTCATAAATTTATATTGTGTGAGAGATTTAGCATTTAAGTGGATACATTTTTATCATAATTAATCTCACTTTAAGGTGCTTACTTTAAACATTTTTAGTAGACAGTAAATTTAACCAAATAAGTTAAAGATAATTGAGAATTTCTCTTCTATAAAAATGTTACATATGAGTAAAAATAGTTTCTTTTCCTGGAGTGAAATTTTTGGCAGCCTTATTTAGGCAGTGAGAACTTTTTCTTTTCTTTTCTTTTTTACCTGAGATCTAGCCACAGGTCTGATCACCAATAAACATGAGGGACAACATAAATTAGATCAACCTCTTACTTAGGAAATCTCAAAAAAATTGTTGAAGGCATTGGAGAGCTGGTATGATAGTAAATAATTATAGGGCCAAAGTCCAACAGAAAAATGAAACTCAGAATGGTAATCTTGGTTTAGAGAGATTTTCTCCCTTGTGTTTCTAAATTTCTAGGTTCTGAAAGAGGGAACTAAAGACTGAGACACCAAGCAGAGATTTTAACAGATTTTACATGACTGGGGAGATAAAACTTCAAATTAGGACCTGCCAAGATTGGGGTATTGGTATCGGTTAGTCAGAGTAAACTTATAGTAGGAGTGAACTATTTCTTCTTGGGATAGGAGCCAGGCATTGAATAATCTCAATTCCTGCTTAGATCAGTATGATATGGGCTTCCTAATATTCTTGGCAAACTCCAAAAATCAAAAGTAAATATTTTCTGGGAAATAAAATATCATCAGAGACTTCAGATTATCTCTTTAATGTTCCATAGGCAACATTTGGCATGTAAACAAAAGGCAGACGATTTGAAAACATGATAGCTACTCCAAAAAGGGGCTCACAGAGGTTGCAGGAAATATCAGGCACCAACTTAAAAAAAAATACATGATATTTCTTTTTAGAAAAAGGAAATACAAGTTGAGATTTTTGACAACAGAAGTTTGATTAATATCAGGAATCATTTAATAATTTCCTATTTTGAGAGACCAAAGGGAGTGGGGAGCAGGAATTTTGGGATCATCTCAAATATAAGCACAAGCTCATTTGATAATATTTGAAATCTGTGATGGTAAAGACACTTGGCATTTACTACTGGTAAATGATTTGGTAAAAATAGCTAAAAGAGTGTCAGCAAACATTATATTTGAAAATCAAATGTTGACGACATTCTTAGATTGCAAAGGAGGCAGTGATGCTCACTCTCATCAGTGCTGTTCAGACATTGTCAGATGTGTTAGCACAATGAGGTGAGCAAAGGAAATAAAAGGTACATAGTTGGAAAGGAAGAAAACTTATTATTCACCAACAACATAATTTTATAAATTCCATAATAACAGACAAAACTGAGCTGTTAAAATCAGTAAGTGAACTTTGCTGAAGTTATAGATATAATAAGGTCAATGTTAAAACATCACTTCAATATATCAATAATAAAATAAAGCTTACCAACACTATAAGCTAAAAATGAAATATACCAATAATAAAATAAAATTCAAAAAATAGATGCCATTTATAAAAGCAAATACCTAGGATCAATAAGATTGCTGTGAAGGATAAGGGAAACTTTATTGAAAAAAAGCAGTTGTATATACTCAAAATGGTTTCAGGCAAAATTTGTGATATTGTTTTTTCTTTTTCTTTTTCTGTTTTGGTGGAAATTGAAATGGTGACTCTTTAATGTATATGTAAAATCAAAGAGACAAAAACATATAAGAAAGTTGTAAAACTCTTTAAGAAGGTAGGAGGACTTAACCTATGAGTATACAATGTTTATGTAAGCATGTTATACTTTAAAGAGTTAAAGAGAATTTATTGTGCATAATTTAAAATTGAATTCTATTAATTTTATATACTTTTTTCTGACATCATTTTTTCTTTTTACTATTATTTTAAGTCATATTAACATGAAAAAATGAAAATAAGATAAATTTTGAAAAAAGCAAACAAGAAACTATATTCTTTAAAAAATGAAAATCTCAATCATAATCCAAATTAACAGTAGATACTTCAGGTACTGTGGCAATTTAAAGCTCAATTATGATTATACCTTAAATATAATGGACAAATCTATTTGTTTGCATACAATAGAGCCCAGTTTTAGTTACATATAGGTAGTTAGGTAATTATTTATTTACTTAGGCATACGTTTAGGTAAATTTCTTAAATTCTGAATTTGCATAATATGATATTTGGAATTAAATTCCTGATTTCCAGGCATATGCTACTTGGCTGTGTGTGGGAATATCAATTGTCTCAAAGGGTATACTAGTCAAGGATGAAGTTCTAGAATCATCCTGCCTAATATGACTGTGTTATCTTGGGAGAGTTCTTTAATTTTGATTAGTATGGTTTTTTAAATAGAAATATTGTGTAGACACACAACCTTAATAAGGATAATAGAAATGAGTTTAAATATATATTTAAAATAAAAATTTCAAGTCTATATTTATGTATAAAGTAAGACACATTGGTATTGGTGGCCTGATATAAACAACTTAAGAAAATAAGCAAAATACGAAGTAGCTGGGATAAGAGATTGACTTTTGCATTTAACCTTCAGATTAACCTCCCTTGCTTCCTATTCTCTTTCTTTCTTTCTACATTTAGACAGTCATTCAGCAATATTTGGGAGGACCTTTTTCATCTTCTTTTATGAAACACTTTACAAACTTTTATTGTATATATCAACTTTTCTGATCTTATAATTGCATTTACTTTTTGAAATGTCATCATTTTATTATTTACTTTTTAGCTCTTTGACACATATTCTTCTTTTTTTTTCTCATGAGCTTATAAACTTCTGACAGTAGGAAATGCCTTTTCTTGTAACAAAGAACACAGAATGTACCCAAGACACCCTCATCAACTAGGGTTGTATAGTTAAAGGTTGAGGCTTGTATGTATGAAGTGCAATATTTGTGGGAGATCACTGTTTATAAAACTTCTCCTGCATTGTATATTATCCTTGCTCTGCTGCTATTAAAGTAATGAGATTTCTGGTTCAGTACTCATAATGTGGAACTTCACAGTAAGAAATGATAAAGAACAGCTTCATGTTAGCTTTAATATTGGTTTCACATATAAACCACTAGAGATCTTCCATGGTACCTTACACAGACTGAATGTATTTGAAAGGCCAATTGACCAGTGGAAATTAACAGCAGTGATGTGCTCTTCACTGGACTTGGAGAAGTATTGTTTCAACTATAGGTACTTTGCTTTGTTGGACTGGCTGATACTAATCATACATCAGTAATCTTTACATACCACTAGGAATAAATGTTCTTAAGTTTCAGACTTGCATGACTTTTATACTTCCAACCTTCTGGGCATGTGCTACATGACTACATGTAGATTCAGATTATCTAAAGTGAATTTTGCCATTTGAAATCATTAGAAACAAAAAATCTATAAATTTCTATACATTTTTGTCCCATGCTAGCCACCATATTCAGAGCACTGAAATAAAATTGTAACACATGTATCATTTTTATTTGCTTTTTTCACTTGTGTGACTAATTAGGAATCTGTTACATTGGGTGTTAGCATTTTCTTTTAGGAACCTCTTTCTACGTTGTTCTTCTTCACTGATCCTGTATGTAAGGTTTTGACATTTTTGTTGCAGTAATATTTTATAATATAATTCCATAGGAAGTAAAATTCTACCTCATGGTAGCCTACCTTTTTCTCTCAGGGTTTTTTTTTTTAATTCTCTTGTTTGCCTATACTTGGACGTTGGACTGGAAATACAATAGATTCCTTTGTCTGCTTGTTAAGATTTTAAAAAAATACTTTTAGTTGTAGCTGGCACAATACCTTTATTTATTTATTTATTTATTCATTCTTATGTGGTGCTGAGGATCGAACCCAGCTCCTCACACATGCTAGGCGAGCACTCTACTGCTTTGCCACAACTCCAGCCCTTCCCTGCTTGTTAAGATTTTTTGATCTTTGGTTTTGAATTTGAGTAATAGAAAATGGTGGGGAGAGAAAGGGACAAGATGCGAGCAATATTTGGATAAAATTTAATAACATGTTTTGGATTCCCATACATTCACCCACTTCTGCCTTTTGTAGGTGCTTCATTTCATATGCTGCTTCATTTTCTCCTCTTTAAAACATTCACTTCTTTTTCTTTTTATTCATTTTTCTTTTTTCAGTTTCCTATACTAATCACTGACATGAAATTCTTTATTGTGTTAAAATTATTTAAAAATATACCTTAAATAATTTCTATGATTTAACCTTCTCTATGAAAATCAATCATCTTGTAGTAAAAATCATATGTTCTGGAGTTTATCTCATAGGGTTGTTAAAAACATTATTGATGTTTGTGATATTCTGGGAAGAGTGCTGGGTACTTAATGACTACTTTAGAAGTGTTGGTTAAATACATATGTGTGTTCTTTCTGGTTAAATACATTGTGTGTTCTTCCATCACAACTAAATAGAAAAAAATGCCTTGTTGCTTCTCTGAGTCTAAATTTTCAAATCAAACATGGATTCTTAATGTCCCTCACTTCCTCACGGATCTTCCCCATTTCATAAATTACCTTTTAATATTCTCAAGCTGGGCTGAGCATCATACATCTGTGATAATGTTATATTTGCACAGTGAAAAATTTTTTTGTGGTAGGATGAGATATTTCTAATATGCTATCATCTTTGGGCCTTTATGTAGAACTTTTCCTTTGAATAGAATTCTTTTTTCCCCACCTTGTTTATCTGCCCTGAACATTGTTCTGATTTTTACATTTTTAACCTCCTCTGCTAGAGCATCAAGTGCATGCCTTCCTCATAACCTAGACCACACTGACTTGTAAATGTTGCTTTATTTGCCTGGGCCCAACAGAAATGAGTGTTCTTAGAAAGCATTGATGTATTCTTCTGTCTCATGTCCTCAAAAAAATCATTGGTCTCAGTTATATGTGTGTGTTTTGTTTTTTAATCAGCAAAATAAATGAGTGTTTGAATTTGATAAACCCCTTATTGTCCTGTTGTATGAATCTTTTTCTGTAAAGTAATGTATAACCTTCTAAGTAGCAAAGAGATTCTCTTTCTAGCCATGGTTAATAACAAATGTGCTCTCACCAAGAATTTAAAAAACATAAAACGATGCTACTTGATAGCCTAAATGACAAGAATAACTTTATTTTTTAACAAATTCTGACTTGGGAGAAAGTCTCATATATTATTTATTATAAAATTAACTATCCAGTGTTTCAAAATGATCAACAATTCAATACATTCCATGTTGCTATAATCTTTCTTTATAGCTTTTTACTAGGAATAAATTTTTCTTGAGGTTAATGCAGATTATATTTTTAATTTAAAGGGAAAAGATTAGAAAATAATGTTATATCATCTTATTATAGAAATAGAAACGAGTATGATTAGTTTCTGTGACTTCAGTGTCTGAACATATGTCAATAGCATATAGTCCCAAATAGAGGCCTTCAAAAATATTTAGTGGCTTATGTATGCATTTTTGAGATATTGAATGTATGGTTTAGTGATTTTTATACAAGAATTCATTGTTTCATTGATCTTATATATTTCTATTTGCCTTTGGTAGGAAATAGAAGTGACATATTTGTTCTATATATTTGTTCTAGTTTGTTTTGCAAATACAAATGGCAACATATTTCCAGCGTGTCTCTCTTAGTGCTTTGCAGGTTTGGCTTTTAAGCATTGATCTGCTATCTGGTTGATAAGATTGTCAAGAAAACTTTATGTCTTATGTTCTTAAATAGTCCAGATATAGTAATAAGCTTACAGAGCAGCTATCTTCCTTTCTATTTTTTTAAATTTCCAAGTAGATTTCTTCTTAATTAGTAGCTAGCCTTTAAAATTTTTAAATATGTAATTTAAGATTACAAATATCCTTTTGATACCATTTTGGCTCCCTTACCCAAATCTTTATCTCTAGTACCTCTAAGATTTTTGCTTAATTTAATGTTCTTTATAATTTTTATTATGATTTATTCTTTAGCTTATGAATTATTTAGACATGTGTATTTAAGTTTCAAATATGTGAGTTACATAATCCTCCTTTTACTGGCTTCTTTCCTCTTGTTCTTATAAAGTTGTCTCTTGTAATTTTCTTCTGTCTGGTACTTAAGTTTTTCCACTTGAACCTAAACTTCCCTTTACTTGTATATATTTGTTCTAGTTTGTTTTGTATCTCAAAAAAGCAAAGAAAGTTTTTGGCCTCACATTGACCTTTGTTCAACTAATTTCTTGGCTCCCCTGTATAGCATCTCTTTGTAACAGCCCTTCTAGATTCAGTGTTACCACGCGGTGACTTTCCATTATCTTCTCAAACAACTTTAGCTTGGTTGCTGTCTCTACCATTCTCCTTCAATTGCTTTAATGACCTTTATCTTACCAAATCCAGTGGTGATATTTTGGTCTGATTACCTGTCCATTCTTCTGTCAATTACTGAAAACAGAGTATTGAAATCTGATTTAAATTGTAGATTTTTCTTTTTTCTCTTTGCAATCTGTCATTTTTTTGTTTGCTTCAGGTATTTTGAATTGTTATTGAGTGCATAAACATTACTGACTTTGTATCATCCTGCTGAACTGACCCCTTTATCATTATGAAATTGTATTCTTTAAACTTGATAATAACCTTTATTCTGAAATACCTTTTTCTGACATTCGTATAGCCATTCAAGTTGAATTTGATTAGTAAAGGAACATATAATTCTGATATACTTTAGTATATTTCTTCTTTTAATTTATTGTTATCTTTAAAGTGTGTTTCTTTTAGGCAGTATGTAGTTGAGTCTTACGATTTTTTTTTATCTAATCTGTTAATCACTACCTTTAAATTAGTGTGTTTAGGTAATTTACATGTTATGTGATTAAATATATGGTTAGATTTAAACCTATGATCAGTTTTAATGTCTTTCTTGCTAATTACATGTTTTTCAGTTCTACATTTGTTTTGATTTATTGATCTTTCTTTTAAGTATGGGTTGTGGTTTCTTGTTTCTTTGCATGCCTGGTAATTTTTTAAATTAAATATAAGACATTGTAAACTTTACCTTCTTGAGTGTTGCATATTTTTACATTCCTATATAAATATTCTTGAGATTTGTTATTAGATACAGTTAAGTTTGGTATTTTGGGGGCTTTCCCTTATAAGGGAAATAAGAGACTTGTTTTTACTGGAGTTAATTATTCTCTACATGAAACAAGACCCTTTGTGTACTCTACCCAGTATTCCGTGAATTATGATATTTCCAAGTGTTGCTGGTAGGAACAGATACTGTCTCTTCTGTGAGTCCCTAATATTCCCTCTAATTCTTGGGTAACTCTTTCTCCTTTTCTTGGTATTAACCATATATACATGGTCTGATTAATATTCCGATGAATAGTTCAGGGAGACTTAAAGTCTGGAATGCGGTACCCCAACCCAAGTTCCTGCATTAATGTAGGAATATTCAGAGGTAAAACAATTAGGTTGTAAGAACAGCAACTGCTGTTCATTCTAGTTTGAATGGACTATTGTGGTAGTAATTGTAGGCAGGTGGGGAGTAAGTAGAGGAAGTGTGTCACTGGTAGTGTACCTTTGGGATTCTTTATCTTGGACCTCTGGCTTCTCCATCTGTCTGCTTCTTGATGGCCATGACCTGTGTAACTTTCCTTTACCATACCCCTCTTACATGTTATTCAGCCTCACCTCAGACCCAGAAAAATGGAATCTGCCCACCATGGACTGAATCTCTGAAACCATGAGGCAAAATAAACTTTTATTTCTCTAAGTTCTTTTCAGGTATTTTGGCCATAGCAATGAAAAGCTAGCTAACTATGAGGCCTAACAAAATTCTAGAGTTCTCCTCTAACTGTGCATCTCCCTCCTTTTTGGTTCTCCATCTTGTAAACTCTAGCTATTTTGACTTCTGCAGACTCTCAGCAGTATCCCCTAATTAAGCAAATCTTTCTGAGTCTGCATGAGTTTCCCTTCATAATGAAAGCCCTGGCAAAATAAAACTTTTGCAGGACTCACCTTATTTTTTTCTACATCTCAAGAATTACTGTCTTTTATTGAAAATATCCAGGATCTTGAAAATCATTGATTCACATATTTTTAATGATTGTTTACTTCTGGCATAATGCTAAATTTAGTGCCTGTTATTTAATTTTGGCCAGAAGCAGAAGTCAAAATTCTTTTTAAATTATTCTTTAGTATAACTAACATAACAAAATTAATTCTTATTTATGCACTTATTAACACTATCTTCTCAGCATCAAACTGGCTCATAATTTGCAAATCTTCTCCCAGGATTATCTTCTGAGAAAGATTTTCTTTTATGTACTGTGTTAGTTTTCACCACTGTTACTTGAGATAATCAGCTTTAAAGAGAAAAGGTTTATTCTGGTTTATAGTTCAAGAAGTTTTAGTCCATGATCAGTGGCCCCATTGTTTTGGGTAAATGGTGCGAGTGCAGGGTGAGATCATGTGGTGTAGCAAAATCACATACTTCATGGTCAGGAACTGAAAGAAAAATAATTCAGGGTAGGGTCTCACAATTCTCTTCAAGGGGATGCCCCAGTGATCAAAGGCTAACCATTAGGCCCCATCTCCTAAAAAATTTCACAACCTTCCAATAGCACTATGCTGATGATCTGGGCTTTACACATAAACCTTTAGGAGACATATATCCAAACCATAGCATATAACCTCCCAGTGAGCTAATTTGAGTCTGCCAATTCATTTGCATCATTGGGTGTGCAACCTCAGTTTATGTCAAGGCCTCAACTCATGAATTTTGCTCATTGTATAGTTATGAGATCTTGTCCTTTCCGCCATACTCCATGAAATATAAGCGTATTTCAAACCAGATTCACTAAGTAAATCTGTACCTGCATCCTCGCCACAGGGAACCACTTATTTTTGTTAGGTAGATGAGTAGAGACACTATTCCTATCCTTATTCATGATAGAAACTATATTTAACTCCTGGTTTCATATGGGATACTTGTTTCTGCCCTGAGGTCCAAAATGGGACATATTTGTGACAACCTTATTCTTGATACCTACAGTCCCTTGTCTGTGGGTTATGGATTTTAGTTCCTGTTTTCTCCTCTGGATTCCCTATTTCTTTCTCATTCATAGAAATTTGCTTACTTGGATTTTTTTTTTTCAAACATGGAATGTTTTCTATTAATTTTATACTTTTGGAAGAGAAAAGGGAAATGTTCAATTTGTGTTTAATCTGATATTTAACCCAGAATAGGTTTTAAAAGATGATGGAAAGTGAAGACCAGGGGGAATGTAACGAGTTATTTTAGTAACCTATGATTCTGTATTATTTGAAATTCTATGATTTTACATTTTTAATTATTTTGTATAGACTTTGTGCTTATCTTGGCAGACATTTTGTTAAAAGACTAAAAAATTAAGAGCCTGATTTAAGAAGGATGATAACAGTCTTTGATGAGGCTGTTGCTATACTAGTGTTTTCCACAATTTTGATAACAATTGGAAGAAGGTAAGACTAACTTGTGAAGTATTAGTGACAGTGCAATTTTATATTGTATGAAAAGAGACATCCTGTAAAACTAAAAAAAAAAAAAACTTAAATGATATAGATTCTTAAAAATATGTTTCAGATAGAGCTATTTTATCAAGACCTTTCAAATGGAATACAAAGAATGAAAATCTGATTAGAATATTTAAAAGTGAAAAAAAAAAAGATTCTGGTTATGGTCACTCTATGACTGACTTTATGTTTCAAGTCTTTGCTGAGATGTGCACTCCAGAATTTCCAAAAGCCTTGTATACCTTGGTCCATTTTTACCTTGATTTTCTTTGTAGTTCATTGTTTTAAGACAAGGCAATAATTTCACATTACACGTATTTTCACAAATATAATGTAATAGTTGAAGTTTTCCAATTGTGTTAAAAAAATAAGTGCTAAGAGTCACTCTTATTATCATATTTTACTCATCTTTTTAAAATGCCTAGCAATTTAAAATTCTCCTAGGAAATATTGGTCCATATTCTTATAATTCTTATTCTTATAATTCTCCTTGCAGAAATGGTATTATATAATTTTACTTGTTTTTCTCATTCTGCTATCAGTTTTCTCTTTATAGTTCTAAAAATCTAAATACTCTTAACATTTGCATGTTCAGGATACTTGAGTCTCTTCCTAACTTTATAAAGTTTCTGTTCATTTTCCTCTTATTATATACCAGACTTAGTAATTGATTATCATAATTGTTATCTTTGAGCATTTGGACACAGAGCAGCCTTAAGCAAACATCATCATGAATTGAATCATAATTCATTCACATTGAGTCTGGTTTTTCATTGAAATTGTTAAACAAAAACAATGTGTACTTTAAAAATTCAATAGTATAATTAAGTGGAAATAAAAATAAATAAAAATATTGAATGCAGTTATTATAGGAACAATTCACTTTTATAAAGTAGTAAAATTAATATACAGAAAGAACAAAAGAAAATTCACTTCATTAATTTTTAATTACATAACCCTCTATTTTAGGGTAGAATATAGAGCAATGATAAGTATGTGTTTATTCATGAAAACATTTTATAAACTGAACAAGCTATTTAAATATATTAAGATTCTCATGCATTTAAAGTCTATTGATGTGATTTGTTGAAACCAAAAATGTCTTGGGGAGCTGTGTTTGTGGCTCTGTGATAGAGCGTTTGCCTAGCATATGTGAGGCACTGGGTTTGATTCTCAGCACTGCATATAAATAAATGAACAAAATAAAGTCCCATTAATTTCTAAAAAAAAAATTTTAAAAAGTCTTGGGAGTTTTCTAATTAGTGGAAATGTGGCAAAAATTTACATGGAAAAATAAGCATACTCAGTATACATAGTAAGACCTCAGTGAATGTGTTTTCCTTTTAAAATTTTCTTTTCTATTATAAAATGTAACTACTTGATCTAGCTAAATATATGAAAATGTTAATTAGCTTGATTGTAACAATCATTTCACAATGTGTATCAAAATATCCTATGCATTATAAATATGTACAATTTTTGTAAATTATACTTCAATAAAACTGAGAATAAACATTATAATAATATTAACAAACAAGAACCACAATTATTGCCAAGCATGGTGGCACTCACTTGTAATCCCAGTGGTTTATGAGGCTGAAGCAGGAGGATCTCAAGTTTAAGGTAGCCTCAGCAAGCAACTTAGTGAGGCCCTAAGCAACTTATCAGGGCCCTGTGTCAAAATAAAAAATAAAAAGTGTTGGGGATGTTGCTCAGTGGTTAACCACTCCTGGATTCAATTCCTGGTACCAAAAAAAAAAAAAAAAAAAGAAGAAGAAGAACCCAATTATTTATAAATAATGAATAATTATTCTCTTGATGCTGTTACACTGGGGCATAACTACAGACTTTCACATTTTTGCATCCATTATCTATTTCAGTGTTATGGCATTGATTTAATGTCTGATTTTAATCTCATAGGAAGATGTACATTCCTTTGTCTTTTCTTTTTAAATTATTTTCAGGGAACTCATTAGAAAATACATAGTCAATACATAAAAGAAATTGGTGTATTTGTCTTCATCTTAACCTATAATAATTAAGGTATACATTTGTTAATACATGTTGAGTTAAGCTTGCCTAGAATAATTTCTTATCTCTAGAATATGTTCAAGACACTGGGTTAGGTCATGTATACATGTAAATGAACATGATCATGAAGCCTCTATTCTTTTTTTATTTTTTATTTTTAGTTGTAGATTGACACAATACCTTTATTTTATTTATTTATGTGGTGCTAAGGATTGAAACCAGTGCTCCACACGTGTAAGGCAAGTGCTCTACCACTAAGCCACAACCCCAGCCGTAAGCCTCTATTCTTTTTTTTAAATTTATTTTTTATTTATATATGACAGTGGAATGCATTACAATTCTTATTACACATATAAAGCACAATTTTTCTTATATCTGGTTGTATACACAGTATATTCACACCAATTTGTGTCTTCATACCTGTACTTTGGATAATAATGATCATCACATTCCACCGTCATTAATAACCCTATGTCCCCTCCCTTCCCTTCCAACTCCTCTGCCCTGTCTAGAATTCGTCTATTCCTCCCATGCTCCTGCTCCCTATCCCACTATGAATCAGCCTCCTTATATTAAAGAAAATATTTGGCATTTGGTTTTTTTAGGTTGCCTAAGCCTCTATTCTTAATGTTTTTTTTTTGTTGTTGTTGTTAGGACTATCTTCCAGATTTATTTTTTAAATTCTTTGAGAACAAATGAGTATTTAGTGGATGACTTGAAAGATTATTTTTAAAGTAAACAATCATACAACAATTTTCTTAGAAATATTGAGTTAACAATATTTGGTACAATTGGGTACCAAAAATATATGACTCTTTGATTTACTGATTGTATGAAGAAAATATTACTAATGACATACTTGCCCAATCTTGGCCTGTATTTTTGCAAGTGGATGTTTAAAATATCTTATATTACTAGACATAAATTTGCAGATTAACTAATGGAGAGGAATGGAAGGTAAAGGTCATTAATGAGGTAGGTGAACAGGAAATACATTGTCTTCACTGTCCACGTACAATAATGTGATGGAATGTTGCCTCTAGTGCCTCCTTTACCTTTTCCTTCAAGGTTTATCTGTAGGAGAATGACACATATGTAATCACAATAATTCTGCATAATGCGGTATTTTCTATATTCGTTCTGGAAATATTTATACATCCAAATTCTTCTAGCTTCTGTAAGCACTTATTTCAGATAAATTGGAGTCCATTTGTATGAATGTGGTGTACAACTTAAGCAGTTGTTTAAGATAAAAGTAAATCATTACCCTTATTGAAATCAAAAGTAGCAATCTTTAGAGTGTCTTGACTTGCATTTTTCCATCTTGGCAAGATAATAAACAATTAACCCAGTGATTAGAGTGCAGGAGATAATTTGTAATGATGGATGTAATAATGGAATTTAATTAACTTCAAATAAATATTTTAGTGAGAATTCATTTGCACATCAAGATATTTATTTATATTATAATAGCTTCTTTGTTTGTCTTTAACCACTGCACAAAAATCATGCAGCAAAGATATTATCAATTTAAAAGGCCATGATCCAAAAAGTCATAGCTTTTTAGTGTTTGTAGCATTTCTATCATGATCAGTATTCACACCACAAAAAGACTGTCAGTCTGATGTGATTCATGATATTGTTTTCTAGTTCTTAAACACATTGCTTAGATTCTTTCGATAGGGTTGTGTGTAATGGATGATTTTGTATGAGATTGGGTATTTCTTGATTGATCTAAGGTCATCATTTATAAAGCATACTTTAAGAAACCCCCTTTTATAATTATTAAAAGAAATAATCTTTTTCTTCCTCTATTATTTGAATTAAAATAGTCAAAAGGATATTAACATATAGTATTAGAATGTGAATCATAGGGGCATCCTTCAACTCACATTTGTTTGACTCCACCAAGTTACAAGGGGGTAAGGATTCTCTCTTTGAAAAGTAACCACTATGATACAAATTTAGAAACACTTGGGCATGACTGCAGTAGTGGGCTGGTAATGAAAAAGAGGGTTTCTGAGAATTTATTACAAGGGTAATAATAACATGAAGCAGAAGAGCTTGACTTGGCTGTCTATTTTGGTTTCTAGAGGGCCATATTAGTTCAGGACAGAGTTAGATCATTGTTGTTTGAACCCAGCTCTCATCCAGACCACCTGGCAGGGAAGATAGGCTACATGTGAAATTCTCAAGACTTCTCTCCATAAATGTAATGTCCTGATTCAAGCAGTTTGCAGCAGGGCTTCTGTAAGATCAATGAGTTGCTTCAGTCATAAACAGTGTCAGCCTGGCCAGCTCTCTTAGTAAGGGTAGGGCATTGGCTAGTGGTTCTTAAGTGCCCATTGTTGTTTCACAGTTATTAATACTCATGGAACATCAAAATGCAATTCAGAAGTGGTGGCAAAAGTGGTCCTTGTCCCATTCCAAATAGTATGAAATTCCCACTGGGATATGCAGTGATAATGGCTGAAGACACACTTTTTTTTTAAAGGTTAATGTACTTTTTATACCTTTAGTTGAAGGATTTATTTATTTTTATGCAATGCTAAGCATTGAACCCAGTGCCTCACACATGCTAGGCAGACATTCTACCACTGAGCTACAACCACAGCCCTTGAAGGGATATCTTTGAATGTCACTACAACCAGAATGATGCAGGTACTATTTATTTCTAAGTTTACTGAAATTTGTACATAAAAGTTAATATGATCTAATTCACAAACATGGGATAGCTACATGTGTGTTTTTGCTTTTAATGTGAAAATCTGAAACTATTTTTACAGTGAAATTTGAGATCAGCTAAAAGATTGTTCTATTTTATGTGCTTCTTCTTAAGGAAGCAAAGCAACCATCTAGCTATTATGGAAGATGGATTAATGTTGATACATTTATAAAGCTTTCTTTTGTATTTATATATTAACACTGAATGTTGCCCCAACAATGGACACTTTAATATTTATGTATTATTGGATATTTCTGCATAAGAAATCACCACAAAATTAACAGTTGAAATTAACACTTTTGTCATTTCAAGAATTTGTATGTCAGAAGTCCAGGCATGGCCTGGATGGGTCTCTTGTCCAGGGTTTCTCAAAGCTGCAATCTAGGTGTTGGCTGGAGACTGAGAGAGGGGAGAAGCCATTTTCAACCTCACTCAGGTTGTTGACAATATGTAGTTTCTGTGATTATAGGACAAAGGTCCCAAACTTCTTATTGCTGTTAGTGGAGATTACCTTCAGATCCTGCTGTTCTTGCAGGTTGTCCATCCTTCCTTGCCACCTGTGCTTTCTCAGCGTGGCCACAAACATCTGAGGCCTGCTGAGTCTTTAGAATGAATATCCTAGTAAGAGCCTTTAGAGTGATTCTTTACTTTTGCCATATCTTTATTAGAAGCAAGTTAGAGATTCTGTGTACACTCTAGGAAAGGGGATTATATGAGCGTGTGGCTACTAGGAAGCACGATTCATGGGGGCCACCCTCAAATCTGGTTACCATAATTGTTTTATGGTTTATATAGCACATATTTATTTTAACAAACTCAATATTTTCCTGAACATGTATTATGCTAAATATGGGTTGAAATAATGATCTGAAGTTTAGGAAAGTTCTTTATAACACTTCCATTTAGAAGTATTATTATAATTATTTTTTATTTTTCTCTGTTCTGACCATCTAAAATCTCTTCCTAGGCCCCCCTGATTGTGCTATGTTTAGTTATAAACATGTATCATGTAATGTTAACTACTAAACTTTCTGGGCTTTGTTAATATATTCTTTAATTATATCTGGGTTAAATGTCTTGACTGTATGTTACAAATTCCTTCAAACTCCCTTATTTTTATCGAGTTAAACCTTTGAAGAAAATACTTGAAATAACAAGCAAGCAGTAAATAAAGGGTTCTAGGCGACCATGTCAGTAATAATGTATACAGTCCTGAAAATCACAGGATCTCCTCAAGATCTGGGCACATTTTGGCTCTGAGAGTCATATCCTTCTGTGTCTGGGTGGGATGCTGGCTGAAACCATAGTTCATAAATCCTAAAGTACTTATCAGATTTTGGAATTTGAAGGAATTATTTTTTCCTCAAATAAGTTGGGTGATTTACCCTTGCCACATACAATTTTCACAGGCTGGGGTAAGAGCTCCCACTTGTCTTATGTGCTTTACCTGCCAGAGGGGAAAATGGATGGCAAAATAAAAGAGAACTGCTCCCCCGTCCCCTGCAGCCAGCAAAACTCATTCAGAGGGTTCAGATTATAATACCAGGTCATAGAACAATCCTTTGGATTGACGAATATATGAAATAATAAACACTTTTTTTTGGTTCTGTATATGAATCTAAGCAAAGGGTTTTAGAAGAAGGAAGCCTAAGCACATAAACAAGGGTTCCATTTCCTGGCTTACTACAAGATGTAATCCTTACCTAATCCAAGTGTTGTTTAGTATTCATGACCACATTTTTAGAAAGTTTTTCCCCAAAGAAAAGCACATGGAGAAAATCTGCAGTTCACATTTCCTAATATCTGTATCATAAACATGAAAAGGAATGGGCCTTTTATTCATTTTCAGATAGAGGAAATAGGGAAAAGAGAGTAGAGATGGAAATAATATTTAATATTGCTTTAGAATTTTTTTTCTGAGTTTCTCAGTAATGACAATTTTGAGATTCTTCTGAAGAATATTTTTTAGTTCCACAATTGTTATTCTCAAATAATATATTTATTTTAATGATTTTCCTATGAGAAATTTTCATATTTTAATATTATTAAGCAAATTTACTTTATATGACCGCTTAAATGATTTTTCTCCTAAGGAAGTGATAAGTTCAAACACTGTTCTCAAGTGACATGTTTGAGGTACATGGGAATAAGGTGGTTAGGTGTAATAACTTCAGGGAGTTCATTGATTATTCAGTAATCGTTTGTGTAACATCCATTATGTTCTACAAGTGCTAGGGCTGAAATACAATAGTGAGCTGGTTCCTGCCAGCAGAGAACAGGAAAGAAGAGAATTTGTCCTCATTTTCCTAGGGGAAAAATGCTTGTATGGTATTTTTAATCTTTACAAAATTTGATTTGATTTTAGGTTATACTGCAATGCTTAGTTGCTTACATGTACAAGTTGTGGCAGAACCACACACTTACTTTTTCCTGAGAGTGCCTTGTGACTGCAGGTGCATCAGTGAGATATGTTATAGAGAGACTAGTCCTGATTTCAAAAAGAGTACAAATATGTACAAAGCAGCTTGTACAATCTTAAATGCCTGCAGTTATCTAGGGCTGCTCAAGGGGCTTAGAGTGCTAAACCAAGAAAAAAGGTTATAATAGAACAGATAAGAAATGAAAGAAAACAAGTATTTGCTAATTTGAATCATATTTAGTTTTGCTCAGTAAGATTTAGAAAGCTCCAAATTGAGATGGTCTGAGCTGGTTTCAGTGGCATGTGGTGTTAATGATTGAGCATCAATCTTGTGTTTGCTTTCCTCTTTGAGCATAGATGTGGAAGCTGGCAGTTAAATTTAAATTTGTTTATTTAGGATTTGTGTCCAAGAAAAGATTTTATCTGGGGTGATTTAATCAGACTATTAATAAAAAGTCAAATTCAATGTGACAACTTTGCAGGTGTGTGTCATCCAGGTATAAAATTTAGATGTGACCAGCAAATCAAGAGGGAGCTGGTGATAGTGTCCTTGTCAAGGAAGGAAGATCAGTCTTTCAGGCATATTAAATGAGGTAAATATTTTGTTAGAATATCTTTCTACCACTAAGATGCCAGTTCACAGAGCCAGGTCTCTGAAATTAACAGGCCATGTAATTCTGTATCTGACGAGATCCAAATGTTGTATTAGGTTCCAGTGGCTAAAGCTTCAGAGCCAGGATTGGCAGGAGAATTTTAACAGGAACAATTAGCTTCTTTGTATAGTACCTTGGAGTAAATGGATACAAAGAACAAACAGGAGAGAACTATAAAATATGCAGGGATAATATGAGAGGCAGAAATCAAAAACTTCATTTGGCAACAAACTTGGTTTATCCCAAGGATTTTTGTTTTTATGTTCTATGTTATTATATTTATCATATTATAAAATTTATTAAATTATAAACTAAAGCATACTAGATATATATGTGTTACATCTATATATTTTATGCGTAATATATAGAGAAAGCATTGTATTAGATTAGTCTATTGCTAGTCTTTTCATGTTTTTAATATCATTGATAATAGTCATAGCTGCTTTGTAGTGATCATTATTATGAGGTTGACTCTTTTCATAATCATGTCACCTGCATTATGTCAAAACAGCTTATGAAAGTATTCTTATAACTTTTTGCAGATAAACAGTAAGGCTCAAGGAGATATAGTAGGTGGCATGAGGTCATCATTGTAACCAGATAAAAGAACTCAGTCTCAGTCTTACTAAGTCCTAGTGCTTTCTTCTTTAATGGACAATGCCACTTTCAGATAATGATTTCTGACTAAGTTCATTAGATTTATTTTTTTATCAAATATTTTTACCTACTCTGTGGGATATATTTTAGACAAAGTTAACTTATATTCAAGATTAAAGTAAATCTGCACTCCATAAACCAGATCACCTTAGTTTGGCATATTTCCTTCTGAACCTTATCTTCCATGAAGTTCACCCATCTTATAGTTTCATTTACCATCTATATGATGAGTCTAATATATATGTCTTCAAGACTTATTTCCAAAACCCCAGGCAGATATTATATCATTTGGAATCCAGAAAGGTAAACAGAAACTATACTAAATATTTTAAAAGAGGACATTTATGTAGAAAATCTACAAGTTTGGAAGTCTGGAAGAGCAAAAAATGAGAAGATGGTTACCCCAGAGATGAATAAATTTACCCAGTAGCTGCACTTGTTGTTTTCTTTCAGTTGCAAATGAAATAAACTCAGCCTAAATTCCCTTAAGCATAAAGGGACCATACTGGGTCATAGAGCTGAGAAGCAATCAATTTGGTTTTGCTCATTGGAATCAAGGGCCAAGGAAAAGAGTTGAAACGTAGGCAGTACAGCAAGATATATCTCCCTTTCTGTCTTCTTCCACTATTTTCTTCTTCCTCCTTTCTTTCTTCCTCTCCTTTCCTCCCCCTTTTCTCCCCAACAATTAAATGTCTTTCCAAATGTCAGAGAGGATAAAGCCAAATTCTCATATTCTTGAAGCTAAACCACTTGGTAGAAAAACAAATATTATATTTAATTGCTGCTTTATTAAGATATATGCATATCTTAATCCACTGTGAAGATTTTGTTCACAGGTGGAACAATTTATGTTGTTAAAGGAATGGTCTTCCATAGATTGGTTGGGCATGGGTCAAATACCAATTCTTGAGGTATGGAGGTAGAATTGTGGAAATGGAATTTCCTAACTGAAGGGATGTTTATTGTGGGAAGCCATCCTGACACGTGACTGGGCGGCTCCCATTAAGGGTCTGAGGCGTTCTGGCTGTGTCGGAACTTTCCCGGCCCTTTCCTGATGAGAGAACCCATCCGTGTGGGGGTGACTGACCACTGACCCTGGGGGCCCAATCACTGACCCTGACCTTGGAGTGCAGTCCCCCCTCAACCTTCATTGGATGGAATTATCCCCTGAATTTCTTGTTCCCCAATAAAAGGCTACTCCCTGGCGTGTTCACTCTCTCTCTCTCCTGCTAGCCCTGAGTAATCCTTGCTGCCCTGCTGGGCGGTTAGAGGTTGGAGCCAGAGAGGGGAGCCGTCTAGGACCTGGCAATAGAAATAAGGTAACTGAGTCTGTGTGTTTTATTTCGATCTCTTCTAGCTAACTTTATGCCAAGAACCTCATTAATGAAACCATTGCGCAGGCCGCATGGTGGAGTTTATCAGGCAAAATCATCATATAATCATATGCCCCCACAATATTATTGTTGTTGTTGGTTTTATTTATGGAAAAGATAAGGATTTTTTTGGAATACTATAAATAAATAAATAGATAAAATATCTCAATCCTGGTTTGATATTATACTGACAATTGAGCTAAAATAAATATGCCTATATTCTTCCATGTCTTCTGTGCTCACCTGTTTCTTTTTTATTTTTCACATTAAATTCTAGAGTTCCACATATTCTTCAAGAATAATTTGTATTTTTTAAGGCCTTTGTCTAAGGGAAACTGATATGTTACCCAGACTTTCTAGCTTTGCATTTTCATATAAAACAATCTTCCTTCTTCAAAATAATGCATCTGTAAAAATAATTTATTGGATAGAAGCTATATCTTATTTGTATTTCAGCATGTAGAATCTTTTTATAATATTATGGGAAGAGGTTTGTTTTAAAAATTTCTTCAGAGCCACCTTGTTCAGCAGAATACCATGCAATGAATCAATCCTGTAGATGACTCCAAACACCCTACCAGTTTCTGTTAAGACTTTTAGAACGTTTAGAAGATTTTGCACAAACCTCACTACGGAATTTGAGTCAAATTAGGTATCATTTGCATAAGACATCAGACACAGCAAATTCATTACTCACTGATAGACAGTTAGAATAAACAGAAACAGAAGCCTAAGGATACATGGAGAGCCTGCCCTTCAAATACTGGAAAGCTGTGCATGATGGATGAAGTCTTGTCTTCTTTGCACCATAGTTGAGGGACCCCCAAAAGCATTCCACTCTGGGTATGACATCCCAGGGCAACCATTACCTCATGCTGAAGCATTGTAGGGCATCCTGTTCTGGGAGGGATGTGAGTGAAACCCAGACTGTTCCACACTGTTCCTTTTGTCCTAGGATGTTGTATTCTCAGTATATCCTTACTGAGAAGAGAAGAGATGGAGTGCTGAAGGCCATTCAAAGACCTATCCCTTTGTACCCCTTTTTGTGTACATTCATTTATCCACTCAGTTACTCAGCAACTATTTGTTGATTACTCTCAATGTACCATGGGTGGTGTCAGCTGAGTCTTTACTATCAACTATACAATTATTACTACAAGGGCACTAGTTAGCATAAACATCACAGATTTTTATTTTTTGCTCAGCACTTAATGACCATGGATACTTCTTAATTGTGTCAGATCAGTAGGAAGATAGATTATAATGTGATTATAAAATGTTTAGACATCTCTGAGTCCAATTGTTTTCGAGGGGGATGTATTGGTGATTGGACCAAGAAGTGCTTTACCACTGAGCTACATACCCAATCCCTTTTATTTATTTGCTTTTAAAGCCCAGTCTTACTAAGTTGCAGAGATTCTTGCTAAATTTTTAAGGCTGACCTCAAACTTGTGATCCTCATGCCTCACCTCACAGCAGGCATGTACCACCATGGCTGGCCTGAGTTCAAATTTTATTTTTATATACCACAAATATAAATGTCAGCAAATGTCTTTGATTCTGGAAAAGAGTAAGAAAAAAGATTTGCTCCTGTTTAGTTATTTATTTGACTTTTTTTTTTTGGTACCAGGGATTGAACCCATGGGTGCTTAATCATTGAGCAATATCCCCAGCCCATTTTTTATCTTTTATTTTGAGACAGGGTCTCACTAAGTTGTGGTGGCTGGCTTTGCACTTGTGATCCTCCTGCCTCAGCCTCCTGAGCTGCTAGAATTACAGGCATGAGCCACTGTGCCACACAGTTCATTTGACACTTAACATAACATGCTTTATTACTATATATTTTTCTTCCAGACGTCACAAACTTTAGCCATATTCCTTAAATGTCAGGTTAATTTTATCCTTATAACTCATTTTGAGCCAAGTGGTGAACACAAATGTAAGCCATCAAGAAGAAGACATCATCTTCTTTAAATGAGACAGGGCTATTATGGCCATGTCACCACCCCATCAGGAGCTCATCAGTGAGTATGGCTCTGAGTCATAAATTACCATCTCCTGGTGGCTTTCATCTTTTAAATCACCTTGCTGTAAGTTTAGCTTTACTCTTTTGTTGACTTCATTTAATTTTTCAGGGAATGTATTAATTTATGTGAATGAAAAACAAAACCTGCTATTATTAAGTAGCGTTTTAATGTGGGGATAAGTACAAATAATGCTAAATTTCCAAATTAAAATAATAATGACACTTTAATTCTTTCTATTTCTGTCCTTTAGTCCAAAAAGTGGAGAGGGTTTGTTAGGTTACATGTAGTCTTCTAGTGGAGAGTTTTACATTTGGAACTATAAAGATTTGCTTAAATGTTGAGTAATCTAAGATTTTGCCTCAAGTTGAAGGGTAGATTTTATAAACAGAATGGGGTCTTAATTCTATCCTAGAGCAAATGAGGTTTTAAAACTGACAATGATGATAAGGTTTCTTTCTTTCTTTTTTATCAGCTTGTCTGATAGAAATTACAAGGGAGTCTGGATCTCACTGGGTGGTTATGAAAAATTTGTCAGATTAGTTAGAATGTTCAGTAATATAATGACATTAGTTAACTAAATTGCTTCCTTAATGAGGGCATATGACATTGGGTTTTTAAATAATAGCCTAAAGATTTTAGAGATATGTAGATTAGGAGATTCAACAAATGCAAACCAGTAAAAGAATATAAAACTTCTTTGCTAAGGAATTATGAAACATCTTTGTTGTATGAATTTCTTATAATGATTTTCTGAGCAGTCAAGGCTATTAGGCATAAATGACAACAGTGTTCTTTGTCCAAGGTCATGATTTTAAAATGATAAATATAGAATTGTGAACCCTGCTTTTCTCTCAGACTTTAAGTCCCTACATTGGATTTACTTCTTTCCCATCAAACCCAGACTGACTTCATATTATGGATCTAGTTTTGTCCCCAGTTGGAACAATTTTAAGAACCTTCAGCCATTATGTTCAGCATAAACTCAGTCTACTACTGGCTGTCTTTGGTCTTGAAATCTAATCAAGATTTGTCATCATTTTCTAGGACTCAGCTCCTAGTTAATGTTCCAGTTTCAGTTCTCAGGTATCTGTATAATTGCAATATGCCTAAATCCAGATTTTGGTTCCTTACCAGTTCTCCTAATTCCTCAAGAACTGTGATCCTGTCACAAGAATCTCTGAAGTTCATCTGACTTCGATCCTTATTTGTATTCCCTGACAATCCTGACACTCTGGCCAGGTCATCTGCTTACTGTTTTCTGCCGGCTCCTCTGATGCACCTTTTTCCTGCCTGATGAGATACACACCTGCACACTGATGGGCCTTTGTGCTGCTGACTCCCTGACTCACTACCTGTCAGGACTTCTTTGCATGGTCTGCAACTGCATCCACTCTGATCACTTCTTCCATGTCAGTGGTCTCTGTGTTCTTACCTATATCTAGAGAGGCATGTTCAAATCATCTGAGCTTTCGTAGAGACAACAGTAGCCTACTAATGTTATTTAGTCATTTACTTGTATTTATTTCCAACTTGGGAAACACTATTTAATAAAATGTTGGGAAATAGTAAATGAGACTAAACGGCAGGGACATCTCATTTCCTAAGTGGTTAAAAACTTCCCCAGATAACCGTGATAATATGAATAGTACTTTTATATGGTCCTTGTATGTTTTCACTTCATTGTCCCTTTATTCACATCCATCCTTCCATCCTTTCTTGTGCTCACTGATCCATCCATCTGTTCACATATCCCTCCATATCTACAACTTAAATTTTTTCTTTCATTAACCACATATTTATTGATTGATCCACCATGATTCATAATGAGGCATTGGGAATATACAAAACAGTATGAATGATGCTTTTGGTTTTCATGGGATATTTTATTTTACTTAATTTTTGTTATAGGGATTGAACCCAAGGTTATATTCCCAGCCCTTTTGGTTTTTTGATACAGGGTCTTGCTAAGTTTTTTAGGGTTTACAAAGTTGATGAGGCTTTGCTTCAGCTTCCTGAGTCACTGGGATTATAGGCATGTGCTACTAGCTCTCACAGGGTATTTTAATTAAGATAAAGGTTCAGCTTAACCAAGATAGATACATACTTCTCTATTTAAGTCGTTCCAGAAATTCAGGTTCTTTCCCTCTTTTTACCATCTCATATATTTATTCATGTAACAGGAAATAGTCCATATATCCACATACTAACCAGGGGAAGGAGGAAAGTGTATGCTTTCACTCTTTAGTCCAAAATTTGAATTGATAATTGCACAATTTTTTTCTTTTCTTTTTTTGTTATTGGGGATTGAACTCAGGGGCACTTGATGACTGAGCCACATCGCCAGCCCTATTTTGTATTTTTATTTAGAGGCAGGGTCTCACCAAATTGCTTAGCACTTTGCTTTTGCTGAGGCTACCTTTGAATTTGTAATCCTCCTGCCCTAGCATCCCAAACTGCTGGGATTATATGTGTGTGCCACCACACCCGGCAATAGTTGCACAAATTTCTTTAGTTCTTATTTTTTTGGCCAGAAAAAAAAAATCACATCTTGCCTAGTTTCAGAAAAGACTCAAAATAAAGTCTTTACTTTTTATGACCCTATGACTAGCTAAGAAATCTAGGGGGGAAAAAGGAGAAGCAGATACTGAAAAACGAACAGAAATTTCTCACACACAGAGCCAGTGTTCTTGGAGTTATAGGCAGGTGAAGTCACAATTTCCATAAATTTCAGAGAGGTCACAGTGGTAGAGTGTCATGGGAGTTCATAGGACTGTCTCATGGCCAGGATTTCTACTGCAAAGTCCTTTCTGAAGGTCTTTTTTATTACCAGAATTAGCACTCAGCATTCCCCATGTCAAATACTCTTTTTGTTTTACTTAATATATTTATTTCCCCAGAGTAACTCACAAAATTTTGAGAAAAAGATAGATAATTAATTCATCCTAACATTTCCATTGCTAGTCACTTTTTAACACCTTCGTCCCATCCCTTGTTATGGTTTGGATATGAGGGTCCACTAAAATCTTGCAGGAATATTGGGAGGCAAAATGATTAGATTGTGAAAGCTGTAACCTAATCAGTCCATCCTACTTTGAATGGACTGGGTTATAACTGTAGACATGGCAGGAGGGGGTGGATTACTGGATCATGTCATTGAAAGGATTCATCCTCCCTGGGGGTCCTTCCCCCTTCTCGTTTTGCTGCTTCCTTCTACCATATGGTGAACAGCATCTTTCTGCCAGGAATTTCTCCTGAGGTGTACTGCCTCACCTTGGATCCAGAGCAATGGAGTTGGCCCTCTATTGACTGAGACTTCTGATACCTTGAGCCAAAATAAACTGGCTCTCAACACCTCCTCAGTTGATTTTGTCAGTATTATTGTCACAGTGACAAAGAAGCTGATCAGAACAACTTTGTTATTTACATTACTAGAATAATTTCTAGTATCTTAATTGGTGGATTTTCAAGGAATTTTTAGATTGAACTGGTTAATGTGCCATTAGGTTTATTATTAACATTTGAAGCTTAGAAAAATTAATTGAGATATTACTAAAAACAATCCAGTAATTATATTGACAGTAGCAAAAAATAGGAGTTTAAAAGAAAAAAAACAAAACAAAACAAAAAAAAACAACACTGGTCTCCTGAAGAAGAATCTTGTAGCAAGAAGCCTTACATGGTCTCATAGAGTACATACAGCCTCAGGTCAAAAAATTTCCTCTGTATGACTGCTAATTTCTTATTCTTGATTTATTATGGAGCTGGACACTCTGACAATATTTCCATTGAATTGGCTTCAGTTTTAAAAACCAAAACTGTTATGAAGTAATTAAATATAACTGTCTTCAAACTAAACAGATCAAGGTTTGGTAAAATGAGTATAGAAATAGTATCTATTAGGCTTAAAAACCTTGGGAATAATAGTGCCCTCCAGTGTTTTCTACAAAGTTATCTCTGGGGTTGATAAACTATGGAAAATCTTCAGGCAGCCTGGGAGTAAAAATAACACCACTAAATACAGATTATCTCATTAAGGGTAATTCAATTTCAGTCCAACTGTATTTACCTGGTTATTTTGCTGTCTTATGTTCATTAAGGATTTTTATGACTTGTAATTTTTCATGCTGAATGTGTTTATCTCTGCCCATTTTTCTGAGTTCAGTGTCATTTTTAAACATATAAACTAAGAATTTTGTTAATCCATGGATATACAATTGTTCTTAAGGCACTGAAAACAACAGATTCTTCTAAGTGACATTTTATAAATTGCTATGTAAATTTAAAGAACTAGTATTATGATAGGTTTAATTTTGGCAAATTTAGGTATTTTTTCTGTATATTATGTACTATTTATGGTTTTTTAAAAAGGAACTCAAAATTTGATCAAGAGATGAGTAATACTATCCTTTCAATTGTCACATTAGGAGCCTTTATACTGATTCTGATGCTACTATCTTTGCATAAAACCTTTTATTAGGGGATTTGAATTTTCCACCTAAAATGGAATTATAATTTAATTTTACAAGAGTTTTTATTTAAAAAAGTACAATCAGAACAATTGTTTAGATATTTTAGATATTTTAGTGTTATACAAGGAGTATTGGCTGGTTATTGATCTTTTTATCAAACAATTATTAAACACTGATTATCAATTAAATATCATCATTCTTTTTTATGGTCTCATAATTGTGTTAAGAAACAAAATAGTTAAAGCAAATTATAATATATTGAAATTATTGACTCAGTGTGCTATACATAAGAGTGAAGAGAAAGGAGCAATTTCCTGGCTCCCTCCTTCCTTTCCTTCCTTCTCCAGTAAATTTATTTGAATGTTCCTTCATAGGTGCTGGGGACAAAGAAGTGAGCAAAACTGGAATGTTGTCAGCATGGAGCTTACATTCTAAAAGTGCAGCTTATACTGTAGATAAGCAGTTTGAAAATTGCTACTGTAAATGGCAAGTTAGTAAATATTTTAGGCTTTACAAGCCATTTAATCTCTGTTGGAACTACTCTACTCTTACAGTGAGAAAACTATGGATAATACATAAACACATGATCACAGCTGATATTATTTTATTATAAAACTACAATTATACACTGAAGTTTGAATTTCATAAATTTCCTGTGTCACAAAATCTTTATCCTCCTCCTCCTCCTGTTCTTATTCTCCCTCTTCCTCCTCCTCCTTTCTCCAACCATTTAGGAAAATAAAACTCATGCATAGCTCAAAGGCTATACAAAAACTGGTAGGCTAGATTTGGCTCACAGGCTATTGTTTGTCAAGCCCTGCTCTAGAGGTTCAGATTAATGGATGTATTAATTGACATTATCTGGGTGAATCAAAACCAGTTAACATATGTAAAGAATTTAGAATGTAGTCCATGTAACTATAATGTAAAGCAGAAAAATTATCCAATTCTGCAAGAGACACACAAATGGAAGGTTTTGGGACAGGGATAGTCCTGAACATTAACGCCTAAGTAAGTAAAGGTCACATCAGATCTTCTGGAATTTCACTTTCCCCCTTCAATGCCCAGGCTTTTACTCACATGGAATTTTTGTATATAAGTTATTCTGGCGGTATCCCAGGTATCTCAGGATCCGAGTTCAGCTGAACCAAGTTCCTGTCATCAAATTGTGGAGTCCATTTAGGCATTATCACTATTTATCTTCACCTACTTTTGTGAACACAGTCTAGTGTATGATTTTCTCAAATGAGGGCTGCAAAATTAGAATGAGTGTAATAATCCAGATGTTTCTGAAAATAAGCTATTGGGCCTTCAGACTAGTTGCAAGACATTGTCTATGCATTTTAATAACATGCTTTTAATCAGCTCACAATATCACTGTGCTTCACTGTTGAAGTTCTAAAGTTATTGGTGCCTAGAGGTCAAGCCTAACTGTAATGAAGCTGTGTGACACTGCACATCATCAGGGCTTTGTCAGCCTCAGTTTTCTATTTTAAAAAACAGGAATGATACTCATACCTAACTTATAGAGATGTTGCATTGCATTAAATGAAATAATTATCTTAATCTTACAAAACACATAACAAAGTATTTTGCATATACAAAAATTAATTGTTACTACCATTACTGAGATTATGGGAAATCAGATAAAATTCAGTACTTTTCTCCTAGCACAGTTTTGGCAGCTGTTTTTAATAGTGAACAAATATTAGAAAGAGGAGAGAATTAACTTACTTCAGAAAAAAAAATCTTGATTTAAAATCCTAGGAATATTTCAGATAATACAAGAGGAAATTAAAAATGAGCGATATCATTTTGAAAGAACAAAATCAATTGTTAAACATTTCAAAAAGTTTAATTTAGGAAAGGTTAATTACCTTTACTATGTCAACTGCATTTTTAAATGAAGGATTTATAATTCTTTTGAAGCCATGCCCAAGACATATTCATTTGTTAATTTAATGTTGTGTGTGGTGTGGACTCCCAAATTTGATAGGAACAGTATGAACACCTATAATACATCTTGACTTGAAGTCTCAACAAGGCCACTGTTGATTTCGGTTGCTAAAATTAGAGTATGCTCTTTTCAACTCTCAGAATTTACCTTGGTTTGACACAAGTAAGAGGTTTTATATTTTCTTTTCATTTCTGGGAAGAATTCTAATTGGTTCCATGGCTCTTAGTCAAGTATCATTTTTGTTTCTCAACAAATGATTTAGACCTTTGAGGAATCATAGTATATTTTAACTGTAGAACAGTGTAGGACTTGACAAACACACACAGCAGACTGGAGATATTGATGTGCTGATCTTTATAAGATTGTGTGAAATGCTAATGATTTGTCCTTACAGGTTTTGTGCTTTAGAGGTTTTCTTCAACAGATAGAAAAGACAAGGTGATTCCTAGACATTTTTATTTACAGTTTGCTTTTTACTCAATGTTTTTGTACATGTACATGAACATAAAAACATATTTTTAACTAAATATTTAGGGTTCTGAGCACATGGAATTTATTTAAATTTTACTGATTCATACATGGCCATTAATTCTTCTATCAATCCTTGAGTGAATTATTTCTCCTACCCTCAATTTTTTTTCAGTGAGATAAAACTAATATCTGGAAAGGATTAATAGGAAGATTGAGAAAAGATAGATATAAAATGGCTGATTTTATGTCTTAATTACCACCTGATTTCTTCCCTTTCTTGTCCTATGCTGCTACTTTGACCCTCTTTTCTAAATCATGCTTTAACCACCATCAGTTCTCACCTGTCATTTCTAAAATCTCTATGTAATTTATTTATATTTTTGATCACATGCAGAAAAATATACTAGATGTAATGGTACTGATTCAGAGAGTTTCAGTTTGTAAATTATGAAGAACTACACTAAAGATAGATTGCAAAGAAAACAAAAGGAGACAGAAGCAAGATGCAGGGACAACAATGGCTTAGTGGCAAAATGGCTGCTTGTCTGAGCTGCTGGCTTTATTAGTATCAATAGATTACATTCTGTCACAATATAAGATGTTTTACTTATGATTAGACATTTGTTCTGGCCAAGCATGCATTGGTTATCTCAAGAGTACCTAGGAAAGATTGCAAAATATTCCAACCATGGGAAACATGGTGCCTGTTACCCCTGGGAATTTGCTCACCTTAGGAACACTGCCTTGTACATTTCCATGGTCAGAACTTCAACACTAGGTTTTAACATAAACTAAATAATTTGATTATGAAATCAACATGAATCTGTAGGCTGTTATTGTGTTTATGGTTGAACATGAAAATGTAGCTGTCATGTCTTCCAATAAGTGAATTTTGATCAAATGACAATCAACCTCTAATTATTTCCTCTTTGACCACCCATAAAGATTTGGCTTCCATTTCTTATTGCCAATATCATGAAGAGACCCTTCCCTTCTGCCTCTTTCTCTAGTGAACTCTTAGATTGAGTAGTCTACATTGACATCTCCACCACAATAAGATTATCTGGCTACTTATAATTCTTCTCTCCCCCCAAAATATTCACCTTTATTACTATGAAGTCTTAAACTATGCTAACTTCTAAGCCCTTGCAGACTTTTCCTCACCTTCAAAGTCTTTGTGAGTGAGCCTGTTTTGTCACTTCATGTTTAGAATTATTTGCAGGTCATGCTGATGGAATTGTTCAAGAGGTTTGAAATGGTCTCACATAAGCATCACTATGGGGTATATCTATTGGTCTGCAAAATCTTATTTGCTTTGGGGCTTTTACTATATTAGGTCCCAAAATGATCAGCTGAGTTGCCAGAGGGTAGATAATATATGTTTGAAATTTTGTAATAATAAAATTTTATAGTGGACATTTCTGAGCAATCTCCAGGCCACTATCAGGTCTGGTACTAAAGGATTCATGCAACAGAGATGTCCACAGCCAAGAGATCTGTGTCTACTGTTATTCTGTGTAATATGTGAGGAATAAGCTATATGTCTGTTTAATTCCATCATATCTCACTAGCTTACTGGTTGGTAATATGGATTTGAAAACAAACAACTTAGTTTGTCTGATAGGAAGTTTTTAAAGGCTGGATATATTTTTATACTTTCTTTTAAAAGATAGAAATCAACATCATACTGAAAATAGATAACTATTGTTTTGCATGCTTCATGCCCATGTCCCTTTCATCTAAGAGCAATACACTCATTTTCCATTCGCATGTACCATCCTTATGGTTTAAATGAAGTTAACCTGGACACTAGATGGTGTGGGCAGGTGATGAAGCTTGGCCCAACTTGTTCTTATTTCATTCAGCAACAGGGAGGCCAATTAGAACTAAGGAGAGAAATCCCAGGCTTCTTTTCAAGAATTATTAGAGCAACAAATCTCTCTTTTGATGGCTGTGACTGCTAAAGTGGAATGCAAGCCTACAGTTGCCATCAGTAGGAGACAGCCTGCTTGAGAATATTTAACTACTTAAATATTTTGTGTAACATTCATTTATCCTACCATATAGTTGTGCCATAATTTGTCATTCTTTCATTGTTTACTATTTTATTTTCAATGAGCAGTAATATATATCAGCATTTGGTACATTTGTAAGATATAGAAATGGCATTGCTAATTCAAAGTGTGTAAAATCTTTTATATATTAGGCCATATATTGAATATGTTGGTTATTGCAAGAATATTGTAGGTTAGGTTTTGATTTTGTCCCAGTTTATAATATTCACAAACTATTATGAAAAAAGTTTAAATATGGATTGATCAAATGAATAATTTTCATAGAAATTTAAGAAACAAGAATCATTTCTGATCTGAGGTTAAAACTAAATCAAGAAAACTAATGAATTGCGCAATAGAACATAGGCTGTGGAATCTTCAAACAGCTGCATCTGGCAGGAAATGCTTTTGTGTTTTTAAACAGAGCTCAGAGAATTATACAACCTGAGCATGTGTAGTTGGGATATCTATTTGTGATGCTAAGATGGAGAGAGTGAAGGGGAGCTTACTGGCATGCCTGGCTCCTCCCCTTTGGTTGCTATATCTCTTACCCCATAAGGATGGAGAGAGGTTAGCAGTATTCTCCAAGTCATACATAATTGCCCTTCCCATGTGGCCCCAACTTCTAGATACACACTGTAGCCCTAGGAGTGGTACTCCCCTGCTGGTCTTCTGCATTCCATTACCATGTCAGTATGTTGAGCTAGCCCTCAAGGAAGTCTTCCTGCCTTATCTCCTTTCTTCAGTCCAATCTCTCCTTCTCCAATGCCTACAGCTCTTGCCTCTCTGAAGTACTCTCTTGTATCACATCCTCACCTCCCAAAGGGCTCCCTTGCAAAGCCAAATCACATTTTTTTTCTAGTTGAATAGGTAATGTTAATTATACTTACATAAATACAAAATTTGTATTAGACACTTTCTAATTCAAAAAACAGATGCTATAGAGGAAAACATGTCACCTTTGAAAGAAAAAAAATTGATTCTCAACACAGTTGTTCCACACACTTTCTCTGAGACTCTGTTAAATTACTTACCACTTCTTAAGTCTTTGTCAACTTTTACTACTAAGGACACCAACCAGCAACATAGAATCTTCCAAGAAGCCAAAAAGAAAAAAAAAAAAAGTGTTGTTTTTTTTCCAAATGGTAAAGGGTGACCCACATGGTAACAGCCCTGTGGTTCCCAACATTCCAAGAATGGCTGTTGTTTCCATGCTCTGAGGAGAAAGAAAGGAGTGATCAGTGCGAGCGGATATGTAGACGGTTGAGAACAATCAGAACCTCTTACAGCAACAGCTCCTAACCAAGAGATATGCTGTAGTAGTAGACTCACTCACTCTTTATTTCTCTATTTTTATCTCTGGCTATCACTCTGCATAAAGCTTTTAAGTAAAATAAGGTCAAGTACAACAAAACAAACAAAAAGACACTTTTGACATTAAAAGAAAAAAGGTAAATTTGAATCAAATGTATGATATGTCAAGATCATTGTATTGTCTTGAGCATCTAATAAAAACAAAGAAAAGAAAAAAGGTAAATTAAAATAGCCAGTAGATGAGTTGGAGAAGGTGGCCAAATTAAAATCAGAACTTATGGTTAGAAAGACATAGTAGAAGAAATAAAACATTAAACAGAAATATAAAGTGATGAAAATTATGAAGGTAAAGAAGAGAGTCAGAGGGCAGATTAAAGAGACTGAACATGTGAATATTAGGAATTGTAAAGAAGAAAAAGTTTTGGATAGAAGTGAAGCAATGTTTTAAAAAAATATATAGATAAGAACTCAGCTGAGTTCGTGAGTCTGTAGATTTAAAATCCCCATGAGCTTTTGGTAAGGTTAAAGAAAAAGATACATACCTTTGTAAATCCTGACAAAATTTCTGAACTTTAAAGACTCAAAGAAACTGTGCAGGCTTATAGACTGAAAGAAAGTACTTACAAAATAGAAAAGGATCAAAAGGATTGTGATTATTATCTACAACACCAGTGTTTGAAAAAGGTTGAAGGGCAGCTACAGATTATGGAGAGAAAAGCACTTGACAGAAAACTACAAAACCTTCTGTGTCACCTGTTAGTCTAATGGTGCATAGAGTAAAGGCATTGTGGACATTCAGTGATCCAAAGAGTGTATTACCTATGTACTCATGACAGTAGCTTGAGAATAAGCTCCAGTAAAAATAGTAATGTATCAGCTCAGAGACTTCAAGGTAGAGGAAGAAGAGAGGAAAAGTGGTGATTAAATATAACTTTATATCTCTATATTTGCCAGATTTTCTATCATCTCTCTCTCTCTAACTGGTTAAAAATAGGGTGAAGGAATATGTTTTTTAAAATACAAGTAATAGTTTTTGAAGAACAAAAGCAATAAAAGGAAAGTAGTTAATAATCTAGAACTCAATGTACTATATTACTCCAGCGAAATGTGTACATGGGTGTACTGAGTTTAGGGATGATGACTGAAGTGGTAAGAGCACACAACGAAGTTTATTTGGTGGGACTTTGACAGGTTTGCATGTGAGGGGAAGTCCTTCACAGCAGGGCACCAAGTGGAAAAAGAAAGGGCTAAAGGAGTTTTTGAAGAAGGGAGGATTTTTTGTGTCTAGGTGATGTCACTCAGACACACTACAGGGAGTCTGGTCAAGAGAACTTCAAGGGGAAGCAATGCTTTGGGGTCTTTTATGGCTCCCAGGTTTTGTCTTATCTATGGTCTGCAAACCTTGAGTATTATTTCATGGGGTATGCATAATGAACAGTCTTTAAAGGTCAAAATTCTGCATATGTGTGCTACAGTTAAAGAAATTATATATATATATGTATTTGAATTTGGCACTGGAAAAATTCTGGTCTAACAATTGTCCTATATGCAAATATGATTATGTGACTGGTGTGATTCTAAATCATGTTTAACCAGAAGAATGAGAAGTTATACTCCATTTATGTATGATGTGTCAAAATGCATTCTACTGTCATGTATAACTCATTAGAATAAATTTTTAAAAACAATGCAGGGCCAATATACAGGGACTATATTTGGCTTATTTATATAATAAGTTGGTAATGGGGAGCAGATGGTCCCAATGTCTAATCTAGAGAAGAAGAGTACGGAAAATAAGAATATCATAAAGGTCTTATCATATGGAAATGGGATATAAAAATGGCAGGAAAATATATTCTCCAAATGGAAATGGGGTATAAGAAATGGGGGCAGGAGAATTATATATGTATTTTTTAATAATTGAGGGATATTTAATTAGAAGTGGGAAAGAAACTAACAGAATGGAAAAGTAGAGTGGAATTTCCAGTTCAACATGAAGCAAGTAAGTGAAAGAGAATGAGCAAGCAGTTTGACCAGATCAGAAAAATATCAGAACAGGAATAAAGAAACTAAATTTCAAAAGGAGATAAAAAATAAAACAACTAAATAAAAATAATTATGCCAATTTTAAGCTAAGCTAGAGATTAACAATCTGTTCATACTATATGCTATTTATAAGAAGCACAAGTGGTAATAAATGGTAAAGATAGTCAAAGGCACTTACAAATGTATAGACATTATATAATAATACAGTGTTGAATACACCAACAACATAATTGCTAAAAATGCATTGAAAGAACTGTATATTAATAAAAAATTCAGTTATAAGTATAAGATATTAATATGCCTGCTTGGAAATCAGATCTAGTAGACAAAATAATTGAGAACAAGGAGGAATCAGATATCAATAAATATCATATAAAATATATGTCTAGAATTTTATAGTTAAAAGTAGAAAGTATTGTTTTATATATCAATAAATACATATAATGAAGCATATACTTGGCCATGAGGAAAACTAACATAAAAATATAAATTTTCAATTTATAAGTTACATTTTGTATCATAATAAAATGAAATTAGTAATAAATAAGGAGATGCAACCTCCTCAACTATTGGAGATTAATAACCATGGTATTAAATTTCTTACGGATCAATAAAATTACAAATTACATGCACAAACAGAAATTATAGATTGACAGTTATTTTGAAAACATTATGAAGAAAACTATTTATTTATTTTTGTGCTGGGGATTGAATCCAGGGCCTTGTGCATGCAAGGGAAGCATTCTATCAACTGAGCTACATCACCAGCCCATAAAGAATTCTTTATAAAACCAATAGACTCAACAAAAGTCTTACTCTGAGGAACAATTTCAAACAATGACAAAAAAAGTTTCTTTATGCTTTAAAAAAATTAGAAGAAAAGGAACAACAAAATATAAAGTAGATAATAGGAAGCACCAACTTCAAGTTCTGTAATAAAACTGAAATACAAAGGCTAAAGTGAAACTGTTTCACTTGTATGTATTCAAGAAAATCAATAAAAATCTGTTGAAGCAAAGAAAAAAAAGGAAGCAAAGCTGTACCTGCTTGTGGCTAAGATCACAAAACTATAGAAACTGAAGAGATAAATGACATAGGCAAATACTATATGCAAAATCAAAGTAATCAAAATTCTAGAAGAAAATAGAGCCTATTCCATAAACATGGACTAGGATTCAGGAAGAACTAATGAATCAAGAGAGGAAACCTGGTAAATATTAAAGAAAAGATAGATAAATTTTTAGCAAAAACATAAATGAAGTCAAGGAAAAATTAATAGATTTTTGTAACATGACTTTTTTTTTTTAATTTGGAGAAAATATGGAAGGACTACATCCTAGGCTATCATCACTGGTCACTTAGTGGTTGGGTAGAGAGGGTAGAGTGAGTAGAGTGAAACAAGTGGAAAAGCTTTAATGCATACAGACTTTAGGTAGAAAATCTACAGATTCTCTACTGTACAGTTCTTCAATCAAGCAAGTACCTTATGTGGTAGAAGAATCCAAATGTGAGGAGATTTTTCTAAGTATCTAAAACTCAAAACTATCCCATTTAATTATATTACTTAGGGAGAATGAATCATAGATCCTATAAAGCAGTGTGATATGATAAGGGTCTCTGATTCATCCACCCTAAACAATAAAGTTGTCATTGAAAATAGTAGTATGTTGATCAGCCCATCAGAAGTGTCTTATTTGTGTGGACTTACATACTAGTGTTTCTTCCCTTCAAACCTCAATTTTACTTCCATGAATCTTTTTTTCTTAATCAGTTTTAAGCAGACATATAGTTTTTCAAATTCACTTGCCATATATTTTTGAAGGAGTAATGGCCCCATCAACTGCTTAAGGCCTGACCTGTGTCAAACAGGGTTTATTTTGTGATGAAACAATAGCCTGTTTCTTAAGAGGCAATAACTAATTTCCTAATAAAAGATTATGGTATTGGAGTGGTTTTTTTTCCTACTTAAAATCTTAGAACAGGAAAATCCCTAACTTGTTTTTTTAGGAATGGAATTCTTTCATTCCATATTTCAAGGTTACCAGTATGGAGAGACATTTGTTACAATGAACACAAATCACCATCATATATCAGTTTGACATATAAAGTCAATAGCTCATTTCTAAAATAGAAATACTATGTATTATTAGTTGAAGTACTGGAAACCTACTTTGGTCCTCCTGCAGATATTAACTGACCATAGAGTTTAGGACCTGTTACTGAATTTCTCCTGGGTCTGGTTTTTGACTACAGTATCATCCTGATCTACCTTGCTATGGGGTTTCTGGGTGAAGATCAAATGAATACTTTATGTAAAAGGTATTTGTAAACAAGAATTCTCTATGTATACATTAGGACTTCTGTGTTCCCCTGGAGTCCTGCCTTCTGCTCTGCCCAGTTGGTTTGATGGTCAGCATTGCCTGAAATTACATTCTTAAATAATATTTTTCACAGTGTGATTGAATACTATTTTTCTTTGAGGAAGGCATTTTATAAACTTTTCTGTTAGACCTTAGATTTTACTTGTCATTTTGTGCATAACGTATAGGCAGGGATTTATCAGTAGTACAAAATTTGAATTTCTAGAGACGATGTTTGAATAGTAATAAAAACATTGTTTTATTCTTGTCCATGGCATGAAAGAAGTACCATATAAGGGAGATGTATAATTTGTTCAATCTTGCAACAAGTACTTAAAATACCAAACGAAGTCTGACTACCTGGACTCATTTTAATTCTGTAAAATGTGATTTCATAAAATGACTAAAGATCCAATTTTCATGTAGTACCAGATTCTCTAAAGCCTTCTGAAGGATATGATCTAAAGCTATAATAAAATATTATGTTCCCTCTAATAGTATTTTTTAACATAAATATATTATGTAATTCTAAGCAATTACTACAAGTGGATGTTTACCAGTATTACAAGAATTCTATTTCTTTGTGTATAAGGGAAGTAACTTATTTCCAACACTCTGGAACATTATATACTTGTATTCTTTCTTTAATCACAATTCATAAAAATTTAACACATGCAAATAAAATAATTTAATTTTTAAAATAAATTTCAAAAGACTATATTAACAGGGTAACTTTCTGTTAATGAAGGATGTTAACTATTTGTTTTAATGGTGCCTATGTATTATCATTACCTCTTAGAACCTGAAACACTGTGTTTCAGCATTTACAACTCTGTTATAACATGAGTGATTAAAATATGTTTAGTCTTTCTAAGTGCTTGGTCCTGGTTACAGACTTAATTTTTTTTTCTATTAGGTCATCATAATAGTTTATAATAAATATTAACATTACTTCTTTATTCACATGAATAAATGAAAAATGGCATTAACTGTGGATTGAAATAGACTCAAATGAAGGGCAGTGGATACTATTTTGAATGTTATAATTCACATATAAATTTTAACTAATGCATTTGACTATATCTACCTATTGTTTGTATTTATCTACCTCATCTGTCTACCTATCTGTCCATCTTTCCAGCTATCCATCTATCTACTTACCTACATATTTATTTATCATCTATCAGTTAAAGTAAAATAGAATATAATTCCAATAGGAAAATAGCATAATATAAAAGAAAAATTATGGGCTTTGAAATCACATAGGACTTGATTTTACCCTCAGCTCTAACCCTAATCATGCAAAGGCGACCGCTTTGAAGGATTATTTTTTTGAAAAGACTATCAATTTTTTTTATAACTTTCAAGCCACTAAATTTCTCTATCTTACTTGATTTATCAATAGTAACACAGACATTGGCTAAATATGTCTCTTTAGATTTCAGAGGGTAATACTGCCTACTCAATGCTTGTCAAATTTTGTGAATAGGCATGTCTATCCTAAGGAAGTCTTTCTTCAAATGCAGATTCTGTTTCAGCATATCTGAGTTATAATTCAAGGTTCAGCATGTCTAATAAGCAAATAGATCACTGATCCATTTTGGGTAGCAAGGATGTAGTATACACTGGAATGCAGAAGTTTGGATTCAGGATGGATATGCTCCTCTTCCATGTAAAGTAGACATAATAACATATTTGAAGAGTGACTGTGGCAGTAAAAGATGATGAGTATATACATGACTACCCTGTATTCTGCTATGTGGAAGGAGCTCAGGAGACATCATCACTGTGATCATCATTTAGGAATTATCTGTGTGCAAATAAATAATTTATGCTTAGCTCTAATGCAGGTCACAACTGGGAGTACCAAATAAATTATTTTGTCTGGATTTCAGAAGAGGAAACAGATTTCTAGAAGGCTAGTTTCAAAACTAATACCCTTTTCATCCCACTACAGTGCCTCTCTTGTCATAAAACCTGAATACATTTGAAAGATTTAGTTAGGAATGATCTAAATTTAATTTTTCAAAGGTGACTAGGATTGAGAAGAAATTTAAATATACAGAAGGAAATTCTTACAAAGTTAAAAAATACCAGTTAAATTGTGGACTTTTTTGTGCCACGGTTGCTTAATGTTTAGAATCACTGTTTTGGGCACTAAATGTGAAAAAAAAATGCTACTTTAATGCAAAAATGACTTTGAGTGCTATAATATATACTCAGGAAAATCATGTGCAGTGAACCAGGTAAGCTAGGACTGTCCCCGCACCACACTGTGAAGTTGGGAAAGGGTATTTTCAACACTTCCCCTTTGCCTTTCTGTGATATTTTCCAGTGACCACGTTGATTATGAGGCACAGAATTTTCTCTTGGCTGCTAGGTTTTCCCTCTCCAGGGAGACACTGATGTGGTATGCTCCTTCATGCTCTAGGAATCAAAGAATGAGTTCTTATAGCTATATTTGTGCTAACGACAGCAAACAGACTCCAAACATTAGGGAGGCTGTAATGTCTATTTATTAGGGTCTTGTTTCCTTTCAAACAATGTTATAGAAACTGTTCTTTTTTTTTTAACCTTTTTGTAGGAGTAGCTTCTATTAAGGCTTCAAAATAGCAGTAGAAGGAAACCTCTTTGAAGGATTATTTTTTTTGAAAAGATTTCAGGGAACATTTAGACTCTGAATATATATTTCTTCCTTGTTTTTTATAGATGATTGGAGGACAGAAGCAAGGTTTGAGGGGCTCAATAAATAATGCTATCTTGTTTTTCCATCCCCATTTTCCCCAGATAAAAAAGCCATAATAAGGAAGGAAGACATAAAATCAGGTGGAGATATATATATATATATATATATATATATATATATATATATATATATATATAGTCATCGTGTCACTGATGGGGATGAATATAGGAAAGTCTGGTCTTCTAGCCAAGTGAGTTTGCTAACAATCTTCCCCTCAAGGAGAGAGACTCAGCACAGGTAATTGCAGAGACCCAATTATATCCAGTGGCAGCTTGAAAGGATAGTAGACCTCCCTCAAGACGGCCAACCTCTGGAAATTACAGGATGGAGGAGCATGCTTTCCGTGGGGACATTGGTGGCTGTAAAAGGGTAGAAGTGCAGAGCTGAGCTACCCATGTTCAGTTCCAGCTCCCAAATGTACCAATCAGAAAACATTCACACTCCTTCTCTGGGGGAAAAGTGAGAAGGAGGGAAGACAGAGGTCAAGAAGCTACTTTAATGAACATCTTTCAAGAGGGATAGGAGATATATTCTTCTCTAATATTTCACAGTTTTGTTCTGTTTATCAAGTGGTTTAACCATAGGCCTAATATCTAATTTCAGAAGGTTAAATTTTGTCTCTGACTGATTGCTCTATCACAATTAGTTCTGAACCCAGAAAGGAAATGTGATCTGTTTATTGGAATCACTAAACTTTATTATCTTAGGCTTTGGATAAAGAAAATTTGATAAAGAGAGTAGAATTTAAGGGTGAAAACTCCTAGCATGGCCAGAATTGGTGGCTTAAAACTTTAGGTATTAGCAATAATATAGTGGCTTATATTAAGCAGACTTTAATTTGTGTAGTTGTTTTTTAACTGGTGGGACCTGGAGGAGTAACTCCCTGCCTTAGCTTAATAAACATGGGTACTGCCAATAGAGGTCAGTACTATACTTCATGAAGACTTTGTCCAAATATATACAACTATTTTTATACCACAGTCATATAAGATATGCCTTTATAAAGCAGTAGCTATTTGAAGGCCAGAGCATGTATGCTATTGGCATGAACTACATAGGCACAGTAAGATTCTGGTATTGTAGTCAAGGAGCATATAGAAATTAAAACATTAAAAAAGTGTTTTAGTTTCAAAGTAAATAGTGCTTCAGAAAACAAACAAACAAACAAACAAACAAACACACCAAATCCTCAACATAGCCAAGAGCTACCTATGTCATGGAATTGTAAGCTGTTTTTGTACTGTTTGCAGATAGGCACTGATAAACGGAAAAACCTATCTTCCTTTTACTGCAATTATAGTTGCGTCACTCACCTGGAAGTTGAAAACACTTGTGTGCTTATATTATAGAAATGAATTGTTCATGGGTTCAAGATAAAACCAGAGAATTTGGAAAATACTCTTCAGTTTCATTATCAGGACAGTAATAGTAAAGGAGAGAAAGTAATAGTAAAGGGAGAAAGAAGTTGATGAAGCTGGAGGGACAGAGAGAGAGGTTGTATTATGGAGAGCATGACAATTTAGAGGACCACTGGAGGGATATAAAAGGGAGTTGAAATGGTCAAGAGAGGCAAAGGAGGTCTTAAAGTCTTATAAATGGAAGGGCCCAAGATAAGTCTTCCTAGGTCTTAACAGTTTCCTGATGAGTGATAGTAACCCAGCCGTTATGACTGAGAGCAGAGCTTATATGCAAGCAAAGCTGAAGAGGCGAGAAATATGGGGCTCCAATGAAAATGGCACCAAGGAATTTTGATTATGCATAAAAGAATACCTGGCAGCTGGGTTTGCCTCACTTTATTTTCTAAACTTTATGGGAAAGCAAGAATGCTTTTCTGAGGAGAGAAATAGTAAACATAGAAGAAGTTCTCCTCCCAGTGTGGGAAAAGAAGGGAGCCAACTTTAACCTCTTTGTGCAAAGTTGCTCTTAGATGGGTTTCAGCTCCCAGAATAAACCCTTGCCACATTTGTTATAGTTGGATGTCATCCTGGTGAGGCTGATAATCTATTCTGCCTTGGATGTCATTGTGTGTTGTTATGGTCTTTGGCAGTGATTAAGTATTAGGTTTTAGAAATGTCATTTTTCTTGGAGAGACTTCTTTAATGGCTGGGGATTGCACTGATTTCTTAATTTTGTGAGTGTGGAGCCACTGTCCTAATAGTCTTACATGTCCTATTAACTTTTCTACTCATAAGTTCTTTGGATATTAAACTAATTTTAATTAGTTGGGAGATGATTAATGTATAAGATGGCTCAGAGAGGAGATCCTGAAAGAAATAATTTAATCTTGGTATCAGGTACTTCTGATTAAGTCTATAAAGAGCCAACCTAGAGGCCCTTCAGTGGATGAATGGATAAAAAAAAGTGGCATATATACACAATGGAATTTTACTCATCAATAAAAGAGAATAAAATCATGGCATTTGTAGGTAAATGGATGGCCTTGGAGAAGATAATGCTAAGTGAAGTTAGCCAATCCCCAAAAAACAAATGCCAAATGTTTTCTCTGATATAAGGAGGCTGACTTATGGTGGGGAAGGGAGGGGGAGCATGGAAGAAATAGATGAATTCTAGATAGGGCAGAGGGGTGGGAGGGCAAAGGAGGGGGCAGGGAATTAGCAAGTATAGTGGAATGTGATAGACATCATTATACAAAGTACATGTATGAAGACATGAATTGGTGTCAACATACTTTATATAAAACCAGAATTATAAAAAAATGTGCTGTATACATGTAATAAGAATTATAATACATTCTGCTGTCGTTAATTTTAAAAAAGTCAATAAAAAAACAGGGAATTTGATGACTTTAGCTGATATTTGAATTCCTAGTTTAAGTTTGGGATTTGAACATCAACTCAAAACAGTAACAGATTTTGGCTTTGAATTTAAATGTTTTGGGCAATTTTTCTCCGAAATTTAGACAATGAAAACTACAGTCAAATTTGAAAAATATTTATATTATTAATTTTATTACAAACCCTATGAGATACATCAAACAAATGTTGGATAATATTTGCGATTAGGCTTATAATGAAAAATAAATTTTCATCACTGTATTTGTGTGTGTGTGTGTGTGTGTGTATGAAAGAAAGAGGGAAAGATTTCATCTCATTTCAGAGCCCAAATCTGTATTGCCTATAAGTAGTTTTGAAAGATCAAAAACAAACAAACAAAAAACTGTAATTGTTAGCTTGGAGGAAACATTCCCATGATTTTGAGAGTAAGATGACCCTGATGATTTACATAAATGAAGAAGTCTGGGAATTTTCAGACTGAAGGAATTTCCTTTTCTTTGGCTTTCATGTACCCATGTGGAGAGAGCAATTAGAGTAACAATTTGCATCTCTCTATACTCTCAGGCTTATTTGACCTCAGAGGAGGCAGGGGACTTATGGATTTATGCTTTTAGAGAAGGAATTGAACAAAGGTAGCTCACCCCTTCTTTCTATTCCTTCAGGGTCTGATGGGCTTCAGAGAGCACACATTCTGCTTGCTTCTTCGTGGCCTAAGATTTAGTGAAGCAGCTCCTTATGGAGAAGCCTCTTGTTTTCAGCCGTGCTCATGACTGGTTAGAGTGGATTAGGCAGAAATAATTAGCAAGTTTGCTTACCTGAATACCCTTATATGCCAGTGTAGCCTGACTCTTATGACTGTCTTTCAGTTGACATCAATATTGGGCTGGGAATGAAGACATCAGTTACTGGACTCCTCATACTCTATCCTGAATCATGGCATGTCTCAACGGTATAGATAAATAATCTTAAAATAAATCTTAAATAAATCTCTTAAAATAAAAAAAAATTATTAGTCAAATATAATCTATTTCTAAAATTTCTTGAGTTTGATTAGGCATAAGTTACTTTAGTATTTATTAAAGAATTTTGGGTCTTCAGTGAAAAAACCTCTAAAAGTCATGATTTTAAATGCCAAGAGGTCTTTGCAATTGTCTATTTTAACCCATTTTTGTTTGTTTTTATGTTTAAGTAGTAGCTGAAGAAACTAAGACCGAGAAAAAATAAGATACCAGCTTAGGACACAGTTAATTTGTGGAAGAATGATTTCTCTTTTTTTCTTTATAACCTTGACATGAGCTGAGTTTATACTTGTAGTTGAATTAGAACAAAAATAAATGATTAGTAAAGTCCCATAAATCCAGGATCTGCTTTTAAAACAAATCACCTAATTTAGCTCAGTCTTCCAATCAAGTGATCTCTGTTGTTTATGGCACACTCTTTACACTTTTGAGAGTAATAATTTTTTTCTACATTCTTTATTTCACTTGATAAATACTGATGTCTTTCTGTGTTTCTACTGGAGCTTGAAATTAATATAGTTTCATATACCACTGTTACCCATTATGTGAGCACCATGATGGCTATCGGGCTTAACTCATTGAAGAGAAGCATAGAAGTAGCTTTCACTGTTAGGCAGAGTATGCCATTTAATAAATGCATGTGAGTAGGCTGGACAGATAGAATGACTTGGTCATGATTGTGTTATTCCCACTCTCTTATTCTTTGGTTACCAACATTTTTTTCAATACCCTCAAGAACTTATGTTCCTTAATAACTGGCCCTCCCTCATTTCACCATTTTGTCTTTGTTGGAGAGTGTGTATAGTTTATATTTTATCTCTTTATGTGTATATGGTGCTCTATCCTGAGGTTAAATTTTAGAGTAAGGTCCAGATTTTGGGAGAAAATGAAAGATGAATATATTGAACCCCAGGAAAGTGGTTTGGCCAGAGTCATAGATCCATTAGTGGGTGAACCTAGACTAGGGTCTCAAACTCTTAATTCAAATTTCAGTTTTTCTACTCCGTATTTTAATATTTCTCAGAGAAGAAAATCTTTTATTTATGCATGTAAAATTAATATAAACCCATGCAGACATCTTCAGCAATAGAAAAAATAATAATAATGAAAACACAAAGCTATGTACTATTTTTTGAAATACCAACATGATTGCCCAATTTAAAGATATGCCATATTGTATGCAAATATTCACCTATTGTTGGACATGTTTTCACCAATGGCATTTTTTATGTTTTTTTCTAGCAATTAAAATATTAATGAGTATTTGATTTAATATCTTTACTATTAAATTATATTACAGTGATACTTTTAAATCATCTCGAAGGTATTAGAGAAAAGGCTATGGGGTAGAGTTTGAGCTTTATATTTTCCAAGAACATAATGAGTTTCCCAACACTACTTACTGAATTGCCTATCTTTTTTTTTTTTCACTCTACTGATTTACTGATGCCAGGTATTCTGAAGATTATGCTTGCAGATAAACTTTGGAGTTATATTGTCAATTTCATATTTTCCACCCCCTTGGTATTTTGTTGAATTTACAAATTTCATTTAGGGAGAAAACTGACATCTTTACAATGTAGAGTCTTTCTATTGAAGAAGTAGATGATGTCTCTACATTTATGTGAATCTTCTTTTATCCCCCTGAGTAGTTTTATATTTTCTTCATTATAGTTTCTGCACATCCTTATTGCTTATTTCCTTTTTTGGTTGTTATTGTTGGATCCATACCATTCATTTATATTTAACAGGACAAGAGGTTCTTTTTTTATGTGTTTGGAATTTTCAAATTCTGCAATAACATATCAAAAATAATCATTTTTGAGTATTTTTAATATTTATACTTCTATTTTACTGTCTTTTAAGTTGTATTATCTAGCACTTACTTTGTAATGCAAATGATAGTATTGTTTATAAACCTCTGATTTCAATAGAAATGTTAGTATTGTTTTATCATTTAGCATGTTGACTGTGTCAAGCATATATTAAATTCTTATTTGACTTATACAATATATAAAAAGAGGTCCTGCTTTTATTAAAAACATACATATTATGCATATGTGTGTATATGTTTACATGTGCCTACATTATATATAATGTATTATATATGTGTACATATCCCTTTAAAGCAAAATCAAATTTCTATGCAATAATAACTATTTTTGTTTCACAATTAGAGGAAACATGTAGTAGCACTTTATAATTTGGGATATAATATGAATAAATAAGAATATTTTTCAGGTTTTGATAAAACAATTTCTAACAGATGAACTAAATCTCACTATGGAATAATAGTTTGCTGGCAAAATCTGATTGAAAATATTTCTTTTTAAATTAATGAATGTGCCTTTTGTCAGTGACTCCTTCATTAATTAAAATTAATGGAGTGAATTATTAAAGTAGTTTTGATACCTTAATATAAATTAGTTGATCACACCTTGACTGTTGTGAAAACAATAAGATCTATATGGACTGGATAACTGCTAAGTAACACAGGAAATCCTCTTAGTTATTTCTGTGGATATAGAACGAAGGAGAATATCAGAGGTTGAAAAAAGTTTGCTAAAATTGGTTTTGAGTGTAATAAACTTATATTTCTCCCAAAATATATTTACATTATCTAGGCACATTCAAATGTCACTGTCCCTAAGAGAGTGAGGAGTAAATCTATGATACAGGGTAAAGATTTACATTGTAAGAATGATATATGTTCTTAAACATAAAATGTTTTACAAAGAGCAAATTCTCAGGGAACAGAAATTTTATTATGCCTACATCTGTGTGAAAGGTGCATGCAGTTATGAAGGAGAGAAGGAATCAGATACCAGATAAGTTCATGATTCTGGAAAAATTAAAATGTAGATAACTTCAAAAGAAATGCTATAACATCATTAAAAATATACAAGAAAAGGGAGGAAAAAGGGTAGGAAAAGACCAGGAAACACTGATGCCAATTAGAAGAAATTGGAAACAATATAACCAAAGATGTCACTGCTGAGATGAAGAGAGAAAGGAGCTGATAAGAAAAAATACTGGCTTCAAAGGATAACTCAGAAAGATCTTTATTGCTTTGGTGGGGAAAAAGAAAATCAGGTTCAATTTTAATCCCTCAATTGGATTTGGTGTTATAACTCTGCCTCAAATGTGTCAAGCAAGCAAAGTTTTGGGTGTCCCAGGACCCTTACTGTTGCCAAATAGAAGCCATGTAAAGTTAAACTTAAGTTACAGGAAAAAAAAATTCTGATGATCTTTAAATTGGAATTTGGTTTTGGTAGCAGTGACACTTCTTACTGCCCTAAATGCCAGAAGTTTAAGAACTAAGTTATTCTTCACATGCTTTTTTTCTAACTCCACTTCCACTTAATCTTAGAAATCCTATAGAACACAAGATTTCAGTCACAATGACAGGCACAGTCCTGGGCTGCAGGAGACGGTTGGCAGGCTGTCTAGCACAAGTAATTTTTTTTTCTTTCTCATATTCCAGTTAACTGAAGACATACCACGTTCCAATGTTATTCCACGTCCTTCTAATGTGTTATTTCAGTTAATTCTTATTAGAATTCTGAAAATGGACTTTATTTTCCTCATTCTACAAATAAGGCAATTGAGTATAAGAGAGATTAACTCTGTAAAAGCAAAACAATGGATGCTTACCTCAACAGATTCAGCAAAGCTGCTTATTTATTGTGGACTCAATCACTCAGGCACTGAAGGGGTTTGTTTTCTGGGTAGAAAAATGGCCATAGGTTACAGATAGGGTTTGAATTTTATAGGGTATGATGAGGATGGTTTAGTCATTGGAAACTGCTGATTTGCCCATTGGACAATCAGGGAACTAGTTGTACAGGTAATTCAGGAAGGCAGTTGTAAAAAGTTTGAAACTCATTGTTACTGGGATGGGATAGGAGCTAGTATCCCAAGGGATGAATACTCAAATCCTACCCATTGTTTTTTGCTTCCTCTGGGATTCATTGTTTCCCAGTGTTTCATTATTTACTGAGTCTGGGTTCATGACTAATTGGCAATGGGGGAGAGTCAAAGTTTAGAGCCCAGTGTTCAGTATCTACCTCCTTTCCTTAGGGCCCATTGTTCCTGGAAAAGGATTTACTGGAAGAAGTTTAATGTTTGGCTAATTTCTCTCCCACCTCCCAAGCCACACCATCTTTCTATTTTCCCAGGCTGTCTTGTAGGAATATTATTTCCCCTAACCCTTCAAACTCTAAACTCTAAGGCAAGGAATTAGACCTAAGTCAGTCCTATTCTGTAGTTTATTTACTATGCCACGATATTCCTGTATGGACATATTTAGTTCTAATTCTCTTTTTTTCCCATTGTTTTTTGTACGGAAAGAGAAACCATATCCATAAAAGTTGTGTTTCTATTATTTAGAATTCATTGGAAAGGCAGCTGATTTTTTTATAAGTAATGATGCAGTATTACATTTATATTAAAAGTCACATAAAGATTGCCATCTAAAAGTTTGTAATTCATAGGTAATTTTGTTGTATTATAAAACATTAACATTACCTGATGAGAACAATTTAGAGGAGGAAAACTTTATTTTGGTTCACAATTTTTGAGTTTTAGTTCATCTACCAATTCCATTGCTCAGAGCCTAAGGTGAGAAACAGCATCTTGTTGGAAGGGAGTGGTAAAGGAAAGCTAATCAGGTTATGGCTGCCAGGAAGCAGAGAAAAAGAGAGGGGAATGGTCTGTGGGGAAGATGAATCCTTCCAGGGTATGCCCCTTCAGTGACCCACATTCTCTTGCCATACTCCACATGCCTATTTACCACCAGTTATTCCATTAAAACTAAGATAGTCTAATGATCATTTTACCTCTGAATATTCTTGCATTAATATAAGAGCTTTTGGCAGACATCTCATATCCAAACCATAACACTCTGCCCCTTACATCCATCTCATATGCAAAATTCATTTAATTCACCTCCAAGAATGTTCATAGTCTTAACAATTTTAGCATTGCCTGAATGTCCAAAACCAAAGTCTTCCCTGAGTTTCAAGGCAAACTCATTCATCCATGGCTGTGAGCCTCTGTAAAAATCAAAAGCAAAGTATATCCAATATATAATGACACAGAATAGATTTTCCTATTGTTATGCTCAAATTAGGGACCCCCAAAAGACCACCAGCAAAGAGGTGTTTATTGTGAGCTAGCTTGGTCCTCCACAAGCACACAGCAACTGGTGACGCTGAGAGGCCCCGAGCCCAAGGTTTGCAGCAGTTTTATACACTCTTTGGGGAAGGCAGGGATTTCACATACATCATAGCATCTCTTAGCAAATCATCATACACCCTGGGAAAATCATAAAACAACTCTAAAACATGATTAGCACATTCACTGGTGGGAACAAGTTTGGTAAAGGTGATTGGTCAGTACAAGAGGGGGTTCATTTGAACTGATTCGTTTAAGCCATAAGGGGAGTACATGATGAACTACATGTTTCCCAACATGTTATCAACCACCATAAACTACTGGGAGGGTCACCTGGCATCCCAGGTATTTTCCCTGTCCCATGTTGATTGGTGGTTGCTAGAGGGTTGCTATGGGTTCTCACCTAGCCTAACTGAGTCAGGGACACCTGGAGCAGCAGATCTCTCCTGTTATTTGTAGATAAACAACTCAGAAGGTGTGTATGTGCCTAGGAGTGCTCTGTAGGTCTTTCCAAGGACAAGGGTCAAGCCCCCTTCCTTGGACAGGCTTTGCTCTGAGGTAGAGGCTGGTTTCTCACTATTCCAAAAAATGAAGGATAGGGACATATAAAGAAGGAATGGAACTAAAACCAGACCTAAACATAGCCAGGTATATATTTCCTGTACCTCCACTTTTAGCATCTGGGGTACAAGGTGGTTCAAAGGTCTTGGGCAGTCCTGAACCCATAGCCTTACCAGTTATAGTGCTTATGGCCTATTTCTTAGCTTAGCTCTGTGCATAAGCAGTATCTTTCCTTGCCCAACAAGTCCATGTTATTGGCATCTCTCAATTCCTGAAGTCTCTATTTAGATTCAGCTCACGTACACAGCTCCATGAATCACCCTATCAAGGGCAGCCTGCAGGATTCCAACTCTGTTACACCTTTCCTGATCCCATCCACTTTCTTTTGAAATCTTAGTGGCAACCTCTATGACCCCCTAACTCCTGCATCCTGCATTCCTGCAGAACTAGTACCCACACTGATAATGCCAAGGTCTGCTGCCAGCTGGAGCAGTAGCTGGGCCTTCTGGCACCATGGCTCCAGCAAACTAAATTCCTGGGTAGCTATGCATAGTGAAATTAATCCTGAGGAAACAGCTCCCTAGGCCTCCTTTTGTGAGCCGGTGCCCACAAGGTCTATTAAATGAGTTTCCACTTCTATACTCTAGAGCCTGCAATGGGTGTGGTCTTGCAAATTCTTGAGATGCCTTCAAGCCATCTTTCCTGTTGTCTCTGTGCAAAGTATTTAACCTCTCTTTAGTGATGGAATGTTTTCAACTACTACACCTTACTTGCCTCCCTACCTCCCCCTCCAAAAAAAAATTTTACATGTACTTTTCTTATCAAAGTGCTGGCTAAAAGCTGATAGCAAAATCCATGACACTGCCTGAATGTCTTGCTGGCTTGATATTTCCTCCACCACATTATTAGTCTATCACCTTTTAATTTGTCCTCACACAAAGTCTTAGAACATGGGCGTATGCATATAGGTTATTTGATAAAATATAACAAATGGCCTCTAGTCCAATTCCTAATCAAATTTTTGCTTTTCTCTAAAACTTTATGAGCAATCTTTACTACTGCATTCCTACTGGCATCTGAATTCCTACCAGAATTGCCCATTAAGCTCCACTTACAACATTCTGATACATTTCCAGCTTGCATCTTAAACTTTTTCCAGACTCCTCTGACAGACACATTACAAAGGCATCTAAACCACGTGGTCAGGTTAGTCATAGCAGTGATCCCACTCCTGGTGCCATTTTCTGTTTTAGTCAATTGTTGTTATTGTTGGGATGAAAATACCTGACAAAAACGATTTAGAGGAGGAAAGATTTATTTTGGCTCATGGTTTCAGAAGTTTAGTCCCTGGTCAGCTGACTCTATTGCTCTGGACCTGTTGTGAGGCAAGGAATCATGGCAGAGGGTGTGGTTAGATTAAGGTTTCCATGATGTAATCATTTCACCTTTGAATATTCCTGCATTAACAGAAGAGCTTTTGGGGGATAAGTTGTGTCCAAACCATAACATACTCATCTAGTACAAGATATCATATTTAGTTTATCAATGGCTACATACAAGTTATAGATATAAAAACAGGGGTTGTGTATGAAGAAAGCTGAGTGCTTTTCTAAGGAGTCATCCTGAAAGCTGTGGAAGACTTGAAGGATTTTGTTGTGAAGTTGGTAGTCTTGGGGAATTGGTCCTACTGAAGGACACCTAGTTGAAAAAAGGGTAAGGATCACACTAAGGTTGATACTGGAGATATGTTTCAGATAATGAATGCTAGAGAATAAATTTATGGGAACAACTTTAAATGCAAAAGTATTTTTCTATATTTATGGATTGCCTGAATGGATTTTTGATAATGCTAAAGATGTAGGTAGTTTAACAAATAGGTAAAGTTATCTTATACAAACATTTAGGAATAGATAGTTGAAGGAAAATTTATTTTGGTGATTTTAAGAGTGATAGGCATCAAAAAAATTTGTGGGGGGTGGATAATCTGTATATTATGTGTTCCTGAACTTCAGGGAATGCAGGCTCTTGTGTTTGTATTTTTGCAAATAATTTTTAAAGATAAATGCTTAGGTTTCCATTTGTCTTGGAATCTGTGACTCAAAATGTTTAAGAAGCACTGGTAGACTTGGTGATGGTAGGTATGGTTTTGATGAAGTCATTGGGAGGGAAGTAGGGAGATATAACACAGTGAGGGGACCATGGCCCTGAGAATGAAAAACATAACACACATCTAGTAATCAGGAACAAGCACCAGAAATATAACACATGAAGAGACTGAGAAGGAATGACTGGAGAAATATGAGGAAAACAAGAGGAGGAATGATGTCATCAGAAATGAGAGGGTTCTACGGATGATGGTAATATCAATATTGCCAGCCACCACAGAAAAGTCTAAATGACAAAGTTAGAAAGCATCTGTGAAACTTGGTGATATGGAGATGATTAGTGATACCAGAGACAAGAATAATGGAAGTGATAATCCGAAGACAGTGGGAGTGACCAAGCAGAGAGGAAGAGGAGTTAGGGAACATAAAGTTAAGAAAGAACTTTGCTTTTCCTTTTTATAAATGAGGCGTAAACATGTTAAATTTTGAGGATATGGAAGCATTAGACTGGGAACTATTAATTGGAAATAGTTAAATAACTATTAAATAGATAAATCTAATAAATAGTTAAAACTGTTGTATACATAACTGTTAAATAGATAAATCACAATAGGTAGACAATTGCTAGAGTATTTGGTCCTGACAATATGGGAAGGGATTAGGTGTAAATACATGAGTATATTATTGAGTCTGTTAAAAAAAAAAAAGAGAGAGCAATCCAAATGGAACTGGAGATTCGTAATCAGAAAATTAGTAATGCCAACTTCAATTAAGATTTCTATTATCAGTATGCACTTACAAGTCCTGTATGGTAGAATTTGCAGTGAATGGTGAAAACTTAAGGTTTAACTTTACAACGTAAGTTAAGGCATCACTGTCCAATCTGGGAGTCCCTCACCATAGAGGCTACTGAACACTTGAAATGTAACTAGTATAACTGAAAATGTGCTGTAGTGTAAAACACACACCAAATATTAAAGACAGTGGATAACAAAAAGATTTTAAATTCTTCAGTTGACAGGATGTGAAGGATGTCTTGGCTCTAGAATCTGGACTCTAATCTGCTATAGAATGGTCCATCTTTATAAAGAAATTAGTATGTATTTTCAATAGTGGGAATTTTAAAAATATTAATTATATTACTTGGCACTGGGTACATCTCTAATTTCAGATACTTCCATTTTTCTTTGGTCATTATAGCTTTGGGTATGATAGCTTTTTACCTCTAGCATCCTTTACTAATCAGTATCTAATTTTTCTGGTTACCCAATGTGTATTTTATTATGTACTTTACTGACTTATGTACTTTGTACAGCAGAGCAATGTATTTTTGCTATTTTACCTTGACTTTTGTTTTAAAACCTTCAAGCTGTTATCAGGAAACAAATTTTCTGTACATGTATAATTCTTTTTTTTTTAAAAAATATTCTTTAGTTGTTGATAGACCTTTATTTTATTTATTTATGTGTGGTGCTGAGAATAGAACCCAGTGCCTCACACATGCCAGGCAAGTGCACTACTGCTGAGCCCCAGCCCCAGATCTGTATAATTCTTTTACAGAAAATCACACAGTATGCTTTAGAATAGTATTTATTTTGTGGTAGATAATGACTATATATGAAAGATTATGGAAAAATGCAAAGGAATGAGTTGTGACAAAAAATCCAAATATGATGTTTATTGAGGGAATGATAATAATTTAAAGCCTTTTTACTCCAAGTAAGAAAGATATTTAAATGATTTAAGTTTAAAGAAATATTAGGCTTTGTGCTCATAAAGTTGAATATGTTTATGTTGAAAGAAAGCTGAATGGAACATTTTGGGAAACTTTGCTTTCTTTTCCTGGCTTTATCACTTACTATATGATCTTGTCTTAGGTAGACAAAATGAATCAACACAATTGAGGTTAACTCTCAGAGCTTTCAACAGGTACTTCAGGGACTGAAGTTCTTACCTTTGACTTTAGTTCAATATCCCATTATTTTACCATCTCTGTAGCATCATCTTTGACCTTGTATTAAGTTTGAAACTCATACTTCATTTCACCCATAACTATTGCCAATTTTACCCTTTGATGTTGATTGACCTTTGTGTTTTCATTTGGACACAATAGTTTGGTCTTCACTTCCATCAGACTTCTCCTGGTAATTATTTTATACCTTAACTTTATGAGCTTGACACTTGATTACAGTTAAGACTCAAGTTAACCTCCTCTGTGTAGTTCAGTAGTAAGACCTGGCAAACACTATCCCTCTTAAGAACCTTTAAGTCCTTTTGTTAAGGGCTCTTTTATAAGAATTTCTGAGAACAATTAGAATTTATCATAAATGAATTTGGAAATTTCTACACAATTGTGTGTGGCCTTTTGGATAAAGGATTTCCCCAACCTATTGTATTTACATATTGAAGGAACTTTCACATTAAAAATTAAGTCTGGTTAATCTAAATTTGTTTTTCTGTCTCTGAGGAAAATACATGACATGCTGTCATGTTTACCATTGCTTCTCAAACTTCAGCATGCAAAAAGTCACTCAGAGAGCTCATTGACTTCTGGCCTTCACCCCAAAGACTCTGATTTAAATGATATATGGAACCTGCAAATTTGCCCTTCCATCTAGCACCCTGGTGATATTGACGGTATTGTTCTGACTCACTTTGTATAGCACTGACACAGTGTAAATATCCAGGAGACTGTTCAGCCGAAATGACTTGGTAACATGTCAGTAATAGGTTGCAAACATGTCAACATCATTTATCTAAAGAAAAATAAATTATTGATAATTCTTTGGTTTCTGAATGTTATATTAAGCATAATGTAATGAAAGGGAATGACCTAACTAAAATGCACAACTAGTTGTCTTCACCAGGTATGCTTTTTTTTTTTTAATTGTTGTTGTTATTTGTTTAATTGGTGCTGGGGATTGGACCTGGGGCCTCATGCATGCTAAACAAGTGCTCTACCATTGAGCTACACCCCTAGGCCATAAGTATGCATTTTAAATACGGATTTAACCTTAGTTGAAAGAATCCTGGTATAGAAAATGAATCCTTCTTGTTGTTGGCTGAAAATAATTAACATTTAAGGAAATGTGCTTTAATATGTAATACTTTTGAGATAAATTTTGGTTTCCAAATATCAAAATAATTTCTATTGTCAGTAAATTAAGTATAATGACACTTAGATATAGTTTTCTACATTCAGATTTTAGAGTGTATTATATGTATATATATGTATATATATTTCCTTTATCAACAAAATATTTATTGAGTATATGCTATCCATTGAACAATCAATTAGATAATCAAGACATAGGAGCCATTGATTTTACTTTTAATCTATGCTCATGGTATAGTATACAGACTCCCAAGTGCACTCGACCAGGCAATAGACTTTAGGTGTTTGAAAAAGAATAGAAATGTGATCTGTAACCAGACCAGAAATAAGTATAGAATGCATGAAAATATGTGTATGTATCTGTTAATGAGGGTAGGTGGGTGAATGTAAAAATGGAGAAGAATTAACGGGGCTTTTGTAATTCAAGCTATCATTCATTTTTATACATTCTGAAAAATTAACTATTTATTTTCATCTTTCATAACTTAGCTATAATATTCTTTTGATACACTAAAATTAAGCTGGTAATACAACTTAATGAAAGAAGATATTTATGAGAGAAATGGCATGTTAAGGAATAAAGTATAATATATATGTTCATGTGTATCTCAAATGTGCCTATGGTATTCATTCATATGTTGTTTGAGTGCCTCTTCTTTATGTAGGATATACATTTGGCAAACATATCAAGAATAAATATAACATATATCTCTATTTTTTTCTAATTTTCTGATTTTTAGATTTTCTGTCAGGTTTGCTACTCATGAGATTGTGATTACTTCATGGAAAGTACACACCCTGTAAGTTAGCAAGATATAACATTTTACATTTGATACCATTGTCAAAATTAATATCTCACATCATTATTTAAAACAAAAGGTCATCTTTGAATGCATTATTTAGATGATAATTTTGTCTTGTATGCTATCTACATCTGGGCCCTGATCAAGGACCCAGGCCCAGAGCACTGTTACTATATTTCTGCTGAGGACATTCCTCCACGGCTGGTCCTTATCAGGCATGTGTGAATGTGGCAGGGCCACTAAGTCAGGTCTCTCCCTGAGAGACCTGGGACTTCTATGAGTACTGACTTTGGTTCCAAGGTGACCTCATCACCTTGGACATTTCCTTAACTTTCCCTCTTTTCTGTCTTGATCTCTGGGTCAGACTTGTGTCATGGTCTGAAAACTCTCCCAGCATTTTCTGGATCCTTCTCAATTTTCTGTCATTGGCATAGTCCCTAATAAGATCCTTTCAAAAAGTTGATGAATCACATTCTGGTACCTGCTTCTTAGACACTGGCATCTTCTCCTTAATGCACTGCATCAGTGACTATACAACCAGCTGCAAAAGAGGCATGTACATTTAAAAAATCTGAAGCTACTAATGAGAGCCTGTGATTCTGTTCTCTGACTGCAGTGTCAGTCATGATATCTGAAAAGCTCCTTACTACTGCTGGAACTGTGAATCTCAAGGAGTCTCATCTCTGAACTTTCCTTAAATTTTTATTCACTGAAATGTGATTCTCTTTCCTTTGAACTTCTTGATAGGATTATATATTAGTATGGAAGAGTACCTGAGTATACACAGTGCTATTCTTATTCTAGGTTGCTTCCGTTTAGCCTTTTCATTCATTTATCAAGCATTTATTGTGGATTGATTTTCTGTCAGGTTTGATCCTAGACACTGGAGTACCTGTGCAATGTGTTGGGCATAAAGATTTTTTGTTATAGAAGTGGCATAATTTCATCTTCCAATTTAAAGCAAAATAAATACTGTCTTTAATTGCATTGAAAAATTATTTCTGTAATAAAATGTGAAAACTAAAGTAAAATATGAAATTGCTATTATGATATATATTTAATAACAGGTCATATATATGTGGTTTTTCTGGAGGCAGACAGTCATTCATAAGGCAATTTAGGGTCATTTTTATTATTTAACTTTTTACATATAAAGTGTTTATTATAAAATGTAGAAAATATAGGCTAATAATATATAACTCTAGCATCAAGAAATAATCACTGTTAACTTTGTGATCTATATCCATCTGGATTTTTGTTGTTGTTGTTTTTATCGTAAAGCACACATACTTTCTCTCTTTCTCTTTCTCTCTCTTCCTGATATATTGCCATCATTCATTTTGCCATATATTTAGTGAGCATCTTTTCTGTGCCAGGCACAGTGTGTGAAGGCTGTAGACACAGAGAACAAAGGAAAACATTGTTCTTGCTCTCCTGGAACTTGATATTCAATACAGAGTAGTATAAAGTGTATGAACTCCAGAATGAGGCCAGTTGGGTATCATGTCTCTGTTGTGTGCTATTATCTGTCTTTGGATATGCCAAACTGACACTGGCTCTGCAACTTTAAAATGGAATAATAGCCCTAACTACCACAAATGTTCCTAGAGAATGTACAGCAGATTCTTATTTAGATGTGTCCAGCCTATAGGAAGTGTTGAGCCATTGCTTTTATTACTACACTACTAGTTGGCCCTTCCTGATATTACTACAAAACCACTGCCTCCCATAAAAGTAGTCAATCCTCAGTGCTATTCACTCTGGATTGCCCTTGTGATTGTAAATAAGACTTAGATTTACAATCATGGTCACATTGTTTGACCACATCATGTCGCTATGAAAGGCATGACTATAGTGACCAGCATTCACAAGGGCTTTTGTTTTCCTCAGTCGTGTAGCATCCTTGCAGCCTGATTATATTTCTTTTACATGCTTACACACCCACACTAGTGCACTCTAAATGTATTTTAGTGTAGTCCATGTGGATTGTATTCTTCTGATCATCCCAAACATATCATCTAAATTTGATGATATTTTTCTAGGAAGTAACAAATCATCAGAAACTTAATTTGTTGCCACTGATTAATATAGTGAAGTTTGTAAAATTCATAGCTCTATTTAAAAAAAAATAACTAGAGACTCACAGGAAGTTATAAAAATACTACATAGAGTCCCACAAATTCTCTATTCAACTTTTTCCATTTGTTGGCATTTCACATACCATGGTGCAACAGCAAAAAACAGAACAATGACATGGAACACTACTGTTAAGTAGACTACAAATCTTCAAATCCTACCCAGATTTTATCAGTATTCATGTGTAGCTGGTGTGTATGTGTGTATATATGTATGTAGTTCTATGTACTTTGATCATATAGTTGGATTTTTATACCCACCACCATAATCAAGTTACAATACTGTTCCATTATCCCAAAGGAACTCTATCATGTTATCCCTTATAAATACACCCATCTCCCATCTGTGTCCCTGTCTCCAACAACCTGTTCTTCATTTCTGTTGTTTTGCCACTTCAAGAATATTACATAAATGGAATTTTGGAGTATGTAATCTATTAAAATTAAGTTATTTCACAAAACACAATTTCTTTTTTTTTATTTTGTTTTAATTAGTTACACATAACAGTACAATGACCTTGACATATCATATATTTGAATCAGATGGGATATAATTTATCATTTTTCTGAGTGTACAGGTTGCAGAATCATATTGGTCATGCAGTCACATATAAACACACAGTAATACAATTTCAATATGCTTTTGCTTTTTTTCTTAACTATATATATATCATGAATATTGTGTTAGTCAGTTTTTTGTAACTATAACAAATTACCCAATAATGTTAATTTATAAAGAGGAAGGTTTATTTGGCTCTTGGTTTTAGAGATTCTAGTCCATGATTGATTAGCTCCATTGATTTGGGCATGTGGTGAGGAAACATCATAGCAGGAGCATATGGCAAAGTAAAATCTGCTTACACCATGAGCCAGAAAGCCAAAAAAAGAGAGCAAGAAGGGACCAGGGTTTCACAATCCCCTTCAAGGATATTCTTCCAATGACATAAAGACCTTCCAGTAGTCTGCATCTCTTAAAGTCTCCACAACCTCCCAATAATGTCATTCTTGGATCAACCTATAACACATGGTCTTTTGGGGGACATTGAGTATCCAAATTTCAGCAAATAACTTTTCATTACACTTAGTTGACTTCTTTATGTTCTTGGATATAGGAAAACAAAACAAAATGAAGCAATATAAAACAGTATCAGACTGTGTGACAAAACTTTGAAAGAAAAAAAAATTCTTGGCAGATATAAAGTATTATAGAGGTACTTGGTTTTCAATTTTCACTTAAATAAAACAAATAGAAACAACTTTAACTTAAACTGAAAGTGAAAGGAAATAGTTGGTCTCAGTTATATCTTACTATATATTAGACTCCATGGAAAGCAAGTACAGAAAAAGTATGAATGTCTATGACACAAAATTCTTAAGATCTTATTAACATAGAGGGCTGAAAGTCATTTGTTCTCTATTGGAAACATATATTTTTAATTTAAATGAAATTATAACATTTTCTGATAAAGTTTAAAAGAGTTTTCATTTATGTAGGTGCCTTCTATCCAGCAATTTTAAGCAAAGGCTTTCCTTCAAAGTTGTTATTAATATTGAGTATATTTCTAACATTGCTGAATATTCAGTAAGTCATTGATATAAATTCAAGTAATTCAGATGTCAGACTAAGTTCTCAGTGGTGATTTACACTAGCAAGTGTTTTATGAGGGTGCATTATTAGTTTGCTGACTTTCTTAATATATAAAGGTTGTAAAAAATTTTATCCAACAGTTATGATTTTTAGCATATCTCCAGGTAGATGTAAATACCCCAAAGAGTACATATCTTTAAAACTTCTGCAGAAATAGTCAAAGTGATCCAGCTTCTTAAATTACGAATATCTTTTTTTTTGTTATTGTTACATGATATTTGTAGTCTTCTCACATTATGAGTGAAAACATATCTGACAGCTGTTCTAATAGTGTTGTATAATCTCAGTATTCACATTTGTCTATCAGCACCACCCATCCCTTGTCTATCTCTGATACTTCTATCTCTGATATCTCTATTGGGACCCTGAGTTTAACCATATGTGCTCTTTTGGCATGACATATTTTTCAAATATTCATTTAAGAGACTTGTCTGTGTATATATTATTCAGATGGTGAAAGTGGAATCTCAGAAGATGATTAAATTTGGAGGTTTCACTGTCTGTGTAAGATTTGATTTTTAAATTTGCATGTGTAAGCATACAACTTTATTCATTTCCCTAGAATCAATCATTTAGGTGCCAGCTTTTAAAGAAGCTGATTTTAAAAAAATAAATGTAATATATTAATTATGGAATTCTAAACATGTGTTTTCAAATGTCACATTCTCCTAGAGACAGGGAAGAAATTACCTTCTCAGGAAACTAAGTCGTGGAGAACTTATTGGATAGTGAATTAGTGATTTGGGTGTTTCTTAGGAAACTACTTCAGGAAACTAGAGAGATGCAGGTTCTCTGTTTCTAGTCCAAAGATTCAGGCTTTTGTGGTCTAGGTTCTGTTATAGATTACTAGATCTATCAAGATTATCACTGTGCAATTAAGCAGACATATACTGTTTTAAACTCAACAGATTGCTAGGGGGCTCCATGAATCTGTTGTAGTTTGGTCAGAAAGGGCTTTTTTTTTTTGTATATTTTTATACTTTTGGTCAAAGAATTCTTTTCCAGTACAAACATTTTCCTACAGGGTGAACAGTCTACAAACTAGGCAATATTCTATAATTCAGCTGAATTGTAATAGTAAATAGTAACTTAACATCAATATGATGACTTTATTTATTGATAGCACATTTTTTGTTTCAAATGGATTTGTTCTAATTTTTAGGGAAAAGGCTCATATCTGTTCTTTTCAAAGATCTGTTAGTTTTCAAGATTCAATTAATCAGGCCAACTTCTTCAGATAATTGATTCCAAAGTAGAAATTTTGATCCAATTATCCACTCAAATTGACCTTTCTTGTGAAATACTATTTGAATTGCTATACTCAGCGTATGTTTAATTACAGTATCTGACTATGTTTAATTATTGTATTTGAATAATGTTTAATGAGCTCCCATGTTTAATTACTGTATCTGACTAATATAATTACTCCTAAGTAATCTCTGTCATTATCAGCTAATCTCCCTAAGCTCTATGGAGTCTGTCCTCAACCCGATTCTCCAGGCTCATCTTTCTTCATCTATCTCTATTATGTATTTTGTGCCAGCCATTGGCATACTTTCAGTGCCATTAATGTGCCAAGCTGCTTCCTACCTCAGGGCCTTCATGCTTGCTGATTCTCTCTCTTCTGCACTGGTTTTTGGATCTCAGCTACAGAAAAGTTTTTCTGGTTTTCTAGAATATTTCATGGCCCCACTTCATTTTAATGTTATCATGTTACCATATAATTTTCCATTATATCAGCTACTGCAATTTTTCTATTTTTAATCTCTATTTTGTTAATATTATGCATCAAGCCCTAGGCAACAACTCACCATTGTATACCCAGCAGCATTTGTTGAATAAATAAATAAATAGATAGATAGATGAGTGAATGAATGATTCCGTCAGTCTCAAAATTAAATAGACATTTAATTTTGAGTCCTTTGTACATATGGGTTTCTAAAGCCAAAAAATTAGCCCAGTGATCAAAAATACAAATGCACATAAAATCCAGAAAGTAACAAAAATTAGTTAAGCCAATAGGGAGCTTGATGAAAATTTTCAGGACAGTAGTGAAGTAGATAATTAAAGCCCTTGGAATTCAGAGTCGAATACTTTTAATAATCTGGGAGGTCAGTGAATAACAATATTAAGTCCATGGACCAAGTATGGTAGCTGTTGAAATCTTGGAGCAGAGGCAACCATGGGACACTAATCTGGGCAGATGGTTAAATATGGTCATTAACACAGAACTGCTTAGATGTCACTAAATCAAAGAACCAAATGTGCCTATGAATATTCAGGAACAATCATTTAATTATGTATTTTCTAAGATGTACCATTTATTTAAATAACATTGAGTTACAATGTGTATGAAAATGGGACAAGTCTAAGAATAATCTTTTTCAAGGAATCCAAATAGAAATTTATGCTTAAGATCCCAAACTTGAATTAGCTGAGAGGTATTTATGAAAGAGGTAGGTAAGACTATATGGTGGCCATCTCTCATAAGCCCCGAGGGATCTCTATTTCATGGGGTTCTGAGCCTTGTATAAAATCTTCCACTTGAGGGTAAGCTGGACTTAAATAAATAGGGACTACTTAAATCATAACTAACAGACTATTCAGAGCTTGCTGTAATAAGGTAGGCAATATAGTCAGTCTCCATTTGCTTCTATATGGCTGTGAATCAAAGGCAGGCAAAAGAATGGGAAACCTTTATAGAGGAAAAAAGGACGTCTTGAGATATGCTTTTATTGGACTCTATAAGGGTGGGGAAGTGGTAGGCAGGGTGATTAGAAGTTGGTAATCTCGTGTGATTAGTTAAAGGAGCATCCTTGGCTTTCTTCAGTTGTTTCTCCACTGGAAGTATCAGTTATTGATCAAGTCTTGGCCATCTGGGGCTAACTGCTACAGAAACTATGATTCCTGGTCAGTTTTCTGCAGAGCTTGTGGTTTGGTTTCTAATTAGTTGTGGCAGTTTGTAGTGTGTGACCATTTTCTGTTTGTGTGTTTGATCTCTTATGAGACAATCCTACACAGAGGCGCACCTAAGTGAGTTCAGAAGCAGAACGACTAGACTTGGAAGGATATCCTCACCCAATGAAGCTTTGAAATGACAAAAGCTGTGGGAAGTTTCCTGATCATACCCTATGGAAGGTTCTAGGGTGATAGTCCTCAGCTAAGTTGCTGTCTGATTCTTGACAGAAAGTGTAGGATGGTAAATGCTTATTACGTTTGGTAAGATAGGTATTTTGTCAATCAGATCAGTAAGTAATGTAGCTCAATATCTTCAAGTTGGTTTGTCTGTGATATAAAAATAAACAATGAATTTAATTCTTATGTGTAAACACATATTCTACATCATCACATGGTATAGCATAAAGAATAGGCTTTGTTAATACACACTGTAAGCCAAAGGGCCGCAAGAAAACTTACAGGTACTGCTGGTAAAGTAGCAACTTTATGTTCCAGTCAGTGAAGGGACATCACCTTTTGGGTATTATCTTACTGTGAGAACATGGGACCAACTACATTCGTTGTTGGAAGGACTATTTCAGCACTTAGACTATGTAGACAATAGTTAAAGTTGTTACCTGGGAAAGCCAGTTGTCCAAACACTTGCAGACCCTTGGAAGATTCAAACCCTTATCCATCAACCCTGTGGATATCTATGGAGCTTCACTTTAGGTCCTCTACCCAGGATTAGTGATGGTGGTGGGGGATCCCCCAGTTCTTTGTTACAAGCTCATGCAATCACTTTCTGGAAATTCTGCTCATTGTATTGCCATGATAAATAAGTCATTTATACAACATATTATGTGATAAGTAAAATGTGGAAAAAAAATCGCACATGAGATGTAGGGCTGGAGGGTGCAAGACGGAGGATGGGTTCTTATTTTAACTAGATCTGTTGAAAAGAACCTCATTGAGAATGTGACATTTGTGCAGATTTGAATCAGGGCATTAAACATGAGGAAATCTGGAATAGAACATTTCCAGAGGCAAAGCAATTGTCTCTAAGTAAAGAATGTGATTTGTGTGTGAGGAGCTGTGAAGAAGCCAGCAGAACTGAAGTGGAAAGAGAAAAGTAGAGGAGAAAGTAAGAGAAGTGATGAGGAGTCAGCTCATTCAGGCTTTGTGACTTTTTTGAGAACCTTGTTTTTATTTCTAGTGAAATGAGGAGCCTTTAGAGAGTTGTCAGCAGTGAACAGATATGGTTTTTCTTATGTTTAAAATTTTTAATGCAGTGTTTTGAGCACAGTCTAGACATATCTGGAATTTATGAAAGAGGGTTTAGACTAGAGATAGGCAAATGGGACCCATTGACTCACATATAATATTTAAAACCATGAGAGTGGATGAGATCATCTACAAGTGAATGTCAGTATAGAACTTAGGCACAAGCCCTGAGCCCTCTAAAATTTGAAGGATGGATGAAAAGTGGGGGGAGGAGGCTGGTAAGGAATAGCTAGGGAGGTCGACAGAAAGAAAACCAAGGAAGTATAGTGTATTGGAAAACAATGAAAACATATCAAGTAGGAAGGAATGAGCAACTGTCAAATAGTGATGACATGTTGTCTGTGATGGGAACTGAAATTCATTAATGTATTTGGCAATCAAATGGAGGTTACCAATGAGATTTTCAGAATTAATTTGGTGGAGTAGTCGAGGTGAAAATGATAAAAGTGATTTTTACTGACAATTGAAAAAGAGAATTGGAAGTAATGATAATGCGTTAATCTTAAAGAGAATTGGATTATGGAGTTCTCCTGCAGTTCTTGCCTATGACACCTGTTTCTATGTATATCTAGCTTCTACATTCTTACATTTGGCCACCATTTTTCTTCAGAACTTTAGTTCTGTGTTTTCAATTAGATTCTTTTTTTTCAAAATATCCTCTACTTTGATCCCTCCCTCCTATATGCTTTCAATGTAGACTCCAATCACCTCGTATGAGAGTACTTATTATTCCCTGAAATTTGTGTCCTTTGTTTATTTTTTCATCTTCTAACTCATCTGTGCACCATAACCCAGTTTGTGTACCAGATTATTGCTTCTAAAATATTTCTTAAATTATTGCCAGCCTGGTAGTAGCTGGCAGCAAAAGTGGGGGTATGAAAAAGACTACTTTTATTTTCCTTAGGATCTAAGCCCTGGAGACATTTGGATATCAAGTTTTGTCCCCCTTTCCACTTTTAGCTTTTAACATTATTTTCCTATATCTACTATTATTACCTTGTTGAATTTCCTCTGTTCCTATGTTTTATCTCTCTGGACAATTACCCTAATATCTCACTATTTTCATTATTGCTATATTTTCATCTCATTGTTATTATAACATCTTCTCAAACATAGCTTGCTGTAGCTGCTAAGCATTCTTAATCTTCAGCAACACAGGAAGAAAGATGCGTAAATCAGAGTTGAGAGAGAAAGTTAGGCCTAGATTGTACTGGAAGGATGGTCTGCAGGATGGAGCAACAATTGTAATATCTGCAGTGTCTACAAAATCATGCAGAACATTACTCCTAGTCAGGGTCTTTCAGTGACCAAAGTCTGATTTTTATAAGTAATAATATAAGAGGTATGGATTTATGTCTCCTTTGTTGTCCATCCAGGTGATACTGGGGGTTGGATTTAGGGCCACAGATGATTTTAAGGACCTACATTTTGAAGAATCACAATGTTTTCCATGTTAATTTCTCATTGGTTCCATTTCATCTTCATGCGGAAGGTTTTTAGGTCATTAGATGATGTTTGTTGCCACATTCCATGTACATATCAATATGTGCTTTTCCACATTATGAATAACTATTTTATCTACAAATATATGTTTTATGCTTATATTTTAGCATCACATTTTCTTTCCTCTCGTTTTAGAACTGAATTTATTTTGTTTTAAATAATAAAACACCATTCATTTTGTTGATGCAGAAATATTACTGCTTCAATAACATTTTAAACAATTACTGAATCCAGACAGATTTTTGTGTACTAATGATAAACTAGGCCCTGACTGGATAAGAATTATAATTTGATGTAAAATATACTTTTTTGTTTTTTAAGGAATTATATGTCTTGAAATCAAAGGTTACTTAACACAATAATATCACATATTATAAATCAACGTTGTACAATAAGCACTAACTAGATGGCCTTTTATAACTTTTGGTGACATTTTGGAAGACCTTGAGACACTAAAGGCAGGTTATTCATACTAGAAAAGATCAGATGTTTCTGATCAAATGCTGATGGTTTAATTTCTGTTTCAGCCAGAGGACAAGAACTCAAAAGCTTCCTGTAAAATCATGTGATTCAACTCTATGAAGTTTCCCTGTATTATGAATATTCTAATTAAAGCAATTATCCCTTAGTGCTGGCCTTGTCCCTTGTGTTTTGTGTTCTACAGTCACCTCCATAACCACATATTTGTGTTTTATTTTTCTGCTTTGAATTACATTTTGGTTTACTCACGACTCTTAGAAGGAAATTACCATCTGATTTTTTTGACAAATTTTAAGTGATAGTGTTTTTCTAAGTATATGCCCTCTCTCAAAACAGATTTATTCATTTTCTATGACATGACTTGTATCACTAAATATTTCATGCACATTGTGAGAACAGGAACTAACATTCATGCTCTGCATTGAGATTAAGGTCTATATATTGCTTACTGTTCATGATGACTAAGACTCATATTCTTTAGAGTTTTTCAATTTTTTCACTATTTAAATTTTACATTAGCAACCTATGCAAAGGTGATATTAAAAGGGGACATTAACCACAGCTCTTGCTTATAGACCTTAACATGTATATCCTCTGTGAGGCAAATCATAAGCTTTCTATGATTGATGCACATTTTCTGAAACTAAGCTGGAAGGTGCCCACTTCATTCTCATATTATGCATGTAGTTAATTGGTATTTTGATTGAACCAGCAGAAGAATAAAAATGCCTATGAATCAAAGGAAATTATTCTCATTAGATATGAAACAAAGAAAGCAGTGGTTTCAAGAACAAATATTATTCAAAAATATTCTCATTAAAAGAAATTGCTCTCTTTGGTATAATAAAATTCTTCTAAAGAGAAGCATCTGGCAGAATCATATAACTTACTGTAGCATAACATTTGGGATGAATTAAGTTGCTTCATGCCACAAAATGCTTTCAAGGCTTCTCAATATTTTTTCTTCAGTTTAACTTATCTGTGTCTCACAGTTCTGCAATTAGGTAATTTTTTAACTTTGTATTTTGTTCAAGGTATCATGTTATGAATATTACATAGACATTACAGTCCCTTGAAGGCTAGAAATATTGCTAAGTAGAATTAGTTCAAACTCTTGTGTGGAATGTGAAAGTCTTTTTGTGTTGTATCCACCTGCCTGGTTGTCCACATTAGTGGCTGGGCAGGTTAAACTACAAGTGCTCAGACAAATGAGCTATGGTAAAGGGTACAGAGGAAAAGGTAGTCATTTGAGTTCATGTGTTGTAGGTCACTTACATGTAAACTTATTTTCACCCAACTCTTAAGCATAACAGAGTTAATTTGTGCTATTGAAATCATAAAACTAAACTTGTCAGCAGATCTCAAAGTGGGAAGGAATTTTGATGTTATCTCATTCTTTAATCTCTCCACTATCTCAGATCAGTTGTTACTAGATTCCTTTAACAGGGTACTTACTATTTTTGCAGAGAAACCATTTCCATTTTCTAAAAGCTTTTATTAATCTAAAATATGCCCTCTTCAGGTTTCCCATATCTAGAAAACTTTTTGAATCCATTTTCTATATAAAGGTTTTTAAATTTCTTATGGAAACTTCCACACATTCCCTAAATATTATTTAAGCAGTATGTGCATAGCAATGTGGGAACCTTAAAGGGAGTTGGAATATTGCCTCTGCTTCTCAGAAGAATGTATTGGAATAAATATAAATACTCTGAGTTTTAGACACACCAGGGTAGAACTCCAGCTTCTATAATTGCAAACTCTGAGGAATTGCTATTAAAATATATTTAAATATGGATAATATCTCTACTAATTTAGTTATATTTTCTCTGATTTATTAATCTAGTGTTCTGCCAATCGTACCATGTAGTTTGTATATTGATAGTATTTTAATACCTAGAAGCCTGATCCCATTCAGTATTTATCTTTATTTGTGTTTTGGAAGCCATTTGTAGATATTTAATTAAAATCAAACAATTTTATTGAGATTGCATTCAATAAATATATTTATTTTAGGAGACTTGATATTTTATGGTATTAAATGTTTGTAATCTAACAATGTAGTATGTCTTTCCATTTACTTAGATTTCTATTTTATTTAAATTAACAAGTATATTTTTAAGTAAAACCTGTATATCTCACTAATTGTGAGATTTTAGCATTTTATAAAAAAGTATATAGGGTATTTTTTAATTTTCCATTTTCAGATGGTTAGGCTATGTTAGATAAGTGCTACTGATATCTTTCTTTAACTTATCTGTACCAAATTTCCAACTGATCTTACTTCCTTTCCATAGCCTCTTTCAGTTTATAGGTAAAAAGTCACATGTCACATATATTTATCATTTAATTTCCAATTCACTTGACTAAACTCTTCAAAATAATTTTTAATGCAAATGGCATTGAAGGGCACTATTATTTTAGCATTTAATCATTTGGAATGATTAATGTTTGCTGTTTGTTTTGAGAAACAGTCTCTTATTATACTTAAGTAGAATTCTTCCATTTCTACTTTATTGGAGTTTTAATAACACAATGGAAGAATTTTTTATCAAATTATTTTTCTATCTATCATTAATGATTGTTAGTGATCATGGTTTATCAATATGATGGGACTTTGTAGGTTATTGGAGTTGTGGATTGTGATATTAAGCTTATTTTAATTTAATCATCTTTACCCCCTAGAATAAATATTTGCTTTCAATTATTCCTTGTTTTCTATTATGATGGCTCTTGTAATGAATTAACCATATGAACTACAAGTAAGTGGTTGTTAATATGTATACTAGTGTTTGGCTCTAGTATATAGATGCTCATGAACCTTTTCCTTTGCATGTGTATACATGTACACAGAAGGTCAATAATTCATGAAGACTTGGTTTATGATTGTGACTCTATGCTGGTATGAAAGCTATGCACATGCAGTAGACACCATACTTCAAATTTCCAAATTTGACCTCCTGAGCTGGGGTATGTAGCTCTGTTGGTACAGTAGCAGAAAAGCTGCAGCTGCCTGCCAGCCCTGAGATTCCATGTGGAATAAACCCCCTATCTACAGTGTACTGTGTAGCTAAGTTGTAATGTTTGGCAGTTTAGGAATACTAAATGCATTTTAGACTTATAATGTTTTTCAGCTCTAACAGATCAGCTTCTTTCTCTGCCATGTGCTCTAGCTCTAGGTGCAGCTCCATGGAATAGAGCCTCCGGGACCTGAAGTTAGTGGGGAATATGCTCAGTGAGCCATGTGAGATCAGGCTGGACCTGGTGTGGTCTATTCATGGCTCTGATGTGTAGAGAGTCAGAAGCTCCTGAGCCCTGAATAAGGCACTGCACTGCCCCAGTGTAGACTGCTGCAGCTGAGGCTGTGAAGAATATATTTTCTTCTTTTTTCCATTGCTCAGATAACACAACACTGTTTTTGTTAGGTTTATTAGTAATATTTGATGGCCTTATTAAATGAACTGCGATGGCTTCTACTTTCTACTGTAGTCAATAGAAAGATGATATTTAGATATTAGAACAAATGCATCCTGTCTTCTTTATTCCTTTGCTCACAGACCCACATCTGAATCAAGATTCTGCCACTTATGAATCACACAGTTCACTACATACAGCAGTGCAATTTGAGCACTCCACAGAAAGGAATAGAGGCTACATCCAGCTGTGGTTTGCTTCTCAAATGCTTGGTTCTGGTATAGATAAGCATGTACCATATCCTGTTTCACATAGAAGCTACCATATCAGCAAACAGCACGTAGGATTGAAAGGAAGGGAAATTAATGCAAGACATTTTATCCCACTGAACTTGTTTTCTCACCAACTAAATTGATTTTTTTTAATGCAACCACTTCTTACCCTAAATTCTCAAGTGCATGTATTACAATTACTGGAATATTTGGCCTTATTTTATTATCTATGTAATTATAATATTTTATTAATATTCAGATTTCAGAAGGATAATCTTGGAATTCTACCACTGTTTATATACATTCTCTGAAAAAGAAAGATACTAGAATGCCAGGGGAATGAATTGTCCTTGTCAAAAATAAAAAATAATTCCAGACCATAGTAATGATTTAAAAGTCCAGTTCTTGTTAATCATTATCTTATTGTTTATGGGAAAACATTCAACATGACAACTCGAAATATAAGTAATAAAATAGGAAATGTTTAACAAATATACCTTTATCACTGTTCTCTATCTTTGTAAATGAATGCAGAAATTGCAGTGGCATTTTCTAACAAGGAGAATTCAACCAATCCATTTTTATAAAGTGAAAATAGGCGTCAGGGTAAAATAGCACACATTGATTAACTACTTAATACACCATTGACTTTACAAGGCTTAACAGAGGAATACTTTCAAATGATAGTGCTTAAATAAAAAATAATATTGTGCAATCCTGCATAGTAATTACGAATGCATTAGGAAACTCAACAGCTGTGCTTGGAATACATATCAGAATAGACTGTGAAATATGGTTCCAGTATCATCTTTAGAATATGTTTGCATCTGAAGGACTACACTGTGCAAGACATTGATAGTTGTTATTTTGATAATATAGAAAATATATATTACAAGAATATAGCAAGCAAGAGTGAGACGAGTACATGTTTCTTTCAAAGGATGATGATCCAGGTCTGAATGACTTAACAGTTGTTGTAGGAGCAAGATGATGTGAGTCAGAATATGATTTCAATTTCTAGCCAAATCGAAGAACTCACTTCACAATAGGATAGTGAAAGTTTCAGGTACAATCAGGCAACAGAGAACAGGCATTAATATAAGTGGGGTATTTGATAAGAATAAAGATTTCAGTAGCCATCCTTGTTAGCCAATATGTCCTCTACTGATTTTCTAAGAGAAATTTCATTATATCCGTAACTTAAAGAGCCAGGGAAAAAATTAGTAGAACTTTAGTTGGATGTTAACAGCTCAGAAAGTAGGAGAGGAATACATTAAAACAAATAAACCAACAAAAAAGAAAAGTAAGGTAATTCAAAGGAGGGGGTTGTTCATTATCTCTGGATTATATTATGAAATGTCTATAAAAGTGATGTTTCCATTGTGATCACAGCTAAAGCCTCACCAAAGCCTCATCCTCACCGAAGTCTGAAAAATCTGTAATGACCCTAAACCTATTTGATAGCAAGAGATGTGTTTGTCTGGGTGTGTGTGAAGTAGATGCTTATGAGTAGTGAGTAATGTGTCTTTTGAAAATCTGAATTCTAATTTTATCAGTAATTCTTCCTAGCCTGCCTTGTTAAGATCTCAAAATATCATGTATGTCAGTTGTTTGATTGGGCACTGAGTGCATCCAGAGTAAAAGAAGGATCACTGTAAGGTGACTACCATGGGTTTCCAGGGAGAATTGAGATGTGAGCTATGTTTTGAAGGACTGTGAAGAGTGTTATGAACAGAAGCAGAATCTCAAGTTGGCGCTTGAATGGAAGTACAGTAAAGCTCCTGATACAAAGCTTTAAATGTCAGCGTATCACTTTGGTTTACTCTCTGGCAATAGAGAAACTTTCTGTATTTTGAGGAATGAATGCACATAGCAGTGTTTGGAGATTATAAGTGTATTAGTGTTTTGTTGGAATTAGATTTAGGAAAGAGTTCAATGTTGAGTCTATTGCAATAATCAAAGACATGGATGTAGAGATCAAACTGGCTACCACAATGTAAAAAGTAATAAAATCTGACAAAATGATGTGAACCAGGAGAAAGAATCAAAGACAACTTTAATGTTAGCATGGGATTAGGCAGGTGTGTGAGATAAAAATCAGAAGGGGAACTCATTTTGGAAGATTAAAGCAAGGCAAATCTTACTGTAGATGCACTCTATTCTATTAAAAAACATAAACGGATGATTTTCAACTAGAAACATCAGAGGCTGCAGCATCTCCAGAAACTTACCACCAATCACTGTCTTTTGTCCTTGAATCTACTCCAGTCAATAATTTGGAATTCTCTTTTTATCTGTTGCTGAGGTCATGCCTGTTTGAGGGTGTGGCTTAAACTGTGCAGTATAATTTAATATGAAATAATTTCTGAGGCTGCTTTTTGGTTCCTGAGAACAACTTCAGCATGATTATCTCTCCCTGACTGCAGACAGTTTTGAAAAACAAACTAGCTTGGCATGAAATTGACAAAATATTTTCTTCTTTAAGGAAACTGATAGGATTCCATCCCCCGCAATATTATAACCCTCCTTTAGCTTTCCTAAATCATACAGAAAGCCAACTATTATGACAGCTATTGTTCATATCTTTGGGTATTACTCTTCATGTTTGACATTGGTAGCAATTAAATCCCAGGAAGGGATCACAAAGGATAATTAGATTTAATTTAGACATCTCAATGAGCTTTGCTTTTGATATGTAGGTATAATTAGTGCATTGAACACAAGTTAACCCTAATTAAGTTGATTAACTTGGGCAATATTTGCCTGGGTTGATATAATGAAAATAAGCCTAAAGATTCCTTTTTGATTTAGCTTATTTTTCACTTAGTTCATGTCTTACTGGATTCATGGGTACATGGTCACAGTCAACTTTAGTAATATATTTTAGATTTAATGCTGTGATGGAATAGTCTTGAGACTTGAATAATTCTGTATTAAAAGCTGTAATATATTTAATCAAAAGGAGATGTATATCTTTTCACACCTCATTTTCAAAAGAATTTGGTCTGTTCAAGTGACTAAATATTATCTTGTTACTGATTATTTGTTCTGAACTTATCTAATAACCAAATCGATCAAATATGTTCCAGTTGTTCACATTGTGCTTCTTAGTATGAGTTATGATGTCTCTTAGGAGAACATATTATAAACAGTTTAGAGGATGCAGATCTTTTCCACCCTTATGAAGAGGTAGAAAAGGAGCTGCTTCTGGGCATGATCTCCTGAGGATGGTAGTAGAAGCTCCTGTTCTGATAAATTAGTGCAGGAAACGCCACCCCAGAGAAGGTACCCGCTACTCCTCATCAGTGCTTTTTTTAATCGATTTATTATTTATTTTTTACTTGGACATCTCTCCATAACACTGGTTGATCTAAGAGGATTTAATTATTGCTGATAGTAGATGTTTAATTATTAATTGTTGATTAAAGACAGAAGTGGGTGTTGATATTCTCATGACAACCTAAAGAAGCCCAATATCAACACTATAATAGCATTTATTTTCATTTTTGTCTTTTCCATTCTTGCATCGACTTAGAAACAACAAAATAAAGTCTGTAAATCTACTAGACACATGTCTTAGACCAAAAATTCCCTGCATAGAGCACAAGCCAGAGAGTGTCATTTTAAATTAATTATTATAAGTGTTGTCTCTTTAATTTTATGACCCAAAACTTCACAGATATCACTGAACTTGAACTGTATGAAAAGAGAACACAAGTTTCACAAATGTTTCCATGTATTTGGTGTTATGTGGGTATAATATCTAGAGTGGGCTAGATATTTGGTTTAACATTATTTCTTGGCATTCTGCAAAGAAATTCTGAAGGCAGTTGACATTTAAATAAGTAGACTGAGTAGAGTAGACTGCCTTTCCAATAGAGGTGGGTCTCACCCAATTTATTGAAGGCCTGAATAGAATGAACAACTGAATAAGAAAGAATTCTTTCCCTTAGTCTCATTATCTTTGATCTAAGACATTATCTTCTGCCTTTTGACTCTGACTCAGACTGGAACTTAAACCACAAACTCTAGTGGTTTTCCTAACTTTGACCTGATATTATAGTATTAGCAGTTGCAACTGATTATCAAATCAGCTGAAAAATTTGAAACAAAGGAATAAATTAGTAAAGTAAGCCAAAGAAGTTCCTGGATATTTATGCTTAGTTTATAGTTTGCTGGATTTCTAATTGTGTATTGACATTTAGACGAAGAACCCACATCTTAAAATTGTAGGAACATTATTTCATTTCCTCAAAGAACTAAAGGTTTATATATTTTCCTCACACTTTTTCTTTCCTTTCCTTTTTTATCTCTTTCACTTCCTTTCTTTTTGCTTTCCTTTCTTCTTTCCATACTTCTATATAATTTTAATATAATATGGTGGTTATCAATAGAACGTGGTCCTGTAGTATATAATAGTCATTGATCCTCTAAAAATGAACTCATCTTTTTTCCTACAAAGAAGTTACCAAAAAGATACAAATGCCCATTTAAATTAGGAATATAGTAAACTAGCTTCTTGAAAAAGTTGTCCAGGTAGATAACAAAATAAGTGAGTATATTTACATTAAAGAAGAAAGAAAAATCTTCAACTGGACAGAATAAATAATTAATTCAGCAAATATTTTTTTTGTGAAAGTATTGTGGCTGACACCCTAGAAAATACTGGAGGTTTCAGATGAATAAAACTTAGAACCTGTTTTCTGAATGCTTATTGTTCAGTGTGTGGGGGAGAGGGGGTGGGAACTGAAGCATGCTGAAGTCCAGTGTGAGAGAAGACTGAAGTAGCCAGGAGGCAGGGTTGGAAGAAGTGACACTTGAAGGGATTAGGAGACAGCCCAATTAAGGAAGGGGGCAGGTGTTTACCAAAAAGGAAGATAATGTAAGCAAAACTGTGTTTGTCTATTGGAGACAGAGGATACAGAATTTTGTAGAGACGCTCTGAGCAACAAAAGTTTATGTTACCTTCTATAGGCAATTAAAGGCAATACTACATTAAACTATGTCAAAAGAAGTTAGATAATTTTAGTTTTTCCTTTGGCATTTTAATAATCTTTTTTTTTTCTTAGAAAGAAAATAAAATATTTAAAACTTTCCAGAAAACTTCCCTCCTCCCCAGGCCCTCTGCTCAGATGGGATATAGCAAGTCTGTGTTTTAACGTCCCATTGGGTATCAGCACTGGCAGTAATGGGACCGAGATGCAAGGACAGAGCACATAAGCTAAACAACCCTGTGCAGAGTGTCCGCTGAGGGCCAGCACTACAGGAGGTTCTGAGAATACCATTGTTCCTGCCCCCAAGAAGCTCACAGCTGAGTGGGTAAGGTTCTAAAGTGAACCAAGGGTAATGATGCAATTTACAGAGTGCTCCCTCTAAGAGAATTTACCCCTGCTTGGACAGTTTCAAACAGGAAAGTGTTGTGTGCTAAGTGACAAGTCCTTCTGCATCTCCTTTGGTAGGTACCAAAGAAACAAGTTTAGCTTTTTTCCTGTATTAGAGTTTACAATCAAGTGTTTTCATTTTTATTCCTTTCAACCACAAGACATGTATAAGGACTGCTTTGTAAAAAATGAAAGCATTTTATATTAAGTGATACAATCATAACATTTAATTCCAAAGTATCTAAATATCTAAAGAATACTTCACTAGCAGTGGGAACCTATGATTATAAAGAGTAAATGTGAATTATGTATACAATACAGGAAAAAAATTCAGATGAAGGGTTTCAAGACTTTTATTCTTTTTTTATTATTAAGAAAAAGTAGTATGTTATCTTATGGATACTGACCAAGGTCCCTTAAAAAGATTAACTGATTTAATTTAACATTAATCTATGAAATAGAAAGTATTATTATTGCTATTTTATAAAGAAGGAACAAGAACACAGAAAAGTTAAATAATTTGCCCAGAGTCCAGGGAGTAGGCAGCAAAGCCATAACTGTAAACAAAGCATAGACTGTAGAACATACACTCCCTGGTGTGTCATTTTGGTATTACTAGTGCTTCAGTCTTCTAGGCTCACACTTTCTTACAGAAAGTCCTTTTATAAAAAGTCCTTAAGTACTTTATATAAAATGACATAGTATTTGCATGTACCCATGTACATTACTCTCATGTACTTTAATTCATTTCTAGATTACACCTAATCTAGATTATACCTAATACAATGTAAATACTTGCCATTCTGTATTGTTCAGGGGAAAATAACAATAAGTCTGTACATGTTTAGTTCAGACACAATCTTTTTCCAAATATTTTCATCCACAGTTGATTGACCTCATGAATGTGGAACCCATAGATAGGAAGAACCTGTTGAATAATGAACAGTCTGATTGATCAGGGAAACTTCATGAATAAAGTGGCATTTGCTCTTAAGGGTGAGGATGAGTGTTCCAAGCAGAAAGGTAGGAGAAGGAAGGGAAGGCATGAGGGCTTGAGAAAGCAAGACAGTTATCAAGTGTCTGTGTTTGGAGCATTAGCTTCCTGGGTGGTAGATGCTGACTGTGTGAGATCATATAACATCTCTACTAAAATGTCATTGATGAAACTTTACCAAATGTTTTTTTCTTTTATACCCTCCCTTAAGAACTATAAATCCAATTAAATAACTTAATCATTCTGAACATTAAAACAGGATCCGTGCTTTGAGAATAACTATAGATTTTCTCCACTGTACTGAGGTTTTCGAAAACACTACCACAAATTATATGTGAAGGCCTATGTGACTATATTTAAACTACCAAGCTTGTTATAAGCTTCATCCAGAGAATAGTTTTAAAGAAGCCACTGTTGAACATGGCTGGAGTGGTAAGTGGGCTAGCACTTACCTCATCAGGTTTAGTTGGGCAGGCAAAGGGCCCACTACTCTGAGGCTGTTGATGGATTCTAGAACACAGTCTGAATGTTGTCCCTGGGCAAGGGACAGCTTGTACATCACATTATGTGAAAGTGGAATCTGCATGAAAATTGAAAATAAAATGAAGTGGAGTAATAGCAAGTATGGTCTACATCATGAGCAATGTAGAAAAGCTCTTGAAATAAATAATGTTGATGATTCCGTTGGAATCCATTGTGGAAATAATGGAAGAAGCATCATGGATAATTCTTTCAAAATGAAAGAAAATAGGAATCAAAAGTAGAAGTGCTATGCATGGGAATTATGATGGAGTGGTTCCATTAACGCTCAACATCGATTAGTCCCTTCTTAAATGATGCTTTCTACTTTTTAATGATTTTCAAATGCGAGCTAATAGTAATTTCCAAGAAAACAAATTTAGAAAACAAAATGGATTTTAACTCTAGTTAGTTTTATGTAATTTGGTGCATTAGCTACAAAGCCACTAAGTTTTGACTGTATTAAAATGACAGTGGAGCACTGAGAGAGGTTTTTAATTTGGAAGTTTTGTTTGTATTTGTTTGTTTTTAATAGAAGAGAACTTCAAGTCCCTGAGCTGGTTATGGGGGCATTTTGGAGATAAATTAGTTTATCTGTCAAGTTATTTTGCATTTCTAACATACTAATATTATTCTAACATACTAATATGCCAAACACTTTGCCCTTGCTCTGCAAAATTGTGGCAATATGGTTTTAAACTCTTATTTTAAAAATCCATAAATAAGGAAAGCAATTTCTTTTGCATTGGTAGATGTTCATAAAATACATATTATTTCATGTCTTTGAAATCATAATTATTTGAAATTTGGATTCCTACAAGACTTACCTTTGGAGCACTTTTATTTTAAAATTTATATTGCTAGTGAAAGGACTGTTAGCATCACATAATTGTTACACCCTAGTCTTTCTACTTTTGACTGTGTTACTGTTGGAGTATTTTGTGATAACAGCTATGAAAGCAGGAATGGATATTATAGTAAAACGAACTCTTCTTGGTCTGATTGATTTTGTGCTTTATAACCCATTTCGGTTATCAGAAAGTATTGCAATTTTTCCTCCTGCTATTTGGAAAGAATGTAATAGTCTAAAAGATTGCCTACCTTCTAAAGGAGTTTCTCTCTGTCAAGATAGACACAGTATATTTATTAAACTGTCTGTAACTTTGGAGTGAAAACTTTCAATTCATTTCTTTCTCTGTTTGCTGATCTGTAAGGAAGAAGGCACTAAAACATGACACTTGGCAATGTGATCCAGCAGATCTGTAGGACCAGGATCAGAATGTTCAAAATTCAGGAGTTTCCAGAATGGAATTGAAACCAGTTTTTAATTCCCTTATGTTAGACCATATGGTTGTTAGAACTCATCAATATTAAACTTCAGTGTGCATTTGTATAATGACTTAGAAAATATTCCTGGGTTTTTAAATGAAATACCTTAGCTATTATTGTACAGCTAATAGAATCAGACATATTTTTAACACTATACTGTAGGAAAATATTCTAACTACCATGAGAAGAGGAAGATATAAAAGTCTGTGATGCACATTAATATATTGTTCTTGGGGAAAAAAAACACCAAAACCTTCCAGGTCTTAAGAAAAGCATGGGAATTAATAGTAATTCTAAGAATGATAAATGTGATCAAATGACTTTTGGTGAACTGGTAAAATAAAAATATAATTAAATATGATGACAAAGAAAAACTAGTATAGCTGTTAAAAGGATATTAAGAGATTTTGCTGGAGGCCATTTCCTTGTGTATTTTTATGTATTGTATAGAGATAACTGTAAAAAAAAAGATTGAGGTTAGTTGTCATATAGTCAGAGGAATGATCATTCCAACTAATTCATTTCAGTTTAAAATGCCATGTGCTACTTAATGAAAATGACACTGCTAGCATCTGGATATGTTTTTAGGTATGTTTTGGAGATACCATAATGCAAATAAAATTTTGTTGGTTTATTCAAGTACATGAGGTTTGGATTGGGTCCTGGCGTGCACATTGTATTTAAATAAATGTATGAGAAGAAGTATGAAAACAACTAGAATGTTCAATATAAGAATGAATAAAACTGTGCTTACAACTCAATGGGAGCTTTGTTAATATTATAGGTTAGATGAGATAGATTTTAGGGAAAAAATCCAACAATGAAAAGATTAAAAGAAAATTTAAAGTACAGTTATTGATGACTGACTAGACACTGGAAAGTTTAAGACCATGTATCTTCATGCCTAGAAGATTGATTCTAATGGATAAGATAAGGAAATCAGGAAGGTACTAAGACAATAGAAAGGAATAATTGTCAAAAAAAGATCCAATTTGATATGTTGATATGTTTTGAAAAATAACTAGATCTTAGGTGAAGATTTTTGCTTAAACAAGAGTTCTCAGAGTTCTGGAGAACTTTCTGGGGTGCTGGGACATGAAACTATTTTAATAATACAATTAAGTCATTATATTCCTTTTTATTCCTGCATTGACATTTGCCTTGATAGTGCAAAAGCAAAGGTGAGCAAAACTATGGAGACTTTAACACAAATTAAAACAGATGCACCATATTGTATCAGAAATAATAGTATGTTTTACATATATGAACACATTTTAAAAAAACAGATTCATTTAGGAATGTCCTGATGAACACTATACTTTATTCCTTTTGTTAAATATAAACCTTGAATTACACATGTGCATATTTTTCATATTCTGTGTTACAAAATGAGAAGTATGTCTTCTGGGTTGAGATTTGGGTGTTTAGCAGACATTTTCCTAAAGTTTCTGTAACTTTAAGGGAAATAGCTTACTGTATTTGTTTTTTCCAAGGATAACTGTATTAGTCAGTTTTCTAGCACAGTAATGAGATACCCAAGATGATTAATTTATAAAGAGGAAATGTTTATTTTGGCTCTCAATTTTAGAGGTTCCAGTCCCTGATCAATTGACCCGGTGTTTTGGATCTGTGGTGGGGGCATGTAGCAGAGCAAAACCACTCCTCTCATAATCCAGAAAGCAAGAGAGAGAGAGAGGAAGGGGCTGGAATCCTGCAATACCCTTCAGGTGCAGACCTGCAATGGCCTAAACACCTCCCATAGATCTCTCCTTCTAAAGGTCCATAACACCTCCCAATAGTGCCACTAGTGGGGACCAGCCTTTAACACATAGACCTTTTGGAGCCATTTATCTCAACCATAGCAATAACATTTGAGCTTTCAAGATTACTTAGAAAATTTATATCCATCACCATGACTTTGACAGATTCTTAATACTTTAAAAAGTGATGTGTCATTTTTGGGGAAATCTGCATAACCTGTGAAAAAATATTTTTCAAATGTCAATGTATGACTTACAAAATCTTGCCTGGGTAGCTGAACCATTCATAGTGGAAGAATGATCAATGAATGTTAATTAACAGAGTATGAGAAGGTCATTGATAAACTTTCATATTCTACATTGCAACTAAATTTGAAGAAATAATTTATTATTTTTTGATATAAAACCAAAGAAGAATGTTACCAAAGATGTGGAAAGGCTACTAAATATCTCTATCTTTCTCAATGGCTCATCTGTATGAAGCTGAATTTTTTTTTTTAATTTTTTATTTGTTTTAATTAGTTACACATGATAGTACAATGACCTTGACATATCATACATTTGAATCAGATGGGATATAATTTCTCATTTTTCTGTGTGTACAGGTTGCAGAATCACATTGGTCATGCAGTCACGTATATACACACAGCAATAATAATGTCTATTTCATTCATCAATAAAAACATGTACTTTAACTGATTGTGTTCAGATATAGATATGAGAATCTAGCCCTTTCTCATTGAGACAAACTTTAATTAAATTTATAAGGATATAAAACGATAGTGCTCTTCACACTAACTCTTCTTTTATTTTATATATATATATAATATATATTATTATATATATAATAAAGTAATAAAGTAATTATATATATAATAAGAAAGGATAGGAAAAATGGATATCTGGACTAGGGTAGTAAACTCTAGGGATGGTACAGAGATAAATCGGGGGAAATGTATAAGCTAATTATATATATATAATTGCTTTATTTACAAAATAAGTATCTAATGTAATTATGTTTGTTGTGGTTATCTTAATATAATAAATGCATATTGTAGATAGTATCAGTTTTTTATAAAAAAATGAAACCCACCATAACAAAACTCTTCAAGTTTTTCAATATATTTTTAAGTGTGTAAAAGATTCTTAAATCAAAATCTTTGAGGATTACTAACTTACATATGTAAGTGTAGAAGTCATCAGCTTGGACTTTCATTTGATATTGTAAAAGTTGTGCTGTGTTTTGAATGAAAAAACATGGAAAAAGAACAAAGACTTTTAACTATCTAGAATAAATGTAGAGGAATGAGTGAACAAAATAGTACTTTCAGTAAATAGAGGACATAGAAAAATCCGAGGCACCAGATTTAGAAGCTTGAGTAAATAGCAGAGTCTGAGCCTGGAGAATAAGTCATTGATTGCAGTTGCTAAGGAAGAGGTTGGCAGAAACCTGTGAGCCATGTCAGGGGCTCAGTACAACCTGTTGTCTGAACTAATCAGATCTCTCTCTTCCTGCCTAAGTCTTCCACAGTTCTGTAATGGAGTTGATGCACTTCACCAGAGACGTATTCTCAAGCTATTCTCTGAAAAGAATTTCACCTTCTTTTTCTAACTAAAATTTTGTACATTTTTCCCATGTGTTCTCTTATGGCACAGATATTTTTGGGTAGGAGAAACTGATGAAGGGCAGAAGTATTTATTTACTTTTCAACAGTGTGTTTGGTGATAAAGAATTTACATAGTATTTTTGTTTCCTAACGATTGCACATTTTTCAGTTTGTAATTACAATAATAGAAATTTCTCACCTGAGTGCTCTCCAACATAACACACACAGAACTTTTTCTTGTGGCAGAAAGAGAGATCCCTTCTAAACCCCAGCCCTGCACCCTTTGTTTTTATGTGAGCTCTCTGGTTTGATCTAGGATTCCAATTAATACAGGAGATGAATAACAAGAGAAAAAACATGCAACTTTTTTTTAAATTTTACAAATACCTTGGGATCTTCACAAGAAAGTGAAGTCTGAAAAAGTGAACAACACATGATGCTTTTATGCATTTTGGACAAAGAATAATAAATTTGTTAAGAAAGGATAGGAAAAATGGATATCTGGACTAGGGAAGTAAACTCTAGGGATGGTACAGAGATAAATCGGGGGAAATGTATAAGCTATATTTAAAGTTGCTTTGGCATTTGTTTATTCAAGTTTATAGCACCCTAAGTAATAGTCTCTAGTGACAAAGACTGTTATTCAGCCTCTGGATTTGAAAGACTTGGTGCATGTGAGGACAGACAGGCCATATGGCCCTTTCTGAAGTTACCTTTCCTAGAGTGATGTGACCATAATCCAAGAATGCCAGGGGATGCAAGCAGCCACACAAAACTGGAAGAGCAAAGAAAAAGTTTCTCCTCTAGAGCCTCCAAAGGGAGGTGTGGGCCCAGCCCACACTTTGCTTTCAGCATGGAGTTAATGAACTTGGATTTCTGCATCCAGAACTACTTCTAATTCCTGTTGTTGAAACCACCAAATTTGCAGCACTTTGTTTTAGTAGCAAGAAACTAACACAAGTGTCCTCCACAAGTGTAACGAGGTGTGCTTATTGATCTACAGAAATCTCACCATTCTCCTCAAAAATCCCCTTGAACGAGGATACCAGAAGTTTGACCACCTGCCAGCCTTCAATGTTGGCTTCTACCGTACTTCTGATCATGTACCTTTAGCAAGTCAACCTCTTCTGACTTGCTCTTTTTCTCTTCACATTCTCTTGTGGTCATTCTTGGCACTTCAGCATCCATTAAAATATTCAATATTCTGATTTCTGTGAGTACTCAAGATCAAATCCTTTTGCTTATTCAAGGAATTTCTTCCTGAAGTTCCCATTCCCCTGATAAGTCATCAATTTATTGCTCTTTGAATATTCAGTAAATTCTTCTTCCTCATCAAAACAAAAGCATTTGACTTCATATTCCCCTCCAGTGTCTACCTTGGATCTCTGATTCTATTATAGTCAGCATTTGTAAAAAGTTCTCTATACATTGGCTCAATTATTGTTCTCTTTAGTGCTTATGTTCTGCTGAAGAAGCTCTTATCAAGATCCTTGAGAGCCTCTCTCCTGTCAGTTCCAATGGTCAGTTGTTGTTACTCTTCATCTGAGTTGACCTCTTAATAGCATTTGACATGATGGATTACTTTCTTCCACTTGAGTCATTTTCTTCCCTTGATCTCTAAAGTACTACTTTCCTGATTTTTTTTAAAGCTCTCTGGCTTTTAACTCTCTTCTTGATTATTTTTCTGATCATCTGTATTCTTACCTATCTTCTGCCTTTAGGTTGTTTTATCCAGTACCATGACTTTATCTTCCGTGTTAATCACTCTCAGATTGGTATCACCAGCCTTAGCTCTTTCCTTGAGATCGGAATTACTTTACCGAAATGTATACTAATACACACTTTACTTGAATTTGTAAATAACATCTCAATCTTGACATGCCCAAAATAGAACTTTTAATTTCCAACTCCCACCACATATAAACATGTACCTTTTTACATAGTCTTACTTTTTCTGTTAACGATACTACTGTGTATCCATCAGCTAATGCCCAGGATTCAGAGTTATTCATTTGTGCCTTTTGCCTATACACCCTCCAACCAATAGCAAGTTCTTTTGTCTATTATTTCATTATGTATGGCCAATGTGATCACTTATTGTCACTAACTCCACAACCACCATCACAGTCCAATTCACCATGGTCTTTCACTCATATTCTTACCAAAGCCTTTTACCTGGGCTCCCCTCTTTCACTTAGCCCTGCCTCAACAGTCTGTTTTCCACACAGCAGCCACTATATTCCATTAAAATGCATAACAGGTCATAGTTCTCTCATGTTTAAAATTCTTTTATAGCCTTGGATCCCAGTTCCTTTGAATAAACTCACCAATTACATTACCAAAACTGGTTTCATTTTATTGCAGAAGTCTGCTCAAAGTTGCCTCCTGAGAGAGGGCTCTCTTGTTCACCTTATTTTAAATGGTCAATCTTTAGAAAGTCACTCTGTCAAAACAAATTTGCCTAAATACATTTTTTTGGCCACATGACCATATATATATATATATATATATATATATATATATATATATATATATATATATATAAATTCAGAAAATTTTCTTTCGGAAATAGATTAATCACGGAACTTCTTATTTTTGGGGTGATGGTGGTGGTGCTAGGGATTAAACCCAGGGGCACCTAGCCACTGAGTCATGTTCCAGACCCTTTTAAAATTATTTTGTTTTTTAAACAAGGTCTCACTAAGTTGTTTATGGCCTCACTAAATTGCTGAGGCTGGCTTTGAATTTGTGATACTCCTGTCTCAGCCTCCTGAGACACTGGGATTACTTACACACATGCACCTCTGTGCCTGGCCAGGGAACTCATTTTTTATAGTTTTTTAATGCATTGATTATAGACAAACTGTCTTGAAGCTGTGTAAAACAGTGCCCCATCATTTGTTCTAACCCCAACTCTAACCTCTCTAGTACTTATATATCATAGTTTTTTATTTGTTTGCTTTTATATTTTCTTTCCTACTCCAAAGATAATAAACTTTATGAGACAGAAATTTGTATGGCTTCCTTAGCTCTTGCTTTAAGGTCTAGAATAGGTATTCAAAAATCTTGGTTGAGCCCTCCATGGTGACGCATGCCTATAATCCCAGTTGCTCAGAGGCTGAGGCAGGAGGATTGCATATTCAAAGCCAGCCTCAGCAAAAGTGATGCAGTAAGCAACTCAGTGAGATCCTGTCTCTAAGTAAAATACAAAAATAGGGCTAAGGATGTCACTCATTGGTCTAGTGCCCCTGAGTTCAATCCTCTGTACCCTTCAAAATAAAAATAAATAAATCTTGGTTGAATGAATAAATGGAGGACTAAGTTTAAAAAATTTAGATGTGAATACATTGAAGAGGGAAAAAGCATTGTGTCAATGGAAGTAAAAAATATAGATCATTTGATTTCCTTGAGATATCAGCAAGAGAAAAAATAAATGAAAGATTTTGTTTATTTAACTAAGGGAGACCCATGTCTTAGAGTGTGAAAAGAACAGAAAAAAAAAAGAGGACAAAGAACCAATGAAAAGGGGTATTGATTTATTTGTTCTGTATAAAAGTAGAAAATTATATGAATTAGTAAGAAATAGCTCTATATGGCTGATTTGCATTTTCAGATTGCATTTCTGAGTTCATGTTAAAGACTATCGGAAAATTTGATTTTAAAGTCTTCATTTCACAATAATTTATGAAATAATCTATCATTAGTTGTTTGGCACTGATCTTTATCTGTCACATAAGAGTTTAATGGAGTTAAATTTTTTACTAAAACCTATATTGATTTTCAGATAATAAATGACTATAAAATTATATTAGAAATAAGTTTGATGCACTATGATAACTGCATTAATGAAGAGGGAAATGAAGAAGAAAAGTTGAGAAAGCATTTTTCCATGCAATGCTTGCCTTAGAAGACTAAATTAATTACCAGTATGCTAATTCTTGGTGATACAGATTAATATTCCACTATTTATTTGTATAGATGACTAATTTCTGAAGAATTATAAATCATATGGCATAACATTTAAAAAATCATTAGATTAATATTCCAGAGAACTTTTATTACATATTTGCTTTCTGAAACAATTGAAGAAGTATGCAAATATAAGGAATGAATTTGATATAAACACTTCCAGGCTGAAAAATATGTAATTCTTTATTTAATATGCATATCTTCAGAGTGTCTATAATGGTCTTTGGGTGATTCAAGTGATTATTAATGTGAAAGTGTTAAAATCATTGGAAGGCATTTTTTTTAAGTAGATGGAATTAATACTTATTTTAATATACATAGGTTAAAAACTTATTGAGAAATTACTCTTACAGTGATGTACCTGTCTGTTCATCTATCCATAATTTAATGCACAGGGATACATAGTGTCAGGAACAAAATAAGTTTGAAGTAGCAGAGTAATAATGAAATATCTGTTGCATTAATGTAATCTGTGGCTTGAGAATTATAATTGACAAAATATACACTCACTCTGAAAATTTTTCTTCAACCTAGATATACATTGTAAAATCATCTGATTATCCATGGTTGATATGATTGATTTAATCTTTTTCATCTATTTCATTTCTGTATTTGAGAATATCTGTGGCCTTAAATTGTAATTGACACTTCACATTTTGTATTTAAAAATGTTCATATATCAAAAATACTAGGAAGTATGAAGAGTCATAAAATGTTATTCATGTCATGCTGGAGAAGTTATTGTAATACTTATTTCATGATTGTTACCTTTTGGGGTCAATTTTATCTAAAACCAATAAAAGTCTTACAAATATTGTTTCTTCCATTGCAAAACATCCCATACATACGAATATTTACTGAATTTGTGATTTGTTAAATTTAATTTAAAATAATTATCACAATTCTATCTACAGTGTTTTATTTAAACTTAAATTCTTGATTTATGTTTCAGTAATCATTGGTATGCATGATAAAAGATCATCAAAGGGAATATGGTCTGGAAAAGTAGAAATAAAATTTCCATTCTTAAGTATTTTGTCATGAAATTATCACAGAATGTTAATGCTAAAAATTAAAATAGATTCATGCATTTTAACTTCATTCTTTAGTTCGATTACACATAACTGATTTTATGTATAGATAAATTAATTTCCCATAAAGCTTGGAGGAATTATATTTTTTGTTCCAACAGTAACTAGACTGCAGCCTTTTATACTGCCTACCACTCAGGCATTACAAGGAAAGCTGGAAATTATTCTGTCTTGATAGATTACTGGAAGGAAGATCTTATTGAAATTGTCAATGACAAACCCAAAAAGAATTATTTTTTTGTAGTCTATTATCTAAGTTCCTTAACCAAACCTGGTAAATGTTTCTGTTTATTTTCAAGATGCATTAACTATTTTAGCACTTGCATAGAATGCTGCTAGTAATATATCTAGGCTGAAGGATGTTTCATATATATTAAATCTTTGAAATAAAAGGTACAGTTTCTCTTTAATAACTAAGTAGATATACAAATTATTTAGCACTTAACCTAACTTGGATTTGTAAGTGCTGATTTTTTTTTATGTGGAATGTTCTTTTTCACTCCAGCAAATAATATTTTGTAATTGTGAATGTATAAATTCCTGCTAATACACTATGTTAATTTTATAAAATGGAAATGCTCAACTTTTTGGTAAACATGTTATGAGAACAAAGTGATGGATTTTTAGATCCAGAATTAATACAAACAATTTGTTTTTATAAATTCAACTCCTGATTTTATCAACTTTTTGTAACCAGTTATCAACAAGATCTTCCAATGGCTGGTTTATTAGATTGTTCATTTTTATAGGTGTTTATATATTCAATTTTTTGAAGAGACTAGGATGGAAATACACAGCTAACATATGTTTAGGTAATTTAATTAAAGGAATGTTTCAATATCAGATTTAATACAGTTTGAAAGCAAAAAATCCAATCCTTATATTTTAGTGAGTGAATAACATAATGAAAAACTATCATAATAACTCAATTTTTAAAATCCACTTTTTTGTTTAGACATTCAAAAAATAATCAGAATATTGATATTTGGCAATATATAATACTTCCTGCAAAGGGTACTGAAATCAGTACATATTTATGAAAACTAAAATTTTAATGGGGATGTTATTAAAGTTAAAAAATTTCACATAATGATTCTTATAATCTTTAACTGTTTTTTGTTATTTTATTTTAGAGAAAGAATAAAACTAAATCAGAGGAGAACTAGTCTAATATAAATACCATCAGAACTGCAGACTTTGTCCAGAAATTTATTTTTAATTATAATCTCAAACACTAATCAAAATTAGTTTGATGCCAGTAGTACAAAGTGGACTTAAGACATAATGATATCTGGAATTACTATACTCATTTTTATTTTGAATGGATACTTCTAAATATTACATTCTCTTTGATGTTGCTTTAATAAAATAGTTATTTTGTAAAACTTATAATTATGGTTACTGAAAGATAAGTTCCATGTATTTTTAAGTCAGTGTGTTATACATTTAAGTGTGTTATATATTAAGAATTTATAAAGAAACATTTTACTTTTGACTTCTAAAAATTTCACATTGGAGCATCATTTAGAATTAGCAAACATCAGATAGAACCTTTGTATTACTAGGGTAAGCAACATTCAAACTTTATTCCACCGAGAATAAATGGCAGGTATCTGTTAAATAAAGGGCACTTTAGAAGCCTAGTGGAAATCGTGTAAGAGTGCATGTAAGAAAGAGACAGAGTACCTTTTAATTTGTCCTTTTTTATCTTAGAACTTAATTTGCTAACAGTGCTGTTTAACTGTTACTGGTAAACAAAATCATTTGTGACCTACCTCACAATTTATAGCCACACACAAGCAATTAAGGAAAAGTAGCCTATATTATGGAGAAAATTATAAGTTTGGAAATTTTGCTTTAGCCAGGTGTGGTGGCACACTTCTGTAATCCCAATGGCTCAGGAGGCTGAGGAAGGAGGATTGAAAGTTCAAAACCAGCCTTAGTAAAAACAAGGTCAGTGAGACCCTGTGTCTATTAAAATACTAAATAGGGCTAGGGATGTGGCTTAGTGGTTGTGTGCCCCTGAGTTCAATCCTTCATATCCCCGTGCCCCCCACCAAAAAAAATGAAATTTTACTTTAGTTCAGACCACAACCGGTCAATCTGGTTTCCTCTTGTGGAAAGTACAAAGTATAGTGGCTGAGTTTGCAGCTGAGAAGCCAGAGGAAGGCTTGCTTACCTACGCTATAAGAGCAGAGGACATTTGGCCACATTTGTAATTTCAGTGTTTCAAACACTAGCTGGATTGAAATAATCACCTGGGCTGCTTATTAAATATATATTTCTGGACCAAGACAAACCTGCTGAGTTAGAATTCTCAAAGCAGAGGCCTGGTAATCTGTATTTCCCCTACTGCAGCCTCATGATCAGGTCAACTGGGCAAACTTGGTAGTAATGCTGTCTCATTTGGCAGAGATGCCAGTCAAAATTAAAGCCTTCAGTTACCATCTCGTTTTTATTGAGTTGCTAGTGTGTAGTCAGTGTAGTGGGCACTGGAGATACACAGATAACACATGAATCCTAACCATCTAGTTTGTAGTGCTCTGTTAAAACAGTTGCTGTAGCCTGTAAGAGCTGTTGCCTTTGATTGCAGGGTAATATATATTGATACATCACCCTAAAACCTGGGACCCAAAAATAATCTATCTCCAGGCAAAATAAGAACACAAGAGATTGTTTTGTCATATATTTGTATTCTTCATAAAAATGTGTTTTTTTAATGTCTTGTTTTGGTGAGGATCATGTGGTATATTCATTATACAGCTACTTTATTAGCAGCTCTCCCTGAACCTCTGTTTTTTATTCTTTCATTTTATTTTATTTTTTACTGTTCTTCATTTCCTTTTATAATATACTTAAACAGAAATTTGCTTCCCAAATTATTTTGTGGTCTTTTACAGCCTCATAAAATAACTATGAGATTGGGGCTAAGGGAAATCATTTTATTGAATATATTCTTAATTAATTATGATTTGATACAGTCTAGTATCATTGTTTAGGCTAATTATAATATATAATTATTGGTATAGCCAATGCTTAATGCTATAATTTGAAACACTATTTTAACTTCCTGATTATTCTAATCTCCCATTTTTAGATTTTTTTTCTTTAATTTGTAGCTAAATTATTCTTTTTTTTTCCCTCCTGAGGAAAAACTGATTTGAGAGCATCAGTTAAGTAAAAAAAGAAATTATCCCACAGTAAAGTCTTTGAAGATAAGATGATAAAAACAACAGAATATACCTAATAAGGGGTCACAATTATTTACTGTCATCAAATAATGTCACTCATGGTTTCCCCACTGTTTAATGAGGTGTGATAATTTGCAGGTAGTCTAATAATGAGAGATTTTACTTTTTAGTTTGAGCATGTTAAAAGGTCTGAGGATTGTTAGGTTTTCCTTTGGAGTTTAGCTTCTCTTTGTACCAACTAGTGTGTAATCTACTAGCTTTCATTCTGGGAAAATAAAAGATGATGAAAGTACAGAAATATAGTGGGTTGGAATTCAAGTATTTAATGTTATCATCTTTTGTAAATAATGAACTCAGGTTATGAAATACATTTATTATTAGTGGGTTATGAATGACTAGAGGAAATAGTAAGAAACTACCTTTATATGTAACTTGTTTTTTAGTTCTGTACTTTTTATCAGACTTTGATTCTAGGAAACATGTCAGTATGAATCTTGTATGTTGCATGTAATGACCATGGTTGTCCAGCCATTATCCTTGGAAAATTAAAGTTGGTTTAGTAGATTGAGAATTATGGTAGATCCTTAAATTAGTTATGGTACATTAAATTCATTTACTGTCTGGAGCAAATGGATGAACAGTTTTAAAATGAATATTAAATCCTTTCATCTTTTACCTTTGCTGTGTTACAGAAACCCTTGAAACTCTCATCAGACAAGCAGAAAATTATACCAGTATACTTTTTTGCAACACCTATAGAAACATGGCCTTAGAGGCTGCTGCTGCAGTTCAGGAGTTCTTCACCGATGTAGGGCTCTACTTATTTGGTGTGGATGTTAATCCCGAAGAATTTGTAAATAGGTTTTTCGACAGTCTTTTTCCTCTGGTCTACAACCATCTCATTAATCCCAGTGTGACTGACAGCTCCTTGGAATACTCGGAATGCATCCGCATGGCCCGCCGGGATGTTAGTCCATTTGGTAACATTCCCAAAAGAGTAATGGGGCAGATGGGAAGATCTCTGCTGCCCAGCCGCACATTTCTGCAGGCCCTCAATCTGGGCATTGAAGTCATCAACACCACTGACCATCTTCATTTCTCCAAAGAGTGCAGCAGAGCCCTCCTAAGGATGCAGTACTGCCCTCATTGCCAGGGCCTGACTGTCAGTAAACCCTGTATGGGATACTGCCTCAATGTTGCCAGGGGCTGTCTGGCCCACATGGTAGAGCTTAATCCACATTGGCATGCATATATCCAGTCCTTGGAAGAGCTTTCAAATGCAATGCATGGAACCTATGATGTTGAACACGTGCTCCTGAACTTCCATTTGCTTGTAAATGATGCTGTGATTCAGGCTTACCTCAATGGACAAAAACTAGCAGAACAGGTAAGCAGTCATGCCATGCCTCCTGTCTCATTTCTCAAACATTAACCAGAACATCATAAATTTAGTTGATTTAGCATATCATTATGCAGTTTAAAACAATGGCAGTTTAACAAGTATATACTTTAGGAAATAGTAGGAGGATGCATGGTGTTGACATATTTGATTCGGTATATTATATTTTATATAACATCTCAAAATGTTGATTGGTAAAAGTACCACTTTTTTTCCTAAGCGTTAACAGCCTTATCAAAAGTTTAGTTTATTGAAGTGGCAAAAACTCAGGTTCTGAATTAAGAACAGCATAGATTTGAATCTGCAATCAGCAATAATTACCTTCATGAAATTAGGCAAATCTCTTATGCTTTTTGACCCTCAATCCTTATTGATAAATATGAAATAGTAATACATAATTTCTGAAATATTCTTCTTTGGAGATAAGTGTTTTCCTGGTATATTATCTACTACTGAACAAATGGGTAGTTATTGTTAGAATTTCAGAGGTATTCATCTATACTGTAGAAAACATCAGTTGTGTATCCATGAAAGTAAGACTTGATATCCATGTGTTCAAAGTGTTTCTTTAGAGCCTCTTCAGGATCTGTCAAAGTGATAGTGTGATGATTTTTTTAAATGTGGCAAATGTGGCATATATACTGTCATGCTGTTTTATTTCTAGTAGACTTGAGAATTTTTTGAAACAGAATCATCAGATCAAGGGATGTAAGAGTTTTCTCTTTCTCCCACATCCATAGAATCATATTCTTAAATATTCATAGTCTTCCTTAGTAATGGTTCTCACGTCCCATACAATAAAGAGGACATGTTGCTAGTGGTTTCTCCTAAATCTTTTCCCCTAAAATGATATTATACTCCCTAGTACCAAGAAAAAAAGTGTTTCCCTACCCTGGTACTGATTTACTGAATTAATAAACATTCTCATCATGAGCTCTATTTCTCTGTTCTTTTAATTTCTGATAGAAATTGGACTTGAAAAGCTTTGTGTTTAACTGCTTCCTTCCCTTGTTTTCCTAACTCTCAGGTCTGTAGGGCCTGCATGAGCCTACATGATACCTTTCTGCACATTAGAGCTGGCACCATCTAGGTGGATGCAGCAGGTGATGTGGTAGAGTGAGCTGGATTTCATATGCTCCCTACTCCATGCAGCTGGGTTACCCTATCCAATGAACAGGATTCCTAACTTCTTGTAATAGTCAGGTCGCTTCATCCTTTCTCATCGCTTATGAAAATCAAACATGAGCCAGAACCTCTAGAAGGGATTTAAAATGGAGGTACAAATGAATCCTGAGATTTCAAGTATTTCCTAGTTAGGGGAAATAAGCATTTAAATGCAGGGAATAAAATGTCCATATTGGGATATCAAGTATCTTCACAAGGGAAAATAAGCATAAGAAATCTAAGTCCAGATTTAGATCATTAATTTGGGGTATGGCATTTAAAGTTTTATGTCAGAGCATATTTATATGTTTTATGTCAGATATATATATATATATATATATATATATATATATATATATATATATGTATGTGTATATATATATATTTCTCTCTCTCTCTCTCTCTCTCTCTCTCTCTCTCTCTATATATATATATATATATATATATATATATATATCCTCTTTGTTATTTTGACCTTAGAAAGACTTTTTGAATTCTTAAAATTTGTAACATTAAAAATGATATCTTTTTCCTATTATAGAGGCTATGTCACAAAGGATTGTAGTAGATAGGCATGTTTTCACATACTTTGTTTTCTTCCTATTTGTGATCGGGGTAAGCTACTAAAACTGTTGGAGCCTGTTTTGTCCTGTGTGAAAGGCTGGGAGGAAGTAGTGGTTTAAGTGGGGCCAGCCCTGCACAGATCATGGTGAAGCAGTTTATTTTAGTATCTCAAAATATTAGAATCAAGTATGGGCTTTATAAATAAGTTTTGCATAGAATTTTTATCACCTGAAACTTTTTGGTGGATTTTCAAAGAGCACTCTTTTTTTTAAAGCAAATAGTCTGATTTCATATAATAAATAGTCTGATGATTATCTTGAAAAACATCAATCATTACTAATAAATTGTAGATTCTTTTCTAAGTAAAACAACTGAAATCTTTTTTACTTATGGGGAAAGAAAAATAAACTAACTATAAGTTCCTTGAAAATTGACTCATTAATATTTATTTCTGCCAACTTCAAAGTGATTTATAAGCTGTTTATCAAGCTTTGATAACCAGTTCACACATCAATGAATCTAACGAATTCAAAGTAAATTACGGAAGAGCCAGCAAATAATGACTTTCTCACATTCCCAAAGCAATCTGTGAGATCAACTACTTCCAAGTCTAGTTCTCAGTAAATACATATTTCCACTTTAAGAAATCCATAGAGGTAACCTGATATATCATATGTATGTTGGATGAATTTCAACTGGAAAAAAAATGTTCTCAGTTTCTTGAGAAAGTTGTATCTTATATTTGGAAAAATCTTCTAAGAAACAAAAGCCAATTTATGAGAGACTGTGTGTTAATTTTATAGTTATAATTTTATAGTCAGAAACTACTTAACTTTGTGTTCCCATTCCCCAAGTACCTGTTTAAAAAAAAAAAAAAACTTAGGGAAGGGAAAGTTGATTTTGGTTCATTGTTTCAGATCGTGGTGGTCCAATTCCATTGCTCTGGACCCAAGTTGAGGCACAATATCATGATAAAGGGTGTGGTTTAAGAGTGCTGCTCCATTTGTGGTGAACAAGAAGCAGAGAGAGGCAAAGAGAGGGAAGGGGAAAGGGGCCTCAGGGAAGAGACACCCTTCCAGGTCAGGTCACCAGTGATCCAGTTCTTCCAGCCATGCTTCACCTGCCTACTGTTACCCCCGATCTATTCAAAGTAGGATAGAACGATTAGTTACAGCTCTCACAGTCCAGTCATTTCACCTCCAAATATTCCTGCATTAGCACAGAAGCTTTTGGGGGACACCTTATATATAAATCTATAACAAAAACAATGTCAGAAAAAAGTAGGGATTAAAAGTACAGGTTATAGTGTCAGGATGGATTTCACATCTCTCTGTACTACTTACTAGCTGTGAGTTTGGCTATCTCAGTATTTATTCTCTTAGCTTTGATTTCCTCTTTGGTTAAGAACACTTACATTATAGATTTCTTGTGAGAATAAAATGAGCTTTCATGTTCAGATCAGTTTCTCATGCATAATGTTTAAATCCTATAATTATTATTATACTCTTTATAAACGCTTTATTGATTTTTTGGTATTATAAATGCTCTAAAAGTAAATATTCCTTTTTTAGGAGTACAGAGCTTGAAAGAAATATCAATGATATAGAGCTCAAAAAATATCTGTATTTTTTAATGATCTGTTTTAGTGATTATAAGCAAATGATTGTAAAGATTTTTCTTGAATGAGAAAATACTGGAGTATTTAAAAATATTATTTTTTTACATACAGATAATTCTCTTGCTAATCATTTATTAATTTTATAAATAAATTATTTTTGAAATTATATTTTTTATTATACTTTTTATTAATTATACTTTTTATTAATACATTTAGTATGACATTTGTTATAATTTAGCAACTTATTAAAGGCACAGGAACACAGAATTGGTATTAATTTCAGTGTTTCAACATATTCTAAATGAAACAGATATTATGAGGAAACTACTGAATACTAAATCTAAATAATTTCAGAAAATCTGTAGTAGGATAAGAAACATAATTTCCAAAAAGAAATATCTAGCTCTATTTTTTGTTTAATTTATTTTCATCTCTTTTACCTATGCAGTATTAGTAGACATTCAACTTGTTGCATCCAGATTACCTTAGAATCAGTTTCAGTATATGATTCACTTTAAAATAATCAATCTTATCAAAATTGAGTGAAAGATTGTGCACACTAATGAACTTTAATTAGCTGTTAAAAAATTGAATATCTCATCATTTCCTCTATCTGTACAAACATTTATCTAAATCTCTAAAAATTATAGTAAATATTCTTGTGTTTTTATATAAAAATTAAAGGAAAAAATAAAATATAAACTTTAGATTAATTAGGGCACAGCACGTATTTTTTTCTGATTTCTACAATGTTGTATACACGTTTCTAAAATATCCCTGTGTGAGGGATTTTTTTCAAAAATTTTGCTTATGGAACAAATAAGATTGGGGGAAAATAGTTGAAATCTCAGTTTTCAAAATAACCCAATTAAATGTAATGCCATTGCAGTTTTAGATGGTTTAAATTGGTTATCTTAAACATCATATTCTTTAATAAATATCTCACTTGAACTTAACAATTATGGGGTTTCCCTAGTGACAGTCAAAGTAGTGCAGTGTGGGGCTTTTGAATAATGAAGATGTAGTAGAGCCTATCTGTGTTTGCAGGCTGAGACATTTTCTCAGTCATAAAGCTGGTAATCCATTCCCCCTAGTGATCTGATGCTCACTTATACACAAACATATGCAAATTATCACATATAATTGTAAGAAATTTACAGCTTGTTCTGTGAGGCCACAGGCAGAAGTATAAGGATCCCTGGGTTAAAGAAAGGACATCTTTATTCTTAGGGCGAAATAAACCAATAGTAGAGTTAGTTCCTTCCATCTTAGACTAGCATTTAATTTCAAAATTGAGTGTAAGGTGGATTGTGCACACTAATGAATGTCTGCAATTATTTTGAAATTTACATTGGATATATAGTATGTAGTGTGTTCTTTTGGCCATGCTGTATATTGGAATACACACACACACAAACATACACAGACACACACACAAACACATACAAATGCATATGCACATACATAAAGAGGCAGGATCAAAATGAACGAAATAAGTAGAATCTCTAGGATACTCCAGGATCTATGCTAAATAAAAAGCTGAGAAGATATTATTTATGAAACAAATTTTTAAGAGCTCTCATTTATGTATTTATTGAAGTACATATTTGTACTTGACTGCTATAAAGTAGAAGATGGTGATTCAAGGTTTTATATCAGCTACCTCATGGATAATGTTTGTGGGTGGTTGGGCAGAACTCCATTGATATTTTCACATTATGTTGAAGATGTAATTTTTACCTTTGCTTATTTTTTAAAAATTTATGTAGTTGGTTGAAGTTCAATTTTTAATAATTACAGTGCTCTAATGAACTGGCCTTTCTGAGAAATGAGGCTGGAACTAGACAAAAGAAAAGGGAAATATATAAGAATTAAATTAGTAACAAGGGGGAGAAATATAAACTTCTAGGGAAAGAGAGATCAGAATGAATCCAATTAAGGTGGGATGACCAAAAAAAAAAAGAGAGAGAGAGAGAGAGAGAGAGAGAGAGAGAGAGAGAGAATTCTATAAGCTAACAAAGAAAAGGAAGATGAGAAATTCATCCATTACAACTCACCATTCTATACAGAGATCACCTTGCAGGGTTTTCTCCCAGTAATTTCTGGACACAAATAGTGATAGGAATCTTTTCTCCGTAAGAGGCCATCTTAAGCATGTGGAGACAATTGGTGGTTTCTCTCTTCAATGCTAGACTAAATTTGTTTCTGTCCAATATGGAATGAGGGTTTTTCTGATTAGAGATATGTCAGAGTAATTTTATTACACATTGATTTTTTTATTCACACAAATATTGTAGTATATTAACGTTATTCTATAATGTTTTTAGCCTCTGCTGGTTGTTTATTTTATTTTTTATTCCATGCCTGATTAGATATGAATTCTTTACCTTTTGAAGATTTGTCCCTAGCACATGTGGATCACTGGGCTGTCAAGGTGGTGGTAGTGTGTGGATTCAAATTAGCCCCAGCCTCTTCTGAGGATGAAGTGATTGACAGTAGTGAAGGACAGTCAAAACCACATATCACATATGAGGCAAGTCAAAACTTGTTTAGGAACACATTACAAAACAGGCTTGAATAATTTTTGAATAAATATATCATAGAACTTTGAAAATTTTATATGATTTAATTGGAATTTTATCTTTCTGGAAAAGATTGTGGCATGATTTGGTAAGGATCAATACTGAAAATTATAATTCTTTATATATAACTAATTTCCTTAAAGAAGAATTATTGTCTTGTGAATAGCTGAAAGTATATAAAGAAGAATCTGGTTGAAATTCTCCCAGAACAGTGTTCCACTATGTTTGTAGACAACTCCAGTTGTTTCCATCTTCTTTCCTATCTATACATCCCTATTTCAATCTAAAAGTGATAAAGGTAAAATAACCACTTAAAATTTTTCTCAATTTTCATATCAAGTATGCTTTGGTTGTTGTTAATTATTAAGGTTCCTCTGAACTGACAGAGCTCTTATTATTCCAGTATTATGAGCTTTTTGTCCCACAATATTGTTATTAAATAATAAGTATTTAATAAATACTCAGGGATGCTGTAGAATTTTTCTGAAATAGTGTCTTCTTCAATTTTATAAGAATGTAGCTCTTCACATGCATCACTAATGTTTTCAACTGCTGTGGAAATAGTCTCTGCTACTTTTGTGGGTAAATTCTTTTTAAATAAGATATTTCATAAAACTTGATGTGATTTTTTTTACAGGTTAAATTTGAACTTTTAAATTTTAAAATTATTTTTAATTGACAAAATTTTATATTTTAATGCATAACACTGTGAAATGGTTATATTAAGCTAAGTTTTCCATTGTCTCACTTATATTTTTGGTAATGAGAACCTTTACAGTCTATTCTCTTACAGTGTTTGAGTATGTATTATTATTAGTTATGGTCGCAATACTGTGCAATAGATCTCCAGACTTATTCCTCCTGTTTAAATGGAACTTTGTATGCTTTGAACAACATTTTCTATTTCCCCTCCCCACACCTCCAACTCTGGAAGCATTATTCTGTTCTCTACCTCTATGGTTTCACTTTTTTAGAGTCTAAAAATAAGTGAGATTTTTGTCTGATTGAGCAAAAAAATATTGTTTTACTTTGTGAAAAATAGTAACCAAATAAATCTAACATTAGAAGAATATTTCAATGTAAATCATGTAACTAAAAAGTCTAAAGGTATAGATAACTAAAGGACTGACTTTATCTCGTTTCTCATAAATGTTATCAGAATTCTTCTTTCCTTCCCAATGAAGTTTTTATGTACATGAGTTGTTTCTCAGGCAACTGTTCCCAAGTGATAGTAAGATAAGCCATTATATTACAAGGCTCATCCTCTTCTGGTTTAGCAAGAACAAACAAACTAACTAACAAAAACAAAACAAACAAACAAAAAAAAACTGAACCTATTTTCCATTGCTAAAATCTAGTGAAGTTCTATGGTAAGTTTTTGTGTGAATTTTGCAACTTTTTAGTAAGTTTTTGTTGTTGAATTACCATTGGAATATGGTGAGCTTTTAATTCATATTATGTTTAAAATCACTTGATGTTATATATGATAAGTAGCCCCACATTTGAAAATACTTGTAAGATGAAGATATAGGCTGAGGCCAATAGAAGAGCAGAGACTGAATCGACTTGGGCTGGAAACCAGAGCAAGTTTCTGATAACCTGGATGACATATTTGTGCCAGTAATCCTCTACTGCTGAGTTATAAGAGCAAGAGGTAATTGAGAATTTATGTAAGAAAATTAAGGAATGTACTACACAAGACAAAGATGAAGTAGACAGAGATTGGCAGGCATCTTTGAGGATGCTCAAGAGAAACATGCAGAGATAAAGAAGCTGGTGCTTTAGTGCATTGAGCATCTGTTCTTATCTGGGGAAAACCAGCAACTTTACTAACAACTTCATTGCTAGTTCTTCAGTGAAGTTTCTAATGCCTCAAACTCACATGTGGTTTACTAATGCCAATTTACCAAATGTTGAAAGTTTTGTGTTGGCCATGAGAAGATCTCATAGTTATTAACTTGCTTTGAGTATTTTTGACCATATGAAAGGATCTCTAGAATTAAAAATCTATTGGTATTTTCTTGATATTGTTACATTTATGATGTTTAAGCTTAGACAAGCAAGCTAACTAACCCTTTAGTTTTCTCAGAAAGTTTATCTCTATCATCCTATCTGTGCTAAAATTGTATAAGGTTAGTGCAAGTGATTTAAGCAGTACAAAAGTTTTTAAAAGTTGTGCTAATTTTTGAGGAAGTTTTTAATAACTGACCCCTATTTATAGATTTCACATTAAATAGAATATCACACTAAGGTGGCTAAAATTCAACGTTCTACATATTATATGTGTGTGTTGAATACTATAATTAGCATCCCAAAGTGGGAAAAAATTTATACATTTAAAAGAAAATGTGTATAATTTGCAAGCAGAAAAAGGTGAAGAGAAATTGGGAAGTTTTTTAAATAGTTTGAAAAAATTTAAATGGTGAGAGACCAATTTATTACATGAAATGTATCAAATAGTAAGGGCTCTGTAGTGCAGGAAACTTCACAGAACTAAGGTATTTATTTTGATTTTTAGCAGTTTGTTTGCTGTATATTGTTTTACTCTGGGTGACCCTAGTTATTTACTCAAAGTTCTCTTATATCTAAAAACAAAAGAGAAAATATATTAAGTATATTCTTATGTTCTAGCTCTTTGCTCTGACTTTGGGCCTCTGTCTCTTCCTGCAGCCTATGTTGCATTCCAAATAGACATTCTGGGGCCATATTCCCACCTTGGAGCCATGTGTGGGCTCGGGTGACTTTGTGTGTCAACCAAGAGTCCTAGAGTGTGTCCCTAGAGGATGAATAAATGGCAAAATCAAAAATGGAAATGAAGGGTATAATTTATAATAATAAAGGATGCAACCCATAAAGAATATCAACTAGTTAGGAATGCACCAAATAGCAACAACATACAAGTCACAATAAGTTAATAAAAACACCATAGAAATAAATACAAAAATTCAAGATAAGGGCTGCGTGTGTCAGTCAGTGGTAGAGCAAGGGCAGGCTTAGCATGTGTAAGTCCCTGGGTTTAACCCCACTCATGCACATGCAGACACACACACACACACACACACACACACACACACATGAAAGAAAGAATGAAATGAGAATAAAACATAGTAGAAAACTGAAAAATATATAATTTCAAGATTATAATGGAATTACTGGAAACATTTGCTTTAAGTTCAGAAATAAGACATTACTGTTATATATTAATTAATGTTTACATGGAGGCAGTGTTTAAAATAATTAGACAATTCTTACCACTCTTCAAGGAAAGCAATAGGCAAAGGGTTTATTTAAATATACATTCTTCTTGGGCTGGGGTTGTGGCTCAATGGTAGAGTGTTTGCCTCACATATGCAAGACCCTGGGTTTGATCCTCAGCACGACATAAAAATAAATAAATGAAATAAAGATATTGTGTCCAACTATAACTAAAATATTTAAAACAAACAAACAAACAAATAAATAAATAAATAAACATTCTTCAAGGAAGGTCTGCAAATGGCCGATAAGCATATGAAAAGTTGTTCCACATCAGTCTAGATACATGCAAGTCAAAACCATAATGAAATACCACTTCTCACTTCATAGGATGGCTATAATAAAAAATATAGACACTAACAAATGTTGGTGAAGTTGTGGAGAAATTTCAGTACTCCTACACTTTCAGATTGCTTCAGGGAATGTAAAATGGTACAGCAACTTTGGAAAACAGCTTAGCATTTTCTTAAAATGTTAAATCTAGAATTAACATTTAACTCAGAAATTTCACGCAAGATTTTATATACAATATAATATATATGTCCACAGAAAGTATAGATTGATTGATGATCATCATAACATTATTTATAAAAGTCAAAAATGAAAATTGAGCAAATGTTCATGCAATGTTTTGCATTCATGGAATGAAAATTAGTTGGCAATAATAAAGGATGAAGTACTGATACATGCTATAATATGATTAGACAGTGAAAAAATAAGTAAAAACAAACTTGGTGACTGTAGAATTTTAGAATTTACTTGAGCTGACAACACCAGACTGCAAATGGTTCAGGGTCTGTTGAAGGGCATCAAGCAGAAAACTTTTATAAGGTTTTCATCACAGAAATTACTTGAATTGGTTAAAGTGGCAACATAGTCTTAGAAGTTAATTGGCCATTTCTGATTGGTAAGATTAAGTTTCTGTTTCCTAGGAGATGAAGTGTACTGAGCTGGGTTCCTGGGTTTTTTTTTTTTTTTTTTTTTTTTTTTTTTTTGCATAAAACCCCAGAAGGCTGGAGCCTCCTCAATCCATTTGCCTCCCAATTAATTATTTTGAACACATCTTATGTTCAATCAGTCTGAAAAGACCACATATTATATGATTCTAATAAAATGTAAAATCCACAGTAGCAAATCTGCTAAGACAGAAAGTACTTCAGTGGTTCCCAAGGGCGGGGGGCACAGGGGAATGGGGAATGACTACTAATATACTGTGAGTTATTTTGGGGTGGTGGTAGAAATATTGTAAAATAAGATGTGGTTTTAGTAAAATACACATAATACAGTAGAGTTACAAAAATGTTACAATGTATAATTTTGAAAATTGATTCTTAGAGTTAGAAAACCAGTCTATTCCAGTGAATAATTTCTAGTTGTGGGTTCATTCTTTTGTTCTTTTTGTTGGCACACTTTCTTGAGGCTTTGGGAACTCTAGAGGAACAATGTGTCTTTTCATTTGTCACCCACAATGACACATTAAATATATTTTTTGAAACATTTTGACTTTAATGTTACAAGGTCCTTCAGAGAAAAAAAAAAATCCTCATATATTAAAATGTTTGTTCTCCCCACAGATGGTAAACTTTCAGACCTTGGAAAACCTTTTTTTATCATTTAAAAACGTTGGGGGGTCAGATAAATTAAATGGGAGGAAGATCTCATTCATTCAATCAAGCATTCAACTGATAAGCATTGAGTGCTTTCCATGTAGGAGGCACAACTAGACATTGGGTGCATGCCCACTGAGCATGCTGTTGCACTGTTGGAACTTAAAATAGGCTAACTCACTTTTTAATGACCTCTTTAGCACTTCTAGTGTATTCTTCACACAGAAGTCCGAATAGTCTTTCCAAAATACAAAATAGATGGTGCTTAAAGTCTTCCAATGGCTTCCTTTGACCACAGAATAAAATCTAAAAGCTTTATACTGATCTTTAGTGATATGTACAACCTGGATGCTAGACCACTTTACCCTCAGCTAATGATCCCTCACTGTAACCAGGCTGGAGTGCCATCCTCTCTCTTGAATCTTGTTGTTCCTCTGATTAAAATAGTCTTATCTTTGACGTTCTCCTTGAAAGCTTTATCTAATCTAATGCTACTCCTTATTTTTATCTCATCTTAGATATACATAGCTATAGGAAATTTCCTTGATTTTAGAAGCAAAGCATAGGTAACTTTGTAATATATAATCATAGTATATAAATAGATATATTTATAACACTGTACCTTCTGTAGAATTTTGCTTGCATGCAGCTATGCATTATTTGTTTACATTTTGTATTGAATTTTAGGTGCCAGAAGAGCAAAGTTCATTACTTGCACTTATCACTGTATCTCTGCAGTCTAAGTCTTGACATATGGGTTTTACAATTAATATCAATTAATCAACTGAATAAATCTGACCTTTTTCATGTATTACCTAAACTAGGAGAACTGACTCCAAATTGATCTGTTGCCTCCATCTTGGCCTTCTTCATGTCTACATGAAAGAATCCAAATTCAGCATGGTGTAGAAGTCCTCTGTGTGGGGATACTGGCCCTATTCATCTGTCTGGCTCATTCTAAGTCTCCTGATTTATCCTCTTTTCTTATGAGTTCCTATCAAAATACATGTAGTCCTTTACTCATTCCACTACCCCATGTTGTCTGAATATTCTCCTACCAGGTCTACCTTACCAGTGAAGCTGGGAAATTGTCCAGATAATTCATTGAGTCTTCTTAATCTTTTTGTCCCCAGTACTCATTAAAGTGTCTGGCAATATTCGTTGATCTGAAATGACCTCAAACTCAACAGTAGAAGCTTTTTGATTTAATGTACTGAATTAGATTTAATTTGTCATTTACAGTTTTTCACTGAAACTTAAATTACTAACATTTCATATCTCCCCCGAGAGCACAGCAAGACAACTGTGATAATCTATGATTCTTTTAATGAATGCACAAAATATTTCCATTTAAATTTTTATACAGACACTTTGGCATTATTAATATTGTATCTGCATTTATCTTAAGTCCAATCAAAAATCCTATTTATCAAATTAGCTTATTGAAACTAAGGACAAGAGAAAAATAATGAACAGTCAAAGAAAATCATGATAGAGGTTCTTATAATTTGCCGTAAATAGTTCTTGGAGTGGTCCTACAGCAAGCCTTCCAGCTTCTAGTTCTCAGCCCAGGAATGCAAATGTCAAGTGTTTGGACTTTTCCATCTCACTTCTGGCTTCCAGGGCAACCAGAGCTGTCTGGGATGCTGGAGGAGCACAGTCTCCACTGACAACCTAAATGCTCTTTAGATTCTACAAGCCTATTTCTGATTCACAGAATCCCAGTGGTTCATTAGAGGAATTCTTAAAGTTACTTTGTGCAGTTCAATAGTGTTCATTTAGATTAGTAGGTATTCTTTGAAAAAAGTGTTACATGGTCTTCAGTCTGAGGGAAACTCTGTATAATTCCCATTTCCTAGAAAAATATTGCAGGTTGTCTTATGCAAATTATGTGTCAAAACCTCTAATAATTTTTGCCTAGATATCTATTAACTATATAGAATGTTTTCCATTCCTGTTTAACCAAGAAAACCATTTGGGTCTGGACACCTTATGGACATTTTGCTAAAAACACTTTGGGAAATGCTGCTCAGAGGTATGTTTCATGATTTCTGAAGTGGTAATTCTCCTAACCAAGCTGTATTTGGGGGCATTGTGCACAGGCAAATTACTTTCGGGGATATGAAAGGCAAAGTAATGTGGCATTCTTCCAGGTAGCTTCAAGTTTAGCTAGAGTATTGCAATTGTGATCCTCCTCAAATTGGTCCCCAACATCAGGGAAAGGATATATTACTTTAAAAGTTACCATGGGCTCTGGAATACAGTTGAGAAATGGGTTTTCTTTGAAAAACACATGTGCATTTGGTTAAATTAGATTTTTCCCAGGTGAAGCAATGTGAAATCAGAACTCAACAGTCTATTGACTTTTAAAAGGTGGTCTTTTTCCGTAGAGAAATATGACTCCACACAGCTGAGATAAATATATTTGTCTGAATGATATTTTTCTAACCCACTTTACTTAAGTTTTCACCCATATAAACTGAGTTTTAATATTCACAAGGACCATTAAGATAAATTCTCTAGCTAACAGATCATCTGATTCCCACACCTCCTTGCCAACATTTGATAGTGTCAGTCTTTAAAATATTTTCTATTTGAATGGATAAGATTGTACTTTGAAATTCACAAATGAACATCAAGTTTTAGTCAGCTTTTCTGTTTGTTGCCTTCATATTTTTTTCTGTTACTTATGTATCATATTCTTTTTCATTTATTTTTCTCACTAGATTATTTGTCTTGGTTTTTCTAATATTCTGAACAATAAGCGTTTGTCTTATTAAATATGTTGACATTATTTTCCCAGGCAGCAGTGACTCTTTTCACTACCTTTATAATTTCAATTTCAGGACACATGACTATCATATTGAATGACAGGTATGGGTCAGTAGATTGAAAATAAATAAAGGTAGAAAGACTTTTAAAAGTTCTGTAAGTAGCAAGACACAATATAATTCTTTGAGAACTGATAGGGAAGAGAATATTTAAATTGTTCTCTGAATCGTCATTTGATTATATCCAAGAAACGAGGCAGTTGAGAAGAAAATTTAACAATTCATTTAAATAAATGTGTATTAGCTATGTTGGGGGCATGTTTATATCTGAGAACTGAAAAAAATACAACCAAAGAAAATATTTCCTCTTCTTCACTCCAGACTGCTATAGACAAATCCTATTGGGGATGTACACAACAAATGCTTGCAAGATTGATAAATAACCTCAAGTTGAGAGATCAAGGGCAGCTTAATTTCACAGATGATATTTTAACTGGACCTTGAAAGATGGTAATATTTAGGAAGATAGAAAAGAGGAAAAGGACAGAGATGGAAAAGTACAGGGAAACTCTGGAGACCATAAGTAACACAATGTAGCTGAAACGTAGGTTGTTTAAAGTGGAGTGCTGGGAAATTTGGAGATTCAGCTGTAAATTGACATGAAATACTTTGCTTTGTACTCATTAGCACATGGGAGGAATCACCAAAGGCTTTGCATCAGAGAAGAATGATCAGAACTGTGCTTTAGGAAGATTAATCTATTTAATGTTATAATTTCAGTTTCTCCCAGTAGAATAACCTCCTTGAGAGCAGGTTTAGTGCTGTTGTCCCACCTCTTAGAATACGGCCCTACAAATAACAGTCATTCAATTTATTGATCAGCATTGTAATCTGTGTTTAAACAAGAACCAAAATCCATGTCTGGCTCTGGGTCCTCAGAACTTGCTAAACTAATATGTCCCTATAACTGAAATTAAGGGATATAAGAAGGAAAGAAGGTAGGAAGGAAGAACAGTAAGGAAGGAAAAAGGGGGAAGTAAGAAGTAAGGCAGGGAATGAGAGAGGAAACATTGAAGCCCTTGGTCATTTTCCATATCTATTCCTGAGAACAAGGCAGTTTAGACAGGAGAAAGCAGCCTTTTCAGACTCTACAAATCACTTATTAGTTGGTTTTTCCATTTCTCATTTGATCACAAAGGCTTTGTAGCATGAGTCTGGTAGTTTTATATAAAGACTGGATTTTTATGAAGATTTCATGCAGATGAACATATGTCACTTCAGCTTACAAGTTGGATTTTTCTTTAAGAGTCCTGAACTAAATGATTTTGAATGAACCCATACATAAATTTAATTAATGATGATGAATAGGATTGAAATGCAGAAGCTCCCTCTGGTGGTTTAATTTGTAACTATACAAAAACAGTGCAGAATGAAGACACTGCTCATAGTGGGCCCAGAGATGATTGAAATATTCTTCTTGCCTCCCTGTCCTCCTTCTTTTCCCTACCTCTCCCTTCTTCTTCTAATGTGAAATGTAATTATGAGTTAGAATGGGGACCTTTAAAATGATAGTTAGCAGAAACAATTGTGGAGAAGCAACTTCTGGAAAATTAAAAGGAAATAAAGAGGACAAAGAGAAGCCAACAGCCCAAGCCTAGATATTCTGTGCTTCCAAGTGAACATTTTTAAAATGAGTTTTCTGTACTCTTAGATAACTGCAATGTAAACATATCTCTAGTCCTTGCAAAGTGGAAATAGAGGGTGTCTCCCTCTTTGTTAAACTTTAACCCAGCTTTATTTTCTTGTCCTGAAAAACTGGTCACTTTACACCAGTTTGGGATTCTCCAATTGATAGCATATTTAAAAAGTGGTATTATGGTTGTAATTTTTTTTTATCTTTTTCAAATTGTGCAGTTATTTGTACCTTGAATTTCTACGAATCATGCACATTATTTGGATGGTGGTGGTTTCATAGTTTTAGGTCATGATTACATAATCACTTATTTTCTCACTTCTATTGATTCAAACAGCTAATGCTCTTTCTTTCTCTTCCTCCATGTTTTTTGGTTTTGTGTTTTTTTTTGCAGAGAGGAAGTACTTTAGAGTTCTGTTTCTCCTTCTGCCTGTGATGTTCCATCTGAACTTTTTACATTCTACATACATTTTGTAATTTCATCTGTTTTCATGAGTTTAACTATTGATTCCTTGCACATGATTCTGTACATAAACTTGCTTTTTATCTCTAATTCATCATTTAGAACTGCCTTTTAGAAATTTCCTCATGAGGGCCTGTGGTTCTGGCTCAGTGATAGAGTACTTGCCTAGCATGTGTGTGGCCCTGGTTTCTATTCTCAGTACCACCTATAAATAAATAAAGGTCCATCAACAACTAATAAAGTATTTTTAAAAAAGAAATTTCCTCCTGAGTATAGTTCTAAAAAGGAATTAACCACCCATACCAAGGCACAGATATACCCAATACTTTTACATATCAATTATCGGCTCTAACCCGAAAGAATGATCTGGTTACATTGTATAAAACTACCAATAGCTTTAGCTTTTCCTTTTTCAACTCATAAATGGAACCAACCAGAAGCCAAATTCCATTCATCCGGCTCATCAAAGGGCTTTTTCTTCCCCTTCCTCTGATTCCACTGGTTCTTGCTGAGTTTATTCTGATATTCTCTTATATATGGGAATGGTCTCCTTGTTGGGTGCCATGACTGCCAAATCTTTCTAACATAGGCTTTGACAATTCCAGTTCTTTGTTCATTAATTCGTAATATGTTATCATAGTCTGTAAAATGAAGTCTAAATCTAATGAACCTGGCACTTAACCAATGTCCCTCTTTTGCTTCCAGGTCTGGCTCAACTTACTTTTTTCCTAAATTTATTTTTATTGAATAAAAAAATAAGGTCATGGATTTTATCTCTGTCTGGGAAAGTTAACAGATTTTTGCTCTTGACAAATTGCTTCTAAAAATCATAAAGGTACTGAACATGAGAAAATAAAATCCAGTCACTCTTACATTCAAGGTGCTGGAGAGTGTACCTTTGCCTCAGCCTCTGAACCAAATTGCTCAATAATCACACATAGCATATCTGTAATTGTTGACTGTCAATTTGTAATATTCTAAACTTATTTCCTTTTTCAACTTGTATTTTTAATAATATACACTTTAAAATAGCATTGTGAAAGATTCCTAGTCTCTGCAGATGAAAGTGAGATGAAAAATAAATTAGTTTGATCCTTACAAAACTTTTTAGAATTATCAGTAGAAAACTTTGAGTATTTGAAGATTTGAATCGTACTGAGCGAACAGACACAGGGATGCAGTAACGAAAGATAAGTTTATATTCTGTATGTGGTGCCAAGATTACTTTGAGAATGGGGAAGCCAGCTAAGTGACAAGGAGTTGTTGAAGCAAATACTTGGAGTGGGAGAAGTGATATGGGTTAGAAGCAACTAAGAGAGTCATTTCAAGGTGAGATGGGAACTTGAAAATCAGTGGGAAGTCAGAGATGGAACTTCAAGCAGGAGTTGATAAGCATTAGGGAGGAAAACAATTATTTTTGAGACATGTAAGACTGATTGCAGTGGAGAATGGTAGAGACCAGGGAGGAGAATAAGGAAGAAATTGCAGTATAAGTCAAAGATGAAAAATTGTCAATGTAAGTGTGAAGGTTTTTTCAATAGCAAGAAGGAACTTGTATTGAAATATGCCACCCAAATTGGCTCACCTCAGGGGAGCTAAGGTGACAGGCTAATGTGCTGGTAACAGATGGTTTTCCATTCCCTTTCAATAAAGTGTGAAGCTAGACTCCCTGATAGTAAGTCAGCAAATATAAGGGTTTTGAAATTCATTTGTATTTATTGGAATCTGCTATACATGCTTGTATCTTTTGATACAATCAAAGATACCTTGAGTCCTTGGTTTTCACATTCTCTTGTATTTGTAAGCAAAAATTGCAAAGGTTATGATAAGAATAAAGACCCTGTGAGGCTGGCATTTTACAGCTCTCCACTGGCTTACCTAGGAAACATTCAATAACAGACATGGTTTTAGGTTCAACGTGGGAGGGGCAGGGTGAGATAAGATTTCTCTTAACTTGTGACTGCTAAGTGATCTACTTTCTTGAGTTTCAAAGATGGGAAAACAGATTCATAGAAGTTCCGTAACTTACTGCAGTCTCCATGGCTAGTCATATTTGGATGATGATTGCAGATTCTGTTTTCTTTTCTCTCTGCTCCAAAATATCCTTCCAGATATCTTACTCTGGACATTTCCACTATCAACTTATATCATCTTCCCTTCTTTCTTATTACTAGGAGTTGTTGACAATGGAGATTCTCTATTTAGAACCTTGCTAATGTATTTATACTCTTCTCTCACTAATTTTTAGTCTCTGGGATTGGAAATTGAGTCTTTTAACACCTTAGCCTTTATGTTGCCCTTACTTTTCACTTAAAGTCATTTGTCAAAGCATGTTGATTTTACTTCTATCTAAAAGGCATGACTGTCACTAGTGTAGTTCAGAACTAAAATATCTCTCCTTTGGAATGCTCAAGGAATCTGTAAATGGTTTAGTAGTTTTCTTTTCTTTCTTTCTTTTTTCTTTTCTCTTTCTCTCCAGTATTGCCTGATGCACTTGCTAAAAACCTGCTTTGGTATTTTACTTTTCCATTTGGCAGCCAGCAGTTGCCTTTGTCTAATAAAGACATCTTCTTAGCCTGGTATTCATTGATCAGTTTTCAACTATCCTTAAAAAGAATTTTCCTTTAATATTACCTCCATGACCCCTTCTTACCAGAAAAAAAAATTTTTAACCATTTTCTAGATCCAACCCATGTATTCTTGTACTTCCATCTCAGGATTTTTTCTCTTTTATCATATTCTTTGTTCATTATCCAAATTAGTCTCCTAGAGCTACTGTCTTTCCCTCCTTGGCAACTGTGGTATCTGCTTCTTCCTTTTCATCTTCTGCCACATTGGGCCCTAGCATTTCTCTGCTGGCCTGGCCCTCACTCTCCACATTGCTGTCATGATGATTTTTCTCTTGTGGCAGTCTTCATTTCCTTCCTTGGAAACTTGGCTACAGTCCATGTGTTGAAGCAAGTCCTTGAGCTTGGCATTCAACTCATATCATGGCATTTTCAAATCTTTCACACCACTCTTCCTTCTTTCTTGACTGTATGGTGTACTTTTTTTTTCTAGATGTGCAGCTTAAGTTGTTGCATATATGTTCGTTATTCTACTCTTTTCTGAAATTTTTGCCCCTGTTTTTTCTACCTCACAAATTGCTAGTTTATCCTTTAACTTGTTCAGACATGACTTTCTGAAGCATTTTCCTGAGTACCCCCAAATAGAGTTAATATACCTATTTTCTATGTAAGTGTTAGAATGTTACTGACTTTCATGTAATTCTACAGTTGCTATCATGCAATGATACAGTGGTTGTTTTGCATGTGGGACTTCTATTTTAAGTGTGTGTTCATATTTTCATCTCTAGTACTTAACATAATGTGCTATGAGAAATATTTATTAATAACTAGGTTGAATTAAAAGGAACCTCAGCATATCCAGATCCAACAGATACTCCAGATCTTTCTTTGGGTATTCACTTAGTGTGCCTCCTCTTATATCAACCCCAACTGGGAAGGATCCCATCTTCCTCTAATCCAGAACATATTGTAAACTCCATTTTTTTTTGGGGGGGGGGGGCTGGGTGGGAGGCAGGTACCAGGTATTGAATTCAAGGGCACTCAACCACTGAGCCACATCCCCAACCCATTTTTTGTATTTTTATTTAGAGACAGGGTCTCACTTAGTTGCTTAGCATCTCACTGTTACTGAGGCTGGCTTTGAACTCTCAATCCTCCTGCCTTAGCCTCCAGAGCTGCTGGGACTACAGGCCTGTGCCACCATGCCTGGCTCCAAATTTTTGACACATGCTACTTGGCTTTTGATGATTGTGAATACCTTTTTCTTCTAAACTCTATGCTCTGTTTGGAGAAAATTTAATTACCTTTTATTTCAGATCATTTAATATATGAGCTTTGCAAATATTAGAAAAAATATGGGTGAAATAAATGAATAAGTTTATAACTCTTGGAAAATCAAAGAAATTTAAAACTTTAGAGAAGTTTAGAATAATCTCTTTCATTATACATATCAGATAATCAGATTCAGAGATTCTGTCATTTTTTAAGGTCTTAGCATCAAGGAAAGAAAATTCAACAAGAAATAGTTTCCTGGTTTCAAGGCAATGATTTTATGTATTATCTAGTTATGCTGCTCTGGATCTTCACGTATATAAGTTATATGAATCTTTTTGATACATTACATGGTAAATTAATTACTTAATTTTTTACAGTGGTAATTATGTAAATTATACAAATATATTTGCTAGTTTAGAATTTTTAAAAACAGTAAATTTTCCACTTGGATAAATTTTCAAAAGACTATAATAACACTCTGGAAATCACAACAGATGAAGAGAGAAGATATAGAATGATTATAAAATGAGATATTTATATTAAATATACTTACATTTCTGAAACAAGACTATAAGAAGAAAACTACAAAGGTGTTTGCTTTTACCCTTAGTACTCATTTTAATAATTAGGGCATGTTCAGTAGCAAATTAGTTTGTTTTAAAATCAGTACAAGGATGTGATTATTCATATTCATAAATGTAAAACATAAATATTATCTATTCATTGAATGAAAAACAGTTCAGTTTATTAATTTAGTTCTTTAATTTTGCATATTTGCATATGCATACCATAACCCATATAAATGTATCACCATGTATCATGGTTGCCATTTTCTGCATATAATTTGATTCCCTCTGTTTAAAAACTGACAAGTGTAATATGTATTATAGGTTAATATTGAAATACAAGCAAGAACATGTCATTGTTTGGGCCACTGTAAAACATTACATTCCCTGAAAAGTTGGAGGCTGATTTCTAACTGTCTTTTAATGTTTTCTCTTTAAAAGGTAAATAAGATTTGTGGCCATCCAGTAAGAACACCTACACAAAGCCCCCCTTGTTCTTTTGATCCTAGCAAGGAGAAGCATGGAATGAAGATCTCCACAAGGAATGGTGAAGAGACACTTGCCAACAGAAGAAAGTAAGACATTTGTTTTACAACCAGAAAGAGAAAAGAAAGTAAGCCATTCATTTTACAACAGAATAGAACGTATTCATTAAGTAGACCCAAATACAGTATAGAAGAAAAAAGATCAGCGTTCATTAACTTTGAAATTCAGTGGCTGTACCTGTCCCATTAATTTGGAAGACAGATTCAGCTTGTGAGACCAATAAAAAAGTTCCTACAGTAATGGAAATTATTCTATATTATAATATGCTAGGTCCAGACACACGGGTCTATTGTGCGTTTGAAATGTGGGTAGTGCAACTGGGGATTGAGTTTTTTATTTTACTTGTAAGCTGAATTCTGCATACAGCTAGTGGTGACCCTACTGGATAGTGTAAGACAGAATAAATTTAAATGATGTATTATTGGGTTCAGCATTATTGAATATTTAGCATCTCTTAGAAATAGTTGGATAGAAAAAAGTTTCCATACAGTTTACCTGGAATAGTGAAAACAGCTGTGTTTTGGTACAGAATGGTAAGAACTGAGCTGGGCTTGCTTCTAGAACTCACATTTCTAAGACCATGCCCATCATTACCTCACAAATTAAAGCCTTTATTAGTGTTCCTTTGCTAGATAATTGGTACTTAAGCTAAAAAATTCTTAAAACTGTCAGTAATTGTACTTGACTGTATACATATAGGCAAACAAAAATTGTGCGGGTGGCCATTGTTATGGACTGATTGCTTGTATTAATACTAGAATAAAGGCTATCCAATTCATGAATGGCAAGTAAAGTCCCATTAGTTCTTTAATTAAATCTGTTGTCAATTTGTCTTTGCCAATATTTTCAAGGGTAGTGTATAGTAAAGTACTTATATGTAATAGATACTTACAGAAACATAGGAAATAGGATGAGGAATGAAGAAAATACATAAATGAAGATAAAACAAATAAGGAAAGGAGTAGTCAGATAAATTAGGATACTATGGCAGGAATTTAGAAGGATGTTCAACTCATCCTTCTGTATCTGAGAAACAGATATGCTTGAGCATGAATATATATTAAAACACACACTATAATTGAAAAGTGTTTTTTAAGCTTATCTTTCCCTAAGTAAAAAAAAAAAAAAAAAAAAAAAAACAGTTAATATTCTCAGTTAAAATTTTCATGAAAACTGATGATACTCAATTTTTTCATTTCATGTTAATATTGTTTTTCATTGTAGTGTGTATTAAATATAGTTACCATACAGAGATAAAATAGAATTGGACAAGTATAGCTGTTGACTTGTTTGGATTTCCCACTATGACTCAATAATTAAAATTTTTAAAAATACATGAAAAATAGACAAAAAAGAAATGAATTTCTAAATGACCATCTAGATCATTAACAAAATAACTGTGTAATTCATTAAAAAGTGAAGTAAAAAAAAAGTTTATGTAACTCGAGTTAATTTTTATAAATTATTGTTAAATACATGTTAGTTTTTCTTAGGTATTCATTTTTTTAAATTTACTTTGGACAATTCTTATGAGAATACTACTAGCAGAAACTACTTTCTATAATTTAAACCAAGTCACAACTATTAAAAGAAGGACATGGAACAAAATAACTTAGTAGTTTTTATAGTTTAATATAGTTTCTGTGGTAGCCCAGAATACTCAATTACAAAATGTACCTATGACTTGGCCAGTGAAAATGAAGATAAAACTATATTATGTTGTCAAAAATTTTAAAATGCATTTTATAGAAATAAGTTGTAGCCTTTTCAAATTATATTTTTATAGTTTACTTTAAACTTAGTTTAAAATTTCTAGAATGATGGAATCCTAACTTTAAAAAAAATCATTTTAGGTCTTTTTCTTTCCCTAAATCATTTTAGGAAGAGTTTAATTTGTATAGCCTGGATGACATCAAAGAATTCTTTTCAATGTATGTTAATACAAATGTAGGAGTAGGAAAAATGGCTTCCCTCCACCCTCCAGGCTTTTGGGCTGAGGTGTGAATTAAATTGACATAAGACAGATCAACCAGAAAATCTATTTTAGTTATGTAGGTAGGCATTGAAGGTCCCCAAAATATATGAGACTCAAATTTGAGGCTCTTATGGGATAACATTTAGATCTACCTAAAGGCTTATGGATTCTTGGAGGTGGTGGAAATAAGTTGTGAGAGGGGGAGGGGAAAAATGTATGGTGAATAGAGTTTGCTTTGTTTACTAATAATAATTTCCTTTATATATGTAATTTTTTTTTTACAGAGGGCAGCTTTTCAAAACTACTCCTGTATCTGCAGTTTCTCAAAATATCCAGCTTGAAGTAATTGATAGCTGAAGAGTTATAGTTTTGAGTGGCATGTTCTGGTCTCCCCCAGTCATGTTTTGATATTTTGGGATGGTATGTCATACACACAGTATAAACATTGTTGATTTATAAAGAATTTGACCAGCTTCCTTTCTTTTTGACTAGCCAACAGTGTGAAGTGATGATTAATCAACCAGTCTTTGTTATACAATTGGAATGTTTAGTCCATTTTTGTAGTCATAAATAATATTCAAGTTTTTCATAAGTAGTTTTGCTTAAGAGTATCATCTTGCTTTTTATCTTCCCTTTACTCTGTGTATTTCTCTTTATTCCTTCTTTCTTGCCTTCTTTTGAATTAAAATGACATTTATTATTTCTTATCCTTTCATAGCTTTTAGTTATGTATTTCTTTATTATTCTCTTAATGGTTACCATAGGATCACAATATGCATTTTCAATTTTTAATATTTTAAATAAGGACTTGTATCACTTCGTGGAGCAATAAAGCAATTTAGAACAGATTTACTCCATCATTCTTTTTCCGTCTTGTGTGGTTATATCAGCAAATATCTTACTTCTACTCAGGTTTTCACAACTCTTAGGACATTAGTTTTGTTCTTATTTTTAGATAGTCAATACTTACTTATAAATACTCACATTTTATTCTTTCTGGTGCTACCCCTCTCATTTCACTGTTAATCTGTAATCATTTTACTTTTACCTAGTATATCTCTCATTGATTTTGGTGGGGATGGAAAGGATTGAGGATTGAACATAGGGCCTTGAACATGCTAGGCAAATATGTTACCTCTGAATTAAACCCCAGCCTTCATTGATTGTTATTATCAATGAATTCTTTTAGTTTTTCCTTGTCTGTGCAATCTTCATTATTGCAAAATATTTTCTCTATGTCTAGCATTTAGAATGTTGTCAGTCTATCATTTTTAGACATAATTTCTAAGCCAACATTAAGTTCATCACATGACATTATGTGTAAGTAGTAGGGAAAGTTAAGGGGAACCAATTTAATAAGTGAGAGTCAAGGTAGTTGATACTGCTATTGCCCCACTCATGTGCCCTCTACCTGGCCATTTTCCTGACTGGCTGCTGTGTCCTGGCTGCTAACTCACTGCTTCTCTCTTCTCTGAGAAACTGTGTTGAACAAATCAGAGCCATCTGTATTTCTTATCTATTGCTACCAAATAAGTCATTATAAAATTTAGTGCTTAGTGCAACAATAAGAAATTATTATTCTATTTTCTGTGGGTTAGGAATTTGGGAGCTGGTCAGCAGTGGGGCTTTGGCTCAGTCTCTAGGGAGATTGCTGTCAAGAAGTCTCTGGGGCTTTGGTCATCTGCAGGCTGGAGTTATCTTTTCCCACAACAGTTCAGTGATGTGCCTGTTAGCAGTAGGACTCAGTTTCTTGCCAGGGTGAACTTCCCTAGAGCTTTCTGAGTGTTGTGACTGGCTTCCCTGAGGGCAAGGAATCTAAGAGAGAGCCAGGCAAGGGCTGTAATTTTATAATCTAGTCTCAGAAGCCACAGTTTTTCATTTCTGCAACATCCCATAGGTTACACAGCTTAGCTCTTTTCACTGTTAGAAGGGGATACACATGGCATGAAGGGAAGATTGTTGTGGTCATCTTCAAGAGAGGCTACCACCCATCTTATCTACATTAAGGAGTAGGTAAACTCTCACCTACCTCACTTGTTTGTCAGCTGCTGACAGGCAATAACTGACAGGATGTGGTGATGTAAGAGGTTTGCTCCTTTCTTAAGATATTGAAATTAGTGCTTTAGCACTCCCTGTGATTTTTGGCTGAAACTCACATTTTCAGCTAAACTTTTTCTTCCCCACCCTCTCCTCTTTCCCCTACTCCCTTTCTCCAAAGAATTATCTATCTGATTCCAAATTCCTGTCTTGGGCACTGCTTCTAAGAAATCTGACCTAGAGATGTCTGAATTTGGAAAAGTAGCTAAAATAAATGCAGAATGAGTATAAACTAAGAATTTTAGTATCATAACTATAGATATTTCTTTCCATAGCACCAAATTCATAACTTTTTCTTTCCTCCCTCTTGCTCTTTTGCTCACTTTATAGAAAACTCTCTATTAGATACATGCTTTTTCTTTTGTACTAACATTTGAAAATGAACAATTTTCTTATTAAAATATGTCCTTTTATAAGACTTATGCTAAACAATTTCATAATGTATGTAAATCTTTCAGTTTGGAGAGAAGGGAACCAAACTGGAGTTGGATTGTTTTTGTTTTGGAGATGTGACTGTCCAGTTCAATCTTCCGTATTTTTTTTCTATATGCACAGTGCAGTCTAATTGAAGACTCTGGATTATTGATACATGCTACTTTCAGTAGTCTCCAGAGTTGAGCAAAGCAAGTAAGAGCTACTGCTCCTTTAAACAGCTAACAACACATCGCTATTTCCTCCTTTTGGGCAGAAACCAATCAGTACAGCTGTATGGGATATTGCACTCATATAGATGTCTAAACCATCCCAGGCAGAGGGATCTCCCTGTGGCAATTCCTGTTCTCTGCTTGATTTCTTGAAGTTAGCTGGTAAGAATAAGCTATTAGCAAGCTTAAATCGGTGATAATTAGCTGTACATTATTATTTCAAAGTGGTGTGGCTGTGCCAATTAAGTGGGTAATTAGGAAAACCCCAGGACAATAAATTAAGACAGAACCTCAACACAGGGCCCCATCTGTTCGCCACAAGCATTCCAATTAGCCAGGCCTCTCACTGAAGAACACAGGATGAAGGGGATTGGTTACATTCATGGGTGTGTATTTGTTGGTAAGGACTGTCCTAGGTGCTTAATAAAAATAAGATAGTTTTAATACCAGGCAGAATTTTTGATGCCACGTTGGGGGGGAATTTTTAAAAAATATTGTATTTGTAATGTTTCAAACAAAATATAAATAGTTTATGGATCTTTTTCCCCAAAATTTCTCTTCAGAATTAATTGGAACATCATATCAGGCAATTCCATTTTATCCTAATGTGTTTATTAAATCATGATTTGAGTGAGAACTTTATCACTTGGAGCATTAACAATTTTATTTATTGAGATTAAAAATTGAAGAGGACTCTCAAAATTGCAGAGTTTAAGAAGACAATGAGACAGGGCATCAAGAACAGTGAAATGATTAAATTGGGAGAACTTTAGTCTTATATTAAATAAGAGCACTTAATCCTATTTAGAATTATTGCTAAGATAGACAGAATAGTTTCATATAAAATTGGCTCACTTAAATACATGAGTTTATAGTTTCATAATCAAATCTTATCTATCAAAATACTTTATTAATGAAAACAAAATAAACTAATTTTTATTTTTTTAAAAAAATTTTTGATATAGTACACTGGGTATATGTGTTTTTTTTTAAACATAGTAATTAGTATTGATATATACTGGGTTTAATATGATATATCAAAAATGCAAATATTCCTTCCATGGAAATATTCATAGGTCACAGAAAAATCAACTCTTTGAGAAAAATTTAATATCACTTATAGTAGTAAAGAAAGCAATTTACAATCTATTTCCTAAAGGAAGTTAGTGCTTCTTTGAGGTGCCAATATTATTTATTACCTCTAAGTTTAATTTACTAAAATAAAGGTCATGTTCCCTTCAGTGAGAAAATTTCTGTTTAATTTAAAACAGTGCTTGGTAGGTGGTGGTGGTAAGTGCTTCCAGGGCAGGGCAGGCCAAGACAAAGCTTTTAGACAGGCGCTGAGGGAACACAAGCTCCAAGGCAGGCCAGAGTCAAGACCTACATGAATAATGAAGATCAGGACCTGCAGGGGGTCAAAAACCAGGCACACAGGAAGAATGAATGCCAGAAGGCAGAGCAAACATATGGCGAAAGTTTAGGCTAGTTCTTAACATTTGGGGATCACATATCCCACTGAGAATGTGATAAAGCATTCCCAGGAAAAGAAAGTTCATAAACAAATGCATGAAGAATTGTGTTGCATTGGAAAACAATTTGCTCCTCCTGAAATGAACATTAAAAATAAGATATATATTTTTTTAAATTAATGAATTTGTTTTTATCTTCTATATATGTTTATGGAAAAATCCATGGCCATTTCATGAAATATCTTTAAACTAAACCCAAGTAATTCAACTAATATTAAATATTATTATCTTCTTCTGAAAGGAGTGACAGCTTTAACTGCTTGTTATAAAATATAAGCTAAAATTGTGATTGACCTTAGATGAGCCTATATGCACATAGTTTGGTATCCAACAGAATCCCACTTTGTGCTTTGATAGTGACAGGAACCAAAAATTGTAGAAATCTTGTGTAACTATCATTGGCTACAATTAGAACTTTAATAAGCTTGCTGGCTTAGATAAGGAGAGGCTTTTTTCAGGAAGCATGAGATTTATTGTAAATTCCTCAGTTTTCACCAGTGTTCCATAAGACTTTGGTCCTCCAGTTAAATTATGATGTTGGTAATACTGAGGCTGTCAACTTTAGGATAATGTGAGTAGAAGTAAATCTTCCTAAATTTTTCATTACTGAAAGATTAGTCAGATATGTATTTTCAAGCTCTAAGAAGAATGGTTTTTAAATTGGACAGTTTTCAAATGGGTTCTGCAAAATCCTATTTGTAAGTAGCAGTTTTGCCAGATGTAACAAGAGCTTTCAACAATGTTCATAATGGTGATTAAGGTTATCTCATTTAATGACTCAAAATATCTCTTCACTGTAGAAAACAAACTATGAATGAAGTTTTCCCCAAATAATATGCCTGAGAGTGTATTTTCCTCAAAAAAGGTGGGTGGGTGGGGGGTTGGAGGGGATAGGAAAGCCAGTAAACATCTGCAGGATTGAAAAGAAATTAACATTTGGCTACCATTTTTTTATTCCTACTGAAATTCTCAAAGAGGTGAGGAGAATTCAAGGTACACGACATCGTGAAATTGATTATTTTTATGAGTATATAAAAATTATATCAGAATGTTTCATAGAATCTATGGGAGCTGATAAAACAAGATGTTAAGTGAAGCTTGTTCCTTTTACTAAAGTAGCCAAATTAATTGCATTGGAAGCATCATGGGTCCTTGATCTACATCAAGAGTATCAAGCACTGTCTTCCTCTTTTATTCTTTTGCATGTCAAAGAACATATCCAACATTTTAAATCTACCAGTGCCTTTGAAATATAGATTGTAAGTGGTAGATTTCCTGACCCTAAAACCCATTTTTATATTAGAGTCCAGAGACACAGGTATTTGAACTAAAACAGAGAAAGTATCTGAAAATATGCATGAACAGTTCAAACCAGGTAAATATGTCCATCAAAAAGATAAATTTTTGGATGCGCCCAAGCATACCTGATTATAAGAGCAAAATGAAAAAAGAATTAGGATAAATAAGTCCATTTATTATTAAAAAGAATATATTTTATTATTGTTTTTCTTATCCCAAGAGGAAATACTAAACATTGTACAAAATATGTTCCTGTTCCCTAAGTCATGAAGTTTAGTTTTAAAACATTCATAGCCACAAAAAAAATATCTTATTGTAAAAAAAAACTTTTGAGATTTTTACCTAAAATACTGAATTGCAGAATATAGGTTCTCAAGGACGATTCTTTGTATGAATGACATGCATGAAAATCAACACATTTGCAAATACCACATTCGACTTAACCTTCTTGCTGGTTTTGACTTAATCGTGAAAAAATAAAATCAATAGAATACTTCTTTAAGGTACTAGGATTGAGAAATTAATTGTGTATTTGAATTAAAATGAACAAAAATGTTATGAAGTAGAGTAATTATATCACATCTCTTTTAAAATACATGTCCAGTTTACTATTATCTGATATATTTTTTAATCTTGAACATGTGGTCTGGTATTTATTTAAAACAATAGGTTAAAGACTTTGTTTAAAGTCCTTTTTTATGAAGAAAAGAGTCAGTTCTTAATTTTAAGGTACTTTTTTTTTTTTTAGATCATGGAACAATGATATTAGAACAAGTTTTGAAAGCCTAGTTTTGGAAGTAGGTTGAAATCACCATAGAGAAGGATCCCTTCAGTTTTACTGGGACACTAAATGGTAAAATGTTGGGTTTGAAAAGCCTTTGAAGAGGGATGACTGGAAATATCCTAACTGTGCAGGTGGCTATGAACTTCTAGCTCAGGACTCGCATAAAATTACCAGAAAGGGCTAGAAATGAAGCACCTGTCAGAAATGAACTCTCTGCCAAGGATATCAAGGATATTAGTGAATTTCATGGGCTTCTTTCCATTTCTCTTTCCCATTATTTTCCCTCTTGCTCCTCAGCCTACCACCCATTCTTAACCCCTCAGCTATGCTGAGAAATCACAGTCAATCCTTTAATGAAGGAAAATCCTGTCATGTGAACAAGACTTCCTCTGAAGAAGGAAAAACCTGGAATCACTTAACCAGAAAAGAAAAAAAATTCTTCTCTCTGAAAATGGTGTCGAACCTTAGGTCACAGTTCCCATAATGAGCAGTGAGTTCAGGTGAGGTTCAGAGAGCAGACTACATGAATTTCTCTTTCAGAACAAATACTTTTTTTTTCTTTTTAATCAAATATGAATGTAATATGTTTGAAACACATTTATGTTTGTGATAAATGTGCCTGGTGCCATATATTGCTCCCAGTGATGAATTCTCCTACTCCTCCCATCTCTCTGGGGCTAAGAAACTTGACTTCAACTCTCCCTATACCTCATCTAATTCCATAAATTTAATTATTTTCAAGCATTTACAATGGGGTCTGTTACTGCTATAGAATAGAAAGCTAAAAATATTTTGTCAAATAGAATAACTTAGGTAAGAATAAAGTTAAATGATTAAATATAGATTCAGAACTGCAAGAGAAAATTGCTCTTATCTAGAAACATGTAATTATATATTTCCTCTGCTGAGCAGGAGACTGACATTTTAAATGTCTACTGTTTGACAGCTGTGGTCAGACATCTCTACAGGGTTGAGCCTGCTCATTAGTGCCACATTAACCTTAACTTTGCCTCAGGCCATTAACTAGCAAACTGCACATTTGACCTTTGTTCTACAGATATTTTCAAACAGTGTGCTAGGCCCTGCTTTTAATTTGGGTTCTGTATTATGTGTGGACTGACTTTAGGAGTAGAAAAAAAAATCAATACATGTCATTAAATAAAGAAACATGTGGTCTGAGACATTCCATAGAGAAAAGCTCCATTTGAAAATAAGATTCTTCTCCAATATGTTTTAAGATAATTAGCCTCGGTCAAAGTTAGAAATAGTCTCTTTTGTATTATAGTCAATGGGGAAAAAAGGAGTGGAAGTACAGTATGTGACAATTTATAAGTGTTTTAAATGAAACAAATTGCTACTAGTTGAGGCCATTAGATGGAGAGGTGTGCCTTTTGAAGATAGCTGTTTCCAGAAATGTCTTAGGAAGTATAACATAAAATCAAATGTAGATTATTGCCACATGCTTAAAGGAGAACATCTCCCTAGAAAATCAGCAAAGTTTGAGACTTACATGATCACTACTCTTCAAAACATACATATGAGGAGTATACTAGTCTTATAAATAAAAACCCAAATTAGTTTAGTGAAATATCTTGTTAGGCTATGTGACTGTTACCATATTCAGTTTATGACATAGTGTAACAGCTCTATAGACATATAGACCTGTGAGACCTATGTTTGTTAACTTGAAAGGAGTTTATGATATGCTGTATAGTGAGAAAATTCCTGTTTTCTCCATGTATACAGATTGGTACCAAGTTTGCAAAACCAGGTCATCTATAAATCTCTGTCTCTTTATCTTTAGATCTTAGCTGTCTGTCTCCCCTGTCTGATTGCTTGTCAGTGTGCATGCAGAGAAAGCTGAGGAAGGACAAGCATCAGACTGTTGACATGGTTCCTTCAGGAAGAAGGGATGGAAATACTATGGAGAGACACATAATAACCTGCTCTTCATGCACTTTTAATTATTTTACCACTTGGTAGAAGATATGTAACTTTTAAATTAAAAATAAAGTTAATGATAATAGTAGAGCCAATTGGAAATGTTGCTTAGTTATACAGTAGTAACTGGGCAGTATTATGTCAACAGACCCAGAAAGGACAACTTCAGGGTGGGTTTCATTTCCTTATTTAATTTTTTACCATGTAATATGTCAGGAGACCTTTCTGGCATTGTTGGCCTCAAGGGCATGGGAAGCAATGAAGCAATAACTATGCTAGTCCATGTTTCTCCCTTGCCTTTAGTAAGCTCAGGGCAAACAAGGCTGCAGGCTATGAATGAGCAATTGTGCTGAAGCCTTTTTATTCTTTACTGTGCTAGCACAGTGCACAAAGATGGTCATTAGCCAGTGATTAGAATTTACCCCACTCCCTGCTTCCTGCATTGGGCATTTTAGATGAGTCACAATATATAGATCACTTCTGTCTGAACATACAGCATTCTGTAGACTTTGGCAAGAAGAGATTCATCTGTTTTCTATTGTAACAACCCAAGAACAAGTGTTTTTGTTAAAAAGGATAATTTACATGAAAATTTAAGGACAGGTGGAAATATTTTCTAAAGATATTGCTAAGATATATCATTTTAATTAATTAGCTAATTAATTAAAGAAGATATGGAAGTCTGCGTTGACTAAATTCCTGACTAAATAATAACTAGTCAGAATTTTCTTTTTACTCCACTGATTTTCACTTTCCTAATTTATAAAATGAAAGGTTAAGCTAAATCATTGGTTTTGAAACTCAGCTCACATCAGGGTCCTGAAGGAAGCATTCACAAAACCCAAACTCTTGAATCATTCCCTAAATCAATGAATCTGAATGCCTGAGAGAAAAATCTAGGCATACAGTTTAAAATGTTTTCTTAGTGGTGATGTGCAACTAGGACAGAGAGCTGCTGGAGTGGATGATCATGGATGATCCCTTAGGGATTTAACTCTGTCTACATACATTACATCTATGATGTATTAATTATAATAGCTGTATCACACAGAGGTGCAACTAATGTGTCTCCACATGTTAATTTCAACATCACACGTACATGGACGCTGTCTTGAAGTAGAGTCTGACACAGCTTGCAATACTGCCTTTTAGATTTTTTTCTCCTCTTTTCTAATCAACACTCTAGGAAGGTCTCTAGTATTGTTCCACCATCTAGGAATAGCTGCACTAGTATTAAGTTTCAAAGTCATCTGTATTCTAAAGGTATCATAATTTTTTAAAAAAATATGTACTTTTGTAGGAACTTATAATTTTAGAGGTTGATAAAAACTAAGACTGCAAGAATTTGTATGTGTGTTGGGTACCAGCTATAATCCAAACCCTGGAGAAATGAGAACAATATGGCTCTTGCCTTGAGAGAATACATCTTCTACTCAGGAAGACAGACTCACATGTAAAGGAATAATAATATCAGAGAACAAGATGTGAGCGGACAAGTGCAGGACGAGAAACAGGGATGAACTCACAATGCTGCACAGGTTGGTCAGGGAAGAAGTTGGAGAGAAAGTGAGATTTAAGTGAGATCTTGAAGGATGGGTAGAAAGACAGAGTAGGAGGAGAAGGCAGTTCTGGATGGAGGAAACTGAGTGGGCTAAGCCTGGAAACGGGTTCAGTAAATACTGAGACATTTTATGAAATGTGTGTAATATGGTTTTTGCTGTAGTGTGTGGGGAGAAAGAAGGAGGACAAAACTATGGGCAAGGGGACCATCTGTTATACTTTTGCAAGCCCAAGTAAGAGTTTAAGTTTTTATATGGATCTGACACACAGACTTCAAATAAATACTGAGACCAGGAACATTTTCCTCTTTTCCTTTAAATATTTTTAAACTATTACTCTCAATAATTATGTCTGATTTCTGTATTTCAAGAACAAAATGAAAAACTGTCACAAGTAGTACAGTTCTTGAAGGATAATTAGTTGGAACTTCTAATATCTCCCTGCATTTATTAGGCTCCCGATTTTAACTGGAAATATTCTCATGATTGTGGAAAAATAATTGTATGGTTGTAGTCACTCTTCTAGTACTTAATTTTAGAATCATCTTAAGAATGTAAGATTATATTCACTGAGACATTTCAGCTAAAACTGGGAAAGGAGTCGTGTATGTAGTAAGATGAACATTGATTTGGGAAGAGAGGTATGAATTCTGGTAATAGACCAGCATTAATTGGCTCTGTGGCAGTGGTTAAGGCTTTCAGTAGTCCTCTCTAGGACTACTAGTATTCTATTTCCTCTATTCTCTCTATATTGCACCAATTCAATTATTTTTTTTCTACCTCTCATATAGATTTTTTTGGTCTTTAAATGCAACCATGGTTTGCAATGCTATGTTTAATTTCTGAGACCAAAAAAAAAAATAAAAATATGTAAACACAGAATATAGTGTTCCAGAGTAGAATCTTCTCTCAATTTTTTATCTTCATAAATCTTAACATTCAGAGAATGTCTTCTCCTTATTTCTATCTCAGAGGAAATTTCTCCAAAGCTACACCTGTTTTCAGTAATCTTTCCTTTCTCTTTTCCTCTGAATTTATAATCTGGGCACAGTGGTGCACACCTGTAATCCCAGAAATCTGGGAGGCTAAGGTAGGAGGGTCATGCGATCAAGGCCAACCTGAGCAGTATAGCAAGACCCTGTCTTAAAAGAAAGAAATTTGCGATCAGTTATTTATTTTTCTGTTGTATCATTGTATCAATCAAGAGAGACTAAGTGATAATGCAATAACAAACTATTCCAAATCATCATTGGTTTAGGAAAAATACATTTCTCTGCACAGTCTGTGCCCATTTCAGATCTGCTGGAGTTACTAATGAAGCTTTCAGTGCTTACTCAGAATAACCAACAAGACAGTTCTGAAACCACAAGCCATGAAAGAACGGGTACACCCAAAGCAAGTCCTGAGGCCACAGCTAAACTTCCAGGGGGTCAAATGCCCAGAAAGCAGAGAATTGGAGTATTTGGGAACAAGCTAATGACAATTGTTATCTTTGTTCCTCTATATACAAATATTTCCAATTTTCTCTTATGTTCAAGTAAGCACAATCATAAAAAATCTGCTGTAATTTTCCTTTTTGAGACTTGCTACCTCTAGTTTCTCATCCTCTTTGAATGCTCATCACTCTCCAAATCTATATCTCCAAGTCTATGACTCTACTTCAAATGTTTTAATTATTTTATTAGTCATCTAGGGCTGCCATACTAAAATTCTAGAGGCTGAGTAGTTTAAATACCAAAACACATTGTCTCACAGTTGTGGAGGGTGAAGTTCAAGGTTAAAGTGTCAACAGGTTTGTTTTTTCCCCTGAGGTTTCTTTTCTTGGCTTGAGATGGACACCTTCTCCCTTTGTTTTCATAGGGCCTTTTCTTTGTTCATGTATATCCTCATATTTCTTTCTCTTCTTCCAAGGATGTGTAATGTGTAATGTCCTTATTCTGTGGATCATGCACGGTCACAAATGCATTCCATGTTAAGTTCCAAGGCCTCATCTTTGACAGCAAACCTCCACAACACCCGTGTCTCTTGTACCAGTAGCTGCAGCTTCATCTGTGCTTTTTTGAAATGGAGTATTTTGATCCCTACCATAGAACTATTAAATCTCAATGAGCCTATTGGCAAGATTCCCAGATCATGTTTACACATAGAAAATTTGAAAAGTAAGGTTCTACTTGATTTTTTTTTTTAAACCTGAGTCTTCCAAAGAAATCTCAAACCAAACACATTGAGATTGGAAGGATTAATTCCATGATTTTTACTCACTGATTAATTTGATAACTATTTATTGGACTTACTCTATGTCATCTTCACTGCTCTAGAATCTATAGCTCTGAACAAACAAATACCCTTACCTCCTTGAATCTTTTATTCTAGAGCCAGGAGACATATAAGAAACAGTGAGGTATATTGAGCACATGTATTACATGATAGGTTAAAAAGTGACATGTGTCAAAGACAATGGAAATATTGAACAGGATGAGGGTAGGTGTAAGTGTAGTGTGGCCCACTGTGATATTCCCTTCCTCATTTTTAAACTTGATGTATGATACAATCATTGTTGCAGTCATCACAGGGGCAAAAATTAATTCAAATTTATTATAGAGTGCTTTCTTTACCTGCCAATTCTAGACTCCTAATGTCTTTTAAACATATAACTGTTCATGACATTCACTGGCAAGTTGTTTTCATGTTCTATTTTTCTCCCCTTGAATTTGGTTCATAGCCCGCAAAGTGACTTCACTACTTTTCTATTTCTACATTGTTCTGTGATGATGTCACTTTCTTCCTGAAAATCATTTATGAGTCTAACTTCCTTCTGAATAAGTCTAAAATACCTTATGATGATCAATAAGGCTGATTAAATTAGTTTCTTCCTATTTTTTTGCCATAATTTCTTTCCATAAGCACATCCCCAAAAAATATTTGCATATTTTCTTCTAACCTTTGCCCATCCTGATTTTTTGGTTTTTGTTTTGTTTGTTTTGCGTGGAACACTAAAGTGTTACCTTGTTTGTAAATATTTCCTGATTCTTCTCCTGCCTAAACCTTGGTTCTAATCACATTATTCTTGTGGATTTTCATCAAAGTGTATATTCTTAGAAAGCAGGAACTGTCTTGTTTACTAGTGAATTCCTAGTGCCAACACTTGGGATTGTATCACACACCAAGTACCTAGAGCTGGGTACCCAATCGTGCTTAGTACTTTGTGACAAAAACAGGATAGCTGATTATTCATAGAATGAGTAGAGATATTCTGAGTTACCATTCAGAGCAAGCATGTGCAAAGGTATGAAGATATTTGAGGGGAACATCAGATACCTTTCCTTTTTTTATGGGACCTACAGTATGGCTTCAGTTACTGCCGAAATTGAGATGAGAAAGTATCTTAATATGCCTTTCTAAGAAGTTTGGATTTCATGCCTTAGAGAATGGCCATTGATTGGCTTTAAGCAAGTGAGTGACAGGCTCAATGGCATATTACCTTTGAATTTTAGAAGGAGATTCTCATTGAGAATGGGAGGTGTTTATTAAGGGGAGAGGTTGGGGTTGGAGATATGGAGTCTCTGTGCAATAAGTACAGAGAAGATAATAAGGGCTTGGACTAAAGCTATGGCAGCATAGCACTGGGAAAAGGGGACAGGAAAAGAAAAATGTAGGCTTCTCTACTGGTGGCTGCTGGTTGTGAAGGGAGAAATGAATCTAGATACTATCACTAAGATTGGAGTAGGTGGGTTGGGGTCCATTAAAAATATGTATTCAGCTTTATACTATCATTTTTGAGTTCTCAACAATCTGTGCCAGGCCTCTTCATTTCTAGAAAAAAAATTTTGATGCCAAACAAATGATTATTTATAGTAAATAAAATTTAGGGCAGAAGTCACAAATCCTTCCATTCAAAAAGTAATTGTTACTTTCTCAAAAAAATAATTATGTTGTCATGGGTGAAAGAATTGATATTTTTTCATGCATTTAAGTTAAGGATATATCTATCAGAGAGGGACTTATTTTCTAGTACAGGAAGCTGACTTAAAGTAGTAATATAAAATATAACTGCTGTGAAATCAAGAAAATAAAATTTTTTATCAATCATAAGTTAGAGTTGAGTGAGATTTATGCCTTTTATAGTCATTTTGTGGTTACTAATCTGGTAAAGTTTTGTTAAAAATGAATTCTTGCTATGATAACTTCTAATCATGTGAAAATATGTTTTCTCATGCTACATTTTTAAAAATCATGTTTATTCTTCCTACATATCAACTCCAACAATGTCCATAGTTATTTAAAAACTAAAAAGAAAGAGAATTGTAAAATTAATGCAGTTAATCAACAGTGCTGTCAAAATCAGAATTAATTTTTTCAAAATTGGTTATTCCAGCTATAACTTAGCATCACTCCAGTTTGATCTCATTTTCAAATAAACTGTGTATTTTATATTTCAAAGGGGGATGTGATTCCATAATTGCTACATTTCAACTGCTCATCCCATAAATGAGCAGTTGAAATGTAGTTTGCTTTCCTCCCAATGTTTCCTTCTCCTGCTCCTCTCTTCTATTGAAGAGAATATCTCCTCTGTAACAGGATAGAGATTGTCATTTCTTTTTCTAGAATATTTGTTTATGTCAAAAATATGGAGCTAATCTCTTTAGGTCTTGATATTTTGAAATGCTAAGACTCAAGTTTTTTGTACTTCAAAGTCTTGGTTTTACAACTCAGAAGTCTTGACCTTCTAAATTAAAAATACCCGGAGCTGGATTTTTATTCTGTTTTTTTTTCTCCCATAATTTTTAGGGGGACAGGAAGTAATGTGGGAGGACAAAAACTTCATTTAACATATTAAATATTAAACTCTCCAATAACTTTATCACTTTTGTTTTCATGCTTCTGAAAATCTTGTATAGCTGGGGTTTTGGGTCATAGTTAGTAAAGACTTACTAGTTTATATTCTTAGATACCAAAGAGAAGATCCAGATAGGAAAATAACCCAAGTCTAATAAACTTTTAATCAGTAGGCAATTAATTAGCATGTTGTAAGCATCTGACATTTTGTTCATGGAAAAAGAAAATAATTAGTATCACTGAGTTTTGATGCCAGCAGCTAGTGAGGACTTTAGGGAGGTTAATGACGGGTACATGAGTGTGTGTGTGTGTGTGTGTGTGTGTGTGTGTGAGAGAGAGAGAGAGAGAGAGAGAGAGAGATAACAAACACTGGTATGGAGTATTCACAATGTCTTGCACCTGGAATTATATAATATTCATACCCAGTGAAAAATTTTATTCAAAGAATAAATTTGAATGTTAGTATTCTTTTTTCAGGATAATATATTGTTCCTGATTATTTGAAAAGTATCTGAAATATGTGAAAATGAGTGAGAAAACAAAAATGTTGCATTCTAAACATTATATACAACAATATATGTCATTTGTGTTAACAGTCATTATGGACTTGGAGGATTAATTGTCTTCTTTGTTCTTTCAGAGAATTTATCAACAGTCTTCGACTGTACAGGTCATTCTATGGCAGCCTGGCTGATCAGCTTTGTGTTAATGAATTAGCTGCTGTGGATGGGCTGCCCTGCTGGAATGGAGAAGATCTAGTAAAAAGGTATTTTATGTTTCATGGTCTGTGAAAACATAACTGCTTGTCATCCTCCCTTTCTTTTCCTGAATCTTGAATGAATTACTTCAGTTTTAACTTTGCCACACAAGTTAGAGAGCAATTTTTTCTCTTTAGTTTGTTCAAAGAAAATCTGATTCTTTTTGACATTTTAAAAATATAATATTCTGTAGTTTTTTTTAAAAGGTTCTCTTTTCATTTCCACCTACTTGTAAATTATACAACAATCCTACTTTTATTTTAAGTATGACTTATCCTCCAATCATTTTATCACTTTTTTGAGTTTAATTTCATGACAATTAGAAATAAGGGAATTCAGTAGAATGAAAATACCACGCAAGAATTCATTGATATATGAAAATCTGCCTCAGTAGTTTTAATGGTTTCTTCTTACAGTGGTCTGTTTAAGAGAGAGATAAAGGGAAAAAAAGATAGAGAAAGCATCTGTTTATTATTGGGGGCACTTTTATGTATGTCTGTTTGAAGCATTGTTTATTTGTATCTGTCAGTTGTTTTCATACTTAGGAGTAAAATTTCACTTTTACCCTTTTCCCTCCCTATGTGGAATATCTTTGACAGCTTCTTCTCCTTGGCTTCTTATCACTGATTATACTCTCAAATAATCTCCTACAGATGAGAAAGTCTTAAATTTTCCCTCTATGGTTAATTAAACTGGTTGGAAATTAGTCCCTTGATTTGCCAATGCTGGCAACTTTAATAGAATGTGGGATGATGAGACTTTGAGTATATATTTGAATTTTAAAACCTAAAATAAAATAGACTTTTTAATTTATGTACTTTATTCATTAAAATGTGTACTTTGGATTTGTATCTGTTAAAATGTGCTTATTTTGAATAGTCTACAAAAAAGAATATAGGATTAGGTATGCTTTCTTACTTAAAAACAAAACACATACTCCTTATGAAGACAGGTGATTCAGCTATCAGAAAAGCAATGAGTTCATTTAAAATGTTATTTACCAAATTAAATTTAGCATGTGTGTTAGTCAGCTTTTTGTTGCTGTGACCAAAATATCTGACAAGAACAACTTAAAGGAGGAAAAGTTAATTTTGGCTGATGGTTTGATCCATGATCAGCCAACTCTATTGCTATAGGTCGGAGTGAGGTAGGACTTCAGGGTGGAAGGGCTTGGTGGAGGAGATCTGCTCACCTCATAGCCTCTGGGAAGCAAAGAGAGTGCAGGAGGATTGAGGGACAAGATATATAATCCCAAGGCTACCACTCCAGTGAGCTATTTCTAACCATGACTACTGTTACATAAGGCCTAATAATCTACTCATATTAATAACTGATCAAGTAGCTTAATTCATTGATTAAGTTGCAGCTTTCATAATCTAATCATCATTTCACCTCTTGACATTCCTGCATTGTCTATCATTTGAGCTTATTTGGGTATACCTCAAAAAATTCATTACACTATGATAAATACATACTAAGATCAAGTTTAGTGTCAGTTTATATAATAGAATCTATTTACACATTTCTGGCTGATAATGTTCATTATTGTTAAAAGTTACATTCCTGAAATATTAAATAATTATTTTACAGTATATATATGAATAGTTCATAGAGACTATTAAAGTTCTTAGAAAAAGGTCCTTGAAGACAAGAGCTATAATTTTAAGTTTAAATGGAATATGTGGCCAATATGGCTAGTGCTATATTTTCATTATGTTTCTTAGACATTAGAATGCAAGAATTTCCTAAATATTTATTTGGCTTTTACTGAGAGCAGTCATAGCAAGTGTGGGACTTTTAATTCTAAATGTAGTTATGTTAATATGATTTCTATTTCTAGTTTAGGGTAATTCATTTCTATCATATTTTATGCTTTCTCTTTGCATACTATTCCAACTTCAGATAAACATTTTATGTGTGTTAATAAATTTTTTCTACAAGGACTAATGAGACTCCCACAGTGATTAATGAAAAAATAAGCATATAATGTAAATATATTAAATACATTACATCATCCAAATCTATAGCTGTAAGAATTTTAGTTTCCATTTTCCTCATACTTTTCTTGCTAGTTGGTCTGAGGTTTATGTGATAGGAAATACTACTGGAGAAATCCATGATTTTACAAAAATTTTTGGAGAGATAGTATTTCCAACTTAGAGACCAACTAGTTGTCCTGATGGAAGCTCATGCCTTTCCTTTCCTGTATACCTGGGCCTCCTGTCTATTAGCCCCTTCCAAGTGCACAGAGATTCCAGGTTCCTGTGAACAAGCTTCACTTGGAGTCCATCTATTTTCAAATAGAATCTTATAATTTCATTGCCTTCGTGGACAGTTTTTCCTTCCTTCCTCCTCCTCCTCCTCCTCCTCCTCCTCCTCCTCCTCCTCCTCCTCCTCCTCCTCCTTCTTCTTCTTCTTCTTCTTTTTTTTTTTAATTTTCATGGCTATCGCATGGGTCCTCTACCCATTCCTGCTCCCCTTGGTTTGCAACCAACAGATACAGACACACTTTACATTCTTACGACTATCACTAGATTCTTTCCAAAATGAATGCATTTCAGCCCTGATTATTTTGTAGCAGTGAGCTAAGGGTTTTATAAGCATTAGCTTGTTTAATTCTTTCAAGACTTTAATACTCTAAAATGAGTTGATTGGACTATATTTCTTTTTTATTTGATGTTGAAAAAACTTCATGTTTACTTTGACTTTTTAAAATTTTAATTATAATTCCATTTTTGACTCAAATCTTATTGTAAATTTAGAATGACTTTTTTTAGTGCAAACTCAATGGTAAAATCTAAATATTCATACATTGGTTGATTGATTATATGTATCCAGCATGAAATAAGTGTAGCAGTCAGAAATTATGCATAATTATAAATGCTGTTATGTTTTCTGAAATAATTGTTAAGTAAAAGTAGCTAGCAACAAGATACTATCATTTTTTACCAGCATACTTAAATAAATAAATAAAATGGATACAAATATTTGTTCTACATAGACTATTTCTGAAAGGTTACAGGAAATTATTAATCTAAATTTAGAACAAAGTCCTATGGGTGGAGTTTTATTTTATAATTTTATCGTACATATTTATTTTTAATAAAAACAGGTGTTGTAGCGATTCAAGAAGGGGATCTTTATATGGGACATTATTGTTTTCTTTTCTTTTTCTTTTTTATAACTCTTTGCAAAAAAGTAAGAATTCATTTGCAAAGAGTACTACTTACAGTGTCATTTATTTATACATTAAATTTCTACTAGATTTCCATGACTTGTGACCTTGTTGTGTCAAAGCAGTAATGGATATGGTTCAATTTTGAACTACTGAATTTACCTAAGAACATTCCTATATGAAGTTGAGTCCAGAAGACTATAGCAGTGTTAAATCTTTAACCATTTTCTCCTTGAGAAAAAATGAAGTATAGCAGTGAGCAGGAGTGAAAAACTAAATGTGATCCTCACATAAGATATTCATTTCAGAGAATGTATAGTTAGATAAGGTAAATAATGCCATTCAATTTTGAGAAAATGGATGCCAAGTGAATGTATATAGACTATTTTCCTTTTTATGGTGGGTTATAATACTGAAGTTCATCCTGGAAAATTACACCAAGCACATCAATGGCTAAATTGGTTGCCAAGATTGAGTTTATCATTCATTATAAGAGCAGAGTGATTATTTTGGCAAGCTTTCTTCTCCTGCAGGCATTTTTTAGGAGGTGGTTGATAAGATTATTTATGTGCACAGATGTGCTGCCTCAAAGAGTAGGAGAAGCACAGAGACTGTTTCAATATCATTACAGTCCTGTAAAAACTGGGGGAAATCACCGATGTGCTCATCAAAAGAGGTGAAATTCCTTTGTGCTTGTACATGAAAACATCTCAAATATGTATAGTGTATAAAGCAAGTTTAATTTCTGAAGCAGAATCTGTTTTAATTCAACTGATGTTAATGACTGAATTATACATACACTGGATGGCAACACCAAGGTCAACAGTTCAAACAATTTTAAGATGAAATTTTTTACTGAAATCCACATAGTCTTTATCTCCTGAGATCCCTCTTATCAAGACCCTTTGTTTATTTAGCATGAAAGGAGATTGTTCTTTGAAAGACTTGTCAGTCCCTACTCTGCTCTCAGTTCTCTGTGACTGCAAATTGATTGTTCCATGATTTGTACTCCTCTCTCTGGGCATTGAAGTTCAGGTGACAGCTTCTTAATTACCAGAACTTCCTTTTCCTTTTTGATTAATAGACAGATAATCTAGTAATTCTCCTTCAATCGCCAGGAATTTATGATCTCCACAACAACTCTTAAACTAGTCAATAGCTGTTAAGTACTCTTGTAAAATTAATGTCATAGTATTTCCACTTCATCTTGATTTAGTTAATGTTCCTGAATGCTTCTATCATAATCCACTTTTTTTTAGCTTTTATAAGGTGATCCCTTTTCTCAAATAATTATAATTGGATTTTTAAAACCAGATAAAAACAGAAAAACAGAACTGTCTGAAATTTTGTACTTACCTATTACCAGTTTCCACTCTACCCAGTCAATTGCATTTTCCCTGGCCAATTTTTCTATTTTTTCAATTTACCTTTTTATCTATTATGTATCTTGAAAGCCACTTTACTTTCAATCTTATTTTTTCCCTCTTTTTTCCTGATCTTACAGCATTCAATTTTGTTTTTCCTTTTTAAAAGTGTGGCCTAGTTTTCAAATGTTAGGAACTTCATTTTTAGAAGAATCAGTTTTCAGGATTTTTCTATTTTATTAATGTAACAACTAGTTGCTTTTGCTGTGTTTTCTGTGCAAAAGCAATGTTTTTCACATCTTAAACACCATCTGCTTCCTATTTGTTTTACTTTCACATTCTACCTATCCAATCAGGTTTTCTAATATTGTTGAAAAATACCTTCCCAATAGTGTTTTCATATCTATGCCCCATTGTATTTAGTCCAAAATTAGAGGTTACTCAAAAAATGTGATTTGGAGATGTCTCCTTTCATTTCTCAGCAATTTACTATGGAGCTTGAAATTCCCAATATTGACAGAATAATTTTCAACTACATTATTTTCCCCATGTAACTGTATAGACAGCTTTTCAAACTCCCACTTTATCTTGAATCCTAGAGAAATGAATCCCTTTATTTGTGTTCCTAAATTTGTTGTTGTTGTTGTTATAGATGGACACAATACCTTTATCTTATTTATTTATTTGTTTTTATGTGGTACTACAGATCAAACCTAGTGCCTCACATGTGCTACGCAAGAGTTGTACCACTGAGCCTCAACCCAGCGTTTGTGTTTTATTTTTACTCCTAAGTACAGCAAGGCCACTATAATACTTTTTGCATTTATATGATTTATATTTTTTTCTTTATCTATTATAATTTCTTTAAAAATATAACTCCTCTATTATCTGAGAGGCTAAAAACAATATCATTGAATATCTCTGAGTAATTTTTTTAAAGAGAGAGAGAGAGAGAAAATTTTTTAATATTTATTTTTCAGTTTTTCGGTGGACACAACATCTTTATTTTTTTTTTTTATGTGGTGCTGAGGATTGAACCTAGCGCCCCACGCATGCCAGGCGAGAGCGTTACCACTTGAGCCACATCCCCAGCCCCTCTGAGTAATTTTTTTGAAGATAAGAAGACTATGAGGAAATGGAATTTTTATAAGTGTTCGTGAGAACTAAAAGATTTGGTGCTTTGAGAAGCGGCTTTACGAAAATACTTTAGTATGTAATATGTGTTTCTAAAGTGAAGTTGGGTATCTGAAAGGAAGAATAGAATAAGAGAAATGAATCATTAAAGTTTCTACCTGTGGCTAAATTTGAATGGGAGGTTTTTTTCTTTTTTCTTTTCTGATTTAACTTTAAGATCATGTATAGAATGTACTTCCATTGATTTTTTTTTTTTTTGTGAAACCAAAGTCTAGAAAACACTACTAGTATCAACTGTTTTGAACTAAAAACATATTGGGCTGGGATTTTCCCAAACAAAAAAGATGAAGCACTGGGGTTGGGGTGAATAAAAGTACAAACACTTGCCCAAAGTAGAAAGTCTGAGTTTATGATCTTCAGTAAGGAAAGAATTGAGATACTTCAGTTCTTTGGTGGCAGAAATGAAAAGGTAGTTTTAGATATATTGAAAGGGACTGTGGGAATCCTTGCATTGCGGAGTCTACACTCTAGGCCCAACTGGACAAATACAAGTGCAGCTGATATATGAGATTGGGAATGAACAAAAAATAAATCTCAAAGATTCATGGCTATGCACTGTGTACCACTGGAAACCTCTCTCTGCCTTACTCTAGAATACTTTCTTGGCAGATAATTCTTATTTAAATGGCAATCTCTGAAGTAGCTATCCCATGGTTTGGGTCTATAGCCAACAATATAGAAGATGTTAACAGGGCAATGTACATTTATCAACTTTTCTCCAAATACTGACACTCCTAACTGCTGTTGAAACCTAGGAAACAACCCGTCATTCTCAAGCTAATATACATATTTTGGTCTTTCTGAAATGCTACATTAATTGGTCAATAAATTGCATGCTATCTCATCTTCCAAACTTAGACATTTCTTTTGAATCCTTTCTTTTAAATGGGACTTGGTAATCCTTTTTTTTTTTTAATTTTTTGGCTGTACTGTGAATTAAACCTGGGCCTCACGCAGGCTAAGCAAGTGCTCTGCCATTGAGCTATAACCTCAGCCCAATCACTTATCTCATTGTTAGGCATGTAATTATTATACTCAGAGACCTGTACTCAGAAAGGCATTAAATCTGTGGTATTAAATCTACTGGAAGGCTATTTGTCAATAGAATGGAATAATGGACAGTTCTCAGAACATTTTTGGTTACTGTTACTGTTAGTGTCTAAATTATCTTTGGTTACTGATTAATCTTATGAAGTTAAATTCTGTAATGAAAGTATCCAATCCATAATGGAGTAAGAATGGGAGAAAGAAGAGGCAAAAGAATGCTCTTTTGACAGAAACTTTCTTGATATCTCTTTTATGCCTCTTTTGGCAGGTGTTAAGGGTTGCTTCCTTAGGGTTATAGACAATGACAATGACAATGACTCTTCCTTGCACTTCTTTATTTGATGGTAAGCCTTTGGTCCCTTTCTGCTGAGATGTTTTGGTGGGTTCTTTATCTCCCACATGGTCTGTTGGAAACCTGGCCCCTTCTCTGCTGTGTCTGCCTTCCTTCCTTCCTTCCTTCCTTCCTTCCTTCTTTCCCACAAGTCTACTACAGAGCTCCTTCTAGCTCTAAGGATTCTTCAATCTCTTTCACTTAGGATGAACAAATGAGGGAATACCATAGCAGTCCAAACAACTTTTTTAAAATAAATTCTCCTATTTGACCTTTTCAGTATCTATCATATAGTTAATGTGAATGTCAAGCTGTGGAACTAAAAACCATGCTTCTGTCATTTGCTTTTCATGCCTAGTACCTCACTTTGGAGGATGAGGGAGTATGTGCCATCTATTTTTTGTTCTTAGCTGAGATGGAAACAAAGTACTTTGCATTCTTTTATGTGTATTTCAAAGTAGTTGGGGGACAGGCAAAAATACTGAATTCGTGTTCAAGAAACTGCATTACACTTTGAATGGAACATAAAGTTATGTAAGATATTGTCTCAATTTTTAAGGAATTTGGAATATAAAAATGTGTAGAAACATATTCACAATATATGCACAACAAAGAAGACTCTGAAATAAAAATGGCATAAAATCCCACAAGTTTTTGTGTGAAAGACATTCCATTTGATTTAGGGGATTTCAAAGTTTTTAATGAAAGAAGCAATATGTGATATGTATCTCCTTTCCTTAATGTAAAATAACTTCTCTGAAATATTTATGGATGAGATGAGATGATGTCTGAGAATACTTTTAAATAATTCAGTGAATGGGGGGAAGAGAGTCATCCTCCATAAGAAACAAGGTTTTCTGAGTGGTTAATCACTGAGGCTCTAAGATGGTCCAGGGATGTTGTAGTATTCTCTGTGTATTTGTTATGTTTGAAAACTCTAAGAAAATAATAAATATAAAAACATAGGAAAGCACAATAAAATCAACTTGTTGGGTATGTACTCTGTCACATACACTGTTCTAGACAGTGGGGTTACAGTGATGGAAAAGACAGACCTATGCTTATCTCCTATATAGATCAGAATATAGAGGAGACAAATCATGAACAAATTCAGATGTGATTAGTTTACAAGATGTTTAAGATCAGATACAATTTTAATCAAAAAACTTGGAAGCAAGAGAGAGATTAGGAGCAAATGTATTCTTCAGTGAAATGCTCCAAGTTTGGAGGCCTCTATACCACATTATTTCCATTTGTGCAAAATCTTTCATATTGTTTTCTCCTTCTGGCTGGTCTCTTTATTTCAGCTTCATGGTCATGTTCTAACTACTTAGAATGAACTCTTCTCTCATTCAGTATAGTATACCCATTCATTCAGAAAGCTGATAAAACTCATTGGTTCAAGAGCCAAGCTACCAAGGTTCTTGATAAAGATTAGCCACTTACTACTAATATAAATTTAGGTATATTTATTAAACTTTAAGTGTATGAGTTTTCTTATTTTTAAAATATGGTTGAAGCAATGCTTACCTAGTATTTGAAAATGAAAAGAATTATTTACATAAAAAATTTAGAATACTAGCTGTCACATAGTAAACATTCAACAACTGTTAAATCATATTATGATTAAACAAGATACATACATTTTCTCTCGTGTACTGAATGTCTCTCTTCACTGGATGGATTCTATCTTGGATCAGAAGACGCCCATTGGGAAAACAATTATGTGCAAAGGTTAGTTTACGAGATAACAAAAATCAATATTAGGGACTTGGGGTTGAGAGTAAGAGATAATTCTTTATTAATGCACCAGAAGTTTATCTCATTAGGGCTAGAAGTAGGGAAAATCTATCTTAATAGGCAGTTCATCAAATACTGCAACTGTGCAGGGATGTTCTGTCTTGTACAATCAATAAATCATATTTGTCATGGGAGAACTTAAAGTTAAGATACAAAGACAAAGCATTACAGAAATCAAAAGAAAACTTTTGTTCCTGAGCAGTAGTTGAGGAATGAATCGCTGGTCAGGCTTATAGTTGATCACAATGAACCATCAGTTGACTGGAAATAAATCTCTTCAGCCATGCTAAATTTCAGTGCATCATACGACAGATTGTTTTGGATGACATGACAGTTCTAAGTCTGCTGTATTCATTGTCACTTCCCCTCATCCACTGAATTTTTGAGGCAAATGTGTATTACAAACAGGGTCCCTAGAACAAAATGAGGTTGAACACCAGCCATCACCATGTGCCTGCTCAGTTTCTCCCCATATTGACACTGTACAAGTGGACTATTTTTAACTTGTTACATGCTTGTACAAGGCATCTAGCAGAGGAAAATAAAAAGATATAAGACAGCAAGATGAAAGTTCACTGAAGTGGAAACCTAAAGGACATTTTCCCGTCTGTTCAGCACAGAAGTTGTTATCTGTGGGGATATGGATTTCATTGCAGTTCCATAGATTGTGACTTCCAGATTGTGTTATTGCAAAACATCAGCAACCTTAAAGGACTCCAGGATGCCAAATCTTACTTTAGTCAGAGAGTTTATTATTTAGCACTTGTTTTTATATTAGGCTTCTGTCTGAAAAGCTATTCCCTTGTCAGTAAAATGGATGTAAATATTTTTACTTTGAGTATTAGTTCTTGAATTTTCATATTATAGTCTATAAATTTATCATGGAATGATTTATTACATTTTAAGTAAACTACTAGAAGAGAAATGAAAAATGAATAGTCATTTATTCATATTTCTTTCCTTAAAATAGACTCCAGTGTATTCTCATTTAATTTCTAAAAATAGATTATCAATTATGAGCAAGTTTTATTGCCTGTCAAATGCTTGTTTTCTGATACATTTCTCAAAATAAGTAAATAAGCAACTAAATCAATAAACTGATAGATATTGTTAAAAAGAGTTTCAGAAATCTGGTTTGAAATTACTTGACATTAATAAGAGTAACATGGGTACTATGGTATATTTTGGCTTGCACAAGTAGCATAATTATATATTTTCTTTTTCTAAATTTTTATTACCCCATGACTACTCTGAAGTGAGATATTTTTTATTTATTTATATTCTTAGGGCAACAGATGAATAGAAATTATTTTTGTGTTCATTTATCCATTTTCAAAGTTACATCTTTAAACAATTTTATATGATCATAGTCATAGAAGGTGGATGTTATAAATATTTGAGGTAATGAGTAAGAAACTCAAGAATCTCAGAATCATGAAAGAAATGGATCTCACTTTTGAAAAAAAAAAAAAGCCTAAAAATCAGTTCATTCTCTACAAATAAAGCTCTAAACAATGGTTGGGAGAAGGGAATATACAAATAAAATTTTGATTTCTGCTCACTTCAGCAGAGTGCTTGATTATTTTTACATAATATGGCTGTATTATTATTACTATTAAAAAAATCATCTTTCTATTTTAAGAAATACCTTGTGACTCTTGAGTTCCCTTTATCATCCTCAGACAACCTATACCTTAATTGGTACAAAGTTGTCCATTTTGGGGCCCCATTTTATGTAATTTTGATAGCAAGAAAACTCTTCTGCCTAATAATCTAAAGCCTTATTGGTAGTTTATCAGCTGGTAGGGTATGTGATGTTGCAAATATATTTGTTTACATAGATTAAATATAAAATACAATCAATTATATGTATGGATTAAATATGGGTCATTTAAAATTATTCTAGGTAGAATCTAGACATTTTAAGATTCATTGATTGAATCATTAAATCAATAAGAAGTTAGAGTAAACTTGTTTTGTTTTAACTTATTTTGTATCAAAAACCTAGCTTACCAACCTTCCCTGAAGATTTTAGAATATTCAGCCCCTGTAAATACATGAGTCAATCCCTTAAAATGACTTTCTGTCTATGTATAATGTACTTTTGTTTGATACAAAATAAACCCATTTACTTTAAATGTGTCTAGTGAGCATGACATATTTAAATATACAAAGTATTGCTAAGTATTAAAAAGTATATGAAACTGTTGGCTTGGAATTGTGTCATGACTATTGAATTTGACATCATGCTTATCATATTGAAATACGTATTTCTACAGAGGTAAGTGATGATACTCTGTGGGCTAGAAAGAGCTATAAGATGATAGTCCCAGAGTCAAAGGACTTTCTGTGCCTTTGTGGATAGCATGTTAGTTATTGATCAGAAAAACGGCTGTGCCTCTCTTCTCTCTCTCTCAAATGTGTGCATGATTAATTCTCTCCCATTGTTCTGAAATCTTTTTGTTATATATATATATATATGTGGATAAATATGCATATTATGTACATCTATATTCCTACTCATGCATACATATTGTTATACACATACAAATACAGTGTTAGTCAACTTTCTATCACTGAGACAAATAGCTGAGATACATCAATTTATGAAGGAAACAGTTTACTTTGGCTCACAGTTTTGGAGCTTTCAGTCATGATTAGCCCCACTGCTTTGGGCCTGTGCAGAGAAACACATTACGGTGGAAGCAAACAGCAGACCCAAACTACCCACCTCATGGCTGGGAAATGAAGAAGGGAAAGAGAAAAGGGGCTAGGGTGCCACCAACCCTTTCATGGGCATACTCCCAATGACCTGAAGACCTCCCACAAGGCCCCACCTCTTAAAAGTAGGTTCTGACACTACCAGTAGCACATCTGTGGACCAAGTCTTTACAATATGGACTTTTGGGGGCACATTTATGATTTAAACAATTTATAACACATACACGTATATGTGTGTGTGTGTATGTTTATATACACACACACAGATATATGTGTGTATGTATATACACACACACAAATATATATGGATTGTTTTGAATTACTCTAGACAGAATATAGACTTTTTGACATCAAAGATTTCAGCATAAATGAGTTTAGCTTATCTTGTATCAAACAAAAATATTTAGCTAGCTAGCTAGCTAGACAGAGAGAGAGACAAGGAGCTACTTTAAGGAATTGGCTCATGTAATTGCAGGACCTGGATACTTCAAAATCTTCAGGGAAGCTTGTAGGCTAGAAATTCCAGTAAGGGTTCATGTTGCACTGTTGAGTCTAAAGACAGTTTAGAGGTAGAATTTCTTTATTTTCTGGGGACCGTTGCCTTTTCTCCAAAGGCATTTAGCTGATTGGATGAGGCTCACCCACATTATGGAGAATAATGTTCTTTATACCGTGTCTACTAATGTAAATGTTAATCAAACCTAAAAACAAATCTTCACAGCAACATATAGACTGTTATTTGACCAAACTCCTGAGTACAGTAGCTTAGCTGAGCTAAATAAAATGAATCATCATAAGTAATGCTCTGGGTGATGAACAAGGTGTCAGATTGCACTCTTGTGGGCTGATGTTCTAGAGTGGGGGTGAAGGAGGAGGCTATGTTAGATGAGGTATCCAGGGAAAACTTCTCTAAAAAGAAATCACATTTAAGCTGAACATAAGGGAAGATGTGAGCATTCCAACTACAGAGAACATCATGCTTTGTGTGTCTGAGGAACAGAAGGGAGATCAGCATGTGCAGAGCAGAATGATGTGGATTGTCTGGAATGAGATCGTAGATGGGGCAAATGTTGGATCACATGAGCCAGGGAAGAAGTCTGGATTTCATTCTAGGAACTTTGAGAGGTCATTGGAGTTTTCAAACTGTAAGATAGGAAAAAACAAACTTTTTTTTCCCCTTTATGCTCATAGGCAATACAGAAAACTTCAGTGACTAAATATAGGGGTGTCTCCCACACTACAAGATTCTCTAGTGCTCTTCAGACACTGTATGTCCTACAATTCTGTTCAGTCTGACATAATCCGAATTGTCACAGACCCCTGGGGTTAAGGGCTTGGTCCCAGAGGACTACTCCCTACTTTAGATGCCAATCTAAAAAAAGTAGTAGGTTCCCAGTTACCTATAGCTTCTGTATGACTTGGCTACACATTGCAGGTTCTTACAATCCCATTCTTGAATTCTATCATTTGCTAGAATAATGTACAGAATTTAGGGGAACACTTTACTTACTTTTATCCTTTTATTTAAAAAGATGCAACCTAGGAACAGTTGAATGGGAGAAATGCATAGAGCAATATATGGAGGAAGGAATGTAGTCTTCTGTGGCTCTCTGGAACATCTCGTCTACCCTGCACTTCCACGTTCTCTGGAACCTGGAAACTCTTAGAAATCTGTACTTCTGGGATTTTTATGGAGGGTCACTCCCTGAAGCATCAGGGGGTAAGGCTGAAGGTTCCAGTTTCTAATCATGACTTGGTGTTTCTCGTGAATGGTCCCATCCAGAACCCACCCAGAATCACCTCAGTAGAATATAAAATGCTACTGTCACTCAGATCTTTTGTTTTGTTTTTTATTTCTATACTGGAATATCTAAGATTGGATAAATTGTGAAGAAAAGAAATTTATTTCCCCATAGTTCTGGATGCTGAAAAGTACAAGATTAGGATACTGGTATTGCAGAGAGCTTTCTTTCTGCATCCTCACATGGCAGAAATCATCACCTGGCAGAAGGGCAAAAGGAAAAGGGGGCAGAATTCTCTCATTTACAATGGAATTAATCCTACTCACAAAGGCAGGCAGAGCCCTCCTGGCCTAATTGCCTCTTAACAGTCCTGTAACAGTCATATCTCTTACTATATTTACAGTGGCAATTTCAACATGCATTTGGGGGGAGACAAACATTCAAGCTATAGAAATCCATACTTAAGAGTTTTGTTTTTTTTTTTTTTAATTCTGTGTCAGGAATTAATCAGAGGAGACTAAACAGGAAGAAGGACTGAAATTGATTAACATACCTGGGCAGACTTTTATCTTTTATTTAGGTTCCATTCAGTACTCCAAAGAGAATGATTTTGAAGCCAATGCCTGTTCTCCAGGCTAAATGGACTTTGTGCCAGACATTGTGTGTTTCCCAAGTTGATAGGATTCCCCTAAAAATCATTTATTGTTCCTCCTAGGTATTGCATACATTCCTATTCTCCCCCTCCCCTACAGAAAAGGGGTATATAAGTTCTGAATCTCCTTGGGCTAGTGTTTAATTATACTATGTGATTGTCTCCATGCATACAATAAATTTGTGTGTCTTTTCTCCAGTTAAACTTTCTTTGTCAGTTTATTCCAGCAAACATTCAGAAGGCATAGAGGAAATTTCCCTTTGCCCCTACACAAACCAAATTAAAGAATTTCTAACAAATCAAATAAATGCTATTGAATAAAAATCCAATAAGTATTTTTTTGCTTATTATTATGGCAAATGTCATGAAATTTTAAAATTCAGGGCATTGTCCAAGGCATGAAGGCAAAGATATTTCTATATCCCAATAAGAGGTAAAATTATTTCTGTGTTTTCAGAGGGCAACTAGGCAAAATATATCAGTATTTCAAAGGCACATGACATTTGAATCACCTATTTCACTTGTAGAAATCATTCAACATAGTTTACACTAGCATAAGATAGGAATAACCAAAATGTTCTTTAGTAGGCAAATAATTATGGTTTACTATAATAATGGACTATACCTTTTGATTTTTAAAAAGAGGTAGCTCTATAGGTAGTTATATTGAAATAACTATGGAAGAAGAAAGTTGGATGATAAGTTTATGAGGAAAGTGCTTTTATAATTTTTTACCATGTACTTTTTTTTAAATTTTTTATTGTTGGTTGTTCAAAACATTACAAATTTCTTGACATATCATATTCCACACTTTGATTCAAGTGGGTTATGAACTCCCATCTTCACCCCATTTACCATGTACTTTTAAAAAAAAAACAATTAAAAATAAAAATCAAGTCATTTTTGTTATGTGATGGGAAAATTGTCATTTGTATAAAATGCAGAAAGATATCTTGCTTAAGAACAATATATTGAAATGTAAATGCATTTTAAATAAAATTTAAGCAAATTGGCAAATAAAATTAAAGCAAATAACAAATTTTAAATGTTTTTCATTGTTGTTTATAATTATTTAAGAAATGAATTGTATAGAACTTAAAGAATGTCGATGGTTGCTACACTGAAAGTCAGCCCAGTAGTGGACTAGAACTGACTGAAAACTGCTTTACCAACCCCTGTGAGACAAAACCAGAACCACGTGGTACCCATACCATATCTGGAGATGGCTAAGGATAAGGAGAGCACTTCATCACTGATGATGACTGCTCTTGTCTTTTTTTAAAAATTAGAGTTCCTATAGTTTTTTATTAGAGCACATGGGTCTATCAGGAAATGGTGTATTATGTTTTAAAGTGAAGTATGTCATAAACTTAGAAATTCACTAGTACTATAGTATAGAGACAATAGAGATGGTATAATTAAAAAGAAAAAAAAGTTAACCAGATACTGAAAACACAAGTGATGGCATTTGGAAATTACATAGAAATTATTACTTTATATCTGATTTTCCTAATATAAAACCATATATTCAGGAATATAATTGTGTAGTCATAAGTGGTGTTACATTTGCCTCTATTTCTTGAAATTTATGTGTTGATTTGCCTTCTTTCCATTTAATCACTCTTCTTTTCCCTTAAAGATTTTTTAAACAATAAAATAGGTATATTGTATGTCATCTAATTCATTAGTGAAGAATAAAGATGATTAAGGGAAATGCCAATTATATTACATGAAGATCTTCAGGAGAAATGCAACTTGATACTCCCAGAAGGAGATAATAAAAAACTTTTAAGAACTTGATTCTTAAATATATTTTTATTTCATAAACCTTACGTTCAGTAATTCCCAGTGTGTGGTTCCCAGAGTCTCAGTCCCCAAACCCTGGACCTCTAGTAAATCAGAAATTGCAGGAGTTGGGGCCTGGATTCTATGTCTTAACAAGGCTTCCAGATGATGATGTCTTTCAAGTATGAGAACCTTATCTTAGGGCACCACAATTATTTTTTGAAATAATTATGTTTTTCCCCCCTAAGATTTTTAGAGTTTTTTTTTTTTAAATAGGAAAGAATAACATTTCCATCACAAGGGGTTCAGATATCATGATATTACAAATCATATTATAGAAATGTTGCTGAGATTCTCATTTGGATGAAGATTTTAGAGCAGTTTTGATATATGATAGGATTCTATTTTGATATACAGAACACCTTCTACAAAATGAATTTTGTATTTCAAATGGATGAAGCCTTTAACACAGATGGAATTTTAAGTATTGCATATTTCCGGAAGAAAAGCATTGATCACATCCTCCTTAGCTATTTAGTATCACCAATGGAAATTAATTATTTAAACACATTTGGATCTTTAACAGTCAGGAGGTGAAGTGTTTTAAGATAACCATTCTTTCATAAACATATACAAAATATAATAATATTGAATTCTGCATAATAATGACTGTTTTGGGCTTTCTAAATACTGATCCTAGTACACTGCTGAGTAACTGAAGATAAAAAGATAAAACTGAAGATAAAAGATCAATCCTACCTATTCTTAATATAGCAACTGCAGAAAAATCTGGAAGGAAAACTCATGGATTATTAATAATGGTTATTTCATTTAAAAGAAATGTTAGGACTGAAAAAAGACTGTCTCTAAGGAAGTTTGAATGTTTATATATAATTTTCAGTGCAGGTATTTGGGATAAAGATTTTTACTTTGAACGTGGTTTTCAATAATGTTTGGTTTTACATTTTTTAAGTATTCCTTGGCTAAAATTGCCTGTCTAATCCAGACCAGCAATCAAGCTATTTGTAGAATGTAAAAGCTTCAGGACTGGACAGCTAATTAGGAATTTATTCATGCAGACATGCAAGTCAGCTTCTCTTTGGGACTCTGTCCAATTCAACACAGAAAGCATCATAATGCCTATGCAGACCCAATCCTTTACTATTTATACTAACGTCATTTATCATGCTTTCTCATGTGTATCTTTTGGGAACTATTCACCCACAAACTTTATTATTATTTTTATTATTACTTATCTTTAAAAAAATGTGATGCTGTTCCTGAGAAAACATATTGTTGTTTTGGGATTCCTAATTAGCAGTTTCCTGTTCATTTTACTTGCAAATGCTTTGCTTTCCTCTCTGAAAGTTTTGTAACAGCCCAAATGACAAACTATTCAGCTTCCTGAAGATTTCACCAACAAAACAAATGTTTTGTGTTTAATTCATAAGAAACTGAAGAGCAACTTTTGGGTGGTACAGTATGGAGCAAAATCTCACCTGTCCAAGGGATTCTTACAAAATGCATGTGAACATCAACATTCTTTCTCTTTTCTCCACCTCAGTGAAGCAGATGGTTTGTAACTGCTTGCAAACAAGTACAAATAGCTTGACATTTTACAGTGTAAACTGCTTCAAAAGAAATTTCCTATTGAAAAAATTTCTGTTATGGGACTTTAACTTCCTCTCAGTTGAACATTAACAATCTTTATTGCGTGCCTACCACGTGTGAGGCTGTAGATCAGGGCATTAATAATACATAGCAGTGATCCTTGCCACCCTGGGAATCACCCCTGTGGGTCATGGGATAGTGTAGCACAGGGTGCTATGGGAGTATATTGGAGAGGCACCTGGAAGTCAGAGACATTTCAGGATGGCAGTAGCCATTGTTGGTTCCTCAACCCCCACTTTCCCATTGAGGTTCACAGGAACAGCCCCAGTGCCTCCAAGTGGAATGAACTCCATGTTGCAATTTCTGTTTTATTGCTTCCTGGTGGGACCAGAGGACATTATATGCCAGCTGACACCCCCAACCCTCATTTGTTACAACTTGTATCTCCTGCTCTATCTTGTTTCTGTCATTTTCATTCCCCTTAGAGCATTTCCCCCATAAAACTGCTTCAACAATCAGACACTTCTAGGGAAAGTGATTTAACAGAGTTTAATCATTTCAAAGAAACCTGCGAGGTTAGTAGGAGTAGCTATAGTTAAAAGGAAAAGGGTAAGGGAAGAAAAGGGTTTTCCATGTGGAGAAGATATCAGCTATAGTGGGGAACCAGCAAACAGGAGAGCAAGAGTTCTGATTAAAGAAGAGAGTGATATGTTTTGGGGCAGGGTGTCAGAGTTGGTAGTAGGTGGCAAAGGAGACATGTGAGATGATGTTGAAAGGATTAAGAAACATTGTAAGTCAAGTTGTAAATACTTCAACCCAATGACAAAAAGTTGAGAAACATCAGATTATTGCCTGTATTTTAGTTTATATAAAATATGTGATATTTGAAATTATTTATGTACTTAAAGATCGTATGGATATTGAAGGGAGACCCGTAGGATAGAGGAAAGGGACAGGAGAGGGTGAAGAGGATGGAAAGGGGAAATATGAGGGAATGATATTAGCCAAATCATATTGTTATATTATGTGCATGTATGAATATTTATTGACAAATACCACCATTATATACAACTGTAATGTACCAATAAAAATGGGAAGAAAAGATATTTCAAAGTGGTGTTCTAAAATGAATTCCTTAGACTGTACTACAGGAAAGAGGCTACCATCATCTGATTACTCCCAAAGGGCCATCTGTGCTCAACCTTACTTATCTTAGTCCTCATTATTAAAGATGCAGCTTGTGGGCAGACAGTGTTGTGAATGGTGGACTTCTCCTTCTGTTCCCCAAAGGAAGACCCCCAGATGTGAGATGAAGTCTAAGTCTATAAAGCCTAATGTTTAACAGTCCTATGGGAAAATGTGTATTTCATATAACATTTTCCATTTACCTCATTGTAATACAAGTTTTCAACCTGCTCATTCTGATATATTCTATAATCTATATAATAAATATGGAAAAAAATTATGTATTACAAATTACTGCCAAACATAAAACTAAATGAAGAGTTATTTTCTCACACTCCATTCTTCTCTACCATTTGTGTTGTAATTAATGTTGCATTTCTATTTGTCTAGTTGCAAATTGTGTATATGTGACTATCTACAAGTACACTGACCTGAAAATATATACAGAGGTAGGGAATACTCAGTAGGAAATTAACTTGGAATTGTGTTCCTCCCTTTTTCTTGTGCTAGTATTTCTGTTTTGCCACCATTCATCTTTCACTTTGGTCCTCATTTCCCATTCTCTCTGGATTTTTATTCCATCCACTTGCATTTTTGTGCCATCCTCCCTTGTGATAATTTCTCCATAAAAAATCAACAATTCAGTTCAGTACGTATAAATTCCTTCACAGTATGAATTTTTTTCTGCATCTTCAGATCTCTCTTTCTACTCTATCTTTCTACTCTTTCCCATATGTCTCCAGTTCAGGAATACTAAATATACCTCTTCATATCTCTGTGGGTTGGGGTAAACATTGGTCTTGTTGAGTGTATTTTTTTTTTTTTTTTTGTCTCAGTCTTTCAAAATCAAGATTAAATGTTGCCTCTAAGACTTGATCAACTGGCCATTTCTTTCTCTGGAGTTGCTTGCACTTGGTATGTACCTCTGTGAAAGCATTTACCTAAGACGTACTTTAATCACTTGCTCATATGTCTATCTTAGATGGTTTCATGATTGAGAGTCCCAGGTTTCATCTGAGCATAATTCAGATATATGGCAAAGAGAAACTGGGACCATGGATAGCTAGAATACTACTTTCTGGAATATTTATCCAGAGAAGAGGGACAGACACAATGAACTGGAAATTAGGTTAATGTAGCTTTGTTTGTTTATAGAACCTTGTAGGGTTTGACAGCCTACTTATCAGTATTGGGATGCTGTTTAGTTAATTAGAGAACATTACTATTTCCTCGAAGCCTAGCTATAGCTAAGTACTTTGTATTGTCTTTTTACAACTACCCTATTAAGGAGAAAGAAAAAACAAGAATTGGAGATATAAGTCACTAAGTCAAGATTCTATCAGTAGCAAGTAGCAGAGCTAACACCGGAAATCTGATGCCAGATCATGTTATTTTCATTGTTATGCTTCAGTGCCAGTCCCTAATAAATTACACATGTCAGTGATGAACAACTAAATGAATGGATGTGAACATAACTAGTGTAATTTTTCATTCAAAAACAGCACATATGTGTACACTGTAAGTATGAATATTTTTCAAGTGTCTGGTATGGCCCACATAATGAGACAGTGTTGCAATCGAATTTATGGTTCAAATCCCAATCTTTTGCCAACCATCATGCAACCATCAGAAAATAATTAAATCTCTTTCCATGATCCTTCAAAAGTTCTTTTTAGCTCCTTCCAACACACACCTATTTAACATTGTAATGTGTAACTGCCCAATAAAATTGCTTTTAAAGCCCTTCCTGCTAACCTTTAACCCTCAGGACTGTGCATAATTTATTATCCTCTAAACAATCAAATCCTTTCCTTTCTCATTTTTGAGGATTTCCTTTCTTCCTCCTCCCTCATCAACATTACTTTCTTTACTGGATAATATAGAATCAAGACATTTTGATTATTTGTCATTTTAATTTAAGAGGTAATTCTGTGTTTCTAGTTAACATTTAATGAAAATAGTTTGTTTCCTACAACAAAATTGTTGCTTGGGTTTTTTGTTGTATTCTTTTGGTGTTTTTATTTTTCCCCCACTTTTTGAACCAGCATTCATTGAAGGAATAAGGAAATTGCTGTCTATTCTTGGTTAAGCTATTGTGCTCTGGGAGTGTTGAGATCTGAACCAAGCAGTCCACTTTTTCATCTTTACATATGCAGAGAAACTCAGTATGTGAAGTCATGCAAACATGTGAATCCATACTTTTTGAAAATGATAGATGATTATAGAAATGTCAGTGCTCAATTCCAGAATTAATTCTGTTGACTCTGTTACTTTGATATACAAGGACAGTTATATTCTATATAGGTCTTGTAAATTTGTTGAAGTTTTACATTTCCAGGTTCCATACAAAATTTCTCGTCTATTAATTAAAACATTACCTTGATGTAAGGATGTAAGATTGATCTGGATTTTGAGTAAATTTAGATCCTAGACAGGAACCCAAAGGTTGTATTTGTTCTTCTTCAATCTCTGGACCAACACTTCTAACTTTTGTTTTCCTCAGTGTCCTTGCTCAGCTTTCTTTATCTAAAAGCACTTCCTAAAATCCATTTAAAAAAAATGCAAGAGAATAGTTGGGTAACTTCTTTAGAGTAACATGTTTAACTGTTGGAATCTCAGGGGTGTGCCTGTCTCTATACCACCACAGGCTGTCTTTTCTAAGCAGCTAACAGTCAGTTGAAGCTCATCCCCCAGTGGCACTTCAGAAAGCCCACCTTCATAAACACTACTCAAGTGCTGTCTAAATTCTAAAGACAGCTAAAACTACTTTCTCAAATATCAACTTCATTTCATCAGAGTCCACAAATTCTCATATGCAAAAGTTTCATAAAGGATTTTCAGAATTCTTAAAAAACAAAAATGTGCCTTGGCTATGAAACAACTCACTAGAGGGCCAAATTGGTATTTTTGTTCTTTTTACAACATCTTTCAGGAAAAACTATAGCAAAATCTTTAGGAATCCAAGCGATGCTTATATTATTAGGTTCATCTGAGTAGCTAGTTAAATGAAGTATACAAAGCAAAAGTTAAACTGAGGATTCAAACCAAAGATTATGGAACTGGTCTTGGTCTTCTGCACTTCAGTAGTTTCTAGGCCATCTCCTCCTATTCCCATCTCCATTCTTTATCCATTAAACTGGATTCTCATTCATCTCTGGGTTTCTGGTCACATAATTAACTCTCTCTTCCATTCTAATACAACTTACACAGTGGTTTTCCAAAAATATAAATACGAACATTGGGTTGTTTTAATTAATGAATTCTCCAATGCCTGCCATTTCAGAAGTTCAAATGAACTTCAAGCTTCTTTGCTTGATGCCTGAGGCTAGCATTTACCTAAATGTGTCTAATCTCATGTACTTTCCTTTTACATCCCCTGTATGTGCTTTATGTTCCATTAATGTAGAATTTCTCATATACTTGCCCTGTGATTTGGAGCTTGCTCTTCTCTTTATAAGGGCACTTCTTTTACCCTCTTTAGTCTAAAAGTGATGCTAGTTATTTTCAACCTGATATACCACTGACTTGCTTAATGAAGTATCCTTATCAAAAATAAGATGGTTGTTATCATTTGAAGCTAGATTTACTTGTCCAACACTGACTCCCAACTTAAAGGAGGAATACCTAAAAACTCAGTCTAACAGAGCACTTGCCATACTGTGGCAATAAGTAAAAGCCATTGAACAGAAAACAAAGAGGATGTTTACTTGGTTCAAGACTCACTAAACAAGTCTAAACTTATTTATAAGACATTGTTTAGAAAAGCATCACACAGAATGAGTGAGAGGTAATATGTGGAACATCTTGATTGTAATGGAGTCATATATAATCAAAAGTCATCCAATTTTATCATATTGTAGCTTTGTGTCTTTTATATGCCTTTTATTGCAATTGACAACTTTGCCTGAAAATGTTTTTCCCTATTACAATCCTATGAAATAGGTATTTTTTTCATATGTGAGCCAACTGTTGCCCAGATTAAAAAAAAAAAAATACACCCTGTTTCATAGACTCATCAGGCACTGGGGATTAAAATTCCTTTTCAAAACCAATGATCTTTATCTTGGCAATATTGCCTCTGATAAAGTACCTTAGACAATACTTCCCACTCTTTCTCACTTCTCCTTTCTTTAAATGAAGATTGCATCAAAGGAATACATTGGAAGCTGAGTTTTAAACATTTATTACACTCTGAGCTAGTCTGAATGAATAAGAATCAGACTATCATGATGTTAGATAATTTTTCTCAAAATACAGTAAAATATGATTCATTAAAATATACTATATTTTAATTAAACAATTTCCATTTAATACATAAACTAAATTATAATTACTTCTATATTTTTTTTACATGTAGACATGCATTTTCCTTTAAAGTAAGATCCTTTTAAATTCCTTTTGAAATGCGAGACTCTTCAGGCTGCTTCTTCCCACTGTTTTTGTATCTTTGGTTGCCATCCAGTGGCAATAGTCACATACTTCACTTGAGAATAAAAGAGAAAATCCCTCCACTTTCGAAGCAGACTGTCTTTTATATTCAAAAAGCGAATGATACATGTCCATTTTATGTAATGAAGATTTTAGCCATGACTCCTGCTGAGTCTAAGAAAGATAAAAATAGAGCTAGATACTGACCTAAATAACCAGTAAGTTCTAATTAAGGAAAAATTAGTTCTTTTATTTTTCTCACAAAATTTATAACCAACATTTCTGCCTTCAGAAAATAATTAGAAATAAATTATTTGTATTAAAATTTTTTCCAGTGTGAATAATCTATAAATCCATGTATTGGTGATTAACGCATCAAATGCTAGCTTCCTTATGGCATTCTCATTTATAATATCTCACCAATGTAAAACTCTGAATAGAGAATTTAAGATAATAAAATGTGTGTGGATGATTTCTTCCCAGATGGGCAAGTTGTTATCTGTGACACAGATGTGATATATAGGAAATAACTTTAAAGCAACATCTTCTAGAACCATCTTAGAAACTTATATGTGAGCAGAGGTGAGGAAAATATATTTCTCTTAAACAAAATGGGATTTCTGTTTTTTTAATTTCAAATTTATTTATTTTTTAATCAAATTTATTATATATGACAACAATGCATTACAATTCTTATTACATATATACAACACAATTTTTCATATCTCTGGTTGTACACAAAGTATAATCACACCATTTGTGTCTTTATACGTGCGTGTACTTAGGGTAATGATGTTTTTCTCATTCCACCATCTTTTGTAACCACATGCCCCCTCCCTCCTCCTCCCACCCTTTACCTTATCTAGAGTTCCTCTAATCCTCCCATACTTCACCACCTCCAACCCCATTATAAATCAGCATACTTATATAAGGATAAATATTTGGCACTTGGTTTTTTGGGATTGGCTAATTCCATCCAGCATTATCTTCTCTAACTCCATCCATTTACCTGCAAATGCCATGATTTTATTCACTTTTAATGCTGAATAATATTCCACTATGTATATATACACCACATTTTCTTTATCCATTCATCTACTAAAGGACATCTAGGTTGGTTCCAGTTTAGATATTGTAAATTGTACTGCTATGAACACTGATGTGGCTGTGTCCCTGTAATATGCTGTTTTTAAGTCCTTTGGGTATAGACCGAGGAGAGGGATAGCTGGGTCAAATATTGGTTCCATTCCCAATTTTCCAAGGTCTCCATACTGCTTTTCATATTGGCTGAACCAATTTGCAGTCTCACCAGCAATGTATGAGTGTACCTTTTCTCCCACATCATCACCAATACTTATTGTTTTTTGTATTCATAATAGCTGCCATTCTGACTGGAGTGAGATGAAATATTAGAGTAGTTTTGATTTGCATTTCTCTAATTGCTAGAGATGTTGAACATTTTTTCATGTATTTGTTGATTGATTGTATATCATCTTCTGAGAGGTGTCTGTTCAGTTCCTTGGCCCATTTATTGATTGGGCTATTTGGTTCTTTTTTTTTTTTTTTTTTGGTGTTTAGCTTTTTGAGTTATTTATATACCCTAGAGATTAGTGCTGTATCTGATGTGTGAGGGGTAAAATTTTCTCCCAAGCTGTAGGCTCTCTATTAACCTCACAAATTGTTTATTTTGCTGAGAAGAAGCTTTTTAGTTTGAATCCATCCCATTTATTGAATTTTGATTGTAATTGTTGTGCTATAGGAGTCTTATTAAGGAAGTTGGGGCCTAATCTGACATGATGGAGATTTGGGCCTACTCTTCCTTCTAAGTGCAGTGTCTATGGTTTAATTCCTAGGTCCTTGACCCACTTTGAGTTGAGTTTTGTGCATGGTAAGAGATAGGGGTTTAATTTCATTTTGTTGCATACGGATTTCCAGTTTTCCCAGCACCATTTGTTGAAGAGGCTATCTTTTCTCCAATGTATGTTTTTGGATCCTTTGTCTAATATAAGATAACTGTAATTATGTGGGTTAATATCTGTGTCCTCTATTCTGTACCATTGGTCTAAAGGTCTATTTTTGTGCTAATACCATGCTATTTTTGTTATTATTTCTCTATAGTATAGTTTAAGGTCTGGTATAGTGATGCTCCCTGCTTTACTCTTCTTGCTAAGTTGACTTTAGCTTTTCTGGGTCTCTTATTTTTCCAGATAAATTTCATGACTGCTTTTTCTATTTCTATGAGGAATGCCATTGGTATTTTGATTGAAATTGCATTAAATCTGTATAATACTTTTGTTAGTATGGTCATTTTGACACTATTAATTCTGCCTATTCAAGGACAAAGGAGATCTTTCCATCTTCTAAGGTCTGCTTTAATTTCTTTCTTTAGCATTCTGTAGTTTTCATTGTAGAAATCTTTTACCTCTTTCATTAAGTTGATTTCCAAGTATTTTATTTTATTTTTTTTTTGAGGCTATTGTAAGTGGGGTAGTTTTCCTCATTTCTCTTTCAGAGGATTTGTCACTGATATACAGAAATGCCTTTGATTTGTGAGTGTTGATTTTATATTCTTCTACTTTGCTGAATGCATTTATTAGTTCTAGAAATTTTCTGGTGGAATTTTTTGGATCCTCTAGGTATAGAATCATGTTGTCAGCAAATACTGATAGTTTGAGTTCTTCTTTTCCTATCCATATCTCTTTAATTTCTTTCTTCTGTCTAATTGCTGTGGCTAGAGTTTCAAGAACTATGCAAAATAGAAGTGGTAAAAGAGGGCATCAGTGTCTTGTTCCAGTTTTTAGAGGGAATGCTTGCAATTTTTTCTTCATTTAGAATGATTTTGGCCTTGGACTTAGCATGAATAGCTTTTACAATGTTGAGATATTTTACTACTATCTGTAGTTTTTCCTAGTGTTTTGAACATGAAGGGGTGCCATATTTTTTTGAGTGCATTTTTTTTAATCTATTGAGATGATCATATGATTCTTATGTTTAAGTCTGTCTATTGATGTGATGAATTACATTTATTGATTTCCATATTTTGAACCAACCTTTCATCCTTGGGATGAGCCCCACTTTATCGTGGTGCATTCTCTTATGTTTATTGGAGATACTGGTTTGAAGTTTTCTTTCTTTGATGTGTCTTTGTCTGGTTTTACAGTCAGGGTGATATTGGCCTCATAGAATGAATTTGGAAGTGTTCCCTTTTTTTCTATTTCATGAAATAATTTGAGGAGTATTGGTATTAATTCTTCTTTGAAGTCTTGTAGGACTCAACTGTGTATCCATCTGGTCCTGGGCTTTTCTTAGTTGGTAGCTTCTGATGGCATCTTCTATTTCATTGCTTGAAATTGACCTGTTTAACTTATATATATATCATCCTGATTCATTTTGGGCAAATCATGTGAGTATAAATTTGTTTATGCCTTCAATATTTTCTATTTTATTGGAGTACAAGTTTTCAAAATAATTTCTAATTATCTTCTATATTTCTCTCGTGTCCATTGTGACATTTCCTTTTTTAACATGGATGTTAGTAATTTGAGTTTTCTCTCTCCTTCTCTTCATGAGCATGGCTAAGTGTTTATTAGTTTTATTTATTTTTTTCAAAGAACCAACTTTTTGTTTTGTAAATTTTTTCAATTGTTTCTTTTGTTTCAATTTTATTGATTTCATCTCTGATTTTAATTATTTCCTGTCTTCTACTGCTTTTGGTGTTGTTTTTTCTTCTTTTTCTAGGGCTTTGAGATGTAATGTGAGGTCATTTATTTGTTGACTTTTCCTTCTTTTAAGGAATGAACTCCATGCAATGAACTTTCCTCTTAGTACTGCCTCATAATGTCCCAAAGATTTTGATATGTTGTACCAGCATTCTCATTTACCTCTAAAATTTTTTTAATCTCCTCCTTGATGTCTTCTTCATTGTTCATTCAATAGCATATTATTTAGTCTCCATGTGTTGGAGTTGCTTCTATTTTTTACTTTATCATTGATTTCTAATTTAATCCCTTTTGCTTAACTTTGGATTGAAGTTTACTTTGTTTGATATGAGGATGGAAACCTCTGCTTGTTTTCATAGACCATGTGAGAGGTATATTTTTTCCCAACCTTTCACCTTCAGTTTATAGGTATCTTTTTCTATGAGATCAGCCTCTTGAAGGCATCATATTGTTGGGTCTTTTTTTTTTTTTTAAATCCAAACGCCAGTCTGTGTCTTTTGATTGGTGAATTTAGGCCATTAACATTCAGGGTTATTATTGAGATATGATTTGTATTCCTGGTCATTTTTGTTTATTTTTTTGTATTTAACTTGACTTTGTTTTTTATTTGATTGGCTTTTCATTTAGTTTAATACCTCCTTTTGCTGGGTTTCAGTGTTGTTTTTCATTTCTTCCTCATGGAATATTGTGCAGAGTATGTTCTTTAGTGCAGACTTTCTATTTGCAAATTCTTTTAAATTGTGTTTATCATCGAAGATTTTTATTTCATCATCAAATCTAGAGCTTAATTTTGCTGGATATAAGATTCTTGGTTGGCATCCATTTTCTTTCAGAGCTCAGTACATGTTGTTTCATGATATTCTACCTTTCAGGGTCTGGGTTGAAAAATCTGCAGATATCCTAATTGGTTTCCCCCTATGTGTAATCTTATTCCTTTCTCTTGTGGCTTTTAAAATTCTCTCTTTATTCTGTATGCTAGGCATTTTCTTTATAATGTGCTTTGGTGTAGATCTGTTGTGATTTTGTACATTTGGTGTCCTGTAAGCCTCTTGTGTTTGATTTTCCAATTCATTATTCATGTTTGGAAAATTTTCTTATATTATTTCATTGACTAGAATGCTCATTCCTTTGGTTTGGAACTCTATGCCTTCCTCTATCTCAATAATTCTTAAATTTGGTCTTTCTGTATTATCTCATAATTCTTGAATGTTCTACTCAGGGTTTCTTGACTGTGTGGTCAACATTCTTTTCACGATTATATATTTTTTTCTTCAGTATCTGAGGTTCTGTCTTTCAAGTGATCAAATCTGTTGGTGGTGCTTTCTATTGAGTTTTTAATTTGGTTTATTGTTTCTTTTATTTCAAGAATTTCTGTTTTTTTTTTCCTTATAGACCCTCTATCTCCTTATTGAAGTAATCTTTTGCTTCCTGTATTTACTGTAGCTTTTCTTGAAATGGTCTTTTGATGCCTGTTTTTGTTCTCTCATATCATCCTTTAATTAACAGAACATTTTAATTATGTACATCCTAAACTACTTCTCTGTCATTTCTTTTGTTGTGCTGGCCATGGATTCTAATAATTCTAATAATCTTGGTTTGTTTTGGGCACTTTCTTCCCTTGTTTTTTCTTGTTGTTTATTTGTCTTTCCTTCTAGCATTGTGGATCCTAGGTGTCACAGTTTTTATCCTATAGGCTTATGATATCCCTGCAAGGATACCTCTTCTTCAAGGTATATTAACAGATCCCAACACAAACAATATACAGCCTTAAACCAAATAGCTGCTATTAAGACATTGATGGTTTTGTCACAATTTACAGAAATGGAGAGTTGAGTTATTTTCTACAATATGAACAGTAGGTTGGCAAAAGGGTCTACAGTTTCTGATGGTGGACAAAGAGAGAACCAGGGGTTGTATATATGATGAGATATTAAGGAGGTAGGAGGTGAGGATATAGAGTTATTAGATCTTAGGAAGCATGAAAGAGGAATCTAAAGAAGTTGGCTAGTAGCAGGAAAAAAGAGAGAAAGTGATTCGGGGAAGACAAGTAAGTGGGAAGACAATGGAGAGAGTATAAAAACAAACATAAATATTAAGAAAAATAAAAAGTGTAAAAATAGGAGATAAAAGAATAAAAAACACAATTGTAATATACTATTCAGACATCTCAGTCCTCAGTAGCCTAATTCATGAAAAGTACTTGGTTTCACAGATGTTGGGGATGTGAAGGCAGGAGAAGAGAGACAAAGAAATAAAAAAAAAAAGGCAGGGGGAGAAAATAAGTCTTGAGAGAAGATACAAGGATTATTTTTGTTGGAGTTCAGTATCTTTCCTGCTTCTCTTCTCATCCAATAGGTGGGGGGTTGTCCTTTGCCAGTATCTCCACACTCAGGATGGTGAAGGTTATTAGTGAAGGTTGAAGGTGAAGGTTGGATTGGTCTTGGAGCAGAGCTTCTGGAGGTGGGGTATAGCACTTGCCATTCCCTGTTGGGAGATTGCACACAAGGATCTCCTTTGCGGGCTGTTTGTGTGATATGGGCATATGTTCTTATCTCCTTATATCACCTATAGACCTCACAATTCCTGGTCTCTAATTTGGTCTCTAATTGTATCTCACTCACCCCCTCCATTTTTACTTTCCACTCAAGAACCTTATGGGCTGTGCTCTGGGGGCTGTGCATCTGTCACAGAGAGCTGTTTTGAATTGGGCAGTTCAGGACCAGGTTTGTGAGCTATGGACCAGATGCATAGATACAAGCACTGTGCCAGTTAGTGGCTGCAGGGGAGAGGTAGGAGTTGGGGACTTCAGGTACATTGATATTGCTTCTAGGCCCCAGCCGGTGTCCCAGGCTGGGAGTTGCCCCAACTAAAGATGGCAACAAAGGTGTCCCAAGATAGAGGCAGCCACTTTCAGAGATGGGCTGTCAGATTGGGTGGGGCCAAGTGGTAGCATTGGGCAGTGTGTTTAGAGATACAGCTCTGTGGCGTGTGATGTTGTGGCTGACAGCTGTCTTCACACCCTGTGCAGTGTACCCAGGTACAGGCTACCACATGTAGGTATAAAGCAATATCTCATGGGTTGCAGTGTCCCAAGATGGAGGTGACTGGGGGAACCCCATGTTGGTAAGTGGGAGTCCACATGGGAGTGGCAACCACAGATCTTGCTCATGGGCCGTGGCCAGGTGTCCTGTGTGGGTGCTGATGCCAGTGGTCCTGCATGGGCAAGTGGCCAGGAGTCCTGCACTGATGCTGAAGCCTGGGGACCTGCGCCAGCACGGCGGCTGTGATTCCTGCATGGAAGTAGCTGTCAGGGGTCCTCTAATAACTCCCAGAGAAAGAGTATTCTCTACTTGAATCCTGGAGACACAGAATGCAGCCTCCCTCTAGCCCGCCATCTTGGATCTCAAAAATTGTGTGTCTCAACACTTCTACAGACCCCACCCTAACTAATGTCTAGCCTTTGGTAACCACCATTTTACTCTGTTTCTGTAAATTTGACTGTTTCATACTCCATATTAGAGAGATAATTCAGTATTTCTCTTTTCTATGCCTAATTAACATAAGGTCCTCAAGATTTATCCATGTTGCTTAAAAAAATGTTAGCATTTCCTTCTTTTTTTTATTTATTATTATTTTTTTTAATTTATTTTTTTTATTGGTTGTTCAAAACATTATAAAGCTCTTGACATATCATATTTCATACATTAGATTCAAGTTGGTTATGAACTCCCAATTTTACCCCAAATACAGATTGCAGAATCACATCGGTTACACATCCACATTTTTACATAATGCCCTATTAGTAACTGTTGTATTCTGCTACCTTTCCTATCCTCTACTATCCCCGCTCCCTCCCCTCCCATCTTCTCTCTCTACCCCATCCACTGTAATTCATTTCTCTCCTTGTTTATTTTCCCATTCCCCTCACAACCTCTTATATGTAATTTTGTATAACAATGAGGGTCTCCCTCCATTACCATGCAATTTCCCTTTTCTCTCCCTTTCCATCCCACCTCATGTATCTGTTTAATGTTAATCTTTTCTTCCTGCTCTTCCTCCCTGCTCTGTTCTTAGTTGCTCTCATTATATCAAAGAAGACATTTGGTATTTGTTTTTTAGGGATTGGCTAGCTTCACTAAGCATAATCTGCTCTAGTGCCATCCATTTCCCTGCAAATTCTATGATTTTGTCATTTTTTAGTGCTGCGTAATACTCCATGGTGTATAAATGCCACATTTCCTTCTTTTAAAAATCTGAATAGTATTTTATTATGTATTTATACCACATTTTCTTCATCCATTAATAAGTTAATGGACACTTAGGTTGATTCTATATCCTGGTTATTGTGAACAATGCTGCAGCACACATAGGAGGACAGTTACCTTCTGAATGCTGAGTCCATAGCCTGTGGATATGTACCCAGCAGTGCAATTGCTGGATCATATGGTAGTTCAGATTTTGATGGTTTGAAGAATGTCCACACTGTTTTCCTTAATGTTGTATTGATTTATGTTTCCCACAATAATGTACAAATGTTCTCTTTACTTCAAATCCTTGCCAATACTTATATATTTTCTCTTTTATATAATAGTCATTCTAAAAGGTATAAAGCGATATCTCATTGTGATATTGAGGTTCCCCCCCCCATATACCATTTGGCTATTTGTATATCTTTTCTTTGAGAAATATCTATTCAGATTCTTTTAAAAAGACCTAAAATCTCAATAGTAATTTTTCTTAGAATAATCTTCTAGGTCTAAGTGAAACTACTCTGGTAGATTCAATTTGTTATTTAATTGTTAAGTCTTGCATTCAGACATTTGTTCCTGCAAATATATTTATGTTGTTGGTATGTGCCACACTTTCTTCTAATTGCTGAAGGTACAACTTTGAACAAAACAGAGCTCCTAATTTTTTGAGCTATATTTTAGTTCATGATAAAGATAATAATGATTAGCTCTAAGTTGTAAAATCAGAAATTTAAAAAGGAGTGATATGTAAGTCTCATTATTTTAGATAGGATGTGTAATAATGTTTTTATTTTAAAAAAAGGAGAAGCAACTTTTTCTTTGACATGTTTAGAGCATTTAAAATATTCTTAAAAAAAAGAAAAAGAAAAAGTAACTGACACAACATGATAAACTAAGCACTTGTAATTACCTTTCCTCACTCTAAAAAATTAAAGTATATCATGACTGCAACAGGAAAGTCTCCTTTGGGTAGCAAGCTAGTTTTTGGATTCTTGAAATACAGATACATGTTGATGAATTCTTAACAGCTATTTATTTCTTCTCTGCATATTTCCTGTAAAGAGTTATTTGTAATGACAAAATAACTTGGGATAACATTATCTGAAATAGTTGTATCTTTCATACCCATATTTCTCCCCATTTTGTGGCACTTACATTACCTTGAGTAAACTTTTTGTGAATGCAAGTGTCTTTGACAGATTTTAGAAAAGGCGGATGATCCTTCAATCAGAGTTCAAACAAAGAGTGGATTATTGTTTTCTACTCTCACAGTTTTAAACACAAGGCCCTCGCTTGTTCTCTGAAAATAAATGCTGTGAGAACTAGCATAAATGTGGTTCACAGAGACAAATCTGTCTCCACTAGCCTAACACTTGTATGATTCTCTCTAAAGCTAAATAGCAGAGGAACAAAGGGAAGTGATAGTATTAGTATAGCCCAAGGAACCTCCATGGAAGCTGGTTTTATGGTGCAGGCTGCTGGTGGATGTCTTGAAGGAATGCAGAGGAAGAGCCAGTGCTGCAGGAGCTGGAACCATGAAACACAGATGTTGCCTCGATGCCCTGTGGAATGAGAGAAGAATTAAACTATCTTGACTTCTCACATGCTATAGCACTCCAGTCTCCTCTGAAGGTCTCTCATGGATGATACCTACTGGAAAGCCAGTTGGCAAGCAAGCGTGGAAAATGTAACTTGCAGATTATGATCAAGTGTTGGTTCTGAAAACAGGACTGGTACAACTCAACTCTTTTGTAACTAAGCCTCTATTCCCATCTTTCTACCCATACATTCAAGTCTGTTATAACAATGACAACTCCATGGGGCAGCTCTCCAGTGCACATACAAAAATAGTTTCTCCCACTGCAGTGCCCCAACTCTCACCATGTGCATGTCAAAGTTCAGCATTTCTATCTGATGGTATATCATGTCTAGATGTGGTTTCTCAGGACTGATAACTTATCAACTCAATGTAAAATTGAGTAATATGAAACAGAGGAATGCCAGAGGGGAAAAACAAATAATTGGTTAAAATATGCTGCTACATACATAACTCACATATTTGACTATGATTCTTTTTTACTCAATAAGTAACAAGATCACACTGGTAACTGTCATTTCCTTTTCTCATCACCCATTCCATGTTCTCCTTGGTTGCAGCCAGCATCTCAGAGAGTAGAAGTTTATGTGGTTGAATGCTTCAAACCTTCCTTCCTGAAGGTTCCTTGGTGTTCTTAAGAGATGCCCCAGTGAAACTGCCAGCTACCAACAGTTTTCCTTGTTCTCACTGTGTAACAGCAACAGATCATCTCTTAACAACCAGGATTGATAACCTCGATAGCCATTCATTGTTTACCCCATCTACTATAAGAATACACACATTCTATGCCTTGTTATTGGTTCAATAACATGGGAAGAGCACAAAATAACAAAATGACAGTCTCTATTTCTAATTCATTTAAAACCTTTGTGTCTTTTTTGTAGAAGTAGTTCTCCTTAGGGGTTAAGAGCCCCTAAACAAGCAAAGCCCATGATTATAGTGTTATAAAGCAAAACTCTGCTTTTTGCTGGGGTGTTCATTTATAATAAGAATAGCAACTATCATTCCCACACTTTGATTCCTAGACCCATGTATTTTGTTTATAAGAAAAATAGTATAATCTATTGGTAGCTCATTCAAAGTATATTTTCCCTCTCCATTATGACATCTCAGATTAGCAGGATATTGCTTCCTGCAAGGAGCCACTATGTTCTTGAATAGCTATTTCATTGTTCTTTTCTATCAACTATTGCAAGATGCCATTTATAGTAAAACCAGTGAATTCCATAGGGTTGAGTTTTATGCATTTCTTTTACTTTCAAAAGCAATTTTGCATAGAATACATGAGATTATCATGTGGTTCTTCCTAAGGAATGGCAGCACTCTATTAGAAATACTGATATTAGCAGGTGACCCTCAACAGTAGAGCTAGCTAGACGAACTTTGAGGAAAGCCCTTTGTGGCAGGGGTGGTTATATCAAACCCTTGAAATAGTTCATTGAAACCCTTCCCACTAGATTACAATAAGGAGGTGACATTTACCCAACAAATGTAGTTCTCTCCAGAGAAATTTTTCTTCTTAAATCTTTCATCAGTCTTCCATGCTCTGAGGAAGAGTCTTCCATGCTTTTTATAACATGTGGGAGTATGAGGATTTGAAGAATCCCTTCTAGAAATGCATAGTACACTTCAAATAAATCCTCATATTTTTTCTTATTCTCCCTTCACACTGACCATATACTATACATCCTTGTGAGGTTCAAGACTTTCTGAAAAATTATGTGATATTTTGTATATGAGTCTGGCACATTCATTTGTAGTATGATATCTTTTGTATTTCAATGTCCCAGTAAAAGTTTATTGCTGTCCCTTGGTATCCTCAGGAGATTGGTTCCAAGACCCTTGAAGATACAAAAGTCCTTGGCTGCTCCAGTCCCTTATCAGAGTAAATGGTGTAGTATTTGCATATAACCTATGCACATTCTTCTGTGTACTTTAGATCATCTCTAGATTACTTATGATACCTAAAACAATGTAAATCATATGTAAATTTTTGTTACACAGTATGGTCTGGGGAATAATAACAAGACAAAGAGTCTTCACATGTTCAGTATGGACACAATTTTTTTCTGAATACTTTATAATTGTGTTTGGTTGAATCTGCAGATATGAAACCCACAGATAAAGAGGGACAACTGTATGTAAAATTATAAGTGATGTAACAATGCCTCAGTGGTATTCCTCCTTCTCATCCCCTACCATCTGATTTATTATCCATTTGTATCCAGAACAAGTTCTCCAAAATAAAATCTCTTATGCAAAACTTCTTTTCCTTCTGTCACCTGAAGTTTTTAACCTTAGACCAGAGAAAACAGAGATCTGATTTCCAGAGCTAGAAATTGTAAACCTTGGTCCAGAATTGTAAACACTTAATTATTTTTATTTTTGCCTCAAAGATCTCTCCCCCAGTCTCCCTTGCATTCTATAGATAAACTGAGAGGGCCCTCTATGCCTTTGCCACAGGCAGATACCACCTCAACCCGTCAGATTATTCATATACCTGTAAACCTCCAAAGGTGACAGGTTCTGAATCACCATCACACAGAAAGGTTTCCTCTTCCAGGAGTCTTTGAGGGCTTTCATTTTTTCTAAGATCTTACATCTGGATGCTAAGAAAATTTTGAAGAGGTAGCTCTTGTTAATATGGTAGTAAACCCTGTGGTACCAATTCAGTAATCAGTAAGTGACTACTTGCTAAAATCAGTATGTAAATAGCTGAGATAAATTGGTTCTAGCAAGTGATTCTTCTCTTTACCTATAAGTACTGCTTCAGAGTTAATTCCTACGTCTTCTCAAACAGCGAGCTTGACCACATTTACATGTCAATTTTAAAAACTTGTTCTAATCAGGTTTTTTGAACAAGAACTTGACACTATTTTACTGTTTATCATATAATTATCATGATTATTAATTTATAGGTATGCCTTCCTTATTATCCATTGAGATATTTGAGGTAGTTTTTATTATATACCTTCGTGTTCTAGAACCTAATAGAAAGGGTTGCTACTGAATATTGAATATGTTAGTCACAGAACACTTCTCAGTGTAAGGAGAGGGAAGGAGGTGAGGAGAGAAAAGAAAGAAAAAAGGATAGTTTCATTTGCTAAAGATATCTGGCAAGATCAAACATCACAGTCTCTCCAAGGATGAAGCACAGATATCTGTTTAGGTTAAGTTAAAGTGAGAATGATTTCTATGATAGCTCTGATAATACATATACATATATATATATATATATATATATATATATATATATATATATATATATAATATTTATTTATATGTAGATATATGGTTTTTTATTATAATATAATAATGAACACTTATTGAATGACAATTTGACTTATATATAAACTGTTGAGACATTTTGAAATTTAGAAAAAATATTCTATTTCTTTTAAAAAACACACCTGGGTCCAAAATTCTATTGATTACCTCATTATTTTTGAATAAGCAATGCACCTATAAAAAGTGAAGTACTATTAAGACATTTATCAAAGAAAGTTATAGTTTCCCAGACTTACCTTGCCCTAACCCCAATGCTAACAAACCACAGCTTTCTGTTTTGGGATCTTTATGATGTGCCTTCGTTTCATTTAAATAGATGCTTTTATTGATATTTCTTGGTATATCTTCTTTAGATATGGCTTATAACATTTTTTGATGAATGTCAATGAATAAAACATCATCTCCTCCTGTCTCTTCCCTATCTTTGCCCCATTTCCTTTGAGATTAAGTTAATTTTTTTTTATCAAGGATTCCTTAGTTACTTTAAATAAAATGACAAAACCTTTATATTCTAGTTTACCTACCCAAGGCCAATCTGCCCTCCCTCCTGGCCCTCCTCATTCTGTGAGTGGAGAGCACATGTGGGCTCCTAGGCTGCCATTCATTCTGTGAGTGTTCTGGGCTTTCTCCACTGATTCTCTCAACACCACCTGTTTGAATGCTGTCTTTCAGAACTGTATTGAAATCCTGGCTTAATGTATTACTGACCTCTGTATTTGTGGCTTTTAAACACACTATTAGTAGCTAGAAGAGAGGATTTTGACTGTTCTCACCACAAAGAAATGATAAATGTATGAAGTGATAGAAGTGCTAAAAGCTTTGATTTGATGATTGCACATTGTATACACATCAAAACATTATATTGTCAAAACCATGAATATATGCAAATATTGTATGTTAATTAAAAACCAACAGAAGAGTTTAATTTCTTATGTAACAACAACTAAACATGTTTACACCTTTAGGGTCTGTTGTGTTTAATTGAAGGCTGATGGCCAGCATGTCCATTAGAGAGTAAAGTGCGTTCAGTTGCTTCCTTATACCACTTAGTGTGTGTTTCTGTATCACAGTATTGTTAATTAAGCAGTAAACCAGAGATTTAAAAAACCCCAAATTATTATTTTTTACTTCCATTATAATAAGGGATCAGAAAAAGATGTAATACACATCTTCATTTTACTATATTAAATGAGAGGATGTTTGATTCCTTTGTGTGTGTTTAATTTATTTATTGGTCAATTTAGTTTTGTTCTTTGTTTGCTTTTCTTTTGTATGCTTTGTTTTAATGGTAGCATTTGATTTGTTTTTTGTTTTGTTTAGTTTTGTTTGTGGTGCTGGGAATAGAACCCTGGGCTTTGCTCGTGCTGGGTAAGCAGTCTGCAACCAAGCCGCAAACCCCCTCTGCCTTTCACTTTATTTTTATCTTTTTCAAAGGATAGAAAGCTGTGCTTTTTTTTTCCCAGTAGTATATCAAGTTTTAAATTATCTGCCCTTTTTATATATTCTTCATTTATAATAAAATAAAAGCATCATCCCTGTTTTTTAGTTTCTTCTATGTCTAAACAATTAAGATTATTTCACTATTTAAAAAACTTAACTCATTATATAACAGAGGCACATCCTTGAACTCACTGATTGACATTTGTTGTTATAATTTGTACTTTCCCTGCAGATGATGTTAATAAGCTAGTGATTTTTACCTTGATATTGCATGTAGAAAAAAAATAGGTAGTGCTTATGAAATTCTGAACCTGAAAGTTAATGATGCTGATTTGGATTCAAAAGAAAGGGATGAGCCCATTTTAGTACCTATTTCAGAGTCTCACTCACCTGGCATTCTATTGTATATTCTGTGTACTGAAACGAGCTCCTAAATCTTAGAGGTCAACAGTTTAAAACAGTAAACATAGGAGCTGAAACTCATGACACACTCCTGAAACTGAAAGAAAGGAATTTGTCTGAACGCTATAGATCACCTCCTCTCAGCCTTCTCCATTAGCTCAGAGTAATCCAGTTTCCTCCTGCAATAACCTCATTTCCTATCCTCTAATCATAAAAGTGGGCATTTTTGTGCAGAGCTTAGAGTATGCTTAATGTCTTTTGTTAATAGAAATTTAAAAAGGACCATTGTGCCTTTCACTGAGGGTTAAGGCTATAACTGAGTCAAATGGCAAGCATTCCAGCAATAAAATTTTTAGATAAGAGTATTGGGTTTAAAGGTAGATTTACAACTGCTTGCCCCTATATATTTTTTGAATATGCTCTAACCACATTGTTTCTAAAGTTTTGGATATGGTATGGCAGATTTCCAGACATGGAATCTAGAGCTATATTTTCATTTAATGTTTTTCATCTTTGGGTAATTCGTATATTTATATATTTTAAAGTTTTATATTTTCTGTTTCCATAGTATTTTCATAAGATAAAATGGGTTGGTATATTTTGAGTTCTTAACTATGAAACTATATTTTGTTCCTTTTAATTTTTAAAAATATCATTAAATTTTTATTTTACTATATATTTATTACTCAAGCCTGAGAAAATAAACATACTAGTTAGGTTTTATACTGGGGGCAAATCTTTCTGCCAGTTTCTTTTAGCTTTGAAATTCTCTTATGCTGAAATAATGAGGGATATTTTGTTAGCCTAGTCATTGCATAAAAAATGTTAAGACCATTAATAGTGAGAAGCAGTTGTTTAATCTCATCATCACTCTCTACGTGGTTTTATCTAAATCCAAACCAGATGTTGAACAGGACAAATTCCTGTGACCTTCATCTTTATATGTGGATATATTTGAATGTGTGTGTTTTCCTAAAAAATCAGAATGTTTGGTTTGTTTTCTGAAAGTTTAGCAATCTGACACTGGAAACACATTTTAGAGTTTATAATTGTTTGTTGACTTGAATTGGAACAAATTTTATACAGCATTTTTAATTATCCTTGGCACCATTCTTTCTTGTGTTCCTTATGTGTGTTGTTCCTCTCTGAATAAATTCTGTGGCTGTCCCAAAGAAATGTGTCCTTGAGATTATGGATTATACCATGTAATTGATAACAAAATCAAATAGATGATCTCCAAACAATAGAAACAGAGGTAAAGTGATTAATTACTCTACATCTTCATATCATGATTTTTAAATGCCCTATAAGTACATGTCAACAGTGGAAATATTTCTAGTAGCTAACATTCATTGAATACTTCCTATATATTAGGACATTGTGGTGACATCTTTGTGGTGCATACTGCTACTATTATCACAATTTGCACCTTGCAGAGATGATGTGTGTAGTCCAATACCAGTGCCCACATTGCAAATCCATGCATGCCACAGTGCCATGGAGAAGATGACTCTCTATGGCCGAGCACTTCTTCACAGCACATTATTAAATGAGAAGACACTCCGTGGATGCATTTTCTCCAGTGCTTCAACAGCACAGATTAAGCAAATGATACTGTTCACTCAAAACACAAACACAGACCTGTTGGTCTATTTATACATCAGATCCTAGAGATCACTATTCGCAGTAGACAATACTAAGTCAGATCCCAGAGCCCACTATTCTTAGAAGACAGTAGACAAACTGAGTATCAACATAACATTAAAATGTGAACCCTGATCTTACATCAGAAGATATGGATTCATTCTCTCTCTTCTACTTGATAAATGAATGATTTAGACAAATTACTTGAACATCACTGAATATTTCCTCATCCCTAAAGGGAAGGTAATGATACTTTTCTCTGGATTGTTTTAGAGATTAAATGATCTGATGAATATAAAGCTAAAAGTAAAGAAATATAGTAGAAAATAAATATGATAGTATTTTTGCTTCTTTCTTTCCAAGCAGATAGTTTAAAAATAGTTGAAATAATTTATTAAAAGTATCCAGTTTTTGACAGAGGGTTGTTTGATTTTTGGTAATTCTAATTGAAGCCCAAATTAATTATTTTAAACCATTATTTATAATAACTTTTGTTGATTAATCATTTTAATACTGTAATTATTGAAATGCTAGTTTAAATGATTGATCCTGACCATACAATTTTTAAAAGAATACATTTATAAAACATGTTTTATTCAAATTGTTGAGTTGTGGTACATTTGAGGGTTATGAAATCAATTTAGACATCATCTTTATTTTTTCAATACAAAAGAAGAACAGAATAAAGCACAGTATATTATTCATAGTAAACTTCAGTATTATTTTTTGAATCTTACTATTTGGTTTTGCACATACACACAGACATATACATTTTCTTTGTCTTATGTATGGATGTGTTCATTTGTGATATCAATGTAATTTATTACCATAAATTTCAGTGTTTAAAAAAGTCACCGTTTTAAAGGCCTGCTAATCTCTGAACAGTAAGTTGCTTTTTTTCCCCCATAAAAGTGTAGCAGTATTGCTTTGGAATTGTTTATATTCAGACATGGTCTTTGCTCTTGTACTCTCATGCCAAGGTATTAGCACATTCTTTATAATTATGACATTGACTTTTATCCCAGTGCTCGCCTACTAGCTTTCATTACAAGTAATTTAAATAATTTTTAAAGTCACTTAAGGCAAAGATGTTTCATTTAATGGGTGCATGGTTTTTGCTACTAGTTGTTGTAAGGCACCAAAGGAGGCTTGCAGAATAGAGGGCAGGGGAGAGGGAAAAAGAGTTTAATTATTTGTTCATTTATGCTCTTTTTCTGATAATTCTTACTAATTTTGATAGGTTTAAATATGCTAAAATGATCTTGTGAGAAGAGTTTGATAATTGTATAGCACATTAGGTTAGAAAGGTATTATGTCAACTTTTCTATGAGAGGCAGGCTTATCAGTGCAAGAAAGACCTGCTTGTTACAGTGAGATTTTACTGGAGATACGCACATGCATACCTTTACTCAGGCATGGGAACTGGAGGAAAGGGGATGAAATCTCAATACCAGGTCTGGCAGGCCTGGTTGACATGAAGGCCATCTGGTTCCTGTCACTAGTGTCAGGTGGTGGAATGAGCAGGGGTGAGAGCATGCTGCTTAATTCTGTTTCCTTGTGCATAGTTTCAGAGCATGAGGGGAACACTAACTCTGTGACCACCACAGATTTCTCCCAACTCTCTCTTCTGCCTTTAACAATCTGGGTTAGTGGAGTGAGTGACTCAAGAAATAAAAAAAAAAAGATGGGGTGAAAAAAATGATGAAGCCAACAGAAAGTTAGTGGTGTATCTGACTTTTTACTTTTAAACACATTTTAATAATAAAACTTCATAAACTCCTCTTCTGCTGCCACTCCAAGTGCTGTCCTCTATTCCCATATAAAATTGAACTGAAAATAATTGAAGCTAAAGGTAAAAATGAGAGGTAGGAAGAGATTTTGCATGAAAAATATGAGTAAAGAAGCTTTGCTATTTAATCCCTTGATACTTTTTTATGTATGCACTTAGGAGCTATTGGAAGGGAAAATACAATATTTTATTTACCAAATTAAGGAGTTGTATTTTGCTTCCATTAAGATACCCTAGGCTTTGCTTTATTGCATCATTAATTAGCACTTGAATGGTCAAAGGGACTTATTCAGTTAGCATGTATCTTGCAACACACAAGAGGCATATATTAATGAAAAGCTAAAACATACCCAGGAGTCTCTTATTGCTATATTAAAACATTTATAAATGGGACTTTAATTTAAAGTGCTGTTGAAATGAAAATGAAATGTTATATTGATTCTCAGGCCAGATGCTCTTTAGAAAATGCAGCGTTGTGTATTATTCCCACTTCAAATTATAACTTCAAATCTGACCTGGACATTCTCAAAGATAATTCTCTGAAGACCAGATGTAGCAAATAAGGCAATTAAACTAAGTCATTTAGATTCTCTGGGATGGCTTTGTACACTAGATGGCAGAGGTATCTAAGATTATCCTCTAGTATCAAGTACCATCATCTTGTCTGCAAACGAAAATGAAAGTTCATCAAAATTTTGTTTTTTTTTTGTATTTGATTAAGAGACTCTTTTTTACTTACTTATGGGGAAAGTTTGTACTGGAATTTAAACGGCATATTTTGTTTTATGTGCATCTTCAAAAAATGCAATACATTTTTTCTTTATTGAATTTATTTGTCCATACCTTAGCAGACATAGTCTTGTTATTATTAATTATTAATTTAACTTTAGTTTGATTAATTTACTTTTATTTTTACTTTAACACATCAAAAATCATATTTAAATTACATGATTAAAATTAGTCCATGACAGGGTGTAATTTCCCACTTTTATTTCATCCTTAATGCATTACATCAATTTTTTAAAATAGGAGAATTTAGACGAAGTGAGTAACCTCTCCCAGATTAAGTAGTAAATGATACCTTTTGTTTTTCTTGATTTCTACTTGAGCATAAGAAAATTCAATAGCATTTTAACTCAAAAGGAACTGTAAGTATATTAATTAGTGGGAATGCACAATATATTTATTGAAGGGATACAGATACAATATTTGGTAATAAAAGGATAGAGAGAAAAGTCAATTAGATGAATTTGTCATTTGAAAAAGTATAATTTTCAGCATTACCTTGAAAATTACAAAAATTTTAGTTTCCATCAGCATTTTTAATTGAACCATTTCTATATGGTTTCTGTGTATTCGATTCATGGTATTTTTTTTTTTAGGTATTCAAAGAGAAGTGAACTTTTTGTTAACAGACCAGTGTTTCTTTAACCTGCTTCTAATATCAAATTCACCAAGATTTTATTAAAAATACAGACTTCCAAACCTTATCAATTTATTTATTTATTTTTGTGGTGAATGAAGATATCTTCATTTTCAACAAGTTTCTCTGATTTGGCTACTATGTTTTGAGAATCAACAAATTTTACTTTTTAAAAAAATATATAGACCCAAGTAGAAATATCTAAACAGGATCATGATTACCAAATCTTCCAATTATCAATTTTTTTTTTACAAAATACTATTTTATGTATAATAGAGGAGATTACATAATAAATTAAGTTGGAAATAAAGAAACTGAGTGAATGCCCACATTCACACATGTACGCTGTAATGCAAGGGTATTGAGGGCTGTAAATGCCTCCAATCAAATACTAGTTAATAATATTATTCTTTGGAAAATAAGATGAGAAGTGTCAAAACATTTTTTTCTGAAATTTATTTTAACCTTTGATTTCTATGTAATCTAACAATCAGCTATTGTACATTCTGTTTGTTTTCTGGTGTAAATTTGGCAGATAATTACCAATGGTAATAGTACTAATTTTAAGGGATGATTATCTGTTATGCATTTTAATGAAATATTATTAAAAGTACTGGAAAAATGAGCTGATCAGTTTCATAATATAGACATTAATATTAGTGTAGGTCAAATGGAAGATAAATCATAAAAAGCAATATTTTCTGGGATTTGGTTTAGGAGATATTCAGAGTAACAATGAGGAAAATGTTTCTAATAAATTTGGAGGTCTTATTTTTTAATTAGATATATTTTTATTTGTTTTTAACTGCAAGGTTCCTTAAAACAATTAATAAGCTTAGTAGTGAATTTCTTGAAGGCACTGGTATAGTGCACTGTTTGCTAAACATAATTTGCAACAAAACATTTCTAATGAGGTATCTTGTGGAACTGGTATAGTAAAGGGCATAGTTTAGGAAATTTGAATTTAAGAGTATACAGCACCAACAAAACACATAATTTATTATTTCTAGTCTACTTAAGACTGGTCTTTTTAGGAAACAGATGAATTGTGGATGTTCTAAGTATGGCTTATTGTAGGAGTATTAAAACCTCCCAGCCCTCCTTCCTGCTCAAGGCATCTCTTGCTAAAATAGGTAGGCACAAGTAATTTTTTTTAAATGACTTTGAACATGATATAATAATCCAGAGGCCTCAAAGAAGGAAGAAAACACTATTTCATTGGTTACTGATTATATCTCCGGCGATTTCATACCTTCCCATATTTGCCATTTTGATGGATTCTGATACATCCTATCTATTGAGAATCCAGCTCCTTTTTGAATCTTTGATCTGACACACGGACCCTGATAAGTTCTGTTACAATTTCCTGAACTGTGCTCTTGTTTATTGGATATCTCATGGATTCCTGACAGTTCTTCACTATCTCCATTGCAATATAGGATTCAAAGACAGGTGAATGGGAAATTTAGATCAACTAACTCATACTACAAAAGAGGAAATACCACATATTTTTTTCTATCTACTTCAGCCCATGGACTCTGCCATGTGACAATAGTTCCTTGAAATTTCTCTGATTTTTAAACAGTCCACAGCTCTAATTTCTCCAGAGCTGTGCCTTCAGACTTCCACTTAGGACATGCCATGCCATTTGTTTTAGTCAGCTTTTGCATTGCTGTGCCCCAAATACCTGACAAGAACAACTTAGAGAAGCGGAAGTTAGTTTGGGGCTCACAGTTTCAGAGGTCCTTCCTTTACTCTGGACTCAAGCTATGGCAGCACATCATGGGATAAGAGCCCAGCAGAGGAAAGGTGCTCAGCTCATGGCAGGGTCACAAGGCAAGGAAGGAGGAGAAAGGGGATCCAGGGAATATGTACCCCTCCAGGGCACTCCCCCAGAGACCCACCTCCTCCCGCCCTGCCCCAGCTGCCTACAATTACCACCCAGTCAGTCCATTCAAATTGATGGACTGATTGTATTACAGCTCTCACACTCCAATCATTTTGTCCCTGAATATTCCTGGATTTACACAGGAACTTTTGGGAACAGGACATGTTCAAACCATAACACCTTTGGAGTAGTCTGAGGCAGCTGCAACCCCCATCCCATTGGTGGGAATTACACTATCAGTCAGTAAATTACTTCTGAGCGGTAACATTATTATGTATCTCTGTATTTTAGTATTTTGCTTTCCAGTTTGTGGCTAACACAGAGAAGTTCCTCTGTACCTTTGTGTTATGACTTAAAAGCAATGTTTAGAGTAAACTACATAATAAGGGCTAGGTATCAGCAATATGAATTGTATATCTTAAAGGACATGGTCTAAGATTTAATTTTTTAAATTAAAATTTGATTGTTATTTTCATTATATCTATAAGAAATATGTATGTGTTTAATGTTCTTTGTATTATACTTGTACAGTACTAGATTGTTTTATACTTTCAATAATTAGTTGATAGTTTTACATCTTTCACCTGGAACAATGCCATCAGTATTAACAGTTATTTAACCACCACTGAAATTTAAAGTCCATTGCTGTTTATTCACAGCAATTATCCTGTCTGCAGTTTCCAATGACAGAGAACTACTCTGTGACTGACAACTAATGATACTAAGTCTGGCTAAAAAGAAGTGGAAATCCTTTCATACTTTCTTTGTCTTGCCTTGCCGTGTCAAACTATAAGTAACCTACCCACTGGCTGACACTGGATTTGATAAAACAGTAATTGTCTTGTTGGTTGTCGCTTTGCTAGAGAAAAAATATATATATACATAATCAGACCGAATGCCAGCTCAGATGATTTCCTCAGCCTGCTTTTGTTATAGAATCAACTAGAAGTTTAGTACCCTTTCTGATTTACGTTAGAATGTGTTACAGCAATCAAATTCATTTTCCACTAGTAAAATTCCTACTTACTGCTTTGTTTTTTATAAAGAGAAACTTGTAGCACAGACTACAAAGACATGGTGAAACATATGTTGAGTAGACTACATCAAAATTTATATCTATTTCTCTGAAAGATTCTTGTGAATATGTGACATAAAAAAGATACACAATGGAATATTACTCAGCCATAAAAATAATGACTCTATGACTTTTGCAGGGAAATGAATGGAGAGATTATCAAGCTAAGTGAAACAAGCCAATCCATAAAACTCAAAGTCCCAATGTTCTCTCTGATATGTGGATGCTAACACACAAAGCAGGTGGGGGTAGGAGGGAAGAATAGAATTTCAGTGGATTAGACAAAAGGGAATGAAAGGAAGAGAGGAAGAATGGGAATAGGAAAATTCAGCAGACTGAATCAGACATAACTTACCTATGTTCACGTATGAATACACCACCAGTGGAACACCACACTATGTACAACCACAAGAATGGGATTCTAATTAGAATAAGCTGTACTCTTTTTATGTTTATGTCAAAATACACTCTACTGTCACATATATCTAAAAAGAACAAATAAAAAAAATTGAAGAGAAGTTACATCTACATTAAAAATGTATATAAAGTTTTTTCAATGAATTTTTAATATTAAATAAAAAGGAAAATTACTTTGTAAGTTATCTCTGGTAATTTACAAAGTAAATTTCTTTGGTCTCTGTTAATAATTGAGCCTAAGGAAATAAATAGTTTATTAGTTTGGGGGATATATATGTCAGTGGGCCTTTAGGAAGGTTATGGTGTAGAATCTAAAACCAAGGTGTGTGTATTTTAGATTTCATATATATGGAATTTTGTATCGTTAAAAAGCAATACTTTAGTGGGCACTAGTATATAATTGTGCTCAATTATTTTATCCCAAAAGGAAAGCAAAATCACTTTTTTTTTAACATCAAAACTACAAGTTTAGAGAGAATTCAGAATATAATAAAACAAGTTAATTTCAGGGAGTCATTGTAATAGTAGACTACTAAATCTGAGATTGCAAGTTTATTATATATGTGACTAAGTCCTGTGATGTCATTTTCCTCCTCATTTGCTAAGATAGCAAATGGAAGGAATTGTATTTTATGTTGTAGAATTTCTATTAGATAATTAATAGATAATAAAGATTACTCTTATATCATTCATTTTAAATTTCATTTTACATATTAGAGCAAAGAGCTTGAAGATAGTCATAATACCTAATGTTATAGGGCCAGTGAATGGTTGAGCTTAGAGTTAAATACAAACCTTAATATAAAGTCAATTTTCTAAAAACTTTACAATTACATATTTAGCCTCTGTAAGAGATGTCTCTTTGTTTTCAAAGAATGGAATAATCAATTCAGTTAATATAGTAAAACTAGTATAATTTAATTTCTTGAAGAGTTCGATTTTATAGACAAACAATAAATTAATATAGAGTAAAGACCTTTTATAACTCTGATGTGCCTCACAGGACAGTAAGGGAGGATGATCTCAATGTCCAACAGCAACAGATGATTAAACAAATGATGCTAGATCCTTACAATATGTGGCACATTTTTCAAATCACCTTATAACAGAGCGTTTAATTACCTGCTGAAATATTATATTATAAAACCAAGGGGAAAATAATTAATACCAAACAGGATCTTAATAACATAATAATTAACATTTTATCACTTAATAGTTGTATTATAAGAAATGCTTTCTTAGTTCTTTTTTTTTTCTTTTTACTTAAAATCACAAAGATCTCATTTAACCAGAAAAGAAAACAAAACCAGGAAGTGTTTCACATATCCTAAAACTACTAACAATCTCAGCAACACCATTTAGGAAACAAAACAAAACAAAACAAAATAAAACAAAACAGAATAAAAAAAGTAAAAGTTCTTCATGTCCTAACCATTTTCTTCCTTCTTTAAATTTCAAAATCTACAAAATTGTCACAAATTTTTTTTAAAGTAACTTGAGCTATCCCATATTGTTTAGTAGTCTGGGTGCTTTATTGAGCACAGAATGAAATCTTAAATCTTTGAATGTCTTGACCTTCAAAATTATTTTATTTCTAAATAGCAGTTAGAATTTGACCTAAAGACATGTGATGTATGTGGGCTATTTAAATTTTTTAACTTTCATAAAATAATAGTAATTACACTAATTCTAACTTTCAGAGAAAAGAGATAATTCTTGCTTAACTTGCTTAACTGTGAGGTGTTTCACTGATTTTGATATTTCTATGCAATCCATTTTTAAACTTGATGTTTTAGGTTTATTTTCCTTTACCATGTTTTCCTATTATGTTATATAATGATAATTTATTATTAGCAAAAAGAAAATATTAATAAATATTTCTTTGGAGACACTGAAAGGAACTGTAAGCTATGCTGGTTGTACAACTTTAACTGTTGCATAGTATCTTATTACAATGGCAGTTGCTGTCTATTCAATTTCATAACTTAATACCATAAACAGAAAGCAACTTTAAGGTCAGATTGTTTTTGAGAGAGCATTTCTTTTCAAAAATACAATAATAGGTCATTTTTTTATTTAGTACAAAATTCATTTATGGAGAAAACAAAATCATTATTACTATATGCTAAACTATGGGTTATATAATCCTATTCCAGATGCGAAGGCCCTCTGGTCTTTATATCTCCTCTCTGATAAGAATCTTCATAAAAGACAGCAACACATTGATAACATCTTATTTTCTAAATGATATTATCATGTCACACTAAAAATCTAAATACACATTGAGACAGTTTAGCTCTGAGAACATTTTCACAGTCTAACCACAATGTGGAGCTGCAATGTAAATGAGCCACATCCTGGGCACTGAGACAGCTTGCTGAGTCTAGGGAAACCAAACATGTTAGACAGGCTGAATGAAGTGCAAAGACAGAACCCGAAAGCTTGCTTTAGGCTGAATCAGAAAGATCCGCATTTTCAGTGAAGAAAATACTTATGATTGTGTTACCTAAAATGAAATTAGCTCTTAGAGATTCAGAGTGACACTTGTAGAAGTCCAGGTCATAGATATAAAAATGTATTTGTGTTCAAGTCTATTAAATCTTCCTGTTCTATTTCTTGGAACTAGGAAATTGTGCCTGTCTACATTCACATGCACTTTTTTTTAAAAGTGCATCAATTTTTGTTGCTTTAAAACTATAGAATAAAGGAACACTGCTAGGAAAATTAAAAAAAAAATTAGGGAAACCCAAAATATGTTTTATAAGAAAAATATTTATGAAGCACTTCAAAACTCTAATTTACACAGTGCAAGAAACTTAGGAAGAGATTTCAATATATTTTAGTAATGTTTTCCAAACGAGAAAACAAAGACCCAGGAAGCTTAAATAGTTGCCCTCGTGGTTACATCTCCTGGTGAAACCAGCATTTGTTCCCTGTTAATTTCAGCATTTCTTTCAGTCCTTGTGTGGGTGTGTATTTATTATCTGATGTTCCCCAATTTTCTGTATTGAGTTCCCATCCTGTACGTATTTCTTCCTTTTAGTGTTACAGTACTAATCACTGGCCAATAGAACACCTTTCTCATGCTTTGTTAATCCTTTATTACCAACCACTTAATTATTGGAACAGCATTAATTCAATAGCGACAATAAATATAGTTGTTGAAAAGTCAGAAAGATTTTGCATTTATTCCTTGTATTTTCCTTGTATTTTCCCAGTTTCCAATATATTAGTAGAAAAAATCTTGACTTCTTTGAATTACTATCCACAAACACTATAAGACAAAATAAAGTTCACAGTCATTGTCTCCACATATGTTTTGTTGGTTAAAATTATATTTGCACAGTACAGTTCAAATTGAAGGGTGATACAGCTGCTACATTCTGAGGGCTCAATACAGAAATGTTAAAGTGAGACATTCAAACTGCAGACATATATGTTTGTTCTTTAGACCTAAAAAATTCCTATATTTGTAACCTTTTGTCTGTTTTGATCATCTTGCAGCTACTTGCTAAATATTGAAAGAGTTTTTTTGACACCTATAAAATGGTTTATATGTGCATATTTATTTTTATAATTTGCAGTTTTTGCTAGGTTCAAGAAGCCTTTGTATCCCTTCTTTGGATTGCTTTGATGCACCTGTTAGGATCTCACTGAAAGCGCTCTTGCTTCTCTGGAGCTCTGAGAAAGCTTTGTACCTTTGAAATTTTCATTAGCTTTTGACTGGCTGCCAAGACATTGGCTGCTATGCTCAGAGCAGAGGCGGTCAAGCATTGGGCTGCCAAGTCTCAAGCTCCTGCTTTGCATGACAGCGAGAAACTTAAGACCTCACAAAAGCAAAGTGCATTGGCAGAACAGAACCATATTCCTGCAGTAAGTGGTTGGTGCCAAGGTTGAGTTGGTCCTAGATTCAGTGAAGTCAGTAAGGTCAAAAATCAGAAGTTTCCTTACACGTGGTTTCCAGGTCAGGGGTGAGTGGATAGAGATGACCTTGCCAAGTATGGACTGTGTGGGGGATATTTAGAAAAGGTGCCAGATACTGATTTTAATCTAATTTTTCCCAGTATCTGCTCTTTTTATGAAAACAGTACACTCTGGAATAAAAATAATATATTAATATTAATAATAATTAATTTAGAAAACCAAATAAATAAAACATAAGTAGAACTTAGAAAATTCAACATTTAAAATATCTTCTTCCCCCAGTTAAATTTTATCCATATATATACTGATTTTGGTAAGATAATTAATATTTAGATTGATGTTTGAGGATTATCTTAACTGAAAATTTCAATACAACTTTTAGGGATATCTGTAAGTATTCTTGAAATTCTGTCATGTAGTTCTCTATTGATATGTACCTCTCTGTATGTCTCATACATCCAGATCCATCTATTGAACTCCCATTTTTGGACTTTGTAAATTGTTTCAACAGGGTATGTGTGACAAAGGCGCCTGCCATTGAAATATTCAGAATTTTTACAAATATAGCATTAAAATTTATTCTCAAGTTCTTGGAATGCAATAGTTTTTGATTGCTTGTTGTCATACTGCCACTGTATTTATTGGCTGAATGTCATTATACATGGTCAACACCTAGGTTTCAGTTTTCTCTACGGCATGCATTTGGAAGATTTTGAGAACAGTATAGCCATAACTTGCATTCTAATTTCTTAACGAGTTACTTAAAACTGAGTATGGAAATCAATAGTTGTTCTTAATGCCAGTTTTAGAAGTCATCACAAATAAACCTGAAAGAGAAGGCCAATAAAGCGTACCTCCTTCTTTAAAGAAGCAGATCTGGAAGCCCAGAACGTGCACTCCTGTTGGTGGGTAAAAGAGGCAAAGTAACTTCATTCCATTTACTTGCCTATTTTCCTTCCTTTTCTGGAATTCTTTTAGTATTTATATTTTATAGCACTGTCTCGCCAACGACCCACACTGACAAGATGAACTGGGTTTAAAAGAACTGGCTGAAACATTAAACTAAGAAAGTAGCAAAAAAATCACGCAGCACAGACTTAAGTTTTTCAGATCGAGGGTGGGATTGCTCTGTGACCTTAAAGGTCAGCTTCCATGCTGGAAAGAGCACTGGAAAAGACAGCGTGCACCCAGAATCTCTTTATTTTTATAATGGGACTCACAAAGGAGTTTCCATAGAATGCTCTTCACCAAATAAGGCAGGGAATAAGGCAGCATATAAGTCATCTGACCCAAAGTAGTGAACATCTGGGCATCTTGATTCCTACTTGAGTGTAATGTTGATATACCCCGCTGTTGTCTGTGATGCTGACCAGCTAGGCTCCTGCTCCAGCAGTTCCTTCACACCCACATGGGGCCAGTCTCACTCAAGATAAGAACAGTGCCTGCCTCTGTCTAGGTCTGGGTTTTTACACCATGTCGCCTCCAGTTTTGATACACAGAATTAATATTTTTCATAAATTTAAAATTTTTATTTTCCTTAAAGGTGAGGAATAATTCAAAGGAAACTCCCTTTTTCTTCCTCCACTCCTTATTGTCATCTCATGCCTCCCTTTCAAGTCTTCTCCTTCCACCAGCACACTATGAAATACCTGTTGACTATTTACTTGATTTGTCAAGATGGGAAAGAAGTGTAACACATTGCCCCCTTCCTGCAGAAGCTTACCTAGAGGTGTGTGTGTGTGTGTGTGAGAGAGAGAGAGAGAGAGAGAGAGAGAGAGATCAGTAAGGTCGAAGTTAGCACAGAAGACTTCATTTAACAAATAGTTAATGATGATTCACTGTTTGTAATTTATTTGCCTATAGACTGCAGTAGACTCCCAGAATGCACCCTTCTGCTGTTATAGACTCTTCATGGGCAAGGACTGTATTTGTCTTGTTCAAATTTGTTCACACTTGCTTATGACATTTATGGTGGGCACTGGGAATGTTTGTTGAGTGAATATGCAAATGAATAGCAATCAGAGCATTGATGTCCTTTTTTCTTTCAGTGATATGATACTTCAGAGGGAAACCATCACAGGAGGGCACAATAGACTTAGTTTCAGAGTGGGAAAGTATATTTCACTAGAGTCCCTCTTTTCTGATTCCTATTCTGTCTAGCTTAATAAAGGGTGAACTCATGCAGCATAGAAATCAAGGGGAATATGATGAACTACTTAGTCATTTATCTGCCTTCATCCTAGCAGCCAACTGTTTTCTGGATCATATTTTATTACAATTTATATATAAAAAGTGTCTTTGCAGGAAAAACATCCACTGCAGCAGAGCTCAGCTGTTTGGAAATAGTGTGTATTTTACAGCTACATGAAAAGACTTCCTATGTGTTACCCTATAAGAGCAAAATATCAGCTCACCCCACCTTTTTTTAAAGCCGTAGAACATTTCCCCTGGATTTTTCAGTTTGGGTAGAATGGAAAGAGCGTTAGCCTTGAGGTTAAGGTCATGGGTCTGAAAGTTCCCTCTACCACCTTGTGGTAGGGTGTGAGTTTGATAAATGAATTAACTTGGATGTGGCTCAGTTAATACTTCCCTCACAGGGTGAGAACTAAGAGAGAGTGCTTGTGCTTTAAATAAATTTTTTTTAAAAAAGTTTTTCTTTCCCTACCTTTGCAGTACAAAATTTGCTTTCTTGGAAGTCTATCACACAATTTAGGACGTATTTCAATTTGAGTTATTTGATGGGTATTAAATCTTGAATTTTAGCTTGATTTTAAACACTTTGTGAGAAGCTGATATTATATACCAGTTTCTTTATTTTGTGATTCTCCCAAGACAACAAAATACAATGCCAACTTTCAATATCTTGTTCTATCTTTAGGCACAGGGATTGAATTCCCTTGTATTATAAATAAGAGCATTGCATGGTATCTAACTGGAATGAATAGATTTTAGAATTTATTATACTTCATAAAGAACAGATGTTACAAAATTTAGAAAATCAGGAAAAGAACTACATCTTTTGGAATTTTCCTGTAAAGCATTTATTTTGAATACTTTCAGAGTAGCTGGTGAAAATATGCAGTCAGGTCTGTAGATGGCATCCTTGCACCAGTTGGAGTTAGACAGTAATTAAGTATGCAAGATCTTTCCCAGAACAATCAACCTGTTTAGTGTGATGTCCATGCTTAAGAATCCATGATATTGGTATTTGGAATTGGGAAAAGATATGTGGGAAGTTGATATGTACTTTTGAGAAAAAGTTGGGAAATCAAACACAACCTCTTAGGTGCTATAGTAATTGTGCTATTTTTTTTTTAAAAAAAGTATTTTAGAGAAGAAAAGAAAAATTGAAAAGGCGTTCAGATAAAACGTTTCACCTTTATTTTCTGGAAATATTTAATTAAACTATAAAGGACCACAATAATTGGACTTAGTCTGATCAGTGTCAGTCCTATACTACCCTCAAAATAAAATTATCTATTTCCTCCTTTCCGTGAGCATATTTATGTCACAAAGAACTTTCATGGCTATTTTATTTTCTTATGACTTGTATTTATTCTGGCTTATGTAAACTGCTCACAATTTATTTATATTTCTTATTTAATGAACCTATAATTGTTTTTGTGTTTCTAATCCTGGCTAGGGTACTAATATTTCATTATTTTTATGTTTTTATAGTTTATGAAACATTAATGGAAATTTTGTCAAAAGGATGTTTTATAATTTGGTTATTGGAATAAATTATTATAATACATTGTATAGTTTTGTCTTGAAAATTGGCATTCACTAACATGATCTATTACATGTGTGGGTTATTTTTTATTTTTTATTCTAAATTACAGTTAGTGTACAGAGATTTAAAGACAAGCATGATATCATTATCTCCTATGAACTATAAATTCTTTGTTCATTATTGTTTAACAATCTGTGTACACAACTGTTGGTCCATATCCAATTTAACCAAATCATACTTGAACAAATATTGCATCAACCTTCACTGATAATAGTAAATAACACTCAACTTTTCATCTTCCTACTTATTATGAACTATAATAATTACCATTTATAGCTGATATTATTAAAATGACCCTAATAAGGTAATTATTGCATAATGTGATCACAGCTACAATTATGTGAATGGTATAGTTCTTATAATATTTAAATTTAACTTTTCTATAAAGGAATCATTTTACTTTCCATAGTTTATTTTAGCAATGTGTTGGTGAAGTTTCCATTACTATAGTAAAATACTTGAGGTAATTAATTTATAAAGAGAAGCAGTTTATTTAGACTCACTTTTGGAGATTCCAGTCCATGGTGAGTTGTCCTAAAGACTTTGGGCTTGTTGTGAAGCACCATATCATGGTGGTAGTTCGAGCAAAACTGCTTGCCTCCTGGTCAGGAAGCAAAAGAGAAAGGGAAAAAGACTGAGATCCAACAGTCCTCTTCAGAGTCACACCCCAAATAATCTAAGGACTTCCCATTAAACTTCACTTCTGAAAAGTTCCACTATCTGCCAATAGCACCACTCCGGGGACTAAGAATTCAACACATGGACTTTGAGGGACATTCAAGATCTAAACTATGTCAGGTTTCCATTGTAGAAAAATATGACAAAAAATAATTAAGATGCCACATTCTAGCAGACTGGTTGATATGCCTGCGTTAAGGTCAGCATTAAGTAGAAGACATTTTAACACCAACAAGTGCTAAGTACTGTGTTAGGCCCTATAGATACAAAACTGGAAAACATGGAATCCCTGATTTTGAGAGGCAATAATTTTGTACAGAGATCATTAACTTGCAAATACAGAATAAAACAAACCTAGAATTATAAGATATGTAACTAAGCTCGCTTGAAGAAGTTGGGTCAAGCTTTAAGTGTTGGAACTAAGTCTTGGTGACAATCTTCGGATGATTTTACTTTAATTTGTATTTTTAATTGTTAATGTGACTCACAGTGCAAAACATGTATGAGAAATTTAATGAATAAATATAAAATGAAGTCATATAAACATCATCAAGCTAGAAGACAGAATATTAAAACAGTCCCACTTAAAAACGTGGGTCTTTAGCCAAATTGCAAAACGCTGCTTCCTCCTTGATGTAACCAATATCCTGACTTAACCAAGAATCATGCCTTTGTGTTTAGGAAAAAATACACATTTTTTAATTTGTTTTTTTTAGATAAACATGACATTAGAGTGTATTTTGACATATTGTACATACATTGAGTGTAACTTACCACTCTTGTAGTTGAAAATGATGTGGAATTACACTGGTTGTGTATTCATATATAAGCACAGGAAAATTATGTCTAATGCATTCTACTGTCATTCCTATTCCCATCCTCCCTCCCTTCTCTTCATTCCCCTTTGTCTAATTCAATGAATTCTATTCATCTTCTTCCCTTATTGTGTGAGAACATTTGGTCTTTGGTTTTTTGGGACTGGCTTATTTCACTTAGCATGATAATTTCCAGTTCCAATAATTTATCAGCAAATACCATAATTTCATTTTTCTTTATGGCTGAATAATATTTTGTTGTGTATATACACCACAGAAATACACATTTTATTTCACCTATTGTGTGTATTGTATATTTCAATTATACTATACTCATCCTTAAACAACTGAGTTTTGCCTAGTTTTGAACAAGTATGAGCTATGTATTATTTTGTCTCTGATACGTGAAACTTGATATTTTGTTTGCAAAATCTAGCTGTGTTCTTGTGCACAGCTATAACTAATTCATTTGAATTTTCGAATATTTTGTGACTATAATACACTTTATTGATCTGTTGTGTTTGGGCATTTGAGTATTTTTATGTTAGGATGATTCAGGACAATACTGCAGGAGCTGTTCATGTATCACTGCTCATATGTATGTCTCTCTTGGTGGACACTAAGGAGTGAACCTACACAATCATGTTTTGCATACGTTGAGGTTGCTAGATGATGCCATGCTACCTTTCAACAGGAATGATGGGAGATTTCCCATTGTCCATATTCTGAGCAGCACACGGGTGCTACCAGACTATACATTTTTACTAAGTTTACAGTTCTGTGTCATTTCTTTTAATTTACATTTCTGTTATTACTAATATAATTTGTTATTTGTGTTCCCTCTTTGTGAAGCTTTTGTTCAAGTATTTTGCCCATTTTTTATCCGGGTAGTCTGTATTTTTCTTAGTACTTAGTTGTTGAGATAGGAATTTTTGTTATTAGTGGTGGTGTTTTGTTTTTCTAGTTCTTGTTTAGTCTTACTTTTAAAAACATCTTTTCCCATACTGTGGATTGTTGTTTCTCTAACTTCATAGAGACTTTTGATGCACAGATGTTCTCACTTTAATCAAATGGAATTAAATAATTTATGATTAGCTACTTCTTGGGCTTTAAAAATTAGTTTTTAGCTCAAGAATAAATATATTGTCTAAAATAAATTTTTTAAAAGTATTGTGGGTATTCATTCTCATACTTTTTTTAAAACAGTGATTATGAAAAAGGGAAAGGTTTATGTTAAAGGAGGATGAATAAGATAATCAGAGTTACCTCAAACCTAGAGTGTTCCTGTGCTCACTCTATCAAAATCATCTGCGTTTGATCCTGTGACTAGATAGTTCTCTCATTTTCTGTCATAAAGTTTTGGATATTTCAGTTTGATGTGTTAAAACAAATTTTTTTTCAATTTAATTTACAGTACTCTTCAGTGTCTATGATGTTTGTTTAGTGTCATTAGCAGTTATAAACATCTCAGAATTATTTATTTACTCCCAAATAAACTGTGATAAATGTGTAGATTATGACATCTACTGAAAAATGTACACATTCAAGTCAATATTTTAGGGGGATGACAGAAGAAAACAGAAAGAAGAGGGTGAATTAACAAACTATGTATAATGGGAGAGGAAATAACAGTCTGGAGGAAGTTGGAGGAAGCTGTTCAGTGCATGATCTTGGGCTGTGGCTCTACATGGTAGGCCACTCTGTTGCTGCTGAAGCCTCTGAACCTGCACGGACAAAGTGGGGACAGGCAGTACCTAGAGAAGCTGCTGTGGTCATCCTGATGCATCACAGGTTTGCGTCTGCCTTGAGGTTTCCTGTGCAGAAACTAAGTGTCCTTTAATATTCACACTGGACGGTTGGCTGATGGATGCAATGTTTGGCCTAGAATAATCCAGAGTACCAGAAATGGAGTGGATGAGCCAGGCCTTACTGAGGGTGCACACAAGAAACCCTGGGAACCTAGTGGAAATCACTGTGTTCAGGCCACTCTGCGTATGGAATCAGGTGAAGAGCATTTATTTCCCTGAGCCTGGCATCTTGGTACTTGATGATCAAGGAGCTAAGAAGACATAACACTTTGAGGAGGGCTTCACTTCTTGAAGGCTCGTCATCATGGCTAGACACTCTCCAGCATCCAATGTCTTAAGGTAACCCATAAACATGGCAATAATTAGACCAATGGGGACAGCCCTGTTTTTGTTAGAGATGGAAGAGAAGTATTCCTAAATCTCTGCATTACTTTCTCCTGTGCCTTTTGAAAAGGAGTTTATTTTGTTGTAAATGTGTCTGTAGAACTATTTTAATAAATGAAAATTTGTCTGGAGTACAGACATGAAATAAAGGAAATTTATAAAATTTAAAAAACCGGGGGAGGAGAATAGCATTCAGCTATTTAACCTGCAGAACTATGAAAAAATAAGAGCAGAGAAAATGTATTCAATCACCCAGTCCCCTTAGTGTGCACAGCTGAAAGCTTTGTATGTTATGCCACTAACTCTCAACTGCCAGTATGTGGAAAAGATATATCATTTACACAGATTTAGAGGTTCACTCACCTCAGCCTATATCTAACACAAAAGGAAAACACATTCTTAACAAAATTTGTTCCTTTGGTTTGTTTGATGCTCCCCAGATATGAATTATGACATAACAGACCCCTCATTACAAATTCTAAATTCGAGTACAATTAGCAACCAGCATAAGAAATTAAATCTATGTACCACTACAATTGAGTAAAAGAACTGTTTGGTAATTTCCTAGGCATACCTTCAACATTTGAAGCAGAGTTGGTTCCAAAGATTTACCTTCTTTGTATTTCTTTCATTTTCTTTAACTTGAAGTATATGATTCATTGTTATCCTTAATGTTTTATTAATCTCTTAAAAGTTATGATCTGAACTCTATGAAGTATCATAAATTGCATAAAACTGATTCCTACTATCCAGGAGGGCATTTTTTGGATAAAATCTAGTATCAAAATCAGTCTTCATCCAGTATCATTATATGTAATGGTGTCTTCCCTTTCTTGATGACTGTTGCATTTCTATGTAATCAGACCTTCCAGTATTTCTAGAACTAATGTTTAGAATCTTACATATAATACCTGAAATTTATAATTCTATTTCTAAGACCATTTCCCTCATGGCTGAATGAACTCTTTGAAATGTCAATATAGTTGGTGTTGTATTTTCAGCAGAGTGTCCTAATGGAGATCTTTAGGACTGGGTAGTACAGAATGCATTAGCTAGGTAAAACAGTAAGTGGTCATATGTGATTTAATAAAACCAGTGCAGTTAAAGACTTCAAGGAAGGAATAAGACTTAAGTCTAATTTACTCTCCTCAATGCTTAAAATAGTATAATATGTGATTATGTGCTATGTGAAAAATTTTAAAGCATCATAAAACTAAATTTTGGAACTAATCCAATACAAATGAAATAAATGGATAAAAAGAAAGAAGGTTCAGGTCATGATTGAATTTTGGTGGCAGGAAATTTTGAAGGAAGAGATTTAGAGTACTAAGTTGAAGAGGGTGCGAGAAGACAGTCCGAGGACAGAAAGTCCAGAGAGCATTCAAACTGCAATGTTTTAATAATAAGAGGTTTAAATGGCTCAGTGCTCACTTCAGATTCTTAATAATCCAATTTTGCAACATGAGGAAGTGAAATGTGATAGGCTTCTGATACTGGCTGAGATACTTAATGGTTTATGATGGTGGATAAATGACTTCAAGTTTTCTAAGATTTAGACTCTTCATCTGTAAAAATGGAAGTCAGATTTACAGAGTGTTATGAAAGCCAAATGCAATCATATTCAAAAATGATTGCCTCAGTATTTGGTATAATATACCTCCCATAACTTTTTATTGTCTTCCCCTTCCCATTTAATATTCTTGAGACTCTTTATCCAGTTGTGATAGATTAATTCTGGTATAAATATACCACAAGACAGTTTACTTAATTTTTTTGCAAGGAGATTAAACCCTTAGTATCTTGAAATAAAACTTTATTCAGTAGTTACTGTAAAATCCAATCTCTGTTGAGCATTTTCTATGTATATCACATATTCTGTTTGAGATACCACATTTAATTCTCATAGCAATTTTACATGTTATTACTGTCATCCCTTTCAGAGATTTGATTGTTACATACAGGGAGTAAGTGATAAGCCAGGACTAAAAGCTAAGTATGTCTCACTCTGAACCCACGACCTTCACCACTAAATTATATACTTAATTGATACACATCAATGGTGTTAACATTTGGATATTACAGATTTAAGATCTGCTTGTTTTCCAGAGAGAGTGAGTGAAAGACCTAGAGGGAATACCAATAGAGTATGGCATGACTATGATTGATTTTTACTCTCTTCCTTACTTTTGAAACTGTCCAAGCACCAGTATCTCTCAGTCTTAAATTTTGCAGTGTGAAATTGGATAAATATTCCTATCTGAAATGTTATTTTAGGATTAAATGAAATTATGTTCGTGGGTTAGGTCTAAGCACGTTTGTATGTATAGTGTATAGCACAGCACTATTCTTGGCAGACTAAGAAAATGAGCTGCCAGTTTTTATAGATTGAAAATATTTGAATCATAAGGCCTCATGATGACTGAAATAAAAAGTGAACCACTTTATTCCAATTCCAATAATAGCAACAGAGTTGGAACCAAGACATATAAACTATGAGGAAAATACAAAAACAGCTATTTGAAAGCACAGGAGAATGACCAAAAGAAAGCAGATTGTAAGTGATTTGACCCATAAAGAAGAGAACTGTAACTGGGGAGATTCATGTTTAAATGGTTTTTTTATCAGAAAAAATTTTCAACCTCACATGATACCACGTGGCTAGAATCCAAGACAAAGCCACAGAAGTGGCTGGAGGAGTCAGAGGGTGAGGTTTGAGTCTACAAGAAAGGTTTGAAAGTGAGGGGAATCTAGTGAAGAAGGAAAGAACAATCCTACATATAAATTCTTCTCAAATCTTTGGCTCAAATATCTGAAACCAATGTAAGAACTAGAAGGCTAAAAGAACTGTGTGAGCTTAGCAGCTGCCCACCAAAAGAAGTTACACCTGGAGTCAGTCCAGCCAAGTTAACTGCAAGAACTAGAAGTGACCTTCTTCAGAGGAAAGTAACATTATCCAGAGTTAATTGTATATCTACAAAGTTCAGTTTAAATATGTGTGTGTGTGTATATATATATATATATATATATATATATATATATATACACACACACACACACATATTTAAATGCAAAGAATTATGACAAATAAGATCTAGAGTCAAGAGAAAAAGCAGTTAGTATTCAACAAACCATAAACTTGAGATGTCCACCTGTTGCAATTAGCAGGTGAAGATGTTGGAGCAGATATATGAAATATATTCAAGCAATTGAATGAAAATCGTTTATATTGAGAAACTGATGCAGAATATCAATATCTATATAGTGACAGTACTAAATGGAAGTTATGGAACTGAAAAATAAAATACTGAAAATTATACTTTTTCTAGGAATATTTTAACAAGATATTGGAAGAAGGTTCTGTAAATCAATTTGAATTCAAACCAATAGCAATTATCCTAACTTATAGAGAATCACATGTGACTGAGTTACCATCACTGTCCTTGATGGAGTCTGCCTGCAAACGGGATATTCTATCAAGGTAGATAACAACAGACATGCTTGAAAACGAGGTGTCTGCTGTCCTTGGGAGGGCCTACTCGCAAACGAGAGGCTCCTTCAAGGTTTAGATAAGGTAACAGCAGACATGCTTGAAAACAAGATGTCTGCTGTTTTTGGGAGGACTTACTTGCAAACAGGATGTTCTGCCAAGTGGGCTAGGAGGGCGCTAAGAAAAATTGTATTATCTGTTCTTGACAAAGAGCAGAGCTCTACATGCTCCAGGCCGAGAGAAGATTAGCCATGAGAAGTGGGTCACTTCTGATTAGAAAGTAAAACTTCTGTATGCTATGTTTATTTAGCTGAAAGACCTGATTTATTGATGTTGGAAGGCTGCCTTCTTTGTTCACAATACTATAAAAAGATTGTTTGTATACAATAAGGGACTTTTTTTTTTCTGCTGAAAAGAAATAGTAATTAAAAAAAACCAAGAAATTCAGAAACATTTTGGGTGATATAACATGAATTGCCCTGTATGTAGTTGGAAATATAAAACATGAGAAAAAATAAGACAGAAAATGTATTTGGAGAATAGACAAGATTTCCAAATTTAGTGAAAGCAAGTAATTGAAATAACTAAGTAGATCAGTGAACTCAAAGCAGGATATACAGGAAGAACAATGAAGTAGTCTATCAGAGTAAAACTTTCAAAAAACAAAGATGAACTGAAATATTTGAAAGCCACCAGATTTTTTAGAAATACTTTACCTGCTGGATGAAAATAACTAATTTTTTTCCCAAAGAATTAAGACAAAAGACTATGGAAAGGTATTTTTGAAGCATTGTAAGAAAATCATACAAGCCTCTCTGCTAAGAATTCTTTAGCTAGTGAAGTATTTCTAAATAATCGAAGCAATATATCACATGTATGGATTGAAACACTTAACATTGTTAAGAGGTCAGTTGTTCCCTGTATTAATATGTAGATTCAATGAAATGTCAATCAGAATCTAAATAGGTCATTTTATGTAAAATAACAAAATAATTAAAAATCTATAAAGGGCATAAAATAACCATAAAAGTCTTGAAAATAATGCCTATATTTGGAGGATTTATACCACTTTACACCACAATTAAATTAAAACCAGAGCATTCAATATGGTATCCAGCTGACAGTGGAATACATTTGTATTGCCAAAACAGAATTGTAAGATCAATTATTTTATAGCAAAGCTGGCAAAACAATTGAATTAAGAAAGGAAAGTATCCTCAGATGGTTTTAAAATTCCATTCAACTGAATGTGTTCTTTAAAGATCAAAACAAATGCATTTCAAGTGAAGAGGAAGTAGTGAGGGAAGAAGCCAGTTGGAAGAAAATACTAATAATATATTTAAGTATTAAATATTAGTATGTGCTCATTAGAAAAAATATTAATAATTAAACAAAAGTTGTAATTAGAAAATATTGAATAGTGATATTATTATTTAGGAAACTGATATTATCATAAACACCAAAATATGAGTAACAATTTTTCACATCATACACAAAAATCAATTAATGATGGATCACAGGTGTAAACATAAATATAAAATCTATAAAGCTTTTAAAAGAATACAGCAGTAATCTTCTTCAAAAGTAGGTTTGAGAAAAAGACAAAGTGAGTACAAAGGCACACACTGGACTGAACATGCATAAAATCTATGTTGGGCAAAGGTTTACCTAGAATATATGAAGAATACTATAAATTAATTTTTGCAAAGGACGAGGTAATAGAAAAACCAAAGACTTGAACAGACACTTAGATCATAAAGGGAGGTTATATGAACTGGCAAGTAGTGTTTGCTCCTTTCTCAAAGTTGTGGATTGGTTCCTGGACTAAGGACAAACAAGTATCAAGAGACTCATTAAGGGCAGGCATGATGGCCCAGGGTGTGCCTATAATCCTAGCCATTCCACAGGCTGAGGCAGGAGGAATCAGACTCAGGAGACCCTGTCTCTAAATAAAATACCAAAAAGGGTTAGGGATATGGCTCAGTGGTTAAGCACCTCTGGGTTCAATAATCCCCTGGGAGGTGGGGGAGACTCATTAGGACAGAATTATATTAAAGTGTTAAATTCCTGATTTTAATAATTGTTGTTGGTTTAATAAGATAATTCCTTCATTAATGGAAGTGTACACTAAAGTGTGTGCACATGGGAGAGTGAGGGAAATGGGAATAAAAAAGCAAAGGGAGCAAAACCTAAATGATTAACATATCTTGGTGAAACCATAATAGAATCTTTGCACAATTTTCACAAATATTCTATAACTTTGAAACAATAAAATGCATACCTTTTACCATTATTATTTATATATTATAGGTTCTGTTTTTTTCTGCAAAAAATTTCGGGACATAAATATGGTTACCGTCTCAGAAAATAAGAAGTATTACATTAATTAAATAAACTAAATTAATTGTGACAGAGGAAAAGAAAGACTGATTGTAAAGATTTTAGATCTAATACTTTAAAATTCCTCAGTCACACAATTTATTAATGTCTTACCCTACTGTGATTATTCTGTCTCTTTAAGATTAAAACAAATGCAATGAAAATGGTGGAAAGGCAGTAGTGAGGGAAGAAGCCAGTTGGAAGAAAATACTAAGACTATACTTAAACATTAAATGTTACTATGTGCTATTAGAAAAAATATTAATAATAATATAAATGTTGTAATTAGAAAATATTGAATAGTCTTATTAGTATTTAGGAAATTGATATTATCATAAACACCAAAATCTGAGTAACTGTATTTTAGGAAATTGTTTCTTTCTATACCATTGTCCTGTGTTCCTTTTCAGTTTTTATTTTCTAATATTTTATATTGAATTTTTGAACACTTTCTTCTTTTGCAGTATAGTCAATATTCTTGCTCTCCTTCTGAAAAAGAGTTATGCATTTAAATTTGGTGCCAGTGTAGAGTTACTTCCAGCCATATATACACATATATTTATTCTGCCTAAAATTTACCTTTCCATATTACTATTTGTGTTTCAATTATTAACATATAATCAATTTAAAAATTAGCACTTTTTGATATAATAGGTACATTTATAAAAGAATGTGTGTTCTTAATCATGAATTTATTTTATCACATAAATACTAATTTAATCTGACAATACATTTCAATATACTTTTAAATATCACCCAAAGTATATTTTGAAGTTTATTTTATATTTAAGAAAACAATTTCTGTTCATATTTTCCATCATTTACATTCATATACCTTAGTCCTTAGTTTTTACATTCATATACCTTAGTCCTTAGTTTTTACTGGCAAGTGCAAATTATAAAAATTAACAAATTTATTTACTACCTTAAGTATACGTAAATATTTTAAAAATATTGTTATTATGCTTGAAAAAACATCTGTTCCCATAGTGCATCAACTATGTTGTTTGGTTTCCTAGAAAATTTTGGTAAATGATTTTGCCTGATTGAATATTTTGGAGGTTTTAAATAATTAGAGGTTTTAAAAATATTAAAAAATTTATATCTGAAATTTAAACCAGGATGTATGATTTGGCATTGCATATGTATATATTTTAAAATATATATTTTTCTGACTTCTGAAGTAATTTAAATTCTCTAAGTTGTTTGTGTTTTCCAATTTCTTCTGAGAAATCAACTGAATGTCTAAATTACTATTTATTATAAACCTCCTTCTTATTAATTTTTTTTGAATCCCCTATTTTAAAAGGACTTTGTCAGGGTCTCATCCTATAGGAAAGAAAAATTCACCAGAAACTGATCCATTTGCCTTTCCTGTGTGAAAGTCAGTTATGGTTCTATTATTGGGAATTAGGAATTGATTCCCTGAATGACAATATGGGTCAAGATCACCTTGATGCTTGTTAAAGAAGATGCTCATCCAGAGACCTTTAGCTTAATGACCCAGCTTCTTCTGCATAAGTTACAGTCTGGGACCATGCAGGAACTTTCAAAGCTTCATTAGCCTTTTAGGCCACAGGGGAAACATTAAATTAACAAAAAAGGAAAGAAAGAAACAAAATCTGAAGTCAATAATCTCAGAGGCCATGGTGTGTTGGCTTTCTAGTACTCCTTACCTATGAAATACTTCTTTGAGTCATATTTTGGTAAATTTTGCATAACTTCTGCTGTCATTTAACTTTGGAACATGTCTAAATATATTAAACAATATTCCATGGTAATAACTTTTTGCAGTTAGACAATTATTGTGTCATACTCTTCACACTGTGAACTCGAAACACCTTTGCTGCAAAGTGGAAGTTGGCTTTAATAAGTCTGAAAAAGTAGTTGGGGATTAAGAGTCTGAATCTCAAGGGAGAAATGAGAGACAAAGTCATGAATTTGGATGTCATGGTGATAGGTTGAAAAATTACATGGATGAGGTCACTCGGGAGAGTGTTTAGAATCAGAAATCCAGGGAGCTGAAGATAAGATTTTGAATTCTCAGTTCAGAGCAGCAAGAGATGTAGTATTGAACCTGGGGAGAATAACATACAGAAAATGAGGGGGGACATTTCAACATTAAGTGACAAATAAAGCAGAGAGGCCAATTATCAGACATATTTAATGATGTAATGCAGTCTTAGCAATAAGATCTGTGGATTTCTCAAAAAGGAAACATATCTGTGATAAACATAAAATCAACTGAATAGACATAATGGAGTAAAAAATGGAGGAGTTCAACAGATAATTGTTATAGCCTGGTGGATTTTTATTTTATTTTATTTCAAGAGTATTGCTGAAAAAGGAAAGTAAGCAATGCAATACAAATGAGGCTAGACGAAATTAGCACACAAAGGATCATCAACATTTGAAATTTAATTTTCAAAATTTGGGGAGTAATAGGAATAGAAAGCATGGTAGAAAACTACTGCTCCTGGTTTTCCTAATGCTCCCTGCTATCTCAGCTTTCACATGCCACAGGGACTAAGTGTCATCCCCAGGATCCTGCAACTAAAAGAAAGCTCTCTGGCTATTGTATAAATAGTGCTGTTTTTATCATTCAGTCTCTTTCATATCACCCAAGAGGGTAACAACAAGCTCAAAGGAGGTTATATTTTTTGTTACAGTTTTTAAGAGTGAGATCATGCATGTTTACAAAATGAGGAGAAGGGTTGGATAGAGAAATCAGTGTTGAAGTCAAGAAGAGAGGGAGCGAGAGAAGAATCCTAAGGTGCACAGAGGTACATATTAGTCTTGGGTGAGGGGGAGGCAATCATTCCCTGGAATGGATGAAAAGACTGAGCATGGGCAACTCTGCACAATGGTGGGTACGAAGATGGCAGGCTCCTTGCCAGGGCATATTCTTGTGTGTAAATTAGGAGATACTGTCATTACATTCCAAAGAGGTCAGGAATAATAGGGGGCATGGGAAAACACTTCCTGTATGTAATGTGAAACATCTGTTCTTTGTAGGGATCTCCTATCATTGAATAAATTTTAAGATAGGGATCAAATGCTAGTATGTATTTCATTCCTTCGATTAAAAAAATGTATCTCAAGAGTGATAATACTAATAGCATAAAATATAGCCCTCAGTTTCCCATGCTTCTGCATACATACCTAGACATAATAAAATTTTTGTTAAAGATAGAACTTACAAAAATATGATCCTTCTCAATGCTATGTATATTAAGCTCTAATATTTCTTTCATCAACATGTAGTAGTCTTTCCAGTAGGTTATCATGTAAATATCTAATTCATCTTTTAAGTAACTATATAGTATTTAATAACATGCTTTTACTAATTCAATTATTCTTCTCTTAATGAACTTTTATGTTATTTATTTTTTTGTAAACATATTGTTACTTGTATAAATATTTCTCATATTTTTATATTGCTTTGAATTTTAATAGATATTTGGTATTTTAATATATATTTTTCAAAGAGATCTAGCAGTTTCTATCTCACAGGCAATCTATGAAAACCCTTTTTTTCTGTATCCATACCAGCACTGAATAGTAGTATTTTCTGTCTGCTTTGGGGTGGAAGGTAGAAATATGGGCCAGTACTCTATTTTTCTTTACATGTGTTTGAAAGTTAATCCATATGTAACTAATAAAAATCTCTTACATATAACCAACTGAGTTGCATGCAAAGTTTTCTGACTATAGAAAAAATAAGCTGGTTCAAGCTCTCGCTCATCCTTCAATGCCTTGGGAGCCTGGTCCATTTCCCTGTTTAGAAATGTAAGCACACATAGTAGCCAAGCTCTGCTGGTCAGGGTTGAAATATCAGCTTCATAAGTTGTGAAGACATAATAGTTTCAAATTCTTATCAAGATATTATTATTTCAATTATGAATTATAAATTATCATAAGAAGGGTGATAATGATTCCTTTTGAGATACTATACAATCAGAATATTGAAGATGTTAGAATTTTATGCCACAAAGTTCACTTACAATTCAATAACAGTGAATGAAATCTAAATTAGAGATGATGGCAACAAAGGCCATCTATCAGGGTCTAGAACTTGCTCTTGATAATCATCCTCCTTCTAGATTCTTTGTTCGTTATATGCCAGCACTATTCCTGAGATCTGCCATACATGTGCATCCCTTTCAATAGCAGTGTAAACCACTGAATAGAGTTAGAATTCCTTTGCCCTCTCCCTGCTGGGGAAAGTCATGTTCAACTGACAGGGCCCAACTCAACGCCAAAATTTTCCTGATACACTTCTAAACTTTTTTATGTCCAATTTTTTTTCAATTAGATATATTTTTATTATCACTAACGCTACATGTCCTTGTCTTCTTTACTAGATTTTAGGAGTTTTGAGATGAGGGACTTTGTCTTACTCATCTTTCTGTTTAATAACCATTTATATTATCTGACACCTATCTTAATGCCTCACACATAGGAGACACTCAATAACAGTTGAATGAGTCAAAGTATGTGTGGATGATGAAGTAGGCTAGCTAAATCAGGTTGGAGGAGGTGCAGCTGTCCATGTCCATTGCTGGTTATAAATCCTGGGAAAACTGTATTAAGGACTTCAGGATATAATGAAGGCTGCAGTCAGTCAAAATGCCCTTTCACAAAACCTTCTGGGAATTGAACAGGCCAATAGATTATATAAAAACAAAATGTGAGACGCAGGAAAAATTGTCTTGCTTCTCCTCCCTGTAGGTATCTATATTTGACCATGTATTTTCATATTTACAATACATTTTTTCTTTGCATCATCCCATATGTGTAGTTAAAGAATTTTACTTAATTTGGGGAGGGTTCTTATGCTAGTAAACAATGATTTAAAGATTTCACTTTTATGCTTTTAAAAAATACATTTTTTTAAAATATTGACTAATATTTGAGTATAAATTCAAAACTCTTACTGTATGTTCCTGGTATTTATTCCTTAGTAAATATTATAGTGATTAGGAAAATTTCTGCTGGTAACAGCACAATGTGAGTCAAGAATAATGTGTCTCATTTTTAAAATTCTGGTAGTGTGCTGTCTTTTAGAAATTCTTTTATCTCATAACTGTAGAAATATCCTTAAAAACTAGAAAAATGTGATCATAATATTTCAAATTGATTATTTTCTACTACTCTGGAATATATATATATATATATATATATATATATATATATATATATTAAAAGAAGTGTGAAAGCTAGTCTCTCTGTAGATGCTAATACACACAGAACAATCCATATATGAATTCTGAAGGAGCCTAGAGGGAAGAACTTTTTCACATAGACAGATGAATTAGGATACTTAGCTGACAGGGTCATCACTACATTTCTTATCGGAAAAATGGATTTCTACTGCAGGGCTAGAAAATATTAAAAAAATCCTCAAATAGGCTGTAGAATTCAATGAATCATGTCATAAATTGAATGGGAAGAGAAGCTGAGCCTGTCTTGCAGAATATGGAGTGAGAAAGCACCCTGCAATATCAGGCATGCTAGATAAAGAAAAATACCTTATGCCAGAAAAGAGAGCCTTTGGGCTTGAGGTAGAAAATTGAAGGGTTACGTTTAAGTGAATGCTTCAGTAGCTTTTTAAGTAAAAAATTCATCTATTTTTCCAAGTAATATACTGTGCTAAATGTTGTTTATATCTTCTAAATTATTTCACCCATATAAAGATTATGGATAGAAATTCAGCGGTCATGGAAGTAGTCAGGTTTAACAAGGTGACCAATGAATAGTACTAGTAGTATTTACTCTTTGCAAGAACATCTTAAAAGTGGATTTATACCAGAAATTTATAATAGCTCAGAGGCCAATTGAAGGAGGGAAAAGAAAGAAAGAAACAGGAAAGGAGGAAGGAAAGAAGGCAAGAAAGAAGGAAGGGAGAAAGAAGAACAGTAGGCTATACAAGGGAGGATAAACATTTAATACAATGACAAGCTATCTCATTGAGTCTTTGGCCATGTGGGCAGCCTGAAGCACTATTGTCAATATGTGCCATGTTTTATGGATATTGCAGTATCAACTGGACTTAATGATTCCTGCATTCCACAGCATAATGTAGATTTCAGCTTGTGCCAGGGAAGAGAATCCTTTTGAAGGACTCATTTGAAATTTGATGTAACCTTTTCAACTTTTTCACTGTCTGTGTGCACAGGTACTAATGGTAGTGCAGAGGTTTTCACACTGTTTGATTTTTGTCTATGCTACACATCTGTAACCTCAAAGCATCAGACCATTTCTAACATTTAAAAAAAAAAGGCTTTCTTTCTATTCATAAATATTTGTGTTTAGAGCCAGGAATAGGAACATATTTAAAGAGACAGCATTCATTTTAAATTTATCTGATCAATGGCATGTAAATAAAGGAAAATAATAGAAGAATGAAAAATTTCAAAGTAATTTATTTCAGAAGTTTATCATCAAAAAATATTTTATTTCATCCTTAAATGTTTAAAAATTCTGTTTTTTGAATTTTAATGCTGCCAAGGGAGAACTATGTTGTTTTTCCAAAGGAACTCAAGGGGCAAACTTGACTCATAAGAATGATATATTTTAAGATGGGGTAGAGGGAGAAGATGGGAGGGGAGGGGAGGGGGGATAGTAGAGGATAGGAAAGGTAGCAGAATACAACAGTTACTAATAGGGCATTATGTAAAAATGTGGATGTGTAACCGATGTGATTCTGCAATCAGTATTTGGGGTAAAATTGGGAGTTCATAACCAACTTGAATCTAATGTATGAAATATGATATGTCAAGAGCTTTGTAATGTTTTGAACAACCAATAAAAACAGAATGATATATTTTAATTTTATGTTTGTTTCCAAAGATCTTCAGAATATCTGATGTAAGGTTAATATGAAAAATGATGACATATACTCTCTAAAAGTTGTTGACCTCTCAGAATAGATTCTAGTTACCCAAATTAATGGACTTCTCTTAATACTCTAAGGTGAAAGTAGAATAAGGTAATATGAATTTCATCCTCTTGTATTATTTAATGCTTTTATATTACTAGATGTATTATTGTGTTTGGAAATATTTCAATGCCTGCTTTGCTTTTAACATCCAATTACTCCCTTTTTCTTTTCATATTTTTAAAGGATTATTTGAATAGAAAAATAAATCATCTGTAGTCATGATTGTTGACTTTGCAATCATTTATTATTTTAGAATTGAATTAAAAATGTTTATGGAGCATCTCTTTTGTATAAAGCTTTGTGCTATACAACAGAGTAAAAGTAAAATATAATGACTAGTGATCTTCATGCATTTAGGTATTTATAGTCAACACACTAAGAATGACAAATGTACATATGAAACTCCAAATGGGTTCAAATGTCAAACTTTCAAAATAGAGATATAAATATATAACACAGATTCATGAGGGAGAGAAAATATGTTGACTGAAGTAACACTTAAAAAGTGAATCATCGAGATTTAAAAAACAGGAGTAAAATTAATGGGTATGTGAAGGATCAAGGCATTACAGGGGGAGAGAGAAACATGAACAGACACTGGAGGGTAGAATTGTGGGGTTAGTGGGATTAGCTAAAAGGAATGGATTTGTCTATTTTAATAAAATGAAGCCAAGTTTTAAAAACAATGGTGTGACAATTTTGACTTGTACATAAGTGTTTTATGGAAATTTTAACTTTTTATTGGTTTAGTAAGTTAGTATTTCTTAGGAATCAATAAAAATACCTAAACTGAATTTGATGTTCAGATATTACTTAAATAAACTAAGCAGCTTTAGGATACCTAGATCCTTTTGAAGTGCAATGTCACAGAGAGAAGGAATACTTGCTTGCTTATTCTTCTCTATCCTTACACCTTAATTGGCCACATACTGAAGCCAGACTGAAATAAAGACTTAAACTAATTTCTAAGTACTTGAAAACCTCTGTAAGTATAGCCAAGTATTATTTCTTTACCTATTCTCCCATTTCCTTTTCTTTCTTTCCATTTATTTATTTATTTATTTTGAATCAGGGATTGGACCCAGAGGTGCTTAAGCACTAAACCACATCCCCAGCCATTTTTATTTGTTTATTTATTTTTATTTTCAGACAGGGTCTTGCTGAGTTACTTAGGGCCTTGTTATGTTGCTGAGGCTTACCTTGAATTTGCAATCCTCCTGCCTCAGCCTCCTGAGTTGCTGGGATTATAGGTGTGTGCCACCACACCCTGCTCTCTCCCATTTCCTTTAGCCAAACTCATCTCAAATTCTTTAAATTTTGAAAGTACTTTAAGAAGAGATAATAACTTTCAACATTGAAAGGAATTAAAGAGACATTGAAAAAATGGACAATATTGATGGAAACATCCTTAGAGAAATTATTAGTGCGAACTCTAAGTTCAAAGAGGATACATGCTTAGCTAGTGTTTTGTGCAGCTGAAATATATGTGAAAATATAATTGACAATTCATAACGTGATTACCAGAAGTTGTGATTCTAAGGATGCCTCCACCTTGGATAGCAGTTTAATAGGTTTCTAAATATACATTTATTATAATATTGTGTGTATATATATTTGAACACACATACTTAAATTGAAATAAATGATGGCCTTTCCTATAAGTAGATCATAGCTCAATTGGAAAAAAATATTCTGTGTTAAACAGAAACAGCATACAAGAAAACCTGTATATTTGTCATTCTTAGTATATTAACTATAAATACCTAAATGCATGAAGATCACTAGTCATTATTTTTTAAAAAATTGATGTAGTAATATTTCTTTAGTTCCAAGTTGCAAAGTGAACAAAGAAGACAATAAACTCAAAAGAATAGTATGATTAATGTTTATTTTTTATTTATTTTTTTTTTATTGTTGGCTGTTCAAAACATTACATAGTTCTTGATATATCATATTTCACAATTTGATTCAAGTGGGTTATGAGCTCCCATTTTTACCCCATATACAGATTGCAGAATCACATCAGTTACACATCCATTGATTTACATATTGCCATACTAGTGTCTGTTGTATTCTGCTGTCTTTCCTATCCTCTACTATCCCCCCTCCCCTCCCCTCCCCTCCCCTCCCCTCCCCTCTTCTCTCTCTGCCCCCTTTACTGACATTCGTTTGTCCCCCTTGTATTATTTTTCCCCTTCCCCTCACTTCCTCTTGTATGTACTTTTGTATACCTCTGAGGGTCTCCTTCCATTTCCATGCATTTTCCCTTCTCTCTCCCTTTCCCTCCCACCTCTCATCCCTGTTTAATATTAATCTTCTTCTCATGCTCTTCGACCCTACTCTGTTCTTAGCTACTCTCCTTATATCAAAGCAGACATTTGGCATTTGTTTTTTAGGGATTGGCTAGCTTCACTTAGCATAATCTGCTCTAATGCCATCCATTTCCCTGTAAATTCTATGATTTTGTCATTTTTTAATGCAGAGTAATACTCCATTGTGTATAAATGCCACATTTTTTTTATCCATTCATCCATTGAAGGGCATCTAGGTTGGTTCCACAGTCTAGCTATTGTGAATTGTGCTGCTATGAACATCGATGTAACAGTGTCCCTGTAGCATGCTCTTTTTAGGTCTTTAGGGAATAGACCGAGAAGGGGAATAGCTGGGTCAAATGGTGGCTCCATTCCCAGCTTTCCAAGAAATCTCCATACTGCTTTCCAAATTGGCTGCACCAATTTGCAGTCCCACCAGCAATGTACAAGTGTACCCTTTTCCCCACATCCTTGCCAGCACTTGTTGTTGTTTGACTTCATAATGGCTGCCAATCTAACTGGAGTGAGATGGTATCTTAGGGTGGTTTTGATTTGCATTTCTCTGACTGCTAGAGATGGTGAGCATTTTTTCATGTACTTGTTGATTGACTGTATGTCCTCCTCTGAGAAGTGTCTGTTCAGGTCCTTAGCCCATTTGTTGATTGGGTTGTTTGTTCTCTTATTGTCTAATTTTTTGAGCTCTTTGTATACTCTGGATATTAGGGCTCTATCTGAAGTGTGAGGAGTAAAGATTTGTTCCCAGGATGTAGGCTCTCTATTTACCTCTCTTATTGTATCTTTTGCTGAGAAAAAACTTTTTAGTTTGAGTAAGTCCCATTTGTTGATTCTAGTTATTAACTTTTGTGCTATGGGTGTCCTATTGAGGAATTTGGAGCCCGACCCCACCGACTGTAGATCGTAGCCAACTTTTTCTTCTATCAGACGGCGCGTCTCTGATTTGCTATCAAGCTCCTTGATCCATTTTGAATTAACTTTTGTGCATGGCGAGAGAAAGGGATTCAGTTTCATTTTGTTGCATATGGATTTCCAGTTTTCCCAGCACCATTTGTTGAAGATGCTATCCTTCCTCCATTGCATGCTTTTAGACCCTTTATCAAATATAAGATAGTTGTAGTTTTGTGGATTGGTTTCTGTGTCCTCTATTCTGTACCATTGGTCCACCCGCCTGTTTTGGTACCAGTACCATGCTGTTTTTGTTACTATTGCTCTGTAATATAGTTTGAAGTCTGGTATCGCTATACTGCCTGATTCACACTTCCTGCTTAGCATTGTTTTTGCTATTCTGGGTCTTTTATTTTTCCATATGAATTTCATGATTGCTTTCTCTATTTCTACAAGAAATGCCGTTGGGATTTTGATTGGCATTGCATTAAACCTATAGAGAACTTTTGGTAATATCGCCATTTTGATGATGTTAGTTCTGCCTATCCATGAACAGGGTATATTTTTCCATCTTCTAAGATCTTCTTCTATTTCTCTCTTTAGGGTTCTGTAGTTTTCATTGTATAAGTCTTTCACCTCTTTTGTTAGGTTGATTCCCAAGTATTTTATTTTTTTTGAAGATATTGTGAATGGAGTGGTTGTCCTCATTTCCATTTCAGAGGATTTGTCGCTGATATACAGGAGTGCCTTTGATTTATGCGTGTTGATTTTATATCCTGCCACTTTGCTGAATTCATTTATTAGCTCTAATAGTTTCTTTGTAGACCCTTTTGGGTCTGCTAGGTATAGAATCATGTCATCTGCAAATAGTGATAATTTAAGTTCTTCTTTTCCTATTTTGATGCCTTTAATTTCTTTCGTCTGTCTAATTGCTCTGGCCAGTGTTTCGAGAACTATGTTGAACAGAAGTGGTGAGAGAGGGCATCCCTGTCTTGTTCCAGATTTTAGAGGGAATGCCTTCAATTTTTCTCCATTCAGAATGATGCTAGCCTGAGGCTTAGCATAGATTGCTTTTACAATATTGAGGTATGTTCCTGTTATCCCTAGTTTTTCTAGAGTTTTGAACATAAAGGGATGCTGTACTTTGTCGAATGCTTTTTCCGCATCTATCGAGATGATCATATGGTTCTTATTTTTAAGTCTATTGATGTGGTGAATAACATTTATTGATTTCCTTATATTGAACCAGACTTGCATCCCAGGGATGAATCCTACTTGATCATGGTGCACAATTTTTTTGATGTGCCTTTGTATCCGAGTGGCCAGAATTTTATTGAGGATTTTTGCATCTAGGTTCATTAGAGATATTGGTCTGTAGTTTTCTTTCTTTGAAGTGTCTTTGTCTGGTTTAGGTATCAGGGTGATGTTGGCCTCGTAGAATGAATTTGGAAGTTCTCCCTCTTTTTCTATTTCCCGAAGTAGCTTGAAAAGTATTGGTATTAGTTCCTCTTTAAAGGTTTTGTAAAACTCTGCTGTATACCCATCTGGTCCTGGGCTTTTCTTAGTTGGTAGTCCTTTGATGGTTTCTTCTATTTCCTCAATTGATATTGGTCTGTTTAGGTTGTCTATATCCTCCTGACTCAATCTGGGCAGATCATATGACTTAAGAAATTTATCTATGCCTTCACTATCTTCTAATTTATTGGAGTATAAGGATTCAAAATAATTTTTGATTATCTTCTGTATTTCTGAAGTGTCTGTTGTGATATTGCCTCTTTCATCCCGTATGTTAGTGATTTGAGTTCTCTCTCTTCTTCTCTTCGCTAGCATGGCTAAGGGTCTGTCGATTTTGTTTATTTTTTCAAAGAACCAACTTTTAGTTTTGTCAATTTTTTCAATTGTTTCTTTTGTTTCGATTTCATTGATTTCAGCTCTGATTTTAATTATTTCTTGCCTTCTACTTCTTTTGCTGTTGTTTTGCTCTTCTTTTTCTAGGATTTTGAGATGAAGTATGAGATCATTTATTTGTTGGTTTTTTCTTTTTTTAAGGAATGAACTCCAAGCAATGAATTTTCCTCTTAGAACTGCTTTCAATGTGTCCCATAGATTCCGATATGTTGTGTCTGTGTTTTCATTAATCTCTAAGAATTTTTTAATTTCCTCCTTGATTTCTTCTATAACCCATTGATCATTCAGTAACCTATTGTTCATTCTCCAAGTGATATATTCTTTTTCCTTCCTTCTTTTATCGTTGATTTTCAGTTCCATTCCATTATGATCAGATAGGATGCATGGTATTATCTCTACTCCTTTGTATTGTCTAAGAGTTTCCCTGTGACATAATATATGATCTATTTTTGAGAAGGATCCATGTGCTGCTGAGAAAAAAGTGTAACTGTTTGATGTTGGGTGGTATATTCTATATATGTCAATTAAGTCTAGGTTATTAATTGTGTTATTGAGTTCTATGGTTTCCTTATTCAACTTTTGTTTGGAAGATATGTCCAGTGGTGAGAGAGGTGTGTTGAAGTCTCCCATGATTATTGTATGGTGGTCTATTAGACTCTTGAACTTGAGAAGAGTTTGTTTGATGAACATAGCTGCACCATTGTTTGGGGCATATATATTTATGATTGTTATGTCTTGTTGGTGTATGGTTCCCTTGAGCAGTATGTAGTGTCCCTCTTTATCCCTTTTGATTAACTTTGGCTTAAAATCTATTTTATTTGATATGAGTATGGATACTCCTGCTTGTTTCCGAAGTCCATATGAGTGATATGATTTTTCCCAACCTTTCACCTTCAGCCTATGTATGTCTTTTCCTATCAAATGCGTCTCCTGTAGGCAGCATATTGTTGGGTCTTGTTTTGTGATCCATTCTACTAGCCTGTGTCTCTTGATTGGTGAGTTTAAGCCATTAACATTTAGGGTTATTATTGAGATATGGGTTGTTCTTCCAGCCATATTTGTTTATTTATGTTACTAAACATGGTTTGTTTTCCACTTTGATTATTTTCCCCCATTTAGTGTCCTACCTCCCACTGTTGGTTTTCATTGTTATTTTCCATTTCCTCTTCCTGTAATGTTTTGCCAAGGATGTTTTGAAGAGATGGTTTTCTAGCTGCAAATTCTTTTAACTTTTGTTTATCGTGGAAGGTTTTAATTTCATCTTCCATCCTGAAGCTTAATTTCGCTGGAAACACAATTCTTGGTTGGAACCCATTTTCTTTCAGTGTTTGAAATATGTTATTCCAGGATCTTCTAGCTTTCAGAGTCTGTGTTGAAAGATCAGCTGTTATCCTGATTGGCTTACCCCTAAATGTGATCTGCTTCCTTTCTCTTGTAGCTTTTAAAATTCTCTCCTTGTTCTGTATGTTGGGCATCTTCATTATAATGTGTCTAGGTGTGGGTCTCTTATGATTTTGCACATTCGGCGTCCTGTAGGCTTCTAGGATTTGGGGTTCTGTCTCATTCTTCAAGTCTGGGAAGTTTTCTCGAATTATTTCATTGAATAGATTGCTCATTCCTTTGGTTTGAAACTCTGTTCCTTCCTGTATCCCAATGACTCTTAAATTTGGTCTCTTGATGTTATCCCATATTTCTTGGATGTTCTGCTCATGGTTTCTTAACAGTCTTGCTGAGCTGTCTATGTTCTTTTCAAGTTGAAATACTTTATCTTCATTGTCTGATGTTCTGTCTTCTAAGTGTTCTACTCTGCTGGTAGTATTCTCAATTGAGTTTTTAAGTTGGCTTATTGCTTCCTGCATTTCTAGGATTTCTGTTTGTTTGTTTTTTATAACCTCTATTTCCCTGTATAGTTGATCTTTTGCTTCTTGGATTTGTTTATGTAATTCATTGTTGAAGTGATCTTTCATTGTCTGATTTTGCTGTCTGATGTCTTCCTTGAGACTCCAGATCATCTGAAGCATGTATATCCTGAATTCTTTATCTGACATTCCATCAGCTGCAGCTATTACCTCTTCTAAAGTTGAGTTGACCTGCAATGCTTGTGGTCCTTTCTTTCCTTGTCTCTTCATACTGTTCGCGTTCCTTTCTTCTTGGTGAAACTGTTGTGCTATTGAATTTTCCCCCTATATATTTATATTGGTCTTGTATAGTTGCAAAGTCTCCCTCGCAGGCACGGGCGGCGGCTCTGCCCCTCCGCCAATTGGGGCAATGTGCCTACCACGCCGGCAGGCCGCTGGGCCTGCTCTGCCAGTCGGTAGCAGGTCCGCCGTCCTTGCAGGCACGGGCGGCGGCTCTGTCCCTCTGCGGGCCGCTAGGCTTGTTCTGTCGGTGGTCGCCGTTCTGCCTACTTTGCAGGCGCAGGCAGCGGCACTGCCCCTCTGCAGGCCTCTGGGGCTGTACTGCCAGTGGGTCGCAGGTCCGCCTACTTTGCAGGCGTGGGGGGGGGGCGGCTCTACCCTTCCTCAGGCCACTGGGCCTGTTCTGTCTCTCAGTTGCAGGTCTGACCTGTTCTGATGGTGGTCTCAGTTCCGACTACCTTGCAGGCGCGGGGGGGAGGGGGCGGCTCTGCCTCTCAGCAGGCCGCTGCTCCTCTTCTGCCGGTGGGTCGCAGGCCCGCCTACCTTGCAGGAGTGATTGGAAGCTCTGTCCCGCCGCGGGCCACTGGGCCTTTTCTGTCGGTGGTCACCCTTCCCCTACCTGGCAGGCGAGGGGGGTGGGGGGCGGCTCTGCCCCTCAGCAGGCCGCTGGGCCCGCTCTGTGTTTGGTCCCAGTTCCCTCTACTATGCCGGCGCAGGGGGAGGGGGCAGCTCAGCCTCTCAGCAGGCGGCTGCTCCTCTTCTGCCGGTGGGTCGCAGGCCCGCCTACCTTGCAGGAGTGGTTGGAAGCTCTGTCCCGCCGCGGGCCACTGGGCCTTTTCTGTCTGTGGTCACCCTTCCCCTACCTGGCAGGCGAGGGGGGTGGGGGGCGGCTCTGCCCCTCAGCAGGCCGCTGGGCCCGCTCTGTGTTTGGTCCCAGTTCCCTCTACTATGCCGGCGCAGGGGGAGGGGGCGGCTCAGCCTCTCAGCAGGCGGCTGCTCCTCTTCTGCCAGTGGGTCGCAGGCCCGCCTACCTTGCAGGAGTGATTGGAAGCTCTGTCCCGCCGCGGGCCACTGGGCCTTTTCTGTCGGTGGTCACCCTTCCCCTACCTGGCAGGCGAGGGGGGTGGGGGGCGGCTCTGCCCCTCAGCAGGCCGCTGGGCCCGCTCTGTGTTTGGTCCCAGTTCCCTCTACTATGCCGGCGCAGGGGGAGGGGGCGGCTCAGCCTCTCAGCAGGCGGCTGCTCCTCTTCTGCCAGTGGGTCGCAGGCCCGCCTACCTTGCAGGAGTGATTGGAAGCTCTGTTCCGCCGCGGGCCACTGGGCCTTTTCTGTCGGTGGTCACCCTTCCCCTACCTGGCAGGCGAGGGGGGTGGGGGGCGGCTCTGCCCCTCAGCAGGCCACTGGGCCTGCTCTGTGATTGGTCCCAGTTCCCTCTACTATGCCAGCGCAGGGGGAGGGGGCGGCTCAGCCTCTCAGCAGGCGGCTGCTCCTCTTCTGCCGGTGGGTCGCAGGCCCGCCTACCTTGCAGGAGTGATTGGAAGCTCTGTCCCGCCCTGGGCCACTGGGCCTTTTCTGTCGGTGGTCACCCTTCCCCTACCTGGCAGGCGAGGGGGGTGGGGGGCGGCTCTGCCCCTCAGCAGGCCGCTGGGCCTGCTCTGTGTTTGGTCCCAGTGATTAATGTTTATATAAAAAGATTAATGTTTAGAATATAATTTAGTAACTATAACAGGAAGGAGGAAGTGTTTAGAAATAAATTGGTAATTAAAACAAATTATCCCCTCTTGTTTTTGGGAATATGATTGGAAATTATATCCCCTGGTTCTGTTCACTCATTTCTGAGATTATTTTATAAAGAAAGACTTGTTTGGGGAATAAATCTTAACTCTCTTTAAAATGTCTTTTAATAATTATAAATATGATTTTAAAAATGGATTTTCCTTATAGTTTACAGTAGAAATTACAGTCTTGAGTGCCATACTCTTTTCATCACTTGGGAGATCATTTATCTAGTTGCACAAATACTTTTAATATCTACATATAGAAGTAGCTCCTTTGCTAGTATCACATAATTATTTCTTGCAAGATTCTGGTTTTTAGAAAGCAAAGAAATCAGTTCATAGTGTGGGAACAAACCACTTCTTTTCAGTCTTAACTTTTCATACACATATCAGAATTATTGATTTCAGTAAGTCTGATGCCAAGTATTTGAATGCCAATTTTTATTTGAATGTCAATATTGTTTCTTATTTATTTACTCTCACCCTGAAAAAATAGCTTGGTCTATTTTATAATGGAGAAAGCACAATTTTTTTTGGGGGGGTGTCACCTCAGTTCATTTGTTATATATATCTGACAAAAGTTATTTATTAGTTTTTAATTCATAAGATATTTAATGGGGGTTCTTGCATATTAAATGCAATAGTTGAAATGAATTTAAACCATAAGTTCTATCCTCAAAAGCTTCTAATAATAGGGAAGGGTAAAGAAAATGCAGTGAGAGACAAGCCCCCCTGGAAACATGCCTGGGGGCGATTTCTGGGGGAGGCTGTGCCTAACCCAGTGGGAAGAGCAGAAAGTGGAAATGGAGCAGAGAGGAAGTAGAACAGGGACAAGGTTCAGACTAGAGAAGATGTTTTCAAGTGGTTCAGCTTCTTTCAAAAGTGAGGAATATCTGTAGGTTATGAAATGAAGGCAATAAGGTATTTATTTGTTCTATCTCTTAAACCAAAGTAGTAAAGATTTCTAATAGATTCCAAGTAGTATAATTATGCTTTAGTTACAGAGATATTCCAAAGGTTGATTCATTGAAAGTTTTGTGTACTTAAAATACATTGTTATTCAAATAATTTGCAAGTTATTACACCTATTGCCTTGTAATTAAATAGTTTTAGAAAAACAATTCACATATTTATAAAAAAGATATTTTTATGCAATATGGCTATTTCCAAAATTTAATAATGTCGATTGCTGATATTTTGTGTATTATGTTGAATCTAGAAATGCTTAAATATAAAGCTATTTTTAGAGATGACAGGGCAGATCAACCCCTGTCTTTTAAAACTTAGCTTTCATTTATTAAAAGAAGGAGGTACCCTCTTCCTGACTCATTCCACTACCTGACCCTGCAGTTTGTCATTTCTTTTTTTTTTTTCTTAAAACAAATTTTATTTGGCGATGTATTAAAATATTAAATCATTAACAAAGAAGTCTTGTCCCTATAATCCACAGTTGACTTATTTTATTAAATTTATCCATATATATCAGCACATTAAAATAAAATAGATCAAAAATATATGATATCTCAGTAGATGAAAAAAATACCATGGATGATTATTTAGAAAAGGCTTTTCAGTAGGGACTTTTACTATTAAAATATTTATCTATAGCCATAAAACTGAAGACAAAATTTGAAGTATTCTTATAAGAAAAGGTATAAGTGCAGTTTGTCATTTCTACCTATATGCTACAATCCTTTCAATGATTTAATGATGAATACATTTGCTCCTCATCTGTTTTCACATAGATGTGTCTTAAAGCCACGTGATTTTCAGTACACTTCCATCTGCCCTCTTTGTGTTGTGATGTGATAAATGTTACTGTGCTCAGAATGACCAGTATTTTAGCATCTGACTTTCCAGGCTGATTTTTCTCAAACACTACTGTGGAGTCAAGTCACTCTCCTTCCCAGCAAGGCTGGCATGAAAAGTAGAATGAATTAATTTGTACCCATTGCCAATGAACATGGTTTAACAGCTCCATAGGCATTTTACACATACATATGTTTTCAACTGGTTTAACTTCTTTCCTAAGTGAGGAATATCTGTGGGTAACTAAATTAAGGGTATAATATATTTGAACTAATCTCATAAACCACAATAATAAAGATTTCCAATATTTCTGAATAGTATATTCTTGTTTCTGCTATGTATTTATAGCTGAGTGTATATATACACATACACATACATATATGGACATAGATATAAAATGAAAATACCTTCCAGTATTTTCCATATTTAACCAATTTTTATGCTCAAACAAAGATGTTTTGCCAAACCTCAAAATAAAATCATTAAAACTTCTGTTTTATGTTGAATCAGTGGAGAGGGTGTAGAGCATCACTTGCTTAGCTGCCTTTTAATGTACTCCCTTGAATATCCATAAAGCAAAGTTGGAAAATTATTGCCTTAAATCAAAGAGACACTTGCAACTTGCTATTGAGACAAATATCTTTTTATGAAAGAAAAACTCCAACAATCACACTTTATGCAAAACTCTTACAGATGAAACATTTCTATGCATAAGTCAAGAAAGGAATGTTTTTATTTAATTGACAAAATGAACTCAAGATAGGGTCATATGATCATGAAATATTAGAGGTATAGACTAGGAAATAATTCAGGCCTTCAGTGTGAAAATGAGGAAAGTGAGGGACAAAATTGAAAAGGTTATTGCTTATGCTCTCAAAGAGTAGAGGCAAAGATAACTTGGCCACTAATACTTCTTTAATCTCTCTTCCAGTATATCAAACTGGAACTTAATAGTAATCTACTAAATGCTGATTACTTATATCTATTTTACAGTAGAGCTTTTTCACATCAATATTTGTGTGAAAGTTATAGCATTAGTGTTTTGTTGGGATATCACTAATCTCACCTTTGAAGGCCAGTAATACCTAACCTTTGATAACCAAATATCTAGCTAATGATCACATCATTAAATTAACCACCACTCTGTTTCCATCATCTATGCATTTTGCTAAATCTTCCTTGAGTCTGTAGAACAACCAGGGGCAATTTTGACATTCAGGTAACATTTACCCATTGGCTGTAGCCATTTTTGCTTGTCATAGTAAAGAATTTTCTAGCCTGAAATGTTAAGGTTTATTAAACCCACTCTAGGGGATTTATTGTTGCTCTCTGCAGTATCTATATGCAGTAAATTACGTGTTTCCTATACTAGTTGAAAAGAAGTTGGATTTTCCCTATCTTGTTGGATTTTAAGCACTTTTACTTGCTTCTGTGTTGTAATAGTTCATATTTTGGGTGAAGAGTTATGAATGTTTTTATCTTTATTTTATAGAATTTTCCCATTTTGTTCTAAGGTCTGTTTTCAGAATCTAATTTCACATGAATGTCATTACTTTTCATTTCTGATTTTTCAGACCCCATTTGTTAGATATGCTTAGATATATAGAAAAAATATTGTATTTTATAGGTGAGACTCTCTTGTAGATCTATAAACAAATAAATCTGTGTTTTCTGGCATGTATTGCATTTGGGTTTATATCCTTACTATTGATTAATTATTTCATGGGATGATTAATAATGCTTTTTTTAATACATTGAAGAAATGCTTACTGAGTCCAGGGAATGCAAGCTAGACACATACCTGCTCTCTGGAGCTTAGCTTTCTGGATGGCATACATAAATGTATGATAAATGAGATATGATGTGGCTGGAAAGAATGTGGAGGGTGCTGTGAATGTACACGATGGTGGCATATAACCAGGGAAGTGATGTTTGATCTGAGACCTGATGAATGATGTGGACAAAAGAATTATCTCTGAAAGAGAAAATGTGCTTCAATATTTAGAGGATGAGGCACAGTCAATGCTCCACAGAATTTAAAATACCTTCATGAGATAACTTAGAGCTTTGAGAACTTCATTTCATATAAGTTCATTAATTATGAACCATTTATTCAATGATTCCTCTAGAACAGGCCTTGTTCCAGGCATCAGGAGAATGCCTGAAGAAGATAAGTGGAGTCCTTGTCTTCATGTGGCTTACATTTCAGTGTGGTGGTTTGTTAGTGTTATTAATCTATGTGGGTAGCATCCCACTAGCAGACTTCAACCTTTATACACTCAGTACAGGTACTCTCATAGACTGTGTAATGCATTGAGTAGGAAGTTAATGGAATATAAAATTACCATAAAATAATAAGTTGCTGTTAAATTGAGATCCATTAGAAATTTCTTTAAGAAATTTTGATATTCAGTTCCTAATTCCGCAAGCCATCCTTTGGGGTTTCTTCTTTTCTCCCATGGAATATAATGGTTCATGTGGCTGAGGTTTTTTATCCCCCTTGGAGAGATTTTATTCCTTTTTCATTTAAAACATAGTTGATTTGGCAGATACACTGACCAGTAGCACTTATAGAATGGTCATTTTTAAAGCACCATGCTAAGTTAAAGACCTTTCAGAAAAGGGTATGTTCCAATTACATGGCCCTTACACTAAAACATGTGGAGACTTTACCCTGGCACTTCAGCATGGACAAGTTTAAAACAGCCTCCAGTGGGTGAGATGTAGCTAAAATATTAATGGAGACTCAGTTATCAGCACTCTTAAAAAATGCTCTTTTAAGAAATTTCTAGAAATACTCATATTATCATATGTACTATTTTTCACAACATCTTCAAATGTTTACATTGATAATATTCATGAAGTTGATTTTGAAATTTTTAACTTAAAATGGTTCTACAGTTCTTTGAAACCATATTTTTCAGTGTTCTGATTTCAGTTTAGTCATGTTAGAATAAAAAATGAAGTCATTCAGGGAACTTATACTGGAGGTAGCTGTTTCTAGGTCATAACATTTTATTGGATACAATCAGAAAATGTGGTGTGGTTGGCAAACCCTACTTTGGGTTTCGAAATTACTGTGCTACCAGTATGTTCCAATCAATGAGATCCTTTCAGCCATGAACTTTTATTGATTTGTATTCCTCAGAGTAACATAAATAGCTTTCCTTAAGTCTTCCAATTTCACTATCATCATTTTTTCCCCTGAAATCTCTGCTGTGAAAAGGTCTATATATGCACTTATTCTATTGCTTTCCAAGCTTTTTATGTTGGGCCAAGGTAGGTATCAGGGTTCTATGAGCAAGTGGGAGTAGGGGGAGGATGCTGTGACCAGTTACATTATTCTATGTAAAGTCGGACATGAATATTTCTATAATCAGAACTACATTTTAGCTTTAAAAAAACAAATAATATGCTGAGAAGTTTGAGTATTAAAAAGAAAAAGGAACAATTAAATCTATTCTAAAAAAGAGCCTGGAACATTTCAATAGTATCTATTCATTTAAAAAAAATATGTGATATCTAGGCCTCCACTCTGGCATTATTGATAGATATATTTTCAAAACTTCTTTAAAAATAGGACTTTTGGTTCTTAGAATGACCATATAATGTTTAAGTGATAATTCAGTACCGTCAAGGTGCACTTGATGTTTCTCCATTCTTTAATATGTTATTTATTTTTAGTTGCCTAGAAATGTGAATCAATGTATTGAAAAACAATCTTCCTGCTTATACAAATTAAAATACACTAAAACATTTCTGTTTCTATGTTTCAAAAGACAACCTGTCCAATTGTTTTTTTATCCTGTTTTCAAAATTTATAGATTAAATTTCAGAAAATATGGCAGTAAAAACTGATAAAGAGGAAAATGTAATAGAGTTTGGTAGACTTTATCTTCCTTACATATGTTTGCATGTTTTCTTATTTTCCAGTAACTATGGAACAAAGATAAAAATATATAGCTTCAAACTCCATTGACTTTCTAGCTCTGAAAAGTACAGTCTTCTAAGCAATGAAATCTTGCTTTATTTTACTTAAAATGTCTGTAAAGTGTGTTCTTTCCCACTAGCCGTTACTGCTGTTGCAGTCTTTATTCAAAGATGCATATGAAATAGGTTGCTCTTTCCTGATATATTAAAGCTTCAGAAAATTAGTCCTCATGGGGTAAAGGCTGTTTATATAAATCATTATACTGTGCTAATTTAGAATAATAGCAATATTATAAAATGGAAAGGTAAATAAGAATTGAATTTGACATTTCCTAGTAATTTAAAATTAACTTATCCACTACTTTTTCATTAAAGTAATTAAGGAAGTTACTGCTAGGACACAAGGAATGGAAAGCATGGTTATTTTTATGCATATAAATCTCAGGTTAAGAGTGATTCCAAAGTGCCTTAACATTGAAGACATAAAAGGAATTTTGCTGCCTTAAGATCTCTGATTACATTTGTAAATCTTAGTTTCAGTGGTATGCTTTTTTAATGATAGACTTTAGTGTGTTTTTAGTCCTAACTTTTAATCATTTTTGGAACATTACTTTAAAAAATTATTATATTGATGGAAAATTTGCATGTCAGTGAGTTTTGACCAATATATTCACCCATGAAGACAACACAGGAAATTTCTGTGTCCTAGAAAGTACCCCTTGTGCCTTTCCAGTCATTCCACAGCTCCCAGAAGCAAGGTCCTCTCTAAGTCTATCTCCATGTATTAGTTTTATCTATTCTTGTATTTCATATATATTGTGTCTGGTCATTTTTATTTCAAATATATTTTTTGAGATTCATTCACGTTTGTTACATATCAGAAGTTCATTGTTATTATGGTTGAATTGTATTCCATTATATAGAAATACTGAATTTAATATACATATTCTTTGAATGAACATTATTTTTTTTAAAGTTTCACTACTTTGAATAATACTGCTACAAACATTTGCATAAAATACTTTGGTGGACATATTTCTGTTTATCTTGCGTAAAATAGTAGAATTGGTGAGTGGTTTGGAATACTATTTAAATTTGTAAGAAACTGAGATTGTTTTCAAGAGTGTGTTTACTATCTTTATCTTGTCTATCAACAAATAACAACAGTTTGAGCTGTGTCATGTTCATCAATGCTTAGTGTAGTAACGTTTTTCATTTCATGGGGTGAGGTAATATATCCTTGCGGTTTTAACTGCATTTCCATTTGACTAAGACGCTAGGTGCATTTCCATGTGCACCACAGCCATTTTTATGTCTTCGTTCAAGAATTATCTATTCAAGTCTTTTATCAATTTCTAAATCTGATTATCTTTTATATTCTGTAGTTTAGAATTTCTTTTTATTTAGTTAGTTCTTATTTATATATGACAGTGGAATGCATTATAATTCTTATTATACATATAGAGCACAATTTTCCATATCTCTGGTTGCATACAAAGTTATGTATTCAGAATACAAGGCCTTTGTTCAGCATATTTATTTTAAATATGCTACCTTTGTCTATGACTTGACCTTTTATTATCTTAATAGGCTTTTGATGCTATTTTTTTTACTTTGAAGAAATCCTACGAATTTTTCATTCCTCTAGTTATTTTGACATGTATAAGTAATAATTGTAGATTAGAGTTACTTTATTGTACTATATAGCATAACTACTCCCTGCCCCGTGTTATAGTAATCATTATTCTCTTCCTTTTTCCTGTCCTTCATAGCCTCTAATGACTTCTCTTCTACTCTTCTACGTGATCAACTATTTTTTCTTATAACTAATGAATGAACACGTGTTATTTATCTTTCTGTACTTGTTGTTAATTAATTATTTCAATTAACAAATGTCCTCCAGTTGTATCCATGTTACTGAAAGCAACAGAATTTTATTCATTTTAAAGCCAGCATAATATTCCTTATGTATACCAATACTTTTGAAAATCCTTTCATCTGTTCATGAACATAGCAGTTGATTTAATATATTGGCTATTCTGAATTACAACGCAATATATTTAGGCATGCAGGTATTTCTTTGATGTAATGATTTCATTTCCATTGGATGTACACTCAGTAGTGGGATTGCTCAATCATATGGTCGTTTTATTTTCATTTGTTTGAGTAATTGCCATGTTGCTTTCTGTAATGAGTAATGAAACAGAATAGAAATCCAGAAAATAATCCACCTGTTTCAGCCAGCTGATTTTTAAGAAAGGCATAAAAAGTCATACATTGGAAAAAAAAGTCTCTTTGATTAATGGTCCTGGGGAAACTCAATGTACATATACAGCAGAATGAAACTGACCCTAACCTCTGGATCAAGGACCTAAAAGTAAGTCCCCAAACTATGAAACTTGCAATAAAAACAGTTGAAGTACTCCAAGACAGTGAGTTAAACAAAGATGTTTTAAAATAAGATGGTAAAAGCAAAACTAGATAAATAGAATTGTATCAAACTAGGAAGATTTTGCACAGCAATAGAAACAGTGTCCCATGTCCTTTAAGATTTTTCTCTGTATGTTTGCTTTGTACCAGTTTGAGGATAGTGTATTCTGTGCTCTGTTTTGCTGTATTTTTTTTTCTGGTTAAATTTTGCCTCAATTCTTAGATCTTTAACCATTTGATATTAAGCTTCCAACTTGATGCCCCATCTTCTACAAATATTTGAGTAGAGTGGTTCTCAAACTGGAGCAGTTTCTGCCTCCAGTGAACATTCTATAACATCTAAAGATGCTTTATTAACCTTAGGCCAGGGTGGGTGGGTGATGCTGTCAGTTACTTAATAGGGGATTTTCTAAGCATCCTACAATTTTAAAGAAATCCCCACAAAAAAAGAAATCTGTGGTCTAGACCAATAATGATTGTTCTAAGTTTGAAGAACTCAGAATTAGTTTATATCTTCTACAGATTAAACACACACATATAAAATTTATATGTTCTACACATGCTTGCACGCGCACACACACGCACACACACACACACACAAATGTGTGAAGAATACAACCACCACCCCAGAAATTTGTACAATACATTGCTACCGTCTAATCCTAAAGACCCATTAAAATTTCACCGGCAGTACCAATAATGTATGTTATAGCAAAATGATCAAGTTCAGACACATGGATTGCCTTTAATTGTCATATTTTTTACTGGTCTTTTGTCAGGAAGAGATCTTTAGACTTTCTTTCACTTTTTCATGACACACTGGAAGAATTCTAGCCTGTTTTTAATCCTCTCTTCTCCTCTCCTCTCCATTTTTCAGTTCTCCTCCTCTTTTCCATTTCCCTATAACTCAGTTTAGGGGTTCTGGTGTTTCCTTGTGATTAGATTAAATTAATTCATTTTAAGAAGACTATTGCACAATTGAAGCTCTCTCTTTTTCATTGTGTCTTATTAGGGAGTGCATGATTTGAATTTGTCTCATTATTGATTATACTTATTTTTTTATATCTTTATTTTATTTATTTATTTTTTATGGTGCTGAGGATTGAACCCAATGCCTCACACGTGCTAGGCAAGTGCTGTACCACTGAGCCACAACCCCAGCCCCTTATTATACTTATTTTAACAGTGAAATCAAAGTAGTGTATTCCAAGCATCTTTTCTATTATTCTCTGACTAAATTTTGTTATTTTATCGGATGTTACTTTTCTTAACAGGCAATAGGAATTTTTATGTGATTTTTTAAAAATTGAGTTTTGTTTGTTCCTTCAAATAAATTGTTTTATTCTTTACTGTACTTCTAGTACATAGTACCTAGTATAATACTCAAACATTTGTTTAACAAATGTCTGGAATGAAGTCTGTGCTTCTATCACAAACTTGTCTTCCTGTAATGTTTTTGTCAGTAGGAATACCACCAACTACACAGGTATTCAAGCTAAGATTTTAGCTAAAATAACTAAAGACCTTGAATCTACATTATTATCAAGAATCTGAAGTTTTATCATCCTACAAATATAGTGAGAGGTCCACCAGTCCTCTATGATTTGAGATGGAGAATCATGCAGCAAAACCAAGAGTGGAATGGAAACTTATTCAGGCACAAACCCACCCTGGGTTCATCTCTTCCATATAATGTGAGAATGAAAATTACTCTATCAATGGATAGAGTTATTTTCAACTAGATAAAAAAGGGAGTACATGAAATATACAGATAATTAACTCATATGTGTAATATCACTTGTATGCATACCCATACAGCCTATTATTAGTTCTATTTCTTTAGAGAACCCTAATACAAAAAGTTAGTAAATAATATTTATGTATTTACTGATATAGATGCCTAAAGATTATGTCTGGGTATAGATTTACATCAAGGTTTATGTTTACTTTATTCTTATTAAAACTTGTTCTAATCCTTATGAAGTCGGTTGTTATTAGAATGAATGATAAATGGAGATTTGTCTGTTATTAAAGTATGTGTTTGTGTACTCATAACTTGGGTCCAGATTTTAGAGGGTGAGTAAAATGTCGGACTTAAGGAACTTTGTGTGCACTCTCAATGCTTGGATTAAGATGATATCTTCTTTGGATTTGGAGGATTTGATTTCTTTTACCATTCATTCATGACCATTTGTTAATTTTTTCACATATGAATTAGGTTTACTTATAAAAACTAAAGGAAATCATGCTTTTTTTTCCCTCCAGTGCATTATAAATTGGAAGCTTTTTCCTGTCTTTATTAATACAAAAATATTCATATTATATTATGTTATAGAATCTGTTAAGTCCTCCAGATGCAGTGGAATGTTCTGTGATTCTAAATGCAAATGTATCTGAATGGTATCTGGACATGTAGCAAGTTTTGCCACACTACATATAAGTAACATTAATATGAGTTATTTTTAGCAAAATCAATTTAGCAGTTAAGCTATGAATAAAACTGAGTAGAAGTCTTACTTTTAATATCAAGTGCCACTATAACATTGAAAGAAAGTGCCTTTTAAATTAAGTATTTGCAAGATTTTGATTTTTTTAAAAAAAGCATTCTGCTTAAAAAGTAGATAGAATAACCAGAGTTTTCAAGTTAAATACCTGTGATCATATTCAGGAAAAGATATTAGAAGTACTCTTTTGAATGTTTCACTCTGGAATTCTGAAACTTTAACTGTCAGCAAAAATTATAGTAAGCACATCTCTACAATTTGATTTTGTTTTAATTTTCAATGTAAAATGCCAGTATTTTTTAAATTACTTTGAGAAGAATAGAAAAATCCCCAAGTAAAGTTTAAAAAGCTTTTTCCTATTCATTTTTGTATTTTACTTTCTCTTAAAGAGATATCTCTTATACAAATAATACTACTTTTTAAAATAACAAATGATTGCCTTTGGCCAGCAGCAATTCATATAGGCATTAGTTTTGCTAATGCACAAATACCTGGAATAAAACTCTGTAACATATAATGCACCTGCCCCCCAAAAAGAAAGGAAAACAAAAATGTAGAGGAAAAAAATCTGTAACAGTCAGCATAGTGGTACACTCCTAAAATCCTGGGTACTCAGGAGGATGAGGTAGGACTATCACAAGTTTGAAGCCAATCTGGGCAACTTAGTGAAAACCTTTTCACAATAATGGCAATCATCAAGAATACAATAATAAATGCCGGTGAGGATGTGGGGTAAAAGCTACACTCACATATTGTTAGTGGGACTGCAAATTAGGACAATTTCTTTTGGAAAGCAGTGTGGAGATATGACCTAGTTATCCCACTCTTTGATATTTATCTATAAGAGCTAAAATTAGCATACTCTAGTAATACAAGCACTATAAACATTAATATTGATAGCACTGCAGTTCACATGGAACCAGCAAAGGTGCCCGTAAACAGATGAATGGACAAAGAAAATGTGGTATATACATACAATGGAGTTTTACTCAATCATAGAGAAGAATGAAATTATAGAATTTTCTGGTAAATGGATAAAACTAGAGAGCATCATGTTAAGTGCAATAAGCCAGACTCAGAAAGTCAAGGGTCTAACGCTTTTTTCTCATATGCAGAAGCTATAGCAAAATAAGGAGAAAAAAGGGAGGGGAGAGAATTCCATAAAAATAAAAGACCAGTGGGATAGAGCAAAGAGATTGAGTAGGAGGAAGGAAGAATGGAAAAGGTGAAGAACTGTGGAATGGAATTCATGGAATTATGCTATGTATACATGTGAAAATACCACTGAAAATTTCACCTTTATCTGTACCTATAAAACACTGGTTATAAACCAATAAATAAATAGAAAATTAGTAGAGTAGATGAAAGGGAAGAGAAGAAGAAAGGAAGGGGATCAGGGAGGGAGGGAAGTAATACTGGGGAATGTAATGTATATACTATTATGTCAAAATAAGCTCTACTGTTATGTATAACTATAATACACTAATAAAAATATTTTTAAAAATAAATTTCAAAAACATATGAAACATAATATGGTGATATAGTTCAGTGGTGAGCATCATTGATTTGATTCCCAGTACTATAAAAAATAATAATAAATAAAAAATCTACAATAAATGGAAAAGGTAAAAGAACAACTAAGAAAACAAAGTTTTTAATGAGGTCCTTTTAAAAGGAATCATCTGTTGTTCATTTTAGAAATTTACTATACTAAAATCACATTTTCTTTACAACTTTTGAATTTTCTGAAATTTTAAATTCTTGGATCCCCATAATGAAACCATCAGGTAACATCTAAGCATTTTTCCTTTTCCCTTCTTTCTTTATTTTCCTATTCTCCCTTCTCATCTCTTTTTTTCTTCCCTACCCACTACTCACACCTGTTGCCCCAGGCTTTCTGTTTCTGTTTCATCCCTGCACTATATAACATTCAAGTTCACCTGGTCTCAAATCTGCACTGAGTGCTCTTACATTTTAGAAACTTTTAAAGAATTAAAAAGTGTAATTATCAAAAATAACAAGTTGTGTGTAAAATAAAATAAATACACTTACAATAAAAGGCAACAGACTGAATACATACCCACATTTTATATTAACATTTTATTTCTCATTTCTCTTATTTGTGTGGTTGCCTTCCACTTTTCCACTAATAATACATTTTAACTGACTTCAATATGCTTTAAAAATTAATTTATTTTTAGCTATGTTTCAGGAAGTATTAGCTTTCACTATTGAGGTAGATAGTTCACTGAAACACTGTTGTAGCCCTAGCTGTTGTGTGATTACCCTCGGCTTCACCTTTATCCCAGGGGAGCAGGGAGTCACCCCAACTCATGATCCATGTTTGCTGGTACCTTGATTTTCCACACTTGTTACAGAAAAGATGAAAAAGTGGCTGTCCTGGGTAGATTGCCAATTGTAGAAATGATGTCTAGTCAGTATTTTCCTTTGTCACTAACTATAAAAAATAAAGAAGGTAGTGTGATTAAAAGAGAGAGAAGTTTTAATAAGATGTTTTTATTCTAATAAAGTCTTAGGGATACATGCATCCTCTAATGTTATCTCAAGTGCAAAGGGTGATTTTCAGTGTTCTTGCTCTCTTCTCTCTCTCTCTCTCTCACACACACCAATTTCACTGTCATTTACTCAAATTTCAATTCTACTAAAAAGATTTTTTTTCTCAAAACTCAACAAATGCTTTGTTGTTAATTCAACATTATGAATTGAGATGAGCTGTGAATTATTTGGAAGTTCAACTAAGTTATATAAACAAAGAAAAATAATAACAAATTTTATTTAAAATTTATATATTTATGATCAAATATTCCTAATTTTACTATAAATAAACAAAAAGCATATAGTATTTCAAAACAATGGACATTCCCATTGGAAATCCTGTCTAATAAACATTATTCACGTTTCTGGAATATTTTGTGTAAATTCAGAATTTTTCAAAACAGGATATAGCTAGATTTCTAAGTGTGATTATTTTTTAATAATATGCTCACAGATTTGCTAACTAGTTAAAGCACTGTGTGAAATGTTTATAGTTTTGTAGATACAGGAATATGGCATATTTTAACCACTGTATTAAATTGGGGTGTTACTATTCAAGAAATCATCCAGTTCTAAGGTCCTGGTGAAAAGTGAGATGCGCAGAAAGCTGACAAAGAGCAGCCACCAAGAAAAGGGAAGTGAACTGTGTCAGAAAGGCCAAAGCAGGTAATGGTCCACCATGTGGAAAACATTAACATTAGATGACCAGCAAGATGAAGCCAGAAAGCAGCCATAGGATGTGACAACATGGCAGTTAGTAGAAACTTAAAAGTGTCAGTTTTAGAGTAATTATGTGATAGACACCTAGTAAAGAGAAATAAGAGTAATAAAAGGTAAAATAGTGGAGATAAATTTATCTAAAAAGGAACACAAAAATGAGGTAGAGGTCAGAGGTTCTGGGAGGTATTTATGAGAGTTTACTTGTTTTTTTTTTTTTTTAAATATGGGAGATAGTAAGGCTGATGTGCAAAAGAAAGATGGGTGACGTTTTAGAGAGGTACATAAGGCAAGGACCAAGTTCCTTGGTCATGCAAGAAGCTTGGCCTTTGAGAGGAGAGATGTTTCCTTTGTTGGAAGAGGAGGAAAGAAAAAAAAAAAAACAATCAGTGTGGTTACAAGTAGATAAACAAAATTATCCAGTGATGGTGTTTATATATGCTCTTTGGAGATTATAAAATACATTCTTAGGCAAAACCAGGGCACCAGAAAAAAAGATAAAGGTGCCACAAGAAATCAAGATCTTGTGAAATTCACTTTAATAAATAAACCTTTTATTTACTATTTGATATATTTATCTTTGTCATTACTGCTATTCTGCAAGTAACATGTGTTTCCACCTATATTGTCATTGGGATTTTTATTTCAGTGCCTCTAAGGCCTGTCTAGCCCCAGGACTGATTTGGTTTTTATAGTATAAGTACAGCATGACTTTCTGATAATATTTTTTCCACTTTCTTGGATATTCCTGTTGATAAAGACTTGTACATTGAGAATTATTTGGACTAATGCACTACATCAACTTCTCTCATTCACTAAGGTAAATTGAAAATCTATTTTTCCTTTTTTGTACCAATATAACTCCTACCTCCCTAAAAATGAAGAACTCTCTTATGTACCATAGAGTAAGAAATGCTTCAAGAACAAGAGAATGGTTCACTAGAAAATGAATAGGTAAAGATATTTAAATAAAAGACAGAGGTTCTTATCCTGAGCCTTAACTTACCACCCCATAGGGCTGTCTACAAGAGGAAAGTATGATGAAAACCAGTTAAAATATTAGAAAGTAAAAGGAGAAGCTCAACCACACTAAGCTCTTATAAGATAATCACAGTCCTACAGGGGCTAACCATTATTTTTCTGAATATAATTATGATTAAATGTACCTATTAAACAGAAGATACAATGGGATACTTACAGTGCCATTTATTTTACCTCTAGTAATAGGGAACTTACCATGAATGAATACCTTCAGGACAACAATGAGTAATTTCTTCCATCATTTGGCTTCTTCACACTGGAGACACAAACCTTGGAAAGTTATGTAATAAAGATGCAATCGATGAGCTTGGAAAGTCTTAAGAGTTTGGGAGTTTATTGTGCATACAATATAGCGTGAACTTACAGAGTTATCAGTATATTTGAGTGAAGTTTTTTTGGTTTCTTGCTTAAACAATAATATGTTAGAAATACACAGGCTTGATAAATTTATTTAGTTGCTAGTATTTCATTTGGACAGAATATAAATTTGCCTAAAGTAGAATATATAGAAATAAAGTGAAGTACTACTTTTAAATTTAGAAAACATGATAAATATGTCATTTCTAATTTATTTTTTGGCTCAGAATCACCATTGTAAGTTTCCAATCCAATGTTGATAAGTCTGTATAGTTTTAATATGTTAATTTTATGGGTTTTAATGAAGACTCGTGTTTGCAAATTCAGATTATTTTCTTTAGTTGTTTTTAATTAGATTTTACATCTCTAAAATGACTTATTTTTGGAAAAATCTCCACTGTTCTTTATACAGTAATGGAGTGAGCAATAAGAAATTAAATTACCACTTTATTATCTACAGAGATAATAAAGGGCTTCAAACTTCTTTCCAGTTGACCATGAAAAGAAGCTGCTCAATGTGTATGATAGAAAGGATAAAAAGGATAAGGAAGGAATGCCAATTTCTACTATCTCAGACAAGAAAATAAATAGGTCAGAGAAAGCAAGGCAATGCAAAGGAAAACTGAACATGTAGCATTATGAAAACACTTGAGAAGAGAGATTAACAAGGTGTGGATGGTTTCATTTCATCTCCTGGGCAGTTTCCTCTTTAGAAATGGAAGAATTAAACTAGATGATGGTGATGCTGCCTTTCTCCAGGCTCTACATTCTTATTGTAGTATTTAGTGTACAGGAGATCCTTAAAATAAACCAGTAGAGAAAGGCCTGGAGAAATAGCTCACTGAAGTCAAAGTACTATATATGATATATAGTATATATGTAATATATATATTTATAAATGTGCATTATCTTATTGAAATTGACTTATTTCTCACAAAAACCATATAACATATGTAGTATAACCTACTTGATGTCCAACCAGATAGAAAGTGATAGAGAAGAAATATGGATACTGTTTCCCTATTGTATATCCCACACATTTTACCATTATGCTTTATTGATGTTGTTAGAATACATTCAATGAAGAAAAATAACTCAGTATTAAACCTAGAAAATTCTATTTTATAGTTAGTACAATGGTGTTCAAAAAAGTTTTATAGAAGAAAGGACAAAATAGGAAATTTAATGATGATTTTACTTATAAAATCAGTGAATAATTAAAAAATAGAACCACAACTGGTCACATGATATGGATTTATTAATCCACCATCACTGTTATTTTATTTTTATATTGTACCAATAGTGATCAAATAGCTGCTTTGTTTTGTTATCAATGAATTATTGAGCCATTTTGAATGCCTTTCTTACAACAAATATTTGCAAATAACATAGACAATCTAGAAAATTTTGAACTGTTTTAAAAAGATAAACATTTCTGCAAGTCCAGGCTTTCTTCTTAGTACTATGATATGTTACTTTCCAGTGTTTCTGAGGAGTATTTTTCATAGTGATTAAGGGTAGGGACTTTACAGCCAGATTATCTTGCTTTAAATTCTACATCACCAAATTGGGGCAAGTTATCAAATGCCTCTGTGCCTCTGATTTCTCATGCATAAAATGTGCTTAATGATATTATCCATATCCCTGTGTTCTCCCATGAATTAAATGAGATAAAATACACAAAATACTGAAAGGCATGCCTGGTAGTACTAAAAAGCACAGCATAGGTAGGTGTGGAAGATACCCCCTGTCTCCAAGTGAATCCCAGGTTAGGTCTGTTGTCATTGATTACAGGTAAACCCTCTTTCACTCTCACCAGTGCCATTGAGTAGACATTTTATGTTTGAATTTTTTTTGCTAATATTTCTATGCATATTCTTAATTCTGTATGATCAAAGTTGAGGTAATAACTAGATAATTTTGCTTTTGTCACCTTCACATGGTGTAGTCAGAATTTTCCCATGCCAATCAATTTTTTTCATAAATACATCTTAATACTTGTATAATTACTAGAATTAATAGTTCACAATTCAGTTATGTATACTTCTATTGTTTTGAGTTTTTACTCATCAAAATAATTCTTGATGAAAATTTTTGTCCATATATTTTGACTACTCTTCTATTCAGTTACTTATAAATGTCAAGCGATTGGGTCAAAAGTAACTAACGTTTGGTAGGGCTCTGATAATGGTTTACTATCTTCAGCTATGGAGAATTTCAAAATATAGTTTAATCAAGAAAAAAGGCAGCCAAACTGTTTCTGTCCAGGATTTTGCTGAAACTGCATTTCAGAGTTGACATTACATATACACCTAGGTTGATTCTTTCACTTGACCTTTATTGCTGAATGCCCTTTTTATCTTGTGTTGGTAATGATATTCAAGTTTCTCATCTGCTTGGTATTCTTATACCATATCCTAGCTGTCATTTTGTGCTAATTTTCCATAAATTATCTAGCAAAAACAAACCACTCAATAACAAAGAATGAATTGAGTGTATGCCCCTTTGACTTATGAATGCTGAAGCTGGAGATCCCTTGTGGTTAAAGGAAAATATTCACCATGTCAGTGTTATGTCAAACATCAGTTCTGAAATTATCAGGTACTCTCAAGTCTCCAAGGCTGTTGCTGTGGGTTCCAAGAGACTTGAAGAATTGTTTTAAAGGAAATAGAAAATGTCAGACTTGTGTCTCTAAGGTTTGGTCTCCTGAGTAAAGGCTTGTATGTGTCCTTTATTGGATGCCCTTTGTCTCTATAAAACAGAAATATTCAGCCTCTTTGGAATCTGTGCTCTTGTATTTGATTCTAATTAGGCTTGACAATTTCATATCTTCCCTTTGTTTGCATTTTTCCCAGGGTAGTAACCTTTGTTTTTGTAGCTGCTTTCACACATATTAAGCTCCTTTTTAGTGGTAATTAATACTCAGTAGTACCACAAGATAAAGCTGTGTTTAAGAGGCTACCTTTCTGTTTTAATCAAGAAAATCTAAAAAGCAAATTAATATTTTATAAAATTTCAGTTTGTGGTAGATCTAGAATCACAAAGAGATTTGCTAGTTCTCAATTTTAAAAATAGGCAGTTTTTAGCAATAAATTTCTATTTCATTTAATCATGTTACAAAATATTTTTTCCTCAGATAACATTTGTATTTGATCCTCATTCTTTCACTTTGAAGGATGAAATCCACTACTTGTAAGACATTTCCTTTTATAATGTGTCTTGCAACTTTTGTTTTTCTCTTCCTGAAGCATATTCTCTGGGATTTCAATTTGGGTTGATTTTTTTAAAAGTTTTTCAATTTTGAAATATTAATAGACTTGCAAAAAAATCACAAATAAAATGCAAAGAAACCCCAAGTAGTCATCACCCAGCTTCCCCCAATGATGACATTTTAGGTAACTTCATGTACATTATAAAACCAAAGAAATTAATGTTTATATAGTATAATTAACTAGACTAAGTTAACTCAAGTACATGAGGTCTCGGCAGTCTATTTAATATTATGAACTATCCATAGGTAGCATTCGCATAAGGGGTAGAGTTGTATTTCAGAAATATTATTCTGAGTATGTATTTTTTATTTGTTCTGTATATTTTCTTTATATCTATGATTGGAGGAAAAGGAATCATCCTAAAATAAATAATTTTGCCTTCCTTCTTTTAGTTAGAATAAAGGAAACTAATATTTGTTAATTGCCTTATAAAAAACACATGAATATTGGTGTTATGCATGCATGGTTTCATTTAGCATTTAGATCAATCTTGAAAAATAGGATACAGTATTATTATGTTAGAAATTTGACAGTTGAGGCTCAAGAAGACATAATTAATTAACAAGACCAGATTGTAAGTTAGAGACTGATATGGAATTCACATTCAAGCTTTGTGTTTTACATTGGAAATCTTTGTGATGAAACCATATTTTCTTACACAAAGATAGAGATTCATTTTGGGATATAGTTGCCTAACCTCCTAAGTATTTTCCATATGTCATTTATGATCACACAGAATTTATCGTAATTGAATTAGTTTTAAAAAGCTACTGCTGATCATTTACTCTGTCTTTTCTGATATAAATTATTTTTATTTGTGCTTCCCTCTAATGCTTTGACCATAATAAAATAGTAATGAAATGGTTTAAAATAGTTATTTAATCATGGTAAAGTCATATTCTGTAATGACTTCATTGAATTTTGTCAGTTATTTAAGAAGATGTTTAAGTCAATTGGTCTGCTCTAACAGAATACCTTAGACCAAAATATAAACAACAAAAAATGATTATTCATAATTCTAAAGGTGGAGAAGTTCAAGATAAAGGTGCCTGCAGATTTGGTGTCTGGTGCAGGCAGACTCCTGATTTCTAGGTGGTTGTCTTATCATAGTGGCTCACCTAGTAGATGAGGTAAGGCATCTCTCTGGGGCTATAATGGTATTAATCCAATTCAAGAGGGTTCTACCCTTAAGGCCTAATCACCTTCCAGAGGCTCTGCCTTCTAATACCATCACATTGGGATAACGATTTAACATATGAATTTGGGGCCTTAAGAGTGTTAGGTCTACAGCATTTGAATGAATGTGCAGTATAAGTAAATGAACCATTTATTGTTCTGTTGCATCAAACTGACAGTTCCTGGTACTGAGCCATCCTCATCTGCCTAAATTTGAATCTTGAATCCCAAACTATAGGGATGGGTGATTTCCATCTAAGTATGTAATTCAACTTGTTTTGCTTTTAGTTGAGCCAATTTTAACTATGATCACAAAAGACACTGTTTAATTATTATATCTTTTGTATGAACTTTATCAAGAGTTGGGGTAGAGTTACATTTGCTTTATAAAATGGAATGGAAAGGAAGCTACTATTTCTTGCTTTAATAAATATATAGTTGGGCTCTGTTTTACCATGATTTTGTTCACTAACTAAATTGTCAGTTTATGGAGCATATTTAACAGACATTTTCAAAATAAACTTTTAAAGTTTTGTGCAAAAATTTTATGTGGCTAGCCTTTGTATCATTTCTAGAGTAAATTTAAGATTCTCTTGCCCATTACATGTTCATTTTAATGAAACATAATTAACTTTCTAGCGTAATATAATCTGTATTAAGAACAAAGTATTCCTTGCCTTTATTTTTTACTTTAAATTTCAATTTCTCTTAGTTTTTGTTATACTTAGCATCATTTTTTATTATAGGTTATTTGCTTAAAATGAACTTTTGTATGTGTTTATAAATTTTTATTATTTTGTATTTGTATCCTATTGCCTTTTGATTTAATATTTAAATCATGTATCTTATAATTTGCTTAGGTACGTTTTGTTGAATTATTTCTAAATTTGCTTTAAAAATTGCTTTAAAATTTTTATTTGTAAATGATTATATTTATACCTATGCATCTTCTGTTGAGCTCAGTTTGGGATTATCTTTCTCAAAATTGATCATATTTCTTTTTTTAATAATTTAATCTATTTTATAATATTATTTACAGAAGGGTGATAGTAGTGATAGTGGTATTTCTGTTGTAACTTTCTCTTAATTTCTGATTTTATGAATTTTAATAAATTCCATGTAATAAAATCCATGTAATTTCTACTTAAAAAAAAAACATAGAGGTTCTTACTGTGGTCTTTGATATGATCTATAGTCTTATGATGAAGATTTGAAAGAAAAATATTTTGTTTCATCCATTCTTTTGTGTATGTGAAATCCTATTATAATATTCAAGTTATTCCCTTTAAAACTTTTACCTGTTTACTTAGTCATAAATGCAAGTTATGGCGAATCTGTCACAAACGATAACATCATAATTATATCTTGAGTAGATAATGAATCATTATCCTGAATACATAATCATGATTCTAAAATATATTTTGTTTTGTAAATATTGATAGTATGAAGCCTATTGGGAAAAGGAATTATTGCTGCTATACATTTATTGACTATTTTTATTGTGCTGTGTGATATTTATACTGTTTACTACATGAAATCATTTCATTTAAATGCTACTTTATCTGAAATCAATGTTAACCAAAATTTTTGATTTTTACTTTTCTTATTAACATGTACATTTTGTGTATTGTTAAACTTTTAGATACAGTTTGTACATTTTCTGGAACTAGAATAGAGCTTTTTATGTTGTTAAATCCAGTTTGAGTCTTATTTGTAAAATAGAAAATAGTATAATTCATCCATGTTTATTATACCTATTTTTTATTTCTCTGAACTTATTTATGCTTTCTTTATAAATAGCATTGTTTGTTTACTCTTTCATTGAATTGAATATGGTTTTGCGTGTGTATGTATGTACATATGTATACATTATATATATTTTTATTACATATATTTATTTTTTTATTTAGGTATTGGGGATTAAATCTGGGGGTATTTTTCACTGAGCTACTTCCCTAGATTTTGATTTTATTTTCAATTTTGAGATAGGGTCTTGTTAAGTTGCTGAGGGATTCACTAAATTATTGAGGGTAGCATCAAAATTTTGATCTCCTACCTCAGCCTCCTGAATCACTAGCATTACAGGTATCCACCACCACACCCAGCTTGATTTTATATTTGTAAGTAAAAACCTACATATGTAACCTCTATTACCATTTAATATTACCCATTCAATATTCAACAAAATTTATTGAGTGACAGCTAATAGGTTTTTATACTAGTGAATAAAACATACAAAATACCTTTTGTAATAAAGGGCATAACAAAATAAATGGGCTCATTTGTTTGGTTTCTTAACAGAGAGTATATACCATGAGGAAAATAAATCAATGTTGTTAACCAAAATTTTTGATTGAGGGCATCAGATCAGTAGATGTAGGGTAGTGTTATACTTACTATTCCTGCTTAAGAAACTAAACCATAGTTTATTAAGAAAACAATATTTTATTATATCTCCTAGAATCTGTAGGTTGGGAATTCAGAAGGATTCCTCTGGGACATTCTTCTACTCTCATGTCATCAAGGAGGGTGACCCAGTGATACTCAACTGACAGGCCAATTTGTAAGGTTCAATTAACTGACTTAGTTATCTCCTTTCAGGAATCTAGATTTGTAACTTATTAATTCTTGAAGCATTCATTTTGAAGATTTTGATTTCTAATACATAATCATGTATCTGAGTAACTTTTCATTGGAAGTATGAATCAATGTCAAGATACAGTATACAGATGCCATTCTTTTGCATTGAGAATTAGTCAACTTGATAGATATATTCTTGGTCGTTATTCTTACTCTTAAAACCTTCATGAGTTCTAAAAATGTAAATAAAGCAGAAGAAAAGTCTGATGCAAATCTGGCATAATTTATTTATAAGGAACTTTCCTTGGTATGTGGTAATAGCAGGCGTATATAGCATTTTCTTTATTTTCAGGATTCAGGAGCTTAGCTAGTCTTAATGTGAGTAACTATGCCCCATTTCTCTCCTGTCTCCCTTGAAATTGTGGGTCTTTTTGTTTGTTTGTTACTGTTTTAGATCTATTTCCTCCTTTTTCGTTCCCCAGTGCACAAATTATTCTTGAGTCAACACTCTTACCCCAGCACCCTGTTTGCCTTCTTCTCCCTATTATTGTATCTCTTTCTTTTCCTTGCTGGGCTCTGATTCAATTACTGCTTAAACTTTTCAGCATAGCAGTTTTCTTCTCCATGGATTTCACTGTGGATGGAAGATCTGCTCTTATGTTTTAGTTTTCTATAAACCTTCTAATCTCAGCCATCTCTAATTTTGCCATAGGGCCTGTTTTGTCATTGTAACTTTCATCTCTTTTTGCTCAATGACATACCTTTCTATATATCATCCAGAGTTAAGTAAAAAGCCATGAGACTAAGACCTGGGCCTGCATGGGCACAGATTGCTTCTAGCACCCAGACTGCTCCACTGTCTCCCAACCCTGCTTTCTGCCCCCAAGGCTTTCCTTGAGGGCCCTGTGGCCAGTCCTGGCTTCTCCTGATGCATTTTGTTCTTATATTATAGCTTCTGTCTCCTAAAGAATTTACCTATATTATCTTTGTGGGAATGACCAGTATCTGGTCCCTCCAAAAGCAGGGCTGAAGTTGTAAAGAAACAACTACCTGTTACCTGGGACACTCCAGGAGTCTAACTCAGGTTGGGAAAATAAACTACCATCTCATGTGATTTTCATATTGTAACATTAAAGTATTAGCATGTGTGTAGCACCTGAATTTGGCAGGTTGAATTCAATAGACAATAAACTCTTTTTATACAAGATAGCACTTATTTTAGTGATAATATGGAAGTAAGAGCAAAAGTAAAAGTGATAGGCAAGAGACAAAGACAGAAAATACAAAAACAGATCAGGGAAAACAGCAACACCTGAAGCCATGTAGCTGGGGAGTCCTGGGGCAGCTTTTCAGGGTCCTGACTGGAGAGTCTCGAGAAGAAAATCCTCTCCATGGGTGAGACTCCCAAGTGGGGCTCAAGTGGGGCTCCATTGGGGCTCTTTGAATACAAGTTAGAGCAAAAAGAGCTCCATTCTAACAATCTGTGAGACCTAGTGATTCCCTCAAGTACACTTCATCTGCACAGGACGGGCCAGGTCCCTGAAGGGAGAGAGTGATAGCCTTGAGATAAGTGAAGGACTGAGTTCCCCTGAGTGAGCCAAACCCACCAAGAAATCAGCATTGTTTAGATGTTGCCTCAAGGGTGAGCAAAGGTCACAGCAGGCACAGGGACAGGGAAGATCTTTACTACTTTCCTTAGCCCTTTACATATCCAGGAAATTCTTGCCTAAAAAAAATAGAATATGAATATGACAGTTTAATTTAATTGTTCATACAGTTAGTAAAAACAAGATCAGTCTAAGTATTGAGTACCAATTTTAGTCCTCAGTGTTAAAGTCATGTTATTTACTTTTTTTTTTTTTTTTTTTGGTGGTGCTGGGAATTGAACCCAGGTCCTTGTGCATGTGAGACATGTACTCAACCAACTGAGCTATATCCCCAGCCCTCTTTCTTCCTTTTTTTTTTTTTAATCTTTCTTTCTCTTTCATAGGGACTTGGATGTGACTCCATTACAGGCTACCATTCAGATGCTGTTTAAAACTGGACTAAATTAGTATTAAAAGGAAATTACACACATTACACACTCATGGGATTTGTTACTAGAGTCAGGAATGTTTAGGAATGACTGGTATGAATTTCACAAGACCCATTTCTGAAGAACATAAATAATTCCTTAAAAATTGTTTTCAGTTTGCTTTCTTATCAATCATACATTCACTAAGATAACAGATACACATTGAGCTCTCTCATGGTCTGAACATTTTTTCAGGCCCTGGAACTTGATGATTAAAACAGATGCACTGCTTGATGTCAAGAAATGTACCTCACACAGTTACTTTCTTAATTACAACCATGATATGTGCATCCTGGAACAGAAAGTGTGGCCAAGCAATAGTATATGGGGGACTGTATTAGTTTCCTGTGGCTGTAGTGACAAACCACTACAAATGGAGTGACTTAAAACAGAATTTATTCCCTTACAGTTTCAGAGGTCAGAAGTCTGAAATCCCTGGGCCAAAATTAAAGTGTGAATAGTTCCATGTTCCCTCTCTAGGGAGAACCCACTCCTTGCCTCTTCCAGTTTCTGGCATTCCTGGGCTTGTGGCTACATCACTTCAATCTTGTCTCCTTGTTCCCATTACCTTTTCCTTTCTGTCTTTAAAAACAGAAATTTTATCTATTTCTCTCTTAAAGGGATACATGTGATCATATTTAGTATCACACAATCGAGGATAAGCTCCCCATTTTAAGACTTGTAATGTAATCATATCTGCAAAAACTCTTTTTTAAGCCTACTAGAGTTGATTGGAGAAAGAGTTCAATGAGTTACAATTTTTCATGTAGGGAAGCAGAGTGTATAAATCCTGAGGAACTTGGCAGAAATCATTTGGAGCTGAAAAGAGGAGGATTAGAGGAATAGTGAGAGAGTGAGGGAGATATTGGCCAAATTTACCTCTAGGTGTGAAATCTCTAGGTCATCTGGACCAGAAACATCTATTCTATTTGGACTCCAGATACTTTCAGAAATCTCATGTGTGCATTTTCATATGCTGAGTCAGCCAAGTGTGTTTGTGAGTAACCACAGCTATTAGCAATCCAAAAGTCCCTAGACACATCTAGTTCTATGGAGCTGAATTTAGCTGTTTTCTGCACAACTGGGTTTGCCAAGAAATGGCTAGAGAAGCAATTTTCTCACATATGCAAGTGGATACCAACTGAATTCACTTACTCATGTGGATGATTTTCTCAGGACTATTTGATAGTAGGAACTTGGCTGAAGTGCAGTTAAGGGGAAGCACTGATGGAAAGTTTCATCATTTTCCTACCTCCTCTTCCATCTCTCTTCTTCTCCTCCTCCCTCTTTATAATAACCATTATTTGAAATGTATCAATTTTTATTTTGTGATTCAATAGACCATAAAATAGAACTTTTGGATGGGAATTTAAGTTGGAATTGGAGATAAGATTAAACCTGTTATGTTTAAATTTTAATTGTTTTCAAATGCTAATTACTAAAGTGCTATCTTATTAAAAAAAAGTGGTCTACAAATCTTTCACACTTTAAGCCTCTTCCACTGGCACAGAAAATCATCTTGTTTGTTATTAAAAGTAAAATCAAATATAGGAAGATACGTGTGTATATGTGCATGCATATGTGTGTAAGTAAACACACATTAATTTCATCTTCATGTTATTATACCTGGTATTTAAGTATCCTGTTTTTTTTTTTGATAAATTCTAAAATAAAAGCAGAAAAAGAAGTATTCATAATTAAAGTTACACACACACACACACACACAAACACACCCCAAACAGATAAACAAACAGGTTTTGACTGATTTGACAAGTTCCCATTCCAAATTCAAATGCACATGAACCACATAGTGAGACCATCTGATTCATAAAGCATTGACAATGGGCCTGACTTAAAAAGTCTGAAAAATCATTTATTTTATTAAAAATATAAAAATGTGCAAAAGTGTAAAAGAAGAAGACAGTGACTTCATTAAACACGGGGTCAATAAACTATTAGACAATATTCAACTATTATTAAAATGCAGCTATGTTATGACTGTTCCCACTCTCATCCTTGTTTGTAAATTGCTCCCCCTTGTCCCTATTTGCCGCACAATGTAGTAGAAACAGCCAGCCTCTGCTTTATGATTAATCTCATATCATTTCAACCCTGAGATTCTTTTCCTTTAGTGATCAACCTGTTACCCAGAGATCATACTTTCCATGAGGGGTAAATTATCAGTTAAAACAAAAGTAAAGTCAGGAAAGTATTTGTCAGTTGTTCTTCTAATTCTCAAAGGTTACATTTTATCACCAAATCACCATAACCGGATCCCAACAGAATAATATTATGCAGGCAGTTTAACATCATGTAATTTAAAATCATATAATTCAACATCATGCAAGAAGCTTCAACAAAGCATCATATAAGAAAAGTTTATGGTTATTTACATCTTAAGTGTTTTGAAATGTTTTCATTATATTGTTATTTGTTATTTAAAAACTCAAATCCTGCTTAAGAGTTTAGCAATTTACCAGAAGATAGCTACTTACATGTACAAATACTCTCTTTTTTAGCTAATAAGATATCTTTGAATTCTGATTTTCCTGTTGCCTTTGCTGACCAAAGCTTAAGGGTAAGTTCCGGCCTGAGGATTGGGCTCCTTCCCTAGGTCTCTTTGTATAATTGTCACTTCCTTCTCTTCATTATTATGTCATTTACCCTTGTTTTATAGTGTCTGTGCCTTTCATTATAAACTGTCTTTCCTGAAATACACAGTGCATACATACAAAATGATGAAATAAACATACTTCCTCGTTTCATTTTAAAAGATGCTTGGGTTGAACTAAATGACCTCTAAGGTCCCTTCCAGCTCTAAATTTATGTTGCTGTCACCAAAGACAGACAAAAAGAAAATCTATTAGGCTATAGGCTAAGAGATGAATGCCAAGTACTATATTCCTGCTTTAGGTATATTTCTTCTTGAAGGCAGAGTATCAGATTCAGCAGCCTGCTAAAGATCCTCACAGTTTTATGGTGATAAAACATGAGAACTGATTGCTAAAAAAATAAAATCTCAGTCAAAACCACTTTTTACTAATAAGCATGAACGATGGCAAAATAAGAAATGAAAAAAACAGAAGACCCTGGTTATTTATTTTGAGTCATTTATATAAATTTGGATAACTAAGATGAGTCTAATGAATGCAACAAATTTAATGAAATTAGTCACATTTGACTATTGTCACAATCTTGCTATCATATTAACATTTGTGTGATTAAAATTTATTCTTTGTGCCTATATGGGTCCCCATGGCGTCAGCTGTCAACACCTTCATGATAAACCAGCCCTTCAGTGCTTTTTGGACACTTTCAGAGCAGGTGGTTGGGCCTCTGCTTCAGAGAAATCATTTTTAAAGGATTGTTCCTGTTTGTGTAAAGTAAAACATAGAAGTTTTCCTCTGTACTGTTTATTTTTGATGAGAGATAGAAGTCATTAAAAATATAGAAAAAGCTAGATAATGTATACTGATAATTTCCAAAGCTGCTGCTGCTGCTGATGATGATTTTGGTACTGGGGATTGAACCCAAAGGCACTTTACCACTGAGCAATATCCCCAGACTTTTTAAATTTTTTATTTTGAGACAGGGTCTTGCTCAGTTGCTTAGCACCTCTCTAAGTTGCTGAGGCTGGCCTGAAACTTGTGATCATCTGACTCAGCCTTGGAGTCACTTGTATTCCAGGCATGTGCCACTGTTTATAGTATATAGTAACAAAATTTACCTTGTGGAAAAATAGAATATGATCTTCATGAGGTCCAAGTGAAGAAAAGGAAAATTTGTTTTCATTTAGACAACTTCCAGATTTTTACCCTTATAGTGTTCTGTGTACTGGGGTGAATGGAATACTCCTGAAGTTAATGCCCACAAGGGTCTGTGAATTTATTTGGCAATTAATATAAGGATAAAGATTAGATATTCCTAGATAAGGGTGGGCCTGAAATCTAATCTAGGTTTCATTATGAGAAATAAAAATAAATACAGAAACACAGAAAAATTTGTATGCAGATTGGGGCAGCAATTGTAGTGATGTGGCTGTGAGTTAAAGAAAGACAAGGATTGCTGGGAGCCACCAGAAGTTAGGGGGAGACAAGGGAGAATTCTACCCTGGTATCTTCAGAGAGAGTATGGCCCTGCTGGAACGTGGATTGCAGATGTCTGAACTTCAGAACTGTGAAAAAATGTATTTGTGTCTTTGTAGTCCACATTTGTGGTAATCTGTTGTAGTGACCCTAGAAAACTAGATTATCCCATAGTTTAAAAGTTCTTTCCCTTGATTTCATTATATTGTTTATTGGCACAAATAACCCGGGTATTGCATTTTCATAGTTTGTTAGTAATCTAGTTTGTTAGGAATTATTATATCTTGCAACTGATTTTAAACTATCGTAATATAGTCAGTAACTTTTTTTTATCTGAAATTTACTTAATGCTAATGTCAATTACATTTGAAGAAATAAATATGTAAGATTCTAGAAATGTTTAAGATTTCATCATGTCTCTAATAAAATATTACATGAAATTCATAACCTTAATCTTTTGACTACTAGTTAGCTCAAATATTATTAATTCTCAGATAATAATTTCCCCCAAAATATATTTTTACTTGTTTATATTGGTATCAAATAGTGAAGTGAGAGAGAAAATCAGTGCAAATTGTGAATATCAATCAGTGTAAATTCATGAAAGAGATCCTTGATCTAAGACGAGTTTAATTTTGAAATGTGTGCTGGAAAATGGAATTAGCTATTATTTCAAAATGCACTAGTTTTCTAGTAAAGTTGGTTGATTAGAGTTTGAACTAATAATTTTAAATATCAATAGTCACTTTGAATCAAAAGAAGGTTATTACACATTAAACCAAAGTAAATTCAAAACAACTGAATCTTTAAATAAAAAAGTTAAATTTTAAAAGCAGGGCTTCAGCTATAATAAAGGTATTTATGATTTCTTATTAAGATTGGCTAGGGAGGTTAGGAAAAAATTAAGTACTTTTAAATTATTTTTTATTTATATATGACAGCAGAATGTATTACAAATCTTATTACACATATAGAGCACAATTTTGTAAATATACAAAGTATATTCACACCAATTCCTTTCTTCATACATGTATTTTGGATAATAATGTCCAAGTCACATTCCATCATCATTTCTAACCCCATACCCCCTCCCTACCCCTCCCAACCCTCTGCCCTATCTAGAGTTCATCTATTCCTTCCATACTCCCCCTCCCTACCCCACTATGAATCAGCCTCCTAATATCAGAGAAAACATTCAGCATTTGTTTCTTTGGGATTGGCTAACTTCACTTAGCATTATCTTTTCTAACTCCATTCATTTACCTGAAAATGCCATGATTTTATTCTCTTTTATTGCTGAGTAATATTTCATTGTGTATATATGCCATTTTTTTTATTGGTTGTTCAAAACATTACAAAGCTCTTGACATATCATATTTCATACATTTGATTCAAGTGGGTTATGAACTCCCGTTTCTACCCCAAATACAGATTGAAGAATCACATCGGTTACACATCCACGTTTTTACATAATGCTATATTAGTAACTGTTGTATTCTGCTACCTTTCCTATCCTCTACTATCCCCCCTCCCCTCCCCTCCCATCTTCTCTCTCTACCCCACCTGCTGTAATTTAATTCTCTCCCTCTTTTTTTTTCCCTTTCCCCTCACAACCTCTTATATGTAATTTTGTATAACAATGAGGGTCTCCTTCCATTTCCATGCAATTTCCCTTCTGTCTCCCTTTCCCTCGCACCTCTCATCTCTGTTTAATGTTAATCTTTTCCTCATGCTCTTCCTCCCTGCTCTGTTCTTAGTTGCTCTCATTATATCAAAGAAGACATTTGGCATTTGTTTTTAGGGACTGGCTAGCTTCACTTAGCATAATCTGTTCTAATACCATCCATTTCCCTGCAAATTCCATGATTTTGTCATTTTTTAGTGCTGCGTAATACTCCATTGTGTATAAATGCCATATTTTTTTTTTTTTATCCATTCATATATTGAAGGGCATCTGGGTTGGTTACACAGTCTCGCTATTGTGAATTGTGCTGCTATGAACATCAATGTGGCAGTATCCCTATAGTACGCTCTTTTAAATTCTTCAGGGAATAGTCCGAGAAGGGCAATAGCTGGGTCAAATGGTGCTTCCATTCCCAGCTTTCCCAGGAATCTCCATACTGCTTTCCAAATTGGCTGCACCAATTTGCAGTCCCACCAGCAATGTACAAGTGTACCCTTTTCCCCACATCCTCGCCAGCACTTGTTGTTTGACTTCATGATGGCTGCCAATCATACTGGAGTGAGATGGTATCTTAGGGTGGTTTTGATTTGCATTTTTCTGACTGCTAGAGATGGTGAACATTTTTTCATGTACTTGTTGATTGATTGTATGTCCTCCTCTGAGAAGTGTCTGTTCAGGTCTTTGGCCCATTTGTTGATTGGGTTATTTGTTATCTTATTGTTTAATTTTTTGAGTTCTTTGTATACTCTGGATATTAGGGGTCTATCTGAAGTGTGAGGAGTAAAAATTTGTTCCCAGGATGTAGGCTCCCTATTTACCTCTCTTATTGTTTCTCTTGCTGAGAAAAAAACTTTTTAGTTTGAGTAAGTCCCATTTGTTGATTCTAGTTATTAACTCTTGTGCTATGGGCGTCCTATTAAGGAATTTGGAGCCCGACCCCACAATATGTAGATTGGAGCCAACTTTTTCTTCTATCAGGCGCAGAGTCTCTGATTTGATATCAAGCTCTTTGATCCATTTTGAGTTAACTTTTGTGCATGGCGAGAGAAATGGATTCAGTTTCATTTTGTTGCATATGGATTTCCAGTTTTCCCAGCACCATTTGTTGAAGATGCTATCCTTCCTCCATTGCATGCTTTTAGCCCCTTTGTCAAATATAAGATAGTTGTAATTTTGTGGATTGGTCTATGTGTCCTCTATTCTGTACCATTGGTCCACCCACCTGTTTTGGTACCAGTACCATGCTGTTTTTGTTACTATTGCTCTGTAGTATAGATTGAAGTCTGGTATCGCTATATTGCCTGATTCACACTTCCTGCTTAGAATTGTTTTGCTATTGTGGGTCTTTTGTTTTTCCATATGAATTTCATGATTGCTTTATCTATTTCTACAAGAAATGCCGTTAGGATTTTGATTGGCATTGCATTAAACCTATAGAGAACTTTGGGTAATATTGCCATTGTGATGATGTTAGTTCTTCCTATCCATGAACAGCGTATATTTTTCCATCTTCTAAGATCTTCTTCTATTTCTCTCTTTAGGGTTCTGTAGTTTTCATTGTATAAATCTTTCACGTCTTTTGTTAGGTTGATTCCCAAGTATTTTATTTTTTTTTGAGGATATTGTGAATGGGTTGGTTGCCCTCATTTCCATTTCAGAAGATTTGTCGCTGATATACAGGAATGCCTTTGATTTATGCGTGTTGATTTTATATCCTGCCACTTTGCTGAATTCATTTATTAGCTCTACTAGTTTCTTTGTAGACCCTTTTGGGTCTGCTAGGTATAGAATCATGTCAATCGCAAATAGTGATAATTTAAGTTCTTCTTTTCCTATTTTTATGCCTTTAATTTCTTTTGTCTAATTGCTCTGTCTAGTATTTCGAGAACTAAATTGAATAGAAGTGGTGAGAGAGGGCATCCCTGTCTTGTTCCAGATTTTAGAGGGAATGCCTTCAGTTTTTCTCCATTTATAATTATGCTAGCCTGAGGCTTAGCATATATAGCTTTTACAATGTTGAAGTAAGTTTCTGTTATCCCTAGGTTTTCTAGTGTTTTGAACATAAAGGGATGCTGTACTTTGTCGAATGCTTTTTCTGCATCTATCGAGATGCTCATGTGGTTCTTATCTTTAAGTCTATTGATGTGGTGAATAACATTTATTGATTTCCGTATATTGAACCAGCCTTGCATCCCAGGGATGAATCCTACTTGATCATGGGCACAATTTTTTTGATATGCTTTTGTATTTGATTCGCCAGAATTTTATTGAGGATTTTTGCATCTAAATTCATTAGGGATATTGGTCTGTAGTTTTCTTTCTTTGAAGTGTCTTTGTCTGCTTTCGGGATCAGGGTGATGTTGGCCTCATAGAATGAATTTGGAAGAGCTCCTTCTTTTTCTATTTCTTGAAACAACTTGAAAAATATTGGTATTAATTCTTCTTTGAAGGTTTTGTAAAATTCCGCTGTATACCCATCCGGTCCAGGGCTTTTCTTGGTTGGTAGTCTTTTGATGGCTTCTTCTATTTCCTCAGTTGATATTGGTCTGTTTAGGTTGTCTATATCCTCCTGACTCAATCTGGGCAAATCATATGACTTAAAAAATTTATTGATATCTTCACTATCTTCTATTTTATTGTAATATAGGGTTTCAAAATAATTTCTAATTATCTTCTGTATTTCTGTAGTGTCCATTGTGATATTGCCTTTTTCATCCCGTATGTTAGTAATTTGAGTTCTCTCTCTTCTTCTCTTCGTTAGCATGGCTAAGGGTCTGTTGATCTTATTTATTTTTTGGAAGAACCAACTTTTAGTTTTATCAATTTTTTTTTTTGTTTCAATTTCATTGATTTACGCTCTGATTTTAATTATTTCTTGCCTTCTACTACATTTGCTTTTGTTTTGCTCTTCCTTTTCTAGGGTTTTGAGATTAAGTGTGAGTTCATTTATTTTTTGTTTTTTTTCTTTTTTTGAGAAATGAACTCCAGGCAATGAATTTCCCTCTTAAAACTGATTTCATTGTGTCCCATAGATTCTGATATGTTGTGTCTGTATTTTCATTTATCTCTAAGAATTTTTTGATTTCCTCCTTTATGTCTTCTGTAACCCATTGATCATTCAGTAACATATTGTTCATTTTCCAGGTGATGCAGGATTTTTCCTTCCTTCTTTTAACATTGATTTCCAGTTTCATTCCATTATGATCAGATAAGATGCATGGTATTATCTCCACACCTTTATATTAATAAGAGTTGCCCTATGGCATAATATATGGTCTATCTTTGAGAAGGATCCATGTGCTGCTGAGAAGAACGTGTATCCACTTGATGATGGTTGATATATTCTATATATGTCGGTTAAGTCTAGGTTATTGATTGTGTTATGGAGTTCTATAGTTTCTTTATTCAGCTTTTGTCTGGAGGATCTGTTTAATGGAGAGAGCGGTGTGGTCTATTTCACTCTTGAACTTGAGGAGAGTTTGTTTTATGAACGTTGCGATGGTAACGTCAGCTCTCCAAGATGGTGGCCACTGGCTTCCTCGGTGGGTTGTCCGTTGTGGAGGACAGATCTGGATTGTTTCTCTCCCCCGTCTCAAACCCAGAACTCAGCCTGGAGCACAGTGAGGGCACAGTTGGCAGGCCCCCACAGAATCCGCAGTGCTGTTTCTCTGTGTTGCTGGCATGCCATTTCTCAGCACGAAGTCTCTGGCTGCTGGGCGGGCCGCCGATCAATCAGCCTGAATCTCCGGGCACAGGGTTCACTTGTGATTGATCCCCAGTAATTGATCCTCGGGTGATGGAAATCCTTCCTTTAGGTTTAGGTGCACCCCAATTTTGCTGGAAATTCCTAACAAGATAGCTTTTGGCTGTTCTAACTCATTATTCCCCTGCGCGGTACATGGGGGTGATGCACTCTATTCGCCGCCATCTTCCCTGACCTATATGCCAATTTTTTAAATCTATTTATCTATTGAAGGGCATCTAGGTTGGTTCCACAGTTAAGCTATTGTGAATTGTGCTACTATAAACATTGATGTGGCTTTGTCCCTGTAGTATGCTGTTTTTAAGTCCTTTGGGTATAGATCAAGGAGAGGGATAGCTGGGTCAAATGGTGGTTCCATTCCCAATTTTCCAAGTAATCTCCACACTGCTTTCCATATTGGCTGAACCAATTTTCAGTCCCACTAGCAGTGTATGATTGTACCTTCTTCCCCACATCCTCGCCAACACTTATTGTTGTTTGCCTTCATAATAGCTGCTATTCTAACTGGAGTGAGATGAAATCTTAGAGTAGTTTTGATATGCATTTCTCTAATTGTAAAGATGATGAGCATTTTTTCATATATTTGTTGATTGATTGTATATCATCTTCTGAGGAGTGTCTGTTCAGGTCCTTGGCCCATTTATTGATTGGGTTATTTTTTTTTTGGTGTTTAACCTTTTGAGTTCTTTATATACCCTAGAGATTCGTGCTCTATTTGATGTGTGAGGGGTAAACATTGCTCCCAAGATGTAGGCTCGATATTCACCTCCCAGATTGTTTCTTTTGCTGAGAAGAAACTTTTTAGTTTGAATCCATCCCATTTATTGATTCTTGCTTTTAATTTTTGCACTATAGGAGTCTTATTAAGGAAGTTGGGGCCCAATCCCACATGATGCAGATTTGGGCCTGTTTTTCTTCTATTAGACACAGGATCTCTAGCTTTATTCCTGGTCCTTGATACATTTTGGGTTGAGTTTTGTGCATGGTGAGAGATAGGAGTTTAATTTCATTTTGTTGCATATGGATTTTTAGTTTTCCCATAACCATTTGTTGAAGAGGCTACCTTTTCTCCAATGTATGTTTTTGGCTCCTTTGTCTAAAATAAGATAATTGTAATTTTGTGGGTTAGTTTCTGTGTCCTTGTACCATTGGTCTACCAGTCTGTTTTGGTACCAATACCATGCTGTTGTTGTTACTCTTACTCTGTATGTATAGTTTGAGATCTGGTATAGTGATGCTACCTGCTTCACTCTTCCTGCTAAGGATTGCTTTAGCTATTCTGGTCTCTTATTTTTTCCAGATGAAGTTCATAATTGTTTTTTTCTATTTCTATGAGGAATGTCATTGGGATTTTGATTGGAATTGCATTAAATCTGAATAGTGCTTTTGGTAGTATGGTCATCTTTATAATATTAATTCTGCCTATCCAAGAGCAAAGTAGATATTTCCATCTTCTAAGGTCTTCTTTGATTTCTTTCTTTAGTGTTCTGTAGTTTTCATTATATAAATCTTTCACCTCTTTCATTAAGTTGATTCTCAAGTATTTTATTTTTTTGAGGCTATTATAAATGGGGTAGTTTTCCTCATTTCCCTTTCTGAGAATCGTCACTGATATACAGAAATGCATTTTATTTATGGGTGTTGATTTCATATCCAATTAAGTACTATTTTTAACATAGGGTAAAGTTCATTTGCATTGGTTTTTATTAAGTAGTTACTTATTTGAAAAGACAGTTTCTTAAATACTACAAAATCTGTATGTGTAGTCAGTAATTTTTCATATGGAATACGATCTTTGAAGTTCACCCAGCTGCTTATTTTATAAGATGTCATGAAACTACTTACCTTTGTTCACCTGGCTAAACAGGCAAGCATAATGCATGCCTTACCAAATGAAGTTCATATGGAGTGAAGAATATCCATTATTTAATATGTTTATTTTTATGAGTTTTTCTAAACATATTCTTATTGGGTTTATATTTGATATGCTAAACATCCCTTGTTAGTTGTTACACAAAGCATGATTGCCTTATTATATTAAAATAAATGAGTGTTATCTAATAGATACCACAAAATATGGTGTCTTAAATAGGAAATGAGTTGTTTGTAAATAACAAAAAAGACTATAACATGGTTTCCATTAATTCTGTTTTTTGAACATCAAATTCATAAATGACTTCTCATATTTAGACATTATTCATAATTATTATGAGGCCAAATAAATAGTACAGATTAACTTAAAATTTTTCTTTAGCTCAACAATTGAAGTTAGATAGTGGAATCATGAAAGATATAATTTTTGAATGTATTTTACTGGTGTTTTTATTCTCTAAATCTCCTGTAAGCCCTGTATATACTATAAGATGTTATTTCCATAAATCTAGCACATAAAATCAATCATGATTTTTTCCATTCTGAGATTTCAAAACTTAGAACTTTCATAGAAGAAAAGATGATATAGAAGCAGAGTGTAAACAAAGTAGCACTGTCAATAGTGTTCACTGTCACCCATGAATTTGAGGAAAACTTACAAAACCCAAATCTCCAGTGCTTCCTTTTACTTTTGCTACTAGAACCAGGAAGTGAGGTCAAGAGATGGTTTGGAATGTATATTTATTTTTGCAGAAGGGATTTATGGGCAAATACTTACAATGTATTTACCATACCTTCTTTGAATCTAAGGTAGCAACATATATTTCAGGGTCAAAGATAAAATCAATATTCTATCTCCTAGAAGTTAGAACCCTAGAGATGGAAGGAATGTTAGTATCCAATCATCTACCACTTCATACAGCAAAGTAATGAATGGACAAATTAAACAGTAAAAATAATAGCAACAGCAGCATGGTTCCCATTCTCAATCTCCAACTGGTAGTAGAAACAATAGTAAAAAGAGAAGAAAATCCTGATCAGGGATTTTCCTCATCTTGCATCAGTGACAATGGTCTTACATCTTGTCCCAGTGAAGTTATTGAAGATGTCTGCAATAGACTCCTTAATTGATTTGTAATCCCAGCATCAGATTCCTGATACTTTTGCCAAAATATTATATACATACTCATCAAAATACTATACTTCTAGTGTGACTCTGAACCAAATTCTGTTGTATTAGAAAGAAAATGAAATTAATATTGGCCAACAGGGTATGGCATCAGTTTTCAATATGAAATGTTGGTAAAGTCAGGAGAAGTAACTTCCCAGTAACATTCTATTTACAGATTTATTTGCTTTTTCCTTAAAATTTTATATGTTCAGCACAAAGAAAACTTTAATCTTATTTAATCAGCATTTTGAAACATTTTTGTAGAAATAAATATCTCAGTACTTGTGTAACTTCCTTGTTTGTGAAAAACAAGTGCTTGGGAGTGAGTATTCCTATTAAATTGCCATCATTCATTTCACAGTTCTACTGAGAAGATGTAAAGCAATGTGGTGAGTCTATTACTTTTCTAAAAAACAAAAAGAAAAACACTTTTTTTTATTTCTTGTTTTCCCCTTCTCCTTGAAATGTGACCAATTATTTTTTTTTAAATTTTTATGGTTGTAGATGGACAGCATGCCTTTATATATATTATTATTATTATTATTTAATGTGGTGCTAAGGACCAAACCCAGTGCCTCACATATGCTAGGCAAGCACTCACTGAGCTACAGCCTCAGCCCTGATCAATTATTCAAGTCAAAAAAACTCAATAAAAGATCCGTGAAATGTTTTATCCAATATAAACATACATTTAGAAGGAAATGGAATAATGATCTATTACAATTTCATAATGAGAGAAATCCAAAACCTACTTATTTGAAAAATTTCAATTAATTTAGAAACTATATATTTGAATGCAAATTAAAGTGTACATGCAATAAGATTTTGCATCAAACTAGGATCCTAAGTTACTCACTTACTGATGACAGAACTATTTTTCCCATATTATATGCCTGTGTGGGTCTTTCATTGCTGGTGGGAGTGCAAACTGGCACAACCACTCTATAAAGCAATATACAAATTTATACATTTCTTAATACAGATTTGTCTTTTGTAAATATATTAAGAAAAAGAACACAACAATTTTGAATATGAATGTTTTATTTAGTTTGAAAATTCTTATATACAGTAAAATGTGAAATATTAACTATCAACTCAACGTTTTATTTTTAACCAGATAAACACTCTGCAATAATCAAGACCCAAATCAAGAAGAATGATATTTTTTCTTCCAGAAACTCGTTGTGATTTGGGATATAATTCATAAGATTTTCAAATGTTAATCAATGAATAATAGGTTATATATTCTGCATCTTCATTGGTTTAATATTTAGTTTGTAGGATTAGTCAATCATTGACTTATTATTAATTTATTTATTTTCATTGCTGTAGAAGTAATAAATTTATTTGCCTATGATCATGTTTATGGATATTTGGGTTGTATTCAGTTTGGGAATATTTTGATTGGTGCTTCTCTGAGTATTCTTGTGTCTGTCTTTAGGTTAACATAGTTGGATATTATATTAGTCTATGCTCCCGTCCACAATGGGACAGTTTCAGTCATTCTCCATCCTTTTCAGTACTTGATATTATTCCTTTTCATTTAGACCATTCTGATATTTATGTAGCACTGTCACATTTATATATGGCATAAGAAAATTGTGAAAAATTACATGTATAAGAAAATTGCATTCTTTTTAACCTTACAAAAATAGAAAATAATAACTAATTTTAATAAGTTATATTCCATTCAAAGTATTTTAGATGTCCTACTTTGCAGTAGTTTTCCTTATTTAAATGATAATAAGAATAGCGATGCTGGAATACTTAACAGTACTATAGCTGGAATTGAGATTCTTGATCAATTATAATTCTGATAATTTTTACCTAAATCTCTCTAATTTTTCAACTGTGTTATTAACTATGGTAGTTAAGAACAAAAACAAAAGGCAATAAGTTCCTCTGACTAAAATTTGACAATACTCCTGTATCTAAAAAGAAAGTTTTCTGATTTGTAAGTGAACCAGAATGTGAGTCAGTTCATAGCTTAAATGAAATTACGAGATGCTTCTGTTTCCATTGCCTGCATTATATTTGTGTTTCTAAAGTAACATAGGAAGGCCATATGTAATTCTGTTAGTTTTTTCTCACATTGCCAACATCTGTTACTTTAGTTTTTAGCAAGCACCATGTAACTGCTTGCTAAGGAGAGTTTTGAAGGAAATTGTACATCTCTTCTTAAACAATGGAGGCTTTGTAAAGGTTGTAATTAGAGGGAAAAAATACTCTGCACCAAGCTAATCCTATCTTTAATGTATATTAGCTAGATTCAATAGTTTTCATTAGTAGCTGTTAAGTGATTGTATTTTGGAGTTCACATTTCCTGATTTCAGATCCTTGTTGTACACTTTACAAATGGTGTGGCCTTTGAATAGTTACTTAACCTATTCAGATCCCAGATTCCCAAGCTATATAATGGATATAACTATAACACAGATATTACAAGGTGTGTTAGGATGGGTTCTCCAAAAGAAAGGTATTAAAAAGGGGTTGAGCAAGTATATTTGATTGGGTCTTGTAAGATGAAGATATTAGTTTTAGAAGAGTCTATATTTTCAGTATAAATATTTTACCTGGAAAAGCATTACAGCTTCACTATTGGGGGGAATCCCTGTAAGACATACAGAGGGTTAGCTGTGTAAGGCTGAAGGAGCTGTTGGCTGTGAAACAAGTCTGACTAAAAGTGAAGGAGAGAGAAAAGGATGGTTGAGTGGAAGCACACTAGTCCCATCCTGTCTAAGGAAGGTTTACCAAGGACTCCAGGGTATCCTGCACTAAAATTGGCTGTTGGAGAAGCCATATGTCTTCCTATGTTGGAATTGCTTTAGTAATTCTTCTACACTCAGTCACTGGGGGAAGTAAGGGCAGATGCAGAACTAGAGTTTAGGCAAAGCAGCAGTTGACCTTAATCAACCAAGCTTCCTATACTTGAAGCTATGGAGGGACTCATGGCTATCACAGATAATTATCATGAAGATGATTTGACAAATTCCAAATAGAGTAACTAAAGCAACATCTGCATTACAGTTATGCATTATCCACTTAGTTTACTAATCATCATCATTATTAATACTTAATAGAAGTGCCACATGTACAATATGCCTGGAATGTTGAGAAAGTGAATAGTAATGTAACAATGCTACATAGGATTAAATTTTACTTGATTCATTCAAGTTGGAGAATATTACACATTAAAAACATAAATGTAGTTTTCCTTCTACTATTTTTATTAGTGTGTGTATGTGTGTGTGTGTGTGTGTGTATTTCTGAATCCTAAATGGATACTAGAAAACCTAACTCTGAACTCCTCTATGGCAGCACAAAGAAGTAGGTTCAAATTTGTTTTATTAATATTATTATATTTGTCATATACAGCTGATATTATCAATTTCAAAGGATTCTATTATTTAATATAAGTTGGAGGACTTAATAATTGTTTGGTTCACTTTTTAAAATTGGTCATTGGGAGTATATAATCTTAGAACTGAATATTCCTTAAAGATTCTTTCATATGGCAATATTCTTAACAGTGTAAATTCCTTTAATCTTTCAAAGATTTTTCCATTACTGAAGAAAATTCAGAGGGAGAATATTAATAGTTGTGACACTCTGCACAAATAGTGGGAAGGGGCCAGGCATGGTGGTGCTCACCTATAATCCCAGCAACTCTGGAGGCTGAGCAAGAAGACCACAATTTTGAGATCCGCCTTCTTAACTTAGAACCTGTCTCAAAAGAAAGCAAAAAATGGCTGGGGATATAGCTCAATGGGAGAGTGTCTCTAGGTTCAATTCCTGGTACTTCAAAACAAGAAAAAAATGGGAAAGAAAATTACATTAAATTAATATGAACATTCTTATTGAAAAGTCTCTGAGGCTATGTTATTATATGAATGTAAGCATACAGATTACTCAGAAGACACTCTTACACCTGTCTTTGGCTCCTTACATTCCTGCATTTGTGTCTCCACTTTGTAGACAGAAGTCTAGTTATTCTTCTCAGTATGGATTGCTTATGAGCCTTTGCCCTTTCTCCTGCCAGTATGTTATCCTCTGCTCTGGAGTTCTCATTAAGCACACCATGTAAGACCCATTCCTACATTATTACTTAAAGTGCTACTTAAGTTCTAACTTCTCCTTGATATTTTGTCAAGTGTCTTTGCCCTGAAGGGCTTCTCCATGTTCCAAATGCCCATGGTGTGTGTTATCCTACCTCACACACTGTTAAGAAAACCTACAAAAATACCTGTCGAGAAGCGAATGAAAGAAGGACACACACACACACACACACACACACACACACACACACACATACAGTGCAGGGGCAAGAAAGCAAGTGGCTACTACTCCCAGCAGCCGCCTTTATTATCTCAAAAGTTACATAGCTCCCGTTACCATGACTACATGCTAACTAGTATTCCTTTAACCCTGAGTGCTAGCTAACTGAGATAAGGTCTAGGTTAGTACAAATACAAAGCCCCTTCTCTCCAATGACAACACCATAGAAACTAGATAGTGCACCTGCATATTTATCTTAATAGCTTCAAGGGGAAACTGCTGGGCATTCCAAGCATGGCATCAACAGGGCCCCAGTTCCCCCCTCAGGAGTTTGCTCACTGGGGGAATGGTTCCCTGTATATTTCCACAGTCAGAATACCTACAACACATAGCCTATAGGGTTCCTCCCAGCTGTTCCCACAGTGTGGCATTTAAACTGTTCACTTGTCTTTGGGCTCAGCTATCCTGTTCAGAAAACAAGGGCATTTGTAGGGCTGCAATCTATTAGGTATTCTTGCATTATAGTAAAATGTAATAAATGAATGAATGTGTAAATGAATGGCTTAATTAATAAATTCCTACATGAGTAAGGAGCATTTGAGGACAAGAATTATGCCATTTTATAATCCCAGCCAACTAGTATAGAACTTTGACTATAGTAGGCATTTAATACTTCTTTGAAACTGATGAATTTAAATATTTTTATGAATACTAAGTTGACATTATATTATTGTCATTTTGGGAAGGTAGTGAACTTTCAAAAGACTTTCATTGCCAAGGAAATCATCCTTTTACATACAAATGAATCTTGGTAAAAGAAAATTGTTCTTCTACTTACAAAAGATTTTGCAGAACTTTGGTTGATTTTAAAGTTAATGATTTTGACTTGTCCAGTTAAATATATATAAATTTAACAATATTATCAGGACTTATTTAAATGCTGTATAAAGTAGAATAAAATTACCCAGGGAATATGAATACAGATATATGTGTAATTCACAAAGAATTGGTAACAAAGTCCGATGAATATTGATTATTACCAGAATATTAATAAATATCATTATAAAATAAGTATATTTGGTTGGGTCTTGGAAGACAAAAATATTAGTGTTTGAAGAGTCTATATTTTCAGTATAAATATTTTACCTGGAAAAGCATTTCAGCTGTACTGGATTATGTTCCAAGAAAAAATACTTTGGTGTATGTTCATCAAGGAGGAGATTCTGAACTTGAATTAGTTCAAGTAGTTGGGGTAGATAATACTCAGCAGTTTACTAAGTCATGTATCTTTCATTTTCTACTTTTTTTAGCTATACTCAGCGTGTGGTTGGAAATGGAATCAAGGCCCAATCTGGGAATCCTGAAGTCAAAGTCAAAGGAACTGATCCTGTGATCAATCAGATAATTGATAAGCTGAAGCATATAATTCAGGTAAGGAGATCCTGTATATACAGGCTTGGTTTATTGACAGTAAGTAATAAATGTTACTTTATATTATATTTAATAATTTTATTAATTGTATCTGATAGTCCTACCTAAAAATGGGTACTGGAATCACTTATTTCTATCTGGAGGTTTAGAAATACTTGGTTGAGTGGTTGTCATATAGTCAATGTATAGTGGTGTTTTTATGAGTGGACAATCTGTACCTGTGAAAAGCAAGCTGTTGCTTCAACATTTTAAGAATGAGAAAATATTTCATCCTCCACAAGTAAGTGTCAATCAGAGGTACAACAGTTGCCACTGAAGAAACACATCAGAGAGGAGAAAATGTCAGCATTACATTCCAGGTAACTCTTTATCTTGGTGTGAAAATATTTGCTGTATTCTCAACAATACGTAAGCCATAAATGAATAATCACATCTCTAGTATTTATTTCTTATATCGTTTTGTACATGCTATTTTATAATTGACTTAATAGTTTTTAGCAAATACATTTTTATTCATAATAATGCTTCTGTTTTATATTTAATAATATTATTTAATCAAGTGAATATATATTGCTATTTTTAATACATAACATATGAGGAATGAATATAACCTGGCAAAAGACTATTACATTGAAATAATCTGTAAATTGGGACAAAATATTTCATTACATGTTGCAGTTACCACCTCCTATGACAACTGGTTTTGGGGGTAAGAAGAACTATTTTTTAGTTATTAGTCATTTCATAAAAAAATATGTATGTGCATGTTGATACACACACATACACATATATTTATTTTTAAGCAAAATTTTTAGGGATAGATGATGCTGATTTTTGGTATTGTCTGTCAGAAAAAATATATAAATAGTACTGAATCCACATATAGCACATTCCAGAATCACTGGTCTGAGTTTCATAATTGCTCTGTAGAGCTTAAGTTAATGCAGGTCTAGTTGATAGGACCCTATTTTCATTATAGGGCCCAGATTTCATTTGCACTATCCATTACAGTAATAGTTACCCTGTTTATTCTGTTGCATGTATTGGGAAAGCATAGTTTGGGTAGGGAACCAAAAGGAAGTTCCATTGAGAATAGGGTTGAGAATAGGGTAAAAAAAGAGAGTGGCACCAGGACCACCAGTGAGTAAGCCTCACAGCCTCTAGTGAGTTGAACTGATTCCCTGGAAGGGAAGCCTCCAGGGTAAAGTAGGTGCCTTATGCGCTAGTGGGCCAACCACTGAGGCATTTCTTGGAGATGAGCAGCCTTAGATTGGGTCAAGAGCTCAAGTGACAGGGAAGGAGTGGTCAGAGTGAGCTATGGAAGCTGCAGCTAGATGGCTGAGGTCAAAAGGAGAGAGCCTCTTATCCTCAGAAACAATTGCATTCCATCCATCAGTGAAAATCATTCATGCCTCAGAAGAAGTCATTGTCCTTGCCACATTTTCTCTTACTTGGAATGTATTTTAGAAAATTTTCAGAAGAAAAACAGTACTTCTAGGGGAAAGTGATGTAGACTCAGTGAGAAAAGAATGAGGCTTCATGACACTTATAATATTACTTTAATTCTTGACTTTCCAGTGGTTCAATAAACAATATATTGGGAATTAGATATTTAAGCAAAATAGATTTCTCGTATATGCTGGTGTACTCATGTGTTTCCTGGAGTTCTCCAGGAAAAAGACTGCAAAATAGGAATTTGTGGCCAAGTACCCCTTCAATCTGTAAGGAACTGGGAGGTGTAGGACTGTGCAGAAGAAGGAACAGGACTGGGCTGCAGTTGGAACTGAAGCCTCATCTGAACCCAACAGGAATTCTGGCTAGGAGGGCCTTTTCACACTACCTTGTTGTGAAACCAATAGGCATGTCTCCATTCCCCTGACCCACCATCATTGGCCAATGCTTCTAGGGTAGAGGTGGACATGTTAGCTCAGCTGAGTGAACAGCAGCCAGTACTCCCACCTGCAGCTGGAGGAATAATAACCGTAGTCAAGGCAGTATTCATCACAACATTTAGTAAGAGATGGCACATAGATGTAGGTTAATTGAAACCACTGTGCCCAATTGATAGTATAATCAAAACAGCAATAATATTAATCAGCTTCTTTTATTGCACATAGCACATTTTTAGTGGCTTTCAAAGTGGGCTAAGTATTATTCAGGGAGCGCACAGGATCACCCCCTGATTACAGAAAAAAAGCTTAGAAATTTAGTGTATTTTTATTCTATCTCCTTTTAATTTTAGAGGCATGTAGGAAGATATTAAAATATGTACTATACTAGTGCAATAATGTGTATAATTTGTGAATATGTAAATATAATATCAAGTGTATATTATAAATATACATATTATATGTATTCAAACTCTTTTATGGGATATACATATCCCATATAAGTTTATTTATATATATATATCCCATATAATATTTATATTTACATATTGATATGTGTATTTATATATACATATCAATATATACATACACATATCATATGTATTCAAACTGTTTTATGGGATATACGTGTCCCATATAATATTTATGTCTATATTATATTATATAATATATAATACATACTTTATAATATATGTGTGAAACAGAATGGAAACCCTGTATAAATAGTGAGGATGGAGCTGCTGTCAGGAAAAATTGTTCAGATATAAGAATACATAGGTATCCAAAATACAAAGGTTTATAAAAGCCCTTTGGAGCAGAGTTTTCTGATTTGTTGACCATTCAGCCTAACATTCCTCCATTTTGTTGAATAGGTTTCAAAGCCGTAGCCTTTTCAAGGTGGCAGAGGGAAATATTTCTACTTTTTCTTTTTCAGTTCATGTGTTAGATTTAGTCCCATTCTTTCATCTTTGTAAGAATGTGCAAAGTTCCAATTATTCATGCTTAATTTTTATTCTAGAGTTACTAGAGAATATCAAATACATTGTCAACTTTGAGGTCTACCTTTTTAAAGTCTAGGAGTATGACATGATTGAAAATTAGATTTTTGTAGAGGATAGCACAAAGTTATATCTTGAACAGGTGTCACTAAAATATTAACCTTTGATTCCTTAGAATGTACTCTTTCATAAACCAACTCTCCTAGAGATAGAGAAATTTTTGATTCTGTCAGACTTCTGACTGCTGATAATGTGTGTGTGTGCCCTGGCCAAGGGGGTGCTGTTGTACTGTGTGGTGGTATACAGGGGCAGTTAGCAGGATCCCCATAGTTTCAACCATGAAACAGTTCAGAAAATTGCCTTCTGTTAGTGAGAATTTATTAATTTTGAATTAGTGTGGACCAAGGGAAGATATAGACTCGGGGACATATTTCAAAATCAACTTGTAGTTTCAGATGATCCCTTAGTGTTTGGATAGAATTATTTTTATTGTAATGGATGCTAAGTACATCTCTAAATGTATCTTTCCCGATAGAGTTAAAGAAATATTTCTCTTGCCCTTTTTGTCCACATTCCAGTATATGGAAATAAGTCACATTAAGGGAGTGGGTGGAAGCCTGGTGTTGACCAAGAGTTATTAGTCAGGTGGAATGTTACATGGTTCTAGAGACCAAAGTAGCAGTCCTTTAGAAATCTTAGCCAAAGACTGGTGTCCAAGGATGGCCAAAAGAAATAATTTAGTCAAAAGACAATTTATTTAAAGTTTCATGGCTTCCTAGAGAGAGATCATAGCACAAACAATCTTAGTTTTATTTCATCCTTTAGGCAAGTATTATACTGATTATTTTCCCTGAAAACAAAAATGCTGAGAAGATTTTATATAAATAGAGGCTTGTGGATTATAACTTGATCCTCATGGGATGTCTGAGGCACTTCAGTGTTCCCTCACTAAACCTGCAGTTATTTTCTGAATTTAAAACTGGAACCTTCCAGAAAAGATCAGAGTCATGATCTCACTCTTCCACCTGTGATTCTGATAACTTCTTCTGTATCAGACATTGTGTAGCCTCTCAGAAGACTTTCCAATATTTCAAATATTATTATGATTTCAATATTATTTCCAATATTTCAATATTTCCACATTTTAAAGCCTGTCCCTGAGGTAGCAGTGCTTGTATCTTTGATGATCACCTGTGATAAATATATTGACACCAACAGCCAGTGAAGAATTCAGTGACATGTAATATTAGCTATTTTAGATGTTTGCATTAGACTGAATTTCCCTTTGATAATATAGACTAGAAAAAAATGTTTTATTCCTCTTAGCTTATATGATGAAATGAACAGACCTTTTTAACCCAAATTTGCTTTCCTTAAAAACTTATTTTGAAACTTCTTGTTCATATTGATTATATTTGTTTAAGGTAAATTTGTCAGCAAAAAGTACAATTATGCAGCAGTTAATCCTTAAATAGTAAATAACATCTATAATTAAAAAAAATAATGTCAGCAGTCAAATCCTAACTGCCAAGCACTTTTGGTTGTGCATGCTAATGCTATACTGCTTAAAATTCATTTATTCACTTTTAATATGAAACATACAAAGTATTATCATCACAATTTTCTATAATTCTTCACTGCACAACCAATAAACATTTTACCATTTTTACAGTAGTAGATTTAAGTAATATTTTATTTCTTCAAACCTCACAATTGTAATACATATAAGGATATTGTTTCTATTAAATATTAATTTTATCGGAGCTAAACTTCTCTACAAACATGTTTTCATGTATAAAATAAATTTGATTTTCAAATAAATGAAATCAATAATTATAACCATTGTTTAAAACCAAAAAATAACTAGATATTTTATATTACATATTGCAATAATCACAATGTACTGGATTGAGGCAGAGATGAGACTCTTATTTGATGTGGGAAGCCACTGTTCTAACAAGACTCTTTGCCTTTTTTCATTCTGTTCCTAGAATACCAATATGATAGATAGTAATTTTAGAACTATGACAGATTGAGAAGTTCTAATTTAAATCTCAATGAATAGTTATAAGGATAGTGTTTGCATATACAAAAAATGACAAGAATTTCTAAAGATATTAATGTCTCAAAGTTTCTGAATTCTGAAAAGTGTCCAAACTTTCTTCATTAAACTTACTATACAACACATTTTAAAAAATGTCCCTGTTTTTAATGGCTTATAATAGTGATACAGAACCAGTTAATCATAATTGATTGATCAATTCCTAATTGCAAAGCCTTCAATCAAGGACTATCAACTGATTCCATTAATTTCCTTCACTTTTACAAAATTTTCCTAGCTTAGGGAATGCACCATAGGACTCTTGACTTCTTCCCCCTCCGCTTTCCTATGCAACATTCAGGTCTCCAGGTTTATGATTTCAGAAACTGTTACTAGAAAAACGTAATTTTTTTCATTTTAATCACAACACAGTAGTAATCAAAACACATGCAGTTGTCTTTTGGATAAGAAGAAAGTACTTGAAATACACTCAATAGCTTTGCGTAGTCATCTAATTTAGCAATTAGTTTGTCTGAGTAAATTCAATGGAAACTGCTTTCTGGAGTGCCTGATGTAAAGCTCTGACTTCACTACTAACTGTTCCATTTAAAAAATCAATTGTCAGCATAAAGAACCTTTTCAATCAGTGTACAATCAACTCAAAATGATGAGTTAAGAACTCTTTTTGAAAGTAATGGAATTAAGGATGACCATTGGTATTTTATTTTTTTATTATTTAAAAAGTATATTATTGTTTTATGTTGAATAGAAGTTTAACTTTACATTAACTCCAATGCTGTGTTGCTGCTAATCTTATGTTATTATTACCCATTGAAACTTCATACACGTATTAGCTATATTTTCTGTTTGTAATATTCTGAAAGAATTTTGAAAATTAGAACCTTCATATTTTTCCTTTAGTTAATTAGAAAAATCTATAGCCATTTATATGCTAAAACTTCATATCTTTCTGTTAAAAATAATGCAGAATATTATTTATTTCACAAAATGAAGTCCCACAGTATAGCCAGCTCCTACTAGATTCAGATTTGTTTTATAAATTAAAATCATTGGGATTTAATTTTTTGCAGGATTATTGTCTAGGATATAATTATGCAGCATAATATTACAAAGAATTATATTAAGTAAGAAAAATAACTTGACTGAACTATTTACTTAGTAATATCAAATAACAATGATAGAAAAACAAATAGAATTCATTTTAGTCTCAATAAAACATGCTTACCACTTAGCAGAAGGCATATGGATAAATTCTGGCTTTTGTAATCATTAACTGTATGTCTGTAGTCACCTTACCTGACATCTTTAAGCTGGTAGAATTGTAAAATTTTGCAATGATTTTGGAAAACAGATCAGGGCTCCTTAAAAGATTAAGCAGAGAGTTACCATATGATTCAGGAATTCCATTCCTGTCTACTCAAGAGAAGAGAAAATATAGGTCCACACAAAATCTTGTACATGAATGTACATAATAGAATTATTCATAATATCTAAAAAGTGAAGTAACTCAAATATTCACTAACTGATAAATAGAAGAATAAATTGTGATATTTTCATACAGTGAATTATTATTCAGACACAAAAGAGGACTGAAAAAGTGAATATGGATAAACTTTTAAAATATTATGCTAATTGAAAGAAATTACCACAATAGAAAGCATTGTGTGATTAAATGATATGTTGAATACTGAGAAAATGTTATATTTTTATTAAAAAATCAATTTTCATTTGTATATAGAACATTCTTTATACTAAACCGGTATTATTAGTTACTGGAGCCTTATTGCACCTAAACAATGGTTTTACAAATACTGTGTTAGCTAATTATAATCTTTTCCTTGATATCTGTATGTCTGCAAAATTTTATCAGTTTTACACTTTTTAATTCCTCACCCACTGTTAATTCCCCAACACACTGCCTCTACCACTCCACTGAAATGCTCTTGGTATCTTGGTATGCTCCTTGCATATTCAGAAACCAACAGTCTTTTATCAGTTTTTATCTCACTTGGTCACTTAAGAGCACTTATCTACATTGCTTACCCCTTTTCTTTTCTCCACTCTCTTGATTTTCCAAGAATCTCTCTTACTACTCTCATTCCAGGATCTCTGTATCTTTCTTTAAAAGGTCTAATCTTCTGGGATCTTACCCAGTTCCTTTTTCTTCTCATTTCTCCCCTTTCTCTGCATCCTCCTGTCTCATGGCTTCATGATAGCCACCAATTTGTCTTTCAGGATGTTTCGTCTGAAACTGAGAAACTTCAGTCTACCTTTGTACTGGGCCACAAACATGGAGATTCAATTCAAAATGGCCAGAACAGAACTCCATCTTAATTAGTCCCCTCTTTCTATGATTTGCACTCCATTCTGTTCTCTCTAGTTGCCTCAGATTATACCTGGGGTATCATTTTACGTATCCTTTGTTATTAGTACTAATCCATTAGTAAAGTCTTAATTTTATTTTCTAAACTCTGTTAAATCTGTGCACTGCTCTTGATTGCATGGTCACTGTATTAGCTATGAACACTAGAACAACTGTTTCCCAAACATTTCTGCAATCACTGGTTCAGAAAATGACTGAAGACAGTGAACTATAGTTGCCATCTCCAATTCCTCTCTTAATCAAAATTGCACACTAATGCAATTTTGAAAAAGTGAATATGGATAAACAACAAAATCACACTAATGCCTGAATCACGTATTCTCTACCCACTGAAATGTTCTTGCAAAGTCACTAGTTATGTTTTGTGGCAGTATTTGATAGAGAGTTAGCAATCTTTTGGAAGACTGGTTATGTCAGTAACCATTTTAAACCCATTTTGTAATCACTATTCTATTATGATGAAGTCAGATTTCTTGGATGTTTGGTTAAATGTGGAAATCTGACAACCTATGTACCTCTTTTCTAAAACTCTTCTAAAATAGAAATAAATAAATTTAAATATATTAAATCACAAGGAAAAAGTCCAGTACATTTTTAAAACAGGCAAAAACAGTTAAAAGAGTGATAGTGACATAAATAGCAGAAGTTGTAATACAAATTAATACAAAGAGATTTACTTATAAAATGTGAGGCTAATTCATCTGGCAGAATTTGGAGTACCTGGAAGTTGTAGTTAGCATGAAAGACAGTGACGGAGGGCCTTGGGAAATGCATGCATATTGTTTCATTCTTGCTATAGTTTAGATGTTAAATATCCTTCAGAGACCCATGTGTAAGTCTTGCTCCCTGGCATGGCGCTATTTGGAGTTAGTGGAACCTTTGAGAGGGAAACTGGTGTGAGTTCTTAGGTCATTGGTGAACCCCCACAGGGGACTGTGGACTCTAGCCCTTCCTCCATCTCTTGTGCTTCCTGGTCATAAATGGAGTGAGGCTTTGACTCTATCACGTGCTCACCACCATTGCTATCTAGCACCCACCAGAGACTTAAGTGCAATGGATCCACTACATCATGAGATGGAACCTCTAAAACCATGAGCCCAAATAAATCTTTTCTTTTTATAATTATCTCAGATATTTTGTCACACTGATGAAAAGGTGACTATCACAATTCCCTAAGTCAACACAGCACCCAGGTTATTCTCCTTTTCTTGTTCCCTTGCAGTATTTTCTGGGGGAAAATTGTCCCTGGCTCATTAACTCTCACCAGGGACATAAAGCAAAATAAACCACAGAGCAGAAAATAGGGGAACTAAGTGAAAATTCATGTAATGATCTACCTGTTTCAGAAAACTGACATTTAAGTACACATTACCCAGGCCAAAAACAAAACAACAACAACAACAACAACAACAAACTTAGAAGACTCTTTGTATGAAATGATGAATTTTAGAGAAAATAATTTTATATGCTGATTGGGCCTCCATCTGTCAAGAAGGTAATTTTTCATCTAATTAAATGGTAGCAAAATCTTCTGTTGTGCCTTCTCCATATACATGAACTACCAGGTAGCTTCCAAAACACAATATCAATGGTATATCAATGATCATTGTACACTTTAGGAAAATCTAAAAAGTACAAGGCAAAAGAATATTGAAATAAATAATATAGACAACAGAGAGCATGAGGAAAATACTGTAAAACTATATAAATATCTTCTAAAAATTGAGGCAGTAGAATGTTAAAACAACATAAAATTGCTTCCAAAGGATCAATAAGAGAACAAAAAACTAACTTTAGAAAATTAAAAATATGAAAAAATATAAAATTCATAATTTGAAAGAATGGTTTAAAGATAAAGTCAAGGAAATAGTCCAATAAGTAATTACATGATAAGAGAAAAGGAAATAGGAAATAAAATGATGAGACATTAGAATTTTACTCTAGAAATCCACATAATAATAATTTCAGAGAAAATCACTAGCCTAATATGGATAAGGGATTAATGAAATACATAATATGAAATTATCTTCAGAAATGAAGAGCCATAATTCCAGAGTAAGCCCAACAAGTGATCACAATGAATGCAAATGCTCACTCACATGACAGTCACTGCAAAATTTCTGAATATTGCTGGTGAGACGACATTAATATTTTTCACAGAAAGAAAACAAACAAATAGGTGGCATAAACTTAATGTGGATTAGCAATTCACTTACTTTTTGTACCCAAATTCCTAGATTATCATACTACTATTGATTATTTCTGACCATAATTTCATATTCCCTGTCTTAGATATTGAGTCATATCTCACATATTTGGCTAATTTTTCAGTCCATCTTGGCTGATTTTTTTTTTCTCTAACTAAATGTTCCAGAGACACCCTTCTATTAGCTTATTCTGGGTGTTAACTTAAGTTCAGAGTTCTACCACCAACCATTGAAATCTGGGTTTCTGTAGTCATAGAAGTTCATAAGCTTCCCAAATTGAACAATCCAGTCTTTGTACTCTTGTTGTCCTTGGTTTCCTAGACCAGGTGCAATTCACCCCTAGCAAGTGTCACAACTCGATTTCAGTCACTTTAAGATTTGACATGTAAAAATAATCCCTCTTTAATGATCTTTTAAGAACTTCTTTTTTGGCATATATAGTTTTTGACTGGCTCATCCATAATCTCAGCCTTATGCGGGTATATTACAAGTCCATAATGCTTTAAAGACTCAATAAATGTACTCTAATCACTTGAATGTCATTTTATGAATATGCTCTGAAGATGTAATTTGTCAGAGCAGAACAGTTCTTGTATATATTTCTTGCAGTTTAGTAGCACTTAACCAGATGGCCCCCTGTAGTTTTGGAGCAGTTAATGCACCTAGAAGATAGGCTGACTTGTGAGAGGAAGACAGTTGGTGGGGATCAGTGGGAGAGTTTCTCAGGCATAGAATATTGAAAAAGTGAAATAAATACTATATAATGATTCATTAAAGACCAAACTAACTTAAAGTTCTATAGTAAAATTAAAATATGCATTATAATAACCCTATAAAATGTGATGTCTTATGAATGTAAATTTTGCAGTTATTATGTGTTTCACATTGAAGTGATGGAAATTTAATCAGTTTCATTAGATATAAAACAAATCATGAGTTTTGTAATAAGGAGTCTAAATATATATATATATATATATATATATATATATATATATATATATACACACACACACACATGGCAGGTCAGTTACTATTTCTGAAAATTATCATTTTGAAATTTTATATCTTGAAATATATTATCAAACCAGCCTGAAACTCATTAAATGGATGGTAAAATCTAATTTAACTTCCTTTAATACTCCTTTCTTTTAATCTTATAAAAGTAAATGAGCTTGTCAGTTTTTAACTATGAAAGTCTAATTTTAATTTATAAGATATATATAGTGAAACAAGATATTTGCTATCTTCTCACTACTCTAGTAATTTCCTATCATATAGATTCATTTTCATTTAATAAGAAAATTCTTTTAAGATTTCCATAGAAGAATTACATAGTTAGAGGAGATGCTTAGAATTTCTAAGAAATTTAATACATTCTTAAGGTAGTAAATAGTTCTTGAAACCAAATCTTATTATTATGAGTTTTGAACATATTTATTTGTACCCATTAAAATATATGTAGCTTGGGGCTGGGGATGTGGCTCAAGCGGTAGCGCGCTCGCCTGGCATGTGTGCGGCCCGGGTTTGATCCTCAGCACCACATACAAACAAAGATGTTCTGTCCACCGAAAACTAAAAATATTAAAAAATTCTCTCTCTCTCTCTCTCTCTCTCTCTCTCTTTAAAAAATATATGTAGCTTAAAAATTTCATAATTTCCTGTCTTGAAGTAAAACATACCTCAAACATATCAAGCCAGTTTTGCATATGCATTCAAGTCTTGGATTATAATTTTAAAACCCCTGCATTATTTCATTCATTCATCTATTCACTAACCAAATATTTATTTACTGCCTACTGTGTGGCAATCCTGATGATAAATAGAGGGAGTGAAAAATGAATAAATTAGGACATGGAAGAAAGTGATGATGTCCTAGCAATAACTTCTATTTAGTATGGAGTAGTCTGGAGGAGGAAAGGCTAAAAATAATCTCTTCATTCAACAAACAATATGGAGATTCTTTTATGGACCAAGAGCTCTTCTAGAATTTTGTGTATAAAATTGAATGAAGCTATAACTCCTTGCAAAACTACTAAAAGCCAGAAAACAAAAAAGGAAACATATTTATAATAAACAGGTAAAGAAGGGAAGCATCTTGTAGAATTTGTAGCCAATCAGCTAATTGAAGCTCGGCTTAACTAACACTGTTTGATGGACAGTGTGTATGCAGACCTGTGGCACTTGTGTGTTGTTCTCCTCAGATCACAATCCATAACATATGTTATTTTGATGGCAAATATCAGTAGTGTAAGCCTTCTTCTGCAAAAATGCGATGTTTCTGGGACAGGAGATCTCGATGAAACTTGGGCCAAAGCAGTCACACAGCAAAGACCAAAGTTCAGCAGTGAGGAATTATAGCCCCTGTCAGAGAGGGAAACAGGGGAAGAGGTCATATGATTTCTACCAAATTCCTGTTAAAAATTCTAGGAGAATAAAATTAGCATTATTTAATAAAATTAAACATTATTATTGTTTAAGTAAGACTTTGCATAGAAACAATGAAATACAAAGGTACTTTTTGAAATCTTTCTCCATATTCATAATAGTGCTACATATTGTTCATCACAATTATATCTCTTATAATTGTCTTTGTTTACAAATTTAAAAACTTGAGAACTTATTAGTTAGGGAAAATCATATCCACTTACATCATCATATAAGAAATATTTAATATTTTTGTTGGTGATATCATTAATATCTGATAGAAAAATACTAGGAATCATAGAAGCTATTTCTAAGCCACATATTGATTTACTTTAACAATTATAACTATCAGACTAAATTACTGAGAGAGAAATTACACTTGAGAAACTAGTCTAACCACAAATGGGATTGGATTTTTGTGTTAAACATTTGGCCTCTAATTATTTTGTTAGAATTGGTTTATTAAAGCATAATTATAACATTATCAGTAGTAAAACATGTGCTGTAATTAAATAATTTAAGTAATTGTTTCTTGAGGTCTTAATATCCTGGATTTTTTACTTCATTGTAGTAGATAAGATTTCTTTATAAATGCAACTTATCAGTAGTTTATTTTTCTAGAAACGCTAGAAAATTTAAAATTCTGTTAACATTTAATAGTTATGTTTTCCTGATATTGATGTGTTAAATTTATATAAAAACATGAAACAAGACAGAAATGTAGGGTGATTAGAACATTTGTAGTTTATGACAATTATCAGTAGCAACATATTTTTGAAAATTTTGTCTTTAGAAAAATATAGATGATTTTGGAAATGGACTAATTCCAATTTTAATCTAGGAAGAACTATGTATATACTGAAGTTTTGTATGTAGCATTCCAATGTTTTCAAACATAATGCATTATTTGTTTAGTTCCTCATAGTCTATACCAAGAACTTGTTCAAGCAAGCTGCTAAAATTAATAGTACTAGTATGTCTATATTGCAGACATCTCACTGTTCTTCCCAACCCATGAAATTTTTCTCTAGGATAGGGATATTGAAATAGAGCCAGTGGTAATGTTGAGTTTTTGTCAATATTTTTTTTCTCTTTAAGACAATTCCTCAATAATAAAGAACAGGAAATTGTTGAGGTATTGAAAGTGCATATTCCTGTCAAACTCAAAAAGTAGATCCAACTAAATGAATAAACTCAGAGTATGTGGTTTTGCATGAGTGTGCACACATACTTACTTACCTATGTTTTCTCCGTCTGTTTTGTGACTGAATGGTTAGACTGAATTAATTAATCATTGATTGTGTTTAACCAGATAGGCTCTCCTTGCAGAAGCGACAATGTCAAATACTTGGTTGTCCTACCACTTCCCTTCATGCATCAGATACTCGCTTCCCTACTATGGCCCTTGCTTAACTGGTCTCTAAACATCTGTTCCACTCAGATAATGCTGGTTGGCTTTGTTGTAAATGACTTAAATAAGCATTCACTCTACCTCCTTTTATCCTAATTCAATTTTTGTGTGATATGCTCCATGGGAGCAAAAGGAGTTACCTGAAATACTTTTCCATGACTTTACAAAGTAAAGAAAGAAAATTTGTGTTTAGAATGAGATCAGTTTGATAAAGTATCCTTCTAATAACCAGGAAGCGATAAATTACATTTTAACATAGGAGGCCAAAGTGAAAAGTTCTAAAAGTTGTTTATTTATTTGTTTTAGCAACCAACTATTGGTAACATTGCACATTTCAAGGTTACAAAGGAGTCTCATGTTGGTGCAAATTCAGAACAGAAGGCGACATTTAATTGGGCTCAATGATTAAAAAACAAAGCCAGGGCAATATTTCTGAATTTCACAATGTCAGGAAGGCAACTTTTGGGAGCAGGCATCCAGGGAACTTCAGAAATCTCTTCTCTGACCTTACAGTCCTGGAATTTCAGAAATATACACCTGTTTTCCTGTAGTAAGATACTATTTATGGTCACTACAACATCAAAAATCAACTTTAAAAAGCAGTAAATATAAGGTAAACAAAATGATTACAAAGCTACATCAAGCCCCCCAGATCTGAGGAACAAAGAGGAAAGATGTGAAGAGGGAGAAGAGAAAAAGCTACACATGAGAGGACAGGGGCATAATGCTAACCAGTGTTTTAAGAAAATATTTACTCCAGAGAAACAATAGTACTTCATAGACTATCCTTTCAACACCCAAATCACAATTATAAGCATAATTTTATATTTTTTCTCTCAATCCTCTTTTTTCCCACAGTAAAGTTCAGAATAGGGTAACTGAGCTCAATTTTTACCACCACACAGCTGCAGTTCTATTCTGAAGGGTCCAAAGTCTTCAGTCCTTTCTGGTTTTCTTCTCACTGCTCTGGAAATCTTTGTTTAGTTCAAGATGCCTTCCAGCCTCAATACTCCATGTCACCTCAGCTTTTTCTAATGTTAGTGGATTCCCTCTGCTATTCTTCTATTATTACTGATATCATAAACAATTTGTAACTTTATTCTTAAATAACTATGGGGTTTATTCCTTCATGGAGATACCTCTAAATCTATCATAAGACCCTAAAGGATTTCAAGTCAATTGAGGTAAAAATAGAACCACAACAAATGACATATTCAATTGTTTTTTAAGAAACAGAAATGTGACATTTTTTGAAAAATGGATTATGCTTTATTCATTTCCTGAGCTTGGACTGGGCTACCCGACATATTGCAGAAACCTACCAACCACAATTTTGATTTTGTTTTTTATTCTGAGGATTAAAAAATTAAAATTGAAATTGATGTACCCATTCATTTCCTGTTTATTGGATGAGTGCCCATAGATTGCATTACCTATATCTTAATTTTCAAAATAAACTTTTTGCAGAATCTTTCATTTTATCACCTTGTAAACAGATGTGATTTTTATTCTTTTTCCTTTTCATTGAACATTTACCTCATTTGAGATTTTTCACTTGATTTAATTTAACTTTTTTTTTTTTTTTTTGCTGATAGACACATCTGTTGCTACCTGTATCTGGATGTCATTTTTATGGTTTGCCTAGAAGCTGTAAACACAATAGTGGTATATTTTCCTGCTGTTCCTTTATCATTTTGTGTATATCTATTTTCAAGAAATTGAATTCATAAGTTATCAGAGAATTCTTTTGTCTCTTCCAGATTTTCATGTATACTCACTTTTTATTTACAGTTCTGAGAATATTTTATGATTAATTGATGCATAAAATGCCAGAACCTTTTTAGAAAATTTTCAGGGTTTAAAAAATGCACATTGATGTAGATTATTTAGTTGTTGCAATAAATTTTGTTATGTCATGTCAATTCCCAAATGTAATGTAAGAGTGATAAATTAGCCTTGATGACCTAGAATCTAATGTACATTCATCGTTTTAATCTTCACACAAATTTAAGACCATGTATTCAGTATCGGTTACATTATTTTCAGGATGCAGTACAAAATGAAAATGTAGAGCCTCATTCATAAGTTACAAAGAATTTCAAGACCATAGCTCTAGGTAATGCATGGTCTTTTTCACAAACACACAGGGAACTTCAGAAATGTGTTTGTGTGTGTTTCCTTTTTCTTTTTTATTAAGTCCTAGTGTTTGGCTTGAAAGCAAATTCTTTTTGAGAAAAGCAAAACTAACGAATATCTGTACCTAAATCTTTTAAAAGTTATAGACTGTTAGAGCCATAGAAATAAAAGTTATTAGTAAAACCACACAGCCAACATCAGATTGAAACTATGGAAATCCTATGTGAACTCCATGACAGGAACTAATATTTCAGCGATATCTCTATATTTGGATGTCTCTGGATATCATTTTTACATTATTTTAGCCTAAAACCTAACTTCAGGAAATTCTAATTATTGCCCCAAATTTCAACCTAAATAAATCATCCAGAGATAGCTCTATTTTCTATTCTTCTTGGTGGAACTATGTGAAATTGTCTATGTTCAGCTTTTTTTGCCCTACAACAATGAGAGTTTCATGTGTTTCTACCTAACATGACAGCCTATTAAATATATGAAAGTAGAAACCATGAAACATACACCCTAAACATTCTCAAACACGTACACATAACCCTTTCCAAACATCCCAGCAGGTCTTCTGTCCCCCAGGCTAATTATTCTTGACTCTTCACTCATTATTCATATGGGAAATTTTATAGACTCTTCAACATGTCAGCTGAGTGGCTGTAATAATTTCATTTATTAATCTTTCCCTCACAATTTGGCAGTCGTTATTGAAAAGAATGATCCATATGTTGACAAATGATCCATATGTCCATGGTGAACATGGCTTACTAGTTCCTTGGTCTAAAACAGTGGAAACTCTGACTCTGAATTTTTTTTTTTAAATCTTCTGAACAGTAGGTATACCAGCATAAATTTGTGCAATTTATATGTGAGACCTAAAGAATATTAATGTCACATATTCTTATCTTTATTGCCAGCATGTAATCCCCTCAATAATATACTATCTTTTCACCTCTTTTTATTTTTATATCTTACTGTTTCCATCATTCTTTTCATTAAAAATTCAGCAGTTTCCTTTGAGAATCATAGTTCTTGCCTTATCCGAATCAATCCTGCAGTGTTCTTTCATAGTCATATCTTACATAGTGCTCAAAAAGCTGCATAATCTTGGTATATGAATACAATTATAGATTCTGTATGGGCCATGTATAACATCAAAGAACTAATCAATAAGTATTGTTCTGCTAAAGAGTATGGTCTAAATATATAATTTTATGCTGGTTTAACTAAGGCCAAAATAATGCTGATACAGTCGTGCAGCACTGGATTTCCAGAATTCTCATCAGAAAATTTTATACAAAAGTTCCACATGAGAAAATTCTTGCTCATATTGAGCTGCTATATCCACTTGGGCCCTTTAGAAACCCTACTATTGGCAAACAAAAACAGCAACAAGCTATTAAGTCTAAATTATTGGTAACTTAACCCAAACAAAGTTTATTTGTTTGCTTGCATCAAGTCCCATGTCAATCAGGCTGCCCTCCTCTATTGCTAAGCTGTGATACACACTGCATAAAACTTTCAAGGTACTGTAGTCAGAAAAGGAGTTTGAGAATAGGGCAGAGCTTTTTACTGCTTCAGTCCCACAGTGATACAGGTACTTCAGCTCATCATCTATTCGTTAGATACTTTCACATGATGCCAATATAACTAGAAGTCTGAAATATCTGGGAATGAATGAATATTTGCTGGGATTTAAATGTCTCGATGCCTTTGTATTTTCTTAAGATGTTCCCTGACTCTTCTTCTAAAACTTTACATAGAATTATATATTTTAAAAAACCCCTAATTTAAATGAATGATTTTCTTACATTTCAAGTAAGAAATAACATTTTTGTGAAATGTTATTCTCCAGTAACAGACTTGTCATAACAAATTGACTACAAAGAAATTCATGCTGTATTTTCTGAAAGAGGCTGTAATGCCAAAATTACATCAACTGAAGGATGGACATCTACTTTGACCGACTAACAGGTGTGAAGCAGGGGTGCTATTATCTTTGGTCTCTCTGAACTTCATGGACAGGTTCAGCAGACACAGGGGCATGCTCAAGATTTCAAATCTAAAAGATTTCTAATGATGGAGTGAATAGATGAAATTTAAGGCCTTCAGAGCAGAGACTGTGCTTTCTTCATCCTTTTGTCCTTCACATTGAGCTCTGAACTAGGTACTAGCTGGGTTTTATAAATTAAGTTTTATTGACAGGAAATGAAATCTTCATCCGCCTGCCATACACACAGTCCAAAGCAGGCCCTTAAGTTCAGCACATCCAAAAATGAGTTTTTATTTTTTTTTCCTCAGAATCTTGCTCTACCTTCAGAGGTCCAAATTTCTGTTACAGATACCACCTGTCAGACAATCATCTGTACATAATATTTTAGAGTCTGTGCTGGGTCTTCCATATTCATTACTCTCTATAGTCACATTTCAAGGATGGTTGCCTCCAGCTCATGCCTTTCTCTCAATTTTATGTTCTCCAGTCTAAGTCATGTACATATTAGCTCTCAAGTGAGCTATGATGATGGCCTCCAAGCATCCAAGCTCTCCTTTTTCCGAATGATAGTTCTGTCAGAATTTCTTGTTAAAGTAGAACTTAGACCCTATTCCTCTAGATATGTTCTGGTGACACTCGAATGAGGTCATTTAATATGTGTTACAGGTGGGGAAGAGAAAACTTAGATTAAACAATGTTGAATCAAGCTCTTGCAATTTTGATATGCATTGAACATTTATAAAAAGGCATTTCATATATAGAATGTTTCTAATCTGTTTAACAAAAGAACCTGTTTTCTTAGAAGCATTCTTTCAGAACTTCCATATTTCAAATTTTGGGGGATTCTCATTACAAAAAAAAATCCAAATATATTAACATTGTATTTAAGGCTCCAAACAACAGACTTAGTGGACATTTCAAGTCTATCTTTTCTTCCATTTTCTCCTATGTATTTTTTTTTTTTTGCTTAGGTCCATTTTAAATCTTAACTTGTCAGTCTTCCACTCTATGTCTTTAGTCTTACATGTTTTTTTCATGGATTTTTTTCACCTTAATTCAGTTTTTTATCTTTTGAAAAAATATAAGTCCTTAATCATGAATAAATCCACCTCCTTCTCTATTGAGATTTATTAAGATTTCCCTGCTTTTACATAACAAAGTCCTTAGTTATCTCTCCATAGGATGTTTCTATTGAAGGATAGAAAAGTTCTACTTTAATGACATATTCACTATATACCCAATAACGGACAACATATTTCCTAGTTTATTTAATCATTTCATTAATTTGGTGAGAAAATATTAGTAAACCTAATTCCATGTGTACAATTTTTCTCAGCTATTTACTAGCCAAACTATGATTTAAAGTCAAATGTACCTGTTACCAAAATTTCCTTCTGTTGATTACACTATATTCCACATAACTTTATTTTTGTAAAAATATCTTTTTTTAAAATTCTAATTTGTTATAGATGATGGTAGAATGCAAATCATTTCATATTACATATTTAGAGCACAATTTTTCAAGTCACTGATTGTATATAAAGTATTTTCACACTATTTATGTATTCATACATGTACTTAGGGTAATGATGTCTAACTCATTCCACCATTATTCCTACCCTTTTGCCGCCTCCTTTCCCCTCCCTCCTTTTTGCCCTATCTAAAGTTCCTCCATTCCTCCCATGCTCCCCACATCATTGACATTATGAGTCAGCATCCTCATATCAAAGAAAACTTTTGGCCTTTGGTTTATTGGGATTGGCTTACTTCTCTTAGCATTATATTCTTCAACTTCATCCATTTACCTGAAAATGCCATGATTTTATTCTCATTTAATGCTGAGTAATGTTCCATTGTGTATATATACACCAAAGTTTCCCTATCCATTGATCTTCTGAAGGGCATCTAGATTGGTACCACAGTTTAGCTATTGTGAATTGTGCTGCTATAAACATTGATATGGCTGTGTCCCTGAAGTATGCTGTTTTTAAGTCCTTCGGGTATAAATCAAGGAGTGGGATAGCTAGGTCAAATGGTGGTTCCATTCCAAGTTTTCCAAGGAATCTCCATACTGCTCTCCAGGTTGGCTGTACCAATTTGCAGTCCCACCAGCAATGTATGAGTGTGCCTTTTCCCCCACATCTTCGCCAACACTTATTGTTGTTTGTATTCTTGATAGCTGCCATTCTGACTGGAGTGAGATGAAATCTCAGAGTAGTTTTGATTTGCATTTCTTTTGTAGAACTTAATATATTCTTAATGAATTCTGGTGATTTGTAGTCAGAAGTCATTCCCATTGGAATGCAAGCTCTAATAAGAAACTATCTCCTTAGCTGTATAAACATAGTAATTTGCATGTCTTTCTGATTACATATTAATTTGGAGTTGATCAATTCTGTTATATCAACTACTCTTATAACATTTTGTTCTTTTCTATATAATGCATCATCGTTTGTATTCATTCAAATTCCTGTTGAAGTATCTACAGGAACCAAATGCCTGTGCTGTGCTTCCCTGAGACAATTCTCCTGTTCCAGGATAGACTTTATGACTTAAAGTTTACTGATAAATTTGCTTTAAAATGATGGCAGTAAAATCTCATAGTCTATGTCAGCATATAAAAAGTAAAGAGATTTTCTAGGACTCTACTGATATAGGAAAAATCAGAAGTTAGAGAGAGGTCATCAGTGACCCAAAGGCATAACTTTTTAAATAGTTAATTGAAAGTATTTTTTACATGTGCCTTGCTCCCAGAGAAGAAGTTAAGTATACTAAAGAAAGGGTTAAATATTAAGGAAAGCTCAAAAATGCTTTTCTTCAGTAGATACAGGCATGTCCCTGGACAGTTATGCATTGCAGATTGCTCTCTAAATTATCATCTTGAGAATAATATTTGCTTTTAAACATACGCTTAAAGTAATTGTATTCTATGACTAATGTTGGCTGCCTGAGAGTCACTGAAAATAGGAATTCTTCATTTTTATCTTAACAAACTGGGTATCTTCCAAGGTCAAACTTGGGGTTTAGGTTTTATTTCAAAGCATAGTAAATGTCAGCAAAAGAATTTACACTGATTCCTTCAGGAACACTGCCCTGATTTTGGGTTCATAAACACTAAGGGTGTTTTCAGAATGATTTAGATTATTGAAAGATGTGTTTGATCCCATTACATACTAGAAAAAAAAAGATATATGGTTGAGAGTCCTCATATTCCTTCCAAATGCAAATGGAACCCAGATGTTCTCAGTTCTGTCAAGCTTCACGGGTCCTGCCTCACTTCAAGCTGAAAGAGACTATTCCAAAACCCACCACTGGTGACCACAGGATATCCAGTCTTCTTTGGATTCTTCATATAGTTTATTCAGAGTCTTGAGAAATACATCACTGGATTAAAATCTGTTCTTATTGCTTTTGATCTGTTAGTGTGACCTTGCCACATATAAATACTATTTATGTGGGTCACCTTTTGCCATCTCAAATCAGAAGTTTGTAGAATAATGTTGTGCTGCCTTTCTGGCTTTGTCTAAAGTAAAAATAAAGGCCTTTTTCTTAATTCCTCAAAGCAAATTTAATACCAGACTGTAACAGTGTCCTTACTTTTACTAGGATTTAGCTACACTCACAGGAATGCTTCAGATGTATTCTTCAAATTCCATTCCAAAGGATAAAGTATTTTCTTTCACTCCCATCAAAGCCATTTTCTTCTAAAAGTTTAAAATCTGTACTATTTTTTTAAAGAAAATTTCAGCACTAAAATAATAGTCACCTTTTCTGTTGTGGGGCTTATCACATCACTGTCTCAAAACTTTTTATTTCTAAGTTAGTCATTACCCTTCTTTTTTTCTGAAGATTTATTGATGTATTTTTCCCTGGAAAGAAGGAACAAATCAGCATGCCCCTCTTCCTACCAGATACCTGCATTTGTTCCAGAAAAAAAAAAGTGCACTGAGCACTTCTTCTTTGAGAAGCATTATTGGCAATTCAAGGATTAGAAGACCAAGGAATACATAGCCTTTTCCCTCATTGAGCTTAGTTTCATGGGAAGGATGGGTCTGAATCAAATGGCAATATGTTTAATTATATCTAGATTATATATATGAAAGGAGGGGGGGATGATGCTATGGTTACAAAGCCTTAACCCAATCAGTGAATTAATCACCTGGTAGGATTAACTGAGTGGTAACTGAAGGCAGGTGTGCTGTGGCTGGAGGAGATGAGGCTTTGGTGCTGTGGCTTTTAGGTATATATTTGTATCTTGCAAGTGGAGATATCTCTCTCTGCTTCTGATCATCATTTGAGCTGATTCCCTCTGCCACACTCTTCTGCCATTATGTTCTGCCTCACCTGAAGCCCCAAGGCATGGAGCTGGCCATCTGTGGACTAAGACCTCTGAAACTGTAAACCCTTGAATAAACTTTTCTTCCCTTAAAATTGTTCTGGTCAGATCTTTTGATCACAGAAGCAAAAAAATGTGAATAAAATAGTTTGAGACTAGGTTGAGAGAGAGAGAGAGAGAGAGAGAGAGAGAGAGAGAGAGAGAATAAGCCATTATGACTGAGATAGTCATTATGAGAATTTGAATGAAAGCCATTATGACTGAGTTCAGAGAGCGAAGGAGGAGTGGGATAAATAGTTCTGGAAGTAGGAAAGTGTATGAATCACACAATGCCTTGTACTGGATAAGTGATTTGATCTCTATCAAAAAAAATAGAAAGACATAAAGGAGTTTTAAGCTTAGGCAATTATTAGATTTCACTTGAAAAAAATTATCACTCTCACTGCAGTAGGTAGAATAGATTGAATGGAATCTAAATATATATGGGAATTATTTGATGGGTTATAGCAGCAATGCATAGCAGTACTATAGATTAAGAGAATATAAACAGGATAAAAATAGATGTTTATGCAAACTACTGAAACTACTTTGTCTGAATTGTTGGTCATTTTGCTCTGAGGATAGCGGGACATCATAGTGCTATAGTTTGTTTCCATTTGTTGAAATCCTAGCCCTCAAGGTGATGATATTGGAGATGATTAGACCATGAAAACAAAGGACTCATGATGGTAATCAGTCCCCTCATGAGCAAGACACCCAGAGAAAGCTAGGTTCTTCCCCTCTGTATGGTTACAGCAGCAAGTTGCTGTCTGTGAACAAGAATGTTGGTTCTTACCAGACATTGAATCTTCTGGTGCCTTTATTGTGGATTTCCTGGCTTCTGGAACTGTAAGAAATGCATTTATTTTGTTTATAAGCCAACTATTCTATGAAGTTTTTTTTTAGAAGCCTGAACAGACTAAGACACATATTATCAGATACAGCTCCCGGGTTTTTTCTGTCTTACACAATCAGATGGAAAGTAGAATTTCCCAAGATGGAAATCACTGTAACAGAACTAATACATGAGGAGGTGCATTCATTTACTCTTAGATATATTAACACTGGAAAATTTTTTAAGAATTAATGTCAAATGTAAAATTGACTTTGATGATTTTGACCTCAAAGGAGAAGTCAGAATTAGAAAAATACACCATACATCATGATTCAACAGAGAAAATAGATTATGTAGGTTTGCTTGAAATTGCCTATAAAGAGTAACAAAATGACAAAAAAAAATGGTTCTAGGACTGAGCATTGAGGAAGAAACTCAACAGAAAATGTGTTCAGATAGAGGAGGCTTATGTTCTACACAGAATCAGAAGTAACATTTAGGGTAATTTAAGCTTAAACAAAACAATTACTATCTTATCTATCTTTGTTATCTGTCTACCTAAGCAAATACTTATATAATGGTTACAGTATATCAGGTACTACTCTAGTACTGTTAGAAATTTTTCTTTACCTAATTTTAAATAGGATCTTCCCCGTTTCGTACTCCTATCTCCCCTTCCTTATAGCAGTGGGTTTTAGTTATCAAGTTATATATGTTTTAGACATTCTGGAATTATCCTAATTAGAATAAGCAAACTACTGTAATGAACAGTCATAGGATTTCTATTGAAAAGACATTCAGTGTTCCAGGCTTCTTCTATCATGTGGATCCTACTTCTTGAATTGTCAAGCTGAATCCAAAGTAGATTTTAATGGGATCCACTTGGGAGTAACCTACATCATTTCTTCTAACAACATCATGGGCACAATGTGTGAGAGAACCTGGGTAAAATAATACCACTAGGTGTTCAGGAGGAAAAGGAAACAGGTTTTCATGACCACAAAGCATTATTAGTGCCACAAAAATCTAGCATAACTTAGGGCTGGGAGTGGGGCTCAGTGATGGCGCACTTGCCTGGCATGTGTGAGGCACGGGGTTCGATTCTCAGCCCCACATATAAATAAATGAAAAAAAGGTCTATAAACAACTTAAAAGTAATTTAAAAATTTATTTTAAAAATATAGCTTAAGTTACAGATCCTTGTAATAAAACTATGGTTGTTTTTATTTTTCTTAAGGCATGCAGTCTTATTATTGTGGAATCTAGTCTTCCACTTAAAGGGATGTACCTAGTATGTTCCATTTTCTAGAGAAAATAGAAAGCAAATATTCATCTCATTTCTCTAGGAACTTCTACAATATGTCCAATAATACCATGGACATCTTTTGAAATTAGCTCAGGTTCTCAGAAAATAAATAGAAGGGAGCAAAACTTGGGAGTCCATTTACTTCAGAGTCTGCATGTTCCCCTGATGTGTCCTTCGGAGCCATCTACTAAGTAACCTAGGGATAAATTCTATTACAGCTTTGACATTTTCCAATCCAATAGTCCATTCTTCTCTGCCTACCACCAGGGCTATCAAAATTATGCAAATATAACCACTACAACTGAATTCTTTCTGTATGCCTGACATCTCATAAGCACAGTGGTGAAGAACTGTATCACACAGTGTGCTGTGATAAGCAGATGTGAATGCATTCTGGTTTATTTGTTGCTCAAGTTTATTCCAAGAAGTAACCACAACAAAAGAAACAGTACATCTTAACTTCCTTACTTAAATTATAATTTTTCGGTCATCACAACTTTTCTATGCCCATGATCCTTAACAATGCCGATAATTGGGTCCAGGATCATGTGAGGACCACATCAAATAGTTATGCCTTGGAGTAGGAATCTCTCTTTCTCTTCAGTTATTTTTATTCAAAAATTCTTACTTCAATTAACATATGCACATTTTGTTTAATGACAGAGAAACAGTATGACAACTGATTAATTTTCAAAATTTTAAACATAATTTGGAAAATGAAGTTCTAGTCTTAATATAACTTTTATTATTAGAGTTAGCTGTGCTCTATAGAAGAGCAAATTGAAGATGGGAAACTGGGCCAAGGAGTTAAAATCTATGGCACATGTTGAAATCTTCACAGGTAAATGCCTTAATATTGATCTTTTATATGGGTTTGAAGAGCTGTCATGAAGATCTATTGACTTATGTGGCTAGAGATGAAGGTTATAGATACTTTTCTTCAGATTGTATTTCTCCACACAAGATTTTACAAAAATAGAGCTGGACTTGTTTTGAAAGACACATTAGGAGAGGGAAAATGTGTTTTCCAGAATTTGATATATAGACATACTAGGTTCAATTTCTGACTTTATTCCTGAATTGTATGTAGGTTTATTGAAACTAATAAAGACAAACAAATGTAAGTAGAAGACAGAAAGATAAGCCTAAGGGTGGGAAATAGCCATGACTCAAGGGAGCTATGAATTATATTATCTCAGGACAGCCCAGAACTTAAGTACCTTTGATTTTTCCTCCAGAGTATAAAAAAGTAGTGATAGATAGTTAAAATCTAATTCTCTTATATTGGACAGAAATGATATGTATTTGACAAATATTTTGCAATCTAAAGAAGTCAGGATACCCTTTGAAACAGTGGAAATCCTTAGAGACTTCTGGAGCAAGTTAAATCAGTATTGTTAGCAGCCTAGAACTTCAGGACTTCTGCTAAAATTGGTTCCTTCCAGCTAAGTGCTCTAGTGATAGAGTGCCAGTTTACAGAATTGGGGTTAAAGCCATTGCCTTCTGTCCAGTATTTAAAGAGCATCCTGTATCCCAAAGGTTCAGGGAAAGATAAGAGGTGAGCTTCTCATTTTTAGTTAAAACTAAAACCATTCTTTCATGGTATATTTTATTTATCAACATATTACTTGCCTCTAATTACTTCACTGTTTGGTATAAGATTAAGGTATTCATATAAAAATGAAATAAATATTGTATGCATTGGCCAAAAGAAGGAAGATGTTTAAAAATTATGTAAACTGTTTTTGCAATGATAGTTTTTGGTTTTCCTAGTAACAATGAAAAGCAATACCTTTGTATTAACTTTTTGATTTTTATAAATATGCAAAAATGCAATTCCTCTGATAACCTACTCCTTTGACTATATTAATGGTAACTATTTTATTTTTACTCAGATAATGCAATATTAGGAGCTAAGTAAAAATATCACTATTAGGAAAATATGTATTATCCATTTTTGCCTTCTGGAAGTGTCTATCAATATGTATTTGTATAATTATTAAGTTAATGAGAGAAAAATTACAAATAGAGATTCTATTAGGGAATACTCTTATTTAAAAGGTAATTTTAATTTTTATAATGACTAACTTACTATAGGATTTTATCTATATATAGCTGATTGCTAATTTAATAGCAAATTAAATAATTACATTGATGAACAGAATACTACATCATCAAAAATATTTTATCTCTCTACATATAAAGAAAACACGATTCAGAGATGTTTTAGTTACTCTGAGAGTTTTAATTAACTTAAGATATAGCCAAAGAGGACTAGAACTCCAGGTCTTATATCAACCCTTTCTCTAGATTGAATTCCTTCCATTATGGAGAAGGCCAAGGAGGGTGAATCTGTGTCGGAATTCCATTGTAAGCAACTTAACAATTAACTCTTCTTATTCTCTAAACAGACCTTTGACTTAGGCATTGTTCTACCTCTGAAATCATGAATACCTAACCTTTCTATCGTCTTGTCAGCTCTTTCATCCTGTCGGTTCCCTTACATCTAATTTTTTGCCCTATTTAGACTTCCTGTTCTTTAATGCTCACATTGCCTCATGATGTTTTTATTCAGCTTAGATACCATGATCTGTCATTCAATAGTTCTTACAAAAAGTCTCAATTTCCCTGTCTCATTTTGTCCCTGCATGGAGAATTCTTCCTGGATTAACACAGCTAAACCTGGACTGCTGGAATGTGTTAGAGAAAATCATGAAATCAAGCAAAGTGGGGATGGTACAAACATTTATATTCCGTGTTATTCCCCTTCCTTTCATGTAAGAACACGGAATGAGCCCTTCCTCCTGTCTGAGACAACTCACCTGCCTCTGCATGGACCTCACCTTATTTTTGCTGCCTTTCCTTCTCAACATTCTTCTGTTACCAGGCTTTTTGGACACATTAAAATCTCCCCACATCTCCAATCTAATTTTTCTTCAGTTATTTATTTTTCTTGGGTCATTGACTAGTTTGTAACTTACCCTCCTAGACAAGCAGTTGGATCTTTATGGTTAATGTCCCTAAAGAGAAAGCCCTACCTCCTTTCTATTCAGAGTTTAGCTTTTCTGTACAATATTCTCCTCCTTATGATCTCTCAGGTAAACTGAGCACCTTATACTTCCCTGTTCCTCAAGATAATAAATGTAATGTAATTACCATATTGGCTCAGATTCCAGTGTAAGGGAAGGGATCATATTTTATCCAGATTTATGTCTCATTTCCAGGGTCCAGCTCTAATAAGGCTCTTGAAACATGTTTCCTGAACCATTTGAGTAAAAAATAAAAATATTTCTGTATCAAAGCCAAAGAGTACTATCTATTAGTAATTTGATAGGCAATAAATATAATTTATGTGCACATTTTATAGAACATTTCTTTGGTAAAGTAAGGCAAAGTTATATTTTGTCTCCATTCCTGTCTTTATTGAGATTAAAATTGACAAATAGGAATTGTGCGTATTTCTTTGTTTTGAATGTTTATATACTTAAATGATCACCACACTAAAATTCTTAAGCTAATAAACACACCCATCAATATTTATTTATTTGTTTGTTTGCTTATTTATATATGATAAGAAGACTCAATATCTGCCATCTTAGCAAATTTCAAGTTTACTTTATATTAAATCTTTAGGAAGTTATTTTCTTAATATTGCTTATATATGATTTGACTAATTATTTCCTATGAGGATAAAGTTTTTATCTAATTAAAAAAATGCACAATTTCACTCAGAATTCTGAGTTGAGGTTTGATCTCTACCTTTAATTTCAGAATAGATTTAGTTCTTATATATTTTTACTTACTACCTTTCTAGTTATAGTCATTTTATCATTCAACTTGGTGCAAACAGTCCATCAGGTCTCTAACAAGAGAACAATGACACAAAAAATGGAAATCTATACTATGAACAGGTCTTATATCAACCCTTTCTTATTAATTTTCCCTCTGTTCTCAACGTCTAACTCATCCTGACTGAATCAATCAAAAAGCTATTACTTTCATACTTGGAAGTGTTGCTTTCAAAATCAATAAAAACACAGCTCATTTTTAATATGCAATATATTATATGAATGAAAATTTCCATTTACTTGAGTTGAAATTTAAGGAAAAATTACAGTACTTGGAAAATTCTTGTTGGAAATATATATATGTATATATACACACACACACATATACATATATGTGTGTATGTGCATGTGTATAAAATTCATCACAGGCTTTATATTTAACTCCACAGTTTTCATTATGACTAACATTTTTGTGTTGTGCATATGTGTGTATATATACATATAAGTTTGTGTAGATACATACTTTAAAGGAAACAATTATTGTTGTATGGTGAATTGTTGATAAAGTTATAAATCTCAATTGTAAGACACCAAACAAATCAGCATCTTTGATATCTTTTAGCCACAGTCAGTAATTCTGCACTTAAACAATATATTAACTATCAAAATATCTCCAGCAAAAAATGTGTTTAAGTTCTTCATAGGAACATTAAAAGCATCTAGCTACACAATTGTTAAATAGATATCATTCATTAATAGGAAATAAATAGAAACTCTGTCTTCTATTTGAGGATGATTAATTAGATTGAGCATCTATATGCAGGGATATCTGTTTGTTGACATGGTTTAATCACCACTCATCTGCACTTCTACCATAATTATGCATGTTTGTGATATTGAGCTTGAGACAATGATTAACATCAACTCACATGTAAGATTCATTTGTGCTTCTTGATTTATTTCAATTGAAAATGCATAATGCTGGTATTAAATATATAATTATATATAAAATAAGATATTTGCTTAACAGAATGTCTTGGCATCAGATTATATATGGTATATACCTGACACACCATAAAGTATTAGGTAGTGTAACTTATTATTTTAGCATTTTTGACAAAGTTTGTTATTACATGGAAATGTTTTTTTTTTAACTGATCATTCATGAATTTTCTGTATTCTTTCTTTGAATGTTATCACATGGTCATGGAAGAGAAGGTTTAGGTCATTAGAAGTTGACAGTTTTCAGTATAGTATATGTGCTTTAGTATAAGATAGAATTGAGTTTGGTACATGGGTGATGGATGAATTTTACTGAATGATGTATAGCTGCTCATTCTCTTAATGGCATTTCATCTATCAACTATTTTTGATATGGTTGATCACAAGGTGTTGCTGACTCAATTTTTGTAGGTTAACTAAGGTCAAAGTGATAGCTGTTTGAAGTTTCACTAATACAAATCTTCCCATCCTGAGAGTAGGATGGATTCTATTATTTGTTAAGACATGTTTCCATGTGAGTCCTTTACTGTCAACTTTTTTGTTCTGTCAACCATATCTCTTCTGTATTAGCTGGAATAGAGTCTTACATTCTTAAATGATTTTTCCATGTCATGGAAAATTTATGACTCTAGCTCTGTATTCCTTTTGTTAAGCTGCAAGTAGGAATTGACTTTTTAAGAAAATGAGATGAATTTCTAGTTCTCTGTGGCAGGGTAAGCTCCCTATAGTCCATTCTTCTCCTTAGTGAACTGAAAATTTGAAAACCACAGGAAAAAAATAACTGAGGGAGCTGAGAAACAAACAATAGTGGGAGCATTATGAGGAATAATCAAAATTTGGAGAGGTACCTTGCATTGGTATGAGATTCATTGTATTTATCTCAATTGATCAATCAATCAAACAGAGCAAGAAAAAAACCAATACCAACAAAACACGCAAGGAGAGTAGATATGATAGATACAGCAGAAACAAGAAACAGAGTTAGAACCAGAAGGATAGAATTATCACAAAAATAATGTGAAGTGAATATTTTGAAAATAAACAAGTTTTTAAAGAAAACAAAAAACATATATAAGCAAAGAATAAGATGACATAAAAATAGACTGAAAGTTTTCTTGTTTGTCTTTGGTTTATCTGAGCCCTTTTATTTTTAAACTATTTTGGATCTTTTTGATATTGGTGTATTTCTTAAATATATCTTAAAATGGAATATTACTTTCTAATATTATTAGAAAATGTTTTGTTATCAAAATTATTAATTTTCATTGATAGAGCAGATATGTATTCTTCTTGTTGTTGTCGTTATTATTATTATTATTATTATTATTATTATTATTATTATTTGGTAACACGAATTGAACTCAGAGGCACTTAACCACTGAGCCACATCCCCAGCCTCTCTTTTGTATTTTATTTAGAGACAGGGTCTCACTGAGTTGCTTAACACTTAGCTTTTGCTGAGGATAGCTTTGAACTCATGATCCTCATGCATCAGCCTCTGAGCTGCTGGGTAATTAATATTTTTATAATTTTGTCTGCATTTAAATCTCTTCAATTTCTTTAGAATGGTTCCCTACTGTGAGAGGCAATAAAAATAGACTCTATTCAATTTCTAATTTCTCCAGTCCTCCTGTATTGTTTGATTTTTTGTATTTTGATTTTGGATATTTCTTAATGTTTACATTTGTATTGTTAATTGTGTTAAAATTATGATGGGCAAATTGTGATTTTAAAATATAACCTATTGCTCTCACTTATTATAGATAAGGCAACCAGGATCCTAACTCCTACTTTCCACTCTGATTCTCTCCTCTTAATTCTTGTAGTTGGATTATTTGTACATTGTCAGAATTGTCAGTAAAATATATATATTTTTTTTACATTTTCGATGCCATACTTCCCTTAAATCTAAAGATGAATGCATTTGACGCTCACTTCTTGTCTAACTTGCGGTATTTCACCTACTTGGCACTAGAGTTATTGAAATTTGTCTTGTGCGAGATTCCTCAAGATCTTGCCATAAACAGTTTCCTGAATGTATGGGTGTTCATAGCTGTCAGCCCAACACTCAGTAGATGTCTTGTGAGCCTAAAGATAAAGCACTTGCTTCTCCTTCTCTTCTTGATAACTTATAGGTATGTTCCCCCATCTTCTGGCATTAACGTTTGCTGTAGAAAATGATGTGAAATTGGTTTTCTTTTATAAGTGACTTGGTCCTTTTGCTTAAGCTCCCAAATAATTCTTTCTTAGTCTTTTAAGTCCAGGTTATCATACAATTATAGACCTTGAAGTTGAGCATTCTGGCAATATGACAATATGTAAGAATATAATATAATATAATATAATATAACCATGTCTATAATGATCTTTCATGGCTTAATACAGATAATACCTTTTTTCTTTACTTCTATTTTATCCTTTAAATTTCTACTTTTTTAGAACAGAAACAGGATTCATTTTATTTTGGTTTCTTCTCCCATCTATGCCCTTGATAATCCTTACATTTAGAGTCCTATTTTCCTTGTTCTCTTAATAATTTCTAATTTTCCAAAATGATTTTGTCTTTTAAATCTTATCTTTATCATGAATTCTGGCATCTTCTATTTTTCTTTCAGCCATATCTTTCCCCAGATCTTGCATGTTTCTTCATGGTGTCTTTATGTTTCATCACATTCTTAAATTTTATGTTGGAATATTTTAATACTCATTCCTTTCTTTCACATTTTTATAATAACATATTTCTGGTAATTAAGAGCTATAGATTAATTTTTACCCTTGTTCTGATAGCATAGTCACATGATGCTAAGCAAAACCCATTACCTTGACCAGATAAAAGCAGAATTTTTCCTATATGAAGAGGGAAAGGGGATAGAATGTGCCCAAGCACCTTAGCTCAAGGGTGCTCTTATCATTTGCTACAACAACAGACTCTTGCCTCATTTTTAGGATATTATGGAACCATTGTGTTCTGCTTCCCAGAGCCCCAACTGGTTTGGGACAATTTCCATCTCATGCTTTCTGCCCCATCTTCAAGTGAAACAATCCTGGCCTTCTAAAGCACTTCACTCACTTTTAGTAGTTTTATTTTGCAGATGTTTTCTGTGGTTGAACAACTCTGAGCCCCCAAAATTATGTGGGGGAATGTTCTTTTTTCATCTCCCTGTTAGCACTTAACCCTGCCAGGCATTTCTGAGTGTAGCTTTCCACTTCTGGGTTCATCTCTTTGCTCATGAATTACTACTGCTGTACACCACTAGGGTCCGGCCCCTCTCAGTTCTTGTTGCTACTGCCAAAGGACTTCCTCAGCTATTCCTTGCTCAGTTTAGTATTATTTGTGACAAAATATGATAGAATTTGGAGTTAGGACCTTTTCTTTGTCTGTTGGTTTGGATAAAAATAATATTTATAGCTTTGTAAGGGTTTACTTGTTTGTTTTCCTTCTGGGTGGAGTAAGATGACTTGGAAATCAGGTGCTACCATGGAAATATACAGATCTTTGCATATGTTAAATTTTAGAATTACAATTTTAAATTTACCATAGCTCCATATGCTTCTACATCTACCTCTTTAAAAAAATAATTTTGCTGTCTCTTTTAAATCTTATTTTTAACACGATTATATATAAAACACAGATTTTGAAGAATAATTAAATAATCTAGAATCTTTTTTGTAGGGAAGTCGTGAAGCCCAACAACTTCAGAAGTTTGGTTTTTAATTCCTCATTTCTGTGCACTTTTCTTTAATACGAACTTGACCTAGATAGGTGCCAAGTTATTGCTAGCCCTTCAGATTATGTTTCATGCAGCCTCTGTAAATCTAGGAAATGGACAGCAGATGTCACTGCTGGATGAAAGGAGCCATTCTATGAATGCCACCTTTTCGGAGAGTGGCTTTCTAGAGTCCAAATCCTGGGGTTTACTGATAAAGAGGAAAAACAATTAAATTCAAAACATTGATTAAGTTTCACAATGTGGCCTGGTACGTTAGGGCATGGGAGTAAGCCATGTACAATTAACTGAACTTTTTCATTTAAAAAAAAACATTTTTTCAGTTTACTTTGCATGATGAAAAATTACTTATGATATTAGAATTCTGATTTCTTGTGTCTTATTGTGATATTGTTTCCTGTTTTTTTGAAACACAGATCTAGAAGTTTAACTCTAGCAGCATTCTGTCTGTTCAAACAGTGAGATAACATGACATTGGTAACCATTATCTAAGTAAGAGACATTTAATAGTAAAATGTAGAATTGAACAAGATTTTATTTCAGTATATTCATCTTCTAAAACTCACTTCCCAATATATTTTGCTATGCATTGGGACATTTTCAGGGGCTCATGGCTCAATATATTCACAGTAAGAATTTAAATCCAGATACTTTTAATTTTCACAAAGCCTTTGTTTCATGTAAGAAAAAAGAAAATAGCAGCAATTCCTGAATGAGTCTATGATATTTAGAATATGACTTGTCTATACTATCCTGCTGATTCCCCTGCTTACTTTTCAAGTAATTTTTCACACTCTAGGTCAGAAGATCTTCTAAATTACCATTTATAAGCAGCTAGTATATTGTTACTAATTAATTATGTTTAATTTTGGTTTTCATAATTTATTCCTACTAAACTATTTTTAATTTTGCTTCACAACCCTTTCATAGAAAAAACACCAATCAGAGTAGTATGACATTTAATCTTAATTTCATAGCCCTTAATGGGCCAGCTCAGATGATCTTGCTGGCCACAATAGCAGTTGAGAGAATGACTGTGAAAAGGTAACCGATAAAACTCATTCTGTCTTTTGAAACATTTCAGCTAAAATTATATTTTTGTCTTCCTATTTTAAAATAAAATTTAATTTATTTCTCTCACAATTTATTTTGGTTCCTATTTTGCATTTATATTTTGCTTGTTGGTAGTAGGATGCCAATGGGTGGACTTTTCCCCTATATCCCTCACTGAGTGCAGTATTTGGCTTACAGAAAGAAATTGGTAGTTTTTGAATAAGGAAATGGTGATTAAATAGATATAAAATAATTATATTTATTTCTAGCATTACTAATGTTAGGCTAATAATATGCAATGAGTACAGGCAGAATTTTTTAAAAATCGATTAAATGAGATATTGGGGTAAATATTCATCCATGAATTAAATGGATTCTTTGAGCACCTACTATATTCTAGGCAGTGTTTTGTGTTGGGCATATATCACTGACTCTCTCCCTTGTGGAGTTCACATCTAATTTGGAAAAAGAAGACTTATATTTTGTTTTGACTTTATAAAAATCAAGTAATTTATTTTTCTGTGTTAGATCATTTATTTAATGATGTAAAACATACTCCATAAATACATAAAATATGTGTTGTTGGACAAAATTCATGTAATTTTAATAATAAAACCATTTGTTTAACTTCGTAGTTTCTCTCTAGTGGTTATATTTAGGCAACGTTAACTTGATAGGTATATTTGAACCTGTGGCACACTGGTATATATTGTAGTTATAACATGCATTAAACACCAGAAAGATTGTAAAGCTGCAAAGTCAATGTAAATTATCTATATAGTATCACCAATGCAACTTTAGTATAACTTGTTGGTGTACATGTCAGCTAATTTTTTTTTTCTTTTTCACACAGTTATTACCATCTAGAAGAGACATATGGTATGTCAATGGTTCAGCTTATTAAGGTATTTGAGAAAGGAATATTAAGAAAGTGCAGCAGATGGTATTTAGCTGCATAAGAGCAGAAATGATTACCAGATAGTTGCTACTGTCTTCTGTCCTTGATATTCATTTATAACTCACAGTACATGTCCAAACAATTTTTTTGTATTACTAGGGACTGAACCTGGGCCCTCATATATCTTACATAGTGCTCTACCATCCCCAGCCCTTTTTATTTTTATTTCAAGGTAGGATTTCACTGAGTTGCCCAGGCTGGCCTTCAACTTATAAGCCTCCTGTCTCAGTCTCCCAGGTAGCTGCAATTATAGGTTTGTACCACCACAGTGAATTAAACATATACTGACTCAAACAACATTTTAAATATCAATGTTTTCTTTGAACATTCTTTGTATGTTGCTATCGGTACTTAGATGTTGACTCACTGCCCCTATCACCTTTACCTCTAACAACTCACTCGGAGGAAAGAAGCTCACCTCCATATGTTTTCAGAATTCAAATGGAAAAAAAAAAGTAAAACAAAAACAAGAACCCCAAACTCCCAAGATTAACCTAGAGCTCCCCATTCATGTGTATGCACTCAATCAAACTATAAATATTATACATGTTTTACTATTGCTATAAAGTAAATTATAACTAAAAAAATCAAAAGTCAACAATGAAAAAAAAGAGCAAAATTCTAAAATACAAAGTCTATTTCAAAAGGTTACATATAGGAAAACTCAATTAATGGATTGTGAAAGAAAAATAAAAAAATATTGGGCAAGTTTTTATGGTTTGGAAAATACATTCATATAAGGCAAACAACTTGAAAAGATGCATCAAGTAGTAGCATCCCATAGTATGTGGTAGGCGAAGTTATATATATGAAATCAGTGACACTCCCATTTCATGATGGTGGATAGCTAAGTAAAGATAGAAAGCAAGTGAAATGTTTGCCATAACCATTTTGATTACTGAATTTAGGTTGTAAAAATGGGAAAATTTATAACTCAACACTAGAAAATCCTGAACATATTGATGAACTCCTAGAGACATATGACCTACCCAAAATGAACCAGGAGTTAATAGAAGATTTAAACAGGTTAATATCTAGTAATGAAATTGAAGTAGCTACCAAAAGGCTTCCAACAAAAATAAAAAGCCCAGGACCAGATGGATTCTCAGCCGAGTTCTACCAGATGTTGAAAGAACTAATACCAATCTCTTCAAATTATTCCATGAAAAGGAAAAGGGAGGCACACTACCAAACTCATTCAACAAAGTCAGTATCACCCTGTTACAAAATCAGACAAAGACATATCAAGGAAAGAAAACTTCAAACCAATATCCTTGGTAAACATAGATGCAAAAATTTATAATAAAATATTGGCAAACCACATACAAAAACACATTAAAAAGATATTTCACCATGAAAAAAGGGAGTTTCATCTCAGGCATGCAAGGGTGATTCAACATATGGAAATAACTAACCATTACTCATCACATAAATAGGCATAAGGACCATCGCATGATTTTTTCAATAGATGCAGAAAAAGCATTTGACAAAGTACAGCATCCATTCATGTTCAAAACACTAGAAAATCTAGGTATAGAAGGAACTTACCTCAACATTGTAAAGGCTACACATAACAATCCCAAGGCCAATATTATTCTGAATGGAGAAAAAAATGAAATCATTTCCTAAATAGAAACAAGACAAGGACCATCACTTTTGCCAAGTCTATTCAATGTAGGCCTTGAAACTCTAGCCAGAGCAATTAGGCAACGGAAAGAAATTAAAGAAATACAAATAGGAAAATAAAAGGTCAAATTATTTCTTTTTGACAAAAACATGATCCTATATTTAGATAATCAAAAAAAATCCACCAAAAGACTTCTAGAACTCATAAGTGAATTTAGGAAAGTAGCAAGATACAAGGTCAACACTCATGAAGCAATCACATTCCTAAACTCCAGTGATAAATCTGCTGAAATAGAAATTAGGAAAACAATATAATTCACAATAGACTAAAAATAAATAAAATACTTGGGAATCAATCTACAAAAGAGGTGAAGGACCTCTATAATGAAAAATATAAAACACTAAATAAAGAAATTAAAGACCTTAAAAGATGGAAATACCTCCCATGATCTTGGATAAGTAGAATTAAGGTTATCAAAATGACCACACTAAAAAAGAACTATACGGTCAGCATAATTCCATTCAAAATTCCATTTTTGCACAGAACTAGATAAAGTAGTTATGAAATTCATTTTGAAAAATAAGAAAACTATAATAGCCAAAGCAAACTTCAGCAAGAAAAGTGCCATAAGAGGCGCCACAAAACTGGAACTCAAATTGTACTAAAGAGCTATAGCAACAAAAGCAGCATGTTACTGGCACCAATACAGACATGAAGACCAATGGAATAGAATAGAAGACACAGAGAAATCCCACATAAATACAATTATCTGTTACTAGACAAAAGTGCCAAAAACATACATTGGAGAAAAGATAGCCTTTTTAACAAATGGTGCTCAGAAAACTAGAAATCTATATGTAGAAAAACTGAAATTTAACACCTGGCTTTCATCCTGCACAAAAGTCAACTCAAAGTTAATCAAAGACATAGGATGTAGACCAGAGAAACTGCTGGAAAAAAAAAAATGTAGGTCCAACACTTCAACATGCAAGTAAAAGAACCAACTTCCTTAACAATACTCCCAAAGTACAAGAAATAAAATATCAATAAGTGGGATGACATCAAATTAAAAATCTCTGCACAGCAAAGGAAACAATTAAGAGCATGAAGAGAGAGCCTACAGAGTGGGAGAAAATTCTTTGCCACCTGCTTCTCAGGGAGTTAATATCCAGAATAAACAAAGAATGAAAAAAGCTTAACACTAAAATATCAACACAATCGATAAATGGGAAAAACAACTAAACAGATACTTCTCAAAAGGAGAAATACAGATGGTCAACAAATATATGAAAAAGTTTACAACATCTCCATCAATTAGGGAAATTCATATTAAAGCTACATTGAGATTTTATCTCACACCAGTCAGAATAGCAATTATCAAGAATACATATAACAATAAATATTGGTGAGACTGTGAAGAAAAAGGATCACTCTTACATTGTTGATGGGACTGAAAATTAGTGCAACCACTCTGGAAAGCAGTATGGATATTCCACAAAAAGCTAGGAATGGAACCACCATAAGACTCAGGATTCCACTCCTCAATGTGTATCCAAAGATTTAAAATCAGCCTATTACAGTGATACAACCACATCAATGTTTCTAGCAGCACAATTCACAATAGCCAAGCTATGGAACCAAAATTTATGTCCTTCAAAGTAATGGATACAAAAAATGTGTTATATATACACAATAAGAATTACTCAGCTCTAAAGAAGAATGGCATTATGACATTTGCTGGTAAAATGTATGAAACTGAAGACTATCATGCTAAGTGAAATAAACCAGTCCCAAAAAGTCAAAGGTCAACTGTTTTCTCTGATTTGTGGAAGCTATTCCAAAATATGGGGCTAGTAAATTAAAACAAACATGAAGGGGGGAGGAAGGAAGGGGGATGAGGAGGCAAGAGGAGAGAAGAGGAAATTTTATCAAAATACAGGAAAGTTCAGTGGAGTAGATGAAGGGGATTGAGGAGGAAGAAGAAGGATATGGCACCCTGGGTCCCAACATCAGGTGTATCCACAGGACACTAATTTAAAAAGAATGAATAAATAAACTGTAAATGGATTGAGGAGAGATCAGTGGAATGGAAGGAAGAGAGGAGGGGTAGGGAGCAGGAGTGCAGGCAGAAGTTCTGTGGACTGAATCAGAGCAGGTTGGGTTCCATGCTTTTGTGATTATGTCAAAGTGTATCTTGGTGTTGTATCCTAACTAAAAAGAATTTTTAAAAAGCAAGAGAAAGAACCAAACATTTGTTTTTTAAATGGGAAAGTCAAATCCTTATGGTTAACTGCATTGAAGCAGAGGTCAGCATAATGATATTTTTTAATGCAAAATTAGTATAATTGCAGTTAATAACTATTATATGCATTTTGTGGTAGAAAGAAGAGATTATCGGATTTCATATGATAACATGTATATTCCTTTTGTTATATATTTTCATATCATCATCAACCTTTCACTTTATCTTTGGACAACATGAACCTCTCTGATTACCTTTTGAGAATTTAATGCCACATAAAGAAAAAACAGAACTAGGAAAAGAGCATCTGAGTAAACCAAATGCTGAAATATAGTAGCTCCAATTAAAAAATATATAAATGCGTCATCTCTAAATATTAGCATGAAGAGAGATATTCAAAACTTGGGCATAGTCAGCTCAGAGTTGGGCTTCATTCATTTCACAGTAGTGGAGATCAGCTGATTGTTTCAATAGAACTCCTGCATATCACACACCATCACACATTTCATATTCTGATCCCTATCTCTCCTCACACCAATAGACAGAGGACTCTTCCCTAATTATTAAAACCACCATATTTCATAGATTAATATCCTTAATGTTCTCTTCCTTCAAGCTGGAATGTAATTCTCTATTTTCTTTCCTTAACTGATACTTATGTTTCAATTACAATCCAAATGACCCACTTTGTTATGGTTGGATATGAGGTGTCCCCTGAAAAAGACATTTATGAGACAATGCAGGAATGTTCACAGGTGAAATGATAAGATTACAAGAGCTAAAACTAATCAGTGGATTACATTTGATAGATTAATAATTTGAATGGAATAATGTGTAGTAACTGTGGGCCAATGGCATCTGACTTGAAGAAATGAGTCCCCAGGGATATGCTGTTGAAGATTGTATTATCCTTGGCTCTTTGCCCTCAAGCTCTCTTTGCTTGCTGGTTGCAATGTCCTGATCTGCTTCTGCCATGATGTTCTGCTTCCCCTTGGACTCAGAGCAATGCAGTCAGCTGACCACAGATGGAACCTCTGAAATTGAGCCCAAATAAATGTTTCCTCCTCCTAGATGTTGTTGTTGAGTCTTTTGGTCATAGTGAGGAAAACCTGACTAAACACCTCTAATCAATATTGTCTGAATTCCAAAAGAAAACATTTTTGCTCCATCTTCTGTGCTAAGTGGTTGGTTCAAAATACATGCAATCATCAGCCATGACTGGATTCCAGGTCTAGAAGTTATTCATTGTTTAACTTAGGACATATCACTAGTAATTTTGATTCTCAATTTTTTCCTTTTAAAAATTGGAATAATAATAACATATCCCTGAGTTTTGTGAGAGTAAGAATAAGTCAATTTTTATAAGATATCCAGGGCAGCACAGCCATCTACTAAATGCTGCTGTGCACAATGTGTTTTCTGGTATTGATGCTAGTGAATATTTTTAGTATTTTCAATAAGCCAACCACTCTTCTAAATAAATTTGATATGTGATAACTCAATAGTTCCTTTTATTATCCTTAGTACAAAAAATAGACAAGGAGGCACAAAGAAGCTTAAAAACTTGCCAATGTCACATGCCTGTAAGAAGCAGAGTTGGAATCTGAACCCATGGGTGTGTAAAGTTTCAGTAGAACTCCTGCATATGACCTTCACTCCTGATAAAGTGAAGGTGTGGTTGCAGACCCTACCCACTTCCCACCACTCCGCTTCTACCACTATGACAATTCCTCCAGATGATGGGACTACTCACACAGTTTTAGCACTAATCATGTGGCTTTATATTTTATTCTTCATCTATATTACCTTACAACTAATTTAAGAGCTCTTTCAGGGTGATCTGTTTATCTTTTTTGCCAATCTAGTATGCCTGGCCCATACTACAAACTCAATAATTATTTACTGAATAATGAATTTAAATTTCCAATAGATATGCAAGAAATTAGGAATTATAAATGGCCAAGAAGATCATTTTTTACAACTATGTACCAATTTCTATAGTGCTAGCAAGCATATTATATATCATGAAATATAACTGTCAAGAGTTACTAAAATTGACAAACCTTGTGTATCTGTGTATATATGATATGTATATTTATTTATGTATGCATATGTGTAGGTGTATATGTATTATGTATGTAAAGATAGAGTAGGAAGATATGTTCATTTAGTGTCTTGATTATAAATTCTAGATAGAAAATAAGAACAATTAGTCTCCAATATTAAAGTATACTGGTGGTTTTAATCCCTTTAGCTCAGTTTACATAACTGCAGCATGTCTGAGGGTTGTGTTAGAAACAACATTTCTGAATTCCTACATGGAATTTTGCACAAATTTTACATTTTTAAAGCATTCATGGCAGAAGCAGAGGACTCTTTCATTTTTTGTCAAATAGCTACACTTTTAAAAACATTAAAATATATTTTCATACAGATTCCTTGTTATTGATGACAACAAAATTAAAGGATAAAATGAGAGGTGTGTCTCTAAGGCAGAAGAAGTAAAAACAACAAAATTAGTTGTAATGGTAGCCAAATAAGTTTAAGTGAAATATTCTGTTTTGCATTTTATAGTTCATATTCTAAGTATCCTAATTTAGAAGATAAACTGGATCAGGTGGGATCACAGGTGATAATTAACTTAAAAAGTAACTGCCTCACTTCATGAAACAGATAATATGGTGTGCTATTAACAGGAAAGAAGAAATAAATGTTAGATATTTTAAAACATGGTAAAGTCGTAAAACTTTGCCAGTAGTTGGATGTGGCTTGAGGAAATTTGATATTCAAAATTGTGTGTAAGATTTATGGCTTAAATAGCATATTGATATTAACAGAAACAAACAGGATAACAAGCAAGCATGGGCTAGAATAAGTGGTTGATTTGTAGATATGTTTAGTTTTATATTTCTGAAACGGACCAATGAATATTACAATGTTAGGGGTAAGAAGCTGGAAGTTATGTGGAAAATGGCTTCTTGTTATTTAGTACTATCCTCTGTGTTTGACAGTCCGGAAGGCTGAGAACTCCCATTTCCAAAAATTCCTTGCTGGGATTCAATTTATATTTCTAAATTTGAACTGGTTCTTAGTGGAGTTGGATTCCATATGTACTTTCTCTGGGGTTAGCCTGAAGAGTAGTAAATAATAAGTATGTAGAAGACATATGTTGTTTTCTGAAAGGACAAAATAAAATAGGTAAATCTCTAATATAACCTATCAGAAGAAATAAGAGAGGCATCCATTAGCAGTGTGAGGACTGGAAAAGGTACACTGCTCAGAAGAGTATGCAATTATCAGAGCATTTTCTTCATTTGGGTTGCTATAGCAAAATACCATAGACTGTAGGGTAAAGTACAAAAATTTAATTTTGACATTTCTGGAAGATAAGTCCAATACCAAGATACTGACAAATTTGGCATTTAGCAAGGACCTTGTTTTGGTTTGGATATGTGATATCCCCAAAAGCTCATGTATGAGACAATGCAAGAACATGCAGAGGCAAATGTTTAGGTTATGAGATGTATAATCTAATCAATGGTTTACTCCACTGATGTGGATTAACTGTGGGCAGGTGGAGTGTAGTTAGAGGAGATAGGCACTCAGGGTTTGAGTTTGAGGTTTATATTTTGTTCCTGGTGAGCAAAACTCTCTCTTTACTTACTGGTAGTCAAGTCCTGAACTGCTTTTCTCTGCCATGACCTTCTGCCATAATAATCTGCTTCACCTTGGACCTAGAGTTACGGAATCAGCAGTCTATGTACTGAGACCTCTGAACCATGAGTGCCAAATAAACTTTTTCTCTTCTAAAATTGTTCTTGTATCTTTTGGTCACGGTAAGAAAACAAAACAAAACATTAAAACAGTCCTGTTTCTTGGTTATAAAGCCTGTTTCTTTCATTCTCACTGTGTCCTCATATAGTTTCGCTAGTTGGTTCTCTGGGATTTAATCCCATTAATGAGGTCTCTGGACTCTTAGCTTATTCACCTCCCAAAAATCAAACCTCTATCACCTTGTGGGGTTAGGATTTCATCACAAAATTTTTAAGGGGGCATAAACATTCAAATCATAGAAAAGATATAAAGTATAACTTTATGCCAACACAAAGCTCCCGATGTTAAAGTACAATAGAAATTTGAATTGTCCCATATTTATTATTGTATTTGATTCTGTGATCTAATCCTCCTGTAGAGAAAGATACAGTCCTATATGGCTTCAACAATACCATTTTCCAGACATATTAGGAAGGCATGTCACAATTCCTATACCAAGTATGCTACAGATGAGAAAAAGTGCTATCCCAACACATTTAATAAAACCAGAAAATCATGTATATTAAAGCATGGCAGAAAAATAAATGATAAAATTATAGTTCAATTTTTCTATGAATATAAATTTAAGAATACTAAATAAAATATATGTAAAAGAAATACAGACATATATTGAACTAATAACACATCTAAACCGGTATCAGTTTTTTCAGAAGTACAGGCTTGCTTTAACATTCAAAGATTAATTAGTGTAAGGTACCAAATAAATATAAATGAAAAATGTAAATTGGAAAATACATATAATCATCTCAATAGAAACAGAAAAGAACTTGAAAAAATTTAATAACCACATGATAAAATTATCATTTAGCTTAACAATAAAAGGGAATCTCAATATGATAGTTTCTTTTTTCCTTTGCTATATTTTTTATTTTCAGATATTGCTATATTTTATTTTTTATATATGTACTTTGTTTTTTGCATTACAATTTTTATTACACATATACATCACAATTTTTCATATCTCTGTATATAAAGCATGTTGACACCCAATTCATGTCTCCATACATGTACTTTGGATAATGATGTCCATCACATTCCACCATCCTTGCTAATCCCCTGTCCTCCCTTTCCCTCCCACCCTTCTTCTCTATCTAGAATTCATCTATTTCTCCCATTCTCCCCCTCCCTACCCCACTATGAGTCAGCCTCCTTATATCATAGAAAACATTTGGCATTTGTTTTTTGGGGATTGACTAACTTCACTTAGCATTATCTTGTCCAACTGAGCTATAACCCCAGCCCAATAAAGTTACTTAAAAAAAAGCCTCACTACAAATACTGTAAGTAAATGTAAATAATTAATTTTTTCTCTTGAAATGGAGAAGGCGCAAAAGAATGCTTGAAATGATTAATTCTATTCTATAATTACTATAATGGACAAATAGTAAAATAGAACAAATATTAAAAAGATAACTGTAAGTATCATAATAAAGAGAAATAAAATCACTCATTGAAAAACGATGCGATTATCAGGGAAAATCCCTAAAGAATATAAATATAATTATGATTATGATTAATAACTGATTCTGGCAAGGCTTTTTATGTAAATTCAATAACACAAAATCAATCATTTAAGTATTCTCTAACAAGAAAATTTAGGAAACAGTAAAAAGTAAAACAAAACAAAATGCCAAAATCTCACTGATATATCAGATACATAGGAATAAGTATCAGAAGATGTGTAAGACATATAACCTAAGAACTATATGATCTTATTAAGGGAAAATTTAAAGAAAAACATAATTTCAGAGGTATTGGAAAGCTCAATATCACAATATTGCCTATTTTCCCCAAACTAGTCTAGAGATATATTTCCAATAAAATTTCACCTGTGTGTCTTTTTAAACTAATAAGATTCTTAATACTATGGAGAAATACAAGTGGTCAAGATATTCAAGATAATTCTCAAGAAGAACAAAGTTAGAATCCTTTATTCCTGTACATATTAAGACTCACCATTAAGCCATTATTAAAAAAGATATAAAGGTTAATTAATTAAGGACAAAGAATGATGGGACAGAATAGGGCTCTGACAGAGGTATTCCCATCTATAGCCACTTGATCAATGACCCAGGTGACTGAGAATACCAAATCTTGTGAGTATGTGGAATAATGGGAACATTTATACACTGGCTTCAGAAGGAAGTGAATTTTCATAACTATATGAATTCTATGTAGAATTCTGAATACAAAAGCAACATGTACCCTTCAAAAGGAGAATGGACAAATTGTGGCAAATTCATAAATATTTATAAATATAAATCATATATCATAGATGGATCTCATTAGCAAAATTTCAAGCCAAAGATGTCAAACACAAAAACGAGAAAATTGTCTGTAGTCCCAAGAAAGTGCACATGAGGAAATCTTAAGAGGAATCAGGATGGTATTCTGTGGAGGAAGGAAGTGAGTGAATTGGAGGGGACAGGAAGGACACTTGTGATATGCTGGTGTTATTCTGTCTCTTGTTATTCTGTCTCTTGGAAGTTACCTAGACAAGAACACTTTGTGAAAACTTACTAATCTGTAGCTCTATGTTTGTGGGTCAACAATATTTTTTATACTAAAGGGAAAGAAAAAGTAAAGAGTAAATGATAAAACAGATGACTTTGGTTAATTCAGACGGGTATTAAATTTAGATGAAGACTAAGAGACAGTTATTGAATTTCATAACTAGAAGGTCTTTGATGACTTTCTAAAAAGCGTCTCAGATGCAGTGGTGTGGGGTAGATACAGAATGGAGTGTGCTGAAAAGTGCTTGGGCAAAGACACAGCAGTGTTAGTAAATGCCAAAATGCTAAGACCTTTTTGTAATTTAGATTAACACCCTTTTGCTAGGCATAAAGAATTGTGTTGGAGAAATCTCAAATTTTTTTATGAATATGCATTCTCTTCTTCAACGAGCTTTTGTTTAAATCATTAGAGGAATAACTTTTTTCCTGACTTAAAGATAGTTGCAACAAAGAATATGATTTGATTTTGTTTCTGCTTTGTATGTTGTTATGGTTTGGATATGAGGTGTCTCCCAAAAAGCTCATGTGTGAGACAATGCAAAAAGGTGAAATGAGTGGATTCTGAGAGCCTTAACCCAATCAGTGAATCTAATCCCTGATAGGAATTAACAATGGTAACTGAAGGCAGGTAGGGTAGGTCTGGAAAAGGTGGGTCATTGCATGCATGCCTTTGGGTACATGTTTTGTGTCTGGCGAGTAGAATAGGGCTTGTTTGCTCTTTCTCCTCTCTCTCTCTCTCTCTCTCTCTCTCTCTCTCTCTCTCTCTCTCCTTCCTAGTCCTCTTGCTTTGAGCTGCTTCTCTCCACCACACTCTTTTGCCTTGATGTTCTGCCTCACCTAGAGCCCAAGGAATGGAGCTGACTGTCTATGGATCTAAAACTCTGAAACTGTGAGCCTCCAAATAAGCTTTTCCTCCTATAATTGTTCTTCTCAGTTCCTTAAGTCACAGCAGCAAAAAAGCTGACTAAAACATATGGGCTATGTGATCTCTAGAATAGATTGATACAACAATAGGATTGTTTTATACATTCTTGGCCTTTATGTTTGAATTGCCAGAAATTTATTGTATAATCTTGGTAGCAATTTAATGTACTTATCTGTTATCACCCATGGCATCAGATATACATTTAAAAATTTTCATTGTGACTCAAAAATGACAAAAAAAGTACTGCCAGTAGTGATAGCCTTTGCCTAATTGTTAAAAAACAAACAAACCATGGACAATCCACACAAAACAGATGAAGTTGGTTCACAATGGGATCTGTCCTTTACCCATTGGTGGTAGTAAATGAAAACAGGTTTAGAAATGATTCTCCTGGGAACAAAATCATTATATAGAAATCAGATAATAATGGCTTCACTATTAAGTCCATAATATTTATATTTAACTATATTCTTCAGTTATTGTTTGGGGGTTTTGTTCCATATTTAAATGTCACATAGCAGTACCTACACTCTTCAGTTTATTACTCATCCTGGAGCCTTATTTCTGCCTTCTAGAATCAAAGTAGAGAATAGTGACCAATTGTGTGCTTTGAGTCCAGACTACCTGGGATTGAATCCTGGCCGTACTATGTGATTTTGGGTATTTACTTAATATTTTGGTACCTCTGATTTCTCATCTTCAAACTGTGGATAAAAGAAGTTTGTAAATATTAGGAATAAGCACAAGGATCAATATTACAGAAGAACAGAATAATTTTTGAGAATGGAGCAACATATAAATATACAGGCAATGAGTAGGTAAAATGTAGCAGAGACACACCAAAGAGAATTTCGCAGTAGTTAGACACAATAAATGCACACAGAGCAATATGGATGGAGCTTAAAGGCTAACAGGGACAGAGAAAGTTAAAAACATTGAAATATAGATTATGACAAGATTTAAAATGAATGAAAAATATGTAAACAAACATACACATTTTTGCAAGAACCTGGGAAAACAAAAAGATGTAGATAAACACATTAATCATTAACTCCAAATGGCATAGGCAGAAAGTAATGGCAGTAAAATATAAGAATAGGAATAAATTAAAAACAATAAAAAATGATAATGATGTTGATAAACCGTAATCAAATGGGACATTCTGAGTTCATTCTACTATTTTTTTCAAAAATGAAATTAAATGAAATCTGATGGGATGCCAATCATATAGTGCTTTCCTTGTAGAAGGTAATGTGAGAGCCTATAATCCCCACTACCTGGGGCCAACATGGAAAATGTAGCAAGACTCTATCTTAAAAGTAAAAACAAAAAAGACTGGGGATGTAGCTCAGTGGTAGAACACTCCTGGGTTCAATCCCCAGTAGGGCAAAAAAGAAAAAAAATAACAAAAGATATGTCAAGAATTGAATTAAAAAAGTAAATACTTTAAAAATCACCTAGAATATTGCCTAGTACACGAGTACTCAAAACTTGTCAGCTGTACACTCACATATGTAACTTGCTTGACTCCAAAGGCATTTTAGTTGTGAAGTCAGGTATAAATGAATGCTCATTGGGAAAAGTGTTTTAACCTTAAATTACTCATTAACCTATTTTACTGTGATATAAATAAATAAATAATTAGATTTTTAGAACATTCCCATTTCTTCTTCTATCCTCACTTAACTAGTTCTTCTGTCCTTCCAGTTATAGGAATCTTAGATCCTCACGTGTAGTTGTATCTTCAAATGCATCACAAGAGGAAAAAGACACATTTGCTGAGAGCATAAGGGATTTTAGCCAAAGTAAATGAATGAGAGGGTTTTAATTCACAAGGGTTCAAATTCATTTAGGCCTGTCATATCCTACAAAGGAAAATCATCAACCAGAAAGGGGCAGTCAGGCATGATATTAAACAGCTGAGCGTGTCAAAATAATCACTCTGTGGTTATGGAGTTCCATTCACTGCATCGGAGCTTGAGCTGTGTTGCCATTGTGTGGGATTTTCACCCTTCCTGATAAATTGATCTGTTTTTCCTAATGTAATTATCATGAAATTTCCTCTGAAATGCAAATTTCAACTGAATAAGTCCATTGAGTTATAATTCTTAGGATATTTGATTTAAACATTAAATAAATTTAATTTGTAAAGTAGGTTTCCATATGGGAAGAATGCTATTTTTTGCAATTTATTGGCATATGGCAAAATTGGATGTAGTTACTAGAAAATAGAAATTTTCTTCATAACTTCCTGAACTTTTAAATAGAAATAATTAGACAACTGAAAGATTCCTTCCTCATACATGCATGTGAAGGCAGCTGTTTTGTTGTTATTGTTGTTTTGTTTTAAGCTCGGCAATGTTACTATAAAGATTCATTTTTAGGTTGTTCAGCAGACTAACATCAGTGGATTAAAAAATTCAAGAACAAACTTAATTTAATATCTCCCTTTAGAGTTAGCATAGAAAAAGTAGTGGAAAAAGTAATAAACGTCTATAATATAATCAAAAGCATATAAAGAGTAGTACACAGTCAGAATGATGACTCCCTGTCACTGTTCATGGGATATGGTTTAACCTAGAGATTGCAAAAAATTTTGTTTTGTTTCAGCAATTAAAAAGATAGAATAACCAACAAATAGCCTCTTAGTGACATTTTTTAGTCCATTTATTAAACGAAAGAAATGCAGATAGCCATTGAGATAGGTGAATACACCCACATTCCAATTGTGTTTATTTATAGGATAATATTTCCTTGCAATGTATGTGTGTTTATTCTATTTATTCTTACTTGATCAATCAAAAGACAACAGAAGTCCAAAATCTCATTGACCCTGGCAGTCAAAAGTTTAGTTACCTTAATCAGATATTTGCAGTTGTAAAAGTGCATCACTATTATTATTTTTTACCTGAACAATTGTGTAAGTTATAAAAGACTTGCATCATTTAAAAACTAATACTGATTTTTTTAAAAGGAGGGAGAATAAAGAAACAGAAACCATTGTAGTCATTGTTTACAACTGAGATTTTAAATTAAAAATTGCAATTTGATTATATACAAAGAAATGTATCCCCTCAGTTCTAAAAGTTTGAAATTAAATAATTAAAACCCTATTTCCATATGTTAAAGTCACACTCATTTACTATTCCCTTTTAATTATTTGTTTTTATATTTTTAAAATATTTATATATTTTAGTTTTATAAAAATAATTATACTCATTTAGAATGTTGAAACTATAAAAATTATCAAGATCTTAAACTAAGCCATATTTTGAAAAATGATTACATTTTTACATTTATTTTTATAGTCGTTTGCCTTCTCCCTGTTTTTGGAAATGTAGTTAGATTCATTTTATACAAGCTCATATGCTCAGTGATATACATGTTGTTTTAATGATAAAATGCATCATAAGGAATTTTGAAAATTATCAGTGCTTTTAAATACATCATTCCCATGGCGACATAATATGCTACTAGGTGAATGTCCCATAATATAGCCATTAACAATAAACATGTATATGTAGTTTTAATCTTATAATTATTTTTATATTCAAAATTCCAAACAGACATTTCTAGAATAAAAGGCACACCTTTTAAAATTTCTTAATATTTATTACCACATTGTTTAACCTAAAGTTTGCAAAATTCACAACTCCCTTTTTCATATCAGAATTCCTTTTCCTATCACATGCTTGCCAACATTGTTTTAAGTATTCATTGTTTTATTTTGCATTTCTCTAATTACTATTGAAATTCAGTATTTTGGGTCAAATATTTATCAGTTAAAATAGTTCCTTTTCTAAATTTTCTGTTACCACCATGGTTATATTTAGCTATTATATTTCTTTCCAATGAGTTCAAATAAGTTTCTTATATTAATTACATTAATGTTTAGTTGTCAGATTTGTAGAATACAGATTTTAAATTTATTCAGCTTTTATTTTGTTAACCATATTTTCTTCATTTAGAAATTTATTTTATTTATTTATGTACAGTGACTTCTCTGCTTAGTTTTGATTGCTTCTGTACTTAGAAAATATTTCCTCATACATTCCAAAAATTGAATTATATTCATGTATGTATGTTTTCTATTTAAAAGCCTTTTAGTTTTTACTTTTAATCTATTAATTTTTCTAGATATAATTGTGATATATAGTATGAGTATGTAAGATTTTTCCCAATATTTATTATATTGCTCAAGTATTATTATTAAATTGCAAGACAATTATATATGATATTATTAAAAGTATATCTCTATACCAAATAGTATGCATCTCTGAATTTATCTCCTTACAAAATCAAATGTGAATGCAAAAGTTAACTCAAAATAAATTAAAGAGTTAAATATAATGCTTGAAACTGTAAAATGCCTTAAAGATATCAGAGAATAAAATCTTTGACATTGATCTTGACAGTATTTTTGGGGGGGGAGCATTAAATGACACTAAAAGCACAGGCAACAAAAGCCCAAATAAACCAGTGGAATTGCTGAAACAAAAAGCTTCTGCACAGCAAAAGAAAGCAACAAAATGAAAGTATAGCCTTTAGAATGGAAGAAAATACATCTGATAAGGTATTAATATTCAAAATATAACTAAGTCCATACCAAAAGTACTACGCACACCCACCCATGTATATATGTTGTGTGTATGTGTGTACACATATGTGTAGAATTAAATTGCAAGACGATTATATATGATATTAATATAGGTTTGTCTATATAGCACATTCTACTCTATTGCTGCCACCATATTACTCTACTCATTGAAGTGTGGGAATATTTTGATAGTAAAATCTCATGCAGTGACTGGCTTATTTCATTAGCATAATGTCCTCCAGTTTCATCCATGCTGTTGTTATATATGGCAAGATTTCCTTCTTCTTTAAGACTAAATAGTATTCCATTTTGTTGTGTACATATATTTAGCCTTAAAAAGGAAGGAAATCTTGCCATATGTAACTACATGGATGAACCTGGAAGACACTAAGCTAATGAAAAAAGCCAATGACTGCATGAGTTTTTATTTAAACGTGGGATCAAAGAGTAGGACTCATAGAAAGGGGAGTAGAATGGTGGTTGTCAGGGGTTGGGGCTAGCAATGGAGTAGGGGCAGGTGTTTGTTGGTCAAAGGGCACGGACTTTCAGTTTTAAGATGAATTAGTCCTGGGCATCTCCTGCTATGAATATTGCAGCTACAGTTAATACTGAACTGCATACTCGAAATTTGTAAAGAGTTGATGACAATGAAGAGATGACAGCAGTGGGAGGTGACAGATGCGGGTGAGAATCATTTCACAGTGTATGTGTACATCAAATCATCACAGTGTCCATCTTAGATATGTAAATTTTTATTCTCAATTATACTTTAGTAAATTGGAAAAATGAAGAGAAAAAACAAGAAAACATTAGAAACAGTGCGACTAAAACCAAAACTTTTAAAAATTAAAATATGTAAAGAGACACATTGAGTTCAAACAATAAAAGGACAAGCATGAGGTTTATTTAGAATTACATTTATAATTATACTTTTTTTTCTTAACTCATGACTTTATTTTTCTATTTTATTCATAACACCATGAGGGAAAAATCAGTGCTTAAGAATGAACCATGTATGCAGTACTAAATATTCCCTCAACCTAGAAAGAAAAAAGAAAGTAGTTTGTTATAATTAAACAGTTGAGGGAATACCCTTTTTAGGCAGTACTTCTTTTTCTAACTCAGTCTCTGTCATACAACTGCCTAACAGGCCAGATGTGTTTTAGAATCTCATCTTCAATAGTAGAGTGTACCATTTAGGCATAAGGATTATTTTGAGCTAAAGGCACTTGAAGATTCACAGATGCAAAGAGGATATTTTCATCTCTCTCTTTTTTCCTAAAATCAAGAGATTAAAAAACAGAATCTCATCTGAACGATTCCTTCCTTGGACCAGGAGAAAAGAACATTCTTGAATAAGTGGCCTCAGCAAAGAGGATTTTGTTCAAGCAAACCTTGTTAAAATAATTCTTATCTTTAGCCTTTCCACATAAAATAGTGTTCTACAATCATCTCTCTTTGTCCAATCTGATTTCAGATCATTTATGTTTTGCTGCTTTGGGTCTTCCTTATGAAGATTTGTATATCATGTAAGACATACTAAATTTGTATTCTTTTCTCCTGTTACTCTATTTGCCAGATTATGTTTTATATCAATTTAATTTTTAGGCCTAGCTGCAACCCTTAAGGAGGTAGAGGTAAAATTTTACCTGCTGTATATCAGCATGTTCTGATTCTTGCTATTTTCCCCCAAATTCTATTGCTAGAAATTCAGCTGTGTTCCAAACTTCTATTTGCTTATTAATTTATGAATGAGCACATTCATCGCACAGCTTTTTAAATGTCTCCTATGCACCTAGAATGTAGTCCCCACTTTCATGGTACAGTATTTGGATGGAGAGTTAAATAAATAAATGCATAAGACACTTCTAGTTGTGGTAGGCATGTGCTAGAATAACACTGGCAAATGTATGTGTGTGAGACAGAGGCTTACAGGGTAAGGCTACTGTAGATTAGATAATGAGGTTAAGTCTCTATAGTTGACACTTGATTTGTGACCAAGAGACATATATGTAATAAGATTTTCCTAAAGTAGAGATGGAGGCTGGGAGTTGGAGACTGTTGTTCATCTAGAGCCTTGTGGTTTATGGGAAGGAGTTTAGTTTTATTTTGAATGTATTAATGAGTCATTTCAGGGTTTTAAGGGAAGAAAGACATCATTTAAGAAAAATAAATCCATCTATCAGCTTTGTGGGAAATAGTTACTCCAGGGACAGGATGATTGATTCAGTGATGCAGCAGTCCAGGTAAGATATAATGATGACTTGGAATGAGATTATGGTAGCAGAGCCGAAGAGGACTTGGAAGATTTATGATCTGCTTTGAAGAAAGTATTGACAGAACAGGTTGATAAAATGAATGCAGGGAGTGAAAGAAGTAGGCAAATTGGCCTTACAAGTATTTTGCTCTAGTTGTTGGGTAGATGGTTTTACAATTTACTGAGGAGTAATAGAAAGAGTGCTAGGTTTGGGTAACAGTAGAGATTAAGTCTACTGTTGTGGTTATGAAATGCCTGAGTAGCCATGAAGCAGGGATGCTGAGCAGGTAGATAGTTGCACATTTTCTTATCTCAAAGGAGAGAGAGATGTAGAAGTAAACAAAACAACAAAGCAATGAATTATTTTTTAAAAACCTTTGTCATCATCAGCAAGTAAGCATTCTGAGCCATATGTCAGGATAGGTTTCCTTGTGGAAGCAGCAGGTAGAGAATAGGGATTAAAATGAAAGCCCAATACATTACAAAGCCATATTTCACTGATTCAACTTATATTTCAAGTTCATATTATACCATGTTTTCATATTTTCCAAATGCCCTGCTAGTACTACGTCTTCAAACCTGTTGCCTGTATGGGAGTTACGTTATTACTCTTCCATGCACATGGCTTATTCATACACAGTGTGCTAGTCAATCTCTAATTCAATTCAGCAATTTCAGATGATGACTACTTTCTGTGAGTGCTATGGGTGTGATGTGTTTAGCTATTAGATAATGCATGATAAACCTCTCCAAAATCTGTGATAACCTTGTGCATCTCAGCCACAGAGCAATTGAGACTGATGTTATGATGATATGATGGGAGCTTGGTGAAAATATGCATCAGTCTCATGTTTCTACATTTACTTTTCTGTTTCTTTGTCTCATGTTCTTTAGGCTTTCAGAAATTCCAATAGGCACAAATATAAGACTGTACCAACAGTTTTTGTTCTCTCATAGGTCCACAGGCCCTCAAACTCTGTTCTGTGTGACCAGAAACATCTTTGCATAAGGCATTGTTAATAATATGACCATGTTAAACAGTGGTAATCACAAATCACTCATATAATGTGTTGTTTCTTTCATAAATAGGTGCATCTTTTATTTTAACCTCCACAATGAAAGAGTGAGGTAGATGAACCAGAGATTATCATAATGAATAACTGAAGTTAAACAAGAGAGTAAAGGGACTAGGTCATCTATTTATTAAAGAGGAGAGCAATCATAGGGAGAAAAAAATTCTTTTACATTTTAATACAAATACAGTTTTAAAAAATACAATCCTATGGAAAAGAAATTATTATATATTTCTATAAAAATGCCACATACCTACTAGAAAGAGTTCTAAATTAAGAACTAGTGATATGATAGCTAGGCTTTCTTCTACCACTTAAATTAGCTTTATTTCACTGGAAGAGACACTACACCCATAGGCATGAGGATTTTCATCTTCAAATGTGAAAGACATGGACTTCACTCAACCACTTACTTATTTATTCAACTAACATTTTGCAATAGGTATAGTCCTTATCACCATGAAACTGGCATAGAAGAAAAATTGATTAAAAAGAAATATTATTGGTAGGATTAAAGATATGTGGACCAGATGTAATATTAGTTTGTAGGAGGGCCATTTAATCCTGATTCATTAGCTTATTCATTAAAAGTGTTATGGGCTGTTTTCATCTGTTTCTTCAATTGTGTCAGAAGCTGAACATGCAGCAGTGAATAATGAAAGACTCAAAAGGATAAGAGTTTGAGATGCTTCAACACGACATATTAGGCAGAAAAGAAAAAACAAGTAATGAATGAGTTGGCAAGAGGTGAGAAAAGAGGTATAGTATACATCCTCTTCAGAAATATAATACCTTCTTCAGGGGTCCTCCCTTGCTGTGGTAAACCATAGATACGTAATTCTAAAATTCACGGGGACTGAGGAATTAGGAAAATGTCATGGTCAGGTCTATGCTAAATATACTGGCAATAATGTGAAGACCAGATTAGAGGAGGCAGATGCAGAGAGGTCACTTAGGAGGAGAGTCTTGTGAGTTGCTGACCTTATGTCTTCTGATGATTTTGTGACCAAATTGTTGTATCTGTTTCCATAACCACAGATCATGGCTCAGTCTGGTTCAGTAATAAAAGAACATGGCCATTGACATCAACAAATTTGATAGAATGCTACATCTGTCCACAGTGATAATAACTTGCAGATAAGACAGCCAGTGGCATCAGTTGTAACTTCAGGTGAATTCTTTGACCTAAACTGCAGGCAATACTCTTGGCTATGAAGCATACCTTTCTAAGGTTCAATCAGGGATGCCCTATTATAAGCATGCCCATGTAGTCATTTTCTATGTGTAACCGGGGTTGAAGCCAGGGATGCTTTACCATTGAGCTCTGTCCCACTCCTTTATTATTATCATTATTATTTTTTAATCTTGAGACAAGATTTCACTATGTTGCTGAATTTGGCCTTCAACTCAAGATTTACTTGCTTTAGCCTCTTGATTCACCGCATCATAACAGTCATGTGCCACTATGCCTAGCAGGAAGGCTGACTTTTAATTTTAGTTATTCTTGTTGTGTGTATTGAATTGTGGTTTTTATTTGCATTTCCTTGGTACCTAATATGTGCCTAGTATCCTTTCTGTGAAATACTTCTTTAATTTTTTTATCATTATTTTTTAAGTATTCAAATTATTTACATTTGTCCATTTCTATTTAACTTTGCAGTATTAACTTCAGGCTTAATTATGTTGTGGACAGAGAATATATTCCATTTGATTTAAATAATTTGAAATTTTTGAGAATTGCTTTATGATGCAAGAATATGGTCTGCCTTGGTAAATGTTCAAATGCACACTTTAAAGAATGTATTTATGCACTTTTTTGAAGAGTTCCAAATGTGGCAAATTAACTCAAATTGGCAAATTGTGTCTCTTTGTCACTAATGACATTTTATATGCTTTTTCTAATTATAAAGGAATGCTAAAATATTTAGCTATGACTGTGTATTTGTCTGTTTTCCATTTTCTGTTCTCAACTTTTGTCATCCATATTTTGAAGTCATATAATTTGTTGTATTCAGGATTCGAATTTGCTTCATGTTTTGTTGAGCTATTTCTTTTATCACAAAGAAACCAAATGATATCTTCTAAAATTTGCCTTTAAATCTATTTTGACTTATTTTGGCATAGCAGCTTCCCTTGTTGAATATATTTCAAGTAAACTTTTCATAATCATTTATTTCTATGCTTCTGTGTCTTTATATTGATGTTTGTCCACATATTATAAATAACATTTTATGCTGTTGTAACAACCTTTGCCTTTTAAGTATTTAGTTCACCTACCTTTACAGTGTTTTTGTTTGTGCTTAATATTTGTCATCTTGCTATTTATTTTCTATTTGCTCTATCTTCCCTTTAATCCTTTATTCATCACTTTTATTTCATTTAAAATAATTACCTTTATAATTGATTTTGTTCTTTAGAACTTGCTTTTTAGCTAATCATTTTTGTTATTTGTTTTGTAGTTAAGCTCATTTTCAACATACATTCTTGATATATCTTGGCCAGTTATAAAATAGTACGTTTACTGCTTCCCCCAAACAACCCAGGAAACTTTCTATTATTTAACTTTACTTCCCCATCCCTCCAGCCTGTTAAGATATTTGTCATATATTTTATTTCTACATATGTTATAAACCCTACAGGGAAAGCACAGCTTGCAATGCCTAAAAACAGCACATAGTATAACTCTTTCAAAATAACTTAGTAAAGTTGCATTCTGAAAATTCTTAGGAGATACATCCAAAAAAATGAAAACAAAAATATAGTTTCACTTTTCAGTGGCATATAGGACCCTAATCCTGCCAAACCTCTCAATTGTTAAGATGAATTTTATTACCCAAGTAGTCAAGACCTGTTAAAACCCATTCTTCTAATTTATTCTTAGCCTTAAGACTGGGTTCATTTCCCACTTTTTGAACCTTTTAAGATTGTGTTGGCGCTTAACTATGCTTATTCCTTTAGAAGAAATGCACCCGTCTACGACCTGCCTTCTCCTTTGACTGCTTCCTAGTCCCTGCTGCATTTTCCTGTGGTTCTTCCATATGGTCACTTCCTATCCCAGGTTTTGTTCTACTTTCTCTAGAAAGCTTTACCAGACTCCAGAGGTCAGCATCTCTCAGTAGCTGTCTTATGTTTGCATAATAGCACTTTACATAATTGTTATCTAGGCAAGTGTACAATCATCCTCACTAGATTTAGCTTCTTTAGGTCAGCTCCCATTTATATATATATATATTCCAATATCATTTATCACAATGCCTTACCTAGAATGAAAGCAGAACAGTCAGTTGACACATTGACATTGCCTGCATGACATATACATCAGTAAAATCCTAGGTGTTGCTACAGCATTCTTAAGCCAAAGCTAATTTTCAAGACTGCTTTGTCAATGGATTCTTTTGTAGATGTGAGGTGACTGTAGCTGAATGCTTCATTAAGCAATGGGGTTTGTGTGCCAGGGGCAATATATCAGGGATTAATTATCAGTTGGTAAGCAAATTAGATAGCAATCAAGGTTACACAAAAATTACACTGTCTTAAGAATAAATGTTAGCTGGGAAGCCATAAATGAACTGATAATCAGGTGGGAAGACATTATGGCAAAGGCATGTGTTTCCTTAAACAACTTTTATAACTAACAGAATTTTAATAAGGTATTACTCTCCCCTCCCTGGTCAATAAAATTCTACTGAAAAATAATGAAACCTCCAAAGGTGATCCTTGTAATTCTGCAGATACCAATGGAGTCTCAGTGGGAGGCTCACTGGTGCTTCTGCCTGCCTCTCCTACTATTTACAAACATAATTAAAATGAAAATGAATCTGCTGCTTGACTGCTACTGTAACAGCAATGACTGTGAGAAGCATATTGTTTTAGTTCATCTGTCAGGGTGACCTTTATGAATTTCACTGTTGCTAGAAAAATCAGGCAGATTAAAAATAGTGTTTTCATTTCTTTGAAAAATATTTAGCATCATATTGGCCTCTTTTCCAATATTGCTGGAGAAACGTTGCTTTTTAAATTTGCTTTAGTATTCTTTTATTTTTAAATTTTTTCTTATTTAAAAATTATGATTATTTATGACAAATGAAGATGAATAAATGGAGATTGCATATAATTTCCCAGAAATTGTTGACTAAAAGTCCACTCCACCCACTGCTTAATCCTTGTTTTATGTGATCAGTAGGAATTATCCATTTTCTAATTTTTTTTTCATAGTGCTAAACAGCAGGCCTACAAAGCTTTTAGGTACATATTTCAATTCTGTTGTTTGATAACATTTGAAAGAGAGACTGAAGCCTTCACACTTTAACCCAAAAATCACATGTTGTTTTTCCTCCAAAATAAAAATTGTATTTTTTCTAACCCATATAATAAACATTTGGTGTGGAATGTTATGAATGTTCATTCATATGAGAAAGCCACAAGTTCAAGGAGACAAGAGAACAAAATTCAACCACAGGCTCAATTCTCAGTTGAATTTTGGCTTTCATCAAAGATCCCTGCCTATGGAAGTCAGGAAGACTCTTAGCCTGAAATCTTTGTTTCAGAGTTTTGTCTTGACTTTCAGAAAGGTCTTTTAGACACTTTCTTAAAACCAATTGACTACACAGGTTTCTGAATGGATAGGTTATCTGATTTCTCAGACAAAAGCTGATTAAAAGCAGCAAATACAAAGTGGATTGTGAAAGACAGGCTTATCAATAGCAGACCAGTGGTCTGATACCCAACATGAAGAAAAACATATCAGAGCTCCTGAGTGCCAGTCACACAATTACTGATGGTCATGCTTATGATCTTAGTCATCATAGGAAATTTAAGGTATGCTGAGTAGAACAGAAAAATAAATAACTACATAAAGTATTTTAGAGACACGTTTTCAACCATGATTTAAACATAATTTTCTTAAAATCAATTGTGTGGAATATTCTGATGATGCCAAAATGATGGTTTACTACTGGTTTCAATGTCTATTCCCCAAAGGCTCTTGAGTGGGACTATGATGGAGGGTTTTCAGCTGAAATGACTGGATTGTAAGAGCCTTAACCCATTCAGTGAATTAATCCCCTGGTGGGGTTTGGCTGAGTGGTAGCTGTAGGCAGGTGGACTATGATTGGAGGAAACAGGTCTTTGGGAGTGTGTCTTTGGGGGTCTGTATTTTGTCTTTGTTAAGTAGAGCTCTTTCTGCTTCCTGATATAATTTCTTGAGTCACTTCCTTCTACCACACTCTTCCTCTATGATGTTCTGCCTCATCTCGGGCCCAGAACAATATAGTCAACTGTCTATGGACTGAGATCTCTGAAATCATGAGCCTCCAAATAAATTTTTCTTCCTCTAAAATTATTCTTGTCAGATCTTTTAGTCACAGCAATGAAAATGCTGATTAAAACATCTTCGTGGCTTGATTAGCTATAGGTCAAAAACCTCAGTACTGAAGTTCTATACAAGATTTGAAGTACCTCACAAGCATTATTTGAAAGAATTAAAAATAGTCATGTTGAGTATCACTATTGCAATTGTATGGATAGTGTAATTGAAGTTCAGAAAAAAAATGGACTATATTAATGTCCTAGAACAAGAAGAAGAAAAGCAAAGATGGAATTAAGGTTCCTGTTGATCCCTCCTCTGCCACTGTCTCTCTGCCCCCAGAGGGAACTTGTTATAGTGGAGCGACATTGGCCACAAATCTCCTTTTCTGAAAAAGAACACCTAGTTCTTCCAGGCATTTTTAGAAAATAGGTTTCTCAATGGGTTCTTTCAGCATTATCATGGGTAAAGAAAAGTTCGAGTTTGTTAAAGAAATATTATACAAATTAATTTAAATGTAGTCTCTACTCTGCAGATGTCTGCTTCTATGACTCGTGTGATTCCCACAACTCCAGACGTGTAAGATGAATGTGACTGCCTCTGACTTATACTGCAATGCTGAAATCAAAAGAAGCTGAATTCATGCTTTCTGCATAGGGATAATATCAATTTTTATGTAAAATAATCTAATACTTAGAAGTGAGAGGTGACTTCAAACTGTATAGCTGAAACATAAAGTTGTGCTTTTAATGAATGTATAGTTATTACTTTGGTGGAATTTTTGCATTCAAAGATTATTTGAAAATAAGTGTCTTTTAGTACCTGCTATATGCTAGGTACTAGAAATAGGAAGGAAAGTATAACAGGCATGTCATCAATTCTCTAGGAGTTTCAAAGCATAATTTCCTGGTTCAATAAGTAAGTGCTATTAATAATTATCATTAACCTTTAGTAGTAAGCAATTATCTCTCTGTAAGAATTAGCACCAATATGCAATAATATTAAAAATACTACATAAGTTTTAATGGTGTATTTTATTAATATAAATTTATTACTAATATTATTAAATATAAAATTATTATTGCCATAATTTCAGTAGCCCATACATTGAATTGGGTTGACAGTGGGCACAAAACATGAGGATGAGGCCGAGGGAAAAAAATGCCCTACTTTTTTTTTTTTTTTTTGCTTTCTTTCTGTAATACAAAGTTAAAACTCACATAGTTCCATATGCATAACTGTATTTTTTAAAATACCTCAGCTATAAATAACATCTCTATTTTCAAATAGATGTCAAGATAATGTTAGAGTTTCTATCTGTGATGTGGCAATACAAATAATATTTTGATTTTTTTATTATTTGGATTTAAGGAAATAAACCTACTTCTTTATAGCTGTGTACACAATATCACTTATACCAGCGAGGGATATAAGTTATATTCTCTTTCATTGAAAAAATGTTTACAATCCTCAGACTTGAGTAAAAGTGAGCAAATTGCCAGAAGAGACAATATTGTGACTCTAAAAGTGTCAGAGATGGGGTTGGAAACAACCTCCAGATCTCCAAGCCATGGGATAAATAGGCAACTTAACTATGTTTATTAGGCAATTTAATTATGTTCAATATATAGCTATGATCATTAAAAATGGTGGACAATGTCTGTTTTTGTGAAGGAAAATTTCCCAACATATAAGTTGTATGTAGCATTTGTAGTCAAAGTAGTGGAACTTGCCCAACAGCACAGATTAGTCAACAGCAGTGCAGCCTAAAAAAAAAATGCACCTATGATAACCAGGACAATGGCTTTCATTGGCTATTTGTCTCTTATAACATTATATTTAGAATCTCACCCCCTTTTCATAGTTCTGATAATTGTATTTTTGTGCTTTCCTCTTCTTTGAAGTGAAAGGGCTAAACAAGAGAATTCCTAAAGTTTGGTGACTCCAAACCTAATATTGCAGGACAGCTTGCAATTTTCATGCTGTCAGAGACACAACCTGTCTTATTGGTCAGCAAATGATGAATGAATAGTGTTGTTTGATTTAGTCAGGATTTGTGAAGATGTGATCCAAATACCCAAAAAGAACAACTTAGAGGAGGAAAGGTTTATCTGGAGCTCATTGTTTCAGAGATTTCAGTCCATAGACAGCTGACTCTATGGCTCTTGCCCCCAAATGCATCAGTACATCATGGGGAAAGGGCCCAGCTGATGAAAGCTGCTCAGTTCATATGGAGGTCAGGAAGCTGGTGATGGGGGCCGGCACAGCAAAAATGCACCCTCCAGGGTGCACCTCCAGTGACCCATGTGCTCCAGCCATGCCCCACCTGCCTAAAGTCACCACTTAGGCTATTCAAACTAGAATGGAATGATTAGGTTGCAGCTTTCATAATCTAATTGTTTTACCTCAGACTATTCCTGCATTAACAGGAGCTTGTAGGGAGGGGGGGAGCATCTCATATACAAACCATAACAGTATTTAAAGTATATCTTATTTCCTAATGGTAGTTATGCTTAAAAACTAGCAGTAGTCTTTCAATAGACTCATTTGAAGTAGATGTTATCTTTGATATTTTCATAAAACATCCTAGGCTGGCTGAGTGCAAAGCCAGAATAAAAAAGAAATACAGGAAGAAATTCACATATGTAGGGAAAGAGAAAGAGAAGGGGAGAGAGAGATTTTCTTTGAGAATGCACAAAAGTAATGTCTTGTGAAAATATCAAAGACAGTACTTATTTAAGTGAGCTGATTTGAAAGATAGTACTAATTATTAAGTATAACTACTATTAAGAGGAAGGGGGAAGGATAGAGATAATAGGAAGAAATTGTTCTTTCTTTCTCTCTCTTTAGAGAAAGAAAGAGAGATAAGAAAGATAGAGATATAATAAATTATATTATTATTTTTTGCCTATGTGTGAAATTAGACAACTGGGAAGTATGCATGTGGGATTACAATTTTTTGAATTCCCAAAAGAATTATATTATGAATATTTTTCATGTGATGAAAGGAAAAATATTATGATTTTTAGCATATTCTTGGTTAAAAGTGCATCATGTATTCTATTATTTGTCTTCCATGTTGTACAAATGGTAACTCAAGATAATTAATCTCTTGGTATCTTAGATTTGCCACACAGTCTTACTAAACATCCTGTAAACACAGCTGTGTAGTTAGAAAATTTATTTTTTTACTTTTTGATATAAAGAAAATTAAGTGTTGGTTTACTTTCACATGTGTACCTACTGCACTCATAACAATTGTTTAATTTTATATTATTCACTAGGATAATAAATAAGGGCCATAGTTATAACCTTGCCAGTAGCCAGTAGGAATGATCATTGCTTTCCTTTAAAAACTTAAAAAGATTGTTTTACAGAAGGAAATTGGTTTAAAGATCTGGCCTTTTAACATTTTAATAAAGCTGTTTACTTTTTGGTAAAGTTCTATGTAATTGTTCATATGCAAACCTTGATATGAGCATATCCCTGCTTGTTAACATCATTACTGGTAACTACAACAAAATGTTCACAACAGAGGTCTTCTGCGGGTAGTTCTAGGAAAATGTCACATTTAGAATCACCTGGTCACCTGAAGGGGTAAAGGTGTCTCTCTGCTTGCAGGATAAATGAAATAGCTGTGACACAAAGGAACAGATTTAACTCATTTGACCCCATCCCCTGTTTACAGCATGTGTCATGATGTGGCTGTAACCTCACAAGTGACTTGGGAACCATTTAAAGAATTTGTTACTTTATGTTTCACTTGTTGGAAACTTTAATTTTCTGGAGTAAATTAGTGTTTTTGGTGAATGTTCAAAACATTTAAAATGTGTATATAGTATCTAAACATCTTTCCTTTAGTACCACCTCCATCTTAATATATCTTAAATTTTTCCATGAAATAACTTGTGTTGATTATTTGTACTCTTTCTGAGGCAAACACATATTGCCCAATGGCCTTTGCTCTTCACAGTAGGAATAAAAACATTTATTCAAAGTGAGCAAATTTTATTGAAGGACACAACTCTGCTGGATGCCTTCACTCCTGGTCTGGATTCTCTTTACCTGCCTTGATCAGCCTTTTCCTGCCTCAGATCCTTCTTTTAGTTTTACTTCAAACCATCACACTGCCATTCCGTTTCTGAAATGTGCCACATATTATGTATGCCACCATCATTCAAAACTAAGCACACTTTTTTTTCTGCATGAATCCTCCCTGAATTATGGCTCTCTTTTGATTTCCCCCATTTGTTTAAGAATGCTGATTTCAAAAGCAATATATAATACTCAAGATTTTTTGTAAGCTCAGATGAAAGAATAAAGAAAAGAATTTGTCAAAATTCAATAGAAATCTAAGGTATCTCAGGTCACTTTTCCTGTATTTTTGGTGAGTTCCATGCTGCATGGGGTCGGGGGGTGGCGGGGGTTGCACTCATGTGCATACACATGTGTGCGTATCTACTAATGTTGCTTCAAGGTTTATCTTAATATTCACATTGAATATTCCTTTCATGAGAGGGAAATGCCCATTTTTATTGGTGAAAGCCCAGTTCCTTTCTTTTTAACTTGATTTCAAAGTACCTCATATGTTTAATAGTAAGTCTTCATCTCACTTGAAAGTGTCAGTTGTAGTGCAGGACCTCAACAATTCAGTCACCTTAGTTCTGAGCTAGGAAATAAGAAAATGACCAGAATGTCTGTAACAATAATATATCAAGTGATAGTTGATACAGTACGAAGTCCAAGAGCAGTGGGGAATGAGCAAAGAAAGCAAGCCAATTTAATAAAAGGGGACAGCGAAATGCAATGACATAAATCCCAGAAGCAATTTTATAGTCAGCATGTTTTTTTGCACGGAAACCAGGGAAATGCCTACAAGCTGAGAATGTTTTTCTGACGTTTTCACTGGTATATGTCACTTTAGCTCTATTGACAATATGTTGCCTATGAATTAGTGGAAGGTTCAAAGGAATAAAAAACAATGGTAAGAAAAGGACAGTGTTTTCTAAATGCAATATTGAAAGCAAATATGAATTTATGCCTTACAAAAGGGAAGACTATCAAATGAACTGGCCCTAGAGGGGAGGGGAATCTTCATAATAGCATCCAACACATTCACTCACCTCTCCCAATTTCATTTATACACAAATGTGCCTGACACATTACTAATGCATCATCTAAGCAACCAATAAACATGACATTCAGAGCAAATTCATTCACAATCCAGCAAATATTTATTGAATGCCTGTTTATACTGAGTTAAAACAGAAAAGGAATCATACATCTTTAGTTGAAATTTGTTGGTTCTTAATGATTTTTAATTAAACTCTTATCACATCTAATCATATAAATCTACCTAATGTTATACTATGAAGCCCATACTATCTCATCTACCCTGGAGGAAACAGTGAGGGCCCTTGTCTTACCCAAGTCCGGATATATATTCTAGTCTTTCACCGAGCTCCCCAGAAATTGCCAGAGAATAGAACAGGGTACTTAGCATACTACAACTCACTAGTTCCATTTTTAATTATGTAAAAGTCATCTGCTAAACAGTCTGTTCTAGAATTTTGCCTGGAATCAACCTGGTTTCTGTTTTAGCAACTGTCTATATTAGAAAAGAAATGAAGTTAATTTCGTGTCCTCTGGTATTTCTTTCATTCCATTAGAACTTAAGTTGTGCACTTATTCATTTATTTATTTTCTTATTTTTTTGGTTGACAGTGTTTTGAGTTGGAAACTTATCTTCCTTTAAATGACTTTAGGTAATACCTTTCACTTTCCTTATCCATTTTAATTTTTCCTTTTTTTTTAACTATCATCTGGTTATCTTTGAAGTTCAAAAGTTTTTAAGTAAAAACTAATAATGATTGAAAAGAGAGTAAGAATTAACTTTCAGGCCCTACTGTTGGAATTGAAGCATGCCTCCAAACTCTTACAATCACCATGTGACATTCCTAAGTAAGGTAAAGATTAATGTTTATTGAATCTCTCCACTCTGTTTTGGTGTGCATTCTGAAACTGAAATGTTTTCTTTTTCCTTTTGTATGCAAATTGGAATGTGATTTTTTTTTTGTTTCTAGTTTGTAGTTGGCATGGAAATAGACTTTTATTTTATTTTATTTTATTTACTCTCCTTATTGATCTCTATGGATTTTAGAAGATGAGCAGTATGATTTTTATTTAGGTGACCATCATTATTCTATAAGAACTGAAAAGTGAAGAAAATTAAGTCTGTCACTTTATGGATGTTTTTTCACAGGACATCACATCCTTGATTGATAACTAAGATACATAAATATATATATATATATATATATATATATATATATATATATATATATATATAATGTATCAATCAAGATATAATGTATGCCATTTGAAAATATTTCATTGTCTTCTCGTGTACATTATTTCTGTTGAGATGTTACATATGTACTAACTCCTATTGTTTGAAAATGATTTGGACTTTTCCTCTTTGTAATTTAATTTTATTATAGGAAGCTAAATTAAGATGTTAAAACTCCTACATTGAGTTTGTAGAATTTCTTAAATCTCTATACTGAGATACAAATAATTCTGAAAATTTTTAAGGCTTTCTTCTTTGAAGGTTTTCTTCTGACTCCCTTTTTCTTCCTCCTAGGGTACTGAGTTTCCATATATCAGATTTTCTCAAACTGCCCTTTACTATTTTCCTCTGTTTTTTTTCATTCTTTTATCCTTCTGTTCTTTATTATTGGATGTTTTATTTAAATTTATCTAACACTTCAAAAATTCTTTATTCAACTGTGTCTAATTGGCTATTTAATGAATTTGTTCATTTTTTAATTCTTGTTCATGTGTTTTTCAGTGCTGGAGCTACTTATACAATGAATACTTTATGCCCATTCTTGTTCTTTGCCAAAATTTACAATCTTTTCTTTTTTGTATTTTTGAATATTAAGCACCATTATATTAATTTATTTGTACAATAGCTATCTATTTGAAGTTACTGTGAATCTTTTCCCATGTACATTCTCTATGCTTTTTGTTTTCATTGTTTTGTTGTTCCTTTTAGTGGCTGATAACATTTCTTGTGATTTATTTCTTTGGCAATTTCTTGAAATGGTTTGAGGCCCATGGTGAATTCTTCATGCTACCGATGGGATTTGTATTTCCTTGTGCAAGGCACTTGTGGTATGAACAATCCAAAGTCTTAATGTTTATCATGGAATGGGGTAACTAAGGAGGGTCTTGCAAGGACTATGTAGCTCCAAATGATCTCAAGCCAAGCATTGGAATGGTCTCCCTCCTTCCTTATTGGCTATATTATTTCAAACTTCCTCCTCCTGCCAAAAGTACTATTCAACACCTTAGCTACTCACAAAGCTCACCCACAGTTATTCTAGTTTTCTTTTTTTCTAGCAAGAAATTGGTCTGAGTTAGCTAATTCACCTTCCAAAAGTCAAAGTCCCAGAAATGAAGTTTTAAATGTAATTATCTGACATGCACAACAACTAAATGAGAATGGCTTTAAATTGAACCCTATAATATATATTTGTGTGTAGGCAATAGAATCTCCCTGAGCCTTTTCTATTACAGCTAATAAGAACTTTAGTAGCAGACAGTTCTAGCTTAATATGCTCTGAAAGTTCTCATTTTTTGACAGTTTACATTTTTTCTCTTTGACCTAAATTTTACAGTTTGGGTCACTGCTATAATTTGTTCTTGTGATTTCTCTATAGGATCAACTTTTTTCTTTGATGAAAGAGAAATTTCACTTCATTTCATGAAGAATCCCTTCTTCTTCTAGTGCATCGAAATAAATTTTTTGTGTGTGTAATACTATGAAACATCTTCTAACACAGGAAATTAATATTTAATTCCATAGTGAGTACTAGCACATGGCCTCTAAACACATCAGAATTTTGAACATAAGTAGGTAAAAATATCTCTTCAAAAGATAATTTTGAATAATTAAACTAATATGACCACAGTCACATTATCAACTTCAACCTCATGGAGGGGAAAAATAGAATTATGGTATCATTTTATCTATATGTACTTTATTTTCCTTAAAAAGTTAACTCTTTAGATTATCCTATTTTGACTTGTTCAGATCTTTTGTTTCCCTGTAGATTCAAAGATGTTACTTGCTTGGAGGTCTATGATGTTTTTTCCTTTTTAAATATATTAGACACTGCCTTAAATTTCCTCTAAGAAGCAAAACTAATACTCACAGAGCATAATCAAAAAATAGTGCATTCCTTTTTATCCAGATTTGGTCCATCTTTGCCAGAATCCATTTCTGACATCTTAATTATATTTTACATTTAAGTATAGAGAAATTACATGATAATAGTACACAAATATATATGGAACCCCTGCTCTGTATCCTATTATATCATATTGGACAAATTAAATTTTGCTAAGTCCCATTTTCTGTATTTACAAATAAATCTGAAAATTCAAGGAGTTGCTTTGAAAATTAAATGATCAGATCCATTGATGTATACAATAAACTATAAATGTCTGTTTGTAAAATGAAGGTATGTTTACTGAACTGAAACCTGGCCAGTGATCTTTACAAAATAGGCTTAATTTTTAAGAGAGCTTATAGTCTTACAGATCTAATCAACCTAACATTTTAAAAAATGTAATCCATGAATACAGTTTTAAATGCAATAACAACCACCTGTTTCAACCCCATAGGTACCTGTTTAGCTACCCAATTCCTGTGTAGTCACTTTCATATTTTTTATTCTCAAAAGAAAATTCTGAACAGCATGTGCTTACATGAAAGATGGTTTTTCAGAGACACTGAGCACAAACACTGTTGCGTATATGAGTTTTTTAAAAATAGTGCTACATTTGGATAAAGAAAAACAGGTATTGAAAAATATGACTAATACCCTTATATTTTGTAGATTCAACTCTTCAAAAATAAATATAGATTCGTTTTTAAGACAAAACGAGACTTTAATGTAAAACACATTTACTTGAGTATTATTGAAATAGTAGCATGTTATTATAAAACAGTATTTTGTGTTGCAGTGCTGGGGATTGAACCCATGCCTTGCTCATGCTAGGCAAGTACTCTATGATTGAGCCACATCCCCAGCCCTACAGTATATTATTGATTTGTTTATCTAAAATTATAGTCATTATTTGGAAGAATGTAGGAAATTGTATTGTTTTGACCTTAAGTGACTATAGATATTTATTAGTTCCCTAATGAAATATGCCAAAATTCATTTTATTTGAAACACAGAGATGTGTTGTTTGAGTGCCCCGTGGATGGCCTGAAGTCTCTGGGGAACACATTAATTATAGCCAAAGGGAGGCAGATAGCATACCCTCAGACACTGGCAAGTAGCAGACCTATCATGCAATAGGACTTCCTGATATTTAGCATGCCTCTGAAACTCAGAGGAGCCACAAATTTTATATTTTTTTTTAACTTAAGCAATGTAAAATAGTGTATCTATGGCCAGGCATTTTTGTACATTATGCATTTATGAAGGTTCTCAGATTATTCACATCCTACTCAAGCCACTGAGAAAACTGAATGTATGGACTAAATGATCACCACACAGTGTGAAACAAATGAAATGGATGGTCTACCTTAGCTCTGTTTTTGCCACACCCAGCATAGTACCTGCTACATACTATACTTTTAGCAAACATGTCTTCCATGGATATCAAAATATGACTTCTATTTGATCACATTCATCTTCACAATTCTAAAACTGAAACAGGCACATTATAGTATGTTTATTTTAAGCAAAGCTATTGAAGGTGAAGTTGTCAGTACTATTATATAATTTATATTCATCCCTAGTGAAAGCATTCCTTGACTAAACACAAATGTGTTACTTGGAAAAGCAATCAGCCTTGGGAAAATTAGCTACTTGAATGCTTCTATTACTGGGAAAAAGGTTTTGTTTTATCCTATAAAGGTTTTTATGAGTTTTGGCTTTGTGTTAAAGAATATCTAGTGCCAAGAGTTATTTGAAGGTCAGTCTTGATAATTCAACATGAAATTGCAGTTAACATGTCACAATTTCATTACAAATTTGATGCTTTCTTTTGTAATAGAGTCTGAGCATTCCTAACCCAAAAATCCAAAATATGAAATTCTCCAAAATCCTAAACTTTTTTAATAACAACATGACACCACAAATGGAAAACTCCATACCCAATCTGTTAAGTGAAATTTTATATCATGCACAAAATTATTAGAAATATTGTGTAAAATTAACTTTAGGCTAGTTACATGTGTAAGGTGTATGTGAAAACATGTATGAGTTTGTGTTTAGATTTGAGTCCTATCCCTAAGAAGTCTCATGTTTATGCAACTATTCCAAAACCCATCAAATCCCAAATCTGAAACACTTCTAATCCCAAGCACTTTTCATCAGTTCATTTGTACTATTGTTCTTAGGGTTTTTCCCCCTCCTCCAAGATATCTGCCTTGCCTATTTTTGAAAAAAGTTATTGTAATCCACTAGATAATATGTTAATATTAATAGTGGAATGCTGAAAGATCAATTTACTGTAAATTTTTAGAAAAAATGGCCATGTGGTAAGTGAAAGCAAAGCCTTTAACACTTTATATTAAGAAAAGTGAATTGGAACACAAAATGTAGTATAAAATTAATTTAATTTGTATTCCATCATATTATATATTTATTCCCATAGTAAAACTATTTTATGAAAGTACAGGGTCTTTTCAAACAATCTGTTTTTCTTATTGTAATAATCAGCAGTTGGAATTAATATTTAGGGATTTAGGGACTAAATTCAAATAACACATTCTTACCAATCTTACCTCACTTGCTCATCATGGATCGTGATATTCTTGAATTTGCGTGGTTTGTGTGACAATTAATTATGAACAAAATATGAAAATATACATACTCAAATTGGATCTATAGTTACGCATTACTTAATGGCAAAATGCATTCTAAGAAATACATTATACAGTTTTTTCATTGTGCGAATATCATAAAGTATATGTACACAAACTAAGATGGCTATGATATCACTATTCAATATAATTTAAAAAATATTTTTATTTGTAGATGGACATAATAACTTTATTTTGTTTGTTTATTTTTCTTAATGTGGTGGGTGCTGTGGATCAAACCCAGTGCCTCATACATGCTAGGCAAACACTGTAGCCCTGAGCCACAGCCCCCACCCACTATTCAATATAATTTTAAGGGACCACCATCATATATGTGTTCTGTTATTCTCTGAAGCACCATTATGCCACATGTGACTGTGATATATATGTGTGCAGAGCATTTCTGTAACTGAACACAATGGGTTCACCCATTGATAAGTGCAAAGCCAATAAAAACAAAAAGAGACCAGAGAGAGAGAGTGAGAACAAGAAATTGAGAAAGAGAGGTTACTATTTGTAGCAAGTAAGAACAGCATGGCTGTAAGTCCCAAAGTAGTATCTCCCTCAACACAGGAGACAGGAGGATTTTTTAAAATTTATTTTTATTTAATTTATTTTTATTTTTTATTGGTTGCTCAAAACATTACAATGATCTTGACATATCATATTTTATACATTTGATTCAAGTGGGTTATGAATTCTTATTTTTACCACGTGTACAGATTGCAGGATCATATTTGTTATACATTCACGTTTATACATACTTCCATACTAGTAGGAAAACTTAAAACACTTCATATTGGAAAGACTTATTACATGAAGAGGTAGATACTTTCCTGAGTATGCTTAATTTGATTATGCTTCTTCATATATCACATGTTCAAAAATAACAAATGGAGTATCTCCTGGGTGGAGAATTTGACATCATAATGAGATTATATTGAACAAAGTTCATATAGAATGACTATAGCAATTTTGTGTGGCACCTTTTGGTTTTCTCTGGAGGGTGTTTTCTGAAACAAACAAAAACCAAATGGAAATCATTTAAGGGGGCAGCATCTCCCCTCCCCTAGAAAATAAGGGCATATCTCTTCCAGTTCTTACCTGGTATTTAACTTTTCTAACATTAATACATCTGATGTGAATTGCTTTTGCCATCCTAGTTTCTAGTTTTGACATCAATTTTATATTATTGAGCTATATGTGTTGTAGATCATAAATTTTTGCATAGCAGAAAACATGGTAAAACATTCCAAAATGAATTGTGTACAATAAAGAATAACCCTTTCTGTGTCTCTGCACCTGCTAGCTTCCCTAACATTTCAAGTACTGATGTATGAGAGTTGGAAACATTTTGTTTTGCTTTTGTTTTTTGTTTTCTTTTTCTTTTTTAAAATGCTTTCTGAGTATTTTGGAGAAACTGATTCTGCTTCTCTGAGGGACTTATAGATTGGAGATATCAATCTCTGTTTCATAAGGAAAGAAGCAAGAAAGGATTAATGGAATGCTTCTGCAGAGCAAGAACTAAGAGGTCTGTCAAATGGTATACAAAGAGCATACCACTGCCCTTAACCTCCATGATGCCACTCAGTGAAAGGTAATGCACTTTCACTTTGACACCAAGAAAGAAATTCTAATCTGTCACCATAAGGAACTAAAATACTCTCCTTTTATGCCAAAATACAGACCAGAAACATCCTTCCCAGAACTGTGCAGGAATCAGTAAGCCATAATGTTCTACAAAGAACAAAATACCACTGCAAGATGTCAAGCCAAGCTGACATAAATAACATTGTGTTGGATATCTTGGAGAAGAGAACATTTTTCATAGTATCAAGTTAGAAAATAAATCTAAATAGGCATAGAAAAAGAGTAAAATACATGCAAAGGATTAAAAAAAAAAAGAACCAACTCAAATAGTCAATGTTCTATTTAAATTAAACAGGAAGCAAGGTAGGCATGGGGCCCATAAATTGAACCAGAAAGCTTTTTGTAAAGCAAAAATGTATCAATGGCTGATATTCCTTTCCATTTCTGTAAAAAAGAAAATAGTCCTTGTCTTTATTCAGTTAAGATGAGCTGAGAACAAACTGCAGAAGTGAATCAGAATGGATGTAAAAGTGACTCTGTGCAACCACAGTGGTCTCCTATGTTGATAGTTAGGAAAAAAAGAGCAAAGTATGGGAGAGCATTGGAACTAATGAGTAGAAAACCCTGAGGTATTTGACAGAGTTCGCATTGGCAAAAACAGTATTATTAAGTTTGACATTGAAGATAAGCACCTTGTATTTGTTCCAATCTGTAAAACACCAGAAATTTGCAATCTAATATATATTTTTATCAATGTCAAGGATGTTTGTTTTGTTTAATTAAAAATTAGAGTCAAATTCTATATGCAGAAGTTTGAATTCAAAAAATAACATTTAATAAGTCATAGGTTGTCAGTATCTCAAAGTAAGGCTGAATTGTATATTAGATGGATGCAAAAAAAAGTTCAGTCCAAATGGTTTAATTAGTTAATTCTTGATGTTAATATTGCACATCAGTTCTTTATTTTTATCCTTTTTGCTATTATACAAGTCCCTTCTTTCCTTGATTACTACACAAGCAGAAAGATAAAGAAGTAACAGCTCTTTCACATTTACTATGAACAATAAAGCAGTAAATCATGAGCAGTCTTGATCCATATTGATGAAATGTTACACCTCAGAATTCAGGCAACACAACCACAGAATGAGAGAAAATTAAAATCACTAAATTTGATCTATGAGAAGATTAAAAACAAGCCCCTTATAATCCCTCATTGCTGCCAGAAGTGGATTAAAAAATTAAAAGGTTCCCCTACCCTTACCACTAGGAGTTTCATAAAATATGTACTATGATCATCAGTAGAATTTTGAACAACAAACTGATAGGATAATTTAGCTGAATCTGTTTTCCCTGTAGAGCATATACTTCTCAGAATTCCATTAATCTAGGAGTAGTTTCGACTTTATTTTCTCAAAGCTTTGATTTTTCTTATGCGCTTAGATGGCAGTATAGCTTGGCATGCAAATATGAATACTTACCTTAAAAGGTGTATGTGGCTCTATACAATCATGCAGTTATGGATTAAAATAAAATTAATATAAGAAAGAATAGCATCACATGTTTATACAAAAACAACCCCCCCCCCCCGGTGCATTAAGATTTTCTTTGCATGACTTCCATGTCTACATCAAGAGGAATCAAAAGAGAGCCCTGGAAAATTTTTATGCTTCACATAATAGTGGCAGTGTAAAAGGGTACACTTTTGCCTTTTATTAAAAAATCTAAAGCTAAAAACTCACTCTTGCTCAAATCTTACTTCCCTGCCCAGGCTTCTCCCTCTGAGGCTTTTCCTTGGTTTCTCCTTCCCTTCTGTCTAGGACCTTCTTGATTCTGGATTTTCATTGTTTATACCCTCAACTTCTTCAGTTTTTACACCAACATCATGTTTCCAGTGATATCTAAAATAGATATCATAGAAGGAATTTACCACTTCTTCTTTTCAATGTTCCTTATCCTCCTCCCATCCCTTACTTTTGTTTATAGTGTATCTTGTTATTACATATATGTGTACACTGTTCATTAATATATGCACATATAGACTTTGTTTAATTACTTTTATCTCCTTACTCGAATATACACCCTAAAAGAACTAGGACCAGTGATCGTGCTCGCTGATGTATCTCTTGCACTAGGAATTGCCTAGCCTGTAATAGGTGGTCAACAAATATCTGTTGAACAAATGAATGAATGAATGAGTTAATAATGTTGGAATATTTCCTGAGTTTTTATCCCTGGGAAAGAAAGATTTTGTAAGTTCATTAAGTAAATTACCAGTAGCTACTGAAGTAATGAACATGCTTGTGCGTTCTCTAAGAGACTCAAATATATTGATGGACATGCTTTATAACTAAGAAGAACACACAGGGCCTAAAATGAGCACATATGCCATGACCTGAAAGAAAAAGCCTTTTCTTTCTAATCTCGTCACTTGGAGAAATACCTAGTGCCACAGTCTGGCTGGGCACAAATGCCGCAGTCTGGCTGGGCACACAATCACGAGCCACCACACAGCTTGGAGATTCAAACAGCAACTCTTTATTCCCGAACTCACACCAGCCGTCTACAATCACGTTCTGGAGAAATCCACGTTCTCTGCCCAAATCCACGTTCTCTGCCCAAATCCACGTTCTCTGCCCAAATTCACGTTCTCTGGGCTTCTATCTCCAAAATATACTGTCTGAATCCCGTGAGAACTCAAGGGGAACTCAGGCAGCAGGATACGCCCTATTCCCAGCAGGAATAATCTTAAACCTTAAACCTGGAACCTAAACTGGGAATGCCCTAAACACGATTATCTTAAAACCGGGAACACTCTAATCTGCCTTGGTCCTTGAGCAAGGTCACCTACATTCAATGTCACTGCAACATGTCAGCAACATGGGGTACGCTGGCAAGGAAATTGTCATACCTACTTGGCTAATGGCTCCCAGCAACCTAGTCCACCTATAAAGGGAAAATCTTAGTTCACCAATTTTGTGTATTATAACTATATAATGATTGTGACTTATGATAACAAATGGCCAAACAATATAGAATAAGTATTCTCAGTATTCTGAAGAACCAGAACTATAGTGAGAACAAGTAACAAAATAAATTAAGTGGATAATTGATAACTAAATATATAGAAGTGATAGAAATATCCATTTTTGACTATGTGAGATATGAGATTGTTTCCTACATGAAGTTTAGTTGGTTTATCTGGAAAAGTTGTACTTCTGTGATAAGCAATTAGCACTCTCTGGGACTAGGAAATTGTGTGTTTTTAAAAAGTAAATAAAAATTGATTTCCATTTGGCTCGAACTGTTTGAAACTCTATTTGTCTAGCACAAAAGTGCTTTACTACTACTTTTGTCTTACACTGGGATGTGATTTTTTTTTCTCCTAATGCAAACCCACATCCAAGTAAACTCTTTATCTTGTGCCAAATGCAATTGAAAACGCTTTTTATTTAAGTTACTTTCAAAGAGAACTTTCTTGATGTACCAGGACTTATTAGCAAAGATGGCTGCAATTCTCAGTTGACTTTTCATTATTTCACATAATGAAACTGAAAAGAATGAGACATACACAAATAAATGAACACACACACACAAACACAAACATAGAGGTTTAGCAGGTATATAGTCCTTAATTAATTTTGTTCATTTTATAGCTTATAGACTTGGAGAACAATCAAGTTGGCTAGCTTTTCGTGATCTGCTCATTTGTTAATTAACTTTGTTTTATCACATAATTCATTCTTAATAATTTTGGATGTTGTGAATTGCATTTTAATAAAATGAATATAATCATATTACTTAATCAAGTAATAATTCCATTTATCATATAGATCACTTTCTTGTGACATTTAATATGATAGAGTAAATCTGTGGTTAGTGTGGAATTATATGCCCTTTATGAAAGATAAACCAGAAAAATTTAGTAGGCAATATGTGTACATTTTCCAGGGAAAATATTCTTAGGAGTTTTCACAGTGTACATCTCATATCTCCTCTTTGGCAGGTTCAAATGTGGGGATTGCTCAGTTTACAGTCCCCAGTTACTCTTGCCCAGGCATGTGGAGTTTTGTCCTGTACATATATGTCTTAGTATTCAGCAACACAGACAAAGGGAACCCTGTACAAATTTCTGGAAGTGGTTTTCCTTGTAACTCTCCACTTTCTGACGTATCCTCTGGATTTCCAGCAAATTCTAATGGCTACAAACAATTGTCTTTGTCTCTTCAACTTGTGGGCCATTCAATCTCACTTGGTGACTACATTCCTGAACCACCTTCTCAAATTTCCTTCAGGCAGAGAGCCCAAGTAATAAAGGACTCACCATTTTGGTTATCTTTTCTTACAGATCAAAGTCCTGTATTACATGTGTTTCAAGTTCAAAGCATTTATTTCATAGATGCTCTCAAATTTCATTTATTTATGGCATGAAAATAAGACTAGGTCTTATTTTAATATTGGAAAGAAGTAAAATTGATTTTAAGATTTTGCAAAAATGGAGGACTTTGTATAGATATACACAAATGCAATAATGTGATAAATAGCACAATACATAAATACATATGCACTAAAGATAATATAAGCTTGGCATATTTACTCAAATTCCTCAGATATTTTTGAAATGCCAAATTTTCAGTGAGGATTTATCATTTCCATCCTATTTGTGATCCCAACCCATTCCCATTCCCTACCCTATTTCCCAGTTTGAAAAAATAGTTTAATACTTTAATAAATATTAAATTAAGTTATAATTATTTAACTTATTACATATATACATATTTATTTTGTTTATTTTCTGTTGCCTTCTATATCCAAAGCAGAGTAAAACCACATGAATGTGTGATGATATTGACAGTTTTTAGACTGTTATTTTCCAGTATAAAAAATAGTAAATCACATATGTAGATATTGAATAGATATTAGTTGATTGAGTAAATAAATGAATACTATGTAAGTCTTGCATCTGACAAGGGAAAAGAAAGAGACATGGTGGAGGAAGAGTTTTTTGGATATTTTAATTGCAGCAATCTTGTGGCTTGAATTGTGTCTTCTATAATTCATTAATTAAAACACTAACGGAAAAGTGACTCTAGTTGGAGACAGGATTTTGAGTGGCAGTTAAGGTTAAATGGGGTCATGAGAATGAAGCCCTAGTCCCACAGCACTCTATCCTCATAAGGAGAGGAAGAGACTCCAGAGCTCTCTTTTTCTCTCACTCTAAACACAAAGGAAAGGCCATGTAAGAACACAGCAAGAAGGTGGTCATCTGCAAGCTGGGATTGAAAGGGATGCCAGAGTTCTCTTTCTCTTACTCCCTTTCTTTCTTTCTGTACACAAAATAAAGGTCAGATAAAAACATAGCAATAAGGTTGTTGTCTACAAGCCAGAAAAAGGAGCCATACCAGACACCAACTACCTAAACCTTGATTCTGAACTTCCAATCTCCATAATTGTGAGAAAATAGATTTTTGTTGTATTCTACCCAGTCTGTGGTACTCTGTTATGGCATCCTGGTAATTTGAATACAAATGATAATACACTATTTCTTTAAAAATAAATAGAGCAAATATGCCAAAATATTATTACTCATTTTTTAGAAAGAGGTACATACTCTTCAACAGTATAAAATGCATTTAGAATCATAATTCTCAATAGATACAGATGACTACATATATCAAATATGGATAAACATATATATTAACTACATAGAGAGAACATATACACACATGTGTATATGTAAAATGAACACATTCTAAGGAATGCACTTACTTCATTTGAAAACAGAGTATGGCAAAACATTGCACTGTATCTAGGCCATGATAGGATTCAGGGAGTAATATCCTTTACTCCCTCTCCTCCTTGACCTGTATTAAATAGATTGTTTTATGAATATAAATAGATCAGTTTGTGAATCCTTTTTAGCCATTATTATGTAAAAAATTAAAATCAAAACACATATCCAGGTACAATGGTGCACACCTGTAATCCTAGCAATGCATGGCTCAGGCAGGAAGATTCCAAGTTCAAGGCCACCTTGCAATTTAGCAAGGCCCTAAGCAACTTAATGAGACCCTGTCTCAAAATTTAAAATCAATTTTAAAAAGGGCTGGGAATATGGCTCAGTGATGAAATAGCACTGGCTCAGTCCCTAGTACAAAAAATAAAACAAAAATAAGAAATTAAAACCACAATGTTTTAGCTCTGAAATCTTACCCTCTTCTGGTCTAAAAGTAACAATCACAGAACTGCCCCTTCCTGATGAAGCATATATTCTATCATGTTCCACAAGGGGATCCAAAATTTGCAAAATATTAAATTTTGATCCATCTTTTTAAGACTCCTTGAGTTTGTCAATCATTAATAGCTTAATTCCTAATTTGCCTCTGAGTGCTGAAGATGCTGCCTGAAAAATGATAGAAGAAATTGACATCCTGTTAGGAGACATTACAATGGAATTCTAAAGGAACCACTGAGCTCCATTTTGTAAAACTATTCCTTATCTGTCATTTTTACAGTCAATTAAAAATACCCAAAAAGTTTATAAAGTGTTAGCTTGGAATCAGCAGTGGATTAAATAATAAAATATTTATCAGTATATTAACATCATTAATTAATCTACTCATTTTATAATTGAGTGAACACTGAGAAAGTTAGAATTCACACTACCACAATTAATTTCTGTAATGTTTGGTGGTCATTGTTCACATTGACAAAATTTTTAAAAGTTCATCTTTACAAGAAAGAGTTTCCTTCCAGTTACTATATCTTCCATTCTCAATTAGAATGAGGAAGTTTAAATGGGAGTCCATAAGAAAAGCTGTGGAATTGACCCTGACATAATTGACTAAGTCAATGTAGAACATCTAGAAAATAATATAATAACATCTAACATATAGTAGTTCTAGTAGCTCTAGGCCTGAGAAGTTTAGTAAAATACATTTTATTAATTAAATTTTATTTCCATTTGTTTTATAAGATCATTTCAGTAATAAATTTCATTTTTCAATAGCCCTCATTTGTCTGAGATTCTTAAAAGCCTAATTTTAGGAAGTTTTAATTTTTTTCATTCCCTCACCACCTCTTCTCTACAAGTTTGGTTTAAATATTGTGAATAGGGACTTAAGCTTTGAAAGCATGCTAATTATACCGAACAGTAAAGTGATACTTTTATAAATAAAAACATTTTTATCCCTGCTGCCACTTTCGACTTAAATTACTTATAATCCAAAGTTTCCTAAGTATTTTCTTTTTGTATATTTGAATGTGGTGAGCCGTTCCTATAGACCGTGGCCGCCATTAGAAGATGGCTCCGGCTTCCACTGTGGCCTGTGGTAAACAACTCCTTTTATGGAGAGATTGGCACACAATCCCTTACCACCCTATGAGAAAGATCCACGTGGCAGCTTGGGATTGGTATGCGGGAGGCTTTATTAGGCTGTGCTTGGGTGCTCGGCGGGGGGTCGCTAGAAGATGATACTTGAATCAAGGCCTGAATAAACTGCTGAAAGAAGAATCCTGTGTGGTGTTTTTCCCTTGCCGGCGAGGGGTCGCGACATTTGAATACTAGGACAAATCATGAGTAGTTTAAAAAGTCATTCTAATAAAAGAATATAACATTTTTACTGATGGTTTGGGAAAGTTAAGTAAACATATTGTTCACATGATCAACCTCATTGAACTTCATTAATTATGCATATATTTTATCTACTTAGTTGCTGTAAATGTAAAAACAAAAAAGTTATCATTGTTTTGTTCTAAATTGTATTTCAACCTAAAAATTGATCATAGAATAATATAGAGTATTTATTTCTACATAAATATTATTGTTTGTTTGCCATAAATTTATATTTCATTGTAAAATGACTTTGAAACAAGACAGGAATCATTAGTAGTCAATTCACATTTTTCCCACTGATAAATTGCCTAAGTTGAATTTATATAGAGATATGATTATTAAAGTTTTATTCATATATTTAACACAGAAAAAAATTATTACATTATAATTATTTTTAGTATGGGTTAAGAGAATCATGATAAATTGCCATACAAATCTTTATTAATCAAAACTAAAGCATGACATATATTTTTATTCTTTTCCCAAAGGGACAGTGGTGTCATCTACCATCAGTATCATTAAAAGCCTACAGATACAGTGAAATCATACTTCTGTAGTAATCATGCTTCTTCCAAGAAGTTGCTGGTTGGCATAATTAAACATTTTAAGATAATTAAACTTACTTACTTGCCAAATTCCTTTTCACATTGATCATTTTTATAGATACTAGATCACAAGTGCCATGAAGATAGAGCACTTTCTAACTTACCTAAATCTCCTTAGCTTCTTGCACAGTAGCTGAAACTCAGCAAATGCTCATCATGCACAACCCTGTGGTATAATGTTGATCAATAAGTAGATCCGAAAAATTCAAGAGTCAAAATTTGATTGGGCAAGCAGAATACTCACTGTGAAACATGTTTACTTTGTTTTATATGCTGATATCTCAGGTATTTCTGATGCTGTGACTTGGATGAGTGAAATGGCTGGACTACAATTCTGTGGTTTTGTTGTTGTTGTTGTTGTTGTTATTGTTTTTTGATAATAACAGGTCTTCAGCCTGTGTTGTCAGCGGTGCCCCGGTTAACACTGACAGCACTCAGCGCCCTCCTAATACACTCTGATATAGAAAAACCTAAGGAGAAAAATTGATAATGAAAATTTCTCTGATGTTATTACATCAATTATAATGAAAGTATATGTTACAATACATTACAATATGAATAGTCAAAAAACATTTTTATACTGACCACAACAGTGATTTGTCATGGAGTACTAATTATTGAATTAATTTTTAGTAACATCTTGAATATTTTCTGAGCTGACCTATAGTATACTTGTACTGTTAGTAGTAGAATAATGTATTCATATCTGTGCATTAAAAAGATGATTCTGAATTGTCAAAAAGAATTTGGTTAGAAATTGAATATTCTCAGTAAGTGTGGGAATGCCTTGACTATTTGAAGCAGAAGAGTTTCAGTGGCTGCTTTGAGTAACAAAGTCCCTGTGTATGTATGGTCCAGTGCAGGGGACTCTAGTGTTAGTCAGTTTGCTCAGAAAGTCCTTATTTTTCCCACCTTGAATACTCTAAGACACATTCAATAAATTCCTTTAACCAGAGGTTCTTAATGAAGGGGAAATTTTGTCCTACAAGGAAACATTTTTCAGTCTAGACATTTTTGATTGTCACTCTGATAATCTGAGTGGTTAATTAATTAATTAATACTGATCTCCTGTGTCAGAGGCCAGGATTGCTTTATGTCACAGCACATGGGCAAGTCTCCACAACAAATAATTAAGATTAAAACATAAATAGGGATTGCTATTGATAAATCCTGCCTTAGATTAAGAAAACATGCAACATCAGTATTATTGTTTATATTACCTATCTAGAAGAAGAATCTTTTTTTTTCTTCAAAATCCTCTTTTAAACTTAGACATTTTAGAAGACCATTTAACACATGGAAATTAGTTTTTTTTATTTCTTACATACACAATGATAGTGGAATGCATTACAATCATAATTATCCATTCACAGCACATTTTTCGTAACTCTGTATATAAAGTATGTTCATGCCAAATTATGCCAATATACATGAGCTCTATTATTATTATTATTATTATTATTATTTGCACTACAATTCTTAATACACCTTTATACCACAATTTATCATATCTCTGTTTGTATACAACAAATTCACATCCTCATACATGTATTTTGTATAATGATGAGAGTCTCCTTCCACCATCTGTGCTATTCCCTTTCTCCCTCCCTTTCCCTCCCACCCCTATTCCCTATCTAGAGGTAATCTTCCTCCCATGCTCTCTCTCCCTACCCCATTTTGAGTCACCCACCCTATATCAGGGAAGCATAAAAAAAATCACAAATAATCCAGTCAATAAATGGGCCAAGGACCTGAACAGACACTTCTCAGAAGAGGATATACAATCAATCAACAAATATATGAAAAAATGCTCATCATCTCTAGCAATCAGAGAAATGCAAATTAAAACTACTCTAAGAAACCATCTCACTCCAGTAAGAATGGCAGCCATTATGAAGACAAACAACAACAAGTGCTGGAGAGGATGTGGGGGAAAAGGTACACTCATACACTGCTGGTGGGACTGCAAATTGGTGCATCCAATTTGGAAAGCAGTATGGAGATTCCTTGGAAAGCTAGGAATGGAACCACCATTTGACCCAGCTATTCCTCTTCTCGGACTATAGCCAAAGGACCTAAAAACAGCATACTACAGGAACACAGCCACATCAATGTTTATAGCACCACAATTCACAATAGCTAAACTGTGGAGCCAACCTAGATGTCTTTCAGTGGATGAATGGATTAAAAATGTGGGATTTATACACAATGAAATATTACTCAGCACTTAAAAAGAATAAGATCATGGTATTTGCAGGGAAATGGATGGCATTAGAGCAGATTATGCTAAGTGAAGTTAGCCAAACCCAAAAAAACAAATGCCGAAAGTCTTCTCTGGAAATTAGTTTTTATGGTCAGAAGAAACATGATTCCCGGTAACTTTCACCCAGATATTTTCTTCAAAAGGAAAAATACAGAACACAAACAAATAAACAATGGAATGGGCATAGCAGAGTTATGTATGCTTGTGTATTATTTGTATTTGTTTTTGAGAGGCAGTATTTCTGTTTCCCTTACAATGTAGTTTGGACATTTTGAGACTCAGAAGAATCTTCTCCAGGTCACTCATTAGGGGAATTCAAACCAAGGGCCTTAGATATTATGCCCAGTAAAATTTTACAATCTGTAAGTTGAATAGCTTTTCTACATGGTAACCATTCAAATATTATTGATGACCATCTCTATTTATCTTATATATCTTCCCTTGGAACCTATTTAAGATTGTGTGTGTGTGTGTGTATATTTTTTTAGTATAATTGTGCATGTACACATTCCTACATATGAAGGAATGAGTGAATGAAATCATTGCTTTGGGACACAGGTGAAATGTGCATTACTGAACATAAATCTTTAATTTATTAATTTTCAAAAGCTTATAAAACAGTAGTTTATTTCTTGTTTATATAATAGTTGGCCATAATTGTTTCTGGTTAGTGGGCAGCTTCCTCCACATAGTAATTCAGGGAAAGGAGTGGAAAGACACAGTCTCCTGTAAAATCTCTGTCTTGATATGAATCACTTCCCTTTACTTCTGCACTGACAATAATTGGTACATGGCTACATCTAGGTACAAGTAGGGCTGAGGAAGGAGGGCTGGGCAAGTACCTACTTCCTGTGTCAACTTCATGCTGTGGCACCTGGAACATATATTTCTGTTGGACAGACCAGCAATAAAAAAGGAAAAGGTTCTCCACCAGATCCCCACCACCAAAGTATAGAATTTAAATGAAATAACTATGATTTATTCAGCACTTCTGATATGTAAGACATATTTATTTTGTTATTCACATAATATACACAGGACCTATTTGTTATTTTCATTTCTCAGCTACAAGGAATGTCTTGTGAAAGCACTCAACTATATGATGTTAATAATGAGGTTTGCCTAAGGCTAAATCCCCTGTAGTTGTTGTTGTGTGTGTATGTGTGTGTGTGTGTTGCACTGGTAGGGATTGAACCCAGGGCCTTTTACACACTAGGCAAATGCTCTGCCACTGAGTTACATCCCCATCCTCCCTTGTAGTTGTTATAAGCATTAATTTAGGGTGGATAACCTTTGATTCAGCTGTTGACTTTACATTTTAGACAAATTACCTTTTGCAATTTATTTCACTGTTTGAAGCCTCAGTTTTCTCATATGTAAATGGAAGTAGTACTGACTACTAATTTTTACAAGGAAAAATTATCTATAAATAATATATATAGGGGCTGGGGATATGGCTCAAGCGGTAGCATGCTCGCCTGGCATGCGCGGGGTGCTGGGTTCGATCCTCAGCACCACATAAAAATAAAATAAAGATGTTATGTCCACCGAAAACTAAAAAATAAATATTAAAAAATTCTCTCTCTTTAAAATATATATATATATATATATATATATATATATATATATATATATATATATACACATATATAAATATATATATGAAGTATCTATAATGTGCAATAGTAACCAAATACTGATTCTACTGCTTTTTAGCCTTAAGATTATTAAAATCTAGGCCTCAGCTTTGTCTTCTGTAAAAATATTTTAATAATTGATGAACTCCATGTATAAAACAAAGTAAGCATTTAATATATTTTAGCAGCAGTTTATTTATACTAAGAAGTTATTCTGAATTAAATATACCCATTATGTAACAATTACAGTGCCTCATACTCAAAAACAACAATTGCTGGTGTTTAAACTCCATATCTTCCCAATTTTTTTTTTATAAACCTCAAGTACTTGAAGAAACCATCTTGTTTTGTTTTATTATATTAAATAAGTAGAATCAAGGCAATTAACCAACAAATCCAATTCAAGATAGAAAAAAACTAACAAGAAAATAAGCAAATTCATAACTGTTTGGAATGAGCTGACCTAAATATTATGGATAAAATTTGAATTTTTGTTGGTTTTTCATTTTCTGAAAAAAAGTTTTTGGTTCATTTTACCACTTTTGTCAAATTTACATGTATAGAGTTGTTCACAGTATTCATTTATTACTGTTTTGATATATATATATATATATATATATTTAAAAGATCTAGTGTTTTCTTCTGTTTCATTATAGATTGTAGTGATATGTTTTTTTATTATTATTATTGTTAAAGTCTGTCAATCTGATTGTCTTTTCCAAAACAATAAAATCTATTTGGTTAATTTATTTTCTTGTATTGCTTTTCTGATTTTGTTTCTAATTGTAATTTCTTTCCTTCTGAGTCTCTTGGGTTCATTTTGTTCTTCTTTTCCTGGGTTCTTGAAGTGGATGTTAGATTAATTGGATACTTTTTCTCATTTTTTTAATGTTAGCCTACAGTGCTATAACTTTTTTTTCCCTAGTACTGATTATTGAAACTGACACAATTTGATATTGTTTCACAATTATTTTAATAATGGTTTTGTCTACACTTTTTCTTTTAGTTCTTTACTTTTGTGTAATTGCTGATAAATTCTCCAAGTATATTTTTTATATCCCTAGAGATTTTCCAGTAACACGTTTCTTTAGAAGTGTGTTGTTTAGTTTCAAAGGTTTTTAGAGATTATCTTTTTGCTGTTGATTTCCAGTTTCATTTTATTGTGGCTAAAAAGAAAGGCAATGTACATGAATTCAATCGTTTAAAATTTGTTAGCCTTGTTTTTCAACCTGGGATCTGGGGTATCTTGGCATACAAACAAAAAGCATTTGAAAAGATCATTTATCCTGTTGTTGTTCGATGGTGTCTATTGTCACTAAAGGTGAGTTCTTTAATATTCTTATTTAATTTGTGACTTCTTTACCTACTAATTGGTGTCAAAGTCTCTAATAGTAATAATGGATTTGTCCATCTTTCACTTCAGTTCTATCAATTTTTGCTTCACATATTTGTAGCACTACTAGTTGAGTCTTTATATTAAAAGTTAATTAATGTAAATAATATGGTTCCATAGCTGGCATAAAAACCAGTGTTTAGTGACCTTTAGAAACTACAGGACATATATGCGCATGGGAGCACACGTACTCAGAGTATCTCGGCCTTTAGTGATGTGTATTTTACCTGCAGAACTAATCTCTTTTGCAAGTACAAGAATTGCCAGATTCAATGAGAATGAAATGCAAACCTGAGTGCATCATTTCTGAGACTGGAATCCTTGGGCATTTATCTTTACAAGTAATAAATCTTTTATTTAAAAGTATCTTCAGCATCCAATTATACGCTTTAGATTCCAAAATATTCCCAGATTATTAGAATTAAAAATAAATATATAATTTTCATATGAACATTTTAAAAATAAAGGTTCATCTAAGAATTTAATTGATGTTTTATGTAGATATGAACAAAGTTTTGGGACGTTCAAATGCATAAGAGAGGGGAAAAAATGAAGACTCTAATGTATCACACCCTTAGAACAGAAATTTAAAATACAGAGCACAGAATTAAGCCTAATTTTCATACTGAAAACAAATAGCACCTGTTTTGTTTTGGTTTGTTCAACATATCATTTGTTCAGCATATACATTTGTGCTTTAATTGTGTATAAGGAAAAAAATACAAAGCAGGAAAACCAAACTTAATCACTTTATGTTTCTGATGAGCCTTAAGCTCTGAGGAGGGGACAATTTATGTCAGGTTATATTTCAGTGAAACTGAAGAATAAAGCTGGAAAACTGAAAACTTCAAAAGATGTCATTAAAAATACATAACTAGAAATCAAGATTTTCAAGTTCTTCAATGTCTTTAGCTTCTACTTTAAGATATAACATAATTGTTTTAATGATTAGTTACAATCAAAAATAATTGCTAAGAATTCAGAGTATCCTTTTCAATAGATATGGCAATGAATATGCAAATCTACCTCTGTAGCATGATCATTTTAATGAAAATCATTTCTAGTTTGAAACCCAGTAGAAAAAGTGAAAGATGTATGGCCACCTTTTTTTGTTGTTGTTGAATATAGTTTAAATGATTGATTTGGTTGACTGTACACTAACAGTTCAAGTAGTAATTTTCTAAATATTGTCAGACTCTTTGGTACTTAGCCAAAAATGCAGTAATGGTTTTATACCTTTAATTCTGTTTCTACTGAAAGAGAATTATAAGCCATTATTTTAGGTCAACATAAGTGTGCATATATGCTAATGGAATCAAGTATCTTTTAAGTATTGTATTCTTTGTTGTTTTACATTCTCCCATTAAAGTTTCCTTTCAGTTATGATATATTTGAAATGAATATGTATTGCAAATATATTTTAAAGTGTTTTACTATTATCTCTAAAGAAACTATTGTAATCTATTATCTCAAAAGAAATATCCCAGTACTGCTGGTCTTTAAGACAGAAAATGCAACTTATATGTATGATTTTAACTGCTTTTTTTTTTAGAGAGAGAGAGAAGAGAGAATTTTTTAATATTTATTTTAAATATTTAATATTTATTCAAATATTTCGGTGGACACAACATCTTTTTATTTTTTGTTTTTATGTGGTACTGAGGATCGAACCCAGTGCCTCTGGCATGCCAGATGAGCGCCTTACTGCTTGAGCCACATCCCAGCCCTTAGCTGCTTCTTGAATGTTTTGTAGTAGTGTCCATGTGTGTATATAAGCATGTGTATGTATATGCACAACCTAAAAGGAAAAAAATTAAGTCTTGTTTTATCTTTATTTTGTTAAGTCTTGTGTATATAACTATATGATATGATTCTACCATTGGGAGAGCAAATTCATTCCAATTATAATATGAAACTCTTGTTTCCTTTTTACAATTAATGATGATTAAGTATGGTCAGATTGATCTCAAATGCCCATTAGAAATTTTATAGTGTTAAAACCGAGAGCTAATTATATGACTAAGATGCATGGTTTTGGCCAAGAAAATATATTTACTGGGAATCAATAAAAATTAAGGAAAATCATATAGATAAAAGAGATGGCATTTTGGAGACAGCCCTTGAACTCCAAACAAAAATGAAAGAATAGTACTATATTTTTTTCCTATTTATTATATCTTGTTTACATGATGGCAACCCCCTTTTTTTAGCTAAAGAGAGTATTTAATTCTAGCTCATATAAAGTAAATACTGGGGGTTTGGGATAGAAACAGGAAAATCTCTGCTCTCTCCAATCAGTCCCTTCTGTTTTAAAATGTAGTAACATCCTCTATGGTTCCCAAGCCTGCCATGGAGGTCATCTTCATTTTAGTACCAAAGATTATGAGAGATCAAGGACTGCCTTGAAGCTTTTATATGGGTCAGACCTGGAAGTAAGGTTTATCACATATGTTTTGATTTTCCCAGATAGACTTCCATTATGTGGTGTAATCTTAGAAGAGGTTGAGAAATGCAGAATATGTGTGTCCTAGAGAAAAGAAAGTGGGTTTTTGAATATATATCTCCTCTACCATATAGGTCTTTTCCTCATGAGTACCCTGCTGTTTTCTGAGGTGTGATTTTTCATACCAAAGATTTGCCACATTCATTATAACTATAATAATAAAGTTCCTCTCCTATGGATTCTCTGGTTCTTGCTGAAATCAAGTGACTTCTGGTGAAATGATTTACAACATTCTTTATATTCAAAAGCGTTTCTTTCCTGTGTAGATTCTGGAATGTAAAATATGGATGTCTTTACATAGGTTTTCCCACACTCATTATTAATGTCTATACAGATTTTCCCCTGTGGGATTCCACTGATGCACTCTGAGGTTAGACTTCAGAGTAAATGTGTTTCTACATTTATTACATTCTTAGAGCTTCTCTCCTGTGTGAGTTCTGCAATGTATAAGTGATGACTTTTGTCAGAAAGTTAAAGGTCGAATGGTCCCTCTTATATGTGGATGCTAACACACAGCAAGTGTTGGTGGGGGCGGGGAATAGAAATTCATTGGATTAGCCAAAGGGCATGAAGTGAAGGGATGGGGGATAGGAATAGGAAAGATAGTGGAATTAATCTGACATAACTTTCCTATGTTTATATATAAATACACTTCAGTGAATCTCAATATTATGTACCTCAACAAGACTGGGATCCTAATTAAAATAAGATATACTTCATGTTAATATAAATATGTCAAAATAGACTCAACTGTCTTTTATAACTAAAAGAAACAAATAAAAAAGTTTTAAAAATCACCAAAAGCAACACATGAATAGATTAGAGAATGAATTTGGAGAAACATTCAATTTGAGCTCAAACACTACCAAATGTAATTATGGATAATAAAAGTTATGAAGTAATAAATCCTGAGAGTTTTAATTTGTGATAATGAAATTCTCCATCATCTGCCTGATAAGAGCCATGCTGGAGATAAACATGATGGTCATAGTATATCAGGGAAATATTTAGCCTTCATGTGCATCTTATTACAAGATTCAAATTGGGCATCAATCATTTGAATATATTGGACAAGTGACAGCCTTCCACAGAGGCAAAATTATCAACATCCATATGCAAGAGACCTTTTGTAAATATAATGAATTTGGGTTATACCAGTAAACATTGAAGAAAACTTTCTGTAAAAAATCTAAACTCACTAAATATCAGCAAACACATAGGAGAGAGAAAACCTATGAATACTGAATGTTAAAGAAACTTCATTCGCAAATTAGAACCCGCAATGCATCAGAAGATATATATGGGGGAAGAATCCCACTATAAATGCGCTCAATGTGATAAAGCCTTCAACCATGTCAGGTTGTACTCTCAGTCTGAGAATTCACACAGGGGTAAAATCTCTGTGATGTAATGCTTGCGGAAAAACTTTCTGTCATAAGGGTGCACTCACTGTGCATCGAAATTTACAAAGGAAATGATGGCAACTCTTTACTAGTTTAAATAGTGCTTTAGACTTCTATCTGCTGCTATAACAAATTGCCACAAATGTGGTATCTTAAAACAACAAGTATGTTATTATTTTGTTCTGTAGTTCAGAAATTTGCACAAGCACCCCTGGGCTAAAATTAAGATGTTGGTAGACCTGCATGAATTTCAGTAGGGTCTAGGAAGGATGCATTGCTTCCTTTTTCTGCCTTCTAAAGACTATCCACCTTTCTTATCTCATGATCTACTTCCACCATTTTCAAAACCTGCAATATTGAATCTCCCTGCCTTCTTTAATAGACCCATTTTTTTTTAAAAAAATAATATCATTGTTTAATTTCATAGACCCTGTTTTTAAATGTTGTCTTCAAATTATGTCATGAATGACCAGAAGAAATTATAAGCCAAACAGAAAATAAGCAAAAAAATTCTAAATATATTTTTCAAAGTGAAAGATTTATTCACTCTCTATATAATTTGCTTCATTCATCAAAGAAAAATAATGTTATCCATACTCAATTGTTATGTAAGAAAAATCAATAGCCAAATTTGTGTTTACTAGATGCATGTAAAATACTTAATGAATGACAGGTTCATAAGATTTGAACATTTTATAGCAAAAGTTGTGTTTTTAGTCTCAACAAATTAAATTTGAATATCTTTTAATATGATTTTGATTTGGGGGTTATTTACACAATATTGAGATTTCAGAGGGTGTATGTCTGTGACATCTTGATTTAAGAATAGATCTCTTTGCCGTTAACAATGTTTCTTTACTGAGAACACACACTCAGAAATAAAATTACAAATGTATTTTAAATGTTTAAGTCAAATATATTTGCCCATACAAATGAATCCATAAATGGCAACATGCCTGAACTATCACTAACTGCTTTAAAAATTATTGTATTTATCTACTGTCCTCCAACCATTGGATTCATCTCTGGATAATAGCCTTTATTTTACATGAAGTCTTTGAAAATTATTTCTAGGATAAGTGTGTGTGTGTGTGTGTGTGTGTGTGTGTATAGTTTTTAAAATACAACTGATTGACTTTCCTTAATCATCCTATGAGGTGACATTATTATACCTATAGCACTATCTTTTAAAAATGGCTTATAGCCAGGTATAGTGGCTTGAGAGGCTGAGGCAGGAGGATTGCAAGTTCAAAGCCAGACTAAGCAAAAGCAATGCACTAAGCAACTCAGTGAGACCCTGTCCTTCAATAAAAATAGGGCTGGGGATGTGACTCAGTGGTCAATTGCCCCTGAGTTCAATCCCTGGTACCAAAAAAAAAAAAAAAAAGGCTTATGCAGTGAAATTATTTACCCTAGATTAAATAGCTTTTAATAATAGGACCAGAATTTAATCATATATATATATATATATATATTAATGTATATATACACGCATACACACACACACACACACACACACACACACACACATATATCTCATTCTAAAGCTGATGCTCACAAACTCTTTGTTATAGTGCCTAATAAATATTGATTCCTAATAAAGGGAATCAATATTTAGTTTCAGAAAGAGGGCCCTGCTTTCTCACCTTGTGTAAGTTGGTTGCTTGGCAAACCCATTCATTTCACTCATATTATCCCTAAACTGCTATAGATTACTTCCTTTTTGTTTTCCACGTTTTTAGCTTTTAAAAGTTCTTATTGGCACTGCTATAACATGTATTCAAAGATAAACATCAGTGATGTCTGGACCTTTGACCTCTCATTGTTTACTCCCACTGGGAATCTGATTACTGTAACTGTTGCTCATATTTCTCTCTCATCTCTTAGCACACTTTCCCACTTTAAGGTTCTATACCAAAAATTAACTTAATTTGGTGTTTCCCTATTTTTTTCCATTAAAGAAAACTTTAAAAAAAATAAAAATGATCTACAATGAACTATCTGAACCTATAAAATTATTTGTTCCTACCTGAGATTATTTAAAATTACAGCAGCATGGCAAAAACTCTTTCTCTTTTTAGGATGGTGTTTATTACTACTCTTGCTTAGGTAAAGCTTTCTTTGTATTCCTACCTTCAACTAGGTGTTTATCTACTTAAGTGCTTTGGAGATAAAACTGTAGGCCTATTTCAAATGTATAAATACATACTTACCAATGATTCCCCCCTTCTTACCTCAAAACATTCAATCTTCTGTACGACACATAAATCATACATCTACTGCTTTAGAAAGGGACCTAATGCTTTTATGTATTTTATGGCTGTGGGTATAAAAGTTATAATTGTGAACATTAGCATTTCATTTTCACTAAGCAGCTGCCAGTTTATGATCCTCTAGGATTTTATTAAATTTGTGAGCAGTGTTGACAATCACCATGCTCGTTCAGATCTGTTCCCCGTCATCATACAGCAGAAACACTCCTCCAAATGAAATCTTTAGGGCCAACAGAACTCGGGCACTAACTGCCTGTTCCATTGTACTATCCTCATTTGCCATATTTTGTCGCCTTTTTGTTGTCGTTGTCATTTTTCCTTTTTATTCCTGTTAACTCCCTTGTGGGTAGAATATGGTTTTGGTATTATCTGGCTTTTGGATGATGATTGATTTTAAACAAAGTCTAATTAAGATCTTCGATTTATTTGTTTTTTTTTTTATTTTTGCCAGTTTTTCCCAAGACCATGTAAAGAGCTCAAGAACAAAAGGCAGAGAGATGAAAACATTTAAAAGTGATATTTTTGTTCTTTCCTCCTCCACCTTCAAACCTCCCAAACACTTCTGTTTACAGAGAGAGATGACAAAATTCTAAAGAAGGAAAGGAACCACCTAAATATATTTTTGACTTGTATTTTTTTTCTCTTCACTCCCTCCTGCTCAGCTGATAAAGTCTCAGCAGCCCACAAGCAAAGACGGGACCCTGGAAAGAGCATTGTTGTAGAATTCAAGTCAGAAATGGTCTAACAGCTGACTCTGGGGCTGGTTAACTTCAGGTCATAGAGGGATCTAACTATGAACTTTAGAAACAGGAAGTTAGTGTTTCAAAGTATTTAGCCAATTGAGTCAGCATATGCCTAGCATGAGTACAGGGAGAGGTGTCTTGTACTGTCCATGCCCATGGGGTACCACCATCTGTTGTATCCTATGTGAATGCCCATTCTTGGTTTTGTTTATTATGATAGATAACCAATGCTTTATATACAAACCCAGTTACTTGTGGTACTTGACATGTGAGCTAATGTATACCTAAGTCATTCTTTTTAACATTATCTAAGGCAGTGTACACAGTGACATGTACATAATTGCACATGCAACATGAAAAATAGTGTACCAAAGTCGGTTTTCATGAATTTCTTGATCTGGTGTTGGTTTAAATCAAAATTGGTGCCAGAAATATTTTAAGACTGCTTAAATAAATCCTTATTCATGGACAGATTTGAATGATTGCACACATAAACAGTATTTTCACAGAACTTCTGAGCTGTAATTATAACAAAATTTGTTGCTTGTAAGGCAAGGGGTCCAAAGAATTGAAACTGTTTTCCAGATGCACCTATCTTTCTGTCTTAAAAATTCTGAATCCTTGTTTCTATAAAGTAAAAAGAAAATAAGAAAAAGAATAAAGTAATGTATGTTATAGAATTACTCTAGAGTCATGCATATAACCCAGTCCTACTACCTCATACTATATTTTTTTACTTTTTAATGTAATTTTCCATATTTATGCTTGTTCTAAGTATAGACAAATTTAATGAGAATATATTTTCAAAAAAATTTTTGCTTTTAAACTTTTTTTTTTTTTTTTTTGCTGAAAACTGATATAAGTAGCAGAAATTATTTTGATGGCTAGACCTATGGATTACAGTATTTTTAGACCTAACACAGTAAAACTATCTCTGTATCTATAGCAAAGATTCCTTTTTGTTAACATGTTTATAAAATGTGACCAATGTTCAGATACATGTTAAGTGGTTTGTTTTGATTCAATGGATGTGTAGTAATTTTGACAGACCTTTGTAAAAGTTCAAATTTTTAAGTATTCACTTGAAATATCAGCTTATATTCTGCCAGTAACTTGAGGAGAAGTGAATTATATTGTGGAACAGGTCTTTGTTGAAATCACAAAGGATTCATATGAAAATGATTGAGCCATATCGGGTGTTTTTATCACCAATGTTGATAAGTACAGAATTTCCTTTTAGGAGGAAAGTGAAATAAAGGTGACATAAAGTTACAAATAAAAGAGAAAACTTTTGTTAGGTTTATTTCTACACATCCATTTTAAAAGTAAAAGATAAACTGTATGAAACTCCTTCAAAAATTGGTCACAGTCTATTAACGCCACACACCATACAGTGTTTGAAAGAAGCAGAGTAATATCTCAAAAACATCACCATTTTATTTAATTCCATCCTCCAAATGTGCCTATAGTGCTGGGATGGCGATTATGTAGTTACCCAGTAGTTTAAAGTGCTAAATCTCAATACATGCTCTTTATTTCATCTTTAATCGTGTTCCACAACTTCCAACACTTTCATCAAAGGAATTTCCCTGGTTTCTGATGACACTGGCACTGAACTCACCCACGCAACACCTAGTGGATGAACAAGAGCCTTGAATGAGATAACCGGAAAGGAGGAGTTGTCTGACACGGATATAACAAGGTCTCTGGTTCAGAGAAAGGATTTACTTACTTCCCCTTCCTTCCTTCCTTCCTTCCTTCCTTCCTTCCTTCCTTCCTTCCTTCCTTCCTTCCTTCCTCCCTCCCTCCCTCCCTCCCTCCCTCCCTCCCTCCCTTCATAAAATACCAGTATTCCTTAACCCCTCTCACCCAATACACTGATATACAAAATAATTTTCATCAAATGGATACAATTAAAAACCAAATGAAACAGGCATTGGACTAATTATATAAACTGCTTTTGAAATATAGATGTTAACTAAAACACCAATAAAAGTCAATAATAATAAGATGTTGATGTGGAGGGGAAAACTGCATATTGCTGGCAGATTCATAATGATAACTAGAGAAGCTTAGCTGACTTTCCATTTTAAGCCTTGTTTCAAAACCAAACACTATGATTAACATTATAAAAATAGTTTATACCTGCTTGTATTGGAGAGAGTCATCTCCCTATGAAAAAAATGAATTTCTTATGACTCATTAAATCAGTAGCACTACTATCAATCATAAACTTGTTAAAAGGAAATTGTTTAATATAGATAGACCAGATCCAGCTGTTTAAATATCATATAGCATATGGAGCTTAGTAATTGGACTAAAATGCTAACTGTTAAATCATTAAAACTTGTGTTAGGCATTGCACTTGTAAAGAGGAGGGCAAAGTAGTTCTTGAATTGTTACTACTCTGAATGATATTCTTTTAACTTCAGGTGAACATCTTCCAAAGTAAGTCTAATTGTTGAATTAAAAGGGTTTCCTTTGATGTAGAATCTAAAATGTGTTTGTTCTGGGTAATTTCACTGCACCATTTGTTATGTGCTTTGTTTGGCATTGAATTTTAGCCTAACATTTTCTTCTTCTTTTTTTTTTTTTTTAGTTTCATTTGCTTGTTTTTAAATTCCCCAAATTTCTATTTTAAAGTAAAGCTCTCTTAAAATACAGTCTTGTCACTAAGTAACCCCTGTGAATATCTAAGAAATGGTGAGATAAGGATAAATGGGAGAAACAAAGGAAAATGTTTTAGTTTTCAAACCATTGTCATAAAGAAGCAGGTCCCTCTATTAAGAGTCAAATGGCTATGTCTAAGCATTTAGGATTTGACAAAGGATCTGACAGAACCAGGAAGAAGTTTGAAGTCATATCCCATGATGCTGGTAGCAAGAAATTCAAGTAAGATAGGATATATGTACAAATATGATTATACTTCCTCCTTGAATATGGATTCACTAACACAACTATTTGTTAGAACTATTTTTTTTTCTAAATTTAAATCTCTGATCTCTACTTAAACTTATTATATGAGCCAGAAGTCTACATGTTTATCTAATTTCCCTTGGGAATTTTTACATGGCCAGCACAGCATCCTAGCATAAGCATTTAGAAATTATCATGAAGGTGGTGGGGTGGGGGGCGCTAAATTAAATTATCTTTATGAGGAATGAAAAAAAAAGAGGAAAGATACCATTGCTTGGGTCATTGTGTTATAAAAATCATGTACTAAGTCAGTAATTTATCCATGGCAATTCATTTTGTCCTTAAATCTGATGTTCAGTAGAGCTTTGCACAAGTCATAGAGGGCAGGTGATGTCTACGCATTGGGTCTGTGCTGCTGGAATCATTCTTGACCTTCTGCTCTACACTGTCATAGATGGCAAGTGAGAGTTGTCTGTGGGCTTCCTGAGCCAGGCTGTTTCAACAAGAAGGAAGGGAGAACACACATGCTCCTTTTCCTTCTCTGCCTTGCCTGAGCTTCCTGGGTGCTATATATCTCATCATGTCCCAGGCTCTACTTCTTCTCAGCCTCCCTGTAATGGCAACTTTTGATGCACAACCTTAGCTCCTAAACTCTAGTGCTCCTGTCAGTTTTGAGGAGAAAGTAGTTTCTTCTGCCCTTAATTTGATTCACTGTCTGCTGTTTGATTTCTTAGTATTTCTTTAACCTGTTTAACCAACTCCCTGAGCTAAATTCCTTTCACTTCAAACAGTTATAGTAGTTTCTCTTTTTCTGGATGGATCCTGACTGATACAATATCCAACATCAACTTGATGTTTCCACAGGGAGGTGGTAAAACAGATGAGGTATGCCAGTCTTCCTCCCATTAAATATCAAATGTGACAGCTTGGGCACACTAATACAGTCTATAGAAAATTAACCATGAATCTATTGCTTACTGAAGGAAGCTGAAAGAAAAAGTACTAGGAAAATTAGTTTGGATCATAAAAATTACAGGCCATAACACTGAGTAGAAAATGCACCAGACCTCCTGAGAATTTTCTCTGAAACTAGAAATACCAGCAATTTAAACATTGCCTGGCAAGCATACAGTGTAATTTTTTAGATCAAATACTGAGACAACATTATGAATATTGGGCATAAAACGAGAGTACTAATTAATGATACTCTGAAAGATATTGTTAGAACCAAAAAAAAAAATGTTTCAGAATTTTGTTTTTCTGTCCATAGCTTATGGCTGGAGAAAAATGATGCCTCTTCTGGGAAATCACTCAATTTCCTGTTATAATAAGTTCTCTACCAGGCTTCCCTTCTTTCCTTCTATGACACTAGTTAGTGTAATTTCTCCTTATTTCTCAGGCTCACCTCTTTACTTGCTTTAGATCCTATCTCCTTCTTAGTAATGGTTTAGTATCCTAATGCCAAATCCTCCTCCTTCTCCTCATTCAAGTTCAGTTAAAACCATCTCATTCCTCCCAAAACCTTCAAAGAAAAATGTTGTCTGTGAGTATGGTCTCCATTTTGTCTTCTCCTACTACTCATTCCATGAAACTCAACAATGAGATCTCTCTCCTGTTATTCCACCAAACCAGTTCTCAGTAAGGCCACCAGTGACTTCTGGCACTAAATCTCAGCACTCCTTTTTCTTAGTCTCTCAGTAGCTTTTAATCCCTCTTTTGACTTCCGGCATGTTCTCATCTCTTGTTTTCTGTGACACCCTGGTCTATTGGTTCCCTTCTTACTGCCAGGCCAGTTCTCACAGATTCCCATCACTGGCTCACCTATCTCACTCCAGCATTGCACCATGTACTTCCTCAAAACTTAGCTTTAAAGCCTCTTTCCCTTTTAGCTGGGTGTTCTCTCCCTGAGGAATCTCAGACCTCATTACCATCTTCATATCTTTGATTCCAGACATCTAACTGCACCTCATTCCCATCAAACATCTGAGCAGCACAAACAGATAGTTGCTGAATATCATCATTTTCTTAGTTGGAGGTTGAAAATGTATATACCTGATACATTTAATCCGATTTTCAGATGGTATTGATATCCGATGAATATTTGGTACTGTAGGTTTTCTTTTCTATTTTTGAAAATTTTCAGTGGCAATTTAAATAGAATAAGATTCTGAAGAGTATATTTAATGAAGTTATATAAGGAATATATAACTCCCTGATGTTTAAACTGGAATGGATTTCCTTCTTTGGCAGTCTTTATGATGTTGAACCGAATCTACATTCACTCAGAAAAAAAATTGCCAGTAAGACACACCCGACTGGTAGAATCAGCACTAACTCATAAGACATTAAACAAGAAATTTTATCTCAGCCCTGCTGCTTAATTGTTGTGACCTCTAGCCTTAATTTTCTTCATTTGAAAAATAAGAAAAACTGTTTTTTTTATAATCCAAAATTATAAACAATATAATAATTTTCCACCAACAGATTAATGAATAAATACTTTGTGGTGTGCTTGTAAAATTGAGCACAACTTCTCAAAGAAGATGAAGGAAGTATAGCTAAAACAAAACAAAACAACAACAAACCCAACACGGATAACTCTAACAAAGAAATTGTTATAAAAAGTATGACAAAGTGAAGGAGCAGGAGGGAGGGATTTTGATAGTGAATGGATACATTGAGAACTGCTTGGATACAGAAAATATTCCATCTTGGTGCTGAGAGATGGTTACATATATGTATATACTTATTGTGTTAAATTACACCTTTGTTTTATGTACTCTCTTGTTTACATATTTTATTTATGTTAAATTGTGGGACTTTCAGTTCTTCTCAAGTTCTGTCATTCCTTGTCCCTGAAAGTGTCAGATCTACTCAACATTGTGTTAGAGTTAGAGGTATAGATTTGATTATGTTTTTCTGTTTCTTTTTTGTTTTTACACCTGAATGCTTTTGAACTACTTCATCCCAGGAGGCTTTTAAATTGGAATCACCACCCTAAACCGATTATGTCAATCTGCTACTTGTGTTAATGAACATTATTATTGCTCTGCCTTTGGAGAAAACCACCTCTTTGTACATTTTGAAGAAGTCACCTCATCTGGGAAATAAGACTTGTAGTTTTCAAACTGAAAAATAATATATCTATGTAGAGTCTTTCTTTTCAAAGTACAGTAGAAAATAAGCGTCTTAAAAAGTTTAATTTTTCTTCAAAACTATTTTACATATACTCTTATTATACTAGATGTTCCTTTCTAAGAAAATATTAAAAAACAATCTCTGAAGCTACCTGATTTGGTGAGAAGCTTTTGTCTTCCCTGCAGAGATCTGAGCTAAAATCCTCCATTCAGTTTTTAATCTTACAGCATTTATTCTCTTTCAAGACTTTCCAATTTGCCAATTCATTGGATTTTGTTTATCACCTTTTCTACAAAGGCTCATTTGTTCATTGACAGTTGCATTCTAAGTTAAATCCAAAGTAGGGCAGATTAATGAATATTCAAACTATCCCCAAGGGTTGTTGTTAGCTTGATAGTTCTATCACATCAACCATATGTAAAATCTATCTTCCAGTTAAATGTGGCTGCTTTTGCTATGTCAGAGATTATTTATTGCTCTATCCTCTATTAGTCTTGATTAACAGGAAGTTTTTGATCAAGCAGGGCCTTCTCATCTCTGACTGCTTATACATCAAACACTCTTTTGCTATGGATTTGACATATTAATGGTTTTATAACATTGCTATTTATTTGTTTCATGTTTCTTGTATATTTTGGTGCAAAATAAATGAAACAGTTGAGGAAAGATCTCATTTTATAGGAGAGTGTTAAAAAAACTACATGCACAAAAGGTGCTTTGATGTCTAGTTATTGGCCCAAATAAACAGCACGTTCTTGATCAAGTTATAGGAATAAAATTATCAATTTTAAGGAAATAAAATTAACAATTTTTATAGATTTTTATTGATTCCTCTTTTATGTTCATAATAGTCACTTATTATGAGAAAAAAATGGATATAAAATTCATGTTGTTTGAATCAGAGCATGAGAAGAAAATTAATGTAATCTTTCTATTAAATAGATTTTGTTCCCGACTTTATTCCAGTCTCTATATGTAATATTTAGAACATTTCTGCTGAGTTTTTCTCTCAATTTGGATGTCAAGGTAGTAACTCATATCCTAAAGACAACTCTTGATTTCCCCCCATATCTGCTTCTACTATAACCCTAGACCTCTCTATATATTCCATGAGAATTTACATAGTTACTCAAACCAAATATTTGTTACACAAAGATATATTAGACTTTTCTCTTTTTATTAGATCTTCAACATCTTCTACCATCTAACAATCTCCAACTGTTTCCATTAAGGTTAGTACATTCTTCACTCACTGCCCCTCTCCTGGAACAAAGTAGCCAAGTACCTTCCTCCTCCATTTCTCAAGGAGTAGTCACAATGATGTATATATCATCTCCACCGGAGTATAAATTTCATGAGAAATAGGACTTAGGTTCTTTAATGGACTGTTAAGGCCTAGAAGAAGTGCCTGAATGCATGAAGATTCTTTAATAAAGATATATTCAATAGTTTTCACTTACTTTCTTCATTTCATCTTCATGGAATATTTTGTTGAGAATATTCTGAAGTATAGGCTTTCTGGTTATAAATTCTTTTAATTTTTATTATGGAAAGTTTTTATTTCATCTTCAAATCTGAAGCTTGATTTTGCTATATATAGGATCCTTGTTTGGCTTTCATTTTCCTTCAGAGCTTGGTATAGATCATTCCAGGACCTCCTAGCTTTGAGGGCCTGGGTTGAGAAATCAGCTGAGATCCAGATTGGTTTCCGCTATATGTAATCTGATATTTTCCTCTCATACCCCTTAAAATTTTATCCTTATTCTCTATGCTAGGCATTTTCATTATAATGTGCCTTGATGTGGGTCTGTTATAATTTTGCACGTTTGGGGTCCTGTAAGCTTTTGTATTTGATTTTCCATTTTATTCTTTGGATTTGGAAATTTTCTGATATTATTTCATTGAAAAGATTGTACATTCCTTTGGTTTGTATCTCCATGCCTTCGTCTATCCCGAAAAATCTTAAATTTGTTCTTTCATGTTATCCCATAATTCTTGGAAGTTCTGTTCATGGTTTCTTAACATCTTCTCTCTGTCATCAACAAATTATTATGTAAATTTGTACAACTTAATCGACCAACACTTAAAAAGCCCACAGCATGAACCATAATGTCATGGGAAACTTTGATGAAAAATATAAGTTTTTCATGCCCTGCGGGCTTTAAAAACTGCCATTTGCTAATGCACTGGTGATTATAACCTGAGTTCTTATATCCTAAGTTTGGGTACTCTGGAATTTTGTTTGTCAGGAGTGAAATTGATTTTAAATTCAATTCTTCTTCTTCATTGTCAGTTGTCAGTAGATTAAAATATTCTTTAGCACAACTGTGAATATTCTATAAATATTTATATGTCAAATTAGAATATTGCAAATACTTTACCTGAATAATCCCATTTAATTCTCATAAAAGTTCTGTCAGGTAGGCACAATGTTTATCATTGTCTTTTGTATGAGATATGATGTCATAGCTATGGTAAGCAATTTTTCCTGCTACACAGTAAAATGATAAAGGACAGACTAAATATATGCATTGTAACTCCAAAATCCATAATGTTAGCCACTCGACCTACTTCTCCTGTATCCAAAACAAACAATTATCTAGATAATTTACTCAGAGGAGTTTAATACCCACAATCACATTATCTTTTACTATTTACTGCTGAAATTTTTAATTTACCTTCTAACTACCATCTTTCTATTCTTAAGCAGAATCAGATGAATATATTTCTACAACTTATATTTGTTTATGTCCAATACATTTTAATGAATTAATGGTGTTTACAGAATTAAAACAATATAACTATAAATCTTTTTGCCAATTAGTAATCTAATGAATTGTGGGATTGTTCAATAATATAATTAAAAAGGAAAAGATGTATGGGCAAAACATTTGACACTTATACAACAAACATGTCTTTAGCTTGCTGTGTTTTAGTGTTTTGTGACAAGCGGTAGATTAGATATAGCTCCTACGAATGAAGTGATTTTCTAACAAAAATAACAGCTTCATCAATAGGTAATTCCAATAAATTCAATATAATTAAAAATGCACTGGAGAACAGATTGTGGACAGCCTTGCATATCATGCTAAAGACAAAGTTCAGTCTTAATCCTGAAAGTCCAAAGTGTCTCATATTGGAGATGTGAACAGCAAGAGGCCTTACACTCATCTAAGAAAGTATGGGAAAGAAGTACTGGAGTTATTGTTGCATGACTTAAATATAAATACTCTATAATAAGGGGTACTTTCTAAAAACGTTTTAATGATATGATATACATTAAAAATTAGCTACTCATATTTGCTAAAAAGAAGCAAAAGATTGTAAGCATTAGAGCTACAGAAGAATATTAAAGTATTTGATAAATGCCCTAGAGTGAACTTCATGACAAGGGCACTGGAGAAAGGTATTACAATATTTGAGAAGAGTGATGTAACTCTACCTTACTTAGTAGAGTTGTAGGATTTGAAAACTGTATTATGTAAATTGACAGGATACTGTAACTGATTAAATATGATATAGTGATGAAAAGGGAGGATTCAAGAATGATTCCCAGATTACCAACTAGAAATAGGACATAAAGTAGAGAATACAGGAAAATAACTATTTTATTTTATTGATTACAATGGACTTTATTGATGGAATGTGACAAATGGAGCTCCCTAAAGAGTCTGGGATATAAATTGTGAGGAGGGGAGATTCTCAGTCTTCTGGAGACATGAGTTGGGACAGGGACTCCCTAGAAGTTGAGGGCCTCTTTCTTCCTTTTATATTCTTGCTGGAGTTGGTGGTCCAGGAAATTTTTATTTTTTTGGAGGCTGATAGATGATAAGGCCCAACATCTTGTTGCTATAGCCAAATTTATTGCCATACCAGAAAACAAGCTTGAGAAAGTGATCACAGAGGGCAATGCCAGACCCATCAAAGGTGAAAGAGTGGGCATCACAGTTAAAGTCACAGTAGACAACCTGGTCCTCAGGGTAGTCCAGGATGCCCATTAGGGGCTTCTCCCTCTGATGCCTGTATACCACCTTCTTGATATCATCATATTTGATAGATTTCACCAGAAGGCAGATCAGATCAATATTCAACATGTTAGAGGTGGACACATGTAGGCCATTCTGGTGAACTTCCCATTTAGCTCAGAGAGAACTTTTCCCACAGTTAGCTGCACCTTTGAGGTGATGTTATGGGCAGTCCCATGGCCAATCACATCATATTTTTCCACAGGGGTCATCCCATGGTCTTCTAGTAATGGTATGGATTATGATCATAGCTCGCTCCACAAAGCCAAAGTTGTTGTTATGGCTTAGATATGAGCTTTCCTCCAGAAGCTCATGTTTGAGTTAAGAATGTTCAGAGGTGAATTGATTAGATCAAGGGAGCTGTGACCTAATCAGTGGATTGACCCATAGATGCGATTAATGGAGTGGTTACTAGAGGCAGATGGGGTATTGGTAGTAAGTCACTGGGGCATTCTTTTGGTTCATATTTTGTCCCTGGTTTGTCACTGCTTCTTGACTGTCATGAACTGAGTAGCTTTCCTCTGCCATGTCCTTCATCTATGATATTCTGCCTTACTTTAGGCCAAGAGTTATGGTGTCAGCCATCTATCAACTGAACCTCTGACACCATAAACAAAAATAATTTTTTCCTCCTCTAAATTGTTCTTGTCAGGTCTTTTGGTCATGGTGACAAAAAGCTGACTAAAATATTTGTCATGGAAGGCCTTGGCCAGAGGGGCTAGAGAGTTGGTATCACAGAAGACATTGCTAATAATTTTGAGGGAGGAGTTGTACTTCTCATGGTTCACAACCATTACAGTCATGGGGGTATTAGCAAAGAAGCAGAGATGATAACCTGGGTCTACTCTTCAGGGAGTCTCAGTCTTCCCCAGGAGAGTGAAAACAGTAGTGGACTCTTCAACATACTCAGCTCCAGCCCCATGGATGTTTTGGGGATTTCACTCCAGGAACATGGAGATGGGTTTTACATTGATCATAAGCTTCCCATTCTCAGCCTTCACTGTACTAGAACAGGTATACCATAAAATTCACGACAATGAAGGAGTCATTGATGGCAATAGTATCTACAATAGTCATTGATGGAGTTAAAAGCACCCTGGTGACAGGAGCCCATTATATTTAAATCCATTTACTCCAATCTTCACCAACTCCAGAATGTAGCTGGAGCTACTCCACAAGATGCAGCTGTCTGTTGAACAGGAATAAGCAGAAAAGCAAGAAGAAAAAATTTAGATAGGAGGGTTATAAGTTCATTTTAGGATATCTGACATTGACATTCAGGACAATGTGGATTTTACAAAATGTAGATCACATATAGTATAAAAAGTAATGGCTTAATATAGAATTCTTAGCAATATTAATGAGAGTAAGGAAGAGACACATCTGAAGAAAGTCAAATAAAACAGAATTAATTGATGTGAGGAGAATAAATATCATCCTGAGAACTATTCATGAAGCAGGGAGTCTTGCCCAAAATTCAGTGAGTAATATGGTCTATAGGCAAGGATGTGCTTATGATCAAATTGAATTTGTGTTTTTCTGGAATACAAATCCATATTGTCCACTTTTATATACACAGAAGCTCTTAGGTAACCTACAATTACAAGTGTTTATGGCTCATAGGGAAGAGCTAAGATTGAGATGCCATATGAGCATTGTTTAGAAAACACTGAGAGATAGCTCACTGACACACAGTGGTTTTCAAAAACTGCTCATGCAACCCCTAAAAGAATTTTTGAAAAGTTATATATCCTCCATTGTCACTTGAAATTGACATCTCAAAATTTATTACAAAATTAAATATTTGCAAATAATGTATTTTTCTGGATAGTTTTACTGTATACATGATTTATATAAATACATTAGAACTTCAGTTTAATCCCTTCTAATGTATAAATAAAATCACGGTAAAGCCCACTTTCAGTGTTAAACTCATCAGGAAATTAAATTTTATATCATATTTTTGTTTTTTCAAATAAATACATTAAAATGCCCCCCTATTTTATCCACCAGGTGTTCTGAGTCTAAGTCTAAGGTTTGTGGTTCATAAACCTTTTGAGGTGTGGTATAAATATTTCATGATGTTTTGCCCTCTCTGTTTTGCTTTCCAGTTTTTCACATAGCAGGCCATGAAATACAGAAAATGGTGAGAAGTTTGCTTTTCATTTGTAAAGAAGAATAAAAAGATTTTAGAAAAAGAGTTGAAAAAAGAGAAATAGAAAACACAGATATATTCTTAGCCAAATAAGTTTTTTGGGAAGCATACATATGAGGAAATTGAGGATCTGGAAGCTGATTGTCTTAAATTTATGCATGTCTACACAGCATCTGTTCAGTCCTTCGTTACCCTCCTGCTACACTGCTCCAGAAAATTCAAGTGTAATCACCCAAGAGAAGTACCACTAGTCAGTAACCTAAATCACTCCTTCGTCTCTGTTTGTTCCTCCTTTGTATTGCCCAACTGATTGCTTTCCTCTGGGTCATGTTAAATTTCATTAAACCAGAGGATATGATGTGGTGGAAACATGAGGTAGGCCATTGCTATGGACTGAATTGTGTCCTCCCTGAAATAATGTATTAAAATATTAAATCCAAGTGTGACTATAGGCATGGGTGTGTGAGAATCTGATAAAGATCAGAGGGCCCTAATCCCACAGGGCTGATGTCCTTATAAGAAGAGGAAGAAACACCATAACTCTTTCTTTCTCTGCCATGTGAGGACACAGGAAGAAATCAGCCATCTGTAAGCTAGGAAGAAAGGCCATAACAAATTAACCACATTGGTACCCTGATGCTGGACTTTTAGCCCCCATTTCTGTGAGAAAGTAAATCTCTATTTTTAATACCACTAAGTCTTTGGTATTGGGTGGTGACAGCCCATGCAAACTAATATAGTCATATTATATATGTAGTTGAGTTGAAAGTACATTATCTGATCTGCCTTGTTAGGTATGACATACCCATTCCCCTTTTCTTGATATTCTTATCCTAATGACCACCAGGTACACTATCTCATGACTTTGTTACCTTGCCTATAGCTAACTGGGAAAGGCCCCTTCCTACAGGCCTTGCCTTGGCAGGTGATAACTGCCTTGGGAAAGATTTCGTCCCCAAGTGGCTTCCATCTGATGACTGATTTTTTTGGTGGGGACCATCTCCCTGACCCAACTCAGAACACTTCTACATAGTCATTTCAGCTTTGGAACTCCTATTTGTCAGCTGAGATCTCTGTTGAGAATACATTGCTGCTCAACTTCTCCTGCTACTTCCTCTGCTGCCCCTCTAGGTGACAATCTCAGAGCGTGAGCTAAGGAGGCCTCTGCATGGTAATCTTCATCTGGAAGTTTGCTTCTTGGGTAACACAAAATTCAGTAACACAGCCCCTAAATCTTTTTTCTAGATTGTGTTTTTGTGTATGTGAAGATAGATCCAAAATAAGAAGTTACTGTATTCTGTTATGATTTTTTCCATTTGTATATCATTCTTTCTCTTTTTCATGATGAGATTCTGGAGGGCAAGTATGCATTACTCATAAAACAGTCCAAGGTGGTTAGGGTTTTGTCAAGCAATAATTGCTTTTGACAAAGGTTTTCTGAATAAACTTCAGTTATCATCTCTTCAAAGATTAGATTAACTCAAAGCTAAAAAATAATCTAAATATTTTCATTATCAACCCAGGGCTTTCCATTGCATAAAGTGTGGTTGAACTCCTTGAGTGACAGTTTATACTAAATCTTTAATAAAAAGTCTTTGCAAGAGTATAAATGGAATTATTTTACACATAATGACATTTTTTTCTCATACAGAATTCACATTTATTGTCAGTCACTGCCTTAAAACTGAAAGTATAAAAATATACAATCTCTACATGGGAAAAGATTTCTTATTTTTAGTAATCAAATTAATTTTAACTGATATGTAAAAACATAAAATTGAACATATTAATGGGATACCATATGATGTTTTGATAAACATTGTTATAATGTTTAAATTAGGTTAATCTCATATATTTTCTCAAACCTTTATCATGCCTTTATGGGGAAAGCATTCAAAACCCTTTTTTCTAACTCTTTAAGACACATAGTATGTAATTTTTTATAGTTGTTTATGAAGTTGAGAGGGCACTTGAGCCCTTTAAATTTCCCTAATTTGGTAGTATTTCAAATATATCTATGCTTATAATAGCATTGCTAGCTGCATAGTGTGACACATTACTTATTAGTGATATGTGTTTATTATAACTACATAAATCAGAACCTTATATGATACAAAATAAAAATATTAACATTTTCCTGATAAGGATAGTTTGTAAAAGTACTTGAAGATAGGTTCAATGTAGAATTCTGCCTGTCTTTGAGCTTTGCATAGGCCTAACTAGGAATATGCAGATGACTAATCTTTGCAATCAAGATGTTGTTTTGCTAAATGTAATCTAGGTGATCTTTGTTTAGGACCTCCTATGCTTAATCTATTAAATGAGATTAAATGCTATCTAAACACTTTTTGTCCCTGAAAATTCTATGTCAAACGAACCACTTCTAATCTTACACATGCTTGGTGAAATAACAAGTCAGAGTATCAAACTAAATGATACATCATAATATAGGCAATGATTGGTACCTAAATTTCTGGTAGGACATAATGTTTTCCAATGAGAAATTGAACTTAAGTTCTCCTTACTTATTTCCAGCTTTTCAGCTTTGTTTGCTTATTCATTCATTCATCCATTTAATTCATTTAACTTGCTCGGTTGTCTCCAGATTCCTTCATTCAAGTGATCCTCATGTCTCAGCCTCCTGAGCAGCTGAAACCACAGGCACGTATAACTGCGCATAGCATTATTATTTTTCCCTATTTTTTCTAGTTTCCCAGTTTTATATTTTAAAATTTGCTCCTTGTGTTTTTCATTTATTCAACAATTATTTATGGAGCACCTGTTTTAGATTAAGTACTTTCTAGGGGCTTGGGGTTTATCATTAAACAAAACAAAGATGTCCCTGCTCATGAAGATCCTATTCTACTTTTGTGAAACAGTGAACACAGTAAACATATAAACTATATTTTAAATTACAAGGACTGTGGATTTTTAATATATTAAGGAAATAAAAGAGACTGATGAGAGTGTCAGAGGTGGAAATTGTCGCAAGTGCAATGTTAAATGAGGTGATCAGAGGAGTCTTAATTGAGAAGCTTAGGATTGATTAGTATGTAAAAGAAAGAAGAAGTTGGCCATGCTGATGCTTGAGGAAGAGAACCCCAGGCAGAAGAGATAGCTAGAGTAAAAGGGCAAAGGCTGGGAGGTGTTGTGAATGTTGAAGGAAGTATAAGGAAACAGTGTGATTGATACAAACTAAGTGAGGCACAGAGAGGTCAGGAATCAAAGGTGGAGTTGATGATAGAGGAAACATATTCAGTGTGGTATTTGGGGCCTTTGAAAGACATTGAATTTTACTCTGGGTGAAATGGGCCACCACTGGAATATTTTGAAGCATAATATGGTCTTACTTGTAGTCTAAGATGATCTCTCTAGTAACTTTGAAGAATAACCTAATTGGAGCTGGGGATATAGCTCAGAAGTAGATTCATTTCCCATCGATAAAGTAGAGTCCTTTCCCAGTCTATGGGGTTCACTTCCTAGCACCACAAAACTAAGCGATAGCGTAATGGTGCAAGTTGTAAGGGTAGAAGTAGAGAGACCTACTTGAGAGATTATTGATGACAATCAGGTAAAAGGTAATGGTAGGTGGCAGTGTTATCAGTAGAGATGGTGAGATATGGTTAAGATGGTACCAACAAAAATCTTCCATTGGCTTGGGCATGGGGCATGAAAGAAAAAGGGGGATTAGGATTGCTCCAAATTTTTCATTTGAATGAAAGGAATGATGGAGTTGGTACCAAAATGGAGAATACTGGTAGAATAAACGTTGAGTTGACAAAGATTGAAACATAATAAAACAAAGTGTTTATTGTGTGTCTGCTGGGTAAGCAGATGTACATGGGACCTAAGTGTGGTCTAGATTGGGTATATAAGTTTGATATGTCTTTAGCACTTACGTGTTTTTTAATATCTCAAAAAAATAGAGAAGTGGCAATAACTGAGATAGGACATTGGGGAGTTCTACTGCTAAAAAGTAGTTGAAAAATGGAAATGCAAGTTATTTAAACTGAGAAGAAACAACCACTGAGGTGTCAGGAAAACCAAATGAGTGTGTTCTCATTGAAGTCATATAAAGATAGAGTATCAGAGGAAGGAGAGATCAGCTATGTGAAATCTTGCTAGAAAGTCACATAAGGAGATGTCTGAAATTTTCTATTTAATTTAGCAACAAGGAGATAATTGGTGACTTGATCAGATCAGTGTAGGAAGTGTGGTGGGAGTAAAGCCAGATTGGAATGGATTTAGGAGAGAAAGAAAAGAGGGGAATTGGAGACTGTGAGTCCAGTCAATCTGTCTGAGGATTTTTGCCAAAAACAGGAGAAGGAGTTGGAAGAAATGGAATAAAGGAGTTTTTTAAAGGAAGCATATTTGTGTGCCAATGGAAATTATCAGTAGAGATTAGAAAATTATAATGGAAGAAAGAACAGAGGAGGCAGAAGAACTTTTATAAAAGTCAGTTTAATAAGCCCTTTCAGAATGCAGTATAACTTTTGAAAGTTACAAATAATAACAAAAATTCAACAATTATTTAAAGTATCTATAAATGGTTCTAATGGCATAAACAAGTAAAGAAATATTAATTCAAATGTATCTAGTAAATTTTAGAAATCAGCAAGACTCATAGCTATATTGGTCCACTAGGACTTCCCTATAAAATATCACAGACTTGGTGATTCCTAAAACAGATTTCATTTTATCACAGTTCTGGATGCTAAAATTTCAAAATCAAGGTATACGCATTTTGAATTTCTTGTGTGGCTTATCTCATTAACTTATAATACCTGCTTTCTCATAGTGTCCTCACATCATCTTTCCTGTGCGGAGCACATGTTTGTGTTCATTTTTTTTTTCTTGTATCAGTCCTATTTCTATGGCCTAATTTTACCATAATTACCTCTTTAAAGGACCTGTTCTGATTTGGATTAGGTCCTGCAAAAGCTCCTGTGTTAATGCAAGAATGTTCAGAGATGAAATAATCAGATTGTGACAGCTATAAAGTAATCAGTGGATCAATCCACTTAATGGATTAATAATTTGAATGGACTAACTAGTTGGTAACCATACACAGGTGGGAAATGGTGGAGGAGGTAGGTCACTGGAACATGCTTTGGGGATATATATATATTTGCCTTTGGAACCTCTCTCTACTTCCTAGATCTTATGAGGTGAGCAGCTTTCTTTTACCATGCCCTTACACCAAAATGTTCTGTGCCATCTTTGGCTTAGAGCAATGGAGTTACCTGGCCATGGACTAAGACCTCTAAAGCTATGAGCCAAAATAAACTTTTCCTTCTCTAAGTTGTTCTTTTCAGGTATTTTGGTCATAGAAATGCATATCTAGGTAACACAGGCCTATCTCCAAATACAGTCACATTTTGAGGTCCTTGGGGTTAGGACTTCTAATTCAGGCAACAACAGTGTTTATTCTGCCTTACCCCTCTTCATGGCTCTGCTGGGGGGAGTAACTTTATTTGGGCTATAGTATGCAGAGTTCCTTTATATAAAAATGTTCTTAGAAACAACAAAGATGTTGGTGGCAAGCAATTAAGATGAGCCCAGCTTCACAGTACAAACAAAATGATGGAAAACCCCAAAAGTCCCTTGGAATCACAATTAACCCTGAGGGTTGAGAAGGATATGAGACTCCTTCAAGTCAGGAGTAATCAGAACAAGTATGAGGTTGACTTTTTAAAGCATTCCCAACCTCATACAGGCACATCAATATAGTGTCACTGGCACCCAGAGGTTAAAAACAACTCTGACAAAAACACTGACTGAACAATAAGCAACTCTGATCCAGAGGTGACTCCTAGGAAACAAGACTTAAAAATAAAGTTAAACACACCCCTAGCAGTTCAGGAAACCACCTGCATACCTAGATTATGTCCACTCAAAAGTGACTGTCATGAGTTGAGCTGCTATGTATTAAAGAAATTAAGACAGTGTGTTTAAATGAAAATGATGATTAAGATTTTATTCATTCACTGCAATGGTAAACAAGAGCCCAGAAAGAAGGTGCCAGCTCCCCCATTGTTTCCGCACCAACAGGTGAGATCAACATACTATAGGGGAGCTAATAGTGGGAAAGTATAGATTACTGGTTCAGAGTGAAGTATCTTCAAAGGTTTCCTTCCACCCCCTAATAAGGGAATATCTACAGAGGCTCCTGGGAAGGAACATCCAAAAAGGGCACTGAGCTAGTAATGCATGTAGGCAAAAGCAAGGCTGACCAGAGGTGCTGAGTCCTTCACCTCAGCTCCTTTAGAGACTGCAAAGCACTGTGCATCACACCTGTATCGAGAGGGCAGCTTCTGCCATGTGGCCTGCCAGGTAGATCTTTTTATTTTTATATCAAGGATTGAACCCAGGGGCGTCTAAGCACTGAGCCACATCCCCAGCCCTTTTTTATTTTGAGACAGGGCCTTGCTGAGCTGCTTTGAGCCTCGCTATAAGTTGCTGAGGCTGGTTTTGCACTCTTCATCCTCCTGCCTCAACCCCACAAGCTGCTGGGATTACAGGAGTGTGCCACCACACCCAGCCCTATCATTGGATCTGAAAGATCACACATCGATTTTTGGTCAGGAGCTGTAGTCCTTGCTATTAAAAGGGGATCATCCATGCTACTATTAGGCAGTAAAGAACACTGGGCAAAAAATGTAAATGCTCTGAACTGTGAAAATAGCTGCTAATATATATCAAAAAATAAAGGGCAAAAGTCTAACCTGCCAATGGGTTATGCAGAACCTGTTACCAGTAAATGGTTATGGTAACTTATGGGTGATGATTGTTAAGTAGCCAGGCTAAAATATACAAACAAGTGGGAAAACACATGAGAGGCCACACACAATGGGAAAAGGAAACTTCACAGAATTTGTTTTGCTTTATCATTAAATGAATAAACAAGTGACCAAGGAGTCAATAAAAGGGAGAAACTGCTGAGGGAAGTGTTCATCAAGTTTGCTACAGTGAATTACTGAATGTGTTACTATGTCAAAATGAACCCCAATATTATATATAACTATAATACATGAATGAAAACAAAAAATATCTACATTATGAAACAAAACAATTTGTGAGATTTGAAAACAGGGAAATTTTGCCCAAGTGACACTCACACGAAAGTAAAGTATAACAAACAAGAGATTAAAATAAATAAATTTTTAAAAAAGCTGCCATTAAGGGCTGGGATTGTAGTTTAGTGGTAGGGCACTTGCCAGACATGCTGGAGGCCCTGGATCTATCCCCTAGTGTGCAAAAAAAAAGGAACAGAAAGGAGCTGCCATTGAAAGGGCCCAGTTGGTGGACTTAGCAAAGACTTCAAGTCAGCAATCATGAATATATTCAAAATATGTTCAAAGAACTAAATGAATCAAACTTAAAGAAGTAAAGGAATGTGGATAGCAGTGTCTTATCAAATACAGAATATCCATAAAAATTGAAATCATGAAAGAGAACCAAGTAGAAATTCTGAAGCTAAAATATCTAATAAATCAATATGAATATTTTAGAAAGGCATTCCCATAGATTTTAACAAACAGAAGAAAGGGTCCATGTACTTAAACAAAAATCTATGGAAATCATACAACCTGAAGAACAGAAAGAAAAAAAAATATGTTGAAAACTGAACAGAGTTTAGAAAAAAAATGTGAGAGACTACTAGGACCAGAAAAAAAAATTGCATAATGAGATACCAGAAGGAGAAAATAAAAATAGACAGAAAAAAAAAATCCAAGAAATAATCATTGGAAACACAAAGATGTATACAGTAATCACCTTCAGAGTCTCTGAGAACTGTGAGATTCAAGTGGATGAATCAGGACAGTTGTGGAGAATTCTCCAGCTATATTTGCTCATGTGGGTCAGATAGCATTAGGGGAAAGCTGGATGGAACTAGAGTAGCAATCAGAACAAGCAAATAAAAATATTAGGGCACACAGCAATGAAGGGGACATACAGGTGATTTTACAGACCAGGGAATTTAGACTGGACAAGGAGAGGAGGGCCAGAGCATTAAGGGAATGAGGAACAGAGAAAGGAGATCATATTAATGAAGGGCAGTCCTTCATGTGCCACATGGAATAGAACCATTTAGGGAACTAGGAATACAGGGCACTGGAAAAGTCATGTGTATGTATATGAAACTTGCCAGCATTAAGTCTGAAGTTTTTTTTTTTTTTTTTTTTTGGTACTGGGGATTGAACTCAGGGGCACTCAACCACTGAGCCATATCCTAAGCCCTATTTTGTATTTTATTTAGAGAAGAGTCTCACTGATTTGCTTAGCGCCTTACTGTTGCTAAGGCTGACTTTGAGCTCGTGATTCTCCTGTCTCAGCCTCATGTATGGCTGGGATTACAGGCATGTGCCACCGCGCCCAGCAAGTCTAAAATTTTGATGGATTGAGCAGGAGCGAATCAAGAACCAGAAGTTGAATGTTCCCTTTTTCTGTGGACTCTGTGCTTAAAATTCAATTGCTTCAACTGCAATTATAATTCTCATTGTGTATCATAATGTGACCCTTTTGACTTGATCATGGAGGGTTGGCAATTATATTCTGTTCAATAGTCTTTGACCTCATAATTTCTCCATGAATCTGGGTATATTTTTCTTAGTTCTATTCTGTACAATATTTCCTGGGCAAGTTAAATCTACATTCTATATTCTTTTCTTTAACCGTATTCTTGTTTCAGTCCTAAATAATTTTACTGAGTGTATTAACCAAAGTATTTATCCACAAAAAGCAGCATAGATCTCATTTTGCATTACAATACATATGTTATAAAGTGCAAAACTATCTCATGGATTAATTCAAAGGGTTATAAAGCAAGGCCTTCTGAGAACAGCCCCCTACTAGACAGGGCTGAACTCTGGTGGTTCAAGAGCATCTACCTCCATATGACTCTAAGCTATGAAATCAGAAGCTGCCATCATAGGCAAAAACTAGTCAGAGAGCTATTTAATTTGGGTTCTGGGCAGCTGCCTCAAAGCAAATGAATACTTTTGTTTCAAGTCCCAGTTCTCTATAGAGGTTTTCCACCTGATATCAGATTAACAAAATATAAACTATATCTGAAACCTTAGCAGCAAGGGATTCTAATTCTGGAAATTGTAGGTTTTTTTTTTTTTTTCTATACAACCCATACATGCTAGAAAGGTGTTAGGGTGAATGTTGAATGTTAGACTATTTTCTATCAGGTATATGATTTGGGCCTTTAATTTAATTTGGATTAGAGTAACATCACTAAATGCACTAACAAAATATGATGATGCCAAAGACTTTATATACATATTCAACCCCAAACTCAATATGTGAATTTCTAGTATTTTCCTAAGAAAGTTTTAAATAGAAAAGTCTTATTTGCAGATGATTGCTTTTGGCAGAAAAGTAAAACTTGGGGCTTTCTAAGCTTGAAAAGGCTAGTGAGAATAATCGGTATCATGACCACCATCATTATTTTACACATTTGGTCAACAAATCTATTCTCTCCTGATTCCAAACCTGTATGGAAATGTGTGACAGTCACAGAGGAAGAAATCGTCTGTTTTTCATAGGTGCAAATCTAGGATAGAAAAACATATCTTGGATTTTGAACAAGACCTTTATCTTACTTTTTCCCATCTATAGAACTTGTAAAAAAAAAAAAAAAAAGTTCTCAATAGAGCAGTTGTAACAGAGTACTCTGAACCCGTGCAACTGAAGGACCTAAGCAAATAGATGTCTCGTGATCTCACCAATAAGATCATTTCTATCAAAGGATGATACTAGTATAAAGAGCAGGGCTAACCTCTTCCCCTAATTTTTCCTGAGATCTTTTCTGAGCTTACCAGGACATTTATAGAGGGAGGGGATGATTTCTCCCACTGTCATTGATGCTGCCACTAGGATCATGAACAAGGAACACTAATATCACTTCAAATATTTGCAGAGCTATCCACTATGTGAACAGCTCCCATGGCACTCAAGACCCAGAAGATTTTGAGAGTGAAAGCCCAAGGCAGATTTATAGTTGTCATTAGAGAATATATATTGTTGGGAAGAGTAGAGTTCCAGGAAGTATGTGTGGGCTGAGTGACACACCAGAGCTGTGGCAATGGAGTTAATTAAAGGAGGCTCAGGGAGGTAGGTATAATTTTGGGCTGGCAGAAATACTGGTGTGGAAACTCAGAGTGTAGTTCTTATGCAGATATGAGGGGGAAGAAAAGTCATGATTTACCTCATACTAGAGGCTCTGACCAGTTTACAATTTCATTTAAAAAAAATGAGTTTGATCTTTTAGGAGATGTAATTCTTAATTACCTACTTCTCACTAGATGATTAATTCTTCTTAAAATCTCTCTGAATCTAGTCTTTATGACATTGTGTTTTTCCAAATATATTTCATCATTCTATCACAAGTTCAAGAAAGAATTTTTATTTCAAATGAACAAGCCATCCTGTTTTCATATTCTCCACGTAAACCCTACCATCCAGAGTCCTTATATTGAAAGCTTATTTTCTTCATTGTATTTTCTTTTGAGAGTTAAGAAGCATGTTAGGAGTTTCAATTGGATACTATACAATGTTTCATAATTCTAAACTATCTTGAGGATAAAGCTGAGATTATTCAACCAAAGGAAAACAAATGTTCTCATTTCTAGCCCAGTCTTCTTCAAGTGAATACTAATTTCCATGAAGAAAATTTACTTTTATTTTCATTCATTCTGTCCCTAAAAACCTTTATCTTCTTACCTTAATAAAGAGTGCCTCTGATTTATTCTGCTAATTAGTCACACAGTTCTGCATCTTGTTAGAAAATCCAACAAATGTAAAGATGTTCTGCTGCTCAAGTATTTATAAATAAGCCATGGAGTGAATACAAAGAGATAATTTTTCATTATTGGAAAGAAAGATATAAAAAACATACTTTTATCTTACTTTTAAGCAGCAAATAATAGCAAGTGGTCTATTGTCTTTATAATAAGTGTAGGCTTATTTTTGCTTGGATTTTCTTAAATGTTCATGATACCCATTTAACATTTTTAAATCACTAATGTTTTTATAAAACAATGAAGAGTAATATTCAAAAGCACATGTGAGGTCTATTTTTATCTCATTAAATACATTGAGTTAAGTGATTTTTCAGTTTATTTTATTTTACTTCCCTGGTACAAAGTGAATTCAATTTTCAAGAACACACAATGATAACACAGACCTATGCAGTGCTTTACATTTTCATTTCTCCATTCAGGAACCTGGTTTAATATGAACCCAGAGTAAAGGAAAAGAAAACAAACCCTTGCTAACTAATAGCTACAAAATTCTAGCAAAATTAGGTGGTCCCTGATCACTTTCTTCTTTTGTAGAAAAACAGATTACAAAAACAGCATTAATTAGATCATCTCAGACCTGAATCCTCAGTAGAATAGCATGAAAACAAAAACTGACACCAGGAACATGGGTTCCAATAACCGAAATGCACCTGGCACACTGACCAACGTCCAACGTCATCTTCTGTCAGATTGTGAGAACACACCTCTTGATTTCTGCCTTGTCATTATAATTCCCTATCTGCTCCCATAATCTAGTGAGGCTCATATTCTGCATAAATTCTGGCACATGACATGCTGGCATTATTATTACTGTAATTACTCCTAAACTTTTGAAGCCAGATCAATGAAAGGCTTGTGTTGCATATACAGGTATTGCTACAGTAGTTTTTTTTTTTTTTTAATAAACCCTTTAACCATATTTTAACTAGGATTTTTGTACTTTAAGAAATAAGATATTCAACTTTTAAAAACCTTTTTTCTTAATGTCTACCACAGTGTTCTAGCAGGATGTAGCACGTGCTCAAGTAAGTGTTGGAGTAACAATTTTAAATCTACAAAGAATTTACTAATCTAAGTTATCTTGGGGGGTTGGAGAGAGAAATCAGGAAACTGAAATATAGAGAAGCTGAATGATATGACAAAGATCAAAAAAACAATGATTGACAGAAAGAAGAATGGAGATCCAGCCTTATGCCTAGCTCATTTCTAATGGACATAAAAATAAGAAATTTCTAAAAATGTCACCACTCTTTTCTTATTTCATTTTTTTCATAGAAAACATGGTACAATAGAATCTTATTATGACTTATTACTTAAAATATAATAATTCAACATATATCCTATTAGCACATATATATATAGACTTTAAATAGTTGATAGCATAATACTACAAAAGTGAAGACATGGAGGCAAATGTAAGTTCAGTCTTATTTTCCTTACACGTTAGTTGAAATAGTAAAACCTGTCTGACAGGGTTATTCTTGTTTTTTAATTCTGTGTAACATATGTAATACTTGTTATGGTTTGGATGTGAGGTGTCCCCCAAAAGCTCACATGTAATACAATGCAAGAAGATTCAGAGGAGAAATGATTGGGTTGTGAGAGTCTTAACCTAATCAGTGAATCAATCCCCTGACAGGGATTAACTGAGTGGTAACTGAAGTGGTAGGGTGTGGCTGGAGGAAATGGGAATTGGGGACATGGCTTTGGGGTATATATTTGTATCTGGCAAGTGGAGACATTCCTCTCTGCTTTCTGATCATCATGTGAGCTGTTTCCCTCCACTACACTCTTCTGCCATAATATTGGAGCCTCATATTGAACCCTGAGGAATGGAGCCTGTGGTCTATGGATTGAGACCTCTGAAATCATGAGCCTCTAAAAATGCCTTTCCTCCTCTAAGTTCTGGGTGGATCCTTTAATACAGCAGTGAAAACCATGACTAAAACATTACTATTCCACTATGATTATATATATAAAATCATATATAATATTGTTATATCATGTAATAATATGGTTGATATGATTACATAATTTATGTTAAATTACAGATAAGATATATTATTATATTAAACTTGTGTTCAAAATTGAGATTATGATAAAAATCTTGGATATTCACAACAATCTCTTGATGGATCCCACCAAATACTAAAGATAAATTAAAACAAAAGCAGATTGGAGCGCAGAGTTTCAGTGTGAGAGTATAAAAAGGCAACCAGGAGGGTGAAGAGATTTCTTGCATGCTCAAATTCTACTTAAATGAGCATCTGTACGGTAGGTCAAAAGTATCAATTTCTAATTTATTTTGTGTAAATTTGAAAACAGATGGTGTTCATTTTTAGTTGACAGAAAACATTTAAATACAATTTATTAGATTTTATCCTATTTCTCAATTTGTGTTATTCATCTTGTTGTCTCTATGACCAAACTACCTGATAAGAGTAATTTTTAGACAGAAAAGTTATTTCAGTTCACAATTTCAGTGATTCAGTCAATGGCCAACCAGCTCCATTTCTCTGGGCCCAAGATGAGGTAAAATATTTTGGCAGAAGAGCATAGTAGAGGAAAGTAGCCCATCTCATGGTAGACAGGAAGTAGAGAGAGAAAAAGGGAAAGGGGGTCACAAAAAAGATGAACACTTCCATGGCATGCCCCCAGTGACTGACCTCTTCGAGCTATGCCCCCACCTGCCTACAGTTACTACACAGTCAGTCCATTCAAACTATGTTGGGCTGATTAAGTTATAGCTCCCACAATCTAATCATTTCACCTCTGAATAACCCTATTTTAACACAGAAGCTTTGGAGGGGCACCTCACATACAAACCATGGCATTATGTGATATCAAGTAGCTCATAATAATATGGTTCTCAATTCCATTGTTACATTGACCAGATTTTAATCATAATGTGGAAAAAAATATATAACAATACATATTTTTATTTCCTTAAACTTTTCCTTAAAAAAATATAATTATTAACCTAACTACAAGTTCCAATTTAAACAGAGTTCATTTGGATTTAATTTATTTCTATAAGATGAGGTTTTTCTCTCTCTATCTCATCATGCCAAATAAAAAGAGCTATAGAGATTTTGAATAAATTTGGAGATAATTTTTTATATGGTCTGAAAAATAGGGGCTACAGAAAGTTCATGGAGATGTACCTCATTAATAGTTAATCATTTTAGAGTAACTAAAACTGAGTGTGGAACTGAGTTGACAGGGTATAACTGGGATAATCTGATAAAAACAATATATACCTAAAACATAGCTGATTGATTGTGTCTAAATAAGTGAACTCTTACTACCCTACTCAAGCCATTTTCTGTTTGTTTAAATGATTTTGTTTCCTCTTACTACATATCACTACCTGATATTCTGTATTTATTTTTTAAACTTTTATTAAATCCCCTAAGCAAGGTATTTAATATGCACTAGATAAATATCTTTTGAATAAATAAGTACTGAGGGAAAGTAAACAAGGGTTGATTTCAAATCTGGGCTCCAAATAAAAAGTCTCAAGGGAAGCAAGAATTATAGGTGTTTATATATCATTGAACTTCTATGCATTTTCTTAATTCTGCTTAGTTGGTTTCTTAAATTATCCATAATGATGTTTAATAATTCCTTTATGAAATGCTGAGTAGAGAACATGGTCCAAAATGAGTCTGACTATTTGTAATATATAAATTTATATTTTATAATGTTTTAATCATTAATTGTCTCTGTAGTTATTGAATGTGTGAAATAATTATAATTTGGTGTGTCAGTTGAAATTAGATTGAAACTTTAACCTTTATTATGATGCAAATTATTTGAAATTTTAACTAACCTTTATTATGTTGCAAGTAATTATAAGAGAAAGCAAACTCAATATGATAACGGTAAAGAGAAAATAAATGAGACTGAAAATAATATACTTTTTAGCTAGAAAATAATATGGCTGAAAAACATTTGACAACACATTCACAGGTAACTTACACTTTTGATCAAAATTGTCCATATAAGCTCTAAGGAAAGGAGGAAAAGATGGCAATGAAACTTCACGATTGTAAAACTTGTCTTCCTGGACCCTACAAAATGATGGAAAAAATTTATAAGGCATTGAAGTAATGGAACAACTGAGAAAGAAACACTCAGTGAGAACATGATCATTCAATGAAATGAGGAGAGTATACTAACGTGTTTTTTTTTCATATTTAGTAATTTATTAGTATAGTGCTCTTAATTCCAAAGATCTAACAAAGTTCATATTGATGCTATTCACAGAGATTATTTTTAGATACAACATATTTGAATTGTTAACAACATATATAATTCTTTTTTCTCTGAAAAGAAGATTTTTAACCTTAAGTCTTCTCTATTTAAAAAACCAATAAGGAATAACATATCCAGGCAATTTTAGGTATTTCTTATCAGAGGATGGCTTGAACAGAGAGTTTATGGTGGTACTTTAGTAGGAAAGTAATAATGATATTTTTTCTGATAAGGGCCAAGAGAAGGGGAACATCTAGAGTCTGATTATATCAATGGATGTTGATATTCAGGTATGTGCTAAGTCCCTGACCCCAAAAGACAGAATGGAAGTAATGTGTCTGGAGGCAGCAGTGAGAAAATGGGAGCAAACATCACCTATTTTAAAATTTAATTTTAAGAAAATAAGATATTTCACATAAACAGCTTTTGTAATGTGTAATTTCAAACCTCAAATAGGTATTATTGTTTTGAACCAGGGATTGAACCTATGAGTGCTTTACCACTGATCTATATCCCAGAAATTTTTATTTTTATTTTGACACAGAGTTTTGCTAAATTGCTAGAATTTCACTAAATAGCTGAGGCTGGCTTTGAATTTGTGATCCTCCTGCCTCAGCCTTCTAAGTGGCTGAATTTACAGGCATGCACCACCATACACACTCAGCTTTTTCTGATGTTTTAAGTAGAGTTTGTATGATAGAATTTAATCAGTTCTTCATAATTTTAAATACCATTTTCCAAACTTTTTTTTTTTTTTACAAATTCCAGTGTTCCAAGGGACATTAATATACAACCTCAACAAAACATTTCTTCAAGGTCAAATAGCTTGAAGAAATATTGTATATGTCATTTTTTCTCTTAGAATATAACAATGCTTAATTGGGTGGTAAGAAATCCCAAAGAAATACACTTAACCTACTATTTTTTAAAAAATATTTGATTATAAAATCTATTCCTTGGGGAACATATTCTGGAACATATAAATTTTATAAGGAGCACAATTTGGAAAATTATTTTGAAACCCTCACTATCTATAGTCCACTATTTCAGTGTTTCTCAAACTTTAATACCATATGAATTTCCTAGAGAAATTCTGAAATGTAGATTCTGATTCAGTTTTATTAGAGGTGTATATGAGATACTCTACTTCAAACAAGGTCTCAGGAGATGCCTAGGCTGTGGTCTAGACCCATGCTGTGAGCAGAACAGCCCTGTAACATGGTGGCTATGCAGTGCCACCGAGATTACTGACATATGGACAGATACTTGCTTTTACACAATGGCTTCAGCTACTTTTCTTATGATGTGAAACAAATAATTTGAGTAGAAATCCCTCTATTTCAGTGTTGGCTGGCATAAGACAGAAGAATAAGGCCTTCTCATCTACAAATTAACAAAGAGACCAAGGAAAGAAGACAGTTCCATAACTCCTAGATCACTTTCTAGACAAGACCCATGAAAAAGTGTCAGATGTGGAGAAAGATTACTGACAAGGCTCTTTCAAGAGAGCTGGGATTAGTCCTAGCCTTTCTTTGAAAAAATAGAAGTGAAGAAATGCCCTTAGAGACCCGAACCTAATAGCAGATGATAAAATAGAAATGATTAATGTTGAAATATATTACTTAAGGTTGAGGAACACTGAGTACTTGTACCAGACTCATTCTTGGGACTCCTAAAACAGATTGTCAACTAGGTCTGATTTATGCTTAAGTGACATCCTAGTAAAATTAACCTGTACTTCTGTATGTAATCTTTTGTCATTTAGAGGTAGATGATCATTTCCCACAGACCTGTTGTGTAACTCATTGAAGAGAATACCAAACAACACTGTTTTAGGTCATGTCCATTAGGATTGCCATAAATCACAGAACAAAGAGAACTCCAGGAGTCAGGTTTCGTGTCCTCAGAAGTGATGAAGACAGTGCAAAGAACTACTGCAAATGAGCACAGGTGGCTCAACCTGAGTCAAGGGACTGAAGGAAAGGTCCAGGAAGAAGCCTCAAGTGTCCTGAGAAGAGTGAGATATAAGCCCTTCCCTACCATGGTCCCCCTCTAGGTTTCTATCTTAAAGCAGGTAATATAGGGGAATTTAAGTTTAAACTGTAAATTGTTTCTTTTTAAAAAAAAATCTTGAGTTGTTGCACTGATTTCTTATTCTAAATTTTAACTACACTTAAATTTAAACTGGCACTTAATATGATATAGAATTCTCTCTTATCTAATAATGAGCAAAAAAGCCATGGTCATCTGATAAATCCATTCATGAACACATGGACAAGAGGACTGCTGAGTGGATTTCCACTCGGAGATGATGGAGGATGGAAGTGAGCTATGTTTTGTTTATGTTGGGAGTCAGGCATGTTCAACACTCTGGTCACAGAGAATTAGGACAGATCTATTCTCAACCATTGTCAGTGGTCACCTCTCACTGTGGCCACTGTCTCTGCTTCTTACCTCCAGTTTGTACCTTCGAATCAATAAAGGAGCTTCAATACAAATAATCAGGCCCATTTACTGAGTGAGGAGAGAGAAGGGCCACTTTTACATAAAATGTAAGAATTTGAACTCAGAGAATTTACTTGTGTACCCAAGATTTATTTTTTTTCTCTTTGTAAATTTTAAGTTGGCTCTTTGTTTGTTCCCTCTTTCATTCTTTTATGTGGATTTTGAGATATTATATCAGATCATGGTAATCTATTTGTAAAAAAAAAATTCTACACATACATATCTGGAAATATGTACAAAACACATCAATATCGTCTGTACCGTCAAAATTGTGTATTTATTTCATAATTGTTAATTGCTTTATGGAATTTTTTGGTGAGTTCTCATTCAAGGGCTGAAAAAAACCTTAACTTTGCTTATTAAGTACACACATAAAACAATAAATAGAGACAAAGGGCCAAGGCATAGTTTTGGTTGTTTGGCAAAATTATATCCTTAATTTTCTTAGCTCTTGTAAGGAAACTTTCTGTCTTTGGAACCTTGATTCTTCATGAGTTGAGACAACAACCATTCAGTTTCAGTTTGATTGCTCTTAATATTAGCAACCATTTGTTGATCATTCATTGTGAATTAGAAATTGTACTGAACATTTTATATGCCTAAATTTGTGTAGATGCCTGATGCAGGCATTTTTAAACACAAAAGCATGTAAGTAAAAGCAGGCTCACTGGATGTCAGTGAGTCCAAGTCATAGCAGAGATCATACAGGCGTAGTGAAAACAGACCTTGAACCAAGTGAACTGCCCAATAAAACCTGCACACAGGGCAATATGGCCTAAAGTAGAATATAAATGTTTGATATTTTCAAGGAGTCCACTTTGATCTACAAATGAAATATAAATATTTTGAGGGTTTTTTTTCTATTTACAATGCTATTACAAAATTATACTACAGTTCTTCCTTTGCCAGTTATTTCCAATAAATGAAATTTAATATCATCTCAAGGATAACATTAAACTACACATACTCCCGAAGACTAAAGAAAAGTATACTTAGATTTTACTCATAATTATTTTTGGCAAATGAAAATCTGAACTATTCTGAGTATTACGGGTATTCTATATATGTACATAAAGTTAATTCAGTCTCAAGAGTAACACAGGCATAAAAAGGCCAATTACGATTTTATGAATAGGAAATATAAGATCTGGGGCTTCGATTCTGCTATTGTTGTGTTCTAAATAACAGCACTGTTTCTAGGGAATACTTACATCCTTCCTGACACAGAACAGCTAGCAACTTTGATTAGAGAAAAGTCAAACCAGATGCCTTGTGAGTCCCTATATAATGCAAGTAATGTTAAAATAGACTCCAAACTGGTGTCTTGTTTTGATGAAAACTCAGAAGACAATTTGGAGACTGTGTGTCAGACTCTAGAGACCAAGGCACAGATGGAGTTCTGAATTAAGTGACTTTGTATTTGGAGATTTGAAATGAGCTCTAATCCCAATTGTATATTTCAATGATTATGGACTAATTGGATGTGGTAATTGATTATTAAAGGATTTACACTCATAAATTTTTTAAGTTAATAAATTGTAATTTAAAAATTGCTAACAAAATTCAAGACGTAAACTATGTCTCTGGACTAATATATATGGAGAGAACTGCATGAACCATGTTGTGTTTTGTTTGGTAACAAAATATTCTGAATTACTGAATTTGCTCTAAGTGAAAGAAAAGTTCTTGAGATATCAAAAGTTTAAATATTTCAGCTATTTTAATATGTAAAGCAATGTTTAGTACTTGCTTTCCTATCATACTAAACAGTTTTGAAGTGAAATTCTTTCTTCTCCTCCCCTAGGTTGCCTTGTTCAATTAAGTTATTTAGGAGAACAGAGATTAGGTGTACGTGTTTACACACACACACGCACACACACACAAATACATATATGTATAAATTAGAAATTAAAAGTGGATAATTAAATGATTGCAATGGATTATATATGTATAAATATTCATCAGTTTTATAATATTTTTTACTTTTGTATTTTATATGGGGAGTAGTCCTAAATATACAAGTTAGAAACTTATTCCATGTCTCTTATATAGGTTAAAATAAAATAATAAATAACTTATAATTGGGTATTTATATTTCAAAAAATTTAATATGGATTATATAATATACCTCAGAGAGGGTTTATATATCCATAATGCCTCTTCAAAGCATATTTTGCATGCCTTAGGATCCCTTATTGGATCGCTTATTCCAATTCTACTATTTAAAAATTACAGTGTTTTTGAATCTCATGTCATACATTAAATAGCTGTAGTTTTTCTTTTGTCATACAATTAGGAAAAAACATTTTTCTGATGATTTATTTATTTTATGTTAGCTATCATTTAAGATAAATAATTATAAGCTCATTTTCAAAATATTTAATAATCTATTAATTTCCGATCGCTCCTGTAACCAATTACTGCCAATTTAGTGGCTTTATAAACTTACCTTATAGTTCTACAGGTCAGAATCTGAAATGGGTCCCATGAGGCTAATGTTAATGGCTGTGTTTCTTCTGGGGGCTCCAGAAGAGAATCTCATCCTTGCCTTCCTTATCTAACTTCTAGCAGCTTCCTGCATTCTTTGGCTTCTCATATCCTCCTAAATTTTCATCACAACTTTTTCTGACTTTCATATTCCTGCCTTTCTCTTTTACCTAGAAAAGATCCTGGAATTACATTGAGTACATCCAGATAATCTGTGTTAACCTTCACCTCAAACATTCCTTAATCTAATCACATCTGCAAAGTCCCTTTTGCTGTGTAAAGCAAGGTATGAACAGACTTTGGAAATTTGGATGTGGAAATATTTTGTAAAGGGGAAGAATAATTCTTTTTTGCTGTAACAACATTGTTTATTATTATATGTGATATAAATATTAATTTATAAGCTTAGAAGGAAGTATTATGCATTAAATATGAGAATTAATCTTCTTTTCAAAATACCATTTTTTTCTGTACCTTACTATTTTTTTAAGAAGAGAGAAAATGTTGTGGTACAGTACCATACAAATTGGATCCAATGTATACATTCTGAGCAGTTTTTGTTTGTATGCTTCTTTCTGTTTCATTTCCATAAGTTTATATAATTTTCAAGATATAAAGCAGAACAATATATGACCTTACTTTTTTAAGGCAATGTTTGTAATTTTATATTCTCTCCCCAACCCAGATAAGGAGGAAAATATTAGTTTAAATCTAACAAAACAGTTCCTAGTTTGATGAACCTCATTTACAGAACAGTGGAAACTAATCTTTTGTCAAAAACAGTATATTAAGATTTCCCTTATTCCAAGATTAAAAGTTAACCACTAATTCTCTCCCCTTCTTCCCATTGAAAGATGGAATCTATTCCTCCTTCTCTTGCATCTGGGAGGCTCTGGGACTGGCTTTTTCAAATAGAATGGACTGAAAATGATGCGTGTCTGGGAGTTTGGGTGTCAAAAGATTTATGACTTTCTCTTTCTCCCTCTTTGGTCACTGTGTCTCAGAGACAACCCACATATAGGATATCCAAGTCTCTGGGGACCTCTGTGCAGAAAGGAAGCTAAGAGAGCCCATTGAGAGAGACAATGTGTAGTGACAGAATGTGGAGACTTCCTAAAGTCATTCAGACAACTGACCCCATCTGTTGCCCTTTAGAAACAGAACACAGCCCAGCTGAACCTTGCCCAAATTTCTAACCTGTATAATCAGAAAAAAAAAAGTTGTGTTTAAAGCCATTAAGGTGTGTGGGGGGGTAGTTTGTTCCTTACTAATGGATAAGCAAATGGTGACTTTCTTTAGTAAACTGAATTTAAGAATCAGCTCTATGCCTCTTGCTTTTTTTGTGATGCATCCAGAAGTAAATTTCATTTTTTTCTTATCTTTTTTGAAATGTCTATATGATACAATATCTCCCAGTGACACAACGGCTACTTCTATATTATCTTTGTCTGGTGAAAGCTTTAACTTTATTTAGTGTAGATCCAGGATGATAGCACAATGTCTTGAATTTTATTTTTATTAGGAGGACAATAATCACCTTGGACAAATTTGTAATGTGGATAGAGAGAACTTATAGCTTTCAACAACAACCATTTTTAAATGGTTTATTGATATATAATTCCTCTATCATCAATTCACCCATTTAAAGTATACAACCCAAAGGTTATTCGTCTGTTCAATTATGCAACTGTCACCACAATCAATTTTAGAACATGTCATCAATCAAAATTTTAAAAAAAATCTCCATAAATAATAGTTGTCATTTCCAGTTTATCTCCCCCACCAACACCTGCCCCAGATCCCAGGCTGTCTCTTAAATTCTTTCTGTATTTCTGTATTTACCTATTCTGTACTTTTAAAATTATATATTCCCTCTAACTGTAATTATATATACTTTGACCAAAATCTACCTCTTTTCCCCTCTTTACCATTATATTCTTTTATTTCCTTTCAATAGTACATTTATACCTAATAGTTGGGTTCATTTTGACAAAATCATACATGCATGGTATTTGATTTATTCCATTTCTGTCTCCAGCCCCCATTCCATTTTCTCTTCACTTCTCTCTCCCCCTAATCTTCTTCCTCTAACTCTACTGGTCTTCCTTTCACTTATTTATTTATTTATACTATTTTTGTTTGTTTGTTGGTACTGAGGATTTAACCCTGGAGAACTTACCCACTAAACCATCCCCTTTTAATTTTTGTCTTTTATTTTGAGACAGGGTCTCCCTAAGTTTCTTAGGACCTCATTAAATTCCTGAAGCTGGCCTTGAACTTGTAATCCCCCTATCTCAGCCTCCTAAGTTACTTGGACTACAGGCCATAATTTCATTCTTCTTTATGGCTGAGTAAAACTCATTTGTGAATATATACCACATTCTCTTAATATATTCATCTATTAATGAATATCTTGACTGGTTCTATAGCTTGGCTATTGTAAATTTTTTTATGATCATTGATGTGGTTTTATAACTATAGTATGCTGATTTTAGTTCTTTTGGATAAATATCAAGGAGTGAGATAGCTGGATCATATTGTGGCTCCATTCCTTGTTTTTAAAGGAATCTCTATATAGATTTACAAAGTGGCTATACTAATTTGCAGTCCAATAAACAATGTAGGAGTGTACTTTTCCCCATATTCTCATCAATATTTTTATTACTACTTTTGATAGTTGCCATTCCAACCAGAGTGAGATGAAATTTTAGTGTACTTTTGTTTTTTTTTTTTTTTTTCAGCTATTATCCCCTAGAAGGATTTTTTTTTTAATTTTTTATTGCTGGCTGTTCAAAACATTACATAGTTCTTGATATATCATATTTCACAATTTGATTCAAGTGGGTTATGAGCTCCCATTTTTACCCCATATACAGATTGCAGAATCACATCAGTTACACATCCATTGATTTACATATTGCCATACTAGTGTCTGTTGTATTCTGCTGCCTTTCCTATCCTCTACTATCCCCCCTCCCCTCCCCTCCCCTCCCCTCTTCTCTCTCTGCCCCCTCTACTGACATTCGTTTGTCCCCCTTGTATTATTTTTCCCCTTCCCCTCACTTCCTCTTGTATGTACTTTTGTATAACTCTGAGGGTCTCCTCCCATTTCCATGCATTTTCCCTTCTCTCTCCCTTTCCCTCCCACCTCTCATCCCTGTTTAATGTTAATCTTCTTCTCATGCTCTTCGACCCTACTCTGTTCTTAGTTACTCTCCTTATATCAAAGAAGACATTTGGCATTTGTTTTTTAGGGATTGGCTAGCTTCACTCAGCATAATCTGCTCTAATGCCATCCATTTCCCTGTAAATTCTATGATTTTGTCATTTTTTAATGCAGAGTAATACTCCATTGTGTATAAATGCCACATTTTTTTTATCCATTCATCCATTGAAGGGCATCTAGGTTGGTTCCACAGTCTAGCTATTGTGAATTGTGCTGCTATGAACATCGATGTAGCAGTGTCCCTGTAGCATGCTCTTTTTAGGTCTTTAGGGAATAGACCGAGAAGGGGAATAGCTGGGTCAAATGGTGGCTCCATTCCCAGCTTTCCAAGAAATCTCCATACTGCTTTCCAAATTGGCTGCACCAATTTGCAGTCCCACCAGCAATGTACAAGTGTACCCTTTTCCCCACATCCTCGCCAGCACTTGTTGTTGTTTGACTTCATAATGGCTGCCAATCTAACTGGAGTGAGATGGTATCTTAGGGTGGTTTTGATTTGCATTTCTCTGACTGCTAGAGATGGTGAGCATTTTTTCATGTACTTGTTGATTGATTGTATGTCCTCCTCTGAGAAGTGTCTGTTCAGGTCCTTGGCCCATTTGTTGATTGGATTGTTTGTTCTCTTATTGTCTAATTTTTTGAGCTCTTTGTATACTCTGGATATTAGGGCTCTATCTGAAGTGTGAGGAGTAAAGATTTGTTCCCAGGATGTAGGCTCTCTATTTACCTCTCTTATTGTATCTTTTGCTGAGAAAAAACTTTTTAGTTTGAGTAAGTCCCATTTGTTGATTCTAGTTATTAACTTTTGTGCTATGGGTGTCCTATTGAGGAATTTGGAGCCCGACCCCACCGTATGTAGATCGTAGCCAACTTTTTCTTCTATCAGACGGCGTGTCTCTGATTTGATATCAAGCTCCTTGATCCATTTTGAATTAACTTTTGTGCATGGCGAGAGAAAGGGATTCAGTTTCATTTTGTTGCATATGGATTTCCAGTTTTCCCAGCACCATTTGTTGAAGATGCTATCCTTCCTCCATTGCATGCTTTTAGCCCCTTTATCAAATATAAGGTAGTTGTAGTTTTGTGGATTGGTTTCTGTATCCTCTATTCTGTACCATTGGTCCACCCGCCTGTTTTGGTACCAGTACCATGCTGTTTTTGTTACTATTGCTCTGTAGTATAGTTTGAAGTCTGGTATCGCTATACCGCCTGATTCACACTTCCTGCTTAGCATTGTTTTTGCTATTCTGGGTCTTTTATTTTTCCATATGAATTTCATGATTGCTTTCTCTATTTCTACAAGAAATGCCGTTGGGATTTTGATTGGCATTGCATTAAACCTATAGAGAACTTTTGGTAATATCGCCATTTTGATGATGTTAGTTCTGCCTATCCATGAACAGGGTATATTTTTCCATCTTCTAAGATCTTCTTCTATTTCTCTCTTTAGGGTTTTGTAGTTTTCATTGTATAAGTCTTTCACCTCTTTTGTTAGGTTGATTCCCAAGTATTTTATTTTTTTTGAAGATATTGTGAATGGAGTGGTTGTCCTCATTTCCATTTCAGAGGATTTGTCGCTGATATACAGGAATGCCTTTGATTTATGCGTGTTGATTTTATATCCTGCCACTTTGCTGAATTCATTTATTAGCTCTAATAGTTTCTTTGTAGACCCTTTTGGGTCTGCTAGGTATAGAATCATGTCATCTGCAAATAGTGATAATTTAAGTTCTTCTTTTCCTATTTTGATGCCTTTAATTTCTTTCGTCTGTCTAATTGCTCTGGCCAGTGTTTCGAGAACGATGTTGAACAGAAGTGGTGAGAGAGGGCATCCCTGTCTTGTTCCAGATTTTAGAGGGAATGCCTTCAATTTTTCTCCATTCAGAATGATGCTAGCCTGAGGCTTAGCATAGATAGCTTTTACAATATTGAGGTATGTTCCTGTTATCCCTAGTTTTTCTAGAGTTTTGAACATAAAGGGATGCTGTACTTTGTCGAATGCTTTTTCTGCATCTATCGAGATGATCATATGGTTCTTATTTTTAAGTCTATTGATGTGGTGAATAACATTTATTGATTTCCGTATATTGAACCAGCCTTGCATCCCAGGGATGAATCCTACTTGATCATGGTGCACAATTTTTTTGATATGTTTTTTTATCCGAGTGGCCAGAATTTTATTGAGGATTTTTGCATCTAGGTTCATTAGAGATATTGGTCTGTAGTTTTCTTTCTTTGAAGTGTCTTTGTCTGGTTTAGGTATCAGGGTGATGTTGGCCTCGTAGAATGAATTTGGAAGTTCTCCCTCTTTTTCTATTTCCCGAAGTAGCTTGAAAAGTATTGGTATTAGTTCCTCTTTAAAGGTTTTGTAAAACTCTGCTGTATACCCATCCGGTCCTGGGCTTTTCTTAGTTGGTAGTCTTTTGATGGTTTCTTCTATTTCCTCAATTGATATTGGTCTGTTTAGGTTGTCTATATCCTCCTGACTCAATCTGGGCAGATCATATGACTTAAGAAATTTATCTATGCCTTCACTATCTTCTAATTTTTTGGAGTATAAGGATTCAAAATAGTTTTTGATTATCTTCTGTATTTCTGAAGTGTCTGTTGTGATATTGCCTCTTTCATCCCGTATGTTAGTAATTTGAGTTCTCTCTCTTCTTCTCTTTGCTAGCATGGCTAAGGGTCTGTCGATTTTGTTTATTTTTTCAAAGAACCAACTTTTAGTTTTGTCAATTTTTTCAATTGTTTCTTTTATTTCGATTTCATTAATTTCAGCTCTGATTTTCATTATTTCTTGCCTTCTACTTCTTTTGCTGTTGTTTTGTTCTTCTTTTTCTAGGATTTTGAGATGAAGTATGAGATCATTTATTTGTTGGTTTTTTCTTTTTTTAAGGAATGAACTCCAAGCAATGAATTTTCCTCTTAGAACTGCTTTCAATGTGTCCCATAGATTCCGATATGTTGTGTCTGTGTTTTCATTAATCTCTAAGAATTTTTTAATTTCCTCCTTGATGTCTTCCATAACCCATTGATCATTCAGTAACCTATTGTTCATTCTCCAAGTGATGTATTCTTTTTCCTTCCTTCTTTTATCGTTGATTTTCAGTTCCATTCCATTATGATCAGATAGGATGCATGGTATTATCTCTACTCCTTTATATTGTCTAAGAGTTTCCCTGTGACATAATATATGATCTATTTGTGAGAAGGATCCATGTGCTGCTGAGAAAAAAGTGTAACTGCTTGATGTTGGGTGGTATATTCTATATATGTCAATTAAGTCTAGGTTATTAATTGTGTTATTGAGTTCTATAGTTTCCTTATTCAACTTTTGTTTGGAAGATCTGTCCAGTGGTGATAGAGGTGTGTTGAAGTTTCCCATGATTATTGTATGGTGGTCTATTAGACTCTTGAACTTGAGAAGAGTTTGTTTGATGAACATAGCTGCACCATTGTTTGGGGCATATATATTTATGATTGTTATGTCTTGTTGGTGTATGGTTCCCTTGAGCAGTATGTAGTGTCCCTCTTTATCCCTTTTGATTAACTTTGGCTTGAAATCTATTTTATTTGATATGAGTATGGATACTCCTGCTTGTTTCCGAAGTCCATATGAGTGATATGATTTTTCCCAACCTTTCACCTTCAGCCTATGTATGTCTTTTCCTATCAAATGCGTCTCCTATAGGCAGCATATTGTAGGGTCTTGTTTTGTGATCCATTCTACTAGCCTGTGTCTCTTGATTGGTGAGTTTAAGCCATTAACATTTAGGGTTATTATTGAGATATGGGTTGTTGTTCCAGCCATATTTTTTTATTTATGTTACTAAACATGGTTTGTTTTCCTCTTTGATTATTTTCCCCCCTTTACTGTCCTACCTCCCACTGTTGGTTTTCATTGTTATTTTCCATTTCCTCTTCCTGTAATATTTTGCCAAGGATGTTTTGAAGAGATGGTTTTCTAGCTGCAAATTCTTTTAACTTTTGTTTATCGTGGAAGGTTTTAATTTCATCTTCCATCCTGAAGCTTAATTTTGCTGGAAACACAATTCTTGGTTGGAACCCATTTTCTTTCAGTGTTTGAAATATGTTATTCCAGGATCTTCTAGCTTTCAGAGTCTGTGTTGAAAGATCAGCTGTTATCCTGATTGGCTTACCCCTAAATGTGATCTGCTTCCTTTCTCTTGTAGCTTTTAAAATTCTCTCCTTATTCTGTATGTTGGGCATCTTCATTATAATGTGTCTAGGTGTGGGTCTCTTATGATTTTGCACATTCGGCGTCCTGTAGGCTTCTAGGATTTGGGGTTCTGTCTCATTCTTCAAGTCTGGGAAGTTTTCTCGTATTATTTCATTGAATAGGTTGCTCATTCCTTTGGTTAGAAACTCTGTCCCTTCCTGTATCCCAATGACTCTTAAATTTGGTCTCTTGATGTTATCCCATATTTCTTGGATGTTCTGCTCATGGTTTCTTAACAGTCTTGCTGAGCTGTCTATGTTCTTTTCAAGTTGAAATACTTTATCTTCATTGTCTGATGTTCTGTCTTCTAAGTGTTCTACTCTGCTGGTAGTATTCTCAATTGAGTTTTTAAGTTGGCTTATTGCTTCCTGCATTTCTAGGATTTCTGTTTGTTTGTTTTTTATAACCTCTATTTCCCTGTATAGTTGATCTTTTGCTTCTTGGATTTGTTTATGTAATTCATTGTTGAAGTGATCTTTCATTGTCTGATTTTGCTGTCTTATGTCTTCCTTGAGACTCCAGATCATCTGAAGCATGTATATCCTGAATTCTTTATCTGACATTCCATCTGCTGCAGCTATTACCTCTTCTAACGTTGAGTTGACCTGCATTGCTTGTGGTCCTTTCTTTCCTTGTCTCTTCATACTGTTCGCGTTCCTTTCTACTTGGTGAAACTGTTGTGCTATTGAATTTTCCCCCTATATATTTATATTGGTCTTGTATAGTTGCAAAGTCTCCCTCGCAGTCACGGGCGGTGGTTCTGCCCCTCCTCCAATTGGGGCAATGTGCCTACCACGCCGGGAGGCCGCTGGGCCTGCTCTGCAGGTCGGTAGCAGGTCTGCTGACCTTGCAGGCGCAGGCGGCGGCTCTTTCCCTCTGCGGGCCGCTAGGCTTGTTCTGTCGGTGGTCGCAGTTCTGCCTACTTTGCAGGCGCAGGCAGCGGCACTGCCCCTCTGCAGGCCTCTGGGGCTGTACTGCCAGTGGGTCGCAGGTCTGCCTACCTTGCAGGCGCAGGGGGGTGGGGCGGCTCTACCCTTCCTCAGGTCACTGGGCCTGTTCTGTCTCTCGGTTGCAGGTCTGGCCTGTTCTGATGGTGGTCACAGTTCCGTCTACCTTGCAGGAGCGGGGGGGAGGGGGCGGCTCTGCCTCTCAGCAGGCCGCTGCTCCTCTTCTGCCATTGGGTCGCAGGCCCGCCTACCTTGCAGGAGTGATTGGAAGCTCTGCCCCTCCGCGGGCCACTGGGCCTTTTCTGTCGGTGGTCACAGTTCCATCTACCTGGCAGGCGCGGGGGGTGGGGGGCGGCTCTGCCCCTCAGCAGGCCGCTGGGCCTGTTCTGTGGGTGGTCACAGTTCCCTCTACTTTGCCGGCGCAGGGGGAGGGGGCGGCTCAGCCTCTCAGCAGGCCGCTGCTCCTCTTCTGCCATTGGGTCGCAGGCCCGCCTACCTTGCAGGAGTGATTGGAAGCTCTGTCCCGCCGTGGGCCACTGGGCCTTTTCTGTTGGTGGTCACCGTTCCACCTACCTGGCAGGCACGGGGGGTGTGGGGCGGCTCTGCCCCTCAGCAGGCCACTGGGCCTGCTCTGTGCATGGTCACAGTTCCCTCTACCTTGCCGGTGCAGGGGGAGGGGGCGGCTCTGCCTCCCAGCAGGCCGCTACTCCTCTTCTGCCGGTGGGTCGCAGGCCCGCCTACCTTGCAGGAGTGATTGGAAGCTCTGTCCCTCCTTGGGCCACTGGGCCTTTTCTGTTGGTGGTCACCGTTCCACCTACCTGGCAGGCGCGGGGGGTAGGGGGCAGCTCTGCCCCTCAGCAGGCTGCTGGGCCTGCTCTGTGCGTGGTCACAGTTCCCTCTACTTTGCCAGTGCAGGGGGAGGGGGCGGCTCTGCCTCTCAGCAGGCCGCTGCTCCTCTTCTGCCAGTGGGTCGCAGGCCCGCCTACCTTGCAGGAGTGATTGGAAGCTCTGTCCCGCCCCGGGCCACTGGGCCTTTTCTGTCGGTGGTCACAGTTCCCCTACCTGGCAGGCGCGGGGGGTGTGGGGCGGCTCTGCCCCTCAGCAGGCCACTGGGCCTGCTCTGTGCGTGTTCACAGTTCCCTGTACTTTGCCGGCGCAGGGGAGGGGGCGGCTCTGCCTCCCAGCAGGCCGCTGCTCCTCTTCTGCCGGTGGGTTGCAGGCCCGCCTACCTAGCAGGAGTGATTGGAAGCTCTGTCCCGCCGCGTGCCACTGGGCCTTTTCTGTCGGTGGTCACCTTTCCACCTACCTGGCTGGCGCGGGGGATGGGGGGCGGCTCTGCCCCTCAGCAGGCCGCTGGGCCTGCTCTGTGCGTGGTCACAGTTCCCTCTACCTTGCCGGCGCAGGGGGAGGGGGCGGCTCTGCCTCTCAGCAGGCCGCTGCTCCTCTTCTGCTGGTGGGTCGCAGGCCCACCTACCTTGCAGGAGTGATTGGAAGCTCTGTCCCGCCCCGGGCAACTGGGCCTTTTCTGTCGGTGGTCACAGTTCCCCTCTACTTTTGATCATCATTTCCCTAATTACTAGAATTTTGAACATGTTTCAATATATTTGTTGACCATTGTATTTCTTCTTTTGAGAAATGTCTATTTAGTATTTTTTGTCCTTTTATTGATTGGATTATTTGTTTTGCTTTGTTTGATTTTGTTTTGTTTTCGATGTTAAATCTTCTGACTTCTTTATATACTTGAGATGTTAATCCCCTGCCAAAGGACTGGCTGGCAAAAATTTTCTCCTATTCTGTAGGTGTTCTCTTAATGTTCTTCATCATTTCCTTTGTTGTGCAGATTTTTAATTAATGTTTATTCTTGGTTTATTTCTTGAGGTTTAAGGGGTCTTGTTAAGGAAGTCAATCCCTGCCCAATATGATGCTGATGACCCTGTGTTTTCTTCCAGCAGTTGCAAAGTTTCTGACATAATTCCTAGTCTCTGATTCACTTTGAATTGACTTTTGTTCAGAGTGAGAGATAGGTATCTAGTTTCATTCTTCTGCATACCTTATATCCAGTTTTCCTAGTACCATTTGTTTAAAAAGCTATCTTTTCTCCAACATATATTTTTGGCACCTTTGTAAAGTATCAGAGGCTATATAAATTTGGGTTTTTCTCTGTGTCTTCTATTCTTTTTCACTGGTATTAATATGTACTTTTATTCCAATTCCATGCTGTTTTTGTTACTATAGCTCTGTGGTATAACTTGCCTCCTGCATAGCTCTTCTTGTTTGGGATTGCTTTCACTATTCTGAGTCTCTCATTCTTCCAAATGAATTTTAGAACTGTTTTTTTTCTAGTTCTTTGAATAATGCTATTGGTATTTTGAGGGTAATTGTATTGAATCTGTATAAGGCATTTAGTAATATGATCATTTTGACAATATTATTTCTTCCTGTTCAAGAACATGGAATGCCTTTTTGTTTTCAATTTCTTTCCTTAGTGTTCTCTTATTTTCATTGTAGATATCTTTCACTTTCTTGGTTAGATCAATTCCCAAATTTGTTGTTGTTTTTGAGGTTATTGTGAATGGGATAGTTTTCCTGATATTTATTTCTCAACAGAATCACTATTGGAGTATCGGAAAGCTATTGATTTATGAAAGTTGATCTTGTATCTTCTACTTTGCTGAATTCATTTTTCAACTCCAGAAGTCTTCTGGTAGAGTTTTTATTGTTGTTGTTGTTTTCTTTTATTTTCTTTCCTAGATGGAGAATCATGTTGTCCGCAAGCAGAGATAGTTAGACTTCTTCTTTTCCTGTTTGTATTCCTTAATTTCCTTATCTTGCCTGATTGTTCTGGCTCAAGTTTTAATAACTACACTGAATAGTAGTGATAAAAGTAGATATCCTTGTCTTATTCCTTATTTTAGATGAAATGCTTTCCATTTTTCTCCATTCAGTATGATGTTAGCTTTAGCGTGTCATATATGGCTTTTATAATGTGGAAGTAACTTCCTTTTATCCCTTATTTTTTCAAGGATTTTTAACAGGAATAGATGCTAGATTTTATCAAAGGCTTATTCTGCTTCTATTGAGATTATCATATAATTCTTGACCTCAATTCTATCAATGTGGTGAATAAACTTATTGATTTATGTATGTTGCACCAACATCCATCCCTGAGATGAAACATACTAAATCAAGGAGTTATCATCTTGATGTGGTTTTGAATGTGGATTGCCAATATTTTATTAAGGATTTTTGAATCTATGTTTATGTTCATCAAGGATATTGGTCTGTAGTTTTCTTTACCTTATTGTGTCTTCTTTGACTGGTTTTGGTGTCAGGGTTCTGCTGGCTTCATAAAATGTATTTGGGAGTGTTCCCTTCCTTTCAATTTCATGAAATAATTTGAGGAAGACTGGGGTTGGTTCTTCTTTAGACTGCTTGTGGAACTCAGCTGAGAATCCATCTGGTCCTGGGCTTTTTGTTGTATTGTTGTTGTTGGCAGGCTTTTAATTTCTATTTCAATGTCATTAGTTGATTTTGGTCGGCTTAGGTTTTCTTTATTGGTTCAATTTGGGCAGGTTCTATGTGTCTAGTAATTTGTCAATGTCTTCTATATTTCCCAATTAATTGGAATATAAGTTTTCAAAATAGTTTCTAATGATCCTCTGAATGTCAGAAGTGTCTATAGTGATATATCATTTTCATCTCTAATTTTATTTATTTGGAACTTTTCTTATTTAATTGGTTAGTTTGGATAAGAGTTAATCAATCTAATTTATCTTTTCAAAAAACCAACTCTGTTGCATTGATCCTGTGGGTTTTATTATTCTCAATTTTATTAATTTTGGCTCCGATCTTAATTATTTTCTGTCTTCTACTGATTTTGGAATTAGCTGTTCTGTTTATAAGGCTTTGGGTCTATTATTAGATTATTTATCTGGAAATTGTCTATTTTTTTTAAAGTAGACACTCACTGATATACTTTTTCTCTTTTAATTACTTTCATATTGTCCCAGAAATTTTGATGTGTGGTATCACTCTTCTCCTTTGTTTTTAAGTATTTTTTTCTTCTGTAATCCATTATTCATTTTAAAGAGTATTGTTCATTCTCCATGTATGTATAGGGTTTCCTAACCTTGTATTTCAAAAACAAATTCTGTAATCTTCATATCAGTTTCTGGAGCAGATTTTCATTGGGTTACTGAGAGGACGGAGGGAGAGAGAGAGGGAGAAAGAGAGAGAGAGAGAGAGAGAGAGAGAGAGAGAGAGAGAGAGAGGGAGAGAGAGAGAGATCTTGATCCTCTCCTATACCTTTGAAATATATTAGTTTTAGTCCAGGATAGAGGGCTGTAATCTCATAGATCCTTTTCTTTTGATAGGAAAATAAATGGTAGATATGATCAAATGGGATCATATCTTTGTAATGGTGTACCTTCATTTATTGACTCCGTCCTAATCTTCTGACTATTGATTATAGAGAGAAATGAAGAGATGGATAGAATCTTGGTTGGGTCTTCTAAAGTGGTCAGAAGATATCTACTACCACAATTCCAGAACTTAATTAGCAGACAGTCTTTATGTTTTTAAAAATTGATAAATTTTATTTTTAGGAAAGTTTTGTTTTCATAGAAAAAATTGTAATGATAGTACAGAGAGTCCCCAAATATCCATGTCCCCACACAAGTACAATCTTCCCCACCATCCACATCTGACAAGAGAGCAGTATAATTGTCATAATATGTGAGCAAATGTTAACATCATTATCGCCTAAAGTCCAGATCAGAAGTAAGTCTTTATATTTTTATTTTATTGCTTTACTACAGAGATGGGAGCAAACATTCAGGCCTTTACCATCATAATTAGAAAACCATTGACTCTGGTCCTATGCAATTTTTTGTGCTCCATCACGCTTTTGTAATTATCTTGCCTTTCCTCATTTTTGTTTATTAGTAAATTGAATTGACTTTTTCCCTTCTCATAAAGCCATATATTTCATGTAAAACAGTTTATCTCTAAGATATGTTTGTTCTCAAAATGTTTTCTATTACTTTTGAAAAAGATTTAAGGAATATTCACAAAAGAATTACTTATTTGACTACAACTGTTAAGAATGTGTTTGTATTTACATTACCTTACAATGCCTCAAATGAGAAAACCACAGGTAGTCTCAATGTCTCAACAATGGGGCACATCTGGAGGGTAAGCAAAAACATTCAGACTCACTGCACAAAGATGGTTAATGTTATTAGCATTTTGACTTAAAATGAGTAAATATATTTCAATACAAATCTGTTTGCCAAAGGAAACCATTATTCATAAGTTAAATACATATACAAGCATATTTCTGTATACATATACTCTAGCATTATTTTATATAAAAGGAAATAAACCATGAATAGTTTTGGATATAAGCTTCTTTATTCACTTAATTGTATATTTTGGAGATCTTTCCATGTCTCTACACAATATAATTTATAATGACTACCTAGTTGTTCTTTGTAATGGTGTATCTTCATTTATTTATCCAAGATTGTCTTTTACAATGTACCCATTATTATTATAAATAATATACTATGAATAGCTTCCTAGCTATGAATTTGCTTACCACTGAAACATATATAAAATATATTCCCTTAGGTGTGAAACAGACTTTTGCATACAGCTATAAAAATGTTCATATGTGTTGTTCATTTTGTACAAAGAAGTTTTTCATATTTATTTTGGATTTCATGATAATTTAATATGTTTAATATTATAAGTATTCTTAATATTATATTTTTATAGATAGAATTTTCATGTGATTTTTCAAGGATAATCTATATTTTCCCATTTTGTCATTTATTGCCCTTTATAAAGATCAAAGCTCTATTCAAAGAAGCTTGTAATAATAATGAAAACCTCATATAATTTATGTAAATATAAACACAAGAATTATTGATTTAAATGTAGTTTTTATTATTATAGTTGATGCCTTTGTGTTAACTCTATCTGTTGTATTTTAATTTGAATATATATTAAAATAATTTGTTTTTCCTAAAATTATTTCATTTCTTTGTCCCCATGTACAATATAAAAATTATGATTTTCTCTAACATGACTCCCCATTGCTTCACCACTTTTGCTATTGATAATCTAATCTCAGAGAAACAGTATATTGGTAATATTCCAAAACATCTTTAACAATAACATAATTAGGGTACTCATCAATCACAGAAAAGATAAAGAATTTTCAAAGTTTCCTTTGTTACCTAATAATAACATGAAAACAAAACATGGATATAAAAGTAACTTGCTAATATGGGTATGGAGTAGCTATTCAGGATGGCAGATCTATATGTTTTTACTGTGAATCAATATAATTTGTTGCACATTGGATATCATTGGGAAGTGTAATTATGCAGAATGCTTGTCAAGCTGCTGTTTTCAGTTTTAAAAAATGAATTACAATTTGAGAAAGGAAATTATTAAAGAAAGTAGAAAAATATGTCATTTCCTTCATGTAGTCCAAATCATCACCAATTCTACTTAATTATTCAACCTATTCTAAAAATCTTTAGAAATCCCATCATGTTTAGCCCATTTTCCACAACTGTTCATAGTCATAAAAGCATACCATGTACTTTACATTAATTGTGTTTAAATTCTAAGACATTGACCACATCTACTGTGAAGCATAAAAGACACATTAAATCCTCCCCAGAATTCATTCTGGATTTAAAATAGGGTGATTTGTATATGTCCTTCTTTGTAACCAGGTTGTTATTGAGATAATGTGCAGCACTGTAGTCAGTAGAAAATGGCAGAACCTTTTGCTGTGGGGATATGATTTCTCTTGAAAATGGATGATAAATCACAATTATATAAACTGGGTGAAGACATAACATACCTATAGGCTGCATAATAATAATCATAGCAAGAGGAACCTATTGCATTTGCAAGATTAGAGCTAATCAGTTTTGTAGGGAGTGCAATAAATCAATTTTTAAAATGTCAAGTCAAATCAGGTGTGCTAAGCTATTAACTAGTATGTGGTTTACAACAAAACGAGAAATTGAGTTATAGAATTTATTTTAGACACCTTCATTTGCAAAGCACATAAGAAATGCTAAGAGGTATGGTGCATTTACATATGCAGCAATCTTATGCACTGATAAGAAGGAAAAATTCAAACTGCAGAGCAAAATAATGCTATTTCTGTTTTATGGGAACTGAATGAATTTGTGAAATTAAGTTTTAAAAGTTAATGATCACTTCTGTAAGGGATTATGTCTTTAATATAATCTAGAAACATAAAGCAAAAGCAAATTAATCATGGGCATGTAATATATTCCACTAATACTAACTCTGTGGCCAAGAAACAGTCATGCCCTCTAGGGAAATGGGATACTTTTGCTGTCTACATGAAAACAATATTTATCTTCTAAAGTTAATTTTCCTGTAGCTATCTCTTGGGATTCATTGAAAAAGTGAAAGAATGAGTCAGCAATTAACGTTTTGGGCATTCGTCCATTTCTATTACTTTCTATTTATTTTCATATATTGACATGTTGAATATTTTGTTAAAAAAATTCTTAAGAAACAAAACTCTAGACTCTAATGTTTTTTATGCCTAGTATTCTATTTTTCTAGAATAGCAAGAATTTACCATTCCATTTCTAAATTAATATGTTTTAAGTTTTTGATGTCAGTTAAACCAAGTTTCTGTTGTCAAGTTCATAAGAAAAATTTAGACTTTGCAAAATTTCTTATCTGTAAAAGATCAAGTAATGATGTCAAAGAGAGAAGAATATTAAAATTAGGAAACAGAAAGCTGTGAGCTTTTTGGGGGGAGTAGTAGGGATTTATGCACTTATTCTGTATGTCATTTTAAAATGATTAATTAGGTAACAGTAAAAAAGGGTTGGCTAGATAACTATTTATAAATTGAAAGATTTTCACTTGTAGGAAATATATACTTTCTTTCCCCCTGCTTATTTATATTGTTTTATTTTATAGCCATTTTTAATATTAATGTTTAATTACTTATCCTTAACATTCTGATATTTTCTAAGAACTTCTAAAAATAAATCATGTTTCCTTTATACAAAGTAAAACAAAAAGGGGATTTTTGTCATTTTTTAGTAACATCCCAAATTTGCATAATCCTATAAAATACATAAATACGTATTTGTAGAAATTTCCAATTTTATCCCAGTGAAAGTATTGGTATTTAAGATATTTCTCTTGAAATTGTCCCATATGTCTGAACAGTATTTGAATATCCATATCTGTACTGGTGGCAAATTTAAGGATGAATTCTGCTTTGTAAAATAGTAAAATAAATTTTTGATTCTAATGAAGAATGTAGAACATCAAGTATGATGGTAATCTTTTAGTGACAAAGTAGTAAGTCTCATATTTTATAATAGTTTGGGATCTGGTTCTGAAATCGTGTTCCAAGGGGGAATTAAAACATTTTCTTTTTAAAGTATGAGTTGCATGAAATGATATATACAAATACTGAATGCGAAATTTGATGAGTTTTAACAAATTCTAAACCTCTGTGTCACTCATCCACTAAATATTTACTGAGTACCTAAGGTTAGCCCCTAGTCACTAAGATACAGATAATGAATCAGATCAACTCACTACCCTAGTAGTATGGGGAGAAAGATAAGAACAGTGGTTTGTCATATGATAGTCAGAGTTCTATAATATTAACATGGACAGGAAGGAAAGATGATGAGAGTATTCAGTTCTACTTAGGGATGCAGGTTGAGAAAGACTACCTAAGGGAGATTTACTTCCTATCCCACCTCATCAATTTATGAATTGACATGAAAAGTATGGTTGACTTAAAATGAAAACACCAAATTTATGTGGTAATTCAGGTCACAATAACCTTGGATCAACAACCCTTTCCTGAATTAAATTTTCTAGTTAGGGTCATAGAAGAACTCTTGGAATGAGGTCTGGTAAAACATATTATCATGAGATTTATTGTGTTTTCAAGACCAGTTGGGTTAATATTATTGTTAATAATCACATTCTAACTTTATTTTTGGTAAGTTAAATTGTAATATGAAAATTATTTTTACAAAAAAAAATCAGTAACTCAAAATTTGTTAGGTCCCATTAAAGAAAAGGGCAAAGTTGTTTTCCAATTAAAAATATTAGAAGCAACCCTATGCCTATTTAAAATGGTGCAGTAAGTAAAAATTTGAGAGAGATCTTCTGAGGAAAGATGTACTTATTATTCATGAATTAAAGGTATCTTATTTATTCCTACCTTGCTGTGGACCTAAGAAATAAATTACTTAAAAAACAAACTTAGGGGAGAGTTTGAAAACTAACTCTGAAGCAAATTTCATGTAAATGAATAGATAGATAAATAACTTGGGGCTAAAATTTAAAGGTGAGATCAACATCACCTTAGAACTTTCCCTCTCTGTAAGCTAAAATGCTTAATGATATGACACAAAGGAGTTTATTTACTACAGAGGTTAACAGAAAGTATTTAATACATAAGAATTCATGTAAGTCAATTCTCAGAAGTGAAGATGCTCTTAGGAACTCTATGTATTAACAAATTGATCTTAATAAATAAAATCTACAGCTTACTATTTACTTGAAAATTATTAAAATTTTCCTTATTTAAGAATAACCCTATGTCTAAAGTATGCTTTTTAGATGCATATTAAATGGCTAAAATTTGACCAAGAGCTGCCATTTTTAAATAAACATATTCCAACTATGAACTAAATATACCAATAATTTTTTATCACCATTCAATGGCTCAAATTTCAAATTACAGGGGCATAGAAACAGTGGCTTTACAAAAATAGCAGTACTGGGACAAACAAATAGCTCTATTTTACAGCCATAAATTGTTCACTGATGCCATTTTGCCATTTGTAATATGTTAGGTTATTAATAGGAAAGTTTAGGATAGCCTGAGGTCATTTCTCACTTGAAATGGTGTTTTTCAACCATTACTGCACTTTGGAACCATCTGGGAGTTTTAGAAATTACTGATGTCTGGGTTCCACCTCTAGAGTTTCTGATATAATTGGTCTGGGGTCCAGGCTGGACATTAGGACTCTGCAGCCCTAGTTGAGATTTGCTGCTCCAAAGAAAATTGAAATATGAGAAGCATGGAGATATTAAGGGAGACCCAGAAACAACTGAATTGCAGAAATTATGGCAAAGTAACTGATGCATATTAGTCAAAGGTAAGACACATCAGGTAGGGAAAATACACAGTGAAGGATTTCTCAAATATGTGTTTAGCTTGGATTAAAAATATTATTTTCTATTTAGAGATCGTGAAAACAACAATGTAAGTAATTTTTACAATAAAAATCATCAGCGTAATTTTTGTTAAAACTATTGTTGATAATAATTTTGTTTTATAAAATTTTGATAATGCTGAAAGACCTCCTCAAATCAGTCTTGTTAAATAAAAATCAGTATAACCTTGAGAGTCCCTGAAAGGTCAATTAAATTAGGCCAAGTTTTTTTTTTCTGATAGGAGGGTAGAGATCATTCCTTTGCTTTTGCTCTATTTTTAAAAATATATTAGCCAAATAGTTATAAGTCAGACTTTCAGGTATGGAAATTATTTTACAGGTAATCTTTATTCTCTCAAAAAATAAATGGGACCACAAAATCTTTACTCAATTTTCTGTGGAGACCATAAATAATTGCTTTCAAGGGATGCTCAAATGAAACTGTTTCCCTGACTACAGGGGTTGGGTTGGGGTTTGGTGAAGATTTGTCCTTTGTGAGTAATGAGAACAGTGTATTGGATATAAAATTAGTAAAGAAATAATTAGTTTAAAAAACCTAAATTCCATGTTTAGCAAAGTTAATGAGTCCCTAAATTCCTGAAGCTGAATATTAGTGTAGAAATGAGCACTCCAAACCAACAGAGAATAGCCTCAATATTCATGGCTATTGTGCTAAAACCTCATTTCTTCTTATCATTCTGTATCTTCTAGCTCTAATTTAGACAGACGATTTGGTTCCTAAAAAACTCAAAATGAGTTTTACTTTTGACAATGCCCTTTACTAGTGGGCTACTGTTTCATAGTTCTTTGTTTAGGAAAAGATTAAATTTACATTTAAAAAATTTTATGTCAAAATAATTGATAAGATACTTATCTGTTTTATGTTTTTTATTAGTTTAGTTTATGATGTATAAATATTTTAAAATATTTGTAGAAATTTCATTGACTGTTTTTTCTTGAGATACTGCATAGTGTAGCCACTTTTAAAATTTTTGGAAACTTCTTTATTCAAGTCTTATTAGAGTCTGAATAATTTGAAAGACTATAGCTCTATGGTCATTTGAGATAATAGTAACTGATGTGAAAGAGTTCAAAAGACAAGATTGAACTAAGACAAGAATGAATCTAGAAGTTTGAAATTGGAGTCACTACTTGATAAAGTGAAAAAAATCTGTTTTATTGGAAAATTAGTTTTTATTTCTCTTAGGATTTTTGTAGAACAAATAACAATTGGCGGGGCGGGTGCGGGGGGAGAAGAAGGCAGAAGCTTAAGGGGAAATGTTGACTAGGTAAACCTGGGTGTTTAAGATCCATACTTACATAATACTCAAAGGTCTTGAAAATAGACAAATTGGCTCTGTGACATTTAAGGTTTAAGGCTGCCATTTGTGAGTCATTCCACGTTTAATCAGATACTTTAAAATGCTTTCTACAGAGAAGGGATTTAGTAAATAATTGTTGGATTATGGAATGAGGGCATCATGCCAGAAAATAGGGAAATTAGGAAAGCAAGTTTATGATTTACTCAGATTGTGGTACATTAGGTTTTGATAGAATGAACCTAGAAAGGGGAATGAGAGAAAAGATTAATGGAGCACAGCCAAGGCCAAGATCTCTAAACATGTGCTAGCCACCCAGGCAATTCATTGGATCTTTCATGTCATATATGAGCAGCTTATCTGGAGGTGATTTAGGTTTTCCAGAGTGAAAGAGTTCAGTCCTACGGACTCCATTTTCCTAATTCATAGTCCAGAGGCCAAACAGAAAAAGCAGCTGATTTTCCACAAGCAGCTAACTTCACAAGTTATTTTTCTGTACCACCTTACAAATTGCACATTTTCACAAATGTTGGCTCTTCAATCAAAGTAGGAAAATAATATTAAAACATGAGACTTGGTGTGAAGGGCATATTGTGTTAGTTGTTTCAGCCAGCAAATGAATCCTGGTAGACCTGTAAGAGCCTGCTGTTAATCCAAAATAAATAGCATGTGTTTTACTGGAAGTTTTTAGATATATCAAGGAGTAACTTGACAATAAGTACACAGCATACTATCAAGATAATTCCTTTTTTACATGCATGTATAATTTGTGCTTGTGCTTGATTTTAAGAGATTTGAATGCCAGCCTTTATTTAATATATTCTGTGTCAATTGCTGTATACAGATTTTTTTTTTTTATGGTGACAGGAGAGAGTAGTGGAGAACATTAATTCCAGATGGCTTTAAGCAAATATTAGAAAGGTGAACATTCATAGGCTTCCAAATATCTTTTGGCTAGTTGACATTTACAAACATTGAGCTAGGTAAGCTTCCTCTGTTAGCAATATTAAGGTTCACACAGCAAGTAAAGGATGTGTGAAATGAAGTATGCCATTCAAATACAGTAAAAAACAAAAAAAGAGACTATAACCATCATGGATGAAAATCAGAGAACCAAATCTTTGTTATATTAGTCATCCTATTAAGGCATCACACAAAGTTTAATTATAGCTTCTGTTATTTAAAATATTTGGAATTATTTGTTCTATTTTCACAAGTTCACTTTAAGGTTCATAGATTTTTTTGAATGAGATATTATCTATTTAAATGAGGGAACAATATGCTTTGAATTCCTAAGAGTACCCTGTTGAAACTTAATGAGAACAGAAGGCAGTGTTAATAAGAAAAGTGGTATTTACAAGGATTGCTTAAGGATGCAAGCAGGAGACTAATTGTAAGTCTTAAATTCTGGTATGTGTGCATCTTTCCAGTTGTATGAAAACACTATGTGTATTTTCAAGCTGTATGTTTTAGGAAAAGAAGAATTCCAACATAGTATATATTACATTCCCAAATGATATGCCAATTGGTACTTCAAATGAGAATCTAAAGGAAAGAAGTCTGAGCAACATGTGTTGAATGTAATTAATGTTTATATATGTGTGTGTGTTTGTGTGTGTGTGTGCAGGAAAATAGCATTTCAGAAATGTGCATTATACAAATAACTCTAGGATTTTCTTCAAGCTTTTAAAATTATTTTATTTTTAAAATTCCAATGTAATGGTAGCAACATAGAGATAACATAAAATTTACCATTTTAGCTATTTTTATTTTGAGGGGTGGGGACAGATATCAGAGATTGAACTCAGGGGCACTCCAGCACTGAGCCACATTCCCAGCCCTAGTTTGTGTTTTTATTTAAAGATGGGGTCTCACTGAATTGCTTAGCACCTTGCTTTTGCTGAACCTGGCTTTGAACTCACAGTGCTCCTGCTTCAGCCTCTTGAGTGACTGGGATTACCATTTTTAAATGCACAATTCAGAATTGTTCAATATATTCACATCATTCAGTAATCAATTCCAAAAATGTTTTTCTTCTTGCAATACTGAAACTGTACTCAGTAAAAAAATAACTTCCCATTCCCTTCTCCTCTTTTGCCCTAACAACTGTCTTTCTACTTTAATTACTGTATTTGTTAAAATCCATGTTGTCTAAACTCAGAAATATGAACAATTTTTAAATATATGAAGATTATAATTGCAGAATTAAATTTATCCATCTATTCACCAACTAATTCCATTCCTGTGTGTCTCTCACATATACATATGTGTGTGTCTGTGTGTGTATGCTCCCACTCAGGTATGTACATCCACAACCACACATATACATACACAGACTATAAAGCATATATAAGGACACACACCAAAATATCAATAGTAAATGTTAATACTTAAGTCTTTTGGGTTATTTTCATTTTCTAATTTTTGTGTGAGTCTATTGATTCTATTATTCTTTAAATACAAAAAAAAGGAAAGATTTGTCCATTTAAATTATTTTAAAAAACAGCATTTAGGAAAATAGATCATTCTTAAGAGCCTGTCATTCATATCTAAAAGTGTTCTCCAATAATAGGATAGTCCTGAAATTAGTATGGATAACCAATTATAAGAAATCTAGGTCTTAATTTTATGGGAAATATTTTGGATATTAATTTAATAGTGTTACTTTTGATAAATATTTTCAAATGTTCTGCTTTGTTTTGTATCAGTTATGGTAGTTCATATCTTTCTAGGAATTTGTCCATTTCATCTAGAATTATATGATTTTCTGTCATAAAATTATTCAGAGTATTCTATTTGTCTCTATAAGGGCAGCAGCAATGGCCCAATTTTCATGCTTTATTTTAGTAATTTGAGGCTTCTTCATTCTTGATCAGTATACCAAAGTTTGGTGGGTTTTAAAAATATCTTTGAGCAGCCAACTTTTGTTTCATTGAGACCATAAACTTACCACACTTTTACATAAAACTACTGGGGTCACAGCAGCAAGAAATGCTTCCCATCCTAACTTTCTATTGCTGCACCTGTTTTTCCTTTCCTCATCTCCTTCAGTGTGGTTCAGTTCACCGCAAACATTGTGAACAGCTGCTGTGTGTTCAGCTCAAGGCTAAGACATAATAAGTTGAGACACTTACTGTAGAGGTTTTGGGAACAGTGGGAGCAGAAGCTAAATTGCTGTAAACAGAATAGACAGCAAGAGCAGAAGACTTTCAAGAAGTTGAGCTATGAAGAGAATGGGCAAAAGAGCTGAGCGTTAGTAAAAACTAACAAAACTTTATATATATAGTTTCTCATATATATAGTATCTTTATATATCTGAATGGGGGGTAGGGATTTATAGAGAGTTGAGACTTGAAAAATAATACTTATTTAAAAATGTACCAGAGAAGCTATTTGAGAAAAATCTTTGAAGAACATAAATTGACAGACATATAAGGAAATTGTTCTTGAAGTATAAGCAAAAGCTTGTAATTAGAAATATACATGCACACATTCACAAAGGGCATATGAGTGGAGGAACTGTAAACATTTCATTTTGGCTAGATATCTTCATTGGTAGGTAATAAAACTGACTCTGGGAGTGCTGGGGTTGTGGCTCAGTGGTAGAGTGCTTGCCTAGCATGCATGAGGCATTGGGTTTGATCCCTAGCACCACATAAAAAACTAAATAAACAAAATAAAGGTATTGTGTTCATCTATAGCTAAAAGTATTTTTTCTAAAAAATGACTCTGGATAGGCAGGTTTGTGCCACAGTGTGACACAGAATTATGTAATTCATTGTTTTATCTTAATCCCAGTTCTTGACTTCAGTGGATTATTGAATACCATGAGAAAATGGCCCTCCCTAAGTCTCTTTAAGGATAGAAGGCAGTAATATTTGTAAACATAGAAACCCATTGATGATACCTAATTTGTTTATGGGAACCAGAAGAGGGTGACAGGAACTGAGCCCCAAAGGTAAGTGACCCCTCCCAAGTCACCACCAAACTTCTGTGTTTTTTTATTTTCCCCCCAGTGTAGTATGCTCAGGAAGGGGAAACTTTTTCCTAGTAGTGTATTGTTCACATTAGATTATTGACAAACAGTGTCTGCATACTGTGGAATTAATTTTCCTTCTATTTTTTTTTAAATTTTGCCTGTGTTTTATTGTTTTGGGTTTGCTTTCTTGTTTGTTTGTGTGTTTTTAATATAGTTCATGATTCTGCTGGTCTATAAAACTTCTTTGCATTTGCCTCTTTTATTTTCAACTGATAACATCCACAGTATTCTTGGGAAACTTTTTGCAAAATGACAAGAAGATACACCTGATATATCCTGCTCATACCTTCAATGATATCACCAGATACTAATGTTAACTTAGACTATTCTACGACGTGATAAGTCCTTTGTGGCTACAAATGAATAAATAAATAATAAGCAAAGTCAAATTGCCCTTGTAAGAAAACTCTCATCTCAAGCAAATTTCATCCTAGAGATACTGTCAGTAGTATTAAAGACTATACTATTTGCAATGACAAAATTTCTCAAAAGTATAACTGGAAAGGTACCCTAAAATTAGCTATACAAAGACATTTGAAGGCCCATGATGCTTTATAATGGAACCATCTTTAGTTTTTAGTTCTTAGTCTCAAGACCATTTGGAAATATTCACTAAGTTACCAGAGTAGAAAATTAATTTGGCCAAATTCTAAAAATTTTATATAATCAATAATTAATTACAGCCCAGCGGCCCGCCTGCACGGTAGACAGACCACCCCAACTGGAGGAGGGGCCCAGCCGCCTGCCCATGCGGTCACCTGATGGAGCTCTGGACAAACATAAGGTCTCCACAACACCCCTCACCTCATCAAACACCTTATGAGAAAAACTGATGGAACTCATCTTGGAAAATCCCACCAACCCTTAAAACCCACCAACCAGTGGGAATGGCTACCAGCTTCATTCTGCAGCAGATAAGGAACCTGATTTACATCTCAGAGAATAAGAGTAGAGAGGCCACAGGTGGAAGCTCAAGTCCTCTCACACTGATTACCACCACTACCCTGAACCCAGAGACTCAAGCTAGGAATAGATAATGCCACCTACTGGAATAAAAGAAAACAGAGTTCTGAGAGACATTTTTTTTTCTCTTCTCTCTCTCTCTTCATCCATTCATTCAGTCTCCTCTACCCTTCCCCCTCTGTTCCTCGCAACCTCAACATATGTGAAACCAAGAATTGTGCATGAAAAAGGTCTTTAACAACTGAATCACCAGAATAATATAACACAGAGGAAGTACATATGCCTCACCTCCCTCCCCCCCTTTTATTTCTTTTCTTTTTTCTCTTATTTTCTTTTTCCCGCTCTCTTTTTCCTCTTTCTTTCCTTGTTATTTGTTTTTATCCTTCTTGCTCCCTCTATCCCACTTGCAACCCCCTAAATTTTACTATTCATAAGTAGGGTAATCTTATAAATACAGATAGGAGTTTGAATCTATACATTCTTACTTAAATTACCCATTTATTGGCTAGAGCTGTCCAAAGTTAGATTAACTAGTTACTAAGTTAGATTAACCCCATACCCTCACTCCTTTCCCCCTAAACATAACATCCTACACCTGAAATTCAGTTTTCTTCATGCTACCAGAAACGGTATGCCTTTCATGAAACTAATGACTATATTTGTAAATGATAATCGAAACCAACATTTGTAGACACAGAGTCTAGCTATAAATGCAGTAATAAGGAAAACATGTGCTTAGATGATGTACTATTGATATTGGGAACTGTTAACATTATCTTTCTCCACAAAAAGGAGACTTTGGTACTATACAAGAGCAATATAAATATATAGGGGGAAAATCAATAACACAACAGTTTCACAAAGCAGAAAGAAATGTGAGCAGTATGAAAAGACAAGGAAAGAAAGAACCACAAGCAATACAGGTCAATTCAACTTTAGAAGAGGTAATATCTGCAGCAGAGGAATGTCAGATAAAGAATTCAGGATATACATGCTTCAGATGATCTGGAGTCTCAAGGAAGACATTAGACAGCAAAATCAGACAATGAAAGATCACTTTGACAATGAGTTACATAAACAAATCCAAGAAGAAAAAGATCAACTATACAGGGAGATAGAGGTTATAAAAAAAAAAACACAAAACAGAAATCCTAGAAATGCAGGAAGTAATAAAACAAATTAAAAACTCAAATGAGAGTATTACCAGCAGAGTAGAACACTTAGAAGACAGAACATCAGACAACGAAGACAAAGTATTTCAACTTGAAAAGAACATAGACAGCTCAGTGAGACTGTTAAGAAACCATGAGCAGAACATCCAAAAAATATGGGAATATATAAAGAGACCAAACATAAGAGTTATTGGGATACAGGAAGGTATAGAGGTCCAAACCAAAGGAATGAGCAATCTATTCAATGAAATAATACGAGAAAACTTCCCAGACTTGAAGAATGAAACAGAATTCCAAATCCTAGAAGCCTATAGGATGCCAAATGTGCAAAATCATAAGAGATCCACACCAAGACACATTATGATGAAGATGCCCAACATACAGAATCAGGAGAGAATTTTAAAAGCTACAAGAGAAAGGAAGCAGATTACATTTAGGGGTAAACCAATCAGGATAATAGCTGATCTTTCAACACAGACTCTGAAAGCTAGAAAGATCCTGGAGCAACATATTTCAAATGCTGAAAGAAATTGGGTTCCAACCAAGAATCATGTATCCAGCAAAATTAAGCTTCAGGATGGAAGATGAAATTAAAACCTTCCATAATAAACAAAAGTTAAAAGAATTTGCAGCTAGAAAACCAGCTCTTCAAAACATCCTTGGCAAAACATTACAGGAAGAGGAAATGAGAAATAACAATGAAAACAAACAGCGGGAGGTAGTACAGTAAAGGAAAAAATAATCAAAGAGGAAAAACAAATCATGTTAAGTAACATAAATAAACAAATATGGCTGGAAGTACAAACCATATCTCAATAGTAACCCTAAGTATTAATGGCTTAAACTCACCAATCAAGAGACACAGGCTAGTATAATGGATCAAAAAAAAAAAAAAAGATCCAACAATATTCTGCCTACAGGAGATGCATTTGATAGGAAAAGACATACATAGACTGAAGGTGAAAGGTTGGGAAAAAATCATATCACTCATATGGACCTTGGAAACAAGCAGGAATGTCCATACTCATATCAAATAAAATAGACTTCAAGCCAAAGTTAATCAAAAGGGATAAAGAAGGACACTACATACTGCTCAAGGGAACCATACACCAACAAGACACAACAATCATAAATATATATGCCCCAAACAATGGTGCAGCTATGTTCCTCAAACAAACTCTTCTCAAGTTCAAGAGTCAAATAGACCACAATACAATGATTATGGGAGACTTCAACACACCTCACTCACCAGTGGACAGATCTTCCAAACAAAAGTTGAATAAAGAAACTATAGAACACAATAATACAATTAATAACCTAGACTTAATTGACATATATAGAATATACCACCCAACATCAAGCAGTTACACTTTTTTCTCAGCAGCACATGGATCCTTCTCACAAATAGATCATATATTATGTCACAGGGAAACTCTTATAAAATATAAAGGAGTAGAGATAATACCATGCATCCTATCTGATCATAATGGAATGAAACTGGAAATCAATGATAAAAGAAGTAAGGAAAAATCCTGCCTCACTTGGAGAATGAACAATATGTTACTGAATGATCAATGGGTTACAGAAGACATCAATGAGGAAATAAAAAAAAATTCTTAGAGATAAATGAAAACACAGACACAACATATCAGAATCTATGGGACACAATGAAAGCAGTTCTAAGAGGAAAATTCATTGCTTGGATTTCATTCCTTAAAAAAAAAGAAAAAAAAAACAACAAATAAATGATCTCACACTTCTTGTCAAAACCCTGGAAAAAGAAGAGCAAAACAACAGCAAAAGTAGTAGAAGGCAAGAAATAATTAAAATCAGAGCTGAAATCAATGAAATTGAAAAAAAAAGAAACAATTGAAAAAATTGACAAAACTAAAAGATGGTTCTTTGAAAAAATAAATAAGATCGACAGACTCTTAGCCATGCTAATGAAGAGAAGAAGAGAGATAACTCAAATTACTAGCATATGGGATGAAAAAGGCAATATCACAACAGACACTACAGAAATACAGAAAATAATTAGAAATTATTTTGAATCTTTATACTCCAATAAAATAGAAGATAGTGAAGGCATCCATAAATTTCTTAAGTCATATGATCTGCCCAGATTGAGTCAGGAGGATATACACAACCTAAACAGACCAATATCAACTGAGGAAATAGAAGAAGCCATCAAAAGACTACCAACTAAGAAAAGCCCAGGACCGGATGGGTATACAGCAGAGTTTTACAAAACCTTTAAAGAAGAACTCATACCAATACTTTTCAAGCTATTTCAGGAAATAGAAAAAGAGGGAGAACTTCCAAATTCATTCTACGAGGCCAACATCACCCTGATTCCTAAACCAGACAAAGACACCTCAAAGAAAGAAAACTACAGACCAATATCTCTAATGAGCATAGATGCAAAAATCCTCAATAAAATTCTGGCAAATTGGATACAGAAACATATCAAAAAGATCTTGCATCATGATCAAGTAGGATTCATCCCTGGGATGCAAGGCTGGTTCAATATACAAAAATCAATAAATGTTATTCACCACATCAATAGACTTAAAGATAAGAACCATATGATCATCTTGATAGATGCATAAAAAGCATTCCACAAAGTACAGCATCCCTTTATGTTCAAAACTCTAGAAAAACTAGGGATAACAGGAACATACCTCAATATTGTAAAAGCTATCTATGCTAAGCCTCAGGCTAGCATCATTCTGAATGGAGAAAAACTGAAGGAATTCCCTCTAAAATCTGGAACAAGACAGGGATGCCCTCTCTCACCACTTCTGTTCAACATAGTTCTCGAAACACTGGCCAGAGCAATTAGACAGACTAAAGAAATTAAAGGCATAAAAATAGGAAAAGAAGAACTTAAATTATCACTATTTGCGGAACACATGATTCTATACCTAGCCGACCCAAAAGGGTCTACAAAAAAACTAGTAGACCTAATAAATGAATTCAGCAAAGTGGCAGGATATAAAATCAACACACATAAATCAAAGGCATTCCTGTATATCAGCGACAAATCTTCTGAAATGGAAATGAGGACAACCACCCCTTTCACAATATCCTCAAAAAAAATAAAATACTTGGGATCAACCTAACAAAAGAAGTGAAAGATTTATACAATGAAAACTATAGAACCATAAAGAGAGAAATAGAAGAAGATCTTAGAAGATGGAAAAATATACCATGTTCATGGGTAGGCAGAACTAACATCATCAAAATGGCATTATTACCCAAAGTTCTCTATAGGTTTGATGCAATGCCAATCAAAATCCTAACGGCATTTCTTGTAGAAATAGATAAAGCAATCATTAAATTCATATGGAAAAATAAAAGACCCAGAATAGCAAAAGCAGTTCTAAGCAGGAAGAGTGAATCATGCGGTATAGTGATACCAGACTTCAAACTATACTACAGAGCAATAGTAACAAAAACAGCATGGTACTGGTACCAAAACAGGCGGGTGGACCAATGGTACAGAATAGAGGACACAGAGACCAATCCACAAAATTACAACTATCTTATATTTGACAAAGGGGCTAAAAGCATGCAATGGAGGAAGGATAGCATCTTCAACAAATGGTGCTGGGAAAACTGGAAATCCATATGCAACAAAATGAATCTGAATCCCTTTCTCTCGCCATGCACAATAGTTAACTCAAAATGGATCAACATCAACGAGCATGATATCAAAATAGAGACTCTGCATTGATAGAAGAAAAAGTTTGCTCCAATCTACATATTGTGGGGTCGGGTTCAAATTCCTTAATAGGACACCCATAGCACAAGAGTTAAAAACAAGAATCAACAAATGTGACTTACTCAAACTGAAAAGTTTTTTCTCAGCAAGAGAAACAATAAGAGAGGTAAATAGGGAGCCTACATCCTGGGAACAAAGTTTTACTCCTCACATTTCAGATAGAGCCCTAATATCCAGAGTATACAAAGAACTCAAAAAACTAAACAATAAGAAAACAAATAACCCAATCAACAAATGGGCCAAGGACCTGAACAGACACTTCTCAGAGGAGGACATACAATCAATCAACAAGTACGTGAAAACATGCTCACCATCTCTAGCAGTCAGAGAAATGCAAATCAAAACCACCCTAAGATACCATCTCACTCCAGTAAGATTGGCAGCCATTATGAAGTCAAACAACAATAAATGCTTGTGAGGATGTGGGGAAAAGGGTACACTTGTACATTGCTGGTTGGACTGCAAATTGGTGCAGCCAATTTGGAAAGCAGTATGGAGATTTCTTGGAAAGCTGGGAATGGAACCACCATTTGACCCAGCTATTCCCCTTCTCAGACAATTCCTTGAAGACCTTAAAAGAGCTTACTATAGGGATACTGCTACATCGATGTTCATAGCAGCACAATTCACAATAGCTAGACTGTGAATCCAACCTAGATGCCCTTCAATAGATGAATGGATAAAAAAAATGTGGCATTTATACACAATGGAGTATTATTCTTCACTGAAAAATGACAAAATCATGTCATTTGCAGGGAAATGGATGGCATTAGAGCAGATTATGCTAAGTGAAGCTAGCCGATCCCTAATAAACAAATGCCAAATGTCTTCTTTGATATAAGGAGAGCAACTAAGAACAGAGCAGGGAGGAAGAACATGAGAAGAAGATTAACATTAAACAGGGATGAGAGGTGGGAGGGAAAGGGAAAGAGAAGGGAAATTGCATGGAAATGGAAGGAGACCTTCATTGTTATACAAAATTACATATAAGAGGAAGTGAGGGGAAAGGGAAAAAAACAAGGGAGAGAAATGAATTACAGTAGATGGGGTAGAGAGAGTAGATGGGAGGGGATGGGAGGGGAGTGGGGATATTAGAGGATAGGAAAGGCAACAGAATACAACAGACACTAGTATGGCAGTATGTAAAAACATGGATGTGTAACCGATGTGATTCTGCAATCTGCATATGGGGTAAAAATGGGAGTTCATAACCCACTTGAATCAAATGTATGAAATATGATATGTCAAGAGCTATATAATGTTCTGAACAACTAATAATAAAAATTTTAAAAAATAAATAAATTTTTTAAAAAATAATTAATTACACTGAAAGTGTCTTTCAAGTCACTTCAAGTCAAATTCTAAATTAAAATGTTTCAGTGGATTGTTTTTTGTATTTTCATTATTAAACTTTAAATACACATGAGATTATGATATATTGAAACATTTTAATTGTGACCCAGGATTTCTCCTTGAGCAGCTTTTCATTCACTGGCTTATTACTACTTCTGTTGATGCGATTAAAAGCCTGCAACTTTTAATTTTATTTAATTAAGTGATTTAGTGCATTTTAAAGTCAGTACAAAATATGTATGACATATTATTCTTAATTTGCACATCTGTGACATTTCAATAAACTTCTTTAAGTTAATCAATAACATCAATTGAGCTTTATAGTGTATGTTATCTGAGTCTACTAATTATCATGAGTTTTTTTATTATACTTTAAGGAAAACAGCCAATAGTTTTTTTTTCAAGATTATAACTTTCTAAAATGAGAACACTTAATTTTAAAAAGAACATTTAATATGCAACATCTGTGTGAGATCAAATAAACCTGTGTCATAGAAAGGGAAATTATAATTTTCATAGATCCTTATTTCTATAAATTTCCCTATATGATCTTCTGTTGACTTTTGTTAAATTTATTTTACATCTGAGTTGTTATATATGTGAATACACAAGCCACTTGTTGAAGATCTTTGAAAAAAAAATGGTAACTCATTATTTTTAAGTAACTTGTTCTACCAAATAAACTGAGTTTCCATTGTTAATATAATACAAATGTAGAGAGCAGCAAATTAAGGGACTTTTTGTCAGTCTAATTTTAATAAAGTTGGCAGCCCTATGCCTATGAATCTCCTGCAATGGGGGATCTTTAGAATGGTGACTCCAGGGGTATCGCCAACTGGAGATTTGTACAGCTTCATGGTAGCATTATCCCAGAATGCACATCTACAGAATAAGATACTCTGTGTTGGAGATGAAAACTTTCAGTCATCAGACAAAGAGGCCAAATTCCAAAATTGCTACTTTCCTCCTTATCTATGCTGCTCTGGCAGCAGCTGCAACATTAGTTGACAAGTTGTATGTTGCACAGAAGGGACGTTCTAGCTGAGAGTAAAAAGCCAGCAAAAGTGTAGGTGAGAGCACAAGAGGATGAAGTTTTAAAATTGAGGAGAAATACCTCATTTAAAGAAATACTTCACGTTAGAAGAATGCAAAGTAGAGCTTAATATCACATGCATATGTAGATGTAGATAGGTGGGTGGGTTAAGAGAGAATATAGATTGAAATAGAAGATAGATGTTTTGAATTAAAGATACTTTTGTATATATTACATATGTGTGTATGTGTATGTGTATAATATACACATTTAATTGTTATTTAATATTTTCTCATATGTGTATCTATATATACACATCAAAGTCTTAATCTGATTAATTCCATAGTTTTTAGCAATTCATCCAGTTTCTCTGTAGCAGAGATTCAAGTCAAAGACATTTAAAGCCATTCTACTGAGTCTCAGAAAGCAATAAAGTACCTTTATTCTTAGTGCTGCTGTGAACATTTTACCAATTTGATGCCATGATGATTCTTATTTCTGTCACCAGAGAAGCAATTTAGACTTCCTAATATTTCAGACAAGGAGCCATATCTTCTGCTTTGGTGCTTATTCTGTATTATTATCTATGTGAACTTGGTTAAGTTTCTTAAATTTTCCATTAAATGATAAGGCTTATTTCATGGGGTTACTGTCAAAATCAAAAGAGTTAATATATTTACCATATTTGGAACAAAGTCCAGCATATGATAAATACAGTTAAGTGTTAGATACAATTATTATTTTTATGATCAAAAATACATCTTCCCTTCTCTTTTTTTTCCCTCAAAGTACATTGTCCTTCTTTACCATTAATCATTCTTTTTCTACTCTTGCTCCAACGTTTAACTTTGTTTATTTTCATTCCATTATACATTGTTTCCTAGACCTTCCTTTCACAAACAAAAAGCTTTCTCTCTCCTTTCAGCCTGCCCATTGCTAGTCTACCGTGAGGTTAGGTCGGTTTATCATTCACCTTTTTCCATGCTGACATTTTGTAACCCATACTTATGCTGTCTCATGTTCAAGGCAGCACCATTCAGCTGTGTACCATCATCTATCCCTTCTTTATTGGTCTTTATGATGATATCCATTGAAGGTTTGGCCTTCAGGTTCACCATCTCTGAAAGTATCAAAAAACCTATTCATAATCCTTGATTCCTCAGTGCCCCATGGAGATGTCTTCCAGTTCCCTGCCCTCATCCTTTCCTAACTGCTGTGATTGAATGACTACGCCTTCCACTTCAGGATCCTACTTCTTGGGTCCCATACCCACTCACCATCCATGCATGCTCTCACTTCTCAAATCTTGACTTTCAGCATGTCACTGTGATTATGATTATTTTTTTATTGAAAAAGGAATTCTTTTTTGAATAATACCTGTTAACATCTTTATACTACAAAGATTTGAATCAAGGTAAGATTCATTTACCATCAACTTGCACCTCTCAAAAAGAGACTAGGAAAGTCTACACTCCCACTGATCAGCAAATATTTTATGTAAAGAACCCTACAGTAAATATTTTAGGTTTTCTGGGTCATCCAGTCACTACAGCAACTATATAACTCTGCTGCGATAGTGTAAAAACAGTCATGAACAAAAATAAAAACACATAAGCATGGCTGTGTTCCAATAGTTCCCCTATCCTTGGGGGATAAGCTCCAAGACCACAGTCAATGTCTGAAACCTTTTATAGTAGTGAATCCTATATAAACAGGTTGAATACACTTGGGATCAGAAGTGTTTATGGTTTGGGACATTTGAATATACAAAATGAGACATCTTGGGGATAGGACCCAAGTTAAACATGAAATTCACTTGTGTTTCGTATAAAACTTATACACATAGCCTGAAGATAATTTTATACAATATTTTTATATTTTTATAATCAACTGTGTTTTTACTGCAAATCATCACATGAGGTCAGTGGTGGAATTTTTACCTGTGGCATCAAATTAGCACTGAAAACATTTCAGATTTTGCAGCATTTTAGATTTTGGATTATCCTGAACCTATATTTTTTCCTATTCTTCTTAGAATAGATTTTAGTAATATCAGCACATAATTTTTCCTGTTTTCCTTATTATAACAAGATTTTTACCATTTTTTACTTAAAGGAAGCATTTTATGGCTTTTTAAAAAATTTTAATCTAAACTGCTGGCATCACTGCTCTTGTGTTCTGGGGCCATTCTGAAATAATATAAGGGTTAAAGACAAGCATTTGCTATCCATGCAGCTGATAACCAAATTGGCTATAAGTAACTAACAGGCAGATTGCATATACAGTGTGGATACACTGAACAATGGGATAACTTACATTGGATGTGATATACTGGACAAAGAAATAATTAGTGTTGGGCAGGACAGAGCAGGATGGTGCAAGATTTCCTCACACTATCAGAATAGCATGCAATTTGGAACTTATGAACTGCTTATATCTGGAGTTTTCCATTTAATGTTTTGGACCATGGTTAACCAGTGGTAAACAAAATGTGGAAAGCAAAACCATGGATAAGAGGGACTACTGTACTTACGTAAATAAGTAATAATTAATAGTTCAGATTTGATCTATAAGCCATAGCTTCCTGACCTCTTCTCTAGCATTTTATACATTGCCAAAAGGATAAATTAGTTTTAAACTGAGTTAATGTTTCCATTTCTCAAAAGGGTTTAAATCTCAATCATAACAATACTCTTGTTCTACCTGATATGTGCTTGTTTTTGCCATACTCTCAAAATTTTTACCAACTATAAATTCATTTAAATTAATAAAATGCAAATAATATTTAGAAAGTCAAGAAAATAATTTAAAAGTAACCACATCTTTTTGTGAATAAGTATGATTAGATACATTGTTAATATAATGTCTGATAATAGGTTACAGAACCATTAGAGGAAAAGAGCAGGAGGGCAAATATCAACATTGGGGTAGGCTTGAGTAGAGCCCCGTGGTGGAGTATTGTGACCTGTGGCTCACAGCATTTGTCCTAATAGATGTGCTAACATTTTTTGATGTAAATGTTCACAGAGATGGTTCATTGCAGTCTTTTTCATACAAGAATACTTATTTCCTTATTTCAACAATACCTGCTTCTAAGTTTTATCCATATCTATACTTTTGGTGTCTTGACTCATATAATCCTCCTAGGAAACTAGATTTTTGCTGTTTTCTACTTAATTCCTTTTCAAGCTTAGATCCCCATGTAAACATTTAACTAGTAAGTTCTTACCATTAACCCTTTTGTGGTAGTAATTATTCTTATATTCATATGAACCAACCTCAAACCAAAAAAAAAAAAAAAATCAATATCCCTTGCTTATCTACCTTTCTACCTCATCAGAATGCTTCTGTCATCTATAAGTAATCTGTACCCACTCTCCTCTACATCCATATTTTCATAAGCTTGTTTTATATAATTATAAAGTTTTATATAATTATAAGCAATTTGGTAATTCTGCAGTGCTTCCATTAATACTGTATCTATCACTGTCATCTCACCTCCTTTTTATAGTAAATTGTCTCAGAGAGGGGATTTTTATTTATTGTATCATTGAATTATATTTACCTACTGTGATCTGTAACTTCTACAATCTCCCTATAACTGTGTTCACTAGGACACTAATGATCACTGTGTTTTATAATACATTAGAAATTTCTATCTTTATTCTACCTGATTTGCCTGCAGAAATTGCCACAATTAACCAAATCTCTTTTAAAAATCCTTTCTAACTTGGTTTTTATAATACAAACTTCTCTGGAGAGGCTTCTTCCCAACTCTCACACAGATATTTATTTATATATTCTATTTCTTATTTTTCTCTACCTGTACCTAGTACTCCACAGGTTCTGCTCTAGGATTGTATTATCTCCCCAGTACACACTCCCCTTAAATGATTTTATTCCCACGATGGCAACCAAGCATGTACCTTTAGCCATTGGCTCAACTCCAGACCTAGGTATATAATTGTTTGCTAAAATTTTTACCTGAATATACTACTCAATGATAAAACTCACAAAGCCACAAAATGAAAAGGCCCACCTCTCCAAAGCTTCTCCCTTTTGAATTCCTTATCTCAGCGAATCATCCCACAAGCTATCTCTTACTATGATTTCTGCATCATTTCACTCAAATGCTGACATTTTTTTCTTCTTGCATCTATTAGAATCTCTGATTTTCATGCTCCTCGCCACAGTGGTTATTGGACTTTAATTCTTATGATTGATCTCCTTGAAGTTCTCTCTTTCATGTCATTATTCTCTTAAAATATATTTCTGTTTAGTTTACCTTGCTAGAAATCATTCATTGTTTCCTGTCTTGGATATAACCTCTCATCTATCTGTAGCGTAAAATATAAATAAGTCCTGGCTACATCTCCAGCTCATCACCACCTGATACCCCTTTTATACACATTCTTCTGACCACATCAAACTTCCTGCAGTGCCCCCAGCCCATGTTCCCTGATACCACAGTGCTCATGTACATGTTGTCTTTGCAAAAAATTTCTTCTCCGCCCTAGACTATGGAGTAGTGTTATTTTAATATACTTCTAGATTGCTCTTTTCTTTCTTTTCATAGAACTATCATATCTATATCTCTTTTATCTAACTGTCTATTTTATCCTTTGGACTGTGTTTTTCATCACATAGCAAAGTGTTAGAGTAACAGCTGAATATTGATAATGAAATGGATTCCAAAAATCCAAGTGGGGACATTTCTAACAAAAAATATGCCAATATAGTATACTCTAAGGTCTCTATAGTTGTGATCAGATGGAGATTAACGTTCCCTATGATTTATTCCTATACTTCTACATTCTCAAGTAGAGGAAAGGACTTTGAGAATTAAATATGTTCTCTTATCCCAACATATAATGTTGATAATCTATGTAAGTTGTTCACTTATTATAATCCAAACATAAATGAAGCATAATTCAATGAAGTTCATAGGAAAGGTGAAGGAAAAGTTAATTCCCACACCCATGTGTTAACTAAATTATTTTAATCACAATAATTATTGTGCATAGACCAAGCTTAATTGTTTCATCAATTATATAATGGTTATATTGTTTAAAAAATATTTTATACTAAAGCACAAACATATAGTGTAAAAAAGAAAATGTGTGTGTGTGTGTGTGTGTGTGTGTGTATCCATCCAGAGCAGTTATAAATAAATAGAAAACCAAAGCCCAGGTAAAAGGAAATGTAAGTATTCATTCCAACTAACAAAGGTAGTAATTATGATTAAAGATAGCATTATTGAAGGATTTCTCCCCTTAATTAATAAGAAACTTTTCCCCAAAGGGGAGGGGGAAACTTTATGCAGTACTCACTTATGTGTAAATGCCTTTCCTAAGACATTAGATACATGGTCCATTAAATGAAAATACTCTTCAACAATATTTCTGTATTAAAAGAAAAATTTCTGTATTAAAAGACAACTATCTGTATTAAAAGACAAAATGGAGTTCACCTGATTATTTGTTGTGTTTTTCAGTAGCTGAATGCCCCTGAGTTCATAACCTGTAATCTATCCTCAAAAATTAAGAAGAAGAAAATCTTTTAGGGACTAGCAAATAGCTCAAGCTTGTAGACTTATCGTGGTCTTATTTGACCAAGTCTAAAGTTTATAATAGCCAAAGTATTATAAATACCTAAGTGATCTTCTGTAGTTTATTATAGATGGGGTCCTTATCAAATATTCATTTCTGGGGGTGACACTTTAAGATTTTCTAGTTATTTTAAAGTGTCATAAAACATTTTTTTAAAAAAAATCCTTAGTAAAAAGTAGTTTTCCTAAAATAAATAAATTGCAAAAGCTTTCAGTGTCTCTATTAAAACTGAAAAGGATAGGGTATTCTGTCCAGAACTATTGGTAATTAATAAACAAGAGTCAAATTTTCCCCTGAAACACTTTATAATTGAGCCATTATTTCATTAAATTAAGAAAGACAGTAAAACACCTTCCAGATACTCACTATATGTTGTATCCTTGTGCTAGGCTATTTTACATTTTTTGTTATTAAATGTTGGAATTAAACTAATGAACATCAAATTTACTGAAAGTGAATATTTAATTTTTGTGGACTTATTGAAATCCAATATAGAGATGTGTCTATCTGGGATCATGAAATCAAATAGTTAGGAGAAATTTATTTTTAATGGCATTCTAAAATCAGTGGCCAAAACCACAAGAAATAAGTGAACAGAATTTATAAATTGATTCATTAAGTTTATTCCTTTAGGTGAATACCTTGGGTAGGCTTAGAATACTTCAACTTGAGTTATATTTAAAGAATTGCTCTATACAAATGTAATACAATTTATTTTATAGAACTACCCTTTGAGAGATAAAAATTATTAATGCATGTATTTTCCAGGAGCTCCCTCTCTCTGCTTGCAAATAGGGCCTCTGGCTTTGCAGGCTCAGTCTTGTCCCTGTTGCTGTTCCCTGACACTGCTGGTGGCTGACAGGTGATTTGCTCTTCAGTGTTGTCCATATCAGTACAGTGGTTAAGAGGAAATCAGAACTAGAAAACCTGAAGGGGAAGGGGGATAAACTGAGAAGGAAGATGCATCATGGTCTGGGGGAGTTTTCCTCTGGAAAAAAAAAATATATATATATATATATTTTTTTTTTTTTTTACTTTATATATATATATAAAGTAACCAGGGAGACAAAACAAGGAAAGGCACAAATGAAGGATATAAATGTGTTTACTTTGTATTATATATTTCCTTGGGATATTAACAAAATGAGGTTAGAAGATGGAAGTATTTTTAAATCACCTTTTAACTTTTTTTTCAAGCCATAGCACTATGTCATATTATTCACATATTTATACTTGTATAAATTCTTACAAATGGTAAGGCATAGAATGTTTAAACTGGCTAGGCTAGAGGTGAGATGCGAGTTGGGTAGGTCTTGCTGGGAGTCACTTGAGTTTGTGCTGCAGCTCTAAATTGATATTTGTCTGTGGATGTGTTTCTGAAGTTGTTTTCTTCGCAGTATAACCACTGGCTAAGAACAGAGTTATGGGAGTCAGACTGATTAGGGTCTGAATCCCAATTTTTGCAGTTGGCAGTAGGATGCCCTAGGAAACTTATGCCATCTAAGCCTTATATGTCTCTGTCTATAAATGCAAAGAACAGTAACTACCTTCAGGTTGTTGTCAGGATTAACTAATGTAATTTATGTAACATGTTTCACAGGATTTGATATATCTTTCTAGCAAATACATGTCATTTTAAAATATGAGCTTTTTTATTAAGTCACAGTTATGATATCTTATATTGCTGAATTTTCTTAATCTACTCACACTACTTTAGATGGGCTAATTACACACAACAGAAATTTATTGCTCATGGTTATGGAGGGTGGGAATCCAAGATCAAGACACTGATAGATCTGGTGTCTGGAGAGAGCTTACTTTTTGCTTCCTAGATGAGACCCTTTAGAGGTCCTCACTTGGAGGGAGGGATGATGGAGTTTTCTAAGTCCTGTTTTATAAGGGCACTAATCACATTTGAGAGGTTACCTAATCAACTCCCCAAAGCCCTACTTCTTGTTACTATCACATTTCAATATGAATTTTAAGGAGACATGTATATTCAGACCTTAACACAAGTCAATATATTTATGTTAGCTTCAAAAGAATACACACGGGACTGGGGATGTGGCTCAAGCAGTAGTGCGCTCGCCTGGCATGCGTGCGGCCCGGGTTCGATCCTCAGCACCACATACAAACAAAGATGTTGTGTCTGCCGAAAACTAAAAAATAAATATTAAAAAAATTCTCTCTCTCTCTCTCTCTCTCTCTCTCTAAAAAAAAAAAAAGTAATTGAGTGACATGTGGCTTCCCTTTAAAAAAAAAAAAGAATACACACACACACACACACACATGCACACAATAGGAAAAGAGAGAGAGATTGATTCAGTAAAACCTAAATCTGTGGATTTTTAAAAACATATTCAAGAATACTGTAGGAGAAACAAGTATATGGCATTGAAGCAAATAAAATGCAATAGGAATATTATGAATTTTTGTGAAAATTCTAGTTTATAATAAATGTATCTCTATGGCTCATGTTGTTTAAAGCATTTTAATCCTGATGAACCATGAGTTGAATTAGTAGACCCTCTAAATAGTGGACAAAAACAATTGATACCCAGCAAGGTTTTTAAGTGGATAGGTCATTACATTCCAACATCTGGAATATAAATGTGAATAGTCACTTAGGAATTGACACTGTATCGCCTTCTCTAAGGAAAGGACATTGGAGGACTCATCTAAATTTCCTGAAGTTTCATGTCCACATGCCAGATGTGGCTCACATTCCCCAAAGGGCATTGCTGCTTCAAGTCAGTAATTCACTACCTCCGTGAGTCATGCCTGGATGACCCACACCCCTCCAGGTTCTAAAATTTCCTGCTTTCTAGGAAGGCGCATCTGTTTTCTAAAGAAAACTCTGGCTACAAGCCCTCAGGATTTTCCCCCTGCTATCACTCTGGGTAACTCTAAGTGCTATTGTGAAAAATATGTTCAACCTCCTGACTTAGTGCCTTGGTGGTCTCCTAATCTCCAGTAGCATGCGCTTCCGTTCTGAAGCCCGCACACATTGCTTCATGAGGAATCATGGTGTCTTTTGTGGCTATTCACATTGTATTTCCAAACTCCAGTGGCTCACCTTTGGTTTTAATTTCTTATTCTTCCAGTTTTACCAAATTTTTATTTTCTATTCATATGTTAGTTGATCTCACAGAATGCAATACTTTCTTAATCTATTGTATCTTTATAAGCCTCACTGTTCCTTTTTGCTGTTATTTTCCAGAGGCCACTGCTCTTTGACCACATAGAATAATTTTTGTTCATATTTGTGTGTGTTATTAAATGAGGTGATATTTAATAGTAACATTTTTTTTTTCCTAAATGTCCCTTGGTCCGTGCTTCAGATCTACTATTACTACATGTAGTAATGGAATTTTTTAATTTAAGTTTTATATGATAGAACAACATAAAATATCTATTTTAACTTTTATCCCCATAAGCATCTTTAACCAGAAAATTAAATAAGCATTAAAAATATGGAATGAAATACTAAATGTCAGGCTGAAGCTTTAACTTGGAAGTGTGCTTTCTCTTTTTCAGTAGCATCTAAATTTTTATTACCATACCAGGGCATAGATGAAATATCAAAATAGTATACTTTAAATTAAAACTGTAAAAATTATGTACAAGATTCAGTAGTGCATATTGGCCATGTAAAACATTTTGCCTATTACATTCTTCATGTTGATGGTAGCAATGGCTGGAATCTGTAGATACTTGGTTTCATTGGCTTTTATAGCTGCTTAGGTTAAACATATTATAGTATATCAGTCCCTGTTGGCTTTAAAGTACTTGGAGTTTTAAGAATTTGAACAGCAGTGGAATAACAGAGTACTAACAGACAGGCAAATATGATAAATGTGCCATGAATAACACAAAATATTTTCCGCAATGTCACATAAGGAGTCATGCTGTATTTTGTCAATTTCCTTAGTAAATTCAAAAGTTCCCAACTCATGAATCAGTCAAGTATTCCAACTCCCACAGTGAAAATAGAGATTGTGAAAACAGTCACCTTCTAGTCACTGTAAATCACAATTCCAATTCCACCCTGTCCCAAGGAAGATATTTACATTCTTCTCATTCCAAACACTTGCAGAAGGGCAAGTTAATAATCTCTCATTCTTTTAAAGTACCACCTGATTTTTTTTCTTTCCCGCTTCGTTAATAGTTAATAGGCCTCATGACTAAATGGCTGTAAATAAAGGATGGGAAGAGAAGTAGTATGCTCCCTGCATACCTCATGGGTACTTACTATATTTGTACTTGATTACAGAGTGTACACCTCTAAAACTAATAAATCATGAGTTATTTTCTAGACAAATTTGATGAGGCATTTTATTTGGTAACAAATTAAAATCATGCCCCCCTTGATGCCAACACTTTGACTTATAAAACATTATTTTCTACATAGGTAAAGAGAAAATGAAGAAATAGAACTGAAAGCTGTTAAAATTGCCTAATTCCACAGTGCTCCTGGACAGCATTGTACTCAATATTAAATAAATGAAAATAATCAAGTACTGTTAAAATCACTGATGAAATATTTGGGACCATATATCATCCCCAGATTAAGGTATATGCCTTACATCAAATGTCAAGATTATGGGAAGGGGAAATCTCAGACATCAGATCCAACTAAAATTAGTTTTTCCCTGGAATTGACCTTGAGAAACCTGACAGCCTCCATTTCTGGCAGGTCTTAAGCAAATGATACCACAACACAAGATAATTTTTTTAAAGGAAGTTTATGTCTCTCATATAAATGTAAACTAGATGTATGCTAAAGATTTTATTTAATTCATTAACGAGTATCAGTTAAGGTAAGAAGTTGTGACTGATTCGAGGGAGAACCCAAAAAGTGAACTTTTAAATAAATCACCCAGAGTAAGTGTTGTTTAAAAGGGCAAATATAACAGCAAATTGTTCAAAATTAATTTCAGCTATTGCCCATTAATATCTTAGAAAGTGTGATGAAAAACAGACAAAGAAGCAAGACAGAAGTGCTACAATGAATTTGCTTAATCTTGCAAAACTTGCAACGTTCGTCAGTATCTATAGGAAGCTGATAAAATATGTCTCCTGTATAATTTTCACCTCAATGGACAACAATCATTTACAGTTTACACAGTTGTGAAATAGGTAAAAAAAAACCAAAAAGGTGAAAAATAAGCAATAAATAAGCAAAAGCTACGTATCACCTAAAATTTTCTATTGAAATCTTTAAGAGTCTTTGGGGATTATTTCAGAATTTCTCTAAATTTTTCTCCAAGAAAATGTCTGAAAATTATTTGTAGTGAACATTAAGTGGATTTTTATTTTGTTAAATTAGTATTATGAAAAATTTATGAAAGGAGACAGAATATAAAACAATTACCAAGTTTATCAATTAAGTGTTATTACAAATACCTAATGACAGTTTATTTTTTTCTTCAAGAGAAACAAAAACATTATCCATATCTTTTCTGCTACATATATATGTGTGAATATGTATATCTATACACAGATAACGTTTTTGAAAATTGTGCTACCTTTTTGAAGTTATGTTATCAAGGAATTATTCTTAATTTTACATGTAATAAAACAACACTAGAACTTTGTATATCACTATTTGAAACCTTTAGCCTTTCCCTTTTAAGAATGCTAATGTACTCTATTAAAGGTAGTGGCATAAAACCCTATCAGCAGAATGCTACCTCATTGATTTGTTTTAATCAAACACAACATTAAGATCTACTGTGTGCCAATAATTATGAAAACCACTAGGGTACACAAAAATGACTAGAACCTTGACTTCAGCTATGAATTATCAAACATAAATTACTGAAAAAAAAAAAGTTGTTTAAGGGTAAATATAACAATAAGTGGTTCAAAATTAATTTCAGCTATCGGCTATTAATGTCTTAGAAAGTGTAACAATAGAAAGAACAAATAAAAAACTTAAAAAAAATTACAGTGAAAAACAAAGAATGAGTCAAACTTTTCCTCCCTTCATCCTGGTCAAAGAGATAATAGAAAACTAAACAGTCCATTTTAGGTGACTGTAAGTTGATTTATGAAAATGATGGAATATCATTGAAATGAATCTTTAGCTTATAATGCTACTGTTTACATTTTGCAAGCATTGGTATCAATAAATTATTGACCTTTTTAGGCACTGTTTTTAATAATTATCCCAAATCATTTATGTTTTTTTCTTGTGGGGTTCAATTTAATGTTTGATAGTTCTTTGACATTTAATGACATTTAATTTAATGTTTGATAATTTGACATTTAGGCATCATAATTTTCTTAAAATATAATTTGATATTGATTACCCTAAATTTGTCAATATTTAAGTATCTTTTAGGCAAAAGAAATTTGTCTAAAACATTCCATTTCAAATAAGAAATTTAAATTGATTTTTGTCAACAATATCTTATAATGTAATAAACTGTATTATTTAGCCCACATACATGTTTAGAGTCACCTTTTTCTCTTAACATACATGTTCTAATATTATGAACAGTGATTTCAGAAATATTCCAATTTTCCTTTAGTATGTTTTCAGCAGATTGTGCTATTTCAAAATATTTTGTTTTACCCAAAGTTATTTGTTCATGTAATGCTTTTGTTGATATTTTTGTATTTTAAAAAATATTAACATTATATACAGTAATGTTGTATTTCCATTTCTGTTTTTATGTTTTATTTTGTTCCTTAGACTTTAGCTTATCTTCTTTATCATATATTCCCATTTGTAGATGTAGTTTTCAAAACTGCTTTTCTTATTTTACACAAAGGCAAGACTTTTGAACCAAAATATTCTGAATGTAATCAAAGTCAAGGCTCAAACATTTCTTGAAAATGAGATTTTTCTGAGTTGGGAATCAGAGCCATCTATTGCCTGATGTAATTTGAGAACAGAACTTGTTACAACCCTCTATGCATTAAGAATAGAAAGAAGAAATGGTATAAAATGGAAGTAAAGAATATACATTCACAGAGCAGGAAGAAACACCAAGGGACTAACACAAATTGGGTTTATTAAAGTAAATTTACCAAGTTATGGTATCAATTCTCCTGTTTCATTCAGTTCATAGAAGAATTCTTATTGCTTCCAATTCTTCTTTTCTCTGTAATAGTTTTCCCAAAATGATTATTTTGCAAGTCCACACATACATTTTGTATTTATAGAGATCTCTTATTTATTATTTGATTGTCACATGAACTCTGTGCAACACAACATGCACATATTGTGGGTAAGGGGAAATATATCATTGAGACAGAGTAACCTTCACAAGGTCACAAGACTTACAGGTGTCAGTGTCAGTATCACCAAGTAGCTCTCCAGATTCTTTTATCTATTCCCTCTTTCACCTTTCAACTCTGAAGCCCTTCAGCTCAGTATTTCGCATGTCAAATAGGCAATGGCCCTTTTAGAAAAAAACATCATTATGTTACTTATTGTTTGTCTTAACAACATGAAACTTTTGTGGGGGGCAGCATTTATTTTGTAGTACTGGGGCTTAAACCCAGGGCCTCAGACATGGTTTTCACACTGAGCTTTATCCCCAGCCCAAATAACAGGCAGCATTGGAACACCTGTGATTTGTTGTTTTGTTTGTTTTCTCCCATCAATGTCCCAAGACCTCAGACTCCACTAAACCCCCTCCCCAGAGTCATCCTGAAATAATCTCCACCACTAAAAGCATTAAAATCCAGATATTCATGACTGTATCAACTCAGAAGTTTCAGTGAAACTCTCACTGAATGTGTCCTGAAGTGAACCCATCAGTTGTATCCCAAGGTGTCTGTGGTAGGCAGAATAATTACAGTGAATATATTGGTTACACAGTGCTATGGTCTGAATGTTCTCCCAAATTTATGTGTTGAAAGTTAATCACCATTGTAGTGATATTAACAGGTGGGGCCTTTGGAGCAATAACTAGGTCATGAGAGCTTTACTCATGTGAATAAATTACTGTCTTCTCAAAGGGCTGGAGGGAACCAGCTTAGACCTTTTTTCCTCTTCCATTTTATAGTATGTGAGGACACAGCATTCCCCAGTTCTGCCCTACAAGGAAGCAGCAAGAAGTACCCAACTAGACACCAATGCTGGTGCCTACATTTTAGAATTTTCAGCCTTCAGACATTTATTTTCTTTATAAATAACTCAATCTCAGATATATTGTTATAGCAACATTTTTGGGCTAAAATGAATGATGAAGAAGAATTAGATTTGTAGATGAAATTAAAATTTTAATCAGTTAAGGAATTAAAACTGTTAATCAGTTAATCTTAAAATAGGAAGGTGAACTTGGTTGATCCTGGTGGGACCAATATAACCCAAGTATAATTTAAAATGAAAGAGGAGACAGAAGAGAATAATCTCTGAAACCTTTTAGATGTGACTACTAAGAATGGTCAGAGAGACTCACAGGAACTGATTATGAAGATGTATGAAGAGACAATCAAATCAAAGATGCATATAGCTTCTAAAAGCTGAAAGGGCAAGGAAACTGGTTATTCTCTGGAGGTTTCAAAGAGGAGCATATACCTTGGCAATGCCTCAGTTTTAGAGAATTACCTCTGTTAGACTTCTGAACTACAAAAATATAAGATAAAATTGCACTGTTTTAAGCCACCAGGTTTGTGATATACAGTAGCCTCTGAAAATGTTTGATGCCTGGAAATAATATCCTGTAACAAATACCTAAAAATGTGCAAGAGGCTTTGGGATTTGGTGATGGATATAGGCTGTAAGAACTGTGATGAACATGATAAAATAATCCTGGATTGTCTAACACAGTGTTGTCAGAGCTGTGGATATAATGACTTTGCAAACTAGGACTTAAAAGGATGTGAGGAGCATGATAGAGCACAAGCAGTGCCCTCAGAGGATGCTAAAACTATCATGAATAGACTGTCAGTAGGAGCCTGGACATTGAAGGATCTACTGGTGAGGGTTCAGAAGAAAATAGGGAACATTTTATTAGGAAACACAGGGAAAAAGGTCCTTGTTATTCAGTGACAGAAAGTTTAGTGGAATTGTTACCTGCAATTATAAGGAAAGGAAATCACATAAGTATCACTTTTTTTTTGTACTGGAGATTGAACCCAGGGTTGCTTAACCATCATGAGTCACATCCCCACCCCTTTTTAATTTTTCAATTTGACACAGGGTCTCACTAAGTTGCTTCGGGCCTTTCTAGGTTGCTGACACTGGCTTTGAACTTGCAATACTCCTGCCTCAACCTTCTGATTCACTGGGGTTACAGGCATAGGCCACCACACAAAGCAGATTGTACTTTTAGCTGAGGGAATATCCCAGGAAATTGTTGGACATTCAGAACTGCTTCTTGCTGCTTGTAGTAAAATGTTGGGGAAAGGAGAAATGAATTGGTAAACAAAAAGGAACCAGGACTTGCTTATTTGGAAAATTCTCATGTTATCAATATTACAGAAGACATTAAAATTAAAATATTGTCTCTTGGGAAAGTAAAGCATACTTTAAAAATAACTGAGGCTATGGTTGGAAAATATTTTGATAAACCTGAGTGAGGATGATCAAAACGGAAAGTTTCCACTGCAGAAAATGTTATGTGATGAGGTTAAATGTGTGACAACTATACTTCTAACATCTCATTATAACCTATAAATAGAAATGAGATTATATGAGACTATCTGTGGACAACCTTTTGATCTACCAGAGAGAACCCTGTATTATAAGAGATACAGAAAAAAAAAATCTTAAGAATGCTATACCAAGCAAGACATTGCAAGCTTGGACTGTAAAGGACACGAAGAACACAGAATGAAAAGATGGCCATCAGATTCCAAAATTTTATGGAGAGAAAGCAGGCTGATAAATCTACTCAATTGTAAACACATGCTGTACTTCATGGAAAGGGAAAGATGATCCAGGAGGCAGAGCCTTGAGGCCAGTGGGCTTAGCCTCCATCCCAGAGAGTGGATCCAAAACCAGAGGTTTATTCCTAAGTATCAAATCCCACTGGAGCTCTCCTCTGAGCTGTGAAATTCTTTGTAACTGTAATGCCATTTTTTCTTTCATTTGTATGGTGTGTGTGTGTGTGTGTGTGTGTGTGTGTGTATATATATATATATATATATATCACTATTATCTTATACCTGTCCAAATTTGTATTTAGGGAATAATATGGAACTTTTGAGCTGATGGAATTTAGATAAAATGTACCTTGAGTTGTTGTAATATGATGAAAATTTTTGTACAATTGAAATGTAACTAAGGTATTTCACGTGTGAGATGGATGGATATTATTGGAAGTCTGAGAGAAAACTATGGAGGGCAGAATAATACTCCCCAAAATATCCATGTTCTATTTATTCCCTGGAACCTTGTGGTTATGCCAAGTTAGCAAAGAGGACTTAAGATGGCAGATGAAGTTAAGGTTGGTAACCAGCCAACTTCATTGTAGGAATGTTATCCTGGGATAGCCAAGTGGTCCAGTGTAATCATAAGAATTCTTAAAATTGGAAGAGGAAGGATGTGTGATGCTTCCCTGGACCCTCTAGTGTTGTGGGTCAGGTCACTCAGAAAACACACCAAGTCCCAGTTTTGTCCAAATTGAAGAGTCTTTATTTAGCTGGCCAGCTGGTGACCGCTCCCTGTAGGACCCACAACTGTCTCTGCAAGGAACAGCCCCAAGCTTTAGCATGTTAGGATATTTAAAGGTAAAAACTACATCTGGGTTGATGTAGCTATAAGCAAGCAGGTACAGAAGCTGGATTGGGCAGCTAGCGAGACAATGCAATGGGTACATTGGTATTTCCCACAGGACTTTCCAGATCAGCATAGCAGCAAGCAAGCAGAAGGGAAGTGGGTCAAAATGACCCTAGTTGAGTACAAGTTAGAGAATGGTTACTAATTGTGGTGAGCCGTTCCTATAGACCGTGGCCGCCATTAGAAGATGGCGCCGGCTTCCACTGTGGCCTGTGATAAACAACTCCTTTTTTGGAGAGTTGGCACGTAATCCCTTATCACCCTATGAGAAAGCTCCACGTGGCAGCTTTGCATTGGGGCTTGAGATGCTTTATTAAGGCTGGGAGGGGCATCCGAGAGAGAGAAGAAGAAATATCAAGGACCTGAATAAACTGCTGAAAGAAGATTCCTGAGTTGCGTCTTCCTTGCGGGCAAGGGGTCGCGACAACTAATATCTAGACAATCAATCTCTGACAGGGTACATCACCCAAGAAAAATGGAAACCAAAGAGAACAATTTTACATTGTATAAGAATTGCTATTTTGTGTTGCCAAGTATATTATGCTAGGTAACTATTAATGGGTACAGGGGTGGGGCTTTCCCATGGGAGAAGCTTTCCTATGGGAGTCTGTTTGGTCATTGCCCATATAGCCTGGCCCATAACAATAGGAAGGGATGGAATTCTGTTTGATCTTAGTCCAGTGTGAGATGTCAGATGTTTATCCCTCAGAACTGTAAGATCAGACATTTATATTAAGCCACTAAATTTGTAGTAAATTGTTACAGTAATTGGAAACCAATAATCTATTCTTGACTCTTCATTTATTTCAGTTTAACAGATTCCTCTTAAAACATTCCCTAACATAAGATGCTAGAGATCATTCTTACATCTTCTATCATTGTTAAACCCTGCATCTAATCAATTAATGGGTGTTGTTAACTGATCTCCTAATTTTTCCAAAAATAAATCTTGTCTCCACACCAATTACATGTTCCTTTATTAGTTTCATTATTTTTAACAAGAGTTTATTAATATTCTTAAAAGTGTACATGTATAAAGTCACAAATTGGTGTCAACATACTTTATGTACAACTAGAGATATGAAAAATTATGCTGTATATGTGTAATAAGGATTGTAATGCATTCTGCTGTCATTTATTTTTAAAAAATCAATTAAAAATAAATAAATAATAAAAAGAGAATATTAATATTCTTAAAAGTGCCTCCATCTAACCAAGTCAAACCTTTTCTTGATATATTTCAATGACTTCCCATAACCTATGCTAGAGATTAATATCTAAGCTATTAAAGCTACACAGAGCTCTCCATACAGGGTCCTTCTAATTGGTCCCTCGTCACCTACCTTGTGTTAATAGTTAATATTGAGTGAATACTGAACTATTTCAATACCATGTTCTTCGATATTTTTCTTTCTTGGCTTTTACTGTTCCATTATATACAATGTTCCTATCTGTGAACTGCTTTTACACTCCTAAAATTACATCTTCTCCAAGATCTGACCCTTACTTGCAGGGTTCCTGCTTTGATCCTGCTTTGTGCTGTCTTCTTTTGCTGAGCATATTGCTATCTTGATGTTTAATATAATAAACAGTGATTATTTATTTAAAGGCTGGTAAAAGTCAGAGTGCCTGCTGCATAGTAGCTGATCAATAACTGATTGCGTAAGTTTAATTAAGGTGCTCCCCCACTGTGCTGGACTCAGCCTAATGTGACTGTCACCCCACCCCACCCCACCTACACACTAAGTGATACCTTTGTATAATTCTCTCTCCTTGAGTTTAAGCTGAACCTGTGGTTTGTTTCTAGTTAACAGAATGTCAAGGTGAAAGGATTTTTTTCAGGTATAAGTAAGATCTCAATTTACTTTATTTGAAGTTAATCAAAAGGGAGATTAACTTGTGCAGGCCTGACTTACAGCAAAGTCCTTGAAACAGGGACTTAAGTCCTGGTCCTGAAGAAAGCAAACAGCCAGTGGTGAACTATCTGTGGGGAAGCCATGTCTTGGGGAACTAGGACAGCTTCTAGGACTGGAGGTTAGAATCCCACCAACAGTCAGCAATGAACATGGAAATAGTTCGTCCCCAATCAAACCTTGGGATGAGCATGCAGCCAAGTCAACACCTTGACTGTATGTAGCCTTGGGACACCCAGATCACAGGAACCCCATCATCCCTGACAGAACTACCCCATGGAAAGTGAGATCTCGAATGTGCACTGTTTTGACCCTCTTAGTTTGTCATTTGTTATGCAGCAATAGAAAATTAATATACCCCTATACACCTAGACTTTCAAGCAGTCTTTAACATTTTTCATTTTATATTTGAAACCAAGCAGACACCATCTTAAAAAAGTAAACAAAGTTAACATTACCAGCAGTGGGACATGCCAGCATCATATTATGCACTGAGAAGAATGAAACATTACTTCAGTAGCTTGTTGCCAAAAGAACATAATCTCAGTCTAATGATGAGAAAATACTAGGCCCACCCAAATTGAGGGACATTGTACAAAACAACTAGCCAATATGAAAGGATCATTCATAAAAGATAAGGGAAAGCTGAGTAACTCTCCCAAATTGGAGCAAAAATACTGACACCCAAAGGCCACATAGGATTCTAGATAATAAAATTTGTTGATAAGTTAATATTATTACATTAGTGTTAGCTTTCTTACTTGAATAATTTGAATATATGTGCCTGTATATGTAATATTCCTATAAGTCTAAAATTACTTCAAAATAAAAACATTATAAAATTGCTTACAAGCCTACTATATACCAAAATGATAGTCATTTAAGTAAATCTTCTTTATTAATTTTAGCAGGAAAGATTTATTTTTCAAAACACCTAGGAGATTCCATTAAAATATGTGATATATGATATTGTAAAATCTAGCACTGTTAGTCTTATTCCATAACCTTGTACATGAATCAGACAAAACATAGTAATCATAATCAAATTTAATCCAATGGGTGCTTCTGGTCTATAGTTCCACAGAAATGAAACTTTTACTTACAGATGATAATTAGACTAGCACAGCCATTTCCAGTTTCATTGCAGAACATAAATATGGATGTCTCAGTCTGTAGAGGCTGCTATAACAAAACACCTTATATCTTGTGGCTTGTAAGCAATAGAAACTTATTTTTTACTTTTTTCAAGATTGGTAAGTCCAACATCAGAGTGTCGGCAGATGAGATGTCTGTTGAGAGCTGCTTCTTGACTCATAGATGGTCCCTTCTTTCTGTGTTCTCACAGGGTGAGGAGGCAAGGAAGTCCTTAGGAGTTCTTTTATAAGTGCACTAATCACATTCATGACAGTTCTACTATCAACATCTGTTATCACCTCTGATAGCCCCACAAACTTTAAATGTGCATGTGTGTGTGTGTATTTTTAAAATACAGATTATTTTTCACTTTCACCTTTCCTTCTTCCAAAAAAAAAAGGAGGATAAAGAGACAAGTAGAATATATTTCCTTACAAAACAAAAAGAAAAAAAGTTAAATTCAGATAACATCAGAAGAATAAATACTTCAAAATAATTATGCTAATTATAGCATAACTCAAGTTTGACATAACTCTCATTTTTATATATCAATATTAAGACCAAGCAATACATAAACATTAAATGTTTTAGTTAAAATTTAATTCTTGAAATTTTAAAAGTCAAAATATACATTCTTTATTTAAAAATGAATTTCATACTACAGATGTCACTTTATTATTACTCAAAATTAAGTAGAAAATTCTTCAAATCTTTGAACATGTCTAATGAATAACATCTCTAAAATGGAAGTCATTATATAAACTGATAAAAGATACTACTACTTTGACTCATTTCCTTTGGTTTCATGTATTTATTAGTTTATGTTATTATGATGGAAATTTAAAAAAAGTAAGAAGCAGTTTTGATACCTACAGGATTGTCTTCTTTTAAAATTCAAGCCTAAAATCTTATAGGAAAAAAGTCACAATACTAATTTAGCAAGTTTAAAATTTTTCATATATTTATTGCCTAATTGTATGTACTTTTCTGTGAACTGATTGATCATATCTTCAAGTCCTGGGTGATACATAGTTTTGGATAACACATTGTTATATGATGTAGCATTTTACATTTGAAACTCAAAGCTAGTTGTAATCCACTATTATATCTTTTTGGAAAAATTTAATGGGGATAACTAGAAAGGCCAAGACCAAGGAGCTTGAAAGTCAAGTTTTACTAAACCATGAAAGCTAAAACATGCAAGGTCTTTCTTGCCTATAGGGAATCTTCATTATTACAGCGCGACCAACTTTAGAGACATCAATAAAGAATAACCTTTGGCCACAGTCCATTTGCCATATCAGATTATCACAATATACAGTAAAGATTAGACAGGACATAGTAAAATAATGCAATATCTGAATATATTTTTATTCTCTAGTTAGAGTTGCTACCAATATGTTTCAATAGCATGATAAATTGTGGTCATTAATAAGAAAGATAATAGATTTGTTTTTATAACAATGCAGTTTTCATCACACATCTATTCAATGGAGGGATAGGGAACTGACCTATTAAAATATCAAATGATAAATATATTAGTTGTGAGTTAATGAATTCTGAAAAAATAAAATTATTTAAATATCATCTTATCCCATTATTTTATATATTTTTAAATTTTTTTCACACTGTTTTTAATTTTTTGCCTGGTGGGAAATAAAATTTTACTATTTAATATGCCAAGGCACCAATAAGCTGCTCACTTTCAAGATGATATTTTGTTTTAGTTTTCACTGAAAGGTGACAAATACAGGGCTTAGCAACCCTACTCCTTAGGGATATAATTAGCTAGCTTGTTTACACGAACCCTGTTGAGTTTGTAAGTGTCTATACACAGATTATGTTGGTTACCATAGGCTGGCCATGTCCACAGTGAATTCCCAATATGTTTTTATGCATATATTCACTCTTTCCAGAGCTATCCCTGATATCATTTAATTACGATGCAAACAAACTGGAAGAAATGAATTTAAATTTGAAATTTTCAGCAATTAGGATGAAAGTGTTTAAACATGGGTGACTTACAGTTTATAATATCAAATTAATTTATGTGTTCTACCTCAAGTCATTTGTAGCAAGAATATTCAAAATTAATAGTGATAGCCTTAGACTTTGCAGTTGGTTCTGGGAAACAAAATGATGTGTTCTAAAAAGTCAGTCTATTCTACAATAATTTTCCTTTCAAGATTTTATAACAATTATCCACCTTGAAATAAATCCTGGCTAACACCAGTTGTGCCTCAGGCATATGATGAAAAAATTAAGAATATATGATTTTAGAGGGAAAAATAAATCTAAACTAGCAACTTCAAAATATTCAAAGTAATAGTCTAATGCCAAACTGAAATGCATATGAACTCTCTGGATATTGTCAACAGTCAGTGATTTTCTTTTACCTTTGGAATATCCAGAAGGAAGAATTTGCAAGGCGAATATAAGGAGTCTGGGAAAAGGTCCAGATAGGGCCTACAGATTTGTCATTCGTAAGCATATGGTCAGTGATTGACATCCTGTAAATAGATGAGTTTTCCTTACAAAGGCAGACAGCATAAGAGAAAGATGGGTGAAAAACAGAAAAATACCATTTTTTAAAAAAGCAATAGGGAAAATAACTAGAAGTAAACGGATGGGGGAAATTATGAAAGCCCGACAGAAATATTTTCAGAAAGCAAAAATAAATAGTTTTAAGGAGACCCCTAACCATATCAAATAGTATAAGGTTGTCAAAGACAAGCCTGAAAGATTACCGTAGCCCAAGGTAACTAGTGTGTCTTTGTTAACTTTCTTTAAACAGCAAGAGAGGTGGCCAAACAGGGATTAGACACCAGAGGTCCGAGAAGAAAGTTGTGAATAGCAATTCATTTATTTATATATTTTTAAAGATATTCCTTATGATTGTAAAAAGAGGACTATATGTAGCCAATATGGTCAGAAACAATAACTGTTTTCCCCAAAGTATAAGCAGTCTGGGTCTGTTGATAAGAGGGGAGAAAGAACATTAGAGGAGGGTTTGAGAGTGTGGGAAAGAGAGTGTATTAACAGTTCAAATGTCCTGATCAGAGTGGTAAGGACAGAAGACCAGGCTTATGTAGCACAATGAGAAGGATTCATTTAGGATTGTAGAATGGATTCATTTTTCCTCTAAAAGAACCTGTGTAGGGAAAGATCTGTAATATACGTAAGGATCAGTATCCAGTTGGATCTGAAAATTTAAATGGAGTATACCTGAATGCTGGTTCTTTCTCTGTAAAGGATGAAGCCAAGAAAAGTTTTTAATGGTAAACTTGAGGGGGAAAAAGCTTATAAAAATATTTAGAAAGTTTGAAAGAGGAAAATAAGGAATAACATGAGATAGTTTTCTGGAGACTGCTGAGAACAAAACTGAAGTTTTGAACAACATGGTCCTATGATATTATTTTAGCATATTTATAAATCAGATTTTGGGACAGAGTATCATTGGTGTTTTGTTTTGCTTTTCCTATGCAATTCCAGATAAGTAAACATGCATGACATTCTAAATATTTGTTCTAATATTTTTAACATGTAAAAATAAATGCTTAAATTTTGTCTTACTTAACCAAAGAATGAGAAGTTATACTCCATTTATGTATGATGTGTCAAAATGCATTCTACTATCATGTATAACTAATTAGAACAAATAAAAATAATTTTGTCTTACTTAAAAAATATTGCCCTTCCTAAAGCATTAATATGCCACTGAAAATTATGATTTTTTCCTTCCATTTTCTGCAATGCTAGTATAGTAGCAGGTTTTGGTTTTGGGTTTTTTTGTGTGTATGTTTGTTTTGGAGAAAACAAGGATCAGGATATTGTCCCTAGTAAATCAGGAAAATGTCCAAAATTATTATGGAACTTTCCTATTAAAAATATGTGTTTGTGTGGATACAGATGATTTCTTTAAATGTCTTGTGCCTTAATGCAGCCACTATTTTCTCTGTGGGGCCACACTTTTAACATTCCTATGGGAACTTGGCCTTCACTTACTGCTTTCACAGTGCCTCATGGTAATCCAGCAAAATGAGATTATGACTTTCTCAGGTTCTCATGGAAATGCATACAATATTGCACATGCAATTGTTTTTGTAGATTCCCAGGGATATATTGGGGCTTTTCATAGCACCATATAGATGTCTCATTCCTCATCTTTCAGAATTCCTTTTAAGATTTGTGGTCAACCTCTTACTTGTTCCATCTACTCTCATCATTTTAGAAAGCTGAATAAAGCATTGCCATTGATTATTTTGGCAAATTCCCTGGCGGGGGAAGGCTATGCTTGTATTGAGAGTGTGTGCACTAGGTCAAGTAAGGACGCAGTATGTAAGAAGTTTTGAAGGAACTGCCCGTCAAACAATAATAAATTCAAAAGTGTTGCTTTTCAGGAGCTCAAAGCCCGTTTTGCCCTTTCCACTCATCCGTGTCAATGGTTGCTAAATTGTTGATTTTACCATGATTTAAGGGCTCCTTATTTTTAAATTTACCACAGAGCTGGGGAGACAGGGATGGGAATAGAGTAAGTTAAAATGTTTCAAAGCTTACTGACTTTCCGTATTTTTCTTGAAGAAATACTCCTGGAATTATTATGCTCCTTTTATCAAAGTTCTGAAAATTTGACTTTGAGTTTTTCCCAGTGTTGTCTTTGACTTATAGAGAAGTATATTTTGAGAGGTCTTTACCATTCTAGAAGTCAATGTGTTTTAAAATTACAATGTATTTTAAAATTATGTTCTCACAGATGCTCTGGAAGTAGGTCATATACATTCCCCATTTATTAGGGGATACTCCTGAGAGATTGTGGATGAAAAAATTAAATGGTAAACATGAGCGGAGGATACCAAGTCTTACTTCAAGACTTTATTCTGCTAAAAGTGATGCGTAAAGTGCTGAAATACAGAGGTGGAAGTTTGGAATTGTGCAGGCAGAGTAAGAGGAAGGGGGCTAGTGGGATACTTTGGATGGATCTCTGTGTCTCTTGTTCAGGTTCCTGTTGAGAGGGTTAATCCAAACTGGTTTGGCAAATTAGAGGTGACAGGTATAAAATGGATTATGTGAAATTCAGAGTATTTGGAGCCCTAGCAAATCCTTTGCAGTGACGTTGTAGTTGACAACCCCACCACCATTTAATAAATGGGACTGTCAGAAAATATTGGATTAGGTCCATCATTGATCTGACCCACATACTTGTGTTCATATTTTTAAAGAACACATGAGGGTTAAGGTATAAAGAAGCAACTGAAGGATGTTGTGCTTTTGCTTTTGATTTTTTTTAATTGTAGAGGGGTTAGAATATTTCTAACTTTTTAATAGATTTTTCCTGTGTAGACCATGGTCATTAAAATAATTCACTTTGATGTGAAAAAGAAGTTTCTTCTCTTAGGGGCACTTGTGAGGGGAATTCACAATTATGGATCGCTTTAATTGAATTATATCCTTAGAGCTTTAGTTTTGAGCTCTGAATCCACAATCTGTAATTTGCAAGTAATCAATGATATTTATTTAATTGCTCTTGGGTAAAGATAATATGAAGGGAGAAACCTGCTTATTTCTAGCATAAAATTGTTTATTAAGCAAAAGAATGGATAATGGCTAATTAACTGTTGAAGTAAAATCTATGTATTTAACATTTTCATTCTATTTTTACTGAATATTTTTAGTCATACTTTATGTATTCTAGTTCAACTATTGTTAAAATGTGAAAGTAAACTTTCAAAGCAAGCACTAATACTTTTTCAAAATTTAATAGTTCTAGACATTTTCATCTGTCATATAATATTCTCTGTATTATATTATAGCATTGGTGTCTTTTAGGGAAGGTGATTTCTAGGCATCTCTGAATCCAAGGTATAACTCCCTCTTTTATTATTTCTACCAAAACAGAGAGCTGAGATTTTGTTTCACTCAAATTGGCAATATAACCAAGAAATACCATAGATAAAAATTATTCCTGAGCTCATGTATATTTTCATATGACATTTTCACATGATATTCTTAGTTTCATAATATTTTTAAAAAGTCAAATTTTCCCAATATCAAACCACTTTAAAGAGCTCCAAATAACCCGACAGACTTATTTCCAGAATAACACAGAACATTTTTTAAAACTGTTTTACCCTGAAAATTAATGTACCCGTCCTTGAGTTTCCATTGCAAAGTTAATGGTTATAATTTCCAAAAATTGAAGAAAGTATATTCTGGAAAAATATAGATTTTTTTTTACTGTTCTCTTAAATATTTCTGTTACTCTCTTTTATAGATTCTCTCAGACTAAAAAGCCAAAAATATATCATGGGACTTAGAGTAAAACCTGTAAGTGAGCATGGAAGTTGACAGACTAAGTCAATATGTAGAATACATCAGAACATAGAGACCAACTGATGTAATCACTCCATTGCTGAATTTCTACCTGGTTACTCAGAAGCTGTTCTCAACCATCTTTCCCCTTTTCAACATGAGGTACCACTGGAGGCTAACCATATTAAGCATGAGCAGATTTCTTCCTTGAAATGACTAAATCAACTCAGTACTAATTCCTCCAAATTACTTTTTCTTTTCTCTATAAGAAAGTTTCAGTTTATTACTTTTCTATTTTCTTCTCTCCCATTTCAGAAAAAAAATAGTACTCTCCTCTTTCCAAGGCCCCCTTTCTGTATCTGAAATGCTGTGCCAATTACTTTGCTCCATCACCCACCTATTTCTTTGTTACAGCTATCCTCTTAGGCTCTTTAGCTTCTCCCTTACATATTTTCTTGAAATTCTTCCATCCTAAAACTTCCCATCAACATCAACAATAATTATACCCAACAATGATACTATAATTTATATCTGTCATATTCTATATGAGTGTAATAGTTAGGGTTCTTTAGAGCAAAAAAATCAACAGAAAGTATGATTATAAAAAGGGGATTTATTAGATGGCTTTGTACCACCAGAGGCTGGATAGTCCACAATGGACTTCCATCTGCAGGTTGGAGAGCTGGAGGAACCAGTAGCTGTGCAATCCAAGAGGTTGAAGCCCCAGAACAAGAGAGAACAATGGTGCTACCCTACTCCAAGACACAAGGATTCTGGAAACTCCCTGGAGAATCACTGGCAGAGGCACTTTGGAAGAGTGAAGAAGTGAGAGTTTGATAGCCTCAAGTGATAGGAACAATCAGGAACCCCTTTAAGAAGAATGGAGTTTGCATCTTCTGCTGCTTCCTTGTTCTTCCAATTTTTATTCCATACAAGTCGCTATTCTATTGAAAGATGTGGCCCACACATAGCGAGAGTCTCCACGTTAGTTCGCTATCCCACATGCCAGTAATTCCTCTGCACACCCTCATTGACATAACCAGAAGCCTCTTAATTATCAGCATCTCTTAATCCAGTCAAGTTGACAATTCAAATTAACCATTACAATGAGCAAAAGTTGTTATTTATGAAAGTTCACTTTCACATTTTAACAATGGCTGAACTAGAATACATAAAGTATTCCTAAAAATACTCAATAAATATTGAATAAAAGTGTTAAATACATAAAGATTTTACTTAAACAGTTAATTTGTCATTATCTGTTAGTTTGCTTAATAAAACAATGATAATTGGAATATACCAATGGAGCATTTTGATTTTACAGATACTTTTTCTTGTTTTTCCATGCATCAACAATAATTTAATCATGAAACAATATTTCAAGGAAACAATAATGTAATATCCATTGGGTATTGAGGAAATTTATTTTCAACAAAATCAGCAGGCTCTATCCCATTTGTAGGGACACTGCAGTGCTCTGATTTTCCTTTAGGCTCTAAAGGGTGCTCTTGCTTCTTTCTCTGTCTTCCAAACAAGGAAAATTTAACATTTTCTACACTCACAGTCTTTGTTCTATTAAATAAACCTATTGATATTACCACAATATAATTTTAATTTCCAGTATTTTACTGAAATTTATTTCTTTACTGGTAGTTGTAATCCTCATCTCAACTCTTCCCAGCCCTATTTTGGACAGATTTTATACAGTATTGGATACTTAACCAAATCTATATGCAGAAACATACTTTTCCTTTGCATGCCCTGCCAATTTCAAGATTTTGTCTCACCACTAGAACCTATTTCTCTCATTCCACTGTTATTACTTCTGATTCTATTGTCTTTCCATGTCATTTTATTTATGGTTTTATTCCCAGACTGCTTATTTTCTAGACATGTAAGACTCCCTGATCATTTTTTTTAATTAATTTTTTATTTATATATGACAGCAGAATGCATTACAATTCTTATTACACAATAGAGCACAATTTTAATATCTCTGGTTGTATACAAAGTATATTCACACCCATTCGTGTCTTCATACATGCACTTTGGATAATAATGTCCATCACATTCCACCATAATTTCTAAACCCATACCCCTCCCTTCTTTTCCCACCCCTCTGCCCTATCAAGAATTCATCTATTCCTCCCACTCTCCCCCTCCCTACCCCACTATGAACCAGCCTCCTTATAATGGCATTTGGTTTTTTGTGATTGGCTATCTTTACTTAGCATTATCTTCTCTAACTCCATCCATTTACCTGCAAATGCCATAATTTTGTTCCCTTTTATTGCTGAGTAATATTCCATTGTGTATATATGCCACATTTTTTCCCATTCATCTATTGAAGGGCATCTAGGTTGGTTCCTCAGTTTAGCTATTGTGAATTGCTCTAATCTCTATCATATGGGATTAGGCCCTAACTTCCTTACTAAGACTCCTTTGGTGCAAGAATTAAAATCAGGAATCAATAAATGGAATAAACTCAGGATAAAAAGTTTCTTTTCAGCAAAAGAAACAATCTGTTAGATGAATAGAGAGCCTACATCTTGGGAACAAATTTTTACCCCTCACACATCAGATAAAGCACTAATCTCTAGAGTATATAAAGAACTCAAAAAGATAATGCTAAGCACCAAAAAAACAAATAACCCAAATCAATAAATGGGCCACAGACCTGAACAGACACTTCTCAGAAGATGATACAGAATCAATCAACAAATATATGAAAAAATGTTTACCATCACTAGCAATTAGAGAAATGCAAATTAAAACTACTTTAAGATTTCATCTCACTCCAGTCAGAATGGCAGATATTATGAAGACAAACAACAATGAGTGTTGGTGAGGATGTGGGGAAAAGGTACACTCATACTTTGCTGGTGGAACTGCAAATTGGTGCAGCTAATATGGAAAGCAGTATGGAGATTTCTTGGAAAATTGGGAATAGAACCACCATTTGACCCAGCTATCCTTCACCTCGGTCTATACCCAAAGGACTTAAAAACAGCATACTATAGGGACACAGCCACAGTGTTTATAGCAGTATGATCACTATTTTTTGTACTGGGGATTGAACTCAGGGGCAATCAGCCACTAAGCCAAATCCCCAGCCCTATTTTGTATTTTTTTTAAATCTTTTTTTTTAGTTGTTTATGGACGCAATATCTCTGTTTTATTTATTTTTATGTGGTGCTGAGTATCAAACCCAGTTCCTCACACTTGCCAGGCAAGCGCTCTACCCCAATCCCAACCCTATTTTTTATTTTATTTAGAGACAGAGTCTCACTGAGTTGCTTAGTGCCTCTCTTTTGCTAATGCTGGTTTTGAACTTGTAATCCTCCTGCCTCAGCCTCCCAAGCCCCTGGGATTACAGGTATGCACCACTATACCTGGCCTTGACCACTTTTAGTTCTCCAAAGTTCAATGCCATCTCTGTGCAGATTATGTCTAAGGTACATGTATTTACACTATGAAATATAAAACATGCCATCTCCTTTATCATTTACATGTACTTTCTCTACTACTTTCTCTAACACACCTTCATAATCACAGTCATCAAATCCTCTTGATCTTACCTCCTTGCTATTTTCTTTCTAGAGCATTCTGTATCCCCATACACACTTTTCTTATTATATCTTCATAATATTTCATCTCCTGCTTGGTCTTACTCTATGCAAATTCTTTTCTTCAGATTCCTTTCTGTCTAAAATCTTTCTATTGATGATTCCTTCCTTTAAGCTGTATTGACAATCCAAAATTTTTTTTTGGAAGAGCAAATTCTCCTTAATTTGGATTCAATAAAAGACCAGATTTATGGAAGCTAATACCATAGAATAGCGGGACCCTGAAATAGTTGAAACTTTTTACTAGAATATCCAGCTGTATTTTTATCCTGTCACATATGGTCTATGTTTTCTCCCTTACTGAAGTGTTTCAGGACTCTTAAGGATAATTTGAAAAAAATGTTAATACTAATTATTATTATATTACATCGAATGCTCATTAACTTTGGTGGTTAATAACAAAAACAACACTTTAAATGATTTTTGTGATACTCTAATTTTTATTGATTTGTCCATTTATTATTTATAGAAAGTATATACTATACTATGTCATATTTTATGAATACACATTCAATAGATTAGACCAATTTTATATACTGAGGAAACATACAAAAATAGTGACAAAAACAGACAAATAATCAACATATTATAGTCTAGCCACTGGAAAAATTAAAGGCTATATAGGGAATTAAAATTTTTATTTAGGAGGTAGAATCCATATAACAAGGTAGTCAGCCAAAAATAAACTAGTCCAGTTAAATACATTGGCAAAGCCACAGACAGGCAGCTTTTGATAGTTTCAGATATGATATATGAAGAAAAGTAAAAAACACAGGATTGATTTCATCTTATCTATTATGCACATAAATTATCACTACCCCAAAATATATACAAATAGAGACACAGACTAAACAGTGGGTAATAGAGGGGAATTTTTATTGATTTTAAACTTAAGCAGTTCTGTTTACTGGTATCAATACTACTCAAATTTGAATGCAGGACCTTATTAACTATTTGACAGGAAAAGTCTACACAAAAATCAGACTCATCATGTTTTGCTAAAAATCTGAAGTGATCCTTCTATAGCTTCCATGAATCATTCTGTCTATCATGGTGTATGTCAGGGTATTCAGTCATTGACAGATGGACACTAATTTCCTGCTCACTAGAAATGAATAAATTAAATTTGTTCTAACAACAACAACAACAATAAAATGACGGACAGATATCTTTCAAACAGTCAGAATTTAAAGGGGAAAATTGGTGCTTGCCATTTAATAGTGAATTAAATGACAAGAAAACAATTTAGCAGTATTATGGAATTAAGTAATTGTAATGTCATGTTAGTTTTCTCAGGCTAAAGGGATAATTGAAGGATACAAAAATTGTAGGTTTGCCTCAATATTCTAACTAATAATGTATCATTCTCTCCTCATATTTGTAAATTTAAGGAAATAGAAGTTTCTAAGTCTTTACATAACTTTTTGTTATAATATGCCTATTCTCATTCAGAGTTAAACATTTTCCCTCAATGTCCTAATTTTAGGAGAGAAATCTTTATTACAGAATCGTCTTGGTGATGTTTTTCCAGTCAAAAGCTCACATATACCATTTATTAAAATGTAGAATACAATGCCTGCCTTAAAATGGCTCCCTTTCGAACCAGCAAGATGTTTCATTCAGAACCATGTTTGGTTCTGACTTGTGACAGAAACCCAGCTGTGGTGGCATTGCTAAGAAAGGGGTCAGGACTGGCAATTCAGTGTCTTCCTGGTATCAACACTGAACCAGCACCACCTTTCTTTTCATTCTGCCATTCTTCACCTTTCTTTCTGACTCTTGCAAAATGGTAACTTCATCTATATACATGGTTTCTATAAATCAGAGAAGGAGAGGGAAAAGTCAGAAGGCAGTGGCACGTGACAGGTGGGATTTCTCTTTCCCCATCATTAGGCCAAGTAGGCTTCTGATCACATCGCACTGGCACAAGTCCAGCCAATCATACAACCCTCTCTAGGCACCAGAGCCTAGGAAATCAAGATGTTAGCCACACACATCACTGTGACTAATGAAACAAGATACTGTCAACTAGGAAATAAGAAACAAAATGAATGTAAGCTGATAATAGATATTTCTATCTTGATAGACTTGTTCTCATGCCCAAAAGAAAAAGAACAATGCTATGCAGTAAGTACTCTATGGAGGTGATAAATAATGGTGCTGGGAAAACTGGAAATCCATATGCAACAAAATGAAATTAAACCCCTATTTCTCACCGTGCACAAAACTCAACTCCAAGTGGATCAAGGACCTAGGAATTAAGCCAGACACTCTGAGTCTAACAGAAGAAAAAGTAGGTCCTAATCTTCATCATGTGCGATTAGGCCCCAACTTCCTTAATAAGACTCCTATAGCACAAGAATTAAAAGCAAGAATCAATAAATGAGATGAACTCAAACTAAAAAGTTTCTCCTCAGCAAAAGAAACAATCTGTGACCTGAGTAGAGAGCCTACATCTTGGGAGCAAATTTTTACCCCTCACACATCAGATAGAGCACTAATCTCTAGCGTATACAAAGAACTCAAAAAGCTAAGCACCAAAAAAAATAAATAACCCAATTAATAAATGGGCCAAGGACATGAACACTTACCAGAAGAGGATATACAATCAATTAACAAGTATATAAAAAATGTTCATCATCTCTCATAATTAGAGAAATGTAAATCAAAACAACTCTAAGATATCTTCTCACTCCAGTCAGAATGGCAGCTATTATGAAGACAAACAACAATAAGTGTTGGTAAGGATGTGGGGAAAGGCACACTCATACATTGCTGGTGGGACTGCAAATTGGTTCAGCCAATTTGGAAAGCAGAATGGAGATTCCTTGGAAAACTGGGAATGGAATCACCACTTAACCCAGCACTTGGAATAAAATTTATTTCACTTTTCTTTTTAACCAGTAAATAAAAACTAAAGGTGATATGAATAGCTAGCTCTTTCTTCATAATATTTGCTATTTGACTGTGGGGTTATTGTTTATGGCTATATTGGATCACAAGAAAAAGCCACACATCCATTTCTCTGGGCTATTTTTTTTCCTGGGGGTTCTTTTGTTTTCAACAGATATCATCCATATGCTCTTTTTCCTCAAGTAGCAGTTTACCTGAATAACAGATGATTGCAAGTAATAGTAAGATTTAGTAATTACTTTGTACTTCAAAAATGAATTACTATGGAGAATGAAATCTTCCAAATTATTCTATATATATGTATGAATATACCACAGCGAATCACATATATATGTGTGATATGTGTGTGTGTGTGTGTGTGTGTGTGTGTGTGTGTATATATATATATATATATATATATATATATATATATATATATATTAGCAATAATAATAATGGGAAGGAAATTAGTAGGGTAGAGCAAGGGGATGGGGGAAGGAGGAGTGGAGGGGAAGTGAAGGTACTGGGATCTGAGATCGATCAACCTATGTTTGTGATTGTAAGAATACAGCATAATGAATCTCACTATTATGTATAATCATAGTACACCAATAAATTTTTTTAAATGAATGAGTATAGAACTGGAGCATTCTCATCTGCTCTTTCTCTTGCTTTGATATACACATAGCAATACTGAGGAATTTTACATGGCAGAGTCTCATGTCCACTCCCACCAGAGAGTCCCCAGGGCCAGTACATCAGCACATATATGAGTGCAGACAAACACACACACACACACACACACACACACACACACAAATGCACACACACACACAAAGCCCTACTTCAGATCTTCACTGGACATCTTTTTTCTTTGCCCAGCTCTGACTTCCATATCAAGAGTGGAAGCTCAGATTGTTGGGGCTACTTTATTTGTTTCTGCCTGGACAAGGTGATGTTATAGAAGTGAGACAAATGACAGCAAATAAGTTGTTTCTAGACTAATTAGAAGACCAAAGGTTAAAAACCCTGGAATAATGCATTGTGATAAGAGAGAACTAACAAGTCATTACAGGACAGTTAAACAACTCTCTCCATCTGGGTCCCACTGCCTGGCCTTTGTATATTCTGCCACATACAGGTGTACTCCCAGTTTTCAGAAACAGAGATTATGTGAATCAATAAAAATTAGTCCTGTATGGGAACCTACACAGATTACAGTTGTATAAATAGATACTCTCCTGAGTATGGACACGTCAATTTTCAGCTTCGGTTTCTCTAGATCTATTGTTCTCTTTCTTCCTGAATAAGAAAGGGAGGTGTGGTTGAGTTTAGAGCCCAGTAATGGTGAGCAATTTTCAAAATTTAAAATATATATATATATATATATTTTTTTTTTCTTATCTACAAATAATGATAAATAAATAAATTAAGTCTGGTCTTTATGAAATGAATTTATTCAAATTTACTTCTATTACTTGCTAAAGTGTATTTATATATACTTTTCCACAGAATCTGATGAGGGTCAATTTTATTTTTATCTTCAGAATAAAGGTACACTCATAACCAAATATTTTAATAAAGGCTATTAGAATAAGCCTATTTGAGTTATTATGGAATTTATATAAAGTGATATCCACTTTTTTGTATAGTTCTATAAGTTTGAATAAATGCATAATCATGTACCACCAGTATCAAGATATAGTCCAATTTCCCTACCAATAAAACACTCCCTTATGAAGTCCCTTTTCATTCAAATCCCACATACTGTCCCCCAGTTCCTGACAATCATTAGATCGTTAATCTGTTCTCAATCCCCACAGTAAACCCATTTCCAGAATTTCTTGTAAATGGAATCACAAGAAATATACCCTCATGAAACTGGTATCTTTTACTTAGTATTTAACATTGATCCATATTGAAGTGTATGTAGTTCATTGTATTTTATTGCTGCATAGCATATCCATACAGATGAAGTTGATTATTTCATCAATTAAAGATGTTTTTGAGTTTTGTCAGCTATCTGACTATATATTCACCTCCATTTATATATTGGAGTTTAGGCCCCCAGAACATCAGAATGTGAGTGTATTTGTAGACAGACTTTTTACAATAATGATAATTAAGCTTAAATGAGGCCCTTAAGACCAACCCTAATCCAGGGCCTTGTGTCCTTATAAAAAAAGACTGGGACACAGAGGTACCTTTAAGCAAAACCATGAATGAGAAAGGTCTCAGAATGAAACAACTCTGCTAACACTACAAGCTTTGCTTTCTAACCTCCTGAACTGGGAGAAAATAATATTCCTTTGTTTAAACCCCCTAGTCTGTGGTACTTTGTTAAGGTAGTCATAGTAAATTGACACACCAGGTTTGTTGTCAGTTGATGAAACTTCCATAATATTTATAGGCAAGTCAGTAAAACATAACTTTTTATGTAGCAAGAAAAATCCAAGAAGAGGGCTTGTTGAATCATGTTAAACATTACAAATAGACTGCCTTAGTATTTTCAACATGGCGGTGTGATTTTCCATCATTCCCATTATTGATGAGAGTCCAGTTGTTCCACATTCATACCTGCACTTGACACTGTGATTATTTTTCCACAGTAGTTCCTTGCTGCAGTTTAATTTACATTCTCTAATGACTGGTATGTTCAACCTCATGCTATGTGCTTGTCATTAATATTTATTGTTTATTAAAATATTTATTTAGTCTTCTTCTCCGTGGTATTGGGTAGATTGTTTCCTTATTATTGAGTTTTGAGGCTGTTACATATTCACAATACGATTCTTTTATCAGATGTGTGAGTTGCAAACATTTCTCCTAGTCCATGGCTTGTCTGGTCATTTCTCTATGGAGCATCTTTCACAGAACAAAACTTTTTCATTATAATGAAATTCATTGCATCAGTTTATCTTCTTCTATGAGTTGATTTCTGTTTTTGAATCTAAGAATATTTGAATAACCCCAAAGTTACAAAGGTCTTTTCCCCCCTGTGTTTCTTTATATGTTTAGAATTCTTTTTAAAGTATTTAAGTGATATTTTGCATATGTATGTCCAATAGTTCTAGTACCATTTGTCAAAAAGAGTATCTTTGTTGAATTACCAATACACCTTTCTCAAAGGAGAATTCTAGGCATTATTATGAATTTCAAGTATTATCCCATTCTCGGGTGGTTTGCAAGTAACTTATCCAATTCCTTTGGTTAAATCTTTATCCTATTGATTTTTTTTTACTTTTTTATGCGGAAGCTCTTTGTTTGGTGAAGTTTCACTTGTCTAAAAAATGTTAACCAGAGCTGGGAATAGGGATCAGTGGAAGAACATTTGCCTAGCATATGCAAGGCCCTGGGATTAATCCCTAACATTTCAGACACAAACAGGAAAATAAATAAATAAATAAATAAATAAATAAATAAATAAATAAATAAATTCACCATACTCTTTTTGTGAATCTATTTCTGGACTTTCTATTCTGTTCCATTGATATTTCTAGTACCACACCTCTATATATTAACATAAAATCACAAATTATGTATGATTTCTCCAACTTGATTCTTTAAAAAATATCTTCGCATACTTTAAGTTTTCTTCCTTTTCCTATATATTTTGAAATATATAGTTGCTGCTAATTACTAAAATACAACTCCGCTAGGATTTTGACTGGTATTTAATTGAACCTAGAAGTATATTTGGAAATAATTGAAATCTCAAGAATATTGTTTTTTTCTAATCCATGAAAACCATATTGCTCTCTGTTTATTAAGTTCTTTGATTTTTCTGAGCATTTCTTAGCTGTTTAAAATGCTATTTATGCACACATTTTGGGAAATTTATTCATAAGCACTTCATGTCATTCTAAGTGGTACATTTTTCCATTTTTATTTCCAAATGTTCATAGTTAATATATAGAAATATGATTTTATATATTGACTTTGTGTATTGCACTCTTGCTAAACTCACATAGTACATTGAAGAGCTTTTAAATAGGTTATTTAGGATAATTTTATGTAGAATACTATGTAGTCAGAAAATTTAAAAAGTTTTATTTCTTCCTTTCAGTTGTGGGAATCATTGATTTTTTTTAATCTGTGTTATTGATCTGACTAGGACTTTCAGTGTGAAGTTGAACATAAGTGGAAAGGGCAGACTTCTTAGCCTTGAGCCCCATCTTAGGGAGAATCAACCAGACATTCATTCACCAGTAAGTGTAGTTTAGTGGTAATTTTTATTGTTGCTCTTTTGTTTTTATCCTTTAACAGGTTAAGGAAGTCTCTTCTACTCTTACTTTGCAGAGAGTTTTCTGTAGACTGGGTATTGAATGTTGTTAAGTGCTTTGATGCTTTACTGAAATGACCTGATGGTTTTCCTTCTTTGTCTGTTAATATGTGAGTTATATTCATTAAATTTTAAATGTTTAACCAACTTTGAATTTCAAACATAAGTCTTTGTGAAGTACTGTCATTTTATTTTCTTTAATATCTATTTTGTTTCTTAATCGTTTTTGAAAATTTTTATATATGTTTTTGAGGGATATGGGTTTGTCTTTATCTTTTCTTTTAATTTCTGGGTCTCAAAGTTTCTGTGCCTGTCCATTGTTGACACTATACTAGTACTTTCACCATCAGAATGTATATGAAAAATGAGAGCAGGCCTTTTGGGTAAGACTAGGTGGGAATAAAGAAAGACACAAGATTATTCCTCCACATGTGTTCCACTTCACAGAGGCCACATTTCCTAGTTCTCTAGGTAAAAAGAGTTTCAGAAATTTGTCCACCCTGAGTTCAAAGCTGGGGGAAGAAAGAAAGGAAGATCCATTAAACCCATCCTTATTACAGGCCATTTTCATATTTAGGCTTAATTTTCAATTTTAAGAGTACTGCTATTTTCACTTTTAAGAGAACTCATTAGTTTCTTTTTATGTCTAGACTTTAAGTTCAGTCAGTAGGAGACTTACTCATCTCGCTGGTGCCAGGAGTCTATACTTAAGTATTTTTAAAGAATCCTTAGATTATTCACAAATTGGACTAGTACCCATCACTCTCATTCTGTACTCTTATGATGGAAGACATGATTTTAAACACTTTATACACTGTATAATTTAAAGCAGGTTCAGACCCAATCCCTTCTCTTTGCCTATATACATCCAAAACAGCAGAAGTAGTTTTATGTTACTATGAATTAATTCTCCCACAACTTTACAAGAAAAAAAGTCCTTCTTTGGATTCCAATTTCAGATAAGTATTCTTGTAGTTTCATTTTATTTCATTCAGTGAATAAGTTCTATAATCAGTATATTGTCCATGATTGACCTGCATGTTCATCCAAGCATAAGAGCTCTCAATACAAAGAATGAAGACAAGAGGAACACAGAGTCTATATTTGAATGAGACAGGTTAATGGCAGATCCCACTGGGATTTGTAAATCTGTGTATCAGAGAGAGTCTGTAGATAACATAGATCATAGAAAAGTTGATCACTCAGACAATAAGTGCAGGTGTTGAAAGTAGCATTAATAAAGTACTTTAGTTGTTCATGAAAGTAAGTTGCAGCAACTCATTTTCCACTCACTAATTTGTAGGTTACAACCCCTCTGCAATAACAAGGAGTACATGCTTCATAAAAGTTACACTTCATGACAAATCTACTGTCTCTCTTATTTTGCTGCAGTGCCTTCTTTTTAATGAGTATTTTTAAACCAAGGGCCTTGGTGTCACTTTTGTGCATAAAGTTATGAGTTAATGTTGATCTAAATCTATTTTAAATGCTATATCATTTTCTTCCCCATAAGTAAATAACCATGTTTATACTTGTGTTTGTATAAATATAATTTTAGTATTATTAAAGTTAAGTTGTAAGTTACTTGACTAAATAGGAAAATTTTATAATTGAAAAATGAAGATTTGAAACTATCTAATTGATCTATGAACTTTTCCTTTATAGTTTCCTGCTTTGGCTACATATTAACAGTGACTTTGCCTTAAACCAGATTTTAAAAACATGTATTTGAATGAATTTTTAACATTTAACTTTTCAATTAATGTAGAAATTATCAGGTACAATTAACTATTTCCTACCCACAAGCAAATCCCCTCATCCTGCAGTTCTGAGAATCAAATCCAGGTTCTTATGCATACTAAGCAATCTGTCTATCACTAAGCTTCAGCCCAAGCCCCCCAAAACTTTTTAATCACAACAAAAATCTTTTTCTGAAAAGACTGAGCACCTGCTTCATTGAGTATGCTTTTGATCTCTTATTATGTAAGGGAGGACAGAAATGCCCCAACCCCTCTGTTTCAAATGCATATACATATAATTCCACTACTACTAGAAGTAGTAGTACTTCTTTTTAACAACATAGACCATAACGATTTTTACTATCATTGAAAACATTTCTGTTCTTTGTTCTATTTTGTTGCTGTGGCTTTGATGATCCTACTCAACATTTTCCTTGGGGGTTGTTCCTAAGCCAATGGGCTTCATCATATGGAGAAAAAAAACATGTTTGTGGGGATCCAGACGAGAACTCTTCTTTGAACTTACCTCGCACCTCATTGTCATTTGTGCTAGTCTCTTCTGCTCTTTGAGGAGAAGTCACAAAAATGGTTGCTAAGTTGACCTGTCAGGTTGAGGTCTCAGTCACCTATGTTTCACCAGGCCTGTCCTGGACAAAGCCATCCCCAGGAGTATTTCTGTGGCTTTATCCTGTGTGCAAGAGATGTAGCTGAGGGGAGGTGTGAGATGAAGCAGTGGAAGGCTGACCTACATCGCTGTTTCCATAGGTAACAGCCTCAATCTTCTTAATTTCTGTTCCTCTTCAAAGTTCTAATCATACATCAGGATTTTATGTTTGAAATTTGCCTCAATTCTGTCAGTACATGTACTGGAACTATGGGTCCCTTCTTTCCAACTGAATCATCATGACAACCCTATCCACCCTCTGAATTCCAAAAAGATATTGCATTTTCTTGCTGCCTGACCTCCTTTTCTTTCATACCCAAGATATTTATGGCTGGTTTTCAATGGGACAATGGCCAAAAGTAAAGTACATCTTTTCTGAATGGGTTGCTGAAATGTGATGAAAGTGCCCAATCTGTTTGCTCACAAAATTATAATGTAGGGTAAAGTTTAAAATTGAAATTAGGGCAAGGATATTTTCATCCAGTTACCTTTTCTAGTAATCAAATCAAGGCCAGAGAAGAAATAAACTCTGCTTCAGTCTTTGTTAAAGTCTGAAGTAAATCATACACCTAGAGGCTCTGTGACATTATTCCAGTGACAGAAGCAATATTCCTAGTATCATGTGATATAAAAAAGTGTAATTATTAAAATAGTTTCACAAGTGCCCATTAGGCACTAATTACTTATCCTTGTATAGTGGTTTTAAAAGAACATTGTATTTGAGGACACGAAGCTTAGGCATTTTGAGGTGCACTTTGTCCATAGGGTGGCAGTGTACCTTGGTCTCATGGTGAGATTGTCTGTTTTAACAGCAGCACCGTTTCTTGATCTGCTGGCCTTTTTGCTTTGAGCAGACTCTGACTTCTTGGCCTTTTAGAGGCCCGGGAGCACAAATCATCCGAGGAGATGCTGCCTTGAGCTCTTCTCAGCAACAGAGGTGTGAAATCATAGATCCAAGTCTGTCTCCACTCCCTGCAGCCTGCTGGCACTTAATTAGGTGCTTATCCTAACACCTTAGAAAATACCTTCTGTGTGCAGCTTAATTCCCAAACCATCATATTTGTTTTTTCTCATAGTTTCTCCAACTTCTCAAAACTTCTCCATAAATAAGGTCATGCAGTCAGTTTTCTCATTATGAACTCACCTTCCATTCAGAACAGAAAATAGCACTCATTGCTTCTGGTTTGATTTTGGTATCTTTCATGTTATCAGCAGACTTTGCTCCTGGTCTTCTCTTAATCAAAAGTTCAGATTACATTTTTTATATTTTTAGTCACTTAATTTTATTCCATCAGAGGCTAAACCTTGAATACCCACCTCACTTTAGAACAGTTAAAGTATATTGGCAACACGAAAAATAATTAAAAAAAAATGTTTAAAGTACATAATTCTTTCTTTATCTTCTTTTGTATACTGAAAATGCAAAATATTTAGAAACTATATGTTCTTAATGGAGACTATATATGACACATCAACAGACCACACTGAATGAGGATAAGCTAAACACATTTCCTCTAAGATCTGGATCACTACAAGGATATCTACCCTCACCACTCTCAGTGCACATAGTACAGAGGCCAGAGCAATGAGTCAAGAGGAAGAAATAAAAAGCCATATAAATAAAAAGGGAAGAAGTTTACTCATATTTTAAATGAGATAATCTTGCATATAGAAAAAAATCTTAAAGACTCCACCAAAAGACCAAGTTGATAAATTCACATAAAGTTACAAGATAAAAAAAAAATCAACATATAAAAATCAGTATTATTTTTATATACCCAAAATAAACTTACTGAAAATGAAATCACTCCTATTCACAATAGCTGCAAAAGAAGTAAATAGTTGAAACCTACCAAAAAACTTAGGAGGAAATTTAATCAAGGAAGTAAAAGGCCTCTAAAATGAAAATTTTTTAAAAAATGATGAAAAAAATTTAAGAGGACACACACATGAACAACACACAAATGGAAAGACCTCTCATGTCCATGAATTGAAAGAATTAATATTATCAAAACATTCCTACAATCCAAAGGAGTTTATAGATTCAATGTGATCTCCCATCAAAATACCAATAATATTCTTCAAAGATCTAGACAAAAATAATCCTAATACTTGTAGGAAGCACAAAATGCCACAAATAATGAAAGCAATCTTGAACAAAAAGAATAAATCTGGAAGCAATTTGATACCTAATTTCAAGATATACTGCAGAGCTACAATAAGCTCAGTGGCATAGTACTTGCTTAAAAACACATACAGACCATTGGAACAGAATACAGATTCCGGAAATAAACCCATACATTCACAAGAAATTGAAACTTGACAAAGACACCAAATATGTACGTTGAAGAAAGGACAGCCACTTCAATAAATGTGCTGGGAAAACTAGATAGTCGCCTGCAGAGGATTGAAACTTGACCCTCATCCTACAAAAAAAAAAAAATAAATTCAAAAAATGGATCCAAGGCCTAAAACTGTGAAGCTACTAGAAGAGAATACAGCAGAAATGTTTCAGGACATCAATGTAGGCAAGGGTTTTTAGGATAAGACTCTAAAAGCACGTGAAACAAAAGCAAAAATAGACAAATAGGTTTATATCAATCTAAGAAGCTGCTGTGCAGGAAATTAAAAAAAATCAACACGTTAGAAAACCCACAGTATGGGGAAAATATTTGCAAGCTATTTATCTGACAGGATTAATATCTAGAATATATGAGTAAATGAGAACATTTAAAATTTTTATTATAAAGTAGACAAAGGATTGACTAGGTATTTCTCAAAAGAAGAAATTCAGGTGGCCCAGAGATATATGGAAAAAAATGCTATATATCATTAGTCATCAGAGAAATTCAATCATAACCATGAGTTATCAATTAGAATAGCTATTATTAAAAAAATAACAAATGTTGATGAGAATGTGGAGAAGGGTAGTGTAAATTAGTATTTCCATTAGGGAGAGCAGTATTGAGATTCCTTAAAAAACTAAAAATAGATCTACCTCTTCTATTTATGGGTATATTTTAAGGAAATGAAATCAGTATGTTATGGCTTGGATATGAGGTGTCTCCAAAATGAATGGATAAAAAAAATGTGGCATATATACACAAGAGAGCTTTATTCAACCAAAAAGGAAAATGAATTTGTGTTACTTATGGGAAAAATGATGGAACTTGGGAACATTATGTTAAGCAAAATAAGCCAATCTTAGAAAATCAAGGGTCAAGTGTTTTTTGTTTTGTTTTCTCATGAGGAAGCAAGTGAGAAAAAAGGAAAAGAAAAGTATGAGGGATGGGTATCTCAAGAAAAACAAAAGGAGAACAGCAGAATAGTAGAAAGAGACAGAGTGGGGAGAAGAGGGAAAAGAGAACACACTGGGGAATGATATGGGCCAAATTATACTGCTGTATGTTCTGGATGTTATATGTATATAACAATGGATCCCATCATTATGTATAATTATAATGCATCAATTAAAAATATGGGAAAAAAACGAGAAATCGCCACCAAAAATTCTTCTGAAGAAGACTTGGTCCCCCAGTGCAGCAATATTCAGAGGTGGGCTCTTGGGAAGTGATTGGATCGGAAGGGCTCTGATTTCATCTGTGAATTAATCTACTGATATATTAAAAATTCAGTGACACTAGTGGAAGGTAGAAGAAACTGCAGGAGGCGAGTCCTGGTTGGAGGAAATGAGTTCCCTGGAGTGTGCTTTGGAAGGGTCTCTCTTGTCCCTTGCCCTTCTTTTGCTTCCTGGTGCCATGTGTTGAGCAGCCCTCTTCTGACACACCCTTCCACTATGATGTTTCTGCCTTTGAGTTGGCCGACCATGGACATGAACATCTGAAACTGTGAGCACAAATGAAACTTGATTTAAGTATTTCATATCAGATATTTTGGTCCCAGCAATGAAAATATAATTAATACACAGCACTAGCAAAGAGATATTGCATTTTCATGTTTACTGCAGCATTATTCACAATGACCAAGGCATGAAATTGGTCTCAGTGCTCATCATTGGATGAACAGATAAAGAAAATGTGGACTATGTGCACAATGGATCAGTCATAAAGGAAAATAAAATTTTTGTCATTTTCAGCAAAATGGATGGGAGTAGAAAATATTATCCTATGTGAAACAAGCCAGATGTGGAAAGACCAACACCATATGTTCTCTCTCATATGTAGAAGCTAAAAAAAATGTCAGTCTGAATGTAGAATTATTAGTCGAGATTGGGAAGGATGAGGTAAGGGGGTATTGAGGAAATTTAGATAATGGGAACCAAAATAAAGATAAAAGGATTGAGTTCGTTGCTCTTTAACATGGTAAGGTGACTATAGTTCACAACAAGCTGACATATAGCTTATGAAGAACTAGAAGGTTGAAACTAAAAAGCTCCAAAAAATGTGAAGAAATCATAAGGACATGGAAATGCTAAGTACCCTGATTTGATCAGTTCATGCTGTATACGTGTTAAAATATCACACATGTCCCATAATTTGTACAAATATTGTATACTAATAAAAAATTAAAGAATAAAAATAAAACCAAGTAAGAACAAAAAATAAAACAAATATGTTCTGCTCAGGTTATTTATGCAGAAAAAAATTATTTATCCTTCAAAACTGGTCTCATTTTGACCACACATTGAGATAATTTATGAGGCCAAATGCTCTATTTGAAATGACAGCTATAATTCATTTATAAATAACTGACAATTAAAATGGACAGTCATCATAATAGAAATTATTTAACACGTACAAATAGTTCCAAAATATGTGCATGTACAAATATGTAAATATGATGATATTTTCTTAATTTGAAATTTGCAGCTTAGCAAATATTTCTAAGATTGTAGTTTTATGACATCCATAACAGAAGCACTTCCTATATATAGTTTGCTAGGATTTTGGAAGCTGATTTTAAAATATGAAAATAAAAAAGAAGACAGGGAGTTGAACTTTCTTTTCATATTTATTATAAGTCTTATCAGGAGCTAGGATCTCATTTATGTCACCATGGATTTATTGTACAAGTTTGGACTTGCAAAAATGTACCAGAATTTGAATGCTTGATGTATTTTTTTTGGAAAGCAACTACCATCTGTAATACACTGACCTTTTAGTGTTCATTTTGATTGGTGAATGGTTATACCTTTACTGCTCAGTCAGACTGTAAACAAGAGGACAAAACTGAATATATAAAGGTCATGAAGGTATAGTGACAAAATTTATGAAACCTTATACTTTTCTTATAAATAAAAGAAGATTAAAATTTATACATTTGCTTTTAAATATGTATGTAAGAGTAGTAATCCTTAAAAATTAATTCAAAACTTTCATGATTAGGTGATGAAATTGCGACTTCATCTTGCGAACCCTTTCTCTCTGGCTGTTATTTGCTATGGCCCTCTTTCTGGCTTGCTGGGATAAAAAGAGCTGCTGCTATGGTTTGCACATGGTTTAAGTGTCCTCCAAGCCTGCATGTGTGTCATGAAATCCCCACTGTGAGATATTAAGAGGTTGGACACTGAATCTGACTAAGGCATTTAGAGGTGAGGCCTTTGGAGGTTGATTGGATTAGATTAGGTTATTAGGGTGAAATCCCCATGATTGAATATTTTGGGTTTTATAATAAGGGGAAGAAAGACCAGAAGAGACATATGTGGGTACTCCCTCTTTCTTATTATGTGGTACTCTGTGTTGCTCTAGACTATGCCAACAAAAGGTTATTATCAGATGTAGCCCCCTGACCATCAACTCCATAGCTGTGTACCAAAATAAACCTCTTTTTTTTTATAAAGTTACCTAGTTTGTAGTATTCAGTTATAAGCAACAGAAAATGGATTAATACAGCTACCATGTTTTGCATGATTTATAAGGATTCTCATGTGGCAAGGATCCAAGGGACCTTATTACAACAACTCATGAGAAATACTCCTGCCAACAACCATGTCATAAGCTTAAAAACAAAACCTTCCTGGTTGAGCCTTGCAATGGTTGTAGACTTGTGAAGAACTAGAGTCAAAGGACACAGCTAATTAATACCTGGATTCTCAGCCAGCACAAAAACTATCAGATAATAAATTTATGTTATTTTGAAATGGTAAGTCAGGGTAATATGTGGCACAACAAAAATAGATAACTGATGAAGATGGTTTAGAGACAAAATAAATGATAGAAATGAATTAGGAGACTATTTTATTTGTCCAACATAGATATGTGAAAGGTCTGAATTAGGTTGAATCAGTGAATGGCATAAAAGATGAGTGTGAGACTTTAAAGGGCTTTCCAATAATGGGGGAAGGGGCACAGAGAGAGGAAGGGAAAGAGAAGAAAGAGATGACTTCAATGTATTGCATTTAAGTCAACTGTAAAACCATTAGTGGAATTTTATTATTCAAGTATTAACTTAACCATTGCTTTCCAAGCATCTGTAATGGTAATACATTATGTAATACATATAGAACATTCAAAATAGTCCTGTATTCAAGATGATATAGTGCAAAGAAGCATAATGTGAATGTATAGAGAATGGAGAAGTTTATCCAATCAGTGAGGTTGAAGACATGTGTATGTGAGTTAGACTTGGGGTAATAAGGTTAAGGTATAATGAGGGGCCAGTTGAGAAACAGAGCAAAAATTTCATCAGAAATATATACAGAGAAGTGGATGGTTTAATTTCACTAGACTGCAGGTATATGAAGGTTAATGGGAAAATAATGCCTCTCAGTTGTCAGCCAAATATCAGCATCTCATTCTAAAGGGCAATCACAGGACAGATAATTGATGTCTTGCACATAGAACAAATTATTAATGTTTGATAAAGAAATAAATGAAATTATTATATTAAATAAGGAAAAACATGAGAAAAAGCTGTAATCTGGAGGATTTATCTAGATTCAGGCCCACCAAACTACTGCCCCCGGGCCAAATCCAGTCTACAGCTTATTTGTGTTCAAATAGTTTTGCTGGAACATAGTCATGCTTATGCATTAGCTATTATCTATGGCTTCAAAGGAGATAGTGTGACCTGCAAAGCCAAAAATATTTACTGTCTATCCCTTTTCAGAATAAGTTTGTTCAGAAGAACATGATCTACATGGATATTAGTAAAAAGAAATGGGGGAAAAAATCATGCCAGAATCGTTACAGCCTTGAACCAGTGGGTTATAACAACCGAAATGGAAAGGAGAGGTTTGTGGGTACCTGTATGGTACACATGTGTACACATCAGCGGGTGTGTGTGTGTGTTTATGTGTGTGCTGTGATGAACTATGTAAAAGAGGATCCATTGATGACCCATGACTCCACAGTTTTGAATTGACAGTCTCCTCCCTTTGTAATGAATGCAATTTTGGAGGGAAAGTTGTTCACACGCCCTTAAGTCAGGAGGCTTAATCAGCTTGGTCATGCCTTTCTGTAATGCTTAGGTGGATCAACAACCTAGAAGGAATAACAATATTGATGGAGAAATCATAATAATTGAAAGGAGGGGAAATTGCAGGTTTCTAGGAAAGCCTGGGTGAATAGCTGTCTATTGATAAGACACGGAACACATGAATGAGAAAGGAAAGGTGAAGGAGATGAGACTGGCATCAAAGAGAAGCCAGTTTGCACTTAAGTATTACCCTTCATACTGCCATTGTTATATATATCAAAAGATTCTACTATCTAAGGTTTAAAATTAAAATGCTACCTTCTATAGTGTGAAAGGAAGTAATATGGAGTAAAACATACAATGATGTTTTAAATAAAATTCACCAGATTCTTTTTGTTGTTTAAATTCTTGGGCTGGGGGTGTAGCTCAGTTGATAGGGTGCTTGCCTTGCATGTACAAGGTCCTGAGTTCAATCTCCAGCCCCACAATAAACAAATACATAAATAAATTCTGTAATAGAACTAAATAGGGTTCTCCTATGTAGGGTTCAAGAGCCAGAATCATGTGTATTATGCTCAGTGTTTAACATATTAAAGACTAATATTCTTGAATGAGCAGGGCATAAATACGCATTCACACACAAGACAGAGGTTTGGAAAAACAGTTACTTCTCAGTAGGATAAACTATCTAAAAACACATACCTGGTACAAGGACAGGATAAAATACTAGATAAACAGTGATTTAAAAACAACACTAAGATGGACATTTAAAATGGAAATGTGTAAGTTGTTATTGAATTACAGAAGCTTTTCCATATTGCTTAAAATTTTAAGAGTGATAAATCATTTATACAAAAATAAAGCCTATTTTTTTATAATGAGACTGAACCCAGGGATGCTTCAACCACTGAGTCACATCTTCAACACTTTGAATATTGATTTTGAAGTAAGGTCGCACTAAGTTGCTTAGAATCTCAACAAATTGGTGAGGATGGCTTTGAACTTGTGATCCTCCTGCCTTAGCCTCCCAAGCCACTGGGATTAAAGGAGTGTGCCACCATGCCAAACCTATTTTTGTATATTTAAAGAAAGAAAAACACAAATATGCCCATCTAACACTGCAGATCATTTTTTTTTTTTTTGGTAATATTCACCAGGCCAGAAAATTATTGGGCTAATTTGAGTCTCCCATAAAATTTCCCTCTGTGATAGAAGACAGAATGAATGCTAAAGGTTCTGAGGTTTTTCTTCACCCATTCTTCTTCTAATGACTTCTCTACTATTCTTGAGATCAATCTTTCTCTCCTCTAAATATTTAGTTTATTTTAAAACCTACCTAATATTGAGTCATTCAACTTTCCCTCCTCTTCTCTCTTTTCTCTCAGAGTTTGATAAAAGATGCTGATATACCTGTCTGTCACTCCAATATGATTCTCAGGGTTTCTTTGATGTTTTTTTTCCTTCATTATCCAAAGCCCTACAATCCAAAGTAAATCACTCTCTCAGAACCACTTACAGAAAGTGGTTAATAGTAGTGTTCCTGACATTACACATTTCTCTTCAAGGAAGCCTCTAAAGGTTATGTATCCCATATTTGATTTGCCTTAGGTCAAATAACCTAAAACAAGATGCACAATCACATTCTAAGCTACTATCTCAGTATATATTGTTTAAAATCTGTTGACTTTCCTTTTTCTAGGGGTATTGCTATCTACTTGTGTGGTAGATTCTCAGAGTATATCTCAATAATATCTCCTGGAGTGGCCATTACATTAACCAGAACTTCCTATCTTATGTCTATATCAAGAATTCAGAGACCCATTAGCAAAGTCTCCAGAATAGCCATTTTAAATCCTTGTATTAAAAAGTCTAGGTATTCTTTAAATTTAAGAAGAAATCCTGGATAGATTTTTTCCAATAAGAGCATGTAAACAAAGATAATAAATCTGTATTTGCGCATATTTTTAGAGTAGTTCTTCAAAAATTATTTAAGATGCTCAATTTTATAAATAATAAGATACATTGGGAAAAAACATTAAGGAAGGTTATATGTTAAAAACAAAATACTAATTAAAAAGAAAATGATTAAAAAAGTAAGTTGTGGAGGTTAGAGTAGGTCAGCAGAATTGCTTCAATATCAATAAATTACAAAATTCTAAATTTTAGAGATGAAGAGTTGGGAAAAGAAGAACTTACATATTATAACTACAATGTTTGCTAACTGTTGCCAATATCTACTTCTCTTATTTTGAGGCAGGGTCTTTTATGATCGTAGGTGGAGGCTAAGGTTTGAGCCTGGCCCAGACATATCTTGGGATGAAATTAGCAGTGGCATAATAAAATGTTTTCCCTTTGGCATATTTGTTGAATTCTTGTACAAAAAGCAAGTCTGAGGAACTTTTCCAGAAAATTCCAGTAGGCAGACTGAACCTGTAGTCTCTGTTACTCAGGAGACTGAGGGAGGAACACAAATTTAAGGCCAGCTTTGGCAACTTAGTAAGACCCTGACTCAAAAATAAAAAGGACTGGGGTATAGCTGAGTGGTAGAGCACCCAGGGATTGAATCCCAGTAATGCTGGGGGGAGTGGAGGGAGGACAAGGGATAGTCAGCATAGGTAAAGAATGATCTGGTAGGACTGGGAAGATGGGGACTGGTTCTAAAGGAAAGGAAAGAAAATTTTAATACTCCCAGAGCCCTTCCCCCTCCTCCTTCAACCTGTTGCCAAGGTTACCTGCCTTTAGGGGATTGTTCCTCTTGGCAGGGAGTTACAGGAGTTGTTAATGAATGCCCTCTGGGCCTCTCCCTTCTTGCTCAATATCTCTGGGCAGCTGGCTTCTTTCCTGCCCTCAGATCACTCCATCTTTTGGCTCACCTTTTGGTCATTAGTCACATAGGCAAGATAAGGGTAGAAGGAGGGCATAAGAACAAAGGAAATAAAAAACCTATAAAAGAGGGAGGACACCCCCACTTCTTTGGACACCTAGCTCTGGGGCCCCTTCTCCTCAAAGAAATCCTTTTGTTGTATCCTTAAATAAAAATTGTTTTCTGCACCTGCCTCAGTGTTTCTTGGGTGTTCGATATTCACATCTGGGAAATGGGACTTGGCCTTGATTCTCATCACTGGTATAACTGCAATAAATTCATACACACATACATACATACAATGAAATCTGTCAGAATATTTCAGTGAGATAAAATCATTGAAAGGAACAAAGCCTGATTTAAATGCATGGCTAGCCCTCACTTCACCTACAACATTGCCAAGATTTTGAAGCTGCTTGGAGTGAGATGCTAAAGGGCAAAGCTCAATATCCCTGAAATTAGAATTTAATGTCCAACGGAATTTCAAGCCTAAGAAGAAATACATACAGCAATTCCCCATCAGAAAGCTCAGGAAGAGTATACTTGAGAAATAAAAATGCACCAAAGGTGGCAGAGTCTTGCTAAAACTACAGCCCAATCCTGAATTTTCTAATAACTAATTGTATTTATATGGCTTTCTACTAATCCTACCTGCATAATCACAGGAAAGTAGGAACACATTCTGTGGAATCTAACATTATTTGAAAAGTTCATTAATATTTTATATACAATGTCCAGCATGAAATAAAATAAAACAAAAAAATCTAGGCTATGAGGTAGAAAAAGGTTTCTATTAATCAACAGAACAACACTCAGAGACAGTAAACACAGATTCTCAGATAATGTAGTTCTGAACTTAACTAAAAAAACTGAGAATAATTATTGCTTACATAATAAATTAGAAGTAGACAAACTGGATGAGATAATGATGATTTTACCAAAGGAATCTCTACTAAAATATCATGTGGACAACCTAAAATTGAGAAGTGTTGGGAAAAGTATAAACGGCAGCCATACCCCAGAGAAAAAACCCCAACATGGCGCCTAAGCACCTCTTCTTCCTACCTTCTTCTTTTCTGCAGTGGCACGAAAAGTTCCCGCCCATGTGAACTCTCCCGCCGGCGCCAATTTCAAATCTCGCTGGCGGGGAACCTTAGCCCCAATGAGAACTAATTCCTGGGCTCCAGAGCTGATATCTGAAAGAACTTGCCAATAAACGGGTTGCCTGCCATTTATCTAAACCCTACCATCTCCCCCTTAGTTCTATATAAGCACATTGCTTTTTGCAATAAAATTGGAATTCTCCCGGCGAAGTGTCTTTGCGTGGGGAATTCTTTCATTCTGGTGCCGTGACTCGGATACGGGTGAGCTCTTTCCAACAAGAGCCCCGTCCCCCGCTCCGCCGAGACACTCCGCCCTGGTCCGCTCTTTTCAGACTCCGGCTGCCTGCATTCACCACTGATCTGGCGTGGTAAGGATCCCCTGACCCCGGCTCGCCAACTCCCTTCGGGCTATCGCTGGATTTGTGACCGTGATCATCTGGCACACTCCAGACGCCCGGTGGGGGGGAGGGAATCCACCCCACTAAGACCTTTACTGGTTGAAGTGGACCCTCTGGTGATCCGTTTCCCTTTGGGGTGTAAGGCTTCTGAGTTTACACGAGAGGCTCTGTGGTTTTTTCCCTCCTCCGCTGCCGCTGCCGCTGGCTAGAGTTGCTGTTTCCTGTGGGGCTGCTGTGTCTGGCTGAAGCTGCCTCTCTGCTCAGGAAAACTGAACTCCCGGCCTGGAACTGCGTTCTGCCGGAGCCGGAGTTCTGTTTTCATTACTGACTTCTTCCACTGCGGTCGAAAACTTTCCTGACGTCAGGTTGCCCGTGGCTCTGACCCCATTGGGTCTCACAGATCGCACTTCACTGGTGACGACCAGGTAGTGCCCTCTGTATTTCCTCGCGACGGCTGGTCATTTTGGGGACGCCCACCTGACCCCCATTCACCCTGGGCTTCCTGGAAGCCGGTTCAGCCCGGGTTTTCTCTTTGTCTCTCTTGCTTACTCTTATTCTCTCTCTTCCATCTTTCCCTGTGACTATGGGCACCTCTTCGTCTATACCTGAAGCCTCACCTCTCAAATGTTTAATAAAAAATCTGGCCACACTCTCCCTCACACCAGACATCAAGCCCAAACTTCTAATCAAATTCTGTACCCAAGATTGGCCTACATATCCACTGGATAATGGCAATCATTGGCCTCCAGAAGGCTCCTTAGATCCAAACCTCCTCTGGGACCTTTTAAACTATTGCCAGCGTCTGAAAAAGTGGAAGGAGATTCCCTGCGTTGAAGGTTTTAGCCTTCTCGCACAGCACCCTGCTCTCTGCTCCTCCTGCCCTCCCTCTCAGGTCCTCCTTGCTTGCAAACCCCTCTCTTCCCCTACTTTTACTCCTGACTTCGCAGATTCTTCCTCATTTGACCCAGCAGATGAACCCCCACCTTATCCCCCAGCCCCATCTGCCCCTTCTCTCCCACTATACCCTCCTCTTCCTCTGCCTGATTCCACAGATCCTCAGCCTTCCGTTTCATCCCCCTCCTCTCCGCCCTATTCTGCCTGCTCCACCTCCTCCTCCTCCACAGAGACACTCCCTTCCCCTCCCTCTCCTTCCTGTCCGCCGCCTGCCTCTTTCAGTCCTCCTGTTACCAGGTCTAAGGGACTCCTTCCCACCCCCAAGACAATCGCACCCCTTCGTGAGGTAGCTGGTCCCGAGGGTGTCATCAGAGTCCACGTGCCCTTCTCCATGTCGGACATTACTCAGCTAGAGAGGAAGTTAGGCTCATTCACCACTGACCCCACCACTTACATTCGGGAGTTTCAATGGGTCCTACAAACATATAGCCTCACTCATCATGACATCTACATGCTCTTAGCCAATACACTTCTCCCCGAGGAAAGGCGACGGGTCTGGGAGCTAGCCCAAGCCCATGCTGATGAAAATCATAGGACCAATCCTAACCACCCCACGGGCCCTCATGCTGTCCCAGAGCAGGATCCCCTATGGGATTACAACACCCCTGAAGGCTTACAGTCTCGTGACCTTTTTACATCCTGCCTCTTGGCGGGCCTAAAAAAGGCCACCCGCAAGGCTGTTAACTTTCAAAACGTGCAGGAGGTCATTCAAAGGAAGGAGGAAACACCTTCAGAATTCCTGGATAGACTAACCAAGGCCCTTCAACAGTACACAAACCTAGACCCAGAAACCCCTGATGGCCGTCATGTCTTAATGACATATTTTCTGGCCCAAAGCTACCCTGACATTAAAGCCAAGCTTAAAAAGCTTGAACAGGGCCCTGCTACTCCTCAGACCGAAATCCTCGCTGTCGCTTTCAAGGTCTTTCATGGTAGAGAAGATGAAAGTGAACGCCGTAGGCAGAGGGCTGAAAATGCCAAATTCCAAATGTTGGCCCAGGTCATTCAGAGAAGGTCATCACCACGCCGTCCTAATAAGACACCCCCTGGACCTTGCTTCAAATGTGGTAAGGAGGGACATTGGGCCAGGGATTGTCCTTCGCCGAGGACACCCTCCAACCCCTGCCCAAAATGCCATCAAAGGGGACACTGGGGGGCAGACTGCCCAAAAACCCGGAAGGGAGGTTGGTCAGCTGCCCGGCAACCCCAGCCTCTCCTGGGCTTGGCAGAGGAGGATTGACGGAGCCCTGGGCCTTCCCTCCCGACTATTACCATCAAGAAGCAAGAGCCTAGGGTCACCTTCCTGGTGGATGGACGCTTCATTACCTTCCTCTTGGATACTGGTGCCGCTTCTTCGGTCTTGAGGGAGTATTGGGGTCCTACCACACCCTCAAAAACTCCTATTGTCGGGGTAGGAGGTAAACAGATTTTCCCTCGAAAACCCCCCCCTTATCATGTTATATGCAGGGATCCCTTTTGTCCTTCACACACTCCTTTCTCGTTATGAGCCATTGCCCCATTCCCCTTCTGGGAAGGGACATACTCTCACTATTGAAAGTCACCATTCACATATCACCCCACACCTCTCCTACCTCTCATTTCCTCATGATGTTCCTAGAGGCAGATACACCTCCTTCACGCACTCTTCCACAACTATCTAAACCAGTTAACCCTGAGGTTTGGGACACAACTACACCCTCTATGGCTAAATGCAGTCCTATTCATATTGTCTTACGGGACCCTTCAAGATATATTAGTCAACCACAATATCCACTCACAACCACAGCCCTCCTCGGATTAGAACCCATCATCCAGGATTTATTACGAAAGGGGTATCTTAGGCCTACACACTCTCCTTTCAACACCCCCATTCTGGCAGTTAAGAAACCTAACGGGTCCTACAGGCTGGTTCAAGACCTTCGCCTTGTCAACTCCTCTGTGGTCCCCATCCACCCGCTAGTGCCCAACCCTTACACCCTCCTCTCTCAGATCCCTGCCACTACTACCCACTTCTCGGTCCTAGATTTAAAAGATGCATTCTTTTCTATTCCCTTGTCCTCAGAATCTCAGGATATCTTTGCTTTTACATGGACTGACCCTCACACCCGCCATTCTCGTCAGCTTACCTGGACTGTCCTCTGACAGGGATTCAGGGATAGCCCCCATCTCTTTGGCCAAGTTCTTGCCCAGGACCTCACATCCTTTCACCCCACCTGTCCTGACTCTACTCTCCTTCAATATGTCGATGACCTTCTTCTATGTAGTCCCTCTTGGGAACACTCTCAATCCCACACCGCCCAGCTTCTCAATTTCCTAGCAGATAAGGGATATAGGGTGTCTCCCCACAAGGCCCAGGTTTCCCAGTCTTCTGTCACCTATCTTGGTTTTTGTCTCACACCTGGGAAAAAGGAAATAACACTGGATAGGAGGCAACTCCTCTCTAATCTTCCAGTGCCCCATACGAAAGCCGAAATACTATCATTCCTAGGACTAGCACGTTATTTTAGGGCCTGGATCCCAAATTATTCTCTTCTAGCCAAACCCCTGTATGACCTAGCAAAGGGACCCCCTAGTGAATCTCTTGCCTCCTCCCCCAACTACCACTTCCGCAGGCTTCAGCAACTCCTCCTAAAGGCACCCGCCCTTCACCTTCCTGATCTTTCAAGACCATTTCATCTATATGTCCATGAAAAAGGGGGACAAGCACTTGGGGTCTTAGGTCAAAACTATGGGCCTACATTTGCACCTGTGGCATATTTGTCCAAACAACTAGACCCTACCATCCGTGGGTGGGCCCCTTGCTTAAGAGCTCTGGCTGCTGGACAAATTTTACACAAAGAAGCCTCTAAGCTGACTTTTGGGGCCCCTTTAACTATCCACTCCCCACATCACTTGAAGGATCTTTTAGCTTATAAGGGTCTTCAAACCCTTCCTCCATCCAGAGTTCTGTCGCTCCTCACTTCCTTTCTGGAAAACCCTAATATTACTTTCCTCCCCTGCTCTGCACTGAACCCTGCCTCACTGCTCCCAATGACTCCCACATCTAACACACCAACTCATAATTGCTTGGAAACCTTAGATGATTTCCTCCCCTGTCATTCTTCCATTTCTGAGGGACCACTCACCAAGCCTGACCTTATCTGGTTCACTGATGGCAGTTCCTGTAGGCAGAACGGCACTCATTACTCTGGATACGCTGTAGTTTCAGCCACTGGGATTATAGAGGCCAAAGCTCTGCCTTCAGGAACTACCAACCAGCAGGCTGAACTTATAGCAGCCACTCGTGCCTGCCTTCTAGCACAAGGCAAATCCCTCACCCTTTATACTGACTCAAAATATGTCTTCCATATCTTATTATCCCATGCTGCAATATGGAAGGAGCGAGGCCTACTTACCACCAAAGTTAATGCGATCACTAATTCGGCTCTTATAACCAATCTGATAGAGGCCTCCCACTTACCCACCCAGTTGGGAGTTGTCCATTGTAGGTCCCATCAGAAGGACGGCTCTCTCATCACTGAGGGCAATGCCAAAGCTGACCAGGCGGCACGAATGGCTGCTACCACTTCCAATTATGGCCCCCCTGGGGGACATATAATGGCCACTTTAGACAGCTCATCTGAAGTCCCTACTTCTTCCAGTAAGAACAAGGATCTTTTCAAGTTCCTTCATACTCTATTCCATTCTAATTCTCAGCCTTTAACCCTCTTTTTACAGAGCTTCTTCTCCCTCACCCCCTCTGACAAAGCCATGCTCCAAAATATAGCCTCTAATTATCAGATCTGTCAGCGGACCAACCCTCATACTCCTTTAAGGCCCAAACCTTTCCCTTCCCACCAAGCCCGGGGACACATTCCCGCTGCTGACTGGCAGGTAGACTTCACCAACATGCCCACAGTACGGCACACTAAATACCTCCTTGTCTTTGTGGACACTTTCTCTGGTTGGGTTGAGGCATTTCCCACTTCCAATAAAAAGGCTTCCACTGTAGCTTCAATCTTACTGACAGACATTATCCCCAGGTTTGGTATGCCCACTTCCTTACAATCTGACAATGGCCCTGAGTTTATTTCTAGGATCACACAAAAGGTCTCTCAAGCCCTCTCCTTCAAGTGGCATTTCCACTGTCCATATCGCCCCCAGGCTTCAGGGAAAGTGGAAAGGGTAAATCGTACTCTAAAGGAAGTCCTTACCAAATTGACAATGGAATTAAACTTAGACTGGGTCAAACTCCTTCCCTTGGCTTTGCTTCGAATCAGAGCTCTCCCTAAGAAACCATCTTTACTGTCTCCCTTTGAGATAATGTATGGAAGACCTCTTATACCCCCTGGGCTGGTCGTTTCACAAGGACCTCTCACCTGAGATTTGTCTTTGCCTCTCTTGTTTCATCTCCGCTCGGAACTCTGGAAATATCAGGACTGGCTTCTTCCGGACCCAGTCTCCTCTCCAAACACTCCTCCCTTAACACCTGGGAGTCTAGTCTATTATAACACCCCAGAGGAGAAAGGGCCTCTTGCCCCAAAATGGGAAGGCCCCTATCCTGTCATTCTCTGTACCCCCACCGCCGCCAAACTCTCCTTACCAGACAACCGTCTCACTCCCTGGATTCACATTTCTAGGTTGAAGCCATATCACCAGGAGGCCCCACCTGCTGACGACAGGACCACCCCTGAGGAACTCCAAGAATCACCTCCTGAACCTCCCCTTTACTCCTGCTCTCCACACCCATCTCACCCCTTTAAGTTGCGGCTCACACGGTGTTCTCCTCAGCCCAATTCCTCTTAAAGAAGGCACAATGAGCTCTCCCAACACCCTAGTCTTCTCTCTCTGCTTGTTTTTTGTGCTCTGCTTATTTTCTGTGCTCTGTTGGGACTGGCCTTTACCCTCCTCTCCTACCATGTATTTATTCACTCTTCGGGAACGATACTCAGAACATGGCATGCAGAAGGTCCGCACAGTGGATGCAACTACTTGCTTCATCCACAACTGCACCTCTATTTCCCTAAAATTGTCACCTTCAAGGACCTTCATCCCTGGTAGCTGGAACTGGCCTTTCATTTGCTTCCTTTTTGATCAAACCAAAGACTATTGTCATTGGTGGCCTGAGATATATAATGGGTGCCCCTATTGGTCATGCAGGTTCCATGATGAACGTGGTAGCTATTCTTACCACTCACTTGGTTACCCTGAAGGGTGGACTTCTAGTTACCTAAAGTGGCATAAAGGCTCTTCATCCGATAACAATGGATGATATACTTTAGATATACCTGACCCCAAGGCCAAACATTGGGACTACGTTGAGTTTGCTGTCTATGCTCGGACAACCTCAGCCAGACCCACAGGGTGGATGACTGTTGGCCGCACCCTGATTATGCCACCTAAAGCAACCATCCAAGTAGTCGAACACATCAAGGAGTCAGAATCAAAACTTCGAGATCTTATCCATAGCCCATCCAAAGAAGATTCAGAGCCTTCAACCCCCTTTGGCCCCCCTCCCACATGGCTCAATTTGCTACACCAAACTCTTCGATTATTAAACTCCACCCCTCTTTCTGTGCCTACTTCTCAGTGCTTTCTCTGTGCTTCACTTAGTCGTCCACTTCTAGCAGCAGTCCCATTAGCGGCAGGAAATATTTCAGCAAAAACCTACAATTTCTCTAAGAAAGGACAACCCCTACATGTGACACATATCCCACTGTGGGAAAGTTATTCCACCAATACTTCATTTCCTTTCATCTGTTTCCACCTGCCAACAATGAATCCTTTACCCATTTGTTCCTTGAGCTATAGCACCCCATTGAGCCCTGCGTTTATGCAACCTGGACATTTCCTCTGGTGTAACGGGTCTTTAAGTACCTCAACAATCAATGTCTCTGGCACCTGTTTCTTGGTTACTGTAGTTCCTCAGCTGTCTTTGTATACTCCCACCGAATTCCGGCAGCTGGCCCTACCTTCCTGCACCCGTAGGGCAGTCTTTCTGCCGGTTCTGGTAGGCCTCACTTTAACAACCTCAGTGGCAAGTCTCGGACTCTCTGGTGGAGCTATAGGTCATGCTCTATGGGCATCCAATGACCTGCAACAAAAACTGCAGGAAGCACTCGATACCACTGCTGAGTCTCTGGGCTCCTTGCAGCGGCAGGTTACTTCATTGGCACAAGTGGCTTTACAAAACCGAAGGGCGATTGATCTTCTCACTGCAGAAAAAGGGGGTACATGCCTGTTCCTCAGAGAGGAATGTTGCTACTATGTTAATGAGTCTGGGCTAATAGAAAAAAATGTTGTTAAATTGCAGGAATTATCGACCCAACTACTCAAACCCACCTCCTCTAATCCCATAACGGGGTTCTTCCAATCCTCTCTTGCCACGTACTTACTACCTATCTTGGGGCCCCTTATTGGGATGCTCCTTTTTTGTGCTCTCTTGCCCTGTATAATGAAGTTCCTTCAAACCCAATTGCAAAAAATTTCTAATCAAACTTTCAACCAGCTTTTGCTTAGGCACTACCAGCCTCTGATGACCGATGAACTCCCAACATCTCCAAGAGAACAGTTCACTCAGTGCTGAAGCTCACTACCAGGCACGATGGAATGCAACGGACATCAGACAGCGGGAGACAACGAGCTCGGAGAACCTCTTAATCTGCCATCCTGGATTCATGAGTCTTTATGTCCTTCTAAGCTTCCTCATGGCCCTTGGCCTCTTCTCTGTCAGTCCCCCAACATGGAACTTCTGCCAAAAATTGACCTTTGCTTTAATTTTTATCTTCATTATGTTTTTATTCGCTCTGATCTTCTTCAGGTGCTGGTGACGCCATGTCCAGGCAACGCTTCCAGTATTTCCTAGAGTCTCTGTTACAGGACCAGTGGCTGATACCAACAATCTCCTCCATCCAGGACTGGTTCGATGCCATCGACAACTTGTGGCTTCAGGGAACTTTCACAGACTTCACCCCTACGGAAGTAGCTGTCTATAGCCACTGGGTTTTATTTCTGGCTGCCATGATATCCCCAAACCTGCCCCCCGAGAATTCCTCCACTTCCCTTTCTAGGCCCCACAGCGCCCCCACACAGCAGGAAGCAGCCGGATCTGACCAACGACGTCCCACTTCCTAAGAAAACAAAAAGGGAGGAATGTTGGGAAAAGTATAAATGGCAGCCATACCCCAGAGAAAAAACCCCAACATGGCGCCTAAGCACCTCTTCTTCCTACCTTCTTCTTTTCTGCAGTAGCGCGAAAAGTTCCCGCCCATGTGAACTCTCCCGCCGGCGCCAATTTCAAATCTCGCTGGCGGGAAACCTTAGCCCCAATGAGAACTAATTCCTGGGCTCCAGAGCTGATATCTGAAAGAACTTGCCAATAAACGGGTTGCCTGCCATTTATCTAAACCCTACCATCTCCCCCTTAGTTCTATATAAGCACATTGCTTTTTGCAATAAAATTGGAATTCTCCCGGCGAAGTGTCTTTGCGTGGGGAATTCTTTCAAGAAGCACAAGAAGTGAATAACTACTGCAAAATAAAAGTTAACCTGAAGAGAAATCTATAGTAATAATCTAAACTAATCTATAGAAATAACCTCAGCTCACGAGACTGGATGAACCAAAACACAGCATAAAAAACATGCAGTAAAAACATATAACATACCTGTAGTTGGAGATGAAGAAAGATAGGTAAGAGAGAATGGGGAAATAAGCAATATTTGAAGACCAATTGGTCAAGCACTTTGTAAAACTGATAAAAAGATATAAATGCACTTTCAAGAAACTTAACAAAACCTAAGCAGCATAATACAAAGAAAACCATCACAAATCCATTGGTGAACCAAAACTAAATGAAAGTAGAGCAAGCATAAGAGAAAAAAAAATATTTAACAGACTGTAGAAACAAAAGAAAATTAAATGGCATTTGAACATGCTGAAGAAAAAATTATACCAACATAAAAATCTATAGTCAGTGAAAATATACACAAAATTGAGGTATAGTAAAATATTTTAGATAAATAGTTCTTTAGCAAATGTTTGACAAGAAGATTGGGACTATAAAAACACTAGTGAAAGTATTACTACTAAGGAGAAATAATCCTAGATAGAAGCATGAAATTGCAGGAAGCAATGAATTTCACTGGGAAAACAGCCTTTAAATATTGCAGTAGCTTTAACAATCTGAGTGAGCTGCGTCTATTATATAATCTATGTCTATATTTAGCACATTTCTGATGCACCAAACAATTCCAAGCACAGGTGGATTATTTGGTGACTTCTTTAAAAAATTTAAGAAATAATACAACTACTCTTACACAGCATTTTTTGGAAATAGATACACCAAAAGCCATTTTCAAGATTCTCACAGCAAGATTATTTTTATATCCAAATCCTCAAAACAGTACAAATGTCCACCAACAGGAGAACATAAAATAATCTGTTTCAGTAGAACAGTGGAATAAAATGTAACAATTAAGAAGAAAGACCTACTGTGTTTAAGTCCACATTTTTAGAAGGAAACTAGTCATGCTGGATTAGGTCCTACTCTAAAGACCTTGTCTTTACTGTAAAAGACCCTATTTCCAGATAAAGTCACATTCTGAAGTATCCAAGGTTAGTATTTCAATATATGTTTTGGGGAAAATACAATTAAACCTGAAAAAGGCATATTATTTCAATTTAAAGAATCTCAAATATTACATCTAGCAGAAAAACAAATAGAATTAAAATGAATGTCAGAGAGGCTTGCAGTAAGGCTTGAAGATATAATACCTGTTTAGAAACCAAATGTTAGAATGTCATTTAAAATATAAGAATTGAAAATTTTAGAGCTATGATACGTATTTGGGAAATTTCGGTGTCCTCAATTTCTTTTTCTTTTTTTTAATGAAACATTTAGTTGAAGAAAGATTAAGTGATTTGTTTAAGGTCACACATTTAAGTAGTGGGAAAATCTGACCTAAAATCCTAGTCAAATACCCACCCACCAGCTCCCCAAGCAGCTAAAGTTTCAAATATTGCACATTTTCCTCAAATAAGTTCTAGAATATTTCTAGCAAAATATTCCCTTCATTTGGCATATCTTTGTCCACAATTTTGTGGTTTAGGTAAAGAAAGGTAGGATAATTTAATTGTAAAGGTGAAAATTGGAATGACATTTGTGAAGCTGTAATGCTTGTTACCATCTGGCATACACAGGGGTGTCATACTAAATGGGATCAGAATGAGCTCCTTTTGGAAATAAACCTTTAATAGACTGGGAAACTTTAAGGGAATCTTTCTTTTTTAATAGAGCATTTGAGAATGATCTCTGCACAGCTGGCCAATGAAGGGAATCTAGATTGGTTGCCAAAGTCAGATTTTAAATTAATTTCTATCGCTCAGAGTTCTTTTAGAAAGGCAATGGAAATTTTGGTGAATTCAATGAAAATCTTTACTAAGCAAGGAACCCTACATGATAATGTAACATGATTAAAGCCCACCTTCCTCCCTCTTTTTTTTTCTTTTTTTCTTTATGTCCTCTTTCTTCTTCCTTTTAAAAATTTTTTCTTTATCTTTCAATGATATCAGTCTCATGGAGACTAGAAGGGCAATGGTTAAAGCACATCCATCTGAAGAACATAAATCTTGTAATCCTGTTAGAAATGTATTCTTGATACATAAAAATAACCAAAAAAGTCACAAGGTAACAACTCTAATTATGAAAAATGCTGATTTCCATATTCTATGTAGAAAGTACATGCATGATCTCTTTGTCCCTGACAATAAGTGAAAAGCTAGTGTTGCCCATTCTTTTCCTAATGATTGGGCCAGCTGAAGCAAATTTGAGCAAATGAATTGAGGGGGAAAAAATTACTTAGCTAAGCATAGTGTTGAACACCTGTAATTCCAACAGCTCAGCAGGCTGAGGCAGGAGGATGGCAAGTTCAAAACCAGCCTCAGTAACTTAGCAAGGCCCTAAACAACTTAGTGAGACCCTGTCTCAAAGTAAAATATAAAACTGGCTGGGGATGTGGCTTAGTGGTTAAGTACTAAGGTTCAATTCCCAATACAAAAAAAAAAAGGAAGAAAACCGTTTCCTTGGTACTGTATATAAAGATCAACACTATCTACATTATTGACTAGGAAAATAAAACATTCTTGGTACTATAAGTCCTGCTTTAACTTCTGTTAAGCATGGCTAGTAGACACCCAATTTCCCCAGATGATGCTGAGTTGTCTAAAAGTCACCTTCAGTCAATCCATCCATGTTTTGGAATATATTTATTTGCTATTCTCACACTCAGTAGATATTCAGTATGTTCCTCGATTTTGAAAATTAGGTTACTGAGTACTATAATTTTAGAAAGATGATATGGGACGTGTAGGCAAACGGTTAGGCATTTTCTCAGCAATAAATTTCTATACCCTTGCTTACCATGGTACCCATAATGAGGAGAGAACATTAACTGAGACAATCCAGGCCACAAGTAACTGTAAATTTGTGAAAAATATGTTAAAATATATATGTTAAAAATGAACCAATATATCTGTATTATTAACTGGTTTGATAGTTAAACATTTCCTGTGCATATGAAGATCAGTTAAAAAGATGCAGGCTTTTGACGTGTTGAATAAAAATGACTCCTTGATAATAAAGCACTCTGTGAATAATATAAACTTATTCTGTACCTAACCAATAAAAAAGAGTGAAATTGTTTAATATCTCATTCTTGTTTAAATTGCTCTTTATTTGACCATAGACCAGCCTGGATCAGCTATTAGTTATTTGTAATGGCCCTGTCCAGGTATATTTGTGTGGTTATATATGTATGTGATTTGTGTTAATTCTGTGGATGTAGGTGAATATGCAATAATGATTTAGAGAATTAACATATTAAATTATAAGTAAAAGAGTGGCTTGAAGAACCTAATCTCACTTTTCTTTTAATTTTGGGAAGTATAATTATAATATATCATGTCCTACAGAATATAATGTTTGATCTAAGAAACTAGATTTATACATCTACTTATTTCATTAAATGTGTTGCAGTTATTTAATTTACTTCTAACCTTCATTTTTCTTCTCCCCTACTTCTCCCATTCTTCTGATGCAGACATCTTGCTTATTCACAAGATGTCTTTGTTTCCCCCGGCACCACTGTCATTCATCCTCTGTACCTTTCTGGCCAGCTTAACATGGGTATTGTGACAGAAGGCTCCAGAATTAACTCTAGAGTTGTCTTATGAGAAAGGTTGTTTGTTTTTCTACCAATTCACTTCAGATCTTTAGAGTGATTTCATGGGGTTGTTGCACAAGAACGTTGGAGAATTGATAAAGTTGGCATGCACTCTCCTTCTTTGGCCCTACGCTTTTTTCTGAGTTCTATCTGAGGTTGTTTTCTATTTCCACTTTTATTCCTGCATTAACTCAGCTTTTATTTTCACCCTCCTGAGAAGTCTTGAATTTGGAGTAGGACACAAACTCATAATAAACTTGAACAGTTCATTTTGGAGTGATGGCTCAGAAGATGGGCTGGTTTTGTTTTGAGTTGGAGATAGGGATCAGACATAGGGGTAAGGAGACAAACAGAATTTTCTTATGGGAACAAGGTTCAATAACTTTGCAGTATTACCACATAGAGAATGAATTCAGTAAGCCTTTTCTAACTTCAGTGTTCTATTTACAAAATCACAAGACTTTTATAAATTGCCAGACTGCATTGCATAAGCCAAATGCCAGCAGAGCAGTGACCTTTCAAATTACTGGTACAACAGAAGCCAAGATCAGAAAGCTCCAACTTAAAGCAAACACTGAAAAGAAATCCTACAGAAATGACTTCTGTGTCCGGTCAACTTAACATAACATGACATATTGTAAAACATGTTTGGCTTTTTTGGTAGAATAGTCTATAAGGATTTAACTGTTTTTGAAAATATAAATCTAGAGATCTGTGGTATTTGAGTTTATGGATAAAATATTTTTTAAAAAATTTTTAAAGAGCAATAGTGGGGAAATTTGCTAAAAGAGTTCTATAAAAGATGATTTTAATAAGTTAATGAAGGAGGTGAAAATGGAGTGGAGTTGGATGGGTTTGGTTGGATGCACATCTGGAGGATTGGGGAAAGTGAAGTTATATTGCAGACAAAATAACAAGAGCATGCCATATAAAAACATGTTAGGTCTCATTTGAAATATCCTATAGAGATAAAATTAAAAGTAGCTCATGAGGAATTTTGAATCAGTTTTTCAATTGAAAATTTTATGAGCTTCCATAGTTTTCCTGTTTCATATACATTTCTTTATGGGTTTTACTTAAAATATATGAAAATGCAAATACCAATCCATTTATGACAAAATTAGATTCATATATATGTACATATTTGAATGTGTATATATGTAGAAAATTTTTCAGTCTATATTTAAAATGTTCTTTGAAGATGTTTTATCAATGATAAAGTGAACAGTACTATTGTTTTTAGATCTTCAGTTTTCTGGTTTGCAATTTTCCCATCATTTTAATTTTTGCCTACATAGTCTCATCATTAGAATAAAATAGTAAAATTGCAGATCTTGACATATTTACATTTGAGTAGATGACTAGGATGACCTATACGATGCCTAATGCTTTCTAGACACATATTTACTTCTCATGTATCTGTGGAAATGACTATGAGAAAGGGGAAGGGGGAAATTTTTAGAGATTATCATTATGTTTGGTGTTTTAAAGCATATTCATCTACTCTGGTGTCTGGTGATTATTTTAACGTGATGAGTGTTTCTCTTTCACAGCAAACGTGTGTATGAGCTATCTATAGCCAGATTTTATCACAAGTGTTTGAAAGGCTTTTGCAGCTACGGGGTATTGCCAGACAGTTAGTATAAAGCAAATTGAGTCTATTGAGAAATTAATTCAACAGCTGAAAGTACATTTGCCTTAGAGTCATCAGATATTCTGCCCACCAAACTCATCCTCCAAGATAGCATCCCTAATGAGCTTCCTAAACCAATTAAACATAAGCAGGAAGCATCAGTCATCAAAACTGACTATTTTCAGCTAATCAGCTGCCTGCACAAACTGCATGGCATTGAGGAACAGAAGAGCCCTCTGAAGGGTGGTCATTTTATTGTTGTTGTTGTTTTTCACTCTGTCCTCACTTTGTTGGTTTCTCAATTTTATGGATGCGTGGCTATGCACAGAACCCTGTCAAGGAGCTTTATAGTGTATAAAGTGCTTTTCCATGCATTATCATTCAGTAGAATAAAATGAGTTTTAATAGGCTTAAGTGATTTGCCTAAGGCACACAATTAATGTGTGGCGGGGACTCAATCATGCCCTTTCCTCTGTTGTAATTGTTCTATAAATATGTATGTATTGATTGACTTTCTATGACAGGCCATAGGCTGAGATTGTAAAATGCCATCATTTTATGTTTTGTTGAGGCAGATTCAAATGACAGAGCCAAGGCAGAGTGGGATTGTAGATAGGGATTTTTATTCCCACATGGGTTTCCTCCTTTCACAGTATCAGTTTCTACTGGTAATAATGGTAACAATGATCAAGTTAAATAACTATCACTGATCACATACAATGTGCCAACACTTTACATAATATAACCCAAATAATACTCATAAAGCTTTCCAAAGAGACATTCTTATCACATTTTACAGATACAGACTCTATAGGCCCAGAGACATAATGTCAAATTTATTGGGGATTTTAAGTTTTAAAAATTCTCATATTATATGACTGTATGGAACATCTATCTACTCATATATGTGGTTAAAATTAGGAGATTTGTTATAATATATTGCACGAATGTGTGGTCATAAATTGAGATATTTTCATGTGTTGCTCATAGATTTTGGTTTCATTACCATTCTGAACTCATTTTATTTCTTTATGTTCCTTTAAATGTGTACACAGGGAAATCCTTTTGTTTTACTAAATTATCATTTGGGGAGTCTCCTCCTTGATAGAAATATGCTTACTTCTCAAGATTAGTTGAGAGTAGGATATCAAATTGTACTTGTGTCTGGGGGTGGAACCAAGGGAGCAGAGGGTAGCTATGTGTCTGGAGTGGGAGGGGAATGAAGATAACAGATCCCTTCTGTAGGAATAAGGCAGGAGTTCATTACCAGGTGATCCAAATCGTAAAGCTAAACTTTCCTCCCTACTCTAGAAGACAGACCTTTTGCATTAATCAACCTTTAACAATATGTCCATATTTATTATGAAACAATTATATATGTTTATTTTGAAAGATCCCTTTCCTTTTTAGTTTATAGCAATTAGATGCAAACACAAATATATCTAATATATCTTGGCATGATTCATGATTCTTCAATGACAATTTTTTTGTTGTTGTTTAAACAATTTCTTAGAAGTCTCCAGGTTCTCAGAAATAAGATTGTTTTAAATTATTCTTATTAAGATTATAAAGAAACATAATTAGTAATAACACAAAAGTAAGCCTTCAAGCTATTTCTTCTTTTTTTCCTGCTTTTCAGATTATATAATTCATTTTAATTTTATCTTGTTGCATATTCATGAATATCATCTTTGAAATAAAGTATACATTGAGCATTTTTTTAAAAACAAAAAACACTGTATTTTCTTTTGATATAGATGTTTAGCTTCCAAAATACCTGTTACACAGTACATGCTCAAAAAAAAGTTAATGAATTAATATGTGAATCAATCAATCTGGCAGTCAAAAAGTACCAATTCAAAGTTATTCCAGAATATCATAGCCTTGAATGTCTTCAGTAAAAGTGAAAGCTCTTTAATAAATTGGATATAGAGATATTAAAGACAGGGTTAGCTTAATTATTTTTAAACTTTAAATCAATCAATATATACACATTTAACATTTATCTTGTAATAAGCACTCTCTTCATAATGGGGACTGGTATAGAGAAATCTAAATCCTGGTCTGTTAAGAGCCACAGCCAAGTAATATGATGCATGGCATTTTTGGTTGAAAGGTGATGCCAGCAAGCCATTGAGATGATATGATTATGTTAAGATTTGCATTCATATGGATATTGGACTCCTGCTGTTCACCTTGGCCTGCTACAGGACTCCTGGAGAGTTCCCATTGGTTGGGGAAGTGCGGTAGGAGGGAATTCCGGAGGAGGGAGTTCCTGTTGGGACCCGGGAGAAGCCACGTGGGTCGGTAGGCAATCGGGTCGGTTGGCAATCTTCCTGGGAGCGTACAGGGCATTGGCGGCAGTTTCAAAAATAAAGTTTGTTCCTGCTTGAGTGGCTCGTGATTTTGTGCCCAGCCAGACTGCGGCACTGGTCTAATCTCTGAGAAACTTACCATTAGTCAAGAAGGTGATATATGTTCAAGAAAACGGATTAAGTGCCAGCAAATGGCATAGAGTTTAAAAGATCACAGATATACAAATGGAATAGAAAAAGATATATTTGAGTTTGAACTTGAATGTTAGATATAATATGATGAGTTGAAAGGAAAGTGTGTATTCCTTGTGTGGCAAAACAGGAGTTGAAAGTGAGGGTACAATAAAACAAGCATGAACAAAATTATAAAGTCACATGATTTCTGTGAGAATGATTGACTGCTCTGTAACAAAATTTGGGTGCTGAGGAGCTGTGTTTAAATACAATTTTAAAAAAAGAGAAGCAATATATCAATGGCACCTTGACTGCCAAGTCACCTTTGGACATGTTTTCTTGGACTCATTTCTAAAGTATATCAGCATGTGCTAAGTGAGGGGAGATGGGAAATTTGCTTATGTAAATTTGGAAAATGTGAGGTAAATCCTAATTAGACAAGTTTGCTTCCTGTGATATTTCTCATGAGCTTTCAGAACCAAAAAGGGGAAATCATGTGCATTTCCCAAAAATTTTACCACTGTTTTCTTTACCCATTTATTCCCTCTTCTAGGTACATGTTATAAGTTCTTTTTGACAGTAGAGTGTCTAAAAGAGCATTAAGAATCAGAAATGATATGGTAAAAGTATTGATTTGGGGATAATAAAAATATATGGTGGTGTTGGGTAAGAGAGACTAATGACCCCAGCAGTATGGGATAATCAGAAGATATGTTTGAAATGCCAAGTGAATGGTGGAGATTAATAATGTTGCTGGAAGATAGAAAGTAGGTGAGTTCATCTTTACTTCTAATCACAGCTTAGAGGTGAAGTAAGCAGTACATGGAATGTGAGTTAAAACCAGAGTGTAATGTATATACAGGTGGAGGCACAATCTGTTAATCTGTTAGGATGAGCTCCCTGAAAGAGACTAAGATTAGATGATTTATACTCTTCACTGAAACACATTTATTAAAAACTCATATTTATTTACTTATTTATTTACTTATTTATTTATTTTGAAGTAATGGGGGAGAAAGGTGAACAAAAGAAGAAATTTGGATAGTATACTCCGAGAGAGAGAGAGAGAGAGAGAGAGAGAGAGAGAGAGAGAAAGAGAGAGAGAAAGAATATGAATATGAGCAAAGTTCTTATTGTGAAAAGCCCCTTGGTTTTTTTGACTGGAAATTCACTAATATTTTTGTAAACTTTAAAAATTTTGAGAATGAAGATGAACATTTGCTGACAGGTAGTAACTGAGAAGTGAGAAAATGAATGAGAAGGGGTAAATGTTGACCCTATCAGAGGGAGAGGGTCTTATTGGAGACCTAGAGTCATGGATCAAATGGGAACCTGGATATATTTGGATCAGTTGATTACAGGAAACAGCAATTATACCCCTTACTCAGAGACACGAAAATCAGTGAGAAGGATTATGAAAAGGCAGAGAAAATGAAAACTGATGCAAAGGTGAAACCTGATAGCATGATTCCAAAGGTACATCTTCTTGATAAGGTGGTGTCTCATGAAAATTTTCACCTCTTGTTCTGAAGAATGTGGTAAAGAATCAGAAGATATCAGACAAAATTTCCAAGAAGTAAGTGTGTCCCAATCAGGGATTGGAGAGTACATTATTTTATTCTTGCTACATAGCAAATGACCACATATTTAGAAGCTCAAGACAACTTCCATTTTTTAGTGCATAGCTTTATTGATCAGAAGTCTGAGTTGGCTCATTGCTCAGAACTTGACAAGGCCAAACTCAAGTTTTCAGCCACAATTTGGAGGTTCTGAAAGGAAATCCACTTCTAGGATTAAGTAGGCAGTAGAGAGAACACAGTTATAGGGCTGAGGGCCTCATTTCCTTGCTGTTGGCATGGCAGATCACTCCACTTTCAGCTGCTAAAGGACACTAGAAGTCCAATTCCTTGCCACAGGAACCTTAATAGGCTCCCACAGCATCCTAACATATACCAACAAATAGTTTCCTTGCATTCAATGTCCCTGACCTTCCATACTTCAAATGTTTTTTGACTCTGGTGATAGCCAGAGAAATCTTCACCTTTTAAAGAACTCATGTGATTATATGAATCCATCCCTGAGAAATCTTATTTATGGTACAAGACCAACTGATTACTGACATTAATAACATTTGAAACATTTCTTTGGATATGTAAGGTAGTAGGCATGAAAGTGACATCATATGTTCAGTCCCAAGGATTAGAGTAGGAAGTCTTGGGGTCAGTTTTACAATTGTGCTCAGCACAGATAGTTTGAGTTGAAATATAGTTTTATACAGTCCTAAATCTTAAAAGTTTGAGGTCCTTAAGTATTTCCTACAATTTCACTCTAGAGAAATATAGATAACATAATAAATGCTTTTTTAAAAAGTTCCCTATTATTTTGTATCAGTCACTAAAAATAAGTGAATAATTCTCTGACAATGAATATATTCAAACATTTTCAAATGAATCTTATTTCCTAATATAGTAACTTTTGTTTTATATGGACAATTTTTCAGTTTGAATTTTTTAGTTTAAATTCGTTGGGTTGTGGCCTTGTGATTTATACATTGTTTATATTGTTAAGGAGATTTCATCAGGATTCTGGTAAAGATCCCAGTAAAAATACTAGCAGAAATCTTAGGGAAATATGGTTGATATGGAAAATGTTAGAAAAAGATGTCAGGGTCAGAAAGGGAGCAGGACCCTACCAGAGAAGTTGGCTTTTGTTATACTTGTCAGATAATACTTTAAAAAATATAATGTGAGTTGTGTAATTGGATTCTTTATCAAATAATTCTTTCAAGTAATGTGTTCTGGGTGTTCAAATAATATTGTAATAGACTATATGATAAAGTAGATAATAATAACCAACAAGAATTATTTTTAATGTGCTGACACACTAAGTATTTGCAAAGTGCTTTACATAAGTTTTTCTCACACTATGAATGTGGCATACATAAATTCATGTCCTTACTTTAGATATAAGTAAATTGAATTTTAATTAAGTTATCCCAATCCAATGTGTCTTGGTTAGCGTACGTCAGAATCAGGATTCATATGTAAGTAGGTTGGACCTCAGAGTCCAATCCCTTTGTGAATATACTAAATGCATGATGAATGGCATGATAAATGGTGTAAAATAAAACCATTTGTACTTACACTTCTTTTTCAGATTTTAATTTTTATATGGTTTGTTGCATATTTATGTTTCCCCATTGCCATGGACCTGCCCTTCTTTTCTAGGAAATAGAATACATATACATCAGCACATTAAACATAGTAAAGAAGGTTTCTTAGATGTAATTTACTAAATTCATTTGATGTTGAAAGAAATCTTCTTTTAAATTTAACACATCTTACATAATTTTTTAAAAGTTTTGGAAAAAGTAAGAATTTAAACCAGTTGTTTTACATACCTTTAGAAAAACTAAATCTTAAAAACTGTAATAATTTAGAATTGATGACTTTTTTAATTTTGAAGTTTATGATTGTCAAAGTCCAGTTGATAAATATAAGTATTCTTTAAATGTTAAACATACTCATTTTAGATATGCTGAAGCTATTTCACTATTCTTCAACATGAAATATTTAATGTGGGTTGTGTAATTAGTATTTGCAAATTGATACTGTTTTTTTTGGAAAATCACAGAAGTCACATCCTAAATCTTTCATGAAGTATCGTGAGAATCTAAATGTCCATTAAGTGGGCAGCAGAGGTATATATCATTCATAATATAGCACTTCCCTCTTGGACATATACTGGTTTATGTGTTCCCCAAAACTACCTTAGAGTAGAAAATGTCACATATTGGATTATTTTACTCAGTTTTAGCTTTAAGTGAAATATTCTATTATTTATAACATCACCTTTGTGAAAAGGAGTTCAGACACTTCCAATATTATTTAAAAATATTACCAGCACTCCTATGCTGCAGAGGAGAATGGCTATTCTATCTATTTTACTTATAAAGGTAAATGAAATCCTTAAGAACTGAGAAGTTAACTAAAATTCTTAAATACCTTGTATAAATTGAAAACACTACCTGAATCTTTTGACCCAAATTCATTTCTGGGCCATAGACATTGGGCCTTATTTTTTATGTGAGAAAGTTTAAATAGAGATATTAATGCTTGTGTTCAAAATTTCGAATTCTTTAGATGAAATTATTTTCTAGAAAGATAATATTCTAACATTTGAGAAATTTTGGATAGTACAAAACTGTACACTATTACCAGCAATCACACTACAAGGGTGGTTGTGTCGTTTTGCAGTTTGCTTTACCATGCTTAAGCATTATTTTTTCAACAGCAAAAGATCCTCTGGCCAAACTACCCATAAGCAAAAAAAAAAAAAAAAAAAAACTAGTTTTATTTGTTTCCTAAAGCATTATCCAAAGACTTATCACAAAGTTAGTAGGCAGAGTATAGCTCTTTATGAATGTAAGTTTTTGCCCATTATTATGAATTCAGTTGTTTTAATATTTTGAAGATTTGACTTAGTAAGGTATCTATACCAAAATGGTGGATCCCTATAAGAATGGTTGTTATTTCTACCTAAGTTTAAGAATTGTGTTCTTAGAAGATTTGAATTTGCTAATAATAAATATTTTTGGTGTCTGCATTTAGTTGTTACAGGGTAGGTCACCCAAACCCAACAAGTGGGAGCTTATTCAGCTGGGCAGTGGTGGTGGCATGGTGGAGCAAGTCAGTGGAGACTGTGATGATGAGGATGGTTGCGGAGGATCGGGGAGTGGAGAAGTGAAGAGAACACTGAAAATCACCAACTGTAAGTGGATGATTACAGTACTGATTTTAAAGAATTAGTTCTGAAATATAATTAAGAACATTCATTATGATGATCATAAAAAATATATATAATATGTATATATATAATATATACATAATAATAATAATGGCAAGTAATTCAGAAGCAGACAACAATAATTATAAATGAAAATGAGCTTTATTTGTAGTTATTTAGGACATGTATTCTTGGGGATTTTGTGTGTTTTTAACTAATGGCTTCAAATGGAAATTATATTTATCCATAAAAAACAATGAGTGATTATTAGTTCTGAGAATTAAAAACTTTAAAGTGGAATAGTTCTTAGACCATAATGGATATTAAATGCATATTGATAAGTAATGTGAAACCAGCATTGGTAAGTGCTGTACAATAATCAAATTGTGCATTTTTAAAGTGTTATTATGCTCGTATGTACAGGTTTTTTTCTCTATTAGGTTTTCATTATAAACAAAATACAAATAAATTGGTAAACATATGGTTAGTTCTATTTAAAAACAACTTGGATTTAACTCTTTTGCACTTTTCCAAAAATCTCACCAAGTGAGATCACTTTGTTTAATTGCATGAATTTAAAGCCATTTCTGGTATCGCTAGACAGGTTACTACCACAGAAAAATATAACTCTTGAGTAACAAAAAGGAAAATAAGAAAGGAAAAGAAAAACAACCAAATGGATTTATCTTTCTGATCTTCACATAAAAGAAGAAGAATATAGGCTCTATGCCTTCCATTGTTATGTGCCTACAAAAGCTCTTATGAACAAGACAACCAGAGTGACCACCTGAGAAATAAATGTCAAGGTACCCAGAGCAGCTGGCTTTCAACCATTCATTTAACTCTGATTCTACTAAATATGAAGCTAAAGCCATCTGATGGCACATACTGCCCCACTTGGAGGTTGGCACGGAACCCTCCAAATCACACAGAGGTGCTTTGCACCTGTTTAGACATGTTCTATGGTGAAAGAAGACTTGGTTCACTTTTCAGTTCTATTGTAGGGAATTAAGAACACTACAAATGCTTCATGCATCCATTCTTCATTCTTCTACAATGTAGTTTTATAAGCCAAATATATTGGTTAAAGAAATGGAAACCAAATAGAGATGTAAAATTAAAATACAATTAATGTAAAGGTATTTTATTTGACATAATAGTTTTATTTACCATACAAGGTAAATAAATAGGAGTTAGTGTACTTGAGCAAGATTTGAACAAAAGACCATGAAGTGCTTACTGCAAATCAAGTATCTATATTTATATGTAGAGATAAGGATATGTCTTCTTGTAATTGGTGTTAACACAATTAGTCACAGTCCTTTTATATTTTTTAAGAAAAAAACAAGGAAAATAAAAGGTTTGCTCTAGGAAAAAATCATTTTTGCTTAAAGTTAATATGTTCTCCACTGTATTTAGGAATTTTGACACTTATCTATTAGGGTTATATTTAATTCAATAATATTTTATTCTCATCTTTCTAGAATATTTACATACATTATAATCTTATTGTTATTTAAATGCTAGCAGGACTTTATGACATCAAAATTATTACAAGAAAAAGAGTACAGGTTAAAATTTCATCTATAATGTGTGTGTGTGTGTGTGTGTGTGTATGCACGCTTCTGTGGAGTTTGTATCTGTATGGGGTTTTTCACTTTCTGAAGTTACTTATAAGCTCAAGGACTTGTTATAAATAACTTTTTTTGGTTTGTTTCATAAGAGAAAAAGAGTGAAGGATATTCAGCTACCGTTTTCTCAGGAAACTATACTTGTCAAGATGGCAAGAATTTTTTTTTAACTTCCAAAATCCTAGTTTCAATTACTGTTGAAATGGACAGGTATGATAAAGCAACTACCCATCAGAATTGGGGAGATTAAGATACAGATGATTTTCAGCAACTCCAGGCAAACATCCTTTCAAAATCCACATCTGCTTGCTCTAAGTGGGTTACCCATTATGTTTCTAAGAGCTTGTAACTGTTGCTTTTCAATTTTTAATAAGTGGCTAGGAAACCACTGTAGATAGAATGCTGAAATAAAGAAGGATAAGAAAGCTACCAAAATGTAGGTCCCATTTCTATTTTTATAAAAGACTGTAATATTTTTCCTGTTTGGGCTGGTAGGATACATTGGTAAAGCAAGTAAAGATGTCATTTCAGATGTTCTTAATATCTTACAGACATTGTACTCCATAAAGTTTACCAAGTGTTATATGGTTTAAGAAGTTAGAATGTGCCATTATTTCTTCCTTATACTTATGTTTATTTTTTATAAAATGTAATATAAATATAAGTTCATTTTTTACCTCAAAAAGTCTTATTAGGAATAACATCTGATTAGGAATTAAAAGAAACAAAAGTCTGATATGAAATTATGACTTACCTATCAGGGTTATATTCAATTCCATGATCTTTTATTTTCATCATATCTAGAATATTTACATGCACTATAATTTCATTGTCAGACTTTATATATCTGATTAGGAATTAAGTCTGATTTTATATAAATATATATATATATATAAATATATATATATATATATATATATATATATATATATATTTACACATATATATACACACAAATAGATATGCATGTACATATAGTTATATATATATATATATATATTTTAATATATTTTTTTTTTAGTTATAGGTGGACACAATATCTTTATTTTATTTTATGTGGTGCTAAGGATTGAACCCAGTGACTCATGCAGGCTAGGTGAACACCGTAACTCTGAGCCACAGCCCAAGCCCAGTTTTTAAAGAAATAATACTACTATTGTGTCCTATAAATTCAATGACTCTGCTCCATTTATGCTAATATACAAGTTGATAAATATTTTCCTAATTACTCTTGAACTGATTTTTTTTATGTTTCTGTTCATGTTTTTTTTTCATGCAACACAGGGGTCTATAAACTCAGTGTAGTATTTATTTTGGCAAAGTTTTACCACTAAAATATTTATGCAACTTTTAGTTGTCATTTTATTTTCGTTAATTATTTAACATTTTTTTGAAAATATAAAAACTATCTGCACTTGTAATCCTACCTGTAGCCTATTATAAAGTATGAATTAATATGTTTCTTACAGAAATAAGCCACCTATACTATGTAGTTTTCATTGTTAGGAAATGTAAAAATATTTTCCTATTTCAGTAAAGTGGCTTAAAATCTCAGTATTTAGGAAATGTTTTCTATGTTTTATAATATTTAATTTGCTCTTTACATAGATATGGATCTTTAATTAATACCCTGAAATTTCAGGATTGGCATGACTCTGAACCTTCACTTTGCTCCCTGGCCAACATACCTGATATCTGCCACTGTAGCTACTTCATGTAGGTTGTAAACACCAATGGAAAAAATAAGTTCTCTTCTTTTAGGAATGCAGAACAAACCAAATATCATTAAAATCAATACCTCTTTAACAGTGTAACTACTATTCTAATGCCTCTAAATTCCGATAACTTCAAATGTGGAAAAAATCAAACCAGAGTGCTACTAAAGATCGAATATAGTTAAAATATACCACATATGATTTTGAACATCTGTGGTAGCATTTCCAACAATTCTTATGTGATATTATGATTTAAATTGTAATACCTTTGCTGTAAAACCATATATCACCCATGAGTAATATTTTTTTGCAAATTCATTTTAATAAGGTGGTTCATAGAAATAATCTCAGGTGAAATGAGGTCATAAATTCATTCAGATGCCAGATGCTAAAAAAGCTTATTTTAAGTCTTCAAATTATTTTACATAACTAATTTCTATCTGTATATTCATCATTATTTTTTCACAAATTTTTTTAAACTTTATTATTTATTTATTATTTGTATGTGGTGCTGAGGATCGAACCCAGGGCCTTGCACGTGCGAGGTGAGCACTCTACCGCTGAACCACAACCCCAGCCCTTTCATCATTATTTTTATATGATATTGTATGTGGTGTAATTTAGCAGTTTTTTTTTTAAAGTTTTACTTCCACTGAAAGTCCTATAAATGACATCAAAGTTTGCTCAGTGTGTGCCATTGATGTTTTCCCTTGTGGTGGCATCAGAGTCCCTGAAGGGCAGTCATAATATGAGTTCACATAGACAAGCGCATTCAGAGTACCAGAGCAGCATTCTGACCACTTGGCCCTGTGCAGTGGTCTCCTACCTATCCATCCAAGATCTTTCTTTAGAAGGACTGTGGATCTTCATGCTCTCTCTTCTTATGTCCTATGCTGAGGTTTTCCTCCTATTCCTCATCATCCCAAACACTAAATATTTGAACAACCTAGAATTCAGTTCTCAGGCTTTTTATTAGCTTGCTTTACAATTGTCCCTTGTTCCACAGACTTCTTACTCAGTCATAATAACAATAATAATAAGATTCCCTGCCACTCATAGTACTATCCAGTTCATAAGCATTTACCAAGGTGACATTTCAGGAAGTAGAATTACTGAGCCAAAGTATTCAACTTAAATAAGATTAATTTAGAAATAGTAGGATAATACATTGGAATATTAAATTGCTAAATCTTGAAATAATTCTTGGTAGATATTCTATAATGTAAAATAAGTTGGGCTATTATTTATATTGTGCTCTGCATTCTCACTTAGCAACCTCATATTAGTCTTTAGCAAATGAGTCTATATCCTGATACTAAGAATGACCTTGGTAGGAAATATTGTATTCAATATCTTTTCCATGTGCACAGTAAAGTAAAAATAACCCTTTGTTGACTATTAAAGAATAAAGGATGCTGATTTATTTGTAATGCAGGATTATAGAGTGAGTGAAAAAATCTCGGGTTTCTTACACTTATTTTACCAAAAATCACCTTTTCCTCAAAATCTCAGCTAGGCATGTAGGTTTGGGAGAGCTAAAAAATACGACTTTACTTTTCTTTCCAGAAATACTAAACTATACATTTGTATACATTGAGCTTATTATGTGTTTACTTTATCCATTCATACAAACATAAATCATATTTATAGGGTTATTTAGATTAAAATTTTTGTGGCATATTGAAAATAATCTTGAATAATGGCTGTGCACATTGGTCTACATTTTACAAGTGTCTCATACTGAAGGATCAGATAGAACTCTGAATGATAAAAACTACAGAAATATTCACAAAGACATACTTCTTGATCTTGATCTTGTTCAATGTTCAAAATTGTAAATACTTTGATTTTTACTAACTAGGGAAACTTCTACGATACTGATGAAAATTATACCAAAGAAAAATGAAATGTATATCTAAGATAAATTGCATTTTAATTAATATGTGATCACTATGAATATAATATTCTGATTATACATTTCCATTTTGATTTATAAATAATTGACACTTGTCTTAGCTGTTTGCTATTTTTTTAAACATGATTGTGTGTAATGGAATATGGGTATCTAATGAATCACGTAAAAATCATCTTTAATTCTCTTGAAAATTTATATATTGCATTCACAGATTTAAGAAATAGAATTGAAATAAAGGCATTTGTCCTTGAATGCCTTAGTGTTGATTTTCATTGCATTGACTTATACTGATGTTGAATCACTGAGGTGAAAAGGGAAAACTTATTAATTAAAATTTAAAGAAGCCTCCTACCTTGCAGCCCAGATCAACTAGCAATTCTGCAGTGTCTCATAACTAAATCTGTATCACACCAGAAGACATAAAATAATGTTATCATCTTTTTTGAACAGCATAGTGCTATGTTGATATGACCAACAAAAGAAATAAAAAATTAAAATCCCAAGAAAATATCAGATACATTTTATCATGATTTGACTGTCATGATAGCTGTCAACAAAAATCATAAACAAACCCATATATCATTCCATTGAAAATAAATAGTACAGATATTGAAATTGTAATATTCTCTCTTAGGATTAATTAATAAAGTATACCATCTAGGAAAGTTTTAGTATACCTTCAGCTCTTTAACAACTTCTTTATCTCTATGTAGAAAGAGTGATTTTCATATAGTGATTTTCATATATCTCTGGTCCCAGAGCTTCTCAAAACTTCTTATATATACAAGTTACTTGGGTATCCCATTACAAAGTAAAGCAGGACGGAGTTAGGACATTTCTTATGATCAGATGATGCTGTTGCTTGTAGTCCAAGGAATGCATTATAAGGAGCAAAAATTTATATCTTTATTTACTACAGTTCTTCTCTATTTATATCTCCAAAATAAGTCTCTAGTAAAAAAAATAAACTTTTAAAGATTCTAGCTATAATTTTACATTATTATTGCAAAAGAGCATCATATGAATGAGAACATTAGGAAACAGTACAACTAAGCCAATAATGGTGGCTTGTCCTATATGAATTTTGAAGTCCACCTCAGTTTTATTTTTGAGCGGTACATTTACTTCCTAACACTGAAAGAGAGCTATTTTCATCTTTCCTTGGGATAGGAAGTCCTCAGGTTACCCTTGCTTCCATTTTGAATCAGTACCTCTGGTTTCTCAGCAGAAATGCTTCCCATTTATCACCTCCTCCAGGTTGTGATGAACACTGAAGAAATAACTTTCACAATCCCCTATATCACATTAAATGCCAGCGGAGATAAATCAAAAGTTTTATGTGTACTCAAGGAAAGGAGAGCGACTATCCAAATGGGGAAGTCATAAAATACTTTGTGAAGGAGACAGACAAAGGGCAATCTGGAAACAGACAAACAGATTATGACTGCAATATTTATGAGGAAGTGGCACATGAGAGGGTGGACTTATGATTTGATTTCAGGAACTGATGATGGAAAGGAGAAGGCATCCTGGGAAAAGCAAGTATCATTATTATCTCAGGATTCTTCTAGTGCCTTCCTTAGGAAGGTCTTTTGGAAAAACGATGCACAAGTCCTTTCAAGGTGAGAGGGTGCATGCCCTTTATATTTGAAAGTCAATTTTGGTGGCACAAGATGTTGGTTTTCATTTTCTTTCCTTGCATTTGTAAGTGAGGTTTCTCTGCTTTGGCATTACTTCTAGGTTGCCATATATTTTTAAATGAATTTCTATTTTTTTTTTAATTTGGGGGATCTCTAACTTCTTTTCTGAGTTTTTCTAATTCTGATTTATGTTGTTATTTGCTGTTGTATTCTTTACTGACTTTTAGCTCACTTGGAAATTGTATTTTTTCGAATATACTTTTCTGGTGTACTTTTCATTGTTTGTAGGAATTATCACAGAATATGCTGATTCCTTAAGAATACTTTTTGTGGTATTTTATCTTGATGATTTTCTGCTCTTTATTTTTGTGTTAATTTAAATTTTCCATTTTTTATTATTTGTTTTAATTAGTTATACATGACAGTAGAATACACTTATATACTTTGATGTATTATACATAGATGGGATATAATTTCTCCTTTTTTTGAGTACACATATTGTAGAGTCACATTGGTCATACAGTCACATACATACATACAATAATAATGTCTGTTTCATTCTACTATTAAGATTTGACTCATAGATTTTCTAAAGTTCTGATATTTTCAACGAATATTAAAAGAAAATGTAATGATTCGATTTTTGAGATGACCTGTCTCTCATCCCTACATTTATCCATATCTTCTCTTTCTAGCTCTTTGCTATCCTTGTCCCCTTGTTCTTAATTATAAATCCAGAAGTTTATCTTCAATTGTGGACTCCTCTTGCCCTAAAATTGTATAAAAATCTTGCCAATTTTTGTTTCAAGAGATTATTGGGCTTCAGAGATCTAGCCCTCTTAGCCTTACTTATTGTGTTTAATTCTTCAACTTATGCTTTATACACATGATAGAAGTACACAGATTGTATGTCCTTGCTCATTTCTGTTTCCAGCATCATGAGAATAATTCTTCACTAACATTTGCTTAAAATGACATCATTTGATGTTAGTTTTGCAATCAAATTACCCTTTCTATTTCATGTAAGGATTTGGGGGTGTCCACAACCTATGTTGTCACCATCATTGTTACAAATGATGTGACAGTAATAGATGATATGCTGATGTTTTCTACATCTTTGGTCCTGACATATTTATAAGGTGTTTGATATTAAAACGCAGAGATTTTAAGTTTATATATACCCAATTATGTCTCTGCCAATGAAATAGACTTCATTACAATTAATGTACGAATGTGCATCAATTTGTTGTCTGTTGTTTCCAAAATTAATGAGTACAAGTAATGCCACAAGCAAACCTCTCTATGCATATGAGTTTGTGTTATTTCAGGTTGTAAAATTGATCTTCAAAGTGATTGTAAAAATTTATGTTTGAACTATCTCTGAAGATAAATTATTAGATTTTTTGCCATGATTTCATATTTATAGACTTTTTAATTTGCCAAAGTTTGAGTTTACATAGTAACAAGTGTTTTTATGTATGTCACAGAAAAATGTCACCAGACAAAATTAAATAGGCAAGAAAGACATCATTCAAGAGTATTACAATAGGGAAGAGAAATTTAACTCAACTTCACTGGCCAAATGGCAGAGAAGTTTTAGGACATGAGGTGAGCTTGTGGAAAAATATTGGGATGGCAATAGGGGTAAGGCTGGTCAATGTGATTAGGTAGGTCATCTGTTAGCTAACTGGTGCTTGTATTAACTACTACCCTCCTACCATGTGGGACAGGGTACTGCCTTTCCTAATGATTGCATTTCATAGAAATGCATCCCAGGTCCTTGAAAAAGATGACCCTGGGTTGTAAACCTGGAAAGAAGCTAGGAAAAGGTTTCCATCCCAAAGGGGCAGAAAAAGAATTTCTGGTAATATGTTTTCATTTTTTATTTATGGATTAAAAAAATGACAGCGGAATGCGTTACAATTTTTATTACACATATACAGCACAATTTTTCATATCTTTATGTAAAGTATGTTGACACCCAATTCGTGTATTCATACATGTACTTTGGATAATGATGTCTATCACATTTCACTATCCTTGCTAATCCCCTGCCCCTCCCTTTTCCTCCCACCCTTTTGCCCTATCTAGAATTCATCTATTCCTCCCATGCTCCCCCTCCCTACCCTACTATGAGTCAGCCTTCTTATATCAGAGAAAACATTTGGCATTTGTTTTGGGGGGATTAGCTAACTTCACTTAGCATTGTCTTCTCCAATGCCATCCATTTACCTGCAAATGCCATGATTTTATTTCTCTTTTATTGCTGAGTAAAATTCCATTGTGTATATATGCCACATTTTTTTTATCCATTCATCCACTGAAGGGCATCTAGGTTGGCTCCACAGTTTAGCTATTGTGAATTGTGCTGCTATAAACATTGATGTGGCTGTGTCCCTGTAGTATGCTGTTTTTAAGTCCTTTGGGTATAGTCCGAGGAGAGGGATAGCTAGGTCAAATGGTAACACGTATTCTAAAGTACATTCTCTAAGAAAAAGAATTTCAGGGACTTATGGTCTGGAAATAATGAAAAAAAAAAATGATTCTGTAGTCAGGCCCAAGGTTAAGACTGATTACATTAAGACTGACTTAATGAAGTGCATTTCACTGATTACTGGTGAAATTGATCATCACTTTTGTTTATTGGTCATTTTTTGTGTCTATTTTGTAAATTTTCTTTTTTATCCCTTTTAATATCTTATTCCAAAGTTGATTTGAAATATCTCATTATAAACCTAGCTAATAATATTTTGTCAGTATATAAGATTGGCAAGTTATCTCCTGCTTCTGGCAAGTCTTTTAAGGATATAATGTGTTGCCTTTATAATCATAAGGTGCTCAAAATTCAGAAGGAGAAACAAGTAAATGTTGAACTGTGAAGTTAAAACCAATGGAAAGTATGAGGCATAGAGGGGGCATTAATGTTAGAAGGTAACATTTTTCTAGGAAAAGCATCCTGAAAATTTCGCTTGGGCTAAGTGAGCATGCAGAATCAAAGAAAGTCGAATGGAAAGTAGGATAAAATTCATTCCAGGCATAGCATTTACAAAAAGCACATTAGTTTTAGATACCACAGTGTTTTCAGAGGTGCACAATGTGTGTGCTCTTTCTGAAACACACCTTTTGAGGAGATAATGAGAAAAGAGGCTAGGAAAGCAGCCAGAGATTTCAGTAACATAGAAGAATATATATAATTGCCTGGCTAGTAGCTGGGCTTTGTTCTATAGGAAATAATGGATTTACACAACTTCAAAGGAATCCAAAGGAAAATCTATATATTCAATGCTCAAGGTACAATTTATATAACAAGTGCTAGTGATAGTTAAGCAACAGTCAGCTCTAGACTGTGCAATTGACAAGTCTAAAATGAAATTTACCATCTTTCCTCCCAAAGCAGAGTTTATTTTGCCTTTTTCAGTGGATACATAACTAGTCTCCATCCTTCAAAGCTCGAAAGTCAAGTTATCCCACTATCATCTGGTTCCCTCCCTTTCCACATGAAATTAGACCCATTGCCCTTACTGCATATAAGTATTCATATTCTCTTCCTTATCCCTATTGCCACTTTGTTAGCATAGTTCCTCAACTTCCTGGCTGGAACTGTTTGTATAATGTCTTGTCTTACAAGTCTCTTTGCTCTCTCTGGACCATTTCTTTGCTCCTCTTGAAATGACATTTTTAAACTAATGGTCTGGTTCTTTTCTGAGATATGAGACTTCAGCCCACCATGGGATATTATTAGGCAGAGAATTAGACCTCTAAAAAGAGGAGGATAGTTCAGTGTCAAAATTTTATGAACAGTTGAACAATAGCTTTTTGTTATTTGTTCCTTCAGACACCTAATTTTTTTAACTGGGAATTGAACCCGAGGGTGCTTACATTTATTTTTAATTTTATTTTAATTTTTGATCTCCCTAAGTTGCTTAGAGCCTTGCTAAGTTGCTGAGGCTGGCCTCAAGCTTATGGTCCTCCTACCTCAACCTCCCCAATTGCTGGGATTATACATGTGCCAAAATACCTGGGTAGATACTCAATTTTAATTCTTTCAATGACATTGAGATGCATTTGACCAAATTAAATTTTCTCAGTAAAATGAATAATGGCATTCGTTTGTTCTTTCTTTCTTAAGATAGTACTTTAAAAATCAACATAACTTCATAGCTCTTATGCTGGTCATTTGCCTATTTTGTTGTAAGCTCCAAGGTTACCCTTCTATTAATTGTTTATAATTATGCAAAATACATTCTCCAAACTCTTCAGCCAAGTTCCCAAACTACATGAGACCGATAAATTTACCAGATTCTTTTTCCAGCTAGCTTGCTGTTACTTATTCTACCAATGAAAGATGCTAAAAGGAAATTAAATGAAAGAGAGACTACTTTCTTCCTGTTTCCAGTTCCTGTTAGTATTCCATCCATGATGGAGGATCTTCTCTTGCTCCAGACACTTTTAGGTCTTATATTAGCAGATATGCTTTACTGCTTAGGATACCTGTACTAGCTACCTTTGCCTCTTCTGCCAATCTATAGTGCCTCCTAAATATTTGAACATCATTCAGAAAAAGCTATACTCCCATTGTCCATCCTGAGGTGTATACTTTTTCTGAGTCCTTAGAATTTAGCTACCCTATCCCTTCTCCCTCTTCAATACTAGGAATGAAGGCTGCTTCCTGTAATTACCAATATACATATCCCTCAACTCCCCTTTACATGTCTATTTATCAATTTCTCTATTTAAAATTGTTTCTGTTTTCTTGACTGGAACTTATCTGATACAAGTTAAATTTAGAATCAAGACTTATTTATGATCTGAAAACCAGTCTTCCTGTCAATTTTCAGGGAGTTCAAACTGTTACAGTTTTCTGTGGATATATATTCTGCTGCAGGTTGATATCTATTTTCCATTTCTTCCCAAATTCCAGAGGAAAATGATCACCTAGAAAATTCAATGAAATAACTCATTCATGCTTGGATATTGAACAGAGAGTAGGAGAAAATAGTTGTCTTGTTGGTAAGAGGTACCCTAGAGGCGGCACTGGACAACTGAATCTTTAATTTAATTTGATATTGTATCAAACTCCAAGAATGAGACTAGTATGGAAAACTACTTCTCTGAGGAAGGACTTTTTGGGACTGTTGGGTTTTCCATGGAGACAATAATATAGAGTTAGGGAAGATTGAAATATGTTAATTAATTCATAAATAAATAAATAAAAAGTAAACAGAGCCAAGGCATTGTAGGAAATGTTTTTGTGTCTTGGAAACAAATTTCAAGTCTCTTTACTTCATTGTTGCTGACACCAAGTTCGCCTGGACTTTGTATATGTGCATTGACTTTGTAAAATATAATCAAGTATTTCTTAAACACCCTATTTATTTATCAGAAATATATTTAGTATGGACTAATTATCTAATCTGATAACTTTATTGGTTCCTATGGTCCACTCAAGAGTTTAGTTTTCCATATGAGTTAAAATAATCATAATGCACTGTAAGATTTTTTTTTTTTAGAGAAAGTCAGGAAACATCTTTTTATTTTTCTGTCCATGACAACCCATTTTTTTAATCATGGAATATATAACTTACATAAGACTTATCTCTGTGCTTGTTTAAAATACAGATTGTAGAGTTCAACCAGAAATACTAAAATCACATTTCAATAGAAGAGCCTAGAAACTCATATTCAACAAGCATAATAAATAACCATTATTTCCAGTAAAGCTTAGAACAACTGCCTCACAGTGCTTACCACAATGCCTCCAAATGCAAGACAGTTAATAAATGTGTTCTGAATTGCATGAATAGATATGAGCATAATCTACATGTCTGTAAGAAATGTCTTAATTAACATTAAAAACCAAATTTTCTAACAAATTAAAAATATTGACATTTATTGTAGTAGAGAATATTATTCAGAAACCAAAATGAATATAAATATATTTATATGCAAAGACCAAAGCTGAGTTAAAACAGAATAAATTTGGTAAGTATAGTTTTCTTCCACAAATATGAATTGTATGAATTATATAAATAACTTTCATATTTTCACCTGGTAGAGACCTGACTAGAATTTTTTACATTAGTTAAATGTGCTATTTTGAGTGAAAATTAATAATCAAGAAGTAATTATTAAGTGCTAACTGTTAAACCGAAGTGTAAAGTACTGAACTTAAGAGTGTAATTTTCCAGATTAATGTGTAATGTCTCAGTTTTGAGGGAGATACATTAATACAATAAGTATTGCTCAAGTGTAGTTTTTGATTGATTTTGTTTGACTTCCTTTAATTTTCATATAACTTTAATTTCTTATGCTAATTTTTAGAATATAAATAATTATGTTTACCTATTAAGCAATGTATAAAATTTAATTCCAGTTCCCTGGTTATAAATATGCAAACAATATGGATTTTATATTGTAACACTTCAGAATGACTATGAATAGCTCTTACTCTCACTTTACAAGTATAGTCTCTATAATCCTTTTTTGTTTTTGTCCTGAAATCTAAACTACATTATAGAGCTCAGAAGGAAATAACACGGCACTAATTTCATACAAATTTTGAACTCCAAATTAAATTTGTGTCACTAATCGCTTCTTCTTTGTAGTCCTAACCCCATAATTATCTTCGCTTGGCAGTTAACCCCTTACCTCCACAATGTCCGCTCATTCATGCATTGATTGAACAAATACTTTCTTGGTACTTATTTTGTCCTAGTCACCATGCAAATTTCTGACTCTAGGGGATAAACATGACTAATCATGAAGTTATGGTGCAATGTGAGGAATTTTACTTGGAAAAAGCAGATTTTATGGGAGCACGTAGGAAGGATAACTCCCCCAGTCTTGGGGATGATGGAAAGACTTTCTCAAGGAGAAACATTCTGACACCTGAAGGCATAATTATTAATAAAGTCATGGATAACCAGGAAGCAATCACTACAGAAAGAGAAAGAAGCAGCAGAAACAGAAACCTGATCATTAGAGAAAGCTGTGCTTTCTTAGGGAACTACATCCAATTTCAGAATGTTATATACAATATAGGCTGGAGATTGGCATGAGCCACCTCATGAGCCAATTACTAGTACCCTGCTGTGCCCATAATCCAGTCACTGATGCTCAGATTTTTCCCTATCAAAAGTTCTCAAATTGCAATGTTAAGAATTTTTTTTTTTTTTTTTTTAAGAATGTATGTAGAGAGGAAGTTTAGGGCCTATCACTGTAATCCAAGTCCACAGTATTGATGGACGTAAGTGAAAATCAAATGGTTTTCCCCTGATGATTTCTCCACCTCTTCAAGTGAACTTGGTTGCTTTCTCATCTGCTAATTTAAAATTTTGTATATACCTATATCATGACAATGTAGTTTGCTTATTTTCTTCTTTATTTGGGTTGATTAGGTTCAGCATCTCTGATGTCTTGAAGATAACTTGTCATCATGACATAATGTTCCTCTATGATGGTTCAGCAAAACTTGCTCAAGCTCAATGAACAGTCATGTAGTAAAAATTTCCTATCTCAAAGAGTTTATTATTAACAAAACTTAAATATAAAATATGAAAATTGAGTTTTTAAATAATCTTAAGAGAACACTGGCACCATAAAAATAATAGATAATAGATATCCAAAGATATTCAATTATAGTGCCCAGCCTCCTTCTGAGTATATCCATCCATTAACATATTAAACCTTAACAGAAACCTATAGGTAATATTGTTGGCACATACACATTGAATCCTTTGCCATGAATTACATTAACTTTAGCATGCTACAGAGCCAAAATTCAGAGCCAGGAAAAAATAGTACTTCAACCAAAAATAATGTAAGAGTAGTCTTGGGAGATTATATATAAGAAACTCTGTGCCATATTTTAAAAGTTTTGAAGTTATTTGTGTATTGATGGGCAAAATAGAAAACTACAAAAGAAATTTATTTGAAAGGATATTTTTAAATATTTGTCTAAATCTATGAACAAGCAATTTAAAAAGTGAGTAGTGTTCAGTTCAGTTATATACTTCATATAGAGCAAGGATTTGTTTGATTGCACTTTTAAAGAGGACCATGGATGACCTTTTACAATAAAGTGATAGGTTTCATAAAAGAAGTACACTGGAGAATGTATAAAGTAATATGACCTCTAATTGTGGTTCTATTTCTAATGTCCAGGGACCTTGAACAAGACTTGGACCTCATTTGCCATAGAGGCTCACAAAATCTATTTTATCTCTTAAACTTTATATTTCAGAGAAGGGCATATTACAAAAGAATGGTTGTTACTTATAAAAGATCTTAGGTATAGTTGATCTTGATGAAAGCCACAGTTTTGAAACCCATCGTATAAAGACCACCAGAGACACATCTCTTTGCCAAAGTTAGGTTATTCATTTGAAAAATCCAGAGGAACAACATAACAAAAGACCTGTGAAGGGACTAATGAAAGGTGTGTTGTAAGTACTGACTTGCAGATTTGCACTTGTGCTGAATAAGTCTATGGATTAACTTAAAAGTAGAATAGATTGGCCCTGAATAGGTGCTATTCTCCAGGGAAGGCTGTTTATCTTTTGGGTATCAAAATGATCTTTGTTCAAGAGATGAAGGCTGAAGCTATCCTGAAAAATCATCAATAAGAAAGAATAATCACTTGTGTGATCTTGGCTGTGTTTTTCAGAAAAATTGCTTTAGGTTTTGTTAGGAATATTGTAGTCATCTCTTATCTATGTTGGTCAGTCAGCTTTTCATCCCTATGACCAAAATACTTGATATAACCAACTTAAAGGAGGAAAGACTTGTTTTGGTTTATAGTCTCAGAAGCTTGAGTTCATGGCTGGCTGTCTCCATTGCTCTGGTGCCTGGGGTGAGACAGAATATCTTAATGGCAGGGTGTAGTGTAGGAAAGCTGCTCAGCCCATGGCAGATGGAAACAAAAAAGAAAGAGAGAAAGGGTCAGGGGCAAGATATAGTCCTGGAGTGGGGAGGAGGGCAACCCTCAGTGTCCTACTTCCTCCAACCATGTCTATCTGCCTATAGTTTCCACCTACTCCTAGTAGCCCATTCAGGTAATCAAACCATCAAATGGATTAATCCACTGATGAGGTTGAAGCCCTATGACCCCAGTCACTTCCTAAAGCCCCACCCATTGGGGATCAAGTCTTCAATACATGAGCTTGTGGGGGTCATTTCAGATGGGAAACTATGATAGCAACCAAAATGAGACAATAACACACACACACACACACACACACACACACACAGACACAGACACAGACACTCGCCTAAATAGTGAAATTTTCTTTTCTAATTGCCAACCAAATTTTATAGGGAAAGTAATGAATATAGGTGTTTTAAAATTTATCTCATAGTTAACTTTATGGCCCATTTTATATGAAAACATCTTATATTTAAGACCTTATGATATTGATTATCAAAATTATAGATGCAGAATTGAACAGTATTAATGACTCATTATAATCCAGTAGACTATAACAATTTATATTTCATGATCAATATTTATATTATTTTAGTGTTCATTACTGGGTATTGGAGTGGAGAGAGAAAAAAAAATTTTCTTTTTGGTAACAATAATTTTTAAATGGTTCTTAATGTTGGGAAGAAAGAGACCCAAGTTACAAGTCATACAAAAATCCACATTCTATGGTTGTCTCAAATGAAGTGAGTAAATACAATTTAAATGACTCAAGCTGAAAGAAATACACTTGAGAGTCAAATCTAGAAAACCAAGCAGAAGTAAGAATGTATGAAGAGATACTGCACTGTTTTCTGTACCAGGAGTTAGGACAAAGCAATGCTGATTGTAAAGACTCTGACACTGACATACAGAAAAAGGTTCAGAGGGTAGCTTCAGGTAAGTTAAAAACTAAGTTACATGTCAGACTACCTGCTGTGGTTACACAGGGCACCACCTCTGGACACAAAAGCTTCCAGATCCCAGCCTGCTGTCATGGGAATCATGTGGATACCAGAGCGCCATGCCTTTCAGAAAATGTCATTTATTATTTTAAATTGACCTCTTAGATCAATTTAATTTTTTTCATTTTAGTTAAACTTTAGTTTTTACTGTCAACTTAAGACCAAGAAGTATCAGGACAGAAAGGGAAGGAGGAAGAACATTTTTTTTTTTTTTTTTTTTTTTTGTCTCAAACCGAAAAGCCTGCAAATTGAATTGTCATGTTGTTAATGAGATCCAGTGAGGGGGTCCAAACCTTGTGTGATTCCGTGACCTTGAAGTATGTGATGGCAAAGGGACTGGGGTAGCTGTCACTTAGTGAGGGTTAGCTTAGGTTCAGCTGATGTGCTTCTCAAGGTTGGCCCTCCTTTCTTCTTGGCAGTCCTGGTCCTGATGAGGACCTGCTAGTTTGAGTAGGGGAGACTTCTCATTGAGGCAGGAGTCTTTCTACTTGGTACAAGTGACTATTCCCTGTCGAGGTCCAGCCCCGGAGGGGGGGAATGAGGGTCCAGGGTGGTCCCGAAGGAGGAGTGGTGTCGGCAAAAGAAGAAGAGTCCAGATGACAGGTTGCAAGTTACGAGAAACCTCCAGAAGACATCTCATTGCCCCTGGAGGGACCTTTATTTTTATACCTTTTTTACAGGTGTTTTTTCAGGTAGTTAATGGATAGCTTCAAAGCCCAAAACTTTTTTTTGATTTACATAATTTTCAAGAGTTACAATCTTTTCTGACATACATTGATTACCTAAGATATTGAATACATTGTTCAAAATATTTTTCTGTAACCTTAGACAATCATGATTAAGCTTTTACGTTTACACCTCAATCACTAGGTGCTAGGCGACGCAACTAGACTACATGACTCCTGACCTATTATTCACTTCTAACTTTAAAGCTTACCTATAATTATTTCATTAACCTTTAACTTTAAAGCATACTTACAATTATTGGTAAGCTTTCTTACTTCTAAACTAAAATCCCAGTAAAACACACTTAAAGTAGTGAAAGTCTATTATTTAAAAGCTTACTACTCTGAAGTGCCTCTAAAATATATCTATGTTAATGTTACATTATTCTATTTTAATTTCCAAGGTAATTTTCATTTTTCATATAACCTATTCAACTGTTTTTTTAAAGAACTTCCTTGATCCTTGGTCAAAGCACACCAATTCTTATATCTTTGTAATCTTTAACTAAAAGGCAAGCTTTACACCTCAACTCATTTGTCATTTATATTAACTATGTGTTTTCCATTTTCATCATAAGTTTCTGCGTAAAGCAAAGGAGGGTCTATTGGTTGGGGAATGTATTTTTATTAGCCTCTTGTCTTTGAGGGGATACCACAAGCTATAGGTCCTTGTACTGTTGGCACAGCAATTGTTTTTCTGTAACTAGGCTATTGTACAGTTTGTGGCTTTAGGATGGAGTTGGGGCGGGGGCTAGTATAAATTGTTAACCATGGGATAAATATTTCTCATTGCTTAGGCTTGAGGAATAACACTATTGTTTGTATCCTGAGAGACATTGAAACACACCTCTTGGCATGTCTCCATTGTATCCTTTGTCTCATTCTGGGAATTTTCCTGCAATCTCAGGCAATACGTACTTCTACGTATTGACGTACGCCCTGTTATCCATATCATGAGTATCATAAACAAAACACGTAACATTCCTAATGGTTCCGGTTTCCAGATAGTTCGGCCTTGCCATAGCATCCCCTACACTGTGACCCTGTCAGACAGCGTGTGCAGGAATGCCTTCACCAATCCCCACTGGTAGAAGATCCAAATGACCCCCTCACCTTAAATATCTCCAACGTCTTATTTAAAAGAGCCTATTATACAACCTCTAAACCCTCATTAAATATCTTTGAAGTTTAAAAATTCACATTTCTCTATGATGCATTTCTTTTTCTGAGAAAATCTATTGTTTTGTCTTATTATCTTTTACTTCAAAGATGATTTTATAAAAAATTAGGAAGAAACAGCAAAAAGCTATTATAATAAAACACTGACACTTTTAAATGTTGGATGCCACAAACCCTTATGTATAGAATAAACTTTGAATTTCTTACCTTTTATTTAGTATTAACCTTTCTTTTCATAAACTTTGTAGGATGGTAAGAGAAAAAATAAAATTTACAGTCTGATGTCTGGGAGTATTTTCCCCTAAGAGAAATATATAAGATTTAGTAAAGATATATCAAGTAACAGTTATCAAATGAAAGAGCAAATTTATGTGATAATTTGAAATAGCATAATGGTTCTTAATGTGAAAATCAAAAGCTCCTTATTCAAAAGTACATTAAATTAATTTGATGTAGACTCTAAGTCTTTAAAACTATTTTATTTAAGTGTATATTGGTCAGCATTTTTTATTTGTTCCCTAACTTCAAGATATTTTTCCTAATTTAAAATATTCATTTTAAATATTATTTTTAATGATGAATTTCTCGTTACTCTCATTCTGTAGCCACCAGCAAAGGATACTATGATGGAAATAGCATCAAGAGAAATGTTACAAATAAATTCTCCACCCATCAGAGTCTTTTTAGGAAAATGAAGATAGATAATTGGTAGAGAGCTGAATTTGAAACGAGGTAAAACTAACTTATTTCAAGGACCATTTATTTCAAAATATTTGGGAAACTTTAACAAAATATATTTATTTTTCCATTAAATGAATGGTTGACTAGTTTCAGTGTTTATATTTAAAATTATGAGTAGAAGTTCTTTTGCTTTGAATTTCCAATGCATTGCAAAATCATAGTAAAGCTTATTTAAATTGTAAAACTGAGTATTGATTTTCTGATTATGTTAATTATTTTTAAAACAGGATTTTCTCCATGAAACAAAAGTTTCTATTACTATAGGATATTTAACTCCTATCCTATCCCTACATTTCTCATTATCATAGGTCTTATTTACTGGAATTTTAAATGTCAGCTCACCTGTTTTAACCTACAATATTGCCAGTTTTGTGTATGTCTAGTTAAAAGGTTGTGTTGCCAGTTCTAAGACACATTCTAGTACTTTAAAATTCTTTTTTGAAAAGAAGAATGAATGGGTGAGTGGAAGCAGGGAGGGATGGTTGAAAAGGTAGTACTGTGCACTTATGGATTTGGGGTGGTTCAGAACAGAATTTCCACTTTGGAGTGTGGGATCCAGATGAATTGTGTGATTACCTGAAGGTACATGAAGAAGATGATTCCAAAACAGATAATAGTAATCACAGCCACATAAAATATTAGGATAAAATTTCCCAAATTAAAAATTATTCAGGGTTTGTAAAACTCAGAGATGGTTTTACAGTATTGAAACTCTCAAACAAAACATAACCTTATAAATTTACTCTTAGATGAAACTTTAAATTTAATTTTGAGAGATCTGAGGAATAGAATCAATTTTGAAAGAGTTCTAGGGGGTAAAATAAGGTAGTAAAAAAGGGAGGATATCTTAGTGTATGGGAAATTTTTCATGTGCTTTATAGTAATAATAAATTTTATGTCTCCCTTGTTCATCTAATGCTCCTTTCATTTAACTGACATGTCACCTTGAAAATATTTTCTGAGAAAGAGCCTTTTATAAAAAGCTGGCTCTTCTTGCCACTTAAAAGAGATACTATCCTACAGGTTGTTTAAAAAAGGTTTGCTCATTGTTATTTTATTTCCATTGAAACCCAAAATGGGCAACATGATGGCTGAAACTAGTTTTTCCAATTTCAACAATTTAATGCTATTATTAAACAATCCTAAAGGAATTAAGGCTCATTTCTGCATTCTTTATATATATATTTTTGAAAATATCTAATAGATGTGTTTTTTAAGAAAAAATAAATGCAGTTGTTTAATTCAACTGTACCTGCTACTAAGACGAGAAACATGATAGTAGGCAATATTCAGTTGTAATTACAGGGAACCTGTGTCATTGCAAAGTCTTATCTAGTCCAAACAAATTCTCAGTTATTGATGGAATTGTTTTATGAAACTCGTGCAAAGACAAAGTCCTTCATCTTCCATATACTGTGATATGTGAACTTAGTGTTAACATATATCAATTGATTTAAAGGCAACTCCCATTTAAATCAATAATTAGTGAATTTTGTAAGAGTAGGATTACTGTATTAGAGATAAAGCTCTGCCTTAATCACGAGGGTCATTAAGTTCGTTTTACTGCTACCTTTTTCTTAACTTAATGCCCTTTCTGGTTAGATCTGTGGGTCTGGGGGTTTCTGGTGTGTGACAGCTGTGCTGTTCTGACCTACTTAACTTCCAGGCTTTAGTGCCATGTTGCTTCTCTTCCTGTCCAATGTGCCCTGAGTACACTAGAGACAAGTGTGCCTGAGGCTAGAACATACCCTTTACTTAGTTTCTTCCTCCTAATAAATACTTTCTATCATAGTTTCTTATTCAACTGTTTGGATATGAGGTGCCCTCGAAAAGCTCCCGTGTTAGTATAGGAGGTGAAATGATTAGAATATGAGAATTGTAACTTAATCAGCGGATTAAGGCATTTGACAGAGTTATACTTTAAAAGGACAACTATCCTGGGTAGTAACTGTAGGCAGGTGGCTGGAGGAAGTGGGTCACTGGGGGTATGCCCTTGGGGATTATATCTCATCCTCTTGGCTCCTTCTTTCTTTGCTTCTCGGTCACTGTGAGGTGAGCTGCTTTCCTCCCCCACACCCTTCCACTATGATGTTCCATATCACTTCAGACCCAGAGCAACAGTCTGCCTACCATGGACTGAACCTCTGTGAGCTCAAAATAAAAATTTCTCCTCCGAGTTGTTATTGTCAGGTACTTGGTCACAGCAATGAAAACTGACCAACACATCAATTTTTACTGATTTTTTTCCATGTCAGTTTACTAAAGTCTTCCTTGTTGCTTCAAACAAAAAGTCATTCCTCCTATTAAAATACAAAGAACAAAAAGCAGGTGGCATCTTCTCATCTTCTCCTTCTATAGTATATTATGACTATTTATATAAATATTCATTTCCCCTTACTAAGACCCCTGATGTAATCAATAGTTACTTTTATTATGAGTCAAGAAGACAATGCTAAAGATAACTTGAAATACTCCCATACTGGACTATGAGATTCTATTTTACTATTATGAAAGTAATACATATTTGTGTGTGTATGTATATAAATGTATATATATGAAATACAAGGGTAAAAGTTTAAATGAATTATCTATTACTTCATTCATACAGTTAATCACCATATACCTATTTATTAATCAAAAATTATTAATAACTTTATTGAGCCCCGTGCTTGGAGCAAGTATAAAAACCAGATTAGTATAAAATCATACATGAAAGGAAAAAATAGCAAAAGTATAGAATAAAAAAATACTTAGTAGAGTTAAGCACAGGGTACAACAGAAATAACATACCATTTGACTTTAAAAATGCTCCCCTTTGAACTTCTTTATTGGCGCATTCTGGAAACATAAAGTTTTCTTTTATCATGTGTTGGAATATTAGTGAAACATTTATTTATTTGCCTATTTCCAGAATCAATGGCCACCTTTCATGTCCAAGGCTTTATCTGTCTCTCTATGTCTGTATATGTATCTGTATCTTTATCTACATCTTTGTCAATATTTATATTACATATTATATCTACAAATATATGAAAGTGTCAGTTTAGGACGTGACATGTGTTTGGAAGTCAATAAATGTTTTCTCCTTTTCTGGTTCTAGATTTTGTTGAAACTTATGAGTGGGTTCTATAAAGTTGAAGAATGATTGTGTAAGGGGATATGATGATCTCACTGCAATGCTCTCTGGGCTGTAGTCGAGATACCTGAGTGCTGAAGTGCTTTTATTGTGGTCTGTGGCTTTATTGTTGGCTTGTCCCCTTTAGAAACCTTCACTGAACTCTTGGTACAAAGGCCACTAGATGGGGCTTGTGTGCTTAGTACTTTATGGTTTGGGAAAATGCATTTCCTTCTAGATTTTATTATTATTTTTTTCAACTTGGATTACTTCTCCTTAACCTATGCTATTTTTTATTAACTGTAACATCATAAGCAATTCTCATTAGAAATCTATTTATATTAGCAACATAACTACTGCACTTGCAAATGTAGTATTCCTCAAAGTAAGAAAACAAATCTGCTTACAATCAGGTGCATTTGTCTTTTTAGAGGCTAGATGCATGATCCCATTCCCAATCTAATAGTTGTTTTCAGAACTATCTTGTCATATTAACAAAATCTCAGATATAGGACCTTGGAAGCTCTACTTCGTATTTTCTAGGGTGAGAAACATGCTTTATCTTTGACCACAAAGGTGCTCTTTATCACTAAGTTCTGTTTTCTCAAATTTCAACATGTATCAGCATCATCTGAAGAGCTTTGCAAATTTACATTGCTGGCCATACACCAGAATTTCTGATTCAGTGAGCCTGAAACAGGGGCCAGTGACTCATTAGTGCCCAGATGATGCTGATCCTGCCAGTGCAGGAGGCATATTTTGAGAACCTCTGAAATTTCTGTGGATAAAGTGCATCCCATTCATGATCTGTCCCTCCTGTTTCAACAGTCATCTTTCGAGGCACTGAGACTGAGACTAGGAGAAATAAGGCATGGTTTGTGCTTTCATTATGATTATGCTTCTAACCACTAGGCACCCAACATGCTATCTTAGATAAGATCAAACTTAATCAACAGACTTGGGTATACTGCTCTGATATTCTAGTAAGCAATAATTAAGACTCATTTGGGGTGTGGGAGAAGAGTTTGCCCAAGGCATCAAAGCTATGGATTTTGATTGTCCTGTGGCTTGTGATTTTCCTTTGGCTTATCAACTTGGATTTTCAACTTTTCCCTTTCCTTTTCTCTCTATCCTGCCTGCCTCATCCCTAGGACCCGATGTCCACCCGAATTTTTGAACTCTCCCAAATTCTTGGACCCAGCCTCATGAACCCACTTGACCTTATCTTTGAATTCTCAGCCCCTTTTGTACAGATTTCTATCTTACTCTAAGGCATGATTCTCCTCTGCCTTTCCTAGACATGTGCTTCTTGTTTATGTACTATAACTGGAATTTAATTCCTCATCTATTTCTCCATTCATCAGTTACTAAATGCCAATGCTATGCCAAACATTGTCTCATCCAGTCACTATGGCTACTGTGGTAAAACCGTCTTTGAGATGCCCATTATTGTTTGGATTGATCTTTTGGGAGTTTGGATACCTCTTTTTGTAGCCAACTTATTTCCCATCTCAGTTAACTTCTTAACTTATACAGTCTTGGCTTCCAGAAAGCCTAAAACTCCTGTACAGCACTCAGCTTCTGTTAGAACTTGCTGGATTCTACATCCTTGAGCCAACATTGTCTCTGCAACCTAAGTATCTTCCATCATTCCTGCTGAGCTCCTGCATCTTCATTGGTAATATAATGATAATGCCTTACAAGGCAGTTGATCTTTCCGATGATGGGTTATCATTTCCCACCTTGTTCAATTCACCATTTCAAATCATTAACCATTTTTGGGAAAATTTTTGTTTCCAACAATTTCAAATACTTTGCCTTCATATGATTTATATTTTATAAATTCATAAATAATTTAAAAATTTGGCCCATTTAAGTAATCTTTTACCATTTTTTATATCCTGTCATCCTATAAAATGTAGAACTTGTATGAATAAAAAAGTGGGTTGCTAGCATGTTGTTTGTGTTCTCCAGTGTTACCTACTCACATTACCATTAACTTATTTAGATCAGATATGAATAGCTTTTGATCAAAATGATCTCTCGCAGCCCAGAAGCTTCCGATTATGCTAGCAAAATCATGTTTACTTCACAGTCTTTGATATATTTTTCCTCTCCTCCATATGACAACCCTGAATACATGCCTGAACTCAGCCTCCCATTTTAAATCTTCCTACCTTGAAAAGACTAGTCATAAAATAGTGTGCATATTATCAGTTCCTTTAAGTCAAAGCTCAATAAAAAACTAACCTCAATATAGCATAATTCCCTCCCAGTTTAAACAAGATATATTAGTACAGTGTCTGTGTCTATTAGATACTCATATAAAATGATACTTTAATATTCTACATGCAAAAGTCATTTGCTAATGAAGAGGAAGATTGCAATTACTGGGAATAACACAAAAAGTTCAGTCTATAAACAATGTAGAGGCTTGGAATTGAAAGGGTTAAACTAATTTGGTGCATAGAAATTTTACCAAGCTCTTAACCTAATTATATTTGCAATACAAGTTAGGCTCGATTTATACACCAGGGATGCTGCAAAGTGAAGCTTATCACGAGTACTAAGGGTAATAGAAACAATTGCTTCAGTGAGCCTAGGACTGTCGCACAGCCACAGCAGAACAGATGGCTCTGCATTTATTCCAGTCTAGGGATTTAAATTGGCAGTAGTCAAACAAAAATCCTGAAAAGCATGTCAGCAGTTGTGGAAAAGAGTTTTCTTTATTTAAAAAGTCATTCATAGCATTCCATTGAGAATGCATGTAAAATTGGAAGTATTTGCCACTTTAATTTGCCATTTTGTGTACTTGTTAATTTATGTATATATTTATAAATTTTATATGCCTATAAATGTATTAAATGCATACATACCAGTATTACAGTAATTTGTGATATATGAGTAACTTGTAGCTGCTGTCAAGTAACAGATATACTATTACTCTTTTATACAGTATATTATAACTATCTTATATTCCAAGTCTTCTTAGAAATATGGTAATATTTAAGTAGGGTATGAAGGCACACTTTTGTAATCCCACATACTCAGAGAGGCTGCGGCAGGAGGATTGTGGATTCAAGGCAGACTGTGCAAAAGAAGGAAACCCCACTTCAAAAAAATAAAGAAATACATCAGTATTATATATCAATATTTGCTAATTCATGACATGAATATATGTTATCTTGTATTTTTAAAAAACTATATTACTACTAGCATAAGAATTTTAATTTTTTTTAATTTTAGAAATAAGTAGTTTAATTCATTTTCTTGAAAACATCCTACCATAGACTATGAGAATTTTTTACACCTGAAATGATTTGTGGTCAAATATCTACCTTTGTTCATTGGCATCTTTTTCTCTTCACACAATGAGTAATTAATATGTCTTTGGGAGTTAAGTGATAACTGATTTGACATTTCTGGGCCAAGAATGCTAAATTTACTGTGGGGAAAAACAAAAAAAATTGTATATTCCTCCAAATTTTTGTTAAATTAACCAAAGGAAAAAGAAAAGAAAGACATAATACTATCTCAGTCACCTACAATGATGTGAAAATGGAACTGTCTCCAAATTAACCTGGCTGTCCCTCTCTTGTACAGATGACAGAGCCAAGTACAGCTGTCTATGGGGAAGTTTTCTCGTGTCTTTGTTTTTCTGGGTTGTTGGGTACACTGAGTTTACCCATAGTAAGTGTCCTCATGTTAGTCCAGCAGCCAAATTCTAGAAGACCTGATCCTTCATATCTGCCTACAGTACTTTGCTAGAGGTACACCCAATTCTGTAATTGAACTAATAATCAAATCATGGAAGATACAACATCTACAATTACCTTCTCTCAGTAAGAAGAAGTTATCGAATCATAACTTTTGTAAAATATTTAACAGTACGTTATTCATTCTACTGTTACATTGTCAAATCTAGCCAAGAAGAGAAAAATAGTTAGGGCCTACATTTTTTTTTCTTTTCAGATTTATTACTTGCTTTTAAAAATTCAATTACGATGATTTATGTGATTATATTTTTCCATTATGGCACATAAGAAGATTGGGGGTTTTTTTGTTTTGTTTTTTGTTTTTTTTACAGCAAATTAATACCTATACAGATTAAATAGATAAATGTTAGGATTTGAAATCATAAAGTGACAATGAAAACTTACAGGAAAATTAGCATAACTTTACATCTGGAAAGATATTATAACAGTAAATTGAAATAAAATTCAGTTGATATGATTTACTGTAGTTTTTACTTTGAACAAATAGTGCCGAATATAGACTTAGGTTTGAGTCGTAAGCCAGACACATAGTGATTACACAACTCTTTCCATTGGGGTAGACTGAACTGCTGTCATAAGTATGCCCGGATGTATATTATGTTTGTGTCCAAGGTAGGTCTTCCTAATTGGCAATTAGCTTTTCTGCATGTGGTAGTTCAGAGACCCTGCTTATGCTGGAAAACAGCAGGTTTGGTTGAGAAGTCCTCTTCCCACCCCCTGTACACTCCTTTTCCACCTGCCCTAAGCCCCCCTCACAGGTTTATAGTCTAAATTGCCTTCTTTTGTCTCATTTCCAATTGTTGGGTTTTTAAAACAAGAACTACATAACCTTTAAGATTATATTTTAAGCCATGGGAAAATAATACTTAGTAAAACAAAATAAAATAGGAAATACACACAGCACAACAATAATGTAAGCCCACTTTTTTCTTTGTGTATGTGTATTTGTAGAAAGAAAGAATGAAAGTAAATTCTCCAACTGTTAAGTGTTTACCTTTAAGCATTGTTGTTGCTGGTGATTTTGATTGTCTAATTACTACTTTGTAATTGTCCACGATGAGTAAATATTACTTTAATAATAAGAAAAATGCATATAAAAATACTGAACTCCTTCAGCTACAAAAACGGCAAATGAATTGCCATCTTAAACTCATGGCTTGTGTGACATCATTTGTCAAAAAGAAAAAAATAAATAAACTTCCTCTCATTTGCCACAGACTGCTCGGCTATGTTCTTCTATTCTTTCCTAACCATCCAAAATAGTTAGCCTATTGAGTTTTCTTAAGTAAATCCTAGTTAAAAGGAGAAAATTAAAGGTAGATACATGATATCACTGAGATGAACATTTTAAAAAAAGCATTCATAATTAGACCCACAACACACAATTTCTTATTACTAAATTAAAATAAATTTAGACTAGGTAACATCACTTTTAATTTATTCTCAGAAAGTATTTTGTGTTTGGGGAAAATCTGGGTAATGAGTGAATTTAATCATGCAAATAAAAAACACAAGTTCTCTCTTGGTGTGCTAGATAATTTATGATTTGAATACAGGAATCATTGCTATGTATCTTGCTAACTTCATGACAGTGTTTTTTTTAAGATAGTACAGTTTTACTCAGGTAATTGTTTAAAGTATTCAATATGTAGATTGTGAACTGTTGAGGAAAGTATATTAGTGAAATTTTAAATTAAAATGTTTTAAAAAGAATCGCCCAAATTGGCTAAACCCAGGAAACACAACAGATAGATAACATACCAAAGATGAGAGCTGGAGCCTGTTTTGTTCCAGAGTTTCATGCTGATTAAGTGAAAAGGTGCTGTAAGTGGTTCAATAGAACATTTGAGAGGGTATGAATGAAGAGACCAGATAAGTAGGGCAGAAGGTTTCTAGTGAGAAGCAAGGGGTAGAAATAAAGTGTCAAGATAACCCTGTGTTTGGGAAGGATGAGAGTATTGAGAGTCAGGTTGAGAAATGTGGATTTTCCTTCAGAAAGCAGAAGTTAATTTATGTAAAATGTTTAAAATTATGAGTAATGACAAAGTCCTATTTAATACTTACTTATTAATAAAGTAACCTATATTTTGAGAGGTTTCACAGTGTGAAGAAAATCCTATTGCTGGATAGTAGAAATATTAAATTGTTTAATACTTTTTGTTTTATTCCAAGGTCCTAGTCATCCAAACCAAGGTGGGAGAAGAAGCTATAGTCTAAGTTATAGTGTGTGTTTTGGGAAGAAGTTGTTAATGTGTCTCCAAAGTATTATAGTTTGTTTTACAGTATATAATAGTATATACTATATACTGTTTTATTCCATATTTCATACAGGGGTTGTTAAATAATGTGGAATTGATAAGAGTATAAGCAGATACCAACTTATTCTCTCCCGTCACTCTCCATTAAGTTCATGTTGTGTACATGTTCTTCCACATAGCCTTCTGGACACAGGTATATAATAAATAAATAGTATTTTATTATTGTGTTAAAATCCTATTTCAGTCTAATAATCAAGAATTTCTGGCCAGTGTGACAAACTCTTACCCTGTGTAAACTTCTCTTCCCATCAACGTGAGCTTGACTCATTCTTGGAAGACTGAGGTCAGATTGGGAGTTGAGGTCAGTTCATTTTTTTCCTAGTTCCATCTATCCCATTTCCCACTCTTCCTTGATATACATCTGGCCTTCCCGTGGTGTTGGAGAAGGAGATAGATTATCAGCTGTGGACAGTTTTTGTTTTTGTTTTGGCAAGACAAAATTCCATTTCAAAGAGAATTTTTGCCCTTCCTGGAGATTTCCATCTCTCTTGAGCAGAGCAATACCTTTCTTCTATGGGCTTCAGATGGCTATTTTCTCTTTTGATGAGGAAACTTATACTTTCCAAATAGTCCTCTTTCACAGCATCCCTTTTAGCAAGACCTCAAACCTTTCCCTTCTGAGGGATTCACATTTAACCAGAACACACGTTTTTGCCTACCACTGATAGAAATGCAGTTACTTTGCAGTCTACCCACTTTGCCTTTCCAGGCAGGCTGAAGAAGTCCCCTCTATGTCCTGAAACCCTGTGTTATGTCATATAGTAGCCACTAGCCACATGTGGCTTTTGATCACCTCAAACATGGCTAATCTGAGATACTCTACAAATGTAAAGTATATTTTGGGTTGCATAGACTTAGTATGTGTTATGATTAGGATATGAAACGCCTCCCCAAAAACTCATGGGACAATTCAGGAATATTCAGAGTTGAAATGATAATTTGAATGGAGGAACTGATGAAAACTAAAAGCAGGTGGGCATGACTGGAAGAAGTAAGTCACTAAAGGCATGGGCTGGGGGATTCTATATCTTGTACCTGGTTCCTCACACTCTGCTTCTTCATTGCTATCAACTGAGCAATTTTCTTCCACCGCACCTTCCCACCAAGATCTTCTGCCTCACCTCAAACCCAGAGCAATGGAACCAGTCAACCATGGACTGAACCTCTAAACCCATGAGCCCAATTAACCATTTCCCCTCTAGGTTGCCTTATCGGGTATTTTGGTCACAGCAACAACAAGCTGATTAGAATGTGAAAAAAAGAATCAAAAGTGCCTTATTAATAATCATTGCATATTGAAATGACAATATTTTAAAAATATATTTTTAAAATAAAATATATTTTTGAAACTAATTTTACCTGTTTTATTGTGTACTTTTTAATAATTTTTTAGGTACTAAAATACTACATTACATAGTGTTTGGCATTGGACAGTGTCTCTCTGCTTTTAGGCTTTTCAGGAATTAATAAAATACTAGTTCCCAGGTGCCTAAGCTCCATGCTCTATAAATGGAACCTGCTGCCACAAGTGTGACTTGTTGTGAGATGAGCTCACTCTTCTCTTTCATCTAGGGTTAAGGCACACACCACAACTCTCCTCTAAACTGTCTTTCTCTCAACCTCTTTCACTTCTTGTAGAACTGAACAACTTCTATCATGTCTCCTTGGATTTTGTGGGAGGGTGTAAGCACTTCATGGATGAAATGTGAATACTTTAGTACCCTATTCTTGTTTTATGAGGCATTACCAAAAAAAAAAAAAAATCCAATACAAGATTTCTGTTGATATGGAAAAATAGATAATTTTAAATGAAATTCAAAACAGTTATGTCCCCACCCCCACTGGAAGAATTCTGAGTTCCATGGAATATGGAACTCTTTCAAACAAACAGAAGAACACAGAAAGTAATTTAGCACCAAGAATTATTATAAACACAGGTTGGTGACTATTTTATTTCCAATGTTGCTTTAATTCTGTGTGGTTTCTTAATGACATAAAACTAGTATATAGTGCTAAAATTGTACTTCTTGTTATTTATCTCCTTACTTTAATAGAAGTAACCTCTAACCTGGAGTTATCATAGATCCCTTCCTTGATATTAATATTTGTAAATACATGTAACCAAAAAGTGAAAGTCATGATGCATATAAAAATCTATTTTGTTTCAAAATTTATAAAATTGTTATCATTATTTACTTATCATTTGCAACACTAAGTTTTTTTTATTAGTTATTCATATCTAGACTCATATAATAATTTATTTCAGCTTTTTTATCATATGACAATGTTAAAACAAACCAAATTTTTTCCTGTTTTGGAATTTTCCTCCAGATATTTCCTTTTGTAAATAACAAACTTCCCAAAATTGCACCATGGTGTAATTTCATTGACTATATTCTCTATATTCTTATTAATTACCCTTCAGAGTGCTCTTGTACATTTACATTTCTACTAGAAGTAAATATTTGCATATCTGATGTCATTTGATTTTATCAGAACTAATTGTTGCCAAAATTGATTAAAATGGATTTAAAGTATCTCATTTTTATTTTACTTTGTATTATTCAAAAAAATTTTGAAGTTGAGCCTCTTCTCATAAGGTATATTTATATTTTGTTCTCTTTTAATTGTGTGCATATTTTTCCTATTGACTTAACCAATTTCTTTCATAATGGGTCCCATTCTTTTGTGAGATATCAGTTTTTAAAATTTTTACTCCTAAACAGCAACATGTCTGTTTGCCTTCTAAAAATAAGTATGCTTTTCTGATGAACAAATTCTTGTTTTAAGATAGTTAAATTTATTAAACATTTCTTCATGCTTGACGTATTTTTGCACCTTTAGGGAATTTTTCTCACTCTGATATTTTAAAAATTATTTTTCATATGTTTTAATTTTTCTTAAAATCTCTTCAACAATTAGATCTTCCAATCAACCAGGATTAATGTATTTGTCTATTATTAGATAGGGGTCTATTTTTAAAATTTTTTTTTAGTTGTTGATAGATCTTTGTTTTATTTATTTACATGCAGTGCTGAGAATCTAACCAAGTGCCTCACTCACGCCAGGCAAGTGCGCTACCAATGAGCCCCAGCCCCAGCCTTAGCCCAGGAGTCTGGTTTTATGGTCTTTATTCCAAATAGACACACATGGTTTAAAAACAATTTCTTCATTAATACATCATTTTCTTTCATACTCACACTTTTGAATTTTTTTATTTGCCAATGCAACATAAATGTACATCATTTGGAATCTGACCAAACTTTCTTATGTACATATATGAATATACCACAGTGAATTTCATCTTTATGTATATCCATAAGGCAATAATTTTTAAAAAACTATAAATAAATAGAAGAAAGATCTGTAGAGTAGAAGAAAGGGAACAAGGGGAGGAAATGGGGAAGTGCTGAGGATTGAATTAGAGCATATTATATTCCATGCTTACATAATTATGTCAAAATAAACTCCAATATATGTATAACTAAAAAATTCATAAAATTCTTACATAATTATGTCAAAATAAACTCCAATATATATATAAAACTAAAAAATTCATAAAATTGCAAAAAAAAGCATATCATTCTTTTTTCCAATCATATAACCTTGAACTCACAGAAGAACGATTTAATTGCCATAATTAAAAATTTTAAAAAATTTGATATTTAAAAATTATTGCTACAAATTTGGGGTCACTTGTATTTGAATTATAAGATCAAAATCTGAATAAACAGAATTTTTACTTGTATTTCAGTTAATTTATAGTTTAATTTTTTTAATCATAAAAAAATTGGGGAGTAAAAAAATTGAGGAGAAAAGTCATTTAAATTATCTTATATTTTAGTCATTTTGACAAAATTTATCTTTTTAATAACAATGCATTCTGTGTAATTTCTTAATACATTATATTCCATTTATTAATTTTCTCTTTGACCCTATCTATTATTATGTTTTAATTCAATCACTGATTCTATTAATTTAATGTTTATTATACTTTCAAAATATTGCATAAAAATTTTAATTATTGTAAACAAATATATTTTATATTGTATACCACATTATCATTCTATTATCTCAAATTCCTGTGATTTAATCTTCTTATATGTGTGATGTCTTTTGTTCATGGTGGGTATTTTTATTAAACTTGTTTTCCCTTGAATTTTTTTTCCCAAGGAGAATACCTCTAGAAGGAGATATCATAGAATGGCTGTGTTAGCTCTATGAGATATCTCTTATTAGTTACATATATGCATATACTATTAATTTGAATATAAAACTACATTAATTAAAAACTTAAGCTCCTTCAAAACCTCAGGAAAAGTTATTTTCTTTGGAGTCAAGAGACCATGAAAACCTTTTGTTAGGTCCGTGTGCCATTACCTAGATTCTTCCAAGATAGTCTTCTGCAAGGGCAGCCTCTGAGGGTCCCAGCTTTGTGGACTACTCTTACTTTCCACACCCTACCTCCTCTTTAGACTTAAGTTTTTGCTTCTGTTTCATCATTAAACTTAATCTTTGCATAACCAAGAGCAGTCATCAACAATATATTCACTATTCAGAGAAACCCCAGTCAAGGGTTAAACACTTATTGCTCTAAGTTTAAGTCCCTTCTTTTAGGAAATCTGGAGATTCCTTTTTTTTATTCTTGTAAATTCAGCTATTCATTTACAATATTTTTGTTTAATATTTTTTAAACATATCTTGGTGTATAGTGGAGAGATTTTAGAATATCTTAGTCCATCATTATATTATAAAAGGGTATCTATGATTTTTTAATGACTTCTAGCTCTAAAACTCTGTTTTATTTATTCTTTTCTTGATAACTAATGTATAATTGTACACACAACGATTTTAAAGCAATAAAACGAAGAACACTAGAACTAGAAAAAATTATAAAGCCATGTCTACTAATGTGCCAGGACCCCAATGAGGAAATTCTGAGAAATTTACTAATGGGGGAAAATCAGGAATTTTTAAATGCTAGAAAGGAAAAAATTTGTGGTAATTTTTCAAATTAAGTATTGGAAGCTAACACTTGCAGTAGTACAGAACAGACTCCTAAGGCTCTATGCAGTTGCTTACATCAGTTCCCTTTGTTGATTAATCAGGAGCCAGTCTTTCAGTTCTGACTAGGAAGTGTCTTGTGTGGGAATCATTCCATATTTATTCTGAGGCCTTTATCAATTTCCAGCCCACTAGAGCCAGAAGAATAAAAAATAAAATTTAATTTTGCTATATTCTTAGTGCATGGAGATTTTTCCTCTTTGACAATATGTGTGTAAGTGACTACATGATAATTTGGATTTCCAAGATAGTATAGCAATATATAATATGCACCTGATCTCCAGATTAATATATTAGGCTGAATTCTCTTCAACTCAGTAAAATGTGCCTTTCCATTTTTTTTTTTTGAACCTCAAAGGGGTAATGATGACTCAGATCTCCAGAGACAGAAATAAATTGGTTACATTACTCTTCATAAAGGTATTTTTTCCTTTTGTTTATTGGTGCATTATATTTGTACATAATGGTGGGATTTGATGTTTCATATTAGTATAATCAAAAAATATAACAATATAATTTGGCCAATGTCCTCTTCCAGCACTTCTCCACTCATTCCCCTCCTCCCACTCCTTGGTCCCCTTCCTCTATTCTACTGATCTACAATAAACTACAATAAAGGGCTATTTTAGAGTATTTTAAAAAATGAGCCACTATTCACCCCCATAATAAGAAATGCATTATTTCCTCAAGTTCATAGAACTCTAGGACTTTTAAGATCTAGTTGAATTCATAAAACTGGCAAATTACCTGATGATATGGATTTATTAATATCAATTTAATTCCAGTTAAAAAATGAAACAAAACATCAAATAGTATAGCCCCACATTAACCCTATGTTTTAAGATTGAAAATTGTTCTGTATCATTGTCAATCAACTTATAGCACTGTGCTGTAACCAAGAGATAATGTGTTGATTGATCACCATGTAAATACATTACTTTAACAAGAATATGAAATTATCATTAGGTATTCAGTGAACTGCAGAGAAGAATAAACAAAGTAAGGCTTGCATTATTTTCATTTTACAACTTGATCCCCTTCCAATAAACATACATACAGATACAGAATACTAACAGTGATTCAATTAATGAAAAAAAAAATTTAGAAAAAGTAATGACAACACTTTGAATAGCAATGAATTATTAACTTAAGGTTAAATGTAAGCAGCATAATCAGGAACTACTAAAGATTTAGTGACAAGATAGAGGCCTCAAAGGAAGTTATTCTTCAGAACCAGATCATAACAGTGTTTCTCTGAAAACACAATAGCCAGAAAATTGATCTTCTAAAGAAATTATTGTGGTAGAGGTTATCACGTGAATTTTTATAGAAAATATTTAATTCTAACCATTTTAATCCAGAAGTTTTGAATATGGATCCCTAATGTCTTTTAAATTTTTCAGTATCTCAGCAATGAAATATTAAAAAGAACATCAATATGCTTGGAAGATTAAAAAATGTATTGTCATTGTCATTGGATATGACTGCAGGGGAAACTGAGTTAAAGTTTATCTGAAAACATCTATACATCTATCCACCTAAGTGTTTTAGTGTAGCCATCATCAAAACACAATATCATATTTGTGATATATGATGTATATAATGAATAAATTTTTACAAGGAATTATATAGGTTTCTGTAATTAAATACTATATATGGGAACTAGTAGTTAACTGACTATATTGGGCATGGGGAAGGAAACAGTAATACTCTGGGAAAAGTTAAGAGAAATAAATATTGCTTCTCTTATACAGAACAACTTTCAGATACTCAGTGAACTGACTGATAGGAGGCATTTCTTTGAGAAAAATAGCAAATTTGAGTTGTAACCCTGGGTTACAATTTGGATACTCCACTCATAGTGTCTTTTGAAAGAGAAGTTACTTATGCACTTTGAACCTGTTTCTTCATCTGTGGTAAACTATTTCATTGGCTGTTATAAAGATTAAATAAAGCAATGAATATACAAACATATTTCAGTGGAAATCCATTTGCACATATTATACAGAAATGTACTTCTGAAACTGTTTACTCAGCATGTATGAAAATCTTCCATGTAATATGTATTTACATACATAAATCAACCTCCAAAATAAATTAAAGCATGCATCTTAAAAATAGCATACAGTGTGTTTTAATGTTTGATTGGTGGATCTTGAAATCAATATTTCTTTTATGATAGATTTTTAAAAACAAATTTTTTTGTTTGCTGTCTTTTGACATATGAAATTGTTAAGCCATGTCTAGTTTGATACAGAGTTTGTTTCCCATGAAAACTCATAAATACTTTGTTAACTTTATATTGAATCATGTTCTCAATGGACTAAATTTACACTTGGTGCAAATAATAGGATGAATGAAACAAATGCTCGAGAATATCCTTCTAATTTATCCTATTGCATATCCACAACTGCAGTCCAGTGTTCCAGATAATTCTCTGGACAGTTAAAAGAGATACCCCTCTCCTCCAGAAGGTGGCACTGCACTCCTCATGGATGACATTTAAGGTGGGTACCCAGAAGAGATCATTCTCTATCTAAAAAGAAGCTGGATTTTAAACATTTTATTTGAAATAATGAGACACATGTGATTAATTTCCTAAAGAATAATTTGACTTTCGTCATTTTGAGGAAAGATGTGCACACCAAGTAAAAATGAACAGCTGTTGAGAATAAAAGGAAAATGCTTCATTTAGAATCTATTAATTTCTATCATCATTGCTCAATACAATATTCTGAGAATTAATTACTCATGTAAAGAACGTTATGACTAAATGCAAAATAAAGTTTTCTTTATTTCTCTTATAATCATAAATCGTGTCTCACTTTTTATTTGTTTACTTTCCTTGCAATAGAAATCCTACTAAGGTAACTAATTTTGTTCTGAAACCTAGTTATTCATGTCATTATGTGACAGTAGCCACTTTGACTTGATGCCTCTTTCACTACCTCAATCAGAGGTAAGTGGATACATCTCTCAGTCACTATGGATGGTTATCTGTATTTTGGGAGAACAGGGCTCTAGAATTATGAGTACAGCATATAGTATCAACAAACCAATTTTTTTTCTACCTAGGATAACTTAGTATTTTATGTAAAGCTAAATGTATCATAAACTGACAGCAGGAGGAAAGAAAGAAAATTGTAGATTATTGACAGCTGAGAGGCTCAGATTGATTATATATAAAGAACTGTAAGAAGAAAAATTTTAGTTCAAGCATAGCTTTGAACAAGGCCTCTATTAATTAATTGCCAGGGTTGAGACTAAAAATGGCACCTGTCAAAAAGTAGAAAGAAAGGGTAGGAAAGAATAAAGAAGCTCATTTTATGTATGCATTTATTTTGTAACTTTGATTTTCACTAAGTTGTTTCATTTGTGTTCAATAAGTGCATGATAATAAATGTTGACATTAAAATAAAAGCAAAATACAACAAAGCAAGACAAGATAAAAGACACATGGGCTCATTGTTTAAAGGAATTGTTTCACATTTTATTGATTAGATTCAATAAGTAAAAGATAAGAGCCTGTTATGGTTTAGATGTGAGGTGTCCTCCAAAAGCACATGTGTGAGACAATGCAAAAAGGTTTAGAGGAGAAATGATTAGGTTATGAGAATTTTAACCCAATCAGTGAATTAATCCCCTGACAGGATGAATGGAGAAATAATAGAAGGCAGGTAAGATGTGGCTAGAGGAAGCGGGGATCACTGGGGGTGTGGTTTGGGGTATATATTTGTATCTGGCAAGTGGAGATTTCTGTCTCAGCTTCCTGATCATCATGTGAGCTGTTTTCCTCTGCTACACTCTTCTATCATGTTGTTTAGCCTCACCTTGAGTCTATAGGAATAGAACAGGCTGTCTATGAACTAAGACCTCTAAAACTATGAGTCCCCAAATAAATTTTTCCTCCTCTTTAATTCTTCTTGTCAGGTCTTTGAGTCATAGCAGTGAAACAGCTAACTAAAACAGATATAGCCAATAATGATATAGCCACTCCTTGTTTTTCAAAATAAATTTAGAAATAAGTAGGAAAATAATTAAATATTCTAAAATATTTTATTTATATTTATATAAATTTTATTTATATTTACAAAATAAATAAAAAGGCAACAATATAAATTTAGTTTATTTTGAATTTGAGGAGAAAACAGTATCCCTTAATTTGAAGCATTTGGTGGACATCTGGCATCCAGTTTAGCTTGCAAAGGGCCTAGAAGTTACCACTCTCTTCTAAAAACCAATGAAAAGTTGAAAATTCAGCTGTCAGGGAGGTAAGATCACAGGGCAGTCCTTGCTGGAGAGATGTAGCAGCAGACACAGAATTCCACTCTAGAGCAGAACTGTGGAAACCTGCATGGAACCAGTGCCGAGTGGGACAACCTCACTGCTACCTGGTGATTTCCAGGAGAACAGAAACCTCTTGGGGACCCTTTATGAGGGCTCTCCACACTTCTCAGTTTTACCGCCAAGAGTACTACAAGTCCTCACAGTGAATAACTGGGGGAAAAAAATACCTGCATGTTTCCAGCCATTTGAAGAGAAAAAGAACCATTCTTAATTATTCCAGAGTGTTCTATTCCTGTTAACAAGGTCTGCCTTCAGGAGAATCTGACCAGTGGCTAACCTGCTGGGGTTTTGTCAGGGCATAACTAGCCTGACAAAGTAAATACCCAAGAAGTAAATACCCAAGAGGGGGCCCTGGCTTCCTGTCCCCATCTAAGCAGGGAGAAAACTAGAAGCACTAGTAGAGTTCCTAGTGCAGGAGCTTAGGCTCACAGAAAGATTGGGCCCTGAGCATAGGACTGTGTGCACCCCACCCACAAAGGTTGCCACAACATTATTGAAGATTTGTTCACTTTAGTTTCTTTTATCTAGTACATCATGTCTGCCTTTCCACAAAAAAAAATTACAAGACATACTAAAAGGCAGAAAATACAGTTTAAAGAGACTGAACAAGTGTTAGGGCCAGAGTAAGATATGGCAGTAATTTTGGAATTATCAGGACAGAATTAAAAGAAAAAAAAAACTTAATATGCTCAGAGCTTTAATGGAAAAAAAAAAGTAGACTACATGCAAGAACAGATGGATAATATAAGCAGAGAGATAGAAATTCTAAAAAGAGAATAAAAAAATTGCTAGAGATCAAAATCACTGTCACATAAATGAAGAGTGCCTGGTGAAGGACTCATTAGTAGATGGAAACATGTGGGAAAATTGTCGATGAGCTTGAGAGTATGAAAATAGAAACTTAAAAAAATGAAAAGCAAAGAGAGAAAAGATGGAAAAAAAGAACAGAATACCCAAGAAATCTGAACTACAAAAGATGAAGAACACAAACCTGGGAATACCAGAGAAGAAAAGAGAGAAAAAAAAATCAGCAATATGTGAAGCAACAATGACTGACAGTTTTCCCAAATTAGTGTCAAACCCTAAACCACAGATTCAGGAAACTCAGAAGATGCCAAGCAGGATATTTGTCAAAAACAAATAAAACAATGGAGAATTTTATACCCTGTGAAATTACCTTTGAGATTAGAAAAGGTATACATAAAGGTGGAATTCATTGTGGTATATTCACATAAGTATATAGCATAATTTAGTCAATTTCATTCTCAGTCCCTCCCTTTCCCTATCTCTCCTCCCTGCCCCTCCACCTCCTTCCTCTAGTTTGTTAATCTTACTTCTGTTTTCAAGGGACACCCCTCCCCTGCAACACACCCCCCCCCCTTATTTTGCTCTAGCTTAGAGAAAACTTTTTGAACTTCTGACTTTTTGAGTCTGGCTTATTTCACTTAGCATGATGTTCTCCAGTTCCATCCATTTTCCAGCAAATGCCATAATTTCATTCTTCTTTATGGCTGAATAAACTCTATTGTGTATATATATACCACATTTTCTTTATCCTTCCATCTTCGGTTGAACATCTAATCTGGTTCCAGAGTTTGGCTATTATGAATCTTATCACTATAAATAGTGATTTGCCTGTATTACTAAAGCATGCTGATTTTAGATTTTTTTGGATAAATACCAGGGGTGGGATAGTTGGGTTATATGGGGTTCCATTTCTATTCTTTTGATGAATCTCCACATTGCTTTCCAGAATGGTTATTTTACTTTGCAGTCCCACCAACAATGTAAGACTGTACCTTTTCCCTCACATCCTTGCCCACATTTATTACCATTTATATTCTTGATGATTGCCACTCTTACTGGAGTGAAATGAAATCTGAATGTAGTTTTTATTTGCATTTCTCTAATTATTAGCAATGTTGAATATTTTTTCATATATTTTATGGCCCTTTCTTCTTTTGAAGAGTGTCCATTTATTTCTTAAGGGGAAGGAAAGACAAAATACTGGGGATTAAAAGGGAGAGAATTCTATTTACTGCATGTATAAATTACATTCCATGCATGTATGATTATGTCAAAATGAACCTCACTATTATGTACAAGTATAGTGTACTAATAAAAACATTGTAAAAAAGAGGCAGAAGCATTAAGGTTTAAATTAGAACTATCCAAGAGAAAAAAATGCATCTCTTTAAATTCATGCTCGGGTGTAAATTAATGCAATCTTTTCGGGAAAAGGAAACAGTTGGGGAAGGACTCTAAGGGACTGACACAGGATGTTGAAGACGGGCTGGGCACTACAGGGAGAAGAAAAATAGCTCAGAAAGCAAAGTCTGGACATTTTAACAATATTAATTCTTCACATCCAGGAACACAGGATATCATTTCATTATTTGTATATCATTCAGTTTCTTTCAACTGTGTTCTATTGTTCTCAGTGTACAAACCTTTCATCTCCTTGTAAGAATTTATTCCTAGATATTTTGTTTGATGTTATCATAAATAGGATGGATTTTTCACTTCTTTTTCAGTTAGGTCATTATTTGTGGATGGAAAACTACTGATTTTCATATATTGAAATGTTATTCTGCAATATATAGATTTAACCTAATACCTATCTGTTATGGTTTAGATATAAGGTGCCCCCCCCAAAAAAAAAAAGTCCTGTTACTTCAAGAGTATTAAAAAGTCAAATAATTGAATTGTGAGAGCTGTAACCTTATCAGTCCTCCTAGTATGAATGGACTGAATGGGAGGTAACTAAGTAGATGGGGTATGGCTGAAGAAGGTGGGTCACTGGGGTGTGCCCTGGAAAGGAGCATCTTCCCTGTGGCCCTCTATCTCCTTCTCTCTCTATCACTCTTTCTCTCTGCTTCCTGACCCCACCATGAGCGAAGTAGCTTTCCTCTGCTGGGTCCTTCCTCCATGATGTGATGCCTCACATTGGGAACAGAGCAGTGGAATCAGTGTCCTTGGACTGAGACCTCTGAAACTATGAGCTCTCAATACACTTTTTCTCTTTGGGGTTGTTCTTATTAGGTATTTTGATCACAGTGATGCAAAAGCTGACTAAAACATCATGAACATTCCAATGTAATCATATGTTTATATAAAATTTCACATATTTTATAAGTATATATAATGTGTTTATAGATGATAGATAGATAGATAATAGATAGAATGGAATATTATTTGGCTTTAAAAGAGGTGGAGATCTAATAATTTAATACCACACATAGATGGACCTGTAAGGCATTTTACTAACTGAAATAAGCCACATAAAAAAGAAAAATATTTATCTCATATATGAAATTAAAATAAAAACCAAGATAAAATACAAAGAGGTAGAAGATGAAATAATGTTAACCATAGATTGGGATTCAGGAAAAAAGAAATGAGAAAACATAGGTCAAAATAAGATATATGTAGGATGAACAAGTTTAGAAATCTAATGTACAATAAAAGGACCACAGTTAACAAAATCATACTGTATTTGGGATGCTTATCAAATAAGATTTTAGCAGTTCTTGTTAGACAAATTTGTACCTGAGATGAGAGATATGCTAGTCTTCATCACTGTCACAAATATTTTACAATATATGTATCCCAAACCATCATTATAAACTTTAAATATACACAACAAATTTTATTTTTTTTTAAAGAGTGAAAAGAAATTAAGACTTTTTAGACAAATAGAATTTGAGTAAATTTGTTGCCAGTGGAACTTCCTTGTAAAAAAAATGTTAAAATAAGTTCTTCAGGAGAAAGGAAAGTGATATAAATTATGAATTTGGCTCTGCATAAAGGAAGGAAGAGCACTAGAGAATGAATAAGTGAAGGTAAAATATGAACTTTCATTTTTCTTATTCTTAATTGATTTAGCGCATAACAGTTTCTTTAATAATAGCAAAAATGTATTTGGTTATGTATATTTATGGGCTGTATATATCTACATATATACTCACACGTGATTATGCATAAGTGAAAGGAACCTCAGCGTGATACAAGGGACAGGAGGAAGTAATTAGGGATATTTTATTTTGTTAAGGTTCTTACACTACCTCCGAAGTAGCCTAGTGTTTTTGAAAGTAGACTTGAGTTAGTTGTAAATGTATTTTGCAATCTTTTCAACAAACATTAAAAGAAGTTAAAAAATGTAATTGATATGCTAATGCAGGCGAGAGAATGGAATTCTATAAATATGTTCAATTAAATCCATAAAAGATAGAAAAAGTGTAGAAGACAAAATACAGAAATAAAGAACAACAGAAACAAATAGAAAGCCATAACAAGTAAGGTAGATCTTAATCTATCTGTAGCAATAATCACCTTTTACCTCAAAAGTCTAAATTTAGCAGTTTAAAAGGCAGAGATTATCAGGATGGATGAGAAAACAAGACCCACCTTCATGTTGTCTAAAAGAAGCCCACTTACATATAAAAACATATAGATTAGAGGGAAGGAGAAAAATATACAATGTCAACACTAATCAAAAGAAAGTGGGAATAGCTATAGTAATTTCAGAACAGACTTCAGAGCAAGAAAAGTTATCAGGGATATAAAAGAGAATTACATAATGATAAAGTGGTTGTCATTCCAAGAAGTCATAACAATCCTTAATGTGCATGCATCTACCACCAGAGTATCAAACTACAAGAGGCAAAAACTAATAGACAATCACCTCTCCATTAAGATATAAAGATGGCTAATAGGCATATGAAAAGATATTCAACATCATATGTCACTGGGAATTGCAGGATGAAACAACATCAAGATATCATTGCACACCTTTAAGGATACCCAAAATCAAAAAAAAAAATGACACCAAGTACTGGTAAGATGTCAAGCAACATGAACTCTCAATCATTGCTGATGGGAATGTAAAATAGACAGCCCCTATGGAAGGCAGTTTGGCAGTTTTGATAAAACTAAGTATATTCTTACCATATGTTCCAGTAATCATTCTACCCAAATAAATTGAAAATTTATTTTCACACAAACACGCATATGGATATTTATAGCAGCTTTATTCATAATTGACAGTAATAATTGGAAGTAACAAAGTTGCCTTTCTTTGGTGAATGGATAAATAAGCTGTGATACATCAGAAAATGGAATATTATTTAGCTTCAAAAAATGAGCTAGCATGCCTTGAAAAGATATGGGGGAATACTAGGTGCATATTACTCAGGGAAAGAAGTCAATCTGAAAAGACTATATACTATGTGATTCCAACAATATCACATTTGACAAAAGGCAAAATTATGAGGATAGCACAAACATCAGTGGTTGCCAGGGTTTGGGGTGCAAGGAAGGATGAATAGGTGGAGCACAGAGACCTTTCTGTATGATGATAGAGTGGTTGATGCATGTTATTATACACTTGTCAAAACTCAAAGTATACCACACTACAAGTGAACCCTAATGTAATCTATGGACTTTGGATGATGATTTCAATACAGGCTCATAGATTTTTAACACTGTACCACTTTTGTGTAGGAGGTCTGTTGTGGGGAAGTTGTGCATTTTAGAGTCGGAGGCATAAGGGGAATCAATTTTTTTAGAGGAATTATTCAACATTTTAAGAATAGGTTTAGTTAGTAAGTAAATGTAACTGCATAATAACAGCAGTTGTTCCTTTTCACATTTCTTTTTCCTAATTATCTTGAAATAATAAAAATTCAGTAATATGAGTTTGGTTTATTTTTAATTTGGAATATGGATGGAAGAAGTATTATTTAGTTGAGGCATCTGGTAATTATGGAATTAGATATCTATGGGAGAGAAGAGTATTCATTAATTTTACTTGGCTAGGGAATAATAAGAAAAAATTTCATTTTAGGTTAATTTTATTTCTATGTCTAAGCCTGGGATAGAAGATTACTTAAATGCAGAACATAATTTATAATAAATAAGTCTAAAAACATTGAATTTGCATGACAAATATACACATTTTCCATTATTACTTTTTCTGACATTTGAAATGTTTATCAGACACAATAAACATGAAAATGTATTGAGAGTTTATTTAAAACATATTGAATATTATGCTCTGTAGAAATTTAAAGAATATTATTAATTCAATTTCCATGTACAAAGTTCTGCACTGAAACAAAATATTTCTTTTTTTTGTTAAAAATAACAAAATTTACAGGAACATAATTCAAGATGGAACCAAAGTGGCACATTTATACTTATATTGCTAAATGATACAAATTTTGAGCTCAATATGTATAGTATGAAAACCTAGCTAGAATTCATGTTACCATGGATATGCAACTAATGGCGAAGGTACGTAGAACATTTTACTACATTGGATAATAGATGAGAGGATTTTTAAAGTCTGGATTTGATCAAGATGATAAAATACTACATGTAAACTACATGTAAACTCTGAAATGTAAACTTTATACCATTTTATTATCATTGTGACTAAACAACTCCGGCAACCACATCCACTTCTGCTAGCACTCTGAGCAAGGGGAAGAGCCTCATTAGGTCTGCCCCAGAAGTCTTTCTTTGTTGTTGAGACTTCTACAATTGAATGATATTCAGATCCATTACATTCTCTTCCAAAAGCCTTTTTTTTAGAAAGGAAAGAGAGAGAGAGGAGAGAGAGAGAGAGGAGAGAGAGAGAATTTTAATATTTATTTTATTTTAGTTTTTGGTGGACACAACATCTTTGTTTGTATGTGGTGCTGAGGATCGAACCCGGGCCGCACACATGCCAGGTGAGCGCGCTACCGCTTGAGCCACATCCCCAGCCCTTCCAAAAGCCTTTGACCAGCCAAGAGGATGGCAGCCATTCTCTGGGCTGCCATTATAGACCATAAGGCATTTTATTACACAGGTGTCTCAGTCCACTTACTTTTGCTGTAACAATACCACTTACCTGGTAATTTATTTAAATATATCTATATCTATCTATCTATCTATCTTACAGTTATATAAATAACTATATATAAATAATTATATATTATATAAATAACTATATAAATAATTATATATTATATAAATAACTATATAAATAATTATATATTATATAAATAACTATATAAATAATTATATATTATATAAATAATTATATAAGTACATTATATATATATATATATCTTACAGTTCTAGAGGCTGAGAAGTCAAAAATCAAGGGGCCACGACTGGTGGGAGCCTTCCTTTGCATATTACCATTACAAAGTGTAAACCATGATATGTGAGACAGAGAACAAGAAAAACAAGGGCCAAACTCATCCTTTTTTTTTTTTTTAATCAGGAAACCAGTCCCAAGAAAAAGTGTTAATCTACTCATGAGGATGAATCCCTCTGACCTAATCATTTTTAAAGGTCCCAATGCCCACAGTGACAATTAAATGTTAACATGGGTTAAGCAAGGGGTAGTCAAACCACAGCCACAAGTAACAATGTATTATTATATTTTTACTTGTGTATTTTATATATACCTTTAGAATAAAATAAATAACATTCTAATTCAGCACCATGGTGAACTCAGTGTTTTCCCTATAGCAGAAACATGAAGAAATGGAAAAAAAATGAAGGAAGGGAAGAAGGAAGGATGGCAATTATTTAAGTCCTTTCATGACAGCATTTTCAATCTTTATGAACAGTTACATGTCGTTTTAAATTCTAGATATAATCTGTAGACATTATTTTATGCTCTCAAAGTTTCTGACCAACTGTCTTTTCTGTGATCCCAGGAACCTAGTCTTACAGCCCTCTCTGTAACACCCCTGCCTGATGTCACTTCTTCACCCTACCCATCAGCATTTGGCACGGAAAATGACAGCCGTTTTGGGTAGCAACATGATGCATTGAATAGCATCCTGTTTAATGAATACATTTTATTTCATATAGCCTTAGTGCCAGTAGACTACATGTAACCTAATAATAAATACTTTAGCTTATAAAAAACATGGGGCATTTTAATAGTTATGACTTTTTAGTTTTATTAAGATGCCAGTTCTTCATATTACAAACTTTATATTTGTAAGATCTACTCAAAAAATGTTTAAATTATACCCTGAATTTAATTTAAAAGCTTGGGTGTTTACATAATGACTTTTTGTATCTAGGCTTAATTGGGTCTGAAAATATGTCAACCACAAGCTGCTAACCTTCAACCTATTTGCCCAACTTGCATTCCATATCTAGCTGTAGGGAGCTATGATTTATTGATCCCATCTAAACACCATTGCTTCTACAGGCCAATTTACTCTCTTAACACTCCTGTAAAGTGTCATCCTCATTTCACAATGAAAGCAAACCAGACAGAACTACTGCTCAGAAAGTCAAAGCACCTTGCCTGAAGATGTACAGTGCATCCTGTGTGACTGAGATGGAAACTACAGACATTTCTGTTTGAAACTGGAGCCATCCCAGGTGCCTCCTGTCAGGGTATTGGGGCACTCAGACATATCAGTGTGATATTTGAGAGGCTTCCCTGCTACAAAAACACTTAATCCTCATACTATCACTGAAGTTCAGGTATTGTGATTTGAAGATGAGGAAAAGGAAAAGTTAAAATGTCTCCAAGCAAATTAAAAGGGCCAGGACTCAGAGATCCCATGAGTACATATTCAACCTGTCTTACAATGCTTTTGCATATTTTTTCACAGACAAATAGCATCTTCATTCAGAAATTAAATAACTGACCATTGCAGGATAAGTGTCCTATGAATTTAGAAACCAATTCTAGTTTATCATAGCCTGCAGGTATGCTCAAATACATCAGAGAAGAGACTAGGAAAAATACAATTCAGATGTTGAAGGGATTAGAAGAGGGCATACATTAGACTGTTTCTGACCTTTTAAATTAGACTTCCTGGCAGATCTGATTTCCAATAGTCTTTCTCCAACAATATGGTTCTGGGATTCATTTCCCCTTAATCTAAGGTAGAATGAGATGGAAAGTGATTGTTGGGGTCATGATTGTATAGCTAAAGGGATGCAGATTCAGAATTTTATCAGGAAAAAAAATAAGGGGTTATTTCATGGTAATTATCATTTGAAAATTCCAACCCTTAAATCAGAAAAAGCATTAGCAGTCAAAGCTTTCTGCAATAGATGTGTGCAGGTTGTATACCACTAAGGATAATTTAGGAAAGCATAGATAACAATTAAACACAAGGATACAAATCTGCAAATTGAGTCAATAAGACCAATGGTCTTTCAAGATAAACCAACATTACAATACAATTTGATATCAAGCAAGCCCTATATATGCATTTTTATAAAATAAAATATTTTGTATCTATAATATAAAAACAGAGGTATGTGATGTTCTTTTATAATCAGTGTTAGGCAGTATTTAAAACTAAGACAGGGCCTAATCAGTATCTTTTGTGTGTGTGTGTGGGGGGGGGGGGGGGGTATTGTATATTGTAGCTTCTCTTTTTTTTTTTTTTAGTGATTTTATTATTTTAAATACATGCAATGGAATGCATTACAATTCTTATACATATAGAGCACAATTTTTCATATCTTTGTATATCAAGTAATTTCACACCAATGTATGCCTTTATACATGTACTTTGTTTTTTTTTTTCATTACAATTCTTATTACACATATATACCACAATTTTTCATATCTCTGTTTATATATAAAGTATGTTAACACCCAATTTGAGTCTTTATACATGTACTTTGGAAAATGATGTCCATCATATTCCACCATCCTTGCTAATCCCCTGCCCCCTTGCTTTCCCTCCCACCCCTCTTCTCTATCTAGAATTCATCTATTCCTCCCATGCTCCCCATCCCTATGCCACTATGAGTCAGCCTCCTTATATCAGAGAAAAAATCCACTTTTTAGGGCGGGGGGCGGTGGGGGGGGGGGGAATTGGCTAACTTCACTTAGCATTATCTTCTCCAAAGCTATCCATTTACCTGCAAATGCCATGATTTTATTCTCTTTTAATGCTGAGTAAAATTCCATTGGGTATATGTGCCACATTTTTTCTATCCATTCATCCACTGAAGGGCATCTAAGTTGGCTCCACAGTTTAGCTATTGTGAATTGTGCTGCTATAAACATTGATGTGTCTGTGTACTGTAGTATGCTGTTTTTAAGTCCTTTGGGTATAGACTGAGGAGAGAGATAGCTGGGGCAAATGGTGGTTCCATTCCCAGATTTCCAAGGAATCTCCATACTGCTTTCCATATTGGCTGCACCAATTTGCAGTCCCACCAGAATGAATAAGTGTACCTTTTTCCCTATATCCTCGCCAACATTTATAATCAATATCTTTTATTAAAAATTTACAAAAGAATAAAATAAATTTAAGTCTGGCACTATACAAAGTATATTATTAGTTTTTTAGTTGTGATTTAATTGAATTTTTAACCCTTTGTGTTGAAATATATTGGTCCCCAAAACAACTAACATTAAATGGCTTCTATTAGAGGGCAAGTATTTTAATCCAGGATTCAGATCCAAACTGGTTTGAGGCCAAATCCTGCATCATATTCCCACTTATGGACATGTATCAGCAGCCATGGCAAAGAGAAGCAGGGCAAAAGAATAAGCTATTGATCTAGAATCATATACTGAAGGTAAATTTTAGGACACAAGGCAAATAGAAAATCTCTGGCAAATTAGGTTTCAATGAAACTTCTCCAAGTAAATAAGTGCAAATTATACTTTGAAATAAATTATTAATGTATTTAATGAAATCATTATTTTGGCCTTTAATTATTAAAGTTTCCTTGCCATTGACCTTTTCCCACGTTTTCATTGATCCAGACATTCATCCACTCATCATGTATTTATTATGTGCTTACTGTATGCTAGCACTCAGCAAGGCACTCTGAGAGCAAGCTGAAGAGTGAATAAGTGTTTCAGGTGAATGTATAGCATTTGACAAGGACAGCAGATCCTGTGCACAGACCCTGAGGCAGGGAGTTGCTGAGCCTTCCTGAGACTGAGAGGGAACCCTTGGGATAGGAGCTTAAAGAACCTGGAGAAACACAGCAGATAATTAATTAGATATAAGTTAATTTTGTTTTTCAATAATACATTCAATTTTTTTTTTCTGTGTGGAATATTTGTTGGAAAAAAGGATGTATAGCTCTGAATAAAAGTTATTGCATGACACGCTATCAATAAAGTAACTAGTTTGAAAATTTGAAATATAAGTATTAATTTTATAACCATTTATGCTGATAGCACCTGATATTTCCTAAGATTTAATTAGAGATATTATGTTTCATTTTAAGGGCATATATTCCTTTGTACACAGAAGTATGAATAGAAATGGAGATTTCTATGTACAAAATCACTTAATATATAAATATGTATGTTTAATATATATTTTAAAATCTAATTGAAATTGTTTTTAAGAGGGAGAAGTGGAAGTTTGATTAGCTTTTTATTGTTGTATATTTAATCAGTCCTAAAATATGATTAAAGTCTTAGAATATAATTACTCTCCAGATGAAAACTCTATTAAAACCTACCTAGCTAGCCTCATTAGGATTTTAGTCATGAAATCTTAGAGAAATTTCACTCTTGTTTGTAAAACTTTTGCTATGGCCCTTCTGTTCACACTCCGAAGGTGACATTTCTCTAGCTGCTAAGCTATTCTGTTTTCTGCTTTCTAACATGCCAACATCAAAAGCTGGAACTCTGCCCTTTCCTCTCCTTACCCATGTCAGACGTGGGGTAACCAGGAGAACTTTCAACAGCAACAGCAGCTCATCTTACTGATGAACAGGGCACAGAGACAGAAGCCATTTCCAAGCAGAGAAAGCAGTGGGTGGAAGTGGGGTAGACACTTCCTTTCCAATCTTTAGAGAATATAAAGTATTCGGTAGTGAATGACATGATCCTGAGTTAAAAGGATATTTATTCAGGAGGGCCTGCTACATAGCAAATGTTTAGATGCTGAAAACTGCACAGTGGAAGCAATATCAACTGTAGAACTAAAGGCGAGTGAACTTGGAAGAGGAGGGTGATGACTAGCATCAAAGACAGCAGTGAAGAGGGCAGCATGGTCCAGGCTCCATCCACAAAGAGCCCCTTGAAGTACCTCCATCCACAGATCCTAACACCCTTTATAAGTCTCCTTTTCTATTTACTCAGTTTCCCTTCTATGAGCTTCTAAGCATACAGAATAAGAAGATGAAGTCCCCCAATCCAGCCTCTTCTTATAGACTTCCTATAAATAAATAGGTGATATAGATACCTAGATATGGATATCTGTATCTAGACAGATTTGTATATAAATCATATTTTCCACCTTCCTTCTTATTGCCTGATATTGATGGATAGGTAGATAGATAGATTGGTTCATCTACCTATCATCTATCTATAGATATCTATGTATCTATATTTACATGAAATCTATATCTATTAGTATCCAGCAGTAAGAGGGATGTTGGAAAATTTGATGTATATGCGAACTTCAAAGCTTTTTAAAAATCACTTCAAGCACATTGCTACTCTTAAATAAAATCCATATGTCCCACTGCTTTGTACCTGATTCTGTATGGTAATTCTGCTTTACCTCTAACACTCCAACCCTTTGCATGCCAAGGCTACTACATTGCAGACACATAAGCCTCCTTTTGATCTACAACACACCAAACAAATCCTTGCCTCAAAGTCTTTGCACTTACCATTTTTCCCATTCTGGAATTTTTGTGCCAAAATCTTTGTATCTGAGATTCCTTCTCATCTTTTCAGTTAAAGGTCAAATATTACCTTCTCTGAGAAATTATTTCTTACTTGATCTAAAGAGATTATTCATCTTCTCATTATTATAACACCCTAATATTCTGCATCACACAACTTACCCCAATCTAAAAATGCTTAGTAACATATTGGTTTATGTATTATATATTCTATACTGTTTCTCTTATCTTACCTCCATAAGAACGAATCTTACTAGTGCTGGGCTCCCCTGTATTACAGCACCCGGAGTTGAGTCCATCACTCAGAAATGCCCAGTAGAAATTTCTCCCTTTCAGAGGTTAGTTTATAGCTCACTGACAGGTCATGGATATATTCCTTATTAATTTACTAGTAAATTGCTAGGTAATGGTTCCTTCATAGCACTTTGAGATCTAAATTTATGACCTGTAGTTTAAAATTTATATAACATAATTAGCTCAAATATTATTCTTATTTCTGTCATGAGTGAAAGACTGATGTGGGTTAAATGTAGGCAGATTGGCATGAGTAATGTCAGAATCTTGGAAGGGTTCATTGCCACCATGTAACAGGAAACTACCACCTGCCCAGCCCTGCAAATCACTGACAAAGAACATATACTGGGCTGATGAAGTTCTGCGTCTGATTCTGAGTGGTCATTGGTATAATCGTTGTAAGGAGATTATAGTTATAAAAGGATCCAAAGAAGCTCTTCATGGTACTTTGGGGAGGAAGGGTCATGTCTCTATATCAAATACAGAGGCATGTTCACAAACTAAAAATGAGAAGAAAACAGTGCGCCTGAGCCAGGTTTTATTCCATTAATTTCATGCCAAAATTGTGATAACCATCGAGGTGGCAGACCCTATATGATTGTAAGTAAGCTCAATTGGCAATACATATTGGAATTTCATTTCTAAAAGTGTTTAACAGCCAAGGGGAAGTTAAAAAATACTGTCTGACTCTCTTCTATGGAAAAAGAACTTACCACCAGCTGTCATGCGAACTTCACATCCAAGGAAATTAAAGAGACCTCAATATTCTGGCAGCACTACAAAAAGGGAACCAACCCTTCTGGACATGAATCCTCAGGGCCACAAATGTCACCCCCTCTGGAAAGAATGTGTGTATGATCCCTGCTTAGGAGCAGGGGAGAGCCTTGAGTAGTGCATCTTACTGTTTCAGCACATGGATCTCTTTCAGTCTCTAAAATCAGCAAATTTCAGCCTGTGGCCCACCTAATTAAAGGACATATAAAATATCAGGGGATTGAAGTCATTAATTCTAGTCATCCCTCCTTTAAGTTAGAAGCAAAATTAAACTAAATTTATCAATACACTCATTTAATTCAAAACTGTAAAAGTCTTCAGTGACAAAAATTGGTTAATTCTCCATGTTTGAAATGAATGATGAAAAATGATTTATTCTTTCATAAAACTTTAAAGTTGGTTTCATAATGGTTTGAAATGAAATATTGCCTCCCTTCAATTAAAATATTATAATCTTAAAGAGAACATTACTCATTATTATTATTATTATTATGTACATTTGCTTGTTTTATAGGTAAGTATTAAAGGCCCAAGATTCTGATACTGTTAAAGAAATATTAGTACTGAATCTGTCCCTGGAGTTTCTGTACACTCAGGAGATTCGCCCATTTGAAAAAATGGACAGGTTACATCAGTCAAAGAAACATAGAGGTTTTATTTTAAAATTCAGGCAGAAATGTTGATACTGTCAGTATCAATTTAAACACAGTTTCTCTTTATTTTAAGCCAAAAGAAATCCCTCTAGACTAGTATATATAACTTTGTGTCTCAGGTATTCCTTTGAGGAAATAGGTACAGGTAAAAGACGGCAATATATTTTTTATAAAACCTCAGAGCAAACTGAGAATTATTTGAGTTCTGCCAGAATGTCAACCTGAAAAACACCTCGTCTTGCCTAAGTTTTTACTCAATGTATTCTCATTGAGAATATTTATTTTGGTTGTATAACAACATATCTAGAAAAGATGACTATGTTTTATCTGTTTTAATTTCTTTCTTTTATATTTTTCTTTTCCCAAGTGCCAAATAAAATTTTGCTCACACATTTACTTTTAAAACATGAGCTCAGAATACATCCAAAGAAAAAGTTATTCTTGATAAAGTTACCACATTTCTGGACCTTAAAATATTGTGTACTTATTTGATTGTCATGCAAAAAATTACAGTTATCTATTATCCTTAATAGTAAAAATTTACTGAGCATATATTTCTTTAAATAACCAAGTCATCCATAGTTCTGTTGGCTGTAAGTGTGAGAATTCCAATTTAAATATACTTAAGTACAGCAGGTAATTTGGCTCACATTAACTGTAGAAGAGTCTCAAGAAGAGGAACTAGCAAATTAAAACAGTCGAGATTCTCTATCTCCATTTTCTGCTTCTCAAACACTCTCAGACTGTCTCTTTTGTTCAGGTTAAAATCATGATTTCTGATGTTGTCAGTGCTTGAATCTTCACATCTTTATGAGCAGAAAGTGGAAAAATAATTTATCTTTCAGATTTATTTTTCTGGGGGAAAGTTTCTAATTGCCATGAATGGGTTGTGTTCTGGGAAGAAGTGTCTCCAAAATGAAAGATACGGGACACTTTATCCAGAAGAAATCAGAGGAGAACAGAGAAGGAAAACAAAGTTCACATAGACACAGACTCACACAGGAAGTTCAACTTTGTCTCTTTTTGTACTTTTTCATGTTCCCTCTCATCAGACATGTACTGATCATCATCTCTGCACTCTAGTGAATGCTAATGCTAAGGAAGTGACTTTATATATATTTCATAATCTTCATTTTTAGAAGTTTGAGATGCTATTATGTATGCCTTTTACTCTCAAAGAGAATAAGAAGGTATTCATATGATGGACAAATACATACATTTTAATTACCCAAGATTCTTAATCAACTGTTTGAAAATGGGATTTGTTCAGTTCTAAATCACATTTCTGCCACTTGGTTAAAACTAATAATTAATATTGTCAGATGTTGCTGTGGCCAAGTGGGAGGAAGAGTTTGCTTGATAATACAAGTACCAAGTTCAACTGTCAAAGGAAATATTTTAAGAGAAATATTACACTATGATTCAGCATTTAAACAAAAAAAAATATTTTGTTTGCAGAGATTCCTTGGAAGAGAACAATGATGCATGCACTTGGTATTTATGAAGTAAATATTTAGACTCTGAAGAACTCAATCCATTTAAGAAAATACCTAGTACTTTGGAGAATCTATGAAAGGAGGATTCCTGTGAGTAGATGATGCCATGCTTGGCTACTGCTCCAGGCTCCACAGAAATTAACAATGAGGGTAGATGCATTAAAAATAAAGGAAAGAAATTTGAGAACATGAGAGCCTTAAATGCCCAAATTATATAGAATTCTCATTAAGATATGTCATATTTTGTCAGGAATTTTATTTCCTTTATAGTAATTAGTACTACATCTTATAATTGATGGTGTTTTGATGTCAGTGAAATATAGTAATAAAGGAAATTGATTTTTACATTATGGGAGTCATTTTGGCAACATTATGGAGTGGCTAGGTTATTATATTAGGAATCAGATTGTGTGAATTCTAATCCTTGATTCTGTCATCCACTAATTATGTTGTCTTGAAGGAGTTAATTAAATACTTGTATCTTCATTTAATCTGTAAAGACATTGGAGTAGATTATGTCAAAACTCAGTCCCAAACACAGTCACATGGTTCTAGATGGAGTGAAAAATGCAAAAAGGAATTATTTCTTCAAGAAAGATGGTTTGGAAATAGCATAACTGTTGCTTACAGTTGTGTATCTTCCAGAGGCCATTTTAATATTAATTTTATTTCTAGATTAATTTGTTCTAATCACACACCTAATGTTCCCAGTTGAAATGCATCTACCATGCAAAACATAACATGAGTTTTCCACCTTCAAAGTGCTTAGTGTTTTGATTTAGTGTTTACAGCTTCAGACATATCAATAAAGCAATGAGTAGGAGAAAATGCTCATGGACAGCTAATCAAGTGAGTGGATACCAAATAGTCAATTACTACAGACTAAATTATAATTCAGAAATACGTGAAGCATTATCATCTTGACCCAGTGCTTTTAGACCAAAAGTTGTGACCAGACCAGACAAATGGTTGTATCTAGCACACTTGGTCAAATGGTTATTAAGAACATGAGATTTTCAATACGATGGTAATTTCCTTTCTTTCCCAGATGCCACAGGCAGTTCTGCTGCTCATTTATTGAAAATATAGTGCCTTGTATACAAAACTTGAGCCCTAACATTTTATCCTATTGGTCTCTTAGTATCTGAGAATCCAAAGGTGACTTAACTTGTTATGTAATCCTTTTCCCATCTTTAAGAAGGACAAAAACTAAATCATCCCAGTCAAACTCTTTTAATTGAAATATTTACTGAAAAATAAAAGACAGCTTGGCATGGTGGTGCACACCTATAACCCCAGCAATTCAGAAGGCTGAGTAGGAGGATTTCAAATTTGAGGCCAGCCTCAGCAAATTAGTGAGGCCATCAACAGCTTAGTGAGAAATGTTTAAAAAATTTTTTAAAAAGTCTAAAGCCCCTTTTCTTTAAAGGGCTAGAAATGTAGCTCAGTGGTACAGTGCCCCTGGGTTTCTCTAGTACAGAACAAAACACAACAACCAAATAGATAAATGAATACCATGGTCATCTATAGTAGCATCATATAAAGCATTTTTAATGAAGCATTTTTAACAATTAGTCTCCTATGCCAACTTTTCAAAGGAAAACCTAAGACCCTCACTTTTTAATTTTTAGGAAATAAAATCACAAAATATGAGAATTAAGAGAAAGGCTTAAAATCATATATTCAATTTTCAGTTTTATAAATTAAGAGACTGAATTTCAAAGGGATTAAATAAAGTGTTCAACCCCACAGAAACAATGGATGATAAAGTGAAGTTAGAATCCAGACCCTTTAACATTTACTTCAATCATGTATTTATATGTTTCACTTTCCATTTACTTTAAAACTAAAATAATCTCTAGCAATCAGTTATGCCTTTCCTTTGTTATCTAGCCCTTTGATTTCTCTGTTTTGATGTCTCAGCAGTGCATCCTGGGAAAATTGTTTCGAGCCACCCAAAGGTACAAAATGTTTAGACTAATTTATTCATTGACAATTAAAATTCTGCTTCCAAGGCTTTTTTTGTGTTTATGATTCTATCACCACAACTGTGTTTTCTGCTTATCTACTTTTCATATCATTTTTATCCCCCAAATGGAAATTTTCTTTGAAATATCATTATCAGACTAGTATTTAATAAAGGTAAATCAAGAGATAGGAATTGGACTGTCTCAAGGAAATGCTGTAAAACCCAGCCTGAAGCACACAACTCAGAACACATGAAGAATGCAGGACAGGTCTAACCTATGCACTATTGGAGTCCTGGAAGGGGAGAAGACAGAGTCAGAGGCTATATTTGAACAGATAATGTATAAGAATTTCCAAAAACTCTTTAGGAAACAAAAATCCATCAAGTCACAAGAGGAAAATTACAAAGCCTCCTAAGCAAAATAAACAAAAAGGCAATCTTTCCAATAGTAATTCAAGGTAAAACCACTGATATCAAACCCAAAGAGAAGATATAAATGCACCCCAAAATAAAAAGGCTTTTTTTAAACGCCATTAATAGAACTTATAGATAACTTCTCAATAGAAGAAAAGTGAAGTCAGAATGCAATGATTTCATGTCTTTAATATATGAAAGAAAATGACAGCCAGTCTTAAAGTTCATTCTGTATTAAAGTACCCTTCAAACAGAAAGTAAAATAAAGGTGTATCTAAACAGCCCAAAAGTAATGGAGGAAATTTGTTCTAGCAAATCTATATTAAAAGAAACACTAAAGGGAGTTGTTCAGAAGAAGAAAAATGATCTCGGTGAGAAACACAGAAGTTAGGAAGAAACATACAATAGTTGGAAGTTTAAATTCATGGGTAATTATAAATGAACATTTACTCCCATAAAATGATTGTAATGGTTTATGAGGATTAATAAATATACAAATTAAATAAGAGTTAGAGGACTTTAAATGAAGTCAAAAGGTTTTAAGGCTCTTTTAATGTCTGGAAGTGGTGCCTATCATTAAAGAAATAACCATAGTTAGAGGTTACCTTTCAAGGAGTGAAAACAAAGTATAGATTTCTCTTTGAGCATGGCTGAATTCTTTGCTATACAGGGCACACTCTGGCCTTCAGTCAAGCATTCTTATAGCAAAGCCATATTTGTTTGGTATTTCCATTTAATAAAACATTTATATGACGAATAGAGCTATGATATCAATATAATTATGGCTAACATTTGGAATAATCTAGTGTGGAATAATGGTAAGTTTATGAACAACTACTCCATCCTATAATGTTATGACATGTATTTTCAGTTTTGTCCCTTGATATGCCATTATTTGTATCATATGATAAAGTTATACGTAACTTTTTAGCATAGAAATTAGCTGATGGTCAGCTAAATCCAGTTTTTCCTTAGCCCAGCCATTGGCATTGAATCCAAAGAAAATGTTTACTCAATGTCCCGATACATCCAACCATCAATATTGATTTTATCATCGTACTGATGATGCCAGTGTTACACTATATCATAGTAAGACACATGAAATCTGAAAAATCAGAGTCAAAACAGACTAGCATGTTACTAGATTCTCACTAGTAATTAATCCACACATCATGACCACAGGACTGAAGTAACTTCAAGAGCAGTGCTCTCAGATTTGTAGGTTTCCATTCAACTACTCCAGCTTCCCACATCAGGAGCATTCCCCCTTTCAGGCATCTAAGATAACTGAGCTAAGAGACAATGTCATCTCTTGCTCTGAACCACTCATGAGCATTTACATAATACTGCATTCCCCTCATTACATAGTTACTTGTTCATACATTTACCTTCAGCTATTATATGTATTTTTCTCTTCATTTGTCATTTTACCTAAGGCTTTCCACTTTTGGAAGCAATGTTAGATTCAGCCACTGCACCATCCAGATGCCAATGGCAATACTAGGCAGCAAATGCCTCTTTCCCTTTCTGCTCCCATTAATTTCAGTGGAGATAGATAGATAGTGCACTACCTTGAGCACTGGAAAATCCAGGTCTACCCATCTTTAATCTAAATTTTACCATGTAGATGAAGGCCTAATCAACCCTGGGAATTATATTACATTCTTAGAAATTCTGGTATAAAGGCTTAAATATATATTTCCAATTTCTTGCTTAGAGGTCATTTATACTTCCTATACCCACATTTGCATCATGGTTCTGATACCTCTGCATCGGATAGAAAACAATAAAATTGAGAATATATGGGAGGAGAAAAGGGAAAAAATGTAGTTGTATCACCATGTGCTCCTTCCTCCATCATGGAAAGAATAGCATAGTTTTACCAGCATCCTCCCCAAATTTTACTTCCCCAACCCCCCATAAATGTAAATGAATCACTTTAGTGGGAACCCTCCCTTCATCACATTCATGTTGAATGTGAGCATGCTCTCTTGCAAATGTGTATTCAGCCCTTTTCATCTTTGTTTACTCTCAATTTAGTTAGCAATGGTTGCAATTACCCATTCCAATTCTTTTTTTGAACTATTACAGTGAGAATGATATCTCTCCTACTTTAATATCACTTCTTAAATTCCTAGAGTGATTTACATATGGCTCTATTCCATATGGTTTTCCATTTACTAAACTGGTTCTCCATTCTGCCTGACCCTAGAGGCAGACCATTAGCCACTGATCATGAGTCAGTAGAAACCCAAATATAGGGGCAAACAAGATGGAAAGCAGCCCTCTGAATTATTAATTGTTACCTTCTTCAGAATGGAAGACTTCCAAACAAGATGCTGTCTGTTCATCTTAGAATTACCATCTATACATAAACAAACAAAGTATTTTCAGGAACACATTAAATAAAATAACATCAGAGAGTTAAAAATAAAAAGGATGGGGAAAGATAGAACATGCAAAAATTAAAGAAAATTGCTGTAACTATGAATATCAGATGAAGTTGTGGACTTTATATCAATAAGGAGCAAAGGATATTTCATAAAAATAAAAGGATCAAACTGCCAAAATGATATACCACTTCTGAATTTATTTGCAAAGATTGACAGACTAAAATAATAGAATTTATAGCCCTAGAGGGAGGCATTTATGTAACCCTTTTAATAACTGAAGAAAAGCAGATTAAAGATAGGAACATATCAGACTAACAACATAATTTACAGATCTGCTCTAATTGACACAGAGACCACTGCATCCACTAATAAAACATTGAGCCCCCAAACAACTGGAAGTAGACTCTTTTCAAGTACATCAGGATATTTTATCAAACGATAATAAGCCTGGGTCATAAAAAAATCAAAAAAAAAAATCAAACTAAAATTATGTAATTAAACACAGAGTAATGTTACCAGCTACACTGCAACCCTGGAACCAAGTTAATCGAACAGAGAAACTACAAATATAACTCTTATTTTGAAGTTATTCCTTTTATCTATTCTGCATAAATTACATCACAACTTCTAATTGATCTAGACACAAGAAATGAACAGATAGGTTCCCCAGATCTTTGTCACTTATTTTTGAGTGCCTTAAATTTATATAAATGTTCGGAACAACATAGAAACAAATCTACTTATAATAACAGGTTAACTTCAAAAATTGTTTGTACACTACTAAAGACGTTCACAATAAAACACTGAAACTTTAGACCTGGGAATAGTTTGGAAGCTATAAGTGGAAATACAGTGTCACCTCCTTGAAAGAATAAGGGGTCATTTAAACAAGGGAGGTTAAGTTATAGCTTTGTCTCTCTCTGTTCAGTGACCCGGGGTGCAGGGTATAAATAAACAAACTTTAGTCATTTTTTTAATAAAATACTTATAATAAATTGTTGCCTGCTAACTACGAAAGAATATGAGGAATTAGAGCTAACATCTGCTGAAGGTCTAATGACTGCTGGTAATAAGCTTGACCCTGAATCTGTGAGTTCTTTGATTATAGTTAATGCTCTCAACAACCTTTTGACATATATATAAATTTAAACTATGTAGGCGAATCCTGCAGTAACTATAAAATTAATGCCTAGTTATTATATCATGCAAAAATTACGTTTACATTCTCATCCACCCTTATGTTAGATGGTAGACATGTTATCAATATTTTAAATGATAAGAACATATTTTGATTTTATTCCAGTGCCATAAAGATTCAGAGTTTCAATATGCATCATGGAAATTACTAAGTTTTGTATCTTTTATTCAATGTGGAATCTAATTTCTTACCAAATAACACAAAATGTTTAAGTGTGTAAATATGCATTTAAAACATTGCTTTGGGAAATTTTTGAACATTCTTCATTGAGATTTGGGATTCAGTTCCCATCTTTTTCTTCTTAGCATTTTAAAAAGTATTGATTCTTCTTTGTAACTAATATTTAAATGAAGTTCTCACTTGACTTTCTTTTATCTACAGGTATCTGTTATCTTCAGGCAAACTAAGGAACCCCTCCAATCTTTAATAATACTAATAATAATCATTTATAATTTTTTGGATACACAAACTATGATGTAGATAATCAGTGTTACAGCTGACAATTAAGATCTGTTAGACAATGTATAGTGGCCCTCTAATTCCAAGGATTCCATATCCAGTAGACTAAAAATATTTAGGGAAAAAAATCACATCTGTACTCAAAGAAACATATTTGTTTTGTTGCCATTATCCTCTAAACCATTTAGTATAATGACTATTTGCATAACATTGACATTGCATCAGATTTTAAAAATAATCTAGACATGCTTTAAAGTATCCAGGATAAGCAGGCCCTCAGACACATAATAAATTGATGAGTAAAATAAATGATAGTGAAAAATAATTTCTGTGTGTGCTTGTTGTGTATCCGTGCGTTACTGGGGATTGAATCCAGTAGAGTTCTCCATGAGTTACATCTCCAACACTTTTTTATTAAATTTTACTTTGAGATAGGGTCTTGCTAAGGAGTCAAGTCGTAAATTCTTGGTTAGGAAGACTTTTGAAGAAGAAAGGAAAATGTATATAGTACATAGTGTATGATTGCTAGTAGCCAATTTCATTAAGAGGGTTGTTTGGCTGCTAATTTCTATCCAGTGTCCATTGTCTTGCTTCCCCCTGTTCCTGATACTTTATGCCCCTTGTGAGTCAAGGAGAGTCCATCCTGCCCTCAGCTCTAAAGGTGGCTCTTGAAAGCCAAAGAAACTATGGTTCTTCCATCCCTTTGCCACATATTTGTTCAAGAGCCCAGCCTTATTTAGGTAGTTTGTGGTTTTTCCCTGAAGACTGATATTGGCTAAAGCTGAGGTTTTCCAAGCAGGATCCTTGGCTTCCCAAGGACTTGGTAGACTTGTAAATTCTTAGCTCCAACTGAGACTTACTGGGAAGAAACGTGAGGAGGGAACTCAGCAATCTTTGTTTAAGTAAGCCCTGGAGGTGATCCTGATGAACTCTCAAGTATAAGAATTAAATGTGCTAAGGGATCAGCACCTGATTTAGATAGGTTCAGTCTGATCCAGGGGAAGGGCTTTTATGTCATGGATGTGACAGGCTTTACCTCATCCCATGGATTTATATATGAACTAAATTGCTCCAACTGCTGCTGGCAGACTTTCCACAGCTTCAGAGAATTCCTCTTGCTGAGTGCAATAGACCAAATATTTGTGTGCTCCCCAGCCCCCAGCTCATATATTGAAACTTAATCTCCACTGTGTGGTATTTGGAGGTGGAAATTTTGAGAAGAGATTAAATCACAAGACTGGAGATTTCATGAATGGGATTAGGAGTTCCCAGAGTGCTCATTCATCCAGTCTCCCAGGTAAGGACACAGCAAGAAGACAGCAATCACGAACTAGGAGTGGGCCAGCTGACACAGAATCTGCCAGCACTGTGATCTTGGAATTGGAAGCCTCCAGGACTGTAAGAAATAAATGTTTCTTCTTTAAGACCTCAATTGAATAAGAACAAGGCACTTCCCAATTCTTGAAATAAAAACAAGGCATTTGCTTATTCTTGAAATGCATTTAGCTCAAGTTTTCTGTTACTGCAGCAGAAAACATCCTAATGGTTACAGGACTAAGACATGTACAAAATTAATTCGTCTATCCAATAAATCTGTACTATGTGCCAGCCATGGTTCTAGTAACTGGACATACAAATGTGAATTAGGATACCAAAATAACATCCTAACTTAATGGATTTTATATTTTTATTAATGTAGACAGATGTAAAAGCTGTAATTACAATAATAAAAAAAGATTGGCTTATTTAGTAAAGTGATAAGTATTATAATAAAGCAAGGCAGATGACAGCATGCCTTTTGCAATTTTAGATGGTAAGTCCAGTAATACTTCCTGAGAGGATGTCATAAGATGATGTGTGGAGAGATCAGTGATGGAGAGGGAATAGAAATGGGGTAGCAACCATCACTCTCACCTTGAACCATGCAAACAGAAGCAAAGAGTTGAACCAACTTGCCCAGGGTTTCAGAAGTGACAAATGATAGGAACATGATTTGAACTGACAGCTGTCTAGTTCTAGTCTGAGTATTTTACGTCATGTTATATTTCCTCCAAAGATGTGTTGCGACATTTAAAAAACAATCTTCTATTATTAGTAATAATGGGATAACACAGCAGAATTGATAAGTGGCTTTATTAAGTTTCTTTGGAACCCTTCCATTTCTTAAGACAATCATTCAAAGAACAAAATAGAGAGGATATTACATCTTCTTATCATGTTTAAATCAAACTGAAGGCCATATAGGTCTACCTTTCACTGGGAGTCAGGGAGATCCAAACAGAAGTGAATTTCCTTTGCTTATTCTCGAGTTTATATTTAGTTTCTATGGAACAGTTGTTAAAACACTAGAAAACTTCAGATCAAAAAAACAGCTGCTGCTTGATGTACCACTAATGTCCTCTGGGCATGCTGGAAAAACCTTGTAGCTCCTTAGATGCTTTCTCTGGTCTAGGATCTACAGAGTCCCCTGGCACACAGGGGACCTCAGTATCTCATATTATTGTTAGTGCCCATTCTAATTGGTAGGTGCCTTCACTGGCATGGTTGGTAAGCAATCTCCATATCCTCCTTGTACTCTGCTGTCCATGGGGTGGGATATATCACCAAAATTACCTGGCAGTATATCCAATGGAAAAGATAGGGTGGTAGTGAAGGTGTTGAGCCACCACCAAAGGACATAATCTTGATAAGATTGTGATTGATACAAACCACAGTTCTGCTCTCCTCTGCAGTAGCCCAAAGGAAAAGGGAGAGATTTCTCTCTGAACTAAGAGCTCAGGTTTCTCAGACAAATGATCAAATAGTTATGTTGATGATTACCCTGAATAATAGAGGTGTCCCTCAGTTAACAGATGTTCCCTACAGTTGCTAAATATAAATTGTATATTTTCAATGTGTTTTCCTTCACATCAAACACGCATATGACAAACTCTCCATCCTCCTAGAGCTTACAAATCAGTTTTTTAATGGAAAACTTGGGAAGACAGATTTTATTTCATACAATAATTTTCAGTGAATAGAAGGACAGCTCAGAAAAAGAAATGCCTTGGAAGAGAAAATTTTTATGTTTGCTATCTATTGAACACTTACCTTTGAGAATCTGTCCGAAAATGAGGCCTTATCTTGCTTAACAAAAATCATTATATAGTGAATAATTCCTTTTGAGGAATTTAAAACTTCTGTCTTTGCTCCTGAAATGACTGTATAATCTGGCCAAGACATTATGTCAACTATGCTTAGGAAGCGGGGGTTATAACTGCATTCCCCCCAAAAGTTAATAATCTGTGACATCCCCAAATCACAGGAAAAACACTTATGTGGGTTATCCCAGTAACAGGAGCACAGGGTTCCCTTATGGGTCTTCAGAATCAAAAAGCCCATATAGCCAACTCCTGAATATAGTTTAGGTCACTTGAGTTCCATCTGAGAGTGCTCTTTTGCAGTCCTGCTTCCATTACACACACCTAAATGTATCTCACAAGCTAAAGGTGGAAGATTCACAACCTTTATAAAGGGAATTGTCATAAGATTATAGGCAGAAAATTCAAATTCACCTGTGTTGCAGCTTTCATTGACAAAACAGTTTATTGATTTATCTGATTGTAATCTGCTCTTTATTTCTCTTCTTTATAAAAGCCTTGAGTGGGTTCCTTTTTGCTAGGATCAAGGATTAAAAAAAAAAATCATTCATGATGGGAGGAATGCCACATTTTCATTGGTTGCGGTAGTCCTGCACCATGTTGAGCTTCCCAGCCATTCTCTAGGATGGCAGGACCTTCTATCCTTCATGTGAAAAGCAAGGCTGCTCAAGTCTGAATCCTCAAGTCTGTTTTAGGGTTTAGACAGTACTTCTATGTTTTCTTTTTTCAATGTTTGTGGTTTATTACAAATGACTTTAAAGTCAGGAAATATATCCCTGGTTTTGCATGGCACTACAGAAAAACCAGTGGCATTTAGTTTACTAATCTTCATGAGCAGCAATGAAGTGTTCGTTTAAAAGTATTATTCTTTTCAAAAACCAATACCCTCCTTCTGAACATTAGCCTCTGAGCCCCTAAAAACAGAGTTCGTGTAGGTGCATAATTAGCTGCCAATACTATTGTTTAAGCTTTCTGATACCGTTAGCCATGGTGATGCTTGGGTCTGCTGTGGAATGTCATCCTGATCCGACGTAAGCGTGTAGTATTGCATGTGAGGGCAAGACTGGGAGATTCTTGTTTTTCTGCCCTCTCTCCTTCATCACTGTCCTGTGATGACTCTCCAAAAATGTCCTCATCTGAATCCCTGGAAACCTATAGAATATGTTAGGGATTTAAGGGTACAGGTGGAATTAATCTTGCAAATCGGTTAGCTACCCTTGAGATGGGGAAGTTTCTGGATTGTCCAGGTGAGTCCAATAGAATTTTAAAAAGTGGAAGAGGGAGGAGAGAGAACCCAAGAGAAAGCCATGAGAGAAAGCCTGGGCTGGCCATTGCTGATTTGGATAAAGATGGAGGAAAAGGACCACGAGCCTAGAAACGAGGAAAGAATCTGAAAGGTAGAAAAGTCAAAGGAAAGGATTGTCCCCCAGAGCTTCCTGAAGGAATGAGACGCTGCTTACATCTTACTCCACACCTGACATCCACTTCAGACTTCTGATGACTACAATTTTAAAGTAAGAAACTCCAATTGTTTTAAATCTTTTTTAAAAGGCAGATTTGAGCAGTAAAGTATCATTTTAGCAAAAATGATTCTAACCAGGTAAAAAACAAGGAGGTGAGAATCCGCAAATTTAAATGAAAGAAACTAACGTATTGTGAAAGTTTTGTGACTTAAACCTTGTTGGCATCTATTTTTCTATCAATGTTTAGAATATTTTCTCATCTCTTTATGCAGCTTGAACAAGTTTATTTCCATTAAAAATACTTGCAACACTCTTAATTAATTTGAGAAAACGTAATTGCTGGAACAATTAAACAAGATAATTAAGGCAATTTTAATACGTCAACATTTTCTATTCGGCAAATGAATTGGAAAGTAAAATAATGCAGCTTCTCTTCCATAATTTTGTGTTACTTTCTATCAGAAATTCTAGGAGGAATCATGAGCTGGTAACTCTGGAGATCTGTGTTTCTCTTTAGTGTCACTCTGTACAACCATACAAAAATAGACCGAGTTGTTCTGAGGAATATGAGGTAGAGACATTTGGAAGTGTTGGGAAGCTTCACCAAATGTGGACTCTGCTAAACCCATTGCAGCTTTGTAGTTTGCATTAAAAGCCCTGGTGGTGAGGGATGCAGAACCACCCATGATGAGTCCTACTTGTTGGTGGTGCTCATCTTCTCTGTGTTAGGCCCTGGCCAGCCAGGACAGTGGTGGACTCAGTTTGAGGAAATATTGGTCACCCCACCTTGTTTCAGGTTTTGCTGTGAAGATGTACAGGGCAGTGCATGGTGAGAAACCTTGGGTAAGGGATCCCAGCCATTTCTTTGAATATTCTTCCTTCCAGGAGGCTATGGCTACTGTTGGAGTATCCTTTGGGACCAAAAGTGTCCTTTTTTTTTCCTTTTTCTAATATTTGCACAAATAATAATGAGATATCTTAGAGAAGGAACCTAAATTTTAATGTGAAATTTATTTATGTTTCATATATACCTTGTACACATAGTCTGAATATTATTCCATACGATATTTCGGTATTGTGTACCTATGCTTTGACTGCTGTCCACCACATGAAGTCATGTGGTGTGAAATGACTCAACTGTGGTGTAATGTCGATACTCAAACATGTTCAGAGCATTTCAGATTTGGGATTGATGGATTAGGAACACCCAACCTGTAATGCCAGGTACATGCTTCCTAAACACAAGTCCAAAGGCTGTTGTAGCCTAATGGCATTTCCCAGGGAACCACCATTACTGACATAGGACAAACAGTTCCTTGTTCAGCCAAAGTTCTCACAGTTGTATTCCTAACTAGTGAAAATGTGTTTCTCCTTTTCAGTGTCTCAAAACGCTGATGAAGGGCAAAATAAGATTAGAAATATAATAATGTCACCGAAAGATACAGAACAGGACAAAAATGACAGTTTACATTTATAGGGCAACTACTCTGTGCCAGGATCTGGATACTATTATTACTGCCATTTTAAAAATGCAGAGAATGATTCTCAGAAAGTTTGTGTAGCTTGCCCACTGTCACACAGCTGGAAAGTGGCAGGGCTAACAGGAGACACAGGCCATGTGAGCCCAGAGCTTGTGGCCTTTATATCACATGACCTTTCCTAAAGATAGTGGCAGCTTATTGCTTTAGATAGTCATTATTCGTTTCCTCTTTCAGGCATGAAGAATGCATTCTTAATAACTATAAATTCCATATACTAGAACATGCCACTTAGATTTAACAGAAGTATGCTTTCAACTCACAATGGCTATATACTGACAAAGATTCATAGCTGTTGAGCTATGACGTTAATCAGTCTTCTCAAGCTCCTAGGCTCATCTGTGCACCCATCTTAAAATCCAGTTTTAGCAAGAACCCCTCCCGTCAGATCACCCTGGGTATGATAGTTAATGCAGTTCCTCATCCTTCACCACCCTCCCCCTCTGGCCATCACCCTAACCTGTCTCTGAGAAGAGTAACTGCCCGGTGCTTTTGCCAAGAATTCTCTTTACCCCTGATGTTTCCTCTTACTAACTTTCTACCCACTGACATCCTTTCCCTGCATCTTGGTCTGTAAATTCTCATTTGTTCATGCTATATCCAGGGTTTAACCCAACCACTCTCCACCACTGCAAAATCACCTTGCTGTCAATACCAAACCGGGGCTTCATATCAGACACGACCAGTAGCCAGTTCTATGACACCGAGTTTTTGCAAAAAGAGAAATCTTCATGGAGTAGTCAATTAGCAAGGAGACCAGGAGCTGGAGAAAACAAAACAAAAACCCCAACAACTTAATAAAATCTGCCTTCCAATAATAGTTGCTGGTGTGTGTATGGGGGGTGGGGAACAGTTTATAGGAGGCAAGGCTGCTTGTTGATTGGATGGTGAGATCTGGAGGCCTAGGGGTATTTTTGCACAGTCAATGCCCTTTCAAAGGTTCAAAGGTTGTGTGTTTCCTTTGCTGGAAGTTGTGTTCTGCATGAAGAGCTGGGGGGACATTAAACTTGTGACATCAGAAGCTCATTATGGAGCTGGTTGCTTCTATCTACCTCCATTCTTAAGGTTTCAAATTTACTATTTACTGTTGTCCCTATACCTATCCAAACAGTTCTGAGTAAACTGTACCTTTCTGTGCTTTAACGAGTGTAAGTAAATTCAGTTCTTTAAAAACACTCATGATCACAAACTTTTACTACCCAGTTCCCTGTGTAGGCTGGGTTAGCTTGCATAGCACTCTGCATACCCAGGAATCCCTCACCATAACCTTATAGGAAGATGTAATGTGATAACAATAATACAACCCATAAAATACCTGTGATGTCTTCATCCCCCAACAATTACATGAGACTGGTACCACTTTTAAGTCCAATTTTAGCAGCCAGAATCTGAGGTATCCACAGGTTCAGAATTCCAAGTTACAAAGAATTAGATTCATCTTTAAGTGAAAGCAGGATTTCATTCTCTTTAAGATTAGTGTTCTTTTTTGCTACTTTATTTTTCTAATCCTTTCCACCTGGATTCTGATCATACTGTGAACACAGTCAAGTAATATTACTTTAGATAATATTTCCAGAAATTTTCATCACTTATAAATTTTTTGTAGTGTCTTTTTTCACCTTTCACTTTATGAAGTTCTATAAGGCTAGAGACTCAGGCATGTGCTCCAGAATTTTCACTTCATCATTCACACAGCATCCTTTTTATACCCTTCTGTCCTTCACTACAGAATTCCTTTTATTTTCTTCACCTTAAAAGTTCATAAAGTCTTGAAGCACCTACACTGAAAACATTGGGTGCTGTATAAGACCTGGAAGTTTCTTTAACAAAAATTAGCAAGAGATTTTCCAATCAGCTTTCCTGGAGTTGTAGATTAAGTTCTATAGTGGGTGATTCACTGATAACAGCTGAAACCACTTCATCTACAAGTTAATGGGTGGAATTAGCATGTTAAAGAGTTGGAGGGCTTAATTAGAAAGGCAATCCTTTGGCAAAAAGCCTCTCAGTAATTCTAAAGCAGTTGGTTGATTTTGTTTGTATCAGGTTTAGGGATAGAACCTGGAAATAAAAATTAACTTGGAAAACAATGTCCACAGTGGAGTGAAATCAACTTCAGGCTTAGTTTAAAGGAAGTATGCTCATTGCAGCTGTATGATCTCTTACCTTCCTTGACTTTATTCCAATTATCCTATCATTCCGGTGAGAAATGGTCTGTTTATTGAGTATGCTTTGCTCATGTTTTCTCCCAGGGTGTTGAGTGTGGGTTTTGGCATTCTCCAATGGAACCATCTTGGAGAAAGAGGTCGCTTCATTTTGTGTGCAGCTGCTGTCCTGCCTCATTGTGTCACTTACTAGGTCAGAGGCAAAGCATCTCCTCCATTGGGAGATTTTGTTCCTTTTGGCATTCATTCCTATATTTTTAAAATAACAAGAACTTAAAAGACCACTATTACTAAATTTTACAAGTTTTATCATTTTCTATTACCTTTACAGTACAGTTTAGGATTTAAATGTCTTCTCTTATTCCCACATAAACATTGCCTGTCTTCACATTACCTTCCTATAATTACATGATAATTTTAGTAAATTAATAATAATGTTTGCATTTTTATGACTACATAAATATTTGCAGTTCAACATGCAGTGTCTTGTGTATACACTTGCTTGCTTCATTTTTTTCCTCTTTCATTCATTCAATGAACATGTACTGAGCACCCCACCTTCTTATAAAGCCAGTCTTCTGGGTAATGAGATTTAATACAAAGAAAGAAAACAAAAATCCTCTGCATTTTATTGGGGAAGCAGCAGAACAAAGAATTTAAGAACAAATGATCTGAAACTTAAAACAATTGTATTAGGTTGCAGATGTTGGAAGGGAGTAGAGTGTCTATAGGAGTTAAAGTGTCCATGAAAAGAGTCAAAACAAATGCCAGGAGTCACTGTAGGTGGCCAGGTATGGGGTTAACCAGAATCCTGGAGATTTTGAAGTGAAGGGTCTTGCTCATACAGAAATGGGCAATGTCAGTAGCAAGGTGGATCATAATAAGATGAGACAAGGGACAGACAGTTCATTACCTGGATATCTCCTGGGCAGAGACTGATGAATATACTGCAGCGGTTAATGTAAAGTGAAAATAGGTTGTTATGCCATCCTGCAGACTGAGGTGTCTCTGCTTTTATGCATCTTGGATGAGGTGGTCCTACCATTGGTGGGTCTGGTATGTCCGATAAACTCACAGGTGGCAATTTTTTATTAGCACGAATAAATCACTTATCAGTCTGTACCTTATGGTTGTGCTGGGCAGATGGCGGCTGTTTATTTGCATAAACAAGATGTTGAGCCATTCTCCCTTAGCATTTGTACTCAAAATGGAGTAACTCGGAGCAAGCTACTGCTCCATGCAGGCAGGAAATGATATAGAAGGAAAGCTTCAAAAAGTATGTTAAGAATGCTATGTTAAAAAGGAAAACACAAAACCAAACCATATAGGAGACAGGGAAGACAAGTTTGAAGATTATGATGTTAAATTGAATGGTCAAAGCTGGACATTTTTTTCTATATCTTTTAATATATTCAGCTTTGTGTGTTTTATTGTTTCCCTCAATTTCCTATTTTTATGGATTTCTGTCATTATTTTTGATGACTTGTCATTTTATATCTAGTTATATTTAAAATGGGATAGTAAAAGATCTCATTGGAATGTCTGTTTACATGGACAGAGATCTTGGTTGCTCATATTCTGAAAATTTTTGTTGTGGACACTCTAATATCACTCTTCACGGACCTTTTCAAGGTAGGGGAACAAGTCAGTTTCCTTGGAGAGAAATATTGCCATTTCCTCTTGTGGAGGAGGAGTACGACATTTTATCATTTGTTCTCCTATATACAGTGTGTAAGGTGCTGGTGCTGGTGCTAAGAGGTGGGAAACCAAAACTTTCAAGAATGAAAGCTCTCTGAAATAGAAGCTAAAATTGACATTGCTAGCCAGAAAAGGACTAGGCCCTTGAACAAGTTCTTGCAAGTTTCAGAAATGGGGCCAACTAGGAGTTGGAAAAATGTCTACTAGACCCTGAGCTACATCTTCAGCTCTTTTTATTTTTTATTTTGAGACAGCGTCTCACTATGAGAAATAGAAAGTCTAATGGTCCATTTTCAGAATATAGAATTGAGCTTTAAATGTAAAATTACTGAGGATGTAAGAAAAACATCTAGAGGGCAAATAGAGAGCAGAGTGGTTAGCAGCAGTTAACTCATACAATAGCTCAATGGCCTGTGGAAATAGCAGCAGATTCAAAAGCACTTGCACCTGAATAGACCTTGCAAGGGAGGTAGGGGAAGAGGTTGGACTGACCAACAAAGATAGAAATTTCTCTTTTTAAGGAAGAGAAACTTAGTCCAGGAGCAGTGGTGCATGCCTGTAATCCTAATAGCTAGGGAGGTTGAGGCAGGAGGATCACAAATTCAAAGCCATTCTCATCAACTTAGTGAGGCCCTAAGCAACTTAGGGAGACCTTGTCAAAATAAAAATTTAAAAAGGCCTGGGGATATGGCTCAGTGTTTAAATGCCACCCCTGGGTTCAATCTTTGGAACCTTGCCCCCGCTCTGCCCAAAAGAAACTTGGATAAAGAAGAACTGCCCAAATGTCAAATTTTACTCAACCTAGTAAGGCCTTCCTGCCACAAGAGGACAAGGTGAGGTAGAGACTTAAAGGTACATTTTTTTTAAATAACCCAATAGGAGACAGTAAAACCTAGGCAATGTCTGGGAAGATTGTCCACCCCATAGTACTCAGCCAATGAGGAACCAGAGGAGAGACCTTGCAAGCTAGGGAATAAAATACTGATTTTAACTGCTCTGGGTAACTCTGACCACCAGACCCCTGATCTTGCAAGACCATCATTAAAGCCTTGATTCCAAGACACCTCATGTGTCCACGTCCATTCTTTGGTTTTGGACAGGTGAGTGTGTTTCTCACATTCACTAAGTTAAGGAGGCTGGTCAGGAACTTGTGATCCTCCTGTCTCAACCTCCCAAGTAACTCAGATTATAAGTATGGACCACCGTACCCAGCTAATTAGGAAAATTTAGAGTAAAAAATAAGCATACGTTGTTTACATTGAGCCTGTATTGGCTATAAATTAGGGGGGGGTGGGATCATTCAAAATGAGAAGAATTTTGGGATAGGAGCACAGTCATTAATGTAAAGTAATTGCTGCTTCTAGATTGTTTGGGTTGGAAGTAGGATCCAATTGTGCCTGATGATCAGCCTCCGGGGGCTGGAGCCCAAGTTTTGACATCAATCAGCAATGTGGGATAGTTTTTTTTTTTGGTTTTGTTTTGTTTTGGTTTTGGTTTTGATTTGGCCTATAGCTGTTAACTAATTTATTCTCCTTATCTTTTTTCTCCCCCATTTTGTGACTTTCATAATGACAATTTTTCTCTTATAAGAGGTATTATTATATAGATGAATAAAATAAAATGTTAAATTTGGTACTTTGAGATTGATGCATTCTCTAGGGCAGATTTATGGAATTATAGAGATGGAAGTCCGATTTATCAGACAGAAGCTTCTTTCTCACCAACACCCTTCCCATTTTGAGCACTTCCCTCCCAGTGCTCCCATGCCTTCTGTGTTGTTCCCATTGGAATAGGCATCTCAATGCCATTTTGCTTTGGGAATGAGGAAAAGCAGAACATCGTGGTGGCAGGACTGTGTGGAGGTGGAGGCAGTTCATTGCACAGAGGTCAGGAAGCCAAGAGAGGATAGAAGAGACCAAAAACAACGTGAGAACTTCCAGGGCTCAGCCTCTGTGGCCAACTTTCTCCAACAAGGACCCAACTCCTACGGCTTACACCAACTCCTGATAATAGACTCAAACTATGAATTCCCCAATGGATTAATACACTGGTCAGGGCCCTCATGATCCAATCACTTCCCCAAGTCCCTACCTCTGTACACTACTGCTTTGGGACCAGGCCTTCAACACAGACTTTGGGCAACATTCCAAATCTAAACCATAATACATTAACTATTTCTAGACTCCAGTTGACAGATACCCTATCTATCTCTTCTTTTTTTAATTTGCTCTTTTTAGATATACATGACAGTAAGTATTTTGACATATTATACATAACATGGAGTATAACTTATTCTAATTAGGATCCCATTGTGGTGGTTGTATATGATGTGGATTTACACTAGTCATGTATTCATATATGAACATAGGAGAGTTATATCCAATTCATTTTACTCTTTCCCATTCCCATCCCCCCTTAACTTTTTTCCCCTTTGTCTAATCCAGTGATTTCTTCTTCTCTCTCTACCCCCTTATTGTTTGTTAGCAACTGCATATGAGAAAAGACATTCGGCCTTTAGTTTTTTGGGATTGGATAATTTCACTTAGTATGATATTCTCCAGTTCTATCCATTTATCAGCAAATACCATAATTTCATTCTTCTTTATGGCTGAGTAATATTCCATTGTGGATATATACCACATTTTCTTTATTCATCTGTCAAAGGGCACCTAGGTTGGTTCCATAACTTAGCTATTGTGAATTGAGTTGCTATAAGTATTGATGTGGCTGCATCACTGTAGTATGATGATTTTAAGTCCTTTGGATATATGTCCAGGTATAACTGGATCAAATGGTGGTTCCATTCTGTCTAGATCTCTTGATATTACTCAAACACTTACACTCCTGCTAATAAGGTTTAGCTCCTTAAGATTCCTGGAGAAAAGTGCCAATATACATCCAAATTATCACTCAAAACAATAGATTTTTACTGTCTTATTAGTATCCTCCAGTTATAAGAGAGAATAAACAGCAGTTAAAGAGAAGCATTGTATGAATAACATGATATTTGAAGATTGGGTATAAATGAGTTGGATTTTTGACCTTTAGCTGGTGGATATTTTCTTATCTCCTTGTTTTCCCAAGACTAATCTGTGCAGTGAAGCAGCACTTTCTTGTGTTGTGGCCAAGTGATTATCTTTCTGTAGAATCTCCAATCAATTCTGTGATCTCTAGCACCTTGGACCCTGTGTGGGAGCTTGAGGAATAAAATAATCCTCAGTGCACAGGAGGCCAGTACTGCTGGCATCCTTGAACTTGCCTGGTCTGCATGGGAAGATGGGAGGCAACAGTATCACTAAATAACTAATTGTAAATGATGACAAAATATATTTTTTTTTATGATCCAGTGATTGTACTATTTATTTGATGCATTTGCAATTGTTGATTAAATACAGAGATGCACATAAACAGAGACTTGATAGAAATAATTAGAGAAGAAGTTTAATTACAGTAAATTAAGAGAAGAAAACACTGTGGAGCAGAAACAACAGATGGTCAAAGAAGAAAATGCTAATTTGAAACTATTGGAAACATTGAGAGGAAACTAAAAAATGAAGCACAGACACAAAACAATGCCTTCCATTCCTCTCACTGATTTTTAAATAATTATTAACATTTCTCAGGAATATTTTCTTGTCTCTCCTTTTTTTAAAAAAAAAAAAAAATCTTTTTTTAAAAACTCTAGAACCTCCCTAATTTTCTTATGCTTTCATTTTAGAGAATATTTTCCAATTTAGAATATTTTCTTTCCCAATTATTCTTTTAGAATTTCAAGTATTTCAAATATCGATAGTATTTCTAGCTAATAGGTTAGAACTACTTTTCAATTGTTATTCATAGCATATCAGGATGTGTTAATTCAATAAAAATAAACCATCACAACTTAATGGCAAATATCAATATTACCAGGTACTAGACTACAGAACTTGTTTTCACACTATATGAAGAATTAAGTTCTTTCAGAATGTTTGAAAAATATGTTCTGGAGTAGTATTCACCAATTTCTCATGAACAAGGCAGTCATGAATATAATCCCTTCCCTTTCACATTTTCTCCTTGTTCATAAAAGATTAACTAATTTTTATATGAAGTGTGACCATTAAAAATTGAAGGTAAAAGAAATGACAATTTTAGTTTATGGTACCGATTTTAGTTTAATAGCACAGATGAGTGTTTATACCTGACCTCTAAGCCATTCTGTTTCATGAAAGTTGGACTTGGTAAACTTGAAAGGCTTCTTCCTCTTGTGTTTAACACATGGAAACAATCATCATGTTAGCTACACCCCAGTAATTATAGCCAAACTTATTCCCACCCTATTGTGGAGATAAAGTAAATTCAATTTAACATCAGAGGTCAACCTTTCTTTCAGGCTTTTTTTTTTTTTTTTTTTAGCAGCCAAAGAAAAGCCTTATCTTTAAAACTAGAAGTCTTTTATCAGCAGGATGATTTATAACTAGCTATTTAAGGAAATAATCTTGTTTTTTTTTTTTTCTATTTGTTGTAGTTTCCTTCCTTCACCTCATTTGTTTGCAAAAGGACGCTGCCTCTTCAGTCACCTTGATAGAAAGCCCAAGTTTTGAGTTATCAGCCTGTGACATAAAAAGCTGAAACCACATTGCTGTCTTTTTTCTCTAACCCTTGGATTCTTTAATAATTATGACCCTGGGTAGTGTAAAAAGTAGGTTGAAAAGGTTTGTTGGAAACTAGCTTTTTATATTTAACAAAAGCTTGCTTTGTCATAGCATACTTGGCAGTTTATTTTTAAAAAATCAAAGTTTGAAGGAGCAAAACCAAAGAGGCAACAATAAAACCTATTTTAGTGTGGGGAAAAAAAAAAAAAAAAGTTTTGTGAAGAGCATTTCAGTTTCAGATTGGCCTTACTGCTTAAAAAGCATTTTGCATGAAACTCATAGGAGAATTCCAATTCCAAGAGCATGAATGGAAATAAACAAGCAAGGAAAAAAATATGTGTTAGTGAAGCAATTTATGTCATGTTTTTTTAAAAATAAGCACCCAGGACACATACCACACACACACCCCTAAGTTATTTATCTAATTCTTTGTAACCACTGTATGAAAATTATGCTTTCATATTTGAAACAAAACACAATGCATAAATGAAAGGTTCTGATGACTTGAAATTTTTTAAAGAAAAATCTGATTTGTGAGAGAAAACATTCTGGGATATTAAAAAAAAAAAACAACTTTACGTAATGTACTAGCCATGCCATCAGGATTGTAATCATATCAGCAATGTTGTTATTAAACCAAGAACTTTCTCTTCTCTGAGAACAGTGGAGAATAACAAATGAAACTTTAGATAATTCTACTGTGTAAGATGTTTTCATGTCAGTTTTTCAATATGGTATCAAAAGTAGATTCATAGTAATATTTGATAATAGTTAATGCTTCAGGAGGGTTCTGGGTTTGGTATTGATAAGACTTTTCATAAACACTGTTCTGCAGTTGGTAATTGCACAGAAGAGAACTCACATGGCAGGCCTGAGGCTGCTATCCTGAGAGTGGCTGGCTTGCTGGTTTGTCCCTTGCCTGGCTTCTGGGAATTTAGATTTCACAAGAGTTCCCATTATTCCCAGAACTCATAACAGAGGCTCACTTTCCTAGACAACTGCACAAACAATGTGGCTTATGCTGAACTTCATTTCTGAATGTCTGGAAACCGGGTGCATGGTAGGTAGACGGTACCCACCTAATCTAGTCCCAATAAAAAGCGCTGTCTCAGATCAGGTGAGTTTTCCTTGAATATAATATTTCACACATACCATGATTCTATGGCTAGGAGATTTTAGAGAGAGGACTCTTAGGAGTTTGTGTCTTGTTTCTTAGGGGCTTTGCACCCTGTCTTTTCTCTTTACTGATTTTGCTCTTCATCTTTTTGCTGAAGAAATCAGAGGTATGGGCTGGGGATGTGGCTCAAGCGGTAGCGCGCTCAGCTCACCTGGCATATGTGCGGCCCGGGTTCCATCCTCAGCACCACATACAAACAAAGAGGTTGTGTCCGCCAAAAACTAAAAATAAATAAATAAATAAATAAATATCTCTCTCTTAAAAAAAAATCAGAGGTATGAATACTACTATCTAGTAAGTCCTATGAATCCTCATAGCAAATCACCAAGTCTGGGCAGTCAATAATCTTAGAAACCTGTTTTGTCAATTTGCCCTTCCAGCTTTCCTACCTTTGCTACCTGATTGAGTCCTGTTAAAACACTGGTACTTGCTGACATTGTGCCCTACTCCTAGATGACCCCTTACCCCATTGCCTAGTGACTGAATTTTTCAATGCTGGCATGGATGAGACCCCTTCTCAAATTATTTGTGACTTTCTCATTGTTGCCCAGCTTTCTGGAACATCCTGACTTTGGCTATCTATATTAGTTTGTTAGATTAATTCATGCCACGAATTAATGAATTTGATTTGTGTATGCATACTACCACTCAGTTTGACTTTAAGCTGTTTGAATGTGGAACATTATATTTGTTGTGACACCCATAGCTGCTTGTACTCTATGACTCATGTCTTTGACTTCAATGAATGTACAAATACCACATTAAATGATTTTGATAAGTCATTGAAGTAAATGATGCTTCACAATATCTGTCTGATCTCTGGAACTCTACAGAAACTTGAATTATCTGAGGGGAAGTCTTAAACTAAACTATAGAATTTGAAAATTAAGCAATTTAGTGGTCTGTAAATGATTAGTGCAATCTAATAACTTTGATTAATTGACCTGAAATAAAATACATGGACTTCTGCCAGTTTTCTGAATACATATAAAAGAAAACAAAAATTACTCTAGAGAATTGAATTATTATTTCTAAAATGTATATGAACATGTATGTACATGCCCCATAACAGCAACTACTCTTAAGTTGAAAGAGCAATTCCTAAGGAAAATAAACTAATGCCAATATTAAATTCTTCCCCAAAATGCCTTCATAAACTCTTTCCCAAAGGTTCAATTTCATGTTTTTCTTTTTCTTTCTTTCTTTCTTTTTTTAAATTCTGTTTCTGTTAACATTACTCTAATCTACTGTTTAGAATTTTTTTAAAGAAAAAAAATTAAAAGCCATCATTACATTTTAAGTCCATTTTTATTTAACATTTGACATAATTGTCTTGGGAATATGTATGGGAAGAGCAATAAAGTATTCTGAAGATATATCTGTATGTTAAAATATTTCAGAGATGATTCTTTATGTAGTTATTTATTTAATTAAATATACATTTACAATTCTAATACCATATTGTAAACTTCTCAATAACCACAGCAGACTAATCAAATATAATTTCTCTTCTTCTCCCTCTTAAAAATGGGGAACTATGGCAAAGTGTCAACCAAGATATAAACTGAAGTGGGATCTAGGATGGAGATCAAGTGGTTTCTAATATGGAGAGGTAGCAAGTATATTCAGTTAGAGGACCCCAAAGACCCTGAACTTGGACCAGTAAACTTAAAAGCTATAAATGATGGAACTTGTTGAAAGTCAATACATGGAGATGTTAGAAATCTAGATCCCCTCCTCAGACTTGAGTAAGCAGGCAGATATTTGCTTGCTTTTCTAGTGTCTTCCTTTTGCCCCTTTCTGAAATATACTGGTAATGTAGTCATCATATAGAAAGACTAAGAGACTCTGTATCACAATACCAGACCATGTAGGGATGGAGGGTGAAAGCAAATCTACTACTTTGTATTGTGAGTTGAGCATGTACTTAGCTTCTTGTGTATAATTTAGCAAACATATTCATTGGTTTTTCGAGGTTCTAAAGGTTACTCTTTAACTTTTCAGAAACGTAGAAAAGTAAAATGTGAAAAACATGATGTAAGTAATAGAGGTATTTTAAATAGTTATCCTCCATACACTGTTGACAGACAGTTTTGCTATGTTGTCTAGACTGACCTTAAACTTGAGATCCTCCTTTCTCAACCTCTTAAATGGCTAGAATTATATGTCACCATCCTGGCTTGAAAAGATTTTTAATAATAATATATTTGTCTACAGGAGAAAAAATAAAAGTCATATTAGAACTATGTTGATCATTGATTTCAAAGCAGATGTGGTCTAATATGAAAAATCTAGAGCAAAGTTAGCTTTGCAAGTCATATGGATTGGATTAATATCTCTATTACTCTTAACTACAAAGTAAAAATCAAAAAGTTGAATTACAGGAGAACATATTTTATTAAACAAATTATAGAAACCCTAGGAGTATATTTTTAGAGGTATTTTGGAGCTATAAGGCAATTTGTAATTTTTAAAAATTTAAAAATAAATGTGGTCAAATTGTATGTAATATTTGTCATCTACCAATTATTTTAGAGAATATCAGTGTAGTATACAATGAAGAAATACAAATTTAAAATTTCAACACAAATTATTTTAGAGTAATTTTATATGATTTTCTTACTTTTTGATATCACCATATGTACTTCTTGACTTTAGTTAAATTTTAATATTGAGATTTCTATAATCTGTGATTATCTTTTCCTTATTTTTCTTTCACAGTATTTCAAAACCAGAAATAACTTCACTGTGCTAATTAGTGTTCTACTAAGTCAGTTACCTTTCCAAGAATGTAGAAAATCCATGAGATATAGCTTGAGTATCAGTAATAATATAAAATAAATATAAGTAACATTTTACATAGAAATATGATCAATTATACTTTTACTTGAGAGCAAGGACTGGTTTAATTATCCTATTTTCTCAGGGGCCGGTACAATGATTGGCACATAGCAGATTCTCAAAATTTCACTGATTAATGAAAAAAATATAGACTTTGCAAAAAATTAGAAATTATAAAATCATAATTGGTGATCATATAATTCATTCTTTTTCATAAATGAAATCTTCAATAAATGAAAAAAAAAAAAAAACCAGAAAACTTGCTGTCTCCCAGTTAATCATGGAAGTGTAAAGTCTCTTTCAATGAAATGCCAAGAGTTGGAATTTGCTATTTCTGTAACTTTGGATAAGTTAATTATTCTTTCCAAATATCAGTTTCCTTAGGGTAAAGTTGGTAATATCACTGCATACCTTGGAAGATTTTCCAGAGGATTATATAAAGGATTTAACACAGACCCTTATTATACAAGAGATGAGACTTTAGTTAGAATTATGCACAATTTAATGTTTTGCCACTCTTCAAAGAGGTTAACTCATGAGAAAGCCATTTCCCCTTTTATTTCCATGCTTCTCCATAGTACATTTTACCTCTTTGCCAGCAAAGAAAATTCCAAGGGTGAGATAATCATTTATATGACCATTAAGTGTTTCTTCCAGTGCTCCCTATTCAATATAGTCAACAAAAATGCTAATTAGTACTAATTGTTTGGCGAACACCTGGTGGTCCATTAATAGATGCAGAGACCCCTAAAGCATCCCTCTGAAATTAATTTCCCCTGAGATAAATTTAGCCCTCTCATTAAGAGGTAAAATGTTTTGAATTCAACTAGGCTTGATCTCCTATTTTAACTATGTGTAGGAACATATAGATCCAGACATATATGTATTCTAAGATTTGCCTGATTTATTAAGCAACAACAACAAAACAGAATGCAAAGCAGAAATTCCCCAAGAGTAGACTCCCACCATCTACTTGTTCATGATGAGACAAATGGAGTTTCATGTGAGTAGCTTATGATTAAAAAGTATTTTGGCAGAATCTCATGTGGCAGTAAGTATTGGCTTACATTTGCTAATTTTCTTTATTAATTGCAGAAAGAAAAATAACAGACACTTTTTTCATAAGTATGATACGTTTCAGCAGTATTATTGGCATGTCCATATAGCCAAATTTAACATAAACACAATATCTGTGAAAAATGTGGAAGTCTTTATGCTTTCTTCAATTACGAATTTAATGTGGTCTGTTTAGATTAGAAAAGGCACATCCTACATAATATGATCTGTTTAGTAAGAGAAAAAACGTGCATATATGTTTGTGTGTGCATACCCATGGAGCAGTTCTATGTAACACATCAAATTCAAACTGTTTTCTTCTTTAAACTTTAGTTTATAGACAGTCTGGCTACTAATATTGTTAGGATATTTTCGTTGCCCATTTCTCCTAAACATCATAGCATCTCCGCATCCTCACAGTCAACTGAAGGAATGTCACAATGTCTGATGAAACCTAGCCAGGATCACTAGTATTTCTCAGGAGTTGGCAGGTTATCTGTTATCATTCACTAATGGAAATACTCGAATACATCAGATCTCGTACTAGTCTTCTTGACAGATAAATTCTTGTTTTAAACTGTATAATCTTCCTCCAAAAGAAAGTGTTAAGGTAGCTAAAAAAAAAAGTTCAAGCAGATTTTTAGAAATTTATCATGAATTTTTCAGCCTGAAATATAGTACGAAACACTTCAGTGGGTATAAAAATGTTTTTGAGGTAGACGTGGTTACTGGAGTTAATCTTATTAAACAGATCATATTATGTAGGATGTACGTTTCCTATTCTAAACTGACCATATTAAATGTGTAATTGAAGTAGTTATCAAAACTTCCACATTTTTTCAGCCATTCAAGCAAGAACATTGAAGCTGTTTTCAAGAGAATCTTCAACTTGACCTGAAGAACTTCTTAGGATATATGAATAGTGCTCTTTCAAAAATTGCTTGAACTAAATTGAGCATTTCTATCATGTCTAAATGTCAGCTACTCTTTGTAGCTGCCATGCAATCTTTCGGGGCTGTCTATCTCTGCATTATTGCTTTATTGCCACTCTGGCTACAAAATGCTTTTGCACTTGGTCATCATCTCATTTCAGGAAAACGGAAGTTCAATGCCTATGGCACCACATTAGAAAAGGATCTTTAAATGGCAAACCTTCCTTATAGCAACAAATTTAATTATGAGATTGGATGAATGGAAGAGAAAACCCATTGCTGTCACCAAGCCAAGCATCACATTTTACTATAAAACAAAGTTTGTAGTAATTAAAGAGGCGTTGTCATTTTACTATAGTTTGTAGCAATTGATCCTTCCCAAGCAAGCATTTGAAGTACTCACGTGTTAGAAGCTAACAATGCAAACATTTGTCCATCTGATGGCACTGACTTTTGATAATTTACACAGTGGCTGAGAATCCAGACTATGTTTTTAAATGGGGACAAAGAAACTATTGGGGAGAAGTTCTCTGCCTCCCATGGGATCTTTGGGTCTACGAATTAGACTGACATATGACAAATCACCAGGAGAAAAGCATGCATGTTTTATTAATTTTTACATGTACTTGGTGACCCTCACAGGAGAATGAAGACCCAAAAAAGTAGCAAAAGCAGAAAATGTGTACATCTTTTAGACCAATGATAAATTTGTGAAGGGGATTGAACTAAGGGCAATAAATAGTGGGATTTTCATGAGGAAGTATATGGGGAGGCGGGGAGTATAAAAGTGGTGGAAGATAAGGTTAGTTTTCATGTACAGATCCATGGAAACAGCAATTCCCAGTCTTGGTGATGAGGGATATTTTCTCATCCTGAGATAAATTTAGCCCTCTCATTAAGAGGTAAAATGTTTTGAATTCAACTAGCCTTGATCTCCCATTTTAACTCTGTGTAGGAACATATAGATCCAGACATATATGTATACCTGGATCTACATGTTAGGGGGTTCTTTATTCAAAGAAATTTTTATGACTTGCTCCCAGTAGAAGGCAGGTTATATCCTTTTCTGTATTTGCTATTTCTTAAGAGCCTTTAGCTCAAAATAATCGATAAGCTCGATTGGCACACTTTGGGATAGCATAGCCTTAACTTCTTCAGTACAAAAAAAAAGTCAACAATTTGAGATCACATAACCTAGCAGAAAGAGATTAATAAATCCATGAAGATAAAAAAACAAATGTAGGGGCTGAGGTTGTGGCTCATGCTTACCTTGCATGCATGAGGCACTGGGTTCGATCCTCAGCACCACGTAAAAATAAATAAAATAAAAATATTTGTCCATCTACAATCATATATATACATATATACATATGTACATATATATGTATGTGTGTGAGAGAGAGAGAGCAAGAGTGCAAATGCAGGGAACATTGAAAAAAAATTCCTTAAAGAAGTCTTTAAGTATATCTTAGGATTTTGGAATAGATAAACCTAGTCGTTCCATAAACAACCAAACATGTTGGCTGAGAAAAGAGAGATTTTAAAATCATTTTCCTTTCTGAGCTTTCAACTCTGCATAAGACTATACTTTTATTGTCTCTAAAGTCTTCATGTTCCTGCTATAGCTTTGTGCCTTTTAATACATAATTAAAAATAAATTTGGAAATTTTTACTTTTTATTTACCAAAACACACCTACATTGACTGTGGGTTACTGATGACTAATATTGCATTTAATGGCAAAGAATCTTGATAAATAGAACTAATTTTGTCAACCATCATTTTTAAGTATTTAATATTAAATATAACTTAATTTAATAATTTACCTGATTACCCAGGTAAAAGCTGTATGTTTACAGGGATATGTTTTTTCTTGATCTTCATATCCCATTTTTACATGTTAATTTTACGGTTTTCCTATCCACACTCACCATAGTTTCTGGCTTAGTTGAATTTTGTACTTGTCTGTATGATGGTGTTTGATTCAGAGCAGTGGCCCAAATAATCCTTTTTCTTTTCCTTCCAAAAATAAGATCGGCTGATTAACTTAGCAAATGGAGAGTTACATCTTACATTACTAGGAAAGATAATTTTCCTGTCTTCATTGGAAGTCCTAACTTAATTCTCTGGCTAAGCCCCCAAGGATAATGTCCTATGTTGCTGCTATTCAAAATTTGTTCTTGCTTTTCTTCATATATTCTTTTGGTCTCATTTTTCTCATTGTTTTATTAAAAATCTTTATTCCTTGTATTTATTTTCCCAAAGCCTCAAGCCCTTTTATCCTACAATCACTGACCTAACAATGATAGCCCCTGATATTTTTAATTGTACTTGAAGTTAAAGATGCTGCTGACACTGATTTAAGTAAGAGAAAGAGAGAAGCCTGGTGTGGTGGTGCATACCTGTAATCCCAGCAGCTGGGGAGGCTGAGGCAGGAGGATTGAGAATTCAAAGCCAGCCTCAGCAAAAGCAGGGCAATAAGCAACTCAGTGAGACCCTTTCTCTAAATAAAATACAAAATAGGACCGGGGATGTGTCTCAGTGATTGAGTTCCCCTGAGTTCAATCCCTGGTACCCCCAACTCCATCCTACCCCACCCCCACCCCTCCAAAAAAAACCAAACAACAGAAGTTCAAGGCAGGAGGATCACAAGTTTGAGGTCAGCCTCAGCAATTTAGGCCCTACTTAACTTAGTGGGACTCTGTCTCAAAATAAAAAATAAAAAGAGCTGGGGATGTGGCTTAGTGGTAAAGCACCCCTGTGTTTAATCCCCAGTAAGAGAAAAAAAAATGGAGAAAGAAAGGATATTTTAAAGAAGACGATTATAGTAATATCATTTTATAACATGTGACATAAATCTATTTAAATCATCTACATGGAAATTTAATTTTATACCTTCTGCATGAAGTACAAAATCATGAGATAGATACTATATTATATGTCCCAATACAAAAAATTAGAGGAATATATGTGTTGAAACAATGAAATTCTGGAACTGGAACTGAATTTGCCCCACTTTGAGTTAATGTTTCAATGTTAAAGTTGTTTGAATAATTACATGTTATTTTAATATGAATTTCTAAGATAATTATTTTAATGGAGGTTCAATTTTGTTTCTTTTTTTACCATTTACTTTTTGAAGCCATTATTTACATTTTTTGAAGATTAGACATCTTTTAGTTTTAGCTTAATGTATATAATTAAATTAATTATGAAGTATCTCTTGTTGATTTAACTTCATAATTATTAAGTGTTTATGATAAAACTAGCACAATGTCAAATGTCTTAAAATTGTTCAATCGGGCTCTATATGTTCCTCACATGTATGTATCACTTTCTTGCCTGGATTACTTCTGCTCTTACCATTTTTGCCCATGATCTCTTTTAAATCATTGAGCTTGCATTTCTTTATGCTCATCATCTTATATATCTCATCATGCAATCAGAGTTGTATAAATCACATTCTTTAGTTAATGTAAGTTACCAAAACATTTTCAGTGCTCTGATTGATCATCACAGTATTGATAGAAACATTCCACACCTGGTATCTTGAAGGATAACCTAAGGAAGTTGACATATTCTGAAGTCTCTCTTCTTGAGCTTTTATATGAGCTCAGATAACAGTAAAAAGCACTTTAGATTTTGCTTGATCTTTTGTTCACAACAACTGGGTAAAAATTAAGGGTATTGTCTCAAGTTTTCTATATTAGCATTAAAAGAAAATTCTTGATTATATGATTTTTCTAAGAATGTGCACATTTGACACAACCATATTTTTTATGGCTGTATTTTAAAACTCCATTAATTTTTTTAACATCTTTAATCAGATATATTTCACAAAGCTTACATTTTTTTCATTGAAGTTGTGTATTTCAATGGTTTTTAGTACAGTCAAAAAGTTCTGACATCATTACCACAATAAAGTTTAGAATGTTGTTATCACCCACAAATGAAACACACATCCATGAGCAATCTCTGTCCACCCGTCACCCTATCCCCAGAACTAGGCAGCACAAATCTTTCTTTCTTTGTAGATTTGTATATTCTGGATATTTCTATAAATGGAATTATACAATAAATGGTCTTTATGTCTAGCTTCTTTCATTTAACAATGTTTTAAAGATTCATTCATGTTGTAGCATTTATTTGTACTTCATGTTTATGACTGAATAATTCTCTATTTTATGATACATTTTGTTTATCCATTCATTATTCCCTTGACATATAGTTTGCTTGTCTCTTGAGTAATACACCTGTGAGTATTCTTAGGGTTTTTAAGTGCGTATTCATGTTTTTATTTCTCTTGGTTATGTAGTTAGAAGTGGAGGTCATATTACAACTCTGATCTTTTGAGCAATTACCAGACTGCTTTACATAGCAGCTGCGCCATTTTTTTTTATTACCATCAGCAGCATATGAGGTTTTAAATTTCTTCACCTCCTCACCAGCACATGGATCTTTTTTGTTCAAGCCATCCTACTTTGCTTGAAGTTGTATCTCAATGTGATTATGATTTTCATTTTTCTGGTTGCTAATGAAGTTAAAGATATTTTCCTTTGCTTGTGGGCTATCTGTTTATCTTACTGAAGAAATATCCACTCATAGTATTTTGCTTATTTTTAAAAATGGGATTATTTACCTTTGTTTTATTGAGTTGTTAGAGTTTTTATATATCCTAAACACAAACTTATTGTGATATAAGTGATTTGCAAAATTTCTGTCATTGTATGGGTTAAGTTTTCATTATCTTGATGGTGTTATTTGAAATGCAAAAATTTTTAATTGTATTTTAAAATTTTTTGGTTGTGCTTTTGGTTTACTATTTAAGAAACCATTACCCAAAGTCATAAAAATGTATGCTATGTTTTCTTCTACAAATATTGTTTTAATACTTATTAGTATTATAGGTCTTTGGTCCATTTCAAAATATTATGTTCATATATGGTATGAGATAGGAATCCAATTTCATACCTTTACATGTGAGTATATAGTTGTCAGAGAATTATCAGTTGATAAGAGTATTTATCTACTAGTTAATTATCTTGGTATCTTGTTGAGAAATCATTGACTATTTCTACAAAAAATAATGAAGTGCTCTGCACTTGCTTCTCAACCAACATGAGAATGTAATGATACTAAATGTTATGTATAGAAGAATATAATTCAATACACTGACAAAATAATTTTCTCCTTTTAGCTATATTCAATCTAAATCCTATGCCTGGTTAGTGTTTTTAAAGAAGATTTTCCCTAAGTTCTTTAAATTCTTTTCTAGGTATTAAAGTTTCTCTCAATTACTTTTTAATACTTTTTAAAAAACTCATAAACTGTATTTTATTATTATTTTGGATACAAGTAATAGAAACTAAAATTTCAAGTGACTAACATAAGAGAATGGACTGAGTATACAGCTGAAAATTTTAGACATAGCCAAAGTTCAGGGAGGGCTAGAGCTAGCTGTTCAGGTAATATTGACAATAGTCTTGTTTTTGTTTTGTTTTATTTTTTGCTTTCCATAATTTATTGATTTTGCTATGGCAAAACATTGACGAATAGTTGAATTACTTAAGAAAATTAAAGGGGGGGGGAAATTGATGTGTTCTAAATGAGTTGTTGAAAACATAGGCATATCATGTAAAAGATAATTAAAATAAATTAATTGGAGAAAGGGATTGACAAAAATAGGAGATGTGAAACTCCTCAGGGAAATGGAGGTTTCAACAAAGTTGAGATACAATGTTCCTTGCATAGAAAACACGGAAGGAAAATACTCTATAATCAAATACTGAATGATTAGTGTGTCCAATTTTGGATTTTTAGCAGCTCACAGTAATAGTAGCTCAGGAATAGAAGGGAAGAAGTTGGGGAAGTGTGTCACGAATCCTGCAAAAGATGAAAACTACAGATCTTTGGAACATGGTTTGAAAATCATTGCATTAGATGGCTTTATTTCTGAGGGATTGATTATGACTGCAGCAATTTTAGTGAAAGCCTCAAAATGTGTCATTTTATTTTCTGAAAAAAAATAAAAAGAAGAACTTGCAAGTGAGTTTCAATATTCTTATCTGAATATGGGAAATGTATGTGTCTTTGAAGTTTCTGTACTGTTTTCATCTGAGTGTGGAGAGGTCTTAAAAATTCTCTTAGAAAAAAAATCTTAGGAAGTACCCTGTTAAATGAGTTTTAGTATAGAATTTTCTGTGACATATTTACTAGCTCCCAAAGAGAAGATTTCATCCCAGAAACTTAATACTTTCTAAATTCAAATTCTGTAACTGCAGAAGTAAAGGAAGAGAGTCAGAACAAACAAACAAAAAATCTATTCACCTCAAACCTTTCTACTACCACCTGATGTTAAATCCAGCTTTTCTCAAAACACAATTTAATTGATTTTAAATGACCACAGTATCAGCCTCCACAACCATACCTTGAAGACAATTTCTAATGTACATTCATCTCTGAATAGACATGTCTAGAATTTGATTCCCATTTTAATGGACTGAGTGTTGTCCTGTTTTGTTCTGTCCCAGTTTTTAATAGTCCTTTATTATACTCTAGCATGTGCTTTTCACTTTTTTTTCTAAGATTTTTAAAAACTAATTATTCCTCAGGTTTGAAGTCAGCTTCAAAAACATTTTCATATTAGAACTTCATAAAAATCTAACTCTATTCCTACTTAGATTATTGTCACTCTCTTTAAAGTCATGTCAGAAATTGTTCAGAAAAATTCATTAGTGCTTCATGCAAAACCATTAAGCATGAAAAAAATTATAGACCATTAGCCCTTGTGTTAGAAAGTAGCCCAAACACTAGACATTTCATTTAAGAACTTTTGTATTCACAAGCATTTAAAAGAAAAAAAAATATTAAATCCCTAAGTTTCTATACATTTAACTTAATTTCTATTATATATTTTATTTAGTAATTATCCAAAATAATTTAAACAAATACTTAGCTTAAATCAATATGCCCCAAACCTCACATTTGTCTCCAGTTCACAGTTTTCTCTGATAGTTTTTGCTCAATAAACATTGTTTACAGTTATACTAAATGTTAAGTTTTCCATTAGCTCTGCTTTTAAGCCTTATTTTAGAAATGATACTCCCCATAAGCCTATATTTTTCTCAGACTTAATCTGACCCGCGTCAAATAATTTCACCCTAATTTCTCTTTTGCAACTCTCAAAACCTATTTCTCACAGACATTGCACAGCCATCTATTTTGAGGCAAGGCTACATTTTGAACACTTTCCATTATGGGTGGATCATAATATTTCTGTCAGATGATCCATTTCCCTAAAACCCAATTGCAAATTTACCTTACAAGAAAGAAGTCTCCCCACTGCTGCAAAAAATGATCTGTAAGCAATCTTCTATTTTGAAGAAATGGATTAAAGAGTGTTTGATGAAAAGCAACCAGATAAATTAGGAGCCTACTGCAATAGTATAGAAAAGATGTGAGGTTGGCTTGGATTATGTTGTTGTCAACATAAATGGGGGAAATGGGTAGATCTGCAGCACATCTTTACTGTTGACACGCTTAGGATTGGTGGAGTGGATATGGCTGGCAGGAGAAAAAGAAACAAGGTTGATTACACATTTTTAGTTTTATTAGCTATGTCGATGATACTGTCCTTAGCTGATTGTGAGGAGGCCTGGTGAAGAAATTGATTACTTGATAGGAAATTAAGATATATTTTATGGGCACAATTTGACTGAAATGAATTTTTATCATCCTGAAGGAGTAGAATTTAAGATTTTAGGGATTGAAATTTACAAAGAAGATCTGGTTAACAGATATAAATTGGAAGTTTATGATAGTTTTTTTTTTTTTTTTTTAAATCTTTCAGAAGTAGAACTGTGTTCTTATAGAGAATAGCTAGAGAAGAAGGGGCGCCAGGGACCTTTCCTTTTGGGTACTATAATTTTGGGTAGCTCAGTGAAAATATTGCAGCAAAGGAAACAGAAAATGTGAAAATGAGGGAGAAGAAAGACCCTGAATTATAGAGCCAGAAAGTGAAAAATAAATAATTTTAAAAAGAAAGGCTAAGTTAACTGTGTGGAATGAGGCATAGAGGTGGAGGAAGATTAGGGTAGAGAGTAGGCTTTGAATATGGCAGTATATCAGACAGATGGGCGTTCTTGGTAGACTTTCACACAGAATTGAATGTTTAAGTTTATAGTTGCATATTTTGAACTTCAAGGCCTAGAATAACTTAAAACTTATTGCTGCTAAAATTGGTGAAGGAAGCAATTTATATAGATATATATATATCCAAAGTAGACACAATGCAATTTTTTTTTTCAATATCCCAACATGTTTAATTCAGACCATCAGAAGTTAGAAATCATGATGATTTCTAGAATAGAAAATTTGGCCGAATTTTACTTTTGATATTGTGACTTTGACCTATATAGGAAATATCATAAGTTGCCTAAGTATCATAGGCCAGGTATAAAGGACTAGAGTCCATATTCTGCGTCTTCTGAAAACTCCATGCATTCCCTAATGTTCCAATAAATTCTCAGATTTATAATTTCATGGTCCAGTCTAGATCCAAGATATTTTTCCTATTGCTTTGAATTTTGTTTTCTTAAGTGACGTTCTTACTCAGACCTCTGCTTTTTGTTTTTTTCAATCTTTAGACTCCCAAACAACTCACACAATGATCTAGTCATATAAGATATTTTTCCTTCTCAAGCTGCAGCATCATTTTCATCACTGCATATCATTGTAAAAAAACAACTTAAAATTGTATATTGTCCTTCTGGATAATTCATTTCAGGTACTCTTCCAAACTTCTTGGATATCTGTGTCTCTTAAAACATAGGCATCCTTCAAAACTACCTCATATTTTTTTTAACTTTTCTTTTTATAACATAGTCTTTTGTATGCATACATCATTCACCATTGTTTTATTGAAATCTCTGCTCCTATATCATATCAAATAGACTGCCCATTACCATGCCATCTGCAATAGCTTCTGGACCCCCCTCATTTACTTGTCCTTACCATGATTTATTTTTATTTGTAGTGTTTATCCTCACTTGAACTTTATATTTATTTATCTGTCTCCCTATGCCTATATTCCAAAGCAAAAGCTCAAAACAATAGGAATTTGATGTGTTTGATTTACTATTGCATTCCTAACACCCAAGGTGCTATGGTAGGTGCTAAACAACAGGAGTGACGCATGAGTGATTGAGTTAATAAACACCTCTGCACCTGTTTCTTTATACACTGGTGATGGTACCATGATATTTAAGTCACAGAATACTTTCAGAGTTAAACTATATGAAATGTTTGATTATGTGCTTTTATACCTATCAAATTTCACACATACGTACAGACACCCCTCTACTGCTACTGATTTAATGATTTAATAGTGTGTAAAATGGGGTGTTTTTTTTACTATTTGCTCTCAAGATAATTTATTAGCATAACATTAAATCTATAAGTCAAATGGATACTAGACTCACTAATGTTGACTTGGATATATGTAGTCAGAATATTTTTTAAAACTTCATACAATATTTTTCATTTTAACATCTGCATGGGGTATACTTCTGTGTTGGGTTTTAAGTTTGTGGGTTTTTTTAATAATAAAATAGGGTGTTTTAATCATGCAAATGTCTATTTTCTTATTTCTCTTAATTTTCTAACTTACCATTGTTTATACTTGGTTTTCCCAACTCTTTGAATGTCAAAGATGTGTCTTTTTCATTTTTTTAAAAAACAATTTTTTGGTATCATTTACCAGGAATTGATACCTAAGGGGCAATGAACATTTGAGCTTCCTTTAACAGATACAAAGAACTAGACTATTGATTGATACATTCAAGCCTAATGTCAAAACTGGTAACAGGAAAAAAAAAATAAAAACCAGAAATGAGTGAAAAGCTAGTTTCCTGTAGTCTGTCACATTTCTTTTGGCTTCGACACATCCAAAGAGAGGACACACATTAAGAGAGGAGCTTTATGGCCCGAGCTAGAGGAACTGCAGGAGAGCAGAAATCACTGATCAGGTACAACCATCCTCACCTACCAGTGCCATCACTGGGGCATGTCTGAAGAATGTCACTGGACAGACAGAGTGCAGGAAGGCATGACCCCAGGAGAGTGGGCAGACTGCCAGGAGCTGCCCTTCCAGGAGAATGCAAAGAAGACCAGAGGGATGGATTTAAAGAGGGTCTTTTTGGATTGACCCCATGGGATAGTTGTAAGACATTTAAAACTGGGGGAGTTGTGGGCTTTTGAGTTACTTCAATTTGCCAATGTTGCATGATGTTTGTCATTTACTTTTCCTTTGAAAACTGATTTTCCTTTTTTTGGTTGCCATGTGCCTATAATCTCTCCTTGGTTTATGTTGATTTAACTGTACAAAAAAGAGATTTCCCTTTTGTTTGTTTTTTAACATTTATATAAAAAAGAACACTGTATTGTATAATTTATTATTTAATACAAAGATAAGAAGTAGACACTATTCACAGGAAAAGACTAATAAATTAATCATAAAGCCATTGTATCACCCATGATCAAACCTATTGGATCTGAGTTACTGAGAGATAAGAGATAAGTATAGGAAAACATTCTGCTCCATTTGAGTTGCAAAGAATAGTTTGCGCTGCACATTTTTCTGCGTATTCTAAAGTAGTTACTTGTTAATGTTAGGTTTGGAAGGTATTATTCATTTTAAACTAGAGGTCTTTATATCCAATTTTGGTCTTCATCAGCATGTTGGTTAGAGGACACTGAAACATTTAGTTTTCCATAGAACAATATTATGATCATTGAATTCACTCACTAGGATAACACAGCTACTTAAGTCAGTGGGAGACGATTGTTTAAATAAATGGTGGTGTAAGCTTTAATTGCTTGTCCTTGTCTGTTCCTTATTGGGACCTCAGTAGCAAAGACAGAATACTCTGTCATTCACAGAGGTAAATGATACATGTAAATTACCATGTCACACCCATGGTCTTGGAAAAAACATCTTATCAGTTGATATTATAGATACATTGGAGACTTAGTAAAAGGTGGAGTGACTGTTCCCAGTCTCCTAATGCTTTCTGGAAAAACAGATGATGCTTATACTGGTATTAGAGGGTCTATCCTTCACATGTAAAAACAATCTAAATCGTATAAAATCCAGAGGTGAACTTTGAAACACTATGGAGTTCTTGAGTTCTAGTTTCTGGCTATGAAAGCATGTTTTTCTTTTGAATAAATCAATTTTTCTGTTAGAGTTTATTATGGTTAGACACAGTGTAATGTTTTTCATCTTTTTAACTGTGGTTTTCAACATTGATTTTTAAATTAGCTCATCATAATTGTAAAAGATTTGGTACACTAACTCTAATCTTTTCATTATCCACTTAGACAAAAATCTCCAAGTATCTGTGGTAAAATCTATGCTCAGTGATTCTGATGTGATGTGACTATTTCTTTTCCATTTTTTTGACATATTGGATCATGATTCTGTCATACTACAATGGTTGCCCTGCGTGTGATTAAAGAGAAGCAGTATACTTAGATATGTGCATGACATCACATACAACTGAACAATTACAATATATCATTTAAGCCGCTTACTGTGATTTAATCTGGCTTCATTCTAAAATATAATGATACCGAAGAAAAGAAAATGAAAACTACTGTTTGCCAAAGTTGTTATTAATATTTGAATATCTGATACTTTGAAGTTCACAAAACCCTTTATGTATGCATATGTGTTGTATGTGTTTATCTGAAACCTTGATTGTTCCTCATGAGAACCACATAAGAAAACAGCAGTGAGATGGATTATGAAGAGATTAAGATTTAGATCTGTTAAATGTCTTATCTAAGATTGAACAATAACCTAATAGTTGTACTGTGGTTCAAATATATGTCACCACATTCCATATGGCTGGGGACCGAGATAACAGGCAAACTGCCCAGTAAATCATATCTCAGTGGGCAACCTAAGCAGTTCCTGAGGATGTAAACATAGACATTAGGGAAACTTAGGGGAGATAGAATGCTTGGGTGGGTTGATGAAGCACAAAGTAGAGGCATGGCCATAGAAAAATAATGGACTTTTATTCCATTAGGCTCAGGCATTCAGGAAGGCTGGCTACTAGGATCAGGGAAGGTGAAATAGTATGCCAGCAAATCAAGCTTAGTGTTTCTGTAATCTACCAGCAGACCTTGTGTGACAGGTTAGACACAGGAAAGAAAGCTGAGCATAAAAAAACAAGTATCCAGCCATAGGAACTAAAGGTTAGGTCTCTGGAACCAAATAGGCTGCTTTATACTTTAGGTTTCACTAAATTTTAACAGCATGATCTTGAGCAAGTTATGTAGCCTTCTGGGCCTCAGTTTTCTCAAGTGTACACTGCTAATAATACTGTCCCTATGTAGGGTTGTAGGATGACTGAGAAAATATATAAAAATTGGTCATGAGATACTCATAACAAAATTAAACTATTATTATTTCTCAACTCAGCAGAGGGAGGTTTACAGTTCTAACTTGCAAAGTGCGCAAGGTGCTGGCTGAATGCAAGGTGATGAGATTGGAACCTGCTGGGAGCCATTAGCCAAGTAGGTATGACAATTTCCTTGCCAGCGTACCCCATGTTGCTTAGTGGAAGGACTCCTGGAAATAGGACATTTTGCAGTGACATTGCATCTAAGGTGACCTTGCTCAAGGACCAGGGCGGATCCGGGTTTAGGGTGTTCCCGGTTTAGGATAATCTGGGTTTAGGGCCTTCCAGGTTTAAGGTTATTCCTGCTGGGAATAGGGCGTAACCTGCTGCCTGAGTTCCTCTTGAGTTCTCAAGGGATTCAGACAGTATTTTTTGGGAGACAGAAGCCCAGTGGGGGTGGATTTGGGCAGAGAACGTGGATTTTCCCAGAATGTGATTGTAGACGGCTGGTGTGAGTTCGGGAATAAAGAGTTGCTGTTTGAATCTACAAGCTGTGTGGTGGCTCGTGATTTTGTGCCCAGCCAGACTGCGGCAGGAACCCCTGTTTCTCTGCTGCTAAAGATGGTTTTGCTACCCCAAATAGTGGAAGAATGCCTGATCCAGCCCTTCATGCATTGGAAAACTATGGTAGAGTTCCTCAAGTTTTGAAGAGTTTTGTGAGATGGCTGAATTTTGGTAAATACGATGCTTGCTTTAAGCCAATGTTACAAAGGTAGTACAAAGGTCTTTGATTAATACAGTGGCATCTGAGGTCAATATGTCTCTAATGACTCTTCAAAGAACTGCTCCTAAGGGTCTTCAGTGTGACTTCTCTTATGGAACATCCAACATGGTCCATATGAGCAGAAGCCAAAGCTGACACAGGATCTCTTTATGTGTGTCCTAAAACTTTCCTGTTGTTACTTCTCTTTTGCTGTAGATTAGCTTTGAGGTCATGGTCAGATGAGTCTGAGTACATAGCAGGAGAATATTAACATTTTTTGGGAGAGGGTATTAATATGATAATGACAATGTTTTAGGAGACTTAAGGTAGTGGCAGAAGGTAAAAATGAGGCCAAGTAGAGAATGAAGAGCATAGCAAGACATTCAGGGTCTGTTAGTTATTTAATTAGTTCTATTTTGTCAATGTCTTATTCTACCTGAACAAAATATCTAAGTATATATTCTAAAACACATGTCATGAAAACTTTGCACAGTGGAAATATTATCCATTCATCTCCTTTAGTTCCAGGACAATGAATGATTCGCCTGGTAGTCATCTTACATGGTAAATTAGTTAACAAAATTTGATGTAAATTCATACTTAAAACCAAAGATCATTAACTTCCTTACAAATACATGGTAACAAGAATCAATGGATAATAAACACCTTTGCCTTCATTTTAATTGATATACACTTTACTTTTCTTTTAAAAATGGTAATCAGGTTATAAATTGAGGTATAACTTCATAAGCACTTGATAGAAATTTATTGAATATGTTCAGCAACAGAAATTAAGAGAGGGATAAAGAAAGCAATTCAGCCTTCTGTGTGTTACACATGCACTTGTGTTAGTGCAGCAGATGTATGGCTTTTTATGTATATGACTATGTGTTTAGGTTCGTAGGTATGGTTTTAGGCAGAGTTTTACCCATACTATGGGTAACTGCCAGATGTCCATTTTAATATTAGCCTTCAAATAAATGGAGAGTGGTTTGAATGAACTCCCACTAATGACAGCTTATAATTATGGCCACAGCTGACAGCTGTCACTGAATGTGGTGCAAAAAGGTCCTCAAGAGGACAATGCTCTTTATACCATGTGTCTTGAGTTGAGCAGAGTTCACACACGCCTTGCCCTTCCTTATGTCTGTAGAGAGGCTGCATATTTAAAGACACTTAGACAAAGAATAACTCTTAGAAGTCACAGGCCACACCACAGAAAGGCTCATCAGAAGTAGTGTGGCTGACCTCCATTGCTGCTGTTTTCTCTACTTCAATATTACCAATTGTGACATGTGAAACAACCACAATTTGTTACTGTTTACAGGAAATAACTATCACTGGAATATGTAAAATCTATTTAAAAAATGAATTTAAAAACTACTTTTGGCTGACTGATGTAATTAGTTTTCTCAGGCTTTTTCAGGTCCCACTCAGGGAGGATAAAAAACTAATAAAAGTTAACGCTGACTGGCTTTATGATGGCATATGGTGAGTCATTTTCATTGTTTTTTTTTTTTTTTAATAGGATGTTTATATAGCATATATGAAAATAAAATAAATCTGTTCCAAAAATTGGCATTGGATTAGAAATTCAAGTTAAAGTAGTTTAAATCCTTAGAGTATGGTAATGCCTTCAAAGTATAAAAGCCGATATTTAGGATTCTCTGTAGTCCGTTGTATTCTTTGTGATTCACATGCCATATGTGTAGATGCTTTCCTAATGCTACATAGCCCCCATTAGATTGCGATGCCATGGAAAGCTCCAAAAAAATCTAAGATATCGGGAAGTGAGGCTGGGAATACAATTAAGGGTAGGATTGACGAACTGAGAATACTACAGTAGGCTAGATACACAAGAGATGGTGTTTTCAAGACAGAGCATTTAAAATGGAACTTTGAGTTCATGAAATCATTGCAGACGTCACCTTCCACGTGTGAGACTGAAGTTTGCGCCTGGGAAATACCAGTGCCCGGTGGCTTGTGTAAGTGCTCATGTCGGTGTCCAAGATATTCTTCCTGTTTCAATTCTCCTTTCTCTTCTTCACCTGCTGCTGTCTCTTCATCCTTCCAGGCCAAGCTAAAGAATTCTGACTCTCTCTCTCCAATGCCAATACAGATTAAATCTTTCCTTCCCACATATCACATGGCAATTTCTTCAAGTGTCAATCACAATATTCACATTAAGGAGTCCCATTCTGTCGTGTCGCCTGTGTTCATCTCTACTAACAGAGGATAAGTCACTTCATACCAATGCTATATGAGAGGACACTCTAATATTAATTTGTGGCTTTGTGTTTGCACTTTTGGATTTTGATATATCAGGTATTCTTAAAGCAGACATGACGTTTCTATGACAAAAATATAATAGGTACTAGGAATATATATAGATTTTCTAAATGGATTCGATTTTATTTTCTGTAAGCTCAAGTGGACTAAGGAAGATTATACATTTAGGTAGATCAAGTTCATAAGTATTTCATATAAGTTTTAATTAAATAGTTTTATTTTTCTTTTAACATGGAATATAGTCAGTCAATGTCTGATTTAGTTTTATCTTAATCATGTCAGTAACAATGATTATTTATTTGTAGTACAATAGTGAAAATTTAAAAATGTGAATTTTAAATAATAATTCATTCTTAACATAATCATGTTTATTTTCCAACAAGCAAATAATACTGGCAATTTAATTTATCTTTCAAAGTGCTTAAGAAGTCATAAAGAAAAGAAATATAAACTAACTAGATAAAGAAAAACAGTCCAACAGTGTGTTCGGTGTTGTTTCAATCAATATTTAAAGCATTAGAGCTGGTTTGGGGGTTTCTTATAGTGAAATTTTCCTATATGTTTTCAAAGAAGTGGGAAAATAATTTGTACAAATTTCAAGGAATGATTTTATAAGACAATAAAAATTTAGAAATGAAGTTCCTCATCAGTTAGGATTAGATTCATCTGCATATAGCAGAAGATACCAAATAGGGTTTATTGAAAAATAAGCAATTAACATCTCTTACACTAGGAGGGACCATGATTTTTTTTTTCAAATTTTCTACTGTTCTTATGGCTAACGTTGATTCTTGGTCCAAGATAACTGCAGAAGCTCCTGTAGTATCACATTACATCTACTAAGTGGTAGGAAGGTGGAAGGAGCAGGGGGGTGACTACAGGGCCCCTCCCTCCAACATAGCTAGTTTGCTTTAAACAGTCTTTTCTGAACTCTTTTACAATATCTTTCTTTTTTGCAGCAATGGGGACTGAATCCAGGGTTTTCTGCATGCTAGGCACTCTACCACTAAACTGTATCCTTAGCTCAACACTTCTATATTTATATACTTGGTCAGAACCAGTCATGGCCAAATAGCAGTAGATAGAATGGGTAACTTTAGTACCAGATGAAGTTAGTCTTCCTTTTACCGAAAAACAGTCATGAGTGGTAACCAACAGTCTCTACCACTAAGTACTATCTTTATGGACAATAAAATTACTTCCATTTTCATGAGAGCATTTAGTTTGACCAAATCTGAGCAGTAAAATATTTCTTTTCTTTTTTGTATGATCTGCCATGATAACTATTTAACCCTCAGAAAAATAATATAGAATAGGATGTACTGAAATCAGGTATTAGTAATGAATATGAGTATATGCAATATTAATAATTTAATCATTGATAATTTATGTACATTTGTGTACAATGCATAGAAACACATAATTTTTCATTCTATGGATCAAAGTTTTAAAATCGACCAGGATATTTAGGAAATTAGCAAAAAATCGTCTTCTCTCCCTTGTTACAAATGGGGATTGGTAACAAGACCACTGTTGCAGATACCAAATCTGCAGATTCTCAGGTGCTATGCTATGCTATTTAAATTATTATTAGACTGTATTGTTTAGTGAATAATAGGAAAAGGAATAAAAGATTCATAAAGACATAATTTTTTTAAGTAATTTTGTTTTATTGATGGTTGAATTCTCTCACACAGAATTCATGTATATGGGAGGGCTGACTGTGTATAAGAAGATCCTTTAAATAATTAGCATTGACAAGAGAAAATCAAGAGGTGGCTTTCACTCATTTTAAGGACTTTCTTGTGGAATAGAAATTTATAAATATGGCTCTGGAACCACTGGGTAGAAGTTGTATTCATTAATTAATTCATTTGCACACTCATTCTCTTAACAAGTACCTATTATGTGTCTGGTAGTGTTTTGTGTACTGTAGATGTAGTGGTGGACATGATAGACATGTTCTTAGCATGCATGCCGCTGTGTTCTAGTGAAAGGAGTTGACACCAAACAAGCAAACTGAGAATTTCAGATAATGCTTCAATGAAAATGAGGTAGGTCTACCGGAGATAGTCCCTTATGTTGGGAAAGATGAGCCTCTGACATGTGGTAGCCCAGAAGTCTTCTCTGACTCATGAGCTGAGTCTGAATATGCCTGAATATGTCCGCTTTACCTCTAAAGCACTCCCATATCTGCCCATTTATCTTCATATTCCTTTCCATACCCTATTCCATGTCACCATCATAGGCCTCAAGGGTGAGAGCTGTAGTCAAAATGATCATTTTAAAAAATATACCAAATTGTGTCACTTCCCTACTTAAGATGTACAAATGACTTCATGTTAGCATTAGAATAAATTCCAAATAATTTATCAAAACTTGAAGGACTACTTATGACATATTTCTGCAGAACATTCTGCCTTTATCTCAATAATGAAATCCATTATTCTAATTATTCTTGGACTACAGGAACCTTCTTATATATTTAGAAATACAATAACTTATACTTACCTCAATGCATTTGTATTTCACGTTGCCTCTGCCTGGAATGGAATGGGGGCTGTTTGGTGTACCAGGGGTAGTATTTTCAAAGCTCTCTGATCCACATCTTCAGGCTCTCTTTTACTGATCACTCTAGACCAAGTTGTCACCTGGACACTCTGTCATACACCCTTATTTATCACTTTTACAACATATATCAGTACCCGAAACTACCCATGAATTTCATTTGTGAATGTTTGTCTCCCTCCTACATTAGCATATAAATCCCCTGTGGGGAAGAAATATAAATGACTTGGAAAAATAGCTTCCCTACTTCCTAGAATATTGCTTGCATCTAGTAGGCATTCAGGAAATATTTTTGAAGGATTAAATGATGTTTCTTCTAAGTTTCTAGGATACCAGTTAAGAAATGTAATGGAGGTGCAAAACACATTGCATTAAAGGTTGATTTCTTCTGTCATCTGTAACTTTAAAGATATTGTCTTGGGCTTTGTAAAATTTTACTTTTTGAGTCTTAATGGAATATGAAATATTTTCTTTTTATTGGTACTGTTTGAATTCTGTCACTATTTAATAGAATATAAGCCCACTTTGGCAGGATATATCATATGTTTGTGTTACTGGTCTATCTCCAAGGTCCAAAACAATGCCTGGCATATGGAGTTGCATGATTATTACTTGTTGAGTGAATTAAATAGTTTATGAATATGCAAAACTGCTAGTATGAAATTATGTACTAGTCCAAAATTGGAAGGATTCATAATAACATTTCCTAACGCTTTGCTTTTTTTTTGTTGAATCTAGATAGATGCTCTAAGTGCCTTTAACACCTTACCTTCCTCTTCTGTCAAGTGTCTTCATCTCCTTAATGCAATCTCTGACTGTTGAAACTCTTTCATGATAATATATTTCTGTAATAACACTTGAGCACTCTCAAGTTCAATTCTGAAGCTGACAATTGCTTTTTTTTTTTAAAAAAAAGTCATGTTTGAGTGGCCAAGCGATATCTGGTCAGAAGGTATGTCTGCTTCATACTTACCTTTCAATACTAACTATCCATGGATGGTGGGGATTATTTGCATTGCATTTTTATTTTTTGATAGTATACTGTCTCCTCCTTTTCAATATTCAAGGGCATACTTGAGCTAGCTCTTATCAGCTTACAAGAGCCAATTGAACACATTTATTCCCATGTCTACATCTCTGATCTCACATTGTCCTGAAAGTAGCCATCATGGAAGAATAAAAACCATAAAATATCCAAATGCAAAAAACAACATATATATATATATATATATATGTCCAAGAAGGTGCTGGGCTTTATCAGAGCTGTTTTTACTCTCAATTTCTCTGAAGAGTCCTTTGGATGCAGCATAAGGTAAGGAAAGTTCTAAAGAATTAGAACTTGATTCCATCAACTTTCTCCTTGTGGGGAAAAAGCTGGCTTCTTTGAACCTCATTTATAAAATGTACTTTTTAAAAGGAGTCAGAAGGAAGTAGTTTCTTAGCACAGAACCTGACTCATACAAGCCCTTGAATGATAATATCAGTGTGATAGTGAGAGGTGGAATAAAACTGAATGCTCACGAGTTCTTCTATTAAGGCAGAGCAACATGTGCTTAACTACTATGAAGCAACCCTTCATAGCCCCAATTGGTTGTATTTATTCTGGCTCATTTCTAAATCATGTGTGATTCGGAGGAAGCTGGTTCCCATCTATAACACAGCATCATCCAATAATGCAGAACAAGGGTAAATGTAGTTAGAAGCAGTGAGAACATCAAACACTCTAATGTAATTATCTCAAACTGAGTTTATGCAGTCAGAAGGTAAAATAATATCTCCAATGTGGTTATATACTTTAATGTTATGTCTCATCTGAAAAGATAAATTATCTGAGAAAAGTTGGAACTTAAGTGGCTTGGAGCATTAAGCCACACTGAATTGAGGTAGCACTCAATCTGAGAAGGCATTAATGACACAGCTGGACTCTGACATGAGCCCATGTTATTTTTTAAAAGAGGATAGAAAAGAAGTAAGAAGATACGTGTGTTTGAAGATGATATTAGGTTTTATTTGTAGTACAAGGAGATTGATCAAGTAAACTGTGGATGTTTCTGGCTAACTGTGTAAACCACGGATATTTCATTTATGAACTGAAAATAATGTAATACATAAGAGAGAAGTTCCTTCTGTGGTTGCAATGTAATAGGTATTACATATCTACCAAAGTATTAAAGTATTTAACACCATCAGTACAAAAGTAGATGAAATACTTACTCTTCCTGCTTTTTACTTAAAGTTTCTTTTGTTAAAATTGCAAAATGATGGCTTTGTTCTTGATATTAGAATGTAATAGAGTAAAATTACATCTAAAGGCATATACTTACTTACATGGGTCTATACTTTTACATTCTTAGATTAAAATGATCATTCTAGAAAAAGAGTTCTTTTGGATTATATTTTTACTGCTGATGTTTATCAAGTTATACAACATACCTCAGAAGATTTTGTTTTTATAAATAGTAAAAAGGATTTTATAAAGCGCTTGTTAAAAGCAGCAATCAAAATTTTTTAAGGAACATTGCTACTCACCAAATATTGAGTTGACATTCCTAAAAAAACAATTACAAACATCATTTTCTTTGAGCCTAATTCTTTGAGTCAATCAAGATTGTCTACTTGAGCACCACAAACATGAATAAGACACATTCTTTACCTTTTAATGGTCTAACATACAATGATGGACATATAAAATATTTACATAGACAACCCCACTTGTAAGACAATGAGATGAGGAGAGTTGAAGGGTATGAAGTGTCATGGGAATTTCGAGAGCAAAGCAATTTCCTTCTTGCCAAGGAAACCCATAGTGGCATTTTAACTGGGTCTTTTAAGATGGGGAATATTCTATTGGTTTCTAAGAACTGAAGAAATTTTATTAAGGAAAGGAAGAAATGTAAGGTGAATAGGAAAAAAAAATCTGGTAAGATTGTATTATAGTAATTTATTTTGACTGAAGTACAGGGAGTAACTTTCAGAATAGTAGTGGGTGGCTAGATAATTGGGAGCTCTGAAAATTATTAGTGGGTAATAAGAAGTCTTGGAAGGGTTTGAGCCTTGGTTGTACCATGAGAGGTCTGACAAAGGTTTTGTTCTGCTCATAGATAGGCATGAGTGAGACACACTAGAATCTGCTTGTGGGAAAATTTATTTAGGGCTTTCTTTAAAAGCCTTACAGATAGAAATAATGAAAGGTAGAAAAGAAAGAGATGATACTAAAGGCACTACAGAGAGAGAATGGAAATAAATTAAAGTAGCCATGCAGATCAAGGAAGTTGTCAGTGTGTAGCTGAGACCAATTGCATTGATGCTAAGATAGCATTCTGGATGACTATGGGCATGGTGTTGCAAAGCAAATCTCAAATGCGTACAACAGATATAATAAAGCATAGCATAGGTGGTTGTGAAATTAAATGAGATAATGTACACAAAATGGATTTTCTAATTAAAATACTCTAAATGAATCATAGTGTTGGTTTTATTAAGAATTAGCATAATAACATGGTGAGAAAATAATGCTGTTTAGTCAATAGAGTTGAGAAAATTTTTAAAAAAGAATATATTTTGGGGAAATTAATGATTTTAATTTTAGGAAGATCAAGATTAAGATATTTCATTATTTAGGGTCCCCAAAGGAAAAAAAATGTAGGGTAGTTCACACAGAATTGGTTTTCAAAATGACAGAGCATAAACTAGTAGTAAGGGTTTGAGAAAGGGTACTTCAGAAACCCTGAGCACATAGCAGCTCAACAGACTCCACCTCTGAGCTTGAGTGGGGGAGGCAGTTAGAGTTGGAAGGAGAGATAATTTCTTTCAAGGTAAGAGCCTTGAAAGAAGTCAAAGGCTACACTCAGCCCAAGGCAACATCACAAGACCTGAACCACAACAAAAGATTGAATGTCACTCCATTCCCTTTCTTCAGTATCCAGCTGAGATTCTCTATTGGCTGAAGAGAAAGGAAGTCAAACAGCAGAGAACCAATTGATGTAATCCATATATGTTGGCCTTCTGTGACAGGAGGGAGAATAATCCTGGAGAGCAAGGAGAGATCTAATAGGCATAAAGAATTACTAGTCTTTACATGGAGTTGCAGAATTAGTTAAGGGCTCTGGTGGTACTGACAAGTACTCAGAATGTATTCACTAATTAATACCCCAGGCAAACTCAAAGATCAATGGAAGCATCTTTGAAGAACCTTCAAATCATGACAGGTACTCTGCATTTAATAAAGTTTTCATATACTCACTTTAAAGTACTTTGAAACTAGTTTCTTATCTACTTGGCCTGAAAAAGAAACAACTTGTGCTGGGCAAATGGAAAAGAAACTATACTTCAGGGTACTTCCTTAAGAAAAGAATATATTGGTAAAACAGCTGTGAAAGCAGACCCCCAAAAGTTCTCTACTTAATTAGGATGTACACACTTTCCATCTGTACATCAAACAATAATATGATTTTTCTTAATGTAGAAGCCAGGGTAATTCAAATCCATGAAGTTGCCTGTGAGCACATCTAAACTTAAAAAACATAAATCCCTTCAGGTTTTGGTTGGCAATGGTTTTGTTTCCATACATCTGTTCATCTAGACACACACGCTTGAAAAATAAAAAGGAGAGTTATTTTAGATTGTCATGTGTCCTTCAATATTTGAAAATATTGTAATAAGCATGTGTGAGCTTAAATATCATGACATCTAGGCTCCATATTAAGAAATAAAATACAGTGGCTCAGGCAGATTTTTTTTTATACCATCAGCCCTAGTCTAGATTTCCCCATTAGATCTCTTCATAGATTTCTGAATATTAGCATACAGATAAATTTCAGCAGTAACACAGCTGGGTCCCTTGGAATCTAGGCATTTGGAACACATTATTTTGTTTATTTTAGCTCTGTCCTTATTTTATTTATGCATTTGTTTCTTTGTTTATGTTGTATCTAGCTCTATTCCAAGGATTTTCATTGCCTTGCTAATTTCAAAAATGCATATAACATCGAGAAAGAAGGGAATATTTTATATAGATTTCTCTGAATGCCACTATTAAGTTGATTCAAAATAATATCTTTCTTTTTCTAAGGTGCCACAAATTCCATATCCATTATTACATATTCTTGAAGAAGACTTCATTTATTTTTAGAAGGTTTTGATTTAGAATATGAGTAGATACAGATATATAATTCCTAGCACATGAGGGATACTGTTTGTGGGTGTACCATTAAAAACCAATCTTGACACAATAGTTTCTGGAGTGATGGTTCAAATTCTATTATCTTCTGCTAAATAAAACAAAAATGGTATTGAATGTTGAATGTACATGCATGTACAACTATAAAAATTATTATGTATAGCACATTATATATTATCTCAAATAGTCATAAGATCTCCTTGGAACAGACATATTTTCATAGAAAGAAAAACAAGAATCAAGTAGGTTAATTTACAAAGTCAATTCTCTAAATGTTACAGATATTTTTAAATCTAGAAGATCAACAGGGATTATCCAGACTTCATAATATTTGAGAGTCCTTGGACTTTCTGCAGCTATGGAGAAAATGTACTTTCATTATTTACTTTTTAGCATTACTTTTATCTTTTTTACTTGTAATTCTCAAGGTAGTAATTTACTCTGTACTTTCAAATGTAACATGTTTCTCACTTTGACCTATTGATTGTTCATTGACAAGGAAAAGATGTAATAATAAAACATTTGCTTAGCTCAATATGAATCTGTGCCAGTGAAAACCAATCCTTGAATCAATAGTTCCTGGAGTGATGATTTATATTCTATTATCTTCTTCTAAACAAAACAAAAATGTTATCCTTCTGTAGACTTTCCCTTCATCTTTTTGAAAATACAAAATCAAGTTTGATTTGTTTGATCCTTTCTTTTGCATTCTAATTTTTAAAAATTATACTAGAAGGAGATAGTTTCTGAGTAACCTTAAGATATTAAAAACGCATAACATTAAGTGAGCTTGCTTAATTACTGTTATGAATTATCCTGTTTTAGTCAGCTATTGTCTCAATGTGACCAAAACACCAGACAAGAATAACTTAAAGGAGAAAAAAAAAGGTTAATTTGGCTCATGGTTTCAGAAATTCAATCCATGGTTAGCTCACTCCATATCTCTGGGCCCAAGGTGAGGCAAAATATCATGGTGGAGGAAAACAGCTCAGTACATGGCAACAGGAAGGAGAGAGAGAGAGAGAGAGAGAGCGAGAGAGAGAGAGAGCACTCCACTCACCAGAGACAAAGTAAAAACTCAAAGGCAAATCCCTAGTGACCTACTTCTTCCAGGTACACCCTACCTATCTACAAGCTACCACCTAATTAATACATATAAGTGGATCAATCCACTGATGAGGTTAAGAATCTCACAATCCAATAATTTCAATTGAACATTCTTGCTTTGTGGCACACATGAACTTTGGGGGCACACCTCATATCCATAACAATTCCTTACTCTATCCACTCCTCGAGGCTGGCAACTACCATTCCACTCTTGATTCTATAAATTAGACTCTTTTAGATACTTCATATAAGTGGAATCAGGCATTAGCTGTCTTTCTGTGGCTAACATATTTCACCAACAAAATAAAGCTTAAAAAGAACTAAGAAATTGCTCATCTGAGACTAGATATTTAACTTCAGGGAAGTCCTTGAAAAGAATATAACCTGTGATACTTAAGCATGATGATATAACTGGAAAATAATATTTGGAAATTTGGGATATTTTCACTTATATTAATATATACAATTGCTACTAGGTGCAAGAGTCCACATAAATTTCGGCACCTTACATATATTCATAACATTTAAATGAGCTAATTAAATTCTTTATTAACATATTAAATTTTATAAATTAATAGGTTTCACTGTGACAAATCCATACATGCATATATTGTGAACTGAACATGGGAAAATTTGTAATACAAATATTTTTCTGACAAGTCATTGTCATTTGAATTGTAGAGCTCATAAACTAAACTTTCTATTTAATAGTAATAAAACCAAATTATTTAGAAGCAATACAAGTTTCTTAAAGGTAAAATAAAAGATAATTTTCAGATTTTTTTAAATTTCAAAAATTTATTATAATAACATTGTTGACTCATTAGTTGCTCAATAGTAAATAATTGAATTAAAATATCAAAGGCATTATAATATAAAAGAAAAAAAAACAGTGAGAAACAAGTTAATTTCTAATACCTAAATGCTTAGGCTATTTTTCATAATAACATTTGGTGAGAAGATAAAATTTCACTTATAAGAAGATTCAAAAGCAAATCACTTAAAATATAGAGCTATATCTCTCAAAGTACCAGAAAATGCTAATTCCAGTGTTGGTTAAGTCAAATCGTAAGGCATTTTCTAATGTGTGCAGAAATATATCCTAAAACCTGGTGAAAGATCTAATTCTTCTGGATAAAAATCACAACTACAGTACTTGCTATATTACTATTATTTGCTGTAGCCTTTGTGATACTTTAACAAAATTGGGAAATTCCAGTGATTCAAATTATTAAACAGTATGTTTATGTTCTTGTTAATGCATTAATATTATGGAACATAAAAGTAGAGAATCCAAAACGTTTTTCTCACAGAGCTGATACAAAGATAAAACACTTTCTGGATTTATTTTTACAATATAGCTCCAAATATATTAGATTTGTTAATATTTAGAATTAATATTGTGGATTTTTTCTTAAATCTCATTAATTATAATTGGTAAATCCTGAAACAGACATTATACTACGCCCATACATACATATATGTAAACACATATACTACATAAAATCAGTTTTGTGGCTTCCTGGTAACTAAAACTGAGATTCTATTTTTTGCCAATCAAATTGGTAAAAATTTGTCTTGTGAGAGAAGTGAAATTTACATGTTCATTTACCATTCAAGGGAATGCTAGACTGCAATTCTGCCTAAAGCTATTTCAGAAGTCATGAGCTTACAGAACATTCTTTGGATACATAGACTTATGCCATTTCTATCTGAAATGGAATCAATTTGCTTCCAAGCTCCCATTTCTGCTGTTAGGAGGGACCACTTAACATTTGTCACTTCAAGTTTCCTCATTCACTTTTGGTTTATAAGTTATTTCATTTGGAGTAAACATTTAATCATATATATTCAGCTTTATTCTGCCTTCTCTTTTCCATTATTTATGTCTGGGTGGCATCCAAGGATAAGTAGAAGCTTATAAAATATTTTGAAAATCAAGATGCATGGAATAGAATGAGAAAGAGACTAAATTTTGTCTCCTACCATCCCTTTATAATGTATTTTGTGGAGAAAATTTCTTCCCTACTCCTGATTGAGACTCCCGTAGTCTCTAATACTTTTCTGCCCACTCTTGATTAATAGAACCCTTTGGTGGCATTAAGTAAAAAATCAGGTTCAAATTTATACATAGCATATCCTGTCCTTCCTTGTCCCCCATTCCTGGTATATAGTTTGACTCCTGTTTCTCATAATACTAACCATGGGTGACTGATCCAGAATTAGGGAAAGGCATCAGGGAGGGAAGAAGAGAGAATCCTTCTTCACAAGGAGGATCTTGTGATCACATCGGTCTTCATCAGTTGGGGACCTTGGAGCTTTCTTGACTTGAGCAAAGCCCTCTTCACTGGCTTGATGCTTCCCTGCTTCTGTTATACTACAGACCACAAATTCACTGTTGGCCTCTGGTGGTTCAGTTTTCTATCACCCTGTTAAGTGGCCCATTTGGCTAAAGTCCAAGGCAATCCTCATGCTGCCTTTCACATGTATGGGACTCAAATCTCATCGATGGGAAATAGTCATGCAATCCTTGACTCAAAAAGCTCTGGAAAAATAGGCTAAGCCTGTTGCTATAGCAACTTTTCTATAGTCTGCAACCAGAGCAACTCAACTGCTCATTCCTCTCCCCCTAGGTTTCCACATATAAGCCAATTCTCTCTCTTCACTGAGGCTGGGATTCATGTCAAGTTCTTTGGAACATTCAGTCAAAGTCCAACTGAAATTAGATGTAAGCGCTTATCCTCTCTTCTACTTTGCATATGGAGAAGGTGCTAAAAATATAACAGCTCTCCAGAAACTCTTAGAGGGATTCTCAAACCTCCAATGTAATGAATTTCCTTACTCACTTCTATGCCCTTTCTTTGAAACTTTGCAATATGGTTTATCTAACTCTCTTCGGAGTAAAGCATCTATTATCTTCATTCCTCAGTTGAAAACAAGACAGGAAGACTTCCATTTCAATACCCTGTTATTACACTAAGTTAGCATCATGGCAGCATGGAGAGAAAACCCTGCTTTATAGAGACAAAGGGACATGCTCATCCTAGCAAGCTATTGGGCTGTACCTTCGGCTCAGGGCTGTGCTCCCCACCTTTCATTCTGTTCTTACTTCCACTGTGTCCTGCCTTAGGGCCTCGGTTGGCTTCTCATTCCTCTTGTCATGCCTGCAACTCCTCACTGAGATTTCAAAACCAGCACATAAGCCATAGGAAATGAATAGGGTAGATTTGGTCACTATTGTAAGCCATGATTTTATTCCTTTCTCTTCTGTCTCTTCTTACCTCTTCATAATATTCTTTTATTTTCTTGATAGAAAAGCCTATTATATTACATCCATTTTCATTTCTACCTTATTACTTGGTTTCATTAACATAAGAATTGAGAGCCAGCCAGTTCTCTCTTGCCTTTACACGTTCTCTGCTTAAAGATATTTATATTTAGTATGAATCAAAAGTGACATGTTTAATTCTACTTCCTAAGAACGTTAATTCTGAGGACCTCAAAGTTCAGCTATTATAATAGTCAAAATAACAAAACGTATTGGGAATTATACATCATATAAATTTTCTAAAACTAATGTCATTTCTTATATAACAACAGTTGGGTACCACAATGTCCATCAGAACATTACATCTAGTTTTTAAGCATTTTCAGTATGTAAAATTAAGTCATTAAATTACCTGCTTAAAATAATGTGGAAACAATTTTATGATATATTACTTAGTGAAGAGTAGATAAATAACTAGTAAACATTGGTTAGCTCTTTGTCAAAAAATTGTGTTATTTTTTGCTCTTTAATTTTTGTTGTTTGTCACTTTTTCTCGTATAACTTCACATGAAAATTATAAATTTAGGTAGAACCATACAATCTTATAATCTTTCCATTCACTATGTTATATAAGCAAGGCAATTGAAAGCTCACAAATGTTTTGAGAATAAGATTTTCCAATCAGTTTCTTTATTGTAATAAAAAAATTTATATATGAGTTATTGGTATTGGTTAGTCACTAATGTAGTGATTGGATCATTGTCTCTAAAAAGGAAATGTATATTTTCACCTTAATGGGAAACAAAATCTCTGTAGTGTACATTACTCATTTAAATGGAAAGAATGTAGAATTGATTCCTGTCAGCTTTAAACAATTGATTGACAGATAATATTTAATTACCACTAATTATACAAGTGAGCAGAATGATGTATAGGTCAATAGGAAAACTTTACTGTTTTCATATTTAAAAGATATTAATCCATAAAAAACTCACTTGTTAAATTTTAATAAGGACTAGGACAATGAAAGCATGCTGACATTTAACTTCCATCCTTTGTAGCATCTCAATCTCCAGAATTAATGTAAAATGACTCATTAGATAAAGAGCCAAAGTAAATTACCCAGTGTTCCTCTAAAAATGATTATTTGTTTCTTCACAAAACAGAATATGGCTATTCATTTGGTTTAGCAAAGGAAATAGCATGACTTGAACATAAAACTGTATCCCATAGCTTTCCACTGGTGAATATTAATGTTTATTTATATATATATATATATATATATATATATATATATATATATATATATATATATATATATTTATATATATATTGGGGGGGTATAAAATCAATGTACACAAAGTAACCTTGATAGGCTAACTAAAAGCTTTCCTGGAAGTGAAAGCCCTCCAAATATCTCTACTATAGAACCTTTCAGTGTATAAGTTGTTCAAGTATTAGTGTCTTTCTAAAACTATTTATTACTATCTCCTGAATAAGTTTATATAGATGAACAAAAACAAACTCTAATTCAATTTAATGAAAGCATAATATGACCAATTTTAAGTAATTGGGAAGTGTGAGGAGAAAAAGTATGGGAAGAATTTTAAGTGAATTATTGCTTTGATAAAAAAAAGTGATTGCAAATTAAAGAAAACCAATGGTGCTTTTGAAAAATGACTTCAAAATATTTAAAGTAAACATACAAAAAGTAATTTCATTAAAATAGCAAACTTGGGGGAGAAGAAGTGAACAACAACAACAACAGAAACTAGATAACTTGTTCACTGATAAAGGAAGATAAGAGGGTAAGGCCAAGGACAGATCCTTCCTTTTGTCACCTCATATGTTAGGGTATATTAAAGCTAGGGTAACTGACCCAGATGGGAAAAATAATAATGATTACGTGGGAAATTTCTCTAAACCATTAAATGCAACTGTAAAAAAAACTACATGGAAATATGAAATAGCATATGATCAAATATTATATAAACAAAGGCTATAATGGTGAATCTACATCCTATGCACAATTCTATGTATGCATGCAAGCATATCCTTAAAAGGAGTTTATTGAAGTATTGTAAATAGGGTTTGAGATAGAATTAAAAAATCTGTTGAGACTTTTCAGTACTTGGAGTTGGATTCTTCCTTTTCCAAAATTACTGCTTTAATGAAATATACCTAAAAAGGGAAAGGGAAAGATCAATGTGTGACTATCTGTGAGAGAAATAGAAGCCAAATTCTCTGCCCCTTTCTTTCTAGTTTTTTCGCTTCAGGTCCTTGGACAGTCATGGGGAGCTTAGAGCTGCTTCATAACATCTGATTTATACTTAGTTTCTAGCATTTCACAAGTGCAATGTAACTAGAACCAGAGCCAAAGTCTTATTTGTAGAGATGCTATGCAGTGAAATGTCAACACAGGGCATTTCTGTTTTACTTTTATTGCTTTAATAGATAGTACATTTTGTGACAACATGGTCTATTTGAATAATGTGACATTTGGGGGAGTTTTAAAATTGATTTCATTCAGTTGATATTAATGTTGGGTTAAGACCTGATATAATAAAATAGATATGTCATTCTCTATCTCTCTTTCAGAATGAAGGATTTTGGGCCAGAAGGTCAACAAACACTAAAACAATCTTTAAATTTAGCATTAATGCCATGTGTTTTAGCTCATGTATTTTCAGAGCATACTTAATAGGGTCTTTTGAACAAAATGATTGTCAAATACCAATAAAATACAGCTTAGACAGTAATGAGTCATGAATTCAGACAAATGCTTCAATAGTAAAAATAAGCTGGGATTTCCTTATTATATTGCCTTACAAGTAATTTAATCTATATATCCATATCTATCTGTAGTTTTGTTCAAACACATTTCATATCATAGGTAATTTCAAGTTAAAAGACTAATATAAAACGTGCCTCCTGCAAAATCATGAGAAAAAAAACTTGAAGAATTGAGAATTATTTCCTATTATCACATTTTCATCATGTGCTTCATGAATTTATCCTTCTGTATAAAACTGTTCTTCTTATCCCACAATTATTCTCTGTCCCATCACTCCCATATTATTCAGCTATCAGGGGGGACACTATATTTTGTACACGGTTATAAAATGTTAAAATATAAAAATCATTTGAATTTTTGACTGAGAGTAACTATTTTATCTTTTGGAGGAGTTGGAGGTCTCTCTTCCTTGTGCAGAAAGATGAAAACAAGAAATACTTTTTAGAGAGGTAAAATGGAAGGAACGGAAGGCTATCCTGAGTATTGTTGAGACATTTACATTCCAAACTAGAAACATAGGTCATGTGCAGCCTCCACCAACCCACTGCTCCTTCACTGGCCGTCCTGAGCGCAAGCTCACTGCCCACTCAGCTAAGAAAGTCAACATGGACTTCAGAGAACATATGTTTTCTTTCTTTCCTCCTCCCTAACACAATATTTCTTTCTATTGTTTTTTTCCTCTCTTGCTCTCAATTTAAGAACAAGAATGATTCTGAGTTCCAAGGACAATATTCCCTTCTTAGATCTTTTACATTTCTGTTTCCTATCTTCCATCCAGCTTGATCCACAGTGAGTAGGGAGTAGAGAACTGAGCTCTGGAGTTAGGAAATACTTCAAATTCTACTGGGTTGCAGTGGAGAACTTGCTTATGCTGCACATTTATACATGGGGACAACAACTTGACAGGTGGTGTTCAATTTTTCTCTTGAAGCTTAAGAATCCGTGCTGACATGAGGTCACCTGAAAAAAAAAATTTCCCTATATTTTAAACCAAAATTACTTGTAGCATTTTTAAAGTGATAGGCCAAAGATTTAGTTAAATGGTTAGCAACTGAATTTTTGGAAATTGAAAAGACTCCATTTATTATAGAATTTGCTGTGCCAATTGCATAGAATGTTGACTATAATAAATAATTGTTGTATATTGCAAAATTGCTAAAACAGTAGATTTTAAGTGGCTTCACAAAAAAAGGATGTGAAATAATGAATTTGTGAATTTAATCATTTCACATTGTAAATGAATATCAAACATCACATTAGTCCCATAAATACAGTCATTATTTATTGACTAAAAACAAAGTTAAAGCTGGGCATGCTTAGTGCACACCTGTAATCCCAGCAATTTGGGAGATTGAGGCAGGAGAATCACAAGTTAAAGGCTGACCTTAGCACCTTATTGAGGCCCCAAGCAACTTAGCAAGACCCTGTCTCAAAAAATATATAAATGGAGGCTTAGTTTAGTGGTAAAGTGCCCCTGGATTCAATTTCTAGTGCAAAAATAAATAAATAAAAATAAATTTTATCTAATCCAGAGGCAAAAGCAGTTGCTATGATATTTGAAAGTGCTGTCAACCATACATATATTTCTCCATAATGTTTAATAATAGCATAATTAACATAAATATTTTCTAAAATTCTTAAAGAAATAAAGTTATGCTTTGTATGCTAAATTCTCTTTTGTATGCTAGTATTATTTTTAAATTGTCAACTCATCTCAGTGGAGGACAAATATACTAACAACAAGAAAAATAATAAATGTTTCTATGGAGGCATGGATATAGAATTAATTTTTAAAATTGAACCAAGGCAACAACATAGATCCTGGAAGTAGGAAATACATAGAGGTGAGCCCAGACTTTAGTACAGTCTTTTACCTCCAAGCCTTTTCTAAACTCTGATCTACCACCGCAGTAGCTGAGTGGAATAGAAGAATAATGAGAATAAAATATGGAAGCCAAGAAAGTGGGAGGCTATGCAGACCTTTACATTTCTTTTGGAAGAACACAAATTAGATACGAAATTGGGGTTCATAAGTGAAATATTCTGAAAGGAAGGACTGTCTGGAAAGACCTGCTTGGCCAGAGTGCAAGATAACAGGCAAAGTTGACAGGGATGTCACTTCTCTAACCATAATGTGTTGCATAAGAAACCAAGTCAGAGTCCATCCAGAGAGGCTCCTTCCTGGCCTGATGAAGAGACCACATTGGCAAAGCCCACATGAGTAGACATCATAGTTGGCCTTTAAGAACTGAGATCAGCCTTCAGGTTCTCCTGTGCTCAGGTAACGTGTGGCTTTTTTCTGTTTTCTCCCATGCAGATGATGACAGTCAACCCATAGTCCCCGTGATTGTTATTTCTTCCTATCCACTTCTGTTTTACTCTTTGGGAGGATGCCTTCATACTCAATTTTGTTATAAGTGTTTTCTTGGTTTGCTGTTGAGTTGCTACATACACACACCCAAAACACACAAGATTGTTAAATAGTTTCAATAAATTCTAAAGGACCTAAATCAAGTAGAACATATTATATGAATATGGGGTACTTAAGCTAGAAATTAATAACAAAAACTAGAAAATACTGTGTCATCAGGAATTAATCTACTTCTTTCTAAATATCATGTTGTCAAAGGAGAAATAATTAGCAATATTTTTAATTAAATGATAACAAAAATAAGACACAAAATTCTGTGGTATGCAACTATGGCTGTGACAAGGGGAAAATGTCTAGCTTTATGTTCATGTAGGTAAAATAAGACTGAAAGTTAACATATGTATTTAGAGAAAAAAAATTAAAATAACTACAAATTAAAGAAGCAAGCACATAATGATAAAAGTAGAAACTTATAAAACAAGCAGTCATAGTTTCTTTTTGGAAAGAATAAAACAAAAACTTTATGGAAAGAAATAAAATAAAAAAGAGACACAAGAACTAGAGAGAGAAACTCAGAGGAGAAAGGCAGAATTCTAATATCACAAACAAAAGAGAACATTATTTTATGAATTATGGTATTATATATAAGAAAGTAGCATAACAGCATAATCCCATTTTTAGAAAAAAAATTAAAAATTTTTTGATGAAATGCACAAATTCATAGTAAAATACATTAGCAAATTTATAATAAAACCTTACACTTCGGTAGTCCAAATTCTATTATTGGGATTGGATATTTATTTAAAAACAAATCCTGAAAACTTCCCACAGAGAAGACTCCAGGTTTAATGTCTTCAATAGTCAATTTTTACTATGATTTAAGAAAAAAAAATTCTTTCAGTGGATAAGAAAAAAATGAAGAGGAGAGTTCCAACTTTTCTTTTTTTCTTTCAATAAGGCCAGCATAAACTTGACAACAAAAGTTGACATCTTACATAATGGTTAAAATTCATAAGTTTCCTACTGAAATCCAGAATAAACCTACCATTTCATTTTTTATTTTGGTGCTGGCTAGACACTTAACATATAGTTTGAAAACTCATTCACTCTGCTTTTATATTGTGTGCTTTCTTGGGTGTACATTTAATAGTTCAGTTTTAAAAATTAAAAAAGATGGCTCATACACATTTATCTTTGGATTCCCTGTACTTAGCAAAATTTTTGTCACTAAGACTAAATTAGTAGAAAATTTACATTTACAAATGTCCTACTAATATGCCTACTAATGTTTAGAAGAAAAAATAGTTAAATACGTGCTTAAGTCCTTTCTCTCACATTGCGTTTTGGGCATAACATTCAAATAACTTTAAATTTTTTATAAGTAACTTGTAATATAGGCTAATAGGAATAAATGATACCAAAGAAATTAGTGACTCCTGTTTACCAAATATACTTTGCTGGTAGGAAGCACATAGTTTAAATTTTGCTATATGAACATTTGAAAAATGAGAATATCAACATAACAATTATTTCTTAAAGCTCTATTTTTCTCTATCACGTTGGTTCATAATAAGATATCTTGAGTTTACAGTAATCACCAACTATATTTACTTTGTTACTTGGTTTATCTAAGGCCACTGAAATGAAGAGGTCTGAGTTTACTATGATCATTTAATATACCATATGATATTTTTTGTCCTAAAAGAGGTCTGTAAAGTCTCTGGTGATATTAGGGTGGAGAAGGATATTTTGGTTATACTGATGTTTCATCAGTTTTAGTTCACAAAACAATTCTAACTCCAGATAAGCTATAGAAAAAGGTTTCTCAGTTTACTCAATTTGATGGGTGTTTGAATGGCATAGAATTCCTATTTCCAGAAAATGATTTTTCTTTTCTCTTTGGCAGTAAAGCAATTTGGTACCTACATTCCTTGCTTGTAATTCCTCAGAAAACATCTAAAGTTCAATTGCCTTTTATACTTTTTATACTCCTTTATATAGAGCCAGCATTTTCACATAGTTGAGCTCTATCTGTTCATTACTGGTTACTGAACTATTATCTACTTTCTGTTCTCATATAATTTTCATTTTTTATTAGTTTCAGAATATTTCTATAAGCCCTGATAACAAAATTCCATCATAAAAAAACAAACAAAAAAGCAAAACCAAGGTCATAATGACATCTGTTTAAACAAAATATTAGAATTATTTTTTTGAAACAATTTTTTCTTAACAGAAGACTTGCTCCACTTATTTAGGCCTATATTTTAATAAGTTTATGAAAATTTTGCTGCTAACAGCTAATTTTAAACTTATGCTGACTCTCCTATTTTGAACCAACCCTTCTTTGTGTGCTATTTTTGATAAATAGTGAAAATAAAGGGTGTGTGTGTAAGTAGTTTTAAATATTGGGAGCTGTATAGTAAGAAACATTTTTAATACATATGGTAATTCAATCATTTTAAAAAATTCAATCAATGCTTTCAGTACTAGGCATATATTAATATCCAGTCTTATGAACACATATACTCTTTTTATCTTTTCTACCTAGATATTAATATTATATAATAAAGTGGTGTTAATATCAATTTTAAAAAGCTACCATTAATTAATTAGTGCAGCTTCCTTTGGTTGGAATTTTAGATATTTATGTGATTATAAACATTTATGTTAAGTTTGGAGCTCTAGAGCTATTCAAATATTATTATTACCTCACCAAATTTGAAATTTGAGAACCTGTAATTTGGACCCCAACAAAGCTTTCAGAAATTGTTCATCTTAAGTTTATACATACCTTTGGAAGAGTTTTATAAAAAATAACAAATATCAAAGATCATAAAGCAGAGGTAATCCTACATTGAACCAGATTTCAGAAATTTCTTTATTTCTATTTCTCTGTCACCAATAGAAAATGTCTGATGCCTTGCAACATGTGTTTTCACGAAGAAAATTTTAACTTCAAGACTAGTAATTCAGACTCTATGTTCTTTAAAATTACCCAGAGGTAATTGATAAGTGCACATGTTGTGCTGTAATGTGAAATGAGCTGGGTCTAAGGCAGGGAGCTCAGAAATAGCTAATAGATTCAATGGGATGCATTATGAGAAACAATGCATTTGTTCAGTTATCACTCTGCTAAATATACCCCAAAGTTAATCCTGTTATTGTTACTTATATATTTTTAAGTTTTCATTAAGGTTATTTTTTCAAGTATTTTATAGTTTAAAGAATCACTTATTCTTTCTCCATTGTTGATCATATTTATGAAATAATGACATTGTTTTTCTAATTGATTTATCTAGGTACCTTTACCAAAAATGAATTGATCATGTGTGAATGAGGCTGTTTCATTGATTTATAGTATTCTTCACAATTACCACAATCTCTATTACTGCAGTTTTATAAGAATTCTAAAATCTGGAAGCATGAAAGTATAAATTCACTGAATTTTTTGTTATTTCTTTCCAAAGTCTCTAACATGGCTAGACCCTTTGGATTTCCATATAAATTTCAGAATCATCTCAAACAATGTAGAAAGATATTTTGCTAAACTTTGTATTTGTAGTTTTTGTTTGTTTGTTTGTTTCTTTCTTTTTTGCTGGTTGTATATAAAGTTTATGCACACCATACATGTACTTTGGATAATGATCTTCATCACATGCCACCATCATATCTAACCCCCTGCCCCTCCCTTTCCCTCCCATCCCTCTGCCCTTTCTAGAGTACCTCTATTCCTCCCATGCACCCCCCTCTCCACCCTACTATGAATCAGACTACTTATATCAGAAAAAACATTCGGCATTTGTTTTTTTGAGATTGGCTAACTTCACTTAGCATTATCTTCTCCAATGCCATCCATTTACTTGCAAATGCCATGATTTTATTCTCTTTTATTGCTGAGTAATATTCCATTATGTATATATGCCACATTTTTTTTTTATCCATTCATCTATTGAAGGGCATCTAGGTTGGTTCCACAGTTTAGATAATGTGAATTGTGCTGCTATAAACATTGATGTGGCTGTGTCCCAGTAGTATGCTGTTTTTAAGTCCTTTGTGTAATCCGAGGAAAGGGATAGCTGGGTCAAATGGTGGTTCCATTCCCAGTTTTCCAAGGAAAACTGTATACTGCTTTCCATATTGGCTGCACCAATTTGCAATCCCACCAGCAATGTATGAGTGTACCTTTTCCCCACACCCTCGCCAACACTTATTGTTGTTTGTCTTCATAATAGCTGCCATTCTGACAGGAGTGAGATGAAATCTTGGAATAGTTTTGATTTGCATTTCTCTAATTGCTAGTGATCATCAACATTTCATCGTGATACCAGACCTTAAACTATATTACAGAGCAATAGTAACAAAAACAGCATGATATTGGCACCAAAACAGATGGGTAGACCAATGGAGCAGAATAGAGGACACAGAGACTAACCCACAAAATTACAATTATCTTATATTAGACAAAGGTGCCAAAAACATACATTGAGAAAAGATAGTCTCTTCAACAAATTGTGCTAGGAAAACTGGAAATCCATGTGCAACAAAATGAAATTAAACCCCTATCTTTCACCATACACAAAACTCAACTCAAAGTGGATCAAGGATCTAGGAATTAAACCTGAGACTCTGTGTCTAATAAAAGAAAAAGTAAGCCCTAAACTTCATCAAGTCGGATTAGGCCCCAACTTCCTTAATAAGACTCCTATAGTGCAAGAATTAAAATCAAGAATCAATAAATGGGGAGTCAAACTAAAAAGTTTCTTTTTAACAAAAGAAACAATCTCTGAGGTGAATAGAGAGCCTACATCTTGGGAGCAAATTTTTACCCCTCACACATCAGATAGAGCACTAATCTCTAGGGTATATAAAGCACTCAAAAAGCTAAACACCAAAAAACCCCAAATAACCCAATCAATAAGTGGGCCAAGGACCTGAATAGACACTTCTCAGAAGAGGATATACCATCAATCGACAAATATATGAAAAGTATATTTGTATTTCATTGACTCTTTAGAGTTATTTCAGGAGAACTGATCTTTCTACAATATTGAATCTTTCATTTCATGAGCATAATTTCTATCTCCTTTTTCAACCTATTAAAAGATTTTCAGTAGTATTTTCCAGTTTTCAATGTACATAATTTCTGTGCCTTTTGTTGGTGAGTTTGCTGTTTAAAGTGGCCCTTGAGTGAAGTACTAAAATGTTGCTGTTTTAGGTGGCCTTTGCTTGGCTGAGAATCCAGTAGCTGACAAGAACAACTTAAAGGAGGAAAGTTTTATTGAGGGCTTACGGTGTCAGAGGTCCCAGTTCATAGATGGCCAACTCTATTGCTCTGGGCCCAAGGAGAGGCAGCACAGCATGGGAGAAGTGCCCAGTGGAGGACGCTGCTCAGCACATGGTGGGGTCAGGAAGGAGAGAGAGAGGGAAAGAGGGAAGGGTAAGGGGGAGAGGAGTACCTTGATTTGCTTTGACTTACACCTTTCTCTGACCTCCTTCTTTCAGGCTCCCAGCCCCACCAACATTCAGGGTGGGTCTACCCCAGTCTTTTGCTGTCCTACATGTCAATAATCTGTGGAAATACCCTTACCAAACCACCCCCAAAGTCTTTTAATCCAATTAAGTTGACAGCCCATATTTATCACCATAGCTTCCTAGTATTTCTAAGTGCAAGGAGCCTACTGGGCCTTCAAAGAAAAATGAGAATGTGAGATAAACGCCTTTAGGCTTGAGCTCTAGAACTATTGGCTGTGAGTTCAAAGTCAGTGAATGAACAATATATACTAAAGGTACTGTCTCTAAACAGAAAAACATATCAAACAAGGTATGCATTGATCATTTGATAAAAATGTGACCAAAGGGTCCCAGGAACCTTACCCTATTTTTCCCCTATAGGCAGTGGTTTGGTATCTGTTAGTTGGTGTTTTCATAAAAAAAATGACTACTATGCATAATGTGAATAAATTGTATGGTAATAAATTTGAAATTATTTTTATCTTCATTCAAATGTTTGACAAATAATTATGGAGAACATACCAAGTGCTACCATTTGTTCTGGCCACAAGCAATCCTATAGAGAGACAGGAATAACACTGGCTATTATTTGTTTTAGATATTATCTAGCTATGGTTACTTTGAAAATAACCTAAATTTACAATGTAATGATAATATGTGCAGGTTCTCATATAGTAATAGCATGACAAAATAATAAAAATTGAGATCATTTTCAAGCAAGGCAACAGAAAAATAACACTTTATGGCCAAGGAAGGAAAATGCAGGGGACAATGTTATATTGTTCAGGGTAGTTATTATAGATTTGGGTTGCAAATGTATGCTTCATATTGGCACACATTGTTTTGGATATGCTGATTACCTCTAAAAACATATCATAATTAAGACAATAAAAACTTACTTCCAAATTTATAAGCTACTTTTTATGATTGAGATTATTTTTTAAAAAGTTATAATAAAGAAATATTTTTAACCTAGATGTTGAAAAATGAATCCATACATTTGTATTCAACCATAATTCACTTTGAGTATGATGATGTAACTATTGAATATTTATTAAACTTTAGTTCCATTTCAAAACTAAAGATGTAATTTTTATGTTGATTACTGAGAAAGCAAATAATATCTGTATTTGTTTTGGCTCAGCAGGAAATAAACTCTCAGGATTCTTGTCAACATTAAGAAATACGGGGAAAAAATTCTTGCAAAGAAAAATTATTTTATTACAAATAAAGTTTTGAAACAATTCAAGAATATATTTTGTTGCAGGTTTTATCTGTATAATAACTGATTACGCTCATTATAAAGTATAATTGCAGTAAATTGCCATCAATTTGAATGTCTCTGACCACAAAGTTTTAAACTATACTCTTGCCTTCTAATGCCTGTTTCACCTGTTCTTTTGAAGTCTAGGTAATGTTTCTCTTTCATGAAGTTGTGTGTTAGTTTTCACTGGGATCCCTTGGAAAGTGATTTGAAGTTGTCATTTTTGTCAATATGCATGTGGATTTTGCAGCTTTTTAACAAGAAAAAATGTGCCTACTATTTAGGATAATGACATGTTAAAGCTCTGATTTACTCAAACTTAGAATTAATAACATTGCCCTTAGGAGAAGGTCCAGAGTTTTAATAAGAGTTTTGAGGCTTTTTGTGCCTAAGATCCCTGGCAACACTCTGGCTTCTTATAGCTCCCCATTTTCCTTGACAATCTCCTGCTACACTCAGCAGCTTTCCATCACTCTGCTTCTCCAGTACACTAATTCATTCTATTGCAGTTAACATTTACTTTTCTGCCCCATTAAACTAGTTGTTTTGTGAGGTCAAATTCCATCTTTAGGTTATTTTTTTAAGCTTGGCATTGTTACTAATATATGATAGTCAATATGTGTTTTATTTTGCTTGTTAAATTGTATAAAAATACTCTGCAATATGGAAACTGGGTTTTTATATTGCACGATTTAGTACCAAACTTGAAGTTCTTTGTAAGAACAAAGTAGAATGATGGATGCTCAGTGCAAGTTTTGGAGTTCACAATATCCCAGATCTAGCACAAGTTCATCTTTTTCCCTTTTACTTTAATGTACACAATCATTTCAAGATTTTTTTTGAAAGATTGCACACTAAGTATTAGATTCTCTCATCCTATATGTTCGTAATAGGAAAAAAATTACATTTAATCTATATCATGATTCTGTGCTTTTGTTAACATTAAACTCTGTATAAAAAGGTATCTAAAGTTCCAAATGATCCCCAAACCTGGAAGTAGAATGAGAAGTGAGAAGAATTAAGTGTGTGCTAAATATCATGGGGAACTTTGTGTTGGTTATTATATTATTGTGTTTATGGTTATATTATTTTGCATTTAATTGTTGTTTTAGTTTTGAAATTAATATTGGAGTAGAAATTAATAGCAGAATTGGCAAATTACCAAAGAAATAATTTATGTAAAGGTAAAAGGCACAGAAGAGGTTGAAAGCAGGAAGATGGTTATCAGTGAAATCCTGCAAGAGTGGGATTCTATTTGATGAGTATTTCCTTTAGGCCATCATTAAATATTACCAAAACCCAGTGTTTTGTAATAATAATGGAGATAATGTCTGAAAAAGATATAGCAGGCAGGAAATTTAATGAAGCAAAAAATATGAAAATAAAATACAAATAGCCACTAAACAGAAATAAAAGGGAACTGCAAACCAGAATACTATTCAAGGATTTATTCTACAGTTTTCAGATTTTAAGAGAGAAAGAAATACAGAGAGTGATACAACGATTCGAGTAAAATAACTAATATGTTCAGAGAAAGTGCTAACATTTGGTAAAACATCCTTAATGGTTGAAGACCAAATTCTTTCCCCCTACTCATAGTGTGATGGTTAATTGCATTGCTGTTTAATGAACGTCCCATGTGCCCTTGAAAAGAAACGTGTATGTTTCTAATTTGGGGTATAGTGTTCCACAAAAGTCAATTAATTTGTTAACTGTGATGTTCAAGTTTTATTCTTATGCACCCTTGCTATTTTTTTTGTTGTTGTTTATATGTTCTATTGATGTTGAAGATTCCAAGTATAGTTGCGAATTAGTTTGTTTCTCCATTCAGCTTATTACTTTTGAAGTTCTGGTGTTGGGTACATACACAGAATTAGTTAGTTAGTTAGTTAGTTAGTTAGTTAATTTCCCTTGGAGGTCCTGGAGATTCAACCCAGGGCCTTGTGCATGCTGGGCAAGTGCTTTACCACTGAGCTGTACCCCCAGCTCTGCAATTAGAATTGTTATATTGCCTTAGTGAACTGATCCTTTCATCAATTGTATAGTGTTTCTCAATATCTTTAGTCATTTCCCTGGTTTGGATCTGAAGTCTGCTTTGTGTAATATTAGTATAGTGAATGTAACTTTCTTTATTGTTAGCATAGGATATCCTTTCTCAGCATTTAAATTTTAATCTACCTACATTTTTTAAGAAAAGTTTTTTTATAGTATACATTTGGATCTTGTTTTTTGTCTAATTAGACAATGTATTTGTATTATTTAATTGATGTTTTTATATTTCTAGTGAGTATTGATCAGCACCCCTTCTCGGAGTGGCCATTTACATAACATCTACTTGCAGTGAAAATATCAATGTTTTAATTTTTATTTCACGGTCAATGTTATAAGTTTTCTTTCACAAGTAATGCATATTTTGAAGAATTTGAAAAGCAAACAACCTTTATTAAGATAGTTTCCCTTTATTTTCCTACTCTGTTCTTTCCCCTTTTTATACCTTTCTTCATTTCTAATGTTCCTCTGTTATTGTTTTCCTTCTGCTGGAGCAATTTGTTCAGCATTTCTTTTAAAGCATTCTAGTGATGACAAATGCCTCTAGTTGTCTTCCAGCTAAAGTTATCTCTATTTTGCCTTCATTGATGAAGAATGTTTTCCCTAGATACAGGATTCTGGGTTGATGGTTCACTTCAAGCATGTTAAAAAGGTTCTTCCATTGTTCTATGACATACTCCACTTTTCATGAGAAATCTGTAATCATTTAAATCTCAGTTCATGTGTATATGTGGAGGAGAAGAGAGGTTTGTCTCATTTTTCTCTCCAGCTTCTTCAATTTTCTTTCTGTAGGTTAGTTTCTTGGGAGTTTGATTCTAATATGTCTGGGTGTGGTTATCTTTAAGTTTATACTGATTAGATCTCAGTTTCTTAAATCTTTCAATTTATATATTTCACTGAAATTGGAAAAGTTTCAGCTACTATTTCTTCAATTATTTTGGCTAACTGCATCCTGTGAGCTGGGTTATGGCTTTTCTTGTAAACAAAGTTATCGGAAAACATCCACACCCATTCATTTATATATTGTCAGGCTGCTTGACCACAGCAGCAGAGTTGAGTAGTTCTGACAGAGAGTGTATTAAAACATTTACTGTCTGACCCTGGAAGAAAAAAAATGCCAACCTCTGTCTAGAGCAAAATTTCTTTAGAAGGATGTGAAAGGCTCTTCATAATCTATTTCTTAACACTCTTTTGAGATTTGTTTCAAAATTGCATTTTAAGTTCTGTAGTTCCTAAGCATTTGTTTTTCCTTAAATGCTTTGCATCTGTGACCTTATACGTTTTTTTTTTCCCTATCTCAAATGCTTTCAGAAATTACAGTCTCTTGGGAAACGATATTTTTGTCCTTCAAAACACAACAGAGATACCACCTCCTTTCAAACATGAATCTCCTAAAATAATTATTTCTCTTTGTCAGTGCTAGCATTGATTAGCCTTCTATTATTGGACATAGTGGGCCCTCCATGTATGCAAGTTTTGCATCTGCAGATTCAACCAACCATGGATTGAAAACATTCAGGATAAAATTGTGTTTGCAACAAATACATATGGATTTTATTCTTGTTCTTGTTCCCTAAACAATATAGTTTAATAACTGTTTACATAACATTTCCATGGTATTTTATATTACAAATAATCTAGAGATGATGTAAAGTATACAGGATGATGTATGTAGGTTATATGCAAATACTACATTATTTTATAAAAGAAATTTGAGCCTCTGAGGATATTGGTATCTCTGAGGTTCCGATAATGAGCATTATCGGAGTCATTTTTAGTTCAGAGCAAAATGCATATTTGTCAATGAAAAAGGAAACTAATCTTTCAGAGTTGATATTTTTATCATTCATATTGTCAAAATTTTAGTATGTTTAATAGACATTTATATCCATGTTTTCATTAATTGCAGGTTAGTATTATTTCATATACCTCTGTTTTTTTTGCTCTTAGATATATGCATAGAAGTTCATGTGGAAAAACAATATCATTTCATCTGTTTATATCTTTAGATGCTTTATTCCCAACGCACATCTTATCATTAAACATTATTTATGGTTACTTTTACTTTTAATGTAATCAGGTTGGCCAACTATTCTCTTGGGGACACTTCATTACTTTGATTTTTCAGGATCTCTACTTAACAGATATTAAAACTACTCTTATTTCTTTTGTAATACTTGGACCCCTTATCCTTTTGGAATTGATTTCAGTGTATGCTGCATTTGGGAATATTTTGTTTCTTGCAACTGTAGAGTAAATTGTCCCATCTCATTCTTTAAGGGCTCATTCATGCTTTCTGCACTGAACTGAAATACCCCGAGTGCTATATATTGAACTTTACTTCTTTACTGTATTCTTTGCAATTTTCTACTTGTCAACCACATCAAGCTATTTTAATAACAGTACCTTTGTTCATTTCCACATCCATTTTTGCATTTTAATTCTCATTTGACTTATATTTAAATTCTTATTAAATTTAAACTCTTAAACAGCTTATCTTACTCATCTCTGGTTTTAGATTTATCACAGTAGTGATGCTTCGAATTTGTCAATAAAGTATTTCCTAACTTTATTGACCTAGCATTCTCTTGCTCTGTAAAACTTCTGCTGCTCTATGTTGGCTAAGTACTCCCAAAACATATTCAGCATCATAATTATTCACTGAACATGTGCTATATGCAAAACTCTGTATTAAGAACTGCAGAAAATGAAAAAAAGAGGGATCTGTTTTTGAAGAACTTCACGCTAGCATAGTGAGCATAATACATCTGTGCAAGTAAGAATAATAAATCATCCAATTAAACAATATGAAAAGTGTTTTTGAAAAAAAATCAATAATTTGTCAAAGGTAGACATAGAAATAATGTTATGGTTTCTCTCAACCACTTAAAAAAGGTTTAGAATAAAAGTAATAGTTAATTTTGCCATTTAGATCAAATAGCTATATAAGTGAATTTAAAATGATATAAGGTACATAGTACATACTCTGCAGGATTTCTTTGGAATCCTTGCTTAGCTTTCAAGTTATTTTGTCTTGTGGGTCACAGCCATTTGTCTAAGGTAGGGCACGATATTGGGTTTTATTTGTTTTTCCCTATTTCCTTCTTTTTCAGAACTCCCAGATCTGATGAGTGACTCAATTATTGTACATTTTCTGAATTTTTCTTACTTCTTGCTAATTATTGTTTTCACCAAAGCCCAGTTTAGCACAAGTACTTTGCAGTCACATTCTTTGAATAATGTTATGTGTCCCTGTAAGACATGTGCACTTGCTGGATGTCATATGGGAGGGCTTCAGTGGGGAGACGAAGCTTCCCATGTCACAGTAATGGGAAAAAATAGGGACCATATTTAATAGTGACATAAGTATGTCAAGCACACATACTGTTATAAGAAGCTATTTTTTAATGGCTGATGGAGTGAAATGGATGTTCACACTGTGTATCTAGGAAATGAGGATTAGATAGTACCAGATAATGTAAATTGTACATAATAGGGAGATAATGTGAAAATATCTGTGTTTTCATCTTAATAGAGAAATCTTCACATATAAGTACTGAATTCAATTCATTCATTTAAATCCTGTTTTGGGTGTATCACAAAGCTAAACTCCTTTAAAAAATAGAGAATATAATGTGTTTTCTAAAGTAGTAACGATTGCAAAAGTTAAACTAGTCCCAACTATAGTATGCTTATATAATACATAAACTTCTCTATCTTTGCACACCTAGAGCCATTTTAGCTCTAGTGGCTTGTGTAGGTTTGTTCACATCACTGCTATATGCTTGAGTGCTGGAGTATATTTCCTTTTAAAAATATTTAGTTTTGCCTTCAAACAGTAAACATGTTTTCTGAGGTCTACACTGGGAGTTTGGGAACTGACCTATCATTTGATTAATACAGTAGTTTCTAGTCCTCTACAGAAACAATTTAGAATCTAATTCCTTGGAGTCCCAGTGCTGTGAAACAAATATGTGACCTCTTCTTTGTCTCTGAACAACATCCAAGTAATTTTCTCTACAGAGCAACAGCAGGGTAAGATGTTCACTGCACTTTGCCAAAAGGTAACATTTTGGGGAGAAATAAAACATTGTACAGTCATATTTGGCTTCACATTTAAACTAAGTTTAGAATGAGAGCTACCTGTCACTTCAAGCAAAAATATTTTCCCAGCGATCATGATAGATGGACACTCTGTTTCTAACCCTATGCTTTTATGACTTGTACCTTACTTGTTAACTCCCTTGAACATAGTTTGCCATGAGTCAAAGAGAGAAGCCTTAAATAGTATACAGCTTGGTGATACATGTTGCTGTGTATAAAATCAACTGGTGAAACCATCTTTTCAAGAATGAAATTGATGGACAGAAATAGAATGCTATAGGCATATGACATAGTAAGTCATAAAACAGAGGAAAGTTCTCCATTGTCACCTCTGCATAGTAAGCATATTTCGTAAGGATGTGAGGCACAGCTGTTCCTCTGAGATAAAGAAGTACAGGGTGAGGTTGGAAAGAAGCTGGATAGCTGAATAGAGAGGCAGAAGGTAGAGATCTAGAGATAAATGAAATGGTAGATAGGAGTCCAGCATGGCTCTTTCTATTGTGACTAGGTAAGTAATAAGGAGGTGACACTAAAGATATGGTTTTTTCCTTCTCCTCGATTCTATAGTCATCCCTTGACATCCAAGAGCGATTGGTTCCAGGACCCCTCAAGGATACCCAAACCCATGGATGTTTAAGTTCCTTACTATATAACATGTTTTATCCATTGTTTATAATCTACGCACATGTTTTATCCTTTGGCTATACCTATGCACATACCTCCTGGTTACTTACAATACCTAACATAACGAGAATGGTATGTAAACAGTTATTATATAGCATTGTCTAGGAGCTAATGACATGAAAAATAAGTTTGTACTTGTACAGGGCAGATGCAGGTATTTTCTCGAATATTTTTGTTTTTAGAATGCAGAACCATAGATATGGACGTCTTTCTTAATAGTATTTCTTAAAGAGTAATGTAATGATTGCAGATAAAGTAAATATGAATGTTAAGGACAAGACTATGCACAAATAAATAGAGCCTTAAATCAGCCACACCCATCCTTATGGTCTGACAAGAGATAACCCTCTGATTGTTTCTGTTGGGGTTCCCTGGTTTCACCTGGAAAATCTGCATCCTCTCTGTATTAATTGACAACTCTATTTGTTGTACCCATCCATTGAAGGCAGGGATGGGGCTAAGTTTTAAAACTTGTTGAGGTTAACATTGGAATAAATGACTTTATATGTAAAACTTAGTTTGACTGTTTGATTCACACCTTTCCCAAAAAAAATGTTTAGCAAAATATAGTATGAGAATCAAAGAATGGAAGGGAGGAAGAAGACAGGAACAGAGGAAGGGAGGAAGAGGAGCTCATGTCATGATAGGGCTTAAGAGCCTGGGAGCTAGTCCATTGTCTGTTCCTGAGAGGAATATCCACAAGCCACGAGGCCTTGGAGCTATACTGCAAACCCTCCCTATGGCCTAATTATATAGCAACATTTTGATTTATGATATAGAACTGATCTTCCTATTTGAATTACGATAGAAAGATACTTCCAGACATTGAAATTGTACTAACTTGTCAGAGGACCATGCTGGAGCATGGCCAAGGCATACTGGAGAACTGGCACTGGGAAATGCTGCTCCACTACACAGGAAGGAATTAGCCTGGTCCTTGCACTATGTAGCTACTGATCAAAACCAAGGGCATATGCTAATTTTGCCTAGTTCCTTTGTTGTTAAGGATGCGAAAAGTAATGGAACCCAACACCACAGGGCTCAGAAGAATATATTGTAAATTGGAGGGAATAGAATCTGAGACTCAAAGGAAAACATACTTCTATAAATGATTTCCTAAGGCGACCATAGACATGTTGGAAAGTAATTTGACATCCTTGCTACATGCTGGAGACGTAGCATGGCTCCAAATTGAGTAGAATAGGAAGCCAGACTATAGCAAAATACAGAAATAGGAAACAAAATATCAGTGAGAAAAGCACTACTGACACTGTAGAGGCAGAAGTTGGGGAGCTTAACTGTTGGGAATCAAAGAGCAGGTGGTATTACTCCCTGGGATTTCTCTGAAAATTGTTTGGTAAAAATTTACTTGAAACCAAATAGGGTTTTCTCTTATTGCTGAGATTTATTGCTTTAGATATAATGATTTCTTTAGTTTAAATTTAAAATAACTTTTAAAAAGTCTTCTAGATTTTAAGATTTATCTTCTGTAGTTACAATATTCCTGTTACCCAACCCCATGCTTGAATACTGTAGATGTCTTTTAAGTATCTGTTGAATTTATCTATGGGTGATGATTTAATATTAATCAAAATGGACTTTTAGATTCATCCCAGAGCAGGTCAGTTTGAATCCTCTCACTAGCACTCATTAGCTTGAAGAAATGACCTTCTGTGCATCAGTTTCTTCTCTAAAACAGGGATAGTAACAATATCATCTAAGTATGTTTTAAGGCCATATAGGGATATAGCATGTAAAAAGTACTTGTCCTAATGCCCAGTAATAGATATAGAATAAATGTTAGCAACTATCATTATATTAAAACAGGAACAACAAAATAAAACTAGGTGTAATAATGAAGACGGTTTGGTGTTCTAATCAAAATGAAAGGAATCATACCTCCCTAGACAGGGTCTGGTAACATATTTCATTATATAGATTTAGAAAATCAAAGCAATGGTAAAAAAAAAAAAAAGGATCCCCCCAAAAAAATGATTTGAGAGACAGAAGTTCCCAAATGAGGGATTCATCTAAGGTGTAGATGGTTTATATGGCAACTACTTTAGAGAAATAAGCAGATATCCCTTCCTTTAATTTACTTCACTGAATAGTTTTTCCTTGACTGGATTCTTTCTTTCATACTTTCCCTCAGTTATTACTTTTAAAAATATTTTTGAAAGACATGACTAGTTATGTTAAAAAGTAGGGACATAATAAAAAGATAATTACAACAAAACTAAATCATCAAAACTATTTAAAATAAAGCTCCCTATCTTCTTTCTAATGCTTTGAAATCTGCATTACATAAATAACATATATTAGCAGCAATGTGAGCATCACCACAACTGTGTGCAGAATCTCCTATTTAAATGATTTCACTATAGATTTTCCTTGACCTCTTGAATTATAACTTTAATGTTACACAGTAAAACTACTTCATGCGGTGAAATTGACTTCATTGAATTTCATATCAGGAAACAATTTTGATTTCCAATGAAAAATAAATGAAATAAGATAATATCCTTGCAATCTTTGTCTAAACAGTAAATTACAATTGGGGAATAATTGTCTAATAAAAGGGAACACCATTAAATTCTGTTTTCTTCTTTATTTCTCCTATAGGACACTTGAGCATTTCTCTTCTCCTTGATTTTTGGATTCTCTCAAGTAATAGATGACAGACCTAACTAAACTGAAGAAGTAGTTATTATAGAAATGTAATTAATGATCCTTGCCAAATACATAGTACCTAATATAATAGGACAATATTCTTAGGGCATGTATTTATAGTTACCAAGGATAAATAAACTCTTTTTCAAAACTGTATTATACGTGGGTTAATGTCTGTAGAGGTTAAAAATATCCAGCTCTGAAATATCATGACCTGACATTAATGACCCAATAATAGGTTGACATTTGCAATTCTTTCTGGGAGGGATAATAGCCCACCATATGCAAAGATCATCTTCTGCATTTGTTGCATATCTCAAAGGAAAAATATGAGTAATAATAGTGCAAAGGAGGTTAATAACAGGTATAGGCCTAGCATAGCTTTTATCAGTCTGTTTAGAAAATGAACTGAGAATTGCTGTCAACTTGATTGGGAAGGGGAAAGGAAGAATGGACCCATATGGGAGGCATCATTCAGCTTCCAGTGTATGTATGAAGGTTGTTTGCAAGGTTACCTGGGCTGATACAACATAAAGATCGAATTTGCATGTCAAAGCTTTGTTCTTTCTGTAATATATTGCCACACATTCATTGGCCCTAGGGTTTAAATTTCACAGATGTCTAAACTCATTTAAAAATCAAATGCAATAATTTGTGATCCACAATATATCCAATCATTCTAATTTTAAAAATGGTGGATTTTTTTAACCATTATGTTTTGTTCTTACCTATTCTTACGATCTGAAATTCTAATTTTCCATAAATTATTTCAGTTTTTCCCTTGAAAACAAATATATCCTTTGACAAAATATTCTTTGAGATTATTGTACTATTACTATAGTTTGGAGAATTAAAAATAACTCTTATTTGAAATCACACCTAAAAATAACTCAGCATTAAGTTGATTATTACATTTTCCTGGGCTTCTGAAAAAATGTGATTCATAGGTGTTAGATTTTCATCTTTGTTATTTACTGAATTATGATTATTTTGACTACCTACCTACCTAGCAGTTATCAAAACACATTACAGGGAATGTTTTCACTGTGTTGTGCTTTGCTCTGTGAATTATTTCTTCAGAATTAATGACTTTTCATTATTAGAATATATCCTAAGACGCAATGAGCCAATAGATATGTAATGACTTGCTATAGATTATATTTATTATCATATTTTTTAACATTGTCATTAGTTAACATCTTTCCTCAGTAAAGATGAAAGCCTTACATGATAAAATTTTAGTATAAAGTTCATAGAAAATAATTTCAAACGATGAAGCAAGGAGAATTTTATTCATCAAGACTAGATATTTATTTTCAGTATTATTCTATTACTATGAAAATATGAAGAGTGAGCATTGCTTTTAGTAATGTTTTTTGGCTTTTCCCTGAATTTACAGGAAATACTAAAACAATATGCTATTGATTATTACATTTGGGATTAGTCGCAATTACACATGATTGATTCAGTGCTACAATTTTTTTGCCTTTGCCTTACAATTATTATTATTAAATAATGAAAAATAGAAACAATTTCCAGTTCAGTTTTATGTTTCTCACATTGGTGTGGATTTTCTTCCAAGAGCATAGAAAACAGGCTTGCACCATGGGACTCGAAACACTAAACAGCTTGAGTGTCCTTGGGCAGTGGATAAAAGGCAAAGTCAATGACCATACAAAGGTTACTTAGGAGAAAGTATAGAAGAGAATTTTAAATGCCATATACCAAATTAATCACTTTATATATATTCTAAAGTAATGATTTCAAATTGGGGTTAAGAAGTAATACATTAGTTTTTCTATTTGTTGCCGAATTATAGTTCTGAATTATGTTTGAGAATGGTCAAAATTAGGATAGCAAAATTAGGATAGTCAGTGAAAGATGCCACAGTTTGAAAATACCTCCCCAAACTCAAAAATATGGGTAAACTAATGATTCATTCCCTTTTTTCTTGCTAATAAGATGCTTAATAAGTCACTTTAAACATACATTCAAATTCAATACTAAAAATTCCTTGCACTTTTTTTTTATCTGCTGTGGATGATGGCCACTGTAAAATTAAAGGATCAAAAGCTTTTATGTTTAAAACTGAGGTTGTTCAAATTTTTTATCATAAAAATTGCTTTGCAGACATGTTTCCCTATCTCTAATCCTTGGCTTAATGACATATAGACACAAGAAAAATACAGTTACATATTCTTATTTTAGTCTGATCTCTAAATACTATTTGATTAATAATATGTAAGCAACTCATTATTAAATAAACAATGATTTAAATTGTTATTTAGAAAGAAACGAACGGAAGTATCCCGAAGGATATTGCTATCTAGAATTAGCCAAAAATCCTAGTACTTGCATGAAAAATTGACAAAATAACTATTACACTTGGAAAACAAAAATAAGAACATGAAAATATTATTTCACATACTAGCATAAACAAAGGTTTTGAAATTTTTTTTAACAAATAGATTCCCTAAGAATTTGAAGTTTAAAGATTTTATTTTAAAAAACATTTATTTTTCAATTGTAGTTGGACACAATACCTTTTATTTATTTATTTACTTATTTATTTATTTTTATGTGGTGCTGAGGATCGAATCCGGGGCCTCACATGTGCTAGGTAAGTGCTCTACCACTGAGCTATAACCCTAGCTCCTAAAGTTTTTATGTACTTAAACCTTTTTTAGAATTCATACTGTTTTTGTTAGCTGAAACATTTAAAGCAGTGCTTTTCATCTTGAAGTTCCTGGGTACTTAGAGGATACTAAGTCTACATATAGAGCAAGAATTGCTTCTGATCTGATTTAAAATATAATTTTCCTCTCATATATGAACATTTTCCCTATCTATTAGGTTATAGTTATGATGAATAAATTTAAAATATTATTTTATTCTTTTAGAAAATATCAAATTCACAAAAGTATCATCAATATTAACTGAGTCTCAAAGAACAACTTCTATAATTTGGGGTAGCCAATATACTGTTTATGATTATTTTTATATTCCCACTTTATTTTTTTCTTTTGTTGCTCAGATAAGAACCTGTTGCCAAATACCAAGTCATGAATATTTACCCCTATTTTTTTCTTGCAATCATTTTTTTTTTCATTTGGATTTTTATTTAGGTCATGGTTAATTTTGAATTAAATTTAATCTAAATATTGAGGTTCAACCTCATTCTTTTTCATTTGTTATCTGGTGGTCTTATCCTGATTTAAGAAGCTATTCTTTCCTCAGTTGAATTGTCTTGGCACCACTTTCAAAATCAATTAGCCATGGATGTTTGCATTTGTTTTTGGATTCTCAATTCTATTCTCTTTTTCAATATCTCTGTCCTCCTCCCAGTTCCACAGTTTTGATTACTGCAACTTGTAGTAAGTTTGAAATCAGGAGATGTGAGTCTTAAAACTTCATTTGCATTTTCTGGCCATTCAGGGTTACTTCTAATTCCATATTTATTTGAGAATCAGATTTTCCATTTCCCCAAGAATGACCCCTTGGATTTTGATAAGAGTTGCACAGAAACTACAGAATACTTTGGGGATGTTATTTTCTTAACAATTCTAAGTATTTCAATTCATGGCCATCTTTCCATTATTTGAGTAGTTTCTAATTCTCTAAAAGCAATGTTTTTTGAATTTTAATGTACAAATTTATATACCTTGCACTTCCTTAACTTTTTCCTATTTTTTTCTTTTGGATGTTATTTTTAATTTGTTATAATTAGTTATACATGACAGTAGATGCATTTTGACACATTGTACACAAATGGAGCATAACTTCTATTCCTCTGGCTGTACATGGTGCAGAATCACACCACTAGTGTAATCATACATGTATATAGGGTAAAAATGTCCATCTCATTTCACCATCCTTCCCATTCTCACACCCACTCTCTTCCCCTTCCTCCCCTCTGCACAATCCATAGTTCCTTCATTCTTCCATTCTCCCTCCCTCACTATGGATCAGCATCTGCTTATCAGAGAAAACATTTGGCCTTTTTTTTTTTTTCTTTTTTGCGGGGGAGGGGGTGGTGGCTTATTTTGCTTAGCATGGTATTCTCCAGCTCCATCCATTTACCTGCAAATACCATAATTTCATTATTCTTTAAGGCTGAATAATATTCCATTGTGTATATGTACCATATTTTCTTTATCTTTTGGATGTTATTATAAGGAAGTGTTAAAAATGCTTTTCTCCTTCTATTTTCTTAGAAGACTCTAGATTGCATTTCTGTTAATAATTTAAATGTTTGGTAGAATTCACTGGTGAAGTTTCTTGGGTTTTGGACTTGGCTTTGAGTTGAGCATTTTAGTTATTGAGTCTTTATTTCTACTTATTATAGGCCTGTTGAAACTATCTTTTTTGTTTTGAAATGGATTTGATTATTTATAATTTATATGTGTGGAACAATCAACAAGTAAGTAATTGATAGTAGATTATGCATCCTGAATTTGCCTAGTACTATAAAAATATAGACAGTGGACTCTTGGTAAGGAATATAAGCCTCCATTGTAACCTAATTCATATGAACAATGGATTTGCTTTACCTTATTTTTATTATAGCACTGTTCTATAAACATAAACCATAATTAATGTGAGAAACCCCATTACTTTGCATATTTGTTGATAAAAATATAGTTTAGTAAACTTTTTGAGTACAGATATAAATAAACTGTGAATCTGAAACTGGACATTTTCTTAATCAAATTTACAGTTAGAAAATTTTTTATATGATTTTTGTTTTCCAGTATGTTCCAGTAGTTTATGGAATTGTAAAGAGTACTTTTAATGAAAAGACATTTGAAACATATGAAGCTTATCTTTCCAACTCTTAAAATGCCTTACAACATTTTTTTTCTTTGCTCCACAACACACAACAAAGATTGTTATAGGTATCTATTTTTAAAGATATAATTAAGAACTTCAGAGCAAACTTCCACATCATAAACCATACACGAGCTTAGTCCATTTCTGAGTAATGAAGATCTCTAGACAAAAACTGATATACATAGGAGAAAGCCTCTGGTGGTTCATTATCTATTCAAAGAAAGGTGAAACACTGGGTCATTATCCTGATCTCCAAAAGAGGAGTGACTATGAATAATGACTGTAATTAATGTTCAGATTTATAAATGTCACTTTCCAATACCAACAATTCCTTTTAAATGAAAGTTTTAAATGTCTAGAAATGATCTTACCAATCCTAACATTGCTATTATAACAAACTAATTTTTATATACATGGGGTAATAAGCAAATAACATAATAAATATAAAAAGAAATTTATGTAACAAGGATATTTTCTCATTTATCAGAATATGATTTATAACTATGATTATTTCTGAAGGCCACAATAAAAAATGGAAGTAGTACTATTCTAGTTTTAAAATTCATGCAACCATTTGTTTTTTTAATCTTATGTATCTAAAATCATAAGCCCATTTAACTCACTAAAGAGTCATCAGTAATGATTGTTTTAAATTGAAGTTTATTGCAGTATGATTCTTTTATCTAAGTATAGTATGCATGATAATTTTAAGCTGTCGGTGTTTGATTTTGATGTATTACTTTTATGGTAGGTAAGTCATCTAGTCACCCTAAGGTTTGTGAATAACTGTTTGGTGAGAGTGCTCTGTAAGGGCTACCCACTGACTTTGCACTCCATGGAACCAGATTTTATCATGTTATATTAATAACAATATTGGGAATTGTTTAATTTTTAATGTTTTTAAATTAAACTCATTGTGAAAGCAATTGATTAATAGCATATAATAGAATATATTCATTTTAGTTAGAAACTACATAGAGCTGGAACCCCTTATTCTTTCCCAAAGATAGGTCTTCTGGAAGCACCCCCCCCACACACACACACACACACTTGTAGAGGACTGTAGAATATTGAATATTATCCCAGAATGTTCTTTTGAGTATAAATACCTACATATAGCAGTGTGGTCTCTAAAACCCATATCCCCAAATACACTGCATCAATATCTCTGATTTTCTTTTTGAAAGTCCTTTAGCGATTCCAGCTTCCTCTTTATTCTACCTAATTTTCTTCACTGCAAGCGCCCTGATGATCAAAAGTGAGCTCCCATGGAATCCCTGGAGGTTGTGTTAAAGAACAGATGTTAGGCTGCATCATCATTAGATCTGGTGAGAACCACAAAATATGAACTTCTAACATATTTCAAGTGATATTGATCTAGCTATTTTAAGGATTATAGTAACCTAAAGCATGAGTCTAATTATTTGACTTAAACTTCTTTATAGACCAGGCCAGGAATGTTAATTCAAGAGGCATTGGAAAACATAATCAATAGGCACTGGTGAGAACTATGGTAAATAGAATGTGCTGTTCCAACTTAAAGGCTTTCTAAATGACATCTTTTAATACAGTGTGATGAAGAAACAAAACATGTCCGAATTCAGCCTTTTTATCATATTTCAGGTTCTCAAGCAATATGATATAAACTTTCCTTCCATTTCTAGTTTCAATTGATACTGCATTAGCCTATCAGCCAAACTCTTTTCTTCCTTAGGAAGTGTGGTAGGAATGCAAAACCTGAATAACTTTATTTTTGTTGTTATCAAATAAGATTTGCTAATTTAAACATGACAAAACACAATGTGGTTTTTATATAAATATCCTGGTCCTCTTCCCTGGAAATTGGTAAAAATCTGGATTACCGGCTAGTAGGATTTCAATATAATTTTAACAATAACATGGGAAGTCTTCTGTGCCCTTATTGAAGTAGCAGGGTAACTTTATAGCACAGAGTCTAAGATAAAGGAGTGCACATTAAAATGCAGATGGCACCAAATGACATATACTTATATGTCAAGGAGAGATTCCTTTTATTCTTAATCAAAAGGAAATGTTGAGGAAAATATAGGTTATTTCATAAACATCAGTTTGGTATTCATTCTTGATAGCAATTTCTTGAAGTGGTACATCACATGATCATCTCCTGCACAGAAGTCAAGAGTGGGATAAGAGTTTGGAGAGATGGAAGATTTGCAATTCCTATGGTTGTAAATGGGTGAATGAGATGTGCCAAGGCAGGAAAAGACTTCTGAGAAGCTTGTTAGATTTGAAGATTATACTGGTGTGTGGATAGACACAAAATATTTAAAAATATAGTAGCAAGATAATTATCTAAAAGTTAGGAAACATGGGTTCTTGCAAAACACTGACTTTTTTACTGGCTTTCTGACCTGGCACATGTAGGTTAACCTAACTATAACTTAGTTTATTTCATTGGGCTTTCCTAAGGATCATTATCAAAAAGTGTCACAGCTCTAAAAGATTTTATATATTCTGAAATTGTTTATAAGCCTAAACCTTTATTATTTTTATTAATAGGATTATAGTTTAGACTTATTCACTCATTTTAACTTGTTCTTAAGATAATTGAATATATATAGTGAAGTAGTCAAGTTAATAATATATATATATATATATATATATATATATATATATATATATATATATATATATATATATATATGAATTTGACCCCCTGGACAGTAGTTTTCTATACATTATTCTTCCATTAAGATTTTTTCAAATGAAATGTTGATTTTCATTGTCTGCCCTTGAATTAATGATATACTTAATGTTTATTTTTTTCATAATGTTGTTTGAGGACAGTTAGGTAAGATAATATCATTGGAGAAAAGAAAGGACCACAATTGTTGACACAGATTTGTTAAGAGCTTCTATGCATGAATTAAATGATCTTAGTATAATTATTAGAGTGAAAATTGTGAATTTGAATGGTGCCCTTGGACATTACCCAATGCAAATGGAATCTCCATTTTGTTATTGTAGTTTGCTTTAAAGGAAAGAATGTATCAAACCAGACATGAAAGAATTGGCTTTTAAACTGAGTGTTGCATTTATTTTAGTTCTACTATTTTATTAAAATGTTCTGTTTTTGACGATTCCTTTATTTAGAAATTATTAAAGTAGCATATGAGAAATTCTATTAAGTTTAATCATGATTCATGATCCACTTCTGTTGGTGGGTAGGAACTCTTCTCAGCATTTAATGATAATGAGATTTGACCAATTGCAGATTTTTGCTGTGCAGCATCACCTGGACTAATACCCTTTGTTTCCCTAAATTCATAGCATTTTTATTCCCTGGGGAATGACAGCAATGTTTCAAACACATTCTCTATTTCCTTAGCATCCGATTTTCAACATTTTCAATTTTCTCTCTTGAAATAAAGTCTTTCTCCTATTATTCTTGTAAGAGGACCAAAGGAGTGAAGAGAAGATCTAAACTTTTTAATATCCTTACCCATTCTTCTGCTTTTCCCGCATTTTGAAAACCATCATTTCTGTTATCCAAATTACTTTTCCACTTATGGTCTAGAATTAAGTTGTATCTTTTTTTTTTTTTTCATAACCAGCTCCTGTATTTTCTCTTTTTATTCTTTAATATTTTATTATTATTTTTTCTCACAGGTCGTTTCTTAACAGTTTTGAAACAGGTCTTGTCAAAATAGTACAGGTAAATTCAGTATGGAGTAGAGGTGTGGGGGCTAATAGTGCTTAGACTCAAGTTGGATAGTCCTTGTTTGTAAGAGAGACCCAAAGTTCCATGCCAGAGTCTCAGTGTGATCCAAAGGATTCCTGAGCATTGAACCTGTTAGAGAAATTACTAAGTTTATTATAACCAATAAGGCTTAGTGTTCAGAAGTTAAAGGCAGGTGAAAAATACCTAGTTTGAAATAGACCAAACTCAAAATCTAACAATGTCAAGCCTGTGGGGTAGGAAAAACAAAAGTTAAGATTCAAAATAGGTCAGCATGTAAAAGGTTATTGGAAATAATAATCAAAATTTAAGAAAAATAGATCTAGATGGCCAGGTAGAATTGTACTAAAGAAACAGGACTTCAGAGACAAGAAACAAGTTAGGAGTATAGAGACTAAGGCTTAGTTTATAAGCAAAGTAACACCCAATGGTGGGTCTCAAGGATTTGGTACTGACCAGGCAGCATTGCCAGACACAAAACCAAAGTTGCTAGTCTACAAAGACCTGAACCCCTACCAAGGTCATTGTGCACAGAGAATTAAAGCCCAGAAAACAAATGATTAGGAAGTGATTGCCTGTAGCATTGGTATATTAATCTACTCATTCATTCAGTATGCACTTGGTGTCTACTTGGTGGCACTCTGTAGTAAGTTCTGGGACCATAGCAGTTCATAAGCGCTGATCCCTCAGTATTTGTTATACACAAAGTAAGAGGATGAGCACATAAATAAACAATTTCACACTAGTAGAAAAAGACCCTGAACATGCTATGATTTCTTTCCATACACGATGTCCTTCTATCAGCTTATACACATTATTATTTACTCTTGAAATATGGTGAATATTCATCCATGAAGTGTAATTTTCCTGGCCTCATGTTATCTGTTTATGGTAAAAGCCATATTTTGTATTATTCACTCACACAGTTTTCAGGTACTGAAATCTCTAAGAATTTAATGCAAAGGTTTGATGTGACCATTTACTTTCAACTTATATTGTTCCTTGGAACCTCATTTTGGGGAAATGATAAATAGATAGATGATCTTTATTATGATTCTCTTTATTATTGTGAAGATGATTAGTCCCTCAAATGCTTCCTTTGAGTGACTGGTGGTAATTTTTCTGAAAGATCTTCCACACATGCCTATTTCAATTTTTATAATTTTTATGGCTTATTAACAGTATTCATTTAAAATTCATTCTCAGAAAAATCATAAATTTGTATTGTTACTTGGTTAAATTTGAAAGTTTGTTTCCTTTTAGATTTTGAGATATTTCCCCAACTGTTGTTATATTGAAATTGGATAATTGTGAGAAATGGATCATGGTATCATAGTCAAGATCTGTGTTAAATCATTTTGCTACCTTTTATAAAAGATGCAAAATAATATAGTCCTCACCATTATCTCAAATAAATAAATATGAACAGAATATTGTTTACTCTCAAAGATGTTAAAAATATATTAATTGATGTTCTTAGAATACTTTGGTCATTGCTCATGTTTGGCTCTTCATACTGAGAAAGTGCCATTATCATCAGTATCAGCCATTAAAGCTACATTCACTGAAGCACAGGACAATGCACGTCACCATCCCTTCAAAGCAGAGGTTACTGATGTTTAAAAGGTGTTCAAAAGGTAGTTGAAAATTATCAAAATTCATAATCATATGCACTTATCTAATCAAGTATGTATTTTTTTACTTAAAAAATATATAAAATATATAGATTCTGATAAAATCCAAAATAACTCTCCTGACATTAAAACATTCAGTTGACTGAATGGTATTTTTTAGTTTACATTGAAAAGTGAGATAGTTGTCCCTTAGCATCTACCTGCAGGACATTTTTCTGACTAGATCAACTGGCTATTTCAATATTTTTTTTCTTTCACAGAGTATTATTATTATGGAAATATTATGGATTATAAAACTAAATCATCCAATTTTCAAATACTAATTTTCAGTTCAAGGAACATCATGAAAAGTATTCAAAAGCAAATAAGTGTATCATTTTAAACTTATGTCCAAAAATTTTTAAGGATATGTTCACTCATCATATTACTATTTCCCTTTTTCATAATTACTTATTAAGCATTTATTATGTCCAAGACAATTTAGTCCCAAGTCTTCAGATTCCAAGTTGATGATTTTTTTCCTGCCATGAATTGCTTTGACTATCGATAGTGGCTTGAAAAATGGGATTCAGTGAAGAATTCAGGGGAAGAGGGAAACTAGGATAGTAGATTGCCCAGGAAGGGAGAAGTGAAATAGTTTTTTTGTTTGTTTGTTTGTTTTAAAGGGGGAACTGTCAGTTATTTAAAGTGATACAGAAGAATGGGAAAGTATGTGGACTGAGAAGAACAAATGAGCTGGCTGCATCCATTAAGTCCAGCTGTGTCTCTTAAGGGATTGTTTCCATGGAGTGGTGAGATTGGAAAGTAAATGAGCACTAAGAAATTAAATGAAGTGTGAATAGACCGATGCTTCTGAGCTTTAGATATGTTTTGTTTCCAAAGTGAAAGTCCATTTTTTTAAATGAAATCTTGTGTGAAAATCTAAACAGGTATGAAGTGGAATTTGTATCCCTCCCTTTTTTTCCCAGGGAGACCTAGGGGTCATAGATTGAGTATTGAGCAATGTAATCTACAAAGTGAAGATGGACCAGGATTTTGAAAATTTTAACAGAATAAGAAGGAAAGAAATAGCAGAAAGAGGATAACTAAGTAGGTACACAGTAAACTGTTAAACTGGAAAGGGAGAGTGAAGTATCCTCAGAGGTGAGCAAATTTATTTGGTGACAAGAGGAGCCTTCATGTTAGAGAAAGATTACTGGAGATTCTCTGCTCCAGCCAGATGAGTCTCTTCACTTCTGTTAGAGCTAATTCCACCCAGATCCTGCCACTCTCAGTCCTTGAGCCATTACAGAGAGCATATGGTGAATGTTGACCCAGAGGGTCTTTTAATCAATTTAATTTTTTTTGATGTTTGATAAATTTTATTAAAATAAATTAATGAAAAGGTATAAAGTGCAAACATTGATGTTAATGAGAAATATTTATATCAACTGACATAAAGAGGTACTACAATAGATTGTAGAGTGAGAATATCTGAATTCATAGAGTGTGTAGAGCAATGGACACACACCCAAACATACACACTCTCAGACAATAGAGTATGACTAAGAGTAAGAGTACACCTGAAAAGATGTTTTTAACCTATTGTAAGTTTTAAATGCTATTATTTTGAGCTCACTTTACTTTCTTCATTATTCTTCATTATCCTGTATTTTTTGATGTTTTCAAAATGATCATTTATCAATTTTTTGTAATCTGATGAAAAGCTATGAAATTTTGATGTAAATGTTAAACCATTAAACTATACAGATAATGTATTAGCAAATGGTTCTATTATCTTTCAACAAGTGGGAAATGCCTAATACTGAAGTCAAATTTAATATAGAAAGTGATGCATATTTTTAAGGAAAAAGTTGTCTTTATACAATACATTTGCAAAATACAGTTTTAAGTTTTTTATTCTACTTTGTTATGTATGACAGCAGAATGCATTACAATTCATGTTACACATATAGAGCACGATTTTTCATATCTCTGGCTGTACACAAAGTAGAGTCACACCATTTGTGTCTTCATACATGTACTTAGGGTAATGATGTCCATCTCATTCCACCATCTTTCTTACCCCCAAGCCCCTTCTTTTCCCTCCCTCCCATTTGCTCTATCTAGAGTTAGTCTAATCCTCTCATGCTCCACCCCCCTCAACCCCACTATGAATCAGCCTCCTTATATCAGAGAAACATTTAGTATTTCTTTTTTGGGAATTGGCTAACTTCATTTAGCATCATATTCTCCAACTCCATCCATTTACCTGCAAATGCCATGATTTTATTCTCTTTTAATGCTGAATAGTATTCTATTGTGTTTATATACCACATTTTTGTTACCCTCATCTACTGATTTAAAAATTCTTTGTCAATGTTCCAATCTCACCTTCAACCTGTGGCAGCTTTATTCTTCTATATTTGAGATCAATTGTTCAGAGTCCCTAGAACCAATTAATTCAGAAAACCATAATTAAAAATGTTTTTTTTAAAGAAAGATCTTTTGATAGGGCACAAAAGCCAGAATCAATAGAAGAAGAATCACAACACATAGAAAATGTCTATTGTTTAACTACTTTGACTCTTTTTAAAATTTGATTTTTTTTTATACAAAGGTGAAATTTTGAATATTTTCTCAGCTCCTTAAACTATCTCTCTGTTGATAAGACATTCATGCTGAAAAGTGATAATTGTTGGGAAAATGTGTGTTCTTTTTAAAATAATGTTATCTCCTTTTTAAGATTACAAGTAGATTCTTAAATTAAGATTATACACCGAAATTTTCAACTAAATTAAATTCTACAGAAGATTGAAAGTTTTGTAAATATTTAGCAACCTGAAGAAAACATTTAGCAATTTTTTCTGTTTAAATACAACCATACACTTACAATATATATATATACATATATATATATATATATTTTTTTTTTCTTCTTCATTACTTGAAAGCTTGCTATTCTTCTCTGAGATTTTAGCATTTTGGTTTTGGCCCAAGAAATTTCCTTTGAGATCAAACTTGATCATGAAGGATTGAAGATACTTTACTCTCATCTACTTTGTGATAAATCTCTGAATACTGAACCAGGTAGAAAACACAGAAAGGAAATACAAAGACCCCCAGAAAGACTAAAATATTAAACCCAAACAATTTATTTCCAAGAAACAGATTTAGAACAGATAGCAGTAAGAGATTAAAGAGCTTGGCCCTCTTCTCACTATCTAGAGATAAATATTTTCAAATTTTGTCACATTCATGTTTAATACACACAGATACATATCTTAAATATGTATGGTGCTACAATTTTTTAAATTATTTTTTAAAATTTATATGTGACAGCAGAATGCATTATAATTCTTATTACGCATATAGAGCACAATTTTTCATACCCCTGGTTGGTGCTACAAGTTTTTTAAGTAAATTTTCATTTTGGAATAAGTTTAAAGTTTACGCAGACAGAACAGGGCATTACCATATTTCCTTCATCCTGTCTCTCCTAATGTTAAGACCTTGATAAATATGGTAAATTTGTTTAAACCAAGAGATTAACATGGGCACATTATTGTTAAGCAAACTCCAAACTTAATTTGGATCTTATCTTTTCTTACAAGTGTCTTTTTTCCCAAGATCCAATCCAGAAAATCATGCTGTATTTAGCCATATAACTTTAGATTTTGAATCAATAGGATTCCAGGAAGAATTTGCTTTTCTATTTGTGGAACTACAATTTTGATTGTCAGAAATTGATGGTAGAAAATTTACATTAAATATTAAATCTCTCACTCATTCACATGTTCAGATCGATCTTTTCCAAGGTTATCACAGTGTGTTTCAAGAAATATAGTATAGCAATTAAAAGCCTGGTCTGTGGAATCAGGAAAACAAAAACAAACAAAACACAAAAATCTTTTGTTCTATACCTGGAGTTACTCCTTTCATATTGTAGGACAAAATAATCTAAGATTTCAAGCCTCATTTTCCCTTTTTGTAACGTGAAAATAATAAAACCCAACCCATAGCATTTGGCAGAGTTATGTAGGAAAGAGCTTACACTGTGCCTGGCACACAGTATCTTCTACAAATAGAATTTTTATAATCAAGAAAAAGAATAAGGTCATACTTAGAACTGCCATATTTTTGGTGTGTGTATGTTTCTGTATATCATTCACATACAAAACATATACATGATTTATACATATGATGCCTTTCAAATATGCTGCATCAGTTGTCCATCACCCACTAGTGGACAATTATTAAACCTTTTTTTCCCCCACAATTTAAAATACATGAGAAGCTTGACCTTGTTCTCAAGGAATTCAATCCAGGTGGGGGAAACAAATATTTATCTATAATGACAAAATAATAACTCTCGTACAATGTATGTGAATGTAAAAGAAGAGTTTTATAAATAGTTATTGAAGATCCTTGTTTGAGGGGAGGGGAGGGGAGGGGTGATAGTAGAGGATAGGAAAGGCAGCAGAATACAACAGACACTAGTATGGCAATATGTAAATCAATGGATGTGTAACTGATGTGGTTCTGCAATCTGTATATGGGGTAAAAATGGGAGCTCATAACCCACTTGAATCAAATTGTGAAATATGATATATCAAGAACTATGTAATGTTTTGAACAGCCAACAATAAAAAATTAAAAAAAAAAAAAAAAAAAAAAAAAAAAAAACCCAATGAGGTTTTGTGACAGAGCATGGCCATTTCATATTTAGTTATCTTTTTCTAATACCCTGTGTATATGGTTTATTCAATTGCATAAAGATTTAGGAAAAAAAGAGATTCAATAGGAGCTTCTGGTATTGACTTTGAGTAGGGTTCTTAAGTTTCTTTTTAATAATCTTCCCATATCTTTTTCTGTGTTTCTTTTTTCTTAGCACAAAGCAAGTTATGGTTCAATTGACTTTCTGTCTGCTTAATAAATATTGATATATTGGATGCATTCAGGCATGGCCATGTGTGATCCATCTTTAAAGGTAGAGTCATTATGCAGGGAGGTTGCAATTTATTTATTCCTCATTCATTCTCTCATCTTTTGAGAGGAATTCATTATGCAAATATTGAGCACATTCATGAAATGAAAAACAAAAGCAACACTAGCTTTTTTAAAAAAAAGAATAGCTGTTGAAAACAAGATATTATCTGCAGCAGAATGGAGTGAATATAGACTATATTGTGTATATTGTATCGGTATATTTTCTTTATATAATGGGAAAAGGTAATTGAAGGTAAAATGTGCAATTTTCTTATTGTAAGAGCTGCAGTACACTGCAATGACAGAGGCAAAAATTATATATTTCTTTCACTAGGAATCTATGAGTAAAAGATCAACTCAGACCTGAAATAGGACATAATTATATGATTTCTCAAGGGTTATTTTAGACATTTGACTAGGAGAATGCATGACTTAATATGTATGTTTAATTACACATATGGATTCTTATTCATAGTGTTATAAGAATCAAGTAATTTAAGTCTGTTTTCATATAACAAAATTAGTATGTTTTTTGGTACTGCTAATTCAGGCTACTGCTTTGGTTTGGCTTATTCATTTAGCTTATTTGTTGATTAATAACTAAGAAATGTAAACATCTGTAAATATCATTTTAACGTATTTTGATGAAATTTATTTTCCCTTGTTTTATTGAGGAATACTTGACAAAGAAAAATTGTGTATTTTTACAGTATACAGTATAATGTTTTGATATATGTGTGCATTGTGAAATTAATATTATCAAGCTAATTAATGTATTCACCTTGCATAATTATCTTTAAAAATTATTTTTGTGGTGAGAATATCTAACATCTATTCTGTGTGTAATTTGCAAGTATCTAATGCATTATAATTAACTGTGGTCACCACACTGTACAGTAGATCTTCAGAATTTATTCCTCCTGTTTGAATGAAACTTAGTATCCTTTGAGCAACATCAGTGTATCACTCCCCACCCTACCTACCCTCCAGCCCCTGGTAGCCACTATCTACACTCTGTTAACATAACTTTGAATTTTTTAGATTGCAAATGTAAGAGAGTATTTGTCTTTCTGAATTTTATTTTGCTTAGCATAAAGCCAGTTCATCCATCTTGTCATAAATGACAAAATTTCCTTCCTTTTAAAGCCTGAATAATATTCCATTTTCTATTTAAATAAAACATACAAAATATAATATCTATCATAGCTACCAGATCTTCTTTATCCATTCATCTATTGATTGATTACATATTGGCTGTTGCTAATATAATTTTAAATTTCTCCTAAATAACCATATGCATCATTTCCTATTTTTTATTTGCTTTTAATTTTCACACATTTGATTTAGACCAATTTTTTTCAGTACTATATATTCTAAGATTAGAAACTCTGAGCAAAATTGATGAATGTGTTTCGTCATCATATTACTCAATTCTGTATTTATTTGTATCCATCAATGATGCAGCAGAAAGATGCAAGTATTTTTGCCAAAAGTTTAGCCCCATGGAAAAGCTCTACCTTGTAGGAAATCAGAAATGTGGTTTTAATTGTTGCATTAGATCCCATTTCATGCAGGCTTTATTTGATGGCCACCTGTAAAGCCATTTGTGCAAAGTGTCATGAAACTAAATTAGTAAGAAAATCAAACCTATACTTTATCTGCAGATTTTCCATGTCTTGGAAAAAGACAGATTTTCTCAATTGTTTTACAAAAGTGTTCATAATAAGATCATATTTTTTCTATCCTCTCTGCGGCCTTTTTCTAAAATTGTGACCTTATTTCTTTGTATTACAATATATGCATGTTCTGAATAGATATGAAAATGTAGAAAAAACATTGAACTTGCACTTTGAATACAAATAATTACCAAATTGTAGGAGGCAAATAGTGACTGGCTAACTGCTGATTCATAGTGATAGCTTTGATGAAAAATATTTTTGAAGCAAAGTTTGGGTGAATAAATATTTGGAGGATTACCCAAGATAGATGTATTGTATCATCATTTCATGAATATTTTCTGTGTTGGTAGTAATTGTTTTTAGGTTTCAAATGTTAAAGTAGTCTGAAATTGTAAGTAGAGGGAAAAGAAAATAAAAGGTTCACAGAGAAAAGTGACATTTTATGTTCTTTATGAAAAAACAAATAATTATAAATTCATAAATATACTGTATACGTATGGGAATCTATGCAAAAGATTAAGCCAATTCTAAATTATAAAAAAGCCACAGTCATTAAAAAAACAAAAAAAGGTCATTATTCAAAGCATTTGTAAAACAGCTAGCATGTGCCAGATCTATCATAGCCACTGAGCCTAGAGCAGGAAGTGTGGCTGCTGTTCCCCCTGGTTTGAGTTCTGCTGGAGAAATTGACATTTAAAAACATTTATTGACCTCATGAGTCATCATATGTTCTGTGACAGGCAAAGGGAAGGTATAGGAGAATTTGATATAATCTCCATGCTAATGACTTGTTCTGTGAGGAAAGAACTTTTGCCAATGTGTTGAGGAGTGGAAAGTGTGAGGCAGCAAAAGGGGAAGGAATCCACAGGGGAGGGAGCCAGTGTGAAGGTCCTTAGAACAGAAAGAGCAGGGAGAGTTCTGGAATTTGGTGAAAGCCAGAGTTGAGAGGCAGGAGAGAGTGCAATAAGCCAGGTGAGATAGGGACAATAAATCACAGCATAGTGACCACATGAAGGACTTTGTCCTTTATTCCCAGTACAAAGTGAGGTAATTAAAGAATTTTAACTATGACAAAGAGAAGATCAGAATTGCTTTCTTAAGTGGTTGCTTGGTAGACTGTGGGACTAGCTCAAGTCTAACCCGTGTTGAATTGTAAAGGATGTGGATTTCAAGGCTTTTTCTGTAGGAAAAAATGTTGAAACTCTTTCTAGGATCTTCACTTTGCATTTGCCATGAGATACGATTCATGTGGAGATGGGAAACACTATATGATGTGTTTGTATATGATGTGTTAGCACTGTTAAATGCTGAAATACATTCCAGAAGAGTCTATCAAAGTAATATATTCAAAACTCACTCCATTGTGTTATATATTTTGAAAACATAAACTTTGAGTGACCATGCGCAGGAACTAATGAGAGTGATTATATGAGAAAGGTATTTCTTTTTATTTCATACCCATTTGTAATGGTTCATTCTTGCCTAACATTTATTTTCATAATTGAACTAACTGCTTAATATTTTACCCTGAATATTAATTAGTTGTTGAATAAAATCCAAGTATTCTTTTCTTCCCCAAAATTCCACCTTTAATTAATCATAAAATTATTATTTGTTGACATTATTTTAAAGTGACATAGACATAGTAAGTCTTCATATAAAATTAGAAGGTAATAATTGTCTGTGAGTTTAATTTTGCCTTCATTGTTAACAAGTAACATTTCTGCTTAATGATTTTAATCACTTGAATTAAATAAAAAAGTCTTTTTTCTAGCTCTTGGTTACAATATTCAATATCTGTATTATATCTAAAATGTCTTCTGTGGAATAGGAATTTAGTTTTTCTAATGCAAATGAATGCTATATTTCAATACCATTCATTAATTTCAGATTTCCAGTTTTCAAAGAATCCCACATGTAGTGGGATAGTAATATGGAGTTCATGATGTGGACCACCAGCTCCTTCATATGGAGTGTTTTTATAAATAACACCACTCTGTCAAGTTGCTGTCCTTGAAGTGAAAATTCCAAACGTAAAAAAACCAAAACAACTAGAACAAGAAAACCAATATAAGGAGGAAGAAATAAAATTGAAACCTAGCTGTCCACGTACATGAGCATATTTTCTGGCCAACAGAGGTCTGGGAACTTCTTGACTAGTTTTCACTCCCTAGAGAGTAACACACCAATGTTAATCCTTGGGAATCATGCTGAGAAGAGTAACAGACTTTTATCTTCATCTACCTTACTCACACAATCCCCAAATTGCACCCAAAGGAAATGATCTTTCTGCACTGCAGATGTTTAAAATAATTTGTGACAAAGCAACACAACAGGAATAAGATTATTTAAAAAGCTATTCAAAACAAAATACATATGGAGTACCTAAAATCTACTGTTTTCAGAAGTTGAAGTTTTATTTTGCTGATTGTACCAGATGTCAAATATTTCCCTTGCCTTGGCCAAAAGATTTCATGTAGCCAGTTTGTTTTGCCTAAGCAATGAGACAGAGGAGATACAGAAAGGCTACTTTAGTAAATTGCTCGACTAGATTTTTCACCACAAATCCCTAGTCTATTGTCATCAGCATAAGCTAATTGGGATCAAGTACTACCCCATGCCACACTTTATCAAGTTCCTTATTACCTAAGGTCAAATCTTGGGCCAGAGAGAAAAAGTCCCATAGGGACCTTTCCTTTGTCTTAAATACTCTCAACCCTTAGTTTCGTTTTCATAACAGAAAATCTTTCACACAAAAAAGAGAAGAAAATGAGAAAGGTCTTCCCATATGCTGATGTAATAATTACCTGGGTAAACAGGCACTTCTGTTCTTCACCTGGCCCTGCAAGACAGCGTTATCATAGGTCCTTTCATCAGTTTAAAATAAAACAGTTCAAAACACTGATACTGTCAAAAAATGCACAGGAAGTTTGAATCACGGAGCTCGTGGGATTTTCCTGAAGTTTTGTGAGGCAAATGAAGAATATTTTTATCACTACATTACAATACTTCCTGCTGTTCACCCATACCTGTTCTTTCCTGATTTTTCTTGGAGGATGGGCATCTAGGAAGTTGCTGGATGTTTTTGTCTATCTGTGTATCTCTCACTCTGTCTTTCTCAATCTTTTCTGGCATACCTTGTGTCAGTTACTTGTATCTTTTGGACTATCAAGATACCTTCAAGGTATGTGTACTACTATGGAAAGATAATCTCACAGCTACAGAAATAACTGCAACAAGATAGTTTACTGTAATGAGAGACAGAGAGCAATGCAGGTGGTTAACATTTCCCAAACAAGAAGTATGGATTAAATGATTTCACATATGGCAGTTATTGAATAGTAACTATAATATTTATTTTAGTTTTTTTTGTGTGTGTGTGTGTATGTGTGATTTTTGTTTTTTGAGACAGGGTCTCATCATGTTTCTCAGGGTGGTCTTGAACTTGGTGCACTCCACCCTCAGCCTCCTGAGTAAATGGAATTACAAGTGTGCCCAACTGTGATTTTAAGTTTTTTTGTGGTAGTGGATGTTGAAAGCAGTGCTACTCTACCTCTGAGCTATATTGCCAGTTCTATTTCATCTTTTTGTTTTGAAACAAAGTCTTGCTAAGCTACCCATTCTAGCCTAGAATTTGCCAATCCTGCCTCAGCCTCCTGAGTCACTGCGAGCATGCACCAAGGTTCCTGATTTAACTATGATTTTCAAAAGAGCACTTATTCATTTTACTCATTCACTACTCATCAGTTTTCTTTGATTGATTATAAATGCTTAGGTATTCTGTGTGGAGCATAGCTAGAGCAGCAAATGATAAAAGGGCAATCCCAGGGGGATGGTGGGATAGAAGGGGTTTCTTTATGAACACAAAATTACCCAACCAACCTGCTCCAGGAGGTAAGGAAATACCTATGAGCTGACTCCAGATAAATAAATAATTGTATACAGATGGAAGTCAGAGTGGAGAAATTGAATAAAATGTCCAGAAGTGTTTTCCAAAATGAGAGAAATTATGTTTGAAAACATGATGATGAGGGGGAAAACCTAAAACACAAGGCAACAGAGGATAGCGTAATCATGGCATTATGGGGACACTGAGGCAGGGAGAACTACAAGATGTCTTTTTAAAAAATTCTGTTTAGATATACATGACAAGAGAGTGTATTCTGACCATTATACATACATGGAGATAACTTGGGATCTCATTCTTACATATGACGTGGAGTTACATTAGTCGTGTATTCATATATGAACATCAAAAAGTAATGTCCAATTAATTCTACTGTTTTTCCTTTTCCTATTTCCCCTCCCTTCCCTTTAGTCCCCTTTGTCCAATCCAGTGAATTTCTATTCTCCCCGCTACAACTTATTGTGTGTTAGCATCCACATGTCAGAGAGAACATTCAGCCTTTGCTTTTTGGTGGCTGGCTTATTTCACTTAGCAGGATAGTCTCCAGTTCCATCCAGTTACTGGTAAATGCCATGATTTCATTCTTCTTTAAGATTAAGTAACATTTCATTGTGTATACATACAATATTATTTTATCCATTCATCTGTTGAGGGGCACCTAAGTTGGTTCCATTGAGCTGCTATAAACATTGATATGGGTTCATCACTGTAGTATGTTAATTTTAAGTCCTTTGGGTATATACTGAGGAGTGGGGTAACTGAGTCAAATGGTGGTTCCATTACAAGGGTTTTTTTTTTTTTTTTTCAATTGTTTGGCTTTTATTCAAAAATCAGTTAAAACACTACTTTAGGTTTTAAATTCAAGGGTAACATAATCCTGAAGATTCCGTAAGAGAGTATTAACTTTACAATATATTAGGACATAAGAGAAGGGCGTGAAGGAAACAGGAAGAGACACTTACAGAAGGCTCTGGGGTAGGCCAGGAGCAGGAGAGTGGGTACTGGGCTAGAGTAATGGCAGTAAGACTGGAAAGTAGAGTGTTCCAGGAATTTCAAGGAGATATGGGGATGAGAGTTGGACTCCTGGATGTTTTCTTCTTCCTCTCAAGTTTCAGTTTCAGCTCCTTAGAAGTTTTACCAGGTCTTCTCACCCCCTCTGGAAAAGGTTCCAGCTCAGGTCCATAGGACAGGGTCATTGCTACCTAAACACCCCTCAATGCTTCACTTTCCAAAGTTGGTTGTTTGCTCCTCTCATTCGGTCCTGTGCTTTGATATACAAGTGCTTAATTTAATGAAACACAGAACATCAAGAATAAAGGAAAAAGAGAAACTGAAGATTTTTCTAAAAATATGAAAACTCAAGTTTCAAAACAATCCAATAAAGGTATAATACTAAAAGAATTTTGTTGGGTTAGGTGTGGATTAGAAAAACAATTAGTGAATATCTAAGAGGGACTTTCACTCAATTAAGAATTTTTAATACTTTAATTTTTGCTATTTTTAAAGAAAGTGAAATTAAAACCTGAGAAACATGATGAGACCCTGTCTCAAACAACAAAACCATATATATATATATTTTATTCATGAAAAAATATGTATCAGTTACTATTCAATAACTGCCATATGTGAAATCATTTAATCCTATAGCTCTTGTTTGGGAAATGTTAACCACCTGCATTGCTCTCTGTCTCTCATTACACTTATTTCTGTAGCTCTGAGATTATCTTTCCATAGTAGTACACATACCTTGAAGGTGTTTTGATAATCCAAAAGATACAAATAACTGACATAAGGTATTCCAGAAAAGATTGAGAAAGACAGAGTGAGAGATACACAGATGATTATTATGGGTGGGTGTGGTTTATGCAAAGACAATTCAATCATTCAGTGAACATTTGTCCTAAAGAAGAGAACTTATCTCTATATAAAAGACCAGTGAATAAACATAATTTTTATTTGTTAAAGATAATTTTGCAAAAAGTAATGTGATCATGTATAATATTAAAATGAATTGCCACTTTAATAAACTTTTCTATTAATTATCTACAGGTTCAGAGAGTGTTGGTTTGGAGGGGTTCATTGTGTTTAAATCTTTCATTGTTTTAAAATACTTTTTCATCACATCGAAATCCATGTACAATGCTGAGGGTAAGAATTAGTATAAATTTTTAATGAAAATTAAACTAGCAAGTTTAAATTTAGAAAAATGAATATTGACCAATAATGTTCTTCTGTCCAATCAAAAGTTCGGATTTTAAATATTTGCAAGTTAAGTAAATATATCGTGTGTGTATGTATGTATAAATCTTAATTGATTTTCTTCTCAAAAAGTAGTAGGAAAAGTAATTCTCAACAATGGGAAATAAAAGGATAATTATTACCTTTCCTTCAAGTAATATTTCCTTCAGTTTTGGGTATTAATAGAGTCATAATTTTAATCTATATATTTATTTAGATTTCAGTAAAATTAATTTTTATTCATGAAAAGATAACAGCTTAAATGTAAAGATTTTTGTTGTCATTGTTTTGTTTTTATTTTACTAAATAGCTTTCCATAAAGCAAAGTATAATAATAAAAGACAAATTATGGATTCCGCCTATTAACAGAATATGCAATGACTCCCTATTGGATAAACTTCAAGTAACCTCTCAAATAAATGTATAAGGAATTTTTAAAAGATTGTCATTGAGTTTGATACAGTAACTGAAGATATATTTTCTATTGAAAAGTTACACATGTATCATTATTGGTTAAAGATTTGAAGGAAATATCCTGAATGGAAAAAAAAGGGTTTCATGATCAAATTTTGATGTTGAACATTATTTCTTCTGCTTTGTTCTTTCTTGTCTATTAAAACATTTTATCTCTAATTACCTCAAATTTTCATGCAGGGTGGTTTTTTTTCTCTTTAGCACTCATAAATTGCTCCTATTTCTAGATGATAAATATACTACATAACATCCTCAATAATGTAATGATTTGTTATCCTTCCTTTGTATGTGGTCTTATCTGTTTTTTTTTCTGTATTACAGAAGAAATCATAGCATATTTCATTTCAAATCAGAATTCATGCAATGTTATTCATAAGCTCTCATATTTTTAAAAATGTAAATATGTCAAAGTTTGTATTATTCTATCAGCCAAACATTATTAATGTGTGGTTGTCCAGAGCCTTCTTCAAGCCCGAAGAGTATGTTTGGAAGTTGCTCAAAGGGCAGGATTCTTGAGATAAAAGCCATCATAGTGAAGGATTTTGTGCCTGGGACATCAGAACAGACTGTCTGGGGCTGTGGGCAGCAAGGCGAGGCTGTTTGTGATTAGTCTGGAATGCTCTGGGTGGAAGGATGGGTTGAGGAGGGTGGTGAAGAAAGATAGCTGATGGAGAGATTGAGTTTTTTAGGGAGAGAAGGGGCTTCAACTATAGGAAAAGATAGGACTTTAATAGAATTACTCCCCATGTGTTCTTGTGTTCACCTATATGTGCTTGAAATTCCAGTTAACATTTCTGTTGGACTCTGCTTCTCTAACTGCTCTGACAATCTGAAAGATGTTGAAAGTAATGTGATTTTTAAGTATTTCAAGCATAATGAGTTTCCATTCTGGATAATGTAAACCAATGCATAAATTATCTCCCAGAATTCAGTGATTAATGTAGGTCTGATGGCCTCCTATCTGAAAGTTAAAAATGGAACTGGAGAAAATATTCTTAATATTTAAAATATCTTCAAGCGTAGAAACCAACTACCTTTAACACATTCTTTTCTTTCTTTCTTTCTTTTTTTTTTTTTTTGCTACTGATATCATTGTGAAACAATTGTTGCTTTGAGTACTTTTAATGATATACTGGAAAATATTTAACAAGTTAACTTGCTTAAAATACACACAGGAACACCCAGGTGTGCATGTGCACTGTTGCAAACCTGAATTGCAGTGCTGGGATATAACTATTCTTATGACAGATTGCACATTTTCAATATGAGTTCACTGAATTTGGAAGAGGGGAGAGATATGCAGTAACACACCCTTTTAAACTTTTCCACCATATAGAGGTAAATAAACTCAATAGCATAGAAAACTGTGAAATGCAGCACAATGAGTAGACTGTTTAACAACTGGATCCCCAAACCCTTGACAATCGCTGCTATCATACCAGTAGTACACCTCTTTTAAGAACAGAAATGCTATCCATCTTAAGAATCATTGATCAATTAGGCAGTCAGTTATTGTTACAAAGTTGGTCTTTGCCTCTGTTTTACCACAGGATTGCATTTTTATTCTTATTTTAGACATTATCAAAAGGTACTACCATTTTAATCTGCGTGTATCCTCACTAACCTCTGAAGTCTTTGCTGGAATGGTATATTTGCTCTTTTTTTTTTTCTTGAATTTTGTTTGGTTTGGTTCTGTAAATATTTTTTGTGTCATCCCATTCCCTCGAATGAAAATCTGCTGCAGCACCTAGTATGAAGGGTATCTTCAGTGAATGTTTCTTGTTTGGTTGGTTGAATGAATGAAAGACAGATATGGGGCTAATGGGCCGAGCAGAGCAAGGACTCCTTTATTTAAATGTGAACCTTTTCTGCAAAGTTATCTCCATTTCCTCTTCTAGATGGTTGTTGAGTGGACAATGGAAACTGAGAGAGTGGAGGATGAAGCTACTTTCTTAATGCGATAAGCTGGCATTTATTGAAAATACACTGTTGGCTTGGTGACAGGTATTTCCATACACTCAGGCTTTCCATGAATACTGAGAATACCTGAACCAGAGCAGCAGTGTGAACTTCAAGTCACTCTCAGTCAAAACTACGGATAAAGTAGAAATAAAATCTGTTGCATTTTTAACAAAGGATAATTTGTATGTGTGAATGATTAGAGATGACTGTTTCTTCACCATCATTTTTAGGATTGGTATTAATGAATTAAATATTCATGCATTTTATATTGCCAAAGGCAGAGAAATTCTGTAAAAACACTAGGAATCTTAACTATGTACTTTATCACAATTTGGGACCAAAGTATTTTTATTTTTTCTCATGAGAATGCATCTCTAAAATTGAAAAAAAAAAGTAATTCAGTTAGAAAATACTGATTTAGTTGGAAATACATTCTTTATGGAAGTTGCCTAATTTTACTCCCAGTGTGAAACCCTCTTAATGTTGAGAGCTTGATCCCTCTCCACCATCTACACACTGTCTGGCAAGTGAGCATCTTTGTGTGTCTTTCACAAAGATACTGAAACTCCATAAGGTAACTGAAATGGCTTCTACAGTATCAGTTGACTTTTGTTAAGGGAATAATCTGCTTTATTGATATGAGTAACTCACATTAACTGAACATATACTCTTGACTTGGTGATAGGATTTCCCACTCATTCAGACATCACACACAAAGTATCACCATTGTTATCATCATCATTTTTTCAGAGAGAATTTTCAAGGAGTTTAAAAATTCTCACACCAAGTCACATTCCAATTCTGAAGACTATCTATCTAAAAACAGTCCTCTCTAGAGCACAAAACATGAGTCATTTTATGTGTCATTGTTTTGTGTTATAATTAGAATTATTAATCTGTAACTTCATTTGCTTCATTCAGTCTCCCTATATTTTTCTCCACTTTAAGAATCTTCAGCACATATTAATAAACAGTTCTAATTCAAGGTTATTAATGTACTTCTTTTTGAGTGAAAGTAGTGTGGGACGTTGCTGATGAATTAACTTTAAATTTAATACCACTTTCTTTTGTTGTGGCTCTCAAGTTCTGTCCTAGATATGAAAGAGATGCAAAATCTTAGCATAATAGGGAGGTTCATGAATATTTGTGTTTAATGATCTAAGGAATTAAGTTATCATTTCAAATATTTAAAAGTAAAAATCAAAACCAAAATATTAACCATTTTGTTAAATAAAATATGATATAGGATTAAATAAATTTCATAAAGACCTTGTTTATTCTATTGAAGAAAAACACATTTCTGTAATATATAGGATAATGACATCCAGGTGGTTTCTCTAGCTATTCAACTTTTACCTTTCAATAAATCTACTTTATGTCATTTTGCTTGTAATTTTTGGCTTTGGTTTGTTTATTTAAAAGGCCATATAAATATACTCTTTCTTTTAGTACATGGTGTTCCTCATAAGTGTTTTATTAAGCTAACTAATGAGTTCCAGCTTGCCTTTTGCTGGATGCCCTATTTCTTAATGACCCTTGATAAGGGAAAATATACTTTTGTCTAAAATCTCTCTCTCTAATCAAAGCTGCAAACTTCTCATCAAAACATAAGGCAAATGCCAAATCTGATTAACAACTGGAAAGACTGTAAGACAGAAAATTAATTAAGGCCCCCAATGCCTGAACGTACATAGAATTGTTTTAAAGATTTTGAAGTACAACACTGTTTATGAAAAGACTGAAGTTGTTTTTTTTTTTAATGTGGATTCTAAAAACCAGTAATGATCCACAGAAATATGTAAATCAACATTCTTTTATCCTTGACAATGAATACATGCTATCTTATTAAATTTGAAATTCAGTGTGAATTATTTTGCTTGATAATAGCAACTTCTACTGATTTTTTTTCTATTGTAGAATGTAGCACCAGATTCTTAGAAATAACCTCCTAAAAAGAAAACATGGAAGGTTTTTCTGGAGTAAGTTATTCAACCCTCCTTTTAACAAATGATGATGATTTTTCTGTTGTCATCATTTTACATCAATGTATCTCCAAGTAAATTACTTTTAAATGTGAGATAGGAAGTTAAACATAAAAACTTTAAAATTCATAAATTAAAGAGGATAAGGTTGAAGATGAGTCTATAGCAGAATCAAATCAAAGTATTAATGGAAAGGAAATCAGGCAGAAACAATTTATATCTTTATGTGTTTTTAAATTGTAGTGTGATGATTATGCCACTAAATATCCTTATTATATTTTCTGTTGTAATTCAGGATAGGTGGTTATTATGTTTGCTTGCTGTCTCTCAGACACTTTGAAGAGGTTGAGAAAAATCTTTGTTTTGCCTGACCACTTTCTTTGAAAAGGTTCTAGTCGCTATGAAACTTCATGTCAATGAGAAAAAGTAAACATGAATAATAATAGTGACACAGTCTTTGTGATTTTAATTGATATACTTTTTCTTTTTTTCACTTTAGAAATTAATTTCAGCAGAAATTAAATGAATTTATCCATGTACCAAGCATTTACTTAATGCAAAATGTATTAGCCCATCTTAGCAATACGAGGATGATATATATCCTCTGAACTCAAGTGAGAAGACTGAAGCTCACAGAGGTTAAATTACCTGTGTAAGGCAACTATGTACACAGTGCTTGTAGAGCTTTAGATATAACCTTAGAAGAGAGGTGAGCAACCAAGTAACTGAGTGAATAGAATAATTTTTTACTTTTAATTATTTATCAAATCCCTAATAAAGATTAATTTTGTGCCTAAAATTTGTTTTTTGAACAGAAAAGACAAAAAATGTTTAAAAAGTGGAGTGTTTCCTCGTGCATGAATCCTGATCTTAAGGACAGGTCTGGTGAAGTCAATAGATCAGAAACAGAGTCCTTTGCTCTACTAATATCTGTGTTCATGTACATAATGCACACAAAGTGTGATTTATTATAGAGATAAGGCATGTAGATGGAACACCAAGGTAGTGGAAACCACAGCCCACTATTACATGTGATTTCAAGGTGTCTGAGAATTAATGATTCACTATATAAAAAAAGTATTTTACACAAATTGTATAAAGATGAGAACACTTTTAATAATGTCCTTTTATCTGCTGTATTTTGTGGACTGTTGTTTTGATGTTGTTTCCATTTAGGAAAACTTTTATGGCAATTCTATTTTGTCAAGAGATTCAACTATATCATATATAATCTGTAGAGATTTCTGGAGTTATTTATTAAAGATTTGTGAAAGAGTAAATCAATGAAGACAGAATTCTTCCTTTTGTGAAGATTTTACTTTACAATATAATAGGAAATGTATACACCTCAAAATAAAGTGTATTGCATGTGTAGAAGATAGTACTGTACTGTAAACTGAACAAAACTTCAATATATGTCTGGAAATTTTAATACTATTAAAATTTTAACATTATTTAATATTATAGATAACATTTTAATTTTATATTGAATATTAGAGATAATATTATATCTAATATTAATTTTAATATTACTTACCATATTAGTGATAAAAAAGCCAATAGATGGGTATAGGTCATTGTATACATTTAGAACTAATATATTCAGTAGTATGCGATACTGAAAACATCTGTTGATTGTTAGTTGCAATGCTAGACTTAAAATGGTTGTAATACCTACCTCACACAAAGGACAGAGAGATTTGAATGAGGAACATTGTACAATTGCTTAGAACCACATTTGCATTCTAGGTTATGATCAGACATAATGTTTTCTGTAGACAAATTTAAAACAAAAAACTTTGTAATCTAATATGGATGCTTAATATTATCTCAACAAGAAACATTTTGCAATAAAAATAAAATATTTTAAGTGTTTAGTTGGCAGAACAAGTAACTGAGAGTCAAACTCAGTTAAACAGGAGGCAGCTCTCAGGCCTTTTATGGTAGATGAGTTGAGATCAGAAAATGAGATCCAAATCAAGAGATAGGAAGGGAGAAATATGAATTTAAAAATGATAATGAGATGATAGCACATAATTGAAGTGTATTGTTGTAGTGTGAGCTTGAAACACTGTTATTTGGTAAAGTAAAAATAATGCTGTAAATATTATTATGTAGGTGACTTTCAATTTCTTCCATATTTTCCCCTAGAGATTTAAGGAATCTGAATAAATTATCATAGCCCTGTACATCACAAAAAAAAAAAGACAAATTTTGACCAATATCACTTTTAGAGTCATTTTTCAAATGGCTTATCTAGGCATCCTCACAATTCTTAATATTGCATATAAATTTTGAAAAATGTAAAATAAAAGCATAATTAGTTAAATTTGCAGAAGGACAAATTGATTTAACAAAATATATACAGTAAATATATTCTCAATATACAGTAAATATATTCTCAGAGCGTGTGTGTGTGTATGTGTCTTAAGGATGTTTACACATATTTTCAGTTTAAAAACAGAGTAAAGTACTTATAGAACTATGTACATTGGTACTAGAGGGAATTGAAGAAAGAGTCCATACCTTTAGAAGTCCATAGTGATTAGATTGGGTAGAGTTAATACAGTTGGTTTTGTAGATTACAAGGACATTGTTTAACACAATAATACTGCATTTGTTACATGGAAACCAATCATCAATATATATTCAACACACTGCCACAGCTATTGGCCTATTGTTTTGGATTTCAGAAGTGTCTACATGTGTTAAACTTACCAAACAGTACATGGAAGTGTGTTGTTTATTGTAAGTTAAACTCCAATAAAGATGTCTTAAAAAGTGACTTTCCAAGAGCCAGTTTGATCAATAATCCTTGAATCACAGATGTGATCTTAAGATCTTTCAAAAACATTGGAATCATGTAGGCAGGAAATATTATTTACTATGTTATATATATGTTGCCAACCTGAGTAAAGGATAGCTAGTTGGGGGGTAAAAAGTGAAAAAAAAATCAAGTTTCTGATGTTCAGGTATAATTCCTTTTACCAGTAAGTAGTTTATGTATCCATGAAAGTAATTTAGACTTGCACAAAATGGGAAAGTGTTATTCTCATATTTTCTTTCCTCTGCCTGCTACTGAAACATTTAACTTTTATAGCCTAAATATATATAGTCTAGGATTAAAATATTTTATAAAACAGCTTCCATAAAAAAACTACTTTTGTCGAGAAACTTTAGCTAATATGTACATGTATTTATATTGTTTGCTGTTGGTGATTTATTGATTTTCTTTATTTTAAAAGCTTGTATAAATCTGTTAGACTTCATGTTAAATTTATAATAGGGGCAGAATATTCATGTTTCTGTTAAAAATTAATGAAATATCAATAGTTTAAAAAATAATTTGTTCTCCAAGCTGTTAAAATGTAAGTACTTCAGTCAGACAATCTCTTTTGTTTTTACATGCTGCCCTAATGTCCTAGCTGGTCTGTTTGTTCTAAGGATGGTTTCAGTGGTCATACTGTGAGATTCCAGTTTGATACTTGGTTGAATCAAGAAAAGGAAACATCTTTGTCTAGAGTAAACTGAGAATTCTTGTGTGAATTAGGCCTTTCTCAATGAACAATTCAGGGCCACTTAATTGCTATTACTGTATTTTTATAAATGATAAAACTTTCATTATAGGGACAAAGCCTCATATTCCATTTTTAGCACATACACATACAATCTGTAGAATTCCTTGCACATAGTGAGGACTTATTGAACACTAATTTCTAAGTAATATGTCATTTGTAAGAACTTGTTTATAAGTTAAAAGAATAACATGCATTACTCAGAAAAGTGTGTGTGCTTTACTTTGAGAGAATGTGTGCTATGAAATCTCCACTCATTCCCTATGGCCAGAGTGTGCTGGGTAGGGTGTGTGTTGAAGGGATACAGGGAGTGTGGGCAGAAGTTCACTGAAGCTGCTGCTCTGGCATAGCTTGAAGTGATGTATGGATAAGCCTATCCCCCTCGCCTCTCTCCCCTATTTCCTACATAGAAATAATGAGTGATAAGATAGCCAAGTGTTTGTACTTTAGCTGTTTTTGTGAAGATGCAATGTCCTGTCGTCATCTAAATCAGGCACCAGCTGTGTAAGGAGAAGTAATGTAAGTGTCTGGAAACCTTGGCAGAATCCATCAAGGTGTAGTCCCTCCAGAACAATGATCCAATTCCCTTAGATTCATGGTTTCTCCTTCACCAACACCTGGATGAGAATCTTTGGGACTTTAAAAATGGAGAGATTAATTACAAAGGTCCAAAAATAACATCTGGATTGAGTTACATACAGATACTTAACTAAGACATTTATACTGAAATGTAATATTGAAAAATTCAAGTGGTAATCTACTCTAAGTGTTTTGTACTATCATTTAAATAAGTTTGTGCTCAAGTATAATTCTCAAAATATTAAAAATGAGATCCTCATACAAACATAAAAGTTGTCTATATGCCAAAGATTTCATTTAACATATTAATTACTGAAGGGACCAGTAAGATGTTAACACCAGTTCAAAAGAAAATCAAGGAATTTATAGGTTGGTCAGTCAAAGGAATGGGGAATGAATGTTCTAATAGATACAAAAATGATGAATGTCTTTCAATGCAATAAACAGTAACATCTGGTGTTAATTTTTATCCTGGACAGAAGTTATCTATATTGCTATTGAATAAAACTCATTTTCATTATCCTCAGACAATAATCATTTGCATTGCTATTGGTTTCTACATGCTAAACCCAATTCTCAAAGAATTGCTAAACGTACTTGTTGACAGCAAATAGGAAATCAAAAGTACATGTACTTAGGAAGTTAATTCCTCTAGCAAATTGAACTACTTCTGTTTTGAAAACACACCATGAATTTTAGTTTCCTATTTCCAAATTTGGGGTCATATTTTACAAGATAAATTTTAACCACAGTCTCTGTCCTGATGATGATTTCTGACCTTGGATTTCATGTTTGTACACACAAGTCTGATCTGCTTTTTTGTATCAAGGCTGGTTGGAGTCATGTCTGATTGAGGAAAGCTTGCACCTTTCCTGCTGTTGTCATGGAGATTCATTTGTCATTAGTTTTTTTTTTTTTTCTTCCACATCTCATCATTCATGAGTTGAATTATACTACTGGGGGGAGCAGATATTTCTCTTGGTCTAGAGAGAAAATATGCATCTTTCTCTTACAACAGTTATTGAATGTTTGTAGGTTCTATGTTAAGCACAATCTATATACTATCCTACTTTGTTTCCTATTTGTTGCACATAAAAACTTAATAATAAAGCTGTTTTAATGAATCTCTGTTTTATACATGATAAAAAAATAAAGGCAAGGGATGGGCAGCTTCTTGCCAGATGCCAGGCATTAGTAGGTCATCTGGTAAGTGATGAAGCCAAGGTTTAACCTCAATTCTATATGGCTGAAGTCTGATTATTGCTTTACTATGTTAACTATTGCAGAAAATGATGTAATTTTGTTCTGTTTTATTTTTTCTGACATTCAAGTCTACTTTGAGTAACTTTAAAATATTTTCTTTGATATTTTTTTATTTACTTCACTAAGGACAGGTATTAGGACACCAGGTCACACCTCTGTCTGAATCAGGCTGTGGAGTTGGGGAGGAATGCCTCTCACCAATCATGAACATTTTTCTCTTGCTCAGCCTGTGGCTTTGACTGCAGTGACCAGTGTGGCCCTTCTTGAGTTATGCCCTCAGCCTTCTAAATCTGCCTATCTGCTTGGGCTAATCTGTTTCAATGTTCCCTTTGCTCATTACATTTGGAGAATTAATGTTTACCCTAGTTTGGTGATTTCCTAGCAGGGAGAAATAGGCTCTTTACAAAGCACTATTAATGATATTTTACTTTAGGAACCAAGACCCCTTTCACTATAGTTTTTGTCTTTGCCTTCTTCAAATCATTATCTTTTGCTCCCAGCTGATAGCAAAGAACCAAATGCCCAAGTTTAATTTGCAGTGTTCTTGCTTAATTCAGACTTGCTGCTATACTATCAGAGAAGCCCAATTTATCTCTTTAAAACACTTTCCACTCTAAAACACTTCCAATTCTTTACTGTCTCCTGCTGGGTATTACACATGCTTGTGTTACCATTTTACACACTGGAGGAAATTATACTTGTCTGGTTCAGAAAATTAGGATCTTCTCTGAGATATTTTGAAGGGTAAGATTTCTCTGATAATAAGCATTCAACCTTAAAAATATAAGGGCTGCCCTGGCCAAGGGTTAGGAAGCTAAGTTCAGTGGCAATGGTGCATATGCAAGAGCAGAGCAAGTAATATGTTTAGCTCCCAGGAATAAGAGCTGGTGAAGGTCTTACTGTGCGCAGCTATCTTCAACAAAACCACCAGCCTCTTCTTTGTGAATCACTGATGTAGTTATGCTCTCATTTTAAAAGTGATCTGTGGCTCTTGAATTTCATATAGAACAAAGTCAAAACTCTTGAGTCTGACATGCAAGGACCCTTCATTTTGTCCCCAAGCCACATTTCTTGCATCATTCTTACCATTCTTCTTTTGCTCACTAGCAGATGCCTTCACTTCCCCACACAGAAGGTTTTCTAATTCCTCCATGCCACTCATAATGCAGTTCCCTGCATCTGGAAAATGCTTCCATCTTGTCATACCTGAGTGAAGTCTGAGCTCAAGTCCAAAGCCCCACATGGACCCTGTGAAAATTTCCTTGGCAGTCTTGTCACCTTCTTACAGTTGTATTCTGTGGAAATACAACTGTGTTGTTTGGGGACCAAGAAAGCATTGTGTGTACCTCTTATGATTCAGGCAGCTATTAAGAAACAATTCTTATTAAAATGAGAGTTATTTTAAGTAGGAAATAGATTTTTTGCTTTGTACTTCAAGGAATATACACATGCTTGGCACATTGTAGTGGATCCCCAAATTTTATTTGTGAGAAAAATAAGGGAAATGGAGCATAGCATCTGGAAGACATACAATCCAGTAGGAAATTCCCCAAAGGGGCAAACTATATTATAAACTAAGAGACCAAGATGTAGGCTCTGGAGTAATTAGATTTCTTGTTTTTTCCTAAGAGAACAAGTGAAAGAACTGATAATTTTATTCTTGAGAAATTGATTGTATTAGAGAAAATATTAATTAAGGTCTTAGACATAAAACAAAGACAGTGAAACCATTACAGGAACTAGAGTTTATGTTAGAAATGTTCTTTTGAAATGAATTAGAGTACAAAGTTCAAATTGAACAAGGAACAAGGTACCAGACATGCCCTGTTAGTCAGATGTTTGTCATTGTGACCAAGATGCCTCACAAGAACAGCTTAGCTAATGAAAATTTTATTTTGGGCTCACCATTCTAGAGGTTCAGTCCATGGTCAGCAAATGCCATAGCTCTGGGCCTGAGGTGAGGAAGAACATTATGGCAGAAGGGCATGGTGTTGGAATGTTGTTCCACTCACGACAACCAGAAAGCAAACCAGAGAGAGGAGCCAGAGACAAGATATATAATCCCTATGGCATGCCTCCAATGACTCAGTTTCTCTAGCCATGCCCCATCTGCCTACAGTTACCACCTGGTAATCTATTCAAATTATTAATCCATCAAATGGATGAACCCACTGATTAGATCACAGCTGTCATAATCTAATCATCTATCCTCATTCAATAACACAGGAGTTTTTAAGTGGACACATTACATCTAAGCCAAAAAGAGATGTAATTTTCCTTAAACTGACCATGACCAACAACATGCTTATCCTGGGGTGTCCTTGTCTGGTCAAATTCATTCTTATCACTCTACCTTAATGGAGAGAGAGAGAAGGGTCAATCAAAAGGCTGGACATTGTGAAAGAATTACTCTAGGTTCTGTATCTCTTCTGGTTCTGTTAGGCATTCCCCTGCATGCATGATTTTATTTTGGTTGTTGTTATTTTTAGTCCCTAATACTTAAGACTTCTGAATAAGTTATGCAGTGTGTTTTGCCCTTCAAAGCTGTTTTTCTGTTTTCCAGCTTGAATTTACTTGCTCAGCTACCAGGTCACTCCTGATTTACCCCTTGCCAACTTTTCCTTCTTAGGGCTTTATGCCCCAGGCTACTTCAGGATTATGACCCTGAATTTTGAGTAAAGTAACCTAGATGAAAGCTCAGGGTATGGAGCCTTCTATGGAGTCAAGCAGTTTATTTATTCACTTTAATTTGAAGACTGTCTTCAAATAAAGATGTCAGGCCTAGCAAAGTAAAGAAAACCATGAATATTGCATTCTATTAAGAGTGGCAAAAAAAAAAAAGACAACTGTCTTGGTAAGCACTAATAAAGCTAGGATGCAGAGTAGAGATCTCTCGATAAGGGTGTCTCACATCCACTGATAAACTGGGCTCTTACTATTGTTCTTGAGTTGGAAGAAGTTTTCCAGTTTTTGTGTTTCCCCCTTCCATCTATGGAGAACAGGTGGTTATGAGACTATTGTGTTGTGAAATGGAAGCTTTTCCTTTACTTATCCTTGCCCTGAGCCAACTTCTAATTAGTCAGATGGAGAATTAATGGAACAGTTGGAATACTCAGAAGTTGAGGAATAATGTGAATCATTTAGGGGTGAGAGAATGTGTTCAGTAATAGATTGGTATACCAAGAAGACTCAAGATCTGACCCTGAGGGAGGGTGCAGCAATCTTGATTCTAATCCCTCCATTACTTCTCTTCACTGGTAAATGGAGGTGGCCATGAAGGGGTGCTGCAGCCAATGGTGGGGTTCTGCTCTCACTGCCCACCCCTCTCCTCCAAAGCTCCTTCACCTCAGTTTATATGGACATAGTCCTGTTACCATCTCTTGGCTTATCTTATGGGTGAAAACATTTCCCACAAATTTCTCCATCACTTACCATTAGTTTGATTCACCCATCAATCTAACAAGCAGTTTCCACGTACATTGTAATTCTATGTATGTATGATTTAAGAAGGGAATATGCATAATTCCACAATGTGAAAATAAACAAATATATAAAAATATTCTGATCATTGTTCTCCTGGCATGCTGAAAGTAGAATCAAGAATTGGGAAATTGTTCAGAGAATTTTTCATCTAAATCTTCTCTAACTGACTCCCTTACAAACATATTTATGTATTACTTTTATTTAACAGTAATCCTATTAGATGCTTTGCCAATTTTCCCAGAGAGAAAGGCAAAACTAAATATGAGATGTGTCTAACCTGGGTTACCTTTTCCAGAACACAGTGCACCTAATTCAATAGTGGAGCACAGTTGGTGCCACAGCCAACCATAGCCTATTATTAAAGGCTAAGGGACCACATGATGAGCTTGCTCTCTTTATGCTTCCACAACAATAACCCATTATTGTTTCTCAAACTTGACTGATTCTAAATAAAAACAGCAGACAGTTCTTTTCATTTTTTACAGTTTAGGTCACTTAAATTATAATTAATTTTTACTGCTCCTATCATTTTAAATTCATTGTAAACAATTTAACAAGAAAACATCTGAGTAGCTTTCTTAGACACTCTAATAAGGACATGTCACATGGTGAATCTTTAATTACCTGTGCTTTATCTCAGCTCATTCTTGAGTGAAATCTGAAGGAGTAATTTCAATGATCCAGTCTGTCTTTTTTTTCCCCTCTCAATCTTTTAATGCACATGAGTATACCCTAAATTCAGTGAAGCAGAAAACAAAGTAGGAAAATGTTTTGAAGCATAATTATTACAAAATGCCTCCAGTTGATATCTTCTCAAAATGAATCAAGTCTGCAGGGTTAAGCTGTTTCATCTCATCCGGATCCTCTCTTTGTCTCTGAATTCTTTGTCCCATAATGAGAAGTTGATGAATGGTGAAATTTGAAGTTTCACCAAAGAGAAGACTAAATTGAAAAATAAATAGTTTTCTCAGTTTTTGTATTCACAATAATGTTAATTATAAAGCAAAATAAAAGTGACTAAGATATTAGGTTGAAATAGAAGCACCATATAAACACTGGCTGTGCTGATAACTGATAGGGTTTCAAATAGCCTCTCTCTAATTTGTACTCTTTTAGGCCAGGAGTAAATATTTATTCAGCTTGATATAAAATAATTCACAAAAATGATTAATGATATATATCAGTTTTTTCTCTGAATGCTGAGCTGAATATTTATTTCACCTCATATTTTATATCAGCATAACCAATCTTTTGATCACCAAAAAAGCACTCTGATTTCAACAGCTGTCTTCAGATATTTGCCAGACTCTTATAACTTTTATTAGAAATGAGTATTTTTGCATGCTTACTCAGATGCATGCAGTAGGGGGTTCTTTATTGTTATCATTTGAATTCAATAACAAAAATAAGAAAAGTTGAAGCACTGAATAAAATTTCGATTACTAAGCAGAGTGAGAAGTAATTACAGTTTCCAGCACTGTATAAACAACTCCATGTATAAAGTGTGTAATTAGAGATACATGTGCAAATTTCCCTTTTTATAGCACTGGAAATCTTCAAAATATTTCCCAAGCAGTTTAATGCTAATATCATCAGTCTATTGTACACTGTTCCCCCATTCTTAAATGGTTCTCTTCATGATAATAACTTTGAAATCCTTCGGCTCTTTTCAGTAATACATTTTCAGAAGTTTTGATTGAATACATAATACTAAACTATACATTTTAGGTGAGACAGGGTATATTTGAATGCCACTTAAGCCTTTTGAAATGTAACACTTCTTAATGGGACTAGCATAAACAAACTGAGGGTGTCAGTTTGATAACTTCTGTAGTATTGTTCTATCCTCTCTTTTTACTGGTTACATGATGATTAGCAATGAGATGAAAGATGATTGACAGAAATAATATCAATTGTAAGAGCTTTAAAGTCTAGGGATCTGGCCCCATCCCAGATTCATTTAATATGGGTATCTCCTGGAATAATTCTTCTTAATAGCTGCCTCAATCTTGAATTTTTTAAATTTTAAAAGTGGAGCTAAGGCACTAGGCATTTAATAGAAATATGAAATATCACAGCACAATATAAACAATTGACATGTTAATTATTATTATTGTTTTTATTATTATAGGCAAAACAATCATTATTTTCAATCACTTATAAGTAACTTAATTTTGAAGGGAATCACAAATTACAAAAACAAAAGTAATTTGATTTTCTAAGAAAATAGCTATTTCTAATTATCTTTTCAATCTGAATTTCATCCCCTATATAGAAATAAGAGGGAAAGGACAGTGAGGGAGATGTTTTCCTCTCATCATACCATATAGGTTGGAGAGACAGATCAATGAATACACTGAGTCATGGTTTACAGGGGGAGAGACTCACTGTGAAAACCTCTCCAAGACCCAATCCTGTGGAAGAATACCTGAAGAACTGATGAATCGTAGAAGCTCAAAATAGATGTCTGAGAATTAAAATCTCTAGGGAGACCCAAACATCATGGGGCCTCCAAACTTTGGTGAGATTTACCTCCTAGAATTTGACCACATTCTCCATAAATATCAGTGAAAAATCCCTTCTGCCTGATATTAGGAGGAGAGAAAGGGACCATTTTAAAATATATCAGAGCATTCTTTTTCTAAGGAGGTCTGTCCACAGGAGTAACTGGTTAACCAGAGCCTATCTTGATGGGGTTGTACCAGAACCTAACCAATTGGTGAAAAGGAAATACCCAGCCTCATCAATATCTAGCCTTCCAAATGGAGAGAAGGAAATACACAACCCCTGCTTATTCTATTCTTCCATATGGGAGAAGAGAAATATACAAATTCAGCCTCCTGTAGCACTCCTGCAGGGGTGGTGCTAAGAAGCACTGGCGCAGTCCTAGAACAGAGGCACAGGCTCAAAAAAGATGGAGACCTAATAATAGGACTATAGAATGCTTGTTTCCTCCCATCCCTTGTCACCCATTCCCATAGGCTTATGATAGCAGTTCCTTTTACCAAGTAACTCATGTCACATGTCAAGGAAACAAGTCATACTACAATGCAGCCCCCCAACAGAAACCCCACAAATTGAAGAGATAAAGCCAAGCATCAGAATCAAACCTGCCATAAATAACCTACTTATCAGACTTGGAATTTAAACAAGTATATTTTTATGCTAAGGGCTATAATGGGTAAACAACATGAAAGAACATATTGGCTATGTAAGCAGGGAGATGAAAATCTTAAGAAAGAACCAAAAAAGAGTGTATTAGGGATCAAAAACATTGAAACGGAAGTAGTCCTCTTTTTCTACATCATACTGGAAGTACTAGCTATTACAATAAGAAAAGGAAATAAAACGTATACATATTGGGAAGGAAGCAATCAAACTTTTTTTCACAGATGATTTGACTATCAATGTAAAAATATTTAAAATAATCAAAAACTCATAGGAATATTTAGTACTTATAGCAAGATTTAAAATTGTGAACACAAGGTTAATATGCAAAAGTCAACTGCTTTTCTATGTATCAGCCAAGAACAAGTGCAACATAAAAACACAATTCCACTTATAGTAGCAACCCAAATGAAATACTTCAATATAAACTAAATAAAATGCATGCAATATCTATATTGAAAAAAAGTAAATCTCTGATAAAAGAAATTGAAGAACTAAATTATAAAAATGAAGAAACTCTATTAATAAGAAGATTCAGTAGTCAGGATGTTAGTTCTTCCTAACTTGAACTATAGGTTCAATGTAATCCCAATCAAAATTGCAGCAAATTAATCTATTTGTAGAGGTGGAAGACACAGAAGAGCTATGTTGAAAGAGAAGAACTAAGTTGCAGGATACCACTCTCAGACACTGAAATTTATTATCAATCACTGTAATAAAGATAGTATACTTTTGTCCAAAGAATAGAAAAATAGATCAATGGAAAGGAATAGAGAGTCCAAAACCATACCCACATAAGTAGTCAACTGATCTTTGACAAAGGAATACAGGCAATATAGTGCAGAAAAAAAAAATCTTTTCAACAAATGGCACTGGAATAACAATAGTTACATGGAAAAAAAAGAAAAGAAAAAAAATTTAGAGGCAGACCTTACACCCTTCACACAAAAGGTATCATGGATCTAATGTAAAACACAAAAATAATAAAAATCTTAGATGGTAATACAGAAGAAAATTGAGGTACTCTTGGGTATGGCAAAGGCATCATTCATGAAAGTAGTCATTGTTAAACTATATTGCAATGACATTAGCAACTTCACCTCTGCAAAAGAGAATGTAAATAAATAGAGAATTTGTAGATTGGTAGAAAATATTTCCAAAAAGACATATTCAATTAAGGACTGTTATTCTGAATGTAAAAAGAGCCCTTAATACTAAAAATTAAGAAAATAACCCAATTAAAAAACAGACCAAAGATGTTAAAAGAGGCCTGACCAAAAAAAAAAAAAAAGGTAAATCTGCTGATGAAAAGATATTGCACATAATTTTATAATCAGAAAAATGCAAATTAAAACAGCAGTGAGATATCACTGCATTCTGCTAGGCCAAATCCAGAACACTAATGATAATGATACCATATTTTGGTGAGGATGTGGAGCAACAGGAACTGGTAGGAATAAAAAATGGTGTAGATACTTTGAAAGACAATTTGGCAGCTTCTTATAAAGCTAAATCTATACTTATTATATATTTCAGCAATTTTGATACTGAAAGTAATTGAAATCATTTATGTACACTCAAAAACTGTCATATGAACATTTATAGTTTTATTCATAATTGACAAAACTTGGAAGCTGCTATATTACCCTATGGTAGGTGAGTGGATAAATAAGATATGGTACATCTAGACAATGGAGTATTATTCTTCACTAAAAAGAAATGAGCTATTAAGCCATGAAGAGACACAGAAATATTTTAAATAAAAATTATGAGAAATATACCAATATAAGAGTTTCAAAAGGGTTATATGCAATATGACATCCTAGAAAATGGAAAACTATGGCAACAGAAAAAAAAAGCCAGTGGTTTCCAGAGGTTAGCTGAGCAGAAAGGATAAGGATGAAAGGTAGAATAAACATGATTTTTTAGAGTGGTGAAGCTACTCTGTATGAAACTGTAGTTGTGAGTAAATGTCATTTTAACTATACCAATAGTAAATTTTAATGTAATCTGTGGATTTTGTGTGATTATGATATAACACTGTTGACTCATCAATTGTAACAGCTGTAGTACTCAGTGGGGGATGCTGATCATGGGGGAAGCTGTTATATGTAGGGGACAGGAGTCTGAGAAAGTTATATATCTTACTCTCAGCTTTTACTGGAACCTAAAAACACTGAAAAATAAAAATTAAACAAGGTCTAAAGTACTTGCTTGACATAAATTAAAATGTTTAAAATATTTCTATTCAAAGAAAAAAACTAGAAGTGAATCTGGAACATATGTATGTATGTATATATATATATATATATATGTATATATATGTATATTATATGTAATAGAATATATATCATATTTTCATATAATAAATTACATATATTTCTTTGTAATATGATATTATATATAATATATGTATTCTATAGTATTTATCTGTAACATCCCTGTCTCCAATATTTTTTCATGTTTCTCTTGCTTACTTTGTTGGGTAAAATGATTTTTATGCTGTGATGTGTTAATTTTGATGAATCACTTTCTACTTTGCTTCACAGACTTCACATAAGAATGATTGTGTATTTGAGTAATCAGTGGCATTTTTAAGGAGCCATTAAGCGTTTTCTGTAAGATTGGCTCATCTTATTTCATTCAAAATGAGAAGAAATATTTGGAGAATCACCCTTCATAACATTAACCAGATTTCGACCATATTTCTTTCAACTTTCCATTAAAGAATGAATTAATGGCATTATAACTACTCAATTAGTTAGCAACTTGGACTTTGAAGTATGATTAAAAAATCACTGATGTCCTAATACCAGAAAATTTTTGTTGGGTATATATAAAAATTTGTGTTTCACATCCAAGGAATTGGCACTACTATTGCAACTGTAGTGCTATTTTAAAATTAATTTCAATAAAACTATGCAAGTGTTTCCGCAGATCTACACTTTCTCAGAAGGCTGCAAATGATAGGTAAAGTAAAGCATTGTCACATTTATGATTATTTCAAGCAAGCACATATTTTTAATCAATAATTTATATCTGGCAGCTGTTATTTTTATATCTCTGTCTTTACAATGTATTAAATGCATTTATGATGCTAATTCACACTCATATATCTTCAATTTTTTTCTTTGCATTAAGCAAAAGTATGCACACTATTTGTACCTATGAACAACAGCTTAGAAGGATTAGAAGGATGAGTGTATTGTTTGCTTTTTATATGAAGAAAAGACATGTCTTTAAATATTTTACTAAAATATATTCAAGATAAATATTAAATGATCAAGGTTAGAGAAAAAATTAATACTACCTTAGTATTTAATGTTTGAGAAGAGATGGAATTTTGGTAAGTAAAGATCATAATCAGGAATTTCATATTACATATTTGTACGAAAACTTTGTATCCAAATGATACTTGTTAACTTTCAAGGACAAAAAGTGGTGGATTTGGGGTAATAGCCTTCCATTCAATGAAGTGTTCATAATTCAAAACAAAATTGAATGTTGAACAAGTGGAGGCAATTAAATAAAGATGTATTTTTCCCAATTTCTGAAATCTGATTAAACCTAAATTTAAAATAACCTTTGAGAATAATTGTAAAATGAAAACATTAGATTTTTAAGTACTTTAAAACTTTTTTTACTTTGAAATATTTCAAAAAACAAGTGTTCTTCCCTTTTGCAAGTGCTTTTCAAAATTACATTTGCTTGCTTTATTCATCTTAGTTAAAATTTCTGACATTTTAATAGTAGACATATTTTAAGAAATTTGTGCTAGCAATAAAGAAAATAATGCTTCATTTTTGTTTTGGTTTCAAGAACGTTTTGGTTAAAAGAAATATGTCCACATTCTCAAGCAACGAAGAGTTTTGTTGATAACATATTTGGTTAAAAACACCAAATTACAAGCATCATTGATGTGGTCTGAATTTTTCCACCCAAAAAAAGGACTTTCAAGGGCTTTGCTTTATATTTCACAATGTATTTATCTTAACAATCATTAAAGGAAGAAATAAATTTATACTCTAGCTCCATTTATACTTTATACTGAGAATAATCTATAAAAGTAAATTGGTGAACTATACACTAGTAACTTTCTTTTTTTTTTAAATTTTTTATTGTGGGTTGTTCAAAACATTACAAATTTCTTGACATATCATATTCCACACTTTGATTCAAGTGGGTTATGAACTCCCACCTTCACCCCATACACAGATTGCAGAATCACATCAGTTACACATCCATTGATTTACATATTGCCATACACACTAGTAACTTTCAACTCACAAATAAAATAATCATGAAAGCCATAAAGGTTATTTTCATTTTTATTAAGACCATAGAACAAAATGTGGATTAGATTATAAGATTAAAAGAAACTATTTGTATAGGTAATTTTACAACAGTCATACAAATGTTTTAAGAACTTGTTTATAGCAAAACCCTTTTTGCAGATTTTCTTCAAATATATCTTTATTGAATAATTAGGAGTTAAAGTGCTGATTTCATAAAGTAAAATCCTGTAAAATGTCATTGATTACAAATTACATGAAGTTTTTACTAAAATAATCAACTCTTAATGGAAATTAGTTTTTGTTAATAAAATAGTAATTGTTTTAGTATATTCAATCAAATGTTAAGAAAATTTAGAGGGTAGCACCTATTGTGGGGGAAAGTTTACCAATAAAAAATATAAGGACAGAGGGAAGGAAGAACATATATTAGACAGAGGTGCTAAAAGCATGCAATGGAGAAAGTATAGCATCATCAACAAATGGTGCTGGGAGAACTGGAAATCCATATGCAACAAAATGAAATGAATCCCTTTCTCTTGCCATGCACAAAACTTAACTCAAAATGGATCAAGGAGCTAGGGATCAAACCAGAAACTGTGCTTCTGATAGAAGAAAAGGTTGGCTCTAATCTCCATCTTGTGGGGTCCGGCTCCAAATTCCTTAATAGGATACCTATAGCACAAGAGTTAAAATCAAAAATCAACAAACGGGACATACTCAAACTAAAAAGTTTTTTCTCAGCAAGAGAAACAATAAGAGAGGTAAATAGGGAGGCTACAACCTGGGAACAAATTTTTACCCCTCACACTTCAGATAGAGCCCTAATATCCAGAGTATACAAAGAACTCAAAAAATTAAACAATAAGAAAACAAATAACCCAATCAACAAATGGGCCAAGGAGCTGAACAGACACTTCTTAGAGAAAGATATACAGTCAATCAACAAATACACAAAAAAATGCTCACCATCTCTAGCAATCAGAGAAATGCAAATTAAAATGACTCTAAGGTACCATCTCACCCCAATAAGAACGGCAGCCATTATGAAGTCAAACAACAACAAGTGCTAGTGAGGATGTCGGGAAAAGGGTACACCTGTACATTGCTGGTGGAACTGCAAATTGGTGCGGCCAATTTGTAAAGCAGTATGGAGTTTCCTTGGAAAGCTGGGAATGGAACCACCATTCGACCCAGCTATTCCCCTTCTCAGACTATTCCCCAAAGACCTAAAAAGAGCATACTACACGGATACAGCTACATCAATGTTCATAGCAGCACAATTCACAATAGCTAGACTGTGGAACCAACCTAGATGCCCTTCAATAGATGAATGGATAAAAAAATGTGGCATTTATACACAATGGAATATTACTCAGCACTAAAAAATAACAAAATCATGGCATTTGCAGGGAAATGGATGGCATTAGAGCAGATTGTGCTAAGTGAAGTTAGCCAATCCCTAAAAAACAAATGCAGAATGTCTTCTTTGATAAAAGGAGAGCGACTCAAAACAGAGCAGGGTGGAAGAGCATGAGAAGAAGATTACCATTAAGCAGGGACAAGAGGTAGGAGGGAATGGGAGAGAGAAGCGGAATTGCACGGAAGATAAAAGGAGACCCTCATTGTTATACAAAATTACATATAAGAGGATATGAGGGGAAAGGGGAAAAAAGAGAGAAATGAATTACAGTAGATGGGGTAGAGAGAGATGATGGGAGGGGAGGGGTGGGGAAGGAGGATAGGAAAGGGATAGGCAAGGCAGCAGAATACAACAGACACTAATATGGCAGTATGTATAAACGTGGATGTATAACCAATGTGATCCTGCAATCTGTACACGTGGTAAAAATAAGAATTCATACCCCATTTGAATCAAATGTATGATATATGATATGTCAAGATCATTGTAAAGTTTTGAGCAACCAATAAAAATAAATAAATAAATAAATAAATGGACAATAAAAGTTATGATACTTATGGGATGGGAGGGAGATTTGAGAAGAAATACTGTTTTCCTGCATGGGACATGAATTTATCATTTTCTTGCTATTCTCCTAAAATTTCCATTCTAAACCTTGATGATCAGTTTATTATTTCAACCAATTTCCCGACATCTCCAATTCGTTTTCTCCACCTTACCATAATCACAAATTCTCAGTGGCACCTAGAAGCTCTCTCACCTCCAATTGTTCTGATCTTAAACCTGGCCGCAACCTCTGATCTTTGCAGTTTCTTACTACTTCGATCTATTAGATCTTCCATCTTTGGGTACTGGAGTCCACTGCTCTATGCAGAATTATGGGTTGAAATCTAAACCCCAATGCAGGAGTCTAAGAAGGGGGACCTTTGGGAAGTGATTGGGTCATAAGACTCCATCCTCATAAACAGGATCACTGCCCTTAGGAAAGAGTGCTGAGGGAGTCTTTTCATCCCTTCTTCCCTGTAAGGATGCCGAGAAGGCACCATCAATGGGAATAGGCCTTCACCAGGCACAAAATCTGCTGTCTTTATCTTGAACTTCCCAGCCTCCAGATCAGTGTACGATAAATGTCTGTCATTTATAAATTACAGCAGCCCAAAGAGACTGACTGTGCCAAATGATACCTCAAAATATAAATGTTTTAATGCAGTTCTGGTTTAAAAAGTTTTCATTGTTTCTCATTGTTTTAAGATGACTTTTCAATTCCTAATAAACCCCAAAGCCTATTTTCTATTATTCCAGCCTCAGTCAGGTATTCATACTTAATTTTCAGGGCATTTATTTAAACTTTTATGTATTATTTTATCATACCCATGTACAAAATTTTCCATACATTTCACTTTTATATAATATTTAGTGAACTAATTGTCTCCATCTATGCAGCATATGTATATATTTAATATTTTAATTAAAATAATTTAAATAGATAATATATGAAACATTTCCATGGTAGGGTGGTTACAACCATAAGTTTTCTCTTTCATTTTTCAAGGGACTAGATTTATCTTATTTCATAATAATAAAATAGATCTAGTAATATCCTTCTGCCTAACTACAATAAAGTACTGGATGTTGCAACACCACTTAGACACTTAATGCAAACTGATAATTTACAGTTAGATCAATATGTCTGAGCCTCCATCCCAAAAAGCTCAGGAGAGCAGCAAATTGCTAATTAGTGATACGGTTGGGAAGACTAAGTGAAGTTCAGTTGCCCTGTGTTATGAAAAACTCACAATGCTTTCAGTTTGATTTTTATGGCTGTGCTGATCTTTTTGTCTTCAAAGTACATTTATTTTACCTTCTTCTAAAATGAAACTGAAATAACTTCATGAAACATTATACTTTTATTTTTCTTAAAGCTACTTATTCCATATTACAATTTTCAAATTCTGCATTTGACAAATTAGGCAAACTAGACTATTTTGTTAGAAATTAGAAATGTATTGAAACAATATGAGTATGTTTTTTTATACTTAAATGATCCTATCTGGGCATGATTATTATAAAATAAAGATATAAATAAATTCCTGTTAATGCTGAGCACATTTCAAACACTGATAATGATTATAAAATCACAGTTTCAAAATTTGACATAATCCACAAAATTGCCATCACTAATTTACCTAAATTAAATATGGCAGGGTTTTTATACTTTGTCCAAGACTGTTCTATGTAAAAATTAATATATTTAGTTTCTTTCCTATCAAAGGTTACTATGAAGGTATTATTATCCAATTCTATTTTCTTTCATCCAATGTCCAGTTTCAATATTAGGGAATAGTTGAAGTTGACAGTAATGACAGGATGCATCTTAATTTTTAAAAAATAAGAATTGAAGTGTTTTCTAAAAGGTATTGATGAAAATGTTGTGTTCTCATAAAAATGAGAAAGTAGTTTACATAGAAAAATTATGAAAATAATTTTTATCACCATTATACTTCTCAGAAAAATTCATTTCATACAGTATTACTATTGAACCCTACTAAAAAATAAGCATTATAAAGATGTTTCAGAGAGATCTCATCCAAAAAACAGGGTACATGCTATTACTCTATTCCTGGAGCTTCCTTTTCTTAACAATGTATTGTTATGAAACTGTTCTTGCATTACTGGAAATATGCGTTTGTAGTGGATACTTTTTTCCTGCAGTATGATACAACTAGACAGCTATTTGGAGATGATATGGAAAACAAATTATTGAAATTCTGCTTATTTTCCTTCTCTTTCATTTCTTCAGGAAAAAATGGTAGAAACTTGCATTTTTGTGGAACCAAGATAATAGAAACTTGAAAAAATAATTTCTAATAGTTATTTCTTCTTCCCAGCCTGCTTCAAACAGGTAGGGGATTTTGTAATCTAGGAAGAGCAGTCTTTTCATTTTTCTTCTCCAAGAGAATTAAGTGGTGAATCTCTGATTTGATAAGATGTTTTGTTGGGTGAGAAAGCATTAACTGTGAATTCCAGGTAGTAGGAAGGTCCATCCTAATGTTTATCCATAATGGTTTGGTTACCACCCTGTATAATTAGCGAGATCCTATCTAAAATTTGGTTTAAAACTAGGAGTAGCCATCTTTAGATAAAATAGATTAAATCAAAAACAGTAAAAAGAGACAAAAGAGTCATCACATATTGATAAAGGAGTGAATCAAGCCAGAGGAAATAGCAATTGTGTGTGTATATTGGTTTATACTGTTTTTCATCTCTATTTCGTTTATTTTGACTGTTAACCTTTATCATTTATTAATTTCTAGTAATTTGGAGTTTTGTTTGTTGTTGTTCTACTTTTCTGAACTTTAACAAAAGGCTGTTTAAGATCTTTTTTTCTTTTTTGATGTAGGATGGTTACTATAAACTTTCTTCTTTGTGCTGTAGCAATATCTATCAATCTCTCTATTTATGTATGTGTGTTTTATGACTTAGACATTAGATGTCCCCCCAAAACTTACAAGTGTGACAATGTAATAAAGTTTAGATTAAAATGTTTGGGTTATGAGAGCCTTAACCCAATCAGTGAATTTATCCCCTGACAGGGATGAACTGAGTGGCAGGTAGGATGTGGCAGCAAGAGGTGGGTCCTTAGCAGCATACTTTCAGGGTGTGTATTTTATCCCTGGTGAGTAGAGTCTGAGTCTTTATCTTTCTTTCTTTCTCTCTTCCTCTCCCTCTCTATCCCTCCCTCTTCTTCTCCTCCCTCCTCCCCCCATCCTTCCTAGTTCCATGCCCCTAGGCACTTTCTTCTGATACACCCTTCTAGCATGGTGTTCTGCCTCATCTCAGGCCCCAAGAAGTGGAATCAGCCATCTATGGACAGAGAACTCTAAAATTTGAGCCTCAAAATATTTTTTTTTTCTGTAATTTTTCTATATATATGTGTATTTCTAAATATATCCTAATATCAAAATACTTAGATATAAAAGAAAATATTAATAGATTAAAAGAGAGAGATACCAATATAATGCAAGCAGAGGACTTTAAAACCCAACCCATTTTTAACAATTAACATATTATCCAGACAAAAATCTACAAAGAAATAGTAGTGTTAAATTATGCTCGAGGTCAAACAGTCTTTACATACTCCTATAGAACAGTCTTTGCAGTAATTACATAGTACACATTCTTCTCAATAATGTGTGGAACATCCTCTAACATACATCATAATATAAGTACCAAAACAAGACTCAACAAATTTTTAAAAATTTAAAATAATGTACCTTTTCTGGCCATAATGCAGTAAAACCAGAAATCAATAACAAGAAAAAATTTGGAAAATAGACAAACACATGGAAATTAAGTAACTCAAACTGGAATAGTCAATGATCGAGGAAAATTAAGAAGAAAATTTAAAAATTTCTTGAAACAAACGAAAATGTAAACCCATCAGACTCTATAGGATATTGCAAAAGCAGCACTAAGAGCAAAGCTTATAGTAACCAATGCCCACATCATCAAAGGAAAAAAAAATCTCAAGCAAACTATTGTTGGATTTCAAGGAACTAGAGCACAATAACAACAACAACAACAACAAACAATATTAGTAGGAGGAAATATATTATAAATATCAGAGAAGAAATAAGTGAAATAGAGACAAAAAGAAAAAACCCCGTAAGAGATAAAAGAAATGAAGAGCTATTTCTTTGAAAAGATAAACAAAATTGACAATGTTTTTCTTTTTGCTACAATCTATTGAAGCAAGGGTTGCCTAAAAACTGAGCCACATCCCCCACACTTGCCCTTTTTTTAATGTTTTGAGACAGGGTCTCACTAAGTTGCTGAAGCTGGCTTTGAATTGAGATCCTCCTGTTTCAGCTTCCCAAGCTGTTGGGATTACAGGCTTGCCCAGCAAAACTGACAAATTCTTAGCTAGACTATTTCAACTGTGACTTCAAAGAAATACATAGGATCATTAGAAAATATTACAAACAACTGTATACCAACAAATTTGATAACCCAAAGAAATGAATAAGGTCCCATATGCATACACCTTATACGATTGAATCATAAAGAACTAGAAAACCTGAATGGACCAATAACACGCAATGATATTAAATCAGAAATAAAATTCTCCTATTAGAAGAAAGTCCATGAACAGATAGCTTTTCTGATGAGTTCTACTACACATTTAAATAACAAATAATACCAATTCTTTTAAAAATATTCTGAAAAAAATAAATAGGAAGGAATTCTTCCAAATTCATTCTAGGAGGCCAGTATTACACTGATACCAAAAACCAGGCAAAGACAACAAAACAAACAAAAAGAAAGCTGCAAGCCAGTGTCATGATGAATATACATGCAAAAGTCCTCAACAAAATACTAGGAAGCCAAATCCAATAGCATTACAAAAAACAAATCATTTGCCATGATCAATTGGGATTCGTTCCCAGGGTGCAAGAATGGCTCAACATACACACATCAATATACAATTAGAACACATCAAAAGAAGGAAGAAAAAAACCATATGCTCATCTCAATAGATAAAGAAAGAGCATTTGATTATAACCTCCCTCGTGATTAAAAACTCTGAGCAAATTATATATGGAAGAAATATATTTCAACATACGTAAGGCCATATATAACAAGACAATAACTAAAATTATATGCATGGGGATGGCTAACTAAGGCTTTTGCTTTGTGATCTAGAACCAAATAAGGAGGCACATCTTGACCAGTTTTATGCAACAAAGTACTAGAAATCTTAGCCAGAATGATTAGGCAAGAGAAAAAAGACATCCAAATTGGAAAGTAGGAAGTTAAACTTTCATTGTTTGTGGATGACATGAACTTATATATAGAAAATCCCAAAGATTCCACCACAAAACTGCTGAAATTAGTAAATTTAGTAAAGTTGAAGGATAAAAAATCAATATGGAAGACACAATAATGTCGCTAAACACCGGTAGCAAATGATATGAAATAAACAATGTAATTCCATTTTCAACGGCTTCAAAAAATAGGAATTTATATAACTGAAATAATAAAAGACCTCTACAATGAAAACTATGAAACATTGATGAAAGAAATCAAAAAGGACACACACACACACACAAATGGGAAGGCATCTTGTGTTCGTGGATTGAAAGAATCAATATTGTTAAAATATCTAAACTACCTGAAATGAACTATAGATTCAGTACAATAAAATATAACAGACATTCTTCACAGAACTAGAAAAAAAATCTTAAAATTTGTGATAGAATCACAAAAACCCAAAATTGCCAAATAAATCTTGAACAAAGACAACAAAGCAGAAGGTATTTTACTACCTTACTTAAAATATATTATAAGGTGACAGCAATATAAACAGCATTGTACTGGCATAAAAATAGACACACAGAGGATAATAGCCTAGAAATAAACCATGTGTCTAGAGTCAACTGATTGTCAACAGGGGTATATCAGGTAAAGGACATTCTTTTCAATAAATGCTGTTGGGAAAACTGGATATTAATATGCAGAAGAATGAAACTTAACTCCTTTCTCTAGTTACAAAATTCAGCTCAAAATAGATTAAGGACCTAAATGTGAGACCTGAAACTATGAAACAACTAGAAAAAACATAGCAGAGCAGTCACATAAGTGGATGATGTGATCTTGGTACCAGTTAACAAACAATTCAGCTTACTTATTCCAGGGATACAGGAAATTTAAATTTTATTATAAGAGAACATAGTGGGTGCTTCACAGAATTAGAATGGATAAGGATTTTTTTTTTTAGAAAATTCTCAAAACACAGGAAACCAAAGCAAAAAAATAAATGAGTGGAATTGTATCAAACTAAAAATATGTGCAGCAAAGGTAAAACTGAACAGAATGAAGACATAACCTAAAGAATGAGAGAAAATAATCACAAACTGTATATCTGACAAGAATTAAAAACCAAAATATATAAGGGAATAAACTCAATAACAAAACCCTCAAATAATCCAGTTAAAAATTGGGCAATTGATCTAAATATATATTTTTCAAATTAAAAAAATTCAAATTTAATATTCATCTCAAAACATTTTTTAGTTTTTTATATGAAATGATTAGGATAGGAAAGCTGGAACGTAATCAATGGATTAAGCCATTGATGGATTAATGATGGGAATGGATTATGGGTGGTATCTATAGACAGGTGAAATGTGGCTGGAGGAAGTGGATCACTGAGGGCATGCCTTTAGCATTATATCTTATACCGGATCCTCGCACTACACTCACTCTTTGTTTCCTACCTGCCCTGAACTGAGTAGCCCTCCTCCACCACACCCTTCTGCCATGATGTTCTGCCTTGGTTCAGGCCCAGAGCAATGAAGTCAGCTGACCATGGACTGACGCTCTGAAACTAAGAGCCCAAAATAAACTTTTCTTCCTCTAAGTTGTTCTTGTCATGTATTTTGGTCCCGTGAACAAAAAACCTGACTAACACCAGGTACATTCCATCAAATTAAATCATGTGATCCTCTTATGTTCTCTGTCAACTCCATCCTCCTGTCTGTCCCCTTCCTTTAATAAAGATTTAAGTGTTTGCTTATGACTTCTCTTTAATGATTTTCCTTTTGTGATGATTTTGATACCCATCTAGATGATGAGTCCAGCTGATGGACTTCACCACTCTGTCCACTGTCCACTAGAGGTGGACAGTGTCTACCTGCCCACTACTCACATCAGTCACATACTGTCTGGTCCTTTCATAGACCTGGTCATTATCAGGAGGAGCCCACTTCCCAAAATTCAATTATAAGCACCCACTTACTAACAACAACCTTCTTTCTATCTGTAATAGCCTCATTGAAACAATTGATTGCTCCAGCATCTCTCATTCAGTGACCCTACCATCTTTTCACTATAAACTATTTTCCTTAAGCCCTCATTTCCCTCATTATTTGACTTAGATTCACATTGTCTATAAATAATTTTTGGGGTTCCTCCTATAAATAACTTTTGGGGGGTTCTGCCATGAATACACGAACCTCTTTAACTCTCTTTCTCATCGTTATTCCTATTTGGCAAGTTTCAGCTCTATTATAAATTCAGCTCTCTGCACACTGCTGTTTTCTTTTATCTTATAATACATAAGTTCCCTGCTCCTTTCCAAAGTCTTTCCTGGCCAGAAACACCCAATATAGTCCTGGTATAGTAACTATTAAATTCATTCACTTAAGCATTTATTATGTAAATTTTATTGAGAATACACATACTTATGTATATAATATGATGAAGATAGCAAGGAGTCTAGCGGGGATGGAAGGGAGTGACCCAGATAAAGAGCAGTGGGAGATGAGGTCAAAGAGATGAAGAGAGTGGAGGGAAAGAAAGCTAGAACAAGTTTATTTGCTCTTGTAAATTTTTCAGCTTTAACTCAGTAAGTTGGGGGCTATTGGTGGGTTTTGAAAAGTATTATTACAATATTTATCTGGGGTGGGGGCAAGAAAGGAAGCAGGAGGGCTGACTAGGATGTTATTTACATATTCTAGTTAGAATAGAGTCTTAAGCTAGACCCCCACTAGTGGAGGTAATGAGAAGTTGTTGGATTTTGAATATATTTTAAAGAAAGAACCCCCCAAAAAATTATCGACAGTGGGACATAAATATGAGCAAAAGAGTGAGTCAGTGATGACTCCACAGTGTGCAACATGAGAAACTGGAAGGATGGGAATGCCATTTATTGTGAAAGGGAAGACTGAGCGTGGAACAATTTTTAAATACTCTGACCCTATATTATTATTATTATTATTATTATTATTAGTAGTAGTAGTAGTAGTAGTAGTAGTAGTAGTAGTAGTAGTATAGTAGTAGTAGTAGTAGTAGTATAGTAGTAGTAGTAGTAGTAGTAGTACCAGGGATTGAACTCAGGGGCACTCGACCACTAAGTCACATCCCCAGTCCTATTTTGTATTTTATTTAGAAACAGGGTCTCACTGTGTTGCTTAATGCCTTGTTTTTTGCTGAGGCTGGTTTTGAACTTCTTATCCTCTTGCCTCAGCCTCCTGCGTAGTAGCTGAGATTTCAAGTGTGTGTCACCAAGCCTGGTGACCCTATGTATTATTAACCTTGCATTGCAGAGAGTGAGTATACAGTATGTGTTACAAAGTTTCAAACATAAATGTCAGTGGAGCAGAGCAGTCACATAAGTGAACGATGTGACCTTGGTACCAATTAACAAACAATTCAAACTCAGATTTCTTAAAGACTAAGACAACAACAGGAAATCCTAGAGACTGAGAAGCTCATGTTGTAACAGCTGACTACTATGTAGGCATATCATGGAATCTGCCACTAACTCCAGGAAATTTCAATTATAAAAATATTTATATTTATTTACATAAAGCAAAATATTATTAGTTTTTAAAATTGATATTTGCTTGTTTATGTGATATGATTCTACATCATATACAACCATAATAATAATGTTATACTCCATTTATGTATGCTATGTCAAAGTGCATTCTACTGTCATGTATAACTAATTAGAACAAAAAAGAAAAACTAAAAAAATTGTATTTACTGACTCAAGTCAAGAAAAAAGTAACACAAGTAATGCTAAAGATAAACTATAGTAAAATAAGTCTATCTACTTGCCACAACTTGAAATATCTGGTGGAAGGACCCTAAAGTTAACTAAAGTTAGCCTTGGAATTGAAAGATGTGAATTTAAATTCTACTGGGGCAATTACGCTGTTGGATTTACTAAAGCCAATCATTTAAAATGTCTTTGTCTCAGTCTCTTGCTCTAGGGATGCAGGGTGGCATAGTGCAGGAGGAAATGTTAAGTGCTAAAATCAACATCTTTTTCTTAAGATTCATGGATCTAGATTTTGATAGCTAGCCACATTGGTCACCAAAGCTAGCATTCTTATGACAATACATGAAATGAAAGAGGGTAAGAAAGGTCTTTCTTTTTTCAATATCACCTACTAGTATATCAATGTCTGAGCAGGAGTGAAAAGTGAGGCTTACCAGGTGAGATGCTGTCAACCAAAAAGCATGGTAACATTCTTGCTTCTTAGGGCCAAGACTATCTTGGGAGAAAGAGGGTGTTGATCATTTAGCAATAAACTGAACACAAAGGTCTGTCTCTAGAAAATCTCAACATAGTATACATTATATCTAATGACCTTTTAGTGGGTTATCTGGCAAGAAAAATGATACTTATCAGAGTTCTATTTGATATTTCCAGTTCTGACTTTGATGACAGTATAAAATGCTGATGATCTATATGGATAAATGTATATAATATAAATGGACATGACAGTTTAATGCAATTTTTACATTTTTGCTCTATAATGTAGACATACTTTTAAGATATCTTGGAAAGGTATATCCTTCAACTGAGATATTGGGTAATAAAAGATAATTATTACTCCTACTAACTCCAGTTTGGGTTAAGTTAATGCAGAAGAATCAAACAATCTTCTACTACTGCATCCTCTCTTACCCAGTGAACATTTTATATGCTTTTATTACTTCAAATCCAGACATGTTTGTGAATTTGTATGTGCCTTTGTAGTATCTCTCTTTTTTATTGGACTATAGGATTGTTTAATTTCAAACTGTATTGAGTCCATAGATAATGAAACTGGATATTGTTATAGTACTGAAGGAAGTCAGAAGTCAAGACAAATTTGTGGGAACACAAGAAATGAAACTTATGATTAAGGATTAAAAGACTCTTTAGTCTTTTTAAGATGTGACCACAAAGAAACTATTACTAGCTGTTCACAGTCTCTAGAGAAAGAAGCAAACCTGTTTGACATACTGTGGCAAGATTTACTTCTATTAAGAGAAATTGAAAAAGACAATTTCAGTCACCTTGTTTCAGTTATTAAGAGGATTGAATATCCTTCTTTTGTGAGTACTTTCAACAGCAATGTTCCCTCTATCTTTGAAGATTTCAGTACTTAATTCACCCCAGCAGAAGCATAGGTTTTGATGGTCCTTTGATTTCTCATCACCAGGAACCCGAGTGTAAATCCATAAGACCTTGAGAACTCACAGGAAATATTTTCCTCAGCTTGAAAATCCATTGCTCACTTCTTCCATTTCTCTTCAGGGTAAAAAAATAACAACAACAAAGCCCCCAACTAAATAAATAACACCCCAAAAAATAACTGTGTTTGCTAGAGGTAAAAGAATATTTTCATAGGTTTTGATAAAGAATCTGCATTAAAGTTATAATTAATATTGGGGAGTTCTACTTCTTCTCAAGATGGAACAATGGGCCAGATTCACCCTCCTATCTTAAGTGACTAGAAAATTGGATGATTTATACATTTAAAATGATTTTCATACACTTGGAAGAAGGCAGAAGGCAGGGAAATGGTCAAGGAATCAAGGTGAGATTGGACAAATGCCTCTCCTTGCTCCCTGGAGTTTCCAAGCCATTGCACAAATGGTGAAACCCAGCAGTATTAGTCACTGAGTTGAGGACGCAGAGACAAGAGTTTACAGTGACCAGGATGATTAAAATTTATGGAATAGAATAACATAGTGAAAAAGAACGTGGACGGGGGAACCCTCTCACTATTGAGAAATAACTTGCACCTAATAAAAAGTAACTACCCAAAATACTGGGGGAACACTAGAGAGCAAAAGAACAATTTACACTAGGCTATGAATAGTTACTGTTTCCACCATCTAGAATGCAAAGATTGAAGTACATGGGTTACTGGATGGAATTATCATAAATTTGTTTCTTACCAATGGGTTAAGTTGACCCTAGACTAAGGCTGTTTTCTATCTGTTCGTGAAACTTAAGAGCAACTTGAATGTCAGAATAGTGGTCAGCACTCTTGATTAAAAGACATCAAAATCTAGTAATGAATAGTATCAAGCACCCGATCATGAATACACAGCCAAATAAAAATACAGAAAACATGCCATCATATTTGGAAAGAAGGAAGATAGATAAAGAGAGATTTACAACTAAGAAAGATGATGGAACAAGTAAGTAGACAAGAATGTACTGACTGTAGTTATAATTATACTCCATATGTTCCAGAGAGTAGAGGGAACATGCCATGATTAGAAGATAATTGGAAGATATAAAAAAGGAACTGATAAATGTTTTATTAAGCTTATAAATTTGAAAATTGAAAGTCTAGTTATATTTCAGAAATTACAAAAACTGTGAAATTCAGAGAAATGCTGGAGTAGTATTCTGCAAAGATATCCCACAGGGTTTACTAGAGCATATGTCAGTATTTCAGAAATCGTGAAAACTGTAATTCAGAGGACTGCATGGGTAATATTCTGCAAAGATACCTTACAGGCTTACTTTAATATATTCTCATTCATCTTTTTCTTGCTGGTAGGGAGCACTATACTTACTTAATACATAGTTAGTAATTCCATATTTTCTAAAGGGATATTGGAAAGACAAACAGGTCTGGAGTTATTTCTAATTATAGTAAGGTGTGAGCTTTGTTATAAAATAATATTTGCCTAATTTTAATGAGTTGTAAGAGATATCAACAACTGATGTTGCAGTTTTGATACATTTCTATTCTTGAAATTCATCATAACTTTTTGAAATATTATTTTCATCTTTTTCTTTTTGCCAATTTAGCATTGACCCTAAATAGGTTTGTAAATATAATGCCTCCCTTTGTTCTCCCTCAGTTAACTCTGTGAGAATAAGGAATAGGCAATTGATACTTCGCCAATTTGTATAAACTTTTTGTACAAGGTTGAAAGAGAGTAAAATGTTTTCCTCTGTCAAAGAGTATCCATAGATAAATAATGATATAAAATAAAGTACATCCTACAAGTAAATACATAAATATATGAGACAACAAATAAAGTTTTGTAATTACTCTTTAAAAATAGTATACAGAGCAGCATGATTCTCTGTATTTCAATTCTGGTCCTGCCTGCTTTTCTCTTTTATTTCTTTCCTTTCCATCTATGATCTGAGAAATTTTCCTCTTTAAAATTTTTCTAGTTTTTTTCTCATTTGCTTAGTTATTTAATACCTAATGTGAATAGGTGCTTCATGCATAACATTTTTTTTTTGACACAAGCAAGTATAACTAACAGCAAACTATAATAAAGTTATCATTATTGCATCAAGATTTTTTTTTCTGAAATTCTTCACAATTGCATTCATAAATGTTAAAACATCTTTTTATAAGAGTTTTAATTTTAAATATAGTGTCTGAAGAGATATATTCAGATTTGGGTGCTATATCTGACATTTCAATTCAAAGGTAAGGCTACCAGCATTTACAGCTACTGCTATTCCATTAAATATTTGTCAGAGAAAAAGACAGAGAATTACTGTCTTTCATATGCTCAGTGTGTTCAGCACTACACCTGAGAAAAAATGTCATGCAGGCATCAATACAAATTTCATTCTTTGATTGAATCCCTGATGGCATTCTTATTCAGACATTGGTAATAGCACTTCAGGATTAGTGCACATATCACAGATATGAACACAATTTTGTTATTTGAAGAGCAAGATAGAGGGATTTGAGAATTGACATATTGCAAAAATACTTAATTTGCAGTTTACTTGGTATGCTTTTAGCACTATTGTCTAGATTTATTTTACTTCAAAGCATAGTTTGAAATTCTCTGTATTGAATCATCATTTTTACACTCATTCTAGACAGGACAGTTGCATTAGTAATCCGTTTGTTACTGTATGTTTCTTTGTGTACCTCACCATACACAAAGAAACAACCGAACACAAAATGAGGCAAAGAATATTGCATTAACAATAGCTACAAAGTCCTCAAGCAAAGAGTTGGTGCTGTCAGGCTCTCTACTCTTAATATAACAAAAAGTGGCATTTTCAAAGCTATGAGACTTCATTTATGGCACATACATATTATTTTGTGAATAATTTTGTTAATACCACCTACAAACTTATTTTATTGGCATGATGATCTCATTAAGAGTTATGTTCTAGAAGGCCCTTGGAACATTTACATAGAAAGACTTGTTGACACAAAACTCTTTCATGAAGAATTTTCAGAGTGGACAGAGTTATGTAGATATACTTGCTAACATATCCAACAGTAACAACATTTCATTGTCACACTGTTTCTTTTTTTCTGAACAAACATCATTTTTCATCTTTGTCATACAGTTGGTATTAGAAGTCTGAGGTTCGTAAGAGACAATTTATACTCGGTACATAACACTTTCAGTAACAATGATATTTTTCTCTTTTGAAAACTATTTTACTTCATCCCCAAAGATCACCACATTCTAGACTTACAACTTTGTCTAACTGGGTAAACCCAAGGATTTTTCCATGAAGAAATGTGAGAATTTAAAATGTGTTTTCCCATTTCCTCCCTACCTTGCAAGGCAATATGATGAAAAACACAATTTCTCTAGGGTCATAGTGATCAGGAATGAAATGTGAAATATAGGGGTTTCCCCCAGCACTGAAATGAGGGCAATGCATATGGAAGGAATCCCAAGGCTTCCCTGCCTCTGGAGATGATAAGTCAACTTTGTGTATTGGAATGGTCAGTAGCAAAGCATTAAAATTACTGAGACAAAGGCCTTTATTGTCACCAATAAGCTGACAACCATTCTTCCAGCCTCAGAAACACATTTCTAAAGATTAAAAAAAATCTGAAAATTAAAATATGAAACTGCCACTTTAAAATTCTGGTCTGATTATAAAATATGTAAGGATAATTATTCGAATTGCTGTAGAATTTAGTATGAACCAAAGTTCCTTTAAAAGACTGGAATCTACTAAGTTAACTAAAGCGAAACATACACATTTTAAAAAAATTTTTGAAAATCTGTATGCATCCAACCAACAAATTAAAATGGTTAACAAGAAAAAATACTAATTCAGAGGTCTGGTATTGATGTTTTAAAAAGGCAACTGCTTAAGCATTTGTATGGATTTGAACATCAATCTCTCTACCACTCAGCTTCTTGCAATTCATCATCCATAGGCTCTCTCAGCCACCTCTGGTGACTCAAACTTAATCATACCGCACCCCTTAGACTTCCCATTCTCCATCTTGATGTTGTTGAATTTGTCCTTTAACATTTTCCATGTAAAATAAAATAGGATATTCTTCACAAAAATATACACATTTTTTAATCAAGAATTCCCTTTGGTTTTCTAGGGAGATGAGTAACCACTGAATGTCTGTTAACATTCCTATGTATGAGAAGCAAAACCATCTTTATGTGTTGCAGTCAAACATGAATCTATGGCGTTGAATTCCATACACCTGTACACTGTTTTGCTGCTATTTATCAAAGTCAAATTTAGATTTCTATTTACAAAAGAAATCCAAGATTGTATTCACTGCCAGGCAGGGTGACGCATGCCTGTAATCCCAGTGGCTTGGGAGACTGAGGCAGGAAAATCATGGGTTCAAAGCTACCCTTAGCAACAGCAAGGTGCCTCAGCAACTCAGTGAGACCCTGTCTCTGAATAAAATACAAAGTAGACTGGGATGTGATTTAGTGGTTGAGTGCCCCTGACTTTAATCCCTAGTCCTCCTCCCCAAAATAATAATCATGATATTTACTGAACACTTATTGTTTGAAAGGTACTGGGCTAGATCTATAGATAATAGTAAATAAGTTTCTATCTATGTTCCCACAAAGATTCTGATTAGTAAAAAAGATAAGGCAGTTAAATATTATATGTGAAATTGTAACTATCATATCATCCCTGCATCTGTAGAGCTGCTTTTAGTGCTTTAATTGTTGCTCTATTCCGCCCCCCCCCCCCCCGCCCCGCCCCGGTACCCAACATAGCATATTGAATTGAGTGCTCTCAATATGCAAAGCTTGAATGAATGGAGCTGTGGAGATGAGTGCTACCAATTCTTCCAGGAAAACTATGAGTCTGGAGCCATTTGCTCAATGAACCTCAATAAAAATGAATTAACAGCAGTAATAATATCAAGTCTCAGACTTTCCCATCATAAAAATCCTTGCAGTTTAATACATAATCACTTACCATTAACATTTCATTTCCTTATCTTGTGCCTGTGCTGTATTATATATAGTAATTAGAATTGATTTTTATAGTATAATTTCACAAGTTACAAAAATAAGTACTCTACTAAAGGCCAAAAAAGATTTATTATATACTTTCAAATGTTAATTCTATAATTCTATTAAAGAAAATCAACACATGTTTAATAAGCTCATGTAGTATGATGCTCATATATGTGTTATCCTGTCAATGTTTACAGGGAAGATCTTTTTAAGACCAGTTTAGTAAGCACTCTCCGTAGATGACTCCTTCTCCCCTGCTACAGGATCAGTAAAACAGTATTTCAAATTTAAGGCTACTGATTTTCTTAGAATTTTTACTGTCATCTACTGCTGTTTAAAACTTCAGTTGTGTGCCACTCAACTGCATTTCCATCAGTAATGGGCTGCATATAACATGGTGGTCTTGTAAGATGATAATGGAGTTGAAAAAATTCTTACCACCTAGTGGAACAGGAACAAAGTTCAGTGCTACACATTACTTACTCATGGGTTTGTGGTGATGCTAGTGTGAATAAACCCACTGTGCTGCCAAGTCTATAAAAGTATAGTATATGCAAATATATACAGTATATGGTACTTTATAATGATAAACCAATACATTATCAAATTACATATTTACTATATTATGCTTTTCATCATTGTTTTATTAGAGTCAACTCCTACTTAAAATCAAACTTTACTGTAAAACACCATGCCACATGAACACCAGCAGCATCTATGATTACCATGATTCTTAAATGCATCTTTTCCTCTTATGCTTGATTTAGTCTCATGTTGCCTTGTTCATGGTAGCCTAGGAGCAACAGGCTGTTCCATATATATGTGTGACTATATATATATGATCTATATGCTATGTATGTATATGCATTATATTATATATACACATATATGTTTATATACACACATTACATGGCAAAGAGTTTTGCAGTTTTAATTAAAGTTATTCTAAAAATTATTATTCTAGATTTTAAATATACATATTTTAAATGTTTAAATATGTAATATACTTGTTAACACTAATCTGCACTGCTTTTAATAATCTGAGACACAGATTCCCATGTGATTGACACCAAAGTTTCCATAAGCTACATGTTATGTTATTTCCTTAGGAAGAAATGATAGGTGTTAAGTACTAGCCATGGAAACCAGTAACTCCGGCCAGCAGCTACCAAATCTCCCATCTTTGCTCTTAATTCTCACATGAGAATCCCAAGGTACACTTTTGGGGATTTCAGTCCAAACTATTAGGAAACTTGGTCTTTGTATTCTCTTCTCTGGTAAATGCTTTATTGTTCTGTGATGATAAATTCTTTCTGTCTACCTTATAGGAATTCACATCCCTAATGGTATTCTGTTGTTGAACATGTCTAATGAAAAATATTCTTTTAAAGCACTGCATAAAGGTTATGGAGGTGAAATTCTATACATCACTAAGTCCATTCTAATGAACTTTCACTATAGGAAAATTGTATTCAGCTCCAAGCTAGTTTCATTTTACTCTGTCTAAAAGGGACAAATCCCACCACAACTAACCAAGGTCACAATACTGTCCTTTCATCTGATTAACAGTGAAGGAGGCAGAATTGTTAGTTTCATGGAACTGATAAATAATTCATAATAATATGATTGGTATAGTGTTGCTAGGTGTAGTTACTAAAATGCCATTCATATTTTCTTGGAATTATTCAATAATTCTATTAATATTATAGCATACAGCTTTGACCTTGAGTTGCAGTTATCCCACAAATGAAACAAAACTCTGAGCTTTGATGTGAGTTTTACTTATTTTATTAACTCTTTGCATAACTATAGAATCAGAGTTGGTAAATTTTTCATTTCAGAGAAATAAACCATGGTATAGATTCCAATCTTGGTTCAAAACACACTCTCTAAACCTGTGGAATGTTTCAGAAGTACAATAACTCTTTCATCTGTGAGTTTAGATTCCTTATTAACTAGAGACACCATACCTTAGATAGAGTAAATTTAAGAAAATGAGCTCTTTGACCCTTGCTATGCTTATTAACATAGAGAAGGCAAGAGTGGGAGGCTCTGATTTGTAGTATTTACTGGCTTGTGGTTTAAATACTTCCATAATGATTGATTTAAAACTGTCAGCACGAGGTCACTGAACTCCTTAGTCAATAAGGTATTTGCGCCATTGGCTCTCATGAGTCAATGAGTCTTTTTCTAGATAAAAAATAAAATGGATTGTTGATTTTCTTGAAATAATTCTAATAGTTTCTGCACAATGAGACTCACTTAGACCAGTGTTTTAAACTATAATATGCAAACAAATCACCCAAACAGGTTCTTATTTAAAAAGCAGATTTTTATTTAATTGGTTTGGTATAGTCCTGACATTCTCCACTTTCAACAAGTTTCCAGATGATACCAAAATTGCTGTCCTAGACCACAGTTGAAGTGGGTAGTAAGACACTATAACACTTCGGCATGCCAGTCACATGTGGCCATTTTTTAAACACATTTTTTTCTAGGCCTAATCAGCAGAAATTCTGATTCAGTATTTCTGGAGAGGGCCAACAATTTGCATTTCTGACAAGCACCCAAGTGATGTTAGGGATTCTGGTCCAAAGACCACACCTTGAAGACCAGTGGTCAGAGAAATCTAGACGCCTAAAGAATTTGGGTTTTAACTTAAGGACATCTACAAAGAAAATAGAGTTTCAAATTAATTGGGTTTTTCTTTTATAGCATCATTCTTTCACGAGCATGACTTGACTATCCATAATGCTTAGAAGCTTATGCTCTTTGTGTGTAAGTATGTGTGTGTGTGTGTGTGTGTAGGGGGTGTCACAATGGAAATTAATGAAATCCTTCTTTGCCTTGGGGACTTGGCAATTTAAAATAGGATATTAGCCAGGAACAAATGACAGCCACATAAAAGATGCATAAGAAAATCCATCAACACTGAAATGTGATTATGTGAGAATTGAGTAAGAGGAGACAAGAGAAATGATTGAGAAAGGTGATGTTTTAAGTTATTCCAAGATATGATTAAACATTCTGTGGGAAATATGGATCATAATATAGAGTCCTATAAGGATGATGCAAAATTTGGTGAAGAAAGTTTAAATGAGCATTGCAGTTTAGAACTGAGCGGTCACCCTAAACTGTTGATAAATATGTTCATATCAAGCTCTGTAAAATCCATTACAGGCACATCATTGCAGGAGGAAAACATAGGCATTGTGAGACCTTGGCATCCTAGTCCAATTTAATTGGGAAACCTGTCAAAACTGTTACTTATCTCTCATATTTTCTTCTCCATGTTAAGTTGGTGACATTGCTAATATGGAAATAAATGAGGACCCACCAAAAAGTGAAGAGAGGCTATTCATTCATAGAGACTCAGTCACCATCAGAGCCTCACAGTCAGGCGGAGGATTGGGAAGATTTTCCAGGAAAAAAGAAAAAAGTTTCAAGTATGCTCTTACTAGAGATTGTTGGTAGGAGGAAGCTGAGAGTAGGCTAACTAGAATTTGCAGAACATAATTGAGTTTCTTTAACTGTGATTTGGGAATGGCAACAAAATCAGGAAGGTGGCAGTGACCTACCACGTCGTTATTATTTTAGACTGATTTTTGCAGAGATTGTGGGTCAGTTTTCTTATGTCAGGTATTGTCCATTAGTATATTCAATCTGTTTTGGTCATTCTCTCATTTGGAAGAGGTTGGCCATAGAAAGGAAGATTAGAAATTCAGATCTTCACTGCCAAAACTTGTTCAGTTGTTTGCATAGTTAACAGTATCTTCAAGGATCTTTGTAATCTTTTTTTTTTGTTAGAACATTATGACAATTAGATGATGAGTTAGTAGCTACATAAAGGCATTTAATACTCTAAATAGAATTTAGTGAGTAGACCAGCATCATGAACACTGTAACAAAAAACAATAATAAGAAATATATGAAAGAAACTTCAGAACCATTTTCTCCAATTGCCCTACCCAGACCAAGAGAACAATTACAGTCATCCTTCAGTAACTGCAGGAGGTTGGGTCCAGGATTTGCCATGGACATCAAAATTCTTGGATGGTCAAATGCTTTATACAAAATTATATGGCACTTGCATACAACACAGATACATCTTCTGTATCATCTCTAGTTTACTTACAATACCTATTATAAATGCTATGTAAATATTTGTTATAATATTTTCCCCCAATATTTCAATCTGGTGTTGGTTAAGTCCATGGATGAGGATACTAAGAAAATGAAGAGTCAATAGTGTCAGTGGACCCTGATTTTGTAGCTTTCTCCTTGGGACAACCTAGTGCCTATTGTACTTTAGCTGATACATTGATATAAGTACAACAAGAAGTATTAGCAGTATGGTACAGATATCATCATGATGTGCCAACAAAAAGTCTAGAGCAATGAAACTGCCCAGCACTACTTGTGACAATGAATTGTGACTGATAATCCATCCAAGGCAGAGGGGACATTGTTAATGATGTATGACATTTCTTAGTTCATAAATTTCTTAGTCCTTCTTACTTACACATTTACCAAGATGAGGACCGTTGCTCCAATTGTTCTCATATTCAGTGAACTAGCAATTTTTCTAGCCTAAAATTGTTCCTGAATGGGGCAAGTTGACCTCATTTTGGTGATCATGTCTGAGGAGGACCTTCCAGACTCAGCTATTTATGGAAGGAGTATCTTTATACAGACAAGTGTCTCAGTCAGTGAGGGCTATTAGAGCAAAATATCTTAACTGGGTAAGCAGCCAAAATTTGTTACTCACCATTCTGGAAGCTAGGAAGTTCAAGATCTAGGTGCTCGCAGATGTGGCATCTGGGGAAGATTCTTTCTGCTTTGTCTACTTCCTAGATGCTAACTTCTTGATAAATTCCCACATGAAGAAAAAGACAAATAAGATTCCTCAGCATCTTTTATAAGATACTATCCTAGTGCCTTTATAAATGACTAGGTCATACCCCTTGTGACCAAGTTTCTGCCCACAGCCTTGCCTAATACCAAAACACTGATAACTGGATTTCAACATATGAATTTTGGAAGAGCAGAGTATTTTTACCATACAGCAAGTGTTGGCATGCTATTCCTAGAGTTTATGGGGGGCTAGGCTGAGGCAAAGAAAATGAAGATTCCTGGCCACAAAGGTGTATCTGGTAGGGCACAGAGTTGTAGGAGAAAAGGAGTTATTCATGACATAAGGCTGGAGATGAGACCTTATACTGCCAGAATTCTATATTTGGATCTCTATTAGTTTTCTAGGTGTCAAGTACTTAATTGGCCTATAAACTTACAAAACCAACAAATCCAAATACATAAAAATGACATGAGGTCTGATAAAGAGACAGTAAAACCAGGTTTATTTTGTGGAAGGGAGGATGCTAACAAAGTCATAAATTGATCTGTTTGAAGTAATTTGTCCGTAGGGGGGCAAGTCTAACACCATCATCAGTGATTCTATATGGTCTTGTTGGATTAGATAGGAATCACCTGGAGATTTTTATCATCGTGTTACAATGATAGGTATCATATCCAGCCTCAGAAGGACTGAGCATGGTTGCTAGTATTTAAAATAATCTAAGAATGTTGATATATTGAGTATCCTTGACATAGCAATACAATGAAAAAGAGGTCTTAAAATGACTAGTGTTTAAAAATTAAAAAATTATTATCAACAAGAAGATAAAATGCAAAATAGTAAAAACAAATTAGGCAGGGGAGTTGGATAGAAGAGGTATACTATTCAAGGATATTGATTAGTTCTAAAGATTTTGGGTCAGCTCTCTGTTTACAAAAGTTGACTAGTACTTGTACAAGATCTATGAGAACCCTTGGTTTCATGTCCCCTATTGAATCTTTACTTGTACCAGGTGTGGTGGTGTGCGCCTGAAATCCCAGCGGCTTGGGAAGTTAAGGCATGAGTATGGGGAGTTCAAAGGCAGCCTCAGCAAAAAGTGAGGCACCAAGCAACTCAGTGAGACCCTATCTCTAAATAAAATACAAAATAGGGCTGGGAATGTGGCTCAGTGGTCATGTGCCCCTGATTGAACTCATTGAATCCCCGGTGGTACCCACCCCCTCCAAAAAGAAAGAAAGAAAGAAAGAAAAAATTGAATCTTTACTTGTGAAATGTGAAAGCAAAGATTAACTCCTTGGAGTTTCATTGTTGTATTTACTGTTAACAATACCTAATGAGATAAAGTCTTCCAATGAGACTGAAGATCAGTTTTTCTCTGACATTTATTGAAGCACACTAAAACTCCTTAATGAAGATCATGAAGAAACTTTTAAGATGATGTTGTGGGAGGGCAGCTATAGCCAGTTGGTAATAGACCTGTGGATAGTATATGAGTTCCTTACAATATTTTGCCATGACTCCCTCTAGAAGGGCAAAGACTAGTTTCAGAGGAGATGTCCCTGAGGCTAGTACTTTTATTGAGAAATTTAGTTAATATCCATTCAAAGTCATCTCGTGCCAACAAGTCTCTGTTTACCAAGTACCAGAGATTATCTGAGTGAAGAACCTAGCCATATTTTTTTTTCCACTCTTCCATTTTAGGATCTAAAACTAAGCCTTGGTATTTTACAATAGACTTTTTGATTCTGTCAGAGATTTCTTTGAGGGTTTAGTTGGGATTATAATATCAGTTATTTAACTTAGTGACAGATTGGAGTATATTCTTTAGTTTCCATATCATCGTTCCTTACATGAACTCTTTCCTGTCTGGAAGGTAGGACTTCATGTGAAAGTTCCCTTTCTTGTCCCACTGTCCCCGATAAGTGGTCCAGCAGAAGTAGGGCAATCACTTTGTTTTCAAAGCATACCAAACTCAACATACCTGTTGTCTACATAGAGGTTTATTTTCTGATCTTCGGCTAATCAAACTCTATTAAGTACAATATATTCTCCCATCTGGGCTAATTTTACCTCAGAGGACTATATTCTGAAGGAGATTTAATTTAGTGACATAGTGTATTCTGTTTGATAAGCTTCAATTGTAGTTTTGAATTACAGTCCACAATTGGGGTTCTCAACAGGATCTCTAATCAATTCGAGCAAGGTGCAGAAACTTCCCTGAGGTAAGAGAGTTATGAAGTGAATTTCTCTGTGTTCCCAAAACCTTAGTTTCTGAGTTAAGTTCACCATGAAGTCTTTCTAAATTCCTCCACAGAATGAATCACTCCTCTGGGTTATCTTCAGACTTTTCTTTTGCTTGCATTGCTACAGTTCTCATATGAAGTTTAATTACATTCTGCATGTCTGTCTAAGCCCCTTGAGGAGAGGGACAAGATTAGTACAGTGTTCAGTGAGTGTTTATTGAATTACGTTTGAATTAGCATAGCATTCTAAGTATTGTTGGCCGATATGCAGTGTAGGCATGAAGCAAAATTGTTCAGTACTGAACAATATGGAAGCAAAGACACAAATACTTGTCTTGATAATGTTACCTGAAAATTCCAAGCAGAAATTTTTGTTAATAATAATTTATTTTTTAAATTGTTCAACTTCCCTATCTTTAGAAATCATTAAGCTAGGATTTATGAGGATTACTGTGTGTCAGGCCTGCACAAAGTATTAAAGTGTACTAACCTAGGAAAAGTACACTAATCTATGAAGTGTCCTTATGTTAACCACAAAGTCCATATCCTATGATTAATGAATCTTGAAGATCAGAGAGAACATTCACTAAACGACACACCAATTTCCGGATTTTGAAGAGTCCACCATTTTCTCCTCTGCAAATCATTATGCGTTTTAGTGATTTTTGACAAAATTTTAAAATTTTAACTATCATTCAAATGTAGTTTAAATTGACTTTTAGTCTAAATTCATTCTAATGTTTGCAATCATATGTGAGTTTATACTTATCTGTGAACTGAGGTTTAAAATGTTTTTCTGTGAAATTCTGAATGATATGAGCTATGCATTGTATTTCTAATGAATTAGAGGTTCAATCTCTGCCATTCACTCACTGTCTTGCCAACTCCCACCCACAGTATCTTCTCTTCTAATACCTTTATTATCAGGCAGATCTCCTCAAAGTTGGGAAATATGGCCACCAAGGCTCCAGGCTTAAAACATTTTCACATGTAAGGATACCGCCCAAAGAAAATGTCACTTTCTTGCTAGACTCATGGAGATTTTGGATTGGCCTACCCTTGAACAAATAACAATGATCAGAAGAACATGACTCATTTTGGTAATACATACAGAAGGAAGGGATGGGGCTTAATTCTCAACTAAACGTAATACATTAACAGTGGTACTTTGTACAAAGAGATTCAAGATAGTTAAAGAAAATGTCCACTATGAAAACCATGGCTGCTCATCATTTCATCATGAAAAGAAGACTGAAATTATTCTTTTAGAAGGACTATTTATAAACAAAACAAGCAAACATCCTTTAACATGTTATTTCCAGACTTTAACTCAACTGAGGTTGTAAACTTGATTTGTGATATACACTGTTTTTGTCTTTGATATTATAATTAACGATGTATTCAAAACAGTATGGGTTTAGGAGCCAAGAAGGCTTTTATTCAAACCATAAAAATTTCCTTGGCAACATGACCTAATTTTATCATCAATAAAACCGGGTTTAATGAGACCTCCTTTACCAAATTTTTTGTGACCTATGAAAGGGAAACTTTAGCATTGTGTTTATTATGATTTAAAACATAATTATTTGCATACATGTTTTCACTTCTAGATTATAAGTACCTTGAGCAGTGGGATTTTCCCAAGTGCATAGTATATAGTCTCTGGCATGTGGTTCACGAAAAATAAATGACAGGCATCTTTTACCTTGCCTTGATTTCCTGAAAGTTTTTCCTTGAGCAATCATTCTAACTTTCTGCACTGCTGTATAATACACAGAACATAATGCAAATTCCTTGATCTTCTTTCAGAAGAACTATATCAGCCACACAATATGCAGTTAACAGAGGTTCCTGCAATAAACATGTTAAGGTGGGTATTAACCATTTCACTTTTCAAAATGAGAGAACTGTAGCTTAATAATTGTATTAAGTAACTGGCCAAAGGTTACTTACTTAGCCAGTTTATTAATTTGGTAGGATTCAGACATGACTCATTTCTTTCCTTAGTCACTGAGATCACACACATACTCCCCTATTGATATGATGGGAGGCAGAGCCCAGGTTTTTCTAGTCAAGTCATGTCCACTTTGGTTCAATGAATCGGTGTCCCTTCTAAGTCAGTGCTCCTGTTGTTTCTCCTCTCCAAAGCTAGCCAGGCCCCAGCTTGAGCCACCTAAAATGCCATCCTCTTTTCTTTTATTCCTTCCCCTCTTCTCCTCTTTCTTCATTATTGGGGAAATGAGGGACTAGAATAAAGAGGCAAAAGCTGTTAGCATGATTAGCACTATTAGTTCCTCTCTGTGTTCTCAAGTGTTCCCTCTTTCAGAGCTTGTACATGCTTCAGAGCAGAGATTCTCTTTGGCTTGACATTTTCTTCTTCTGCTGCGTCTTGTCCTTCAGCTAAGTGGATATTCTGGCAGGACCTCACCTGACCAGCAGCCTCTTTGTTTGCATGCCAGGAAGATGGCTCAATCCTGGTTACTATCAACAGTGTCTACATTATGTGCCAAAAGGTCACTCACCCTTCTCATGCCAAACTGTTATTATGCAGGCTGCTTTGCTGCTAAACTACCTGCAGCCTGCCATTTCAATTGAATTCATTCTCTCAGCTTGGCAGAGTGCAGAGATTAGGAAGCCCACTGCGTAAGTATATTTCCAGTGAGGAAATGAGATATTGGTCTCCCTTTCTTTGGCAGCCCCCTTCCCAAGCTATTCCCTTGGTGGGCTCTCTTTACTTAGCTTAACCTCTGGGAGACAGGTAACCAGGTCCATCCCCACATAATCTCTCAGCAAGAACATTACACTCCTGAGAATGCTTTCAATTTCCTTTCTCCTACTAGCTCTGCCCATGAAGACTGGAGGAGTGTTGTCGGCTGGTGGAAACAGAGCCAGCTCTGCCAACTTAGCAAGTTTTGTGTAAAGTAAGTCTGGAAGCTCCTTAAGGCTCTTTAGAGTATGAGCATATTAAGGTTTTGCCTTTGAGACTTCATCCCGTCTTAAGGCCACAGGGAAATTTCCTTTCGACATTCTCTTATAGAGTGTAGCAAGCTTCTTTATTTTTGTGCTGCTAGGGATGGAACCCAGGCCCTTGCATATGCTTTGAATGTAACACTTTCAAAATATCAATTTCTTCCTGATCTGAGTGTTTACCCTAAACCTTGTAAAATCTTTTTCCTACTCTTTATAACAAAGTTTCACAGAACACTGCACAAGATGTAGGGTCTGTCAAACACCAGCTGCTTCTAATTTTGCAAACTAAATTGTGTTCTCTGGTCCTTGGTTTCCTGCTTTTGACATTAATTATATGTGTCGTACTTTGCAGTAATGTTGAATGAATACGTGAACATTAGAAAAGCCTGATTTCACACCTATTCTGCAATGCGGCTGGAGATCTAGGTTATCTCACTAATCTGGGGAATGGGTACAGTGCATTTTTACTTTAATTACAACACAATTGATCACAATGAGAAGAGCATGTTTTGGGATATATTTAAATGAATTTATTCCTCAAAATTTTCTTGGTTGAGGTGGTACACGCTAGACTCCATTATATGGACAAAAGTTAAAGTGTAATTTAAAGTAAAAATGTTGACCAAGTGCTATATAAGAAAATTGTTAGTTAATGGAACATCTACATTACGAGAAACCACATTATGTGCCGAATACTTCCATAATTACAAGATAGTGGACAAGATTGTTCAGTTCATTGGCCATAAAAAGGACAATCTCATCTTAATATGTATGATACTCCTTGTTCTCACATCCTCTTCAAAATCCATTTTGTTTCCCAGAGGAAACATTAAAGTAGTGGGGGCTTTTTCTTTTTCTTTTTTTCTTTGTTAATGTAAAGGATGTTTAAACCAATATCTTATGTAGAAATTACCATGCTGTATTAGAGAACTAAAATTCACTGGATAAAGCAGAAATGGTCCAAGTACCTACTCATAAAATGCTTACTTGCTTTAAAACCTAAGGGTAGATTATTTGATCTAATGGCCTTTCAAAACCAAAAGGAGACAGTATCTGACACATTTGTTTTGCATGTAGTGCTGATTGTCACATAACTGAATAACATTACAAACAAAGAAAACAAGCAGATATTATTTAATTTTGCATATATGTAAGAGTAAAAGAACAAAGATGAAGGTTTTAGCATGCTTACGTTGATTTAGTGCACAGGTATATTGACTCTGCATTCTTTGGAAGTAAGAGTCTGCAAAGGGAAAGGAACCCTGATGTTCGACACATAGAAAGCATCTTTGCTAGATTTTTAATCAATAAAATATTTCAGTAATATTCTACTAACCATCACGAATCCCTCTTTATTTAATCATCTCAATAAAGCCTGTTTTTTTTTTTTTTGGGGGGGGTACTGAGATTGAACTAAAAAACAACTCAAGACCTACTGTAAGTAATAAATTATATTTGAACTCCAATTTTTGGCATTTAAAAAGTTATTGAGAAAAATAATTTTTGAGATTATGAAGAGTAACTCTGCAGAAATACCAATAGTAACACTAAGAATGCAGCTGCCACGTTGTAAACACTGTTGCCCAGAGAACAAAATTAAATACTTAGCACTTTTAAATTTCAAATACCTCTAAGTATTCATCAACGCCACTACAGTACAATTCAGTTAATTAAGGTCATTTGTTCAGCAGTTCCTCTCATTTGAAAGTTAAAAAAAATAAGAGTTTCTGACCAGTGAAGAGAGAAATATTTTCAATTAAATATATACAAAGATTGCCATATTAAGGTAGATATATAGAGAGAGTATATATAAATATATATATTTTTCACTTTGGGTTCTTTCCATTGCTATCTGATACGTACATAACTAAAACTAATTGGTAGGTTGGTCAAATCTCATAGGAAATGAGGAAGCATTTGTATAAAGATTGGATGATTATGCAAATATGGCATTTGTGCCCAGTTTGTAATCAATCTCATCTTCCTGCTGCAGGTCTCTGAAATTCACTTGGAGACACAGGATGAAGTATCACAAGCACAAAACTTATTTGCTCTTATAATTTTTTGTTTGGTTTTTCCATCTATGTTGGACAAAACTTGCTCTTAAAAATCAAATTATTGTAGTCAGTTCTATTAAGACACAGCATGACAAGGAAATCTAATTATAATTTCATCATTTATTTAATCAACTTATAGTTATATCCTATAATATTTTTCTGAAACATAAATATCCCACCAGTACAAAGCAATGTGTGTCACTTCTCTTTCTTAAAAAAAAAAAATCCCTCAAAGTGATTTTAGAAGCAGACAATTCTAGCATATAGACTTGGAGGCCAGAGAGGAGTGAGGTACCCTCACAAATAGCATTGCCATCATTCAGAGAAAGAAAACCAGTGTGGAAGTGATGGCCAAGGATGGCAGCATAGTGGGCATAAGGGAACAATAGCTATGCCCCCGGTGGTTATCATCTTCTTTCACCTCTGAGCAATTTGTATTCAGAGAGGCATGGGTGGAATCATGCTCTATTGAAATCTAGGACAAGAAGATGTTCATTGAATGTGTTCACTAAGCACTAGATATGTAGCCAGAGAATCCAGAATTCCCTTCACACCACCGCCTTTGACTTTGAAAGCACACTCCAGGCTAATCTACTCTGATTTACAATGTATACATGTAACTACTAACTTGGTAAGTCCAGGTTGCTTATGTTACGGGATAACTAAAATAACAATATTTTATCTGTAGAAGAGGCATGAAAACTAGGCCTAAAATGGCCTTTCTTTTTTCCAATTGTCATTGCGGAGCAAAGTACCTTGTCTTTCATTTAAGAGTGTTGAAACACCCTGATGGTAGCCTACTCCTTTCCACTTAATCCTGTATAAATATTCTATCTACACATTTCACTCAATTTTAGCTATTATGGCAATACTAGTAACTTTAGAATTTGGCTCTCATATATCCATTGGACTGTGTACTTTATGTATGTGCTATTTGTAGACGTATCTCATACACATACACATATATACACACAAAATTTAAGAGGAAAAGATATAAAACATAAACTACCTCATTTAGGGACCTATAAAATCATACCCAAGTGACTCACTTAAGCATTAGCAGATTAAGTAGTCGCTGGCCTCAAAGTGAAGAAGCTATATATACCTCATAAAACAATCCTATTTCTAGCTAGGGTAATGTAATGAACCTTAGAATATCCATTGATGTAACTACCTTTGCCTACTTCATCAAATTAAACTAAGCCTATTTAAAGCTTTGCAAACCGAGTAAGATGTAGTTTCTTTTAAATCCTTAGTTCAACATATGAGAAAAATCATGGTCCGTGAAAAATCTAGGAATGTTGTAAAGGTGTAGAATCCTAGAAACGTTTTTAAACTCATGATGAAGAATTTGCTAAATGTGAACCCCAGGCAATTTGCTGCTCTTAAGTATAGTATTATTTTCTGCCACTGTGGCTGAAACCTTTTGCAAAAGCAAACTTGTTAACTATATGTAGAGACCCAAAGGGACCTTAATATCATCTCTTTTTACTTGTTTCATAAGGTCAGGGACAGTAATTTGCAGACATGATCAATGTGCTTTAAATGACACTTGGATATGATGAAAGTATATGATCAAAAGGTCGATTCTGGAAGGCATGCATGAATCTCTTTCTCTCCACATATCTTCACCTAGAGATAGTAAACTATTTTCCAGATGAATTGTTTTTAATATACCATTTTTATCTAGCACAATGTTTAGTTGAACATTGTGTATGATTTAATCACTAAATGGGGAAGTCAATTTCCAGCTACTTTTGAAATATATACTTGTGATATTATACCCACTACATATTTGATAACAAGTAGCCATTCACAAACTTGAACATGATATGCTTCATCACAAGACATTGACTTTGTGTATTTAAAATATGTATTTTTTAGAATACATATTAATTAAACATCTTTATTAAACATCTCTCTAGTTTCCATCTTTTAATTCTAATCTGTTGTTTTGGCCCATAATTTACTGTGTTATACTATGTCTTTACTCTGACACTCTGTTCTTATTAACCATGAGAAGCAAGACCGACATTTTACTAGCTCCTTGGGAGCTCAACTTCCAGTTTGCTCACCACTGAGGAAGAGCGGTTTATTTGACTTCTCCACTGACTTTGAGTCAGCACTAAAACTTTGCTTTCCTGATATCACATCCCAGTAAAGATCATGTGCTGCATGGCCTATAATTATCTTGTTTGCAAATATCTTCAGTGAGGTTATAATCAATGAGTCAGAAGCATACACACTAGCCTTTGAGTCATTTAACCTTACCAAGCAGTCGCTGCCTGATTTCTTGGGAATTTATAGTGTAGCTTCAACACAGATGGCCCTCTGAAGTTTTTTAATCCCTATTATCAAACATAGAGTTCCCAAGTAGGGAAATGTGCCATGTTCCTAGGACAAATCTGAACCCATGGGAGATTCAGAAGGAATTCCTAGTTAAACATGTGGCTCTAGAATTAGATTTTTATGGGTTTGAATTCCAACTCTATCATCAAAATATGTAAATTCAAATATGTTTCTTAACCAATTTGAGCCCTGATTTCCATACCAGTAAAATAAAAACTATTATAACTTATACCCAAGGGGTATATTAAAATAGTTCAGATAATCTTCCTGAGGCATGTGGGATAGTACCTATATAACAGACAATTAATAGATCATGATATAATGAATTTATTTCAATTATGCTGACTGAGGTTTTGCCCCAATTCAACCTATATTTTATAATTAAGATTTTGTTACTCTAGATTTTTCATACTTACCAATGATTTAGTATATCAAATTATTACCAAAATTAAAATTAATCATATATAATTTCTGTCTTAAAGTAGATTTCTTTTTTATATTAGTCTTCAAAATATAGCTTTAGTATGGTTTAAAAATTCCTTATGAACTTTTTACAGCATAATTCATATCTTAAAAGTTTAAAGTAGCACATATTAACTTGAAAAATTTAAAACTACTTTAAAAACCTTTAAGAAAATTTGAAAAGTAATTGACTTTTTTTTTTCCATTTTGTTAATACATTGCTTGCTTGAGTTAATTAAAAAGGGGGGAGTAAATTAATTATTTTAATCTTTAATTCATATATATGTATAAGGAAATGCAAATAGATTTTTAATTCCAACTTTGCTATTTACTATAGCCTCTGGTATCTAAGTTTATGAGATCTAACTGGAAAGAAATACTATCTTTGTAAAGTGGTTTTTGGCCCGCATGGTGACAAGGACAGCATGGCTGTATATGTCATTTTGAAAAAAAAAAAAAAAAAAATGGCCATCCCAGTTTAACTTTCAAACCTAACACGACCAGGAATGTACCTGCAATTGAACAAGTTGAATGTATTGCTCTTCACCCTGAGAAGGAAAACACATCCTGAGGAACCATGGAGCAACTCAGAAGGTTTTCGGAAGACTTGAAGATTTATGTATCCTTTGGATACTTTGGAGAGTATTGGGAAAGCAGTTCTGGCCTCTGGAGGAAAACTGTCAGGAAGCACAAGTACTTTCATGGTTAATATTTTACTAGTTTCAAAAAGGGGAGAGACCAGAATGAAACTAAACTGTGATTGGCAAAGAAGTACAGTGCTTCATATTAACCAGGTTAGGGAGAAGTTTGATCAGTTTGTTTCTTCCAAAAACATGTTTTGCCTAAGTTCAAAAATGATGATGAAGTCTTGTTTTGTGGTGCTCCCATATGGTCATGGAGTGATGTTCTGTGAAGTTGTTTATTAACAGGAAAGCACCAGAATCCCACTGTGACAAGAAGCAGCCAGGCACTCTGTGTCTCTTCCTTATTGTTTTCATAATGTATGATCAGTAAATATTGCCAAATAAAATCAGTATGTATTGAATAGCAACTGAGTGCCAAAGACTGTGCTGGATGCTTCAAATACATGACCACACTATACTTACTACACAAAAGTCTTGGTTTTACAAGAAGAGAATATTATCCTTCTTCGTAGTTGAGGAAACAGACTGAGAGAGATGGCACAATTCAGCTAATGTTACAAACTTTAGAAGGATGAGATCTTGAAACTGTTTCTCTAGTGTGTCCTGTTTCCACTAAGGCATGTTTCCTTCATGTGTTTGAGTTACATGCAGAAGAAAGAGGATGGGGCCCATATCTTTTAAAAATGCAGCATGGGCAATTTTCTTCAAAACTGCATCAGCAAGCATGAGGAAAAAAAAAGGGCTCCTCTTAAATCCATTCTAGATCTCTTATAGGATCTACTCACTCTACATTAGGTACTGTTCTAATAAACTTTTTAGCCACAGCTGCAGCTTTGAGTAGACATGTACAAAAATGATAATAATAAGATCTCCGGGAGAGGGTAAACTTTTGTTCATTTTCCTCATTGCTAACTACTAGTAGAGAAAGCGTGCAACAGAAATGCCTAATTAACAGACACATGGATTCAAAGAACAAATGTGTTTGGAAACATTGGCTATAAAGACAATTGGTATAATAAACTCTGAGGCCATCAGTGTATGAACATAGTACAACACTAATATTATTGTAATTAATTGTATTGACAAAATGTGAAATGATACTCATCTGATTATGTTTATGTAAGCAATACATTTTTAAAAAGTATATTTAAAAATATGAATTGTAGCAAGTTAGCTGCTAATCAGGTAAAATTTGTAATGTAGAAAATTTGCTTCTAATAACTTCTACCAGCTTGTCAGATAAAATTGGCATTATGGTAATATTAAAATAATAATCTTATCACCATTTCACAACTTGATTAGAATTTTGTCTTAATTCAGGGAATTTGCTTAAATGACATAAGTGATCATAAAAAAGGGTTAAAAAATAGTAATCTACAATGCAAACCAGAAGTCAAAAAATAAAAGTAATATGCAATAGTTAGAAAGTTAGCATAAAATTGGAGTAAGCAGACAAAGATTATTTTATTTGAGACTTTAAATTATCTAATGAAGATAATGCAACAAATATTAGCCCAGAAGATTTGTATCAGGAAAGTGGATTATTTGAACTGTGCATGGTCTGGATTAAAGATGGTAGACCACCAGCCGATTATAAAGAGTGCAGCTGGTGGCACGTTTTTGTTTAGTCTGAAGAGTATTGATCTAATTGGGGAAAAGAAAAAAAAAAAAAAAAACAACAACATAAGCTGATCTAGGCAAAGGTAAACAATGTACCAGCCTGAGGGTGACAGACACATCTGTGTGTCCCACCTTTCTGCATGACATAATCAGCTGGGGCTGACGAGCAGCTGCCTTTTATGGGACTGTGGTCAAGGGAATTCGCACACCTGGAATACTTTATCCCTCTGCAGACACTGGTATTTATGATCCCAGGCAGGATATTTGCTTAGGTCTCCTCTGTTTCTGTGATTCTTTGTATTCATCAGTATATTTCTCTTATTCTTGTTGACTTTTTATGCACAAATTTATAGTGTGTTTTTTTTTCAACCAGAGAAAGGTACAACTTTTCTGAAACTGAAGTTGGTTTATCAAGTTATATTTTTAATGAAGAAGTTTTCATTTTAAATTTTGTATATTAGTGATATCTATTTTCAGCAAATGCCTGGCAAAGATGTAAGGCTTTGGTTCAATTTTTCAAGTTATCAAGGCATGGCTTAATTTTATTTTTAAATCTGAGAATTAGAATTGGATATAATTATTATAATTCACTTCAAATTTAGAGAGAAAATTATACAAACATAGAAGAAATTAATATTCATTTATATTACTCTATGTATTTTTTTGACTTTTTAATTTACTCTATATAAGCAAGATGACTGGCCGCCTGCACTGCTTAAGAAGTATCACAAATCACACTTGGACAGATCTCCCTATTAATAGAATTCATGATGTATTTATTAAACATAGGAAAAAACAAATTACATTTTATATTAATGTTGTGAATTCTTCAATCTATATTTTTAGTTGCTACTTTTGTGACTGTAAATACTAATTTTGCAGGGATAAGGGCTATATCACAATTCTATTAGTTTTAAATTTTTACTGGTAATGAGATATGATTGTCCATTAAGCTACAATTCAACCATGAACACAAATTACACTATTGTGAATAATAGGGTACAATAATAAATTTCTCACAGTAATTTGCTTTAATACAAAAGATGATTTAAAAGTTTTTTTGGGATGGAAACCCAACTTTGTGTATTTTACCTCTCTTGGGAACTTAGACTGAATACTTTAAGACTCTGCATACATTATAATCCTCCTCTCCAGGTATAATGGAGTATTCCAAAGACCCTATTTTGTAGATAAAATGTTATACTATGTATCTATTCATTCGCTACTAAAATTATGATATCCATCTTCTGTATTACTATTCTTTATATGAATAATATATATTCTAATTTTTACTTTAACATCTGATATGACATTTATTCATGACCTTTTTCTACTAAAATTAGCCAATTTTATTCTGGCTTCCTTAAGAGGCCACCCCCAAGTCCTTTAGGCACTTGCACAGAATTGAAGGCATATGGATTATCACTCTCTAGAAGGTCATGTCTCACACAAAATTGGCCAAATTGAGTTTCTCAGACTTAGGCTTCATGATGATGGCAAGGTAGGGTCAACATATTAGCCATCATTATTTAAATTCCCTGTACGATAACTTCAGCACTTGTGTAATTTCTGAGTCTGTTTTTGATAATTCCTTGCTTCTCCAGTCTATTTTATCTTGCCTCTGACATGGCTTGTAATTTTTGATTGAAAGTCAAATATGTTTTATTGAATACAGACTTTTACTTTGAGGATTTATGTTAATCTACATAAGAATTGGGCTGAACATTTGTTGCAGCTACTCGTGTCAGAATTCCCTGGTGCAAAAATCATAAAATGTTACAGACTCTGAATAATTTGTTTTCTGAAACAATTCCAATTCATTGGTCTTAAACAGTTATAACATCAATGCTTTGAAAACTTATTCATTGCTTCTCTTTTGTCTGATTTCTTCCTTCCTTTTCAAACCCAGATGTATAGGGCAATATTCTTTGTTTCTCCCAGCCATGTTTTTAGTCCAGTATCATTTCTCTAAGTTTTCAGCTATCTGCCAAACATTACCATGTAATCACATCAAGTGTTCCTTAAAATCCATGTGTCCCCAACTAAAATAATCATTTCATTGAATAAAAAATATATTTCTTCCTATTTTTGTTAAAGATTCTACCAGAGGTACAGTTCTAAAATCTCAGAAACTACAGGGTGTCTTTTGTTTCCTGACCTCATATAGAAATAATTGCTAAATCCACTTGATTTTCTTTTGAAATCCATTTCCTGTTTTCCCTCACTTTCCATCCTCAGATCCTCCTTCTGCCCATCCTATACTCTTTGAGTAGTCTCTAATTTGTCTCTCCCTTTACCTCTTTCTCCAATCTTGGTTTCATGATGCTACTGGACTAATCTTCCTAAAGTAGAGGTGTGGTCAAAACAGACTACCCTTCAGAACTCTGTTCACAGATTAGATCCTGCCAATTTTTATTCAATATACTCCATGATTTGGTTCCATATCTGCATTTCTTTCACAAACCCTTATTGATTGCAGACTAGGCAAATATATGCAAATGTATGGAGGCTGAGATTATAGAGATGAATACAAGTAACATTAACAACTGGGCATGGTGGCGCATAACTGTAATCCCAGCACCTCAGGAGGCTGAGGCAGGAGGATTACAAGTTTAAAGCCAGCCTCAGCAACTTAGTGAGGCTCTGAGCAACTCAACTAGATCCAGCATCTAAATAAAATATAAAAAAGGACTAGGGATGTGGGTCAGTGGTTAAGCCCCCCTGGGTTCAATCCCTGATGAATAAATAAATAAATAAATAGAATATCATAAATGAGTGAGATAAAATAGAGACCTCTAAAATAATTAAAACATGAAATGTGATGAGTATCAAGGCAGAAACCTTTATTAAGTGCCATTGGACAATAATCTATGGGACGATTCTCTGGTCCCACAAGATTATCCTGTGCTCGTCCTTTCATAAAAATAAGGTCTGGAAGGAATGTCAGACATCATTTCACCCAGTCTACTCATTCCAGGGTACTCCTCAAGTTAAAACTCAGTTGTTCCTTTCTCTGCTATAACTAACATACACGTACAAGCATATACAAATTAAAACTCTGCAGCAGGGTCCTATTGTTGCCCTGATGAAAGAAATTATTTTCACCTAGAGTGCATATGATTCCAGGCAGAAATAAAGGTGAATTTCCAAAAATGTATTGTGCAATACCAAACATAACTTTATGCAAAGCAAGTTATTAACCACAAAACCCAGCAAGTTGTTAAAAACTATTATCACTTCAGACTCATTCTCATATATCATATTTGCCTAAATATGAACTTTGTGTGCCTCTGTCTCATGTCTTCAACTAGAAAACCTAGTTATTTCAGTATAATAATTACATTGCACACTTGTTTTCCCAGGGGCATCTAACACAGCAATCCACCCCAGTAGGGAATGGAAAATTATTTGTGGCTGACTGTAGGCTTTCATAATTCAGTTTGTGGTCAGGTATTGGCTTAATTTAGGGGAAAAAAAATCATTCAAATTTGCAGTCATCCCTGGCATGTGGAACATGCCACGGATTGCCATTTTTCTTCACGAATCACCTCCTCTACACAATTCATTTTTTAAAAACAATTGAATAGGCAAACTGGTGATTAATCAAATCTTAGACCTATTCATAAGATTCTGAACTCTAAATGAGATAAAACATAAAGCAAGGACCGGGGTTGTGGCTCAGCAGTAGAGCACTTGCCAAGCATGTGTGAGGCACTGGGTTAGATCCCAGCACCACATAAAAATAAACAAAATAAAGGTATGATGTCCATCAAAAACTAAAAAAGTATTTAATAACAAAAAACATAAAGCACCACTAGTGTCAATCAATATCATATGAGCCAGTTTCACTTGACAAAGCTATTAATATAAACGTGTTTTGAAGATTCTAGAGTCAACCATGTTCTCTCTTTTCATTGGGAGTACTTCATGACAGTAACATTTGTATTTATGGCATTTAATGATTTGCCTACTAACCCCCAAATCCTTATATCCCATCATTTGTTCTAATTCATGCCATCTAACCCAATAATGGAAACCTCTGCATTTCCATTTGCTTTTCCAGAGTCTAGTTTTATACTCATGCTGTTTCATTGTCCTAAAAGTCCATCCTACATTTCCCCATAATCCCCAATTTTAATGTTTTTAAAGATTTAAGCTAAATGCCATGATAGCTATGAAATTCCCTTTCCCCCTATATCGGAGGTTCTTTCTTCTGCCTTGACCCTCTACAAATGTATTTTCTATGACATTTATCATTTTGTCTTGTGTTATAATTACTTTTAATTTTGCTAATTAAGAGTTCAAAAGTGTATTTTATATAATTTGGTAAATTAAATACTTTAAAAATAGAGATTATGGTAGATTCATATTTGCTTTCTCGATTTCAATCTTGTGATTGCTTAAAAAATAAAATTTTGTCTGAAATTATATGGTATATTTTTTAAAAATGTGATATCAGTTCTTGGGTGGGGAACTGAATTTTTTTCTTATTATGTAGAGAAATCTTAGGTATATTTTGGGATATAACTTATCACCTTTTATTTCAACATGACCTTATAATTTGCTTTATGAAAAAATAATTTTATTTTCATTTTTATTCCCCAAATGGAGTTTCCAGTGCTATAACTGCACAGAACATTGTTCAATTGGCCAATAGTTTGCATACTTGCTACTAATTTTTATTTTTTGTTGCAAAGTGAAAATTTATAATTGTAAACATTTATGAGATATCATGCAATTATGATTTATGAATATGTGAACAATTAAGTCAAGCTAATTAATATATCCATACCTCAAATGCCCATCATTTTCTGTGCTAAAATATTTGAAATTTACTCTCAGCAGTTTTGAAATATATAATATTCTATTATCAACTATATTCATCATGCTGTGTAATACATCTCAAAAAATGTATATTATCTAACTAAAATATTATACACTTGAACTGTCATTTCCCATTTCCCAACCTTAAACTCTAAAAGCACCATTCTACTGTGTTTCTATGAGTGTCATTGTCTTAGATTCTAGTTAAAGTGAAAACATATTCAGTATTCATCTTTCTGTGCTTGCCTTATTTCATGTAATATAATATTCCCCAGTTCCATCCATATAGTTACAAATGACAGAATTTCCTTTTGAAAATTTTGTTAATTAGTTTTATATGACAGTAGAATGCACTTTGATACATCATATATAATGGAATATAATTTCTCATTCCTCTGGTTGTACATGGTGTAGATTCACACCGTTCGTATAGTTACATATGTACATAGGATAATAATGTCTGACTCATTCTAATATCCTTCCTATCCCATACCCCCTCTCTTCCCTTCACTACCCTCTACCTAATCTAATGTAACTTGATTCTTCCCTCACCACCTCTCCCCAGTGTGAATTAGCATCCAGATAGTAGGAACATACATCAACATCGTAAAAGCTATATATGCTAAACCCAAGGCCAATATCATTCTAAATAGAGAAAAATTGAAAGTATTCCCTCTAATAACTGGAGTTTCCTTATTTTTAAAGGCTGAATAGTATTCAGTGTGTGTGTGTGTATGTGTGTGTGTGTGTGAGAGAGAGAGAGAGAGAGAGAGAGAGAGAGAGAGACAGACAGACAGACAGACAGACATTGTTGCGTTTTCTTTATTCATTCATCTGTTGATATTTAGGTTGATTCCATACATTGGCAATAGTGAATAGTGCTACAATGAACTTGAGAGTGCAGAAATTTCTTTGGCAAACACTTCAAATCTTTTGAGTAAATACACAGAAGTGGAATTCCTGTATTATATTATAATTATGTTTTAGTTGTTTGAGGAACATAATACAGTTTTCTAATTTTCATTTTTACTAATTTGCATTCCTGTCAACAGTATACAAGTTTCCCATTTCTCCACATCCCTGCCAACACTTGTTATCTTTCATCTTTTTGATTATAGCCATTCTGACAGGTGGAATATATCTCTTTGTGGTTTTACTTTGCAATTCTCTAATGATTCTTGATGTTGAGCATTTTGTGTTCATGTGTGTGTCTATTTTTTGTTTGTTTGCTTGAAGACATATTTATTCAGATTCCTTGCACATTTTTGATATCTTGGGGGTTGTGCTATTGAGTTTCTTATATATTTTATATATTAATGCCCTTAATGGCTATATGGCTTTTTTCCCCCCTAATCAGAAAGTTGTCTCTTCATACAGTTCCTATACAATATCTTTTTATTTGTTTGATATAATCACATTTGTCTATTTTTTCCTTTGTTGTTTGTGCTTTTGGGGTCAAATTTTTAAAAAATGCTCTAACCAATCTCAGGTAGTTTTTTCTGCACCTAAATTTTTAAAATATTTTTTTTAGTTAGAGATAAATATAATACCCCTATTTTATGTATTTATTTTTATGTGGTGCTGAGGATTGAACCCAGTGCCTCACCACATGCTAGGTAAGCACTCTACCACTGAGCTACAACTCTCTTTTCTTTTTGACTGTCATGAGGTGAACATAGCTCCTCTGTCACATACTTCCTTCATGATGCACTGTGCCACCACAGACCCAAAGAATAGGGCCAAGTAACCATGGACTGCAATTTTTAAAACAATGAGTCAAAATAAACCTTTCTCTGTTTATGTTGATTGTCTCGGGTATTTTGTCACAGCAGCTAAAGGCTAAGTAGCATGTAGTTAATTGTAGTTAATTTTACTGGTTATACCAGCATTTTGTTTTTAGTTCCCTGAACATCAATTGGGAAAAACAACATGTGCATTAAGAAAGTACTACATAAATTATGCATACTACATACATATGAAGATATAGGGTCTTCAATTCTTTTTGTTGCATACTCTACCTTTTTCAAAAGATAAATGGTTTAAAATAACAATTTGCTAGCTTTCCTATGGCAGACTGTGTAGATTGGCAGGAACGATAGTATAAAAATTTTGTTTGCTTACAGAGAAAGACAACATCATCATTTTTAATTACTATTACTAAACCATCAAAAGCCCCTTACTAAAAACAGTTGAACTAGTTTGTTCCTTTTTCTCAAAGTGTATATTCTCCTTGATGATTTGTTGAATGGGACTGAAGTTAGCAAACATGATTATTCAACTATATAGGATTCTAACCAAAATATAAACTAAATTTAGATAAGATTTTCTCCATTTATATTCTGGTGTGATTTGAATCTAGAAATGTCCTCTGAAAGTATTGAAAGCATATTCCCCAGTGGAGGAAAGTTCAGTGGTGGAACTGTTAGGCACTTATGTCATCTCATCAGTAGATTAATTCATTAATAGATTAACAATTGAATGGATGACTGGGTGGTGACTGTGGGGCACAACTGGAGGAAATATGTGACTGGTGTATGGCCTTGAGTAGTCTATCTCGTCCCTAGCTCCTTGTTTCTCCTCCTCTGTTTCTTGGATGCTGCCATGATCTAATCAACATCCTCCACCATGTTTGTGTATACTTGTTTGTTTATTTATTTTTATCTAGGTGGTTAAGCTCCTGGCTTCTTTGTTTGTCACTGCTAAATCAAAATGGAAGCCAAAAAGCTTTTCTAGAAAGTCAGTAGGAAGCTCTTGACAAATCTGTAAGAATTTTTGTTATTTAAAAGGCCCCCTTGAGTTAATTGTGCTCATGGAATATCTTATTTGTAACATGGATGATTCATAGAGCAAACTATGTAGCTCCCTTCATGCTTCTCTACCACCCAACTTTAAATTTTTGAGATTTATTTCTTATTGCAGCTGCATAGCTCTACTGTGGTTCTCTGGAAGAATTTAGTCATGCCTTCTTTTCAAATCTCCTTAATGATTACCTGAAAATGTTTCTTACATCAAATTTTAATTCATTATGTTCATATAAATAGACAACTGTAACATCTCAAATTCCCTATTTCACTATAGAACTGCTGTACCATGTTCTCATATTTACTTTTTTCTAACACATTTCTATGCTACTGAGTTTGCCTACAAAATTGTATCAAGTTACTGTACAGCTGATATGTTACTAGTCTGGGTTTAAGAATGTAACAGCTATATAAACTAGCCTAAAGCAATTTAAAAATATATAGTTTTCCTCTGTTCATTAAGCATTATAAAAGCAACCTGAAACTTGCTAGCATTTTAAATATTCTAGAGGCATTTTATACTAGCATACAATATTTATTTGTCTCTTCTTAATGCGTGAGAGGAAAAGAAGATGTAGATTTCTGTAAATAATGTGTAAAGACAACTAATAAATGCTAATAATGATATTGCAAACTCTTAAAAATCTTTATCTTGTCAAATGACAGAATATTCATAGAGCTAATGGTTTCCTCAAAATAAATAGCTGATACACATTAATGTATTAGCAATATTCTTTGTTGAAAAAAATTTATTCTCTTTAAAAAAATAAGTTATTGGGAATTGTGTTTTCAAAAACAAATCAGTATTGTAGGATGTATGATTTTTCCAGATAAACTTTGTTCATTTAACTGTCATTAAATTATATAATATTCTTAATGCTCAATAAATTGCTTTCTATTTGAAATATGAATGATTTTGATTGTGTGAAATTACTCAGAAAAGAGTTTAACAGAAAATATGTTTTTAGAATACCCAAGCTTTTCACTGATATCCTCCTATGTTTGGTATCTCATGAATAACAACAACTCATTTTCTTCTATTACTGCTCAATTAACTTAAATAAATAATGTCTCATTTTCCTAATAGGTAGCTATGCAAATTGATGCAAAGCATTGCTTCACTTTAAGGAAAGGTAGATGACTTACAAACAGAAATGCTCAAAGACTTGAAGAATAGAGAATAATCCAGAAGAAAATATGAAGACATAAAAAATACAATTATGATTTGATTAGTCTAATTTTATTACATAATAATTTTTTAAAAAACCTATGAATGAATAAGATAAAATGATAAATATTGAAAAGTAATAGAAGTTTATGGAAAAGATTAATTTCAATCAATTTTAAGGAAGTAGAAGTTTTATATATAAAGGGAAAGCTCAAACATAATATACATTGATCTTATCAAAGCACTTGATAATGCTCATTATTACTTGAAGTTGATTATTATCCTGAATACTAACACTATTGCCTGTATTTAACACAAGATGGAGGATTTAATCACACCATACCAAGATGATGAATGAATATGTTGAAATATGTGCCCTTGTTTAAATATCCTCAAAATTTGAACACAAAGAATGCATTATGAATATGCTTATTTTATATAGTAAATCATGACATGCTTACTTTATGGACACTATGAGATATACAATAATTTCTTCATATTTTGAACTCTCCTATTAAAAAATGCACAAATTCCATTCACTGTGCTACGCATTGTTGTTACATGACTTATTTGATATTTCAAACCTTCATTTCCTACTATGTAAAATTAAGCAGACTCATCTTTCAGTCTTTGGTTTCATTCTGCATGTAATTTTTCAGAGAAACACATATTAGGCATATGCTTAATGAATGCTTAAATTGGTAAAAGCAATTAATTTAAAGCCATATATGAAGATTCTGCCATTAAATCACATGAATAGCTCTTTAAAAACTTCTTAACAAAATAGTGGATGAATTTTACTTGGTATGATTTTTTAGGAAAAAAATAAAGTCTATCCACATTCATAGCCAGCTATTTCTGAAAATAATATCAATTCCTTATGTTTAAAGACTATAGATGTTGGCAATTAAAGACCTACTTTAAATAGTTAATATATAAACAAACAGCAGTAAAACATAAACAATTATGAACTGAAAGAACAAATAAAATCTCAATATTATTTAAAATTCCATAATTAACAAATCTGTAAAATTCATTATCTATGTCATCAAAATATACACATAACAAATTCAGAACTTATCTCTTAATTTTATAAAGTGGTTCACAGTGTAAAAATATCCACAAAGCACTGAAAAATATAAAGTACTTCTATTTTGCTTTTTTGTGTTAAACAAACACAAGTGACCAAAATCATATATAACAACCTTGTATTTATGTAATATAAAAATCCCTATGAATAGATTATTTACATTATAAATTCTCTAAAATGAATGGTCACTACTTCTTCTTTGATTATTCATAGCTGTCTATTTCAACAATTCTATGTAGATTTAAACATATAGTTGTTGATTCATAAATTTATTCATCAATAGTTTATTGAGGTTCTTAATAATTAATACAGCACTATATTATATATGGCAGGTAGAACAGATATAAACCCTATATTCCTGTACACTTTCAAGCAGAGATAGACTGTGCAAACCAATAATTTTACTCCCTAGTAGTGGATGCTTTCAAGTTGTAGGAATAATAGTATAATTGGTAGTTGGTAGTCTGAATAATGCCCCTAAAAATGTTGACATCCTAATTTCTAGAACCTGTTAATATATCACTTTAAGTGGTAAAGAGCTTTTGTAATTGTGAATAAATTAAGAACCTTGAGTCGGGTGCAATGGTGCATGCCTGTAATCCCAGCTGCTCAGGAGGCTGAAACAGAAGGCTCCAAGTTCAAAGCCAGCCTCAGCAAAAGTGAGGTGCTAAGCAACTCAGTGAAACCCTGTCTCTAAAGAAAATACAAAATACGGCTTGAGATGTGGCTCAGTGGTTGAGTATCCCAGAGTTCAATCCCTGGTACCCCACACCCCCCACCCCACCCCCATACACATCAAAAAAAAAACCAAAAACAACAACACCTTGAGATTGGGAGATTAGTGTGGATTATAAACCTGTCTCCAATCTAATCATATCAGTCCTTCAAATTGGAGAAACATTTCAGACTATGGGGCTATGGTCAGAGAAGGATATGTTTTGTTGCAACAGCAATAGATAACTAGGAGATGATGAAAGAATAGGAACATAGGAGAAAGCCCCATGGAGGGGCCCTGTCTGAAATTTATGGATGGTTAGAAATTTGCCAGGTAGACAAACTAGAAGAGCTATCCAGATGGAGAGAACCACATTGACTAAGTTACAGGGTAGGTAAATGATGTGTTCTGGAAGCTTCTAATTATTCAGAATGGTCAAGCAACAAAATGTGAGAGTGGAAATGAAAGAAAAATAGCTTATATTTAAAGATAAGTGACTTTCTATTCAAAACAATGTAAATAATTCCTATATCCTATTGAAAATTTTACATGGGCCTTGCTATTTTATTTTCTTTTTAGTTATACATGGCTATAGAATCCATTTTGACATAATTATAGAAGTATGAAATATATCATGTTGTAATTAATTTCCCTTGGATTTTCATTTAAAACTATGTGTGGAAGATGAACTAGTTTAAAACAAAATGTCATCAGCTTGGTAGATATCATTTGATGTTTAATAAGGTTGTTTTATACCAACAACCTTATTCAACAGATTACTCTGTATAGTTAGTATTCATCTCAAATTTACATTGCTTTAAACAGATATTCAATATGTAATTATTAGGCGGTTCACTCTTAAAATAGAATATCAACATGAACTTTGATCTGTAACTTGATTTTTAAAATATATGGAGCTGCTCTTATTTTTAATTTATAACAGTAAAGCTTAGCAGTAACTTCATTCCTTTTGTGTGCCAATTTATATGGTGTTTTTTGAATATATGTTTCACTTTTTGTTATACTGAATCTGAAAAATTATTTTTCTTTGCTCTGGGTCTTTGTTGTACGATATACTGGCACATGATATGCTATTACATTGTTATTTAAACATTCAGATAATGAGAGGCTTGTGGGTTCCCTGAAGGATATACAATATGTCCATTAATCTCATTTTTCAGTAATGTTCATGTCAACTAAACCAGACAGTGAGACTGCATTACTATTACACTCTTGGAGATGCCATTGGTAAATTACAAGTAGTCATTATGAGTTTGTAATTCACTGTAGAACATTTTAAATGATTCTGTTAAAACTAAATTCAGATCATATCATTTCTCTGCTTAAAATTCTTCATGTTTTCCCATCTGTACCAGCATAAAGACCCAGATTCTTAGGACAATGGAAAACTAAATACTCTGGTCCCCAATCCTACACTTCCTATGACACTACTCCTTGTTCACTTCACTCTTGCCACTCTGTCTTGCTAAGAGTCCTCAAAACATGTCAGTCAGGTTCTACTTGAGGGCCCAAGTCATCCTATTCCCTCTGTCTGGTGCTCTTCCCTAGATAGCTGCATGCCTTCCTGCCCCCTTATTTTGTTAAGGACTTTAAACAAAGTCACCCTCCCACTTATTGCCTAATGCTTTTAAGCATTTAATTGGTTTTGGTTGTCTATGTCTCAGTTTCTTATAGTGGTCAATTATTTCCTTAACATCCCCAGATAATCCAGATTCTTTCATCATTTCTCCCTGCATGGAATTATTTACTCCATTTCCTTATCAATTGATATTACTCTTTAAGACCCAGCACAAATGCTACTTTCTCAGTGAATAACTCCCTCACATCAAAAAGTACAATCAGTTGTTCTGTTGTTCTTATAATGCCTGATTTATACACTCATACTGTTACTGTAAGGATAGATATTTTGGAGCAAAAAGTCCACTCTGGTACCTCCTATAAGGAGGTCCTTACTGATGGGCCACAGGGGAGTCTTATAGCTATCCAGGACAAAACCCCATCCGTAGCCAAATGAAAACCATGAGTCAAGCCCTCCCAATCTACCTCGACCTCCAGAGGCAAACAGCTCTGCTTTCCTCAGCTCCCTTTCCAGGGAGAGCTTTGCTCTGCTCCTTTGACTACATTGTACCTCCAGCTTTGAGTTGCATGTAACTTTGTTAAGGCCTTGTTTTGTAAGATCTTTCCTTTCTACCATAGGCATTAATTTTTTGTCTCAGTTTTATAGTTTTGCAGTTACTTACTTCCGAAAGGAAGCGTCTGTTTGGATAAGTGTGGATGATGAATCAAATGCTTCCAAGGCAAATGGAGTAGACAGGAATCTATCTGTGAACTCAGGTTTGACCAGAAAATGGGGTTATCTAGGAGCCACAGGATCCTCTAGGCCCTTACCTAAAGTCATCCTGATGGGAAAACATTTCAAAGGAAGGTTTTGAGTGTGGGCATGTGGAGGACCATGTGCATTTTTTAAACATTGGCTGTATTTTGACATGCAGATCTCTATTGCTGTGACGTAATGCACTTGTAAACCTATGAGTACAAGGATTGGCATTTTTCATTTTTTTTTACTACAATGGTAGAAATTTTAAACATTGATTCAAGAGTATTAAGGAGATATTTTGGAGCAAAATATGTTTGTAGTGATGAAAAATGAGTCCCATTAACATGAATAATGAAAATATGTAGATCACATACTGTGTAACAAGGAAGTATGCTGGATATTTTGCAATACAAAAAAGAGTAAGAATTCATGATAGCCAACAGCAGACATGTTCTGTCTAGTCACAACTCTATATTTTTGGTGTACACTAAGTAAAGTTCAAACATAAGAGTTTGACTAGAATAGTGACATCCTAAATATAGGTAGTACTTGAAAAACATACAAATATGCAAAATGTAAAACTACCATGAGAGGCAGGGCAGCTATTTTTTAACCAATTGAAGAATTCTAATATGAAAGTGGAAAGCCAATTACTTCTAGACCACTTGAAAATGAATGAAATGGCTCCAAAGAACTTAGAGATAATATAGATTAGATATCTACCAAGGCCCTATTAAATAATAACATAGAAAATTATAGCATGGATATTCTCAGTCTTCTTATCAGAGGGTGATCTCTAGGCTGAAGAGATTTGCTATTTAGTACCTTATGAGCAATGGCTCTATGTGGTACTATATACTGTGGGCTAGATAGCACTTTGCCTATCCACAGCCATCTTTCCTTTGACTACATTCACTATATAGCCCATGAAGCTGCTTAATCAGGGTATCAGTTACTCATATTTTCTTACATTTTTAACAAATGCAAAATATCTGTATAAAAAATAGAAGGGAGCCTGTTATGAAGCAGAAGTATAGAGGATATCACAGAGAAGAAGAAATTATTGACAAAAGACCTATAGGGTAACTTATCACACAGAGTTTATCTATCCAAGCCAAGTGCTTTATGAGTCTCCATTGAATAGTTGTATCCATTACACCATTGAATATTCGAATTAAATAATGGACTACCTTTGTTCTTATTTCATGCTCAATCAACTTTTTAAATTATAATTTGTGTTCCCTTGTAGCTCATTACATGGAAACAATATAATACGTGGAAGATGCAAGGGCTGTCACAAAGGCATAATATTCAATTATCCTTTCTGTTATACATTTAAACTTGAACATGTTTTATAATTTGAGTTATCTGTGAGTAAGTCTGAGTCCAGTCTTCACCCGTGCAATGAGGGGTAGCTTTTCAGATGTGGGCAGTGAGAAACTGGCATCTGGTCATGTGTTTCTACTTCAGCTAACAAGCTTCCTTGCAGACATATGTTCAATGTAGTATCAATGAATAGTCAAAAGATATTTTTTGTGATACATGGCAGACTTATTCTATGATTCATAGGAATGAGAAAATATGGAGGAATAAAGATAGTTTTCCAAAAGAATAGCAATGATGGTGATCCTCTCTTGCCATATTCTTCAAAACTTCACTGACCTGCAATAAAAGAAACAGTGAGATACATACATGTATAGGAACAACAGATCTATGGAACACATATCAGATTACAAACTCCATCAGGAATATAGTTTATGATAGAGTTGGCATTTTAATACAGAAGGGTTACTCAATAAATGATGCCAACTCTGACAGAGATATGAAAAATTGTGGTATATATGTATATTAAGAATTATAATGCAAAAAAAGAGTACATGTATAATGGCATAATTTGGCGTGAACATACTATATATACAGAGTTACAGAAAATTGTGCTGTATATGGGTAATAATGAGTGTAATGCATTCCACTATTACCATGTATTAAAAAATGATGCCAACTGTGAATATTGCCTATGTGCTGGTAAATAAATAAATGACCCTCGTTACTCTTCACACATTTGCACAATAAATATTCAAACATGCATTTCAAGATGAAGTCAAGAGTTAACATTAAACTAACACATTTAAACTGTTAAGATATAATTGGAGAAATAATTTTATAATATTTGGCAAGGAAAACAAGCTTAAGTAAGAACAAAACCCCAGAAGCCACAATGTAAATACTGATTGACTAAATACCAAATATTTTTCAATGTAAAATATAACTTTAAGAATGCACATGACAACTAGAAGAACCACATTTTCTGAATAGTTTACTAGGGTATAATAATAATACATAATAGTATGTTTATACATGCATATAACACTTTGGTCAATTTAAATTCCCAGAATTTCCCCTTGTTTTCCTCCCCTCTCTCCTCCTGATCCTCTTCCTCTATCCTACTGTTCTCCTTTCTACTTTCAGAAGATCCCTTTTCTTTTACCCCATTTTCTCTGCAGCTTCCACATATGAGAGAAAGCCTATGACACTTAGCATTCTGAATCTGTCTTATTTCTCTTAACATGATATCGATAGTTACATACATTTTCCTGCAAATGACAATTTCATTCCTTTTTATGGCAGAATAAACTTCATTGCATATGTATGCCACATTCTCTTTATCCATTCATATATTGATGGACACCTGGATTGGTTATATAACTTGGCTATTGTAAATTGTGCTGCTATAAACATGGGTATGTATCACTATAGTATGCTGATTAGTTTTTTTGTGTGCGTGGGTGTGTATATGTGTGTGTGTGTCTTCATACATGTACTTAGGGTAATGATATCCATATAATTTCACCATCTTTTCTATCCCATGCTCTCTCCCTTCCATTCCCACATCTTTGCCCTAACTAGAGTTCATCTAATCCTCCCATGTTCCTCTCCCAACTACTTGATCAATCAGCCTCTTTATATCAAAGAAAACATTCAGCATTTGGGTTTTGTAGGATTGGCTAACTTCACTTAGCATTATCTTCTCAAATGCAAATGCCATAATTTTATTCTCTTTAAATGCTGAGTAATATTCCATTGTGTGTGTGTGTGTGTGTGTGTGTATATATATATATATATATATATATATATATATATATACACACACATACATACAACATTTTCTTTATCCATTAATTTACTGAAGGACTTCTAGGTTGGTTCCACAGCTTAGCTTTTGTGAATTAGGCTGCTATAAACATTGATGTGGCTGTGTCCCATGGGTAGTATTCTGTTTTTAATTCCTTTGAGTATAGGTCAAAGGGTGGAATAGCTGGGTCAAATGGTGGTTCCATTCCAAGTCTTTCAAGGAATCTCCATACTACTTTCCATATTGGCTGCACCAATGTGCAGTCCCACCATCAATGTATGAGTGTGCCTTTTCTTCCACATCCTTGCCAACATTTATTTTTGTTTGTCTTCATGATAGCTGCCATTCTGACTGGAGTGAGATATCTTAAAGTAGTTTTGATTTGCATTTCTCTAATTGCTAGAGATGTTGAACATTTCTTCATATATTTGTTGATTGATTGTATATCATTTTCTGAGAAGTGTCTGTTCAGGTCCTTGGCCATTTATTGATCCGGTTATTTGTTATTTTTTCTTCGGTGTTTAGCTTTTTGAATTCTTCATATACCCTAGAGATTAGTGCTCTATCTGACGTGTGAGTGTTAAAAATTTGCTCCCAAGATGTAGGCTCTCTATTCACCTCACTGATTGTTTCTTTTGCTGAAAAGAATCTTTTTCGTTTCAATCCATCCCATTTATTAATTCTTGGTTTTAATTCTTGTGCTATAGGAATCTTATTAAGGAAGTCAGGGCCTAATTCAACATGATGAAGATTTGAGCCTACTTTTTCTTCTATGAGGGCACAGGGTCTTTGGTTTAATTCCTAGGTCCTTGACCCACTTTGAGTTGAGTTTTGTACACAGTGAGAGACAGGGATTTAATTTCATTTTGTTGCATATGGATTTGTAATTTTCTCAGCACCATTTGTTGAAGAGGCTATCTTTTCTCCAATGTATGTTTTTGGCCCCTTTGTCTAATATAAAATAACTGTAATTAAGTGGGTAAATTTCTGTGTCCTCTACTTTGTACCATTGGTCTATAGGTCTATTTTGGTGCTGATACCATGCTATTTTTGTTACTATTGCTCTGTAGTATAGTTTAAGGTCTAGTTTAGTGATGCCACCTGCTTCACTCTTCTTGCTAAATACTGCTTTAGATATTCTGGGTCTCTTATTTTTCCAGATGAATTACATGAGTGCTTTTTCCATTTCCATGAGGAATGCCATTGTGATTTTGATTGGAATTGCATTAAATCTGTATAGTGCTTTTGGTAGTATGGTCATTTTGATAATATTAATTATGCCTATCCAAGAGAAAAGTAAATCTTTCCATCTTCTAAAGTCTTCTTTGATTTCTTTCTTTAGCATTCTGTAATTTTCATTGTAGAATTCATTCATCTCTTTTGTTAGGTTGATTCCCAAATACTTTATTTTTTTTTGGGGGGGGCGGCGTAGTTTTCCTTGTTTCCCTTTCAGAGGATTTATCCCTGAATACAAAAATGCTTTGATTTATTGGTGTTGATTTAATATCCTGCTACTTTGATAAATTTATTTACTAATTCTAAAAGTTTTCTGATAGAATTTTTTTGGGGTGTCTTCTAGGTATAGAATCATATCATCAGCAAATAGTGCTAATTTGAGTTCTTTTTTTCTTACCCATATCCCTTTAATTGCTTTTGTCTAATTGCTCTGTCCAGTGTTTCAAGAACTATGTTAAATAGAAATGGTGAAAGAGGGCATCCTTGCCTTGTTCCAGTTTCTAAAGGGAATGTTTTGAATTTTTCTCTACTTAGAATAATGTTGGCCTGGGGCTTAGCATAGATAGCTTTTACAATGTTGAGATATGCTCCTGCTATATGTAGTTTTTCTAGTGTTTTGAACATGAAGGGGTGCTATATTTTGTCAAATGCTTTTTCTGTCTATTGAGATGATCATATGATTCTTATCTTTAAGTCTATTGATGTGATGAAGTACATTTATTGATTTCCGTATGTTGAACCAACCTTGCATCCCTGGGATGAATGCCACTTGTTCATGGTACACTATCTTTTTGATATGTTTTTGTATTTGATTACCAGAATTTGATTGAGAATTTTTGCATTTATGTTCATTAGAGATTTTGGCCTGAAGTTTACTTTCTTTGATGTGTCTTTGCCTGGTTTTGAACTCAAGGTGATATTTGACTCATAGAATGAGTTTGGCATGGCTCCCTCTCTTTCTATTTCCTGAAATAAATTGAAGAGTATTGGTATTAGTTCTTCTTTAAAGGTCTTGTAGAACTCGGCTGTGTATCTATCTGGTCCTGGGCTTTTCTTGCTTGGTAGGTTTCTTATGGCATCTTCTATTTCATTGCTTGGAATTGATCAGTTTAAATTGTGTATATCATCCTGATTCAATTTGGACAAATAATATGACTCTACAAATTTGCCCATGCCTTCAATATTTTCTATTTTATTGGAGTACAGTTTTTAAAATAATTTCTAATCATCTTCTGTATTTCTGTAATGTCTGTTGTAATATTACCTTTTTCATCATGTATGTTAGTAATTTGAGTTTTCTCTCTCCTTCTCTTTGTTAACATGGCTAAGGGTTGTCAAATTTATTTATTTTTTCAAAGAACTAACTTTTTGTTTGTCAATTTTTTCAATTGTTTCTTTTGTTTCGATTTTATTGATTTCAGCTCTAATTTTAATCATTTCCTGCCTTCTACTGCTTTTGGTGTTGATATGTTCTTCTTTTCCTATGGCTTTGAGATGTAATGTTAAATGATTTATCTATTGATTTTCCTTATTTTAAGGAATGAATTCCATGCTATGAACTTTCCTCTTAGTACTGACTTCATAGTGTCCCAGAGATTTTGATATGTTGTGTCAATGTTCTCATTTACCTCTAAGTATTTTTTAATCTCCTCCTTGATGTCTTTTGCAACCCTTTGTTCGTTTGGTAGCATGTTATTTAGTCTCCAGGTGTTTTTATTTTGTCATTTTCTAATTTCATTCCATTATAATCTGATAAAATGAAGATAGTATCTCTACTTTTTTTGTATTTGCTAAGAGTTACTTTGTGGCATAATATATGGTCCATTTTAGAGAAGGATGCATGTGCTGCTGAGAAGAAAGTGTATTCGCTTGTTGAAGGATGAAATATTTTATATATGACAGTTAAGTCTAAGTTATTGATTGTATTATTGAGTTCTATAGTTTCTTTGTTAAGCTTTATTTGGAAGATCTATCCAGTGGTAAAAGAGGTGTGTTAAAGTCAAACAAAATTATCATGTTGTGGTCAATTTGACTCTTGAACTTGAGAACAATTTGTTTAATGAACATAGATGCTCCATTGTTTGGGGCATATATATTTATAATTGTTATGTCTTGTTGGTGTATGGTTCCTATGAGAAGTATGAAATAGCCTTCTTTATCCCTCTTGATTAATTTTAGCTTGAAGTCTACTTTATTTGATATGAGAATAAAAATTCTACTTTCTTCTACAGACCATGTGAGTGGTATGATTTTTCCCAACTTTTTACCTTCATCTGTAGATGGCTTTTCCTATGAGATGAGTCTCCTAGAGACAGAATATTGTTGGGTATTTTAAAAAATTTTTATTTTTGGACTCAATCTGCTAGCCTATGTCTTTTGATGGTGAGGTTAGGCCATTGACATTAAGTGTTATTATTGAGGCATGATTGTATTCCCAGCCATTTTTGTTTATTTTTATTATCTAACTTAATGTTGTTTCTCCTTTGATTAGTTTTTCCTTTAGTGTAATACTTACTTACCTCTGCTGATTCTCATTGTTGGTTTTCATTTCCTCTTCATGGAATATTTGCCAAGGATGTTCTGTAGTGCAGATTTTCTAGCTGTAAATTCTTTTAACTTTGATATATCATGGAAGATTTTTATTTCATCATCAAATCTAAAGCTTAATTTTGCTGATCTTGGTTGGCATCCATTTTCTTTCAGAGCTTAATGTATATTGTTCCTGGATCTTCTAGCTTTCAGCATCTGGTTTGAAAAATCTGTACATAACCTAACTGGTTCCCCTATATGTAATCTGATTCCTTTCTCTCGTGGCTTTTAATATTCTCTCCTTGTTCTGTATTTTAGGCTTTTTCATTATAATGTTCCTTGGTGTGGATCTGTTGTGATTTTGTATATATGGTGTTCTTTAAGCCTCTTGAATTTGGTTTTCCAATTCATTCTTCATGTTTGGAATATTTTCTCATATTATTTCATTGAAAAGATTGACCATTCCTTTGATTTGGAACTCTATGCCTTCCTCTATCCCAATAACTTTTAAATTTGGTCTATTTGTGCTATCCCATAATTCTTGAATGTTCTGTTCATGGTTTCTTACCATCTTCACTGTGTGATCTACATTCTTTTCAAGATATATATTTTGTCTTTGTTGTCTGAGGTCCTGTCTTTCCAGGGATTTAATCTGTTTGTGATGCTTTCAATTGAACTTTTAATTTGGTTTATTGTTTCTTTCATTTCAAGGATTTATTTATTCATTAATTTATTTATATTTTAGAACCTCTATCTCTGTATTTATTCCTGTATTTGTTACTGTATTTGTATTTGTTTATGTAGCTTTTTGTCGATATGATCTTTTGCTGCCTGTATTTGCTCTCTTATATCATTCTTTAATTCACAGACTATTTTAATTATGTGCATCCTGAACTCCTTCTCTGTAATTTCTTCTGCTGTGTTGGTCATGGATTCTAATAATGTGGTGTCTTAATTTGGTGGCACTTTCCTCCCTTTTCTTTTCGTGTTGCTTGTATATCTTCCCTTCTAGAACTGTGGATCCCAGGCACTACAATTTTTACCTTATAGACTTACAGTGTCCCTGTAGGGTTCCAATACCTCTCCTTTGAGGGGAAGGATAATGTTAACAGATCCCAATATAAACAATATACAACCTTAAAAACAATTAGTTGCCATTAAGATGTTTACAGTTTGGTCACAATGTACAGAAATCACGAATTCAATTATTTTCTACAATATAATCTGTAGGTTTGTAAAAGGGTTACTGTTTCTGATGATGGACAAAGAACCAGGGGTGAGGTGTAGGATGGTATGCTGAGGTGAGTATATAGAGTTATTACATCTTAGGATGTGTGGAAGAGAAATCTAAAGAAGGTTAGTAGCCGGAGAATATAGAGGAAGTAATTTGGGGTAGACAAGTAAGTGGGAAGACAGTAGAGGACATAAAACAAATACACATGTATATTAAGAAAAATAAAAAATGTTAAGATAGTAAAAATTAGTGGGGAAAAAAGAATATACAACACAACTGTAATACAGTATTCAGACATCCCAGTCCTCAAAATCCTAAATCATGCAAAGTACTTGGTTTCACATATGTTGGGAATGTGAGGGTGGGAGAATAGGGGAGGGGAAGAAAAAGAAAAAGAAAATCTTTAAGGAAGAAACAAGGATTATTTTGGTTGTAGATCAGCATCGTTTTTGCTTCCCTTCTCACTCAATAATGTGGTTGTCTGTTGTTAGCTGATATCTCCGCTGTCAGGATGGCGAAGGTAACCAGAGAGTCATGGTGCCAGGTTGGAGGCTCCTGGGGACACGGGGGAGTTAAAAACTGGGTACCTGGCCAGCTGGAGTTCCAAACTGGGAGTTGCTCCCACTAAAGATGGTGATGAAGATGACCTAAGATGGAGGTGCCAAGTTGGATGGGGGGAGTTGGGTGATGGTGTTAGACCTGGATGATGTATTCAGAGAGCTCTGTGGCATGCAGTGTGTGGTTTGGGCTGACTTCAGAGACTGTGCGAATGAAGTTCCTGGGTGCAGGCAGGCTAGGGGCGTAGGGGACTATATCCTCTGCTGTAGAGTCCCAAGATGGTGGCAACCGAGGTAGCCCCCTGTTGGTAAATGGGGGTCCATATGGGCGTGGTGGCTGGAGTTCCTACTTGTGGGAAGCTGCCCGGTGGCCTGCATGGGAGTGGCATCTGTGATTTCTGCTTAGATGGGTGGCCGAAAGATGTACGCCAGTGCTGCTGCCACCAATGATCTTGCTCGGGTGCCCAATAGTCCTGCATGGGCAAGTAGTTGGGAGACCTACTCTGATGCTGAGACCTGCAGGCCTGCACGATGGTATGATTCCTGTGTGGGAGCAGGAATATTGCTCGCAGAGAAACAGTATTCTCACTACTTGAATCCCAAGTCACAGAGCAACATGGAATCCTGCCTCCCTCTGGCCTGCCATCTTGGATCCCCTGATTAGTTATTTTATATAGATACTGGGAAGTGATATAGCAAGATCAAATGATAGTTTCAGTTTCATTCCTAATCTTTTGAGAAACTTTCATATCAATTTCCGTAGTGGGTTTACTAATTTATATCTCTAACAAATGCACATGAGTTCATTTTTTTCTCATGTCCTCATCAGCATTTATTGTTATTTGCATTCTTGATGCTTGCCATTCCAGGTAAAATAAGATGAGGTTTCAGCACAAGTTTGATTTGCATTTGCTTGATAGCTATAAATGTTAAACATTTTTTTCATATAATTGTTGGCCATTTGTACTTCTTGTTTTCACAAGTGTGTTTTGTTCATCTGGCCGTGTATTAAATAAGTATTTGTGGAATTTTTTGGTTGTTGTTGTTTTTGGAATTTAGTTTTGAGTTCCTTATGTATTCTATATATTAATCCTCTGTTGGAAGAGTATATGGCAAAGATTTTCTCCAATTCTGTAGATATTCTTCAAGCAATTATTTTCTTTCTTGTGTGAAAACTTTTTTGTTTGATGCCATCCCATTTATTAATCTTGGTATTATTTACTGAGCTATATAGTCTTGTTGAGGAAGCTACTGCTCATACCTGAAGATTGGAGTGTTCCCCTATGTTGCCTTCTAGCAGTTGCAAAGTTTTGGATTTTATTCTTTGAACTATTTTGAGTTGACTTTTGTACAAGATGAGCAACAGGGATCTAGCTTCAATCTTTTACATATGGATAACAAGTTTTCCTTATATCATTTGTTTAAAAGGCCATCTTTTCTCCAATATAAGTTTTTGACAGCTTTATATAAAATTAGATGACTGTAACTATATGGAATTGTCTTCTACTCAGTTCCATTGACTATATGTCCACATGTCTGTCAGTATTAAGACATTTTCTTTTTACTATAGCCCTGATCAAAATTTGAAGTTGGGTATTGTGATGTCTCCAGCTTGACATTTTGCTTAGAATTATTTTGGCTATTCTGGATCTTTTGTTATTCCATATAAGTTTTGGTAATTTTCCCTCTAATTGTGAGAAGAATTTTATTGGTATTTCAATGGAGATTTCATTGAATTTATAGATCAATTTTGGTAATATGACCATTTTAACAATATAAATTTTGTGAATGAATATGGGAGGTTTTTCACCTGCCATTGTCTTATTTCAATACTTTCTTCTGTATTCTTTAATATTCCTTGTAGAGGTCTTTTACCTTTTTGATTAGATTTATTCCCAAGGGTTTTTTTTTTTTTTTTTTTTTTTTTTTTTTTTTTTTTTGTTATTGCAGCTGTTGTTGTTTAGATGTTGAGGATTGAACTCAGGGGCACTTTACCACTGAGCTACATCCTCGGTCCTGTGTATTTTTAAAATTTTTTGATTCAGGGTCTTGATAAGTTGTTTAGGGTCTAAGTTGCTGAGGCTGGCCTCAAACGTGAGATACTAATGACTTAGCTTCCTGAGTTGCTGGTATTGCAGGTGAGCATCACCAGTAGAGGTCCTAAATATGTTTTTGAGCAATCATGAATGGAATCATTTTTCTTATTTCTTTTTTTTTTGTAAGATTCATTATTAATGTATACAATCTATTGATTTTTATATGTCAATTTTGTATAATTTTACTTTGCTGAACTTGTTTGTCAGCTCTAAAAGTCTTATGGTGGAGTTTGGGGAATTTTCCAAGTATAGAATCATATTATCTGCAAATGGACAATTTGAATTCTTCCTTTCTGATGAGTATCCCTTTTATTTCCTTCTCTTGCTTAATTGCCTTGGCTAAAATTTCAAGTACCATATTAAATGGAAATGGTAAGGTTGTGCATCCTTGTCTTGTTCGTGATTTTAGAGGAGGTGCTTTCAATTTTTTTTTCCAGTTCAGTATGATATTGGCTTTGGGTTTGTCATATATATATCCTTTATCATGTTAAGTGAGTTACATCTATCCCAAGTTTTAAAAGTAGATATTTTAAACAAACATAACAGACATAGAATGTAACAGTGACTGAAAGAGAATCCAACAAAAGATGAATAACAATTAAGAATACTTAGCTAAGAGACCAAAAATTATAGAAAATTTCCAAAAATATATAAAAAGTTATTTGACTTCACTAACATTATATGAAATATAATTAGTCAACGGTGTGTTATTTTATATCTTTGTAATTGACCATCACCAAAAGGATTAATCATACTTGAAGTGAATAAGGAAATATAAAAACCAGTGACTGTAAAGATGAATCACTTTTGAAGGAGAAATTAGCCCTATTTTCTTCTTTAACATATGCATCCCATTTAAACTAGCACTTCCTCTCCAGGAATTAATCCTAGAACAATAATCATCCATTATGAACAAGGTCTATGGAAAGGATGTTCACCACAGCATAGTGTATCATATTATGAAATGCAAATCAATATAAGGTACATCAACATAATTGAATGAATTGTGATGCATATAGGTTGCAGAACATATGGATTCCACAGAGCTATATATACTGGCATATAGCAATTTCTAAGACACAAAGTCAAAAAGGAAGAATAAGAAAGAATCCACAAAGGATACTCCTATTTAAATGAATATAAGGAATGAGTGTGTATATGTGCAAGCACAGATACATAGGAAAGTAGTTTGGATGATAGAGACCAAGCAGTTTGCAATGGAAGTTTTAGAGGATGTATGTGTGTATGCGTACATGTGCCACATAGGTAAAGAGGTTATTTTCCAACTCACTCTATATATTTAGATACTGTCCCCAAGGACTGACCTACTCCTTCTAGTCACACCCCACCTGCTTATAGTTACTACCTAGTACAGTATTCTTTTCATATTGTTAATTCAAGCCAGGAGCCATGGCACACACCTCTAATCCCAGTGACTCAGGAGGCTAAGGGAGGAGGATTGCAAGTTTGAGGACAGTCTGAGAAAATTTAGCAAGGCCTTAAGCAACTTAGGGAAGCCTCATCTCAAAATTAAAAGGTCTGGGAATGTAACTCAGTAGTAAAGAGGCCCTAGATTCAATTCTCAGTACCCCAAAACAAACAAACAAACAAACAAAAACAAACAAAAAAATCCAAAAACAACAACAACAAAAACTCAAAACTTCAAAAAAAATCCATTGAATGGATCAATCCAGTGATTAGGTTACTGCTTTCATAACCAAATAATTTCAACTTTGAAAATTCCTGCATTAACATAGGAGTTTTGGGGAACACCTCAAATCCAAACCATAACAATTTCATATATTTGAATATGTTATTCATTTACATATTATCCAAGCAAAATTTTTCTTTGATAATTGATGTTTTATAGAACATTGCATGCTTAGACTCAAATAAGCACTAATTAATGAAAATTACAGAGAAACTGTCTGGAGGGTTTCTGTATTATATATTTGGCATTGACCACATTTATGTTGGGGGTTGGGTGATTGTCAACTATTCCAGGGAAGGAAGTACAGGAAATAAATGACTGTTGATATTCTATAATTCTTTGTTTCAAAATATAAACTATGGGCCAATTAGTCCCTGCATGATACTTTAATCATTCTCTTACCATGCAAGTGCTGTGGTTGTCTGTATACCATATATATGTCTGAAGTGTCTGAGGTTTTTTTAATTCTGTTTACTTGTTTGAAGATGTCATTAATACTACTAAAATGGGAACTAGATGTTACATGTTAACATTGCACAAAGTGGATTTATTTAACCCATTAATCTTAGTGGTGATGCTTTTTTCTAGTTCTGAGAAAAACAAGAATTTTCTAAGCTTTCTAGCTATGACAACAGAAGCACACACACACAAAAAAAAATGATTGAGAACTGTTGCAATGCAAAAAGAGTGCCAGAATATTAGTAAGAGTTGGTTGCAAATAACATAAAAACCGTTTTAATTAACTTGAGTTAAAAAGTGGATTAAATTGTTCTCCTCAAGCATTCAAGTATAACAATAAATTTGTAACTTCTAAATTGTGATTTTTTGCTAATACTATTTGAATAAATCCCATAGCAGTAACTCCATTGTAAGATCATTTAATTGTTGCTTATTTTTTCAGCCATCTTTCATTAAAGATGTGCTGTAATTCTGACAGCTGAATATATTTCAACTTTTGCCTATCAAAAAATTGCTTGAGATACAAAAAGTCTGCTAACTTTCCTACAAAATTAAAAATGACCAGTTGATCTACAATATAAAACATCCCAGTAATTTGCAGGTACTATTAAAAGTGAAAATTAAAATATTAACTACCCAAATTTATTTTACTATTTTTTTGAGAAATCATAATATGTAAACATTGTTAAGAAACATTATTTTCCTTTCCATGGCCAATGGAAATTAAGATTTATGGAAAGAGGTTTGAACCTTATGTTTTTTGAATACAAACATAGATTCAACATGACACTTGACATTGTGTGAAAATAATTACCTTGCAATTTTCAAATAAAGCCAATTAATTGCTGATATTTTAATAGTGTTAGTTTTTCTAAGGTGGATATGTTCACTTTGTGATTAATTCATCTCATTACCATTTAAGTGCCCTGATCAAAGTCTGTTTAAGTATCATATTCAAAGATTAAATTTACATGTGCATAATAATTTTTATATATCATATATGAATTAGCTATGTAACATATGGATATCAAAAATACAATTTATATGTTTAGAAAAATATTTATGGAATACATATCCATATATCATCCATATATGTATAAATATATATAATTAAGTATATACATCTGAATTATATAGTTATCTCTCTATAAATAATTGCACACTCCCTACACACAAATACAAATATATTATTGCCCCTTTACAATATAATTCTCTTCCTCTCATGGTTTAAGTTGTAACATTACTTTGGAGTAATAATCATTAAGATAAAATTCATCTTTTGAAATCTTCTACTCTGTGTCATAAAGACATGTGAAAGAAAACTTAAAATGATGCTAATGTTAGAATTTCCCATCGTTAAGGTTTTTGGTTTTTTTTCCTGGAAAAACCATTTTGCTCATTCATTTTCTTGCCATTCGTTTTTCAGTGTTTATCATCTACATTATGCCAGCCACTATTCAAGGTATTTGTAATTTAATAGGAAAGCAAATAAAGAACCCTAAGTTTATAGAGTGTATGTATTATGAAGGGTTGAGGGTCATGAAAAAATAAATATAATAATTTAGTAATGATAGAGTATGTCTAACAGGAAACTAACACCTTGGGCCAGATCAGGCATGCCACCTGTGTTTGTATGAACTGTGAGTTAATTGTTTTAAACATTTAAATGATTGAAAAACTTTAAAAAATTTTATGAACATAATAATTGTATGAAATGACAATTCCTGTGTCCACAAATAAAGTTTTATTGATGTGAAGTCATGTTGGAGGTTTACATATTGTTTATAGCTGTTTTTGTGCTGTATCAGGAGAGTTGAGTAGCTGAAATAGAGAAAAAAAATGGCTTGCAAAGCCTAAAATATTTACCACTTGGTCCTTTACAGAAAAGTTTGCCAACCTTTACATTAAATAACTTAGTAGTATTTTACCTTTTAAAACAAATTCAAAGTTAGTTAATAAGTATGTACACAGATCTAGATATCAGTTTGTGGATACATTATTTTGCTAGAAGCTTTTCCAAATTAAAATTCAAACATTGGGGTGTTTTATGGCAAGAAATATAAAAAAGACCTGTCAGGTCTCCTAAGTGTCTCCAGTAATAGATGTTCTATTGTTAGACAAATGTAGAATTCAAAATATGATTTGCATTAAACTAAAAATACAATAGAATACTTACTATGTGCCAAAATGCTCTTGGCTGCAGTATCAAATTATTTTTTCAAAGCAACCCACTGAAATAGGTACTTCTCTTCCCATTTTACAGGCAAAGACAATTGAGATACAAGAAATTTGAGATATTTGACCATGATCAGGTTAGATACCTGGGTGATTGAGATTTGATTAAATCCTGGTCTCTTGACTCCCAGTCTAGTGAGGTTCTTCTATCCTAGAGTTACCTTAAGTCATTCATTATAAAGAATATTAGTCTTATAGCTCCTTAACACTGCTTGGCAATCAGTTGACACTGAAATTTGAGTTGAAAGTGTATAGATTTATATCTAAATCCTAAATAAAATGAATATATAAAGATTATTTCTCTCAGTAGACACTATAAACAGGCATGTTCCTATTTAATGAATTCTGCCTCTGCTTTTATCATAAGAACAACGTGTGCACTCTATAATATAAACTCTAACCCTGACTTAAGTTTTTTTTATGCTTACTTAACTCAGGAATATTAGTTACTTACTATTCATTTTTAGTGGGTTGGATGATGGTATAGTGGGACAAATAACAAACCATCAAATAAAGAACCAGGAAAGATTGAGATGTCAGGAAAAGGACTGATATTATAAAGCACTGCAGCATCAGCATAGATAATCAGAGATAAATGGGAGCTGTGGGCTCAGGTGAGGGAGCACTGGGCTCAAGAGCCTGTGTCAGTGGAAAGGCTATAGAGTAAGCCTGTCTTCAGGGTTTATACTTGCAAGACCAGGAAGAGAAGGAAGGCCATGTTGAGGTTCATTTGCAGATTTAAAGAATAAAGGGAGGATTTAAGGCTCTTCATTTTTATGAGAAATTCAATATATTTCTTATCGTGCATGTTTTCTAACCAAGAATGGATGAGATCATAATCTACAAAGTGTTTTCATTTTTAAAATTTTTCCTGGTTTTGTCTTTCTAATTCTGTTTCTAATATTTTGCTGTTTTATTATGTAAATAAGACTTTTAAGCCAGAACAAATTATTAGTAAAGAAAATTGAAGAGATACTCACTAATTATAAATACTTCTTGAGTTTCTTTATCAAGTCAAATACTATGCCTGAGAACTATGTGGTCCCTGAGATCACAATGATTCTTTCCTCTCTATGCTCAAATTCTACTTTAGAAACAGATAACAAACTGCTTATTACATAATTTATTATCTAGTTAAGATTATTCAAAATTTTATGAAGGGAAGTACAGGGTACTTTGAAAGCTTTTAAGAGGGAATTGATCTAATCAGAACCAGATTTTTTTGGGGGGAGGATTATATATAGGTTAAGAAATCAAAGATTATAAGCAGTGTCTTAGTTTGTTTGGGTTGCTTTAACAAACTACCATAGACTAGGTAACTATAAACAACATAAATAGATTTCTCACGTTTCTGGAGGCTAGGAAGTTCAAAATCAAGGCACTGGCAGATCCTGTGTCAGCAAGGGTCTGTGTCCTGGTTCTTTCTAATTTGGTCCTCACAGAGTAGAATGAGAAAAACACCTCTCTGAGATTCTTTTATAAAGGCATTAATGTATTATGAGGGTTTATCATGGTCTCATTACCTCCCCAAGCCCCACCTATCCCATTACCTTGGGGATTAGCTTTCAACATGTGACTTTGGGGACATTTAAACATTTAGATCATAGCAAGTGTTTTCTCTCTAAATATGGCTACAATGTGGCAGAGGCAAGCACACTTAAACAGGCTCTAAAGCATGGAGGGAAGCTCACCTGATGAAAGAATTGAAAGAAATTAAATAGAGTGTGTCTGAATGTGGGAGTGAGGGGAGAGAAGAAAGGATGAAGCTGAGGAGCTGGGCAGAGGCAAGGCTATATATAACCTTTGGCAATGACTGGAGATGAAAATGTTTTGTCCTACTAACAATTCAAATTAGCTATGTGATTTTAAATGGAAGCATGCTTTTTAAAGGAGCCCTCCAGAGAGTGGGATAAAGGGGAAAGACACAGAGTAAATTAAAAAAAAAGAAAATAAGTAATGTGATCCAAGTGGAACATAAAATAAAGGGTCAGTAGAGCCAGTAGAAATCAAATAGTTATGCTATATTTTTGGAAAATAAAACTATACATATAGATCATTTTATAATATAAAGAATTTTATATGTAGTAGATAATTGGATATTGGAAATAAGAAGTTTAAGAAAGAATCTAGTCTCTGTGACTGGGTGAATGATTGCATTACCAAATGAGAGAGAACACTGAGGCTAAAAGTGTCATGGGAAATATCATGAGTTAGGTTTTAAAACCTTGAAATTGGAATATCCGAGAAATATCTAGTCAAGATATGGAGCTGTCATTTAGATACGAATCCAGTGTTTGGAAGAAGATCCCAACTAGTGATAAAAACTGATGTTAGGAGAGGGGTAGTAACAAACTATCGTAGGCTATGCAGAGGGACCGAGAAATAAGATCATATTGAGAAACTTTCCTTGAGGAGCTCTGGTCATATCAAAGAAGATGAGTCAATTGATGAGATCTGAAATAAGATGAGCACTGAAAGACGTCTGTTATATGTAGTAACAGGAAGCTTACTGGTGAATTTGCAAGATATATTTCTTTGGGAAAATCAGATGGAAAATATATTTAAGCCTAAATTGTAGGTAAAGACATACAGTAAACAAGTATAGACGACTTTTTCAAGAAAAGCAACTGTGTGAAGAAAAGAGCTTTGATAACTGTGACACTGAAGGAGTTAATTACAGGGGTTGAACATTTTAAAAAGGCAAGAAAAAGCAGCATAACAGAATGCTGCTAAGAGGTACTCAATGGGAAAGGATGTAGCTGGGGCTTCAGTGAAGGGAAATTCATCCTAGTTTACCCTAAAAGTTTAAGTTGACATCTGTTGTCACCACAAAATTATTAGCAATGACATTTTTTCCATCACTGAGCATATAGGTTTAGATGATAAATTATATTGTCCTTCTAGATCTAGAAGAAAGAAGGGATGTTTGGGGTATAAGGGACCCAAAACACAGAGGTCAGAATGAAGTAGATAGAGGCAACTTTGCAGATTTGGTTGTGAAACTTTATGCTCCACCAAAGTATATAAAACAGACCAACAGGGTGCCAAGACAGAGCAATGGAGATAGAATAGTCTTTACAACAAATGGTGCTGAGACAACTGAATATCCTCATGCAAAAGAAATTTAACTTAGTCCTTTACATCACGCCACACACAATTAACTCAAAATGTATCATAGATATAAATATAGTACCTGAAACTATTAAACGCTTAGAAGAAAATTCTAGGAGTAAATTTTCATAACTTTGAATTAGGCAAAGCCTTATTAGATCTGACATCCAAAGCACAAGACACAAAATGAAAAATAAATTAGACTTCATCAAAATTTTAAAAGGTTTTACTTCAGAAGATACCACACTGTGTGCGAAAAAAGACAATTTATCACATAGGAAAAATACATTTGTAAAACATATATATCTGATAATACACTTTATATCTATCTTGTAGCTAGCTAAGAACTCTTTCAAATAAATAATTTTAAAAAGCATCCCAATTTTTAAAATAGGAAAAGGATCTAAACAGATGTTTCTTTAAAGATGTTTCAAATGGTCAAGAGATGCATGAGATTGAAAGATGTTCAGCATCATTACCCTCATTAGCCAACAGTGAAATGCTTATCAGCACCACAATGAGATACCATCTCACATACATAGGATGGTTATAACAACAACAACAACAAAACAGATAACTATAGGTAAAGGCAGTGACTAGAGGAACTATATACTTTACTGGTAATAATGTAAAATGGTGCAGCTTCTTTGGAAGACAGTTTGACAGTTCCTCAAAGATTACACACAAAGATTTTATTTCACTACTCGATACATGCCCAACAGGAATGGAATCATGTGCTCTACCAAAGATTGCACCCAAATGTCCATAGCAGCCATTATCCATAAAAGCCAAAAAGGCAAAAAAGAATCAAGTGTCCAAAACCAGATGAACATATATATCTGATAAGATACTTTATATTTATTTATATTTGTATCAGCACAAAATATGTTACAAATATATGGTGGAATATTATTCTGCCATAATAAATCAATGAAATATTGATATATGCTAGAAATGGATGAGCTTTGTAACAACTAAGAAGCTGGACACAAAAAATCAAATGTATATGTTTCAATATATATGAATTTCCAGAGCAGGCAAATCTATAGAGACAGGGAATAGATTGATTGTGAGGAGCAGGGATGGCTGGCAAGGTGGAGGAGGAGGTGACTGCTAGTGGACACTTAAATGGGTGGATTATATGCTATGTGAATTGTATTTCAATAAAGCTTTTATACTAGAAAAGCATTAAGAGACCAGATTATTCACTGATAATACAGAGATGGGAGCACAGATGATTGAGATTTAGAGGAATTTGGAGTATGTAGTTTAGGGAAAAGGAGAATGCATTGATTTAAAAAAGAATCTACATGAAAAACAGAGGAAGATAACATTACCAGAGAGCTGATGGTATAGTGGAGGAGCAAAGACAAGAGGCTTGAGATCATTAACTTATCAAATTCCGAATTGTGAAAAACATATAAAGCCAGCCCTAAAATATGTATTCATCATTCTTGGTCTTAAAATATTGTACATAGTCTGAAGGCATCATGTTAGAATGTAGGTGAGAGCAACTAGTTGTACTTTAGTCTGTCTTCCCATAATCACTTTATCTCTTGAGACATTGGCAGATCAATCTTAGCTTGCAAACCAGTTTGATTCACATTCAGCTTTGCATGCTGGACAGGAGGAAAGGTTAGTTACCAGAAATATCGCAGAAATAGGTAGAAAAATAAAACTGGGTAAGCACTTCATCTATAGGACTCTTGCCTGCTGAAAGCATAAGATCATTGCTATGAAAATATTATCCCACCCTCCCAGCCCTTCAGTGGAGCCCATCCAAAGCCCTGGAGAGTAAACATTGCCTGCCTGGTGTAAATAGTAGATAAACAACTTCTCCTCACGTTGTTCATAAGATGTGTAAAGGATGAGAAGACTGTGCAAACCAAATAAAATGAACTGTCAATTTCACTCAGGGAAGCACTTAAGACTAGTTATGCATATAAGCTGCAGCAACTCATTTACTCATAAAAATCAATAAGACTGCCACCTGGGTCATCAGCAGAACCATCTCCACTGCAGGAAAACAATTCTGAGCTTTCGAAAAAATGAGACAGAAGCCGCATCCTTCATTAGACTACAGCCAAGTTCAAGCTGTATCTATATTTTTTCAACTGAGAAACTGTTAAGCATTGTAGCATTGTTATTGCTTTTTCTGGCCTTAACAAGTGACTTTTTTCCCCTTTTATAACCCATTGCTCTCTCTTAAATGGTGTTTTCTTGCTGGAACACATTGTATATTGGAAAGAGGTGAATCTCCAGAATAAGAATTTCAGATAGAATCTTGACTATAATTATATCCAGGTGAAATGGCCAATGTTAAATATTATTGAATGTCTTCCTCAGCTTCCTCAATATAGAGTAAATTTAGCAGTATTGAACTCACATGTTTGACTTTTAATTTCATATTATACACATAAACTCTTTGACCTGTAGTAAAAATAATAGTCATTTTATTTTGACATTTGACAATCATTGGAAATGTTTCATAGACTAGAATACTGAAATTCCTCCCTAGTCCACTGGCATGGTTTAACATTTGTAAACATTCTTTACCAAGAACTCAAATGGAAAGGGTAATTTATTGAGTTTATTCACATAAGACTAAGAGATCCCGTTACTTTCTTTCCTGCCCTCTCCATTCCTCATTCTTTTTTATTTGGGTGGTCTGGACATTTTTTCTTCACAAAGGGCATAGCTTTTTCTGAAGGCTTCTGGCCATAGGTCATTGACTGAAGAAGATGGATGAACAAGCCCTATCTGTGACCTGCTGCTAAACTCAAGCCTCCCTCCACCTACCTCCACCCGGTTCCTTTCCCTCAAGGCACAATCTGTCTCTGACTTATCCTTAGTCTTCAAAGCTATGTTTCTATTGACATATTTCCTCCATCCAACCTTAGTCTTCGGGGTCAAAGGGCTATTGGCCAACCTTTTTTTCCTGAATGGATGACCTATAATAATTTATAGACTAAAAATCAATTGTTTTCTGATTAAAACTTTATTTTTCAGCATAAAATTATTTTCTGATAACATTTATTTCAAGCCAAAATGTACTTAATATTCAACATTGACTTAGGTAGTTATTATTTTAATTATTCTTCCAGCAGAAAATCTAAAGGTGACATTATGTTGGAAGTTTTCCATTTATAGATCCCATTTATTCCTTATTGCTAAAGAATGGAAACTAGTCACAAATAGAATGGAACCATTTAAGTGAGAAACCCTAAAACCCTGGGGAGTAGGAAGTAAACATGAAATGACTTGATGGTTTTCCCAATCATTCCTTTTATTAGTAGACTATTAAATGTATCTTTCCCTCTATGTAGCAAGTACTTTAATGGCATCTTTGCCAAGTTCCATAAATTTCCTTTTACTTGGTTTAGAGCACACTTTCACCTGTTGCTACTGATGACTTCAAAGAAAACCATCAAAAATACGCCTCTTGCTCTTCCTGAGCTGTGGTTATGACCACGTGGACTGCCTGACCCACCTCACTCAGCTAATTGTGGTCTCTGCCACAGTCCAGCTGCAGCAAAATAACCTGGGGGGGGGGGGGTTATCTCCACACTTAATGGCTCCCTGGCGTTACTTCACAAACCACTCCCTCTGCAAAATGCCAGGTGCCATTTTGACTTGTTTACAGACTCTAACATTTCCCCCTTTTGTTTAATTTAAATAATGACCATAGTGGTTTTTTACACAAACACCATAAATAATCTGCTACAAGCAGAAGGGGAGGATACAAAATGCCACAATACCAAGCCAATTGATGGCTCCATGCAAGAAGCCCTTGGAAAAATTATACCAGCAATGACAACGTTAGCAAAGATACTGAGTTACAATTTGTAGATTACAATTTGTTGTCTCAGTCCAGGTAAAGCAGTGTCTCAATAGATTAACTCACAGTCCAGGCAAATCACAGTCCAGGTAAGTTCTGCAGGCAGCTAGTTGATCCAAAGTCTTGTCCGGTTCTCAGCAACACTGGAAATTCTTCCACCTTTGTCTTCACTGGCACTGGGACAAAGGCAGGAACTCCAGCAATGCTGGCTAAAGAAAATCCTGTAGCATTCCACTAAGAAAACAACCTTCTGAACAATTTAGTACATTATCTCAAGGTTTTTTACATTTGAAATAAGCCTTAATAGTGCTCATTACTCATTAGCTTCTAGGTGTGGGAGAACCATTGTAGTTACTGGCCTTGGAAAAGATCAAACTTCAGGGACGTGGGCTGTCTTCTGCCTGCAGCATCCCGGGCATCCCCAGATGGCCCAGATGGCCCCAGGGAGAGTTCCGGACTCAAACTGTCACTGGGCACAGGGAGCAAGAGCCTGTGAGACCGTGCCTCAGGGTCAGGTTTGGATTTGGTCTCAAAGTGGTGTCCTGCTCCCCGGGCAGGGGGCAGAGAAGAGCCGGCTGCCGCTACTTGGAAAGTCCTTGCTGCGCCATGACCAGCTTGCATACGTGGCTGCCGCCCCGCTGATTCACACACCCTCCAGTAATGAAAAGTATTCAGTAATAGCCTTTTGCTGCAACTTTTTTCCTGATAATCCTTCCTCCTCTGAACTTTCTTCTTTCTGACTAGAGTTCTTGGGCTTCCATCAACACATGCCCTAACTATTCTTGGTTCCACTGGGGTGCCTTCTTCCCTTAGTAATTTACTTCTCACCCCTTCCATATTTTCATCACAAAGACAATACAATACACTGAGACAAAACGAGACACAAACATACTGTATCAATCTTCTCCATTTTCTCGAAATGGCCATTTTTCCTCTCGCCCTATCTGTCTAAGGACAAGCAGATTCGCTCCTGTCCTATCTATGGACAGGCAGCTTTTTTTTTTGTCACTTACCCCTGAGTGTCCCGGGGCTCCCCGGACGTGCCACCATCTGCCACAGTCTGGCTGCAGCAAAATAACAGGGGGGTGAGGAGGAACTTGTGTAGATTGATACAGCAGGAGTAGGAGCCGTTTATTGCAGGACAGGAGGGGTATTTATACATTCCACACAGCTTATCTTAATTAACATAAACTATATACAGCAGTCAACCAATAAGGAATCTCCACACTTAATGGCTCACTGTCTTACTTCACAAACCACTCCCTCTGCAAAATGCCAGGCGCCATCTTGACTTGTTTACAGACTCTAACAGGTCCCTCTGCTGTTGATCAGGCAGATGGATGAGGGAACCAGTGCTCTTTCATGTTGGTGATGGGAACAATTCTTTGTCACACTGAGGTGCTGTTTTTGCTAAGGCTGCAGTGGTGGTGGTCTCTTTACTGGTGATGTCACTATCCCCTTTATCCCCAGTGTAATTATTTCCCCTGATCTACCTACGGTTCCAATTTCTGCAGTTTCAATTACCAGTTTTCAATTGCAGTCCAAAAACATGAAATGTAAAATCCCAGGAACAAACAATTTGTAAGCATTAAATTGTGTGATGTTCTGAGGAGTAGAATGAAATATCACTCTACCGTGCTCTATCCTGCCTGGGACGTGAGTCATCCCTTGCCTGTTAGTCACTTAGTAACCACCTTGGTTATCAGATGGACTGTCATGACATTATAGTGCTTGTGTTTGAAGTAACCCACATTTTACTTAATAATGACCACAAAGTGCAGGGGTAGTGATGCAAAGGAGGCATCAGGGCAAAAAACATGGAAGGATGAAATAACTCTGGTAAAATATGGTAATTCTGCAAGGCATATAGGAAAAACATAGAACATACAGGGTTTTATTCTGTCCATAGTTTTAGGCATCTACTGGGGGGTCTTGGAACGTATCCCCCACATGTCAGAGAGCACTACTGAACATCATTGCTGAATATCCTCCGTCTGGCCTGAATTATACACAGTTAGTCAGGTTTTTGTTGCTGTGATAAAAATACCTCAGAAGATGGGCTGGGGTTGTGGCTCAGTGGTAGAGTGTGTGCCTAGCATGTGCGAGGCCCTGGGTTCAATCCTCAGCACCACATATAAGTAAATAAATAAAATAAAGGTATTGTGTCCAACTATAACTAAAAAATTAAAAAATATTTTAAAAAAACACCTCACAAGAACAACTTGGAAGGCTGTGGTTGTGTGGCTCAGTGGTAGAGCGCTTGCCTAGCATGTGTGAGGCACTGGGTTTGATCCTCAGCACCACCTAAATAAATAAATAAAATAAAGGCATTATGTCTGTCTACAACTAAAAAAATATTTGGAGGAGGAAAGATTTAGTTTGGCTCATGATTTCAGAGGTTTCAGTTCATGGTCAGCTGGATCCATTGCTTTGAAACCGTGGTGAGGTAGAACATCATGACAAAAGTGTATGCAGAGGAAAGCTGCTCCCCTCATGGCATCCAAGAAGCAGGGAAAGAGGGGAGGAGGGGCCTGGGATAAGACATAGTCCTCAAGGGCATACCCCCACTGACCCACTTCCTCCAAACATGCTCCACCTGCCTACAGTTTATACCTCCTCTCAGTAGTATACTCAAATTATTAACCCACTCCCAGACATTGACACATTGGATCCAATCTCCATCTAATGAGCTTTTGGGGGCACATTCCAGATCCAAATCATAACATATACCTCAGCCCCTTCTCAGGACTGGATGTCCTGAAAGTCACACAACTCCTACCTACCACTCTACTTCCCAGAGCTGTTTCATGCACCGTCATTGAAACTATAAAACAAAGTGAGGAGGGGAAAAAAACGTTGCCTCTCCAAGGGCTGTGGAGAACCTGAGACTCGCTGGAGGTTGCTTCATATTCTTCTGAAGCAAATCTTCTTACAACCATTTTTCAAGCCCTGCTGCCACACACTACTCTGCAGAAGTCTCCGGAACTGAAGAAAGCTCTAGCTTCTGTTTTAAAAATCCCTCTCAACTTCAGTGGATACATGAACAGTGTCCTTCACTTCCCTTCTTGACGACAGGTAGGGTCTAAACAAGGACAACATACTTGAGACAGAATTTTCTGGAATGCTATTTCAAGTGGAATAAGATTTTTTATTATTATTTATTTATTCTAATTTGTTATACATGATGGCAGAATGCATTTTATATTACACATGTAGAGCATAATTCTTCAAGTCACTGATTGTACACAATGTATTTCCACACCATTTGTGTCTACATACATGTACTTAGGGTAATGATGTCTAATTCATTCCACCATCGTTCCCACCCTCTTGCCCCCTTCCTTCACCTCCCTCCCCTTTGCCCTATCTAAATTTCCTCCATTCCTCAATGCGATGCTACCCACCCCCATCGCCATTATGAGTCAGCATCCTCATATCAAAGAAAACATTCTGCCTTTGGTTTGGGGGATTGGCTTGCTTCACTTATATGATATTCTCTAACTCCATCCATTTACCTGCAAATGCCATGGTTTTGTTCTCTTTTAATGCTGAGTAACATTCCATTGTGTATATATACCAAAGTTTCCCTATCCATTCATCTACTTAAGGGCATCTGGGTTAGTTTCATGATTTAGTTATTGTGAATTGTACTGCTGTAAACATTGATGTGGCTGTGTCTCTGTAGTATGCTGTTTTTAAGTCCTTTGAGTATAAACCAAGGAGTGGAATAGCTGGGTCAAATGGTGGGTCCACTCCAAGTTTTCCAAAGAATCTCCATACTGCTTTCCATATTGACTGCACCAATTTCTCCCACCAGCAGTATATGAGTGTGCCTTTTTCTCCACATCCTCGCCAACACCCATTATTGTTTGTATTCTTGATAGCTGCCATTCTGACTGGAATGAGATGAAATCTTAGAATAGTTTTGATTTGCATTTCTCTAATTGCTAAAGATGTTGATGTTTTTTCATATGTTTGTTGATTGATTGCATATCCTCTTCTGAGAAATGTCTGTTCAGGTCCTTGGCCCATTTATTGGTTGGGAAATAACATTTCTGCAAGTGAATGAATCCATGAATTCTGTGGGTCAAAATTTGGGGTTCCAGCCCCAAACAAGAGGCCAATTTCCCATAGTGTCCTGTACCCTGAAACTTTATGAGCTATTTCTTCAAGCACCCTGCTTCCCTTCCATGACACACACAAGCACATATGACTTCACATATGGAAAGAATTATCACCTTATCTTTCACTTTTATGCTTCTTGGCTTTTCACCTCTGACCAAAATGCCTGGAAAGAACAACTTGGATGTGGAAGAGTCTATTTGGGGCTCACTCTTTCACATGTCCAATCCCTTATCAGCTGAATGCATTGGTCTGGGCCTGAGATGAGGCAGAACATCATGGCAGAAAGGCCTAGTGGAGGAGCATTGCCCAGTTAATGACAGTCAGCAAGCAGAGTGAGGGAGAAGAAAGGGACAAAATATAATCCCTAATGGCACATCTCCAGTGACCTACTTCCTCTAGCCAGACTCCATCTACCTACAGGTACAACCCAGTAGTCCCTTCAAACGAATCAATCCACTGATTAGGTTACAACTCTTACAATGTAATCATTTCACCTCTGAATATTTCTGCATTGTCTGTCATCATTAGCTAATTGGGGGATACCTCATATCCAAACCATAATACCTGTTTTTGAGACAAACACCAATGTCTTTCTGCATCTGTCCTCCTTCTACTCACCTCTCTTATGTTAGACAAAGTTGAGTACATAAAAGACTGGTTCTCAACAATAATCTTTCAGTAAACCCTGTAGAAAGGAGATGGTCCCAGTGGCTGGTAGTACTAATTCCAAAAGATGTAGTCATGTTTCACAATTCCAAGACCAATGATTACTTTCTATGAGCCATTTAATATCTTTCTTTAAAAAAAATCCCATATTGCTACAATATAAGAATCACAGTAGCAAATCTAGTCAGCTGATCAGGGCCACTAATTTCTATTTTGGGGATTCTGTATAGTGTATTCACACTTGTCTTAATTCTTCAGGATACTACAACAGAATTCTGAGTGGCTCATACACAGCGGAAACTAATTCTCACACTGTTCTAGAAGATGGGAAGTCCAAGATTAAGGTTCTGTCATTTGGTGTTTGGTGAGAGCCCTCTTCCAGATTCAAAGATTGCAGAACTTTTGCTTCATTCTTACATGGCAGAAAGGGTGAATGAGCTCTCTGGGATCTCCTTCATAAAGGTAGTAATCCCAGACATGAGAACGCTACCTGTATGACCTAATGCTCCCGAAGGTCCCACCTTCTAAAACCATCAGACTGGGAGTAAATCTTTGTACTGAAGGAGATGTAAACCCCCAGTCCATTGCAATGCACTGCTTGAAACATAAAATCTAGAATTATAAGAATATATTCTAAGAATTTAACCATTATTATGTACAAACAATTATAATATTTGAGGCAGAACTATGGATGTCTTGCTATTAATGCATTTCATCGTTTAGACTCTCTCTTAATTTGCTTAATTTTTATTTTCCCATCCAATCACATTATTTGTTTATTATTTGCTAATAGAGAAATGGGAAGAAAAAGCATTCACAGTGATGGGGTGTATTAATTTGTTAATTTCGTTAAGCAATTGGAAGAATGAAAACACTAACTGTTATTGTTGTTTGGAGAATAAAGATGTCTCTAGCAAAACAGAGAAGGAACTGCAGAGTTACAGTAAATTCAACCTGATGCTGCTATTAGCTTAAATGCCTTGGCTAAATGATACCAACTGAGATCATTAACTTTGCTTTCATAGTAATTTTCTTAATGTTACTTAGCAACTTCACTTTGAAAATACCCATTTCACATTCCTGTAGCCTAAGGAGCATCATTAGTAGTCAAATTACATGTTTGATTGCATAGGCAAAGAAGAGTTAAAGCTATGTCCCGAAGACCTATCACAGGCTGCTATAAGTCTGCTCAGACAGTGTGCATTTAAGACATCCCACTGAGACTTGGTATCAGAGCTGCATTAAAATCACAAAAATTTATCTACCATTGATTCAGAATATTAAAGGGAACATTGTCACAAGTGGTATGCTGTGAAATATGAAGTCCACATCTATTCACCATTGTGTAATAAATACAAAAATCAACAAAAAAGTTGTGTAAGATGAAAACCATTTAAAACATGAAAACTAAAATGTACTGAATGTCCTTTGAGAAATATATGATATAAAATATACATTTCCCAGTGTAACCTAGAAATGATGCCTTTAACAAATTAAAATTTATCCAATGATATGAAAATCCCTCCAGGGTAATTGTTTCTCCAGAAATCAATGTAATATAAAAACTTCAGAAATTCAAAAGTAATCAAAACAATTACTATAAAGGAAATTCTTCTTTGCAATTTTTTCAGTTGCTTATAATTAGCATGTATGGTGGTATTTTTTTTTTTGAGAGAAATGAAATGATTTCATTACCTTTGAGCAAAGATATTTAATCTAGTTAATGTTTATTGAATAGCTATAAACAAACACTAGATATGAAACATTATTTATTTTTAAATTATTAAAACATTCTAAGTAACTTCATCTCTATTCTAGAAAAGGCACAAATTTATATTTTTTGCTACACAGGAATTTCTGTTCAATTTATCTTATCAAATGCAGAATTCATCCATACAAATACACACAAAAAAACCTTCAATATTATTAGCAACTCATCCTTCCTCCCATCATTCAATGACATAATGTCCAATCCTGGGTTTCTCACTAATCTCCTTTCTGATCACTTCCCTTGAATTATGAATATTCCTCAAGACTTTCTTCTTTTTCCTCTGTTTCTTACACACTTTGATATTTTCCCTATTATGTTTGTATAGTTGGTACTTAAATCAATATGCATCTATTTAGCTATCCATCCGTATATGCATACCTTCATTAATACAGCATGAACTAAGTGCTACTGTACTCCACACAACTAAACCAGTTTGTGGGGCACGGGTTTTGCATACCTGTAATCTCAGCATCTCAGGATGCTGAGGCAGGGGAATCTAAGTTCAAAGCCCACGTCAGCAACTTTGTGAGGCCCTAGGCAACTCAGTGAGACTCTGTCTCTAAATAGAATATTAAAAAAGGGTTAGGGATGTGGCTCAGAGGTTAAGCGCCTCTGAGTTCAATCCCTGACACCAAAACAACAAGTAAACCAGGTTTTAGTGATTCAAAGATGAATGAGACAGTCCTTGCTCCAAAGGGTAAATGAATTTGAATATTTCTGTCTGGATAGGTTGATGTCTCCTAAAGTTCAACATATCTAAATTAAACATTAGCCCAAACTGGATCTCTTGCCACCATTTTCTATTTTTTCATGATTATATTATTTTATGTTTCTATTTGCTTAGGTTCAATTTCCTAACCCTTCCCTTCATGATACCCATCACATAGGTCTCCATTGCTACTTTATTTTTCTCCCACCTCCATTGCTTCTTATTAGGGATTCTAGGTTTGAAAAATTCTCCTATGAGACACGTTTTAAATTTTTTCTCTCAATGAATTATGGTAGAAAAATATGTAAATTAAATGTATACAGTATCTGTGGTTAAGATTTACCATCATATATGCGTTATCTCAGAAAAAATAATAGCTAACATTTCTAATATTTATTGATTGGTTCATATCTGTCAGGTGCTATACTAAGGACTTTTATTCCTTATACAAAAAGATAAAAAAATAAAAAATTACAACATCCTCATGACATAGATTCTATTTTTATCATCCTTTTATAACGAAGGAAATGGTTGAATTAATTAAAGTCACACAACTTATCAGTGAACTGCAGGGGACTGTCCAAAGTTAAGCCTAGGAAGTCTATGTCCTTCACTTTTCTGAGAACCTTTGTAAGAGTCAGTCATTTGGGGGCTTCCTTCTTGTAGCTATGCCCAGGATCCTAAATAACGTGCCTTTGCTTTAAAAAGTCAAATCCAGACCATGCTTATTGGCTCCCCATTAGGAAAGGTATGCATTCAGTTCATTTTTCTTAAACTCACTTCCACTACTTCTCCCTTCCAAATACACATATACTTTTATCTATTTTATAGGTTATTTATTTTCTTCATTTTATGTTGTTTTACTCCAACAGTAGCATATTATACAAAGCTGCTATTGGTCTTTATTTTCTTTTAAAATAATCTCACCGATATTATTATGTCTGCACATTTACAATCCTATTGTTATTTAAATGGCTATCTAAAATTCCATACGGTGTTGTAGTGTATTTACACTCATTTAATGAGTTCCTTGTTGATGGATATTTAGACTACTTCTACTTTTCTAATACCCAACACTGAAGGCCTCTGGGATTCCAAACCTAAAAATATTTTCTCTGAAGTTACAAGGATCACCATGGAAGACTTAGTTCTTCCAGGAGGTTGTTAAATTTATCTGAAGGGGAATCTTCCTCTTCTTCCCTCATTCCTAGAAGTATATGTGTGGTCAGCTATCCCATGGCTTCAGGTAAGTCAGAGTACCCAACGTCTCTCCATCATAACCCTCCTGTTTGGCCTTGATTCTCCCCTATACTTCCAAAAAGCCAACTCTGAGCCTGTAAGCTTTTAACAGAAAGTTATTTCAAAACTTAAATGTAAGATCAGTTTTCATCCAAGGGAAAAAATAATAAGTGAGACACATTCCCTCTCAAAGGGTTTTCTGACTTATGTGGTTATGTTTGTGTTTAATTCTACTCAATTTATTTTTTCTTCACCTAAGCTATAATCACATAGTGTACACAAATTAAAAGTTAAATGAAAATTGGAAATTTATAAAATTATAAATGCAAGAGATAGGCCTAGAACTAGTAGAAATTAGAGTAAAAGATACATACAGACCATAGATTATAAACAAATTGCAACTCATCTGTCCCCCTAACTATTGTGAATTAACTTGTAAGAAAGTTGTGGAAACGAGAAAAGAGAGAGAGCCACTAAATCAAGCAGGAAACTGAGCCACAAATCCCCATAATGAGGTTGTGCCGAGAGAGATGAATCTACTTTTCTGACCAATACATAACTTCACTCAATTCCTGGCTGCCTGTCTCAGTGAGATTGTCTTACTGCACTACTTGTGAATGTGGAGTCTGAATATGTAAACAAAGCAATTTCACCTAAGGAGTAGCTATTATTTTCAATATTGAAGAAGCTGCTGGCTGGTTGTGCTTGATTTATTGGAACATGGTAGGTTAGCTTCTAAGATGTGACCTATGAAGGAGATTTTAAAGGAGGAATTTGATGATATATTATTTTGACTTCTATGCAGTCTTTAAAATCTAACTCCTATACAAGTGAGGTCTCCATTTCATTGCTGCTGACTGCTAAATAACAGGAGATAACTGCCTCTTCCAGAAAATGATACATGATTCATTATGTGATTCTTATTTTTCAATAAAAGAAATGTACAATTCTTCAGGAGGAGCAAACTATTTCTTGGAACTTAACTCTGAGATATAAGTTTATAAATTCTTGGATGGCTTTGGATTGGAAGAACAACGAGTGAGAGAGTGACAAGATGCAAAACAGCATTTAGATGAAATTTTCTGATTACCCTATTGTCTTAAATAGTGACTGGAGGAATATAGCTATAAACAGGTATGAACTCCTTGTATTTGCAAACCTAGTAAATCCCTGAAGATATGCATGATCATTTCTGGATGCCGCCAGGAATATTTTTTTTAATGATTCCATTGGAGCATGTCATCTTGTGAGATGTATCTTTGAAGTCCATGACCCAGAAAATGCCAGCCTAACGCATTGCTTTCAGAAGCATGAGTAAGATAGATCCAAAGGTCTCAATTAGTAATAGAAATTCACTTCATTACGGCTTCATTGAGGACAAATGCAACTCATGGCAAGTTGAGTCAAAGAAGAAATATTTGCCAGAATGTAATTAGAGTATATTTGCATTGTTTCAACAAAACTAAGAACTAAATCAACTTCCAAGATAGGATAATTTGGACTAATAAATTAGTTTAAAGCCTATGTCAATTTTTGTTCTCTAACTTTATGGCTTATTGAATATTGTAAACAAAATATTTCCTTCACTTTTTGCCTATTTTTTAAAAAACTTGTTCCTTCTAGTTGTATATGACAGTAGAATGCATTTTGATATATCATATATACATGGAATATAACTTCTCATTCTTGTGGTTGTACATGATGTGGAGTTACATTGGTTATGTATTCACTTCTGAATATAGGAAAGCTGATTCATTCTACTATCTTTCCCATTTCCATCCTCTCTTCCTTCCCCCAAACCCTCCCCCACCATCCAATCCAGTGAACCTCAACCCTCCAGCACCCTGCCTATTGTGAGTCAGCATCCCCATATCAGAGATAATGTTCAGCTTTTGGTGTTTGGGGATTGGCTTATTTCACTTAGCATGATAGTCTCCAGTTCCATCCATTTACCATCAAATGTCATAATTTCATTCTTCTTTATGGCTGAATAATATTCCATGTGTATATGTGCCACATTTTCTTTATCCATTCATCTATTGAAGGCACCTTGTTTTGTTCCATAGCTTAGCTAACAAAATGTTTTCTTGCGTATTAATCAACAAAAAATGGAAGGAGTCCTAAATACATAGAATTGATTCCAAATATCTTCTCTCCGCTTTTTTTTTTTTTTTTCATTTCTGGCCAACCTATGGTAATCACCTGGTTTCTATCAGAATAGATAGAGTTTTGCTGATGTGATCAAGGATCCTCTGTCTTAGATGATGTCCAGGCTGAGTTGGGCCCTATTTTCATTTGTTTGTAAAAGCATCATTTGAACAAGAAGGATACACCTTGTGTCTTTCCTACATCCTCTGGGAAGACTGATTCTTCCATAGGTTACATTCAGAAATTCTGATTCGCTTGATGCCAGCTTGCATCTGATTGGCCCATGTTTTCTAGTATCATCACACTAAAAATCAGTTCTCTCACTGCCTCTTTCCTACAAACATTCCATCAGAGAGATGAGTGCCTCCTCATTATTGGCTCAAATATATTTTACTCTGGAAAACTGAGTTGAATAAAAGAAAATATCAAAACATTTCAATGATCAGTTGGAAGCAACAGTTTAGAGTCATCTCTAGTTCATATTATATTTTATCCCAAGTGTACCCAAAGGCTTATTATTTTCCACAGGAAAATTCATACATAAGACTTGACACCTGCTTTATTCATTCTAGCCCCCAGGGTAGAATTTAAGAATGCTTCTGTACAGCTAGCCATTAGTAATTGATCATACTGAATCATGTTTTGAATATAAAATCATGCTACTAAACAAAAATATATATAGCTGGAAAAGAAGTCTGGTAAAACTTTGACTTTAAGACATTAAAAGAAAACAATTTCCCTATACATGTATGAGCTTACTATATAAGAAGTCTGTGAGGAAAAAAAGAGATCAGGATTGAAAATTAATAATGTAAATACTGTTGGCTGACTTTAGGGCCCAAAATACATTGCAACAAATCCTATGCAGATTAAAAATCGAGAATAGAAAAAATATTAAAGACAAAGGAGGATTTAAGTATGTTGTTTTCACAATAACTAAAATAATTTCCTATCAATAATATGAGTGGGAGAAAATTTAGAAATTAGAGAAAATAACTGTGAAAGTATTTTCATATTATTAAAGGGATCCTTAAGCAAATCATTAATTCTCCCTTCCAACAAAAAGTGGATACAAGAGAGTTACCATATTGTACAATTCCAGTGGGCACAGATTCACATTGTAATGTGACAACTCAGGAATAAATAAATGGTAGTAATAACAATACATAAATTATTAATTGTGTGCTTAAAATTATAATTTTTAAAGTCTATTTTTTAAGATATTATAAAACACTTTACATATTAGATTTTTATAAATCTATATTGTTTTATAATAGTAAAACATATTTTAAAATTTAAATATACCTTTTCCTAAAAAGCAATGAAACTTACAAGATCATTTCTTTTGGAAGTGAAAATTGACAAAAACCTTTTTAATAATTATTTGCTGTTTTTTTCATGTTCCCTGCTTGGAAAAATTTTTAGGAAGCTATCTATGAAAATAATTCATAATGTACATGAATATTTATCTGAAAAGAGGATTATTGTGCATCCTAAGTTCTGAATAGATGGGTTGGATAGAAATCTTATGTAACCATTAAAAATTATTGATGCCATATCACCAATTTTTCTAAAGATATTGATCAAAGGATACAAAATTTTAGTTAGATAGAAAGATTAAGCTAAAGAGATCTATTTTGTGAAATGGTAACTATAGTTAGCAATGGATCATAATTTTTAAAATAGCTGAGAATACATTTTAAATGTACTCACCACAAAAAAATGATAAGTATGTGAGATAATGCATGTGTTATTTAACATGAATTTAGCCATTCCGTAATGTGTGTGTGTGTGTGTGTGTATTTCCAAGCATGTCATATATGATGAATATATATTATTTTTTATCAACTAGATAACAAAATTAAGGGACTGGGAATGAAGCTTAGTAATAAAGTGCTCACCTAGCATGTATGAGGCCCTGGATTCAATTTCTAGCATCACACACACACAAACCTTAAAATAAGAAAATTAAATTAAATTTAAAGAAAAAGAAAAAAATACTAATATAGCTTTGTGAGGTGTGAGAACAGGGACATTTTTCATCATATATATATTCTGTAGAATGTCTGACATACGATATATGCTTAGAAAAAGGGGGGAAAGAAGAAATATATTGTGTTTTAATTTAATAGTAGTTAACTTTAGCCATGGGATTATAAGTAATATTTACCACTTATTTCTTTGGTACCTGTTGGATTTTTTAAAACAATGTATTTCTTACATACTAATTACCAACAAGATATTGTTTTACAGCCATCCACTAAGAAAGGAAGCTCCTCAAGGGGTGAAGCAGAGTGATGTTACCTGAGAATTAAATGTGGCATCACCTGCATCAGTATCACTTTCTGTGTTTACTTAAAATATAGCTTTCAGAGCCAGGTTGGAAGTGGAGCATAAATCTACATTTTGATCACATTTTTGTGACTCTTCTCTTGATGGCCAGATGGTTCTCCTCCACATTAAAGCTAGAGCATCACTGAATTAGGAAAATCATCAAAATTCAGTGAAATACCCCAAACAGGAAGGGTGGCCTTTCAGAGAAATTTCTTAAAAGCCTGATGAATGTGGCTGGTAAATTGGTGTAACAAACCTTACAAGCGAGTCTGTGACTTTGAAAGGGATAATGGCCCTAAGTAACAAGAGTAAAGGCATCATCAGTGGTAAACAGCATTAAGCTTATACATAAAAATCATTTTAGATAAACTTAATGGCTTGCAATTTGTTTTCTCAAACATACAAATGCAAAAATTAGTTCTAAGAGTAGACTTTTTCTAACATGGGAAGCAATGATCAGAGATACTATATAAAATATGCCTACATTGGTAGTCTCTGATGCTGACTAGCACTAAGGAATAGGTATCTGGCAAATGAAGAATTTGCTATCTTTCCCATACAATTATACTCTACTAATTCTGAGACTGTACATTTAAATATCTTAATATAAATAAACCACAAGTGTTAACCACTCAACAGATAGTTACAAACTACTTCCTAAGTGCAAATATATTTCAAGGAGTTAGATATGAAATGATGAGCAAGGCAACATTCTCCTCAAGAAAGTTCTACCCTCCTAGTTAAACACCAACAGTAAACACATGACCATATATAAGGAAGATAATTGGAGATAGCGATTACCACCATAAAGAAAATAACACAGGATGCTATGATTAAATGTGGAGAATTAACAATGCAGCATCCATAGCTCAAATGGTAATCAGATAAATCCCCTGTGAAGTCATCAGGCAGCAGGATAGTTTCTGTAAGAAAAATAATTCAAAAAGATTAAACAACAAATGAAGAATCCCTAAAAATGAAGAAAACTGGTATAGTCAAGGTGTGGAAGCAAGATTACTGTGTGGAGCAAATGGAGATGAAGTGAAATAGATTATCCAAGGAAAGATGTGGAGGCCATGTAAGGAGAGATGCTGAGGAAGCCATTGGAGGGGTTTAAGCAGAGGAGTAACATGGTAGCAAGAGGATTTAAACAGGTCACTTTGAACTTTGAATTGAAAATGGACTGTAATCCAACCAGAAGAGCGAAGGCTCTTTCTGTGTTATAGATAAGAAATCATGTAGGTGGAACAGGTGGTGAGGCAAACCTGGTGAGAAGGGATTACATTTGTAAGTATTATGGGCTGGTTCACTGTGGGAAGTATCAGAAAGAGAGGAATCACGTATATAAAAGAGAAGTCATCAACTTAATTGCATCCTCCCAAATATTATATTTTGAAGCCATTTAACAATGTGATTGTATTTGAAGATGGGGACTTTGGAAAGTAATTGATTTTAAATGAGGTCTTATGGATGAAGCCTTCATCATGGGATTAATGCCTTAATAAGATAAAAAAAAATCAAGACCATGTTTTCTCTCTTTCTTTCTCTCTGCCACAAATGACACAAAAATTAAGGGGGGCAGCTTCCAGGCAGGAAGAGGCCATCACCAGAAAATGATCATGCTGGCACCCTCATGTTGAACTTCAGCATCCAGAACTATGGGTAAATAAATTTCTGTTGTTTAAGCTTCTCAGTCTATAATGGGATTTTGTTTTGGAAGCCTGAGCTAATATACTAGTTTTAGCCTCAGCAACTAGATGTTACCATTTACAAAGCGAGGATGTGGGGAACAGTAGGTTTAGTGTGAGGAGAAGTCAAGAGTTTGGTTAAGTATAAGATTCCAACTAATTTCAAAGGATAGGTTATGTTTTAGATTAGGGTATCTTACCAAAGCTTATGTGTGAGACAATACAAGAAAGCTTAGATATGAAATGTTTGGATTATAAAAGGTTTAATCTAATCAGTACATTATCCCCTGTTAGGGATTAACTTGGCGGTAACTGTGGGTGGAGAAGGTAGGTCCCTGGGGCCATGAATTTGGGGCTTATATTTTATCCCTGGTCAGTGGAGTTCTTTTTGTTTCTTGGAGGCCATGTCCTGACGTGTTTTCTTCTGTTACATTCTCCCTTCATGATATTCTGCCTTGCCTTAGGTCCTGAGGAATGGAGATGACCAACTATAGTCAGACTTCTAAAACCTCGAGCCCCCAAATAAACTTGTCCTTATTGCTCTTGTCAGGTCTTTTGGTCACAGCAATAAAACACCTAACTATAATTGTTATGTAGAAAGTTGTATGATTTTGGTCACTGTTGTTTTTTAGGGATTTTTTCCCCTGTTTTGTTTTGATTTTGGTCTAAGACTTAGGAGGATGCCCTGGCTGAAGATTAATACTTTGCAGTCATCAGTATCAATATGACACATAAAACCCGTAACTAAGAAAGATCACTAGGGAAAGTGTTATAGAATAGAGAAGAATGCCAGCGACTGGTATTTTAAAAGAACTCTGATGGACAAAGAGAATTTGAATGTTCTAGAGGAGAATGAAAAGTCACAGAATAATGTTTTAAGATAATCAGCACTTAAAATGCTTGTAGGCTGATGGTGATAAACCATAGAATAAAAGGCATACATGAAGCAGGAGTGAAAAACTGAATACTTGGGAAAGTGGAGACACTGAGAAAGTGATAAGGGGTGAGATTCAGAGCAGAGTTGAAGATCAGGGTACATTATCCACCAAAATCCAAAGAGTAAACTGAAATGTAGATACAGAGACAGCCAGGTTGATGTATTTGCTCAACAAAGCATGAGGTTGTTCTCTATGATTACATCCTTTATTCCCTATGAATTAGGGGAGGTGGTTATCATCTGAAAGTGGAGTAATGGGTAGCTCCAATGGATGGAAGCTTCTGACGAGATCTGAGAACTGAATTTGAAAATTATAGTGGGGGACAAATGGAAAATACTGATCTGAGAGCAGAAAACTAGAGATCATGGTGGCAGTTGTGAAGTTGTTATGAGACTTAGTAGAATACAGATGTGATATGGGTGAGTAGGTGGTTAGAACCGAGTGCCTCTGGAAGCTGAGAGATCAAGGTGCTAGGTGGATTCTCTATATGAATGTGTTCAATAATTAATTAATACAATAATTAATATAGTAATTAATACAGAAATAGAGGTGAAGAAAACAGCAAATAAGATACAGTAAGTAAATGGATTATAAATAAATGAGAGAGACATTGACAGATTATATTCAAAAGGATAAAAATCCTGATGCCAGGTGTTTTCAATGGAGCAGGGGTTGGAAAGAGTAGGGAAAGAAATGGGTTGGAAGCAGCAAAGGATGACAGACTATAGGTTCTAATGAACATGAGAAGCATAGGATTCTCATGGATCAGCCCAAGCATAGGTTTAAGGAGAGGGAGAACGTTATGAAATTTGGAAAAATCTGTGAAAAGGGATGTGTAGTATTTCTGTCTGGCAAAGTTGAGAACAATTTTGAACAATGTGATAAAAAAAATTATCAATGAGTATAATGTGGTTGTATGGTTTCTCCATGGATCTTTAAGAACTTGGAGGTAAATACTGAATAAGGTATTTAAAATGTATTTTGGAGTTACTTTCAACTGACATCATACCAAAGCACTATAAACAAGTAAATATATCCTTAAGTATGAAATCAGGAATCATACTATACCATACTATATGTATTGTCAATAAAAATCAGACTGACATTATCACTGTACCTTTCATTAGCCATATAGTCTTTCTCAATAAAAGTACCAAGAACTATGTATTAGTAAACTGGAAGAAGAGTAGCTTATAAAATCCCTCTGATGCCAAAAGAGGGAAAAAATGGGATTGTTTCTGTGATTTTACTGACTGGAGAAGGGGAAATTTCTTGATGTAACAAAAGCAGTAACACCATATTAAATCTAAATGAATAGAGTAGTCTTTTGATCTTAAATTTCTACTTAATTTTTTAGACCTCATTTTCTTATCTGAAAAAAATGCAAATTTTTGTATCTGTGTCATGTGATTGTTGTAAGCATTAAAAACAATGTAGCGATAGCATCTAATCAAATATCTAGCATGTTCTAAATAATTAATAGTTACTAATGACACTGTTATTTTCTGTTAGAGGTTGAAATTACATGAATAAATACATGAATACTAAAGCTAACATCTCTATTTTTATTCATGAGTGTCCAGGTTGTTCTTCTAACCTGTTATAATGAAAAAGCAGGTTGGATTCCATTTCAAAATAAATTCTATAAACTTTTAAAACTCAGTTCCACCTATACATTATTCTTTAATATTTCAACTACAACAGAAAATCTATTTATATATTGTTGACATGTTTCTATTCTTAAATATTTAGAAGTTATTTTGAAGAATAATTTTATATTCATGCAGCCATATGAGTGACCTCTCAAAGAGCCTGTGAATGGCTCCACAGTCCTAAAGGAAAAAAAAGAATCATGAATGGATCTACAGAGCAATGAGACAGATGGATGGAAAACTCACTAGATCCAACATGGTGATGAAGAAGAATTGGTGACCCTGTGGCAAACAGACACAGTTAGGCACTGACATTTCAAAATTAAGGAGAAAGATAAATACAAGGGACATGTTATAGGCATCTAAACAAAGCATTTTTACCCAAAAGTTTTGAGGCACATTCAGTATGTGAAATGAATTGGAGATACACAAAGTGAACAACATAGCAAGTCTGACAGCCTCTTGATTATTAAATGCTAATGCAGTCTTTGGCAGACGAGAGGATTGAATTTGACACAGTAAATCAATTTATTATTATCAATAGATTATGAGTTTTGAGAAATAATTAATAATTTATATAAAAAGGAACTCTTAATGAATATAATTTATACTTCAGTGAAAAGGTAGAAAAGCATTAATCACCTGGTAAAGTTTCTGACTGCAGCCATGGTGAGGGTTGTCAGACAATAACACCTCCTTGCAGAGCCTCTGCTTACTCACAGCTGGGTGCTGAGGGTGAGTATCCCCAGATGCATCAAGTTAAAGCCTAATCACAAAGTATCACTTAAGCTGCTAATGTAGGCTCCACTCTTATTGGGAGGATTCTTGACACCCAATAGTAAGAAGTGTATTTTTAGAAAGTTTGTTTTGAACATATAATCTGTTAAATTCTATCAATTTTGCTGATCATCTATGTATGAGCTCTACACTCAAGTCAGAATGGCAGCTATTAAGAATACATACAACAATAAGTGTTGGCAAGGATGTGGGAGAAAAGGCACACTCATACACTGCTGGCGAGACTGCAAATTGGTGCAGCCAATATGGAAAGCAGTATGGAAATTCCTTGGAAAACTTGGAATGGAACCATCATTTGACCCAGCTATCCCACTCCTTGGTTTATACCCAAAGGACTGAAAACAACATACTACAGGCATGCGGCCACATCAATGTTTATAGCAGCACAATTCACAACAGCTAAATTGTGGAACCGATCTAGATGCCCTTCAGTAGATGAATGGATAAAGAAAATGTGGTATATATTCACAATGGAATATTATTCAACATTAAAAGAAAATAAAATCATGGCATTTGCAAGTAAATGGATGGAGTTGGAGAATATCATGCTAAGTGAAGTAAGCCAATCCCCAAAACCCAAATGCCGAATGCTTTCTCTGATATGAGGATGCTGAGCCATAATGTAGATGTGGGGGGAGCATGGGAGGAATGGAGGAATTTTTGATAGGGCAAAGGTGAGGCAGGAGAAGGGAGGGGGCATGAGGGTAGGAAAGACAGTGGAATGAGATAGACTTCATAATCCTCTGTATATGTGTGAAAGACATGAATGCTGTGACTCTACTTTGTGTACAGAGACATTAAAAATTGTGCTCTATATGTTCTATGAATTGAAATGCATTCTGCTCTCATATATAACAAATTAGAATAAATAAATAAATAAATAAGACATGAACACACAAATTTCTTACCTTTGTGTTTTCTTTAATATTTTTCGTTTATGTTTATTATAACTTCACTTTCCTGTTCATTGCCAGTTAAAGCTAACTCTCAATATAAGAGTTAGAGCAGGAGACTTTTGGAGGTTATCCTTTGGGTAAGAAACATGACTTTCCTGGTTTTAGTGACCAGTTATTTGCTTGATATTATAATGATATATGTTATCTTTGTATAATTTTTCATATGCTAAGTATTTTTGTCAGATGAGCACTGTCTCTGTATAAATGCTTCACATGGAAAATTCATGCAAAATGTTTTAGAGAACATTAGGATTTCACTTAGATTTTGAAAGCCCAAAGAATTTTCTCCATATACTAAGATGACCAAGATTACTTAGTGGTTAGTAAAAATGTAGGTAATAGTCAAAACAGATAAAAACTTGAAGACCTCTTGGCTTTCTAACCAAGAAGTTTTAATTAAAACCAAAGTCCAAGTTTTTAAAAGATCTTTAGAGAGGCCACTCACCTTGCCGAAGAAGATAAAGCTGTCATATAAGAATGAATAATCAATGTAAAGGTGATGTGACAAGTTAGCAGCAAAGGCAAGATTAGAACACAGGTCTTCAGACTCCTGTTTCAAGTCAACCAAAGATTCATTGTTTATTCATGCTGCATATGATCATGTTGACCAAAAAGATGCAGCTAAATTTGAAGAAACTTTACTGATTTTCTTTTATGCAACTTTGATCATAATTTTTCTCATTTCAATAAAATCATATCAATAAGTGATTATATGCATTACATGTTATCAATATTATAGTTTTTGTACATCCAAATTCCTGGTATGAAATATTGCAATTATTTCAATATGAAATGAAGATTTTTTTGTGGCTTATATATATAATGGAATATTACTCAGCAATAAAAGAGAATAAAATCATGGCATTTGTAGGTAAATGGATGGAGTTAGAGAAGATAATGCTAAGTGAGGTTAGCCAATCCCCAAAAAACAAATGCTGAATGTTTTCTTTGATATAAGGAGGCCGATTCATAGTGGACTAGGGAGAGGGAGCATGGGAGGAATAGACAAACTCTATATAGGGCAGAGGGGTAGGAGGAAAAGGGAGGGGCATGGGGTTAGAAATTATGGTGGAATGTGATGGTCATTATTATCCAAAGTACATGTATGAAGACACGAATTGATGTGAATATAAACTGTATACAACCAGAGATATGAAAAATTGTGCTCTATATGTGTAATAAGAATTATAAGGCATTCCATTGTCATATATAAATAAAAAATTTAAAAAAAGAAATGAAGATTTTTTCCCTAAACCAAATTAGGCTTTCATATTTATAACGCATTATTGAGTTCCATGCTAATTGAAACCAGTAGCATTTGGCTTTTATTTTTGAAAGTCAGTTGAGTAGAATCTATACATGAAGATTTCTTTAATATGTCTAGCGGTTTTGGAGCTGATGGCCAGGTACACAAGCTTGATAACCTTTGTATTTAATAGGGAAGTATTTAATGTGGTACCATTTGAACATTCTACTTGGAATGCAGAAAAACTATAGCAGAGTTATTTGTACTGAGAAATATATTTTTAATGTAAAAGTATAAAGTTAATAGTAGGAGATAAAAACTATTTAGACCAACAAGACACCTCTAAAAATGATTCGCTTTTCTTGACAAATGGAGCAGAGGAAGAGATAATCAAATAATTTTCCAAACTCTTTTTTTTTATTGGTTGTTCAAAACATTACAAAGCTCTTGACATATCATATTTCATACATTAGATTCAAGTTGGTTATGAACTCCCAATTTTACTCCAAATACAGATTGCAGAATCACATCAGTTACATGAAAATCTACTTTCTTTAGGAAAAGGCTTTAACAATCAATTATAGTACTCTGTACTGGAAGAGGCCAAACTTACCAAACTTAGCTAAGAAAAAATAGATTTTCTGGAGCTATAATGTAAAACTATTAGGAAAATGCCTATATTCAGAATGAAATTTTCTTTCAAGATTCTATAAATATATCTGGTGATGTCAAGAGAAAATGGTACTTGAAATAATCTCATTATAACTTCAATTTGCCACTGTACAGGTTAAAGAACATGCCAAGTTAATATCTTAAAAAATAATATAGTTTTGGAGTAGGATAGAAATTTAAAGTTAAGAGAAATCTTTAAGAATATCAAGACTTTTATTTAGAAGTGATACAACTCTGGACCAGACCTATTAAGTACCTCTCTCCAGGTCACATTTAGTTAATTACATTAAGTGCCTGAGCTGGTCCCCACAGAAAGATAGCTATTGCATTATCCATCAAGAAGGCCATATTAACTATATAAAAACAGATACCATGTGCTTTTTCTATCAATATTACCATTACACTTATTTAATTTGTCCAATTAAAATTTGGTGAAAAGCAACAAATACATATATAAAGTTTCCTTGCATTTTTATTGCAATTATTATGATTGTAGATATAGTCAATGGCTCAAGACAAATGCTATCAGTATTTTAAATATAGAAATGAATGGATTTTGACAATCTGGGAGGAGAAGGATAAAAGGATACAATTTCTGTGCAATGTTTCTCAAAAGGTATGAAAAGTCTGAAAAAATTCAAAAAGAAACAGAAACTTTTTGTCAAAGAGAAAAGATGATTCTGTTCTAGGCAAGAAGAACAAAGTGCACTCATTGCAAATTTTTAAAAGGTACTGACATCCTGTTGGAAATAGGACGTGAAGAAAAGCTTTACAAAGACAAAGTTAGCAATGTCTGAAAAGAACTGAGTCATGGGCAAACTATGGGGAGGGATACATATGCAGAAAAATAGCTCAGCTCCAAGCATTGATTATAAAAGAACAAAGACTGAAATAACAATATTTTGGTCAACCAACCATATTTGTGACTGTGTGTAGGAGTTTGTGCTCATGAACACAGGCAATTCAGAGAAAATCATGCACATTTGATTTAAAATAAAAAGTGAACATGGAATTTAAAAATAGCTTGAATTTGGTTGAATACATTCAGGACATTGAAGGCATTTAATTCAAGCAGAGATAATTTGGGATTCAAATTTTCTGTCCTTAAAATACAGCACTTCATTTGCTAAAAGTACTTGTAAGAACCATTGATGACACAGTATTTAAGAGATCCATTTGAAAAAATATGTGTGTGTATGTGTGTGTGTGTGTGTGTATGTGTATGTATGTATGAATCTTAAACCTTATATAGGAGGTAGCAGTTTATTGATTAAATTGATTTTTGTGAATATTCAGTTATCTTGATATTAAATTTTTTCTTTCATACCGAACAGGTCAAATGAGATTTTACATGTCATCCATGAATGTTGATGGGGAAATAAAATGGTTCAGATTGGGTTGTGTTTGTAAGAATTTATTTATTATTTATTTATCTGGTAACAATTGAAATATTTCCTCTCTTTGTGGCTATAACTCATGGCTATCTGGCAAAATCTGTCTTAGATTTTATACAATCCAGTATCTGAGTTTGTTTTATGCGTGTAAATAAATATGTATAGCTTTGTAGCTGAAACAGGATTTTATTATTCATATTCCTTTTCTGAGAAGAAAAATGCCCTTTTCTCCTTGTGTCTTATTCAACAGCACTCTTGTGTCTTGCACCAGCGGCCATGACATTGTGCCAAGCTATCCTGTTTGCTTATGATAGGAAAGTCTCAGGCTCTTCTCATTTCTTGCCACAACTTTCCAATTCCATCTCTTGCTGCTCCCTATTTTCCAGTCTACATGACATTTAGATGACATCACTCACTGTCCCTGAAAATTTTCTATAATTCTATAATTTACAGATTATTCTTTCATAAGCCTCAGCTCAGGAAAATTCTCTGCATGTTCTTTAAAAAAATATTATTCTGTTCAATCCACTCCTGAGGCAAAATTTTGTCCTTTTACTAATTAATTTATGTTGTTATTTTACTACAGTATCTTTTGCATTAAAACCAGCTATATATGTGATTATTCCATAGATGGTGTTCTCTGTGACTAATTTATTTTTATATTCCAAGTGCCCACTACCATGACTGACATATTTAAAAATTTTAATAAAAATCTAAATGAACCAACACAATCATATTTCAAAGGTTCGTCTAGAGTCTTTTATTATTATTATTTGTTTGTTTGTATTAGTGATTGAACACAGGACCTTGTGCATGGTAGGCAAGTATTCCACCACTGACCTACACCCCAGCCCTAGATTTTCTCTAAAACTACCCTCTAAATATTATTTTTAAGATTATTCAAAGGAAAATAAGATTCAAATCTGGGTTCTGTAGCTTTCCTTACCTTCTTGTCATAGGAAATGTTTTCTAAATAGAGTGAGATCGAAAAAGATATAAATGCAAGCAATCCAACCACAATCCCAGAACAGCAGGTGGTTTGAATACTTTGTTTGAAAAAACAGACATTTTACATTGCTCTGACATAGATTTAACAGTTGCCTCTAGGAAAAATGGCAAGTCAAAACAGGAGCACTAAGACAGTCACCCAGGAATGTATGTGGGAGACAAGCGCATCAATAGAACCAACCCTTTTCAAACCAATGACAAGCATTCAGAGCTGGATCTTTTATTGAATTACTAATAATACTCCTGATGTTGGAGTCTTTTTTTAGCTCTTTGATGGATGCATTATATATTCTCTTATAATAGACTTGTTAAACGTACTTTAATATTGAGAAGTTCTTGGCCTAGAGATACTGCTTAAATTACCCAGGCAACATCAAATGAATCAACTTCAATACTTAATCCAATGTTAACTTTAAAATCATATACATTTTATATTGTAAAAAGAAAAATATAGAGTTATACTTCAAAGTACAGAAAGGTTTAGAGTATTTTGTCTTTATGTTTTTTCAATTCTTAAAGTAGCATAAAATTAAATCATGCTGCATAGTGAAAGTACAACTGTTTTAGGAAGTTGCTGTATTATTTTTCTATTACTGCCATCACAATTACTGAATACTTAGTGGCATAAAAAAAAACACCCACTTATTATCTCATAGTCATTTAGGTCAGATGTCCAAGTGAGCTAAATTGGTTTTTTTGCTTAGGGTCTTATGAGGCTGAAAGCTAAGTACTTGATCTGCTTGTTATGAGAAAGTATCTATTTCCAACTTAGGACAGGTTGTTGGCTGAACTGAAATGATGATGAATCTGTCTCATGCTTTGCATCTCTCTTTCTCTTCCACTAGAGAAAATTTTGCATTTAAAGGCCTTGTGTAATTGGAATATGCCCAGGTCAATAATCTCCTTTTCAATTAATCTTAAGTTCGCTGATTATTAGTCTTAATTATGTGTCTGCCTTTTATCACATAATGCATGATCTTCATCATTGGGATGATATTGAGTCACATTTACAGTTTCTTCCCACCCTCAGGTGTTGGAAATTATATAAGTGCAAGGGTAATTGGGGGTCATTCTTAGACTTCTGCCTACTTCCTATGCTAAGTACTGGAATGGAATTATGAGTAAAGTAATCAGTTCAATCTTTAAAATATTAAACTTCAGTAAAGGGGGCATCCAATAGAGTAAGAACTTTTAAGGAAGCATTTTATATATATGAGAGTGTAAATGGAATAGCTGATCCCATCTAGAAAGATGGGTGAGTATTCCCAGGCAAAATCACAATGTAAACTGTGACCTGGAGAAAATAACAGAATGCATTCAGAAATGAAGACCACTGCAAGGTGAGAGAGTATAAGAGTTTCCAAAGCAAAAGAAATGATATAACAACACAAGCCTTGAAAGAAGTTCAGCTGAAGCATGAATGGCCTAATTTTCCAAGTGTGCAAAGAGGACAGTATTCAAAAGATGTCTGGTATTGCCTTGAAAGCAATGGAAAACTATTTAGAGGTTTTAATCAAGGGTGCGACTTGTTTAAATGTGTGTTTTAGGAGGGTCATCCTGGCTTCAGTGCCAAAACAGCTTCAAGAGATATAGAACTTGAGGAGTGAGACCCCCTGCAAAGCCATGAGGCATACCCCAGGCAGGGGTGAATGGTACCAGGACTATGGCTGTGGCATAAAGGATGTTTATAAATGGACACTTTGAGAAATATGGCAGATGGAGGGAGGAATTGGTAGATAAACATATAGAGGGGAAAAGGGCAAAAGGAGGTCAGAATGATGTCCAGATATCTAGTTTGATCCACTAGAAGATATGATGTGCCATTTTCTAAAATCAGGAACTTGAAAGGAAAAGCAAGCATGGGTAAAAGAGGGAAAAAAATGGATCATCCATTCATCAATTTCAAACATTAAAAATGTGAAGTCCTACTTCACCTTTATGCATAGGTACAAAGAACCAATCAAATACAAATGAATAGACAAGCAAAAGGAAGTTTAGTAGAGTAGACAAATGAGAATGGGAGAGGGAAGAGTGGGAGGGAAAAGAGGGAGTTCATGAACTGAAATAGAATTAATTCCATGCATGTATGAGTCTGTTGGGATGAACCAAACTATTATGTATAATTATAAAGCTCTAATAAAAAATTAAAATTTAAAAAAGTTAAGTCCCTATAAGACATCCTCGTGTGGATGTTTATTACTTGTTGGTATATTCTTGTCCAGAGATCCAATGAAAGGACAGGGGATAGGGATGGAGACATACAGTTGGCAAAACTCAATATATAACGTCAATTGGAGTCATAAGGTGACAACTAACCTTGGGGAGGGCAAGAGCCCAATTTTATTCCAGAACTTAAAAAAAGGATCCAAAACATAACCATCCAGTCCACTAATACTAACGGACTTGCTCAAGCAAGTGCTGTAAAGGATACAGAGAAGAAATAATTCCTATATCTGACTAAGAGAAACTGGGAGAGTTGCTTTTATGTAAGACAAGGAAATGACAGTTTCAAAATGGAGAAAGCAGACAGTGTTTTCAAAGGCTATAGAGAAGTCAGGTGAAAACAGATTAATAAGTGGATCAGGTTTATTACAAGAGATTTAATTGTGACCTTGACAAAGTGGTGTAATGTGAGTGCACTACAAACTGTAGTGCATTTAGGAGTAAATGAAACCTGAGGGGATTCTCTTTTAATTATATTTATTTGGTAATTGATATTCTGTAGGTAAACCAAGTTCCAGTTAAGGCCAGGAGTTGGAAGAATACTCATAAAAGTGTATAGAATGGAGGGGACTTTGTTTGCCATAAAATATGGGAACCAGAGAGCACAGTGAAGTGGGTTTGGCTGAGAGGAGCAATGCAAGAACAAGGCACCACTGAATGAAGGAAATAGAGTCTTTAAACAATGAGAATCAACATGTTAGAAAACAGAACATGAGTCTAAGGATGTCATCAAGGATAATGGGGGATCTAAACAATGTATTGGACTCATTGGGCATCAAAAATAATTAGATGCCATCAGAAGAAAATCAGTCAATAAAGGAGACAGAACACATAGCCCATTGTGATAGTGTAGAAGGAAGGAAATCCAGTCTGTCTGGACTGTGTTATGAACTTTCACACTCCTGGTAGAAGGAGAACTTTTTACTCCTCTAGAAGAGAATGGACCTGCCTGGTGTCTGGCTTAAATGGGAGAGCTCCAAAAAGAGTATATTCCTCAGTGGTGCTGGCACACAAGGCTCTGGGACTTCATGGAATAGGAAGGGCTATGTAGCAAGGACTGTTGTTAATACACATGGAGCCAGTGATAAAGGGAAAGGGGGATGACTGGGCTCAAATGGTAGGACAAGGGAGCTAGAGATGACCAGGACCACACACTTGCTATGTGGAAAACTTGAATTTAATATGCATTACTTAAAAAGCAAAAAACCAATAGTCTTTGACTCACAAAATAAATACAACATTTGGTTGGTAGGAGTGTATAGAGTGAAGTGAAATCTCAAGACAAATAAAGAAAATTAAAAATACCAGACTGAAATGATTGCTAAAGACTGTCATGGAATCAAAATGAATATATTTGTGTAGGCTTGTTAAATGCAAAGCACTAGCTATTTACTGAGATAATATATATATATATTTATTTCTTGGTACTGGAACTTGATTGAACCTGGGGTACTCTATCACTGAGCTACATCCCTGGCCCTTTTCATTTTTTTTTTATTTTGACACAGGATTGACAAGGCTGACTTTGAACTTTCTATCCTGTCTCTGCCTCCCAAGTAGCTAGGATTACAGATGTGCATCACTACACTTGACTAAAGATGATCCAAATTTATAGATAATGTCCATCTTTCCCCAGTAAGTTATGTCACTCTTTCTTGCTCCTAACATTCAGGTAAATGTGATAGGGTCATGGAATTGGAATACTGGTGGTTTCAGGAGGTTTATATAATAATTCATGAGGTTTTTTCTGAATAAGTTCAAGAAGACCCCAAAGCCCAACTACAAGGTGGTGCATCCAAGACCCTTCCATGTCTGTAGGATCCTGGAAAGTGCTTTCATTTATAGTGGACACAAGAATGAATTTATTCTCACATTAGTTCCTGGTAGCTTTTTACCCAATAGCTACTTGAATCAACAGTAGATGTCCTGAACAGCATTGAAAATAAAGTGAGAAACAGATATTGAAGTGAACACCTTTGATTAGGACATTGTTTAATTGGCAGTTTAGCATAAAACTGGAGACAGAGAAAAATAAATTGTGAATTTTGAAGTCAGCAATAACCATGATTGTGAAAACTTACCAATATTATTGTTGAAATTCTTTCACAAATTTTCAAAAATATTGATTCATGTTATAAAAGTAATTATAGAGCTCCTTGCAGTATATGAAAAACCTTAAAGATTAGGAATAAAATAACTGAGTTGGCTCCTACAAGTGCTTCAATGTATAATGAGAGTGGCACATGTGTGAGGTAAAAATTATAATGTATTATTGACTGTACCCTAAGCAGAAGTAAATAGAACATGTTGCAAAAGCACAGAGGGAACATGAACACGCAGAGAGTTGGAGGTACAGCTCCAGAAAATTATTTCAACAATGCAAAGCAGACAATCTAGAAAATAAAAATGGCATTTGAGAGTTGGTTGAGATGGTGAACTAGACCTTACTATCAGAAATTTAAAAAAAAAAATGATGGAAGGGAGGACAGTTAGGAGGCCCTAGAAAGATTCTAGGTAAGAAATAATGAAGGCATAAACTAAGATTATGTAGTAAATTGAAGTGGGAGAGGATGTATTTGAAAAAAGACTTCAAGAAGTTAATTGAGAAGAATTGGGGTTCAGAAAGATATTGGGGGTAAGAAAATGGTAGCAGTCAGTCACAGTCCCTGAATTTCTGGTTTCAGCAGTTGGCAGGAGAGTGGAGACCATCAGTGAGAGAAGGAGCAAGAGAATGAGCCAGTTTGGGGTGGGTTAAAATGGGTGTGTGGAGGAAGCTGGGTTTTAAGGCCCTGGATTTGATTGCCAACACTGAAAAAAACAAAAAACAAAAATAAAAACAACAACAACAACAAAAACTCAGACAAAAATGATGGGAAAGATTTCAGTTAGAATGTTTCATACTTTGGGTAACTGTCACAAGCAGTGGATGTATGTATACCTAGAATTTGTGAGTACTGTCAGAGTTGAAGATAGAGGTTTGAACTCTGTTAATTTATCAGAGAGAGATAGGATCACATAATTAAAACACAAGGAAAGGTTAGAAAGGAATGGAAACCTGAAAATCCCCCAACTCTGAGGGCCAAGCAGTGTTGAAGGCTTTAGCAAGGGAATCAGAGACTGAGTGTGCTTTGACCTAAGGGGGAAGTGTCCTCAGAAAAAGGCAGGACAGACAAATGACAGAGAAAAATGCAAGAGGATTTAGAAGTGGGCAGGATTAAGAATATCATGGGTAGGTAGACATAAATCAGACCTCCCCCGAGGGAAAAGCAGCACTAAACTATGCACAGTTCGCCATTCAAGGTGGTGGAGTTAAGAAGCAGTGGTGGCTTCCATGTCCAGTGGCTTCAGCTTTCTGAAGAGTTAGGATAGTGGTTGCCTGTTGAGTAAGACAGGCAGGAGAGGGATGTGGAGAAGGCAGCAGCAGATTTGAGCAGTGTCTGATGGAAAGGCCAAGTGGACCAACTGCATGGAGAAAAATGCTGGATGTTGTGCAGGGCCCAGCTGAGCTCAGAAACCATACTTCTATAGATTCAAATTATTCACCAGTCCTCAGCTCTCCTAGTTCTCAGCTAATTGATGTAGGAGCACACATGTGGAATGAATGTTGGGTGGGCTGTTTTGTAGAGTGAGAGTGAAAAAATAGAGAAGACTAAAAGTAATGATGGAGTTCAGCGGACCTAACAAGTTCAGAATCCAGACCTGGGGTCCCTAGGTCTGATAAGCTGGGGGCATTAAAGGTTCCAAAAGTTGGAATTATACATTTTATACTCTATACCCAGATAGAGAAGGAATGAATGCATTATTAGGTATTGTCTGAAAAACGGAGATTATCTTTTTGATAGATGTATAGATTTCTGTGGTGACACAGTTTATATATTCAAGAATTCAAGAATAAGCTGCAAAAATCAATAGAGGCAGTTGAATGTGAGAAGCAAGGAAAAGAGAAAAGTTATTTATTCAGCAAATGTTTATTGGGTAGCCCCTTGTGTCTGGCATCATACCAGCTGCTGAAGATACAGAAGTGAATAAGACTCAGTCTATGCGCTCAATTGGATTGGACTACTAAAGTGATTCATGGAAATACTGTGAGGAGTGCTTTGGAAATACTATGGATGGGATGGTTGCAGTTTTGAAAGGCAGATGCAGAAAGTACAATTGATGAACATTGAAGGAGTAGCTGATGCAATAAACCAAGTGACAATATAAACCAGACAAGCCAGATAGATGAACCTATAATTGTGACATTTGTTTTACAGAGGGAAAACCTTGGGGAATGTATGGCGTGGCCCTCTGGACAGTGGGTAGAAGGAGAAGAGAGGAGAGTGGACAACTGCACTTTCATAGAATCCAAGATTGAGGAATGTGTAGGGAAGAAAGGAGCCATTGAAAGAGAGCAGAGATGACACCCTGTGGTTTGCTTTTGAGACAAATAAGGAAGGTGCCAGGAGAAAGAAATGGTCAATATAGTCCAGTGATTCTGAGATCCAACTGAGAAAGGCAGAATGGCTTGAATAGATTTGGCAATTAGAGAAGCATCAATGATCTTAGCAGGTGCCAGTTCAGGTGGCAGGGATGGCATACACAGTCCTCCAGGTGGACTTCAAGGCTGATGAAATCGTGGGCTGTCAGTTGAAAACCAGCACTCTCAAGCTGTCTGAAAACAATGGGCTTTATCGTGGGTCTTGTGGATAAGGAGGACATGCACATTTACTAGGGAAACATAATATAAAACATAAGATACACAGAGGATGTACAGAAATTAACCTATAGCTAAAATGGGAAGAAACTAGAATGTGTTTAGAAGATTTTCTTTTCTTTTGTTGTTATTGTTTGTTTGGTAGAGGTATAATTTTTTTGTAGAAATAAGGATGGCTTCAAAATTTAGTTTTATCATCAGTACATAAAAAGAATACCTCAATAGTTATAATCAAATTCAATACTCAACAAACCTCAAATGATTTACACTGTCATTGTCCAACAAAGAGAGAAATCATATGCTTTAGAAAGTAAAGTAATTAATTATTCTGACATAAAAAACGTAGTTTCACATATTACCTTCACATTTTAAAGACGAGATGAAATATAAAGATCTTTTAGATTTAGCAAACGACCTCCAAAAAAAGGCCATCTTCCAGGGCTTTGGTAAGTGAACATATGTTTAAGGGTACTATTGCATTTTCAACATAATTAGTCATTTAACTATGTATCCTAATAAAGCTAATGGATTTCCATGTACAATTAACTATGATTTATCTAAGAGCATTGCAGTTGGAATCTTTTCTATCAATTTGTCCATAACCATTCTTTTCTATCAATTTGCTAATAATTTATGGACAAATTTTATTCTGAGTACATTAAAATATGTTTTCTTGATGCAGTATATATTGAACCGTGATTAAGAGGGGAGATTATAGAAAAATACAGCTTCATTGTTTTGCAAAGAGAAATATTATTTGAGAGATTAAGCAAATAATTTATTTTAGTTGCATTTTAATGGAATTAAAAATGAGAAAATTTTGAAATATTTTAAAATTGAAAAAGACTGAACACAATAACTTGTTCTTTAACAGTGTTATTCATTGATTTTGGTTTTGTTTATTTTGCTACTTCGAGGAAAGAGAGTATATACATGTATTTTCTGTGAGTTTTTGTTGAAGGACATGGGGAAGATAGAATATAGCAAATAATTTTAGAATTATTTCCCAAATACAATGTACCTATAAGATAAATACAACTTGATTTTAAAATTAACCAGTAGTATTTATTTTGAAGGACTGGTTAGGTATGAGGTATATGAATTCTCTTTCCACAATCTTGAAGCCTGTGGAGGACTACTGGGAACAGGAATTCTGAAAGGCTCATGTGCATGGCCATTTGTGCTGGCTATAAATGAGCCTCTGGAACCAAAAGGAGCACACAGCTCTTCTTAAAACTGACGGTGTTTGTACCCAAGATGAAACTGAATTCAACTTGAGCAAAATACATGCTTATAGAAGGCAAAGAGAAAAAAAAAGAAAAGACAAAAAAGAAAAAAAAATACAGTGTTTTCTGGCAGTAAACTCAACTTGTAACCTGGGTAAAGGTAACTTGTATCCATGGAATCAGTGGCGTGGTTCCTGCCTAATTCCAAAGTGAACTTCCTGCTGAGGCGATTGGACATAGTATTCATGTGATGTTGTATCCCTCAGTGATTTAAACTAGTGAAAAGTAAATAAAAATGGATTGTGTTCTTATATAAAAAAAAGACACATTAGATACATGAAATGTTAAACAAAAGTTATCTGAAGTAATGTCATATAAAATAATGAAATGTAAATTTTAAAATGTCCTAGAAATGCTTAGTAAACACTGAAGTGATACATGTCAAATATTATCAATAATTTAAGATTTATTAGATGCATTTTCAGGAAGAAAAAAATAAAACTAATCTGAACTTCATGGGCATAAAATCAGACTATGCTTAATTAGTAAAGTGAACCCAGGGAAGATTATTATGACATTATTTTGTTGTTGTTGTTGATTTTATCATCTCATTTTGGTTTAAGAAATAGTCAATGTGCCTTTAGACATTCTTTTTAAAAATTGCAATTCAGCAAATAGAGTTAACCCATATTATATCTCTACTTCTAGTTATGGAATTCTGATAGATTGCCATTTAATGGTATAAAAGACATTCCTAAGTGATAGAACCCAACATGACTATACCCACCCACACCCTCCAAAGCTAATGTTATTAGATACTGCAAAACTGTCCACTGTGAGGCCTATAGCCTGTAGGAATCAAGGCCAGAGAGTCAGAAAGATGATGTGTTATATAATTTACTTTATATTCTAAATTAATACTGGTTACTCCTAGGTAAAGCACAGGTCTTGGACTCTCTGTACACCATTTTAATAGAAACTTGTTTTTTCTAATAAGTCATCCCAAGGCTATCAATCCTAAGATATTCCCCAAAATCCATATTCAAGAATTCTTAATTAAAGTGAAAAACCCATGAATGGATCAAAAAAAAGTTGAAACAAAACTAACAATCAGGGGTTATCATTAAAATAGTGTATGAAGCCCTAATCTTTTATCTTGTTGCTGTTCCTTTAGCTCTTGACCACTGTACTATGATTCTGTTTCTGGTTTTCAGCATTCAAATGAAACCCTTATGTCATTGAGTCATATGGAGTAATTAAAGCCTTTTCTCAACCCCCAAGGAATCTCACATTCAAGAATAAAGTATGGAAAAACCTAAATTTATCTACATGTTATGTATAAATATGAGTATGTATTATATGTACTAAATACGAATACCTAGCATTGATTGATTTTATTAGGATGAAACTTGAAATGGGTAGTTACAGTTTTTTATATTAGGACAATAGTCATTCAATACTGCAATGACTAGGTTAGATAAAGAAAAGAGTAAAATGGGATAATTGTGTAAGAGTTCTAATACAATAAGAGAATATGGCAAAATGTCATCCATTTATAGTACATTATGAATATTGAAAATCAATAAGAGTAATTAACTATACCATGGACTTCTGCCTTGGGTGTGTTACTTTAAAGGTAACTTTCATGTAAGTTCATTAAAATAAAGTAAAATCAATAACTTAGCATATGTCTTAATGTTCCTATTGTTATAAGAATATTACAAAAGTACACGTATACTGCAGTGATGTTATCCATTAAAATATGCACTATGTTTTACATACGTTAATTATAGTCAAGTGAATTAAAACCCAGGACCCTAAAACCTATATTTCATCCCTTTGAAAAACAACAAAAAAATCTTTTTGGCAGTATTTTTATTGATTCTTTTAGTTATGCATAACATTAGAATTCATTTTGACATAATCTGCAAAACATGGAATATAGTTTACTCAAATTCAGTTCCCAGTATTTCTTCTTTCCTTCATCTCCTCCCTTTCCCTGTTCCCTTTCTGCTACTCGATGGCTTTTTCATTTATTTACTTCTAGAATTTTTTTCTTGGGTAGTATCTTATATATAAAAATGATCATAAGATCCACTGTGGTATATTCATATATGTACATAGGAAAGTTAGCTTTGATTCATTCCTCTGTCTTTATCCATTATTGCCCTCTCCCTCAGTCCCCTTCATCTTGTCCACTGGTCTTTCTTCTATGTTAATGGAATTTTCTCTCCTCTTTTTTTCCTTTTTTCTCTCTCTCTCTCTTTTTCTTCTTTGTTTAGATCCAGCTTCTGCATATCAGAGAAAACACTGAACATTTGACTTTCTGGGTCTGGATTATTTCACTTAGTAAGCTGGTCTCCAATTCCATCCACTTGCTACCAAGTGCCATAATTTTATTCTTTATAGTTGAGTAATAGTCAATTTTCTTTATCCATTTATCTGTTGAAGGGCATTAAGGTTGGTTCCATAGCTTGGCTATTGTGAATTGTGCTGCTATAAACTTGATGTAGCTATGTCACTACAGAATGCTGATTTTAGATTTCTTTGATATATACTGAGAAGTGGGATAGCAAGATCATGTGGTTGTTCATTCATAGTTTTTTGAGAATGCTCCAGGCTACTTTCCTGACTGGTTGCACTAATTTTCAGTACTATGAAAAATGTATGAGTGTATCTTTACCCCCACATCCTCACCAACACATTATTATTTGTATTCTTAATAATTGCGATTCTAACTGGAATGACATAAAATCTCAGTGTAGTTTTTTTATTTGTTCTAATTAGTTATACATAACAGTAGAATTCATTTTGACCCATCATACATAAGTGGAGTATAATTTCTCATTTGTCTGGTTGTACATGATGTAGAGTTACACAGTTCATGACATCATATATGCATATAGGATAATAATGTCCAATTTATTCCATTATCATTCCTACCCCCATGCCTCAAACCCTCCCTTCACTATTGTCTGTGGTAATGTATTTTTTATTTGCATGGCCCTGATTGCTAGAGATGTTGAATATTTTTTTATATATTTGTTGGCCAACTTTATTTCTTCTTCTGAGCAGCATCTGTTTAGTTCTTTTGTTCATTTCTTAATTGAGTTATTTGATTTTTTGGTGTCAAATTTTTGAGTCCTTTATATATTCTGGATACAAACACCCTGTCTGAAGAGCAGGTGGCAAAGATTTCCCATTCTGTAGGCTCTCTCTTCATATTCTTAATTTTCTTGTTTACTTTTTTTGTTCAGAAACTTTTTAATTTGATGCCATCACACTTACTGATTTTTTATTTTATTTCTTACACTTTAGGAATCTCATTAAGGAAGTCAGTTCCTGTGCCAACATATTTGAATATTGGGCCTACATTTTCTTCCAGCAGTTACAGAGTTTCAGGTCTAATTCCTATGTCTTTGATCCGTTTTGAGTTAAATTTTGTGTAGGGTGAGATATAGAGTTCAAATTTCATTCTTCTACATATAGAATTCCAGTTTTCCTAGCACTATTTGTTTAAAAGGCTTATCTTTTCTTCAACAAACATTTTTGGCACCTTTGTCACATATCAGATAATTGTATTTATATGGGTTTATCTCTGTGTTTGCTATTTTATTCCATTGGTCTTCATGTCTATTTTAGTGCTAGTACCATATTGTTTTTGTTATTATAGCTCTGTAGTATAATTTGAGATCAGATATTGTGATGCCTCCTGCATTACCCGTTTTCAGGATTGCTTTGTCTATTCTTGACCTTTTATTCTTCCAAATGAATTTAAGGAATGCTTTCTAGTTTTGTGAAGAATTTCATTGACATTTTGATGGGGATTGCATTGAAACTGTATAATGCTTTGGTTGTATGGCCATTTTAATAATTTTATTTCTTCCTATCCATGAACATGGGAAATCTTTCCATCTTCTAAGGTCTTTTTCAAATCATTTCTTTAGTGTTCTATAATTTTCATTGTAGAGGTCCTTGGCATCTTTTGCTAAATTAATTTGCCAATATTTTTGAGGTTGTTGTAATGGAATGGTTTTCCTAATTTCTTCTTAATCAGATTCATTATTGGAGTTTAGAAAAGTGATTGATTTATGTGTATTGATCCTGCTATTTTACTAAAAATGTTTAACAGTTCTAGAGGTCTTCTAGATATAGGATTACATCATCAGCAATTAGAGATAGTTTGAGTTCTTTTTTTCTTATTTGTATTCCTTTAATTTACTTCTCTTGCCTGATTGCTCTGGCTAGAGTTTCAAGGACTATGTTGAATAGGAGTAGTGAAACTGGATATCCTTCTCTTTTTCCTGTTTTAAGAGGAGATGCTTTCAGTTTGGAAAAAAAAGCACATTATTGTTATTATATATATGAATCATTGTCTGATAAAATAAAACCAATAGCAGAAAGACTCAAAAACTTTCACAAAAGGAAAGTATAACTCAACAAAATATATGCATCATTGAGAGAATTTAAGAAATAAAAAGTTTTCTCCCTGTTTTACAAATACACTGATACTTAAAAGGCTAGGACATTTGGACAAAAAAATGGGAGGCAGTGTGTATATTCACTGGATTTCAGTTTCCTGCCTCGACAAAACATCCAGAGCTGAAGCTGTGTTTTTGTTTTGTTTTGTTTGGGGGTGGGGGGACAGGAGAGTATACTTATGAAATAAGGAAAACTTTTTGGAAGCTGCAGCCTAGTTGGAGTTGTAATAGAGAAGAGAACTTGTAACACTTAGCACTCAAGTGCAATGCATTGCCAGCATACAGGTCAGGCAGTGATCACAGGGGTTTAACATCACAGCCTGTGTTTGCAATGCTCATCCCTGGGACAGGGTTCCAGGAGGACCCATGTCTTCTGCACCTGTCTATAGGAGTCAGTAGATATTTCCACTTTTCTTTTTAAATCTTAGTCTTTTAGTTTATGTTTTTTTTTTTTTTTCATCTTTAAGATGTAATAATAAGGGCTTGGGTTGTGGCTCAGTGGTAGAGCACTTGCCTAGCATGTGTGAAGTACTGGGATCCATCCTCAGCATCACATAAAAATAAATAAAATAAAGGTATTATGTCCATCTACAACTAAAAAAAAAGTTTTAATAAAAAAGATGTAATAATAATAATAAATTGGTGAGGGAAAACAAAATGAGTTATCTGTTCCTAGCACAGAGATATCCTAGATAATAGTTATCTATTATCTTTATTATGAAAAATAGTGACTCTTGAGCATCTAGTCTTTCGACTCCAAGTTTAAAAACAACAGCAATAATTAAAGAATTGTGACTGTTAGTATGAAAGTACATATGTTCTAGTGTGCCACTTGTTCATATACATCTCCATGATCCACGTCTTTCCTAGGTCTTGCTCAAAATAATAGTTGTTACTTCAGAGGCAACTAGGATGAAGAATCACATTCTGTCATTTTACTTTTAGGTGTCATAGTGCCAGAAGCCTGTATTTCTCCATATTCATGAATTCATTAAAAATCAGTTAAATAATTTTTTCCTTGGGAAAACGAAATGAGCAATCTGGCATAGGTATCTCTGGACATCTGTAAAGATTTCTAGCTTTTTGTGGAGATTTGGTCTATTTTCTCTATATCATTTACCCCTTAAATTTACATTGAGATAACATGTACAAAAAGTGTATTAATACTTGTGCAGAAAAATAACTACAAAATAATTTTAATGCCATGCAGGATAGGAATGAAAAGGATTCATATTATCTATATGGCCATTGAGATATCTATCATAATAAGGAATATGTAGGCTAAGTAATTTGTTCTTCATTTGCCATAAATGAAGAACACTAGACATTAGAAAATATGTTGTTATAATTAAAAGTTTCTATTCCAATCTTGTTTATAGACTAGTTAAGATGTGTCAATAGAGACTGATTTTGAGTTTTCAGCACTTTATATTCATCACTAATTAGCAACACTTTGGGATTTCTGTGAAACTGGTGAAAAGGTTAGGTAAAAGGAAATGAAGAACATATATAAGCTTCAAATATAATCAACTTCTATAAACTGAAGAGTGATCTAAGTGTTATAAATCACATACTTATTATCTGAATTTCTGCCATTTTGCAATAAACAGACTTAAAATAAACAAAAAATAGTTTCTTCTCTTTAATACCATGCACTTGAAAGAATAGGGTAATGAAAATAGGATCCAGGGCCACCCAGAAAAAAAAAAAAAAACTTATGCAACTTTTTAACAAGAGAGAAACAAATATGATACAATCCTAATTAAAAATAATAGTGTAGCTAAAAATAGTAAGACCTTAATTGATAGATAAATAGTACAGTTACCATAGGAATATATATTTGAGAAAATTGTGATGAAAGTAACTTAGAGGGAGAAGAGAAAGGTTGAATCCACTAAATTATAAAAACAAAGGCAAGCTATATGTATAAAAGAGATGGTGAACTTTTACCTATGAATCTAAGTATAGAAATAGCTCTGATTATGTTTTAAGAGGTCCTAGTTATTGAAGAAACCTTGCTGGTAAAGTCACTTTTTAAACAAAACCCATAAAACAATAATAAAACTAAAGTTCTTAGAAGGAATAGAACAAAAATACACTAAATAAGACTTTCTGGAAATGTATTTCAAATTTGGGAAATTAATTTAAATAAATTAAAAAACTAGCATTTGAGACTATTAAATGTGTGCCCAGCTCTTTCTTCAAATTTATATTTAGGATAGTCCATGAAGGAGGCATAGTTATTGCTCCCATTTATACAGGTAAGGGACCTGTGCCTCCAAAGGACTTAACCCAGCTATCCCAACTGCTTACCAGGGGACATGCAAAGGAAGCCCTAAGAGCTGGACTTCACAGCAGAGAAAATTGGTTCCAGAGTATGTCCTTCCTCAAACTCTAAGCCACCACACTGTGCAATACCTTAACAACTCGAAGTGGAGATCACAATACTAACATGACCCTCTAATTGCTCCCATACAGAATTCACATAAGCATGATTACTTTTCCTCATTCACTCCTTGCATTCTAGAATAATATGCAAAGGAAAATATAAAATGTCATGCAAATGTGATTATTTATCATAATTTTAGCTTAAATTGTATAAAGCATTAAAATCAATTTCAAACTTAGTGAGTACATAAATAATATATTTTCTAATGGAAAATTATCTAAAAATGTTATTTCCTACCAACATAAACTTGGTATTTATATTTGTTTGTTTGTTTGTTTTGTTTTTAAATCTAGGTCAGTATGTAGAGGAATTCTAGGTTGCAATATGAACATAAGCTTGAAAAATAAGGTTTAACGGAAAGCAAGCAGCAAAAGACCTAGATTGACCAAACAGCTCTGGTATGCAGAATGGCATGAGCCCTGCAACTGACTAGAATATTAGCAAATATATTGAACAGAGAGAAAGTGGAATACAAGCTAGTTCAAGATTTTATAATTATGAAAACAGAAGTTCCTAACTAAAGGCATTGAAGTGTTTTGAAGGTCCTAAAATATTCTGACAGAAATTGCAAAATTCAATGTTAGTGAAAGCAGACTGTCTTTTCTCCCTAATCTCTCTTTAAAAATAATACATTCATCTCTTTGAGGAAAATGAAAACCCAGCATCACAGGAATGGCAAAGTGAAAATGTAACACTACATTTCCTCTTTTTTATTCCATGCTATTTGTCATTTTTACATAAATATTGGAAAATGAGGCACTATATTTCTTTTATATAAAATTACCTATTAGTTATTTCAGCAGGGGGAGGGCATGATTATTTAGGCTACAAAATCCTTGTTAATGATAAAAATCTCCATTGTCATATAAGTAGCATGAAATCTGTCTAAATTTATCCATCTGGATCCACAATATTTATTAGCATCATTTTCAGGGTCAGGGTTAGAAGAAAACACTATAACTGTAGTTCATGATAACTAGCTCAAACCAAGATTAAACCTAACCCTATGGTTAAACTTATCTAACTTTAGTTGAAATTGTCCTCTCCAAGCACACACACACACAAACAAGACAGACATGTGTGTACATACATATGCACACACACAAGCACAACACATGTGGTACTTTTATCCACATGTCTGTAATGAATTTTTAATGCCTAAAAACATTTTCTTTTTTTTTAATTTCCAATATTTTTATATTAACATTTGTAATTTTTTAAAATTAATTATACATGACAGTAGAATGCATGAATAAATTTCATTTCATTGTACACAAATGGAGCACAACTTTTCATTTCTCTGGTTGTAGGCAATGTAGAGTCACACCATTTGTGCAATCATATATGTAACTAGGGTAATAAAATCCTTCTCATTCCACCGTCTTTTCTATCCCCATACCCCCACTTCTTTGCCCAATCCAAAGTTCCTCCATTCTTCCTATGCCCCCTCCCCACATCATGGATCAGCATCCACTTATCAGAACATTTGGCCCTTGTTTTTTGGGGGGGGGATTGGCTTATTTCACTTAGCATAATATTCTTTAATTCCATTCATTTACCTGCAAATGCCATGATTTTATTCTCTTTTAATGCGGACTAATATCCCATTGTGTATATATGTCACATTTTCTTTACCCATACTGAAGGGCATCTAGGTTGGTTCCATAATTTTGCTATTGTGAATTGTGCTGCTATAAACATTGATGCAGCTGTGTAACCCTAGTATGCTGATTTTAAGTCCTTTGGGTATAAACTGAGGAGTGGGATAGCTGGGTCAAATGGTGGTTCCATTCCCAGTTTTCTGAGGAATCCCCATACTAGTTTTCAGATTGGTTGCATCAATTTGCATTGCCACCAGCAAAATATGAGTGTACATCCTCCCCACCCCCACATCCTCACCAACACTTATTGTTGCTTGTATTCTTGGTAACTGCCATTCTGACTGAAGTGAGATGATACCTTAGAGTAGTTTTGATTTGCATGTCTCTAATTACTAGAGATGTTGAACATTTTTTCATATATTTGTTGATTGTATGTCTTCTTCTGATAAGTGTCTGTTCAATACCTTAGTCCATTTATTGACTGGGTTGGGTTATTTGGTTTTTTGGTGTTAAGTTTCTTGAGTTATTTATATAGGCTGGAAATTAGTGCTCTATCTGATGTATATGTAATAAAGATGTTCTTCCACTCTATGGGCTCTCTCTTCACCTTATTGATCATCTCCTTTGCCAAAAGAAGCTTTTTAGTTTGAATCCATCCCATTTATTGATTTTTGAATTTATTTCTTGTGCTTTAGGAGTCTGGTTAAGGAAGTCAGGACCTAATCCGACATGATAAAGATTTGGGCCTAGGTATAGGGTGTCTGGTCTTTGGTTCCTTTTTTTAAGGTCAAACATTCTTTCATAGGTGTGACTTCTATACTGCAGTATCAGAAGTTGATTCACTTACGGTTTTAGTTTGTTTTGATCAGAAGCAGAATGACTGACTATATGTTTGCATCACTAGAGTATTTCCTGGAAAGTAGAGACATGGAGGAAGTCTGCCTGAGAGTTCTTGAATATAATCTAAAATTTAAAGGCTAGAAACAGTCTTCAGCATTCCTAGAGCAAATGTCCCAGCAGATTCCATGAAAAGTTTCACACCCTGGGATTAAATACTCAGAAAGATTTTGAGTGTGTATCCCTCATGTACCATGAACCAGTATAATGGGGGAAATAGTGGGCAAGATAGATTTTTATTTCTACCCACCAAGGAATTTTCATGTTAGTGTGATGTTTCTGGATATGGTCTGTAGTTGTCTCCATTAGGTGTCTGTATATGAAGCCAAAGAAAAAGTCTTTATCCTGGCCAGTGTTAAAGACTCAGCAGTTTAGGAAAAAGGCAGAGCTTTGGTATTGTTGATTTTTCAACAAGTAACCATTTTTAGTGGTTCATTTAACCTCAATGTATTTGTATATAAAACAGGAAGATCTTGTCCATTATATTTAAGAAGACTAATGAGAAGTAGTTGAACCAAATAAACTTAATTTTATTATTCTGCAGCAAGAACACAGGCTCTTATGATGATACTGCCTCTAATATCCTAAAAATAAATATCCTCAGGGAGAGAAGGTATATCTTATGGTTTCAATATCCCCCAGTTAATTTGCATATGGTATGTATTAAATACATTTTGGGGAAAAATTATGAACTTGGAATGAGGAATAGAAGAGTAGTCATCTTTCCCACACAAGGCCAGGCTGTAAGGCAAACAGGGCTCCACATTCAGGCATGGAATATTCCCTTACTGGTAGTGGGTACAAAATACTGTAGGAACTTGGTGACTTTGTTAGTTTCACTGAAGATGATCATTATGAATAGCATAAACCATGCCCACTTATAAATAGAAGTTTGTACTATGTCAGCTTATCTCAGTATTCTGCCTGTGGAACAGAATAGAAAGTTTTGGAGATAAAATATTAATTTTCCCTAAAGAAATACACTGCATGTATTTTACATATAATCTGAAAAAATTCAAGTTTTATTTGGAAAAATTCAATTAATACAAGCAAAACAGATAAGCTTAAAAGAGTCAGTCTGCAATCTCTCTAGAAAGATCTTTTGTAAACAGCTCTCATGTAAGCAGTATCCATGAAACAGAAAAATACTGATTTTATGATAAATATTATGTGTTCCAAGTGAATTTTCATAGGGCAAAGCATAGAAAAGATAACACACCCTGAATCACAGGTATTAAAAATAATTAGGTAAGTTAAGACTATTCTTGTTTCCCAACTTCTGAGACACAATTTTTAAAACTAAATTTTGAAGTGTTTCCACTTTTTAAACTCAGTTATAATTTTTGTTATAATTATAATTTCAAGTCCATTTCAGGACTAACAGCTCTGAAAATCTATGCTAAAGGTTTAGAATCTGCCATTGCCATATCTCAAAGTATCAGGGGGTAATAGTGAACATAACATCAGTATTTCAGCCAAACGTTTATCCTCACTACACATGATCGGTTACCACACAATGTCTCTTACAAGAAGAAGATTAAATTCCTTCCAAATACCTAAAGTGCTTCTGGAGGGGGAAAAAACTTTCTTAAATAGAGAACGCTCTAGCATTCAACTATTACACTCTGATTTTAAAATACAAGGTCACCATATCTTATTCTCTTTTAAAATAATGAAATGGTCATTGTGCATTTTGCACGAAGCATATACTAACTATGTCACATAAGTGATATGTGTGATAATATATCATTCTGCACCCTTAAAATATTGTGTTAGCCAAAAGTCAATTTCCAGAGATTTTCAATGGTGCACTCAGTATAGATCATTTCCTTTCTGATGTATAACTGATTCACATTAATGGAGGTTGCCTCAAGAAGCCCTTGCTCCAAAAAGTCTCTGTGCCTTCTGAATGCTGTCCACTGCAAAATTTTCTTAAGTATACAACGATGATTCTAAATCAATATATATGAAACTCTGCTCATTATCTTTTCCTCAAAACTTGAACTTCTCACTTGTACGCAGTAAGAACACTACTACTAAGAGACTTGGCATTAAGTAAGTTTCATTTCTCTTCTTCAGCAACCCCACATTTATCATTCACTCTCCTTAACAACTCTAAAGTCCAACACCTACAACTGGCTTCATAATTTGCACAGCCTGTGAAACAGGAAAATGTAGAGCTTCTTGTCCTGAAACACTAAGAATTTCTAGTAGAAGCAGTACATTTACAAAGTGTGGTTCCTTGTGAATGTGTAGGTCCCTGGGCAGCTGCCAGAGTACATGCCCCAAAACTAATACTTCCATCTCCTGTGTTGTAAATACTCAGCTACCACAAACTATTGTCCTTCACCCTGGACACTGCTCTCTGTATTCCTGTTGCATTCCCACCATCTACCCTCTACATTGGAGTTTTCATCTTCAGCATTGTTAACACATTGGACTGGATAATTTTTTATTGTGAAGGACTATACTGTGCATTTAACAATTTTTAGCATCGCCCCTGGTCTCTACTCCTTAGATGCCCCCAGTACCCTTCCCCACCCAAAGCAGTGAAGGTAACATTTCCGGACATTTCTATAGAGGTAGAATTGTCACCCATTGAAAATCACTTCTGTACAAAAGAGTCTTCTTTGCAAAATATGGAGATGGTTATCCTACTTCTATGGTTATAATCTCTGAAGAACCCTCTCAAGACTATAAAATAAAGCCCAACTCTTTATCACGTTATTCAAGGCTTGTGAAAACATGGCTTTGTGTATCTCCCGGACTCTAACTCAAATTTAGCCTAATTCCCCCTTGCACTATATACTACATCCTTTCCAAATGACTTAAGAGTTTTATTCACATGATCTTTAATCCTTGTCACTGTACTTTAATATTTCTGATTATACGTTCATGCTAATTATCTGTCCCTCACCCCAGATTCCTGAGTCTACATTTTTAAAGGGAATCTAGTATATCATATTTTGATGAAGTCTCACTATCCTTATACCATCCCACAAAGATGGGACTGTATGCTTTTTTTTTTTCTGCATTATACTTGCAAACACAATGTACCAATGTGCTATTCTAAATCTAAATGATTAACAGAGGTTGACATTTTTAATCCTTCAAGACAATCTCAGAAATTAAAAGAATGAATCCATCTTTACAAACATTACAAAGAGACAAACAAATTTTCTTTGGATCCAATTTTTTATATGAAAGGTTTCAAATAAAAAAAAATCTTCTGTTATATCTTTCATGTTACACAAAGTTATTGTGCTTGATTTTCTACAAGCCTATATCAGTATCTGAGTCTTGAAATCTAGAAAGGATTCATTGTACTTATTTAGATTTCTTATATCATACTACTTAACACATAGTAGGTGTTTACTTATTCTTTGTTTCAAAGAAAAGAAGGAAAATGGAAGAAAACAAAATTCAAGGAAGACAAAGGTATAAGGAGAAAGAATAAAAGCTCCGAGCCTCTCTATGTATTGGCTGTAAATGAATATTTAGACATTAGTTCTTGGTCATCACCACCAACACATTAATACATACAATGATAAGAATACATGCTGGTGCTTGTTAAGTGCTTCTATACAGCACTTTTGAGGGACTCACATACTTCATGAGTGCCTAGGTTGGAAACATGTAATAATACTATTTTTTCCTTCATTTAATAATTTTTATAATATTTAATTGACACATAAAATTGTACATATTTGGGGGGGTACCATGTGATGCTTTAATTCCTATACATATAATGTTCAAGTCAGCATAAGCATATTTGTTTCTTCAAATATTTATGTTTATCTGTGGTAAACACATTCAAAATAGTTTCTTCCAAATTTTAAAAATGTAGACTGCATTATTGTCTGTTTACCCTACTCTTCAATGGAACACTAGAATTTATTTCTCCTATCTAACTATAACTTAGTACCTGTTGAACAATTTTTCCCCATTCCGTCCTACCCCATCCATCTACTATAATATTATCATTTAAGGGCTTATATCTTATTGTGTTTGGATATATGCATATTTAGTAACATGTACTATAAATTTTGTCTAGCAAAATATGCTGAATTTTAATTAAAAAATGTAAAGGAATAGCGTTGTTTTTAGTCTCTTTATCATGTTGAAAACATAATTTCCAGTTTGTTTAGCAAAAATATTACAAAATGAATCACACAATCACTTGCATAACTGCTCACAGAATTCTGATAGTGTGTAGACATACTCCCTACAAGGGTGGACAGGCTATTAGGGAACAAACAATGCCTAATGCTCAAGATAATGTCCTTCACTGAGGATTTGACAGAAAATTCCAAATCACTTTCCTCATGATTACACTTTGATTATGAATTTAAATCTCTTGAATCCTTCTGTTCATCAAAGAGTAATTTACTGTCAAATCCAATAAGTGACAAGGTATTCCTTTTTCTTACTTCTGACCTTGTTCTTGGCACAGAAGAAGTTGGTTCAAATATGACAAAATTTCCCCCAACAGCTGGACGATTTTTCACTGTGGCCAAATGAGAAATCTGTTGCAGGGACCAGACAGGTTGGATGCACCAAATATTTTACCATTCTGCAATGTTCTTTTGAATGCATTTATTATTTCTCAAAATTTCCTTTGCTGTGTTTAATAATTTTCTACCTTTATGCTCTGTTAGTCCCGTGAAATGCACACATCGTATCTCTGATGACTTTTGATACATAACCTGTGCTGCAGGCTTGTTTTATTATTTCTTTTTAAAAACTAAATTTCCACTTTTTCTTCCTCATGTCCCTTTAGTTTAAAATATTTTGCGAACTCTTAGCTTTATCTTAAAAACATAAGAGAAGCCATAACTTAGAAATAGGAAGGGAATTTACCTATTCCATTACCTTTTCTTGAAGATGAAGGTCATGTTTTTAAGTATACCTTTACATCTCTACCCCATAGCAATTAGAAAAAAAAACTGGTAGATTTTAAATTTAGGAAAATCACTTAAAATACTTTCACCAGGAGTATTATATAATTATTCATTGTGAATCAACCATTGCTTAGTATCTGCAGTTTTCACTTTCCATGGTTCAGTTATGTACACTCAACTGATGTCATCTTGACTGAGTGTTCACCCCTTGATGTGTCATCCAAAGATCTGCAGTAGCCTAACGCTAGGTCCCAAGGCCTGGTCATTTACCTCACTTCATGTCCTTAGAAGAGCATTGTATCATCTCACATCATCACAATAAAATTCTTACTTTTCAATTACATCTGTACATTACCAGTTATAGTATATTGGACAATTAAAGGGCACAATTCGTGTGATATTTTTATTACAGAGTGTTTAAGAGTTAATATAGATTTGCTAATTTTAATGTGTCCTCACTGAAGTCATTGAATATTAAAAAGCACAAAAGTTGTGGAATACAGAAGGCATATTTATTCCCAAATCAAACTACAGAGAGAGAAACAAACAGTAAGGTCACTATCAGTTCTTTGCTTCTTTCCTTCCTTTTTTTCTTCTTTCCTATTCTTATTGCATGGAAAAATTGGGTCCAATATGTACTAGGCATTTTGCCATGTGCCAAATGAACAAATAACCATCACAATCTGTATGATGTATTTCCTAGTGTATATTGAAGAAATCTGTGTTGTTACATCAAGAGCAATAAAGTTGTCCTGGAGAACAACTAAATGCTCAGCTATGGGACTCACTAAACATACAGTAGTTATTCCCAGAAGGAAGAAAAAATTCAGAATTTGCTACAGCAAGGAAGTCAAAATGAACTAGATATTGAAGACTGGCTAGTGTTCAAGGAAAGGAAAAAGAGCTGAAAAATATTAAAAGTTTTGATATAAGTTCTAAGAAATAGAGAGTACAAGAAAGTAACAATGCGTTGAGCTGGGAACATGACTCTCTGGGACCCTGGATCCCAGGTAGAAGACCTAAAACCTGAGAGGCAGCACTCAATCCTAGGATGACATGATAAAAGTTGTGCTTTTCTAGGGGGAGAGAAAAGCTGTTTTACAGGAAAGGCATTAGGACTAGGAAGAACAGGTAGGATGCTGTAAAATGTGAGAGAAACTTAGTGACACTGCAAAAGAGGAAACACTAGATCTTAAAAATATACTAGTAAGGTTTCCTGTACGCTGTAGCCGTGTAAGTCAACATGGTCCTCTTTTTCTGGAGATCAAAAGGTATCAAGGAGAATAAAAAAAAAAAAAACTTTTGCAAACCTTATTGTAAAACAAGTAAAAGGCATTTTCCATAGATTCAAAATACAAGCAAGATGCTAGGGCAAAAATATATAAAAATGGAAATAATGAGAAATTGGGGGGAGCAGAAAACTTTCTTAATTGGTTCAACAAATATTTATCAAACTTCTCCTCTAAGTCAGGTCCTGCTTCAGGCATTGGGAATTCAAGAGTTAAGGAAACGGGCCCAAGTTCCTATCCTCAAGGGCTGTGTACAGTTGAAAAGATAAATAAGCAAAATACTTAAACCATATAGTGTAATGAAGGGTGTTAATGCTATGAAAAAAAAATGGAGCAGCAAAAGGGAATGGAGTGTGGGAAAATGGACAATTTAATTTTAAATGGAGTAGTCAGGGAAGGTTCTTTGGTAGGAATGTTTGTGTCCTGTCCCCCTGCAAAATTCTTATGTTGAATCCCTCATCCCCACTATGTTTCTTTTGGGAGATGGTGCCTTCCTGAGCCCTTTGATGGGATTTGGGATTTGTGCCTTTTAAAGAAGAGACAGAAAAGCTTACCTCCTCCGGACTCTCTCTCTTGTGAGGATACAAGAAGATGATGATGATGATGTCAAATCAAGGAGACAACCATCACTAGTCACCATACCTGCTAGTACCTTCATCCTGGACTTCCCATCATCCAGAACCATGAAAAACAAATGATTGTTGCTTAAGCAACCCAGGCTATGGTAATTTGTTATAGCTACCTGAGCTGGCTAAGACAAAGGGGCACTCCAAGAAAGTGATATTTGAGTAAAGACTTGAGAGAGGTGAGAAAGGTAAATGGAACAGCAAGTGGAGAGGTGTATAGGCCCAGGGGGTCTGGGAGGTAGCTGGCATGCCAGTGTTGCTGAACTTGAGAGAAGAAGCAGGTGACAATCAGGGAGCATGCACAGACAGGTGCCAGAGTGTCTACTTATGAAGGACCTTGAGAGTGATAGTGAAAATTGAGCATTTAATCAGAGTGCCATCAGAAGCCATTGAGGGATTTCAAGTATAGAACAGACTAATATAACCTGGTTTATGCATATATAGAATCATGGAAGGACTCAATGTGGAAGCAGATGTACCAGTTAGGAGGCTTTGTAACATATCAGGTGATAAATATGTTGAAATGGGCCTAGGTGATACAATAGAGGTGGTGAAATTTGGTTAGAAAATCCTGATCCATTTTGTGAGTAGAGGACCTGGTAACAAGTAAAAAATGGGATATGAGAAAACAGAGTCCAGGTGATTCCTAGTCTTTGGCCTGAGTAACTGGAAGGATGGAGTTGACCTTAGCCCAAATGGGGCAGGTTTTGGAAATGTTAAATTTGGGGTGCCTATTTAACATCCACGTAGAGATTTATACAAAGCAAGTCTGGAATTCAAGGGGCAGTTGTGGGATGGAGAACTACATCTGAAGTTGTCCTAGTGTAGGTGGTATTTAAAACCACACGCCTGGATGTGAGCCACAAAGGAGATCTGTATTTTGAACAAAGAAGCACAGGGATACTCTCAAAAAGCCTGGTAAAGATGAGAGCACACCTTGTTATACTTTATCTGTTTGTTTGTTCTTTTTTTTCAATTCCAGGATGAGGAGGACCTGTGTCAGGGCCACCCATGGTATGTATGGATTCAGACAATGAGGGGGTCAGAGTTTGCCCTTCATGGGGAACCTCAGAGATGCCCCACCATCTTTGTATAAGAAAATATCAACATTATCTCAAGATTTGGATGATATGTTGAGGTTTAGAAGACAAATATAGTGTAAACAGCATGTTACATTTTTCAATAGATGTTAAATGTTTTTCTCTTTCCCTGACTCTGATGCAGTTTTCTGCAACACCCTTGATGACAATCAGCTGCCCAGGCTGCTTGTCACACACAGCAAGCTGATTAGCAGCCTTATCCCTTAGCACCCAACTCCACTCTTGGGTGAGGCACTTAACCTCTTTCTGCTTTGCTTTCCTCATGGCCAAGGGAAGCGCTCGCCAGGCAGTTGCTCAGATCCCTACCATCTCCAAGTCTATTACTCCTAATCCCGAACACTGATTAGATCTGTTCTAACAGCTGGTTGAATGAAATTGTGTTGCTTTAGGATAAAGCCACTGTGATCTTTAAACTATATTTGCATGTTAAATGATCTCAGTTTAATTTTTTTTTAATTGGAAAAAGCTCCTCTATTATGGGATATGGTGCAAATCTTTTTGTGGCATTGATGCACAAAAAATATTTAGTGTTTTCCTTTATATTTCCCTTAATTTATATTTATCTTTCCAGATAGGGTTCTATAAATAATATTTAATAACTATAAAATATGAAGCTATTTTACCTATGGAAGGTCATGTTTTTATTCCAGTTTCTACTACTTGAAGATGTGGTTTTAAAATAAAATTTTAGATTACTTTGCAATTTAATGGATTAAATCTAAAATTTTCTCAGAGGCATATCTTTTCACACTTAGTTATTTATTGTCTTATGTATCTTGTCTTTAATGTTTTGTGACTTTTTAAATTCAGAGGAGGAATGAGAATAGGCCACATATGCTAGGTAATGCAAAGTATCTCCCAGGTAGTGCAAAGTATTGGCTAGGTAGTGCTAAACACCTACTGTTTCAGTTAACAATTGTAATGTTAAGGAAGTGTTCTAAGGAAGAAAATGAGACTTAAGAATGCTTAATAACTGAACTAAATGTATACAATTGAGCATTCAGCTCTGACTCAAGAGACCAGAATTTTTCCATCTCTCTTTATACTTTAAGCAGTCATCATATCTAACTTTGAGTTCTGAGTTTGACCCATTGCTTAAGACTTACTTCACCCATGTGAACCAATCATTTAAGATGATATCAATTTAAAAGTTTATTAATTATTTTTTCTTTTATGTCTGCCATAAAATTTTCCACATTTTAAATCAAATGACTATACATAGATTTTGCAGAGTCAGAAATAAATTTATGGATAAGTAAATCATGCAATCTACACTTTTTCAGGAAGTATCTGTCTTGTTTGGTACTACTTTATCCATCAATCTTAAAAAAAAAAAAGTCAGAGAAGTATCAAAGTATGAAAACTGCATTTATTTCTATCAATTTCACCATGATTAATGTTGTTAAATGATGGATTTGGATTCAAGAGTTCTTCAAAATATTATAACCCCATTGAGTTTCTTTGTAGATCTCTATTCTTACATATAACAGAACCAACATCATTGCTTAGACACATTATATTCCCCAATCTGTTCTGTTTACTTAAATTATGGGGTGACTGGCACCTTGGGGTTCTGAAGTGAGCAACCTACACAACTCCACATCATAACTCTCATGGTATAAAAATATTCCACTCAGAACCATGGAGATTTTTCTCAATTACTTATTGCATAATACATTGTACATACTGTCATTAATACTAGAAATATAAACACTTCCAAATTCATATCGAAATTCACCCAATGCCTATTAGTTTACTTCCTGTTTGTCCTCAATGACCAAGATTATTTGAAAAAGATTACAATTATGTGAATGTCTACAGATACATTGACCTACATATATATTTTTATATGTATACAATATACTTAAATATAACATATCTGCAATAATTAAAAGTAATGTATTTTTTTGTGTTTCCCTACTATCATTGTAAGTTGGGAAAGCATAAATTGAAAATTTATTTTTTTCCAAAAAGTGGAAAAAAAAGTGTTTGTATTTGAAGGGCATACACGATTTGCAAGTAGGTCATGTGAGCCTTGGGGCATTGAAGAAACGTTGCACACATGTGTATGTTATTGAATGTTCACAGTTTTTATAACAAAGAGGGAAACACTTTTATTCAGATATTTATCCTAACATTCAAACAATGCTACTGCAATATGGCTTTCTGATGAGATAATTTCATACATGGTTGAAGTATAGAGTGCTTAGCAAAAGAGCTGAGGAGCATTTTTTAGAATATTTTAAATGGAATGACTAATCAGAAAAAAGAGATGAAAAGTGTATTCTATCAAGTATTTTGACATGATGTTTTGAGTAAGATATTAAATAATTTGATGCTATTCTTCAACTCAACCTGGAGTATTTATTATAGTCTATCAGACTCAGATTTATTATAGTCTATCAGACTTACAGGGAGATCCTATACACTTTAAAAATTAGCTGAGCCTATCCATATTAGAGTCCATGCTTTGTTGTCATACTTGAAAACCCAACTCTGTTTTCTTCCCAAGGTGTCACAGTGTTTCCACCCAGCTTGCATTATCAAAGTTCCTTTAGGCAAAACCATGCTTTCTGTTGTTTTGTTTTCCTTAGGAAGTCATTTCATCATTAGATCAAATCAAATAAAATCCCAAATTCCACACCCATAGCAGAGGGGGTTTTTATTATACAAATTTAGTCCAGTGATATTCCATAAAAACCATTGCATCCTCTGAAACCAGGGGATATTATGCAACATTTAATAAACCAGTGCAGAAAACACAAATACTCTATGATCTTACACACACACGCACACACACACAAATAAAAACATAAATATTGTGTATATATATGTGTATGTGTATGTGTGTGTGTGTATAAAATCTAAAGTCAAAATTATAGAAATAGAAAGTATAATTGGATGGGGTAGGAGGTGGAGAGAGAAAGGGGAATGTTAGTCAATGGACAGAAAGTTTCAATTAGGAGGAATAAGTTCTAGTGGTCTGTCATACACCATCGTGATTATGGTTAATAATAATGTATTGTACATTTCAAAATTATTTAAATTGAGAACTTAAATATTCTCCCCCCAAAGAACTGATAAGTGAGATGATAAGTATGCTAATTAGCCTAATTTAATCATTCCACAAAGTATACATGTACCACAATGTCATATTTTACCCCATAAATATATAAATTATTATTTGTCAATTAAAGTTTTAAAAATTTTAAGTAGTATAGTCTTACTTTGTGGCCATTAGGATAATTTCAACAGTGAATGAGTCTCATGCATCCGAAAAAGTTGTTTCATGTGTTTTGAAAGACTATTACTATTTTATAATAATAAAAATGAGGCTGATAAAAGAAACATGGGAAACTCCTTGTTTGGGTATATAAAATCACACCTTAAAATCTTAGGACGCTTATCTCCCTGTTTACTCTTAGATAAAATTATTCATTCAGTTCATCTCTAAAATGTTTGGCACCCTAGATTAATAAATTAAAGAGGGGGTGATTAAAACATGGGTTTGCAATATATCACTTGAGATTTGATTTTATCTTTTAGCACACTGTTCATGGTAAACCTAATTTTTACAGAGGTATTGAAATGTATATTATAGAAGCAATAATAGCTAGGGCTTTTGACCAGAGTGGATTTCTCTTCTAATCAAAGGTCAATGATAGAACAATAAAGAAAGGATAAAGTTTTATGTTGCTCTTGTTCAATGTCCTCATGAAGGTTTAAACAGTGCTCAGTATTGAAATGGGTAGTACCTGGAAATTCTATGGTTCCTGGTGTGAAATATTGTGCTAAACTTTTAAAACTAAGCTGGCACAAACATCATTGAGTAGATATCAAACAGTCCCATAATTTTCAGTAAGTAGAGTATTGCTCCTCCTGAAAATGAGGCAGAATACACTTTGATTCAATAGAGACAAGAGGGGACTGGGTATGAGGTGTTAATTAAGGGTTTGCTGTGCACCATCCTAAACAGTCTTCAAACTGTTCTGGCTGTCCTTTCTAATAAAAAGTGGAGCAAAGAGGCCTCCATTTCCCAAGGTAGGGCAGCACTTCCAGCTTCCGGCTGTCAATAATGCTTTGTGATCTGATATGTGAGCAAGCCTTTCTCAAATGGCTTTTGAAGACACTCTTAAAAGTTGTTTGAACATCATAAGACTGCTTAGAGAGCTAATAAGGACCTTGAACCATTTCACCTTTATCTTCTGAGCTTTTCAGATGTTATTGGTGTCCTTTGAAGACAATTAAAGAGAGGGAAAGGATAATGGGCAGAAATTCCTCTCCATCTTAAGAAAGCAAGCACAGAATAACTACAGAATGATCAAATTGGAAATCTAAGTATATTATTATACATAAATATAAGCTTATACTTACAAATGAAACTGCATGGCACAGAATAACTACAGAATGAGCAAATTGGAAATTTAAGTATATTATTATAGGTAAATATAAGCTTATGCTTAAAATTGAAGCTGGATGGATGCTATCTTTTTACTTTCATATGCTTATTTCTAAATAGAAGATTGTACAGGAAACAGTGTCCCAAATGATGCATATATTGAGGATTTGTTATATCTTTGTCACTGTTCTACACATATTCTGTGCATTCCTTTATTGAAACTTTCACACGCATGTACATGCAAGTGAAATTTATGAAATAGGTTCTGTTATTTTTTTTCCTCAGTTTCATAGGTGAGGAAACTGAACCCCAAGAGGAAAAATAACTTGTTCACTACCTAAAACTGGTCTATAGAAAAGACAGCACCTTCCCTACAAAGTCAGATCTACAACTGCTGTGCCACACTGTTTCTCAGTATTGCATACAGGTAGACACAGTATTGAGGACATCAAGGAAAATTCTGAACTTTAAATTTCCCTCTCCAAAACAAGGTTATTTGTTTAATGAAGAAAGTATGTACATGCAGCTCTATTGACTGTCTAATAAAGCCAAGACATTTAAGCAGAATTGAATGTACCTTGATAAGTTGTACACACGTTAGGATATGAAATGCCCAACACAAAGTTGAGTTTAACAGGAACAAATAAACACCGAGGCCAGAGACCTCAGAGTTTATTCCCATCTCACTTAGAATGGTTTCTAGCTTAGCTCTCCGACTTTTTGATAAATATAGCCTAAAAATAAAATGGGCATAAATGTTTCTGAAATAATATTACAGAATCCAGCTCCTTATAGGCAAAAAGAGTTCAGTGCCTGGGGGGAGGTACAACAAGTAAATTAGTTGATTCAATTATGGATTTAAGATTTTCAAACAAGATTCCAGCTTCCATATGCACAGGATATTACAAGCTCTCCAGAGCAATACTCAAATGCAAGTATAGAAAGCGATTTGGAGTTTAGAAAAGGTCTGTCTCACTTCTGAAAAACGTTCCTGTCTGTTTGGAATGCAGGTCTAGAGAGACTGCACATCTGGGGAGAAGCAGTCACTTGCTTTTTTCAATTATCATTAATCTGTATTGAGTAAGCAAAGTGTCTGCTCTGAAACAAAAAGCAAAGAGATATGAGCTGGGGATTTCCCAGATTCAGAGAAGAGTCAGGGGTGTAAATAAATTGGAACTTGTGCATAATTATTTGGAACGTATGTTTATTTACCTGAGATATTCTATGCTTAAAAAAAGTGCTTAGCTACATTTCTTACATCATGTTGTTGCATACATAGAACTAATGAAACACAGACACACATATACACACAGCCCACTTATTGTTTCATGGCAACTGGGAAAGAGACACAGTAGAACTGGTCAGGCACTGCACTCTTCTCTGCCTTGCAGTCATGACCCTGCCATTCAGAACTCCTCACAATTCCCTGGAAGGTGCTAAGTGTCAGGGTGTGCTTACACCTTCTTCATCCAGCCTTTGTTTAATTGGCTCCTTCATGCTAGCTCTAGGTGTCACTTCCTCCAGAGAACCTTCTTTGCTGACTCCACTCTCTAGTTCAGGGATGTGCTTATAGCTTCTGGTTTCCATTACACTAACTGATCTGTTTTTAAATTACCTATTTGAGAGTTCCTTGATGTCTTAGGAATTTTTGATTTTGCAGTGTCTGATATAGGGTGGGGTACATAGGACTTGGCAATACATATAAACTGAAGGAGGAGGCAGCTGTGGTTAATTTTGTTAAATGAATTTCTTATGGAACTTAAAACATCTAAATAGGTTATCCTGAGGTCTCCATTTTCATACCATTTTTTTCAAACCAACATTACAGTGTTACCTAATCATAGAATATATGAGGTGAAAGGGATATGGATATTGACTAGTTCAAGCACTTACATCACCCATGAGAAAATATAGCTCAGAAAAGGTTAAATCATTAGTCCAAGGCCTCTCAGAGAGTTAGCATTATGGTGGAGACTAGATATTTCACCTTCTAATTTCTTTTATGGGGTTCTTTCTAGCTGTTCTAGATTATATAATTGATGACTGAGATGATGGAATTTTGAGTCATTTTGAGCTTTAAATCACATCTGTACATTGTACTTCTTGTGCAGTGCTGTAGCAGACACTGATTAAATACTTGTTGCCTTAAATTGCTTTTAATTTTCATGTTTAAGACTATATCTCCCGATCCCTTGCAAAGACCTCAATTATGGTAAATAGCCAAGGGAGAATTCATGTAATAGTTAAAGGTATAACAATAAAAGCAATGGTTTCCAGATCCAAACTTTATCACTATTGTCTTGTAATAACTCATGTGTCAGAAGAATGAAGTTGACACCTTGACTCACAACCCACACTTAAATACTGAAATTGGTTTTTCTTTCATGTGACAAGGTGTCTTTAGGATACCAAAACTGATAATAACTATGAATTCAGAGGGAAAGTCCAGTGAATATTTGCGAACTATCAGAAATAAATTGAGGATTCAATAAAACAAAGGCTGACATACAACTGGAAGTTGTTGTGTTCCTGATGGTTCTTAAAGGTCATTTTGTCTCAATTTGGGCAAAATAATTCAACCTATTCATTTTTTTTTTTTGCTGTAGCATGTTTAAAGATTACTTTTAATTTTAGGGAATAGAAATTAAAATATATATTTATATATTTCTACAGGGAGAGCTCCTCTACAATTAAAATATTAATATATATACTTATTTTCTTGTTACAGTTAATCAATTTGTATTTCAAAGAACATCGCATAAAATTCAAACATATGTTTTATAAAAGGGTTGAACATTATGTTGACTCTCAGCTATATTTTTTATCTGTTCCCTTCTTTCATCTGAATATGATGGCACATAGTCCTAATGCCTCTGGGAAGAGAAGAGGGCAAACTCTGAGAGGCAAACATAGCACTAAGAGGACGTCATGTGCTTGGCCTCACCTGACTGCTCAACTTAGCCCCTTCCTCCCTTGAGCACTAATGAGCAGTAGCTTTCTCATTTCAATTATTCCTAATCCACAGTTGAGAGAGAGAGAGAGAGAGAGAGAGAGAGAGAGAGAGAGAGAGAGAATATCTCATTTGGGTTGATGTAGGTCTGAAAGCCAATCTGATTTAACCTTCAGAGTTTGCAAAGGACATACTACTAACATGAGTGTGTAAATATCAAGGTTGGTATGTATTGAAAGGGCTTTGGGGGACCTAGCTTGGCCCTCAAGATGCCAAGGGCTTCACAGACAGCATATATTTTTAGCAATTATTTTGTACCTGCTAATCCTGTAGGAGAAGAGGCAAATTTCTTTGATAAGAGATTTAAATGGGAAGAAACTGATTTAAAAAATAGACGTCTTTCCTGAGTTTGGCACAGAGGATCTAAAGGATGAAAACAAACTCTCATGTGATGGAAAACCACAACAGGCCATTCCCTGTAGCTGGGTTGATGCTCTGCTCTTGAGGGCAGCTAAGTCTTGTTTAGTGCCAAAGAGAGGGCCTTGCTCTCAGCCAATAGAAATGTGAAAAGGGATGTTGACATGAGATCCATAACTAGTCCTAAGAAAAGGACCAGAAACACCGATGAACTAAACTCATTTATTAGTGTCTATATTTCCTTATTTAATTTACTTTATATTGCCTATCATGTTTTAAGTATATTTATAAAAGACCCAGCTTTTTGAGCTCTACTAAAGAGAACTGGTAAAGTTGTTTTGGTCTAATCTGGAGATGACATTTTAGATGGAACATGCACCTGTATAGAATGACATGCAGGTGTACATGGTCATCATTTTTGAGAACCTGGAAATAATAGGAAGCTCCAGAGGAATAAGTTGATGTCATTTGGTTACTCATTGTTCCCTATGTATCAAGATGGCATCCAAGATTGGAACTTTAGAGACTTCTGTTTGCATTTATAAGAAGGGAATCATATAATATAGTTAGATAAAGAAAAAAAATTAAGTGGCAGAGAGTTACTTTTTTAAAACAATGAATAATTGGGGGAATTTCAAGGAGTTACAAGTGCTTATGATAAGACAATTTTGTGAGTATTAAATTATCCAAAAATTACTTTTGTGAAGATTTGTGTGAAGGTCCATGTGTTAGATCACAGTAGAGAACCTCGGACATTTGTATACTTGATCCACCATGAAACTCCAAATGGAGAGCTGGAGGGAGATACTATTGCCCATCTGTTCCAGCCTCACCACTACAGGTGGTTCTGTTTCCACAGAGAGTGAGTGATGTAGGAATATTTCGACAGCACATCTGTTTAATCATCTTTCTTTCTTCTGACTTAGGTTCCAGGTAATTGTGCCCTTCTTAGCTGTTGGCAAGCACAAATGAAGTCAGAGGTAGTGTTTTGAAAAGGCAAAGACAGGTAATACATATATACATGAATGCACATTTTGTCCCGAAAACATGGGTTGGAGGGTTGGGGATTCTGAAAAATTAGGATTTGAATTCTGAACTCATTACTTCCACTCATTGTGATCTTGGGCAAATAATGTATTTTTCTTTTATTTCACTTTCTTTCATCCTTTACATGAATATAGTGATTTCATTTCCACTTCCTTTCACTTCTGTCCTATTCCCTTTTCTGAAATATTTATTGAGATTTTCTTTTTCCAGGCATCTTAAAGATACAATGTTGAGCACAACTGATCCTGTCCCTCATCAGGTGGAAATGGCTAGCAAGTCTGTTGTGAGAATTAAATAATTAAATGAGATAACATATGTAACTTAGCTCATGTATAGTTTCTCAACAAAAACTGAAACTCTTCCTTTTTTATAATAGGCCCTGTGCATGCCTTCTGAGGGCATTCTGTGTATCCGTCCAAGTACCCCTTGCCAATTGTTCTAATGATACAACTAGTTCAGAGGCTAGGAGAGAAGGGCCAATGGATTAACAAGTTCAACATATAAAAAGTTAAACACGAATTTAATTTTTTTGTCTTGCAATTATTTTGTTGCAGTTTTATAGATGAGTTATGTACAAAAAAAATGTAGAATCCATTCCTTGGGCTATAGTAGGATAAATCTTGTGAGTAGAAGCATTTCAGACATTATCAAGTTAGTATTAATTGTAACTTGGACTGCAGTGCTATGTCTGAGGAATCTCCAATTTTGTTAATGGCATACTTAATTGACAATATAATCATGACTCTGAAGGGTGTGAAATTAAAATCTTAAGAAGCACATAAAATAATAGCACAATTCTGTAGCTCTGAGTGAACAAAGACATTTAATTGGATAGCACCTTATTTATGATTGGCTTTTCATACCTGGAGAAAATTTTGGTTGATATCAAATAGAAAAGCAGATCTAAAACATTAATAGCCATTTTTCTAGTTAAGAAAAAACTGTCAAAAATAGCAATGAAATTTCTAAAAATTACAAAGTAGAATACAACATGTTACATATCGATCCCCAGGATTGTGATTTTAAAAGTGCATGTTTGTTTTCATTGTCTAGGTCTTTATTATATCAAAAACTTCTATGATATTTTTTTCAAGTTCATATTTTCACTTATTGGTAGTGACACAATACCTTTCGAATACAGTGCTGATGCTACTAACCAATGGCTGTGAGATAAGGACTGTGAATTTTGTGTTTCAGGAGTGATGGGTTGCAATGCCTTATTTATATTCCATCTCAGTGTTTCTCCCCAGCTCCAGCACTGTGATTTAAGCCTTATATCTGACATTGGACTAGGTGACTGAGTAAATGTTGCATGGACCATATAACAGGCTAGAACCAGAACTGTGTCTTTGGACTGATGGTCTAATGTGCATAACAAATGAGCTTTTGAAAACAAGTGATTCTCATCAGTATTATTACATGCATTCTTAACAGATCAGGCTTTTTGTTTTAAGTAAGAAATAGCTGATTTAATTTAAACTACAAATAATAATATATGTTCAATTTGAAACATGATATTAAGTAAAAGGATATGAATATTTGTTTTACAATGCAGCTTAAAAATAGTTATGTAATTGCATGCAGGATACTGATAAACAGAAATCTGTAAATTGGATTCCTTAATACTCTTCTGTTTATCATAGTATCATCATAATACAATAAAATTACTGATCCATTCCATTTAAAAATACATGCTTATTAGCAAAATGGCCAGGAAAATTATACACATACTCAGGAAAAACCTTAGCATGAGATATTTTGCCTAAGCCTGTATATCACTTGAACTTCCTTTGAACTCTGTGCACTACTTGCCATTTATGACAAAGAAAGCCATTGCTCAAAGTGTATTGAGTTTGCCTTTGAAGCTGTACCAGGAGACCATTGACAAAAGGCAGAGCGAGATTAGATGCTGAGGGTTATTGTCTTTCTATAGTCCCAAAGCAATGTGAAATGTCAGCTAATTGAAAATGGTAATTATCCCACACAACAACATAAACTGTTTCATTCTAGGATATGTGTTGCTTTTAAATTAATAGCCATTGATCTTTTGGTTTTTCACAATTCTTCTCTGTCCTTTTGTCAAATTATCCAGCCATCAGTCCTTGGGACAAAACCCATTTCACCATTTTTATTGACCATGGTTTAATGAGTGACCTGGCCTTCCTGTTTGGATAGATTGTAATAGGTTCATCCATCTGAGGGTCTGTCAGATAAACTGAGCCGTGTAACCTTTATTGTATATTTGGTTTCTAAGTGGAAAGGTTTTAAAATGAAAACTTCAAATAATTGTATTACTGTGGCTATTTGCATTTCTTTCAAATACTAGTTGGGAGAAGTCATATTAATCACAGTAGTAATAGATCTTCAAATTATGACCTACAGAGAAAAGCCATCCCTTGTGAGATGAATAATATATATTCAAAATGCTCGGCTTGCTTCTAATAGGCAGTACTTCACACCAAATGGCTTTGAGGGAAATGTGTATAGTATAATTTTTCAGACAAAGAATTAAAAATCTCAGTTGTGATGGGGGAAAAAAAGCTGTCAAGTGGAAATTAGAAATACATATTCTCTATTGCTATAAAATGAACTACAAGTACACTTTGATCCTGTAAAATTGAGTTACTTCAGAAAATATTTCAGAGTAACCTAATCCCAAGTCAAAGTTTTCTATTGTAAAGGATAGACAACCCAAAGACAGTTGGGGCTTGATCAGTTTTAACAAAGTGAAGAAGACAGAAAGAGTGTGAGAAATTATTCAAATATATTCAGGAAAGAATCTGCTGAGGTTAGATGACTAATACAGAGTGATTACTGAAAAGTTATATTCTGTTCTTAGATCAAGACATGCCAGAAAACCATAAAACTAATTTTTCTTTTGTGTGTAAAAGAAATGAGGATGTGTTTTTCTATTAGTGCTGGAAACAGGAACTTTTCTATTTTTAAGTAGTAAATGAGAACCATATAAGATGCAACCATATAAGGCATGCAATTTGTTCATAGGTAAACAAATTTGGCATTGAAAATAAACAATTGAAAGTAAATTCATCTGACATTTTTTTTTTTTTTTTTTTTTTTGGTGGTGCTGGGGATTGAACCCAGGGCCTTGTGAATGTGAGGCAAGCACTCTAACAACTGAGTGATATCCCCAGTCCACTTTTAATAGCTAACAAATTTCTTTTGTGCTCTATAATATTTAGGCACAAATATAAAATATTCAATCATTTTGAGAAACCATGACTTTGTATCTTAGGAAAAGAAAGTGGAGAGAAGGAATTTAGGGCTGAGAAATAACTCATTCACTTCTCTTCTTAAAAAGAATAATTCCACATAGGATCATTCTTCTCATTTTAAGGCAAATTTGTTTAGAATGTTATGTCTTAGATGACTCAATATACAGTAAGTGAAATTATCTGCCAGAAGAACCAAGCTTAATACTTTTGAGTCTTAAGACAAATATTTGAGCCAAAGCCAAAAGCTTACTATGTAAGAGAAAGTAAAGGGATATTTTTGGAATAACCCTGGCATACAACTGTGAGAACCTAGGGAACTTCTGGTTCTGGATAAGAGAGAATTATCTCTCTTTGCCCTCTGATCTGTCCAGGGCTGTGCCTTTCTCTCCCCTCTACCCATGAAGGGAATTGACTAATGCTTTATGGTCATGTCTTTCTGAAATTAATACTGTGAAATAAAAGTGTTAGGTTTCTTCCCTGAAAATACTGACTTTTTATAAATAATACTTTCACCAAATCCATCCCCCAAAGATACCCTAAAGGGTATCTTTGAATGAACAATAAAAAAAGTAGTCATGCATTCTGTTCTTTAAAGTAAACTGAGCCCCAGAAATCTTTCCATCCAGTGTTCAGATACCTTGTAATAAAGAATCTTTGGAGGTTACTAGGATGCAAAAGCATGCAGAGTTATTGTGTCTGCATAGTTGTATAAGGAAATAAACCAGTAGTGGCTCACTCTATAGACTACATTCGTGTAAATGGTGTTCCCTGGTAAACTCTCTGGCATGCAAACTGCTAAGTATCCAAAGTACCTGGCATTTATGATCGTTGCAATAGTAAACTGTTGGCATTTGGTTTATTTTCCCAAGCCAGGACATTTTGTACTACTCTTAAATATTTTGGCTTTAGAACTTTGTTTTTGATACAGATAATTTCTCTTGTTATTTCCCTGTTTCCCTTATTGCTGCCCTGCATTTAACTGCAATTTTCTGTAATTGAGTCATCCCCATGATCATGGAGAATTTGTTTAGCATTTCAATTTTTAGCTGTAATCTCATTTTGAATTGTTTATCCTGATGATTAACATTATTGCATGAAGACTCTGTAGAGAAAAATATTATGTGGGAAATGCATTCTTTAATAGTTAATATAAGCCTTCAAATGCTGAGTTGAGTGCCAAAGCTTTCTATGTCTCTTTGATCCTGAAAAGCTTGTCAACAAAAACAGTCCAACTGCAGAAGCTGAACCAATAAAGACAAATATTTTTAGAAATCAGCTTTGACTCTTGAGGATTTTGAAATTTGCATAAATGATCTGAATCTCAGCAAGCTCTAAATAAATAGCAACTATTTGATGGGATAATTTAAAGAGAGCCTGCCATCAGAGGGACAGTTATCTGCAAAAGTGGTAATTCACTAAGAAATTATATCAAACTTCATAATAATGTGATATCACAGTGGTAATTTTTAATCAATAAACTGGAACAAATCAGTTTGTGGAATATATAAGCCTGCTTTAGTCTAATGAAGACTGATAAATGAAGAAAACGTAAAAATCAGATTGAATTCTTTGGAAAAACTTAAAAGATATTCAGTTGAGCATCTGCTGAAATACTTAGCATGGAATAGAACAGGGTCAGCACAGGGCTTAGATATTCAACAGTCTATTTAGCAGGGCTTTGCCTAATCATGGATCTTCCCAACAAACAAGAAAAGAACTTACACTCCTGCTTCTGAATACTTAATTATGTATTGTGCGCTTTTTTTCTGTGGTTGATGGTGTTGGATCAGAAGCCTCTCTACTCTGCCTTTGACTTGCAATGTGAACACGGGCAAGTTACTCAGCTTGTTGACATTTTATTTTTCCCATCTCAAAAATGAAGTAGACTGAGGACACTTTAAGCCATTTGCTTTGCTAAAATTCTATAATATGTGAGACATGGAGTCTGTAGTTGATTATAGACACCATAGCTCCAAAGAGAAATCAAATTGAGTGACTCAGACTTTGAAGGTCTATTTATATAGATGCTGGGTAAAATGTGAAGACTGGTTGAATTCAAGAGGCTACATGTATACATAGAAAAGAGTCTAGGGCTCAGAAAAGAGTCTGGAGCCATGCCAACATTAGGGCAACTGAAATTAATTAAGGAGTACCCATCATGTCAGGAGATAAACAAGAGAAGGTAGGGTTTCTGAAGTCAAGAAGAAGAAAGCTTTTGATGAATCCTGTTGAACACTTCTGAAACAGTGTAGATAAGAACATGAGTTACCTTTGGATTTTGCTGCATGCAGCTCAACAAAAGTTTGTAAAAGCTGTTTAGATAAAAGCTCAATCAGAATAGACAGGAGTGAATGGAGATGATGAGGTAGAGAATGTGATTGGATATAGCTCTTTCTAGAAATTTAATTCTTAAGGATAGCACAGAACCAAAGTGGAGCTTCATCTCCAAAATTGCTTCATAATTGCAATAGGATGAATTTTTAAGGCATAATCCCATAAGAAAGAAGAAATTAATGGTGAAGAAGAGAGTGAATAGTGGTCTAAGATAGATAAATCCTCAGAAGATGAAAGGCTATGGGCTTTAGCACAAAAAAAGAGTCAGCATCTGGTAGAAATGGAGTTGTTCCAGCCATATGATAATTATTATGTTAAGGAGATTTAATTGAGAAAACATAGTTGAGAACCAGAAATTAGCATGTGTGTGTGTATGTTGGGGGAATCAGGTGTAAAATGCTTTTCTTATTATAGGTCCTGGTCCAAATTTTTTAGAAGCAAAATGTCTTGAGTGATCTACAGTTAGAAGACAGCCAGATAAAGGGTAATTATCAGAAAGAATACCAATTGGAAAAAAATAGAACGGTCTTTGATGTAGAGGATGGGAGAATTTCAGGAATTCATATCTAATTGGCATTATCAGATACTGCTGAGAGATTTATGGGATATAGAGTTCAGGGAAGGTCTTTCTAAACAAGTGTTTACAATGTGACTTTGCTCTGTTCACATAATTCAAATACCATGCAGTAAAATATGAAGAAAACAAAAACAAACAGAATTTAACCACTTAAAATAATCTTTATTTTAGGACACTGTTTTTCAAAATAAGGGTCATGGCCTGTTACTAGGTGATAACATGAAACCTCTTTCTTACTGTGAATGACTTCAAGAAAAGGAAACTTAGGTAAAAAGACTTTAACCTTTGCGAGTTCATCTGTGTCACACATAAGAATCCTGAGTTTTACATTTACTAATAACAGCTCATTGTTCAGATAAGTGTCAGCTTTTGCATTTTGGAATGGTCTTTCTCTCATCTTATTGTGTCATGGTCCAAAGACAACAGACATCTCCAGGTATCATGTTTATATTATAAGAATGAACACACTGTGGTGGGCAGAAAAACACTCCATCCCAAATATGTCTGAATCCCATTGCTCTGATTCTGTGAATATATTACTTTCTATAGCAACAGGGACTTTGCAGATGTGATTAGATTAAGGATTTGGGGATGGAGGAGTTATCCTGGATTATCTGAGTGGATTCAGTGTATTCACAAGTATCGTTACAAGTAAAAGAGGGAACCAGGAGATTCAGAGAGGGATATGTAAGAATGTAAGCAGAGTGAGAAAGGCTCAGCTGGAAATAGCCAGTTTTAAAAAATGAAAGGGCTCATGAACCTTGACTTGTGAATATCCTCCCAAAGCTGGGAAAGGCAATAAACAGAGTCTTACCCAGAAGCTCCAGAGCTTTTTACTCCATCCCACTTTAGAATTCTGACCTCCAGAATCATAATATATTTGTCTGTTGCAAAATCCCAAATTTGTGGTAATTTGTTACAGCAGCAATGAGAAACTAATACAAACATGAATGGACAAAAGGAAGAAAACAGACACCACAGCTGAATTTGTCATATTGCATCTGGAAAGCAAAAGACTTCCCAGGGACTCTAGTGACATGGAATCTGCTTTTCTTATTATCAAAACTTGGGCCATACAATCACCCTAAGTCAGTCGCTGGCCAAAAAGAATTTAGTCATAGCAGTGCTAGAGGGTCACAGTTCATCTCCTGAAGCTGAGACAATAGATCTTTTCCTTTCTAAGATCCACCAACTTCTGTCAGCAGGAGGAAAAAACAAAGCCTTTTGGAAGTGAAGAAGGGAGTTGAGGGTTTGGGTTTTGAATGTTCCGCTGATGTTAGAATGCTGGTGTAAGAAGAAAAGTGGAGGTTGGTAGTGGTGGATTGTGTCTGCCTCGGTGCCCCCATATCTTGTCCACCAACAAATCTCACTGTTTTCTTTCAAAAATCTATTCAAAGTTGTCTTACCTCATGTCCACAGCCATCATCTGTTTCAGTCTCACACAATCTTTCTTTGATTTCTTTGGAATTACTAAAGTAAACAGCTAGTTCTTCTCCTAGAATCTATTTCATTTCACTCTCACCCCTGTATTATTTAATCCACCATCAGGCAGCCAGATTAATCTTTGCAAAAAATGTATGATGTCATCCCCTGGGATTTTGTGTGTTTTGATTTGTTTTTTGAGTGTCTAACAACTTCTTATTAAAGTTAGGATTAAGATAAAAATCCTTAACTGGCTTGTCTCTTCTCAACATTGTTTATAGGGAAAAAAATTTTTTAACAACTTCTGTTGTCTAAGTTCAGGCCAGACTATTTTCCCCCACTGAGTACTTCTGTCTTTTATATAACACACTGTTAGTTGGTAACTATGTACTCATTTGTATTATTATTTGATTAATGCTTCTGTTCTAAAGCTCTACTATCATGAAAATCAGATCCTCTTTAGCCCTATATGACATTGCATTTAAACTGTAACCACTCAGTCGATCAATAATGAATCAATAAAATGAGAATAAATAACAGTTCTCTCTCTTAAGAACTTTCTGAAAAAAGAAAGAATGACTATCATAAAAATGATCCAAGCTACACTCTCTAGAAGGGCAAGAGATATGTGAGTTTGGATCATTATGGGTCAGATGTGCTTATTTGAAGCACATGGAATTGGAAGATGCAGCGAGGGGAATGTTGGCAATACAAACATTTCAGCTTTAGTGAGCAATGGAAATTAAAGCAGGTTGGTATGAATGAGTAAGTTAGATTATTGATCCTAGATTGACAGTTTCAGGTGGCGTAGAGAATAGAGAGAGGGGGGGAGATAAATTCTAGGAGTTTGTGAAGGCAAGTTTAAGGAAATTTCCTAACACCATAAACCTGTACAAATAAGTTCTATCTAATTTTGGTTGGCTTTGTTTGTTTTTATTAGTAATGAGGAGATTGAATTTTTCTCTAAATATATGAGTGCTATAACCTTGAAGGTATTATAGGAAATTAAAATATCAGGGAATGATACCGATTAAATGCTATTCATTTAATATCTATTCAACAGATATTTTTGAGTGTTAATTACTAGAGTCCAAAATAAGCACTATGGAAAATTAAGGGGCTAGAAATAGAAGTATGATCTCTGCTTTCATTTAAAAGTTCCTTTTCTCAAATCTTTCAAATTCATGATTCATTTTGTCTCCAAAACAATACCACAAGTTCATTGAGAGCAAAAAAAAAAAAAAAAAAATCACTCCTTATGTTTCTCCAGTTTCAATCATGATACAGAATTAGGTATTAGCAATTAAGCCATAATCCCCAAGTATATTTATTAATGGTATAATCAAAAAGTTTCTAAATAGCAAAAATTTGATGGAATACTATATGTTACCTTGAATAGTTACAGATAGACCTTACAGAATGTGACCAAAGGGAAGAGACATTTAAAAATTATGTAGTTACATTAACTCACATGGACAGCTATGGATCATTCAGGTTGGAAAATACTCTTGGAGGTCTGAAGGATCCAGATTCTTGTATTAAATAAATGCAACTGCCAAATGTTTCTTCACATTCTGCATTTTCTTACTACAGCTTGGATGTCTTTTTAAAATTAAAATTCATCAATAAAATCAAAGCATTTAATGTTAATTAACATGAGAGTTCCTTGGCTAAATTATATAGGCTGTCAGGTGAAACTGACAGTTCTCAATAAGAACAAAGCTTATTCTAGTCTGATTCCCATCAGAGAACACACTGAGCAATGATATTTCTATCCTACTATCATCAAACAAAATATTTTTCAGTCTTTATCATTGCCATTATAATTATATGTTATAATAATAGTGATTATAATTCAAATTTTAAAGATAAACTGCATAAAATTTGCTTTTAGGAGCATGACATAATGTTTTAGTAAAGAAGAAAAAAACTATAAATTTCCAACTCTTTTTAAAAATGTGTTTGTTTTGTTGATACGAACTACAGGGCAGGAGTGAAATTGAAAAATGATAGAGTTTCTGTTCCCAACATCCAAAAACCACATTACCTTTAAATTTATCTTTTTGACAACTTAGAAGTATTTGATTATACTTCTCTGAAAGGAAATCTTAAGAGTGTAAAGATAAGGATCACTGTTTAATTCCTAGTATGCCTGGGGTTGCACTGTTCAAAATGACAGCCATTAGGCATAGTGACTTTTTACATATAAGTTTTATTAAAATTATATAAAAATTAAAATTCATTTCATCAGTCTCATCTACCACAATTCACAAACTCCATAGTCACATGTGGCTGATTGCTACTATGTTAATAAGACAGCTGGGTATAGGATATTTAATCATCTTATGAAGTCCCATGGACAGCACTGTTTTGTGTTAGTGTTTAAAATTTGCATTTTAGTTTATTGTTTCTGGAAAGATAGTAACAGAGTGCATTAAGGAGGAGGAGAAGGAGTTCCCCAAGGTGAGAAACTGATTTTCCCATAAGACTATGGGCACAAATGCCAACCAAGTGATTTCTAGAGAATCAATGTAAATGGAGCCCTGTGTATCTGGGATTGTCACCATCAGAAGGGAATTTACAATCACAAGACTATATACTGATAGTTGTTTCTAAAATTGCTTTGTTGTGATTCACCAAGGCATGTTTTCATGCACCATCTGCATTTTGAGATGAGATAGCTATGGATAAGGTGATATGATCATTGCCTGCTTCTAAAAATAAACCTTAACATATGTCAAAGTGTGGAAAACTTTCTTTTATTTATTTATTTATTTTTAATTTTAAAATTTTAATCTGTTATATATGACAATAGAATGCATCACAATTCATATTACACATATAGAGCACAATTTTTCATATCTCTGGTTGTACACAAAGTAGAGTCACATCCTTTGTGTCTTTATACATGTACTTAGGGTAATGATGACCATCGCATTCCACCATTCTTCTAACTCTATGCCCCCACTTCTCCTTCCTCCCCTTTTCCCCTTTGCCCTAAATGGAGTTCATTAATCCTCCCACCCCCACCCCCCACAGCATATTATGAATCAACATCCTTAAATTAGAGAAATCATTTGGCATTTGGTTTTTTGGGGTTGGCTAATTTCACTTAACATTATATTTTCCAGTTCCATCCATTTACTTGCAAATGCCATGATTTTAATCTCTTTTAATGCTGAATAATATTCCTTTGTGTATATATACCACATTTTCTTTATCCATTCATCTACTGAAGGGCATCTAATTTGGTTCTACAGTTTAGCTATGGTGAATTGTGCTGCTCTAAAGCTGCTATAAACATTGATATAGACTATGTCCCTGAAGCATGCTGTTTTTAAGTCCTTTAGGTATAGACCAAGGAGTGGGATAGCTGGGTCAAATGGTGGTTCCATTACCAGATTTCCAAGGATTCACCATTCTGCTTTCCATATTGGCTGCACCAATTTGCAGTCCCACCAGCAATGTGTGAGTGTACCTTTTCCCCCACATCCTCCTCAACACTTATTATTGTTTGTATTCTTAATAGCTGTCATTCTGATTGGAGGGGGATGAAATCTTAGGGTAGTTTTTATTTTCATTTCTTTAATTCCTAGAGATTTGAACTTTTTTATATATTTGTTGATTGTATATTTTCTTCTGATAAGTGTCTGTTCAGTTCCTTGGCCCATTTATTGATTGGGTTATTTGTGGATTTTTTTTTTTGTGTGTGTGTGTGTGTGTTAAGATTTTTGAATTCCATATTTTTTTTGAATTCCATATATATATATATATGGAATATATATATATATATATATATATATATATATATATATATATATATTCTAGAGATTAGTGCTCTGAAGTACACGTGGTAAGAATTTAATCCCAATTAATAGACTCTCTATTCACCTCACCAATGTTTCTTTTGCTGAAAAGAAGCTTTTTAGTTTGAATCCATTTCATTTGTTGGTTCTTGATATTAATTCTTGTGCTATAGGAGTCTGATTAAGGAAGTTGTAGCCTAATTTGACATGATGAAGATTTGGGCCGACTTTTTCTTCTAATAGACACAGTGTCCCTGGTTTAATTCCTATGTCCTTGATGAGTGGAAAACTTTCTCTTTCAGAGACCCATGATTTTCATCATCCAAGAGTGAAAGGGTTTACTCCCAAACTATATTTAAATGCTATAAAGTTTAACCAGATATTAGTTACAACAGGATGACTCAGATAATATTAATTATGTTCTATTGTGATTCTATAGTAAACATTACCATAAATAATAGGATATATAAATAATATTAATTATTAAAATGCTGGTATCCATCCTAAGGCAGAAGCATAAGATCCAAAGTCCTGGCCCCCAAACCAAAGGCTATGCAGAAAATGTAGCTAAGCCTGAGGAATTGTGAGTAATTTATTTTGAAGGGTTTCTTGTGTCCCTTTTAGTTGTTTCATCTTTATTTTTACTTTCATTTCTTTTTTTTTTTTTTTTTTTTTACATTTTCTAAAACCCTTTAATGTCCCTGATGCTGCATTGTCCTGATCAGCTCAGGCTTCTATAACAAAGCAGAGAGTGGATGTACCAGAGAGTGGATGGCTTAAATAATGGAAATTCATTCTTCATAGTTTTTGAAATCTAGAAGTCCAACAGCAGAGTACTAGCATGGTTCGCTCTGGGGAGGGCTGACACATGGTCACCTTCTCCCTGTGACCTCACATGGCCAGAAAGTACTTTCTCTCTTCCTCTTCTTATAAGGCCACTAATTCCATCTTGGGGCCCTACCCTCATGACTTCATCTAACCCTCATAGCCCCACCATCTCCAAACATTTGGGATCAGGGTTTCAATATATGAAATCATTCCACAGCACCTACTTGGCATATAAATCAGAGAAAAATATTAATCAAGTCTGTATGAATGTAATCTGAAGAATAAATTTTACTCTAAGAGTATAATATATTATTACTTATGTCTTATTATTTATTTTCACATAATCAATATTATCCTCCCTTTTTTCAAGTATATTCAGTGTGACCCTGTTTATAGAGTAGTGGTTTAGAGTTCAGGGTTGAGATTCTGGATCCACTAGTTATGTGTTCTTAATAACTCTAAGATTCAATGTACACATCTGTACAATGGGGATGAAAATAAAACTATTGCCCAATTCATGGGTTTCTTAAGAGGTTAATTAAGTTCCTTACAGGTAAATGACTCATAACAAGGTGTGACTCATTTTGAGTGTTCACTGAAAATGAAATGTTCTTATCCTTTCTTATCTCCAATGTCTTTTGAGTATCTCATCAATCGTTATACTGTCACTACCTCAACTGCTTGATTTCTTTATATGTTTTATTTTCAGTGCCTTAAATTTTATTAAATATTTGCCACGGGGAAACACAAACATGAGTAAGACATACTCCCTCAACTTATAAGAATATATGTTCTTGAATGGTTGTTATCTTTTATTATGTATTTGCTTATTAAATATACAGATGCTTCTCAAGATAGGGTAGGATTACATCTCAATAAACCCATCATAGCTTGAGAATATCAGAAGCAAAAATGTACCTAGCCACACAGTACACTGCAGAGCATTGGTTATTCACCACCTTGATCAAGCAGCTGACTGGAAGCCACAGCTCTCTACAGCTTCCCAGTATCATGAGAGTATAATCCAGCATATTGCTAGCTGGGAAAAAGATCAAATTTCTAAGGGCAGTTTTTATGGATGCATATCGCTTTTACACCATTGTAAAGTTAAAAATCATAAATGGATTATGACAGTTATGTAATCCAGGATATAATTTTAAATTGAACCCAGGGTATTGTGCGCTATGTAAATCCTGAGCCCCTTAACCTTTGTAATTTCTTATGAAAATATTCAAATCTCTGTGTAATACAACTCCAATTTTTATGTATTAAAATACAGATTACGCCTAAAAAAATCATAAATGGAAACGTCATATGTTAGGAATCAGGTGTAAACAGAACTTAGTGAAAATAGATGTTTTAATAATTTGGCATTACTGGAGAGATTATGAAAGGGAAAATGAATCACAATAACCCATTATAACTGATTGTTTTAAAGTTGTTTTGTTGGTGGTGGTGATGGTGGAGGCAGTTTTGGGGATTCCTGAGGGTTAAACCTAGGGCCTTGGGCATATTTAAGGCTTTATATTCTGACATGTTATCTAAATTCTTATAAAAAACATAACCTGATTATGTAATAGTATCTCAGGCCACGCAGATTGCTAAGAATTGGCAACTTTTGTCTATATTGTGCTACTTTCTTGAAGAAAATCATGATCTCAAATAGGGACTTTATATAGACAAAAAAAGAAAAGAAACTTATCTATGCTATTAGAGGTTAGAACAGCCAATACTTTTGTTGGGAAGAGGTAGGATCAGTGACTAGAAGGGAGAATGAAGGGACTCGCAGGGATGGATATACTTTTGTTTTTTTTGGCATGGGTAATGATAAACAATTGTTGAAAATTCATCAATATTTGTCCTTTTCTTTACATTATACTTCAATAAACATGTAGATATATACACATACTTACATGTGTATGTGTTTATATATACATGTATATATGCTTGATTCAGCATCAAAACTTACATAAAAACCCATTTTCCCCAAATGTGGTTATTACTGAGTTGTTTAAAGATGGCAAACTTATTAAACAGTACGACTTTTTTCAAACCAATTTTATATTAACACATGATTTTATTGAAAGACAGATTTATGCATCTCTCTTGCATTTTGGAATACTAAGCAGATCCTATCCTTACTTCAGAAGCACTTCATTTCCAAAATGCCATTGAAGCATAAAATAATTAAATTACATAAATTCCAGGCAGTGATGGGGAAAGTAATCTTTGATATAAGTGCATATTCCTGCAAAAATCCCTCCATTGCAATGTGTGCTGATCCATCAGCTGCTTAACTGTTGGCATTTTTTATCTGTCCAAAGGGAAGTCATATAGGTTAGTTATCCCTTGGCTTGTGAAGCACTATCATTTTTGTTGTTTGCTAATAGTCTTGTAGGACAGAATTCATTCAAAGGCAGACAGGAAATATAATGATATAAAAATCTTTTGTTTACAGTGCAAATCCTCTGAATTCACAGTTATACTGTGTCATAGGTGGTGGGCTCCTGCAGGCATTCCATTTCACTTGATTCATGATAATGTTTGGGACTTTGCAATAGAAATCAGCTAAAATTAATTCTACTTGTGAAACAGACCTCTAGAAAACTATCCAGGCCTATGTATACAAATATACTAATGTAATGTTGACAAAAATAGAGCCATTAACAGATGAAACGTTAGAAATGGCTTTTTAACAAGTGAATTTCAGGGAAATGTTTTAAAGTTTAGAAAAAAAATAATGTACAACTTCCCAGATATTCATATAAATATGAGTATGTCAGTTATTTTCTGTTCAACTCAATTATTCATATGCAAATCAGTATATTTATAATTTAGTTAGGTCTTTGATTTTGTTTCTGTTTGATAATTTATTGAGTCATGGAATAGAGAAAGACTGTGGACTTTGAGGTTTCTGGTGTACTACTGTATTCTGAAGAAATGACAAAGTGCATATTCCTGCAGGATAATGATTTCATAACCCAATTAAAAAAAACCTGTGATTTTCATGAACTTGTCTTTTACCTATGCCCATTCATTTACCCAATGATTCCACAAATATTTACTGAGTATTAGTATGTAATAGGCAATGTCCATCTGGTTATTAAAGGTATATGATAGGGGAACTCACAAAAATGATTCCCTTCTATTCAGTATCTCTGCTATACATGAGATAGCATGTAACAGAGAGAGAATCTCTCCACAGGGTTTAGACGAAGAAAACTAGCTCTACTACTTCCTTATTGTGTAATTTTAAACACTCCTGTGTAATTTGAGACACTTGACTAAGCCTGAGTTTCCTAAGCTCTAAAGTAAGCATATGAATAATAGCTGTCCCTATGGAGTTGTTGAGGGTCACAGAAGCTGACACATAAAGAAGTACTATGTGCACTTTGAAACATTCTTTGCCTATTCATTTCTATGACTAATTCTGACATTATAAATAGTCACAATTGGAACCTAGGAAGGACCTAACCATCTTACAAATAAGGAACCAACAATGGGTTAAAATTAATTGCCCAAAAAGTTGCAATGAGTTGAAATTATGCATGCATGAACAATAGTCCAATAAACCTGAAACTGTTGGAAGAAATGAAAATTCAGTGGAAATCTTTGCACTTTGCAATGAAAGAAAAACTACAAATCTTAGGGAAAAGTTTTGCAGCACCGTTAGGTGCAAAGAGCAGAGAAAGCAATAGAACAAAGGTACATTGCTCTGGAAACTGGGATGGACTCAGGTGGAAACCCTGGTACATGGAACTAAGTTTCGCTTAGTGATAAATTAGAAATTGTTATTGTGTTTTCTTGTCAGATATCTGCTCAACTACTGATTATTTCTGGACTACAACTATACTAACAGTTCACCATCAGATCCATGTTAATTAAAGCATACACTTTAAAATGAATAGATGTCCTTGATATGTGAGGTGCTATTCTAATTTGTTTTGGAATTTTCTACATAACCACAAACTATACCGAAAGAGATGTGATTTTTTAATCTTCAAACCTGCAAAAATATAGCCTAATTTAAAAAAAGGGGGAAAGCCAGAATTATGTAATATGGTTAAAAGTCAACTATTGAACATACTTGTAAAACTAGTACATTTTATAACTGAGCAATTAATGTGTGTTTTAATATTTTATCCACATATTAAGCCCAGTGGTTTACTTCATATGCTGCAGAAATTTATTTGATCAATATTTAATCAGTGAAAACAAAGATTTTCTTTATATACAAGGATAGTGTTTTTATAATCATTTGTTCAGGTTTTAGGAATAAATAGGAATCTTAGAGAACATGCTAATGGAATATAAGAATTAGTGTACTTTGGTCAAATCTGTATGTTATCCAACTCAGCATTTTGTCTGAGGTAGCCAACAAAAATATACCCTAGAATATTCTGTTGTTTTCCTTAATAGTACTCTAAATTAAGGAATACATGCCCAAACTATTCATGTTTTCATACTTCTCCAAATTCATATTTTAGCAATTCTAACTAGAAAACTAAGCCTAATAAAATTATCATATTATGTCAAGTAATATTTCTTTTTATTTACCTTCAATTTTCTTCTCTTTTGGTTCAAAGAAGGTTCTTTTCCACAAAATTCAGCTAAAATATATCCTTAGCCTACATGATTGCAGAATCATCCCTTTTTCAACTTCCCATTTTTTTTTTTATCTTTGCTGTCTACAGTCTACATCATTTAAGTCTGTCCTCAAAAAGCAGAATCCTGTCCCTTTGATGTTCTTTGCATGCTGTGATCTGGACCTAAAAACCTTTCATTTTATCTTACTTGAGATGCAACAATACCATATGTGAGAAACAGGTATAGATTCAATATTTTGCACAAGAAATGTATTTTTTACATTTTTCAAAAATTCCCCTAGTTTTCCAATAATGTCAATGTCATAGTTTGTGCATGTGTGTGTGCATGTGTGTGTTTAATCCTGGATACAGTACCACATTGATTTCTTTAAGATAATGCATTAAACCAGGAGCACATATGGGTAAATGTTTGATCAAAGGAATGGTATTATAGGCAACAGAGACTATAAGCAAAACCAAAACATTCAAATAAACACAATGTGAGGTAACATTCTTCATCATTAGGAACCTCCGGTGAATAAAAATGAATATTCAGGAACTTGCTGAGTCTCAAAACATAATTTTTTTGTGTGTCTCAGAAATAAAGGAAATTTGCTTCTTTTTAACAATGCTTAGTAATCCCCACACAGTTGTCCAGCCTTTTATTTGCAGCCACAAGTGGCAATCTCAAAGTTCTCCTTGACTTCCTATCAGAAGGATGCAGAATAATGTTTCCTGTCTGATAGTTGCTGAACAAAGCCACCTCACCCTGAGGCTGACTTCAGTATGTCAAACAAATGACTGTTCTCTCACAAATAAATGACAATAAGCCTGTTGGTTGCCTTCTGAATTCACACTGAATGGGCCCCCTTCCAGGGTCCCAAGTGTGCAGCTGTCTGTCCTTAACACAAACTAGACAGTTTTAGAGTGCTATTTTTTAATAGAGTTTCTACAGAAGCTGTTTTTTTTTTAAATTCTCCTTCATAAGAGATAATTTCATACATTGAAATGTATATATTAACTTGAGAACTCATTTTTAACAGTGAAGTTTGATAGAGATTAAACTTTTTCCTTTGCTAGGCATGCTGGTGCATACTTAGCAGGCTGAGGCAGGAGAATTGCAACTTTGAAGCCAGCCTGGGCAACACAGTGAGACCTGCCTCAAAATAATTATTCTTTAAAATGGCTGAAATTCCAACTCAGTGGTAGAGTGCTTGCCCAGCATATAGAAAGCCCCGCTTCAATACCTAGCACTGCAAACAAACAAACAAACAAATAAATCTGTCCTTTAATTGCTATATGTTGATGGGAACAATACTGGAGAAACTATAGCATCATTTGCATGCACATAGCTATAAAAGGTAAGGGGGAATGGGGACAGAAAACATTCCCTTTTTCCTTGAAAACACCATGAAGTTTATCAGCATTAATAAAGCTTAATAGAATAGGAGTTCTTTAATAGAATAGATACTCTTTTTCTAGGTTATTGCTGACTGGTTATTTGAACATTCAAATGCACATTCAACATTTCCATTGAGGAGTAAATGATGGATCATTAAAGTAAAGGTTTTGGCTTCTGAAAAATCTAGTTCAGAATATTGGTATCATCAAGTACAGGGTGGGGATAATAATTCAGACTTTTGTTTTCAAAGATTAAATAATCTGAATGACATGTATCTGGGACATTGTTCACTATATACTATGAAATCAATAACTATTGTTTATATGTGCATTGTCTCTTATGTCTTTATATTTATATTTCAATTTTTTTTCTTTTTGTGATACTTGGAATTGATCACAGAGCATCCCACATGAAAGGCAAGCACATTATCACAGGGCAAGCAGTTGGGATTATAAGATGTGTCACCATTCTGAGCTCTCCTGCATCTTTAAAAGATACAAAAATATCATATACATACCAATCAGGTACGAAAACTTAATAATGCAGAATATTAATTTTTAGAACACTTTGCTTTAATCCTAAGGATAATTAATTCCAACCCTGTCATTTTCTACTTTTGAATTGTTCAAGTGTATTTTTCTCAAGTCTTTAAAAGGAAATTATATGATTATAACATATAAAACAGTTATTATATGTAGTCCAGTTAATCCATATTAGTGGATTAATGCACTGATTAGGTCAAGATTCTCATAACCTAATCATTTCATCCCTAATTTTTTTTGCATTTTCTCACCCATGGGCTTTTGGGGGACACCTTATATCTAAACCCAGACATTCCAGAAACCCAGAGATCATTAAAGTCTATTTGGAAAACTTATGCTCCAATAAACAGGAAAACCTAGAAGAAATGAGTACATTTCTAGAGACAGGTGACCTGCCAAAAGTGAATCAAGAGGACACAGAAAACATAAACAGATGAATAAATAACTAGCAATGAGATAGAAACAGTAATAAAAAGCCTTCCAATAAATAGACACCCAGGACCACATGGATTCTCAGATGAATTCCACCAGATCATTAAAGAAGAGATAATACCAATGCTCCTCAAATTATTCCCTAGAATAGAAGGGATGGAATACTTTCAAATTCATTTTATGAAGCCAGTATTACCCAGATAAGGACACATCAAGAAAAGAAAACTGCGACCAACCTCCTTGATGAACTTCTATGCAAAAATCCTTAATAAAATACCTGGAAATAATATTCAACAAGATATTAGAAGATTGTACATTATGACCAGGAGTGGAGGGATGATTTAACCCATAAAATACAATGTAATTCACCACAGAAAATGAATTAAAGACAAAAAAGTCACATAAGTCATTTGAATAGATGCAGAGAATGCTTTCAATATAATTCAGCACCCATTCATGGAAAAAAAAAAAACTAAACCACTTAGGGAACTAATAAACTAGAAATAGAAGGAATTTATTTCAACATCATAAATGTTATATTTGAAAAAGCCAAAGCCAACATCAGAGTGAATGGGAAAAAATTGAAAGAATTTTCTTTAAAATATGAAACAAGTTAAGGATGTCCACCCTCACCACTCCTATACAGTACAGTACTAGAAATTCTAATCAGAGTAATTAGGCAAGATAAAGAAATAAAAGGGATAAAGTTAAGAAAAGATGAAGTCAAATTATCACTCTTTGTGGTTAATACAATCCTATACTTAGAAGTTCCAAAAGCTCCACCAGAAAAGTACTAGACCTAATAAATTCAACAAAGTAGCAGGCTACAAATTCAACATACAAAAATCAATAGCTTTTTTTTTATATACCAATAATGATTCTGCTGAGAAATAAATTAGGAAAGCAATCCCATTCATGATAGTCTCAAAAACAAAAATAACAAAACAAAATCAGGAATAAATATAACCAAGGAGCTGAAAGACCTCAAAAATGAAAACTATAGAACATTGAAGAAAGAAATTGGAGAAGACACAAGAAAATGGATAGACAAAATTAAGACTGTTAAAATGGTCATACTACCAAAACAGTGTACAAAATACAAATGACATTCCTTCACAGAACCAAAAATTAAAGAGTCCTAAAATTAACTTGGAAGAATAAAAAGACCAGAATAGCTAAATCAATTCTAAGCCAATAAAATCAATGCAACAGGCATCACAATTTCTAACTTCAAATTATACTGCCGAGTTATAGTAACAAAAAGAACATGGTGCCAGCATAGAAACATAGATCAGTGTGACACAATAGAGACCCAGAGACAAATCCACACAGATATAGTTGTCTGATCCTGGAAAATGGTGCCAAAAATATACATATGAGAAAACACAGCCTTTTAAACAAAATTTGCTGGAAAAACTGGTTTTCTATATGTAGAAGGACGATACTAGAACTTTATTTCTCACCCTGCATGAATGTCAAAATGAATCAAAGACCTAGAAAGTACACCAGAAACTATGCAACCCCTAGAATAAGACACAGGGTCCATACTCCAATATGGAGACATAGGCAATGACTTCCTCAGTAGGAACTCTGAAGTTCAGGAATTTATATCAAGAATTAATAAATAGGATGGTATAAAATTTATTTTAAATCAAGGGAAACAAGTATGTGAAGGTATAACTTACAGAAAGGGGCAAAATCTTTGCTGGCTAATCATTTGGCAGAGGATTCCTGTTCAGAATATATAAATAACTCTAAAAATAAATAGTAAAATAAATAAAAAATAAATAACCCTATTAATAAACGGGCAAATGAACTATACAGACACATTACAAAAGAAGAAAAGTAAATGGCCAACAAATATATGAAAAAAGTTCAACATCATTAGCAATTAGGGAACTACATATCAAAACTACAGTGAAATTTCATCTTACGTCAGTCATCTCACTCCAGTCAGAATGGAAGTCATTAAGAGTACAAATAATAATAAATACTGAAGAGGATAAGGAGAAAAAGTAATACTTTCATTTTATTGGTGGGATTGTGAATTAGTACAATCACTATGGAAATCAGTATGAAAGTTCCTCAGAAGACCAGGAATGGATCAACTTATGACCCAACTATACCACTTTTCAGTATTTATCTTAAAGAATTAAAGTCATTGTAGTACAGTGCACTCATGTTTATAGCAGCACCATTCACAATAGGCAAACTGTGGAACCATTGTAGGTGTCCATCAGTGGATGAATGAATAAAGAAAGTGTGGTATATACACACAGTGGAGTTTTATTCAGCCATAAAGAAGAAGGAAATTATTGCCTGCAGGAAAAAGGATGGAGCTTGAAAACATGATGTTAAGTAAAATGAGTGAAACTCAGAAAGTCAAGAATTGTATGTTGAAACTAGAGAAAAAGGGGAGAAAAAAGGTGTGGGGTGTCTCATAAAAAGCAAATGAAGATCAGTAGATGCAGAAAAAGCATTTGACAAAATATAGTTCCTTTACATGTTCAAAACATTGGAAAAACTAGGGATAACAGGAACATATCTCAACATCATAAAGGCTATCTATGCTAAGCCTCAGGCCAACATCATTCTAAATGGAGAAAAATTAAAGGCATTCCCTCTAAAAACTGTAATAAGACAGGATGCCTTCTTTTACCACTTTTATTCAACATAGTTCTTGAAACACTGGCCAGAGCAATTAGACGAAAGAAATTAAAGGGATACGTATAGGGAAAGAAGAACTTAGCACTATTTGCTGATGATATGATTCTATACCTAGAAGACACAAAAAGCTCCACTAGAAAACTTCTAGAACTAGTAAATGAATTCAGCAAAGTAGCAGGACATAAAATCAACACCCATAAATCAAAGGTATTTCTGTATATCAGTGACAAATCCTCTGAGAAGGAAATGAGGAAAACTTCCCCATTCACAATAACCTCAAAAAAAAAAAAAAAAAAGATACTTGTAAATCAACTTAACAAAAGAGGTGAAAGATCTATACAATGGAAACTACAGAACCCTAAAGAGAGAAATCAAAGAAGACCTTAGAAGATGAAAAGATCTACCTTGTGCTTGGGTAGGCAGAATTAATATTATCAAAATGACCACACCACCAAAATCACTATACAATTTAATACAATTACAATTTAATGCAATTTAATGAAATTCCAATCAAAAAACCAATGGCATTCCTCATAGAAATAGAAAAAGCAATCATTAAATTCATCTGAAAAAATAAGAAACCCTGAAGAGCTAAAGCAATCCTTAGCAGGAAGAGTGAAGCAGGTGGCATCACTATACCATACCTTAAACTGTACTACAGAGCAATAGTAATAAAAACTATATGGTATTGGCACCAAAACAGACTGGTAGACCAATGGTACAGGATAGTGGACATAGAAACTAATCCACAAATTACAATTATCCTGTATTAGACAAAGGTGCCAAAAACATACATTGGAGAAAAGATATCCTCTTCAACAAATGGTGCTGGTAAAACTTGAAATCCATATGCAACAAAATGAAATTAAACCCTTATCTCTCACTATGCACAAAATTCAACTCAAAGTGGATCAAAGACCTAGGAATTAAACTAGAGACTGCATCTAATAGAAGAAAAAGTAGGCCCTAATCTTCATCATGATTAGGCCCCAACTTCCTTAATAAGACTCCTATAGCGCAAGAATTAAAACCAAGAACCAATTCATGGGATGGATTAAAACTAAAAAGTTTCTTCTCAGCAAAAGAAACAATTTGTGAGGTGAACAGAGAGACTGCATCCTGGGAGCAAATTTTTACCCCTCACACATCAGATAGAGCACTAATCTCTAGGGTATATAAAGAACTCAAAAAAGCTAAGCACCAAAACAAAACAAAACAAAAAAAACAACAAATAACCCAATCAACAAATGGACCAAGGACCTGAACAGACACGTCTCATAAGAGGATATACAATCAATCAACAAATATATGAAAAAATTTTCATCATCTCCAGCAATTAGAAAAATGCAAATCAAAATGACTCTAAGATTTCATCTCAGTCCAATCAGAATGGCAGCTATATAAAGACAAACAACAATAAGTGTTGGCAAGGATGTTGGGAAAAAGGCACACTCATACATTGCTGTTTGGACTGCAAATTGGCGCAGCCAACATGGAAAGCAGTATGGAGATTCCTTGGAAATCTGGGAATGGAACCACCATTTGACCCAGCTATCCCACTCCTCCAAATATACACAAAGGACTTAAAAACAGCATACTACAGGGACACAGCCACATCAATGTTTATAGCAGCACAATTCACAATCGCTAAACTGTGGAGCCAACAGAGATGCCCTTCAGTGGATGAATGGATAAAAAAAAATGTGGCATATATACACATGGAATTTTACTCAGCAATAAAAGAGAATAAAATCATGGTGTTTCCAGGTAAATGGATTGCATTGGAGAAGATAATGCTAAGTGAAGTTAGCCAATCCCCAAAAAACAAATGCCAAATGTTTTCTCTGACATAAGGAGGCTGACTCATAGTGCAGTAGGGAGGGGGAGCATAGGAGGAATAGATGAGCTCTAGATAGGGCAGAGGGGTGGGAAGGAAAGGGAGGGGGCAGGGGATTAGCAAGGATGGTAAAATGTGATAGACATCATTATCCAAAGTATATGTATGAAGACACGAATTGGTGTCAACATACTTTAAATACAACCAGAGATATGAAAATTTGTGCTGTATATGTGTAATAAGAATTGTAATGCATTCCACTGTCATTTGTTTTTTAAAAAATAAATAAAAAAGAAAATAATGGACATATGGTAAGCACTGTACCAAAGAATATTTTTAATATTTTGAATTTTTACGAAATGTGTCTATACCTCTAGAGACTCACTGAAGAAAAGAAAACCAAATGGAAAACAGCTTTGGCTACATAAGAAATATCTGAATTCTATGCACATCAACAATGATGATTTGAAGATAGACCCTGAGATTAATTAGTCAATCTCTTCCTTTCTCTGTTCTTCTCTTTTTTACCTATCAACTGAAACCAAATATTGTGATTAGTCCTACAAGTTAAATATTTTTCTTATAGAGTTGATTTTTATAAAATTTTATTTTATTTTTTAAAGAAAGAGAGAGAAAATATTTTTAATATTTATTTTTTAGTTTTCGGCAGACACAACATCTTTATTTGTATGTGGTGCTGAGGATCGAACCCAGTGCCATGCGCATGCTAGGCGAGCATGCTACTGCTTGAGCCACATCCGCAGCCCAATATAAAATTTTAATTAATTAAAATGTTTGCCTTTTTTGTTCCTCAGATTTTTTACTTATGATGTTTTCCTACCTTAAAAGTCTCCTAGTTCTTGCTTTTGGGTGGTAAAATCTCTTGATTATTGTGTAATGATGTCATACTCTCAAACTTATTCTGAATTCATAAGTCTATAAAAATAGTTACTTCCTTTCAGGACATTTAAATAGTATTGCACAGTCAATGTCATTATAGATACTAGAAAACCTGTTCTTTAATTGACATTTCATGATAGAAGATATACGGCTTTTCAGTTCCTTTGAGATGTTCTCTTTGTCTTTGATTTTCTGAAGTTTCACCAAATTGGCCTGGGGAAAGGGTACAAATCTCTCAACTCCTTCTATTACTTTAAATTATAATGGGTTTTGCCTCTTGTATATGGTGACTTTGGCAGATGAATTCATATTTATCAGAACTGGGAATCCTGGGTGACATGAATTGAGTATATATTTATTTGGAGAAGCATTTTAATTAAGATTCCATATTGGAACCACTTTAATTTGAATACTCAAAATGGGGAGATTAGATAATAGGGGAGATATAAATTAATAACCCAAAATATGAAATAAAGAGATCTGTGGTTATGAATCTTTAAGGAAAGTACTTTATGCCACATATAGAAGGAACAGAATCTAACAGTTGTCTTTGTTGATTCCTTTCACCCTGGGCAGGATTTTTACTCCTATTAACTTCACTGAAATTATTATGCTTAAAAGTATTTTGTTCTTATTTATAAATCTGTAGTTCAAGGGTGTTTTTGTTTTGTTTTCTAAATCAAGGATTGAACTCAAGAAGCTTAAGCACCAAGCCACATCTCCATCCCTTTATATTTATTTACTTTTTATTTTGAGACAGGATCTCACTAAGTTTCCTAAGTTTCCTTAGGGTCTCACTAAATTACAAAAGCTGGCTTTGAACTTGCAATCCTCCTGCTTTAGCCTCCAGAGCCACTGAAATTATAGACATGTGTCACCACACCTGGCGAAGGGTCTATTTTCTGTACCATTGTAAGGCCTAGACTCATATTTCTTATAGAGTTTTTTTATCCCAGATATTCTGGATACCTAGTACTAGCTTGATTTCTAGGGTTAATGGGCTTCAAACCCTGCTTTTTAATTTTTTTTAAGTTTTATCTTTGTTTTAATATTTTTATCTACTTGAAATTTTATGCATTTGCTCTTGAACTTTGAGTTGCTACATATTTTATCTTGGTTTTCCCACGTCGTGATGATGGGGAGCTCTGACAATAGAGGGCATATCAGAATTCCTAATCCTCCACATTGCAGGGGGAAGTGCTGCACGTCCTTTTTTAAACTGTATAACTCTTTTGTACTTGAAATGTTATCACAATTAATGTTTGAAATATTAAAATGATGGTGAATTGTCATTTCAATATCATGGGATCAAAACCAACAATTTACAGTAGTAATGAATCATAGGAGAGCAATTTTAAACCTTAGAAATATAAAATAATGAATTCTTTAATGATATTTAGATTCTGTAGCTGTAATTTTAAGTGTTACCGGACAATATTACTTAGATATAAAAAATGTTGACAATATCATTTTGAAACCAAATCCACAACACACACAATTACCAAGGCTTCAAATTTTCAGGTAAAAAGTTTTTTTGAAAAACAAACAAAAAAAGCTTACGTACATTTTCCAATTTAAGAAGAAAAACAAAGTACTCACAAATATATAATGTGTGTCACTAGGTAGATCATTCTCAGAATCAAATATACATAATTTTACAGCAAATCAGAACTTAAAAAATAGGTACCTCAGACACTTGTCCTGAGTACCTTCATGAAAATTAAAACAGTTAAATGCAAAGTGAGGAGAAACTTAGCAATAAAAAAGGGAACTGGTATGCTTAGATAACCACTCTGCATTACTAGCAGTAATGGTCTTCAGTTTGGATTCAAAATTAACCTGACAGCACTCAATAGAATTCAGCCAGCAACAGATTGACTAAGGTTTAAGAAAAGATGGGGAAAAGAAAATTCAAGAGCAGGCATATAAACTGGTATGGTTTGGATCTAAAAATGTCAACGAAAGAGCTCATGTGTTCATGCAGAAAAGTTCAGGGTGAAGCCATTGCATTATGAGAGCAGTAACCTCATCAGTGAATTAATTCATTTGATGAACTAATAATCTGAATTGACAACTGGGTGGTAACTGTAAGCAGGTGGGATATGACTGGAGGAAGCACACTGTGGGTGTGCCCTGGGTTATATGAGTCCATGGCCCCTTCCCCTCTCATTCTTTCTATCTGTCTGCTTCCCAGCTACTATAAGCTGAGGAGTTTCCTCCGCCATGTTGTTTTGCTTCACTTGGACCCAGAGCAATGCAGTCAGTAGACCAGGAACTGAACCTTTGGAAACCATGAGCACCAAATAAACTTTTCATTCTTGAAGTTGTTCTTGTCTGGTATTTTGGTCATAGCAATAAAAAACAAACCAGAAGAACAGTTATGAGTTCTTCATTTCAGTCATAATATCATAGTTATTCTAAACTCAGGACATGCATTCAAGAGGGAAGGCTGAGGGGGTCTGATCAGCTAATCAGATCCTGTATGTGTGCTATTTCATCAGTGTAGGTTACTCATTACTCCATGCCCAATATAAAAAATGGAGGGAGGGAGTTTGACCTGGTATATTACATGTTATCCTTGAATAAGTTCTCTCTCTCTAACAGATAAATTCTTAACAGTTCCTCAAGTTAATGTTGCAAACTGGGAAAACAACAAGTGACAATTTATCAGCTTTCCCTAAGGCTAGATTTAGTTGACCCTTTCATTCCATGTGCTTATGGCAATAAAAGATTATCTGCTCAGTACAGTGCTGAAAGATACTAGGGATCTCTTCTCCCCACTTCATCCTAATTAATTCAGTATTATGTGTAAGACCAGAGGACAAAATAGAGAGTATTCTAGAACATTTCAGACATAGAAATGATTGGATGTGAAAATAGGACCCATGCACATGAGAAGCATGCCAACAGACATCTCTTTCATAAGTTAAGAATAATAAATAGTATTGAAAAGTAATGTGAGGTAGCTCCAAGGTTCGAACCATAACAAAACCAAGTTTATGCTAGGAATATAGAAAGAATGTTGCTGATATGACAGAAATTATTCCAATTGTTACTAGCTGCAGTACATATTTTTATGCAAAACAGTTTGCACTGATGAATGATTTCAGATAGGAGAAACATGAAAATTACTGTGAAAAATCAATTTGTTGTTCTTTTCTTGCCTGTTCAATAAGCAAATAATTTTCCAGGACTAGATAAATAGAATCAGTTGACAAGAGAATATTGGAAATACCTTGTAAATGATATTGACAACTTTCAGAATATCTAGTCAAGGTAGTAGTACATGAAGAGATTGAGATGTGAAGACTCTACTTTTTATTGAATCCATCTGATAAGTGCACTAATTTATTTCACAACTATAGGAGACACGAATCACATTATAACTAGCTACAAAGGTATGTAAAATGCTGGAACTGATATTAAAGAAAAAAAATTATATCATTTTCATGCCTAATGCTGTGGATGTACAAAAATACTTCAGTTAATTCACTCCACAGAGACATATTCTGGTTTGGTTATATGGTTCTGCTTGTTACATAATTATATGTAGTCAATCTCAACAGAATAAGTAGTCTCTTCATTGGAAATAGGAACCAGCTTTGACTCTATTTATATCTGTATGCAACTATGAATCAAAATCATCCATCTGAGCTTTCCAGTTTTGGGTAAAATGGAATAAGCTGTAAAACCTCAACAGAATTCATAGAACATCTCTTGGAAGACTCAAAAAAAGCAAATAGTGGCAGGCAGACAGGACTCTGAGACAGTTGGCTCAATTAAAGAAACACCAAATTGGTGGTGAATTTCTCCTTTTTTTTTTTTTTTTTTTTTTGGTAGCCTGGATTTCTCCTTCTTCTTCTTCTTCTTCTTCTTCTTCTTCTTCTTCTTCTTCTTCTCCTTCTCCTTCTCCTTCTCCTTCTCCTTCTCCTTCTCCTTCTCCTTCTCCTTCTCCTTCTCCTTCTCCTTCTCCTTCTCCTTCTCCTTCTCCTTCTCCTTCTCCTTCTCCGTCTCCTGCCTGTATCAAGGAAGTGGGCATGGATAGAGGAGCAGCAGGAGAGACCCTGGAGTTTACAATTGAGAAATGAATGAGCGGTTTGCTTATAGCAGCAGCAGCAGTAGCAGTCAGGGCTTGGAGCCACCTGAATCTCTGATGGAGAAACACCTTCATCTCTGATTTAAGTAGTGATGTTCTCAAGATGGGGAAGCCAACTCCCAGTGTTCTAATTCTCTCTTTGCCTTCTCCCACTTTTACTTCAGAAAGACAGAACCAAAGTGAGGTAGATAAGTCCCCAGCTTTCAGTCTCAAAGGTGAAGATAGGGACCATCAGGAATCTGGAAAGTACTGGGGACATCAGAAGAACATCTCAGGAAAACTGATTCTTTCTCCGTAGAAATTCTTGAGGGTGACCAGAATATGGTTGCAACATAATTCTTCATTAGCCTAACTTACAATCTGCAGCTCACATTTTGTGGTCTGAGGAAGTTTCTGAGAGAGGATTTCCAAACTGATTCCTTTGTTTTTTGATTCTTCAATTATTTCATATCCCTGAAGAAAACTGAGGAAGCAATTCTACTTTGGGTCAAGGTTTTGGAGTGATTCTTTGAAAATGATTACCTTTGGTTGGTACATACACTATTAGGTTCAAGACCGTACTCCCTCACTTCATTACTATCAACTGTGGCAGTGTTGATTAAAAGTTCTGGAAGCAGAAATTTAAAAATCTGTGCTGTGAAAAGTGGATTCTAAAAATCAGGAAATTTTTACTTAAATCTTAGTGTGATTTACCTATGGACCATTATTTTGAATTTTTTCAACCTAATCTTTGTCTCTCTCTTTCTTGGCCATCCTCCAAAAAGAAATCCCCTAAATAAACCCACTGTGTATTTCATGAGTCTGTGCTTTGTACATGCTTCCTCCTCTGTGTAATATACTCTCGCCTCATTATTTCATCCTAATGAGTTCTACCCATCCTACTAGATGCTATTAGGAGTCTATTACTTCCTTTAATAAACCTGTACTAATCATTCTCTTCTCCTTATATGATAGATCTATGGTCTCATCTACCACCCCATTCACCATTCGTCTTCACAGTACATTGAGTTTGTCTCCATTTTATGACTTACACTGTATATTTTAATTTTGTCTACTTATAGAACCACAAGGAAATAATTTTTTCTCATCAATTCATATATTTCTAACTCTTTGCTCTTGTCAGTAATAGCCATAGGAATATGGCAAATGTTTGATGGGTAAATGTAAAAACGAATGTGTGATGAATGAATTTAGTATTCCGTAGCTTCACTCCCTTCCTTATGAAATATATATAAAGTGTTCTCGCTAAAATATTTTGTTCATTCTATAGTCTGTGAAGTATTTGAAAATATGTTATTTACAAAATCTGGCAGAATAGATGAAATCCCTTCTCACATAAGAGTGTGCGATTGTTTTCATAACCAGTTTAGACAACACTGAATAAACTCACACCCACTCTACCTATAACATCTCTGCTATGATGTTAGCAGAATTTCCAAAAGCAAAGCGAAGTTATTTACAAGTTTCACTACTGAGAATTGAAAATGTTATAACTGGTATACTATTTTGAAAGAAAAAGAGATGTTGAGTTACCTTTATTTAGAATTAAATGGAAATAGCTTTGCAGGTTCAGAGAAATAAAATTACATACCACATAAGTGAAAAAAAATCAACAATCTAGAGAACAAAATCATTATATATTTAATGGTTTGCCTTGTTATTTTAATTTTAAATAAAAATTGACTATGTATTTGAAATCCATGAAATGATTTCATGTGTATTGAATGAATTATTGCTGAAAAGAAAGTCCTATTTATAGGACTTATGAATGACATTCATAATAAATGAATGATCATTTGTTGTCATACAACTTATATACACACCTGTATATCTTATATATACAAGCTATGTGTACATACACACATACACATGTAGCATCATGTTAAACAAAATTGTTAATGTCTCAATCATTGTCCTCAAAAGGGATACAATGTTAAGAGTCATAAACAAGCAAATACATGGCTATTAATTCAAGAAAAATCAAAATGTATTATGCATTGGGTACTGTTCTAAGAATTTTGCAGCTTTTATACAATCCAATATTCACAAAAGTGGTGTAGTGGCTAATATCCTTTCACAAACAAGAAAACATACAGAGAAGTTAAGCAACTTACCCAAGGACACAGAATAGAGAAGGTATTGGCAGTATGAATCTGCAGAATTTAACTCTTTATAGATAATTAATTCTGTCTTAAAGTTTTATAACTTGAATCAGCATTTCAACTAGAACCCCACTAATAAAACAATTTATGAAAGGCAGTGAATTATTCGAGTCATAGAGATGAAACAATAATTTAAGAAAAACCTACATGTGATTGAAAATGGTAAGAATTAGATTGTAATTTAGGTTGTACTCAAACTAGAGAAAAAAATCAAAAGAGTACATGGAAGTTTCTGCAGGGTAAGGTCTTTCTCACACAATGTCTCAATGCACTTGCTCATTCCTCCAGGGAGAACTGGGTGTCTCTGCTGCGAGTACTGAGGATAGAGTAATAAATGATAGAGACAACCTCTGTCCTCATGGAGATAACATCCTTCAGAGAGTGACAGATTTTAAGTGATATATAGCATTATGCAGATCATGACAAGTACTCTGGAAGAGAAGAAGGCAGGCCATGCCATGGTCCTATGTGAGCAACTCCACCATCCAGGCACTCTCGATTTATCTGTGCCTTAAACCTCTTGTTGTAGCAACATCAAACTGCTCAGTTTTTCCCTTAATGAACTTCATTGCCTGCTGCAATTGTTGTTGTTATTGTTGTTTTTTGTACTGGGCATTGGCACTCAACCACCGAATCACATCCTCAGCCCTATTTTGTATTTTATTTAGAGACAAGGCCCTGCTGAATTCCTTAGGACTTGCTAAGTTGCTGAGGCTGGCTTTGAACTTGCAAAACTCCTCCCTCAGCCTCCCAAGCCGCTGGGATTACAGGTGTGTACAACTGCACTTGGCTCTGCTGCGATTTTTTAACCCCTATCTTTTCTTTCTGCCTCAATGGAAACCACGTCTCCATATTGCTTCTAATCTTATCTGCCCCTGTAAACATACCAAGACTTTTTCCTTAGGTAGTGTCTACTATAAAAATGTTTCTCTGGTTAATTGTTCTCTAGGATCGGTCTTTACCTGAGATTTATCATCCCCTATCCACAAACTTGTCACCTTCATAATACCTGTCTCCTCTTTCATTTCTTTTCCTTTTTCATAGCTTTGTTCTTTACTGACCAGCATAGTGTAGATGATCTATAAATATTTCAGGAATGAAAGGATAAAAATGTGCTGGGAGACAAGAGGGAAAGAGCATTTGGAATTCTTTCTTTAGCAGGGCATTGATATGGCATCCAGGAAAATGAGAAATAACTGATTTAAGAGAAGCTAAGTGTCTATGATTGCCAGATATTGATGAGTAAACAAATGAACAAAGGTATCCTCATAAAAACAAAGGTATCCCCATCTCCATCAGTTGGGGCCTGGGGCAGGGGAGTCATTTTTCCACATTGTTCATTGAACATGGGAGCAAAGACAGACGAGAGACACTGAAAACTGAGTTCTAGAAATGAGTATTTTCCCCAGGATGCTAGAAAATAGAATTAGTACTTAATAGAAACATACTCCTAAATTGCTGCACTTGAAAGAAACAATCACATTTTACTAATTAATATAGTATGTAGTATCAACATTCTCTAAATGTGGCAAGCTTAATATTCTGGAATATGTGTGATTTTGAAGCATGTAACTTTGCATAGAAAAGTGGAGGAGGGAAGAAAAAGAAAAGATTTAGGAATGAAATTGATCAAATGATATTATATGCTTCTATGAATATGGCATAATGAATCCTATTATTATGTGTAATTATACTGCACCAATAAAATATCTTAAAATAATATGAATAGAGATCCCATCAAAATCCAAGAATTACTAAAATATGGAATTTTTAAAATGTAATTTAAACATTTTCTGACAATATATTTCATTATACTCACTGTATTTGCTTTAAAACAGAGTTCTAGATACATAATATATTTTCTTCTTGTTTACTTTTTAAAAAAATGTTCATTTTTTAGTTGTAGTTGGACACAATACATTTATTTTATTTTATGTAGTGTTGAGGATCAAACCCAGAGCCTCACACGGGCTAGGCGAGCATTCTACCACTGAGCCACAACCCCAGCCCCCTCTTCTTGTTTACTTTTTACCTTTTGTTGGTTTGATTTTTATTATATTTATATTGAAAAAGCCACATGAATCTTAATGTTTATCCATGTACTTAAAGAATATTCAATATTACCAAAGTCCAATTTTATCTACAACTCAGATACTTTATTTTGAGGTATATCAAATGCCCAACACACCAATATCTGCACAAGCCTCTATTAAGCAGCCAATGGGGTAAAATAAAAGGCTTAAGTGGAAAGAAGTGATTTGGAATGTGGCAGAAAGGATTTTATTTTTCTGTGCTTTCGGGAGGCCACCCCCTTTGCTACCTAGAATGAAGTTGTCAGGTCAGCCAATTTGCATTAGAATTTTGAGTGGATACCATTAATGCTAAAACTGGTAAACTGGGATGCTGAAAAAATAGAACTTTTTTCTAGTTGTAAAGAAAGAACCTTTAAGAGGACCTTATGTAAAGAGACTATGGACAGGAATGGAACATGGAGCAGTGGCCAAATAACTGACTTCAGAGAGCCACTTTATCCTCTCTCTAAGAAAGTATCATCTGTCGGCTTGCAGTGCCAAGTGTTCTACATGAATTCGATAAGGCCTCAGCACAGTCAAGTCTTCTATCATTGAACTTGCCTAATGTAAACTTCCTTGCTCCCCTTGAGGGCATCAAGACACCATTTGCTGGGGCTGTTGTTAATGAATCTGCCTCTGGGTTTCCTTAAATCGAACTCCATGGCTCTCACTTCTAGATCTCAGAAGGATCAGCAGCATATGCTGAATTTCTGCCTATAATGAACTATGAAAATTCATTTGTCTTAACTTGGGAGTGAGATGTAAGAAGGAGGCCTGGGCTCATATATCCTCATTACCTTCTCTAGCAGTCCATGACCCCTTGGCATTCCTTCCCAGGCATTCATCCTGTCTGAGTTCAATTCTTTCCTCTGTGGAATGGAATGAGGCAGGGAGGAGAAGGTCAACTTGTGATGTGTGGGTCTTTCTGAACATTGACGTATATTATTCCCATCATTTTAATTCAACTTTATAACTTTAATTCAAGTCATTGGTAAGATCTAGGTTGATATAGAGGAGATATCAAAGAGAGAGGGTAAGGTCCCTTCAGTGGAAAGCTCAGGGTTTTCTTTTGGTTTGATCTGGTTTTTCTTCATTGTTAAATAGAAACTTCATTTATATTATTAATATATTTTTCTACCTTTAATTATTATGCCTTATTTTCAAGTAACTCATTTACTCTTAAAAATAATTTCTATCCCTTTTCTTCTAGTTTTAAGAATCAATAACGCCTTATTATAAGACCAAAAAAAGAAATAATTTCTATCCTTCATCTTTCATAGTTCTGTTCTTTTTACATTTTACTCTTAGTTTTTTCCTTCTATATTCTATGAAAATATATCAGCTTTTTCCTCCACACCAATTTGATTAGATTTACTGTAGGGTCCTCTTTTTCCTAGTGGCACAAATGAATATTTTAATTATGATTTTTCTTCCATTTTTGTGTTTTCTAACACATTTTTGTCTTTTCTAACAATTCTACTTTTAATTATCTTCTGTTATTTGTTCATCTAGGGATCTTCTTTATTAATAGATTTCTGTACTTATTTTCAGAGAAATCATCTGTCATACATCCACCAAAATTGTAAACAGGAAATGGTCTCTCCGTTGCCTTTATTATTCTACCAAGGACAGATCATGTCTCTGAATATTTTGGAGAGAGATTTTCTCTCTGTGTGTTCTGCCATATTTTTCCCACAAACCCCATATTTCCTTCTGTTTTTCACTTTACCCTTAAGAAATACAAGTTCTCTAGGGGATTCTTTTGTTGCCCATGTGTGATTTATACAGGTTTTGATGTTTGGTTCTTGGGAAGTTCCCACAAGGGAGTAAGGTAAAGACTGCAGTTGACTACCTGTATGGCCGCCAGTCCCTTCCTGACTCCATCACTGCTGCAGCAAACTGATGCATGCTCGTTTTCCCTCTTCCAGGGTTCAGCTAGGCATATGGTAAAAGAGAGATGAGGCTAAGAGCTAAGGAAGTGGTCAGCAGACACTCTCAAAATATAACATATAGTAAGTAAATTTGGGTGTCCTGATTTCTAGTTGGTTTGTAATTGCAAACCAAGGAATAAATAATTCCTGTTTTTCTTTAAGATCAACAATTTTTTTCTTATTTTCAGTGGCAAAGTTTATATCAGTGATTTTTCTCAGTCCAACCCATTTACTTTACAATTAAATGAAATTTCTCCCCAGTCTGTCCTGGCAATAGCTTAATTAATTCTAGTATTGTTTTTGTTTTTCCTTTCCTGGTATGTGTGTGTGTGTGTGTGTGTGTGTGCACGCGCGCGCATGCACACACTTGTGATAATGTGTTTTAGTATTTCCAAGTCACCTTAAATATTTTGGTCACAAGTGGGTAGAAGTTATCGAAAGAATAGCTAGTGTATTGAAAGAATAGTTAGAAATGCATTTTTTGAAGTAAGAACTCCAAAGCAACAAAAACATTCTCACAGATGTTTATCTATGAAAATGCCAATAGATTAAAATATACCTTATAATTTTATTTTTCTGAGAAATAACTGTATCATAAATGCTACATTAAGCATACAATCACCATGGGCTTTTTGAAGAAGTTATCAACATGATTGGCTGGATTTTAGTAATTTTGATGTTGATCAATTACCCCTCTACCCTACTTCTGTTACTTCATTGCCTCTACATCAATATCCAGTTAGCTACTCTATATCTGCAATAGTCATTCAGAGGAGAAGGGAGGGGTTCCCATTATTCATGCTTTGGAGATCAGTGATACAGTCAGTCATCTAAAATTCACATGGATCATTACTGCATTCATATTAATTTATGCTCAATTAACATGCTTAGAATCAGTTTTCTGTGGAGTTTAGCCAATTGGCTTTATAGCTTCTGGCTCTGCAAGGTTCATTTTGCTCTCATCACTGGTAATATGAGGAGCTACAGTCTTCATTCCTATCATTAAATTCTTTAGGGTTTTGGTTTTGTTCATAAATTGAAGGGGCCAGCATGTGGGGAGATGGCAGTGACAGCATTTCTGGCTGAGAGCCACATTGCTATGTCCTGGCAACTGTCCTCCACACAGATGTGATGCTCACCAAGCAGCAGGGTCACAGGTGTACCTCTGTGCTACTATATTGGAGAGGTCACCAGGAGGAAGGCCAGACTGGACTCAGAGGAAGAAGGAGGGACATGTTGTCTGCGTTTAAGTCTGCCTGCTGCTGTCCTGCAAGGCATCAGGGAATCAGCAGGTCTCTCTGCCTGCAGTGCAAGTCAGCAGGAATATGGCTCTTTTCCTGTTTAAACCTTCTAGAAATTACTTTTTAGGAAACATGGATATTGTGCTCAGGGCTCTATTAAATGTAGGCAAACATGTAATCTTTTATTGCCTGATGTTTGCATGAAAACTAAACATATACTAATCAAAATTTAAAGTCTTATGAATTAATCCATATAGATTGTTGTTATATTTATTGAACTAAATAAATTACACTTCTATCCCTATGTATTCTTCAGTGCTCTACTTCACATCTAAAGGCTTCTCTATGAAGGTGTATAAGACATTCCTTTTTATTCCTCCTTCTTGACTCTTTCAGGGCAAGAAGATTCCAATGAATGGTTTTCTTAAAAGAAATATTTTTGAACATAGTTTAATTATTAATAGTGATTTAATTAATCAGTAAAAAGAGAATAAGGCTATAGAGTTTAGCAAGAACTGCACCTCTTTTCATTTTTCTGACAGGTCGCATTGCCTGTCAGCTTCTGTTGCAGTGTAAAACAGATTCTAATCTAATATACAGTCATCTCAAACTCATGCTTAGTGTTATCATGATGGAGACATAATCCACAGAGTTAGACTGGGAAGTAGAAGACATACTATAGTGATGCAAATAGCAAATTGAGTGGTGTACTCTTCCAGAGAACACTAAATATTTATCAAAAAGAACTTAGATCAGAAATCCTCAACTTAGACTCCATGGTCATCCCAGATTATCATCACTTCAATATGAAGGAAACAATGGAAGACCTGTAACTTATTTCATGCTTACCTTGGTCCAAGGCAATGTGGAATGTGCTGGACACTTCAGCTCATCCTCCATAAACATATGGATGGTACCATATTGTCCATGTTTCACAGACATGCAACAACAGGCACAGAATAGCAAGTGACATGCCCCAGATAAAAAAGTATGGAGTGGCATTAGCCTCCATCATGCCCTAGATAATAAAGTATGGAGTGGCATTGGCCTCCATCAGCCCCATCCAGAGACTGCACATTGGCCACAATGCCATGTGGTCTCTAACAGAAAATAGTCAGATGCTTTGCAAGGGGAAAAATGGTGAAAGTTGTGTGGACATGCCCTCCATTTCTGGACTACTTGGAATAACATTAGGATACAGTTACCCCCAGGGTCAGACTAATAGTAAAAACAGCCCACTCATCATCATCATCATCCCACTCCTCCTCCTCCTCCTCCTCCTCCTCCTCCTCCTCCTCCTCCTCCTCCTCCTCCTCCTCTTCTTTTTAAGAGAGAGAGAGAGAGAGAGAGAGAGAGAGAGTTTTTTAATATTTATTTTTTTCAGTTTTCGGTGGAGACAACATCTTTTATTTTATGTGGTGCTGAGGATCGAACCCAGCACCCCGTACATACCAGACGAGCGTGTTACCGCTTGAGCCACATCCCCAACCCCCATTCATCCTCTTCTAATAAAAAATTCAAGAGATGGGTTGTAGGCACATCATGACTCTCCTCTGTGACAGCAACCGGCATTGTGTAATTCTCCAGAGATATAAAAAAAATAATTTATTTTAACTCATTTAAAAAATGATTTTTTTGTACCAGGTAACACCAGGGTTAATTCTTGCAATAAATAATTAAATGTATGCCAAAAGGGGAACAAAGCCCTTTTACCTCATCTCCCAGAAAATTCCAAAGAGGTTTTGGTTTCAGTCCAGGACAAAACACCAGCATGACATGACGTTTCCAACCAAATTAGATGCTTGGGAAAATAGCACTTTATTTGACTTACATACAACCAGAAAGTAAATGCAAAATTTGCTAGTTTCTTTTTCAAAGCATTATACACTTTTCTTTTCAATGCTCTTAAATATGAAATTAAAATCTAAAGCAGATAAAATTAGTAATCTATTAAAAATCAATTGGTAAAAAACAAAATTGATAAATTTTATATGCCATAACCCAATCATTAATAGAATTATAATACTTTGTTAACCACAGAAAAAAATTGAAATCCATAGTTGTAGACTTGAGCAAAATTATTGTTGAATATTGAGAAAATCATAATTCACAGCACCACCCTGAAAGCCCAGGAGACTGTAATTCAGTGGTTCTTTCTAGAAACATGAAAGTAAAGTGGGTAGGAATTTTTCAAATTGAATATTTTAACTTGAAATACTAACAACAACTGTTCATGTTTCTTTTCATGAATATAAAAAATCAGACAAGAAGTACTTACAGTCTGAAAGAAGCAATGGAGTCTTTATAATGTATTACTTCTGTCAAACCATATATTATGTATTCTATACAACTATTAACTCTGCGAGTAGCTCTGTGGAGTTACGAATCTCTGAGTCTTACCTGGTATTTAGTTGTGTGGACCACACATGGGCTACTAAAGCTCACCTGCTAATTCCACTTGGTTTTTCAAGATCCAAATAGAACTAATTTTTTTCTAGTTTCAAAGGCATATTAAAGAAAATTTAAAACAAACACATAGCAATTATCAAGGAGAACATATTGAGGTCTACAAAAGACAAATCAATTAGCAATAGGTAACATGTTAGTGGTGTTGAAATTAATACTGGCATTGAATATAATTATCTATATTGTTGCTTTTATTAGACTTTTAAAAGTATTTTAAAACAGTAGAATTGCTTTTTATTTTAATGACATTAAAGACATACAAGTTTGTAGACCCACTGAAACGCTTAATATCTTTTGGGGCTTATACTTCTTCCTGTTAGAGTAAAAATGTTAAAAGTCAATCCTTTTATCCACAAATATTGTTAGAAGATGAAGCTGTGATGCTGAAAAGTTGAAGAAATATGTATTAGGACCAAGTTTTTCAGGGTGGGAGGTATTCTGTGAAGCTAGTAAAAGAACAGATGTTTCTCAAATATCCAACTTAGGATATTTGCTAAATTCTGTTTTCCAACATTGAAATGTATGCACAACAATTTTTGGAGCAAATAATAGGTGTATAACATAGAATATATATATTTTGAAAAAAATAAATGACTTTGGAAAAAAAACAGTGTTATATGGGAAGACAATGCAAATGTAATCACTGATGAAAATTAGACTCTGCAAGAATGAAGCTCATCCATCACACCATTCACTGGCAAGTGATTGTGACAAGAAATGGAAAGGAGAAATGCAAAATGTGCCATGGGTTATTATCCAGGCAGTTAATCTTATAAAAAGACTTCATACAAAATGTAAAAGAAATTGAACAGTAATTTGGCATGATGCTCAGAGTTTGCATAAAACTTTATATATCCAAATATTTGCTCTTTAACTCTGGAAAGCAACTCGAGTTGTTAAAGATATGTAATGCCCTTTTTCAACCCAGGCAAGTGTCCCAAATTTGCTGACATTTTCTGTGATGACAATTGTTTGTAAGTGATATGCTATTTAGCTTAATATTTCAGAACATAAACATAGTTGATCTCTCCTTTTAGAGCAAAAATGCCATTTAATCAATGTTTGACAAGGATCTTTTCCTAAATACCTGTGGGTATTTTAAAAAGTGAATATTTAGAAAAATTTCCATCAGCATTGATTATGTAACTAAAATGTAATGTGGTTTTATCAATGCAAAATCTCTTGCTGGACATGGTGACCCATCCCTGTAATCCAAGTGATGTGGGAAGCTAAAGCGGTCCAAGACCAGCTTCAGTAAGTTAGAAAGGCCCTAAATAACTTATTAAGACCCTCCCGGTATCAAAATAAAAGAAGAAAAATTAAAAAGGTCTGAGGATATAGCTCATAGGTAAAGCACCTCTGGATTCAATCCCCAGTACCCCAAAACAAACAAACAAAAAGTTTTAGATCACCATGGATCAAGATTTTTAAGCCAAATATCAAACATCAAATAGTTGAACCAAACTATTCTAAATTATTTGAGAAACAAAAACTTTTAGATATTCCCAGTAATTATTTCAGTGGCTTTTAAATGAGAATTTTAAAATGTCAAAGTTCACAGTTTGGTTAGTATTCCAATATAAATACATACATACATACAAACAAATAATGGTAAAATTAAATCAGGGAAGATGGAAATAAACCCACCATACATATTTCAACAAAAACTTTCACTCTATAGTGTCAATATTTACTCATTATAGTCCATTGCTCAATCCTTTAATTTTAATTAATATTTTCATAAAATATCTGTTTCAATTATGATGATTATTTAGTTAATAAACTAATTGAAACATTTGAACAGACTTTAAAATCACTATGCTCTCTTAAAAATATTAAACCAAGACTTACATGTAATTAGGAATATGAACAAAAATGCAATGTGCCAAATAAAATAAAATTTATTTTAAGGCAATCCATTTTACTTTATATTATTCATCTTAATTTTGACTTTTTAATGTTTTTAAATGTATACAAGGTATTAAAATTATTTTATATAGCTCACAAATAAATTAGTGCACAGTTGTAGGAAGTACAGAATCCATTTTTAATAAAATTTACAGATTACTCATCCAAACAAAATTATAAAAAACAAACCCTTTTTGAGTTTGACTTCCACATGCAAATTTTATCATTTAAAACTAACTCTAAAAACCTCATAAAGAATTTAAATATTAAATGACAATATAGGATGGCTAACAAGCAGACTAGAGATATAATGTTGTTATTAAGATAAAAAAATCTTAGAGCAAGTTAAGTTGGATTCAAGACCAACTTATAATATCCCAGATTAATTTGTTATGCAAACTTGAGCCACTTATTTCACAAGAGGAGATCAGTTTCCACATCTATGAAACACTATCTAGTGTTGTCTAATTTCCTATTATGTTATGGAGATTTGAGTGGATGATCTATGTAAGGCACAGGGGTTTTTGACTTAATAAATAGTAGTTCCAATTTAAATTTAAAAAAATAAAAACATTGTGCTTTTTATAGATAAGAATGTACTATAAGGTCCCAGCATGATGGCTCATGCCTGTAATCCCAGCAGCTTGGGAGGCTGAGGCAAGAGGATTACAAGTTCAAAGCCATCCTCAGCAAAGCGAGGCACTCAGCAACTCAGTGAGATCCTGTATCTAATAAAATACAAAATAGAGCTGGGGGTGTGGCTCAGTGGTCCAGTGCCCCTGAGTTCAATCCCTGGTACAAAAAAAAAAAAAATGCTATTCTGGAGTATCTTTTTCAGAATTTCATTAGTGAATCTATTAATAAGATACTTATTAATAGATTTTAGCAAAATTACTAATAAGATATTTACCATTTTAGCAATGGAATTTGAGAATATGTACTTCTATGTAGAAGCCAAAGGATGGGGCATTTATCAGCTTTTTCTCAAGTCAGATTGAGCTTCCATCTTCTTTCTTAGAACTGTGGTGAGTGGAGCAACTTCCCAAACCCTTAGATTGAGAGCGTATGACAAAAGCAAGAGGAAGCAAAGTGTTTGATTGATTATCATATCCTGGTAACAGATTAATATTCATCTAAAAGTGGTTATTGTTGCAAATTTGTATTTATTTGGGGCTCCTCAGTCACAGCTCCTGAATAGATATCACTGATGTGATGGCCACATCATTTTTAAAGATGAAGATCTGTAAGCCAAATACAGCATCTACAAACAGATGTGGAACTAGAAAAATTTCAACACAAGATATGGAGATGTATAGATTTCAATAATACTGAAAACCTTTTAAGACTCTTCTTTATTGCAAACAATGCCCATGATTGAATTTCTAAGTGCCTTGAAAGGTAAAGGAAAGTTGAGTGAAGCTTGTCAACTAAGCGAAACAAGTTAATGCATTCAGTTTTGTGCTATCTTTAAATGCAAATGTTTGTTAAGGCAGTTATGACTGGAAGACCATTCTGTTTAATGGCACATTACTGTGATTAATTCTGCACTGTCTCAGTGGCCCTCCCATCAATTTTCTTCAACCATCACACAGTACATGATTTCTGTTTGGCCTATTGCTTGCTAAATATTGATGAATTTTTGCTCTTATTACTAGCAGTTTTTTTCCCCAATGAAAACTATGCAGCAGAGACATTCATCTTATCTATCATAGTACTCTGAATAGTAAACAATGGATTTAGAGAAAAAATGTCAAATGTTCAGTTAGTCAACTGAGCATATATATTGCCTCATTTGAAGATTGCATTTAATACAGGGAAGAGAGTGGGAAAATAAAAATAAATTAGAAGTAGATTGAAATGTGTGCATTTGATAAAAAGAATAGTCATAATTTATTAAAAGTATCAAAGATACTTTGTGTTTCAGTTTATAAGTATATGAGAAGAACTATGGTATAAATTAGGAGCAGAAACCTCATTGTCTCCAATGTGTCTACCTGGCTAGAATCATGACGGAGATTCCAGTCAGCCTAAGTATTTACAGTATCAAAGAGACATACAAAATAAAATAAAATAAGGACTGTGCTCTGTCAGAGCAGATAATCCCACAATATTCTCTTTTCTCCTTGATCCCTTTTTGAGGCTGAATCACTTCCCTTCTTCTTTTTCTCATATGCTCTTGAAAAGGCTTTGGAAGTTCCTTAACTCACCACAGTTCTAGGAAAGGACATGGAAACTCAATCTGCCTTTAGAAAACAAGCTGGTCAAAGTCCCATTCTTTGGGTTACATATGGAATTATGAGTGTATAATCAAGGGAAAAACAGAAAGAGGTCATTGGCATTAACTAATGGTGATCTCACACATGAAAACCATTTCTGCCAGAAATTTGTTCTGATCACACTGTTGACAGGCACTTACTAGAGATAATGAGACTCTTATGTCTACTTCTATTTTAGTTATTTGAAGACAAATAAACTCTTCTATCCAGTCAGATTACTGATTTCCTCCCAAGGGTCATCTTTCCATCACTATAATGTTTACTTTGATTCATAATTTTGAAGGATCCAGTTCATGATCAGGTGACCCTGTTTCTTTGGGGGCCTCTGGAAATATACCACATTGTAACAGAGGCATGTGGCAGAGTAAAACAGCTAACCCCTCATGTCTAGAAAGCAAAAGAGCAAACAAGGAAGAGGCCTTGGTTCCAATATAGTCTCTTAGGGCATGCCCCAATGACCTAAGTGAGTGAGTACAATGAACAGATATTAAAAAATAATGGGAATGAGGTTGAGATAACAATTACAACTCTTTTATGAAAAAAAATATAAAGGAGAGAAAAATGCACTATTTGTAAACTGGTATACCATTATCTTCAAGAACTTACTGCAGTCATTTCTACCACGCAATGAAATGCCTCCTGCTAAAATACTTTCAAATGATCTTTAAATGAATTACTTTCTTGAATCTAAATATCACCTTTATCTTAAGATTGTTTCATAAAGCCTAGTTTAGCTTCTTAATATGAAGAAAAAAACTAATTTTAAGTCACAAGTAGGTCTTAAATATGCCTTAATTGTGATATAAAAGCCACTTCCCCATGAACTTAAGTTAAACTACCAGAGTTAACCACTGCTATTTAAACTTTCATTCATTTAATAATAATTTAGAATAAAAAATTGAATTTGTATTCATAGCCACTATAATTTGAAACTTACAAAAAGGACTGAGTTGATTTGAAATATCCACATATGCCAAGAAAAGGAAGTACTAGAGAATCAAAACCTAGAATGGTATCCAACAAGGATGGGCTCCATGCTCACCACTGCCAACACTGAGCTTTCGCAAAAGTTGTGAAATGTGCTATAGTTTAGTATAAGAATGCTGTATTAAATCTTGCACCTGTTCTTACTATTGCTGATTTCTTGATTTTTCTAGGAACTAATAACATTTGGCAATATTTTTACAAACTTTGGAAAAGAGAATTTTGGCTGTCCAGGTCCTATTGACTAAATGATTGCCAAATGTATATAAAAATTGGCTTAGCTTCCAGTGTTCCTTCATGAAAGAAATCTTATAGAATCTTATAAGTCAATTTTTATTAGTCATTCCAGAATTTTAATGATATATTTCCCTTTTTCATTGTGGGATGAAATCTCTATTAATTCCTAGTATCTCTGTCTCTAAATAATAAGGTAAGCATTGGAATTAAATAAATATTTCAGGACCCATAAAAATTTAAAGGATTTGTATAAATACCATATGTCTTGATAAAGTTATATAATAAAACCTTAAATTCACTCATAATCTTTAATAAATGTTTAATATGTATTCTAAGGAAAGAAATTTTTTGGACTGTAACATGAATTTTAAATTTAACCTAATAAGGTAAATTTATACAGTAAGTGTTCTTTAGCCAGAAGCAGTTTAAAAATTGAACACTTTTTCAGTAGTGTTTCAAATATGTCATTAATATAATCCTTTCTTAATAGCCTACACATATTTTATAAAAAATTTATTAAATAGCACTAGATTAACTATTTTCTTGAAGGAAATTGGCACTTATTAGTGATCATAAAATTTACAACTTATGCCTTTTGCATGATAGGAACCATGAAAACCTATTAAAGTGTATTTTGGTTTAAGTGTAATATATTTAATTATTAGTGTAGCTCTATTAATACTTTTTACACTGAGAAAAGTATTCAAATTTTTCTCTGCCAATTATATTTGCATATTCTCTTTAAAGTAGGACATTGAAGATCAAATGAATCTTGCTTTTCAGGATGCTTAATAAAAGAATAAGTGTTCAAAATTTTGGATTGTTAATTGAAAATGTATCTGGTGTAGGAATGAAATCCTTAACAAACAGCTGAAATTTTTCTTTGATGCCCAATAGTTTGACATGCTCAGTATAAGGGTTCTCAAATCAATCATTTGCATGGATTTAGCATGTCAAGTAGGATAGATCTTAAAGAAATTAGATCTCTGAAAATATAATTATGTATGAAGAGACTCTAAGTCAGAATTTTATAAGCACAACAAAAAGAATTAATTAAAAATAAAACAATATCTAGCTCATACTGTGGAATAAGAACAAATAAACCAAATAAGCATTAAGATTCTACACAGCACATTACAAATCTATAGCACAGTACAATACTATTATTTGGTTCATATCCAAATTCTCATTGCTAAGGAATTGGTGGAACCTTAGTGATATTAGACAAGGAGTCCAATTTAGGGCAGGCCTTTTAAGGGCAGGTTGAGAGGAGGGTTCAGCTGCTCTGCAATTACTCAAGGTCTCACCTAGGGACACTTTCTTCCTTCCTTAAACCTTAGAGTTCTCCACTGCATTTTTGTGAATGCAGGTGGTCATGGCCAGAAAATCAAGAGCACACAGAAGAGTGCATGGGATTTCTCTGGTTTTGTTTTTATTTCCTGAAAGTGGTTCACATACTCCCTCCTGATTCTTTTAGGTAGAGCTCATTCCTATGGCCTGAGGTAAGTGCACAGAAACCTCAGTGTAAAAGTCTATCAGTGTACCCAGGAGGAAAATGCTGGTTAGGCCCAAGGCATTATCTCTGCCATTCTAGATTTATAGTCTGAATAAAATATTTGGGCCAAGTTCTTCTTTATACTATGTAGACACCATTCTTTCATTCTTATGTGTGAATAAATGCCATAGCCCATAGTTTCTTAAGAATACATTCATCCACACATTTCTGCATGCCTCTCTTATCACTACTTTATTTCAGGTTCTTACTCTTTCTAATCAGGATGGATGAACCTATCCATATAACTGATGGTTTTCCTCTCAATGTCTTTCAACATTCAGCATATAGATTTCTGTGTGATCTTTTGAAAAACACAAACAGTCCTGTGGTTTTCTGCTAAATCCTTCAATAGTTTCCTTTTCCTATAACAAAAGTCCAGACACCTAGCAGAGGATATAGACACTTAGCACAATAAGACAGAAATTGAACTTTTGCTAAAAACAACTTCCACTATGATTGCAGAAAATTCTTTGTTCTGGTTTCAGCATGACCTATACATTAACAATTGGCAGATTTTTCTGAAGCCAAAGTTTATAATACTCTTTTTCTAGTCTGATTAATCCATATAAATCATCCACACTCTTTCTTGGTTTCAACTGCAAAAAATCATACCAATTAGATAAAAGGCTACTTTTATTTATTTTTTTTAAATTTTTTATTGTTGGCTGTTCAAAACATTACATAGTTCTTGATATATCATATTTCACACTTTGATTCAAGTGGGTTATGAGCTCCCATTTTTACCCCATATACAGATTGCAGAATCACATCAGTTACACATCCATTGATTACATATTGCCATACTAGTGTCTGTTGTGTTCTGCTGCCTTTCCTATCCTCTACTATCCCCCCTCCCCTCCCCTCCCCTCCCCTCTTCTCTCTCTGCCCCCTCTACTGGCATTCATTTGTCCCCCTTGTATTATTTTTCCCTTTCCCCTCACTTCCTCTTGTATGTACTTTTGTATAACTCTGAGGGTCTCCTTCCATTTCCATGCAATTTCCCTTCTCTCTCCCTTTCCCTCCCACCTCTCATCCCTGTTTAATGTTAATCTTCTTCTCATGCTCTTCGACCCTACTCTGTTCTTAGTTACTCTCCTTATATCAAAGAAGACATTTGGCATTTGTTTTTTAGGGATTGGCTAGCTTCACTTAGCATAATCTGCTCTAATGCCATCCATTTCCCTGTAAATTCTATGATTTTGTCATTTTTTAATGCAGAGTAATACTCCATTGTATATAAATGCCACATTTTTTTTTTATCCATTCATCTATTGAAGGGCATCTAGGTTGGTTCCACAGTCTTGCTATTGTGAATTGTGCTGCTATGAACATCGATGTAGCAGTGTCCCTGTAGCATGCTCTTTTTAGGTCTTTAGGGAATAGACCGAGAAGGGAAATAGCTGGGTCAAATGGTGGCTCCATTCCCAGCTTTCCAAGAAATCTCCATACTGCTTTCCAAATTGGCTGCACCAATTTGCAGTCCCACCAGCAATGTACAAGTGTACCCTTTTCCCCACATCCTCGCCAGCACTTGTTGTTGTTTGACTTTATAATGGCTGCCAATCTTACTGGAGTGAGATGGTATCTTAGGGTGGTTTTGATTTGCATTTCTCTGACTGCTAGAGATGGTGAGCATTTTTTCTTGTACTTGTTGATTGATTGTATGTCCTCCTCTGAGAAGTGTCTGTTCAGGTCCTTGGCCCATTTGTTGATTGGGTTGTTTGTTATCTTATTGTCTAATTTTTTGAGTTCTTTGTATACTCTGGATATTAGGGCTCTATCTGAAGTGTGAGGAGTAAAGATCTGTTCCCAGGATGTAGGCTCACTATTTACCTCTCTTATTGTTTCTTTTGCTGAGAAAAAACTTTTTAGTTTGAGTAAGTCCCATTTGTTGATTCTAGTTATTAACTTTTGTGCTATGGGTGTCCTATTGAGGAATTTGGAGCCCGACCCCACAGTATGTAGATCATAGCCAACTTTTTCTTCTATCAGACGCCGTGTCTCTGATTTGATATCAAGCTCCTTGATCCATTTTGAGTTAACTTTTGTGCCTGACGAGACAAAGGGATTCAGTTTCATTTTGTTGCATATGGATTTCCAGTTTTCCCAGCACCATTTGTTGAAGATGCTATCCTTCCTCCATTGCATGCTTTTAGCCCCTTTATCAAATATAAGATAGTTGTAGTTTTGTGGATTGGTTTCTGTGTCCTCTATTCTGTACCAAAAAGGCTGTACCCTATGCGCAAGTACGCGGTCAAAGCCTGAGTGTTACGGGGCAATAAAACAAAAACTGGCTTTCAAAACAAAAACAAACAAACAAACAAACAAACAAAAAGGCTACTTTTAGGTAAGAATATTCTTGCCAGTGGCAAATTCCTGTAATCCCAGTGGCTCAAGAGGCTGAGGCAGGAGGATAGCAAGTTCAAAGGCGGTCTCAGCAATGGCGAGGTGCTAAGCAACTCAGTGAGATCCTGTCTCTACATAAAATACAAAATAGCACTGGGGATGTGGCTCAGTTGGTTGCATGCCCCTGAGTTCAATCCCTGGTACCCCCCACCCAAGAAAAAAATTTTCAAGGAGAGGTTTTGACTGTTTGAAGCTAAATAAATCATGCTTGGATATCAAATTACTCACTAGTTTTGAATGTACTAGTGATTACTATTGTTGATTTCTTAATTTTGAATTATAAACTATGTACATTGAAAATAAAAATGAATATAGAAAATAAATAAACAAATAAAATTATACATATACAATAAACAAATAAACAAATAAAATCATATATGTACATTCTATGTAATCCAGTACATGTGTGTGTGTGAGAACAGATTAGCTCTTGTGATCACCCTCATTAGATCTTGCCAGAAATTAATACTCCCATGCCTTGCCTTGGGGGAATTCAAATACCACCATCCCTAGAGCTCCTCCTCTTCTCACAGGACACATCCGCATTCCATTGCCTTTGTCAACAGCAAAGACTCATTTTATGGGTACTCATCTCCACTCCAGTGACCAGGGCAGGTGGGGGAGATGCATTACTTTGTCACATATTATGCTGCCCTGAGGGTAGGCAGTTACATGCTTATCATGCCCCACAGCTCAACTGTGATCAATTTGACATTTTTCATTTAAAAGTAATGAAATTTGAGACATCGGATAATGTAGTATAGTGACACTAAATTACTTGTCAACTCTTGCCCCTCCCTTAGAGAATTTTATGTGGCTGCTGCTTTCTCTTGCTTTGAAACTGCCTCTCATTAGAGGCAGGTAGCTCATCCTATACATCCCTATCTCCAGACTTCAAATAAAAACTCAGCCTGGATTTCCTGAAAGAAGAGGAAGTTTCCTTTGACCAGTTTCCTAAGTCCTCATTTCACTCCTCAGAGTTGACACACTTCCCAAAATGATGCTAGACATGACTATTTCTTTCTGGGAAAGGCCTCATGCAGAGGGTTGTGGTTTCGTCCTTCCACCTCAGTAAGACAAGCACACACGTAATTCACACACTTTCATTCATTCAGCATGCATGTGCACCTCTGTGAACCAGGCACTGCCAATACTCAAAATGAAGAAAACAAAGTCTCTATTCTCATTTATCTTATTTTCTAGGGAGAAGAGATTGATAGTAAATAAAAATATTTGATGTAACAGATCTGGACTTATTATAGGATATGAAATGATGGAAAATAAGTGGTTTGTGGCGAGTGGAATACAGACAGCATGGCAGAATGCAATACCCACATGTAGGTTACTAAGCCTCAAAGGAACAAAAAGTTCTACATGTGGAACTCCAAATAGGATCACTGCAAGCTTGGTCCAGTGCTTTTAACTGCTCATCAGAGGATCCCAAAAAGGCATGGAGTCTAATTTCTCTCGTCTTCATTTACTGACTTCTGAATCTGGGTTATCCAGGCATTTGTGGAATTATGGAAACAGCATGAACTGGATACAGACTCACAGGTGTCTTCACTGAGAGTTTCAGGTCCAGATTTCTTTAATACTTATTCATTATTATATTTTCAATAGTGGTTATTTAATAACATTATTTCAATTTCCTTTAGCTTCCAAAGAACCAGTTTTTTCCTAAAATGCACTAGCCATGACATTCCCATTTGAAGACAGATTTCAAAATAATTGTTGCTATTTTATCAGAAAATATATATTCTCCACTATGATGTAATATACTTTATCTATATCTTATTGATATTTATTATATTGTAGAATTTATTTTAAATTTTACTACAGAATCAAATAAAAAAGGATTTAATATGCAATATTTTTGCCTTATAGGTACTCTTCTCGTGAAATATATATGCTCAAAATATACCTATAAGTTTAAAGTTAAGTAGCACACTTATTTTTTCATATTGCAAGCTCCAATAATATAGGCCTTATAAACTCATTGTTTTACCTTAGTAATCATATTGGGATGAATTGTGAAATGCCCCTTCAATCCTTTCCTTTTTTTCTTGTATCTTCTCATTATTTCTTCCTTATCATTGCTGTCAAAATCTGTCTGTATGCTAATTGAGTTATTTATGATGGAAATATTAATTTACTTGCACAATTGCTATATTTCAACATTATATTATTGAAGGAAAGATGCTAACATGTTATGCTAACCAGTTGTTATTAATGTCTTGGAGTATTATTATAAACATGTAAGATGAGAAGAGTGAGTTATAATTCCATGCCTTGGTTTGATTATATGCTAAGCAGAAACTCCAGTCTAATGGTAGCACCTAGTGGGTAGACGTTTGTTCCAAAAATCTCATTGAAAAGCTTCTATCAGAAGAAGAAATGCATTCGGATGTGAGAGCCATTGCTTTAGAAGAGAAAAGGGATCAGACAAAGGAAAACATAATTAATAGGAAATTATAATGGAGAGAGCCTGCTCTGTTATTCTGGTTGTTTTTAATCACAGGCACCATCTTTTTCAGAGTCTTTGGAGAATACCTAAGATTGAAACTCTCTATGTTATCAATAAAACTTTTACAAGCATTGCAATTCCAAACCCAAAGTACAATTGTTATTTTTCTTTGTAACAACCCCCCTTCCCCCAACACTATTTAGGCACTGATACAGAATGACAGAAGTTAGACTTCTTGAAACAGATTTGTCCTCTGACAATATCTTCCTTTCTCAAGGCTCATTCACCATGGAATAATACACCTCTGCACATCAGAGAACAGAAAATAGAGAGTTGAATGAGGGAGGTTATGTCATAGGATCATTTATTTGCTATTTGTTCTGCCTCAGAGCAATAACTTTTTAGATGTTAAGGCTCACACACAATGTTCTACGTGTATTCTCATGGTATCCTTATAAGGAGGTAGACCTATTACTAATTGCTTTGGGTATAAAAATAGATAAAAATAGAAACTTTTAGTAAAGTGAAAAAAATCCCCTAGACTCTTTACCACAAAATACTTAATTCAATTAGCTTTGAAAGAGTATTAAATATATAAAAATATAAGAGGGTGTGATATATGCCCTCTATACTCAAAAAACTTACAAATAGTAGAAGAAGCAAAGTATGAATTCTACAGTATTATGAAACTGTATATAAGTAAATTTCAAAAAGGGATTACACATTCAGGATATAAACCAATTCAGGAACAGTACAAAAAAGAAAGCAATCATATGCCAAAATGTGTAGAACAAGAAATTATAGCTAGAGGAGACTAGGGAAGAAAAAAACAGACATCTCTAAAGACTTAAGGAAAGAAACTAGGCTAGTTCCGTAGTTGTTTTTCCAAGAATACCCATTCATTTAGTCATTTTCTCAACATTAGACTTGATTCTTTCTGGGCTAGACTCTGGGGCACAAAATCAGATGAAATATTATTAGAGTTCTAGTCAAAACTCATTAAATTGCAAAGAACAGACACCCATTTAAATCAGATTAGTTTCAAGGGATTACTATTGGATAATTCTGGAACATTTATTCGACTTCCATGGTCAGGACTATAGCCAGGACTCAGGGATTTCTGGCGGGAAAAACAACCATCAAAACCTACAGTAGCCCCCTCTTCGTTACCTCTTCTCCACATCTGTGTTTTCCAGTGCCCTTTATGATCACTCTCTTCCAATCATAGACAGTCCTCTGCCTGCAGCTTAAGTCTGCACACAGCTAGGGTTTGCCCTGATACAGTGTCAGTTCTGTATTTTCTATGTCTTCTCAAATGCCTACCTCTAACTGATTCTGATTTCTTTTTTTTTTTTTTTTTGAGAGAGAGAGAGAGAGAATTTTTTAATATTTATTTTTTATTTTTTTCGGAGGACACATCATCTTTATTTGTATGTGGTGCTGAGGATCGAACCCAGCGCCCCATGCATGCCAGGCGAGCAAGTTACCGCTTGAGCCACATCCCCAGCCCAACTGACTCTGATTTCTAATTTTTAGATGATCCTTTACATTCAAGAAATTGATTTTTTTTCTCATTGCCTGGACCTGTGTGAGGTCTACAAACACACATGGATGGGTGGGGGTTCCTGTGGTGTGTGCTGATTCAGAGGGGCAGATTGTGCAGCAAAGCATGCAGGAAAGAAAGGCAAGGAAGCCTATTTGAAAATGAGGTCTCTCTTTTTCTAGTGGCTCACAGATTTTTGAGGGTGAAATTCAGAGATAGATGAAAATAATTTGTTAGGTGTGGAACATTTCAAGTGGAGTGTCTTCTACATGACAATCTTTGGAAGTGTGAGCACTTCAAAGACAGTTTTAGACAAACCATACTTCTTCCTTCCACATCTTTGCTTTATTAACCATAAATGCACATGCACACACATGTGCACCTGTGTGCATGTGCTTGTGTCTGTGCGTGCGCGCGCGCACACACACACACACACACACACACGCCTGCTGATCTGTTCTCTCAAAGAATGAAGAATCTTGAGAAAATGTAGAAGTGGAAGCAAATGATAGTTTCTTCTGATTCAAATATTATAAAATAAATAGTTTGTCTTTTACAAATTTCACCCATAAACACCAAATTCCCCTGCCCTTGCATATTAATCTTGGGAGCAGCAAAGACTTGAAGGTTGACTTGAATATTCCAGAATGAGGACAATATAAACTGATCTCACTGGAATAAAGTAAACATTGAGGAACACAATGAATTTAAACAAATTATGTCTCAAATTAGGAGGGAAACTTGGAAAAACATTAGTAAGAAATTTACAAGATGTGCATATTCTTAATGGTGAAATTTCAATGTATATTTTTCATGTAACAATTTCTATGAATTTATTTAGTATGCATCATCTTTGATCCTTAATACATCAAAGGTGTATTCTTCTTCTTCTTCTTCTTCATAGAGGGTGGCAAAATATACTATTTTTAAATCATTTGATCATAGTATTCAACATTCTAAGTAAAATATACCCCCCAAACCCATGTCCGATTAATAGCCTGGTTGCATGCAAAATATATATACAAATATATAAATAAATTAACCAAGGTAGGTACCAACAAAGTGTAGAAAAATCCAATTTAATTCAAGTGAAGCAAACTTGATCATTGCAATATTTTAATCAAATCATCATACTTTTTGTTGCAAAGGGCAGAATATTCAGAGACAGGCCCCTTTTCTTATGCTGAGTGGGAAAGCAGTCTGGTTAGTTCATACCAATGGCCCTGAGAAAGTGCATACTATTTGATCCCACATTTATATCCAGGAATCCAGCCTGAGGAGAAAACACAGGCAACAGGGAAGTTTACATGCAAAGATCTTCCTGTTAGCACTGTGGTTGGCCTTCTCTATCCATCAGTTCTGCATCTGTTGATCAAATCAACCATGAATCAAACATGTTCTGGAAAAAAAAAATAGATCTGAACTGAACAGGTACAGGCTTCTTTTTTCTTGTCCTTTATCCTAATCAATGCAATAGAACAACTATTTACATAGCATTTATATTTTCTGAAGTATTATAAAAACAATCTGGAGATCACTTAAAGGTGATGAGAAGAGGTACACAGATTATTTGCAAGTGCTATATCATTTCATACAAGGCATGGGAGCATCTGCTGGTTTTAGTATTTGTCAGGGATTTTGGAACCAATCCTTTTTGTATAGTGAGGGTCAACTACTATATATGTATATAATGACAAAAATCTGAAACAAGATTTTTCAGGTAGGAAAGTTATTAAATAAATTATGGTATATCTATAAATATAATATTGTATAAGCACTCAAATGATGGACAAATTTTCTGGGTATCAAGTTAATGGATGAAAAACTATAAAAATGTGTATATGTATATAAATATACATATATGTAATCATGATTTAGTATAATTAATCATAGAAAAATACCTTCAATCAAAAATATAAAATTTTAAAACTTTATATTTGTTTTGCTGGCTTATTAGTGTGTGTCTAGTTCTTTGTAAGTTTTTATTTCGTGGAACTTTCAAGATCTTCTACTTTGTGCATATTTATCAGAGAAAATATGTAATGAGATATATTTCAGTTGTTAGCTCTTAAAAGATTTAGGTCACCCTGTTTTTAACTTATAATTAAGAGGTGTTCCCCAAACTACTACCACACTTAAAATTTCATATCTGAAAATGCATTGAGAAAAGGTGCTCATTTACAATATGTTTTTGCAAATTGTGAACAATCTTTCAAATGCAAATACCTGAATGCATATTTCAAAGATTAAAAATTAAAGCATTTTTCAAGTGCAGATTTACAGTAGTAAGGTTGGCACAAGCATCTGTGAAGAAAATTTATCATGTCAGAAAATAATTGAAATTGTAGCTGAAAGGTTCCTAAGAACAACCTTTTTATCTGTGGTTTAAATAAATGCTTTCCATTTCAAAGGCAACTCTAACTGCACCATACAGCTCAAGTGATCAGTAAAAGTAGACAACTGACTTCTTCAAGGAGTCTTGATTTTTATGTGATTTGATCAACTCACAGAGTGTAAATTGTACTGCCAGAGCTAAACATATGCACAGGCTTATCTGAATTCTTGTATTCCAGGCATCTGGTAAAATATGTTCATGTCACCAGCGTCTTTCAAGTAGTGTTTATCATCATCTCCCTGATTGCCTAATATAAGTTTACAACCAGTCTCCTAGGTGTACTAGTACATTACAGCTCTCCCTTAGATGCCATAAACAGCGGCATCGTTGGTAATGAATGTCAGGATCATGCCAGCCTCAGAGTATATTATCCATCCCATGTCTCATTGCCAACACACCGAGCGAGGCACTCATTCCAAACTCTTTAGTCAAACAGACCTTAATTTACCAAGTTTGTTCTAGTTTCACCAGGAAGGCATTTTATAAGTCCAGGCAGTTACAGAGACTCCCAGAATGTCTCTTCTCTAAACAGCAACTCGGTCTCAGTCATTTCTTAGTTTTTCTTAAATTAATTTTCCTCCTATTGTAGAAATCTTCAAAAGGATAGGACTTGAAGCCTGGAAAGGACCTGAAAGATTCTAGTCTTAATAGTTACCTTTTCAGGTTAAACTAAAGAGAAAGGAATTTAAAATAGGACTTTTTGTTTTTTTAATTACACTGGAAACTGGTGACATATCTAGGAATACAAGAAAGGTATTTTGACACCCAGTCTGGTGCTAATTTCATTAGACCAGGCTAATTTTTCAGATAACTTGAAATTTCACAAGTCGGTCTGTTTTGAGTAACCACATTTTATATATTTAAAAACAGACTACCTCCCAGCCCTTCCTCCTCTTCTTTCCCCCAACTTCTTCCCCTCTTTTACTTCTTTTTTTCTTTCCCTCCCTCCATTTTCTCCCCTGCTGCTTATCTACAGCAGTATTGTCACCCTCTCTCTAGATGTGCTTATTTTTTAAGACATTTTGATAACAACTTCCATGTCTCTTCTCTTGCCTAACTCTTGATTTGGGGATGAAGCACATTAGAGCTAGTTATTCCTTCCTGTGCTCCTACTTCCTCAATCCATCTGTTCAAATATAATCTTTAGTCAATGAGCAAAAAAGGGTAGAATTAATTGAAGGTTCTTCTATAGTGATTTATCGTAATATTCTTTGGAGGAATTTTTTAGATTATTATACAAAGAAATCTTTTCTCCAGAATGCACTTTTAAGGATGTTCTATCATCTGTTTTAGATTAATTGACTTGGTTTTGGTATTCTTTATATTGTACTTTATGGATCTGTAGGGACTTACCACATTCTGGGAAGTGCAAAATAATACTAAATTGATATGTATTAGTATTTTTTAAAAAAACTTTCCAACATGCCTGTATCTATTAATCAATATGAAAAGCATCACCACTAAAACATGGCACCCTTTTTGAAGAAAACCACTGTAAGGAAGCTGTTAGCTTGTCTCCTTCTTTCAATTTATTTATAAAAGAAATTGTTGACTACTTCTCTAGCTGCATGAGACCTATCTTTGAATGTTAGATGAATATCAAGATGATTGTGATTCTATTGGTCCTGTAGAGATGTACAATCAAAACTTGTGAATTAAATAGAGAAAACAATTTGTGCTAAAAAATATACTACTGTTTAGTGATGGGGATGAGGATTCAAGTTACTTTCTTACCTCTGATTTTTTTATTTGTTTTAATTATTTTTTTATTTGTTTAATAATGATATTCATAGTTACATTTGAAGTGGATCTAACCTCTATATGCACAAAGCTTGACTCATTTGCAAATATGTGGGGTTCTTTATTTCATTGACTTTGCTAGGCTGGTTTTAAAATGATCATACCATCTGCAAGTGGTAGAGTTCAAAATTGTAGATTTATAGAGGAAAAAAAGAAGGGAGGGTTGGAGAACAAAATAACTTTTTATATAGTAGAACATAATCAGTGATTATCTGTGTGAACTATGAGGATGACTACTTCTGGGACTGGGAAATGGGTAATGACTATACAGGCTGCACTGCTTTGGAGAGGACATTGGCTTCTTTTATGCCACCATTATCCTCACGATATCTCAGTCATGATAAAATAATGAGGACACTAAAATCTAGGGAGACCAGGCAACTAACCCCATGGTGGGGAAGTCCTGGGTAAGCTGGCAGGGAACCCCAATACCTACAGCTCCCTTTAGACACCTCCACACCAGCAGATGGTTCTAGAAATGAAAGATGGAGTTTGTGCAGATACTCAGAGCTATTAGATTCTCATACTGGAAGATTCAAGTAAATAAGGACATATGAATTTATTATGGTAATAACTTTAAAATGAGGTTTATGAAGATTATGGAATAACATAGGGAAATACAGAGGTAATAATACTGAATAAAAAAAGAAAATATAAGAATTTTTTTTAGTAAATACAGCATATTATTAAACTATTCCTGAATTCCCTATAAGGTATTTTGTGAAAATGGAGACACTGATCCTTAGTGAATTGCCATGGTGTTTGGCAAAGTAGGGGGCAAGATGGATAGCTTTGTATTTGTGTCTTTCTTCCTAGAAGTGCTTTTAAAAAACTACGTGGCAAATATATTATTATTCATTATCAGAAAATAATAACTAAAAAATACAAATGTCAATGGAATAAAAAGATATGATTTAAGGAATGAAATATTATTTTATTGCATGAATGAAAAGTTAGCATATTAGTTATTTTCACCTCTTCTTTTCATGTGTAGGTTGTGCCTGTTCAATCCTTTTTGCTCATCTTATAGGATCTTCTACCTTTTTCTCATTTCAGATTCAGGGTTGTAATGCCAATATTTCTTCCCTTTCTAGAACTTGCTTTTTGCTCTCTTAATGGTGCCTTTTAATAAACAAAAGTTCTTAATTTTAATGAAGCCTAATTTATCAAACTTTCCTTTGTGAACTGTATTTTGCAGAATATATATGATCATTCTAAAGTCATGAACATATTCTGCTATGCTATTTTCTAGCAGTTTTTTTCTTTATACATTTATACCTACTAATCCATAAGGAATTCACTTTTGTGCCGTGCACATTAAAAAAAAATCAAGGTACGTTTTTATCTTTTCCCATAAGGATACCTAATTGCTGTGATACTATTTACCATATATATTATGTTCCCTCTTCATTCTACTGGCATGTTTGTTATAGATCAAATGACTAAATATTTGTGGGTCTGTCTCTGCAGTTTATTCTGTTCCATTGATTTCTTTCTCTATTCTTGTACCAAAAACAGTCTGCTTTGACTTCTATTTTTATAACAATAAATCTTTAGAACAGATATATAAACTCTACAACTTTATTCTGTTTAAATATTATCTTCACAATTAATTTGTCATTTTCACAATAAAAGCAAGTAAACACATCTGCTCTGATTTGGACTAAGTTTGCAATTCAATCTGTAAATTGGCAAGATTGATTTGACAATATTGAATGTTCCAGTTCATGAGCATAGTATATACCTCCATGTCTATTGGTGTTCATTAATTACTCTCCATAGAGTTTTATATTTATATACTTAATATTTCCCATGTTACATTTCAATTAAAAATAAAAATAAATGGCTTAGGATATAATTATTATAATAGTAGCTAATAACTGTAAATATTTATGGAGTATTTATAGGTCTGACACTGTATTTTTCATTTGCCTTTCTGTATTTCATTTCATCTGAACCCCAATCTTATCAGTAAATGCTCTGATCTCATTAAAGTTGAACCTGTGCTTAGATAGGCTGTATAACTTACTCGAGGTCACACAGTTGGTTTGTGATCGTATTAAGACTGAAATTGAGACCTAATATCAAAGCCCACAGTCATAAAACCTATTCTCTTGTAGTTTTAAATTGGTATTCCACTTAACACGTGTATACTATGAACTGTAACAATGGGTACACTCCCTATATTCATTACTAATTTCCTTTATAAATACTGATAAACTTTCTGTAAGAATGTATCTGGAGAGAGAGTATGATATGATAGGTAATGCTAATTTAAATGCTGTGTCCTAGCCTTCTTCATCCATTAACTAAATGTGTGGGCAATCATCTGAACTTCCTGCTTTCATTAGGTATTACTGAGACTGCTCAATTAGATGATTAGGAAAGTAATTTAAAAGCTTTTTATAAATTGTGTTATTCCTTTAACATGCATGTTATAAATGTATGTGAAACTTTTGAAATAATAGTTATTTTGTAGCAGTAGACTTAGTACCCAATTCATCAGTTCATTCTTATTAATTCTATGGAGTATAAAGATAATAAAATCTTGATTTCTTTTTGTTTTGCAGTAGGTGAGGTGACCATAATCCTGGTTTGCCTGGTTTGCTAGACTGGCTTAGCATTTCTGTAACCCTTATCCTGGTTGTGTTAGGAAAGGGTAAATGGGTGATTGGAAGAAACCAGAAGCACAGGGAATCTGGAAACAAGTTGGAGTTTAATAAAAGGATATGTTTTTTAACATTTTTGTAACTGAAAATGCTCATTGGGGGATCTTTCTCATACAAAGGTCAACATTGCTCAAAGAAACACTTAAATTTACTCTCTTTCTGGAAAGCAACTGAATGAATATTTTATGTGACAATTTCCTAAGTGACAGGATTTGAATTTTATTGTTGCTTTTGGTATCCATATCATCTTTTTGTTTTTCTCAGCTTTTACCCATCTTATATCCTAATTGTTTTTGTTTGGTTTTTTGTTTGTTTTCTCAACATGTGTGTTGAGTAATACATGGGCTATCTGGCGTTTCTTTCTGTTTGATCCTATTGATGTAGGAGTAGTTTTATTTGTACTGAAGCAAAATTCATTATCCTTTTTCGGTCATTTTAGTTATCATTTGGAAGGAAAATTACACTGAATATCTGAGCTGAAATCACTAGCTCAATACTGAAATTTAGTTCTCTTAGTATTCAGAGAATGTTTAAATTTGTTTTAGGATTATTTTGTCTCAAGGATTCCTTTTTATGTAGATGGTGAAGTAATAAGTTAAAAGAATTTTTCTTATTGCCAATTTAGAATTTTTCTCATTTCAAAAGTTAACTTTGCATGGTGATTCTCATATATTTATGAGGGTAAATAGGTGTTGCTGTTTTAAAATAAGAAAATTGGAAAGCATTTAAGTTGAAAAGAAAATAATAAAGTGAGAAAAAATGGTTGTGTTTTCTTAAAAAGGTAAGAATAGACAACTTGCCTGAAAATGATAAGAAACATAAAATTAGATCAATGAAATATATTTGTTCTAAGTGCTTTAGAGGGAAATTTAACTCTCAAGAAAGATTTTATGATTGAAAGACATTACTCAAAATTTTCTGCTACTCACTAAATCTTAAAATTGATGCTGACACTTGGGGGCTATTTTTACTTGTTTATTTTCAGCTGTCTTAGTCATTGGAGGCAGAGGTGGAAGGAAGTTTTTAGTGAGTCACTATTACCACCAGAGGAACAAAAATTAGTGGCCAGGAATAGAATAGTCAAATTTTGAAGAAATTCTGGTCTTATACATTGTGAACCTGCCAACCTCAGACTGGATAAATTAATTATGCTCTGATAGGATAGCCCTAGAGAGCCAACCTTTGAGGATCTACTCTTCTCTATAATCAATATAGCAATTTAGCATTTAAACCTGCCTCCAGGGGAAAAGGCATAGAACTCACTGTGAAAAAATCTTTACATTCTGCTTATAATTTTTTTGTTAGTAATGTGAAATGATTTCTTGTTTAAAAAGGCAAAATATTATTCATTTCTTCAAATTTAATATAAAAATTAGTTGGGAAAAACATAATAAAAACTTTATGAATAGGCCAAGAGGATTAAAATTGGCTACAATAATCAGCAGAGTGGGGCATGCATATAATCCCAGCAGCTCAGGAGGCTGAGGCAGGAGGATCACAAATTCAAAGCTAGCCTCAGCAACTTAGCAAGACCCTGTCTAAAAATAAAAAATAAAAAGGCTGGGGATATGGATCAGTGTTTAAGGGTTCAATCCCTGGTACCAAAATTAAAAGAAAAATGGCTACAATAAAAAGTACAAATGGATTAAAATGGGAAAATCATCATTTTTAGTTAAAAATGAAATATTAAAAGTAAATACACCAAATAAAAAATATTGAAATAAAGTCATCAAAATGACATGAATAGATTGATATGCTAACCAATTCCTCAATATTTAAAAATATAAACTATTAATACCTTAATATGTGAGTTATATGTATAAATTTTTAAAACACATTATATTTAAGCTACCTTACACAATGTTGTTTAACAACTACCGTGCAATACTCCAAACCCTCCTTTTCTGTTTGACACATTTCACACACAAGAGCTGTTGAAATTAGTAACAATTATAATATTTAGAAATACTAATTATGCACAAGATTTTATCATGCTCTAAGCTAAACTTTTATGTTTAAAGTGGTGAGCAGTTTTCTTTAAAAAAATACAAACTTAACTATCCTCGTTTTGCTTATTAATTTCTTCTTTATGTGAAATAATATTAACACTTAATGTATCTGTAAATTTTCCAGGAATTCTTATATTTTGTTATTTTATTGCTTTATGTATTTTAAATCTACTCTATGAATATAAGATGCTGTGACAGAAATCATAATAAATTATTCATAATAAATGAAACTGGAAATTAGCATTTAAAACAAATGATGAAAAAAATCTCCAATGTGGCAGCCTTTTCTAATAACTAGTATGTTTTTTCTAAGTATATATAAAATTTTAATAATGTCAACCTTAAAAGGAAAAAAAAATATCAAAACTCCATTACTAGATGAATAACAAATAAACCCAGTTTTAGCTGTAGGTACCTCCCTAAATTATAAGCTTTTATTGAGAAAGTCCATTACATAAATATGAGTATTATGATTGTTCCCCATTCAACATGTTAGACCAATAAGGCTAAAATGTATTGTTAGACCTAGTGTCTTATATTTCATTTCTATTTGACTTAATTACTTATTTAATCATGCTAACAGAGTTATAAAACTTGATTTTTCCGATAATTCAGGTTATAAATGATATTTATTTCCTCTTTTTAAAAAGTTCTCTTTGTGGATGTATACTATCCCATTGTGTATATATTCTACATTTTTTACATCTCTTCATCCAAACATTCCACATCTTGACTGTTACAGATAGCACTTCAATAACATCACTATGCAGGTATCTCTTTGATATACTGCATTTATTTCATATATGTCATTAATATATATATATATATATAAATTTCTATCTATCTATCTATATTGGCAGTTCTATTTATTTTATGAGGAACCTCCACACTGGTCTCCAAATGATTGCACTAATTTATATTTCCACTAATAGTATATAAGAGTTCTCCTTTCTTTGCATTCTTACCAATATTTGTTACATTTTGCCTTTTTGGTTATAGCTAGGGTGAGATAATATCTCATTGTGATTCTTACTTACATTTTCCTGATCATTAGTGATATTGAATATTTTTTAATGATCATTGGCTGTATGCATATCATCCTTTGAGAAAATGTCAATTCAGATCATTTGCCTATGCTTCTGATTATTTTATGTTTTGTTGTTGACTTGCTTAAGTCCTTATATAATCTTCATATTAATCCCTAATCAGATGAATACATTGTAAATATATTTCCCATTCTCGTGTTGGCCTCTTCACTCTGTTGCTTCTTTGCTGTGCCGAAGCTTCTTGGATTAATATAATTCCATTTACCTTATTTTGTTGCTGCTGTGCTTATGCTTTGGTGCTCTTAACCCAAAACTCATTGCCTATACTGATATCTTGAAGTGTTTTCCCTCAATTTTCTTCTAGTTTTCTTCTCTCTATTTTTCTCTTCCATTTTCTTTATAGTTTTCTTCCTTGAACGAAAGACAGATAGATTTAGAGTTGATCAGCGTATTTAACCAGGTCCTATGCCACTTACTCACACTGACTGACTTTGTGTTCAGATGGGCTTCCCTCTACATAGAGCTTGAATGTCTAGCAAAAGTGAACACCTACTCCAGGAAAAACGACAACAGTGAACTAGAACCTGTCATTCCTTCACAACAGAGAAAAAAAAAATCAGTGTATTACAAAGTAGCCTTTTGTTTTATATCACCAAATGGTTTGCCTTTTTCTCATTTTTATTTTTTCATTTCAAGTAATGAAAAAAATCCCTTTGTAAATAAGATGGGGGGCAGGAAAATAAAGATTAGAGAGGACTAGTTTCATTTACTAAGAAAAATGTTCTCTTTTTATACTTTCCTTCACAAGTTTGATATAGGTATTTTTCTCTAATATGAAATGTCCCTGACAGCTATAATGCAAATATCCTGAATATTTCCCCTTCTTCATTAAGCCAAAAATACTTATTCCTCAATGAAAGTGTTTTATTTTCAGTCAGTATTTGATTTTAAGCATTTGAGATTTATGGGTTGTATGTTTCTTATCTCTACCTATTAGTTTCCTTCCATTTATATGATTTACATATTATTTGAATGCACATATTCACTTATATATCATTTCATTCAAATAATAGAATTTTGTTTTAAAAATGAACACATACGAATCTATAAGGTTGAGTTTCTTAGTCCCAAAGCAATATTATCTCTATTTAGTAGTTATGTCTCTGATAATACCTCTGTCATTCCAAAATATAGTTAGTAATCTTTATAGTACTCATGACATTTGTGTGAGAGGTAGACTACAGATTGATTTTACAGAAATAATAGATTATTAAAATGGGAACTTTTTATCTCAGTTTTGGATCAGGATCCAAAGAGGAAAAAGTAAAAAAGTACATGTAAAGTAACATATCGCAAGGGCAGGTCTTATCTATACAAGACTTGAAAGGGGGAGAGTTAACAACTTGTTTGGGATCTCTATATTGATTGGTGTTTAGATTATACAGTATACATGTTTATTAAAAATCAGTAAATGTTCATTGAGGACTTATGCATTTCTTTTATAAGAAAGCAATTGATTTCGAGCACTTGCAAGGAAATATCAATATGATGGATTATTAGCAGCAGCAGCAACAGCAACATAAACAGCATAATCATTATCCTGGTAATGCTTGGATCAGTGAAGGAAGAAAGAAACATATGCCCATTCTGTTTTTTTTCAAGGGTTTTTGTTTGTTGATTGGCTGGCTTGCTTGCTTGCTTTAAACTACAACTAAGTAAAGTCAAGTGATTAATGTCCCTACAGATGTTAAAGTCAGATTCCCATCACATGTACTCTTGGAAAGCAAATAGAGCTGTAACTCTAATGTTTAGTTCAACATGTTCAGAAAAACAAGCTGACCCTGCATTTTAGATCTTTGGCTAAATATCAGTATTAGTTATATTCATTTTTATATTCTCAGGGACATGCACTTAATAATTAAAGATAAAACCACACATGGACATCAGGATTCTTTGCATTCTAAAAGAAAACATTTAAAGAATTGAAGCACACAGTACAGACAATGTATCCTTTCCCCTATCTAATGTATGGGGAGAAAAAAAAAAAAAAAACACTAAATACAGGCACTCAGAAAAAAAAAAGAAGGGAAAAATTAAATAAAAATTGGAATATAAAAATCCTTCCTAGTTTCTTTAAACTCAGAATTGGTCAGATTAAACAGAAACTTTTGAAGAAAATAATACATTGAACACAGGCAAAACTTGAGATGCTTAGCAACCAAAATTTTTCTCCAAATTCATTTACTTTGCAAAAAGCAAAGAACATGCACCTAGGAATAGAACTTCAACTGAAGGAATCACTGAGACTAAGGCAAAAGCTCAGTGTAAAGATATGAAGAAAGCAACCTGTTTTTATTTTGATTTAGATTTGGCATGGCAGAGCATGAAAATTGCTTCACTGGGGTGAAACATAAGGGATCTTGAGATGTTAAACTCATTTGGTATCGAGGAACAGTAGGAGGTAGGAGGTGTAAGAAGATACACTGCCTGTGCAAGAATAATGTGAGAAGAACAAATGAAAAAAATTGGAACTATGAAACCCTCTATGGAAATACAAAATTAATCAAAATGTAGACCAGTTGGTGACAGAGAAAAAAAGTCAAGTATCTCAAGACTTTCTGAAGGGTAAACGACAAATAACTTTTAGGTGTTTAAAGAGTGTATCATTTTGTAGCCAGTATGATAAGACACTAATATGTGTTAATTGAAAATATAAAATTATCCAGTACTTCCCAGATATTTTAATTTGCTAATATTCATTAGGGATCTTTATTAAGTAAAACATATATTATGTTTCTCAAATTATTCAATGAGAATCTTTTTTTTTTTTTTTTTTTTTGGAGAATTTGGTAAAACTAGTATTCCACAAAACCCTCTTTTATTTATTTATTTTTTCTGGTTGTATACATAGTATATTCACACCAATTTGTGTCTTCATACATGTACTTTGGATAATAATGATCATCACATTTCACCATCATTTATAACCCCATTCCTCCTCACTTTCCCGCCAACCTCTCTGCCCTACCTAGAGTTCGTCTATTCCTGCCATGCTCCCCCTCCCTATCCCACTATGAATTTAAAATGCTGACTTAAAGTAAGTTTGAAGATCAAGGGAAGAGAATAATACCTATCAAAAATTTTTATAAACATGCTAAAATGGAAGCACTTAAGCTCAGTGCTGTGAATATTGAGAGAAATAAGATATATAGCCCTTGCCCTTAAAGGCATATGTGTGCTCTTAGAAAGATGTCAAGAAATAGGATTAGCAGGAAATATTATATAATATATATATATATATATATATATATATATACACACACACACACACACACACACATACATACATATATCCATAATGTGAGATTTGCTGGAACCATTATTGTTTTCTCACTTAGTGAAACTGAACTGGAAAGGAGTGGGGCTCATATTTAAAGAGCAAGAAAAACAAAATAAAAAAACTTAGAGTACTTCATAAGTGAATGATAAATGTGGGGAAATGGCTAAACAGCTATGCCAAGGCTAAAGCTCAAATTTAACAGTGACAGCAAAAATGTTACTCACTTCAGAAGAAATCATGAATTGTATCAGGCCTTTGGATACAAAGCGGAAGTGTGAAAAAATTTCCATACTTACCACTATTTCAGTGACCAGGTGACCTCTCCATTCTAGACGCACATACCCAATAGATTTCTTCTAATATTTCATTGTCATTCCCTGGAGTATAAGTCCAAGAAATACAATTTGAAATTTTATTTTATTTTATTTTATGTTTTTGGTACTGGGGATCTAAACCAGGGGTGCTTTATCACTGAGCTACATACCCAGTCCTTTTTATTTTTTATTTTGACACAGGGTCTCAATAAGTTGCTGAGGATCTCCCTAAATTGCTAAGGCTGGCTTAGAACTTGCCATCTTCCTGTCTCAGCCTCCTGAGTCACTAGAATTACAGGCATGCACCCCATGCTCAGCTTGAATATTTAAATAACTTGACCTGTTTAAAACGTTGCAAATTTTGCCATTAATAATTACTTGGAGGAGGATTCAATCACACCAATCATTAAATATAAACAATTAGTACAAAAAGTGTTGGGTGTGCAGGAGCACCCCCAACTAGCATTCAGTGCACAGTAATTAAACACTATAAGCAAATCACACAATCCTAGGGCAGCCATGAGCCTCCAAAATACCTCTGATGCCATGCAACTTTTTGTAACCAAAGAGCAGACATTGTCCTTGTCTGGTGGTTCTCTCCACCTGATGGCTGGATGTCAGGGAAAGGTGGAGTCAGTCCAGGAACAGACAGCAAGGCAGCCAGTCTCACAGATGTCCTTGGAGCAAAACCCTTCAATGTGCAGGACAAGCAATTTAAATACAGTTCCAAGTTGGTGGTGTATAATGGTTATTGGTTACACCCAGTGAAACTCAATGTCCATTGGTTATGTCCAGTGAGGTGATCTAATTGCAACTGCACATGTGCTTTGCACATGTCCATGGAGCTGTGCTCCCTATCAATTGTAACCAGTCATTGTTAAGCCTGCCTATGGCTAGTGCCCCTTACAGCTCTTTATCAGTAGCAAGCAGAGGTGATTAAGCAGTTCAATGGCTGCTGTTCATTATGGCCAGAAACTTAGTGAGTCCCAGCATGTCCCAGCATGTCTATGGCAGATGCTCCTTACAAAAATATTTGAAGATTATTGACCAGAATCTCTTCACTCATAAGTACTTGTCTTTGGTTTCCATGATAATGTCTTCATTATTTCTACTTCAAAACCTGAAAAGCTTTCTTTTTTCTTGAGATTCTCACGTGAACTTTTTCCTCATTCTATTTACTCTTCATGGATAAGATAGTATACTCTCATAGCTTCATTTATGACTGTGATTTGATTAGGATGTGTGGCCATTTCCAGCCCATAATAACCTCCTGACTTTCAGACTTGTTTTCTTCATACCAACTAATCATCACCACCCATAGACAACAAAAACTCAGAATTTACAAAACAATTTTACCATTTTATTTCTATAATTTCTTTCTGCATGTATGTTTAGTGAAAAGAAATTCTACTTCCAGAGAACTTATTTGTCAAGATAGAAAACTATTAGACACCAGTGGCTTTATCTCTTGCCCATCCTATTCATTACATTCCCTAGACCATCATCAAACCTGTTAGATTTAACTTCATCTCAAAAGGAATTCATATTTTCCCACCTGTCATAATTACATTAGTTCAGTTCTCTCTAGTTTTCACTTGATGATTCTATCAACCAACTAAACTTTTATTTTAATATTACTACTATATCATAGTACTATATGATAGAACTTTTTGGTTTTGAGGCAGTTATTTATAAGTAGGCCTTTTGACATATGAACATTATGATAAAAATATATATAATATTTTTGCTTTCAATGAAATTACATAGTTATGGCCTCAAACATTTTCATCTTTAAACCATACTCAATGACCAGACAGGACCATGGAGGTATATATCAGAAATTAACCCAAGCTGTAGGAACACAGGAGATCTGGCACATAAATCACACATTTACATCAGAAGAGCTATTGATCTTCCTAGAAAAACTCCCTGTAACTCTCTGACAATATCATAGGACCTGGACTGGTCTGCCTTTCAAATTCTGCTTTCCTCAACTTTATTAAAATGTGAGGGATTTATTGGGGCCTTAGCATATGCCCTGCTCTCCTCTGAAGATTCCATAGGAATTCCTCCATTAAGGTCTTAGCATTTCGCTCAGTGTACCCTACTAGCTGCATACCTCATATTTAATGAGGTCAAACTTAATGGTGACATGCAATAATGTGGCTCCTTCTCAGGGGTAAATGTGAATCTAACCAAAATTGTAAAATTACTTTTGCAAATATTATTCTGATTACAAATAGACATAATTTATATTTAAATAAAAATAGTTAAATAAAATAAAAATTCAAGTATATCTAGTACAATGTATATATTAAACAATGTAGAAAAGAAGACAAAATTTGTTCAATCATGAGCAATTAGGGGAAGAGTAAGTAAGAGTTAGGACACATTTTGCACAAACTGTTTTACAATGAAAAGAGCAATTTTACATTTTAAATATTTTATAGATTTATCCAAATATTCATACCACAAAAGGATCAGAAAGTTATCTATGAATCAAAATGTCCTACTGTGTACTCTTCTACCAACAAATCATCTTCTTTACTTTCATTCAAGTGATATTTTTCAAATAATGATTTTTTTTAAACTATATTAGGAATAAACGGTGATTCTTGATAGCATAAAAATATAGAAAAACTATTAGTGAAAATTAAAATCACCAATAAGCCAACAATAACTTGTAAATTTTATTTAAATTTACTTATTTCTATTATTTTAAACCCATTCAGATATAATCCAAGAAGCTAGAGAAAGAATAATGGAACAATCCAAAATAAATAAAAATTAAGAAATTATAGAGAAAACATAGTGAAATAGAAATTCACCACCCAAAAAAAGGTATTTGAAAAGACTAATAATAAATAAAGATTTTCTTTAAGAATGAATAATATATAAATAAGAGAGACCCTATTAATATTAGGAAAGAGAGAAAAAACATACAAATAAATATGAGTAGAATATATAAAATATTAGGTAAAGTTTTTACAAATAAATTTTAAAATTTTAAAGGGAAATTTTTATGTATAAAATATATAGTAATACTATGTATTTATGTATGTATATATGGAGAAATAGGCAAATAAATTTGTATGGATAAGATATGTTAAATCTACAAGAAATGAATACTTTTGTTGTTTTTGTTATAGCTTTATTGAGATTTAATTTACATACCATAAAGTTCATATGTTTAAAATGTACAATTCCAAGGTTTCACTAAGTTTACACAGTTGTGGAAACACTTTCATAATTTAATTTTAGGAGATTTTTATCATCCCACAAAAGAAACCTTTTTCCCACTAGCATAACTGTCTGAATTTAAATAGTCCCAGAACAAAGAGAAAAATAGTCATGGGTTGGGGGTGGATTTCTGAAACATTACATGAGGCTCTGAACCTGGCAAAGAAATGTGAAGAAAATGTGTCTATATTGTCTGTCAATAGCTATTCAACTCTACCAAATGCTCACTTGTGAACATAAGTGTAAAACAGATGATATAATCAAATCAACATCAGAAATTCACTTAAAAGAAAGAAAGAAATCCTGACCCTGTAGGCTTTGTCCCAGGTAAGTAAGTAGTGATAAATTTCAGAAATGTTCAAACATTAAAATTAATGATCAAATAGTAGTCTGAAAAGATGTCTAAAAGTACTTAATAAAAGGTGCTTATTCTTTATTTTGTAGTAAAATACTTAGTTAATTTTAGATAAAAGGATATTACTTAGTTTTTTGAACATGTGTAATTGAAACCTACTTAACAAAAAATTAATAGATTTCTAAGTCAGAAGTGAAAATTTATTATCACATTGAAAATCTTCCATTTAGACATAATATACATATATTAAGTATATATTAATGTGAATATAAAATATAAAATGAAATTTTATATATAATTTATTTTGATTTTTAATTTAAAACTAGAGCTATAAGAAAACATGATTTTCTAATAAAGTCATATTGAATAAAAATATGAACACAATATGTAAAATTGTATTAATTTATATATTAATACAATATATTAATATATTTAATATATCAATGTGTGTATATATATGTATATACATATACATATATACACATCTATGATTTTATATACATATATAACATATGTTAACAAAATACATCTGGTACATGGATTACATCCTTGACTTTAGTGGCAGCCATCAGAATAATAGATTATGGTGAATCTAAGAATAAGAAGAGTATTGTCTGTAATATCACTAAGTAGGAAATATATTTTATATGCAGATGTATCCTATAATAGAGAACATAAAGAGTAATATAAGTAATTTTCTTAGTCTATGGGTAGATTATTTTTGGTAATTTTATTTGTTTGCATTAATAGGTATTTTTTTATTCTCCTTTCTATCCTATAAATTGTGTATTTGGAGTTTGTAGTAGTCTATGGGGCTGTGAATAATATGATTGGGCTTTTGTTCTGTGTTTGTATTGAAATTATATTGATGTGTCTCTTGTTTTGACTTTTTACAAGTATTCTAGGAAGATTGTAATCAATCTATGTTCACATCCAGCCTGAAAAACAGTGTGTAATCTACTGATTTGATAGGAGAAATTTATATTATCTGCTTTCAATTTGACTTCTTTTATTTGAAGTGAGACATTTGAAGTGAAACATTTTAATTATTTATTAATAGTTCAGATGTCTGAATACCCTCTGCACATTTTAAAACACATTTTTCTACTAGTCTTAGTGTTATCCAGTGATCTTGCAAATAGTGCTTTTGTATTTGTTGAGAGTTTCTATTTTTAACTTGTAATTTTAGAAAAGTCATGGAAGAGGTATTGTTTTAAAATATTTTTTTAGCTGTTGATGAACCTTTATTTTATTCATTTATTTACATATGGTGCTGAAAATCAAACCCAGGGCCTCACATGCAAGGCAAGTACTCTACCACTGAGCCACAACTCCAGCCTGAGGTATTTTTAAATGCCAAATCTGTGACATGCAGTATTTGGAGACCTGAGATATGGGGTTGTGAACTTTGAAGGGCTTATGGAGTGGCAGGTAACCTAGACATGAGAACAGCCTGTATCGATGTTAAGTAGTCAGTGCTCTGAAACAGCCAGTAAACAGCCTGAGGCAGCAAAAGAAGAAGACAACAGGATTTTTTTTTTTTTAAGTATAGTGAGTTATGTAATTCTTTCCCGTCCTTCTAGAACTAAATTCTTAAAATGCCATTTCCCACCCTAGAAAGCAATTAAATATGTACCACATTCTGCTCAAGATCCTGAAGTTCTCTAGATATTATGTTAATATTTAGTTATGTCCCACTGTGGTCTGAAATGTCACTTGTACAACTTCTGTCCTTTCAAATGTGCTGAAGTAGCCTTTATAGTTTGATGTATAAGTGAGTTTTTAAAAAGTACTCTCCCAGGAGCAATAGTGGGGGAAAGAATTTCTCATTGTTATATCTAAAATAAGATAAAACAATAGGGAGAGGAGGACAAGAAACATAGAATGCTTTTACCTCTGCAATAATCTTCAGAGAAAGAATATAGGAATCACTAAGGATGTTTACTTTGTTTCTTGCTTACCACAATTTGTGCACCTCTGGGAAAGAAAGGAGATCTTGGGTGAGGGATAGAGTATTTGCCTAAGTTATTTCGATGGGCTAAAAGCAGTTTCGTGGGTGGATGATTACTAGGGATTGAATCCCGGGATGCTCTACCACCAAGGTACATCCCCTGTCCTTTTAATTTCTTTTTTTTATTTTGAGACATGGTCTCACTAAGTTGCCCAAGGTAGTCTTGAACTTGAGATCCTCTTGCCTCTGCCTTCTGAGTTACTGGGATTAGAGGAATGTGCCACTGTAACCATCTAAGTCTGCCGTCTTCTTCTTCTTCTTCTCCTTCTCCTTCTCCTTTTTGGTTACAGACAGTATTAGAACTTCAATTATATCTTTCAGTCTAATTCCATCATTCAGAGAATTGAAATTTTTTTCAAATTCCAAAAAATTATTTTATCTTAGCACTTCGATGTTAGAAGTTTAAATTTTTTTAAAGCTATGTAGATAGTTTAGCAAAGAGTTGGAAGATGGACTATCAGGACTGTTTATATGATCAAAGTTTATTTAAGAAGGCCAGGTGGATATTATCAAAATTAAATCTCTTAATATTTCCTTTTAAATGGAATCTTATTGTTTTAAAAATAAAATGTGAATATATTGTATGGCAGAAATGATAATTTTGGAGCCCCTGACAAATTTTTTTCAAAGCCATTCCTGAAGTTTATTATCAATTGCAATCTATTCTTAAATCCACACAATTATTTTCAGTTGCCAATGACTTCTTGTTTCCACTATTCTTCAATCAGTTCAAACATTTATTATGTTATGTTATATGTTTCAGAAAAAAATACCACAGAAGGAGCTGGTGATAAACAGACGGATAAGTCATAGTGCCTGAGTGGCCAACTTCCTCTTCTGATGTTAAATCAGTTCAGGAATGGCCACCTCACAAGCCTGCACAGTCACCTGGGATCAGCACTTGAGACTCACCTAGACTCTGGCCATCATCACACAGTGTCATAATTGCTGGCTTGCTCTCAGAAGATTGGCACTCCCATAGTCCAGGGTCTGGCACAGAACCTGGGATATCAGAAAATTGTCCTTGATTTTTAATCAATAGGATAATAGAAAGAGACTGTGTTTGGGGAATGAAATTACATTATAGTTCTAGATAAGAAAGGAAATGATCAATATGAGGAGTTGGAATTCAAGAAAGCAAGATAATGGGATCCAAGGTACTAAAGGTGCCACAGTCTGGCTGGGCACAATTCATAGAGCCACTTGTCAAGCAGAAACGAACTTTATTTTTAAAACACACAAGCCACACCACACAAGCTCTTCAGGAATTCCCTCAGAGCCCAACTGCCACCACTGGCTTGGGGTGAGCCTCTCAACCCCCAACTCCTCCCACTCTTCAGGCTGATTGGCTGGGTCACGTGGGCAGAGCCAAAAGAGTCCCCCAGTGAGCAGCTCCTTGGTCTGAAAGGGCAGGGAACAGCACAATGAGCATCACCACGGAGGAGCCAATCAGCTGGCAGCTGGAAGTTTGCTGGGGCCACGGTGAGCCAATCAGCTGGAAGTTTGCTGGGGCTGCTGTGAGCCAATCAGCTGGAAGTTTGCTGGGGCCCCTTCAGCTGTGGCTCTCAGCAAAAGGTACATATTGTTTTCATCATCAAGAAAACCCATAACTCAAACCTGTAATCCCAGTTCCTTGGGAGGATGAGGCAGGCAGATTGCAAGTTTGAGACCAGCCTGAGCAACTTAATGAGGACACATCTCAAAAATAAAATAAGAAGAGCTGGATATGTAGTACTTGTGTAGCTTGCATGAGACCCTGGGTTCAAAAATCAGTACCAAAAAGAAAGAAGAAGAAAGGATGGAAAGAAGGAAGGAAATGTTTTAAAAAGTTAACTGAAAAATTAAGATTGGGGTAATGCCCGAAATGGAAATATTAGATAAAAGATATCTGTCATTTAGAAATCTGTGTTATAATATGTAGTAGATTAAACAGAGAGAACTTCTGTTATGTTGGTGAGAATAATTCTTTCAACTAAGGGACTATATAGACTTAGAGTAAAAGTTGTATAACTAAATTATAATGATAACCTCTATTTTCTTCATCCTTCAATTTATACACTAACACAAGAAAGTAACAGAAGCAAATTAGATATTTTATCTCAGTTGGTTATTTTGAAATTTTTCCCAAAATGTACACAACAGTGCATATAACTGCATGAAGTATTAACAATGCCATATTACCATTATGAGAGCTTATACAGTCTTTATCATCATCAATATATAAGAATTTCATTATTCATAGACTCAATAAGGGTTATATTTCAACTAGGATTATGCTGGTTTTGTGTAAACCTTTTAAAAATCACGGTAGCTTGAAAACCTCCTAATTTCGGTGAAATAAGAATATTATTGAATTAAGCAAGGCATGTATCTACTTTCTTCAAGTGTTAAAGTGATTTTGTTTCACATTGCTTCCTAAGATTGTAGATATAAGATTTATAAAACAAAAAAGAACTCTGTTGCTAAGTCTACGAACACAGTCTAGGACAGCATTATTATTTAGCACATATACTAATAGAAAAAAAGATAAAACAAATACCTGAATAAATATTGATATCTTTTCACAACACGCAGGCTGTGGAGTATTGAAATCCTCCAGTGTCTCAGGGCTCCTCCTGATCCTGGTACTGTGAAATCAGCATGGTGGTGTTCCCACCTGATGCACCTGATTCCTAGAAAGTGTTTTCCAGGTGTGATCAGCAGGGAGGAAGCATCAAAAGGCAGTCTTGTAACGTGGTGTTCTGGTCCACTGGACATTCTCTTCAAAAGACCATGGATCCCCTTTTCAACTCTGGTTCAGCTACTGAGAGGCCCACACTGATTGGTTCCCCCTCAGAACCTTATAGGCACAGTTCACCAGGTGAAAGATGACGATGACAGTGGCACCTTCAGCACTAGGTCTTTAAGGAAAATAGATGTTTTAGATTCAATGGAAAAGAATGCAATATAATGATGTAAGAGGTAGGCAAAATGGACAACTCGAGGACAGTATGTCATCGTCTGGACAGCCACACTGATTTCCCTCAGATGCTCTGTAGAGCATACACTATATATTTTATTTTTTATCTCATAAAGTGTCTTTTCATCTGGGGGAAGATGCATTTTGTTCCAGTTGAATTTCATGGACCTTTCTAAATTATATTCCCAGAGCTCTCTGGGTTCCCAGAGCCCAGGTTAGGAATTACTTCCTCATGCTTTTTCTTGATGCCAACACTGCAAATCAACATGGCCTCTGCCCCTCCCATATGTCCAGGTCTCACCATTTCTAACAAGCAGGGAGACCAAAAAGTCCTAGATTGGACCACAGCATTTGAGTAGGAAGCCTCCACCCACAGAGACTCCATACTAGGCAGAAGTTGGAAGTGTCCCAGTGTAGGAACAGTCTCACCTTTTATACAGGAAATCTTCCTTCTCAGATCCAGGGAATTCAAATGATTCCCCTGGTAGCTGGAAATGCTATCCTTACCCACAGCAAAGGACTGGCATGTCTATTTTATAGGGAGCCCTGGGGAAAGAAAAGGCTGGCTTGCCACAGTGAGTAGGAATGTAAGAGGAGTAGTAAACAAGCTATAAATAAAATTCCAGGGGCTGGGGTTGTGGCTCAGTGGTGGAGCGCTTGCCTAGCATGTGTGAGACACAGAGTTCGAGCCTCAGCATCACATGAAAATAAATAAATAAAATAAAGACATTGTGTCCTTCTACAACTAAAAATATGTTTAAAAAAAATTAAAATAAAAATTTCATCTGAGAGCCATATTGTAAGGGATGCAGGTGTAAATAATTTCTAGAACACCAAAGTACAACTCCAGATCCCTAAGGTACATTTAAAGTAAAACACAGTCTAGTTTACATAGCTAAATTCGATGTAATTTGGACCACAATATAGGAGAAAATGTTGCTTTTAAGACAAGGCATTGCCTATGGCATGAGCCAAAACAAAATCCCCCTCAGGTGAAGTAATACTGCAATACAGGGTCTAATAAGCCCTCTTAAATTAACTTGTCTTTTCCACAAGCTGTATAGCGCTTATTTACATATAATCATTATTCTAATTACCAAGATAATGTAAATATGGAGAACACTTAATGGGAATTTTAATTGGACATTTTGTTATTTTAAGACAATATGCATAGGGTTGAGCATAGGGTCTCTGGCTTCAGTACCCCAGCTTTGTCTTTTATCAAAGGTGTGACCTTGAACAAGTCACTTAAATGTTTCATGCCTTAGTTTCTTCACACATAAAATCAGAAAAAATCTCAATAAAACTATCTGCTGGAGATACTGCAAGTATTGAATAAGCTAATCTGCATGATGCAGCTGGAATAATGTCTGGCACAGAGTAATCACTGTACAAATGTCAGCTATTCATTTCCATAGATGCTCCAGTCATAACAGACATTCTCAGAATCTCTGGATCTCTTTAAAATGTGTGACTGTGCAGTCAGTATTTTCTCATCTGTCTACACTGAGGTAATAAAATTGTCTTCATATTAGAATTGATGCCTGGCATTTTTTTTTTTTATTATGAAAGCAAGTTTAAAGGAAAAGAGAAGGTTTGGATTTTCTGTGGCAAGACGTCCTCTGATTTTATACACTTTGGTCAAGCAGTGTTATCTGCTGAGTCTGAGCCCCAGAGACCATGAACTTTGGGATGATTAGAAAGGAAGGGAAAACACACTTGAGTGAATGTCACCCAAATGGACCATGGTGACTGAAGAGACCAACTCAAGAGACAAGGGTCTTCTATTTCCTGATAGCAGTTTCTTCAAATAAATGATTGATCTTAGAGATTTACTTGATAATAGCCAATATTTTGCAAAGTCTAAGAAGGCAGTTTGGGTCACCAATAAAAATCAGAAATGACTTTAATTCTTCACTAGTGTCTTCAAAGCTCATTTAAAACATGATCAACCATATCACATAGCAATGGTTTTATTAAGATCCTTGCTCATCCTATGACTCTCAGAGACTCCATAAGTCCCAGAAAACTCAGGAGTTTCCTCTTTATTCCTGCACATGTCCTGGGCTCTGTCTGCTTCCTTCATGGGCCCCTTAGGTATGTCAGCTCTGTGAAAGGAGCTTGTGTTGTGCTTTCTCTAGGTCCTGTCCACTATAAGGTGCTTGTCCACCTCCTACACACCCGGTTCCCCCACCTAGGTGCTGAATAGTGACCCAGAAGCTGTGGATTCAGATAACAAAGTCATCTTCTGCCTCAGTCCCTGTAAGTGAAAGGAGGTGTATCCAATTTCCCAAATTTCTTTTCAAACTCTGAAATTATCTTTAATTTAGTAAATGCAGAGAACCCTCCTGGAACAACAAAGAGGTCACACTGTTATTTCATCAAATATGGTAAAAGGATGTTGCCTTCATTAGAGGTCCAGCACTAGAGTTCAGTCCAAGGAATTCCATACTTATAGGTAACTCTTCTCAGGTTTTATAAAAGTGGGCAAAGTTATCACAAACAACAACAGACTTCATCTGACTTTCTTTCAGAGCTACTAAAAATAACAGCACTTCAAAACTTAGAAGGGATTATTTAAACAATAGTGTCAGGACTACCTTTTTGTGTAAACAAAAGATATAACTGCAAGGTAGAACGTGCTGTTGTTTGCCACAGTAGGTAGGATTATACAAGGCAAGTATGAGAGTTTACTGATAACCAGCAATAACAAACACTGTGCTGTAGCAGGAAAAAAGTAATAAAAGAAAAAAAAAATCTCTAAATACCAAAGTCCCCCTCATGTGTCTGGTGACAGGCAGGTACCATTTTTCTATAATTGTCTTAAATTTTTATGCACATGATGTATACCCACTAGCATTAGCAGGAGGCTAGAGCAGTTCATTTTCTGTTTTTTTGTTGTTTTTTTTTTAGCATTTCATCTATTAAACCAATAAAATCTGTTAGCAAAGCTAAGTAACTGGACCAGTCTAGAACATTACTGTCCTCCCTGTCCCAGCATCTGAGTAGGAAGACTCTGTACATTCATTCACGTAAAATGATGATAGTAATTTTTTATTTTTGGGTGGTGGTGCTGGGGATTGAACCCCAGGCCTTATGCATACAAGGCACACACTCTACCAACTGAGCTATATCCCCAGGTCCTAATGTAGAATAAATATATCCATGTCACCTTGTCATGTACAATCAAATGAGATTTTATTACACTGAGCATTGTTTACAAAAGAGCCCCCAAAACAAGCTTTTTTTTTTTTTTGCAAATTTTCCTTTTTCTATCCGAGTGCTTTTTTCTAACAGTTTTAAATGGAAAATAATAGATGACCGAACATAAAAGGAGCTAGCAATAGCTCTTTTTGTTTCATTTCAACTTTTTACCTTTATTTAAATGCAGTATTTATGTAATTTTAACTTGTATAAAATACATTCTATATTGAAAAGGACTTCATTAATGTATTGTCTCTTTGCTTGCACAAAGAAATCATAAATATATGCTACACTACACTGTTAAAATTCAATGCTTAATTGCACATATTAGTCTCTATTAATGAATATAGAAAAAATCATTTTATATTACAGGCAAAGTAAAATAAGAGGTATTTTGAATCCCAGTTTAGTTTAAAACTGATCATTCAATTTGAAGTGGTAAACAGAATTAACTTCCTTATAAAAATTTAATGTGTTTCTATGTTTTATTGATCGTGGTAATATAATTTTTTTCTCTAACATTACCCTTTAGTTTCAGAGTTAATTGGTGTTATTTCATCCTTATACATCCCAACACGTTCATTCACTAGTGCAATATATCTCTCATGAATGTAGAAATTTACCTACAAGGAGGTCAGCTTCAGGTGGACTTCCCCACCACACACTTTATTAGTCATCAACTTTTCATCATTCCCAACTAATATGCACTTTATTATTTAAAAATAAGTAAAAATGGGATTGATATGTATCCCAGTTTTAGGGAAAAAAAGACCTTATATTTTTATCACACTATTGCCAAGTATTTAGGAAAAATGATTCTCAGGAAATAAATGATCACTTTCATAAATACAGACATTATCAACTAATATATTTTTTTTAAAAAAATGAAAGATGCCTTCCAGGTGCTACTTGTTCAAATGGTCCCTTGGGAGGTAACAATTTCCATTATTGCAAAAACACGACTTCAAAGCCGCTTGTGCTACCTTTGTCAAGAATGCTTACATGTGTCCACGTGGAACTAGAGTCTCCAGGTCATGAGTACCCTAGATAGCAAAATCACACAGTTAGAGCTCTGCTATTACTCTCTTTATTGACTAGTCCAGGAACAATTCAGAAACTAAATAGATTTGTCTGTATGTTTTGTATTTATGTTTTAATATAATGTGAATTGCATCATTGTTTTGAGGCTAATTTGCATCAAATCAAATTGATTTAAATTCAAATAAAATATTTCATTATTATCCTAATCAGAAATTTGGGGGATACAATGAAGTTTATAATTGGCAAATCAAAGGGGAAAACTACATTAAGTATCCAGGCATAAAGGTATGATACTTCTTAAAATGTTTTTTATTCACTTTTTAGCAAGAAAAGCAATATTCTTCAATATGGTGTAAATTCCTTCTCTAAGACTCACAAAATATTTTGGAGTCCACAAATTCCAAAAATATCTGTAAATTAACTGGAATTTTGCCTGCAATATCAAGTTTTGTAGATAATTATTCAAAGGAAAATAGGTCTTGAAGGAAATCAACACAGTTCTATATAAGTCTTAAAAAACAGCTTACATAATATTCCATTTAAGGAAAAGGAGACCAACATTTGTTGAGGGACTAATTTATGCCTAGCTTATTTCATCTCATCACGAGGGTTATTATAAATCTGTCTTGAAAAATGAAGAAACTGAATATGAGTGGTTAATACCTTTTTCCATGGTCTCACAAATATAAAGCAGCCAAGTGAACTTAGAGCTTCTTCTCCCCCTGCAAGGATATTATCAAATACAGAGATCTCTTTTGTGCTTCAAAAAGTTTTGAGTCCACATTCTTGGTGTTTTGCCGTTTCCATTATAATGAAAATAAAGGGTTAACAATGTACAGTGAAGTCTTCCTATCTCACAAACTAAGTTTGCTAGTAAATTGAAAACCTTGGTAAAAACACAGAGTTGTAAAAACATAAGAACACATATTTACATTTTATTCCAATTAGACATGCAGAGATGCATATACATTTGCCAAAGAACTTACTAATTGGAGTTTCACTCATTTTTTTTTTATATAAGCAAGATACATTTTTTTCAAGTTCTTTTAAGGTTGTTTTCAAGCAATATTTTATCGATTTTGCCCTCTTCTTTAGGTGTCATATCTCCCCCTGTTAATTTCACACAAATATTTTAGTGACTAATCTTTAATAGACTTTCCAATGTATTTGATATAGTTTTATAGGGTCAAATTTATTTCTATTTACAGTCATTTAATAATTACATTAAATTATGTAATTATATCATCAAATAAAAATGGCTTAGGAAATAGCTCTAACTCAGCTTATGGGAGCAGAAATCAACATGAGTCTATGTTATCATTTAATCTTGATAATATGATAGACCCCATAAGGAAGATTGATTATATTATAGAAAAGCAAAGGTCCTACCTACTTACTATGGAAGAATTGATTTCCAGGCAGAATTTCCTAACAGTACAGAAGGAAGATGATCCTATGCTATGAAATTGGTAAGCAGTTATCAACTTAGAAATCAGCAGGCACCATCTCCTCATGAGTAAAAATCAAAATGTTTATGGAGGCGTACAGAACTTAATTTGAGAAAATGTTGCTTCCAATTTCTCAAACTCCCTTTCATTTTTTTTTAACCTAAAGGAATCAGAGACTCAGACAAGGAGTTTGAATGAAGAATATTGAAAATAAGCTGATGCTTCCAGTTTATTACATCATAGCAATAGCTCTTAAGTCACCTGAGTTAGTTTCGAAAGTATTGATCATAGCCCTGAAGAGGCTACCCCATTGTTAGGCATCTGGCCATTATTAACAAGGAAATGGAATTGTGCTCAAATAAATTTCAACTTTTCCACGATTTTCATGAAAATCTAGCTGCTATGGTTTTATCTTCCACAGTAACAGAGTAAATAAAAATCCATAAATGTTCTAATATGCTCTATTTCCTCTACCTGCAAGATAAGAATTTATTCTTCTACTGGGTTGGTGCATTTTGATCTTACCCTTCAAGTCCCAATCAGAAAAGCCAAAATTACAAGAGCTAATTAGCATTATGCCAAAAAATGTAAATAAATATCAAAGAGATTACCATATTTGTCAAATTTATACAAATCACACTTCATTTTGTGAGAAGCTGTTTGCTCTTTTACTGCAATTGAAATCACTGCAGTATATTTTAGCCTGCCCAGAAGATTATAATATATAACAAATAGTTGATGAAACACTGAAATTCTCCATGATTGACCGTTAAGATCTAGTGTATTAGCAAAACTTTCAGCAAGACTTTGATACCATCTGCAAAGACAGCTGTCTCGGGAGTTGATAAAATTTTGATACTTGCCTGATGCGTATTTGAAAGGATGAGAAGGTCTTTGCTCACATCACATATTCACTCAGAGTGGACCCTGACAGTGCCTTAAAGGCACTGTGAAAATTAGGCCTTTTAATCTTGTTCCTAGTGCCACAAATTTCCCTAGGCCAAAATTCCCTCAAGATGTGACTATAGTTAAGATATATATTTACATTGTCTGCTTCAACTTGTGGGTAATAAACCCATCATCATTACACTGCTTTTGGGAATTTTGGGGCACGTTCAATTTATCACTTTACTCACATAATTGATACAGTAAAGACCCAGTGACACCCAAGATTTCACAGGACGATTATGGTTATTGGTTGAGGTACAGAGAATAATGCCCTCTCTCCAAAGATGTCTATGCCTTATTCCTAGAAACTGTGAATGTGTTCAATTATATGATCAAGGGGTTTAAGGCTGCAGATGATGTTAGGACTGGGAATCAATTGATATTGAAATAGTGAAATTAACCTGGATTAACTGGGTAGGGCTAATATAACTATAAGGATCATTTGAAGTCAAAGAGAAAAAAAATGAGTCAGTATCAGAGTGATATGATAGAAGCACAGGACCTGCCCCCCACCCACCCACCCCCGTCCTCCAGGCAAAGGGGCACCCTCCTAAGGCTGGAAAGGCAAAGTGTACAAATAAAATTTCCCCTGGAGCCTCCCAGCACCAATGAGGTCTTGACGTTAGACCCATGAGGCCTGTGTTAGGCTTGCGACCTATAGGACTATAAGATATTAAGTTTGTTATTGTGTAAACCACTAAGTTTATGAAAATCTGCTATGGCAGCAGCATAAAATTAATACACTGGTTTCTTGGCATTTCTCAATCTAGTCCAACTAACTTAAATGAACGATAATAAAAGCAGGGAAGATTAAAAGTTGAAATGAAATGTACATGTTACTATTAGTATTTATTACCAATGCAAAGAATGTTTTGGCTCTCTCTTTTGGAATGGGTGGGGGGAACTAGCAACAAATTTGACAGTAATTTTAAAATATCATGACACAATTGTAAGTATTCCTGTTTAAAAATTCACCATACTATCCTAAGAATGAAATATTCTTTGTTCCAAACTAAAACAAACAAAACTACGAGAAAAGAACCACAATTAGTTTTAGCATAGCTCAGCAAGAAAGAATGATTTTTTGGTGTCAAATTATGACAGGTTGTTCTGTCTTGTTTAAAATATATTTGTACTAACAGAATATTGTTTGTTATATCCTTGTTTAAGTTTCTAAACTTCACAATGTCTTAATACGACACTTTTTATTTTACCAGAAACATTCCATTTATTTTGAATAAATATATGATAATGATAACCTCCATTTTGTGCTTCCAGCAGTGTTATTTACTTAGCAAACACTTAACAAGCACTGAGTGCTTTGTAAACCTTAGAACATTTAGTCCTCAGACAAATCTATGAACGCAGTGCTATTATTAATCCCATTTTAAATCCCATTGAGGAAATTAAAACACAGAGGTTAAGTTAATGGCCCAAGATTCACCAGCAAGAAAACGGTGGAGCCAGGATTTGGACTGTGAAAGTCTGTACCCTTAAATTCTCTATCTACTCTCTTCTGTAGATCAGGCAGAGTCTGTGTGTCTCACAGGTATTCTCAACCCTCCTCACAATGACTTCCTGTGGGTACTATCATTAACCCCTGTGCAAAGGAGGCCATAATGTTTAAAGAAAGTAAGCATCTTGCTCTAAATGCTCTGTTACACAAGATTTTAATCTCCCAAATAGAGCACTTTTGTTATATGGCAGCTTACTCTGATGATACACTAGAATATAATTTTTCCATTTATACAGCGACTATGTAACATAATTACTCATATAAGCACTAATGAACAACCCCAGTCTATGCTGCATCCTAGAATGTTTTGTTTGATCTAAACAAAATTGCCTGCCACTACGTATGAGAGCTTGGGAATAGCAGAGGAAGTCAACATAAGTACCTGAGCACCTTGCTATGGTCAGGGGAGAGGGCAGAGAAAACATTTATTCCCCAACAAAGAAAAACTAATCCTGAATTGCAAATCCAGGTTGTCATGATTATAAATGCCAAGAAACCAGAATTTTAATGCCCCTGATATCTACAAGAAATTGGTCTTTAAAAAAAATCTAAAACATTAGTGTTTTAAAAATGGATTTATGTTGCTTACTTTGATTGTGAACTGATAAAGCACAGAACTATCAGAAGAAGCCTGTCTCCTTTTAAAATCAGATTGTTACAGTGTGTTCTTCCCTTCCTATAATCTCTTTATGATCAAATACAGAATACTTCAGCCTGCAATTTTCAATTTTCCCATCCTCATTTGAACTATTAAGTTGCTCTCCATTTCAGCAACAGCTGAGCTGATACTTGATCCTTGCTTACCAAGGACAGTGTATAGCAATCAACTCAAATAATTTTCATCACGTGTGTTTAAAGAAACACAATGTTTTATACATGCTTGATGTAAATATATGTAGAAGAGCAAAATCAGAGTCAGCAATAAAATTCCAAGCAAAAATAACAATCACAGAAACATTTTAAGTCTCAAGAATTGGTACAGTTTATAGCACATACTTGCTATAATTTCTAAGAAAATTCAGGTACAAATTGAAAACAATTTTGAAACTGAAAAGAAAGTATTCAGTGAATTACAGATTAACATTTTGAAAATTATTCTAATCAAGCCAATTATGATTTGAGATGCATTTTGCTTTTCAGTTTACTGAGTTGATTGTTGAAAATAATTTCCCTGAGCAAACAAAATTCATTTTACTTCCTCCAAAATTTTTTAGTAACATGTAATAAATAATAGCTGATTTAAAAGCTTTAATCAAATATGGCTCTATAACCCAAATATAAGCAAATTATCTTCTTTTATATTAAAGACTTATTTTACTTAGTTAATTAATTTTTAATTACTTAAATTTTAGTATCATGAAATGTTTATGTGTAGAAAAGGTGAAATTAAGTAAAAAAAAAAAAAAGGAAGAAGATCATATAGAATCAACACAGAAAGGCATACCAAATAGGCCAAAAAAAAAGAGAGAGAGTATCTGAATTGAAATTTCTCAACTGCAATTATGCCTCTATTACTTTCATAACTTGTGCCTATTTTTATGGATCATAAAGTACCATGATCTACACTGCCAGAATCAGTTCTTACAACAGTTACGCCGAGTGCTGAGATCAAGCATTATCTCAATTTCACTAATATGGAAACTTAGAACAGTGAGTCAGTGAACTGCCAAAACCCACATAGTTTGTGAGTGACGATTCCACATTCCTGGTTTTTGGTTCCAAGTTCCAGGCCCTTTCCATCAGGGCTTATCACCATGTCTGTTTAATCTTATGTCTAATAGTTTGGGAGCCATTCCTGGACCTAAATGTCCCCTGCCGCCAAGCATGCAATCAGTTGTCGCAGACATAATCTGAGAGGGGGCCAGTTTTTGTCCTTTTCCAAAAAAGTGGAAGGCAGGGATTCTAAGAGAAAATAGACTACTGTCTCCAGTTCACACCCCACAACCCCCATGCACAATTCTGTTTCTATCCTCACCATGATGGTGAAGCACTGAGAAGCATTCGCTTCACAGTGGAGCTCACTGCACTCATGGTTTCTGGTCGAATGAGTTGAATAAGATGATACAACCAGGAAGTACAAAGAAGAAGAGCCAGGGCACGTGCCAAGGGGACAGTAATTGTGTTCTTTGGACATCAGTGCCTATCACAATTTTTTAGTAATACAACTTTTCCAAATGATCAGATAAATATAAATACAAAACTTCATTCCAAATCAAAACATAGAAATTTTATTTAGGAAGATTCACTATTTCTAGGCATCTTTATCAGTATTATTTATAATATGTATAAAACTATGAGTTGTTGGAAATGTAAAAATCATCTGAGGATTTAAATTCACCTCATTTAGGTTAAATAAGATTCCCATAAATTTTTTTTCTAATTATATTTGATAAAAAATCTATGTTGAAAAATAAATTTGTTGATTTGCCTTCAGAATAAAGCACCTGGCCTAAGTTGACTAAACAAGAGAACTATGAACTCCTTGTTTTTATAATAAAAATCCTTTACAAAAAATAAATAAATAAATTTCCCAAGGGAGTTTCTATATCAGGAAGCTTTCCAGCATGATGTATTTTCCCCCCCAAAATGGTGTCACCTTTTGGTGGAACATTCTGCCCTTTCACCATAATCTGAATGATGTCATTCTTTGTTTTGCTACAGGGAAGACAGACTGGATATGGTGATCCTGGCCTCTTGGACAGGGAAGGCACAAAGGTGCTTCAAGAGCATGTTCTATTATATGTGGTTGGATTAGGCAAAAAAAAAAAAGAGCTCAAATAATCCTTTAAGAATAAAACAATAAAAGAAGTTTTTTCTTACACTAACTTCTTCCCACAAATCATGCTTCCTCAAAATATTATCTCAACATATAATTCCCTCTCCCATTACTGTAGCTCCCTGAAGTATTATTCTCCATTTAACTGGGAAAAAAATGTCACTTGGAAAGTGAACAACAAAAATAACAAGAACAAAAAAAAAAAATCAGTTATCATTGTACTATGAAGATTGTAGCTTTCTACCCTTGTAGCTTAAAAAAACAGTAACCAATTATACCTATTAGAAAAAGACTGGATATTTAGATTGTGGCCTCTCCTATGGTGAAGCACAAATAATCTCGAGGTACTTTCCATTATTCTAAGTAAGTTTAATTTAATTTTAGCAATATCTGCTCTCCTAAGTGTTTAAGTTTTATAAGACTGTTTCAGTCTCCATAGAGGTAGAATTTTATCAAAGCTATCATGACAATTGTTCAAGTAGAACATCATCCCATCCCTTCTCCCAGTAAGCAGCTATAACAATTGTGGCTATTGGTCTAATCCAAATTTATGGTCAATAAAGTGCATGTGTCAGTTTCCTGGGGTGTGAATAATAATAGCACTTAGCTCAAAAGTTTATAGTGAGCATTTAATTGGCTCATGCATCTAAACCACTTTTATGGTACCTGGCAGTAAACTGTTACCTATCATATCAACAATCCAATCATGATAAAATAAGGAAAGAAAATACTGCTGAATGTTTAATAATTACCTTATTGCACTACTCCAGTGACAAGAATGCATCTTATTTCCAATTATGAAATACTTTTCCAATATGATTTCTTATATCCCTGTTACGATTATCAATCTCTTGTCTCTCAGCTTCTAATCCGTTCTTCAATATCTGCTCTGTGCCAATGGATGAGATTCCTCTAAGCGTTTCTCTACCTTGAGCGCAATGTTAAAACTTCTCGGTAGAGGGCGATAGAGGGACATTGCAGAGGGAGCCGGCTTCTGCTGTTCTGGCTCCCATTCAGTAGTGCCTGTGGGAGTACAGCTGTTGACAGTTCCTCCCACTTGCCCAGACTCTGTTGTCCCTTGGAAACCTTGCATGCCAACCCAGCTTGCTAACTCCCTTTCCACAGCCCTCCCAAGGGGGTCATTGAACACTGGTGCTGTCCCCTCCATTGCAGCTACTCCTACATGCCTGCCCAGTCAATGGTGGTCTGCCTGCCTGTGCCCTTAAGGGATGTTCCTGGTTTGCTTAGGGACTGGGGTGAATTGTGTGAACCAGTGAATCTCGCTTCCATCACACTTTCTCCCAAGCGGGTATGAATCTTGGAAAGGCTCCCTTCCCAGTTCGCTTCTGCTTGATCTCCTTGGTGACTCTCCAAGGATCTACTACCTCTTAACCTTCTCAATACATCTTATAGTTTTCTCCTCTCATTGCTTAGTAAATCTTTATTATAAAGCTTCTCTTGTTTGCAACACTAACATTTAGTCTTCTGTTTGGAAGTATCATTTCCCAAGAAAATATTTTTTTTATCTAAACTTGAGTGAAAAATGTTCTCTGAATACTAACACTTTAAAAAAAAAAAATGTTTCCATCTGTTGACGCATTTAACCCTCTGATAATCATGTTGCACAGATGGGTAAAATTGAGGCAATAACTTTTTTAAATCTTCCTGAAGGTAAGAAGTTGGTATATAGTAATATAGTGTGTTGAATAGTGGTCCCCCAGAAAAATATGTTCAAGTCTTAACCCCTGGCAATAGGAATTCAGAAATAGGTCCTTTACAGATTTAGTTAAGTGAAGGATGTCAAGATGAGACAATCCTGGATTTAAGGTCCTAATTCCAGTGTCTGAAATCCTTGTAAGAGAAGGAAAGGGTGATTTGAGACACATGTGCATAGGCCATTTACCTAGTAAGATGAAGGCAAAAAATGGAGTGATTTAGCTGCAAGCCAACCAACATCTCCAGCCACCAGAAAGTGGAACAGGCAGGGAAAGATTCTCCCTTAGAGCCTGCACAAGGAATGTGGCTCTGCCAACACCTTGATTGTAGACATCTGGCCTCCAGAATGGTGAGAGAATACATTTCAGTCGTCTTAAGTCACCAAGTGTGTGGTAATTTGTTATGGCAGCCCTAGGAAACTAATATAAATAGAATCCCATTAACTTCCTGTCTTTCAGAAGTCCTCCAAAATCTCCAAGCCACTCAAACAAACCCTGGGTCCAAACTATTCCAGCACAGCTACACATTTATCTCATTTTGTTTCTTCTAACTGGGACAGAATCTAACTACTATGAGTCTGCCCTGACGTTTCTGATATAGTATTTAATATTTAACTTCAGTCTATCTTCAATCTTGCCCGGGTATCCAGATTCAAGCTGCACTGAAGAGAAAGTACTGGACTATGAAAAAGGAGATTTAATTTTGTTTCTGTGGCACATACCATAGTCCTTCTCCAGACAGAGTGGTATTGGACAAAATGCATTTAAAATGAAAGGCAATCACAACTGATGAGTTTGACAGTTTACTTACTGAGCTTCAATGGTCCCCATACCATTTCATCCAGAAAGGTGTGTATGTGTGTGTATATATTATGATCCTAATTTTTCCACTGGCATTGTTTCATAAAATCCCTCCAGAAATATCCAATACTCATTTTAATTTCAGACACAGTATAAAATCAGTTCCCCTTATAACATTAATTTTTAACTTCAAACCTTCAGAGACAGAAGTGTGCTTTACAAAAATCTTTTACTATTTTCTTCCTCCAGCAAAAATCCATGCAGTGATCTGTTTCTGCCAGTGAAGAATTAGATATGTAAATGGGAAGAGGGCATTTGAAGGCAGACAGCACCTAGGAATAGACTGGGCGGTCACATGGGTTTTTCTTCATTAAGACATTTTAAAGTTTAGTTCTCAGTGTGAAGATAATTTAAATTGAAGGAATTTTTGTACCTTGCTACTGCGATAAGTTCCCTGCACATGCACAAAGTTTTACAAATGAGAAGCTGTGTGGCACTTTGGCTAGAGCAAGGTGTTCGGCTCTAAAGCAACAGAACATTCTTTAAATATCTCCCTTTGATGTCAGAGCCTGAAAATTAGGCATTAAAAATGAATAACCCTGTAACTCTAAGAAAAATTAGAGCAAGTAAAATATAATTTAATGAATCCCTGTGTGATAGGAAATCATAGTTCAAATCATTTGATATCAGAAAATACCCTCCATCCCTTAACCTTAAAATATGTTAAAGCCAGCTCAAGTCCCATGACTTCAGCTAAAACTTCTCAGACAATTCCAACCCACATTGATTTCTTTCTCCAAAGACTTGATCTGCATTCACCTATGTCAATCATCAACTTGTAATCACAAACCATCCTCCAGCACCAACCAAACTCTTTCACCTATATGAATCTTGATTTCTCATTGAGATTACAAATTCAGTGAAAGGAAGAGCCATATTTTAATCTCCTTTGGGTGTCCTTTGCTGTAATAAATCCATTTTTCTAAATTGAAGTAATGTACACTTAAAAAATAAATGGAATCAACCATATATATATATATATATATATATATATATATATTAAATATTTATTTATTTTTTTAGTTATCGGCAGACACAACACAACATCTTTGTTGGTATGTGGTGCTGAGGATCGAACCCGGGCCGCACTCATGCCAGGCGAGCGCGCTACCACTTGAGCCACATCCCCAGCCCCCAGATATATTTTTTAACTATCAACTTTCCAACACAGAGGGTTGTATTATTCATCTGCAATGTTAAAAGCTATAGGAGGAAAAAGAAAAAAGCTATAGGAGGTTATTTACCCTTAGTCATCAATCATTGAGAAAGTCATGTGGGTACATGAAGTTCACCTGCCACACTTCCTTTTGAATTCTTTTTTCATGAGATTTTGATGTCCTTTACTTAGAATAGCAGTGGAGGTATATCTGGAAAATAATTGACAAGACCTACCAAGCCATCACCTCAGTCATCAATCTTGCCTCAGCCCAGAGTTGGCAAACTGTGAGTAGCTACCATTTTAGAGTTCTAAGATATTTCAAATACAGGTAGATAGGTAAATATAGAGGGAGGTGTATGTATGTATTTGTTCCCGTCAATGACCTTGAATGTTTGGTATTATTAGTCTTGTTTTACAAGTATACAAATAACTTCCTCAAGGTTATAGAATAACTAACCAAGATTCAAACCCCAAATTTGGTATCTGCCTCCCAAATCCTTATAGTTTGCCTTAAGTCACCTTGACTTGCTAGCTAAGCTTCATATTACAGATGATAAAAAATAATAAAGCCAGAATGAACTGAAAGCCCTTCAAATTTCTGAGTCAGGGAGAACGATCTCATACCTCCTGTGCTTTCAGTCTGAGATACTGGGTCAAATTCACAAAATGGGCTCCATTCAAGGAGATTATTGCAATAACTCTGCTCTTCTGAAAGTCCCCTTCACTCACAGAATCCCTAAAGTTGTTCCTAAATCATTAAGCTGAAGCAAACTCCTCCACCACTTGGTACCAAGTTGCAGTTGGGGCTTGAATGAATTCAAATCACATTGCTTCAACTACAAGTTGTCCAGGTGTGCAGTCTCCCCCAGATAATTTTATTAATTACTCAATCATACAGACACATATTATGGAAGAGTGAATTATTTGAACCTTATTTATCACTTTTGTGTTTGCTGCATGTTTAAAAAATCCAAAGAAAATACATTACACCAACTAGGTAGATACTATAGTACTTAATCTTAGCTATTAGAATTATTTGGGAAGCTTTTAAAATTATGAAAATTTGCCACATCTAAGATCAATTATAGTAGGATATTTGGGGGCAACATTGCAACATCTTTTTCCTCTCTTAAAATCCTGAACTAATTCTAATAGCAGCTGAATTTGAGAATTACTACTTTAATTGAATAGGATGGCGCATTACTAAGGGTTCTTTAGAGTAATAGTATCAATAAGATACACACAGGTGTGTAAATAGACTGATAGGTGACAGATGTTAGACTGATAGGCAATAGATAATAGATAGATGATTGATAGATACATAGATAGATGGATAGGGAGGGAATTTATTATGGAAATTGGTTCACATGGTTATGGAGACCAAGAGTTCACATATGCATTTCTAAGCTGGAGAACTGGAGAAGCTCATAGTGTCATTCAGTCTGAGTTCAAAGGCCTAAAAGTCTGGAGTTCTTTTGTCCTGGAGCAGGAGCAGTTGAAAGTTCCAGATCCAGAAGAGAGTGACTTCACCTGACCTCTGTCTTTTTTACAGGACCCAAGCCAATTAGATGCCACATTGGCAAGGGGCGATCTTAATTCAGTCTATGGATTTAAGTACTAATCTCCCTCATAGAAATAGCCAGAAATAGTGTTTTACCAACTCTCTGGGTGTCTCTTAATCCAGTCAGGTTGTCAATTAAAATTAGGCATCACAGAGTATGTCAGAATAAGAGCGTGGTCTAGCAGAAATGGTGGGCCCAAATTATGGGCTTGATAACCACACAGGTGAATGGCAACCACCAGGCTTTTTGAAAACACATCACATCATCACAGTAAGTTAAAACCCCAGAGAATTCATGTAAAAGGACTAAAATACTTTGGTAATTTTGAATAAAAACAAACTTTATTTGTAGTAAATATAATTGCCATGAGATGAATGATCTTATTTGCAATGATAGCTTCCCAGGCATTTCTAAGAAAGATAACTCAGAGATCATGAGAAAGAAAGGCTCAGAGTAAAAATTAAACTTTTTCAGACATGCAGATATTCAACCCATTTAAAATGGTTAACAAGAAGCAAAAGAAAATATATGGGGGTAGTATAGGAGGAAGGCAAGTAGAAGGGTCATGCTAGCTGAGTTTTATATTAGCAATATTTTCAATCCATCAATACATAATTATTCTCTCTCTTTCTCCCTCCTTCTTGTCTTTTATTCCTCCTCTTTTCTCTGCTCTATCTCCCTTTCCCACTGATGTAGTAGTTTTGAAGACTCAGGTTGATATTTGACTAAAGGGGACCAACAGATTGCACCTGGAACAACAGAAACATTTGCTGGATTTGGGGCAATTGAGCAAGTACACCTGGCCAGAAATGAGTTCTCTATTTATTCTGCTAAGCAGGTGTGGGTTTACACTGTATTTCTTACGCAGACCATATGCATCATCAAAATGGAAGTATTATGTGGGCTAGGTTCATGGCTAACATAACTGTGAAGTGAGAGAATCACATCTTAGGACTCAATCGATTCTGTCATGTCTAGGAGAAACTCCTTTATTTGTTCTACCACGTGTCCCATTTGTAACACATCTGTGAGATTACCAGCTTACTTTCTCTTGTTAACATCTATTTTGAATTCCTCCTATGTGTCACAAGGTACTTTCTTATTCATACCTATACTTAACATGTCCTATGAGGTTTGTCTTTCTCTCTCTCTCAAGCTTCAAGCTTTCCCTATGCTTAGCATTTTTATGAGTTTCATCACTCGTTTATTTTCATTTTATAACAGAATTGAAAATTCTCAAATAATAATGCAAGCACATATTTCAAAATCTTCTTTTTGAAGGACAGGACTTTATTAAAGAGGTGAAAGAGACCTCTGTCACTTTCATTACTTACTTTGGATAACTTTATACATTTTAAAGTGGAAATGTAACTGCTCTGTGCAACCCTTGTTAAGAACAACTGTCCAAAGGGGAAATGCTGTGGGCAAATCAAAGAACTTCAAATTGAAGGAAGGCAATGAGCTAAACATTAAACTGTGCAAGAAAAATACCTCCCAAGAACGGAATGACCCATTTTGAGCAAAATTTCAGGCCCAGCAAAACTCTGAAACTTAGAACAAAGACTGTCAGATGTAAACCGAAAGATATCTGTTATAGGAATTGTGGTTTCTAATGTCTCAGATCAGTCCATTAAGCCACACACTGAAGTAGCATTGTGTCTTAAGAAATAGAAATTTTTATTTTCATAATTAGATATAGCATAAATATAAACACAATTAAACTTATAAAATACATATGTATTTATATGCACATACACATATGTATAGCAATAACCCAAACTATTGTAATCTATTTCAAAATTAAAAAGTAAAATTTTACAAATTTATGATGTGCAATATATTTATGTACATTGTGGAATGGCCCAAATCAAGGTAATTAGCATATGCATTACCTCACATGCTGATTTGTGTGTGGTGGTGGGAACACTTAAAATGAACTCACATCAGTCTTCATATATGCAGTATGTTGTTATTAATTGGAGTCAACATGATGTATAACAAATCAGATTATTCCTCCTAACTGGAATATTGTATCCTTAAATGAAAATCTCCCTAATTTTAACAAACCCCTACCTCTGGTAACCAACATTTTATTTTTTTTTTATGAATTCTGCTTTTCAATACTGTCTTTATAAGTGAGATTATGCAGTACTCTTCTCCGTGCCTGCCTTATTTCACATAACACATGTCTTCCCTCTTCATCCATGTCTTCACATATGTCAAGATCTTCTGTTTGAAGGCTGAATATTTCATTGTGCATGCCTACCACATTTTTTATCCATTCATCCATTAATGAGTGCTTAGGCTGATTGAGCTTCTTACATTATTATAACTAATGTAACTAATGATGCGATGAACATGAGAGTGCCCAGACCTCTTCCACATATTGATTTCATATAATTTGGATACGTACCCAGTAGAATTTCTGGATCACATGGTGGTCTTTTTAAAAAAAAATTTTTGAGGAAACCTCATGCTATTTTTCATAAAGTTTGTGCATCTTTTTGATAACATTACCTGACAGGTGTGAGGTGATAGCCTTTGTGGTCTTAATTTGCATTTCCCTGATGATTAGAGGTGTTGAGCACAATTTCATATATCCATTGTTCATTTTTTAGTCTTCTTTTGAGAGAGATCTATTCTGATCCACAGGTATTTTTTAAGTGGGGTTATTTTTTTTCTTAATATTGAGTTGTGTTTCTTACATATTTTAGATATTAACTCCTTATCACTTGTATGGTTAGGAAAGGTTTTCTCCTGTTCTCCTATTCTGTAGGTTGTCTCTCATTTTGTTGACTGTTTCCTTGGTGATGTAGAAGGTTTTTAGTTGGAGGTAATCCTATTTCTTTACTTTGGCTTTTGCTTTCTGTGCTTTTGGGGTCATTTAAAAAATATTATTGTCCATACCAATGTAACAGAACTTTTCTCCTATGTTTTCTTCTAGTGTTACATTTTCAAGCATTATGTTTAGTCTTTTAATCCACTTGAGTGAATGCACATCATTGAAAATGGTGTGCATTTTAAGCAGCCACTTTGGTGTCTAATTATACATGAAAACAGAAGAAATTGAGCCAACAAAGATTGAAAAACAATTCAGCAAGCTCAGCTTCATGCAGTTAAACTTTATGTTTGTGAATGGACAATATGTGTTGATATCAGAGTAAATGCCAAATAGACAACCGTGAATGTAGCATAGACCTGCCCTCGCCTTGAAGGTCTTTTTTGGAAAGAGAAGCTTATTCTCTGAGTGTCCTGGTAATAGAGAGCCACAAAAAAAACCAAAAAAGAGGGCAGTGTAAGTCAATAGGACCATTTCCCACCAGCAAGGCAGGCACCAACTGCTGATGCTCACAGAGTTCTCTGCTGCTTTCAGTATCAGGCCTGAACTAGTCTGAAGACATGATTATACCACCCCCGACTCTCTCTCTCCCTCCCTCCCTCGCTCTCTCTCTCTCTCTCTCTCTCTCACACACACACACACTCACACACACATGAGGAACCATTTTACTTGCTGATGTCTTTTGTACTCTTTTGTTCTGGAACCATGGGTGAGGAAGATATCATCATTGACATCCCTAGATTATCTGAAAAGTAGGAAATATGAATGGTTTGAAAAGATGACTGTAAATTGACTTTTTAAGTAAAATATTGAATTTCATGTCATGATTTAGAAAATTAAAAGTAAAAACAGAATTACATTTCTCCTAAGTTTTTTCTCAATATCTGAATTGACATGCCATGTAGAGAACTGAAATCTAAAGAAAGTTAATAACTACTCACATTTATATATGAAATTAAAATTGACAATACATGTGATACTTTTAACTCATTTTCACAAAGCTTTAGAGCTGCAAAGGAATTGACATTTTTTATTTTAATATGAAATTTAAGAATTTGTGGAGTTATGTGACTCCCAGAAGTTTTCAAATAAATAGCATAGCATCCTCTTCTGTCTTCAAGTTGAAGGTGACTTTCATTCTACCACTACATTGCTAAAAAGTACCATTTTGTTTAAACCAAAGAAAATAGAAGGAAAAAATCCCATTGAATATAATTGATGATATCCTTGGGAAGAAGAGTGGAGAAATTTCCATGTAAAGAAAAAATATTCTTTATTCTCAGTAAAAATTTGTTATAAAATCATTGAGCTTCTGATTTTCTCAATGAAGACATAACAAAGCTGTGGATCCAATCTTTCCATCACCATTTCATCCATTAAATTTTATTTCTTTAAATGCCCATCTTCCTGGACATGCACTGCTGGGGCAGTCTTACTCTCTGTATGGTTCTCTACAGCCACGTCTCTACCACCACAGCGGTGTGACTGTGTGCTCAGTGACAGAAATGGTACCCTGGAAGGAAGGCATAATACCCCTATGTTACACTTATCTCAAAATATCTCTGGCCCCTGATGATGGTATTGAGTCCAAACAGCTGATATCCTGAGCCATAAGAAAGGTCCTCAACCACTAAAGCAGTCACTCTGGTTCCTACCTAATTACTGTTGTTCTATGTAGAAATCTCAATCTAAGGTGTGATTGTGATGGAAGCTCTCTCACAAACATTAGGAGAAATGAGCAAATAAAATGCAAATAATGAAGGGCTTGCTGTAACAGGATGAGGAGGTAGGAATTCTCAGAGTTCTATCTCAAAAAGAGAAAAAAATATTGCAACAGTATCTTTCCATCTGTCCTGGAGAAATAAATCCTCAACTTAGTTGAGTAATAACTTCTTGAGTTTGGTTACCAAGTGCATTTGCTGTAGGTCCTTTTGAGCTTTAATAGTGCTTTTGTACCGTGAAGCTGATTTCAGCCTTAAGTTACTCTAGAAAGATTTTCCTCTGCTACCTGAGCCAAGACTTGGAAGAGGCAGAAAGCATACTCCTTTTCTCTTTTTCTCTGGCCGCCTCAAATGAGAAGATGCAGTTGAGATCATAAAAATCATCAGGTAGGTTCAGTAAGGAGGCATCACACATTTGTAGATAGTGCTCCAATTTTTTCCTATTATTTATCATCCCTGAGGCCAGATGCAATATTCTCAAAGTCTCAAAGATCTATTATTATTATTATTATTATTATTATTATTATTATTATTATTATTATTATTTGCATTTGCATTACAAAATTCTACAAAGTTGAATCCCGTCTCTGCCCCCTTATGTCCTATACATTTCAGATCAGACCGTGGTTCCTTTTATTGTGAAAACATTAAAAAATACTTTTTTTCTTCTTAAACATAGTGAAATTATTAATGAACAGAAAAATAATTCATGAAAGTTTGCTATATGGAAGCTTTATTATTCTTTAAATCCCAATAAATAGTTAATTTTCTAAAAATTGCTTGCCAAACCTTATAACCAATTTCATGCTTACGACAAAGAACTATGCCATAAAGTAATGAAGTCTGTAGTGACCCAGTAAAGTTCTTCCACTTGTATGAAATTAGTTAAACTAGACAGCAGCACACAGACTTAGGAGCCAGTGTTTTGTAAACTGGGGAAACACTAAATCCATCATTATTCCATGTATGTAAAGTATGATGATTCTATTCATTAAATCAATACAAATTATGGACATTGACATTAGAGGTTGTACATGTGCAAAGAACCAAATTACTTGTTTCACTGTTTACTGAGTAGAAAAACAGTGAGGCGGAGGTAGCAAGGCTGATAAATGCCACCCAGGGCAGAGGCCAGTGTGTGATTGGAGGTTGCCAATATCAGACTGCCGGAGTATGGCTGCAGCAAACTAGCGGGGGGGTGACGAACGACTTGTGTTGATTGATACAGCAGGAGTGGGAGCCGTTTATTGCAGGACAGGAGCAGTATTTATACATTCCACAGAGCTTATCTAATTAACATAAACTAGATACATCAGTCAACCAATAAGGAATCTCTACACTTAATGGCTCTCTTTTGTTACTTTTCAAACCACTCCCTCTGGCATTTTGCCAGGCACCATCCAGACTTGTTTAGGAACTCTAACATTCCCCTGGCAAAATGCCAGGTGTTATTTTTGACTTGTTTACAGACTCTAACATCAGACACTTGTTCAAGTGATACAGTGTTTACTTGCAACAGGAGGAAAGAAAGAGGACAGGACTCTGGAATTCACTGGTCCCCTTTGGCAGGTGGTTCCCCTCTGCAGCCAACTGGAGACAATGTAACTGCACACAGCCTAATTCATTCTGTGTTGGAAGAAACTGAAGCCTTTGCTTATGGGGTCTGAAATGGAGTTGACGCCATAAGTGACAACCATGAGAACATCTGCATCAGCAGAACAAAGGAGCAAAATTTCACTCTGAAGCAGGAAAAGATGTTCTTGCATCAGGTGAGGAGTGAGGCACAGGCTGAGCCGACTCTGTGTTCTGCTAAAGATGTGCTCTGGGCTCAAGATCCAATCTTACGCAGCAGAGCAGGAGTTGAAATACTGCACACAGAAGACTGCCTTTCTTAGCATCAAATTTTCTGAACAAAACCTTCAAGCCAATGCCACTACTGTGTCCCCCAGCTTCCTTCTGTTGCCCATCTCGTGATTGTCAAATCTGCTATGAGCTTCAGTAGAAGTGTTCCACAACTCATCCAAAACTTCCTCCAGAATTTACTGACTCTTCTCTTTCTGCTCACAAAATATACAGAGCTGAGTGCTCCTTCACCAATTCAGGTTTCATAGCAAAGTCTCTGCCCACGTTCTCACTGCAAGTTCGACATCTTGTGAGCAGATTCAGCATAATGTGAGCTGCTCCAAAACACACACGTGGGGCACTCGCACTGCCTACGCATGCTTCCATTGTCCCACTGAGCTTATTTATTGAGCACTTTTGTCAAGACCTGCATTAGAGGGCCCTTTCAAAACTCCCTATCCAGATGGCCATAATCTTATTGCTGCTCAATAGGTGTCTTGATTGTATTATGACACTGCGTTTCTTAGACATAGGCTTTAACACTGTCCTTTCTACATGTCTGTCCTGAGCTAAAGCAGCACAGGTCTCATTAAAATATGCAATTGTGTTTCAGGACCCTATTAGCCAACTCAGGCTAAAATTTAAAAGCATGAAAAAAGAAATCTTAAAACTTTAAAGTAACTCTTCAGAATGCTGTCATCAGTCCCTATATGCTGATTAGGAAAAAACATTTTGGAATGTTTAAATGGATTAATTTAGTTCAATCAAATAAATACATGAAAACTATTCTTTTTTTAAATTCATTTAAATAAATGATAGAAGAATGCATTACAATTCTTATTACACATATACAACACAGTTTTTCATATCTCTTTTTGTATATAAAGTATGTTGAGACCAATTTGTATCTTTACACATATACTTTGGATAATGATGTCTATCACATTCCACCATCCTTGCTAGTCCCCTGCCCCCTCTCCTTCCCTCCCACCCCTCTTCCCTAGGGAAACCTCAGTCTCATTTGGAAACAATGCTGTTTCAAGATCACCTACCCTTTCAAGAGTTTTCTCCTTAAGATGACACTTGATGAGGGAGGCAGTTGGTAATGGCTGGGGAGCCTAATGTGCTCCCAGGTTAGTGAACATGGGCTTGGGCTTCTGTGGGCTCCAGTGTGCTGTAGCTGCTAGCATCTGATCATCTTGGTCAGTGCCCTTGGCCACCTGGGTGATCTGTCTCCTGCTAGTTTATAGTTGCAGTCTCTTCCTAGAGAAGTGTTTGTCTCATTGTCTTTGGCAGTGATGGAGGGGAACACTGGCTTGCACTCTAAGGAATTCTCTTTGCCAATAAATGTGAGCTTTTGCCAAGGTCTTCATACAACCCATTGACCTGACAATGGACCCTCAACTCCTGCTAAGGGTTGCTGTGCCCTATAATGCTTGACACTATGCTAGGCCTACTGATTTATCTATGTCAGGCAAGGGCTGACTAGCTAAGTAAGCAAAACCTCAGCGGAGCTTTGCTTTATATAAATGTATGGAAGAGGACACCAGGTGTTGGAGACCATATCCCATACCCATCCTCTATCAGTCTGTGTCAATCCTCATTTATATTTCAAACATCTACATCCTCTCTTAGCCTAAGGTTAGAGACAACAATTTGGGGCATATATGTCCAATGGCTTTCCTCTCTTCCACCTTTTCTTCTTTCTTTCTTTTATTCAACAAATGGTTACTTCTGAATGGAGGGGCAAAAAACAAAAATTCTCAATATTCATGGAGCTTACATTCCAGAAATTAAAATTAAAAAACAGACAAGAAAAAAAGGTTAGATATCAAGAGATGATGCTTGAAGAAAAATAAAGGGAGTGGAAAGTGGCTATAAGAGATAACAGTTTGTTCATTGAAAAGCTTTTTGAAAAAGAATCATTTGTAGGCAGAGACCTGTACATTATAGGAGAATGAACCAGATAAAAATTTACAGGGAGTGCCTTCTGGTCAGAGATAACAATGATTACAAAGGTCCCAAGATTGGAACAAATATATCTCCATGGAGGGAGAATCAGATAGCCAGTGTGGCCAGAGTGAGTGACCATGAAGGGATGGGATGAACTGGAGAGGCCAAAAAAGACCAGATTAGGGACACTTAGCATTACTATAGTGATTTGAGCATCCGTGACATGACTAATTTACTTTTTAAAATCGCCTCTATTGAACACTGACTGTAGGAAGAAAAAAAAAGAGAAAATAAGAAGAAAAACAAGCACATTTGTAAGAGTGCATGATAGTGGTTGGTTCTATGGTGGAAACATGATTGTATCTGGGGTATATGTGGAATGAATGTGTAGACAGAATGTGTGGACAGAATGACTAGGTAAATGTTGAACAGATGTTGACATTATGTTCTGAGACAAGGGAGACTGGAAGGGTTGAGACATGGGGGTATCAAGAGTTCATTTTTGAAAACATAAAATTTGGATGCTCATTAAGCCTTCAAATGACTATGCTGAATATGCAAATACTTAAACAAGCAGGAGCTCAGGATACAGTTTCAGCTGTAAGAATAAATGTGGAAATCATCAGAATAGAGATGGCATCTCTCATTAGAGAACTTGATGAAATTAGCTGTGGACTAAGTTTGGAATGGGAAGAGTTCCTTGACAAGGACACAGTAAAGGAGGCTGAGGAAAAGTGACTAATCGGGTGAAGAATACAGGAGGGTATGTCCTGAAGAAGTCAAAAAAAAGAAAGTAGTTCAAGAAGAAGGAGTTAATCAAATATATCAAATACTCTAAAGGGCAAATACTATGTCACCTTGATGAAGGCATTTTAGTGGATTTGTGAAGATGGAAGTCTGATTGGAGAGGATTAAAGAGAGAGTGGGGACAGCTTCTACTTAAATGCATTTATCTCCATACCCTCCCCAAATACCACTAAACTATACATAATGGAATTTTTTTAAAGGCATAAACTACAAGGACAAAAAGTGTAAAGGAAACAACAACAAAAAAACTAATGTCAACAAAATTTTATCATCGAGTGAAAAATGGATTCTTAGTAACTGATTCAGCAGACCACAGAAGCTGAAATTTAACCCTACATTCAGGATGCCAGAAGAATGCAAGTGTATTTTTTTGTGTGTGTAACCTCTAAGGAAGTTCAGATATTGGAGAATCAGTTTCCTTAGAAAGCAGGAGAATGAGATGGATCTAAGAGCAAGAGTGTTGAGTGAATCTCTTTTTAGGTATCTATTAGATACCAGGTTTTATGTGCCAGCACTTCCAAGTAGACAAGCGTCTGTCAGACTCGGGACTAGATCACTTCCTGGAAAGGCTTGACAAAAGGAGAAAATGTTCTGTTCACAGGAATGCCAGATACCAGTGAAGGCAAGAGTGTAGAGACTTAATGAAAACAGAGATTTAAAACAAAATTATTTAAAGAGTTCCCATACACCACCTCCTTGCCCATTCTGTACTTCCCCTTCACCAAGATGGCTGCCAGGCTTATAACATCCCCCCGGCCCACAGTGAAGCAATCCAAAATATTCACCTCCACTTTTGAAGGTCATGATTCTACTTACTTTTCTATACCTTTGTAACCTTCTTATTATTGATAGTATTCAATTTTTCTTCAACCAATGATGAACTATCTCTTAGGTAAAATACTTTTCCAAATTCACCCAGAGGGCATTGTCCTACCTACAAAAAGAAAAGAAAATCTCTTGAAATGAGATCTGCCCATTCCTACCTACTTCCAACCTTTATATACTCCCAAGAGATCGTTAACAGAAATGCACTTGAAAGGGATCATTGCCATTTTTTAATCCAGTCTATCTTATTGTTTGTGTCTTTCTATAAACTGGATGTGATATTTAGCCAAGTTTCTGGTGTGAAAACATATGGTCCAGTGCAATGAGTATGACACCTGACATAACAACACAGACATCTAAGGTGTTTAATGATATTCAATGAAGTAAATTAAAAAAAAAAATCTCAGTTTTCCAAATCATTACTTAGATTCAAGGAGGCAGAGATCCAGCTGTTTTACCACATTTTCTGCACATCATTATCAAATTCACATATTAACTTTTCTTTTAAAATAAATTGTCTTAGGACACCTTCAGAATCATTCACAGAAAACTTCATGACCCTGTTTCCCAAAGTTTTATAGAGACATCTGAAAATAAAGGCAGCCAAACACCTAGTGTTTCCAGGCTAATGAAGACATCAATAAAGTCAGTCAATTCTCTGTCATTGTTCATCCAAATCATTCTACTTACAATTTATGTACAATTTTATTACCTTAAAATTAATGCCATATCATCTTAAATGATGGTTCTAGTAAGAGTTTCCTACTCTATGAAGACTACAGTACAAGTCCTACATAGACCTTGTCGGGAGTCAGAAGACCCGCTCACTCTGCTTTACAGAGTAATCTTCTTGGCTTTAGAGTCCCATTGTCACTTAACTGTAAAATGGAATCCTGCCCCTGGGATCACTCAAAATCATCATAAAATCAAAGGTGACAATGACAGCAAATAATTTCTTTGTTACTTTTTTCAACATCTACCTTAAGTGTCTCTACTACCCTTATGTGTTATTCTTATACAAAAATTTCCTCTACTGATTTCTAGGCATACATATTCATTAATTTATTCAAACAGACATATTTTAAGTAACTTGTATCACATAATCTCAATAGCCCTCCTCACTTTCAGTTAAATAAATATCCACTCAACAAATTTAAAGGCCCAACCAAGGTCACTCCCAAAACTGGTGGCAGTCCCGGACTAAAATTTTGGACTCTGGGCTTCCCATTAACATAATGTTAATTTCTCAAAAGATATTATTTAACTTTGAAAGGGCTGAAATGCTGCTGAGATAAACATAAAGCAAAATGAGCTAATAAATTTTCAAGATGACACATAATATGTCCCAACTCAACATTAGCAAAATCTAAGGTGAGGAGATTCTCCTAAATATACATTATCCAAGCAACCCATTTGGTATAACTCTAAAGTTACAATACTGATGGATAATTCTAAAAACAAGTTCCTTACAAATCCTTTGTTTATATCTTTAGTGACAACATTACAGACTTTATTTGGCATAATCTACCGCTCTGGAGATTACCAACAGCTCTGCAGTCACAATACAAAAAGACCAGAGCTTCATCTATTTGTTTATTTTTAATTTTCCTCTCTCCACAGTGATGTGAAATATTCTGGGACCACAGAACACTATCTGCATATTTTTTTATATTTAATGAATCACAAACTCTCTGTTAGAAACTTATTTGCAAAGGTCTAACAGGGAGCGGCTGGTCATATTGTTTTCAATGCTTTTAGAAAATTAGCATCTACCTCTACTACCTCAAGTTCCAAAGGCATATTGCAACCTTCCACTTCCTCATCTCCCAGAGTTTGGAATGTAATGCCAGGGGAAAAAAGAAGCTTTCAATGTGGAGGCACTGAAAAGGGAACAACACTCCTGATGCTCATTAGGAGAAACAAGGCATTGAAACCAAGGCACTTACTTCCATGTTCTGAAGACATTCAGGAGCCAGACAGACACTTTATCTACATGATATTTGACTAACTGCATCCTAAGAGGAGACTATAAAACTGCATTTAAGTCTGACATCCTCCTGGCTAAAGTGTTGAGTTTATCAAATAAACAAAAGGAAATCAATTACATTTCCACAGATATCACCAAGTGGTTCTGGGTGGTGAGTGGGGATGGGGAGGTCAGAATTTGGCTTTTCTCTTCTTCACAGAAAATCTAAAAATGATGTCAACAGGAAGTAAAGTCTTACATTTCCCACCACCCCCAACAACACCGTGGAAATAAACTGGATCACATTTTCATTTTAGTCTTCCATTTTATTCATTGGTGTTTTTGCAAGTACGTTTACTTTGGGATTAAAAGCAATGAGAAAAAAAGAAGTGAAAAATGAATAGGGTGAAAGGATCTTTCTTTGCATTAGATCTTCTCTAGTATAAAATGCTTTTTTTACTATAGTCACCTGGCCTTTATTTATTTATTTATTTTGTGTTTCATCTGATTAGCTTCTTGCAGAATTATACTCTGTAGTGTGAACACAGCTCGATCACCACATTCCCCTTGGAGCTTCTTCTAAAATGAACGGACATCAAGGTCAAATGTGGAACCATGGGGACAATTTTCAGTTTATTCACTCCCTGTATTAACTGAACCTTGGGTCAAGGTGACTAGGTCATTCCATCTAAATCTATCTTCCCTGGATGTATTTGAACTAGATAAGTAGTCAACTTTTCTCAAACCAAACTCTGGTGACATTACTATTAATGATACAGGGTTTTTATTTTATGAAAATCAAATGTTTCAAAAGTAAAGCTTCAAACTGTGAAATCCTAAGTAGCCTCAAGGAGCTATGTTTATTATAATTGTTTTTAATTAAATTTCACAGTCAAGCTATGAAATATAAAATGCATATGGATGCAAATTGTTGCTAGGGAGGCTGGACTTTAGCAGAATGTGTTTTGTTGTTTTAATTTTTAATTTCCTTTTACCAATTCCTCATGTGTTTGGAATATCAGATAAAATTTTCATGTTGTCTCTGACTAGGATATCCTTATTTGTTATTTTCATTTCCTTAAAAGCCCTCCAACTTGTTTTTCAAAGAGATTAACTATGGATTATGAAGATTTTTATAGAACTGATCCCCTGATACTTAACCCTTTTTATCTATGTTAAATAATTGTGTAGAGGGAGTTAACAATTACAAGACTTAACACTTGCAATACAAGACCTATACTTCTTCTGTTGGTCTTTAGAAGATAATATATAACATTTTTATGTAAGATGCTTGTCATTGAGCTAGACCCAGCTGTTAAATGCTCAATATGATAGATATAACTTGAAATTATTGCTCTTGATATAGTGGAAGATACACCCTTAAGTCAGGTGATTATAATACTGTGTTGTAGGTACAATTATAAAGTCAATATGCACCTGAATTGTATTTAGAGGTTGGGAAAGAGTTCCCATGGCATGCCTATGGCAAAACCTGAAAACGAGTCAGGAGTTAGCCAGAGACAAGTAATAGCGAAATTGGAAAAGTGAGGTTGAAGATGTATAATGGGGAAGGCAAAGAGTGTCCTCAATGAAAGGAAGAAACTGATAAAGGTTGATTTTTGAAGACTGCATTATGAATTTCAGGAACTGAACGCAGTTTAAAACACAGGTGCAGAAGGAGAAATACCAAAGGAGGAGTCTATAGACTGGCAAGGTATTCAAAATGAAGGTGCTGAGAATGCAGCCATGCTGATTAGTTTGGAATTTAACCTGCTGGCAAAGGAGAACTATTGATGGTTAGGAACTGGGGCTGCTACACCAGATAGTGACAATAAAACTTACTGCAACGTTATGGTTCAAATATAAGGCATGCCCCCAAAAGCCTATGTGTGAGAGAAAGCATGAAAGTTTAGAAGTGAAATAATTGGGTTACAAGAGTCTTAACCTAATCAGTGCTTTAATCTCCTGATAGGGAGATGGTACCTGTAGGTAGGCAGGGTGTGGCTGGAAGAGGTGGGCCCCTGGGGGCATGCCTTTGGGGTATTTATTTTATGAGCTGATCCTAGTCTGTGTCTGCTTCCTGGTGGCCTTATTCTGGGTTGCTTTCCTCTGCCCCATACTTCATGATGTTCAGGCACAAAGCAATGGAGTAGACTGTCTATGGACTGAGATCTCAGAAACTGTGAGTGTCAACTTTTCCTCTTCTAAAATTTTTCTTGTCAGGTCTTTTGGTCACAGTGGCAAAAAAGCTAACAAAAACACCCAACTTCAGTGGATAGATGGATTGCAGGTAGTTTATCTAGTTAGTGCTGAGAGCAAGGAAGCAAGTTGGAAAGTAACCACAGGTACCTATGTAAGAGGCTATACCTAATGCAGCTTTATTGAGGAAAAGGCTAAATTGAGAAATATTAAGAGGCATTACCATGAGGAGTTGGTGACTTAAAGACCATAGAGAAAATGTAAAGGCTGATGCTGTAAGTTCTGGCTTGGATAATTGGAAAATGGAGTGCCACATTCACATACAAGAGGGTAAATGTTGCTTGTTGTTGCTATGAATTTTAAAATATTTTCTTTCCTGTCACCGTCAATCTTTCAAATCCATATATTTTAAAATATTTTTTCAAATTGCCTGTAGTTGGATTTACTCCCCCTGCCCAACAACATGAACTTAGATTGTAGTTCATTTATCTTTGGGAAGTATTGATGTGTTTGAACATATTCAATAATCTTTTATGTGCTGTGATCTTATTTGGAACTTCTGTTTTTTTGTTTTGTTTTTTTGTGGGGTTTTGTTATTGTCATTTTTTATTGTTTACTTGCTTAACTGCCCAGAAATTTATTTGAAATCATTTCTTACTTACATTTGACTTGTTTATAGCAGCTTTTAAAGAGCACATGGAGAGTGTGTCCACTCTATTTTTCAACTTGCTTTATTTTTCATGGAGCTCTTCCTCTGAGTTGTGCATGTTCAAATTTACCTAAATAGGAAAGCAGTTTACCTTTGACCTTGAGCTCCCCTGCAAGAAATTATTCTGTGGCTTTGCCTTTTTATCACAAAATTTCTTAAGTATAATTGTGCTAGTTTCTGCCTTACAACTCTCCCATGGTAACCTCTTGTAATATGGCTTCTATCCTTACCACTCAAACCAAATACTTATTCAGAAACTGGTGATTTAGCAATGATTCACAGATTCAACAGCATTTTAAAACTTCTGTATTCTCTTAGCTTACAGGATTTTGAAAATTTCTTAACATGTCTTTTGAATTTATCTCCTGACTTTATTTCCAGCACTGGGCTTATTTCATTGTAATGGAGTTATCTGTATTTTCTAAGAGCAAACTTCTGAAGGAGAAGAAGCAAATTTTTCTTACTCTTCTATCTTGCATAGATATTATGTAGTTTTTAATACATGATGAAGTTCCAATGTGTGATTTTCAAGTAAATATTTATTTGAAAATTTCAGTATAACTAAATGTTTTATGTTAATATATTAATGTTTTGTACCCCAGTGTCATTATACTTTATTAATATGCAGAAATAGAGGAATTGAGCTAAATGTCAAGGCTAAGTTTATTGGAGAGAAATCTAGAAATCCAGGGAACAGGGTGAAAGAGGTGGACTCATTTAGATTTCTTCTGACGCTTTCCATAACTTAAATAACCTTTGTTTAGTAAAAAGTAAATTTTTAATATTTTGCTTTTTATTACTACTTATTTTACAAAGACTTATGTCACAGATCATTTTATACATATCTCACTTCTAGTTTGTGCTGACAGAAATTATATTATTATACATATATCCCCTCAGAGCATGAGCCCTTGAAAATAAATGTTGGCTTGAATTTATTTTACTTTATTTATTATATGTGTTAACTTATTATTTCTTAAAGTCCACATATATGCACAAGTACCATTATAGGTGCACTGAGCAAAAGACTTCTTGGGCCCTCTGTGGGACTGGACAGTATATTAACTTTGTAGTCAGTAACCTTAATACAAGCTTATTCTGACTCGCTTTCCAATATATTGGGCTATGCTTGCTTGTAGCTCTGTTGGTTGGAGTTACAGAGTAGTTACAAACATAAACCTGGCATTGGGATTATTTACCCAACAAGCTGCTCTAGTTCCTTATGGTCACTGAAGGGCTATAGGCGATTTGGAAGCTTATTTCATCTATACCAGTGCAGTCTTTTGCTTCTAAAGACTGCAAAACACTAGCTTCTTGTATATCCCAGCTCTCTGAGACTAGTATAAGTCAATATTGAAACCAGTCTGCTCAAGGAAGACTATAGTTTTAGAGCTTAGCTTTCTAGTGAGCAATTCAAAGAGGAGAATGAGATACATGACCTAATTCACTATGTTCAAAGAAATTCTCAGCATAATAGCTGTGCTGGATCATGCCCAGATGTGACGGTTCACCAGAAAGGCACATAAGCTCAGGAATCCTTATATCCATAGTTCATTTTTGTTTTGCTTTATTATTCAGCAAGAGGTTAAAAAACAATTATCAGTGAAGGGGAAAGGCACAGGACAGAATCTGTAGGAAACCAGAAGCAAGTTCCTGAAAGTCCTCTTTCATTAGAGTTACACAGGACACCATTCCTTCAACAAGTTGGAACAATATGTACAGAATGTGGGGTATTCTCCTGAGCCTATGCACATAGTACATACATGATTGAATTCAGTCACTTGAGGCTATAGAACTCAGAAACAAAGCAACTGTTCACCATAAATCCCACTGCTTGCATACACTGTCCAAACTGGTAGATTGTGGTTCAGGTCTCAAGTTTAAAAAGCTCAATTTTTAAGAACTAGCCAAGGGGAGCCTATGATGGCAATAGGCCCTTCCTCAGAATATGTTAGGTGTTGACCTAACTCTTTTTAGCACAACAATTCTTTTTATCCTAGAACCTAAGAGAATCTTTGTCTTCCTAGCAGCAACCTGCTCTTCCACAACCCCAGAACCCGATCCCTTCCATGGAACATCTCAAAAAGACAGTCAGGGTTTGATCTTGGTTTGGTTTGGCCTTACTATTCTTTCACTAAAATTTACTAAACCTAGATTGTAAAATTTAGAAAAAAAATCTATAGAGAACTTTTGGATTATTTTACAGCTAAAGGTGTCAAAGAAAGAAACAAATGGGTTAAAGAAATTGCACCTAGCGAGCACAGCACAACTGGCCCTTTAGAGCTGCAAGAATACCATGGGCTGGATATCCCTTTTTCTTGTTGCATTGCATTGTCTAGGGTAAAGCCAGATTCTTCAACTAGGAGGTGCAACACTAACTCATTTGCCTACAGAAGACTCTCTCTCTTCTCATGTCCCACTTTAAAGTGGACGGTTAAGTCTGTAGGTGATTTTGCAGTTTGAAGTCATTCACCAATGATATTTCCATTCGTTGTGTTGTAGTGTTCTTCAGGGGACCGGGCTGCATGCATCCAGGTGGTTTCAAGACAGGAAGGAGGGGTAAGAACACAGGTGGTAACCCACTGTCTCAAGGACCAGGTCTGGAAGTGATAACTTTTCCAACCCCCTCTATGGGGAAAAACGTGCTCAACCTAAGAGACTAGAAATCTCATTAAACCATGTGCTCAAAGAGAACAGAAGGCTGGATTTTTGTATTCAGTCTTCAGTCTGAACCTCATGTAGTATACTTACTCTTTTTACCACAAAGGAGTATTATATTAACTCAGAGATCATAAAGAAATGTTAATGCATTCTTTTTTTACTGCAAGTCAGTGATTAAATGGAATTTGTTTTACAGGAGTTTACTCTGAGTTCAACCTTTGAAAAAATATGTCTTTTGGATAAAACATTAAAAAGATTGCTGCATTTCCTTAAAATATATTTAGGGAGTTACATGTGCAAAATTATATCTATTTTAGAAACAGATATAGACTTAAGTATACAAATAATTCAACACATTCTGTTTTAAAATATTCAATGTGCACTTTTAAAATATAAGGGTATTTAAACTATATAAAATAAAAAGTACAGACCAGAAGGCTTTATGAATTGGTACAATCATATGCCTTTCTCTCTCTCTCTCTCTCTCTCTCTCTCTCTCTCTCTCTCCCCCCCCCATGGATTGAACCCAGGGGCATTTAACCACTGAGCCACATCCCAACCCTTTTAAATGTTTTATTTAGAGACAGGCTCTTACTGTTGCTTAGGGTCTTGCTAAGTTGCTGAGGCTAGCTTTGAACTGGGCATCCTCCTGCTTCAGCCTCATGAGCCACTGGGACTATAGGAGTGCACCCCCTAACCCAGAAGCCATATGCCTTTTAAAAACAGAACTCTAATACCTTGTCTTTGCTGCACACCTAGAACCTTCTTTAAATCAACACTTTTTAAAGTGGTAGACAGAACCAAGCACATTGAAAACTTCCAATTACATGGATTAATTTCATATATGCCTCATTTTCTTTTACTAATTTTGCCAAGTTGAATAAAGAATTAAGAAGAAACAGTCTGCTTTATTTAAGTGATGCAAATTAATTTTTAATGAACATTTATATCATGTGATAAACTTCAGCATTCCTAAGAAATTTTACCTTGGTTTTAGTTATTAGCTGCCTACAATGAAGATCCATTACTAAGTGTTTCCAGTTTATATTTATTGTTCAACATTTGGTATATGGATTTGTCTAGACAATATAAATGGCTCTTTTTTTCTCATCCATATAAAAGAGTTTCATCTAAAAAGTGTATCAATAATTGGAATCTGCTGACTCTCAGTGAAGGAACTTGAGTGCAATTTGGAAATAAAGAGTTCTAGTCTTTTAAGCAGTCACTGAATGTCAACCAGAACCCTGGGTCCCATTACATCTCCCAGACAGATCGCTGAATTATTGAACATACATGAAGACTATGCAACCTTGATTAGAGAATTGTTAATCAACTCTTGGTGGTATGTAGGTCAAAAACCAATTAAAAATCTGTGATTGGAATGTATGATTAGGAAACAATTAAATACACCGTTAAAAAAGAAAAAGAAGGGAGAGTCAATCATACTGAATTATTTGCTCTTTTCTATATTCGCCAAGAAATGTTCTTTGAATCATCAATCCTCCCATATTACTAGATTTATAATTTTAAAAAAATTATTTGACAAAAACTACATTCATCCCCAAGCAAACACTGTGCGTGACACTATGGCATATTCAAAATACTATTGTTCCAGTCCTTATCCTGGATTTTATTGTTTTCTTCCCTAAAATAAATTATGTATGATGTTTTAGGGAGACTTTGAAGTTCAATCAGTTTTGGCGAAACAGTAGTACTTTGCAAATAGTTAAATTAGAATTCTACTTGTAATTTATCCCTTTGAAACATTTCTGCATCAGAGAGATCTGAAAAATAAATGAGCAACCATATTCACTAGGTTTGCAAAATATACTGTTAAGACACCAAGGGAAAAAAAAAAGTTTACCTGGATTTTTTTTTAGGAGAACATGAAAAGACTGAGAGAAGAAATATTAAGTTTTTAACCAGTCCTGACAAAGGGTGGGAAAATCAAGTACATGCTATCTGATGTTACTTTATATTAGAACAAATGTAAAGTAATGGAGGGGAGTTAGACTTTTGAATTCAATTATGTTCAACTTTTAAAAATTAGGTTTTTCATAAGGTAGTAAAAACAAGATATTAAACTTTTAAATTGGGTCTGGGAATCTATCTTCAATCAAGCCATTTGTCCTTCCTCACATTTTATAGACTCATATATTGAGGCTGGTGTTTTATCCTGCAAGGGCTCATGTCTACCATTTCCTTTCCAGACTATTGTAAGAGTCTGACAGATAATCCTTCACCACTAGGATCTGGAATCCATATCCTAGATATTTAACACTGCTTTTTATGTTTGCTTGTTTAATTGGAGGGGGACATTACAAGGGAGTTTTTCATTTCATTTTTTTTTCTCCTTGGGAATAGTCTTACACTATTTTAATAAGGAAGAAATTTTAAGTCCAAAACATAGTACAAGGTGAATTTATTTGTAAATATTTCATTAACTATCAGCCTGCAGTGTTCTGTCCCACTCAAAATAATGACTGTAGAAGAAGCTATGTTCCTTTTTAAAAAATGCTATGCTAATGTTGAAATTTCTATCAAATCTTACAGAGAAATAATTTTGAATAATCACAGTGGTTGGCAAATATTTGTATTTTGTAGGCAGATTTTATGTTCTGAAATTCTAAAAAATTTTATGACCATATTTAGTGATGTGAAAAAAAAGTACTAGAGGGATAATAATTCAAGTGAGACTATAGAATAATAAATTTAGGTAAAAATAAGAATTAGATTTATTTTATTTTTTTGATTCTTTGCAAATGATGAGTTGTGAGAAGAATTGCAAAACTGTTCCATTTTACTCTTTCCTACAAACAGCATGATTACATTTTGTGATCATGTTCTGGAGTAGAGCAATGTATTCAGGTTCATTGTGAGTTAATAGCACCTCAGTTCTGTTGGTTTGATTATAGTACTTAGAATAGAAAAGTAACTACTTTTATGTAAGAAGACTTTTGTTTAAGATGTTGCCTATATTTTAGGCCACCAAAGAGAAATAATGAGGTCAGAAAAGAAAATTAGTAATATCAGACACAGAAACAAAAGTGGATGTTTTCTTCTCAATCCTTCTAAAAGAAGGCATTGATAAGGCAGGTGATCATCCTTAACTCCAATCCACTAGGATAGAGTCTTGCCATGTCTATGTGATTGTGGTTAGTTCTTTAATTAATTTATCTTAATGAATAAGTATGTATTATATATATATTTATTGTGTACAAAGTGTTGTTTGAAATACGTATACAAAGTGGGATGGTTAACTCTCATAATTAATCTGCATTGCATACATCACATAATTATCATTTTTTGTGGTAATAACACTTAAAATCTGTTTTTTAGCCATTTTCAAGAATACAGTACATTGGCATTAACTATTAATTGTGCACAGTCATTTTTAATAGCACAGGTTTGTATTTCAACTCCATTTGAAATGAATTGAGAAAAAGTAGTCCAATCATTTTTCTTGATAAAGTCTCATTTTTGTAGGTGTGGTGACTATGAAGAGCACATAAAAGAATCAACTGATAATGATTGTAATTTAGGTTTTCAGTATGAATTGACCTTCATTTATAATGCTTCTGTGTATATAATGAAGTATTTACAATTATGGCATTTGAAAGCAAATAAGTCTAGATTCTACTCCAAGTTCCACCAGACACTGGTTAATTTATTTTAGTTATTGTCTCTCCTCTTTCTCCCTTATCTGGACTAGAATATAAGCCCCATGTGAATAAGAATCTGTTTTGGCCATTTGTATGCCAGATATCTATAAAAGTAACTGGCACAGAGTAAGTGCTCAATGAGTATTTAAAAATAATAGAACAGGCAGATTATCATTAGTATTCAAATACTTATTTACTTATCATATTCTTAGGTTCCTTATCTGAGAAAACAGTGTTATTAATACTTACCTTATAGAAATGTGAATTTTACAGTGGCTAATATTTCTTGAGTTCTTAGAGGAGTGCACATAGTTATCACTGTTGCTGTTTTTTCTCTTGGTGCTTAATGATCAGCATGTTTGATGCTATGGTCACAGATCAAAGTAGCCTGAAAATCAACAGAGGGGTAGGTAGATAGGTCAAAATTGATAAATCCAAGAATGAGAATATATACAATATGATTGGAAATCATCATAAACATTCCTCTGAGTACAACCAAATTGTCTTTCTGTTCAGTTAAAAATTAATTGAAATGATTCTTCAAACTTTTCCAAGTACATTATTTGTCAATGTTAACTTCATGGTCTATTTCTAAAAGTTTGTTTTTTAATTAAATGAGGTTTATAATGTTTTTCCCACATAATGAGAAAATATAGCCTTCAAAACTCTGTTGCAGAGAGATAAATCTAACTAAACAGATAACTGAACAGCCTAACCATGATCTGTATCAGTTTTATTTTTATATAGTTGAATTATTAGAGTTTTTTCTATATTCTAGAATCTTAAATCTGGATCATCTAATTTTACTTCCTCATTTTGCAGATTAGCTTACTTCTCTGAAAGTACTTAGCTGCATATTCACTCAACTGAGCTTGGATTCTGGTACTTCTTTCATTCATTCATTGCTCTTGCCTAGAAGTGCTTCATTTTTTTAAGATAATATTATATAATGGAAGGCAATTCTAAGACAAAATTCTGGTCATATTAGTTTAAAATCTTAAATGTTTCTTCTTTGCCTGCATAATAGTTTTAAACTTAAATGCATACAAGGGGAAAATTTGTAATAAAAATGTTAATGAACACAGATATAATAGAGTATGGGAAGAACCATTCAATATGAAGAATGAATGCTCCAATTAATGTTCCTCAAATTCAACTTAAAGTGGAGACACTCTCAATCCTGTGTGGTTTTGTGTGTGTGAACACTGAATTTAAGACCAGAGTTCTACCCTGTGATCTCTACCTGCCATCGGTGGAGATGTTGTGTAGATTAAGAACCTAAATGCTAATGTATTTTTTATACATTATCGTCATGATATTAGCAATTTAGCTACATCTGCATTACCAGCCTATTTCCTTCTGTTCTTTCTTATGATCCAAGGCCACTGCCCAAGCACTAGTTGCAACTCTGGGTTTGCATTTCTGAATCCCCTTGTTTTAAATGTCCTTTCCAACCTTATCTACTTTTCTTGCCTTGAAAAACTAGTGCTGTTTTCTTCAAGTGGCCAAGAAACTTCACTATGCAGTTTTCCCAAGTCTTTCTCCCCATCCGTCAAGTGCAAACTATCTATTCCTCTGTGCATTTGTACAGGGGTTCTGTACACAATTCTGTTGATTACCAAATGATATTTTGGTGTATTGCTTGTATTTGAATATTGGTTTCTTTGAGTAACTTGGATGCAGACGAAAACATCAAATCTTCAAAATCCTAGAAATAGTAAAAATGCTTAGCACATAATGTAATTAATAAATGTATCAAGAGGGGAGAAGAGAGGGCAAGTGAACTTTATCTTCAGTTTCCCATCAGGCAGGTTTGTTCTAAGATTCAGAAGTAAGGTAAAAGAGAAACGGGGCGAAATGGCCATATATTTGCTTCACTAGATAAAACTTTATCTAACTTCCATTTACTATTCAATGTGTAAGCAAAAAATAGAGTGCTTCGTGATGGGGCCGGTTAATGTAATGGACCTGAACGAGTGCCAGTAATGAGGTTTACTCTCCTGCTGGGTTGTCCAGCTTTCATGCATGAAAACCTTATGAAGCACAAGCATCTAATCTTAAAATGTGTTTTATTGATGCCTTTAAGTAAGAAAAACATAAGATTCACATGAGTTAAGATACATCAAGACCTGCGTGGTATTAAAATGGAAGTTCCATATAAAAATAGCTGTAACATTTCCTTGAGTAAAGTTAAGTTTTGTGTCAAAAAGAATGGGGGGAAAAAAAGGCAAGATAACTATTGCACTTTGAACTAAACAAGAATCAACGCCAAGTGAAATAAGCAATCTGTCTGGGTTCATCGCTGCTATGGGTATTTGATCATTTAAAGAACAACATTTTGTGAAAGAAAAAAAAAATAGGAATGTTTGGCTTTACCTGGTGCAGAAATTCCAGAGGGTTCATTCATTGATTCTTAACAATTTCACAAGGTAATTTCAGCCAATGCTGTAGTTGGGATGTGAAATGGGCCCCAAAGATTCGTGTGCTCAGCTTGGTGCTAATGAAAGGTGGTAAGACCTTTAAGAGGTGGGGCCTAATGGTAGGTTCTAGGTAATTGGGAGCATGCTCTTAAAGAGGATTGTGGGATTTGAGTCTCTTCTTCTCTTCCTCTCTTCTTTTTCTCCATGGCCATGAGGTAAATTGTTTTTCTGTCACACAGTTTTGCCATAATTTTCTGCCTCAACACAGGTCTAAAAGCCATAGGGTCAATTGATCTTCAACTCAATTATCTGAAAATATGAGCCAAAATAAACATTTTCTCTTTTTAAGTTGATTGTCTCAGATATTTACTATAGTAACAGAAACTGGACTTACATACTCGGGTTATATCGTACCAAATTTTCTCAGTGAAAACTTAATAATAGTCTACAAACATTCTCCAGTTTCAGTCAAGAAGAACATTAAAGAAAGGCATTCTGGTTAGCTTTAAAATCATCTTGATAACAATTCTGAGGTAGTACCTAGATTGTTGCTTCACTAAAGGAAAGTATCACTCACGCTGAAGCAGTTTACATACACATTTTGAATCTACAAATCTGAAAACAACACTTAGAATTTCTGAAAAGCAAAAATAAGGTTAAAATCAAAACAGTTTTTTTTTCCTTTAAGATTTCTCTGCTCTGAGAGAGCATCTGCAATAGGTTCTATGGAACACAATAAGATCATGGAAATTCCTGAGCAGTCCAGACATCTGAGAAGTATCAGAAAACCTGAAATAATTTTATGTTCATAGTAAGATAGATTTTTGCTTCTGAAGAAAGAACTAGGGTAAGCAACATTCAGGATTAAATTCTTTAAATGAGGCATGTTATAAGTATAGTGGTAGCAGTGAAGACCAATTGCTAATGTAATGTATGGTCAAGGGCTTATCTCAGTAAGTGGTCTGAGAAAGAACCCCATGGCCACAGGCTGTGATCCCATGGTTGGACCACTCACTGAGAGTTATATATCTTCCATCTTCATTCTCCTTTGCTTTGTCTGGAAATGACTGCTGAGTTGTTTACAACCAACATCTTTGCCACCAACATCTCAGGGAATATGTGCCAACGTCAAGGAAATAATCCATATGTAAGTTCCAGTGCAGTAATTCATTCAAAATATGCTCTTTGACAAAAATTCATTTTCAAAAACCTATAGCTTTTCTCCCTCAGCTATAAAATAGAATCTGTTAGTCATCCTCAGGATTCTGTTGTCATATTTATCAGTCTGATCTCCTTTCCCTTTGCAAATGACTTTTTAAAACTCAAGAATATGTCAGTTATAGAATTTATTCCAACCATTCCTCTAATGTTGAAATGAAAATCCTAATTGTTATTAAAACACTAAAAACATTCTATGTTCACTCTTAAAAACACTTATCTTTCTCTTAGGCAATAAAACTAAGCAAGTGTTTCCAAAGGCAGGGAAGTGATTTTTTTTGTGTGTATGTGAACATTTTATGCCAATATATAAAACAGGATGTTCCTACTCTTTATATTGCTGTGAGATCCCAAATAGTTTAGCACTCAAAATTTTACAGAAGTTTCAAAGAATCAGCCATGAAATTGCATGGGTAGGCTTATTTGCATTGGGTACCAGGGAGAATATTTTTAGCTCAGAGCTATTTTAGACATGACCAGGTAAAAATGAGCACCCTTGCTACCCCCAAGAGTATGCATACATTTTTACAATAAATAATGAAGTATAAAAAAAGGTATGAAGAATAATAGTGCATTTGGAATTAGGTCTTTGCTCTAAGCTCTCTGAAGGGAGGTTAATGTGTGAAAGGGCATCCCTATTCATGCAATCTGAATGCTGATAAATAATACATAATGCTAGTGATTATCACCTAATTTCAATATTTATTGAAAACTGCCATTTCAAAGCAATCAAAGCACACTGAGAATTGCGCTATTATCTACATTTGTGTAAATTTTTCATAAATATTGAGTTTTGTCATTATCATTAGAATAATTTATTATTAACTTCTTGGAGGTGTGAATGAATACATATGGAAAATGATTCAAATCTTACACCATAAGCTTTTTCTACCTATTATACTCTTCATAAGCTTGCTATAAATGCAGGAATAACTTATCCAATAAAGTCAGTAAAACTTATTTACAGAGAGGCTGTCTTTGAGAAAATTTATAAAGTTGTAAGTCTTATATCTGATACCAGTATTTTTCCCTATTAAGTGTTATTTCATGTTAACTCTTGCATTGAGGGTAAACACAGAACCTCCCATGGGGAGTCAGGACCCTTGTATTGGCTTCATATTGCCCAAATTCCACAAGAGAGACCCTTCCTTATAGTCCAAAAATACATTTATTCTCCCAACAGATTTTATCCTAATCATTAAAGCAACATTATTTTCACATGATTTATGCAGACATTATGACAGGAACAGGGCATATATTTTAAAAAGCTAATTGCTAGGGTAAATAGTGTTTCTAACATTCTTTCCTAAAGTAGTTCATAGTTTAGGAGAATAGAGGGACTTGTAATTAACATGTTCTATAATAAAAAAAAAAAAAAAAACGGTGATAGCAAATAACTTACATTTGCCAGAAACTCTTTGAAACACCCTGGATTCATCCTGGTAACAGTCTTGGTGCTATGAATATCCCCATTTATAAAGAAGAAACTGAGATGCAAAGTAGTTACATGGAAAAGGGCCATTGCTAAGGAAGAAGATACTTGACTTTATCTGAAAGTTCAGAACTGATTAAAAAGAAAGCTTTCTTAGAGGCAAGAAGCCCTAGTTAGACTTCAAAATCATTAGGAATGGACATGAGGAAGGAAACAATCAGATATAAATTATGTTCACAACATGTGAAACAGTCCCAGAGATGTGAGGAGATAAGTCACACTTTGGAAGCCCTGAGTATGTATAGAATGTAAGATCAACAGAAGCCCAAAGAGATGAGGTCAGAGAATGGTGGCTTCCTCAGTCCTCTGTGTCCCCTGCTAGGAAGTTTGACTTTATCCGGGTGTTTTCAGGATTTTCAGCTAAGGAATAAATTCCAACCCTACCAATTCTCACTCACCCAGTGGAATGTATTATTGCTCCATTTTCTTGCTATCTTGTTGTCTTGGCTGACTAATACTATTAGAAGAGAATTAGATGCATGTGAATGTTTCCCTTAAGGTAGTAGTCTCCAGAGATATTCAAATTCTATTAAGGAATAGTTTAAAAATACAAAGGCTGAGCTTCCTGGAATTACAGGCCACTTGGCAACATGGTAAGATGATTTGGGGCAAAAAGAAAAAAATAAAGCCATTTTGCTACGTCTGTGAATAGACAAGATGATTGACTACAAGAACTTATGGTCTAGTGACTGGTTGGGGGTTTTGGATTCAGTGCTCACAAATCATTTAGACTCTCTAGACCTCCCTTTCCTAAAACAATAAAAGGGGTGGAGAAGGATCATTGGGAAGCCAAGGGTATTTCAAACACTTTTCCTGGTTTTTATATCTTTATTTAATTTGTATCTATACAAAAACAAACAAACAAACAAAAATGAATGCTGATTACAAAGTTTGACATCTTTAGAATTTTTTTTTTTTTGAGAGAGAGAAAGAGAATTTTTATTTATTTTTCGGTGGACACAACATCTTTATTTTATTTTATGTGGTGCAGAGGATCCAACCCAGGGCCCTGTGCATGCCAGGCAAGTGCGTTACTGCTTGAGTCACATCCCCAGCCCCAAGAAATTTTTGTTTGTTTGTGTCCATACTGGGAACTGAACTCAGGGTGCTTTACCACTGATCTATATCCCTAGTCCTTTTTTTTTTCCCCTTTTTTTCCAAATTTAAAGTAGGGTCTTTCTAAGTAGCTGAGAAAGTCTCACTAAGCTGATGAGTCCTATCTGTAACTTGCAATCCTCCTGCCTTGGTTTCTCGGGTTGCTGGAATTATAGGTGTGTGTCACCATGCCTGGCTAGGAATATTTTTTGCAAAATAAATTTAATGCTACAGAAGGGCAAAATGTTGTTATGGGTCAACCCAATTTTTTTTTTGTAACCTCCACACATTTAATAGGAGGGATCAGTTAACTATGGACATGAAGCTAAAGATTTCCTCCTTGAAATGACTTATAATTCAATATGTAAAATTAGCCTTATGAATATGATTACTTCCATTTCACATTTAAAGAAGCAGTCTAGTAATTAAAGTGACTTTCCACACATATGTGGTTCAACAATGCTGGAGGCCTAGGCTAACCCTCTGCAGATTCCAAGTCCTGCTCATTTTACCACACAGTTGTTTTTATGTTGACAATTCAGACTTAGTGGTATAGACAATTTTCTAAATGATAGAAATATTTTATCTCCAATGATGTTAGAAGGGTAATAGACAGAAAATCAAATGTATTGATCACTTGAACCACAGAAGAGAATCTTGTCTTTCCAGTGGTGAGTGAAGTATAAGGTGGAAAATGCAAAACTATCTGTGTACCGCATTTCCATAGAACTTGGGGTTTAGCAGGAGTCAAGAGCACTATGGGGAACACACAACAGTGACCACACAGGTACTTGCTCTGAGGATACAACCTATTTACGTGAGATTATCATCAAGGTTGATGTTTTATTTGCTTTAAAATTATGTACCTTTCTTGAACTTACTTTCTTTTTTTTTTCTTTCTTTTGTTTTTGCGGGGGAGGGTGGGTACCAGAGATTGAACCCAGGGATGCTCAACCACTGAGCCACAACCCCAGCCCTTTTTTATTTATTTTATTTTGAAAGAGGGGCTTGCTAAGTTTGCTTAGAGCTCCACTGAGTTGATGAGGCTGGCTTTGAACTTGCAATCCTACTTCCTCAATATTGTGAGCCATTGGGATCATAGGCAAGTGCAACCATGCCTGGCTGCACCTGCCTTTAGAATAAATGTGTCTAGAGAAGCATTAACCAAGTATGGTTCCTTTGATGTTAAAGTAGTATTGAAAAAACTAATTTCTGTTAATGGTTGCAAAAAGAGTAAAAATAGACTTCTTATAAAATATGTTAATTAATGTACTTTTTAAGTCTCAAGAGGGAGTGTAAAAAGTATGAGGAATGAGACACTCTCCAAATTTCTATGACCAACAAAACTTCCCCAACTAACAGCATATCAACCAAAATACATATAAAGCTGATGTAAATGATGATATACATTTTCCTCCAAGTAAAATAAAAGAATCTGAGGTAATAATGTAAGAATTTTAAGTTTTCTTAAGAAACATATGTTGGTTGATTCCTAACAGGATATTTCAATGTAAAAACTTCATATTTGTGCTTTCTTTACCAAACTTCTGTAAAGGAAATACAGAGAAAATAAATTTTCAATATTTTAGTCTTTTGCCAGTGTATAGACATCAGAAGTGATATCTTAAAATTAAATATGCTTATTTAATAAGACTATAGTGTACTTTGGAGGTATAAAATGAAGTGCAGAAAAGTCTAGATGTATGGAGAAGTTATGTGGCACAGAGCTGGTTTGTGAAAAACAGTCTATGCAGCGATTTATGAGCAATAACATTTTTTGAAATTCAAATATTGAGTTATATTAGCAAAGAAAGTATTGTATAACATTGTTGATCCTGTTTTACCATATTTTAGGAAATCCACTTTTAAACTATCACAATCTGGAACCATGAAATTGTTGATAATATTGAACACATTTATGCAAACAATTATGATATCTTATTACTGAAATGTTTAACTTTAAAGATAGGTGTTTTATGAGAAATCTCATATTAAAGGACAATGCTGTGACTCTTTATATATCATGTAAAATACCTTGAAAATTCATCAAGGAATTGCTGCACCAACTATAAGAACTGAAGAAGAAAAAGATACAAGGTAATTAATGCTAGAAGGCTAACTTTCTCTGAGCCCATGAAAGGTAAAATATAAGTAAATATAAAGAATATAAAAAATAATATAACATATACACATAAATGTATTAATGCATGCTGTGTTATATAAAAATCACAGATACCTTTAATTCAAATGTTATGGAATATTTAAATAAATCAGGTAATAAATTCAGATGGGATAAAGAACACCCAAGATGCTATAAAACGACTACACCATTTTATATAATGGACTTGAGCATCTTCAAATTTTGATGCCCACAGGGGTTCTAAAACTAATGCTTTGTGAATAATGGGGGACAAATGCAAATTGAAATAAAGGCCTGACCTCTGTCCCCTGATCCAATTTCAGGTAATCAGGACTTAATTCCTGGTCCCACCTCTACCTCAGGCTTTCCCACAGTGAGGATCCTTTGTGCAACCAATATTCATCTGGATACTCACTCAAAAAATAAGAGTGCTCAATTGATTCCATTTCTTCCCCCGTAATAAATCCCTCACTACAGCTTCATGGAATTAAACTGGCCTTGCCTACCAAGCTCTCACAACCTGTGTGTTTCTCCTCATTGCCCCCTTACCTCTTTCCTTGCTGACTCTATTATGGCCAGTTTGCTGTCATTTCTGTCACTTTATCTCCCCAGATCAAGTATTTTCTCCAAGAATTCATTCTTTACATAGAAGCCAGTGACATCATTTTAAATAACAATTGATAATCCAGCTTTCATTTCCTTCAGCTCCTCTTCCCACTCTGAGCCTGTTCTCATTCATCGAAACGCTTACCATAGTATTGTTGGCCCACCAGCCTCCAGTTTAATATTCTTCCCACTTGCTTCTTTCTAGGATTTTTATTTCTTATAGTTGCTTTCTTTCTTTTCTCACAGAGTCGCTCCTAGTTCCATTTGTCACTAAATATCCTTCTCGCATCTCTTAACCTGTCACTCCCTATCTCACCCCATGGGAGAGTCTCACAAAAGATGTTACTAGTTTTTGTTTTTGTTTTAGTTTTCCAGGCATTAGCAGGTTATCTTCACCATTGCACTAATATTAATGATAATACAAAAATTGGACTCTATGGATTTTTATAAAATGCAATTGCTGGGATTAACAAAATGATGACAATTACTGCTCTGTTATAGGATTTACAAAATTTACACTCGAACTCTAGGAGTTATACACATATACACATTTAAATTAAAAGGGCATCACTTCTTTTTGTTGACAGTAGCTTAAAAGCAAATAATATTTAATGCCTCCATGCAGCCAGTAAGCACTCTTCCCAAGGTGATTGCCTTTCTAGAGTTAAAGAAAACTTGTCACGCAAATTATGCACCAGTAGTATTAAGCACAATAGCTGGACTTTGTGCAACTTTTTAAATTTTGTCCTCTCCTGAATCTAACTCCTAAAAATAAAGGGAAAGTTCTTAAATATCTTCAACATTTTTTTTTGCACAAATGACTGTATGTTTTTATTAATGTGTTTTCTTTAAGTCAAACCAAAGTAGTATTCCTTGGGTGCATACCAGGGATTGAATCAAAGTCTTAGGCAAAAGACTAAAATATTGAAAATTTACTTTCTCTGTATTTCCAGTATAGAAATTTGATAAAGAAAGTACAAACATAACGTTTTTACATTAAAGTATCCTGTTAGGAATCAACATATTTTTCTTAAGTGATTATCAAAGACAGTCTAAGCATTGACAAACTGAAGATAGATCAATTGCAAGAAAGAATAAAACAACATGGTAAATATTTAAGTCAGTTTGATTTTCCCAGCCCCTGGATGTTCAATGTAGATCATTCTTTATGATCTGAGGAACCAAAGAAGACCAGCAAGTAAATAGCTAACTCTTCCTAATGCTAATGGTGCACTGTGGGGAACTGTGGGGAACAAGGATGGTATAGAAAATGAAACAGACCAGTGATGAAAATAGGTCATTTCAGAGTTCCTTTCTTCATTTTTTTTTCCCTGAAGATTTTCATAAGAAGCATTTGCTGGTTGTCAGTTTTGGTATTAATAGAGATGTTGTCTGACAAACTGAATAACTATAAGCTAGGTTGCCAAAAATATTTTAAAATTATTTAAAAACAAAATATTATGCCTAAAAGTAGCTTAATATTCATGCCCTCAATGATTATACTGACCATATGAATGTCATATCTAGAGAGAACCATAAAGATGGATGACATAGGTGATGAGTATGTCACTATAAAATATTAACCATTGTTTAAACCTCAGTGACATGATTCATACTATCTATTAAGATGTTAAAGTAATATGGATTAAGAATTTTTTACATTTAACTTTCTGTCTATATTGGCTCACATATTAAATATCCAAAAATAAATTTAGTCATGTCTCTATTAAAAATATTTTGTTAATCACAACTGTCACTTGATAATAGGAAATGAAAAAATAATTGAGGAAATAAGATAATTAATTTTCTTAAAACTAGATCACTCACTATTCAAAAAATAAAGAATATACCGAAGGGACTTCTTGTCAAGCAATTGTGAATAATCCTTTACATACCAATAAACACAATTTCATATATGCATACAGATAATTTGCTAACAATTGACAGTCAAGTTACTTCTAAGCAATTAACAATTGCTACAAATGTGTTTTTTATTTATTTTTAGAGTGGCATATTTCACTTTTATTTCATATTTAATTTCCTCATGGCCTGGTAACTGCATTTCTGCATTTTTTAGGAATTGCTTCAGATTTTCATGCACTGAAATGCATTTATTATTTGAAATAGAACATTACATTTAAGAATATAAATTTTTATAAGCAACTTTGTTAAGTAACTCATGAATTAAAGTTAACACATTCTTTACAAAGATAGCATATACTTATTTAAAACTAATTCAATTAAATTCACTCAAAGTCAAATGACATGCATAAATTCTAAACATTATGAAAAGTACAAAGAGATTTCAACATGATACTCAGAATGCAGCACAATTTTGAACTTATGAATTGTTTATTCTGGAATTTTCCCTTTAATATCTTCTAACCATGTTTCACCTTGGGTAACTGAAAGCAGTGGAAATGAAACTGCAGGTAAGGGGGAACTACTGTGGTTGTTTCTGAGCATTATGCACTTTTCAGAAATGTAATTATTTTCAGTGATTTCCCTTGGAAAGTTTATTGCTAATATTAAGTTTAAATCCAGAGAAAAGGATTCTTTGCCTAGGAAAGCCCTTCAATGAAAACTTTTCCAAATTTTTACTTCTGTCATGTCTGTTCACACAATTTTCAGTATGACGTTTGTCTAGAACTGTGAGAATCAGACTCTTTTTTCCTTCTTGTAAGTAATCCAATCACAGTTTCTTGAATGATGGAAGAAGATGAAACAGTTCACTCATAACCATAACAATAGCCATAATATCAGCACCTCTTGCTTTGTTTGTTCAAACATCATCAGTCCATAAAGTCAATATGAACAGGGTCAGATAATACATGCAAACACGAGGGGTCAAATTACAGGAAAGAAACCCTGAGTAGATGGAACTTGCATCTTTTACAACAAGAAGTTCAGTTGCTTTTGCACTGTGGATGAGAACAATCATGATCTTTTAGCTCTAAGCCAATGTGGCCTTTACTCTAGAGAAATAAACTGTTTTTCAAGGTAGGTCACTATACACATATCCTTGAGAAAATAGTCTACACAAAGGACTTTCAGTACCCCTGTTTGCTAAATAGGCAAAAATGCACGGAGCTCATGAAGGGTTGTTTTCCAACTGGGTATACTTACATTTAACATAAATTTATATTTCCAACTCCCTGCATTTAAAATCTTTATATTTGTATAAGATCTTCCTTTTTATTACAGTCAAGTCATATCCTGAAATTTTTAACCCTCTAACATTAAACTTCTAATTCAGAGATCCTGTGTCAGTGTGATTTTTGACAATATAATATTGTCCACTGAGGATTTAGATTAATTTGGGCACATAATCTAGGATATTATTTCAAATACAGGTTTATCAATGCAAGACATTAACAGTGTTCAATGATAGAAATGCCTATATTTAATTAGTTTCTTTCATTTTCATTACCTCAGATAACATATTTTCATTTCCAGAAAATAAGCATAGTGCTATAAAATTTATATCATTTGGGATGTTAAGTCTATTCCTGGTTACTTAAAAATTTTCAAAATATCATTGGAAACTTGCCCTTGACTATATAACATCCAAGTTAAAAGTTGTTTAATGATGAAGTAGTTTTAAGAAATGGCTATAATTTCAGCCTCACATTTCAATGTATAGTGTGAACTCAGTATCCTGAATTCAACAAGAGAAGGATGATAACATAGGTCATCTATATTAAAGAAAAAAAAATTGGAACTATCATGTGATTTCCAGTAGAAAAGACCAAGTAAATTTGTCCTGATTAGCTGGATAGGTGATACATGCCTATAATTCTAGCACTTTGGGAGAATGAGGAAGGAGAATCACAAATTCAAGGCCAGCCTTGGCCCTTGGCAATTTAGCAAGACCTTGTCTCTAAAGACAGAAAAAAAAAAAAAAAAAAAAAAGACTGGGAGTATAGCTGAGAGAGCGCCCCTGTACTACAAGAGAATAAAATTTGTTGTCCTGATGCAAGACCTTACAGGATTTGGGAGGATTCTCTTAGTGAACATAAATCATGTGTTTCCAGTTTTCAGAAGTTATCGTTACTTGTCCTTCTCATCACTGAAGTTCTTAAGACCCAAGAGTCATGAGGAGGTATTGCATTATCCAAGGGTGCAGAAGAGACCTGGACACTTATAGATGATATAACCAAGACTGTCAGGACAAACTGGCCATACAGATGAAACCTTAATAAGAAAGAGGACAGCCCTTTTTTCTTGTGTTCTCACTCTATGACTTTCAAGAGTCTGGTTCATTCATAGGAATCCAACCAAGGATTCTCAAGTTCTAGGTCCCTGCTAATGTCTTTCCAACTCACTGCAGTGAAAATGAGTCTGCTTTAATCACCATTATATGAGCTCAATCAACTGGAGTCAGTATTTATCTCAAATTATGTTTTACAATCATATAATGACACTAGTTGTTTTCTAGAATTGTAATATTTGCTATAATTGTAATATTTGCTCTGATTGTCCAATGATGATACTGACAAAGTTAAAAAGAAGTTAAAGAGCACAGAGGTAAAACTGTAGACTCCTGTAGAGAAAGAATCATGAATTTCATTAACAATATCACAATTGAAAGGGGAATCTCTATCCTTAGGATCCCAGTAAAGCAAAGAAGAACATGACTCTGGCTTTTTCAAGAATCTTTTGCTGTGGGGGGGCTCTTAAGTTGCTGGCATAGAATATTGAGGTTATGGAGCCCTAGAGCCACAGCCCAGCGATGAGAGGGCAAGACAATCTCCTGTGATGTGAAGGAGTTTTAAATGAGGAAAAGGAAAAATTCTCTTCTGGTATTTGAGAATTTTTCCAAAAAAAAAATATAAAATTAATTGATGGTTGAAAACAAACTTATGAGTAGCTTGAAGGCCTTTCAGTCAATGAAATGCACATAAATATACAGTTTGTATTGTTTTTTCACTATTTCATATTTTGCCTTCCACAATGTGATCAAATAAAAATCTAATATTTGTTCATCCATTGTTGAAGGTTTAAAATATTTTTTATTAATCAAAGTGAAGAATTCCAATCATAATCAATACTATTTAAAAAATTCTATTGTTTAAAACACATCTTCCTTTGAGTCTCAATTAGGCCTCCATTTTCCTCCTCAATAAATCACAAAGGAGTTCAGGCAAAATTCATAAACTAAATATTTTCATGCCATCGAGACAAACATGTAGCCTTTTAAGAAGAATTATCTTGTCAGATTATGTCCCTTCTAACAGATTAGTCCCAGAAAGCAGGTTTTCACCTTTAGCAATTTGAGGGGCAACAAATACTTCATTTTCCCAGTGAAGATAGCATGGCATTATTTATCACTTCTGCAGGAGCATAAATACTCATTTCGGTATGGCAGCCATAGTTTATAGAATCAGGCTACACAGCTTTCCATCACAATTTTATCCATTAGCCACCAGGTTCTTGGGGTAATCAGTGGTCAGGCAAAACATCAACAGTACAAAGAGCTACTTTCTTATTATATATTAAAGGACATCAGTGCCATTGAAATATGCACTAATATCTGCTGTTGCTATGCTACAACGTATTTACTGTAAGTTATAAAATACTGCATTTCTACATGCATTAGCAATAAAACCTCCATGAACAGTTCGTGCTGACACATATTTATTGGTTTTGAATTATACAAAAGGTTCCTTTCTTGTTGTCAGCCTCAACAAATTAAAGTTTAATTCAAAGAACAGTTGCAAAGTAGTAATTAGGAATGATGTAGTATAATTTGGATTTAAAATTTATTTTTTGCTGAAATGAACATAAAAACTTATCTATTCTCCCATTTTTCTATCTCTACTTTTTCTATCAGTATGTATTTCCCCTCCTGCAGCCTACCCAAGGTGTTTAGGCTTCTTGAAATAGACCCCACAAATGAACTCCAGTCAATGGCATATATTTTCTTTCTGGACAGTATGTTTTTTCTGTTTGATGATCTTTAATATGAACTGGATGTGGGAGACTAGACTGAAGGTGTTGGCTACTCCTCTCATTTGGTGTTTTACCCTGGAGCAGTATCCTTCTGTCCCTTGCTGGACATCCTTTCCAACCAGCTAATTCTAGAAGTAAACTTCTAAGTAACAGAGATCTAATCACATAGGAGAGACAGAGACATGGAGATCATGCAAAGAGGCTGCTGTCCAATTTCTTCCACCGTCTAAGAGTCAGAAAGAAATTACTTTTTAGCTCTTTTCTGTTCTTTAGAATTAATCTTATTTTTTTTCTTTAAAATTTCATTCTTCAAGTTTCATACTTTTCTTCCCTCAGACAAGAATCATGACCAGGGCTGCTCTGGGGCTCAGCAGAACTGGAGATTCTAGCTATAAGACTTTCCCTCTCCCAGTCCAAGGCCTAGTTTTTGATGTTCGGGACAGGAAGAAGGGACAAGGGAGATCCTTGTGCCTCTTTTGATAGAAATGTGACCCCACCAACACTAGGTTTCAAACTGATTTTATCTGAAGCATTGGGCATGGACTTTGGCTTGTTTCATAACTGAAGACTCTTTAGAAGGGGGATTGGACTCTCCATATACTTGCTCCAAATGTTCAAACCACAGCTCACTCAGGGTCAATCTGAAAATCTCATTGAACTGTCAGACACTGGGAAGACTTCCTTACTCTTACCATGGGACTAGGAGAACATCCGGTCATGTGTCTTTATTCCCAGGGGCTTCAAAATGATTCAGGAAGTGGTTCAGGAACTTTTGTCTTTCTTTCAATCATGATCTACCACATTCCCTTCCAGCCTTGCTCTTGCCCACTATTCCTCTGAACCTCCTCCTTTCAGAAATGCGTCTCCTTGTTCAATATTCACTCTAATTGTGCCAACATTTGGGAATGGCTTCTGCTTAATCAGCAGCCCAGAGAAGGTTTATGGGTGCTTCAGCCCAATGAGGAATGTCAACAGTAAGATGCCAGCATTCCCTTTTATAGGCACCCCAACTTTGGCTAGGGTTCTCTTGTTTCTCCAACTTGTTTTTAGAAATGATGACTCCCATCCTTCACTGTTAAGCAAAACAACCTGTAGTAGAAATGGATGTGTCTTTCTAGTCCTTTTCTTAACTTGACTGGAAAAAAAGGGTGTGAGGGGTGATTGAAGAAGGAAGGCAACATGGCCTCCATTTAGAGTCATGTCCACATCCTGGCTGTGCCAAGGCAGTGGGACAGGTTGCTGAGAAACCAAAGAAAATATCCAGATGTGGCACAGGAATTAAAAGGCTTTACTATGGGATACTGCTACATCGATGTTCATAGCAGCACAATTCACAATAGCTAGACTGTGGAACCAACTTAGATGCCCTTCAATAGATGAATGGATTAAAAAATGTGGCATTTATACACAATGGAGTATTACTCAGCACTAAAAAATGACAAAATCATGGAATTTGCAGGGAAATGGATGGCATCAGAGCAGATTATGCTAAGTGAAGCTAGCCAATCCCTAAAAAACAAATGCCAAATGTCTTCTTTGATATAAGGATAGCAACTAAAAACAGAGCAGGGAGGAAGAGCATGAGAAAAAGATTAACATTAAATAGGGACGAGAGGTGGGAGGGAAAGGGAGAGAGAAGGGAAATTGCATGGAAATGGAAGGAGACCCTCATTGTTATACAAAATTACATATAAGAGGTTGTGAGGGGAAAGGGAAAAAAAATCAAGGGAGAGAAATGAATTACAGTAGATGGGGTAGAGAGAGAAGATGGGAGGGGAGGGGAGGGGGGATAGTAGAGGATAGGAAAGATAGCAGAATACAACAGTCACTAGTATGGCAATATGTAAAAACGTGGATGTGTAACCAATGTGATTCTGCAATCTGTATACGGGGTAAAAATGGGAGTTCATAACCCACTTGAATCAAATGTATGAAATATGATATGTCAAGAGCTTTGTAATGTTTTGAACAACTAATAATAAAATACATAATAAAAAGGCTTTACTGAGAAATGCTTATAAAGAAGCCAGTGACAACAGGATGAACAGATAGCATCACTGTCCCTCTTTGTACTGTGCCAAGCAGTGCCCCTTCTCCCTCGTGACACTTTGTCCAGTGGTGGCCACCTGAGCAAGCAGCATGTATGTTTTCCACAGTGCCCTCAGTTGAGACCCAGTCACCACTGCGAGGGGGTTTTAGAAGTCAGGCTGCAGAAGCAGTGACATCATCAGCATTAGCTTGCTTAGTTAGCTTGGGTGAGCAGCATCCCAAGGAGCAACTGTCCAGGTGTGTACGCACAAAGCAACATTCTATAGATAATGCTAACGTGCTCTAGTTCCCAGTGTGTAAGAGAAAGCCAGCATCCTTCAAGGTAAACCTATATCTGGACATTCTGGCCCAAGCTTGCTTTTGCCACACACTTAACTTGGCTAGTTTTCAGGGAACAGAAAAAGAACATTCAGAGACATGTTGTTTTACTGTCCCCCTTTCCTCGAAGGATGATGCGGTGAGACACCATTAGGAGGTATCTGGTCCTCAGGGGATTACTTGTCACTCTTTTGTAATGTTGAGAGACTGTTGTCATTTGTTCTTTTCTTTTGTCCTGGTCCCTGATTTGTATACCTACCATCTACCTAGTACATTATAAAAAACAACAGTTAGCTTGCAGTGTGACAAAATAAGCTCAGGAAAACAAACAAAACAAAACAAAACAAAACTTAAAACTTCCCAAAATCAAAGATTAAAGAGTATATAGAAACAGTTTTGATTATAAAATCATGAAGATCATGAAGAAATTGCAATTAACAAAGTGTAGACTGTCCTTAGGTATAAGCTGAATTGCCTCAAAAGCACCTGCAATGATTCCATTCTTCTTTCTCAACTTCAAGCTATTTCTGAGTCACAGATAAATGCCACCTGTGACAGATGTTGGGGAAATGTGGAACTAGAAAATACACAATCACAAGTATAAAAAAAAATCAATAGGACTGCATCCTTGACAATATAATGCAAGAGTTAGTGATTTTTCTATAATTCAATTGGTTCTGATTAGCTTCAAATTCTTGAAGATAGGACCTAAAGGAAGCCTTGAAAGAGACAATAATCAAATGGGGCATTTTGAGAGCAATAATAGCTAGAGATGTGCCTATTCTATTGGCATGCCTTCAAGAGGTACTCAACTTTTATTTGACATTTGAAGAAAGGTAGACATAAGGTACTTAAGGTAGAAAATAGAATGTATATGACTACTACAGAATGGGAAATATGGATGTGAAAATAAAAAACCAACAGTAACTGCTAATTATAATCATAACATATAATGAGCATTTATTATATGCAATACATGTTCCACATTATCTTAAATATATTAATTTATTTAACCTGTAAGCACAAAGAAATCATAGATGTGGTAATCATACCAAGGTAGCGAATTAAGCAAAGAATTGGCAGTATAATAAAATATCAAAAAATATATAATGACAAATATTTTTCCTACTGTATTTGAAAAGATAATGTGTAAGCCTACACTAAGAAAGCAAGATGTCTGTTTAGCTATTCTTTCTAATATATTATTATATTTTACTATTTCATTTTTCAGGCTAATTGCAATGGATTATTGGGCAAAACCCTTTGTGTATTAGCCAAATTTATTAATACTATTTGCAAATTAAGAAAATACCTTCTGGCTGTACAAAATGAAATATAAAAGATAACCATTTTTTTGTCATCAAATAGAAATTTACAGAATACTGATTCTACAATTAGAACAATTTGAATTGTTCAGTCAGAACCTATAGGATGGTCTCTGGTATCTCCATTTGTCCTGGCCAAACTGTTGTAAGACAGTATTATATCAATCAGTATATTCAGCCTCCAATATGGAAAGACAGGGCTTCTTCATTTTCTTTCCAGCCCCCAAAACTCATCTCTTTATGGCAAAAAAAATCTTTTGGCAGCAACAGAGATATGACTGATCTTCCTTTACCTTCCTGGAATGTGCTATCTAAACTCACCACTCCATTGATGGATGATCAAGCAGCACTTTTGAATGTAAAATCACTAGGTTAGGAATGTCAAACATAAAAGAGGACATATAATCTACAGGGTTTTCATAAACTTACTTGATCTTTTTATATGTTATGTTTACATACAAAATGAAATAATGTTTTACACTAAAAGATTGTTCGGGGATTTAAGTGAGAAAATGCCTGTCGACTCTTTTTAAAATATAAGGGTGTATTATTAATCCAAAGGAAGAAAATTCTCAGTTTTGAAAACTTAATTTTATAACAATATTTTAAATGTTTTATATTCCTTTGCATTTAGTTTGTATTTCTAGACAAGCAGAGTTTATTTTTCTTTCTAAACTCAGTTAAAAAGTAGATAGAACAAAAATTTACAAAGTGACATAATACCAAAGGAAGCACATGAAGTGTGTAATAACTGTAAATTTGGCAACACAGACTTTGAGAAAAGGAATATGTGATGTTCCTAAATAATTTGGACACCTGGAAGTTGATATCACAAACATAGCACATTCATCTGTTTATCTGCCTACAGTAACATCCAAAGCTGTCAACTCACTCTTTTGAACAAAAGAGGAGGGGGGAATAAAAACATTACCAAGAGGAAGTGTGGTTTGGGTTCCTTAGAATTCTGGTGTGTGTTTGAAAGTGTTCCCACTAGATAGACTAAGCTGGCAGAACGGAGAGGAAAGGTAATATCTGCCCGGGACTGGAGAAAACAAATATTTATCAGAAAAATGAGAGCAGAAGAAGATTATGAAAACACTCTTATTGAAATGAAATAAAATCATGCCTTGCTTTTATCTATATTGCCATTTGGCCAGTATGTGTGATGCGTACAAAGAATTAAAGGCTGAACTCCAATTATAGATTGGATCATTAAACTCATAGACTTAAAGAGGTAAATTTCAGAAGAAGCATTTTTATGTATAACTTTTAATAGCAGAAGCATCTTTAAAATATTAGTATTCATATATATTAGCAGTTATTATAAGCAAAATGCAATTATTAAATTCAATGCAATATATTTCAATATATATCTATAAAATTCCATAAAGTACACATTTATTTCTCCCTATCTAGATAGGTAGATAGGTATACTTGTATAAAAATACTGTATATATATATGTGTGTGTATATGTATATACACATAATATATATATATATATATGTATATTTAATTTACATATATATATTTTATATTCCTTTGCATTTAGTATATATTAATATATACACACACATATATATACATGCACACACTCATAGTATATCTTTTCCAACTGTTTTATTAATCTATAAATGTTTGCACTAGGGAAACTATTTAATTACTATGACTTCATAAACTATTTTAATACCATGTAAAACAAATAATGAAGATTTTCATGAAAATTAGCTTTATTTTTCATATGTATCCTGTTTTTGTTTTTGCTCTATAATAAAAATTTAAAAATTAGATATTTGAGTCAAAAATGACACCTACATAAGTTGGCATTTTTATTTAAATCATGATAAGTGTAAAATTTACATGTTTAAATTTACGAAAGATTGACTCTTTTCAAAAGATAACTCTTTGTGTCATGAAAATTTCCACTTATTTAATTAATTGCTAATAATATTACATATAAATGTTTACTAATTGGTTACTTATTTGTATGGCTTTATATCTTTTTGTACATTAACTTTATTTCCCAGAAATTAATGATTTTCATTGTAATAGTTGTCAATTGATTTTCACAACTTTTAAAATATTTCAATCATAATTTGTCAATTAGCAATTGTTTTGTTTTCTTCTTCCAAAATTTTTACCTATTATACTTTCTGTTTTATTAAATCAGTACATCTAAAGAGTGCTAATAGCTGTACTAGAAGATACTCATGATTTGTTTCATTGTTAATGGAAATTCATCAACTTTCTCATAACTAAGAATAATGTTTACTTGTCTTCATATATTCACTACATGTTTTATATATGTTTTCATATACATGCATGTGTTTATAGTTATGATGTTAAGAAATACCACTATCCCCACTTTATTAAACATATTTATATTAATAAATAAATGTCAGTATTTTCAAATGTATTCTGATATATTAGAAAATGATCTGTTAGTTTTTCTTCTTTTATTCACTAATATGGTAAAATGCACCAACAGTTCTCCTAATATCAACTCATCCTCACATTGTTGCAAGGATTCTTCCTTGGATTGGGAGTATTGTTTATAAGGTAATACTCAATTCAATTTGCTAAAATTTTGTTGACTGCTTTTTGGCATCAATTTTCAAGTTTCTTTATCAGGTTTGAAAAGTAATGTTATGCAGACTTCATAATCAGGATTCCTATGTTGTCTTTCTCTGCATATGCTCTGTAGTATTTTAATTATCAAGGAATTGTCTGGTCTTGGAAGTCTGGCTAGATTTCACTGTAGACACTAGAGAGGCCTAGTGTCTTGAACTGGAGTCAGGAAGGGACGACAATGAGGTGACCACTTTGGCATCTAGTTATTGATCTCCTTTTATTTATTTCTTGTGTATTCAGATCTTTTATGACACACAGACTCTATTATCAGGTTAAGGGATTTTTCTTTGAGTGTAAAATTCTTCCTCTAATTTCATTTATTTTTGAAGTATAGTCACCATTCTGCAGGTTAGACCTCCACAATTTATGCATCATGTCTAACTAAAATTTATATCCTTTGACCAACATCTCTCCATTTACTTTTATGTCTTTATTCTCATTTTTCTGCAAACACTGATTTTGTTAATATGGAAGATATACTTTTTTTCATCTTCTCTATATTATGTTCTCATCTGTTTTCTGCTTTCCTTTGGAATAAAAATAAGATTCTCAAGTTTTTATTTGACATTGCTGAGTATTCTACAGCTTCAATTCTTTCCTCTATTGCTTCTAATGAAGCATTTAATGTTTCATGTTTCAAGTTTCTTTTCAATGCTCTCTTAATTCAGCTGAACCCTTTTGCCCAATAGTGAGAAAATAATTAATTACTATATCTTATATTTTATCTTATAGTGTATTCCATTTTGAATATTTTGGCACAGTAGAATTTTTTTAGATATATAAGTCATCATTATTTCATTCAAACCTTTTATCTTATACATCTTCTTAATACTTTATATTTAAATAAAGTGAGTTCTACACATTCTATAGATTTTCCAGAAATATTGCATGTAAATTGATCTTGGTTCACTCTCAATCTATTTGATTATTGATAGATTTCTTAATAGACCACAGAAAGAAGGCTCTTTAAAAAGAGACCCACCCCCTGATCAAGTTTAGATGTTTAGAAGTGATACACTCCTCTGCCAAGCGAAATTCTTTACTTCTGCCAAATTTAATTTCCTAAAAATAAAGCATCTCCTTATTTACTTACCTTTTCCACCTGCATCGAAACTCTTAGAATTCTAGGCTCTGAATAGATACTTAAAAGGGGAGATAAAGATAAATGGTCCAGATAATTTTATTATTTTTTAAATTTATGGGAAAGGTTTTTTTCCCCCAATTGTTATGGTCAAGAATGACCAATAGAGAGCTTGGTCTGTAGCTCAGTGGTTGAGTGCTTGCCTTGCACGTGTGAGGCACTGGGTTCAATCATCAGCATCACATAAAAATAAATAAATAAAGATATTGTGTCCATCTACAACTAAAAAATAAATAAATAAAAAGAAGGACCAATTGAATAAGAGCTGTTGTAAATTAAGTAAATTAATTAAAATCTCATCTATTCTTCTTTTTCCAAAAGGTTTCACTGTTCTATTTGGGCATCTTATTCACCGTTTTATTAATTAACCTTCCTACTGAAGTCTGCACACTCAATAACTAGTACACATAGTATGTGACATTGTAAAAATATGTTTTGTGTTTTAATAAGTCTACTAACATTAAGTAAGAAATTATGTTATAAGATCTATTAAATGTTTATTTTGCATGATGAATCAGCTATTGCCTGAAAGACATAATGAAAATGTATTTCACTTTTATCAAAAATTCTTCTAGATGATGGAGAAGCATCATTGAAAATAGTCATTTTTGTCTTGGGTTCAAACACAAATTAACCACAGAACTTTGGATATATCTAGAACCTAGATTGCTGGGCTTAGCATGCTCTCTGTATTTTGTTTTCCTTCTCTTCTTGTCAAGCTGTCAGTGATCACTTCACACTATTGAAAATATAACTGCCTTTAGCAGGTCCCTCTCTGCTTCTAATCTTCTACTTTGAAGCAAAAGCAGAAAATTAGTTTGGCTGAGAGTCAGAGCCAGCCTGCATGTTCTATTAAGTGGAAGGGTCAAATGTCTCTGCAAATGACTAGGAGCCTTATTTATGTAAGAGAGGATAGAAACCTTTATTTTATTGATCTTTTCTTCCTAACTTTTATGCTTAGAACATTATCCAGAATTTTCAGGTTTGATAATCAGTTAAGACATTCCTATAGACCAAACTTAGATATGTGTCCCAGAATTCCTGTAATCTGCACCATGGAAGGGTTCTGCATCTGAGTCACCATTCTCTCCCCAGTTCCTAGAAAAGAGCCTGACATATGATAGGTATTTAGTTTGATTCAATTGAATATATATAATTCCCCCATAGGTATCTCACATGCATCTGAAATTTAGTATGTGAAAGACTGAACTCCTCACCCTGCTCAACTCTGCATTCCCATTCCTGTGTTTCCTATTTTTTGATGAATAGTAGAAACCCTCACCTGTCACCTGGGCCAGAACCATAGGAGTCAACCTGAGTTTCTTTTTCCCTTTACCACCTGTGACTGATAGTGAAGTTTTATCTGTTTTCCTCCCTTAATAGCTCTTGAATCCATGATTTCCCTACACCCTCACAGCCCTGCTAGTTCCTCATAATTCTTAATCTAGCATTTACCATCTCCCAACAGTTCTTCTATCCGTTTGCTTTGTGTACCACTTTATTGCCAAAGATAACATTTTTTCTAAAGCAGAAATCTGATCATTAAAATCAGCTGATTGTTAAATTTAGTCTTCCAATGACAGAGATGAGAATTTGGAAAAGCTAAGATAGCAAAAATTCACACAGCATAATAACAGAGAAGAAAGAACTGCATACAAAAAGAGCTCAGAGACTGACAGACAATTTCCCTGAATCATTCACTAAATATTGATCAACACATGTACTTGGGAAACTATTGAAGGCTGGGATCAGTGAAGAGTGCTCAGAAGGGTACTGTCTCCCTGATGTGGGAAAATTCTACAAAAGATGCCCTGGTCTCACCAAACAAAGCTTAAAAGTCAGCATCAAAAGGAGAAAATTATTCCTACATAACTTAATTGCATCCCAGAATAAAGCTTAAAAACACTTAGAAGAGTACAGAAATATTCAGCACACAAAATAGGTCTAGTATTTGAAAAAATATGTAAGATATACAGAGAACTAGGAAAGTATGATCCATAAAGAAGAGGAAAACCAATCTCTGGAAATAGACCCAGAACTACCCAGAATGAGGAGACAGTGGCATTAGAACAATTAGATATCTATGTTTGGGAAGGTAGAAAGCAGGAAAGGAGAGAGAGGAAGATGTAACAAATTCCAAATAACTTCTAGACATTGAACAGAATCAAAAGTTGAAATGAAAAGGAATAAAGCCTATGTATGTCTTTTCCTATCAAATGCGTCTCCTGTAGGCAGCATATTGTTGGGTCTTGTTTTGTGATCCATTCTACTAGCCTGTGTCTCTTAATTGGTGAGTTTAAGCCATTAACATTTAGGGTTATTATTGAGATATGGGTTGTTCTTCCAGCCATATTTGTTTATTTCTGTTACTAAACATGGTTTGTTTTCCTCTTTGATTATTTCCCCCCCCTTTACTGTCCTACCTCCCACTGTTGGTTTTCATTGTTATTTTCCATTTCCTCTTCCTGTAATGTTTTGGCGAGGATGTTTTGAAGAGATGGTTTTCTAGCTGCGAATTCTTTAAACTTTTGTTTATCGTGGAAGGTTTTAATTTCATCTTCCATCCTGAAGCTTAATTTCGCTGGATACACAATTCTTGGTTGGAACCCATTTTCTTTCAGTGTTTGAAATATGTTATTCCAGGATCTTCTAGCTTTCAGAGTCTGTGTTGAAAGATCAGCTGTTATCCTGATTGGCTTACCCCTAAATGTAATCTGCTTCCTTTCTCTTGTAGCTTTTAAAATTCTCTCCTTATTCTGTATGTTGGGCATCTTCATTATAATGTGTCTAGGTGTGGATCTCTTATGATTTTGCACATTCGGCGTCCTGTAGGCTTCTAGGATTTGGGATTCTGTCTCATTCTTCAAGTCTGGGAAGTTTTCTCGTATTATTTCATTGAATAGATTGCTCATTCCTTTGGTTTGGAGTTCTGTACCTTCCTGTATCCCAATGACTCTTAAGTTTGGTCTCTTAATGTTATCCCATATTTCTTGGATGTTCTGCTCATGGTTTCTTAACAGTCTTGCTGAGCTGTCTATGTTCTTTTCAAGTTGAAATACTTTGTCTTCATTGTCTGATGTTCTATCTTCTAAGTGTTCTACTCTGCTGGTAGTATTCTCCATTGAGTTTTTAAGTTGGTTTATTGCTTCCTGCATTTCTAGGATTTCTGTTTGTTTGTTTTTTATAACCTCTATCTCCCTGTATAGTTGATCTTTTGCTTCCTGGATTTGTTTGTGTAATTCATTGTCGAAGTGATCTTTCATTGTCTGATTTTGCTGTCTAATGTCTTCCTTGATACTCCAGATCATCTGAAGCATGTATATCCTGAATTCTTTATCTGACATTCCATCTGCTGGGTAAAAATGGGAGTTCATAACCCACTTGAATCAAAGTGTGAAATATGATATATCAAGAACTATGTAATGTTTTGAACAACCAACAATAAAAAATTAAAAAAAAAAGAAAAGGAATAAAGCATCATGGCGCAACTTGAAGTCATCTAAAATATGAGTAAATGGATTTCCCAGAGGAGAGGAGAGAATGAATTTCAGAAAATGATATATGAATAAACAGTTGGTGAAAAAAAATTTAAATTTGGTAAATTGAGCTCTCCTCAGCCCCTTGAGTATACAGTTTGGGTTTTCATTTCTTGTGTTTTGTTTGTTTGGAGGTTTGGGGTGGGGGAGCTGAGAACTATATATTGCTAACAGACAAGTCCTCATGAAATAAATGAGGCAGGGTTAAAGCAAAAGGAACCTTCTGTTGGCCTGTCCACATGAGTTGACTGAAAAGAATTCCAAATCCTCACCCCAGGTGATAGAGGGCATGGTCACATGGTTCCAGAGTGAGCCATCCCTGGAATCCATCTGTCCCCATCTCCTAGAGCTCTTCCCCAGGGAATCGGCTTCCTGCTTTCCCAGACCCCCTCTTCCCTCTCCAGTCTCTGTAGAAGCTTCTTGTTTATTGCTTCCTTCTATACATTTTACCTGTCTATGAATTACTGTCTCTAGAGATTAAAACTTTTGTAAATAAGAAGTCAGTAACACCCACAAGATCTTTGTTTCTTAGGCTGGCCACCACCCACTCTGGTAGGTGTCCAGAGAAAAGAAGGTGGAGCTCATCACTTGTTAACTGGATAAGGAATCATCTATCCTTGTGATTTCTATACACAAATGATTTGTGAAATTCTATTTTGACATAGTTTTTTGCTAGTCTTTTTTTTTTTTAGTTGTAGATGGGCACAGTATCTTTATCTTGTTTATTTTTACGTGGTGCTGGGGACTGAACTCAGGGCCTCATGAATACAAGGCAAGCACTCTACCACTGAGCTACAACCCCAACCCTTTGTTAGTCTTTTATCAGGAAAAAAAAATATATTTTTTATGGAATCACTTTGTAATGATTATAGCATTTACTATCTATTTCTACCCCATAAATTCTATAGATCAATAGATAGAGAGATGGTCATAATTTCAAGCTCCAGACTGCATGGTATTCTGTAACATCTCCCCCTATCTTTTACACAATATGATTCACTCTGTTTGGTAAAACATTTTGTTAAATGCTCAGACCAGCCACAGAATCAAGATATGTCTAGCATTACATCTAAAAGATATTAGAAATCATCTTGTCATAAGTTATGATCCACTAAATATGGTGATGGACATTAGATTCCTTATATTCCATTATAATCTTATCTACTCTTATTATTCAATAAAAGAATTATTCAATAAAGAATAGATTGTATTATAAATATCATAAAAAAAGAAAAGCCTTCTTTGTTCCATTCCAGCTAAGCTGATGTGCCACCTATTCTGTGCTTTCTAAAAATAAAATGAAAAAAAAAAAAAAAAAACGATTATCTAAAGTGGTTTTAAAAAGGACTGTATCATAGGTCCTGTGAAATCTTCCCTGATTTAAGTCCTCTAAGTTCCTGGATATCATGAGAAGGCAAATGCATTGCTCCTAGAACAGTCTGGTACTCACGCTTTCTCCATGGAGTCCCATTTATCACAGTAATCTGTAGGCATGATAACATAATCTATACACAGTGTTTATTTTTCCCTGGGGCAGTCTGGGCATTTTAAAATCAGTTACTAAATCATTATTCTTTCAATCCTAACTTATAATTTTTACTTCCAAAGCTTAGTGAGTTCAAACTTAGGTGTAGGCTGGGCAGAGATCTTCTAGGATCCAATAAAATATGGGAGACATTGAGGACAAATGAGTACAGATAAATTAAACCTCTCTCACCACACTGAAACCCAGTGGAAGGCAGGCATCTGAACACAAAATATCCTTAGCGACATGAACAAGGCAACATTGTGTTCACGTTCAGGAGCCAAGATATTCCATATTCTCCTACTTACTATGTCCAGAAATTACATTATAAGTGACACTGAAGGATTCAGATTCTCATTCTGTCTCCTCCCAAGCCACAGACAAAGTAGGGACTTCAGATCAAATATGTACCTGAGGGAACATCCTAGAACCTGAGGATGAGATGCTAACTTTATCCATACAAAGAAAGAATACACCCATAGCCATAAACCAACTTGTGTCCCCATGGTTAACCCACTACCTAAAAAATGATCAAGAGCCTTGTGGAAAATGTTCTGGTTCTAGTTCTGGGGTGAAGAAGATACAAGATGTAACTAAAACGTCTGGTTGTACCAGGAAGAAAGAAAATGCTCAGTAAAATAATGGGTACATGTTGTAAGTCACATGTCACTTCTTTGTCATCTCTGCATATTCCTCAATATTACCCTCGTGTTTATTTGCTTGTTTGTTTTCTTTCACTGCCCTAACTCTAGATCAAATAGGAAAATGACTTGATTTTCAGACCCAGAATTTCCTTTATTTACTTCTGTTCACTGGACTCCTCTGAGGGTTCAGACTCTAAACTCTTCAAAACAGTCTTCTTTTCACTACTGCTTAAGACAGAGAAAGTAACTCTTCAAAAACGTAAGCTAGGAAGTATATCATGTATGTAGAAAGTGAAAATTTCATGACTTCTGCTTTTCTTGTGTTTTGGGTCCTCTGGAACTAGTAACTTGTATCTGGTGTGCATTGGGGAGCTCACCCACAATAGGCTGATGACCTCTTGTTACAGGGAATGAAAGGAGTACAGTTTCTCAGAGTGAACTCTTGGTCAACAGTATAGCAGGTGTCTTCAGGGTTTATTTTTGTTTTTTGTTGTGCCAAATTTAAATCACTTCCACTTTTGCACACCATCCTCAATCAGAGCCTCTTTTTCAAAATTAATCCTTCTCCCCTGAGTTTGTGGTACTACTTGAATATGCAATTGGATGGTTTAGCTGAGGGGAGCTTAAATATTTTGGATAGAGAAATGGGGAAAATTTGTTGCTATTGTTCTTGTTTCTCGAAGGAAGCAGAAAGAAAGAATAAAGAAGAGAGAAAGGGGAAGTAGACATTCAGTCTGCACCATGGGACAGTAAACCAAAACTCGAGTCCATACCAGATCAGGGACTTTTGTATTTTCAGGGAAATTGACTAACTGACAACTTTAGGTGTTTCCAATGCTAAGTGGCTAGGATGTCAACCTCTCAGCTCTTTGAGTGAAATCTGTTGAAGTGTATATAGCATGCATAAGACTTTTGTTTTTATGAACATTAAGGAAAATGCTGTTACATGAATGGGTCACCATGATTCGACTAAGAAGCCCACACATGCAACAGCTAGACAATTTTGAAAGTAAATTGAATCAGAAGAAGTAGAAACTTGGGGGTAGAGAGGAAGGAGAAGGATGATCATAAAATTAAAAGCCTACATACAAATATTATGTTTAAATCCTAAGGATCTTGAAGGCTCAGGCAGTCTATTCTAGGGTTTAAGAAAGGTGTCCTTGCTGCTTTCTAGGGTGTATTTTTATTTCTGCACAGTGTACCTAGTGCACAACAGGCTATATGTTGTTAAGAGATGAGCCCAAGTGTGTGTGCACAGACTCTTTTAGCTTCACAAGTAAGTATCAAGTAGAATACTTTTTTTTTCTTTCTTTCTTTTTTTATTTTTGGTACTAGGTATTGAACTCAGGGACATTCAATCACTGAGCCACAGCCCTAGCTTATTTTGAATTTTATTTAGAGACCAAGTCTCACTGAGTTGCTTAGCACCTTGTTTTTGCTGAGGCTGGCTTTGAACCTAGGATCCTCCTGCCTCAGCCTTCCAATCTGCTGGGATTACATGCCCTGCAAGTAGAATACATTTTAATATTACAACAGAAGCTAACAAAATTGGAGAATTATGCTCCACAACAGTAGCTAAATAAATGATAGTACATTGTATCTATTTCACATGTGTCATAGTTACAGTGTGAAATCCGGCTATATGGGCTGACATATAAAGTTCTCTAAAACATAAAAGAAGAAAAAGAAATGTTGTCCAATAATACATGTGTGAACTACATATTTGTGAAGAACCTTGGGAAACACATGTATTAAATTACTTATAAGCAATTGCCCCTGTTTAAGGTATTTAATTGGAGGAAAAAGAAGAGATGTTTTCTTCCCCATCATCTATCCTGTACATCACTATCACTTTCAATTCCTATTCAACTGACATTGTTCAGTATTTTCTTCTTGAGAGCTAACATACAAGATATTGTGATATATTTGTATGTAATTAGAACACATATAAAATAGAACATCTATGTTTGGAACATGGTTAATTGAGCTAATACAAAATGCTTTCTGTTGCAGTTAAAATGCTGGATAGATATAAAATTGTTTGCAGTGCCAAGTTCACAGAAAGACATGGGAAAACACAGATGGAGGGAGGAAGGCCCATGTGACAGGTGGGAGCCATGCAAGGGGTGATTTGTGAGATAGGAATGTAGTTCTCAGACTCCAAAACGGACCTTCGAATGTGTGTGGGAATCTCTCTTTATTCCATTTTATTGCAGTATGATTTCATAAGTTGACAATCATCTATGTTTCCTGTATATTTCAGTGGGATTTGATGAATTGATACATAGCCACCACCACAATAAAAATTTAAACTGCCCAGCACAACAGTATTTCCTTTGGTGTTCCTTGAAACACAGTCCCTTTCTATTAGACCCAACTCCCACAAACATCAAATCCGATTTTTGTTCTTATGAATTATGAGTTTTCCAGAATTTCATATAAATTGGATCATATAAAGTAACTTGTACACAATCTGGCCTCTTCTACTTAGTGTAATGCTTTTTAGGATCATTCATGTATTAAAACGTTATCGGTGATTCATTTCCTTTTGTGGTAAAGTAGCATTTCATTGTTTGAATGTACCATCATGGGTTTATTAGTTCACCAGCCAATGGAAATTATAGTTATTTTCAATTTAAGGCTGTTCCACATAAAGCTACTATAAACCCTCATGTACATACTTCATGTGGACACATTCTGTGTGCTTCACTGGAGAAAATGTAGTGTATGTCTACATAAAATTCTAGGAGGGGAATTGGTTTGTCTTACAGTAAGTATGTGTGTGAAATTTAAGATAAAATTCTAATTGGTTTTGACAAGAGGCTCCGGTAGTTTACATTCCCAACAGAAATGGAGGAAAGATTTGTTGCTCTTCATCTCGGCCAGAGGATGGTTTTGTTACTTTATTTTTCTCTCTTTTTTTGTGTGTTATACTACATAAGTCATGGAATCTCACTGTGGTTTTAATTTGCATTTCCTTAGTGATTAATGAAGTGATCATCTTTTCATTTATCATTTTGATCATATCTTTATCAGTATCAAAATATTTTACCCTTTTTTACTGAATTGTTTAACTTCTTAACATTGAGTTATTAGAATTCTGTATACAGTCTAGATACAAGATCCTTGTTAGATATGTGAGTTGCCAAAATTTTCTATCATTCTGTGGTTTATCTTTTAATTTTCTTAATGATAGTTTGTGAGAAGCAAAAGTTCTTAATTTTTACAAAGTCCAATTTAAGTATTATTCTTTCTACTCTTTGTTCTTTTTTCCTTATCTAAGAAATCTTTTTCTAACCATTTCATATAGATTTTCTCATAACTTTTCTTCTAGAAAATTCTAGGGTTATATGTTAAGTCAGATCTATTTCAATTTAATATTTGTGTAAGAGGGGTAAGGATCAAAGCTTTTTTTTCATATGAATATCCAATTTTTTTTCAGCACCATTTGTTGAAATGTCTCTCCTTTCACCATTGAAAAGTATTGGCTGATGATATATGTACCCATGTATGTTTGGAAGTCTTGCACCTGTGTCTCTCCTTACATCAATGTCATCCCATCTTAATTACTGTAGCTTTATAATGTGTCTTAAGATCTAATAGTGTGAGGCTTCGATTTTTATTCTTTTTAAAAATCATTTCATTATTCTCAGATCCTTGCATCTCCATAAATGTTCTAGAATCAGTTTGCCAATTTCTTTTTAAAAAAATATTTTTTAGTTGTAGTTGACACAATACCTTTATTTTATTTATATGTGGTGCTGAAGATCAGACCCAGAGCCTCACACATGTCAGGTGAGCGCTCTACCACTGATCAACAACCTCAGCCCAAGTTTGTCAATTTCTATGAAAAACTTTCTGAGAGAATTTTGATGAGGATTACATTGATTTTACAATTGGGGAACAATTAATAATTTAACAATGTTTTCAATTTATAAATTGATTAGTAATAAATTAGTCCATTCTAGAAAGAAAAGCTAAGCATTCTGGATAGATAGTGTCACCATTTAGGCTGAAAGATCTTCAATTTATTGAATGCTACCTCTTCTACTACATTGAAATTTAATTAGTCTATATAATGAAATATATGTTTTTACTCATTTACCAAATGTTTTTGAATGTGGAAGAGAACAGGTGTATTTTCAGACTCTGTCATGGTAAAATGATAAAAAGTAAACATATAAATTCATGTCTTCTTCCAATGGGTAATTATTATTACTTAGATTTTATTGAAGCCAAACAGGTTATTCTTATGGTATGCATGTTAATTGAATATACATTATAAAATATATTAAGCAGAATTGATGACATTAAATATTAGTCTTAATTTGTGCTTCTATAGAAAAAACAAAGTAATGTCTCTTTTTTAAATTTTTCTTATTTTTTATTTTAGTTATACATGACAGTAGAATATATTTTGACTTATTATACATACATGGATATAACTTCCAATTCTTGTGGTTGTACATGATATGGAGTTGTACTGGTAGTATATACATATATGAACATATTAAAGTTATGTCTGATCCATTTTACTGCCTTTCCCATTCCCATACCCCCTCCTTTCGTCCCACTCCTCCCTGTCCAATCTGGTGAAACTCTATCTGCTCCCCAACTCCACATTGTGAGTCAGCATCCTCTTATCAGCAAGAACATTTGGCCTTTTTTTAAAAAAATTGGCTTATTTTATTCAGCATGATAGTCTCCAGTTCCATCCATTTACTGGCAAATGCCATAATTTTATTCTTCTTTATGGTTGAGTAATATATATTCCATTGTGTGTGTGTGTGTGTATATATATATATATATATATATATATATATATATATAGATATATATTGTTTTCTTTATTCATCAGTTGAAGGACACCGAGTTTGGTTCTATAACTTAGCTATTGTGAGTTGAGTTGCTATAAATATTGATGTGGCTGTGTCAGAAATTCAGATTATCCTCCTGGCCAGGCCACTACCCAACTCTATATTTGTAAAATTCACTTGGCTTCATTAACATTTCCTTCTGTCTGTAAAATAGGATAGCAAACAATTAAATTCATTATTTTCCAAATTAGTAAATAATAGAGTTCATTATTCTTTATCCCTCCTTCTTTGAACTCTGAAATTTCTAACTTTAGATTATGGCTCTTCAATTGTACTTTGAAAAATTGAAAATGTTAGGTGTGTCCCATTTATTCCTTTATGTCTCAAAATGTTCTTATTTGGTGCATCAGAATTCAATATTAATTTGAGGATTTTTATTAGTGTTTATCATACTAAGTTCATCAGTAATATTTTACTTTTAAAGTGTAGTTTTTGGTCATTGATTTCAGTTATATCTCATCTTCCCACTTTTTAATCTTGTAGAGTGCCTCTAATTCTTCAACTGACATATTGTTTATGTACTAGGCAGGCATGCTGTTCATTCCATGTTTTAGAATTTTCCACACAGGCTTTCATGTTCATGATAACAAATAAAATAGCAAATTGATTGATTTTCCATTTGACATCTTTTAAATATAATTTTATTAAAAATTCTCTTCACCCAACACAGAATTCCGCTCTCATAAATGTGTTTGTTTCTAGGGATTAGGTAGAACATACACTATTCTAATGGAAATGTCACTTAACATAATGATATTTCTAAATGTATTCAACAAGCTACCAATTTTGGCCTGGCTTTAATATTTTAATAATTATAAATATCTGGTAATGGAACATCAGTTGTTAATCAGCAAGATAGAAAGAAACTCAGGGCATAGAAACTGGGGCCCAAGAGTCTGAAAAAAAAAAATAAATAAAACCCAAACGCATTGTGGTAACATTCATATTTGAATAGTAGGACTTCCAGAGAAATATAAATCTCCAGGACTAGAATCTGCATAAATTTATGAATATTCTTATAAAGTGTTATGCATATTAATGGATTAAAAAGAAAGACAAAGCATTTACTGCATGTGTAAAATGGTTGTACAGTGAATTTTCATTTACTGCCCCATAATTGCCCGTGTCCACTCCTACTCCCCTCGATCTGCAGGGCAGACACCTGCCAGAGCCTAGCTTTAGGCAGAGGACAGCCTCTTCTGACCAGCATACAACCACCATGGGAGCCCAGGCCCAGCCTAGATTCACCCACACCGCCTTACACAGGGCCCAGGCTCAGGGTAGGTCTGACTTAGCTCCCCACCCAACCTGGGAACCTAAGCCTAACCTACTTCCATCTTGGGACACTGCAGTTATCACTGTAGCCTTCTCCATGTAGTAGCCCCTAACTTTTTGACAGCAGACAGGGCCTAGAAGCAGGTTCTCAGAGCAGGTATCCAAAAGAGAGTGTGAGGCTCACCCCTTCTGCCCCATCTCTGTAAGACATTGCTTCCATCTTGGGGCACCTTAACTATTATCTCAAGTTTCCTTGGCTATTGGTGCCACCAACTTTAGCTGTAGTAGCATATATTGAGGGACACCAGCAAGGTCTGCAAGCCCAACCTCAAGGTGCAGTACAGACAATCTGCATGGGTACTACAAGAATATAGGGAAGAAAGTGTAATATCTCAGATCCACACTTCAAGAAAGGAAGACACATAGACAACATGAAAAAACAAGGGAGGAAAGTGCCCCAAACAAACCAGGACACTATAATAATAGAAATATGGACAGTGAAGTTGATGAAATGTCAGAGAAGAAGTTCAGAAGGCTCATAATTAAAATGATCTGTGAATTAAATAATGACCTAAATGAGCAAATGCAGGCAAAAATTGATCACTTCAACAAAGAGATAAGAGAGCATATACAGGTAATCTAAAGAGTATTTCAAGAAAGAGATAGAGCTCTGAAAAAAGCCAGTCAGAAATCCTTGAATGAAGGATACAATAAATCAAATAAAAAAGTCAATAGGAAGCATAACTAACAGACTAGATCACTTGGAAGAAAAAAACGTTAGATAATGAAGACAAAGTATACAATCTGGAAGATAAAGTTGATCACAGAGTGAAGATGGTAAGAAACCATGAACAGAACATCCAAGAATTAGGGACAGTATCAAAAGACCAAATCTAAGAGTTTTGGGGATAGAGGAAGGCACAGAGTTTTAATCCAAAGGAATGCACAATCTCTTCAATGAGATATTATCAGAAAATTTCCCAAGCACAAAGAATGAGTTGGAAAACCAAATACATGAGGCTCATAGGACACCAAATGTACAAAATTGCAACAGATCTACCAAGTTACATTATAATGAAAATGCCTAGCATACAAAATAAGGATAGAATATTAAAAGCCACAAGAGAGAGGAATCAGATCACACATTGGGGGAGACCAATTCTTATCTCAGCAGACTTTTAAACCCAGACCTTCAAAGCCAGGAGATTGTGGAACAACATATACCAAGCTCTGAAAGAAAATGGATGCCAACCAAGAATCTTATCCAGCAAAACTAAGTTTTAGATTTGATGATGAAATAAAAACCTTCCATGAAAAACAAAAGTTAAAACAATTTACAACTAGAAAGCCTGCACTACAGAAGATCCTCAGCAAAACATTCTAAGAGCAGGGAATGAAAAACAATGATGAAAATTAGCAGAGGGAGGTATTACACAAAAGGAGAATCAGAGGAGAAACCAAGTCAAATTAAATACCAAAAGTAAACAAAAATGGCTGGGAATACAAATCATGTCTCAATAAATAACCCTGAATGTTAATGGCCTAAACTCACCCATCAAAAGACATAGACTACCAGATTGGATTAAAAAAGACCCAACAATATTTGGCCTTCAAGAGACTCATCTCATAGAAAAAGACATCCACAGACTGAAGGTGAAGGTTTGGAAAAAATCATAGCACTCACATAGACTGTAGAAGCAAGCAGGGGTTTCCATTCTCATATCAAATACAATAGTTGACAAGCTAAAGTCAATCAAAAAGGACAAAGAAGGACACTACATACTGCTCAAGGTAACCATACACCAACAAGACTCAACAATTGTGTGTATATATGTATCCCAAACAATGGAGTGTCTATGTTCATCAAACATACTCTTCTCAAGTTCAAGAGTCAAGTAGACCACAACACAATAATTTTGGGTGACTTTAATATACCTCTTTCATCATTAGATAGATCTTCCAAACAAAAGCCTTACAAAGAAACTGTAGAACTCAAGAATACAATCAACAGTCACTTTACTGACATATATAGAATACCTCATCCTTCAATGAGAGAATACACTTTCTTCTCAATAGGACATGGATCTTTCTCTAAAATAGACCTTATTATTTTACCACAAAGCAACTCTTACAAATATTAGAAAAGTAGAGATATCATCCTGCATTCTATCAGATCATAATGGAGTGAAATTAGAAATTAATGATAAATAAGAAATAAAAGCCACTCCAACACCTGGAGACTAAATAATATGCTACTGAATAAACAGTGGGTTGCAGAAGACATCAAGGAAGAAATTGAAAACACTTTAGAGGTGAATGAAAACACAGATACAACATATTAAAATCCCTGGGACACTATGAAAGCAGTTCTAAGAGGAAAGTTCGTTGCATGGAGTTCATTCCTTAAAAGAAAAAAAGTCAACAAATAAATGACATAATGTTACATCTCAAAGCCCTAGAAAAAGAAGAACAAATCAATACCAAAAGCAGTAGAAGATAGGAAATAATTAACCTCAGAGCTGAAACCAATGAAATTGAAACAAAAGAAACAACTGAAAAAATTGACAGAACAAAAAGTTAGTTCTTGGAAATAAATAAATAAATTTGACATACCATTAGCCATGCTAATGAAGAGAAGGAGACAGAAAACTCAAATTACTAACATATGTGATGAAAAAGGAAATATCACAACAGATACTAGAGAAATACAGAAGATAATTAGAAATTATTTTGAAAACTTGTATTCCAATAAAATAGAAAATATCAAAGCCATGGACAAATTTCTAGAGTCAAATAGCTTGCCCAAATTGAATCAGGGTGAAATAAAAATATCTTAATAATCTTTTAAAATTTGCATGTGAGCAAGGATCATAATACAAGTAGCTATACTAAATTGTTGATATGCAACCTTGATTTACCTTTTGAATACATTGGGTATAAGTTAAGCATGATAGTCTCCAGTTCCATCAATTGCCAGCAATTGCCATAGTGTCATTCTTCTTTATGATGGAGTTACCTACTTGTGTATATATTCCATATTTTCTTCATGCATTCATTTGTTGATGGACACTTGGGCTGGTTCCTTAACTTGGCTATTGTGAATTATGCTGCTATAAACATTGCAATGAATGTGTTGCTATAGTATGTGATTTTAATTTTTTGGGATAAATACCAAGGAGTGGGAATAGCAAGGTCATATGATGGTTGTACTCCTACATTTTTGATAAATTTTCAAATTGCTTTCTAGAGTGGTTGTACTAATTTCCAGTCCCACTCACAATGTATGAGTTTATCTTTCCCCCACATCCTTACCAACATTTATTTTTTGTGTTCTTGATAATTGCCTTTCTGATTGCAGCGAGATGAAATCTTAGTACAGCTTTGATTTGCATTTCCCTGTTTGCTAAAGATGTTAAACATTTTTTTCATGTTTTTGTTGGCCAGTTGTGTTTATCCTTTTGAGAAATATCTGTTTAGTTCTTTTACTCATTTATTGATTGGGTTATTTTGGTGGGTGTTAATTTTTTTTAGTGCTTTATATATTCTTTGCCATGCCAGAGGGCCGGCTGGCAAAGATTTTGTTGCATTCTGTAGTCTCCCTCTTCATGCTTCTTAAGCTCAGGACCTCTTCCAAAAGCCAAGAAAGCTTAAATGGAGTAAAATTTGCATATAACCCACAGACATCCCCACATATATTATAAAAACATCTCTAGATTATTATCATACCTAATACAATGTAAATGTTACCTAAATAGTTATTATACTGCATTGTTTAGGGAATAATGCCAAGAAACAAAATAGTATGTATATTTCATACAGTTACAATTTTTTAAAGATAATTGTGGTCAGAAGTTGGTTTAATCAGTGAATGTGAAGTTTGCAGATAGGATTGAAGGTCTTTCCATAAGTAACCATTTTAAATTTAAACCATTTTAAATTTTTTATACCTATAAGACCCAAAAGGGTCTACAAAGAAACTACTAGAACTAATAAATGAATTCAGCAAAGTGGCAGGATATAAAATCTACACGCATAAATCAAAGCCATTCCTGTATATCAGCGACAAAACTTCTGAAATGGAAATGAGGAAAAACACCCCATTAACAATATCCTCAAAAAAATAATAAAATACTTGGGAATCAACCTAACAAAAGAGGTGAAAGATTTATACAATGAAAACTACACAACCCTAAGAGAGAAATAGAAGAAGATCTTAGAAGATGGAAAAATATACCCTGTTCATGGATAGGCAGAACTAACATCATCAAAATGGTGATATTACCAAAAGTTCTCTATAGGTTTAATGCAATGCCAATCAAAATCCCATCGGCATTTCTTGTAGAAATAGATAAAGCAATCATGAAATTCATATGGAAAAATAAAAGACCCAGAATAGCAAAAGCAACTCTAAGCAGGAAGTGTGAATCAGGCGGTATAGCGATACCAGATTTCAAACTGTACTACAGAGCAATAGTAACAAAAACAGCGTGGTACTGGTACCAAAACAGGCGGGTGGACCAATGGTACAGAATAGAGGACACAGAGACCAATCACAAAGTTACAACTATCTTATATTTGATAAAGGGGCTAAAAGCATGCAATGGAGGAAGGATAGCATCTTCAACAAATGGTGCTGGGAAAACTGGAAATCCATATGCAACAAAATGAAACTGAATCCCCTTCTCTCGCCATGCACAAAAGTTAACTCAAAATGGATCAAGGAGATTGATATCAAATCAGAGACTCTACGTCTGATAGAAGAAAAAGTTGCCTCCGATCTACATATAGTGGGGTCGGGCTCCAAATTCCTTAATAGGACACCCATAGCACAAGAGTTAATAACAAGAATCAACAAATGGGATTTACTTAAACTAAAAAGTTTTTTCTCAGCAAGAGATACAAAAAGAGAGGTAAATAGGGAGCCTACATCCTGGGAACAAATTTTTACTCCTCACACTTCAGATAGAGCCCTAATATCCAGAGTATACAAAGAACTCAAAAAATTAAATTAAACAATAAGATAGCAAATAACCCAATCAACAAATGGGCCAAGGACCTGAACAGACACTTCTCAGAGGAGGACATACAATCAATCAACAAGTACATGAAAAAATGCTCACCATCTCTAGCAGTCAGAGAAATGCAAATCAAAACCACCCTAAGATACCATCTCACTCCAGTAAGATTGGCAGCCATTATGAAGTCAAACAACAACAAGTGCTGGCGAGGATGTGGGGAAAAGGGTACACTTGTACATTCTGGTGGGATTACAAATTGGTGCGGCCAATTTGGAAAGCAGTATGGAGATTTCTTGGAAAGCTGGGAATGGAACCACCATTTGACCCAGCTATTCCCCTTCTTGGACTATTCCCTAAAGACCTTAAAAGAGCATACTATAGGGATACTGCTACAACGATATTCATAGCATCACAATTCACAAAGCTAGACTGTGGAACCAACCTAGATGCCCTTCAATAGATGAATGGATTAAAAAAAATGTGGCATTTATACACAATGGAGTACTACTCAGCACTAAAAAATGAGAAAATCATGGCAATTGCAGGGAAATGGATGGTACTAGAGCTGATTATACTAAATAAAGCTAGCCAATTCCTAAAATCAAATGCCAAATGTCATCTTTGATATAAGGAGAGCAAATAAGAACAGAGCAGGGAGGAAGAGCATGAGAAGAAGATCATCATTAAACAGGGATGAGAGGTGGGAGGGAAAGGGAGAGAGAAGGGAAATTGCATGGTAAAGGAAGGAGACCCTCATTGTTATACAAAATTACATATAAGAGGAAGTGAGGGGAAAGGGGAAAAAAACAAGAGAGAGAAATGAATTACAGTAGATGGGGTAGAGAGAGAAGATGGGAGGGGAGCGGAGGGGAGGGGAGATAGTAGAGGATAGGAAAGGCATCAGAATACAACATACACTAGTATGGCAGTATGTAAAAAAGTGGATGTGTAACCAATGTGATTCTGCAATATGTATATGGGGTAAAAATGGGAGTTCATAATCCACTTTAATCAAGTGTATGAAATATGATATGTCAAGAGCTTTGTAATGTTTTGAACAACTAATAATAAAAAAAAATTTTTTAAATTAACATAAATTAATAATAAATTAATTCATTTGTAGATATGACGCACAACCTACTTTAGAGGACAATGAAATTGAAAGAAGATAGTACAATTAAGTTCTTAAAACATGTTTAGAGCAAAAAAATTGCTCAGTAAATGACAACTTCATTATTCATTAAGTATTTCTTTATTTTATACATTTAACTATTGAAGTCATTTAACTAAAGTTGAAAATAAAATCTGCATATCAATTGAAAAAAATAAAAATTTAAAAAGCAATATCAAAGCACAAAAACATTTAAATTAGCACTAAAAAGATAAATAATGAGGTACAAATTTACAGGAACTGCATATGGAAAACTATAAACCACTGATAAAAGAATTAAAGAAAACCCAAATAAATAGAGAAATATAGTCCATGTTAAGTGTCAAAGAAACTTAATATTGTGAAGACACCAACTTTATAGATTCAAAACAGACCAAATAAAAATTCCAGTGTGTTATTTTATAGAAAAATTTTAGTATGTTGGAATTAATAAAACTAAAAATGTTTACCTTGCAAGAAAACATAGTTAAGAGAAGGAAACCACAAATCTCTTGAAGAGGAAGTAACTGAAGAGCACTTCTGATGAAGGACTTATATCCAAAATTACAAACAAATCTTAAAACTCAACACTAAGAAAAAAAGCAGTCCAAATTAAAAGTGTACAAAAAAATCTGAATATCTGCCTCACCTGAAATGATAGACGTAAATCAGCATGCCAAATGGCATTCTAATAATTTATCTTTAGGCTATTGAAAATTGGAATAATTAGTTACATACCTATTAGAATAGCTGTATAAAAAAAAATAAAAATACCTATGGCTGGTGAGGCCGTGGAACAACAGGACCCTCATTCAGTGCTAGTGGGAATGTAAAATGACACATCACTTTGGGTGATACTTTACCAGCTTCTTATAAGACTAAATCTGATATTATTATTTGACCCAGCTATTATGTCACTAGTTATCTCCTACTGATTTGCAAACTCACATCTACCCAAAAACCTTCAGGTGAGTGTTCACAGCAGTTTTTTGTGTTTTTTTATATATTTGTATAATTGCCAAATTTTCTAGTAGCCAAGATACCCTTTGTTAGACAAATACAGCATGGTACTTCCACATAATGGAATATTACTTAGCTAAAAATAAAGGAGGTATTCAGACCATGGAGTCACATCGCTGAATCATAAATACATAATAATAAGCCAGTCTGAAATAGCTATATAATGTTATTCTGATTATATTGCATTCAAAAAAAGCCACACTCCTAGAGATGGCGAACAGAGCCTCAGAGGGGGAGTGAAAGGGGCATTGAATAGGGGAAGCACAGGAGAGTGTTCAGGATGGAGAACTTTTCTATGTGACATTTTAATTTTTGAAACATAATGCTTTTATTTGCCACAACCTATTGAAGTCTATAACACAAGAAGTATATCTTAGTATATGAAAAATTTAAGGGAATCTCAGGATGAAATGAAGAATGTGGCAAAATGATCCAACCATATTACAGACTCTCTAAAGGGGGAGTGGAGCGGCAGGGAGGAGGCTGACTCAAGTCACTGTGGAATAGGGAGTTGAGAACGTAACACAGCTGGCAAGCAAACACATCCCCCACTGAAAACAAAGCTATAAACTTCATGCCCAGTTCCATCAAGTGTTTTCCCCCAAGGATGACTCAGGTTAGCGATTTCGAAACCACTGTACTTGTATACTGGAGTGAACATCGAGTAAATGGATGGCAACCAGGAGGAGCCGGTTCACTGTTGGACTTGGAGCTTACAAATAAGCCAGGAGGGAGGCTAGAATGTCATCATGGATTTTCGTTAAAGACACCAGTGTGAGCTCATGTTTAGCTTAGTATAGATATAGTGGTTATACACAGAAACAGTTATAGGTATGAGCATGTGCATGGGTCACTATATATACACACATGTCCTTACTTGGCCAGCTCAGAGGGCCTAGAAACAATAAATGCTCCCTGTATCTATCTCTTAGTTTTTATTTTTTTCCAATAAAAGAGTCAGGAATCTATGGAGAAATGCTTCATTCTAGGATTGGGACAGAAAGTATTTAAGATGAACCTGGAGCCTCTTGAAGTACCAGAAAGAGAGAAACTGCTAAAACTAAACAAACAAATGAAAACCCCAGAAGACTTAATAATTAGGATTTAGCAAAGGGGGAAAAAAAGAACAAATCAAAAGAGCTCCCAGCAAAATCTGTATGAATATAAAAGCAACAGAAAAAATACAATTAAATAATAACTCACACTGAATTATTAGTAATAAGAAAGATTAGTAACCTTTCTTCTAGTAGATTCTTGTGTACTGACATGGAAAAATGTCAGATACTTTACATCAAAAAATAACAACATTGTGACAAAGATATAAAAGCACATGCAAACACTTAAATATTTGAAAGGCAGAAAACTAAAGTGTTGTTACTTTAAATAGAGAAATGAAATATAGGATTGTAGCAAATGAGGTGAATGTGGGCTTAGACTTTATCCTCTGTACATTTTTCTTCCTTGAATGTTTTATAATGAACACATATGTGTAGGTATTTGTAAGTTATTTGTGATTTAGAATAATTTTCTTCTATGTTTTAAATTCTTTTTGCTATAAGCCTTCCTTGATCAAGTATTCGTTTTCTCTCATGAAACATCAAGTATTTTTTCCAAAGCTTTTTCTTGCAAAGCATGTAAGGCTAGAATAAGTTTCTCCCAGGTTAAAAAGGAAGATAAGAAAATAAAACAAAACAAAACAAATCTAATCTACCTTATGCCTATAACTCCATTTCTTTTTTCTTTTACTGCCAAATTTTTTGAAAGTGTTGTCTCCTCATTATTCCTACTTCTTTGTTGGTGTTTCTCACCATCAGCTCTCTGCAGCCTGATGTCTGTCTTCACCCTTCTATTCCATCTATGTGTGGCCTTGTCCCTGACAGAAGTCATGTAGTGGGAAGGGCAAGATCTTGGGTAGACTTGGGCCCACACAAGTATTCATTCATTCTATTATTATCCATATTTCAATTTCCTCACTTCTGCAATGAGGATCAAAACAGTATGCATCTATCTTAGTATCTTTTAGCTTAAGACCTGATACTCAATGTATTTAAATAAATATTGATTGGGAATAAAACCAATTTTATCGTTGTACCATTGCAAATATAAACTCATATTCTCCTGAATTAGTATGAGCATGTAGTATAGCAGTAAACTAGCTGACCTCCCCAATGGATCTCATTGCTTCTTCCTTCCCAAGCCTTCAAGTCTCTCTCTACATAACAATCCAGAGCAGGCTTATAAAAGCTTAGATAAGAGCACTTCTAACCTCTCCTCAGAAATGTAAAGACACCTACCATTGCTCAAGGATGTGATTTAATGTATGTATGTGTGTGTGCACATGCACTTGTGTATTTGTTGATGTAATCCCACAAATCATTAGCATTAGTTTGGGGAAGGTAATAAGGAAAAGAAAGTAAGCCAATCAAAGACTGCTATGAAACACATCACCACTGTGGGTAACCAGGACCAAATTCTACTAAAAAATCTCTGAAGGAGCCCGGCTCTGTGTCGCATGTCTGTAATCCCAGTGGCTTGGGAAGCTGAGGCAGGAGGATCAGGAGTTAAAAGCAAGGCACTAAGCAACTCAGTGAGACCCTTACTCTATATAAAATACGAAATAGGGCTGGGGATGTGACTCAGTGGTTGAGTGTCAAGTGCCCCTGAGTTCAATCCCCAAAACAACAACAACAACAACAAGAAAAATCTCTGAAGGACAGTGTAAAATATGACTCAAAGTAATTCCAACAAAGCCTTCAGAAAGCTGGGAATTTGGGCAAATTCATTGCATTCATTAATTAAGAGCTTCTTTCAAAAGGGGATTAAAAGAATACACTAATTCACAGAATGTCCTGGCTACTGCATCCTGGGCCTAGTAGATATAAGCAGCAAAGGAGAACATTCAGTTGGAGAACTACAGATATAAACCATACCCTGGAACAGCAAAAGCTACGGAGTTATGGGAGGTTGCTGATAACATCTGCTAAAATGTCTCTTCTCAGATACCTTGTTTACTTGTATTTCCTTTCTAATTACATACATTATTTAGGATCACTTGAGAAATACAGGGAACATGCAAAGTTGGAGAAAGTTTAACAAAATGTTTACTTATAAATATGTGAGTCCAGAGATCCGCAAATTTTAAGAAAGTTGGAAGTAATAAAAATATTTGCATTGCCTAAAGGAGCAAAGATAAGGAGCAGACAATCAAATATAAGATCTATAAGATCTATAATCCTTGTTGCCCTAAGTAGGGGAAAGGATCCACTGCCAAGCTCTGGGGGATCCTGAGAAAAAACACTCAGCTTGTTCTCTCCAACCACCTCTGATCTCCTGAATGTGCTTTTTTATTGGTTGAAACAAGAAGCCAGAAGATGAGGAGTGAAGTAATTCTTTGGAGTTCAGTGGCCAGAGCCCAAAGCACAGTGGAGTAGTGGGAAGTGGATCAATAGGAACCAATGGAGACCATCCAGCTTGTGCCATGCAAAGTAAGTGCCACAGTAATAAGGCTTTGTTCTGCTCCCTGGAGCATCTGCATGTAGCTCACAGTCAGCACCAAATAAATACTTGCAAATTTGTCATGCAGTCACATTACTTTTTTTAAAATACATTGTGAACTATTCAAAAATTATGCTGTTTAATTTTTGCCTTCTAAAAAATGTGAGTTGGTCTCCTACTATTGTAATCGAACGTTTTTAAATTTTTAAAATGTTTCATCATAGGAAACTGTCATACCTTATAATAACTATGATGTAAACTTAAAGTTTGTTAAAAATTAATCATCATCTCTCTTGTAGTTCAATAGTCTCATTTCCTATTCTAGATGAGGCAATAAAAACGATTTGATAAAGTTGCCAGATAAAGTTCTTGTTCATAAATTGTTTGATTTCCTATGAACACAAAATAAGATATTCAGTTTGATAAGACATATTTTATTAGTATTTAACATTACTGCCAAGGAAAGGCATATTTTGGAAACTACCTACTGCTGGAGTAGGTTGATTGTATATTAAAGAAAAATTTTAAATTATACTTGATCATTTCCACCTACAAAACTTAGAGAGTATTCCTGTCTACTGTGGTTCTGGATCTTATATTTCAAAAGCTAAAAAAAACATTTATTACAATTGGATCATGTCAGTGTTTTGTTGAAATGGTTTAAGATAGCATTCACTGAAAACAAAATACTCATGATAGGTTAAAAATAACTTTCTATGCTTAACTTTTTTTTGTCTAATTGCTTTTACTTTCTAGTCACCTAGAAGTGACATAGAAGTGACTCTGTCTCCCCAAAATTTACATCCACCTGGAACCTATAAATGTGGCCTTTTTTGAAAATAAAGTGTTTTCAGATATAATCAGGATAAGAGGAGTTCATACTGGATTAGGAAATGTCCTAAATCTAATGAGTGATATCCTTAAAAAAAAAGAGAGAGCAATTGGAGACAGAAACACCCAGAGGCAAATACCACATGTAGATGGAGGCCTTGATAGGAGTTCAGCCCAGGCCAAGAAAGATTTTTTGCAACCACCCACGACTAGTTGATCTCCCTCCCAGCCCTCTGGAGGAACCAACCCTGCCAACAACTTCATCTCAGATGTCTGCCTTCAGAACCATATGAGAGTAAGCAAATACCTGTTGTTTTCAGTCACCCAGCAGACAGCTGACCAAATGGTTCCATCACCAGTTGTTTCATCTCATATAATTCTTACAGTAGCCAAAACTTAGAGTCTAAGATGAAAAAGGAGAAAAACAAATAGGCTCCAGATGCCAAAAACATCACATATTTATCTATTAAACTAACCCCAATTTGAAATCGTTGTCTTTTGGAAACTCACTAAATAATAAACACTATTGTATTAGTCTCTGGGAACACAATGTTGAAAATGACAATGTCCTTGATATTGAGACACTTGACCTGTTTCTGTAATATTCAATAAAATGTAAAATGGGAAGGGGAAATGATGCTGGAGACCTAACATAAGCCAGGTGTGCTCTGTTGGGCTTTATGCTGGGGCACCTGGAAGTCACTGGAGAGATTAAAGTTCAGGAGCAGCAGGGTGGGTAGTTTGGGCAGGTGCAAGACTGAAGTAACTGAGAGAACAGGTGAGCAATGACAGTGGAAATGCCAAGCGAGGCTGACCTGGCTTAGCAGAGAATCAGCAATAAAAAGACACAGGAGAGTGGGTGGATTAAAGGACATTTAAATAATTAATCAACAACATGTAGGGATTTAATGGGAGGGATGGGTGGTTGAAAAGACAGACAGAAGGGCCAAAGCCAGACTAGATTCTTGGTAACAGGGTTAATGATGCAGTTTCCTGAGAAGAGAGTCCCTGGAAAAAGCTATATCAATATGCAAGGTAAAGGCACAGGACAACAGCCTCCATTCAAGGAGATAGAGGTCTCGTTGTCTGCATTGAAGTTCCTGATATCCCCATCCAGTCACACCATACTTTCATGTTCTTACAAATGAATGAACTAACTTCTGTCTCTTTGTGAAGTTTGCTTATTGTTTGAGCTCATTGTTTAACTGAGGCAATGGATAGATTCAGTGAACTTTTTAAAAATAACAAATACATTCTGAGGCTTACGATTATAAAATGAAAAACCCAAAGTATTTGAAGTAATGACAAATGACATGATTTTAAGTAAATTTGAAAGATCTACATGAATTACCCTCACTTTTCCCTTTAGATGGTGAATATTTAACTCAATTTTTAGGACACAGGAAAAGCCTGAAAGATGGAGGTCAACCATAAACACAACAACATAAGACAGAAGCTCAGTTAATTATTTTGAAATATTAAAAGTAAGATAGGAAAGTATTTTTAAACATAGAAGTTTATATTTGTTCTTTGAAAATATACTAATTAAATAATAACAAGAAATATTATTCTAGAAATAAAATTGTAAGCATTTAGTGGCCTGACCCCTGACCTCAGCCTCACTCTCAGTTCTGAAGTCTCTCCATGCTAAGTCTTTGCTATGACATTAGATGGTGTTGAGGTTTTACTCCAGGTAAATGATATGATAAATGTCATATAATAAAGGAAATAAAATCCCAAAGCTTTAAATTAGGTAGAGAAATGATTGTGGTGAGAGGTAAGTCAGAACAGGTAGTTTTCAAGAAGTTGTTTTTTTGTTTTGTTTTGTTTTTAATTCAAAAACTGAAGTGGGGACAAGTGGATTCTGAGAAGCAATGGGGCTGTTTCAAAGTCTATCCTTTTACATGGCATCGGCACTAGTAACCAACATGATCACACCTTCCGCTCTGCAAATACTTCAAACTTCCCCAAATCTATAGAAAACAGGAAATGCCTTCTTTACTCTTCAATATTTTATACCTAATTTTGTATGCTTTTAACTTCTCAGACTGCTACTGGAATGCACATGCCCATCCTGAGTGTTTGCTAGAAAAACATACTGGAGTTCATACCCATTGTTTTCCCGTCTCTGTTTTGTGCACACCAATATGAATCATCTACTATAAACAGCCATGCTCATCAACGGATTATTTTTTTTTTCTTCAAATGCTATAAAACTACCTACTCCAAGTTATAAATCTGAGAACTTTACTCTGCTGTATATCATAGTATTTCCCTGTTCTGGTATTTTGTCCTATATATGATCTTCAGATTGTCATTCTTTTTATGTCTGCATCGTCATTAGTCATTAGATTGGGACCTTCTTGAAGCAAAAACTTCCAATATTATTCATAGTCATCTCATCCAGCTTCTAGCATCAAACACGAGGTGGGTAATTTATCTGTTGTTTGAAATTGTCAGGGCCTCGTAAAACTCATACAGCCATTCATCCTTCCGCACTCTTTTAGGCAAAATTTAAAACTTACCAAATATTACTAAGTGTAAGACAAAAGAAAAAGAATAGAACTATAATCTTATAAGGTATGTGGGGCATATATTTACTGCAAAATTTAGATACTTTTTAAAATTTTTGAATAATGGGATGCATACGCCATTTTTAAGCCACATCTTATTCAAGCTCTGGATAGCACCATATTTGCTCTTACATCATTCCAGGTCAGGTTTGGTCACCAAATGAGTTCAGGTCAGGTCAAAGTCTGTTGCCTAATAAAATATTTTGGTTTTAAGAGCTAATGTTTCAGGGTTTGATTTTCTTGGCTTTTGTTTTTCAGAATCATGAACTAAAGCATATTTTAAAGCCAGTAATGATAAATAGGACTTTTAAAGTGTAAATGTTACACAGAAAATATTATATGACATAAGGGTTACAAATTAAACAAGGCAAAGAAAAGTAATAGAATCAATATCTACTATGGAAGGTAGGAATGAGATTTAGCCCATGATGCATGGAGAGAAGATGTAGGCATTTCAGGAAAACATAAAGCATATAAAGTCGGGAAGCAGAAATAAAAATAAATACTTTAGAAAGGCATGTGAGCTAGAGATTTGGGAGTGAAAACTTGGGGAAGGGGGTAGAATGCAGTATACCTGGGATGGTGTATCAAGTTTGAGTTATAGGGGCATATGTTTTCTCCTATTTATTCCAGGTTCATTAAGATATAATTTATAAAAAAATGTATACTTTTAATGTGTACAACATGATATGAGATGTATAAACATTGTGAAATGATTACCACAATAAAGCTAATTAACACATCTCACATGTTTACCATTTTTGTGTGTGTGATGACACAAGATTTACACTTAGCAAAGTTCAAGTATATAGAGCTGGGGCTGTAGCTCAGTGAAAGAGTGCTTGCCTGGCATGTGTGAGGCACTGGGTTCAATCCTTAGAACCATGTAAAAATAAATAAAATAAAAAAGGCATTCTGTCCATCTACAAATATAAAAATAATTTCAAGTACACAATGTAGTATCATTAATTACAACCACTGTGCTATATATTAAATCACCAGAACTTCTTTATCTTAAAACTGAGAGTGTGTACACTTTAACCAGTATCTCTCCATTTCTCTCACTTGCCACACCCCTGGCAAGCACCATTCTACTCTCTTCTTCTCTGAATTTGACTTCTATAGATTTAAAAGTGATCATACAGCATGTGTCTTTCTGTGTCTCACATTTCATTTATCATAAAGTCTTCCAGGTTGGTCCATGATGTAAATGGGGGGGCTTTCTTCTTTGGGGTAGCTAATATTCCATTATATACACAATACATTTTCTCTATCCATTTATCAGGTTGTTTCCACATCTTTGCTATCATGACTAATGCTACAGTGATCGTGAAAACTCACATATATATTCAAGATACTAAATTCATTTCCTTTGGATACATACCCAGAAGTGGGATTGCTGGATCATATGGGAGTTCTCTAATTTTTTTAAGGAATGCCATACTGTTTAACATAATGCCTGTGCCCAAACTAAATTTACATCAATGAAGTAAAAGAGTTCCCTTTTTTTAAATATTTTTTCCAACACTTGTCTCTCTTGAAATCTATATAATGATCATACTAATAGGCGTGAGGTGATATATCAACGCCAATTTGTTTTACATTTCCCTGTTGGTGAGGGACGTTGAACATTTTTCATATACCTCTTGGCAATGTGTCTTACTTATTTGTATCTGCTTTACCCACCCCCCACCCCCGGCCGTTCCTTCTTCCAGAGCAATTGAATCCACTCTCAGTTATGCCTGTACTTATTTATTAATGATTCCTAGGATCCTTTCACTAGAGTGATAATGAGGAACACCTGGTCCATATTTCCTGCTGTTTACTGGACTTATCTACCTGCATTTCCCATAGTCACTTTAAATTCTACTTGTCTAAAACCTAACTTGGCCATTAATTTAACGAGTAGCTATTAGTTAAGGTGGTAGACCCTGGCAGTTCTGAGGTGAAGGGCTTATTCCTCCTGGGAAAGCAGATGTCACTGAAGGGAACTCTAAAGGAAGGGAAGAATGCCCTCTTGAGAGGGTGGATAAGAAGGAAACTACTCTGCACTTGTGGGCTGATGCTCCCTGAAGAGGTGGTACCTGAGCTAGGATATGAAAGTGAAGTGGAAAGGAAGACTGTCAGATTGAGAAGCAGGTGTGCAAAGTCCCTGTGGGAAGGCAGAGTGGAGGCATCTAAGAAACTGAAAGAAAGCCAGTGTGGAAACACAACCAAGGACTCACTACTTACACAATGAATTCAAACACTGCCAACACTCCAGCAGCCTTCTGTATGCCTTTTCCGTGCACAACAACCCCCTTCTGTCCACTCCAAGAATAGTGACTACACAGTCAGGGATACTTGGCAATCCCTTTTAGTCTCGTTTCCTCTGCCTCACGTGCATAGTTGGTCATCAAGGATGATTGAATCTTCATTAGCAATGTGAATCCAAAGCGTATCTTGCATTACTGTTGCTTCCTTGTGAGAATAGGCCTTCATCATCATTAGCAATTTTCTCTTAACTAATGCTTGAATTTTCTGACATATTTCTCTTCAGTAATCTGTTTTGTACAATAATTCTAATTTACTTTTTTATCACTTTGAGACTCTTTCTCTTCACCAAAAATCTTCAATATCTCCCTATTGTCTTTTAAGCAACCCCAAGTTCCATAATTTATCATTTCTCCAGCCAGCCATTCAACTCACTCAGCATTTATTTAGTGCTGACATGAGATTTGTTTTTTCTCTGATTTCTTGTTTTACTCTATTCTCCATTTTGTTTTTGGTTTTGTTTTTGTTTGTTCCCTCTGCTAGGAGCTGGAAGTCTGTGGGCATCTGGGAGATTACATCTCCTTGAGGCTTCCAGGAACCAGTGACTGACAGACACACATGCAGGGACACCTCAGATCCATTTGCTCTAAGGCTTAGTTGACACTCAAAATTCCACTGTGGGATCTGGCTGAAGTCTACTCTTTGTGGGAGTTTATCCTGAAAGTACTCCCTTGCCTGGTGTTCTCCCATTCTTTGCCCTGTTCCCTTAACCATCTAAACCATGGTTTCTCTTTGATGAATTAATTGCACATAAGTTCGCAGGTTCTCTTTCTGGAAGATTCCAAGTAAGACACATTTTTTTTTTTTCCAAAACAAAGGACACAATCACTACTGCAAGTGAACTCACACCAAATAGAAAAATAGACATGCACATTAGAAATTTCAATTTTGAAATGGCATTTGCCATTAATGTAGAATCTGCAAAGTCCAGTGAGATGAGGGGACACCTGCCTCAGGTGAGGGAAGTCATACCAGGATATCTTTACCTTGAAGGTAACTTCTGAACTTAAATTCAAAGAAGTAAGATTTTCTCAGCCATAAATAAAATAAAAGCTATTTATAGAGAATAAGAGGAACAAAAATTCAATTATTTGAGAACATAAAAAATGTAAGAAGTTACAACCCAAATAATTTATTATTATTGAGGAGCATATTTGATACAAGGAAAAGGCAGGTTCCTGACACGTAATATGGACGAAAGCTGAACTCAAAATATTAAACATCATAAAAGGAGTTGATCTACTTTATCTGTCAAAGACGGCAAACATTCCTCTGCAGGGCCACCACTTTTAGTTCTGACTGTTGCTCCCACAGTAAAATAGAGAACTGGAAGAGGGATGATTTGATAGTTGCACATAGGGCTGATCTGGAAAAAGAGTGATTAGAAGTAGACTATTATAGTGGGTGGGGAAAAAATGGCTGAGAATGGAGATATGAGAGAGATTAGATGAAATAATTGGCAGTAGTTGGTAATTTATTAGGCCTGGGAATTGAGATGGAAAATTCTAGACTTTGGAACATCTTTTCCGGCCCTCACCACCTCCACCAGTCACGAGATCCAATAGACATTGTTTTTCCTAACTGTACCTAATCTGATAGCAACATTTTCCTCCCCTCTCTGCTTTTTATTCAATTGTTTTGCTAGCTTTTTCAGATTATCCAATTCTCTATATCAACAATTTAGAACTTGTCGTTTTTAAAATATAATAGATGGTAAAGTAGATGACTTCCTAAAGAGTTACTGAGTTAATCACAATAAAGAACTTAATAACTAATATGTGTGAAAATGTATCCAACCTCATCACTAAGGAAATGTCAATCCAAACAATAACAGATCAACAAAAATCGCAAGTGTGCAAGTGTAAAACATTCCACTTTGGCCAGCATTAAGCAAAGAAACATGCATATACATTATTTAATTCAGTATTTATGAAAGTCTCATAGGTCCATATTTAAAAAGCCATTTAACAGTATCTAGCAAATTAAAATGCTCACTTTCTTTGATCTAACAATAGCACTTCTGTAATTTACACACCTACAGTCTAGATGAATATATGAAGAAACATACTACACTATTATTTGTAATAGCATAAAAACTTAAAATTGTTTCAAAGACCATGAATAGGAACCAATTAGTTATATGCTGATCTTTGTTTGGAATATTATGCTGATGTTATAATGAATACATTGATATAAAAAGGCCAATAAACATTTTCTTACAAGTAACAGTAAAACTTAAGTTTGTAGAGTATGATCTCATCACCAAAGGATGAGAATATCCATGCATGGGAATTTTTTAATGAGTGCACCCAAACCTTCCCTATCTTCTAACACAGGGACTACTGCAAATGATGAATCTGAGCTATCATATTGAATTCTTTTTCTTCCCGAGGGACAGTAATAGTTTGACCATAACATTAATGAACAGAAAGGAGTAGTAACAAGATAAAACAGTTTAGTTTTTTATATGTATGTGGAGGAAGGTAATGGAAGATGAAAAGTTACATAATTCTGTTGAAACTAAATAATGAAATTAAAATCCTCATAGTGACACTTTAAGTTAGGACATATGTTTAAATGTAGGAAAATGGAGGCTAATTATGTACCACATTGATATCAAATCCAGGACTAGAATTAGTATCTCCTGACCGGTGAACCAGAAGCCATTCTATGTTCTTAAGCAATGGAGTATCTACAGTCAGAAAATCAAACCAACTGTGATGGAAATTTTTTCAGCAATTATTTCTGTCTTCCTTGAACATATAATATCAAGTTCATATTGCATAAGAATTTTTAGGGGTTGTCCTTTGGACATCCAAGTTTCCATGTATACTGGACCAGGATATCTCAATTTGATACCACTGCTCTAAAAAGATACGTGCTCATCCCCTGAGAAATATAGACCAGCTTATGTGCCTAAGTTAAAGGAAGAGACACTTTGAACTGAAGAGAAATAAGCTATGCATTTACGCTTTCAGGAGTGGTAAGTAAACATATACCAAATGCTGTTAAATATATTTGTAAGTTTTTGTATTTTGATCCTGAATGCTTTTTGACATATAAATTGACATTCCAGTAACTTCCCTCCTATGAACAGGGTAAGTGAACAGTTTTTTCACACATTTTCTGGGGTCCCAACAGATTAATTGGATGTATAAAGGTGAATGCCCAATCATATAAAGTTCATGAATCATCCTATTAGAAATGAGAAGGCATCCCTCAAACGAAAGCAAAAAGAATATCATATTCACTTTGTTGCATTTTATATTGAAAAAGAAATTATATGCCTTGCTAATAACAAAAACTCCTTTAATTTCTTGGTTCATCTACTTCTAGGAAATTATAAACAATAGATTTTGAGGGAGGAATTAAAAACAATAAATTTTATTATTTCACAATAAGAGATATAGTTTTTCTTTTGTGATTTACAGTATGTTAATTATGACTACTTCTTTTTCTAGTCTTGTTCAGGATTCTTCTTCCAATGGTTCATTCAAATTGTTAGTGATATTTACTATGTATTGAAATTGATACACAGCAACCATATGGGAATATTTGCTGAGATTAAGATTACTAAACTAACAAAATGGGTAAGAAAATAAAAACAAGTCTTCATTTGATATTTAAGGATAAAATCTAATAATTCATACCTGATGCTGTTTGCATCTCATACTGTAGCAAATAATATTTTTTCCTTTGAATTTAAAAATGCTATCAGTAATGAAAGGTGCAATATTACATGTAATCGATATTTTGTGCATATATCAATTCTTACAAAATTCTAAATCCAGTTTATTAAATTGACATGTCAGTATACTTGGTAAGACAGAGGACTTTATAAGAAGATTAACTCAAAGTTGCAAGTAGATGAGTGAATTACAAATTCCATTTTCTGTGCTGCAGAGTATTTTTAATGCTCTCTGAAGGATGGAGATTAGTGCTCAGCATTTATAATTTATCATTTGGTGTAGGGCTAAAATCTCTAAGTGTACAGAAGAATAACACATAGACCTTTCTTTCTTAGCCATATGTGCTACTGTATTGCAGGGTTTATTGCAGGGTTCTACAAGAGGTTTGTGTAACTCAGTAATCACTCGCAAATATTTTAAAAAGGAGTACCTCATGGACCTTGTATTCCCCTCTTCTTAGCTTCAGGAAAGGTTTTCCTTTGTCACCACTTAGCATTGAGTTCAAGTGAGTTCTCCAATAGGACAAAATGCCACCCTGAACTAAAAGGACTTGATTATATTTAATATTTTTATGGATGAGGGTATATGTTTACAAAATAGTCATAGAAAGATTTTCTGAACCTCCAAACATTCAGGATCTTAAACAGAGGGGTGTGTGTGTGTGTGTGTAACAGAAAGAGACAGAGAAACACAAATGTACTATTTATAAAATGCCACAATTAGTATTACAAAACAGAGCCTTTTTAAAAATTTTATTCTTTTTTGTTATTCATGACAGTAGAATATGTTTTGACATATCATACATACATGGAGGATAAATTCTCATTTTTATGATTGTACATGATGTGGAGTTACACTGGTTGTATATTCAAATATGAACCTATCAAAGTTGTGTCCAGTTAATTCTGTCTCCCATTCTCGTCCCCCTACCTTTCCCCCTACTCCTCCCTGTCTAATCTAGTAAACCTCCCCTCCTCCTCCATCCCCTCTATTGTGAGTCACATATCAGAGAGAACAAACATTTGGCCTTTGTTTTTTGAAACTGGCTTATTTCACTTAGCACGATGGTCTCTAGTTCCATCCATTTACTGGTAAATGCCATAATTTTGTTCTTCTTTAAGCTGAATAACATTCCATTTTGTATATCTACCACATTTTTCTTTATCCATTCATCTGATGAAGGACACTTAGGTTGGTTCCATAGCTTAGGTATTGTGAATTGAGCTGCTATAAATATTGATGTGGCTGTGCCACTATAGTATGTTGATTTTAAATTCTTTGGGTATGTTCCAAGTAGTGGGATAGTGTGGTGGTCCCATTCCAAGTTTTCTGAGGAATCTCCATATTGCTTTCCAGAGTGGTTGTACTTTTCCCCCCATATCCTCACCAATGTTTACTATTACTTATATTCTTGATAAGTGCCATTCTGACTGGAGTGAGATGAAATCTCAGTAGTTTTAATTTAATTTGTCTAATTGCTAGTGATGTTGAACATTTTTTCATGTTTGTTGGCTGATCATATTTCTTATTCTGTGAAGTGCTTGTTCAGTTCCTTTTTCCATTTATTAATTGGATTAGTATTATTATTTGGTGTTAAGTCTTTGGGTTCTTTATATAACTGGAGATTAATGCTCTATCTGAGGCTCATGTGGCAAAGTTTTTTTCCCCCCAATCTGTAGACTCTCTCTTCACATTATTGTTTCCTTTGCTTAAAAGAAGATTTTCAGTTTGATACCATCCCATTTATTGATTCTTGATTCTACTTCTTATGCTTTAGGAGTATTGAGGAATTTGGTTCCTAAGCCAACATGCTAGAGAGTTGGGTCTACTTTTTCTTCTAGTAGGAACAGGGTCTCTGGTCTAATGCCTAGGTCCTTGATCCAATTTGAGTTGAGTTTTGTGCAGTGTGAGTGATAGAAGTCTAATTCATTTTGCTGCATATGGATTTTCAGTTTTCCCAGGACCCTTTGTTGAAGAGGCTATTTATTCTCCAACATATATTTTTGGCACCTTGGTGTAGTATGAGATACTGTATTTATGTAGGTTTATCTGTGCACCTTGGTGTAGTATGAGATACTGTATTTATGTAGGTTTATCTGTGCCATTGGTTTTCATGTCTATTTTGGTGCCAATACTGTGCCATTTTTGTTACTATAGCTCTGCAGTATAATTTAAGATCTGGTATTGTGATGCCTCCTGCTTCACTTTTATCACTGAGAATTTCTTTGGCCATATTCTGGGTCTCTTCTTTTCCTAATAAGACTGATTTTTCTATTTATATGAAGAATGTCATCAGAACTTAAATCTGTATTAAATCTGTATAATGCTTTTGGTACTATGGCCATTTTGACAATACTAATTCTGCCTATCCAAGAGCATGGAAGATCTTTCTAGCTTCTAAGTTTCTCTTCAGTTTCTTTCTTTAGAGTTCTGTGGTTTTCATTGTAGAGGTCTTTCACCTTTTTTGTTAGATTGATTTCCCCAATTTTTTAGGCTATTGTGAATGAGATAGTTTTCCTAATTTCTCTTTCAGTGGATTCATTACTGATGTATAAGAATGAAATTAAGTTGCAATACCCTTAGCCAGGCTAATGAAGATAAAGAGAGGGAAAACTTAAATTACTAAAATTCGTGATTAAAAAGGAAATATCTCAACAGATACAACTGAAATACAGATAATCAGAAACTATTTTGAAAATTTATACTCTAATAAAATAGAAAATCTTGAAGACATCAACAAATTTCTAGAAACATGACTTACCCAAATTGAATCAGGAGAACACTGAAAATTTCAACAGATCAATTTCAAGCAATGAAATTGAAGACACCTTCAAAAGCCTACCAACAAAGAAAAGCCCAAGACCAGACAGATTCTAAGCTGAGTTCTACCAGAACTTCAAAGAACTAACACCAATACTCCTCAAATTACTCTAGCAAATAGAAAAAGAGGGAACCCTACCAAAATCATTCTATGAAGCTAGTATCACACTAATACCCAAACCAGACAAATGCACATCAAGGAAAGAAAATTTCAGACCAATATCCCTGATAACCAAAGATGCAAAAATTCTTAATAAAATGCTGGCAAATCACATGCAAAAATATATTAAAAAGATAGTTTACCATGATCAAGTGGGTTTCATCCCAGGGATGCAAGGTTAGTTAAATATATGGAAATCAATAAATGTGGTTCAACACATCAATAGACTTAAATACAAGAATCACATGATTATCTTAATAGATACAGAAAAAAGCATTTGACAAAATACAGCATTCATTCATGTTCAAAACAGTAGAAAACCTAAGGATAGAAGGAACATAGCTCAACCTTGCAAAAGCTAGCTATATACGTTAAACCCAAGACCAATATCTTTCTAAATGGAGAAAAATTGAAAGAAGTCCTCTAAAAACTGGCACAAAACAGTGATGCCCTCTTTCAACACTTTTATCAAGCAAAACTCAAGAGCAATTAGGCAAAAAAAAAAGAAATTAAAGGGATATGAATAGAAAAAGAAAAGTTCAAACTATCACTATTTGCCAATGATGATTCTATATTTAGAAGACCAAAAAAATTCCACTAGAAAACTTTTAGAACTCATAAATGAATTTAGCAAAGTGCATGATATAAAATTAACACTCACAAATCAATTACATTCCTATATATCAGTGATGAAAACAAAGCTATTGAAACAAAAGAAATAGACAAAATCTAGAGAGGAAGAGGACTGAAAATTCAGGCAACTCTTAGAAAATTATAGAAAGGAAGCCACAGTTAGGACCAGAAGCATTTAATTGATAATAAAAAATAAAAACAGGAAAAAAAGTCTGAGACAAAAAGAGTAAATTGGACAGTACCAATGGCACCACAGAGAGTAGAAGAATGAGTTCTTTCTCTTTCTCTCTATGGGTGGTGAAGGTTATGAAATTGAGGATTTCCATGGAATTAAGACAGATCAATTCATAGCAAAGTTTGCACTGTCTTTCTATTGGACAGCTGTGAGAAAGGATGGCTGCAATTAGTGCCACAGGGCATCTACATAGATGAGCTAACAATCATCTATTATAGTGTGGGGGCAAGTATGATGCTTGATTACATGTAAAAAGAATATATATTTAATTCAGATAATTCTGGTCCATGGTTCATGTATGGACTGGGGTATCAATTCAACCACAATTTTACCTATCTCCTAAATTATTCCAGAATTCTTGTTAATCAGACGAGTGTATTTTCTAGAGTTTTCAGATGAGCAAAATGTGTCAATAAAATTATCAATCAGACATAATTTCTTTTTAAACCTATAAATCCTGAACAGATTTTAAAAGTATTTAGCATTGTTATTGAGTACTACACATGCATATCTTTGATTTAAAATTTAAAAATGTATTTTCTTTAAACTTTGGTTTCAATTTCTTAGGCATTTGTTCAAATATGCACATGTGTGAATGTATTCTTCAAATTATGAAATACTTAGGAACTTTCATGTCTTTGCTAATAATGCATTTCATCCTGGGAATTTTTTCAAATTCCTTTTGCCCTCAGTATGGACTATTTTCATTGAAGAAATTCTGATGCTGTGAAAATCATCTGAGAATCTGATTTAAAATACATTATCTGAAGGCAGTGAGATGTTCTTTCTTACCCCTGCCTAGTCATATTTATGTATAGCAAAAATGGAAAGAACAAAAGATTCAAGTATCAAACTTTTGGAAGATGGAAAGAATATCAACAATCTGTGTCTCCAGGCTAAGTATAAGCTATTTAGAAGCCCAAGTTTCTTGGCATTCCCTTACACTTGGAAAACCACATCCAGCAAGAGAATATTTCAATCTCTTCACAGCCATGTGCAACTTGCAGAGATTGCATAGCTAATGCTAAAATTGCCTCTGTATATTTCTTCGAGTTTTTGATTCTTTATTGGCTCAACTTCTGATTTCTGATTTTGTTTTTATTTTTTTTCTTCTCATGGAAGAGTCATATCTTACATATGATATTTAGTTAACATTAACACAAAAATATTTTTTGACAAACTTAGGCACATACTTGAAAAAGTTTGTGGTCTGCGATAAAAAAAATTAACCTTATAAATTTAAGTTTCAACTTTTTTCCCATAAAAGTAATTATTACACAAAATTATTCTGAGATGCATTCTAATTACAGAGACTAATTATGAATCAATTAAGATATTTTAAAATAAGTATCATAATGTTTGAGATCTAAAAAACTAGTTTAAAGGTTCTAAATAAATGTGTAGACTAAAATAAAACCATTTTTAAAATTTTTAGAATATTTGTAGCATATTTGATTTTATTTTCAAGGCAATATAAACATGCAGATGTATTTAGATAATAAAATCATTCCCAGAATAATAATACCACTATAGTTTGACTACACAAAAAATGTCAAATATGGCACCACGTGTAATGCTAAGATTAATGTCCTTACTTTAATTACACCAAAGACCTTTTACATCAATATAATTTGTGTATATACAAGGATTTCACTTGGTTTCAACCAAAACCTCAGCTAAGCTGCTTATCCTATATTCTTCCCAGAATATCTCAGCCTTAAGCATCTAGCACATGTCACTTTCCACTCCATTTTTTTTCTCATAGTGATTATGATTATGAATCGCATTCACATTTAATTTTCTGAGACTTACCCCCTTTTTCAACACAAAGGTTCCCAGACATCATGATAGTCATCTTTCCTTGATTTCAACACACTTATGTGCACATGCACACACACACACATACATTAACACTCCTCCACACCCCACCCCTGCATTCACACGCACATGCGCGCACACACATCTTTGGCAAATATATAACAAGAGAAAGCATGTTGCTTCAATTTTCTTCCTCTTGGCTGGCTAGACTGGGCAACTGTTTTTGGACCACATCAGGCAGCTACCCTCGGGAAGGTCCTTTCTCTCTGTAGATATCAGAGTCATACTAGATGCCTGCTCCCTCCCTTCACTTGCAAATCTTAAACAGTAAATACCCCCTTTTCTTAATGTTTCCTTTTGCCACCCAATCCTTTGTCCTGTTGGAGACAGGCCCAGTCCTTCCTGCCTCCTGATTAACCTTGCTCTGGTGACAGAGTTAGTCTGCCCAGAGGGACCAGTTCTTTTCTAACTGAGAATTCACACAGGTCTCCTGTCCCGGAGTCCTCCCTATAACACTCCTCCCCATCTGCCTTCATACTCAAACGCCGTGAGATTTAGTCTAGAAGTCGCGTCATCTGGGATAATGTTCCTGATACCCTAGAAAAGAAGCCCATGTGTTTTTTTCCCTTCACAGCATTTATACGAATACTTTTTGTTAAGTCTTCAAATGTTTCAGTCCTTCTCCCCTTAACATGTAAAATTCAGAAATGCAGTGTGTTGCTCACTACTGATTCCTGGCACACAGCACAGTCCTTGTCACTCACTGATTTTAGCTTTATGAAGAAGTATATTCACTCTTCATAAAGAGTGTGGCCGCACACACATGTAAGGAGCCACATCAATGCCAGGTGAGTGGCACTGTAGCAAAGTGTGAGCTGCTAGAATCAAGAAAATGAAGCCAAATGAGAGCCAGAGAACTAATGCAGATGGCTGCCAGTTGACAAGGCTGGGTAAACTCCAAGACAGTACAGTGATCAGCAAGAGGACGCCAAATGCAAAGCTCAGGGGAGTTCCACTAGGACCCCAGGGGCAGGTTCAAGGAATGGCTTGCTGTCTCAAATCATTGATTTTATTCATGGGCTAGAGACCAGTGTGTGAGATGTCTGCCCAGCTTGTATTCTGAATATATAATTGCAGAGCTAGATGGGACCTGCCTCTCCATGCTGTTCTTTCCTTTTCTTCCTGCTAAATCTTTATTTAGATTGATTTCTCATCCTTTCTGCCTGAAATTAAACTAATGCTCCAAAGATGGTCATTCCCGTATGAATATGCTACTAAGAACCGTCTACAGGGGTTTGTTGGCAATAACAGACAACAGAGTTTTGTTTATTAAAAAGTGTACTCAGCATTCAAGAAGAAAGTATCAGCCTGCCTTCCCAAGTAGCCAGTCCAAGCTCTCTGTCTTCCAGCCCTCAGCTTCTTCTTGTTTCTGAGGATAAGCTCCCGCTTTCTCAGTCACTGCATGACACTCTGAGGCTCACACATGAGAACACACTTTCATGTCTTCCATCTTACAGCTGAAGTTGTAACATGACTACCTGTTATGACCAAAAAGGCTGCTCCTTGGTCTGATCTGCATTTTCCAGGTAACTTGCGAGACAGCCTATGATCCACCAATTTGCCCCTTCATAAATAGAAAAAGAACATTCATAAGCACAGCACAGGGGCATGCTGAAGTTTGACTTGTGTTTTAGAGCACTGTAGAACCTAAGATGAAAGCAGTAAGAAAGCAGAAAAAATAGCATTATTAATTCAACAGGCTTGCCAGAGAGCTCAGATCTTTCCTAGTCACTGCATTCTGTCCTGTATGTATAATAGAAAAACTCTCCATGAAAACACAACCGAGTCCTTTGTGAGAACATTCAGAAATAAGGCCAGCTTGAGGGGAAGGCCCTGTGACTGAAGATTTTCCCCTTTTCCTGTGTTTCCCTGAGATGATGCTTACATCAGAGTGGGTGCTGGGCAAGCAGGGTCACTAGAAGAATTCTTTAAAAGTAAATAAATTCAAAGAAGTGCTCATCACTTTCTTTGGAGGCACTTTCGGTGACCATGAAGCCACCTGTCTATTGCTTTAGAGTTTGTATTAATCATGCTACCTTTCTAACTTTTATTCTACATTTGTAATCTCTCTGTGTTACTTTCTCAATTCGGATATAGTCAGGAGAACAAACTATGGTCATCGGTATTTTAAATAGGGAGTTGATGTTGGAAGGTTCTGGAGTTGGACCTCATTAAACAGATTTCAGACAGATGATCAGAAAGAGGAGAGAGATGTGGGCTTTGAATGTTACTGCAAGTGGGCTACTAGGTATCTGAAAAATAAATGGGAAGAAATAAATGTATCCTAGCATTCATGAGATGTTTTATCCATGTTAGTTGGTTAAAGTTTAAAAGGGTTGTGCTTTATCCTGTAGAGAACTGAGAGTGACGTAAATAAGTAGTTTTTAATAAGGATAAATATATTTCTCTGTGAGCAGGCCAGATTAGAAATGAGGACATTAGCAACAGGGAGAAGTAAAAGGAGACCACTGAGATGATTTGGAAGTGATAAGAGTTTGGACTAAATTCATTGTGAAACCATTGTCACAGAATATAGGACAGACTGATTGACAGCAGGAGTGATGACCACTGAGAGAGAAATAAAACAATCCAGAGGGAAAGAAGTCAGGAGTAGATGTAGGTATACTCAGGACTTCATATTTTACTTACAGGTGAGTTTAATTTGATTCTCATTTAGCTCAATCTCCACCAACTTCATTTTATTAATCTCTGCATCTTGCCCAAACAAACAAAAAATATTATTATTTATCTTTATAAGAATATAAAATTTTAGCAGAGCTTTCAACAGCGTTATGTTCGAAATGAGAAAAACTCTTCTAACTTACAAAGGCATTCCTGTTGCTTTGCAACTTAGCATTTCAATGAATAGTGTGTGTGTGTGTGTGTGTGTGTGTGTGTGTGTGTGTGTGTTGCTGGGAATGGAACCTAGGATCTCACACATGTTAGACAAGTGCTCTACCTCTGAGCTACATCGCCAGCCCATTTTCCTTTGTCTAGCTATGTTGTCCTGGCTGGCTTTGAACTTGTAACCATCCTGTTTCTGCCTCCCAAATAGCCTGGATTAAAGGCATGTGCCCAGCTGGAATTACTCTTAAATGCTCTCTTTTTCCTTATGTCAGTATTTTCATTTAAATAAACTCATATCAATGCCTGATGGTATATCATGACAAAGAAAAGCTTTACCTTAATAAAGTCCATTATCAATCCACAGCAGATTAAAAAATACACAAAGGTAATGAGAAAATAACCTCCTTCCCAAAGTCAGAATTTACAGACCCACCACTGACACTTTGTTAAGATATTTTATAATACAGAAGTATTATAGAATGGACATTTGAGTAACTCCAGAAAGACAGTTATTTTAAAAACTTTTCATAACAGGGCTGGCTGCTAAATGGAGAAGGAGAGAAAGAATGGTAAGATTGATATTCCATTTTTCAATGTTAAAAACGTTGATATTTAAATACAGCAATATGACCATTGATTTAAAATATTTTTATGTTCACCTCTGGAAGGTGGAGCATAAGCCTCATCATACTTGACTTGTTTAATATCCCTTTAGAGGAAATGACAAATATTTGGCTTGGATTATTAAATAAATACCTTCCACTGAATTGGCTATCTGACTTTTGTATTCATGGATAGGACTTTTTCTCCTGGCCTCAATAACCCACAGAAAATGTTATCAACTTTCAAACCTGGAGCCACATATTCAAGCTTGGACCCATTCCTCTGGCTGGCATTGTCTAGTGTTTATAACAAGTCTATACAATGAGCAACTTTAGAACTGTGGGTCAAAGAAGTGTCTTTGTCAGAGTGTGAAGTTTTCCTGGGGTACTCAGCCTTTGGTGTTTCAAGCATACTTGAAAGATACATGGCTGTCCTCTGTGGAGTATGCATGGAAACTGCTTTACTTAGAAACAGGTAAATGCACAAAGGTTTCTTTGGCATGGTGGGTAGGAAGGAGAAAGACCAGACTCTCTCCATGAGCCAGACTGTAAACAACAGTAAGTTCAAAAGCTCATGGAGTGGTCGGTCCTCACTCCACTATTAGTAAAAAATGTTTTTAATTTCTGAAAGTATTTGTGTCGTGATGTTTTTATCCTTTCCCCTTTCCATTGCATTTTTAAACTGTATGTCTGACTTAGAGTACAAAAGGGACAGAAGTTAGCTCTAAAAGAAGGGTTTCTTCATAACCTTAAATAATGTCTTCCTCATAACCACATTTGAGAGAGATCACAGAAATTCAACATCAACAACTTTGTGACATTTTGCTAACTAATCAAAATATACACAAAGCAAAAGAAAAGAAAAGAAAAAAGGTGTGTTTGTATTCACTGTGCATTTTCACCTATTTGTATGGAAGAAAAACAATTAACTCATAAAAAAAAAAAAAAACTAAGATGAGCATGTAGTTTCTTGTGCTTCTGTTTTGGTTGGTTGGTTCAATAAGGAGTAGATTTTCCCCCATTCCTTCCATCTCTCTACTCTCCCCAGCCTCTGGTTACCTCCATTCCACTCTCAACTTCTATGAGATCAACGTTTTTAGATTCCACATGCAATACTTGTCTCTCTGTGTCTGGCTTATTTCACGTAACATAATAATCTCCAGATTCATCTATGTTGTCGCAACAAGAATTTCACTCCTTTTTATGGGTGAATAGCATTTTATTATGTATTTGTACCACATTTTCTTTATTCATTCCTCAGTTGATGGAAACAGTTTATTTCCATTTCTTGACTATTGTGAATAAAACTACAATAAACGAAGTGGTACAGATGGTTCTTCAACATACTGATTTCATTTTCTTTGGATTTCTAGCCATTATAAAGATGGCTGGATCTCATGGTAATTGTATTCATAAGTTTTGAGGAAATTTCATAGTGTTTTCCACAACCCACCAACAGTGTACAAGTCTTCCATTTTCTCCACATCCTTGAGAACACTTGTTATCTTTTCTCTTTTTGATATAAGCAATTCTTACTAGAGTGCAGTGATATTTCATTATGGTTTTGATTTGCATTTCCCTGATCATTAGTGATTTTGAACATTTTTTTCATGTAAATATTATCCAGTCTTTTGACAAATACCTACTTAGGTATATTGCCTATTTTTCAGTCAGGCTATTTGGATTTCATTCTGTTTAGGGTATTTTGGAGTTCCTAACTATTTTGAATATTAACCTCTTGTCAGATTATAAAGTTTTAGATGTTTTCTCCTATCTGGTAGGTTGTCTCTTTACTCTATTGATTTTTTTCCCTTTGCTGTGCAGAAGCCTTTTAATGCAACATAATCCCACTCATGTATTTTTCTATTGTTTGCTGTGATTTTGAGTCTGATCCCCCTAATTATTTCCCATCCCAATGTTCAGGAACATTTCCCCTAGGTTTTATCCTAGTAGTTTCACAGTTTCTGGTCTTACATGTAGGCCTTTGATTCATTTGAGTTGCTTTTGTAACTTGTAAGAAATAGAGGTCTAGATTCACTTTTCCATATGTGTATAGCCAATATATTGAAAAGGCTGTCTTTTCTCCAATGCACATATTTGACAACTTTGTTAATAGTTAAGTAATAATTTGAGTGAGCTTGTGTCTAGCTTTTCTGTCAAGTTCCATTGTGTATTTGTTTTTTATGCCAATATCATTCTGTTTTAATTACTATAGCTTTGTATTATATTTTAAAGTCAAGTAGTATAAGTCTCATGCTTTATTATTTTTACTCAAGATTGCTTTGGTGATTTGGGGTATTTGTGATTCCATACAAATTTTAGAATTTTTTTCCTAATTCTTTACAATGATTACATAGAATCTGTAGCTTACTTTGGGTAACTTGGACATTTTAACCCTATGAAGTCTTCCAATCTATGAACACAGGTTGCCTTTCCATTTTGCGTGTGTGTGTGTGTGTGTTTGTCCTTCTCCATTATTTCATAAATTTCATTATAAAGATCCTTCACCTCTTTGGTTAAACTTACTCCTAGGTATTTTATTTTTTAGCCATTGTAAATGAGATTGCTTTCTTGATTTCTAATTCAGGTAATTTGCAGTGGTCATCTAGCAATGCCAGTTATTTTTGTATGATGATTTCATATGTGGTAACTTTTAACTCTGCTAAATTCATTCATTATTTATAATAATTTTTAGAAAGAATATTTGGGATTTTCTCTATAAAGATCATGTACCTTCAAACAGCAACAATTCGATTTTTTTTTCAAAATTGGATAACTTTTATTTTTTTTTATTGCCTGATTGCTCTCATTGGAGTTTCTAGTATGATGTTGAATAAATGTGGCAGAAGTGGACATCATTGTCTCAGTCCTGATCTTAGAAAAATTGCAGCCTTTTCCCTTTTAGTAGTATATTAGCTGTTTGTTTATTATCTATGTCCTTTATTATACTAGGGAACATTCCTCCCATACTTAGTTTGTTTTATTAAAGGTCTTTTTTCTCTATCTATCAAGATGATTGTAAGGTTTTGGTCCTTCATTCTGCTGATGTGGTTTATCACATTTGTTGATTTGTGTATATTGACCTTGTATCCCTGGGATGAATCCCACTTCATCAGGGTTAATAATCCTTCTTGTGCACCTGGATTTGGTTTGCTAGTATCTGTTTCAGGATTTTTTCATTTAAGTTTATCAAGTCAGTTTCTAGTTTTCTTATTGTGATGTGTTTTTGTCTGGTTTTGATATCAGGGTAATGTTAGCTTCAAAGAATGGGTTTGGAAGAAGTCCTTCCTCTTCAAATTTTTGGAATAATTTAAGAAGAAATGGTATTTCTTTTTCAGATGTTTGGTCAAACTCAGCATAATAGTCAAACTTTGTCTATTATGAGGTCCTGGCCCTTCCTTTGATGTAATATTTTTTTACTACTTTCAATCTCTACTTATTATTTTTCTCTTCGGGTTTTCTATTTCTTTGTAATTCAATCTTTGTAAGGTGTGTGTGTCCAGGAATTTGTCCATTTCTTCTAGGCTATCAAATTAGTTGGCATAGAGTTGTTCATAATAATCTCTACTGAACCTTTGTATTACTGTAATATCAACTCATCAGAGTTTCATGTCTGGTTTTATTTATTTGAGTGTTTTTCTTTTCCTTGGTTTGTCTAAGGGTTTCTTCATTTTGCTTATCTTTTCAAAGAACCAGCTCTTCTTTTCATTGCTCTGTCATATAGTTTATTTAGTTTCTCATTTATTAATAATATTTATTATATATTTATTATATATTTCCTTCTATTAATATTGGGTTTGGTTTATTACTCTTTTTAGGTCCTTGAGATGCAGGGATAGGTTATTTATTTGAGATCCCTCAGTACTGTTTTTGCTGGATCCAGTAGATTTTGGTATTTTATATCTCTGTTTTCATTTGTTTCAAGAAATTTTTAAATTTTCTTTTTGATTTCTTCCTTGATCCACTGGTTGCTGCAAATCTTTCTTGTTTTGTTGCATTGTGATTAGAAAAGAAATTGAGATGAAAATTTGCTGAGACTTATTTTGTGGTCTATCATATGATCTGTTCTAGATAATGTTACATGTGCTGGTGAGAAGGTGGAGTATTCTATATACATCTGTTTGGTCCATTGTTCTACAGTGCAATTGATCACTGCTGTTTTTCTTTTTTTTTAATTGATTTTATTTTTTTAAATACATGACAGCGAATGTATTACAATTCTTATCTCACACATAGAGCACCATTTTTCATATCTTTGTATAAAATATTGTTCACGCCAGTTCATGTCTTTATACATGTACTTGGTTTTTTTGCATTACAATTTTTATTATATGTATATACCATGATTTTTCATATCTCTGTTTGTATATAAAGTAGGTTGACACCCAATTCACGTCTTCATACATGTAATTTCTACTGAAATTTTGTCTAGATGATCTGTTCATTACTCAGAGTGACACTTTATGCTGTTATTGTATCGGACTCTATCCCTCTATTAATATTCACTTCATTTATTTGGCTGCTCTGATATTGTGTGCATGTGCTTAAAAATAATTGTTATTCCCTCTTGCTGAATTGACTCTCCTTATCATTACAAAATCAATAATGTAGCTACTTCCATTTTTTATAAATTCCATTTGTTTAGGTCTTATTCTATTTCTTCACTTTCACTCTAGGTGTGTCCTTAGAGGTAAAGTGAGTTTGCTGTAAGCAATATATAGTGGGCTATTGTATTTTTAAACCCATTTTTATTTTTTATATTTTAATTGGATAATTTGATCCACTAATATTTAAGGTAGTTATCAATGGTAACATCTTCCTACTGACATTTTGTAACTTGTTTTCTAAATTTTTCATCCTTCCTTCCTTTCTTCCTCCTTTCTTACAGTCTTCCTTTGCAGTTAAGTGATTTGCTCTAATTCTGTGTTTTGATTCCTCCCTCATTACCTCATTATTTTTGCTTTGTCTATTATATATTTTTGCCTTGTGATTATCCTGAAGCTTACAAAACATATATTTTATTATAACAATCTATTTTAAATTACAGTATTTAACCTGATTTTAAAGATAAGAAAATAAACAAAAGAACAGAGAAAAATACTGATAAAAATTCTACACTTCAATTTCTCCCAAATTTTTGAATTTTGATATATCATTTTACATATTTTCTGTCTCAACATATTAATGCATCTTTTTTATTGCTTTCCTTTTTAGTCTACATGCTAAGTATAAGTTTACAGCAATAGAGAACTCTGAATTTGACTGCATATTTACTCTTACCAGTGAGTTTTATACCTTCCTGTGTTTTCTTCTTACTCATTAATATAGCTGTCTTTCACTTGAAGAACTCCCTTTAGCATTTTTTTTTCCAGTACTGGAGACTGAACTCAGCACCTCCAGTATGGTAGGCAAACCTTGCTTTATCACTGAACTATTCCCCCACCGCCTCTAAGATAGGTCTGGTGTACATATTTTCTCTCAGATTTGTTTGGGAATGTCTATCTTTTCTTTATTCGTAAAGGATAGTGTTGCTAGGTACAGTATTCTTAGTTGGCAAATATTTTTCCTTTGATATTGTGATAATCTCATGCCACTCCTAGACTGTAAGTTTTCGGTTGAAAAGTGTGTTGTCAGGTGAATTGGGACACCCTATGTATCATTGTTTCTTTTCTTTTCTAGACTTGAGAATCTTCTTTTTAGATTTCACCTTTAAGAGCTTAATTATAAGACATCTTGGAATGGACATGGTCACCATCTGACTGGTGACCTTTGATATTTCTACACCTGGTTAGTTGTATTCATCTCTAGGTTTATGAAGTTTTCTTAAATAAGCTTTCTACAAGTTTGGCATTCTCAATTCCTTCTTTAACCCCAGTAACACAAATATTTGCTTTTTTAATACTGTCCCAAATTTCCTTTCAGTTTTCTTCATTTCTTTTCCTTCTTGATTTTTTTCTCCTCCAATTATGCATTTTTAAATAGCCTGTCTTCAAGAGTACTAATTCTTTCTTCTGTTTGACCTATCCTGCTATTGATGCCTTCTCTGACCTTAATTTTACTTAGTATATAAAACATTTTAAGGATTTCTGTTGGATTTTATTTAATTGCTTCCATTTCTTTGCTAAGTTTCTCTATTAGAGAATTTAATCATTTATCTGTTTTCAAGTTCATTGATTTCCTTAAATCAGCAATTGTCAATTCCTCATCTCCCCCTTGGCTTCCAAGGCTGAGGCTAAGTTGAGTTGCTCCTGAGTCTTCACAGCTGCAGAGGCCTGTACAGTCTGAGCAGGGATGGAGTTTAGGGGTAAGGAGTGGACATGCTCCAGTTCTACTCCAAAGCAAAATGATACAGGTCAAAATTAAGTCTGTACTACTGGCATGAAAGCCCTTGCCTCATGCCAGGGCAGGTCTAGAGTCTCAATCTGAGAGCTCTGGATAGAATAGGGAGCCTTTGTTCCCTGCCTGGTATTGCTCTCATTTTAGTGGGCCTACTGCTGGGATCCACAAGAAATTCTCATCTAGCCTTGGCATGCTTCATGCCATTGGGTGGAGTCCTGCTACCCTCTCTGTTGCTCAAGTTGGGGGAAGGGTGGTGGAAGCTGTCGTGCAGTTAATGCAATCCCCCTGGCTCTACAGTTTAAGCCTGAAGTATTAGCCTGGGGCTATATGACTCTGCCCAGCACCAGGTTTCACTGTGAAAGGCCTGGCACAGGGTCTCAGATCTAGAGCCCGGGCTTAATTCTCTGTCTTCCCCAACAGGGAGGCATGACTTTCCATGCTGCTTGGAATTGGGAGAAGTGTGACACTGCTGTGACACTCCTTTCTGCCTTCTTCCATGTGTGTCTTCTATTTTATTCTGCTATAACCTGCACTCTTATATTCACCTAATCTTCCTAAGCTTGTGAATCTTGTTTGGTGCATGAGTAGCTGCTCAAATTTATGTGTCTGTGGGGAGACCATCACTGGAGGACCATGGTCACCATCTTGCTCCCTGAAAAGTGTAGCTTTTCTTATCATTATCATTGCCATTATTATGTTTTTATTTATTAAAAAATTAGAAGACAAAACTATATCAAATACTTTATTTTCCATGTTCGTTTAAAATATTGATGACTTCTTGAATAAAAATATTAGTCCACTGTATATTTTCCAGAAATTAGCAGAGAGTTGTAAAATCATATTTGAGAGTTAAGGAAGGCACCGGACATAATATATTTTTAATAGCTACTTCTTAAAAACCCTGTTATTTTGTCTTTTATTAATTCAAAGTTAATTTAATTTATTATAAAAATTTGTCAACATTTAGTTCCTACTCACTAATCTTTTTCATTGGACAGTTTGAATTCATCTCCCCATTAGCTCATATCTAAATCTAAATTTTGTTTAAATTTGTAAATAAAATCATTTGAGAAAATTTTTTCCATTACTTATTTGTTCCTTTTGAAATTAGTCTTACATAACATTATCATGCAAAGAAGAACCTACAATGACATGATTTTTACCTCACTCTACATATCCTTGATGCTTTACATGCTTAATTAATTTCCCCCTTTTTTAAACTTTGAAGCAGGTACATGTATAACAATGTCGTTTTAAGTCTCAAACAAATAGAAATAGCTTTAGGGCTATCTTTTCTCTTATAAATCTAACACTTTACTTAACACATGCTCTATATTAATAAAACTTTTGCATCAGTTAACTAGAAACTTGTGTCTCATATAAGATATGATGTTTTTATCAAAAACATAAGTAATATCCATGTAGCAGAACTTTGGCCTTATGCCATGAACAAGCAGGAGGTGTTTCTGGAACTGTTCTATTGATTTTCACACATTATTTATTAGAAGTGACCACTGCCATTCTCACATAGTGCTAAGTGTGAACATTTACCATATGCATGTAGCCTAACGACTATTTTATTTTTCACAGAACATTCTATGTCTTTCCATATAAATATTGCCCTCTTCTCAAAAACAAATGGTGCTATTTTGTTCAATGATTTCATTTTAGAATCCTAACCAAGGCTGCATTACATTAAAAAGCATGATGGTTGTAGGAAAATTGTATCAAACTCCTATAAATCTTATTAGCCAGGCTTTGGGAATTAACAATGCCATCACATAAATACATCAATACAGACATTGGAATTGGTTAAAATCATATCCAAACACTCAAATCAATGATTGCAGAGGCTTTTTTTTAACATTATATGAAGATTACTAAAAGCCTGTATACATAGTCGATAGAATGTCCTACTCGGAGTTTATTCCAAACATATTTTCACTGTGAAATTTTCAGGAGATACAATTTCCATCACAATAAAATATTACTAAATCAGATTAAATTATTGATTCACTAGAAAAATCAAACAATGGAATTATCTTCAAGATTTCTTCAAATTTAAAAAAAAATGAGAGAAATTGGGCTGTGGTAGGTACTGTGGACAACACCAAGGAATATGGAGTCAGGCAAATCCCAGGTTTACACATGGTCCTCTCATTAACTAGATGATCTTTGAGTCTGCCTATTTTTCCCTTCTAAAGTTTCCAGAGAACATGCATTCCACTGTTGAGCTGACCCTTCACTATTAAACCTGCCCATACTGGGTAGCTTCCAAATGACCAGTTGGGAAAAAACAAAAACAAAAACAAACCATAAAATCTATCAATTGCACTCTACCTTAAAGAATGATGCAATCTAATTGAGTACAGTGAACATGATCAAGTTACAAGAGTAGAAAGTTTCGATTTAAATGTGAGACAGTTGTTTAAGAGTTAATAAAAATGTTAAAGAGGAGAAACATGGAAAAAGCATGCAAATATAAATTAGTTGACCAATATTTTGATGTAAAGACAGGTAGCTTTGCTAATCATTCTACAAACAGGAATTTCTATATAATGCCTTCTTTGTATAAATTTCATCATTGTGAGTCAAATATATTTCTCAATTTATTCACAATAGAATGAAATTTTTAAGTAAATTGAGGGTGAAATCTTTAACTTACTATAATTTTATTATAATTATCTAATTTTATATTTTCTTCAATTTTTATAAGTTACTCAGGCCTCATATAATTCAACTTAATATTTTTCTAATCTTTTAAAAACCATACATTTTAGTGCACACAATATCACTCTTTTTAAAATCACATCATTGATTTTATTAATCTAGTAATAGGTTAAATAGAATACCACTGAAAAAACTGGTATTTTGATTAATAGAACAACACAAAGTTTAAGCAGTAGAGCTACATAGGACTGATAGAAACTACACTGTCATTTTTACAAGAAGAATGTATAGCATTATTTTATTTAGTAAGATAGTTAAATAGAGCTCAATTAAAACAATGCCTATGAAAACTAGCAAATTTTTTTATGGAATTATAGACAATAAGAGTGCTAAAAAGCAAGATATAATTTGGAGAGTTCATAGGCAGGTGAAATTTGTACTTAGCCTTTAGGGTAAAGATTGACATACTCAAATGGAGAAGAATAGCGGGGCATCCCAGATGAAGAAAGAAACCGTAGCAGAGACCAAGAGGCAGGTGTTTATCATGAGTGTAACCTGTTCCTAGCCCACATAGCCTACACTATCTGCCCAAAACATGGGGGACCCCCACACTGAGAACAAGAGACAGAGAGTCCCAACTTATTCTCACTGGGATTTCTAATTGGAAGTGATAAAGTAAGTTTTGAAGGGGAAAATCTCAAAGGAATCAGGACACTACTGCCTAGGCATCCCTCAACTGAGATAAGAAGAGATTTATTTCCCAAATAAATTGTAATTTGTCAAGGATCAAAATTAATGTGATTTTAGAATAAAAGTTTTCTCATCAAATGCTTGACCATACTGTTACATTTAATTCTTTTCAACAATTCTTAGTATATTTTTTGTATATGTACCCCATGCTTTTATAGGCATTTGGAATAGCATTATAAAAAATAATTAAATTCTCAGTTTAACCCTTGTCGCAAGAGGACAAAAACAAACACAAGAAATAGAATGATTAATAAATACTTTTTATGCCTTAATTCCTTCAGATGATAATAAGCCCTATGTGTCCGTGGTACTTAAGTTTTCTTAAACTAAAACAGAAGGAGTTATAGAAAGAGCTAGACATGGTACTGAAAATCCCATTTTCAAAATGGTTTCCAAGGACAACCTTACAGAATAAAACAATGACATTCCATCAAGAACGTGAAGGGTGAAGATGAGGGAGACATCAGGTGAATGTAGAAAAGGTGAACATTCCAAGTAATGGGACCAACAAATGCAAACACCTGGGTCACAGATGTCTGTCATTTTCAAAGAATAGCAAAGAATGAAGCCTCCATGCTACAGCAGAGTGGGTGAAATGGAGAACAGTAGTTTACAGCTGTAATGCAACGGGGTGGTCAGACCATGGAGGATCTGAGATGCCAGATTGGATTTGTAGACATTTGGAGTTTGCTAGAGGTGAAATGGAAGCTACTGAATGAAAGGTCTTGAATAGAGCATGACATGATTCTTAATTATAATAGTCTGTTGGTTACTGAAGTAAGAATTGACCGTAGAGACTAAGGGGTCAAGTAGATAGCAAGATACGTGATTATCATCCAGAAAGAGGATGACTGGAACCAGGGTGGTAAGGATTTGGTGATGGGTATGACTTGAGTCAAATTTTATGACCTGAACCAAAAGGAAAGAAAAGTGTCTATTCAATCAGGTTTAATAAATTCCATCAGATTTATTCAATGGGAAAAATGGGGAAAGAGTGGCTTTGGGAAAGAAGAATAGGAGTTTAGTATGGGGCATGTTAAAGAGACCAAGTGGAAATGTCAGATTTCTAAATCTGATTTCAGAGATGATGCTTGCATAGAAATTTTGATCATTAGCATCCAGCTTTATTTGAAGCTATGAAACTAGACTAGGTCATCTTAGTGTATTTCCATGTATTTCCAAAATCATGTTAGGTATTCTAACTTTTGATCCATTAAAATAATATCTTTGGTAAATTCCATGAATAAGAATTTCACTTACCTTTTTTTTTTTCAACTATATGACTTGATTAGGATACATTATTTCTTTTTATTTAATTCTTTATGGAATTATAAAATATTCAATAGGTCATCAGGTTATGACTATATCACTTAATTTCAGAGAAAATATTTTCATGCCTTAGTGATAAAATTATTATATTATAGGTAACAAATCAGAACACACATTTTACTATTAATTAATATTCATGAATTACCTAAGTTATAAAAATACATTCATTCATACAGGAGACATTTTATGAAATCTGAATTTTTCAAAACATCATTTAATAATTTTCAAGGGCCCAACACTGGCAGAGCCATATGCTTCAGTGTATGTGTTTCCTGTTCCTTCCAATTTTTTTCATCATTTTTCATGAGCGGATGCTATGAAGTCTAATTAATTTAATTAATGAATCTCAGGACCACTGGACCATGCATTAACATGAATTACTCTATGAAGACAGAGCTTCCCCACCCCTCTCTTTTCCAGGATTAAAGGGGATTTAGTGACCTTCATCTACCAGGCTGAGCTAAACAGCAGTATCTTTTAGTACAGAAAAAAAAAATGCTCAGCTAGCCAGCCTCAAGCATAGAGCCGAGCACTATATGAAAGCTTCTTTTCTCGCTGTTCTAGAGCTAATAAAATGTAATATTGTAATCTAGCCCTGAGGAAATTTGAGATGGTCTCATATTTTCTCAGTTAAACTAGAAAATAATTAATGGTAGGGAAGTACTAAGAACTGCCCTTGTAGAGTCAGCCTGAAAAACAATTTCTGTCCTTCCTCTAGGTATTCTCTGCTTTGTTCTGGCTGCTACTTTTGGTTACTCATATCAAAGTCCTTTGGCCACTGAATTTTCATGCCTTCTCAACTCAGAAATCATACATACAAAAGAGCCAAAGTTTTCATCTTTTTGCTTTTGCAACAACTCTGTACCTGCTGTAGGATTGCAAGCTTTATAGTTATATATGTTTCTTTTTATTTATAGTCTTTCTCATGCAAAACAGGATGTGAGGCAGCTAAGCAAAAAGAACATGTAATAAGATGAATAATGATGAGCAAAATGAATTGTTGTGAGGGGAAAATAAAGGCCACTATTGAAGGTAGATGACTGTACTCTTTTAGAGAGTGAAGACTTTATTTTTTTCAATTATCAAAGTGTGATTTGCAAAATGCACCCAATGGTTACTCAATACATCTCTGTGATATTAATAAATAACAGGGACAATGAAAACCTAATACAGAAGGTGTTTATCCTTTGGAAAGTAACTAATGTGTATTATTATAAATTCTATCTTTAATAAATGGAGGAAAATGTATATTGATCTGACCCATAAATAGCAGAAAGATACAGAGCGCAACAGAATTATCATTGCACACATATTTCAGCCCTAGTATGTCTACAAAAGAGTAAATGTACTTCAGATCCATATACACAACTGCTTACTCGTCAGTTCCACCTGGATATCCCTCAAATACATCCACTTAATTCATTATCTTCTTCCAGACCAGTAATAGCATTCAGGGCAGAGAACTGTGAGCTATTCTGGTCTCTGCCCTCTCCTGTGTTTCCTGATCCAATTAAGAGGGTTAGACAAACGTAGTTGGAGAGACACTAGCTCTATGTCCAGTAGCATTTAGTTTTACCCTCATTCTACAACTCAAATCCGTGAGACCTTCAGTAATAGTGATGTCTAACTCTTGTAAATATCAGTTTATTTTTTTAGGTTTCTAAAATGAATCATAATGAGTCTTGAAATAATGTATTTGGTACATCATGAGCTTTCACAGACAGTTGCAAGCATTGTTATTACAAGGAGCACACACTCCTATCATTTCTACTCCTTTTATATCTGTGTTCCCTCTATTCTCACTAGAAAATTCCCCAGACTTCCAATTTATCTTTAACACTTTTTATGAGACTACCCACCCCTCCTCCACCTCACTTCACCCCCCTTACTTCTGTATCCCCACACAGTTCTTCCAGCCCCACCCATAATTCCAGCCTATCACTGTCAGAGGTATGGTTATGCAAATCAAATCTCATCAAGTTGAACCTCATAAATCTTTAATGCCACACTCTTGTCTCGTGATAAAAATCTAAAAACCCCAGCTTTAGATTGACTGTGACCATTTAGATCTGATTTATGCCCATCTCTTCCTCCTGAGTCTCAATTCTCAACAACAGATATTCTGCCCTAGTACTGAACAACTTGAATCTACTTTCATCACTTCAAACCCTTTTTTCCTTGCTCCTTAATTTTGCATGCAGTGTTCTCGCTGTCTGGAGTAGCATTCTCCCAATTAACCTGGAAAATTGTATTCTTTCTTTCTGACTTACTTGTCTTCATTTCCCCACGAGTGACTTTCTTAGGATAAATGGAGTGTATCTTATTTTATGGTCTTACATTCCGTTAGGCGGTCTCCAAATGTTCGATATAAAAGTGCAATGATATTTGTTGTTCACATACCAGTTCCTCCCACTGGCTTTGAGAAACATGAAGGCAGGGTTGGAACATCTTTATTTCCACTGTCTAATGTGATGTGCCTCCATTTATGAGTTGAGCAAGTGAATGAATGATGAAAAAGTAACAATTGGTACCTTATATCTGCCTCTTATGCTATATTATAAACAGATTGAGTGAACTGAAAATTCCAGTTCATGACATTATTTTGTTGTCACTGTTATATGTTAACTAAAATCCTCATCTGTCCTCCAAAATTCTTCAGTGGTGGCAATAAATTCAGTGTCTTCTGGGAGCAAATTTGTGCTCTTTCTTTTCCTTTCTCCATTTTCCGGGCTGGTACTTTTAAAAGAGTTTTTGTTTATGACTTTGTAGATTAATATGTGACTGTACGTGTAATAGGAGTCTTGCTATTTCTTCATAAGTGGTTATGATAAAATATTCATACTCCCTTATGATTTTTGAAGATCTATATGTGGCGAAGTGTATTTTGTTATAATCTTATTTTAAGAAGAAATATAAATAAATGTTGTTCTTCAACTATTCTTAATGTAAATCTTCTAGATGAGTACTTCTGTGTATTTATTTTAGAAGATAATGAAATCATAAACAAAACACAGGAAAAGGTTTACAAAGAACATTATGTGTATTTTTTTAAACATTAGTTTAATTTCAGTAGAATTACTGAATTAGTGCATGATGAAACAAAAGATCTATTACAAGTTTAGATGTCAGTAAATCATTGAGTAAAGATTGTATGAATTATATCTACGATATTCTACCAAATTGTTTTTTATATTTATTCATTTCATAACAAATGTTAATTACAAACAGAATATATCTAAGTGGAAAACACTGCAGTTGGCATGCTGTGGCTTTCTGGGGTGCAGGTAGAAGTAGATGATTCTGGAACATGAGACAGCTCTTTTCCACCCTCTTCTCATTCCCAGGTTAACACAGAAGACAGCAGCTTGAAAATGAGGTTAGAACAAACTCAGTGTGGTTGAGAGGGCCATGTTTCTGAGTCATGATATGAAATCATCTGGCTCTGAATTTTGACTGACACTAAAATGAGTTTTCTAAACAAGAACAATTTTCATACACAAAGTAGGTAAATTTAGGAACATCCCAATTTTGGGGGTAGTGCCCTTCTCCAAAAGATAAATGAGGGCCACCAGCCTCAGACCCAAACAAGTGACAAGAATCTTTGGTCCTAAAGATGAAAGTGATAAAAACAATAAGAAAAACGAAATGTACAGAAGAAAATGAAGGAGAAGTAATCATAGGCATCCAGACCAAAGGGTTTGCCAGGCAGCCTGTTCCTTGGCTATGGAGAAACCTAGAGGACCATGCATCTTCTAGGCTGAGGGATGTGTCTCCTTCCACACCTTAAGACACTCATTGTTCATATAGCCATAGAATGTAACATTTTCCCTCCAGAACTCATTGTCTTTTGAAAGACCTTCCTATGGACTGCTAGAGTGAAGCTCATTTGTCCTAGGAATAAGTAGAAGATGACCAACCTGCCGGTGTCCTTGAATTATCCTGGTAGGTATCAGAGCAGATGAGGACTAGGTGTTATTTTAATAATCAAGGTTATAAATAATTCATACATAAAAATATTCATTTCCTTTTTTCCTATTTTAATTTATAGCTACATTCATCAATGTTGTATTTCAGTATTGTTATTCAAATGAAAGACCATGTGAGCTCTTAAATAGAATCTCTCACTCTGCATTCATCTTAAGAACACGTGATAATAAATACATATATCTTTTAATTACTAGATATTACTTTTTGATGTATTTTCAGGTTTTTATAGAAAAAAATGAGTGAGAGAGCTCACCTATACCCTCTTGTCTCTCATTTTCCCCATGTTTAATATCTTGTGGTATTTTTAACATCAGTGTATTATATTTTAATTATAATTGACAACCCAATATTGATACATTATTATTAACTGAAATCTGTAGTAACTCTAGGGTTCACTCTTTTTGGTATATATTCTATGGTTTTAACAAATATATAATGACATGTACTTACCACTATAGCACCATTCAGAATAATAGTTTTATTGTCCTAAAAATTCTGTCCACTCTCCCTTTTGATAATAAATTTCAATTTTTTTCAAGTTAAATTGTTCTTTATCTGTTTCCATTTTTAGTCTCACAAAACCAATAATGTGTGAAATATCATGAATAATGACATATTGGTTATTGTGCATTTGTTTAAAAGAAAGAAGACAATTGACTTACATTGGGAATTTCCCATACATTTTTTATTTCAATCAATCCAATTTCCCATACATTTTTTATCTCAATCAACCTAATTTGCCCTTATTGAGCATATTCATCTGATAAGAGTTCTTTATATATTCAGATGTTTTACTTAAGAGATGATATGGATACACACACTTATAAATGTATATATCCATATATGTATATACTTGGATATATACATATGTATGTGTAAATCAATGCTAAGTGAGCATTTAGAGACCTTAATATCTGTGATCTTTATTAGTGACAGTGAATATCAGTCTGCAAATACAAAGTTAAACTAGAATTGATATCAAGTATAAAAATCTATTGATTGATTCACTGTAAATAAATTGAGAATATGTGAGATTAACTCACATATCTCTAGTAGCCATTTTTGTGTTGCCAATAAGTTCTACCTAATATTCCAAAACTAATTAAGAATTTGCATACAGTTATTAGTTTCAGTTTGGAATTAAGTGCAGTATGATAAATAAGATATTATTTCCAATGAATTTCTATACTCCCAATTCATTTCACTGCTCTTTTTTTTTAAATACAGTTTAGTTTGCAGTTAACAAAAACTAAATAAAGTATGAATTTCTTTCCAAATCAGTTTTCATAGGTCAGTGCTATCTAAGACAGAAGCCACTATCCACATGTAGCTACAAAGCACATGAAATACTGCTACTCCAAATGTGCCATAAGTGTGAAATACACATCAGGATTCAAAGATTTAGTATGAAAAATAATAAAAATATAAAATCTCGTTAATAACTTTTATCATGTATTGAAAAATTGGAAACATTGGTTAGACTAATTTAACATCTTTTTCTTTTATAGCATTTGCTATTCAAAAACTTGGAATTATATTTTTGACTTGCCTTTGAAACTTACAATATATTAATATTGGATAGCACTATGTAAGGTTTCATAATATCAAGTAGTTAATTACAAACTTTTTAAAGGCAATAGGAAACTGGGCACATTGATGCACACCTCTAATCCCAACAATTCAGAGGCTGAGGAAGGAGGATTGCAAATTCAAGTCCCAGTCTCAGCCTCAGCAACTTAGAAAGACCCTTTCTCAAAATAAAAAAATAAAAAGAACTGGGGATGTAGCTCAGTGGTAAAGTACTTGTTGGTTCAATCACATTCACCAAAAAGAAAAAAAAAGGCAATAGGTGGACTCTTATTTACATTCTATTGTTCTCCTACTGTATTCAGATACCCAGCCTAGAAATAGTTGGTCAATAAATGTTAATATAATAAGGAATATCCAGTTAAAAGGATAAAAAAAAACTTCCTTTGGGGTCTTCTTTCCTTTGTTGTACAATTGATTCATTTGTTATAGGGAACCCACATCTTGCAAAATGTCTTATATGTGATCAGTTATATAGAATCCAGGAATTTAAAATAACAATTCAAACTGCATATACTTTAATTTAAATAAGATTAGCACTCATTTTGTTTCACCTTATAAAGGGGATTGATTATATTTAGCATACCACTGGAACACATAGGTCTGATAATGTGACTGAGAGTCATTGCCTGGATAACAGTAGGATTTTTCACCAGAAAAAATAGAATTCTCATCATATAGCCACAGTGTTTTGAAATAAGGGTGAAACAAAGACCCCAATAAAGTATGGAGCCAGTCCCCATGCCACACCCCTACACACTTAGATTCTAAGTTCTTATAATATTGTGGTCTCTACCTATTTCTCTCAGGCATGAAGTGATCTTTAGACAACCCTTACTCTTCCTGCTCATGAGCTTTCTGGTTAAGGGAGCTGAACTGCCAGTATATGTCCTTGTCTTCTAGGATGACATTAATAGTAATTGAATGCTCACTAATATTTTACTCTAAATTATCAAGACAGATTGGAGCATTAAAACAGCATATTTTAAAGCAGTTTACACACGCTAGAGGGAATTTGTGTTTCACTGTTACATTGTGAATCCCTGCAAAATTGTGGATACCCTAAACTCTAATCTGATGTTATTTCGAGGTAGGGTTTGGGGAAGGTGATTGGGGTTAGATTAGATAATGAGGAGGGGGTGCTCATGGAAAGAGGAAAAGGTGTGCAATCTCCTTTGTCTCTCCTTGTGCACACACCAAAGATAGGCCATGTGAAGATGGCCTGGAAGAGGCCCCTCACCAAGAACTTGATCAACCTACCACCCTGATATGGAACTTCATGCCTCCAATAGTAGGAGAAATAAATGGTTATGGCTTAAGCTCTCCTACCAATTTTATTTCATTACAGTCATCTGAACAAAATGACTCATGCACATCCTGTCTCTTTATTCTACTGTTCAGCTACCTTGAAATAGTTAAATTTGTATATTTCACTTACCAAAGCCCCAGACATAAAGAGAAATCCTTTGGAGATGGATACTGAAAACTAGCTCTCCCAGGGGGGAAATGTACTGTGACCATTCATCTGCTCCTGTCCCCACTTCCTTCTTCCTTCCTCTCTCCACTCCTCTCCTCTCCTCTCTACTCTTCTCTCCTCTCTTCCCCTCTCCTCCTTTCCCCTTGTCTCCCCTTCCCTCTCCTCTCCTCTTCTCTTCTGTCTCATCCTCCTCTTTTCCTTCTCCTTTCTTCCTCTTTCTCCTCCTCCTTCCTCTAATTCTCTTATTTTTCTAATTTCCCTTTACACTTTTTTTTACATCTTTAAAATTTGTTCTAATTAGTTACATATGACAGCAGAATGCATTTAGATTCATTGTACACAAATGGAACACAACTTTTCATTTCTCTGGATGTACAGTTGAACCATATATGTAGTCACAGATGTACCTAATGATGTCCATCTCATTTCACCATCTTCCCTGCCCTCATGACCCACCTCTCACCTCTCCCCTTTGCCCAATCAAAAAGTTCCTCCACTCTTCCCATGCCACCCCCACCCCCCATTATGGATCAGCATCCACTGATCAGAGAAAACCTTCGGCCTTTGGCTTTTGGGGATTGGCTTACTTCCTTAGCATAATATTCTCCCCTTCATCCATTTACCTGCAAATGCCATAATTTCATTCTATTTTATTGCTGAGTAATATTTCATTTTGAATATATATACCACAGTTTCATTATCCATTTATCTATCAAAGGGCATTTAGGTTGGCTCCATAGTTTAGCTATGTGAATTAAGCTGCTCTACACATTGATGTAGCTGCATCATTACAGTATGCTGAACTCAAGTCCTTTGGGTATAAACTGAGGAGTGGGATAGCTGAATCAAGTGGTGGTTTTATTCCAGGTTTTCTAAGGAATCTCCATACTGCTTTCCACATTGGCTGCAACAATTTGAGTGCCACCAGCAGTGTATGAGTGGACCTTTTCCCCCACATCCTTGTGAACACTTATTATTGCTTGTATTCTTGATTACACCTTGACAGCTGACATGACAAATATAACAAGAGAGACCAGACAAATAGCAAATTTGCCATGTGCCAATGAAGGAACAGCATGTTACTAAGTTTAATTAAGAAATACAATCAGTGTTTCTATGTAATCATAGTAGGAGGAGAATTTTATAATTATTTAAAATATAAGCTTTTTCAATTTTGAACACACATGTGTGCTAAACTAAGGGACCATTTTCCTTTATCCAAGAAAGACCTGACAGATTCTGTTAGAATCTTTATTCCTTCTCAAGTTGGGTTCTGATCCTCCAAGATGTATAGTACATATTCTTGGAGTGAATGTTTATGTCAAGAGGTGAGAGTTAATCTCAATGCAACATGATTAGAAAGCTTGGAGTAGGATCTTTGGTCCTTGTCTGTATGCCCGTTGAACTAGATTTTTTGGCAGAGGCAATGAGCCAACAAATGACAACCAGGTGTGAGATTACAAGACATCATTGACATGAGTGACTAAGTACTATCAGGATCGATAAACTCAGTGGGTATTTGGTTCTGGAAGTTATGAACAGGGCAAAGAATAAATCATTTCCAAAGTTAGAACGGGATATAGTCATGGACTCTGCCATGTTCAATATATATCTTTAAAACATATATTTCTATTCTTCCCCTCACCCTTGTATGTTAGTATCCACATATCAGAGAGAACATATGACCTTTGCTTTGGGATGATTGGCTTATTTCCCTTAGTATGACAGCCTCCAATTTCATCGATTTACCAGCAATATCAAAAAATCATTCTCTTTTATGGAAGATAAATATTCCATTGTGTGTATATACCACATTTTCTTAATCCATTCATCTGTTCAAGGGAATAGAGTGGAGATAGGAATTGGAAAAACAGTGGAATAAATCCGACATAACTTTCCTATGTTCATATGTGAATATAACACAGTGAATCTTCATATCATGTATGATTACTGAATATAACACAGTGAATCTCCATATCATGTATGATTACAAGAATGGGAGCCTAATTAGAATAAGATATACTTCATGTATGCATAATATGTCAAAATATACTCTAATGTCATGTATATCTAAAAAATTTGAAAAAAAAGAAAAGAATAGATGAAATATTTAGAAATATATTTATTTAGTTATTTATTTTAAAAACTTTTAGAAATATATTTCCAAAATGCAGCAGAGGTAGAATCAGTATATGAACACCATCCTCACATGGTGGATTCGTTTTTCAACTAGTTTCAAATCTAAAAGATATTTTTTTCCAATGTAACCACTTGGTGAATTAAAAGTAAACTACCTTCAAGTCATAGCTTTTCTTCAACTTCACAGAACATTTTTTCCAAGATACTTGGACTTATTGGTGCTCATATTTTTTGACATGGTAGTATCCTTTAAGATATTCTTGAAAGTTCAATGACAATCAAAATTCTCATCCTTCTTATATGCTTCTTATGAACTATATACCCTCTACTGCTTCAAAGAGAGTACCAAGTGCACTTGGATGCTTAAAATATATTTCAGGATTGTAATCTTTGCAATATAAGTGATTCTCCTTTCTATTTCAGATATAAACACCATAAATTGGAAAAGGCATACTTCAATTGATAGATCAAAAATCCTTGTTGGACTTTTCCTGATAGTGTTTATGAGAAAGACAGCTCTAATTTATCAGTAGTATTAAATATGTCATACAGAAAAGTCAGAGAGTGAGAGTTTGATAGCAGGATAGGAAAAAATTGTGGAGATCTATGTAAGGTTGGAAATATAGATGTTATTAGAAATATTGGTGCAAAACTATCTTTAGGAGCCTCACTGTAAAATATATTAAAATCACAGAGATATCAGTCAGCATGATTTATATGTGCCTATTAGCAGTAACATAGATGTTTTTGGAAACCCCCTCTCAAGATAGTGGGTCACATCAACATTACATTAATGGCCACATATAATTTTGTATATTTCTCCACTTTATGGTAGCAACATCTCTAAATCTCCATGATTTTTAACTAAGCATTTCTTTTTCACTCATGTCCATAATGATAGGTGAACAAGGGCTGCTTTGCCTCATGCATCTTCTGGGACCATCACTGGCAGTGAGAAAACACCAAGGGGGAAAAATAGTTGGTGGGACTGGAGGGATGAAATGCCTTTTAAAGCTTCTACTCAAAATAAGGAATCCATCACTTTTTCTCACATTCTGCTTTACCACACTGGCAACATGGGCAAACCCGATAATGAGGTGGAAACACATTCCACCTTCACGGGGTGGTGGCATGGGGTGAGGGGGGTGGTACTTAAAGTCATATGATAATGGGAGGGATGCATACTCTTCTTTTAAGAAAATTACCCAGAAATTTAGAATGATAATGAAATCTGCCACAAAAAGTGAAATGTACAGTGGATATACAGTGGCTCTCAATGTATTCTAGATCTTTCTGAACACCTCCACTCATAGCCACTGGCAGATATATCACTGTGGGGGAAAGATTGGGAAAGGAAGAGTTAGAAACCCTTGCACACATGAACATCCAGAACAATCCCAAAGACTACCAATATCCAAATGGTCAAGAGTCGTGTGAAATCCTACCATAAGGCATGGTATCTGTCAATTTATAATAATTATCTCTGTAAATAATTAAAAGTTATATATATATATATATATATATATATATATATATATATATACACATATATGAATAGAAGTAGGACAATCTAACAACCTGGTGTTACTAAACCAAAAAAAAGGTGGAAAATAAATATTGAATACATTAATGTCCTTGGAACTCTCTCTAGAGGCTTTGCCCTCCTAAGGTCATAAAGAGGAATGGAAATATGAGCAAAAACAGAAAATCACAAGATGTTAGAGTTGAAAAAGTATAAGAATGATAATTGATTACAGTTTTGAATCTAATACATAATAGAGAATTGAACAAGTTACAATAAGAGAAGCCCAAGTATTATTCTATTCACTTTTGTGTTTTAAGTTACAAGTTGGTGGTCTGCATTGATTTTAAGCAATTAGAGTAGCATTTGCAAACTACTTGGGAGCTTGTTGAGAAGACAGATTCTCTAGAATTTTCCAGGCTTTGGTGCAGAAGCACCATTCAGCATACCTGGTGAGGTCCAATTATTTAGGTTTCGATAAGCACTTACAAGATTCTGATGAAGGCAATTTTGAGAAGCAGCAAACTATATAAAGAAATGACAACTCTTTTTTAAAATATTCTTTAGATAAATACCTAATGATATTCCATAAAGAGGTAATTTTATATCATAATAATTTTTTTAAAAATTAAGAGTGAATAATGACCCAATTTGCATAAATATATTTTATTCTTGTTTTAAACATTTTAGAATCAGTTCGCATTATGAAAGTTACTAATTATTCTCTAGTCAAAATTATATACTTTACTGAAAAAATTAAGTTGGGTTTGGTACCTTATTCATATTGTACAATTTGGGGACGGGTACTGGACATTAAACCCAGGGAGCTCAAACACTGAGCCACATCCCCAACACTTTTTGTATTTCATTTAGAGACAGGGTCTCACTGAGTTGATTAGGGCTTTGATAAGTTGCTCAGGTTGGCTTGAAACACATGATCCTCCTACCTCATCCTGTAGAGGTGCCATGACACCTGGCAAGACAATTTTTAAGAGTATTTTTTTTTAATTTAGATATTGAATGCATTTAAGCTATACAGAAAATGAGCATTTGAAAAATAGCAGGCCAGGCAAGGTGAGACATGCCAGTAATCCCAGGTATTCGGTAAGCTGAGGCAGCAGAATCACTTGTTTCCAGGAACTTTAGGCCTACCTGGGAAACACAGCAAGACTGTATATCAGAAAAAAACAAATAAATAAGCAAAAAAATAACAGGATGCTGTACATCAAAAAGAAATGCATGCAATCACAAGGGTTGCAAGTCAAAGTTGTCTTTGATAATAATGTCACTACTACATGTATCACATTTTGCTGCCTAGGCCTACATTTTTTTTCCAAGTCCCACTTTCTGAAATTTTATTAAAAATAATTTGAGGGCTGGATTGTAGCTCAGTGATAGAACACTTGCCTAACATGTATGAGGCTCTGGGTTCAATCCTCAACACCACATAAAAATGAATAAAATAAAGGTCTATCAACAACTAAAAAATTAAAAAGATAAAGAATTTGAGAATAATAAAGTTCATTATTCAATAGCTTTTAAAAGTTTGAAACTTTCAGGTGGAAGGCCGGATAGCACAAGGTTGAGAAAAGGGCTGATGTTCAGAAGGTTTGGGCTATAGCCCTGCCACATACAAGTCCCATGAAAGTCAATCTGTTTTTTTTTTTTTTTTTTTTCTCTTTCCACATTTTTATTGGTGCATTATAGTTTTACATAATGATAGGATTTTCTGACACATATTTGTATATACACACAATACAACAACATAATTTGGCCAATATCATGCCCAAGCACTTCCACTGACCTCCCTTTCTTGTATAGATCTCCCTTTGACTTTCATGAAATCCACCCCCCCCCCCACAACACACACATGTACCTTTCTTTTCCTCTTTTCTCTCTAGCTTCCACATATTAGAGGAAATATATGACTCTTTACCTTCTGAGTTTGGCTTTTTTTTTTGCTTAACATAATGGTCTCAAGTTTTATCCATTTTCCTGCAGATGACATAATTTCATTTTTCTTTATGGCTGAATAAAACTTGAGTTTGTGTATATATACCACATTTTCTTTATCCAATCATCCATTAATTGATACCTAGGCTGGTTCCTTAGTTTGGATATTGTGAATTGTTGAGCCTACTTATTAAAAATTGAGGCTAGTATGGTTATATCAGTCCACAAATCTTTGATATTTCATTAAAATGCTTTCCTCAATGAGGCACTCTTTCATGGTTGGATGGTAAGACTGTTTCATATGTGGTAGAAGATACACTTAAAAATATTTAAAACTGTATTTCCATCTCACAGTTTTATTTTAATTTCCTAGTTTTATTTTTAGTAGATAAAGCCTCAATGATAAGTGGAGATTTCTTTGCATTGCTGGGGCTCAAACCTAGGGTTTCCTTCAAGGGAGGCAAGCACTCAACCACTGAGCTATACCCCAGCCCAGCTGTAGTTGGAGGCATCAATATCCCTGTCTCAAGAATTAACAGAGCAACTAGAAATAAAATCAACAAATATATGGAAGACAATATCATCATTAATCAACAAAGAGTCTCTTACTAAAAACATTTCAAAATAGCAGAGAGAGATTTATTTCAAGAACCCTTTGGGTTTATTCAAAGAGTCCCAATTTGAGGGCAAATCTCAACAAATTTAGAACTGAAGTCAGACATAAGATGTTCTCTGCCAACAATAGTGTCAAATTAGAAAACAATCGCAGCAAGATAACAGGGAAATCTCCAATTAAGATTACACACTTTCAATTATTCAGGGGTTAAAGAGAAATTCTCCAGAGAAATTATTTTAAATTATATTGAACTGAACAAATATGAAAATACAACAAAATCATGGCACACTCCTCTAACAGAGAGGGAAATTTATAAAATCCTATGTTTGCATTAGATAAGAAGAGGACTCCAGTCAATAATCTGAGCTCCACCTCAAGATCCTAGGAAAAGAAGAGCAACACAAATGTAATGCAAGCAGAATGAAGGAAATTAATGAATTTTTTAAAATGAAAAGTAAGTGGGAAAATTGTTCTTTGAAAGGATGAAAATATGGCAAGCTACTAGCAAGACTGACAAAGGAAAAGAAAGAGAAGCAACTCAAATAGCAAATTAGGAGCAAAATAGGTTATCACTACAGACCTGCAGATATCAAAAGGATAATAAAGAAATACTAGGAATAATTCTACTCACATAAATATACAACTTCTCACATAAATATACAACTTAGATGAAATGACCAATTTCTTGAAAGAAAAAAACTGCCCTATCTAACCCAAAATGAATTACATAAATTCAACAGCTCTGTTAATTTAATTGGCAATTTAAATCCCCTTCCCCAAAGAACTCTAGACTCAGTTAGTGTCACTGATGAATTTTATCCAATATATAAAGAATTAATTCCAGCTCAACACAAACTATTCCAGAAAACAAAAAAATTATAAAATACTTTCCAGTTCATCTTATAAAGGTAAAATTACTCTGATATCAAGCAATAATAGTACAAAAATCCCCTCAAATTAACTGACCAACTTCTCTCACAAATCTATGTTATCAAATAGATTTTAACAATATACAAAAATTATATGCCATGAACAAGAGAATTTTTTCAAGGATAGAAGTTTGGAAAGGTTCACATATAAAAATTGGTTCATATAATCTACCATAGTAATGAGAAAAAGAAGAATCTCATGGTCTTTGCAATTAATACAGATTAAGTACTCAACAAAATTAATAATTCATTCACAATAAACATTATATTAAAACCAGAGAGAAACAGCCTTAAAAATAACAAAGAACTACCAAAATTAAACAAAACACAAAACTATAAGTAACACTAAGCTTAATGATGACAGACTAAATGATTTTCCCTTAAGATCACTGATAGGAAAAATATTTTCACTCTAACCACAGCTATTCAAAGTGAGTTATTGCCAGTGTAATAAAGAAAAGGAAAGAAATAGCATATATAGATTGTAAAGGAAAAAAATGAAGCTGCGGGTTATCTAAATAGAAAAGTAGCAGGATTCTATAACATAATTCCTGGAATTACTAAGTGACTACAGCAGGATCTCACAAAAGATCACAAGAATTGAATTTTCACATAGTTACTTACAGTAGACATGAGGGTGTCAAAATTAAAAATACATGGCCTGACGGTGTAACTTGGTGGTACAGCATTTGTCCTGCATGTACAACTTCCTCAGCCCTGCAAAAAAACAAAAAAACAAAAACTATATATAATTTTATATATATATATATATATATATATATATATATATATATATATATATATACACATGTATACATATATATTTTATATTTGCATATTTATTTCTAAATATATTATTTATATTTATATAATGCACTTACAATCACTTAAAAATAAAATACTTAGGTATAGTCTCACAATACATGTATAAGATGTCTAGGTTGATAAACAACAAAAATCTAAGAAATGAAATCAAATGTTTAAATAAAATAAGCAACTGTGTGTTCATAGGTTGAAAGTATCAACATGGTAAAGGTGTTAATTTTTTCTAAATTGAAATATAAATTTAAATTTAATTTAATATTATATTTAACAATTATTTTTTATGTAATTTTTAATTATATATGACAGCAGGATGCATTACAATTCTTATTACACATATAGAGCCCAATTTTTCATATCTTTGGTTGTATACATAGTATATTCACACCAATTTGTGTCTTCATAACATGTACTTTGGATAATAATGATCATCACACTTCACCATAAGCAATTACCCCATGCCCCCCCCTTGCCCTCCCACCCCTCTTCCCTATCTAGAATTCATCTTCCTCCCATGCTCCTACTGCCTATTCCATGATGAATCACCCTCCTTATATCAAAGAAAACATTTGGCATTTGTTTTTTTTGTGATTGGCTGTAAATATTAATTTAAATTTGTATTAATTTTATGATTTTTATCAAATCTCAATAAGATTTTTATACACAAAAGAATGATTATTTTAAAATTTTTATTTAAGGCAAAATAACTAGAATGATTAAAGTCCTAACCCCGAAGCCCTCAGAATGCGACTTCCTTTATTTTCTTTTTTGAGAGACTTTAAAGACTTAATTAAAGGCCTGGCACAGTGGTACACACCTGTAATACCAGCAATTTAGGAGGCTGAGGCGGGAGGATACCAAGTTCCAGGCCAGCCTGGGCAATTTTATGAGACTGTGTCTCAAAGTTTAAAAAAAGAGCTATGGATGCAGCCTCAAGTAAAGTGGCCCTGGACTCAGTCTCCAGTACAGCAACCCCAAAATTATTTTTTTAAAGAGGCAATAAAAGTAAAATGAGGTCATATGGATTATCCTTAATCCAATATGACTGATATTCTTATAAGGAGATTAGAGCACGTATGCATATAGGCGCACACACACACACACACACACACACACACACACACACACAGAACATATGAAGACAAAGAGAGAAAATGACCATTTACAAACTGAGTAGATAGTCCCTCAAAATAAATCAATCCTTCCAACACTTTGGTAGTGGAATTGTTGCATCCAGAATTGTGAAAAAGTTTTTATTGTTTAAGCTACCCAGGTGGTATTATTTTGTTAAAGCAGCCCCAGTAAACTAATGTACTACACATCTAACAAAGACTAGAATCAGGAATATAGAATTTTCAAATCTCAACAGGAAAAAAATTAATTACATATAGAACAAAAGAATAGAGAGAAATATTTTTGAAGAAGATAAACAGATGGCAAGTAAGGATATGAAAAAAATTCAAGTGTTTTTAGCTATTAGGAAAATGCGAATTAAAGCCACAATGAGATAACACCACATACCCTACCAGAATGCCTAAAATAGAAAATCGACAACACCAAATATTTATGAGGATGCAGAGATAATGTACTATTGGCATGGTGCTATTGGGAGTATAAAATGCTACACCTGCCTGGCACAATGGCTTATGCCATTTATCTTAGCCACTCAGAAGCAGGAGATCACAAGTTCAAGACCAGCCTTGGCAACTTAGTGAGACCCCCTTTCAAAATAAAAAAAATATAAAAATGGCTGGGGTGTGGGTCAATGTAAAATACATTGGGTGCAATCCCCAGTAATACACACACACACACGTGTACACACATACACACACAAACACGTGTGCACACATACACACAAACATCACAAACACAAGCTACAACTATTTAATATGTGATTTACCCATTTCTTGCAGAGCTAGCTTCAACATCTCTTACCTCCATAGTTCACTAAGCAATTCTAGAATTACAATGTTTGTTCTTCAAAATAACTGATTGTACTTAAGGGATGGTCTTTGTTTTCCTAGTTTTATTTCTTTGTTCTTTTTTTACACATGACAGTAGAATATATTTGTGACATATTATATATAGAGAGTAAAACTTCTCATTCTTCTGGTTGTACATGCTATTGATTACATTGGTCATGTATTCATATATGAACACATAAAACATAGGAAAGCAATGCCCCATTCATTCTACTAACTTTCCTACCCCCATTCCCCCTCCCTTCCCTTCATTCAGCTTTGTCTAATCCAAAGTACTTCTATTGTTCCGTACCCCTCCCCACCTTATTGTGAGTTAGTATCTGCATATCAGAAGTTTCAACCTTTGGATTTGGGGGATTGGTTTATTTCACTTAACATGTTAGTCTCCAATTTCATCCACTTACCAGTAAATGTTATAACTTCATTTCTCTTTATGGATGAGTAATATCCCATTGTGTATATATACCACATTTCTTTATCCATTCATTTGTCGAAGGGTACCCAGGTTAGTTAGTGAATTGAGCTGCTATAAACATTGATGTGGCAGCATCACAATAATATGCTGTTTTTAAGTCCTTTGGGTACATACCTTGAAGTGGGATAACTGGGTCAAATGGTAATTCCATTCCAAGTTTCTTGAAGACTCTCCATAGTGCTTACCAGAGTGGTTGCACAAATTTGACCTCTACAGTAAAAATTATAGATCACTAAAGAAATAAATGAAAGACTTAGAAGATGGAAAGATTTCCCATGTTCTTGAATAGACAGAATTAACATTGTCAAAATGGACATTCTACCAAAAGTACTATAGAGATTTAATGCAATTCCTATTAGAATTCCAGTGACATACTTCATAAAAATAGGAAAATCCATTTGAAAAAAATGAGATGCAAGAAACCCATTTGAAAAAAAAAAAAAATGAGACCCGGAATAGCCAAAGCAATCCTTAGAAAGAAAAGTGAAGCAGGAGGCTTCACAATACCAGACCTAAAATTATACCACAGAGCTATAGTAACAAAATGGCATGATACTTGCACCTAGTTTTATATCTTTTTTGAACATTTCTCATTTGTGAACTGAATCCCATTCTATTGTTTTCCATGTTATACTTTGGAAGAAGGTTTATATGCCACTCTGGCTCAAGATAGGAAGAAAATATCTTCCTGATTACATATGATATGATTTCATATAAGTCCCTGAATTTAGCAACTTTGTGATCATTATGTTAAAATATGCTCTTTCTGCTGATGGAGGGTTTTGCTATTGGACCACTTCATGCACCTTCCTGTATTAGATATGTATAGGAAGCAGTCACAATATAAAGCAAGAGCAATGGGAACTGCTGGTAGATAATCAGAAGCTATTCTTCACGTGAATATGAACAATAGAATTATTGCCACATAACCATGAGTTTTAGGCTGAGAAACTTGTAAGTTTGGATTTGTTTTTATTTGCCTTCTTTTGTGTTTTGTTTTGTTGACTTATTTGAATAAATAACAATATTCCCAGTGTTGTGCAAAGAAGCAACCTCGATCCATATAAAATTTCAGTTAACAAAGTTCTTCTAACCTCCATTATTCATCTAAACCCTATGTCAACCTTCTTAGATAACTATCATTCCCATTCTATAGAAGAGGACCCTGGGCTTCAGGAAGTTTTAGTGACATATACAAAGCTGCACCAGTTGTGATTCTAAGAGGTAGCTCTTCAAGGCATGTCTTCTTTCTGCACCCCATGTGACAATTGCTTTCCTAAGATGCAGTTGGCCAAAGGACATAATAAAACGACTTGGTCAAGCAACATAATAACTCCAATTCTTCCATGGTTGAGTGCTCAGACTTTATATGTTGACACATGTTGTAATGAAAAATAAAACTAGGCATTATTCTCAAAATAGTGGAATAGAGTTATCATGTAATTTCCTGGAAAATAAAAGACATTGACATGTCTTTTCTGTGAGCATGTCTGCATGTTTCTGGTTCAGATGTGACACTGGAACTACTTATAGACTAAAACACTGGAAAACCCTTACACTGAAGACTGCTTATGAATCAGAGTTTGGTACTCTTTCTTTCTTTCCCAGTTTGAGCTCTAAATTCAAGAAACAGTGAGCTGGAAGGAGATGGAAGAAGAAAAAGAATTCCAAGTGATTAACTAGACAAGATAATTCGATTCATATGTCTCTGGTCTCCTGACAGCAAATAATACAGAGAATTAACAACTAACAAGAAAATATGGTGACCTTATTCATTATCAGTTATAATACTATGGGAGCTGCACAAGGTCCTTGACTTGGTTGTTTATAGTTGCTTTGGAATTTTATCTCTCATAAATTTTCTCAACTCTGGAGAATTTCATTTAACTCTTATTATACTATACTAAGAATTAACCATTGTAAATGGTAGAGGAAATACAGACTCTGAACCCCAGCTGACCTAAGAGTTTACTTGGAAGCAGAAAGCCAGAGAAATGAAAGGTAATTATGGAAAATATATACTATAGTGAAGAATGGGGACTCACACAACAAACAGATACTCTTTCCATGTATTAATTCTTGAGCCACAATCTGAACATTTGTGTGTGTGTGTGTGTGTGCATATGCTTGCAGAATGCTTTCAGAACTAGTTAATCCAGTTATCAAAGCTTCTGACCTAATAGATTGTAGGCAAAACACAACAAGCGTTTTAGCTACAAATTCTTTCTAAAATGCATCACAATTCTGCTTATTCAATTTTTCCTTTATTCCTTTATTTTAAATGATGAAGGGCTGTGGATGGTATTAGATGTAGGCACAAAATATTTTGTCTCTTAACCACTGAATTCAGTGAATTTGCCTGGGGTCAATCATTCCATCTCTATCTGGAAACCAAACATATAAGCCTTTATTCTTTATGCAACCTGGTACAGATAATACCAATAATAAAAATAATGAATAAATTTTCATGTTCATAAGAAGTGGGCTCTTGTTACTGACTCCCTCATCTAGTACTTCTTGCCTCTTGATCTGTATGACAACAATATCGTTACCTGTATTTCTCTGGATATCCCATGCCTATTAGTGATTTCTTTTTGTTCTCTGGATACTTTTTCTCCCTTGTTTGCCTTGCCACCTTCCTCTCATCTTTCAAGATTCAGGTTGACCACCCCTGGGACGTCTTAACTCAGGGACTCCTGAGGTACTATTGCTATCCCCACTTTGACTTTTCTTAATTCTAGATAATACCGCCACTTTGTTTTCTTCCTCTATTGGACCTCAAGTTCCATGAAGTAAGGAATTACAATGTCAACATTGCTGTCTAACAATCTTTGGTACAATATATGCCTGCAACAGATTTTTGACAAGTTATTTTATGGCTAAACCTATCTTTTATTGTTAAATGTAGAATTTATAGAGTACTAATATGCATCTCTCAGGCTAGTTTGTTTTGGGAACTATACTTTAAACTAGGTCTATGGTTAAAAAAAAAAAGATAAGTTTTCCCTAGTACCACTTAAAATACAGGGACTATGGACAAGACATTGAAATTTTTATTTTATTTGACTACTCATGACAACCCTACAGAGGGCAGCATAGATAACATTGTCCTTATTTTGCAAGTGAGTGTACTGAAGTTTATATAGAACTTGTGTGATGATTCCCAAAAGACATATACAGAGGGGCTGAGATTCAGCCAAGTTCTGATTCACCCTCAATCTCTGCTCTGAAGGAGTATCCTATAAAATTCTCAAATCATATCCTTTTTGCTATAGCTAATATTATTTTTCCAAATTATTACTTCATTTCTTGTGACTATTGTTCAAGCTCTGCAAATACCCAAGTGTGGTTCCATAGCAATAGACATTCAGTGAAATAATATTTATGTATTATCTATCACTGACAAGGATCCCAGGCTCCACAGGATCCAGGGCAGACTGGGATCCCAATTATATGAATTACTAGATACAGCACTTGCTTCGGGCTTAGCAAATGTATACCTCTGCTTCTAGCAAATGTAATGTGAATATACTATTTACTTTGACTTTCCTTAGGGTGATATTTTTTCAAAAAATCAATTTGACACACTTGATCATATTCAGGTAGTCAAAGCAACAATGTTATGCTGAATTTATCAAAAACATACTCTCTGGTCCAGAATTAATCTGGGATTTTTCACTCTGCAGGGAAGCTGTTGTTACATTTGAATCCTCTATATTTTCTTCTTTTTATCCTACCACACATTGAAAACATGTTTTCTTCAGCAGTTGCCAAACTTCATTAAATGCAAGTTAATTTAACTGTTAGAGCAAACAGCAAATTATTTTGCTTTAGAAACTCATGATGTATTAAAAACCAAGAGCAAAACCTTTGGGAAATAATTTGATCTTTGAAATTATTCTTTTCCCTTCTTCCTGCAATTTGGACAAATACTGAAGGATGGTTACAGGTAACTGGGGGACATCATTCATTGCTATTTGCTAAAGAAGGTGACTTATTTATTGAGATTATGTTGCTTCTTGCCGCAGTCTGGCTGGGCACAAATCACAAGCCACTGAAGCAGGAACAAACTTTATTTCTGAACTCCATCAGCACCCTTAACACATGCTCCCTGGGAACTCTCCCGAATGCTCCTCCAGGAACCCACAACCAGAAATCCCTCTTCCGGAAATCCCTCCTCCCGCACTTCCCCAACCAATGGGAACTCTCCGGGAATCCCCATGAGAACTCCAAAGTAGCAGGCCGAGGCAGACAGCAGGGGTCTAATATTACAATTGAATACACAGCTTAACATAACCATTATCATCTCAATGGCTTGCTGGACCACTCCATTCTGGCAAAAATGCCATGCATCATTCTGACTGGGCTATGGCTCTCAGCAGCTTCTAATTGCTATAAAATATCATTTAAATGCATAGATGGCACTTACAGCAACCACAATGAGGATTTCATATTATGAAGTGAAATATAAGTTCAACTTACCTACTTTCTGATGTTTTCTCAATGTCTCATGTTTGGCTCTCACAAATGACACAGAGGAAAAAATAAGAGGTTTTGTTCCAGTAGGGAAATAACTATAATATATTATAAAAAATAATAAAACCACTCATTTTAAAGCTAAAAATTTCAATTTCAATACTTACTCCAAAATGGATATTGTTTATAATGTGATTTTTGTATATTTCTATTGCAATTCAGGCACTGAATTGTTGGTTGTAATGCTATGCTCATTAAATAGTTTTGCATCTTTTCACCTTTGGACAATCAAAGAATTTTAAAAATTCTTTATTTAATTCTTTAATTAAAGAATTTTAATTTTAATTAAAGAATTTTAAAAATTCACTCTCTAAAACTACCAGAAATTTATTTTAAATGTTTTGCTAAGCTACAAAAGGCCTACTTTCTTAGTGATACTAATAGTTTCAAACTCTTAACAATTTAAGTGAGATATTACAATTTGTTCAGATTTTATCATAAAAAAATAAGGCTTGGAGTATATTTAAGGACAATGTACTATAAATTGCTGTCACATATTGTCTTCAAGTTTCAGAAAATTAAAGCCCTTATAGGTGAAACAGCTTCTATTTAAATACTTATTTTTGTCCCAGGCACTAACACTAGGACAGGAATTTATAAATAAGGCTATTGATTAAAATCAATTAAGAAATCCTATAAAAATGAATGTCTTTCCCCTTCCCTCTCGCAGTTAGTTGATAAGTTCTTCTTCGCAGACCACAGGAAGGCACTGAGATCCTTGCTTCCCTTACCAGGAGTTCTTGTTATTCTGTTTTTGAAGCTGCCCCTGCAACCAGTGACCTGTTTTGAGAACTTGCTTGACAAGCTCCACAGGTGTCCTGGCTTAGTGTTGCTCTGGAGTGCTTTTAATAGATAAGCATACTCTATCTGTTCTGGCAAAGAAAAATAGGGCAGGAAATCAGACAACCATCTTCTCTAACCTGAGCTGAATACTTAGCATAAGTCAAGGGTAAAGGAAACATTCTTCTTTCACGGGGTCCTGAGATGCCACTTCAAGGCTGCCCTTTCCTATATATTTATATGTCATACGCGTAGGCAAAAACCCGTGCATTCAACAAACCAGACTGAGAAAATAAGGATATAAAGAGGCTTTTACAAACAGCATACTCAGAAGCTTTTAGAAATAAGATGTGAATAAATTCCACACTCATCTCACTTTAAGGGTTGAGCCTTTTAAATCTTTCCCTTGTTATGGGCCTGTCTTTGATTATTTATGAGCAAAATTTTCACTAATCAAAGTATTCTAAAATAACTGCATATAAGTAGTAAACTGAGTTTATAACTAATATCAAAATTTAAACAATTGTTAAAAAAACTGAAGAAAAAATAAATAAAAAATAAAAACTGAAAAGTATAAGAAAAGTCTCATATAATATACAAAAATGCAAATATAGTTTGAAGTTAAATTCATTCCTACTTTTCTATTGAAGAATTATTTATTCATGCTTAGTGATTACCTGAAGAAAGTAGTCCTGGCCATAGGGTAAAATAAACTTAGGTGGGGAGAATTTAGTATACTTAATTGTGCTATTTACAGAGAACTGCAAAATTGTGCAAAGGTTATGTAGTTTACTCTACCAAGTTATGTTTTCTGGTAAAATTGTGAATCAGTTTCTGAGGGGTACAGTGAGAGGCACTCAAACTTGTTAAGGGAAGTTGCAGGAAAAACGTGGACCTAGTTTTGCTCATCTGTCCACAGAATGGGCCTGATGGTCTGATTATCTGTGTTGCTGTAGTGATATCCCTTCTGTATATTTGGAGTGATCTATATAACACACTATTTCCAAATCACATGGAGGACTCTGACAGAGGGATGGGAAGGAACCAGCAAGATTAATAGATATGCATAAGGATGATTCCATCTATTATGTAAAGAACCGGATGTACCGGGAATGGGGTGTAATGTGAGAAAATTCATCCCAGTGCACATGGAAGACAACCATAATCCAGCCTTACTCTACCTGTATGCTGTCCAGTAAAACCATATGCATGGCAGCCATCAAACTACAAGATAATGGTTCCAAATGCCATACCATAAATAACCAAACAAAATTTAGACTAAACAGAATCAGATCATACGACAATTTTTTTTTTAAGTAATCCCTTTACTTCTGGGCTTAAGGAATGAGAATTTCTTAATGGAACAATGTAAAACAAAGAAAGAGTTTAAAAAAAATTTATACCCCAAATTCATTAATAGTCCAGATAAAGCATGACCAATATTGAAGGGTAACTAAGACAAGGCAGAAAGATAATTGCAAAGGCTATGACCTGGAAACTCACCTGAACCTTCACCCCTTGGACAGCTGGTGCCATCTATTGACTGCATGGAACCTTCAACAAAGTGCTCAAAGGAGGACTTTGCACAGCACTTGAACTGCTAGGTTTAGAAAGGAGTTAACTCTTGTGTAAGTGATATCTAGAGTCTTTTTAAAAAAAAGGGTTGTATATAATTTGAGATTAGTATTATCTAGGGGTAAAAAGGCATTTCAGTATGATGGATTAAACAAATGCCTTATTCACACATGCTATTAAGTCTCTGCCTTGTGGAAAAAAACAGGGGAGGCTAATAATGCTGACCTCTTCCAGGTTTAATGAGGCAAGGAAAGAAACCCGTATGTCCTATTTAGGGGTCACTTCCATTATAAACCTGTCATTAAATATCCAGTTCAAGGGTAAATTTGGAAAATGGTCATTTAGATAACACAGATGGGCACCTAGCTTAATTGTTGATCAGAAACTCTTAAACAAATTGCCACCCTAATATCTTTCTTTTGATTTTATTCTTCCCAAGGCAAGTGTGCTTATGTGTCTCCAGATGAAATAGACTTCACCTCAATTCTTTTTTTCCCCAGTTAGAAATAAGACTGCATTGTTCAAGAGAATTTTCAAATGTCTTGTCTCCAAAGTTATTTGAAAAGTCAAGCTTATTTCAAATAACCTGGGAATAAAGAAAGAAGATAAACTGTAAAAATGTATATAGTCGATGTACACTTAAAAGGAAAATATTTAACCTTTGTTTAATATGGTGCAACTAACCATCATTGTATTTCCTATCCCATTTATTTATATAGTTACTATCAAGGTTATCAACCCATTTGTAATCCAGAGAAATCTATGAAACCTATTAACAGGAAAATGTACTTAGTCACTTAATCAAAAAGTATTGCATACATTTTCAGAAGACATATAAAATCTATGGGCTCCAATTAAGAATTCCTGATCAAGAGAGAAAAAAAAAACATTCCATCAATCATTTTCTGGATTAGAAACCCTTAAATAAACGACCATCTTATTACCTTTTGATTTTATTCTTTCCAAGGCAAGTAATAGATGATGAAAGAAAGGAGAGAAAGATTGATGGGGCACTGGAAAGTCCTTTGCAGTAACAACAACAAAACTATTGATTTATTTGAATAGGAATAAGGACTAGAATCCAAGAATGGGATTGGGTAATTACACAAAGAAAAGTCAGTTTGGTTAGGAATGCCTGAACTCAAGAATTTCTTTTGTATTTCAGATACAAAGTTAAGATTACCTGCCAGTTTCCAAGTCAGCAGAAATTGTGATGATATTAGCTCAATAAATAATTAATATTTCCTATTGTGAATTTACTTTGAATTTATATAAATCATCTAAGCAAAAAAATGTACTTGTATGATTGATATGTGAAATAATAGAAATAATCTGGGGTTTGAAATAGACTGAACTTACCAATAAAGTAACTCTGAGCACATCTGAAGTTCAATGTTGTCTTTTATAAAACATGGGATAATTTCTATTGGAAGGAATATATAGCGAAAGGAAAGCTCCAACTCAGGATTGAAATTATTTTTTTATAACTCCAGCAATTGTGGTAATATATAGATTTACTAAACCAGAGAATAGTTTCTTTGAAGATTTCTGTTCTAAAAAGTAGTTCTTGATTTTTTTTTTTTAATGTAACAGAAAATCTTCAAGTTAATCATTAGCCTCATAGTGAAATCTGGTAAGGAGTCGAGTGTCCCTCACTATTTTTTGGTCCTTAAAACTACAATTTGTATTTAGAGCGCATCAATATTCTAGCCATATTGCTACAATGACTTTCTTTATCATGTTAGAACACTGTACTTTCCAGATGTATTAGAATGCATATTTTAAATTTTTTTAGTAATCTCCAAAATGTTTTCCATGGTCCCTTCTATATAAACCCAAAAGTCTATCAACAGATAATTGGATAAAGAAAATATGGTATATGCAAACAATGGAATATTATCCAGCCTTAGAAAAGAAGGAAATGTTGCCCTTTGCAACAAAATAAATGAACCTGAAGAACATTAGGCTAAGTAAATAAACCAGTCACAAGTGGATAAACACTGCATGACTTCACTGATACAAAGTATCTATAATGGTCAAACTCAGAGGCATGAAGTATAATAGGGGTTGCCCATACTGGGGGGAAAGTAAATAGAGAATTAATGTTTAGTGAGTTTTAATTGTGTCGCATAGTGAGTGTAATAACAATGCTGTCCTGTGCACTTGAAAATCTGTTTGGGGGGTAGATCTCATGTTAGTGTTGTTACCACAGGGAAAGGAAGGGAGGGAGGGAGAAGAGGAGGAGAAGTAAGGAAAACAGGAAAAAGTTAGTGAGAAACAGTAAAGCTAGTGATCTGCATTGAGCTATATAGCCAATCAGACCATATTTCCAGAAATGCAACATAAAAAATTTATTTTTATTTTTTCTGGTATCTTCCATACATGTGGAATCTGTCTGATTTAACATCTGTTCACTCAGAACACATTAGCTGAAACAAAAAAAAAAACAAACCCAAATTGCATAGCACCACATAGGCTGCTAAAACCAAGGGACTAGAAACATTCTTCTCTCAAGTCACCGCAGATGCCTCAATCTCCAGGTATTATTCTTTTTTGTTTGTTTTAATTAGTTACACATGACAGTAAAATGATCTTGACATATCATACATTTGAATCAGATGGGGTATGATTTTTCATTTTTCTGAGTGAACAGGTTGTAGAATCACATTGGTCGTGCAGTCATGTATATACATACAGCAATAATAATGTCTATTTTATTCTGCTGTCCTTCTTATCCCTCCTCTCCTCCCCTCCCCTACCATCATTTCTCTCTGCCCAATCTAATGTGACACACTTATGGAAGAAGACCCTCATCATTATACATAATACATGTATGACGATGTGAGAGATAAAAAAAATTATATTTAAGAATATAAAGTAGGTTTTAAATTAAATCTTAGAGTTTTACAAAGGTCTTCTATTTAATAAATTTAACAATGCTATTGGCAGTTTTATCGTCTTCCTAAAGTTGGTATTTAGTTACTGGATTTTAGAAAATACATATAATGCTTCTTTTTTTTTTGTGCTAGCCCAATTTTTTAAATACCCAAGTATTGATGGTAAACATGTTAGTGTCTACTTATTTTCTAGCATTGTAATCTTCCTGTGAGTTTACTGCCATGCTGCCTAATGATACAAACTGTCTAAATATGGGTGATTACGTTTTCAAAGCACTTGTGGCAGTCAACTTTCCACTACGTTAAAAAAAAAAAAAAGAGACAATTTATGCAGAGTAAAGGATTATTTGGGCTCACAGTTGCCGAGGTTCTAGTTCTTGAAATATTAGCCCCATTGCTTTGGGGCCCCTGGTGGCACATCATGGCTAGGATGACTTGGTGGAGTAAAACTGCCCACCTCATGACTAAGAAGCAAATGAGAGCAAGGAGTGGGCCGGAATCCTTTATTCTTTTCAAGGATATGCCTCCAGGGACCTAAAGACCTGCCACCAAGCCCCACCTCTTACAGATTCTACCACCTAGCAACAGTACCACTCAGAAGGGGAAACCTACACATGAGCCCTACAAACAAAGATGTTGTGTCCGCCGATAACTAAAAAAAAAAATATTAAAATTCTGTCTCTCTCTCTCTCCCTCTCTCTTTAAAAAAAAAAAAAAAAAAAAAAAAAAAAAAGACCTAAACTATGTCACCTGGGCCTCCACTCCTCTCCATTTTACACTGAGATGATCAGCTGCTGAGAAAAAAAAAACATGATTCACTTTCATATTTGAGCAGAGCTAAACAAAATTTATTACCTGCAGAAGTAATAGTAATAATAATAGTAGAAGTAGTAATAATAATAATAATAATAATAATAATAATAATAATAATAAATTCCTTCCTTAAAACAAATAAAAGACATTACTTTGGCAATTGCAAATTTAGGATTAGTTTATAAGCCTAAAAGTAACTCTCCTCTGAGGATTGACTAGAATTTATCTTGTCAAACTTTAGAGATTATATTTCAGTGAGATTGGATCTATTTTTCACTTTTAATAATCCAAAGTGCTGTGCAAGTACATAAAAATGAACATAAAACTCACACAGACCTTGCTTGAATTCTCATGTTGTGTTAATGAAAATTGGGCAGTGCTTCAAACTAAAAAATTTAGAAATGATCTAAACAGAGCTCTGCATCAGAATTACGAAACAGAGAACTTGAGAGCAATTTGGACTTTGAGTGAAGTTGTTATCTATTGGTTTTATATTGTGTGCTCATTACCTACTCCTGATATAACATGAAAACATGACTTCTGACTCCATACTGAACTTCTTTTTGAAATAATGAAACATCTAATTAAAGGTTCCTGCTGAGTTTTCCTGTGGCACATCACATGCTAGGTTGTGGGGACATTTAGGAGTGACTGGGTGCTATCAGGCTGGTGAGTCATTCTGAATCTTGCCCTGAGCCGGATCTCCTACTCCCTATCAAAAGACACAGTATTTTGTGACAAAAACTTTGACTGCTTCACAGAGTAGTCAAAGGTCAGTGTCAGCTCCAGAAAAAGAGAAGATGAATGGTAAAAAAAAAAAATCAGAAAAGGTGATAGTTTTATTTGAATTTCGTTTTCCCCTTTCAGGTTTGAGATTTAGTGCAAGCAGTTTGGATACCCTTCCCAGATGACTTCTTGAAAGTTTGGTGGCATGATTTAAGACTAACTGAAAAACCTCTTGCTTTTGATGACTAGATAGGGCTTAGCAGTGATCTCAGGATCAATGTGTTTGTGCTTCTCCTTTGTGCTAACAGATGACCTGTTCAAGTGATTGAAAGAGAATGATTATATCTGCTCTTGTCACTCCTTAAACCTGGTTGTTTCTTTTAGAACCGGAAGCTTAGAACTTCAGTTCCCGTCCACAAAGCTTGACTGCTTATTCTTTTACTGAGGCACATTTTCTTTCTTGATGTGCAGTTCCATTTTGTTACCCATCATCTATCACTTGCCCTTGCTTCCTGGTTAAAATCAGGTGACACAATAACAAGAGCAGCAGTTCAGATTCCACAATGAGGTCAAGCCGTACACAATGTGTTTTATTAATGATCTATGAGATTTCTAAGATCCAATCAGTTTCTAAGATCCAGCCAAGGAAAACCAGATTGCTTGTTCCCAAGAACAAAGATGTCACCCAAAATTCTATTGCTAGTAGGAAAGTAAAATTTAAATATGCTTCCTACCCATGTGTTTTTTTTTTTAAATTTTGGTAGAAATAAGTCTTTTTATCATCGCAATAAACAAAGACATGGGATATCTTTGTTTACACCACCTTAGCTTAACACAATTTGTAATGGCTATCATTAGCAGTGTATGTAGAGTCCTGTTTTATGTCAGCCACGCTAAGATAATGTAGCTTGGGGTACTCTTTGAAATGTGTGCATAAACAGACACTTTTCCCATGTATCTGTTTTGTCATTTATTCTGCTGTGTAAACACTGTTATGAAATTTAGTCTAATCTTTTTGGTTAATTCAAACATTTTCACTATGTTCAGATAAATGTAACCAAAGCCAGATGTTGGGCTCTGTACTGAGAGAGCTCACTTAATGTAAACATAATTCTACTTCCTCCACTTCTCTTTTCAGCCCAGATTTGAGGTTGCTCACAATGCTTTTCTCCTGCCTCATCACAGACCCCCCAGAAATTGAGTCTCTTTTCCAGCCAGTTTCTGCGTGGGTGTCTACCTCTAAATTTCTATTATGCCTCACAACCTGCATAATAATGTGACAAGTGGCCCCATTTGGTCTTGACAGAAATCCCAAGGAATTCATCTCTTTATTATCAGCCGTCTTTTTTATGGATTCTCAATTCAGTAGACATTTCTTTCGGCTTCATTTGCTGTGCAGAATTCTGCTACCCATCCTCTCACTTGTGAAAAGAAACATGCTCTTAATGGCTTCCGCTGACTCTCCATTCATTTTCAAGACTTCATTGGAGATGGCCTTCTTCCTACCTCAGCTCCTGGGGCCCTGCCTCCTCTATTTTTATCTGCCATTACCATATCACATTGGCCTTTCAATCACGATGCCTCTCCTCTGTATTTCCACCTGCTCTAACGGGCATTTTCCCATTTCTAACTCATTGATTCAGTCTAGTCACATCTAACAGGAAAATGTATTTGCATTTGTCAATGCTTTATATTTTCACTTACCATGTTTCTGTTTGATGATTCCTGATTTGTTTTTAGGGATATAATTTCACTTGTACTACACTGTTCAAAGAAAGCAGAACCACGATGTTTTAATAAAGTAGCATAGAATTAAAAGGTTTAGAGCATGTCTGCCTGAAAGACTTCTTGCCTCATATAAAGTTCATCCCTCTCATACTCACTGTATTCATTTATAAATGTTTCAGTGTGAAGCCAAAAGCAGTTTCTTTTTTCCTCCAGGTGGCTCTGGGAAAGACTGACGAGGGAGTTTGTCTTTCTTGATGAAATATGTCAGCCCTAAGACGATCTTAATTGTAAGATTACTCTGCTGTTAAGTTCCTTTAAACTTCTGTAGTTTTCTTTTTATTTAAATGCTCTTCAATGTACAGAGATAGATGCAGAAATTAAATGTGAATTTTTTTTTGCTGATTCCATTTGCATCAACCAATGTATTATATCTGTTTACTTTAGAAGAATAGGTTGAAGCAAAATACACAGAGATTTAGTGGACTTGAAATTTCAGAATCCACTCAACGTGAAAAACAAGAGAAAACCAATCATTCTCTGTGTTAAAATAGTTTCCACTATTAGGAAAACGGGAGGTAGGAAATTAAATGTTGACCCTGATAGGATATAGCATTGACAATTATCATTTAAAAATTCAATCAGTAACAATGTTTTCCCAGAGTAGTCTTAAATAATTATGTTATATAACTGTGCTGTTCTCTCTACTGAATGCCAAGATATATGCATAACTTGAACATTTATGCATATATCTAAATCTTTAAATGCTTTAATTCACACACTGCAATTTTTGCAGATTTCATTTTTAAATTAAGAAAGAGACTATCTTGTTTAATTCCTTAATTTTACCATTGTGGAAACAAGGAACTACAAAGAATACATTCCTTAACTCAGACCACATATTTAGTTAACAGCAGTACTAGGGCAAAGAATCAATGTAATGACACTTCATAAAGATATTCTGTAACACTAACCTAGGATTCGATATTTTGTGTGTGTGTGTGTGTGTGTGTGTTTTGCCTATTCCAGCACTTTCTGCCATTTCACACAATTGACTTGCAAAACCTTCTTTGCACAGCCTAGATGCTGTTGTCTCTCTCTTGCCTTCACTTGACTGCCCCCTCTCTCCTTGAGCATCTCCACCACAGTTCTTCCTTTCCTCTCCACTGTGTCTCTATTCAGATGATCTAGTTGAAACCTTCTCTGGATTCCCTAAGGTGACACAGGAACATATTCTGCTATTCTGTTGCTTCCATATTTTATTCCATGTCTGTTCTACCTCCAGAACTTTTCCTTTCAATATGGTAACCATTAACACATGTCCATTGAGCAGTTGAAAGGCAGCTATTCAACATGATCTGGGGGTACAAAACACATATATTTCAAACAACTGGGGGAAAAAGAATAGATATTATGATCATATGAAGTGATATTTGAGTATATCAAGTTAAATAAGATTGTTAAAATAAAATTTACCTTTTTGTTCATCTTTTTAAATGTGGCTTCTAAAAAATTAAAATTACACAAATGACTTGTGTTATTTTCCTGTCAAACAGCATTTCTGTAGGCCATGAATTTACTAACAGTCCCTTGAATTAACCAAAGCATCTTAATTTTATATACCCAACCCCTAAAGATTTAGCAATTAACTGATAATCAATATCTGTTTGTTGATACTTGAATTGCTCTAAGTATGAGATAAGACACAAAAGAAAGGCTTGGAACTCAGCCTTATGATTCACAATTTTTTTTTGAAACCATAAATCAGTTTATTTTAGTGTGTGGCGCTTTGTTTTTCATTATGTATGCATAAAGATTAAATTAGCTGTTTTTGTTTAAATTGTTGGCAACCTCAAAACAAATCAGACTTGCAACTCAAAATAATTCCTGTGTCATGTACAACTTAGCTGAAGTCTACATTATTAATAATGCTAGATTTTCATTTTAATTAATGTGTCCAAGGAAGAGAAAGTAGAAATGTAAACTAAGACTAGCCAATTTAGTTTTCTTCCTGCATCATGGCATAAGGATGAGTTTGCACTACCCATCTCTTTAGTATTTTTGGTAGGTGTCTACATTATATGCTGAGGAAGGACCACTACTGGGAATATTGTCAGGTCATACTAAGTGCACTTAATTACTTGTTTGCTTTGTTTATAAAGCTTCAATTTTTTAACAGCTTTAGGTTTATAGAAAACAGTGAGTAAAAGAATTGAGTTCCCATATCCCACTCACAAATCACCTAATTTCCTCTAACACTAATACTTTCATATTGGTGTGGTACAGTTTTTACACTTGATCAACCGATATTGGTACACTATTATTAACTAAAGTTTGTAGATTATATTAGAATTCACTCTGTTGTAGGTGTTGACAAACAAACAGTGACACACACCCTCATTAGAGTATCATAGTGTAGTTTCACTGCCCTAAAAAAAGCCCCCTGCTTTATCTATTTTACCTACTTATCTCTCTCTCTCCTGTGGTCTGAACCCCAGGCAATCTGATCTTCTCATGGTCTTCACAATTTTGCCTTTTCTAGAATGATCTAGGTTTCCTTACTTTGTACCATGTATTTTTTAGATTACCTTTCTTTCACATTGACTTCTTTTATTTGACAATATGCATTTCAGTTTCCTTGGTGATTTTGATGACGGAATTGCTCATTTTGTGATTGCTGATTAATATTTGATTGTAGTTTGGTTATCCATTTATTGAAGAGCATCTTGATGGCATCCAAGTTTTGCCAATCATCAACAAAGCTTCTATACACATTCACCTGCAAGTTTTGATTTAGTCTTAAGTTTTGACATCATGTCTGTCTGTACCAGTAAGATTGCTAAAACATATGATCAAAGCATTAGCTTTGTAAGAAACTGCCAAATTGTCATCTAAAGTGGCTGTACATTGTGCATTTGCATCAATAAAGAATGAGAGTTCTTATTTTTCTATTGTTAGCATTTTAGGTCATCGGTGGCTTGGGTTCAGCTATTAGAAAAGATCTGTAGTGGTATTTCTTGGTATTTTAAATTTTAGTTACCTCATAAATGTGAGTATCTTTCCATATGTTTATTTTCCATCTGCATATGTTCTTTTCAGAGATGGCTATTCAGGTCTTTTATATATATTTTTTTTAAATTGGAGTGTTATTGTTGAGTTTGATATCTGATAAATGATTTATCAGATACATGATTTGCACAGACTTTTTTCCCAGTGTATGAATTTTCATTTCATTCTCTGAGCATGTTTTTCACAGAGTAGAAGTTTTTAACTTTACGAATGTCCACTTGATATTGTTTGAATATTTGTTTACCTACAAAATCAAATACCTCTCCAGGCACACTGGATCATGCCTGTAATCCCAGTGGCTTAGGAGACTGAGGCAGGAAGATCACAAGGTCAAAGCCAGCCTCAGCAACAGTGAAATACAAAATACAAAATAGGGCTGGGCATGTGGCTCAGTGGTTGAGTGCCCCTGAGATCAATCCCTTGTTCAAAAAAAAAAAAAAAAAAAAAAGTCCTTTGTATAACTACTATTGTATAAGTAAAGGAGATAAAGGAGCTTGTTTGTTCATTCTACCATGTGACCACGTGAAACCTTTTTTCTTTTTAAAATTTTTTTTTTTTTTGGCAGTGCTTGGAATTATACAGAGTTACCATCTTTGAAGGAGAGAAAAATCCCTTACCATATACTGATTATTCTGGTCTTGATATTATACTTTCCAGACTCTAGAATTATGGGCAAAAACTTATACTGTTTAAACATTACCTAACCTAAGGTATCTTTAATAGCAGCCCAAATAGACAAGCATCACACATTATAATTTTATTCTTTCATGGAGTATAACCTTAGTGTTATATTTGAACAGATTGCCAGACTCAGAAAATCTCTTGTAGATTTTCTGTATTATCTTCTAGGAGTTTTATAATTTTACACTTTACATTTAGGCCTATGATACATCTTGAATTAAATTTTTGGGAAAGGGGTGCTGTCTACTTCTAGATTCCTTTTATTGCTTTTTTTTCTTTTAATTTTTCCTTTCTTCAAGTGGCTTTCCAATTGTTCCAGCACCATTTATTGAGAATGCTTGCTCTTCTCCATTTGTCTTTGATCCTTTGTCAAAAATGAGTCGACCATATTAATATGGATCTATTTCTGGCTCCCTGTTATTTTCTGTTGATCTATTTGTCTAGTCTTTTATCAGTAACACAGTCTTGATTATTGTAGCTTTATCATAAATTTTGACATTCTGTAAGTAGTGTTAGTCTTTTGAATACGTTTACCTACAAAAATCTGTTGATTATGCTGATCATTTTGCCTTTCTATACAATCTTTATAATAAATATCTATAAATCTGACTGGGCTTGGGTATTTCCCTTCTAATTTATCCAGTAGGCTCTGAATAAACCCCAGTTGACTTGGCTCTGATGAAACAGTTTCTCTTGAAAAGAGCTGAATGCTTGGGCTCATTTCAGAATGGCTCATTTTCCACTCTTCTTGCCAAAAAGATGAGAATTTTCTCTGATCTTTACTGTAAGAACGTGGTAAAATTTATGGAAATAAGACTCATAAAAGAATGATTGCCTCTCTAAGAATAAGCACCCCTAGGCTTTTTAACTCTCATATTTGTCTGAATTCACTGGGCCCTCAGAAGTTCCTCAATAAGTTTAGGTTTCATACTCTACCATGGGTTCCCAAGGAAGGTTTTACTCATGACTCAGTCTGATCATTTGTTTCTCTGTATCAACCTGTTTGTAGTTCCAACTCTTAGGATGAGGTTTGCTTTGTGACCTTGATTCTCAGATGGACATAAGAGTTGTTGATTTTTAGTTTGTTCTGTATATATAGACAGAACTAACAACTTTCAAACTCCTTATATGCCAGACTAGAAATTGGAAGTGTTTAAGTATGTTTGTATATCACTCAACCTTTTACTGCCTACTTTAAGGAGGAAAGGTATGATAATAATAATTTATGAACACAGTTGGGCAGAGTTGATCACAAAGAGTAGAATACACATGAATAGCACATATTTAGAGGATTTTTTTCTCTTGGTGGAATAAAAAAGCAATGATATCCACTAAAATGTTTTGAATTTTGGTATATTACTATTTTAATTATTTGAAATGGCAAGAATATTCTTGCATGGTATCATAGAATCCAAAAGAACAAAATATAAAATGTCAAGTAGCATTTTAAGGTGATTGGTTTCAGTAGACAAGGAATCAATGGGTCCATGTAAATAACTCAAGAAATGAGTGAGCACTGTAGAATATAAATAGTGTAGTATAATCCTGCAAGATAACTGAAACTCTGTAAAGATAGTAGCCTGACTATGTTTGTGGTCCTTTCTCACTATAAGCATCCAGCTAGAGTACCCCAAAAATGAAAATATGGCATTTGGTGGAGACTTAGGAGACAGTCTCCCACATATCCAAGATTAAGGAGTATGTAGATGAGACCTCAACTTATTGCTTCCCTGAAGAGGAAAGCTGAAGTGTCCAAGATCATGAAGACTGGAAAAGATTACAGATTTAAATACTTTTTGAGGTTAAAAAAACTGGTAAATCCAAGTAGGTTCTCTCATGATATGAAATAGAACTGAAACATCTAATATGACTTCCTGCACTGACACCCAGTTTGCAGGGACCCATAGCCTACAGGAAGTTTAAATGGTGGTAAGTAGAGTTCTCACTTTAAGGTCACTTATATGGTGACCTCTTCTCTTTCATCAACATTTCAGTGCAGCTGTAAAACAGGACGGTCTATTTCAGATAACTCCAGAGAAGGGTCATCTGTTCTACACAGGAGCACTGAAGTGAAGACCAATATGTAACTACTAGCTTTCAAATGAAGGATGAAGAAGCACCTCCCTCCACCGACCACTAGGGAGCTAATAACTCACCTTCACACCCACCGCCATGTCCCCCATCGCAAGTCAGAGGAAAAGAAAGAATGAGTGAGAACACTCAGCATATTGAGAAAAGAGAGAGAGAGAGAGAGAGAGAGAGAGAGAGAGAGAGCAAAATTGTTATAATAGGTTACTTCCACTGAGTAAAAATAATGGAAGAAGACAACACTAAAATCAAGAGGAAAAAAGATTCTAAAAGAATCAAGAAGGAAAATAACTCATGTGATACAATTTGAGCTTAAAAAAATTTCTAGAATTAAAGATCTGAATTTCTAAAGCATAAAAATTAAATAAAAATGAAAAATACAATGATCACTATGGAGAGTTAATTCTGAAATAGAAAAAGTATATAAACAGGAAATGAGAGAAAAGAAACATGGGAGAAAATTACTGAGTAACACATAAGTAACATACAAATACAAGACAAATTATGGGCAGTTTCAGAAAGAAGAAAATAGATGAGAATTAAGAATTGTTGAAATAATACAAGAAAAAATCCCTTAAAATCTTGTATTTTCAGTTTCAAAGATATCATTAAGTGCCTAAACATATTAAAGAAAATCAAAATCACTTTGATATGAGGAAATGACTTAAATTGAGAGTAAATCTCACAAGCTTCCATATATTTATATAATATACAGTATTATATAGTATAATGGGGGGGTTACTTCATATCCTATTTCCTATTAAAGGAAAATCCAAGAAGAATATTTTAACAACAGAAAAATTAGAAAAAATAAATAATAGATTTTAGATGGGTAAGGAAAATGAGTTGTAAAACAGTATTAGACAACCAATTATTTATATAAATGGATGTTAATAATGAGACTTGGAATTGTGCATTTCAAACAAAATTCTTTGGATTTAGAGGGCTGTCCTATAATTGGCAGAGGAAGGGGCAGTGTAGTCTTTTGTGAAGTGGGTTTGGGAGTGAAAGACCATCAGCATCTGGTGATATGTCTCTGAGATGGAGCATATTCAAATCTTGGTGAGAGCACACGTTTTTGAAATTTTTGATTATTTAATAGAAATATATTCAATTGACTCAGATGAGTGAAGATTAGAAGAAAAATATTAGCAAACTGCATATTTAGAAACAAAGAACAGGCATTCTTCCCTTACTGTTTTTTAAAAAAGTCTTCTACTTGTTCACAAATAAAGCCTTAAATTAGCAGTTTTGAATAAACTAGACATTTTATGACCTATATCCATATATCATAATCAAGTAAATTAAAAAGCTCATCAAGAGCTAGATTTGTATCTCAGTGGTAGAGCACTTGCCTTGAATGTGTGAGACACTGAGATTGATACACAGCACCACATAAAAATAAATAAATAAAATAAAGGTATTGTGCCCATCTACATCTTAAAAAAAATATTAGAAAAAAAGCTCATCAAATCTCAGACTCATAAATTTGTTCCTGTTCAAGGTTAACTCTTATGTTTTTCCCTCCTTTAAATAACAACATTTAAAAATTTTATCTATAATATTTTAATGCTTTTATTACTGCTATACTTACTTATTTTATTATAGTTAGGAACTAAATATCATCAAATATGTTTAGTTTTATTCATTCATTCTGTTTTATTAGTTTTTCTTTAATTTGTTGATTATTTTTGGGGGGGTTCCTTTTATCCTTTTGTGAATTTGGAAGTTCTATGATAACTAATCCATTTATAACTCAAAGTGAGCAAAGAAAAAGAGACAAGAATATTTAGTCATTTGAGGTATAAAGCAATGTCAAATCTAGACAGTTCCTGGAAGATAATCAGCATCATAAAGAATAGAAAGGGTTAACCAACCAGTCCTTAACTCATCTTCTCAAATCTGTTGTGCAGGACAATTGAAAGAGTCTTCATTTGGTTATCTTGCTCTCAGCAGTTAGGAAGCACAAGTTTATCAGTGAGAATGATGAATGTCATCATGAAATGTACAGTTTGAAGAGAGTACAAATGGTTGGAAAACCACAGTGGAAGCTATCCTTAGCATCCGGAAGGGACACATAAGTCTTTTTTTTTTTTTTTTAACCAATGGATATCACAGTAAAGATGTGAAGAACAAATTAAAGCTCCATATCGTGTTTGTCTTCAGAATCTGGTATGAAAACATTTACTTTTTTATATTAGAATTTGATCTTTTCCCCCTAAATTGCATTTGATGAGACTGAATTTTTCTGTGGTAAGGGCATCATCATCTTTGTTTTCAACTATTTTGTCTTTCATGCATTGGTACCAACAAGCAGGAAGCTGAAACTACTATTGTTACTCAAAATCATTCATCCATGACTTGGCCTTGTTAAACTGCTTGGGTTAGATATTCTCTGAGCTGTAACCTTCATCCTGTTCAGCTGAATTGATTAAAACAAGTTGTATGAAAATTAAATGCAGGCAGTATTTACATAATGAAAAGAATGTGACAGAAACTGACAACCTTTAGAATTTCAAATGTATGAATTATTTTACTGTTACAATCAAAGTTCATATTTTTCTGAGGATTGAATTATTTGAGCACAATAGCACCCTCCTTGTGCTTCCAAAGTAAGATGATGATTGCTGTGTCTCCTTTTCTTTTTTAACAGAAAAGCATGTTTCTTTTCCTTATTTTTTATGTCACTATGGGTAACATTTGTATTAACAAAAAAAAATTAATACAATAACATGATATTCAGTAAAGCTATAGCAGGGCATCAATTCTAATAAAGAATGTCTATTCATCCATTTTTTTTTTATCTTTGATATGAGAACTTGAGAAATCATTTAAGACATTGGAAAATTGCTTCACTAAATGTTCACTACTAAAATCTGAACGTGTGAACTGTCTGCGATGCTCCTTAGCTATTAGAGAGAGGCTGAGGCAGCAGGGGAAATGCGCTGAAGTAATTACTTTTCTCTCTGTATATCTCTAAATCTCGACTCTGAGTTTTGTTTGTGATATTGGACCCCGGATGGCATGTACTGCTCTGCCACAAGCAAATCATGGCTTAGGCAATTGCCTGCCCTCTCTGATTTTCAACTTCTTCTTATCGAAAGGGTGGATTTGGGCGCATTCTCTAATCTCCAAGGTACTTCCTGCTCTTACCTTCTCAGACTTTGAGACTATTGACTCTCAGCTTATTCCCAGGTTAGCTCCATCCCATCCACTGGACCAGACTGGCACTTCCTATTCCTGTCATTTCTTGATGAGTTCTCAGATAATACAGGCATTATTAATGCCAACCTGGACAGGATACAAAAGCTATAAGAAGAGAATCACTAGGAGATGTTTTGTATGATAACACTAAGCTCTGTATTGATTAAATGTTATATTGAGTTAAAATGATATTTTTGTTAAGAGAAAATGGTGATTTATGGAATAAAATAACTAATAATCCCAAAATTAAATACTCTAGTATATGTGGAATTATATTTCAAAAGAATATGTAACCTTTCCAGTTAAAGGCTGGGGATGTGGCTCAAGCGGTAGCACGCTCGCCTGGCATGCGTGTGGCCCGGGTTCGTTCGATCCTCAGCACCACATACAAACAAAGATGTTGTGTCCGCTGAAAACTAAAAAATAAATATTAAAAATTCTCTCTCTATAAAACAAAATTAAAATAAATAAATAAATATAATGAAGTTATTCCCCTGTTCTGACAGTCTGTATAAACACTATTGTTCTGATGATAACAGTATGTTTCATTATTTCCAAATTAGGGGATTTGGTGTACTAAATGTTTTCTCTTTCTTTGCTGTTTTCACTGGTAAACAAATTGCCAAACTAGCAGCTTTAGTTTAGGTGTGTTTCTTCCAAAACTCCTCCACAGAAGAGTACCCATGATACTTGAATTCAAACATTACTTTAATGTCTTCCAAAAAGCACCCACTTTTATTTTTCTCTGTTCTATGTAAAATGAATGCATACAAACATTCACAGAAACCAATGACATGAAAACATTTTTTTTAAAAAAGATAAACTATTATATTATCAATAACATCCTGCCTTTGAGTACAGAAAGGGCAAGTCCAAGCATGACAGTATTTTTTTTATCTTTCTACATTTCTGTGCCTTAGAATCAACAAACCAACTCTTCTATCAAATTCTTTTTTAGATATGTATTGTTGACAGAAGCATATAAAAATATTTGCTTAAAAAGCAAACAAAATACACATATAACACAGCAGTTGTTGTCTTTAAAATCTCAAAGTGTTTTGCTTTTCATTGTTTAAATAGTACAGAGATATTGTAAAATATAGTCAGTTTGCTAAAATGAAACCATCCTATTTAATAAGTTCCTTTGCTTTCACTACTATGTCATCTCTATTTCTTTAGCCAAATAATTCATAGTGGACTATAGATTCCTGCTGGGCTGGAACTTCCCCACTGAGGTCACCTTTGTCCAACATTTTAAACTTGATGAGAACTGAGCAAAGACTATAGCCTCAGGTGGACTTTGTTTAAATATTGATTCTTCCCAATGATAATGTAAACTTGGTAAAATCATATTAAATTCTCTTTTTTGGAAGATCTAATTTAGAGTTTATGAGAACTGCATTGAAAGAGAAAATATCTTGAAATACTTTTAAAATCCAAAATGCTACACACACACACACACACACACACACACACACACACACACACACACTGGTTCTTCAGTGAAAACCTGAAAGAAGAGTATTATCCACATTCCATTTTTTTCTGAATAAGCCTAAGCCCATGTCTAGAACTAGATCCAGGCCTGGGGTAAAATCCGATTCCTGACATTGAATCAGGACAAGTAAATTATTAGAGCTTCTCTATTTAAAAACTTTCTCATCTACCTAAGAGGGGTTAAAATAGTGCCTTATTCATGATATAAGGATCAAATATGAGAGCACCTAACTTTGAGTGTAATATGTGCCATGTGTCCTATCAGTGTTATAAGCTATGATGTAAAGAGGGATGCTGCAGGTAATTAGGGGCCCCCGCAGTACATATCAATGTAATGAATCCTGCAGTAGAAGTTTACATGGAAGTACCTGAGAACAAAGCAGATGGCTTCTCACTCAGTCTTCCCCACACCAAGGAAAGGGACTTTTACCCAGCTGCAGAAAAACAAACAAAAATTTTGGACAATTCGATTCTTGTCTTCACTCCCTGCCTTTCTCATTCATCCATGTCTAACCTACATGCAAATTCTCAAGAGGGGATTAGGCTATGCATGGTTTCCCAAACCTGTTGGACCTTGTTACCCTTTTTCCATGGAAAATATTACAGGGCTACTGGTCTACCAAATGTATTTTGAGAAATGCTGGGTAATGTGATGCTTGGTCTGAGAGGCAGAATAACATAGGAAAATTATAAGAAAAATCTCCAAAGTTAGGGAGATTCCATTCTTCTCTACCAACAAATTGTATTTTCAATTCTTTCATTTTTGTTCATTACTATAACATAGCTTAACAGAAGTCAACATCAACTTTTTAAAGAAATACATTGTCTTCAAATTGGAGGCACTGCTTGCCCTCTTACTCTCCTATCCATGTGTTGTCTTGGAATAGTTACCTTTGTCAGATATAAATATGGTTGACATTCCCATACCTATACCACAAGAAAGTAGAATAAAACTAAAACTCCTTGCTTTCATCCAGATTTTTCCCCTATTCTAGTGTGTATTTATATCTCCAACGTCAACTTACCCCTCTTAAGTCCTTGCAATATTAATCCACTTGAGGGATGTTGAACTTGATATTCCCTTTGCCCTGAACTTTTCCTCCTAATCGCCTCAAACCTTCTTCTCACTGATGGATGCTTTCTCCTACTTTCTACTTCCACACAAGTGTCACTTTCTAAAACCATGCCTGACCTCTCATGGGACAGCTGCTCTCCAGCCAAAACACTCTCTGCTCTCATTCTTCTTAGATCCTCCACTGAATTATCTGTCTACAAATTTTTTGGTTTGATTGTTTATGTCTTTATTCATTATCCAGTTCTTATCCTGTCTTCCTTATCCTCAGAAAATAATTTGCATGAGAATAAAGTTCTTACCTCTCTGGTTCAAAACTGTCATTATATCCTATAAAAAGAAATACCTGATATATAATATATGTTCATTTCCTAATACATGGATCTAATATCTGTTCAGTAAATGTATGCTGAATTAACTTTAATCCCTTTCATGGTTAATATGGTACTACAAACAAAAGTTTTTCAGAAAAAAATGCAGAAAATAAACAGGGTCACTGGAGTAACTTCTACCTCCATGGTGTTTGCCAATTAGCTTTAGCCTCAGGCTCATCAGAAACTGTGACCAAAAGAAAAAATCTGAACGAGATACCTAGAATTCCATTTGATTGCATCATATCCTTTAAATAGGATATTAGGTTCACTAGAAAAACTGGCAGTTTAGAAAATTTGAATGCAAGTTTAGTTTTATTTTATTTTGAAGTCTAATGTCAAATGTATGTAACTTGTAATTTCTTTTTAAATTGTGAGTTGTTTTTTATTCCACTTTGATTGGTAAAGAAAATGTGTCTCTTACTTATGCCTTTGAATCCACAATGACAGTAATACTTGAGAATAAATACCACCTTTTGAAGTATGTGGTAAATCTGTATGTAAAATGAAAAGTGATATATTTTTTACAAAATAGTCTCTTCTACTATTTTGGAAACCCAAGTGTGTCACCCCTGGTGTATATGGATTGTAGGAATGATATTGAGAACAGCCATACTGAAATATGCATTGCACCATAGATGATGAAGTCAGCTTTTTGACAAAAACAATCTTACCTTTTCTAATAAAACTACGAAAACCAAGTTCTTAGAAATTACAAAAACAATTATGAGCCTCCTTAATAATTGCAACCTAATTACTAAATCCTTTCTTGTCCAATGGTAAGGACCTCTTTATAAAATAAAAGAGAGATTTTTTTTTTCACTTCCCATAGTTATTCTGGTCAATGAGATTCTCATGTGGTTTTTGCATACATTTAACATATAATATTTTCATTGACTTCACTCTATTTCAAAAGATCAAAAAGTTCTGAAACATTTATATACAGATTTGTGTAGAAATGGTTCTTTTAGGCAATTATTAACTTGTAGTTAATGTTAAAAAATATGTTGTCAAGTGTGAAGAGACAATAATATTTAATGAAAAGCAAGCTATTTAAACAAAGGCAAAAGCTTTTTGATTTTAAGACCAATTCTTGCTGTATCCATAACTTGAGAGACTTTTCTTTTAATCTTCCTTATGTGATGATTCTACCTCCCAGACCAAACATCATGTTACCTAGCATTTCTCAAAATATATTCAGTTTTTTAGGCTAGCTTCACTTAGCATAATCTGCTCTAGTGCCATCCATTTCCCTGCAAATTCTATGATTTTGTCATTTCTTAATGCAGAGTAATACTCCATTGTGTATAAATGCCACATTTTTTTAATCCATTTGTCTATTGAAGGGCATCTGGGTTGGTTCCACAGTCTTGCAATCGTGAATTAAGCTGCTATGAACATCGATGTAGCAGTGTCCCTGTAGCATGCTCTTTTCAGGTCTTTAGGGAATAGACCAAGAAGGGGAATAGCTGGGTCAAATGGTGGCTCCATTCTCAGCTTTCCAAGAAATCTCCATACTGCTTTCCAGATTGGTCTTCTTTGATATAAGGAGAGTAACTAAGAACAAAGTAGGGACGAAGAGCATGAGAAGAAGATTAACATTAAACAGAGATGAGAGGTGGGAGGGAAAGGGAGAGAAAAGGGAAATTGCATGGAAATGGAAGGAGACCCTCAGGGTTATACAAAAGAACATACAAGAGGAAATGAGGGGAAAGGGAAAAATAATACAAGGGGGAGAAATGAAGGTCAGTAGAGGGGGTAGAGAGAGAAGAGGGGAGGGGAGGGGAGGGGAGGGGGGATAGTAGAGGATAGGAAAGGTAGCAGAACACGACAGTCACTAGTATGGCAATATGTAAATCAATGGATGTGTAATTGATGTGATACTGCAATCTGTATATGGGCTAAAAATGGGAGTTCATAACCCACTTGAAGCAAAGTGTGAAAGATGATATATCAAGAACTATGTAATGTTTTGAACAACCAACAATAAAAAAAAGATGAATCTCAAATGAAAAAAAAAAAAAAATATATATATATATATATATATATATATATATATATATATATATATTCAGTTGACCAGTACCCTTGTAAGATTTTCCATGGAAAAAGGGTTACATGGTCCAACAGGTTTGGGAAGCCATGTATAGCCTAGCCCCCTCCTGAGAATTTGCATTCATAAAATAAACTACAGGCTCTCAGAAGTCCAAGAGCAAAATTCTAGTTTAATCCAAAAATTTTCAAACTTCTTTTACTCTTGCAATGTCAGTTAAGTCATAGGTATAGTTTTTTGTGATCCTTGCCTTATCACAATAGCTATGAGGATTACATTGCATCAATTACTTGCTGACTATAATCAATTTTCACAGTACTTGGACTTAATAAATCAATTTCTGCTACCTCATGAAATGTTAATTTAACAGGTGATTATAAGCTTCTGAACACACAATGTCCTTATTCATATGTAACCATATGTACCTATATATTTTTAGCAAATTCTTATGCATAAAATAAACTCAAGATTTTCAGATTATTCATTTTCCATTCTAAATTGGAGATTCTTACCTGGATTTGACAAACTACGTGCCTAAACAAAGTCAGAACTGAAAATCAGAAATAAGTTTAATTAGATAAGGACAAACACTCATTGACCTAAAACCATGAAGAACATGAGGGAATTTTTAATATTGGAGGATGTACTTTGTAGTTACTGGTAAGTTTGGTTATTTATTTATGTATTTTAAAGGGGGAATTCTTTTTTTTCTTTTCTTTTTTTGGGGGGGTACCAGGGTTGAACTTGGGGACAGTCAACCACTGAGCCACACCCCCAGCCCATTTTTAGAGACAGGGTCCTACTGAGTTGCTAAGTGCCTCACTGTTGCTAAGCCTGGCTTTGAACTCACAATCCTCCTGACTCAGCCTCCTGAGCCACTGGGATTACAGGCATGCTCCACTACACCCAGGCCAAAAGGAGAATTCTTAAAGCTACTTTCAGATTCTTCAATGGGGTTGAGTGATTGGTTGACAATTCCTGCAAACTTCTATCACATCTTGTAGTTTCTCTCTTCTGGACCCTTGTATCCTGCCTTCTGTTCCATTTGTTAGAATGAGCTGAACATGATCATAAGAAATGAGTGATCTAAATCTCATCTACTTTCACCTTTGAAAACCATTATGACATCATTTCTCTTTTGGAAGAGCCCTATAAGATTGCTGTTATCACCAGGTGCAGTGAGTGGCACTCGCCTAGAATCCAAGCATCTGAGGAGGATTATAGGTTCAAAGCCAGCCTCAGCAACTTAGTGAGATCCTGTCTCTAAATAAAAAATAAGGGGTGGGATGTAGTCCAGTGGTTAAGTGCCCCTGGGTTCAACCTCTGGTACGGAAGGAAGGGAGGAAGGGAGGAAGGAAGGAAGGTTGGTTGGTTGGTTGGTTGATTGATTACTGTCATTACTTCCAGAAGAGAAAGCTGGAAGGGAAGGAGACAGGAAGGAAGCAACTTGGGAAAGAAGAGAGGAATGAAAGAACCAAAAAATTGGTGCCTCTAGCTCCTGACTCACACCTTTGCTTCCCTTAGACAAAAACAGAAACCCCAAACCCTGGAAAAAACATTCCTCTTGCTCCCCCCACCCCTTTCTCCTCTCCTCTAGTTCTCAGAATCCATACGATTCAGGCTTCATCCTCACAATTTTAAGGTCACCAATAACTTCTACACTATTCCTTCAGAGGGTCACAGGCTCTTCTGTTACCTTCAGAGCTTGTCTTCCACAAATCTCCCTCCCCATCCCACTCTCCTCTCTCCTCTTGGCCCTTGGTTGTTCCTAACATGTGCCAAACCCTCTTCCTTCACAGGTGCTCACACTTGGCATACCCTCTGCTCAAGAATCTTCTCTCCTCAGACAGCCAAAACGTTCATTCCCCTCACTTTCTTCATGTTTCTGGATCCAATATTACTTTATTAGTAAGACTCTCCAGGACCATGTACATAAACACCCTATACTCTGGCACTTCTTGCTTCTCTGTACCCTGTTTTATTTTTCTCACTGATACTCATCAATTGAGTAAATAAACATTAAATATTCACTTGTTCTTTGCTTTTGCTTATCTCACTTGCTTCACACCTATATTGAGAGTTCCATATGACAGATATTTTGTTACTGTTTTCTTAGCCCTATCCCCAGCTGAAGAATAGTACCTGACATGCAATAGGTACTCGTTGCATTTTTATTGATGAATGAAAGATCAAGTGTTCGGTATGCATAAAACATTGGACTGGGTGCTGCAGTTAAATTATGAATGAAATGTAGGTTTATTGATCTTTGCAATAGTGCTTGCTGGACTGGCTAAGAGTATGAGGAAGTCTCTGTGGATAGCTTTGGACTATCCTGAAAGATTGGTAGGATGTCTGAATGTTGAAGTCTGGGGTGGGACATAATATTTCATGGACATAATTTAAAAAAAAAGCAAAGTAGGAATGAATTGAGGAAACAGTGGTAATTTAGTTTGCCTATAGCAAGGGATAATGCAATTGAGAAATGAAAGGATGCAGATAGAATACACCGGCCGGGGTGGGGTGGGGGACCCAAATATCAAAAGAGCCTTTCCCCTCCTCTTAGATATTTGAAAATCTGTTATGTGTTTTCTTTTTCTTTCTTTCTTTTTTTCAATTCAGAGACAAGCATTCTCTCTCTTTACTAACTATAGCAATTGCAAACATGTTACTAATTGTATTAAATTTTCTGTGGATTATACTTCTTTATATGTGTGGATATGCATGTAAATATATGTGTATATCTACAATGTCTGTCTTCCTGCTTTATATCAAAGTCTCCAAATTGAAAGCCCACCTAATTCATATACATAAAATGTTTATCTACCATTTCTTATATGTGGAAGGCATTCAATAAAGGTTTGTTGCATTAATATAGATAGCCATCTTTAGAGGCAAAAAAATTCTCAGCTAAAATATTTCAAATGTGCACAGAGGAAATACTATGGAGCTTCTTTAATGCTGGTTGGTTTGAGTTTGTTGATAGGAAATAAAAACCTGAAGAAAATGTTTGATCTTGAAAGTCACAATCCAACTTGTCTCTTAAAGAGATTAATCTAGCATCCTAGATTTTAGTACAGCAAGGAGATCTCAGAGCAGGGAGGCAATATGGGAGATAAATCCAATAGGTATTTCCAACTGGTTAAGAGGTAATGAGTGTCTGAAGTGGAGTGGAACAAATGAAGATGGAAAATAGGAGACAAAAGGAAAGCAACTGCTGAGGCATGGGCTGCAGGATTGAGCAGCTCATCCACTTCGGGGGCACTATGGAGTGTGCAAGGCTGAGACATATTAAGAATGGTGGAGCTGCAGTCAGAAAGAGTGGAATAGGAATGCTTTTAGTAAAACATGAGTTCCGGTTTCATCACCTGAGCTGTTGGTGCTTTGGCCATAAGGGCAGAGTCCTTTTAAGAGATGAGAACTAAAGCATATTTATATTTAAGGGAAAAGGTTAATATAATTAATTAAGGGTTAATGCTAAAGATATAAAATTGAATGCACCTGCAAAGAAGTAATGATTACAGCTCTAGTTGATTATTCTAATTGTTCATTATAGGATAGATTAGAGTGAGAAAAAAATTCAAACAAACCAATCTTTGAATTAGATACCATTTGTCAATACAAATCCCTAAGAAGAATGTAAGTAGAAACAGAGAAAATGAGTTAAAAGAAATTGAGTGAAGAAGTAGCGGAAATTTGGGTTATACTATAAGTAGTAAATATAATCAAATAATTAAAAATAAATCATCTGTAAATGGGAGAATTTAATAATAACATGATGGCAGACTTTGTTAGGGTTAGTCCAAAGTTAACCTCCCCCTTTCTTCTTGTGAGGAAGGATCCATTAATTATTAATTCATACCAGACAAAATTCATTGCGGTCTCTTTTTGTGCCATGTACTTGGATTAAAAACTTGGCTAAACTGATTCCTCTCTCAATGTACTTTCTGACTGATAAACAGATATGTAAGCAAAAAATATAAAGACATATATTGCTTGTGATCATAGTGAAAAATATCTGTATATTCCAGTGTGGGCAACAGTGAGCTAGTGGTTAGTTCTGCTCCTGGAGGTATATGTGAAGATTCACAAGGAAGATGTTAAATGAAGAGTCTTAATAAAAGACTATTTGTAGTCTCCTTTGCTTCCTTCCAGGATGGGGAAGAATATACACAAGAAAGCATAAGAAAGATTTTTTCTAGAAGTTATATTACTATAATCAAAAACTCAGATACAAAATATAGCATGATATTTAATTGAAATTCTAGCATATTGTGCAAATATAGCATGAAATGGAGTTGGATCAAAGATCAAAGGTCCAACAGTGAAAGTTTCTGTCTACCTTGATGAGGAATTAGAGCACCATCCTCTAAGGGGAGGGTTTTAAATAGGGGATACACGTGATCCAATTTGTCTTTTAGAAATGACCCTGGCCTCAGTGTGGTGTTAAAATCATGGCAGCAGTGGAGAGGCAGGAAGATTTAAAGAAGGATTGGGGATGGTATTCTAATAAACCATGAATCCAGGGAAGAAATTAGAATGATCTCCTGTAGATTATTGGCAGTGAAACAAGGAAACCGATTTTAAAAGCAGGTTTCAAAACAGATTTGGTAATTGTTAGGTGAGAGAAAGAGGAAGAAGGCAATAAGAGGCTTCTAGTCTGAGAGACTGGATGGATAGAGCTGACATCACAATAGAGAAAGTTCAAGCAGAACTATATCAGAGAAAACTTCTGAGTTTGCTTTTGGGTATTTGCAGTTATCAATGTGCCATCCTTACAGAAAAAGGTGCTCCCTAGGCAGGCACTAAAGGGTTCTGAAACTCAAAGAGGACACTAAAGCTAAGGACTGTGGAATCACTGCAATCTAAATAGCAATTTAAGATTCTGGAGGAGATAAGATTTACTTTAGAAAGACTGTAGAGGGAGAAAAAAGTAGAAGAAAGGGTAGAACCCTAAGAATAAAAATGTTGCTAGAGCACACAGAGGAGGGTTAAGAACAAATTGCCAATGACGTGGAGTAGCAAGACTGGGATTCCTGGGGGTTGTTCAGAAAACTACTGGCATAAAGATATTGAAAAGACCAATTGAAGTAATGGCATTTCATTTGGTTGGAAAAAGATGGCAGATCAGATCTAGCAGTGTGTTTCTAGGAAATAGAACAAGCCTAATTTAAAACATAGCAAACCTCAGAGCTAAAGAAAAATATAGGGACAATTTGTATAGGTATAAACAGAAGATGGATGGATGGACAGATGGATGGATAGACAGATCCATCCCATGGTATATCTTCATGTGTTCATGATTTTACAACTGTTTACAGGTTCTTCATTTTTGCACTGCAAGTTAGGAGTCTGGTCTTATCCGTTCTTTGTTATATCCTATGTTGTGCAATATAAAAATTCATAACTCTAAATGCTAAAAACATTATTGAATTTTAACACATTGAGGTGTTCAGAATGCTTTATTTATGAAAAACTTGAATCCATTCTCTGGTCACTTGGAATTTTTGTTAGTCCCCTTTCTATTACCATAAAGGCACATCTGCAATAATCAATTTATAAAGAGGAGAAGTTCATTTCAACTTACAGTTTTGAAGATTCCAGTCCCTGAATGATTGGCCCCATTGCTTTTGACTTTTGAGGCAATGCAACATGACAGGGATCACATGATAGAGCAAAACTGTTAATCTTAAGGAACCCAGGAAGAGGAAGGTGTTAGTCCCCCACAAGTACATAACTCAGTTATCAAAGACCTCCCACTAGCCCTCACCTCTCTCCAAGTCTCTGCCATTTCCCTCTGCATCAAGTTCTGTACCAAGCTCTCAACACATGGTCCTTTGAGGAATATTCCAATTCCAAACTATAGAAGGGTTCATTTTCAAATTTTGGTTCAAAACATTAAATATCATTTTATATAACAATTATATACTTTATGTGGGAATAACTACAAAGAAAATCAGAACTGTTACACCAGCATAGACCCCCCATCCTAGTTTGCTTTTGGTTTCGCATTTTTTTTTTTTAGTCTCTAGAACATTCTTAATTGTGATTTCATGCTTTAGATGCTAGAAGCAAGAACCACAATCTCATCATATTTTAGCATCAGTGATACCCTGACACACTGGGTGCATTTCTATAGCACACCTGGCACTTTCAAAAATGTTAAGTCACATCAGAACAATTTTTTTTTTTTTTTTTTTTTTTGTATTTCAGTCATCAAAAATCACTGGTGCAGAAGGTCTCTTGGTAAAGCTTAGGTCTGAAATAATTGTGTGTTTCTTTTTCTCATAATTTGGACTCATATGGTTTATACAGATTTGGCATGGTTTTGAAACCTTCCCTCCAGCCAGCTTGCCACTCCAGATGGCATTCCCTCTCTGAACAAGCTGAATCCTCTGGTCATGAAGGTAAAATAGCATTTATTTATAAGTCCTTGGCTAGTCTTGCTTACCACTATTATTCACATCATTGATCCTGAGTACACAGTTCTTAACTCTTGATAGTCCTGAATAGTGGTAGGCATTTTTTAAACTCTCAAGTTTGGTATTTTAATAAGTCAAAAATAAGAAGTCAAATTTTCAAAAGCATGTCAAGTTAAACATTAATTTCATTGTTATGTGGCTTACACTTGAGAGTCTTGCTTTTATTCTTTGAGAATATGATTAGCTCATTTTCATTGACATCTTTTTATAAATTTGAGCTCATTGTTTATATATTATTGGTTTTAAAAGAGAATTTACCAATGAATACAACTAAGCCTACATTAAAAATACAACTTTTTAAGACAATTAGATATATTTAATCAGTTGATTATAAATTGTTAAGTTCTAGAACATTCATTGTATCTCTCACTAGTCACGAGGGAACTAAAAGATTAGTCCCCATCCAGTCATCTAAATGCTTCTTACAAATGGATTATTCTGCATTTACATTTAAATTTATAACACTGAAAGACTGAACCCAATTGGTGTAGTACCTTTGAAAGTTGCACTTCAAAGGGATACCTCCATTTTCATGTGAAATTTTAATTATTTGGTAAGTTCTGAATTAGGTCTTTCTTAAAGAGCAATTAATTTCAAAATAAGTAACTTTCTAGCTACAGTTTTAAGATCTTTTCAAGTAATTAAAAGCAAAAGAAAAGGGGTTTGCAAACTTAGAGAACTAACAATATTTTCTTTAGAACCACCTACATTTGCTTCATTTTTAGTTGCATTTTTTTTCCCTAAGTGGTTCTGACACTAAATAATCATGAGCAGGATGCATTTTCTCTGTAGTCCTTCTTAAGACTCCTCCAAACACAAAGAAATCATACAGGTTTCTCCATCTGCCTTCTGTATACATAATCTACTCCTAATACCCCATTTGTCTATCAAGAACCCACTTGAATCAAAGTGTGAAATATGATATATCAAGAACTATGTAATGTTTTGAACAGCCAACAATAAAAAATTAAAAAATAATAATAATAATAATAATAAAGAAAAAAAAAGAACTGCAAGTTACATTTTGAAACTAATCAGAGTTCATCACAATATTGCTTAATATCATGCAATAGAAGGGCCTTGGGTAGATATTAAGAGCAACCTGGATACCCTCATGCTGATAACATTCCATGTAAATGAAAGGATTTTTCTCTTAATTTTATTAGCACACTATCTCACACAAAGAGTAGGATTTAGCTCTGTGGGTCAATATTCTATATGTGTATATGAATATTCCCATCCATACATCCATTTTTAGCATTTTGATAAACTGGCTTACAGGATATTTGTGCTGTATGTGCCCAAGATAAGTGATATTGTTCTTATTTTATAAATGAGGAAATAATATTAAAGAACTTAAAGCACTGTGTTCTTTTAAATGTAGTGGTATTATTCTCTTCAATTAGTCCTTTGAACTAGAGAGAGGGAAATTAATAAGAAAGGAGAGGAAACCAAAGAGCAAATGCATAACACAACAATTTACTTCAGCCAGTGAGTGTTCTATTTAGTTTTATGTTGGAAAAAGAGAAGTCACTTTGTGTGTTAAAGTGAGAGTAAAAGTGAGAGCTGTGGAAATCAGCCCCCAGTCACTGGGGATGTGTGTTGACCTCCTCCTTTCTCCTTCAGTAAATGAGTCTGAACACTGGTTATGGATTATATCGATCACATATTAAAATGACAAATGGCCTCCACATTAGCTTGCACACAAGTCTCTTAACAAAACCCATTGAAACTCGTCAGATGCAACCTAAGAATTGAACTAGACATTGATGGACAAGACCTTCCACTGACCATTGAAAACGTGTAGAATCTCCCTGATTAAACTGATGCTTCTGACTTTAATGAGCTGCTATTGATTGGATGTTTACTGCTATAATATATTATTATATTGCTGTTCACAGTGCCATAGTTAAGAGGTTGTAAGCATTTCTGCTATAAATCCTTTTTTTAGAAGCTTGCAGCTCAACCAAAAATTACATAGAGTGATATGATACATAAATTGTAGAGTCATTTTGACTGTAATTTTCCACAAATATATATATATATTTATTACTAAATAGGTATAGATGCATATACCTATTTACCTACATACCTATAGATATAGACCTAAATAGGTAGACCTATTTAGTGTTTGTGTTTGTACACTTAATTAGAAGCTTCAATATTCTGTGAACAATCAGAAAAATCAGAAGTCTGAGCTAGATTATGAATTGTATAACTATATGATGAAAAATTTCCTTGGAGAGAAGATTTCATATGATAGACTTCATAGGACCACAAGAAACATGCCTAAATGTAGCCCAATGAAAACTATATTTTGACATCTTCTCCTTGATTATAAATCATGGACCAGGTACTCACCATTTAACCTAATTAGATATACAAAAATTTTATTAAAATAATAACAATATAAGACAAGGGTTATTCTAAAATAAAAAGCTAAAGAAACTGATATCTGCCATTTTATTTTGAATATGTTTTTTGAACCCTGAGAACATATTAAAATATGCAATTATTTGTATTTTATTTAAATTGTAAAGAGCTGATTTTTGATTTTAAAATATATTTCAGTATTTAATTTTTATTAGAAGTAAACTTTTCTCTGAACCACCACATTTATTTGATATGAATGTGATGCTATTTTAAATGTCTGGTGCCTTATTTCTCTCTTTAGCATGAGGTTTTAAATATTTGTTGGATGACATAGTGAATAGATAAATGAAAAGGATGAATAAGGGAAATTTTTGAGACTCAATTTCACCCCTTTGGTTCTAATGAAATTGTGAATATTACTTTTAATCAGAAGAGTATTCATTTTTACTTTTATGCTTTCAGTTGTTTACCTTTCAAAAATAAACAGACTGCTTCAGACCAATCGAGCCATTGATTGCTGGCACCATTTATGATACACTTTGACTTCTTGAAGAATACACTGATACACTCTGAAACTACTCTTATACTTTCAAAAATTTCAGACTCCTATTGGATTTTTAAATGTCACCAGGAAATCATGAATTTGACCAAATTATGCTCTGTGCATCTACGAACTTATCACAATGCATTCCAATTTTAGGGATACCTACAATGCACCAATTCAAAATAAGGAAGGAAGAGCTATAGCAATGAGGAAGGGGGATTAGGGAAGAGAGAAGCGGAGGGAATGGGGTAGTACTGAGGATTGAAATAGAGAAAACTGTATTATATGCATTTATGAATATGTTAAAATAAAGCCCACCAAGAGGCACAATTATAATGTAACAAATAACAAAAAATATTGAGGAGGGTAGATACCAGGGATTGAACTCAGGGGCACTCAACCACTAAGCCACATCCCCAGCCCAATTTTGTAATTTTATTTACAAAAAAGACAGGGTCTCACTGAGTTGCTTAGCGCCTTGCTTTTGCTGAGGCTGACTTTGAACTCTCAATCCTCCTGCCTCAGCCTCCTCAGGCACTGGGATTACAGGCCTGCACCACCATCCTGGCTACAAAAGATATTTTTAAATGTTTAAAAATAAAAAGCATCAACATGTTCAACAACATGCTTTATACAAAATAGATAAAATCTAAACGAAAAGGAATTTGCTTATTGCTCCAAAAAGCTGAATTTAGAAATTAATAAGCCAATGGACATTTTTAAGCATATCATATATAATATGTTTTACATCCTATATAAACTATTTTACATTATATGCTTTACATTATTGCTAATATAGGTGGAAGTTAGCCAAATCATACCATATTAATCACTACCATAATGCATTATATATTGAACAAACTTTCATCATTTCTGATCTTTGGAAAAATATATCATCCAGGAAGAAAAGAATGCATGCTGCTTCATTTTTCACAATATCTGTAAAATCATTAGTTTATCATATAGCATCCTGTTTAGTTTTTAATGGAATTACATGAAGATAACATTTAAGTGTGATCACTAAGCACAGCACCCCAGACACAAAGCATTTGGTTGGTCTTGACAAAGCTTTTTGGCATTTTTAAGTGACATAGACATGCATATTAATGTTAATATGCTTTTATTGACTGATTCACATGCTTTTCAAAAGCCCCTTTCAATTGCTGCAATTTTAGTTCAGTGAAATGCAGAAGGTACATGGATAGAGGGTATAACAATATGTAATTATACTGAATGACATTTACAATTCATAAACTCACTAGTTTGTACAATTCAATAAAGGGAAAGAAGCTCATTCAGAAAATCCAACTCACCCCCTTCTTCATGGTCCTGAAATGAACAAAAGAGAGTTTCAGAAAAAAATTAGAAGGCCAGATTTTCTGCACAATAAAATCAATGGGAGTTTCATAGTAGAAATGTCTGATCCAGAATCTCTCTGTCCCAGCCAAAAAGTCTGGTTCACTGAGCTCTGCAGCTTTATAATTGCCACAACTATTGCAGTTGGACTAAATATTTTTATAATTCTACCTGCAAACACAAAAGCTTGGCTGAACCAGAATAATCCTAATGGAGGATTTCAGTGAGTATCTCTATAATAATGTCTTCAATTTTCAAATACTGTTGAGAAATTTTTGAGGGTTTTTTTTTCCTTATGCTATGTGAGGTGATGAAAGGAAGAGATATATTAATGCTGATTCCTAAGACTCCAAGGAAAAGAAGTCTCCTCTTAATCGTTTTGTAAACTCTGAGAAACAGATTAGGTCTTTATCTTGTGATGATACTCCACAGACAAATTCATTTTCTTTTTTTCTTATCTTTCTGAACAGTTTATGAAAAGCAGAGTATATATATATATCAGTGAACTCTATCATTCTGAGTTTTCCTCTCCTGGGTTAAATCTCCTTGCAGCACTGTAACTGAGGAGAAAATGCTAGAAAAAGCGGGGAAATTACATGAAAAGCAGGACAGAGGAAGCAGAAAATGAGAAGACAATATTTCTGAAAAGGAATAAGATAAAGTAGATTATGCACAGCAGTTAACTCTTAGCATGCACTAAAGGAAGCTGTCCTAATCCCCTACTGTCTGTACTTTCTCAGAACTACCTATTCTCCAGTCAATATTCTATTCCTAGTGTAATTATTTTAATAACTCAGGCTCAGAACATGACTTTTCACCCCAAAGAGTGCTAATTCTAAAATTCAGTTTATTCTGAATTAAGCATAAACTTCAAAATAATGTAAAGGCTGGAGGTGGGTATGGAGTGTCATGCTAATCCCTCTTCCCTCTCAGAGATCTGAGCAATGAACTAACCCATCATCTCCTTTGTTTATAGTCAAGCAGAGTAGGTATGTTTCCTGACCTTCAACAGGGAGATGTCCACAGCTCCCACACTAAAAGCATTTCTATAGAAACAAAAAAGAATGAGGAAAATACTTATCACTACATTGTTCTAAGAGTTTTATTTTCACCAGTTGCTTAAAATAGACATGCTTATAGTAGGAAACAGCTCCTCCAAGATATAATGAGGCACAAAGTGTACTGTTCATGAAAAATTTATACATACAAACCCACTTACTAAACCATAACATATTTCATCCTTTATTAGAAGTGCAACCAAAGATGTGGACATTTTCCTCCAACTGTGAACTAACACTATCCAAAGACTAATCTAGAGAGAGCAAACTGTTTTATGACCGTGACAATGTGTGGAAACATTGGAAAGGGTATATACCTAAGGACAGTTTGGGAGAAAATCCTTAGTCATCCAGACCAGATGCTTTTTAATAAAATGATGCAGGAAGGAAAGATAGAAATGTCCCTTTCAATCTCATAAAACTTTATTTTGTCCTAAGTTTCTTCATTTCTGTTATATAGAATTAAAGGTAAACATTTATTTAAAGAGAAGAAACAAGACCTGGATTGTGCCAGTCTAACCAATACAGGATGAATTCTCAAGCTAAAAGCAGAAATGAACAAGTTCATTAGCAGCAACTGCATTTATACATCACGTTACCTTCATGCAATAGATGAGTCCTGAACCTCCTAAATTGTATTGTATAATAATTAAAAGAAAGAAAAAAATCCTCTAGAGCAGTATTCCTCAATGTTGACACTATTGACATTTTGAAACAATTATTATTTTTTGTGGGGCAAGGTGGTGGGGAGCAGATGATGTCCTATGTATTGTAGGAAGTCCCTGACCACTGCCAACTACATGCCAGCCACATTGCCCCTCCTGTGCTGTGGCAACCTGGAGTATCTCTAGGTGACAAAATGTTCTGCCTCCATTAAGAATCACTGATTTATGATAGATCTGCCTAATTTCCTATTTTTCTACCCATTGTACAGACAATGTAAATAATAATTGCACTTACTTGATGGAGTTCTTGCAAAGGTCAAAGCTTCAGAGCACTCAGAACACTATCTGGCAGAAAACCTGTAAATGATTCATGGTTATTATCCTGAGCTGAAAATGACAAATGACAATTGTTTTGAACATAGAGACTTTTGCAACCATTTTGTCATGGGATGAGTTGATATCACCTGTGTTTGTATTTATTTTCAGGATCATTATTCTCATTACATGGATCATTCTTCCATTTTCAATATTAAATAATGATCTTCCCTTTATACATAAGAACTAGTAAACCAGAATCAGTGATGGGAATAAATAGTTTAATTTCACATGGAAAGGAGGCAAATCTTAAATTTATATCATTAGAATAAATGAGGTAATTTCACTCTTTCTTTTCCAAGCAAAAGCAATAGGAAATTTGAATTGAATTAGGAAGACCACAGACCCAGATGTTGTAAAATTCAGTTGCAAAAAACTGGCTCTATGATCCTAGTAAAATTACTGAACTCTTTACTTAGATTTTTTCAGAGTTTTTTTTTTTTTTTTTCCAATTTTGGATTTCTCCACAGGATTTGTATTAGGTAAGAAAGGGCCCTATAATAATGAAATAATGAGCAAGTTGGAGATTTTGTTGACATCAGTGTGGAACGGCCCCATTAGATTAACAACCTCCCATACATGGGTTTTTCCCCATGGCCTTGCTATTGATTCTCAGCCAGATGCATGTTGCATACTGGCTGATACATTTAAAAACAGATCTAATGGCTGCTTAATGTATCCTCGAAAACAGCTTTCAAAAGTCATTAGGCCTTCAAAACGATAGAGTTTGCACTCTTGGGACATCATTCTACAGACAAATTTTTCAGGTTGAATTTTCTTTCTTAATTCACTTCAAGTTTGTATGGAATTCATCAGCCCAGGAAAGTTTTCTTCAGCTGAAAAGGACACTAAACCTGAAGTCAAAACTATATTTAAAATATGGTTCAGACCCTTTATTGGTGTGATATAGGTTGGTGACATAATTTATTGGGCTTCAATTTCCTCCAGTATGAGCATTGAACAAGATGAGTGATTCTTAGCATGGATTCCCAGTACCAGCAGCATCAACCTCCCCTGGGGACTCATTTGAAATGCAAATTCTTAGATCCCACACTCAGCATAGTGAGTCAGAAACTGGGGATGAGACCAAGATAAGGTAATTCTAACCTATGATAACATTTCAAGACCTCTCCACTAGCTCAGAGGTTGAAAAACTTTCTCTAAAGGCCAGATAATAATATTTTAGGTTCTATGGACCAAGAAGCAAAATCAAGAAGGTATTATATAGAAAGAAAACAAATTTTTTTGACATAATTTAAAATATAATAATAATTATAATTATTTTTTTCAATATAAGTCTACTAATAAGAATGGAAACCTTTTTAGGGGAGACAATATTTTGCTAATTGGGGCTCAGAGTTAAAGTTCCATATCAAATTAATTGAAATACATTCTTACATAAAAGTCATTCTTAGCTCACAAGCCATTTACTTCAAGTGACAGGAATGATTTGATCTGCAGGCCATAGTCTACTATGCCTTATGTACAGGACCAATACAATGTCATTTTCATTTCTACCCTTTTATGAGGCTACTTACATCAGTGCTAAAGTTCTTTAGCTCCCTTCACTTTTTTCTCTTCTTTAGGTAAAATTAAGAATTCAATTGACAAATCTTATTCTATCCTTAACCTTAACCATTCACCCACACTTGTAGATTATTTCATGAAAACTGACCCAAAAAAGTAACCAAACTGGAAAGTGCAAAATGAGATCATGTGTGCCTGAACTAACTTCTCCCAGAGTCAAACTTAATACTAATAATACTTTTTAAAGATAGTTGAATTATTAATTATTGAATAGTATCTATCACCAGTGTTCTGCTTGAGTTCTTTCTTCTGTCAGGGGAAACGCTGTTCAAAAGTAAACAAATATTTCCTAGATTAACTGAAATACCACATATCAAAGTCACGAGTTCTTCTACAGAAGAGATACACAGGAACTTACTATCCCAAGCAATTAGCTGTTATCAGACTCTGAATAAGACATATTATTCAATCCCACTTTTATCCATCCAGGTGGGAATACTAGAAATGGATATCTTTTTAATCAAAGTTTCCATCTTAAGTAAAAACAAAGAGAGCACAAATTAGTTGAATCAATTCATTTGCTTTTGCCGGAAGCTTGCCTCCTGCAATTAATTCGATTGACTAGTTTAATTTCTCATACATTCATTAGGGCATTGATGGGGATATGACTATCAGCTTGAAACATCACTTGGACTCCATTTTCTCTAATCCCCGAGACTCATAACCACTGCATTGCCTGTAGTTGCTGTGGCTATGTGGAAGAAGAGACCAGTGTTCCCCAAAAGTGTGCAAATAATGTAATTAATCTGTCTGGAAAATATCCATTGTGGATATCGTAGCCTTGTGTATCTAGTCAGGAACTGAGTCAAGTCTCTTGGCATGAGGCAGTTCATTGGTTATATGAAAAAGGGGAGGGGGGCCATGTATTAGTTTTCAGTTCATTGTGTAAACCCAGAAAAATGTGCCTTATTGCATGGGTTTAAAACTAGCTTCTTTCACTTTATTATGGTACTTGCATTTGGACCTTGCAGCAAAATTTCCAGAACTTGACAACTTTAAGTCACATTTCAATCACTGGCATTTTCCCTCACAGAAAGGTGTAGCTTCACGTCTCTGCAGTCTGTGTTGGCTATGCTGCTGTATGGATAGATATACTCTCTACTCTTTCTTTCTCATTTATTAATGAGATGAAATATACACATGGGACAGTGTACAAGGTACACCCAACATAAGTGTACCCCTCAATGAGTGATTTGATGTTTATATCTGTGTTCAACTACCTGCCCAGGTCACAAGGGAGAACATTTCCCACTGTCCACCCAATCAATGTCCACCTCACAGGTAAACACCCCTCTGATTTCTTTTACTACAGATTAGATTTGTCTCTCTCTTAAAATTATATGGAGTTCTATATTACTTAATATTTTTGTGTGTATTTTTCTCAAGATGATGTCTCTGAATAAATTTGTTTTTAAGTGATCTGTATAGAAACAGCCACACCTTGGCATTTCTTGGGTCACAGTGTAGAATCCCATCTACCTCCTGGAGGAATATGTGAAAACCTCCAGTCTCTAAGAATGAAGAGTAATAAAATGCATTAGTCAAATATAAATAATTAAATACTATTTCTTTTCTGCAATCTAATATAATTGCAATTTTTCATATATAGAATTATAAGTACAGGTGTAACTGTTCAGCTAAAATGCAAACTAAAAATGAATTGTACATTTTGCATGTTTTAGTGATTATTGATATCTGGTAGATTTGAAAAACTGCATAGGGGTTCACAATGATGAATTGCTTTACTTTAAGCAAATTTATAATTTTCAAGTACTTTACTCCACACTTTATGAGCCTAATTTTTCAGGGTTCATTAATTCACTTTCCTCGGGTGGCTGTTATATATTGTTTGGATTTCCATTCATGTCATTTTTGTCCTCAAATCTACAGTGTGCTCCTTGGAAATTCTCAGTTCTCATTTAACTCATTTTCCCCATTTTAAAACTGGTCTTTATGCACAGCACTAATTTCATTTACAGTCCCAGGTTTAAGGATGATGTTTTATTGTTCTTCCTTGATTTATCTAGTTTTTTCAAAACAAACTAAAGCAAAACCAAAAAAAAAAAAAAAGTCTTTCTCCCAATAGCCAGTTCCCCCAGCCTCTTTTTCATTTCTGTTATTTGCACTATCATTCTGCCAATTCCCGGGGCTGACAGTGGGAATCCTTTAGCTCTCTCCACAGTCGTCCTGCTGTGGCTCATAATTCACATTCTCATCACCAGAACCCTGACTACACTGATGATCTCACAGCCTGCCTGGCCCACTCTCCCCAGCTGTAATTCATCTACTCTCTGCTTCCTAAACCCCTGATGGCATTGGACAAGTCATCAGCCAGACAACTTAAATCAGTATTTCTCCAATGGTAAGAATGTGTGGATCCATTCTAAAGGAAAATGTCCCATAGATCACCGATGTCAACTTTAATTAGTTTCTTTATAGTATAATCTAAGTACTAGCAGAAGCCTGTTTATAAAATCCTTCTTACACATTATATGTAACTATAAAGTCAAATAAATTATAATTAATAGTAACAAAATGATGAAACTAATATAGCTAAAATAAGTAAGATGAATACAAAATAAAAATTCCCACCCATTATGCGAATATTGTACTAATTGCTACTTTAAAAAAAAGAAAAAAACATCAGGGGTTCATTGACATTCTCATCTATATTTTTAAATTTTTAAAAAATATTTATTTATTCTAATTAGGTATATATGAAAGCAAGTGGATACTGATCCATAATGCAGGGGGTGGGGGCATGGGAAAAATGGAGGAACTGTGATTGGGCAAAGGGAAGGGTGGGGAGGAAACGGGGTATGGGGGCAGGAAAGAAGGTGGAATGAGATGGACATCATTACCCTAGGTACGTGTGTGACTGCACATATGGTGCGTGGCTATATCGTATAGAACCAGAGAAATGAAAAGTTGTGCTGCAATTGTGTGACTGCTATTTTTTGTACATGAGCAAGCTTAAGAGAAGTACTGGGAAGATGGCGTCTTCTCAGGAAACACAGCATTATGGCAGGAGTACAGCTGATGTCATGCACTATGAGATGACATGATCCTTCCAGTTTCACTGGAAATATTCTCAAACCTCTGTTATTATGGTTTGGATCTAGAATGTCCCCCAAAAGCTCATGTGTTGGAATATGGTTCTCAATACAGCAAGGTTCAGTGGTGGGGATTGTAGGCAAGTTAGGGCTCTGGCCTCATCAGGGGATCAATCCATTTGCTGGGTTAATAATTTGAATGGACGACTGGGTGGCAACTGTTGGCAGGTGAGGTGTTGCTGCAAGAAATAGGTTTCTGGGGCTGTGGCCTTTAAGACCATATCTGTCCCTGGGCCCTCCCCATCCTTGTCTCTGTTTCCTGTCGGCTAAGAGTTGAGCAGGATTCCTCCTCCAGGTCCTTCCTCCATGACACTCTGTTCTATCTCAGGCCCAGAGCAAGAGTTGGCCAACCATGGACTGAGACCTCTGAAACTGTGACCCAAAAAATATATGTTTTCTTCTCTAAGTTGTTTTTGACAGGTATTTTTGGCACCATATCCATGACTTGTGTGTGCTGCAATGCCATCTACCATCTCAGGTTTAAAATGAATTATTTACTTTTTAAGTCCTCCTGAGATTTTGTTGTTGTTTGTTTTTATTAGTTCACTAAAATTTAAACAGGTTACCTGATTCCCATGCACTGAGTATTAACCACAATGCAAATAAAATATCCCTGCAGTTTGCAGATAGGAGGCTGATATGTAGATGCCACAGAATAGGTTGCACTATTTTATAGATTATTTACATGAAAACTAAAATGTTTGGACCTCAGCCTCAACACACTGAGCTAAATACTATACTGCCTGTCTATTCATACTCAAATCATCAAGTACACTTTTTTTAGTAGTGTGTCCTACGTCATTAATTAGATTGTAATATCTTTTAAAGTAAAAGCATAGTTCATGCTCACTTATGTCTTCATGCCCTAGCCCAAGACCTTGTATATATTAATCTTCTCTAAATGTTTCATTGATTGATTTTTTTCTTAATTAATGTACATCTTTCATTCCTCCATTCCCTGTTTTCTGCCTTCTCCTGAAGTCTGATTGATTCACTAATGGAGCACTCCTTTATTTATTCCAAAGCCTTCCACCTTGAAAAAACATACATGAATGCACTCACCTGCATGAGGTTGGTTGTGACATTCTTTCCATTAAAAGTAATTCTCTGCTGACTCTATTACTATATTTCTTAGCTGACCTTCTTTACATCTTCCGTGTCTTTGTTGAGACTTTCTGCTTTCTACATTTGCCCCACGCATGTTTGACATTGTTATTCAAAGTGTTTTTATGAAGCTGCTCTAAAGCTTTTGCAAGATAATTCTGACATCTTTTTCATCTTGGTGTTGGCATCTATTGATTGCCCTTTTTTCACGAAGTTCCACATCTTCCTGGTTCTTGGTCTGATGATAAGTGGTTTTCAGTGAAATCTGGACATTTGGGGTAATATGTGCAGACATTATTTCCACTTTCCATTTTAGCTGGCTTCCACTGACACCAACCCTGCAGGGGAGGGAGGAGCACCTCCTCAGGACCCAGAGGTGTGGCTGAAAGTCCAGGAGACAGCTCTCTGCGACACTCAAGGAGGGGTCTCTCCTCACCGCTTCTGGTGAGGGGCAATTCTAGCTCCCCACATGACCTCCACTGGCACCGTGAGATCGGAGGTGCCCTCTAACCCTGGGTGGTGGCTAGAATCTTGACTCTCCACAGGCTTCTTTGCCATTAGCCCAGGAGAGAGTGGAGGAGGGCCCCATAATGGTGGGTGTGCTGGAAGCCCAGACTTGCCCATGGTCTCCTGCGACACGAGAGTGGGACCCACTGCAGCCTGGCAGGGATGAAAGTCTGTCCTCTAGTCCACCCTGTGTGACAGCAGCCTGGTGGGGAATCTGAGGAGGTCCCCGACTGCCTGGTAGGGTGGAAGTCCAGGCTCATCACCTGACAAGGTGTCTTTCCTCAGACCCTACGTCTCAGGAAATTGGATTTAGATGTTTGACCCATTTTATTTTTCAAAAGATCTTCCTTTCGTATCCAGTTTTCCTGAAGAGTTAACTTCTTACAACAGTCATTCTAAACAGTCGTTTCTCAGAGCTTATTCGACTCTCTTTCCCTCTCCAACTGCACTCTTTCCTTGGGAGAACTCAGAAAATCGTATGCCGGTAAACAGCTACGATGGTTTTAACAACTCCCAAGTTTAATTTCTGGTTGCAACCTCTCTCCTGAGTCCAAAGTAGCACGCAGAACTATGTACTGACATCTCTATTTTTTTATATCTAATAGGCAAACCAAATTAGATTCTATCCTCTTCTACTAATGCCCCAAATCTGTTTCTCTCTCAGTTTTCAAATTTGGAACCAACACCCTTAGTCTTCCAGATGCTCATGTCCAATAAAAGGAATTCTCTTCACATTTCCAATCCTGTTTCCTATGCCCGGAGCCTATTCCCACAAGTTTTGGAGTGATTATTTTATGATGGAAGTCATGATAATTCTCTCCTAAGAAATTTTCCCTGTGTTTTTATATTATTAAAGTAATATGGACAGTACCACCTCAAATCCTACCACTATTCTTGTTCACATTGCAGATGGCCTCCTTGCAGATCTATGGTCAAGTCAAGCACTCACTAGCCTCAGGACCTTTGCACTTGATCCTCTGTACATGTAGAAACCCCTTCTCCCAGATACCCTTCCATTATTTTTGTTCATATTCTACTTAAATATAACCTTACTAGAGAGGACTTCCCTGATCATGTAGCCCATTTTAGTGCCTTTTCATTGTTATTTTTCAATCTCATTCACCTGGTTAACCTTTCTTCATATTCCTTTATCGCCACCTTCCGTATAGTAGTTTGCTTATTTTTTATTATCTATGGAAATTAAGTTTAATAATGATACTTTCTTTTGTTTTCTATTTCCAGTGTCTATAAGAATTAGTGGCTCATAGTAGATGCTCAATGATGATGATGATGATGATGATGATGATTACAGTTAAGTATTTTTTCTCTGGTTAATATATCCCCTACCAAATATAGGTTAAATCAAATCAAATAGATATTTTTACCACAAATGTTTCATCTTGTTTTGTTTTGTGTGCTCTCTTTTGTCCCCCAAGAAACCATGTGCTTAAATTTATACCAGAATAGAATAAGAAAACTAGTAATGATAGCTCTTGTTTAAAGTGAATTCAGAATTGGATATCACTATATTCCTCTTACCAGTCATTGAAATTTCTATTTTCTTTAAATAAATTGCTGGAAATATAGATACTTTATTGAAACACCACATTTTTGATATTAATTATAGAAAAGCAATAGGAAAAAGTAATCTATTTTCAGACTTTAGAATAATATATTACTTCTGAAGGAAAAACACATTTTCTTTAATACTTATTACCAGGGCATGTGTTATAGTAGAAGAGTTTACTTCTTATGCCCAATTCCATTTCCTGTGAGCTAATAATCTTACAATAGCAGTAAAAAGCTCTACTCTAAAAGCTGCTGGAATTTGAAAAATGGGTGTATCTTGCATTTTTTCCCCCAGATTGAAATCTTTCTGGGAACTTCTGCTTGGTGCATATGACTGAAGATTATTTCTGAAGTTAGAGTTCACTCTCTTAATGACAAATTCTGAGAAATAATTGGGCACCCGAAAGGCACATTTCTTCTACTAAGATTTTTGCGATGACTATTTGTGTCTTTGGTAATCAGTATAAAATTCACCGAATGACTTACATAAAATCCACAAATGTTATTTTGCTGATAAAGATGAATGTTATTTTTCATGCTTATAAATGTCTTTGGCTTTTGAGACCTTCCAGTTGTCTTGAGAAAATGGCAGTGGTCTGCTACCCAGTGTTCCTGCCACTGATCTATGGAATAGTCCTGCAGATGATTTTCATTTCCCTTTACCATGGTGTTTTTCCATCTCACATGTCATCTGTCGAACTTATTGCAATGGTGTTTAAAGTGCTCCAAGAAGAAAATCCCTACATCTTTCACAAGTAAAACAAAGCCCTTCACTTGTTAACTCTAGTCAACCTTTTTCAGCCACATCTTCTCCACCAGAGAAGCCCTGTGCACCTGCAAGAACAGCCCACACAACACAAGTAGCTCATACCTTCCCCTGAGGTACTTTCCTTCTTGCCTAACGGGTTAATATTCTGTACAATTTTCAAGGTTGATTTCCATATCATCATTTTCTGCATGGAGGTAGTACTTGAAAAAATGTTCATGTTCCTGGAATTATGTGGGTGTGAGTGAGCTACAGTGGAAACAGCCTTTGCCCTTCTGGAGTTGCTAGACTGAAGGGCCTCCCCGCAACACTGTCCTTGGGACTCCTGTCCAGTAGTAATTACAGTTGGTTCTCTGGCTCTGCCCCAATGAACGGATAATAAGTATAAGTCCATCCTTGATCTATGCACTTCTCAGGTATTACCCTGAGAAATTCATCCATGTCTATTCCTCAATCAAGCCCGATTTAGCACAGAGAGGGCACAAGCGCAATGCCCGTGGGAGATAGAAAGAGAGACATTTGAAAGATTGAGATTCATCAACTGGATATTTTTATTTTTTTTCTGAGGTTAAAGATTTTTTAAATTAGTTAATTTGGTGTGAGGAAAATCAATTACTTTTAGAAGAGGAGCCCTAATGTCTAGGAAGAATTTTTCTTGCAGTGGGATTTTTAAATATACTAAAAAAAAAATTTAAATAAAACTGCCTATTGTCCAAAATTGACAAAAAGAAACAAAATTAACTCTTTTTTTATGTGAAGTTTTAACTGATTTCTCTAGGACACCAGGCACACATTCCCTGTGTCTTCTATTTCTTTATATTGAAAATGAGATAGAAGGCAATTTACCCATCAGGTTTTTAATAAGTCACAGTATTCACAGGCTCTGAACTGAGTAATATTATTCATCTGTGGTTTTGTCCTGCAGCTGTATATTTTATATAAGACAGTGTGAAGCAAACAAAACAGAGTTCTTTAATAAGCTGCACCATTAAGTGCAACTGAGCCATTTTAGGGAATAATGGCATTTCACAAAAGAGAATGAAAAACATCATAAAGTATAATTTTCATCAAGTAACAAAGAGGTACCTGGAAAAAGAAGCAATAATGTTAACATAGTAACCAATAAATAAGTACTCTTTGGCATCTATGAAAAGTCACTGCACCACAACTCTCTGGCCAGCTATGTTTTTCCTTCAAATAAGGCCATCATGAGCCCATTATAGTATGTTTTATCACTCGTCTTTGTCCTGGTTTTTTTTTTTTTTTTTCTAAAATAAGAAGAGAACTAGAACTATCATTAACTTAATAGCACCTTGTTTTTACATGTATTTTATAAACACGTGTTAAGTGTACTAATTAGTGATTTTGCTGAGCCATTTCCATACATGTGTACGCCATGTGCTGATCATGTCCACTCCCTTCTACCCTGCGTCATCCTCTCTTCTCTCCCCCCTGTCCCAGCCCCAGCCCTCTTCCCAGTCCCTAATAGTCCCCCTTCTACTGTCAGGTCATCTTTTTATTATTATTTAAATTTCCATATTTCAGGAAAAGCATGCAACACTTATCTATATCCAACTTATTTTGCTTAGCTTGATGACATCAGTTTCAAGCATTTTCCTGCAAATGACAGGACTTTGTTTTTCTTTACTGTGTATATATACCGTATTGTCTTTATCCACTCATTTATTGAAAGGCACGTAGGATAAATCTTGGCTATTATGGATATAGCTGCAACAAAAATTCAGGTGTCTGTTTTATCTGGACTTCATTCCCTTTAGATGTGTGCTGAGGAGTGGTAGAGCTGGATTGTATAGTAATTCCATGTTTAGCTTTTTCAGAGAGCTCTATATTTTTCAGTAGTAGCTGTACTAATTTATATTCCCACCAACAGTGAGTGTATAACATTTTTTTCTCTACAACTTCGCCACCATTTGCTGTTCTTTTTTTTGTTGTTGTTGTCATGGTTTGTTTTGTTTTAGAATAGCCATTCTAACTGGGAAGACATGGGATCTCAATGTATTTCTCATTTGCATTTCCCTGATGGCTAAAGATATTGAGTATTTTTTTCATCTATTTATTGGTCATTAGTACTTCTTTTGAGAAGTGCCTATTCTAGTCATTTGGCACTTTTTTTATTGGATTACTTGATTGGTTGTTGTTTGGCTTTTTGAGTTCTTTATATATTCTAGATATAAAGCCTCTGTCAGATAAATAGTTGGTGGCAAAGATTTTCTCCCATCATGTAAGTTGTCTCCTCACTCTCTTGATTATTTCCTTACTGTGCAGAAACGTTTTAATTTGATGCAATCCTGTCTGTCAATTCTGCTTTGTCTCCTGAGCTATTAGAGTCCCATCCAAGAAATCATTGTCTATGCCAATGTCTTAAAGTGTTCCCCTTCAGTTTTTTCCTAGTACTTTCAAAGTTCCAGGACTTCTATTAATATCTTTGATCATTTTGGGCTGATTTTTGCACAGGGGAGTGTTAGGTGTCCAATTTTAAACTGCTTATGAATGTCCATTTTTCCCAGCACTGTTTGTAAAAGAGGCTGTGCTTTCTCTACACACTTTTGGTGACTTCGTCAAGAATCAGTTTGCTAAAGATGTATAAATTTATTTCTGGGTCTTCTCTGCTGTTCCACTGGACTATCTGTGCATTTTTATGCTAACCACCACCACCACCCCAATGCTATTTTTTGTGTAGTTTGTTTTTGGCTGTGTAGTATGCTTTTGTTGTTGTTGTTTTGGGTACTGAGGATTGAACTCAGGGGCACTCAACCACTGAGTCCCATCGCCAGCCCTATTTTGTATTTTATTTAGAGACCAGGTCTCAGTAAGTTGCTCAGTACCTTGCTGCTGCTAAGGATGGCTTTGAACTCGCAATCCTCCTGCCTCAGACTTCTGAGTCACTGGGATCACAGGAATGCACCACTGTGCCTGGGGAGTAGTAGGTTTTGAGTTCAGGTCTTCTGGTGCCTTCAGCATTGCCCTTTGGCTCATGACTGATTTGCATATTCAAGATCTTTTCTACTTCCACGTATATTTTAGGATCTTTTTTTTTTCTGATTCTGTAAAGCACATAACTGGTATTTTTATGGGGGCTGTATTAAACCTGTAGAACTCTTTGGATACAATGGCCATTTTCAAATATTGATTCTCCCAAATCTATGAACATGGTAGATCTTTCCACCATTTGTCTTCCTAAATTGCTTTCGCCAGCGTTCTCTAATTTTCATTGTAGAAGTCTTTCACGTTCTTAGTTAGGTTTGTTCCTAGGTGTTTTATTTTGTGTGTGTGTTGCTATTGTGAATGGGATTATTTCCTGATCACCAATTTCATGATTGATGTATGGAAAGCACTAATCTCCAGAATATATAAAGAACTCAAAAATCTTAACACCAAAAAAACCCCAAAAATAACCCAATCAATAAATGCACTAAGAAACTAAACAGACACTCCACAGAAGAGGAAATACAATTGATCAACAAACATGTGAAAAAATGTTCATCATCTCTAGCAATTAGAGAAATGTAAATAAAAACTAAGATTTCATCTCACCAAATCAGGATGCCAATTATCAAGAAAACAAGCAATAATAAGTGTTGGCGAGGATGTGGGGGAAAGGTACACTCATATGTTGCTAGTGAGACTGAAAAACAATGCAGCCACTATGGAAAGCAGTATGGAGATTCCTCAGAAAACTTAGAATGGAACCACCATTTGATTTATCCCACTCCTAGGTTTATACCAAAAGAACTTAAAATCATCATACTACAGTGACGCAGCCACATCAATGTTTATAGCAGCTCAATTCACAATAGCTAAACTATAGAACCAACCTACATGCCCATCAAAAGATGAATGGATGAAGAAAATGTGGTTTATGTATACAATGGCATATTACTAAGCCTTAAAGAAGAATGAGATTATGGCATTTGCCAGTAAATGGATGAAGCTAGAGAATATCACACTATGGGAAATAAGCCAAACCCAAAAAACCATAAGCCAAATATTTTCTCTGATAAGCAGATGCTGATCCATAATGGGGCTGGGGGGAGCTATTGAAGAATGAAGGATATTTGTATTGGGCATAGGAGAGTGAGTGTGGGGGTGAGGAGAATGGTGGTATGAGACGGACATTGTTACCCTATATAGATGTATGACTGCACTACTTGAGTGACTCTGCACCATGTACAGCCAGGGGAATAAGAAGTTGTGTTCCATTTGGTACAATATGTCAAAATGCATTCTGCTGTCATATATAATGAATTAGAACAAATTTTTAAAAAGGAAAAAATAAGCTACTGAGTCTTTGTATGGTGATTTTTTTTTTTTTTTTTGTACTGCAGCTTTACTGAATTGGTTCATCAGTTCTAAAATTCTTTGGGCAAGAGTCTGTGAGGCTTTTTATGTATAGAACCACACTACCAGAAACAGGAATACTTTGACCTCTTACTTTTTTATTTGTTTGACTTTTATATCTTTCTCCTACTTAATTTCTCTGGCTAAAATCTCTAGATTTATATGGAGTAAGAATGGCAAAAGTGGACACCTTTGTCTTGTTTGTGATCTTATAGAAAATTCTTTCATTGTTTTATCCATTTACTGAGATGTTGGCTATGAGTTTGTCCACATATAGCCTTTATTATATTGAGTTATGTTCCTTCTATACCTAATTTACTCAGGTCTTTTATCATCAAAGATCGTCAAATTTATTAAAGGCTTTCTTTTTTACATCTATTGAGATGATCATGTAATTTCTACCTAATTCTATTAATGTGCTATATTGCAGTTATTGATTTGAATATGTTAAACTGTCCTTGTATTCCTGGAATGAAACTGACTTGTTCATGCTGTATGATCTTTTTAATATGCTGTTGAATTAGATATTCAAGTATTCACTGAGAATTTTTGTGTCTGTTTATCAGGGACATTGGCCTGCAGTTCTCGATTTTTGTTGCCTCCTTATCAGGTTTGGGGAATAAAGTCATACTGGTTTTATAGAATGATTTTAGAAAGTTTGCTTTCCCTTCTATTTTGTGAAACAAATTGAAGAGCCAGTGTCAGTTCCTTTAAAAATCTGGTAAAATTCAGCAGTGAATCCATCTGATCCTATATTTACCTTTATTGGAAGACTATTACTGCTTCAATCTCATTACTTATTATTGATCTATTTAATTTTTTTATATTCTCATGATTCGATTTTGGTAGATTGTATGTATCCAGAAATTTGTCTACTTCTATTTTTACCAATTTGTTGGCAAATAGTTTTTAAAAATATTTCCTAATGATCTCTTAAGTTTCAGTGAACTATGTGGTAATGTCTCTTTGCTCAATTTATAATTGTATTTATTTGGATTTTCTCTATTTTTTGGTTAGTTTAGTTAGAAGATTATTGATCTTATATTTCAAAGAACCAACTCTGTTTCATTGATGCTTTGTATTGTTCTTTTAGGGTCTATTTCATTTGTTTTTATTTTGGTCTTTATTATTTTTTTTCCTTCCATTGATTTGGGGAATGTTCTTGTTTTTCTAAGAGGTTCAGGTGCATCATTAAGTTATTTGTTTGAGGTGTGTGTGTGTGTGTGTGTGTGTGTGTAGGAACTCACTATTATAAATATTTCCTCTTCGTATTGCTTTCACTGAATCCACAGATTCTGGTGTTTTATTCCAGTTTTGTTTGATTCCGGAAATTCTTAAATTTTCACTCTGATTGTTTCAGTGACTCCTTATTTCTTTGGTAGTGAATTGTTCAATCTCCATGTGCTTGTATGGTTTCTGTAGATTCTCTTGCTGTTGATTTCTAGTTTAATTCTGTTAGGGTCAGTGAAGATGCAAAGAGCTATTTCTTTCTTTAAATTTGTTAAGACTTGCTTTGTGGTCTAACATATGGCCTATTTTGAGAAAAGTTTCATGTATATATAAAAGGAATGAGCATTTTACATCTGTTTGATAGAATATTCTGTAGATGTCTGTTGAGTCAATTTAATTGATACTATAATTTAGTCATTACTTCTTTGCTTATTTTTCTCTGGATGGATGACCTATATATTGGTCAGGGTGGAATATTGAAGTTACTATTGAATTAAGACCCATCGCTCCCATTATGTCTAGCAGTTTTGTTTTATAAAATTGGGTGCTCTAGCATTCGGTATGTGTATACATATGGTCATTTTTATCTTCTTGATGAATTTTTTCCTTAATACATAGTGACCTTATTTGTCTCTTTAAACTTGTTTTGTTTTAAGTCTCTCGTAAGATGTAAGGATAGCTACTCCTGCTTGTTTTTAGGTTCCATTATTTGCTTGGAATATCATTTTTCCATTTTTCACTTTCAGTTTGTGTACGTCTATATGGATGCGGTAAGTTTCTCATAAGCAGCATATTGTTGGGTTTTGTTTTTTAATTTATTCAGCTAGTGTGTCTTTTAATTGTATATTTAAGCCTATTTTAATTCAGAGTTATCATTGAATGGTATGTACATATTCTTGTGATTTTGTTGTTTTTCTTCTGGTTCTTTTGATTATTCTATTTTAATTTAATCCTTTCTTATTCATCTTAGAAGTTTAATGTTTTACTATGATGATAATATTTGATTCTTTCCTGTTTTTCATCTGCATGTCTTCTCATCTAGTGAGATTTGTTCTTTCATATGCATTCATGATTGTGCTTATCTTTCTTTCTCTTCCGGGTGCAGGATTTGTTCAGTATCTTAATTTAACCTATTTCTCTTAATTTATAATTATTTTTCAGTTTTTTTTTCTTTTTTGATTCTGAGTGATAATATTGATGAGTATAACATTCATTGTTGGCAGTTTTTCTTTTTAAGGACTTGATATGTATTATTCCACATCTCCCTGGACTTTATAGACTTTTTTTGAAGAAAGCTGCTGCTAGTCTAATAGGTTTCCCTTTAAATGTGATTTGGTACTTCCCTCTTTTATAGTGTAATACTCTCAATTTATTCTGTACTTTTGGCAATTTAACTATAAAATGTCATTTAAAGGTTCTTGGAGTTCTAAAAGCATTCTGTACCTGAATGTTCAAGTCCATCCCAAGGTTTGGGAAATATTCTGGTATTATTTCATTTAATAGTTTTTCTATATTTTTAGCCTCTATTTTTTCTCCTTCAGCTACTATGTATTTGTTTGATCTTTTAATGCTGTCTCAGAGATCATCAAAATTATGTTATTTCTTTCCTGTTCTTTACTACCATCTGACTGTAATATTTTTATCAGACTTAACTTATAACTCCAATATTCTTTACTTTGCTTGATCAAATCTGTTGTGGAGACTTTTGAATGTATTGTTGTTGTTGTTGTCTTAATCTGACCTAGTAAGTTTTTTTTCCCCAAGATTTCTGATTTGTTATTTTTTTTAAAAAAACCCTCTTTTCTAAATTTCTTAAACATGCCCTGCATTATCTTCCTTAATTCACTCAATTGCCTATCTGTAATTTCTTGGGATTCACTGAGCTTTAAAAAAAAGTATTCTTTTGAATTATTTAGTCAGGATTTCATTCACTTATATCTTTGGAATCTATTATTATAAAATTATGAAATTCAGGTGGTCTCATATTTCTTTGACTTTTTTCTACTTTTTATGGTTCTATGATGAAATATTTGTATCTGTTAGGGTGGACATCTCTCACATTTCTTTGTGGAGGTCTTATTTGTACACTGTTCATGAAAACGTGTCTTGAGCTATTGATTTCTTGTGTAGTGTTAAGTTTAATTCTAATGGGACTTTGTTGTTTAATCTCCCTGTGGCTTCTTTGGCTGTGATTAGTAGATTTTGACATGATGCATACTGTTGAAGAGCCCAGGGGGTCTATTTTCAGATCTTGCAAGAGTGGGGTCCTTGGTAATTCAGGCTAGTGTTGGTGTAGAAAGCAGGATATATGTCATGCTGTTACTACTAGTATGGGAGTGGAAGCCCCTATTAAGTGATTGGGTTCACTGTTGATATTGCTTCTGTTTATTTAGTTTAGATACTGGCTTAGTCAATCATGGAAAAGGGTCTGAAACTTTATCCTCTGTTTATACACTTATAAATGTCTTCTTGTTTCACATGGAGAGGCAAAGGACAGGATCAGAACTTCTCTATGACACACATTCAGTCTTGTCAATGGTATGTGATCTGACAATAAGTGGGAGCTAATGATGATGAGGCCTCTTGTCAATAGGAAGTCCAAAACAGTTATGTTATTTCCCTTTGCTGTTAGTGATTGACCAGGAGGGACATCAGTGCCCAATTGGGAATATATCATCAGCTAAGATTTTTTGAATGTCCCATTCTTTAAGTATACATCAAGATTTGGGTAGAACTAGATCATGGCTGGCTAGTTGCAATTTGTCTTTCCTGGGATGAGAGTATAATTCAGCAGCAAAGCACATGCCCATGTGTGCAAAGTCTTGGGCTCAATCTCTAGCAGGAAAATAAAACAACAAAACAATACCAGCAGCAACAACAACAGAAAAGGCAAAATAATAAAATAAAATAAAAAGGTAGAAAATGGAAGTTAAAAATAGTCTTTAAAAAGAGAGAGAGGGTTGTGGTTGTAGCTCAGTGGTAGTGAATTTTTCTAGCATGTGTGAGGCATCAGGTTTTATCCTCAGCACCACATCAAAAATAAAATAAAATAAAGGCATTATGTCCATCTACAACTAAGAAAAAAATTAAAAAAGAGAAAAGCAGGAGAAAAGAAAAAATGGGGCAAGAGAGAGAAAACAATTAACAATTTTATATAGAAGAGAAAAAAATTTAAAATTAGTATGAAGGCTCAGGGTTATTTAGACCCTCCCACCAATGCTTTCCATTGTGGTGCTCACCAGGTGACTAGCAGGAGTGATTAGTGTTGAAGCCGTTGGACTTCCTCTCAGCTGCCTTCCACTTGGGAAAAACAGGCTATGGAATGTGGAACTGTCTAGGCAAGAATGTTCTGTAGGTTTTTGTGTTCTGCAAGAGTAGAGTCAAGCTGGCACCTTGGTGTGTTAATAAGCCAGGTCAGAATCAGAACTCACTAATCAACGATTCTCTCTGGAGCTTTCTGAGCTACACACTGCAAGAGTTGGGCCAAGGCCGGCACACTTATCTGTTAAGGAACTAGTGCAGAAAGCTGAGCTTGATAAGCAAAGATTCTTTCTAGAGCTTTCTGGGCTGTGAGAATAAAAGTTGTAGGAAAGGCTGGCACCTCAGTGTGTCAGTAAGCTAACTCACACTGCATAGTTCACTAACCTAAGACTCTCTAGAGCTCCCTTGGTGGCACACATGGAGGGTAGGGCAAATGCAAGCACATTCCTTGATACCCTGGCCAGTGGAGAGAGGGCATTTGGGGGCCCTCAATTATCTGTGCTCAGAGGGAAAGATAGAAGTTAAGTTTTCATATGATTCACTGACCATGAGCCTGGAGCTCCAAAACTTGACTCCTTGCAAAATCATACACCATTGTTCACAACTCTGAGCTCTGATAGTTGCTATCCCCAAACATCAATTTTAAAGGGAAGACCCTTCCCCTTCCTACTTCTTGGCCATCTATACTACCCACCACATAGAATCCTCAGTGGATTTGTTTCAGAGTCATTATTCTTGGTCCAAACTGTCTTATGAGGTAGCCACCTGCTGAGCCAGTGCAGAGGTGAGGCTACTCATTCTCTGAGACACAGAAATATAGGCTTTGGATCCCCACAGCAGTCAGCGTCAGGCAGTAGCAATCTCTCAAAATGGCTTCCAGTTAGGTACTATGTGAATACACTTGAAAAAGCATAGAACTTCTGAGAGCCACTGGCTCTGCAGATCCAAGATCTCTTTTTTTAGACTACATGTTTGCAAGGTGTGAGATTCTGCACTTATGGAGATCACCAGGACTCTATGTCATTTCCAAGAGCTCAGTGCTGGATCACTCTACTTGTTTTCTACCTGATTCATCATTGGTGTTAGGAATGCAATTGGTTTATAGGAGTTAATTTTGTGTCTTGATACTTGGCTGAATTTGTTTATGAGTTCTAAAAGTTTTCTGGTGTAGTTTTTATTGGGTCTTCTAAATATAGAATCATGTCATCCGCAAATAGTGATAGTTTGAGCTCTTCCTTTCATAGTCATATGCCTTTAATTTCTTTCTTTTGCCTAATTGCTCTTGCTTGAGTTTTAAGGACTGTATTGAATAGAAGTGGTAAAAGAGGGCATCACTGTCTTGTGCCAGTTTTTAGAAGAATGCTTTCAATTTCTCTCCATTCAGAATGATGTTAGCCTTGTGTTTAATATATATAGCTTTTGCAGGTTGAGGTATGTTCCTATTAGCCCTAGGTTTTCTAGTGTTTTGAACAAGAATGGATGCTGAATTTTGTCAAATTATTTTTTTTCTGCATCTATTGAGATAATCATGTGATTTTTGGTCTTCAAGTCTATTGATGTGTTGAACTACATTTATTGATTTCCATATATTGAACTAACTTTGCATCCCTGAGATGAAACTCACTTGATTATGGTGAACTATCTTTTTAAATATGTTTTTCATTGTGACTTTCCAATATTTTATTATGAATTTTTGCATCTATTTTTATCAGGGATATTGGCCTAAGGGTTTGTTTTTTTTTTCTATGATGTGTCTTCTTTGTATCAGGATGATACTAGCTTCACAGAATGAGTTTGGAATGATTTCCTCCTTTTCTATTTCATGGGATAATTTGAGGAGTATTGGTATGAACTCTTTGAAATTCTTGTAGAACTCAGCTGAGAATCTGTCTGGTACTGGGCTTTTCTTTGTTGATAGGCTTTTGAAGCATCTTCAACTTCATAGCTTGAAATTGATCTTGTTAAATTTTCTATGTTGTCCTAATTCAATTTGGATAGGTCATATATCTCTAGAAATTTGTCAATGTCTTCAAGATTTTCTAATTTATTGGAGCATAAATTTCAAAATACTTCCTGATTATCATCTGTATTTCAGTAGTGTCAGTTTTTAGAGGAATGCTTTCAATTTTTCTCCACTTAGAATTATGTTGGCCTTGGGTTTAATACACATAGCTTTTACTATGTCAAGGTATATTCTTATTAGCCATAGGTTTTCTAGTGTTTTGAACATGAATGGATGCTGTATTTTCTTTTTCATTATGGATAATGGTAATTTTAAATTTTCTCCTTCTTTTCTTGGTTAGCTTGGCTAAGGTTTTATCAATTGTGTTTATTTTTTTCAAAAACCAACTTTTTGTTTCATTGACTTTTTAAATTATTTTGCTGTTTCAATTTTATTGATTTTGGCTCTGATTTTAATTATTTCTTATGCTTTTGGTGTTGATTTGTTCTTTTTGTAGAGCTTTGAGATGTAGTGTTAGATTATTTACATGGTGATTTTCTATTATTTTTTTTTCTTTTAATGAATGAGCTCAATGCAATGAACTTTCCTCTTAGAACTGCCTTCATAGTGTCCCAGAGGTTTGATATGTTGTGTTGCTCTTCTCATTTACCTAAAAGTATTTTTTATTTCACCCCTGATTTCCCCTGCTATCCTTTGATCATTAAGTAGTGCATTACTTATTCTCCAGTAGAGTATTACTTATTCTATGTTTTATTTTATTGTTGATTTCTAATTTCATTCCATTATGATCTGATTGAATGCAAGGTATTATCTCTATTTTTTGTATTTGCTAAGAATTGCTCTGTGGCATAATATATGATGTATTTTAGAGAAGGAGCTGTGTGCTACTAAGAAGAAATTGTATTTAGTCATTGATAAAACAACTATTCTATATATGTTTGATAAGTCTAAATCATTATTTGTATTTTTTAGTTCTATAGCTTCTTTTTTTTTGTATTTTTTTTTAATTTTTTATTGTTGGTTGTTCAAAACATTACAAATTTCTTGACATATCATATTCCACACTTTGATTCAAATGGGTTATCAACTCCCACCTTCCCCCCATACACAGATTGCAGAATCACATCAGTTACACATCCATTGATTTACATATTGCCATACTAGTGTCTGTTGTGCTCCGCTGCCTTTCCCATCCTCCACCATCCCCCCTCCCCACCTCTCCCCTCCCCTCCTCTCTCTCTACCCCCTCCACTGTATAACCCTGAGGGTCTCCTTCCATTTCCATGCAATTTCCCTTCTCTCTCCCTTTCTCTCCCACCTCTCATCCCTGTTAAATGTTAATCTTCTTCTCCTGCTCTTCGTCCCTACTCTGATCTTAGTTACTCTCCTTATATCAAAGAAGACATTTGGCATTTGTTTTTTAGGGATTGGCCAGCTTCACTTAGCATAATCTGCTCTAATGCCATCCATTTCCCTGCAAATTCTATGATTTTGTCATTTTTTAATGCAGAGTAATACTCCATTGTGTATAAATGCCACATTTTTTTAATCCATTCGTCTATTGAAGGGCATCTAGGTTGGTTCCACAGTCTTGCTATTGTGAATTGTGCTGCTATGAACATCGATGTAGCAGTGTCCCTGTAGCATGCTCTTTTTAGGTCTTTAGGGAATAGACCAAGAAGGGGAATAGCTGGGTCAAATGGTGACTCCATTCCCAGCTTTCCAAGAAATCTCCATACTGCTTTCCAAATTGGCTGCACCAATCTGCAGTCCCACCAGCAATGTACAAGTGTACCCTTTTCCCCACATCCTCGCCAGCACTTGTTGTTGTTTGACTTCCTAATGGCTGCCAATCTTACTGGAGTGAGATGGTATCTTAGGGTGGTTTTGATTTGCATTTCTCTGACAGCTAGAGATATTGAGCATTTTTTCATGTACTTGTTGATTGACTGTATGTCCTCCTCTGAGAAGTGTCTGTTCAGGTCCTTGGCCCATTTGTTGATTGGGTTGTTTGTTCTCTTATTGTCTAATTTTTGGAGTTCTTTGTATACTCTGGATATTAGGGCTCTATCTGAAGTGTGAGGAGTAAAGATTTGTTCCCAGGGTGTAGGCTCCCTATTTACCTCTCTTATTGTTTCTTTCGCTGAGAAAAAACTTTTTAGTTTGAGTAAGTCCCATTTGTTGATTCTAGTTATTAATTTTTGTGCTATGGGTGTCCTATTGAGGAATTTGGAGCCCGACCCCACCGACTATAGATCGTAGCCAACTTTTTCTTCTATCAGATGGCGTGTCTCTGATTTGATATCAAGCTCCTTGATCCATTTTGAATTCACTTTTGTGCATGGCGAGAGAAAGGGATTCAGTTTCATTTTGTTGCATATGGATTTCCAGTTTTCCCAGCACCATTTGTTGAAGATGCTATCCTTCCTCCATTGCATGCTTTTAGCCCCTTTATCAAATATAAGATAGTTGTAGTTTTGTGGATTGGTTTCTGTGTCCTCTATTCTGTACCATTGGTCCACCCGCCTGTTTTGGTACCAGTACCATGCTGTTTTTGTTACTATTGCTCTGTAGTATAGTTTGAAGTCTGGTATCGCTATACCGCCTGATTCACACTTCCTGCTTAGCATTGTTTTTGCTATTCTGGGTCTTTTATTTTTCCATATGAATTTCATGATTGCTTTCTCTATTTCTACAAGAAATGCCATTGGGATTTTGATTGGCATTGCATTAAACCTATAGAGAACTTTTGGTAATATCGCCATTTTGATGATGTTAGTTCTGCCTATCCATGAACAGGGTATATTTTTCCATCTTCTAAGATCTTCTTCTATTTCTCTCTTTAGGGTTCTGTAGTTTTCATTGTATAAGTCTTTTACCTCTTTTGTTAGGTTGATTCCCAAGTATTTTATTTTTTTTGAAGATATTGTGAATGGAGTGGTTGTCCTCATTTCCATTTCAGAGGATTTGTCGCTGATATACAGGAATGCCTTTGATTTATGTGTGTTGATTTTATATCCTGCCACTTTGCTGAATTCATTTATTAGCTCTAATAGTTTCTTTGTAGAGCCTTTTGAGTCTTCTAGGTATAGAATCATATCATCTGCAAATAGTGATAATTTAAGTTCTTCTTTTCCTATTTTGATGCCTTTAATTTCTTTCGTCTGTCTAATTGCTCTGGCCAGTGTTTCGAGAACTATGTTGAACAGAAGTGGAGAGAGAGGGCATCCCTGTCTTGTTCCAGATTTTAGAGGGAATGCCTTCAGTTTTTCTCCATTCAGAATGATGCTAGCCTGAGGCTTAGCATAGATTGCTTTTACAATATTGAGGTATGTTCCTGTTATCCCTAGTTTTTCTAGAGTTTTGAACATAAAGGGATGCTGTACTTTGTCGAATGCTTTTTCCGCATCTATCGAGATGATCATATGGTTCTTATTTTTAAGTCTATTGATGTGGTGAATAACATTTATTGATTTCCGTATATTGAACCAGCCTTGCATCCCAGGGATGAATCCTACTTGATCATGGTGCACAATTTTTTTGATATGTTTTTGTATCCGATTCGCCAGAATTTTATTGAGGATTTTTGCATCTAGGTTCATTAGAGATATTGGTCTGAAGTTTTCTTTCTTTGAAGTGTCTTTGTCTGGTTTAGGTATCAGGGTGATGTTGGCCTCATAGAATGAATTTGGAAGTTCTCCCTCTTTTTCTATTTCCTGAAGTAGCTTGAAAAGTATTGGTATTAGTTCTTCTTTAAAGGTTTTGTAAAATTCTGCTGTATACCCATCCGGTCCTGGGCTTTTCTTATTTGGTAGTCTTTTGATGGTTTCTTCTATTTCCTCAATTGATATTGGTCTGTTTAGGTTGTCTATATCCTCCTGACTCAATCTGGGCAGATCATATGACTTAAGAAATTTATCTATGCCTTCACTATCTTCTAATTTATTGGAGTATAAGGATTCAAAATAGTTTTTGATTATCTTCTGTATTTCTGAAGTGTCTGTTGTGATATTGCCTTTTTCATCCCGTATGCTAGTAATTTGAGTTCTCTCTCTTCTTCTCTTCGCTAGCATGGCTAAGGGTCTGTCGATTTTGTTTATTTTTTCAAAGAACCAACTTTTAGTTTTGTCAATTTTTTCAATTGTTTCTTTTGTTTCGATTTCATTAATTTCAGCTCTGATTTTCATTATTTCTTGCCTTCTACTTCTTTTGCTGTTGTTTTGCTCTTCTTTTTCAAGGATTTTGAGATGAAGTATGAGATCATTTATTTGTTGGTTTTTTCTTTTTTTAAGGAATGAACTCCAAGCAATGAATTTTCCTCTTAGAACTGCTTTCAATGTGTCCCATAGATTCCGATATGTTGTGTCTGTGTTTTCATTTATCTCTAAGAATTTTTTAATTTCCTCCTTGATGTCTTCTATAACCCATTGATCATTCAGTAACCTATTGTTCATTCTCCAAGTGATGTATGCTTTTTCCTTCCTTCTTTTATCATTGATTTTCAGTTTCATTCCGTTATGATCAGATAAGATGCATGGTATTATCTCTACTCCTTTATATTGTCTAAGAGTTGCCCTGTGACATAATATATGATCTATTTTTGAGAAGGATCCATGTGCTGCTGAGAAAAAAGTGTAACAGCTTGATGTTGGGTGGCATACTCTATATATGTCAATTAGGTCTAGGTTATTAATAGTGTTATTGAGTTCTATAGTTTCCTTATTCAACTTTTGTTTGGAAGATCAGTCCAGTGGCGAGAGAGGTGTGTTGAAGTCTCCCATGATTATGGTATGGTGGTCTATTAGACTCTTGAACTTGAGAAGAGTTTGTTTGACAAACATAGCTGCACCATTGTTTGGGGCATAAATATTTATGATTGTTATGTCTTGTTGGTGTATGGTTCCCTTAAGCAGTATGTAGTGTCCCTCTTTATCCCTTTTGATTAACTTTGGCTTGAAATCTATTTTATTTGATATGAGTATGGACACTCCTGCTTGTTTCCGAAGTCCATATGAGTGATATGATTTTTCCCAACCTTTCACCTTCAGCCTATGTATGTCTTTTCCTATCAAATGCGTCTCCTGTAGGCAGCATATTATTGGGTCTTGTTTTGTGATCCATTCTACTACCCTGTGTCTCTTAATTGGTGAGTTTAAGCCATTAACATTTAGGGTTATTATTGAGATATGGGTTGTTCTTCCAGCCATATTTGTTTATTTATGTTACTAAACATGGTTTGTTTTCCTCTTTGATTATTTCCCCCCCCCTTTACTGTCCTACCTCCCACTGTTGGTTTTCATTGTTATTTTCCATTTCCTCTTCCTGTAATGTTTTGGCGAGGATGTTTTGAAGAGATGGTTTTCCAGCTGCGAATTCTTTAAACTTTTGTTTATCGTGGAAGGTTTTAATTTCATCTTCCATCCTGAAGCTTAATTTCGCTGGATACACAATTCTTGGTTGGAACCCATTTTCTTTCAGTGTTTGAAATATGTTATTCCAGGATCTTCTAGCTTTCAGAGTCTGTGTTGAAAGATCAGCTGTTATCCTGATTGGCTTACCCCTAAATGTAATCTGCTTCCTTTCTCTTGTAGCTTTTAAAATTCTCTCCTTATTCTGTATGTTGGGCATCTTCATTATAATGTGTCTAGGTGTGGATCTCTTATGATTTTGCACATTCGGCGTCCTGTAGGCTTCTAGGATTTGGGATTCTGTCTCATTCTTCAAGTCTGGGAAGTTTTCTCATATTATTTCGTTGAATAGACTGCTCATTCCTTTGGTTTGGAGCTCTGTACCTTCCTGTATCCCAATGACTCTTAAGTTTGGTCTCTTAATGTTATCCCATATTTCTTGGATGTTCTGCTCATGGTTTCTTAACAGTCTCGCTGAGCTGTCTATGTTCTTTTCAAGTTGAAATACTTTGTCTTCATTGTCTGATGTTCTATCTTCTAAGTGTTCTACTCTGCTGGTAGTATTCTCCATTGAGTTTTTAAGTTGGTTTATTGCTTCCTGCATTTCTAGGATTTCTGTTTGTTTGATTTTTATAACCTCTATCTCCCTGTATAGTTGATCCTTTGCTTCCTGGATTTGTTTGCGTAATTCATTGTCGAAGTGATCTTTCATTGTCTGATTTTGCTGTCTAATGTCTTCCTTGATACTCCAGATCATCTGAAGCATGTATATCCTGAATTCTTTATCTGTCATTCCATCTGCTGCAGCTGTTACCTCTTCTAAAGTTGCGTTGACCTGCATTGCTTGTGGTCCTTTCTTTCCTTGTCTTTTCATACTGCTTGCGTATCTTTCCTGCAGGCGCGGGCGGCGGCTCTGCTCTCTCCTTATTCCAATTGGGGTGTCGTGGCTACCACGCCGGCAGATCACTGGGCCTGTTCTGGGCGCTGGCGGAGGCTCTGTTCTGCCCCTACTCCAATTGGGGTGACGAGTGTACCACGCCGGCAGGCCACCGGGCCTGATCCGCCGGTCTGTTGCAGGTTTGCCTACCCTGCAGGCACGGGCGGCGGCTCTACTCTGCCCCTACTCCAAATGGGGTGACGTGTCTGTCGTACCAGCAGGCCACTGGGCCTGTCCCGCTGGTTGGTCGCAGATCTGCCTACCTTTCGGGCACGGGTGGCGGCTCTGCTCTGCCCCTACTCCAATTAGGGTGTCGTGACTACACCGCCTGCAGGTCCCTGGGCCTGTTCCTGGCACGGGCGGCGACTCTGCTCTGCCCCTACTCCAATTAGGGTGGTGTGTGTACCACGCCGGCAGGCTCCTGGGCCTGATCCGCCGGTCTGTCGCAGGTCTGCCTACCTTGGAGGCGCGGGCGGCAGATCTGCCCTGCCCCTCCTACCATGCCTGCGGACCCCTGGGCCTGATCTGCAGGTTGGTCACAGGTCTGCTCACCCTGCGGGCACGGGTGGCGGTTCTGCTCCGCCCCCACTCCAATTGGGGTCGTGTGGCCACCACACCGGCAGGGCCTGATCCGGGCGTGGGAGAAGGATCTGCTCTGCCCCTACTCCAGTTGGGGTGACGTGTGTACCACACTGGCAGGCCACTGGGCCTGACCCGCCAGTCTGTGACAGGTCTGTTTACCTTGCAAGCGCGGGCGGCGGCTCTGCCCTGCCCCTCCTACCACGCCCATGTACCACTGGGTCGCGGGTCTGCCCACCTTGCGGGTGCGGGTGGTGGCTCCGCTCCGCCCCCTCTCCAATTGGGGTCACGCGGTCACCACGCTGGCGAGCCGCTGGGCCTGCTCCGGGCGCTGGCGGTAGCCCGGCTCCTCCCCTCTGGCTCGACGACAAATTGAGGAGACTCGGGTATCTGTGCCTCACCCCCCCTACCAGGAGACCAACTGTTTCTGTCGCCGCTGGTATTGATGAAGTTCTCTCCTCCGCTGCTTTCTGATGACATCAGATCTCTGCCATGTTGGTATCCTATGAGAATGGCAGCATTTCGTTCCCCTTGCTGGTCAACCAAAGCAACGGGTGAGTCCTGACTGGCCCTCAGCAGGACCCGGACAGAGAAGCAGTTTCCGTGGGCTCCTAGCCCTGGGCCAGGGCAGTTCTGGGAGCCGGAACTCGGCCGCTCCGTGCTCGGTGTAAGCTCCGATAAGAGTAGGCTCCAAGAAGCAGTCCCCGCGGGCTCAGTTCCAGGAGCCTGAATTCGGCCGCTTAGTGCTTGGTGTATGCTCTGATAGGAGCAGGGTCCAAGAAGCAGCCTCCGCAGACTCCCCAGCCCTGGGCCAGGGCGGTTCCGGGAGCCTGAACTCGGCCGCCCCGCGCTCGGTGTTCGCTCCGATAAGATCAGGTTCTAAGAAGCACCCAGGCACTGAACCCTAGCAATCTGTCTGCAAGCCGCAGGCGAATGGCAGCCTGAAATTACCTGTTCTATGGCTGAATGAGCTGCGGTCAGTCGAAAACCGGGATGGTGACGTCAGCTTTCCAACATGGTGGCTGCTGGCCTCCTCTGTGGTCTGACCGGTGTGGAGAACTGAGATGGACCGCTTCCTTCCCCCGTCTCGAACCCTGAATTCAGCCCTGAGTACAGTGCTTGCACGGCTGGCAGAAACTGCAGCGCTGTATCCCTGCGTCGCTATCTCCTCGTTTCCCAGCGCGCGCTGCAGACTCTAGCTGCGGGGCGATTTGCTGAATAAGCAGTGTTACCCTCCATGCGACAAACCTCTCGCGTTTGAGTCCCCGTAGCCGATCCTCGTGCGATGGAAATCCTTCCTCCAGGTTCCGGAGCACCCCACTATTGCTGGAAATTCCTAACAAGATAGCCTTTAGCTGTCCTGACTTGTCATACTCCCACACAGTGAAGCAGCACACGGGGGCAATGCACTCCCCTCGCCGCCATCTTCTATCTCCCGTTCTATAGCTTCTTTATTTAAGTTTTGTTCAGAAGATCTACCCAGTGATAAGGGTGGCATGTTAAATTTACCAAGTATTATTGTATTGTGGTTTATTTGATTCTTGAAATTGAGAAAGATTTGATGTATATAGATGATCCATTTTGGGGGGGAACAAATATTTATAATTATTATGTCTTGTTGATGTATAATTCCCTTAAGCAGTATGAAATATCCTTCTTTGTCTCTTCTGATTAACTTTGACTTGAAGTTCACTTTATCTGATATTAGGATAGAATCCCGTGTTTGTTTACAATGTCCATGTGAATGATATGTATTATTTTGTTTTGTTTTTTCCTATCCTTTTATCCCTTGTCTGTGGATGTCTTTGCTTACAAGATGAGTCTCTTGTACACAGTATATTGTTGGCTCTCATTTTTAATCCAATATGCCACTCTATATCTTTGATTGATGAGTTTAGGACATCTACATTCAATATTACTATTGAGAAATGAGTTTTATTCCCTGTAATTTTGACTTATTTCTAGTTTTTAATTTGAATTAGTTTCTCCTTTGATTGTCTATTCTTCTACTGAAATTTCTCCCTGTGCTGGTTTTCAACTTCATTTTTCATTTCTTCTTCTTCATGAAATATTTTATTAAGGTTTTTAGTGCAGGCTTTGAGTTGTGAATTATTTTAACTTTTGTTGACCATAAAAAGGTTTTTATTTTATTGTCAATTCTGGAGCTTAATTTTGTTGACTATAGTGTTGTTGGCTGACATCTACTTTCTTTCAGAGTCTGATATATATCATTCTAAAACCTCCTACCTCTTAGTGTCTGGTTTGAGAAATCAGCTAAGACCAAGATTGGTTTCCCTTTAAATGTGACCAGTCATTTTAATCTGGCAGCCTTTAAAATTCTAATTCTATGTTAGGGATTTTCATAATAATGTTGGTGTGGGTCTGTTTTAATTTTGTATGTTTGGGTCCTGTAAAACTCCTGTATTTGATTTTTCATTTCATTCTTAAGTTTTTAGAAATTTTCTATTATTATTTAATTGAAAATATTGTGAATTCCTTTTGTTTGTATATTTGAGCCTTCATCTAACCTGATAAAGATTGACCTTTTCATGTATATCCCATATGTCTTGGAATTTCTGTTCATGGTCTCTTAATATCTTTCTCTATGGTCATCTTTATTTTCAACATTATACATTTTGTCTTCATTGCCTGAAACTCTATTTTCAAAGTAGTCTAATATGCTGGTGATGCTTTCCATTGAATTTTTAATTTGTAATTAAATAAAGCTAATCCTTCATTTTGAGGATTTCTGCTTGTTTTTTTTAAGAATCTCTATTCTTTATTGAAGTAATCTTTCACTTCCTGTATTTTCTCTCTGTTATCCTGTATATCTCTCTAATATTTTCACTCTGATATCATCCTTTACCTCACAGATCAACTTAACTATGAATATTCTAAACTCCTTCTCCAACATTTCTTCCAGTGCAGTACTGATGGATTGTTATTAAGGTACTTTGGTTTGTTGGAGTAGTTTGTTTCCTTGCTTTTTCATGGTTGCTTTTGTGTCTACCCATCTAACAGTATGGATCTGAGGCAGTAAAGTTTCTAACCTGTGGACTTACAGTGTCACTGAAGGTTTCCAGCACCTCACAGTTTAAGGGGAGACAAATAATAATAACAATTCACACAAACAATATACAGCATTAAACCCAAGCATTCCTTCTATGACATCTATAATGTTAATTGTCACAATAAACATAAATGATGTGATCAGTTATTGCCTACAGTACAAACAGCGAGTTTGCAAAACAGCTTACAATTTCAAATAGTGAACATGGTGAGAATAGAATTGGTGTAGGATATTATGATTATGAGGGAGTAGGAGAGAAAATAGAAGCAAAATGTTAAAGGAAGAGAAAACAATAGTAACAATAAGAAAAGAAAAGAGAGAAAGATAATCAATGGAAACAGATAAGTGAGAGAAAAACATGCATATAAAAATAAAAATTAAACAAAATAAAAAAATACAAAACAAAACTGAAATATACTAATCAATCATCCTCAGCTTCAAAATATAGCTCCTTGCAAAAGAACATTTTTCAAAAAATGCTAGAAATAAGACAAAAGAAGCAAATATGTGTCATTAAGGTCACAATTAAACAGAGAAAAGAAAAAGGAAACAAAAGATCTTGGTGAAATTTTAAAGAATTGTTTCCATTAGTGTTCAAAATTTTCTTCTTTTCTCAGCAGCGTTAGGTGGGATTGACTGAAGTGAATTGTTGCTGGAGTGTGAGAGTAAATCCTATAGTCAGAGCTCCTGGAGGCGGGGTTTAAGCTTAGGTAGGCTCCAAGTTATTTATTGAATGGCAGTTGGTCTGAAGATTTTAAATTCATGCATCACCAGAGCCCAGCAACTGTCAGTTAATGCAGAGACCACACCAGGGATCTCCCATGGGTTCCACTCCAATGTCAGAGGAGCCAATCCTTAGTCCTCTCCATCACCCCAAAACTCCTTGTTTCCTGGTCTTTTCAATTTAATCTCTAAACACAATCACTCCACCCTGCACTTTTGAATTCCCTGCTGGGCACTTCTCCCCTTGCTGGTCCTTAGAGCCATCAGACTGGAGGAGGAGGAGCCAGGTGTGTTTCTATAGCCTGTAGGCCCTTGTGGAAACCCCTCACCATGTTTGACTTTCTCCTGGTCAATTAGGCACCCTCTACATTGTGCAGTACGGGTTTGCCATGCCTGTATTTCAGGCCCAGTTTGGATTTGCCAGGAATTGGCTCCTCCAGCTACTGGCTGCTGTGTCATGGGTGTATAGTAGTTTCTTCCTCTGTCCTCTGCAGGCAGCCAGGAGAGATGTGGCTTCCTTCCCACACAAGGATATTGTGTAACATGACTTTCAGGTTAGTCTGGCAGTATCTTTGATCTCTGATCTTTTCAAACCCAGACAGGCCACAGGTCTCCAAAAACTGTGGGTTCCTTCAACCCTTTTCTCTCTACTTTGCTCTTAGGGAGACTGCTCTGTCTATCACCATTGGTGGCCTTTGGGATCTCTTTCTTATTTTATTATATCCAACCTCCCGAGTCCCTGATCTGCTTTGAATATCCAGTATCAATTCCCAGTAAAGTCCCTTTTTTGTTTTCTATCCACCTTGCCGAGAAGCTGCCTATCTGCTTTCTTGGTTTCACACCAAGGAGCAGCCACTTCTATTCTGCCATCTTGAAACACTTCCCAGCTTCTCTTATTATCCTAATACCAAACTCTCTAAATTTTACCTGACCTCACACTCCACTGTTAAACTCCCACACCCTCTGACAACCACCCACCTCAACAAGGAGTTATATGCTTTTTGTTTTGGTGTATTTTGTGGAAAACCAGGCAAAAGCCAAGTGGCTCTAATCTCTAATCTTCCATTCTGGATCTCCTAATGCCTCCTTCAAGGTCAAACTGAAGGCTAACAAAAATTTTGGACTCAATCTGTTGTTCCAGAAATTCCCAACAAAAGCCTCTGGTATGTGCCCTTTATCACAACACTTCATGCATGTTTCCTTCCCTTCCTTTTCTTCATCTCTGCTTCAATAAAGAACTTGCAAATTATTGCCTAAGAATTTTCTTTCTTTCTTTCTTTCTTTCTTTCTTTCTTTCTTTCTTTCTTTCTTTCTTTCTTTCTTTCTTTCTTCCTTCCTTCCTTCCTTCCTTCCTTCCTTCCTTCCTTCCTTTTCTTTCTTTCTTTTGTATGTGTGTATGTGGGTGTGCACACCAGGTATTGAACTCAGAGTTACTTAACCACTGAGACACATCCAGCCCTTTTTGAGATAGAGCCTCATTAAATTGCTGCGGCTGACTTTGAGCTTGTGATTCTTCTGCCCCAGCCTCCTGAGCTGTTGAGATTACAGGTATGTGCCTCAGTATCTGGTTTACCTAAGCATTTTCAATAAACTCGTGGCAGAGTCCACTTCTTGCTAACTCACCTATTTAAGCAAAACCTTAGAGTTATAGTTTTAAGGTATAATTCTAATCATATTATGTTTCTGCTTTGAAAAATTGACCTCCATCTTAAATTAGTTTCCACTAAATCATACAGCTTGTTGGTTGCCATTGCAATTGCCATTTTTTCATTTAATTGTTAGTGTTATTGATGCGATATGTATTCATCACAAATAATTCTTAAGCATCTGCTCTGTAGGCAAGCAAAAAGAGAGATTATTGCTCCATGTGAGACATGCAATCCATGCCCCTGGGAGTTTGACTGTTGCACATTCGTTTCCTATTGTTGCTCTACTAACATACCACAAACCTAGTGACTTAAAAGAGCACAGATGTATTATCTTACTATTTTGAAGATCACAGGTCCTAAAATCAAGGTATGGACAGAACTGCCCTTCTTTTGAAGACTCCAGGAGTCTGTCCTTCTCACATTTGCTGTCTCCCTCTCCTCTTGCTCCTTCTTCTCCATCTCTGCCTCCCCTTTACCCTTTCTCTTTTGAAGACACCCACAAAATATATTTATTCTCAATCCTCCCTCACATGTTCACACACAGAGACACAAACACACACACAAGCCTTCATCAAAACTCCATTTCTGTTTTTCCTTACTCCTCATAAAAAAAACCCTGAGGTCACAATGGACCCACCCACATTATCCAATATAATCTAAACATCTCAAAATAATCACATCTCCAAAGTCCCCTATGCCATTTAAAGTAATACATTTAGGAATCATGGGTATTAGAATATAGACAACTTTGGTAGGACATGAGGTATGGAGCATTGATCTATCTACTGCACATCAGACAGAACAGACAGTTATTTGGGGACATTTTAAATTCCTTTTACTGTTCTATAATTTTCAAGTTTTCTCTGACTGGTACATTGTCCTTTTTTAATTATGGTTGCTATGATTTGGATATGAGGTATAATCTCCCCCAAAACTCCTGTTTTAATTCAGGAATATTCAGAAGTGACATGGTTGGATTATAAAAGCTTTAACCTAATCAGATCATTCTAGTTTGAATGGACTAAGTGGTAACAGTAGGCAGGTGGGTCACGGGGGGCATGCCCTGGAAGTGTCCTTCTTCTCCGTGCCCTCTTCTCTTCTCTCTCTTGCCCTCTGTTCTTCCTCCCACCATGATCTGAGCAGCTCTCCTCTGCAGGGCCCTTCTCCCATGGTGTGCTGCCTCACCTTGGGCCAGAGCAATGGAGTCAACTATCTGTGGATGGAGACATCTGGAACAGTGAGCTGAAATAAACACACCACCATAGTTCAATCACAGTAAAGCACTCACTGTTTCCTTAGTAGATCACCCCCATTTTTATGAACCCCTGGGTCTTGCATAGAAACTGGGAAAATTTTAACCCAACTATTGAACTTCAAAGGTCATCTCTTTTCTGCCTCTTCTCTGACACCATGAAGCATGTTGCTTTCTGTCTCCTTTGTCTCTCAAGAGCACAGTATCTCCTTTTCTAGAAATTTACAGAATTATTTATGTACTCCCTCTGCCTCCAGGACAGGTATTATGTCCTTTGATTTTCTATATACTCAGCACTCATCACAGTGCTTAGTACCACCATTCAATGAAATCTTACAGTTGGATTGACTAAACCATTTTTTTCTTTGGAAAAAATACACTAAAAGATATTTCTGCTAATGAGTCCTGGAGGTTAGAGAATGTGACAAATCTGCTAGGATGAACTATTAGGCTGCTCAAATTATTTTCATGGGGATAAATCAATGCCTGAAGGTCTAACACAACATTGGAAGTACATACATTGCTGTCATACTTTAAGATGAATGTGTATACACACAACATTTTTCATGAATGTTTTGTTCAAATTTAAATAACTGCCTTACTTTGTAATGATGTGATAATTTTACTGACAATGTTTTTATGACATTGTATATTAAGTATGTTTTATGAAGAATGCTTTAACTTGTTACTGCTTTAAACTCTATTCATGGTGTGTGTCTTGCAACGTATGGATTTCTAGTCAGGAATCAGCCTTGCAAGGGTATGATTTTCTTAAGGATTGTTGTTGGCTTGGCCTTTTTACAATTTGCACATGATTAGTATTTACATAATTGGTATTAGCCATATTCAGAATAGTACTTTAAAAGTTATCCAGTTCTGGTCTTTGTTAAAGGAAGTATAAAATGAAATTGAGTGACCTCTAGACTGAGCCATATATTATTTATTTGACAGATAACATGGGTTGAATGTATGCAAATCAAATCCAAAAATTTTCTTGATATTAATTCCAATACCACCTCTCACTAAGGACTGTGTGAAACAGGGAGAACTGGAAAGATGTCATTGTTCTGGTTCCATTCAGTTTCTCTAATTTTAGTTTGTATTGAGTTTTGCCACTGACCTTCCTCAGTCTCCCACATGGGTCAGTTTAAATAAGGTAACAACATATCAAGTGTGGACTTTTAAAAACAATATTGTTACTTATTTGTATGCTCCTGTGGAATACTATAACATAATTCTCTCAGTGTTACTCCTTATAATGCTTGTTGTCTGTGTTGGAGTGGGTATGTGTGTGTGTGTGTGTGTGTTGTGTGTGTGTGTATGTCCACTATGCATCAAAGCCAGGACAGATTACATGAACTAAACTGACACTTTTGTTTGAATAATGCAAGCTTTAATTTCAATACCATCTGGAATAAAAACGGGCACTACATTATTTCTCAGATTGCATGGAATAGCAACAACTATACATTTTACTCTTCCATCTATTCTTTAACCATTAGCTGCAGACAATAGCTATTTTTCTGAAAAGTCTCACAGAATCACCTAGGTCTAAGGTTTAATACAAAGTGCATAAGTTACAGGTTCATTTATCAGCTTACTCAGAGGTAGCTGATCTTCCAGCAGATATATGGACTAACTCAATTTGTAATGACAAATTTAAAAAGAGCTAATTTATTCATTTCATTTAGAAATATTAATGCCAAGTATTTCGGAATACTTACAAATACTGGTAAGCTTAATTTCTTTATGGAAGATAATCTGTTTTGCAACTGATTTTTAAAATCTGGGAGTTGCCAATTGAAAGTGATCAGTGAATAGAGTTATTCAATCTTTCATAACCCTATGCTACAAAAATTTCATCTCTACCACAGTTTTAACAATGGAATGTCTACTAAGTGTACCTTAATATCCCAGTCTGTTTGCAGTATACTTCCTTTGAATTTTACATTTTGGAAACACTATAATTAAATATTATCCTTTAAATCTTCCTAATCCAAGACTTATCATTTAAAACCCTTATCAGTTAAACACATATTAATCATCTGCCACAATAGGGTAGAGTATGGTCATTGTATATTTCATTTAATATCATTGTGTCCCATTACCTAAATCTCTTTGAAGTGCTCTCCTTAAACAATCATCTCTAAATTATCCCTGAGACTATTGGCCTACAGCTAGTTAATAAAACTCAAGCATTAATAATAATGTGTATTAGACTCAAGGACAGGGGAAAACACTCAGAAATATCAACAGGTAACATATTGTACTCACTTGTGAAGATGGTATCCTCTACACAAACATAACACTTTGATTACATTTTGAAACACTATTATTATATAATACACATTAAGGTTCTTAAAAAAAATAGCAAGAGAATAGGACCAGGATGATAATAAGCAGGGAACACTGAAAATGCATTCAATCTTAGAGTACCAGATATTTTCTCAAGGTAAATATGAAAATTTTTATCCCATAATTGTTCTTGATTTAAAGGGACTTTTTCAGTTGAGAAGAAATGACTTTATTAAAAAAATCCCTAACTTATTTTATCTGGTATATAAATCAGCATTTTCATTCTTTTGGAAAAATTGTATTAATAATGAGAATTGATAGTTGAGATTACAAAATCTATGGTCATTTAAGACAAATATGTGCGTACACACACACACACACACACACACACGTCTTCACATCAAAAAGTTTATAACAACAAGGATACAGATTTCCAAAACTGAAGGAAGCTGTTTTGTAACTAAATAGGTATAGTGAATAAAACTAAATACTCCTTATAGCACAGTTATTGAACCATGACAATAAAATAATAACTAAGAAAAGACCTGCTCAGTTCAAGTTTTTCGGTCATAATACTGGAAACCAATAAAGAGACTACCATAATGAATATCTAGAAATTTACTTAGTTGCTGCAATAGTAAGAAATAATACATTTTATAAAAAATTAATAGTATCTATAAAATATATATATTCAATTTTTAATATTCACAAATACTGGCTGAGCAAGTTATTTCTTTTCAGAATTATATAACCTAAGTGATAATGTGCAAATTTAAAATTAATCTTTTTCAGGATATCTGATATCTTTCTTTAAACACTTTCAAATTTCTTCATTTATAAAATGCATACTGGGTGGCACCAAACTTCTCCAGAAAGCTAAATGTGATATGCACAAATATAACTGGCACTAAGAAGAGTGTAACTTTTTAAAAAAATTTTGATACACAAGTTTTTACTGAAACTAAGTGGTAAGGGGAAGTTACTGTCAAATAACTGTTTCTAGTTCTTATGCATGAATAAGAAAGGTGCCAGCAGAGTGATTGACTGAACCATTCATAATATTAACATCCAGAATTACATTTCTCTTTCTTTGACTATTTCTAAAGCATCATGTTGACTGCTATCATGAATACAAATAAGGATATGTAAATAAATTGCTAAAGCTTGTATTATTAAAAACTTTAACCAAATGTTTGTTTAAAAGGCAAATTTTCCCTGGGCATTTAAAATTATTTATAAGCAGATTGTTAACTGTGACGGATAGGCAAAGATATTAAATCTGTAACATTAGTAGCTGCTACCAGTCAAGGATCAACTAGATATCAAGATTTAGCAGCTGTGATGCTACCAAGCAAGTTAATTGCAAAAAATAATTACAAATAATGTGTACAAAATTAATTTCCACACAATTTTCAGGAATAATAATATTATGTATCTAATATAGTGTGAAAGGCATTCTGTTCTATGGCCAGACTAAAGGAAGGAAGGGAGGAGGGGAAGAAGGAAAGGAGGAAAGAGGTGGAGGGAGGGAAAGGAATCCTAAATTCATCATCAAGCTATTTCAACAGTGAAAGAGCTATTGATGATTTTGTTTCAAGCATGCATCTCCTATGGAAGATTTAGGACTACTTTTGTTCCCCTTTTTTCCTTCTGTATCTGCTCGTTTAAGCCCTTACTGACTTGCTTCCATGTGTACAGGGACATATGATTGAACAAAGGAGAGGAATCCATGACCATATGGGGCTTCTTTTTCAGAATGGCACGCAAGCAAGCAAGGTCATTGTGGATCCTGATAAATTCTAGAAGGAAACACAGGGATGTAGAAACGCAGAAGAGGGGCAGGGCTAGTCACACACCGGGAGAAGTCCTCTTTGTATATGTGGGATCCTAACTGAATCATAAAAATCATTAAAAGAGGAAACCTTTCTGACATCAGGAGAGATTGTCATTGTGAGCAGAGGAAAGAGCCTGTTCCAAGATCCTAAGACCCTCAAACTTGTTTATCACAGTAAAGTGCTGAATTAGAAGCTGATTTTTCTCTTTCATTTTTCATAAAGACAGTCCAGATCATGTTATCCCTGCTATCTGTGGACATGGACTCATAGATTTCCAGCTACTGCATCCAAAATGTACAGCAGCTCAAACTTCAGATACTTATGTGACCATTCACCTATATTCAATGTGGCTGAGCTTCTGACTTACTCTGTAATAACCTTGTCTATGATTCATAGCACACTATTTTAGAAATGAAGTCAGAGATCCAGTATAGCTATGTTTTTAGTACATTTTCTTAGCAAAGGATAGCAAATATAGCTAGTCAAGGTATTTGATTATGGGTAATCCAGGACTCCAGATTGAAACATTTTATCTACAAGCCTCAATATTTCACTTCTCTCTTAGTATTCTTCCACATATTTCTATTTCAAATATTAGCTACCAAACAATTTTTCTGTTTACTGATTGTCTCAAAGAACTCCTGCTGTTTCCCATTCCCTCATCTTCCTTTTCTTTTTTTTTTAATTTTTTATTGTTGGTTGTTCAAAACATTACATGGTTCTTGATATATCATATTTCACACTTTGATTCAAGTGGGTTATGAACTCCCATTTTTACCCCGTATACAGGTTGCAGAATCACATCAGTTACACATCCATTGATTTACATATTGCCATACTAGTGTCTGTTGTGTTCTGCTGCCTTTCCTATCCTCTACTATCCCCCCTCCCCTCCCCTCTTCTCTCTCTGCCCCCTCTACTGTCATTCATTTGTCCCCCTTGTATTATTTTTCCCTTTCCCCTCACCTCCTCTTGTATGTACTTTTGTATAACTCTGAGGGTCTCCTTCCATTTCCATGCAATTTCCCTTCTCTCTCCCTTTCCCTCCCACCTCTCATCCCTGTTAAATGTTAATCTTCTTCTCCTGCTCTTCGTCCCTACTCTGTTCTTAGTTACTCTCCTTATATCAAAGAAGACATTTGGCATTTGTTTTTTAGGGATTGGCTAGCTTCACTTAGCATAATCTGCTCTAATGCCATCCATTTCCCTGCAAATTCTATGATTTTTGTCATTTTTTAATGCAGAGTAATACTCCATTGTGTATAAATGCCACATTTTTTTTATCCATTTGTCTATTGAAGGGCATCTAGGTTGGTTCCACAGTCTTGCTATTGTGAATTGTGCTGCTATGAACATCGATGTAGCAGTGTCCCTGTAGCATGCTCTTTTTAGGTCTTTAGGGAATAGACCGAGAAGGGGAATAGCTGGGTCAAATGGTGGCTCCATTCCCAGCTTTCCAAGAAATCTCCATACTGCTTTCCTCATCTTCCTTTTCCTGATTGTCCGTCCTTCTTTCCCTTTTCAGGCTGGTAAATCAACACATCCTTAAGCCGTCTCCTGCTCCAGGAAGACTTCCTTCCTTTCCCTTCCTACCCTTTCACCTTTCCTAATGGATATAGAAAATAGCATTATTAACTCATCACACAGTGTTGTCCACTGCATACCCTAGACTACTGAGAACTTTGAGTGCACATAGGCGTTCACATCTACTGGGTGATTCCATTAAATGTCTGATGGCTTTGTGGAACTTGAGAGCATAATGTTAAGTGAACTCAGAAAGTCGGGAGTCAAATGTTTTCTCTCATATGTGGAAGATAGAGGGGAAAACAGTGGAAAAGTGGATGGTCTTATGAAAATAGATGGGAGGGGCTGGGATGTGGCTCAAGCGGTAGCGCGCTCTCCTGGCATGCTTATGGCCCGGGTTCGATCCTCAGCACCACATATAAACAAAGATGTTGTGTTTGCCGAAAACTAAAAAAATAAATATTAAAATTCTCTCTCTCTCTCTCTCTAAAAAAAAAAGAAAAAATAGATGGGAAGCCGGTATAGTAGAGGAAGAAGACCAGGGGCAGAGAGCAAGAAAGAAAAAGGGGAGGTGCTGGGAAAAGAAATTGATTAAATTATGTTATGTGCAAATACAAGTGTATCACAATGAATCCCACCATTGTGTATAATTATAATGCACCAATAGAAATTAATAAAAGGGGGAAAACACCCCATCCCTGTGTAGATCTAGGAATGGTCACTGTGATATAGGATGCACTAGTGTGGAAATTCCTTATTTCATGAACTGTTAAAGGTATGTTTGAGCCTAAATTCGATTGTTGAGGCTAAAGAGCAAAATCACCCAATAGAAAGGATCAAAAACGAGGGGCTTGATGGCGTGATAATCTTTACCTTCATAGTCAAAAGGCAATAATCCACTAATGTTCCCCAGTACAATGTAGCAAAGAAATTAAGAGCTGTGGGCCCAAAACAACGGGAACTTAGAAATTTTGTTTTCCCAACACTTTTGGCTTTCCTAGTTTAAATTTATTTTGTCCCCATGTCTGTTTTCCTGTCTTAGGATTGAAGATGATGTCACAGGACACCTTAAAAGAAAAAAAAAAGTAAACAAACTAAAACCAAAGACTCTTCAGACAGGGGAAAAATGATCTGAAAAACCATCTTATGAAAATGTGTCATGTAGGGATAAAGGACAAAAGCATGTTTCATGGGAACATCAGCTATTTCAACAGTGAAAGAACTACTGATGATTTTGTTTCAAGTATCTGGTGAATTCAATAACAGGGAGTAACTATCCGTGAAAAGAAAATCAGCGAAACAAGTAGGTTGGTCTACATTGAGAGACGGCACTAATTTTACCAGAATTTTAGTGAATGACTCAGCTCAGCAATAATTATAATTAGTGGTTAAGTCCTGCTTCCAGATTATTAATGATTATCTATTATGTAGTGATATGACTAAATCTTTTAAAGAAAATTTTCTGCCACTAGAGTGCTAAACGTAGTTATGATGAAAATTGCCAAAGGGACTATGACTAATTATTAAACTTCTAGAGATTGGGAAAAAAAAAAAAAAAACGATGCCCTTCATTCACAGTCTTCCTTTTTCACATTATTAATGTATGGGTTGATAGTACCAGTCTATCTGAAAGGTCACTTCATATGTGATGTTCCATTGGTAATCTTTCCATCAATGGTAATGACAAGAGTAAATGTCACACTCTTGTTTGGTCTACTTTTGAAAAGTCTACCAAATGCCAGGTCATTGTAATTTTCTAACCACTCAATACGGGAAGGTTCAGGGGATTGTTTATTTCCTTCTTCAGTTAATGAATCAGCAGATGATGATGCATTTCACAAGTCAAACTAAAACATGAAAATGTCACCCAGGGTTCTAAAGATTTATCAGATATTTCTGGATTTAAGAGTTGGTCAGTCGCTGGAGCACCTATTTTTAAAGGCACCAAGCCCCAAATGATTAACATCTGCCTATTAAATGGATAACAGAAATTATGACAAATTTTATTAAAGCACTTAGATAATTATACTGATTCTAATCTGTCCTTCCACCTGAGAATGTATATAATGAGACTCCAACAAATAAAGGCTTTCTCATCATTTGCACATAATCATTCAATGAGAGGTAGAAACCATTAACTGATATTTCATTTTCCTCTTCCCATATTTTTAAGACAGCTCTTATATTGGGGGCATATCATTTCCACTGAAGATGGTAGTTATGAAAACTCATTTCCTTAAATCATACAACCACAATTATTTTTAAGAGAAAGAAAAGATCTTATGTTAACATTGGAGCAGTTGAAACTCATAGTCAGGTAGAACCTTCACAACAATTCTCCATGGGCTATTCAATCAATCTAGGAATCCATCATGTGGGTGGTTTGGTTTGTTTATTGAAAATCACATGAAGTAAGTTTTGTACCTTTCATTTGTTTCATCTATTAAGAGGTGACATGTATCAAAGACAACATATGTGTATTGAGAAGATGTAAAATATGAGAGCTAAGAGACTAGACTCCATGACAAACTTATTCTGTGCAAATGCAGGTCTGCAATTTACTGTGTAACCTCAGATAGCCTGTCTCTGTGCACTATCATATTTTGTATCAGTCTTTTTATCCATCAAATGAGAGTACTAATTGGGCTGCCTTACAGGGCTATTGTGTAGACTAAATGAGTTACTATAGGTTAAGGGCTTATACCAATTCTGGCACAAGTAGTGTGCGAACTTTATTTATCGTTATTGTTATTGCTTGTACTTTCTCAGGACTTAATTACTCAAAAATCAACCATACCAAAATATGGATAAGAAAATGTCCCCTACTGATGGATATTGAAATTCCTAATTGGAGCATATACTTGGAATTGCAGTCTTCATCTGAAAGGTCAACTAAATTAAGTAATTGACCTTAATGTTTACTCAAAGAAGCCATGGTTCTTTCCATTAAGAAAATAATAATGGGTTTTCATAAAATGCAGTATGTAGAAAATGTTGTATCTTCGCATGAGCAAATTTGGATTCCAGTAGTCTTGCAAAACTTGCATTCAGAAGAGCTCTTTCAACTAAATGCTCTTAATAGGTAGGCATGGATGGATAATGGAGTTTGTTGTGGCTTTGTACTTAGGATAAATAGATAAGGATTACAATGAGGATGCTAAGAATCCTAAAAGGCTCACTGAGAAGGTAGGCGTATCTTAAGAGAGCCAGCAAAAGAATTTAAACAAGAGCAGAAATAAAATAGGATTCAATTACTAAAACTATAATGATGTCAATAGTAGAAAGAATGTACTCGAAACTTCTGGTAAATTATTATGATAAAATAGTACTTTGAGTTCATGCTTTGATCTTCCACGTGCACTCCAAACACAGCATGAAAATTATTAGATAAAATAAATAAATAATAAATGCCAGATGTAGCCACACTCAAAAACAAAGCAATACTTGATGGGTCAGAAATGGAACAAAATTCCTCATGGGTGAGAACTGTGGCACTAAGCCCCAGGCCTGCAGTCATTCTGATGAAAAAGCAAGAAGAGGAAAGAAGAACTGTAAGCCCAATGAAAGACTGAACCAGCCCCATTAAATTAAATGAGCAGCCCAAGGGGCTCGTGGTTCCCTGCAAGGAACCTGACAACAGTGGCCCTAGTGACTAGAACTTCAATGTGCATACTCCTAAAAATTCCTAAAGAAAGTATAGGAACCACTTGGACTGAACTTAATTCAAATTAGTCTTTTACCAGCTTCATGCAAGGGAAAGAGTCCTTAGTGAACAATATGAACTTGTTACTGGTTTTGAAACAGGAGGAATATTAAACTTCAGATAAGCCTGCAGAAAGAATACTCCCAATAGCCTAAAGAACCATAAAGTAAGAAAAATGACCAATAAAATTGATGGATTAAAAAAGAATCCACTGCCAAACTGGAAGGCAATAATTAGAAAATGTGTTTAAAATCAGAAAATTGTGATAAAAAAGTATTATATTAATAACACCTATTACACAAAAACAAATTATGAAACAAAACATATATGACTCAAGAGAGGTGGACAATAATAAAGATCTCAGAACACCAGGAAGTCTTTAAAAATATAGTAATTAGAATGAAAACAAAATTAGATGCATAAGATTAATTTGGCTTTGTATTACTCAAAGGGAAAACCGTAATTTAGAAGATAATAAATGTTTGATTCAGATAAGTTACAGTCAAATTAAATGAAAATTTTTGTAATGAAAGAAAATTTTAAAGCAAAGAAAACAAATTAGAATCTCCATAATATATTTAGTAGGAATTCCAGAGAAGCAGAATTGAGAAAATAGGAGGAAAAAAAAAAGTAATATTTTAGGTAAAAAATGAGAATTTTTCAGCCATTAAAAACATGAAGTATTAAGAATTATAATTCAAAAATAAAAAATTTAAAAAATAAAAATAAAGTATTTGGAATGCTTCTGCAAAAAAAAAAAAAGAAAGAAACATGAAGTTTTAAATTAAAAGTGCACATCTAGGTCTGATCATTATTAAAAAAATAAATTAATACCCTAATATTAAATTTAAGATTAAATTGTGATGAAAGAAAAAGTATTAGATAATATGAGAATAGAGGAGGTCTCAGAAAATATGACACTTTTGAGATTAAAAACATAATTTTTTTAAATGAGGAAGTATAAGAATACAAACATGTCCATGTATCTCTCTCAGATAATGATAAATCATATTTTTTTAAAAAATCAACAAGAATAAAATTTGAAGTTAAAAAACAATTGAACAAATGTATAAAACTAAATTCTACAAATATAAAATGTACAAGGTTCAATATACATGGAATTTTAACAAAAATTGACTACATGGTACATCAAAAGAAATATCAGTATATTTCAAATAAATTCACAATAGCTAAACTGTGAAGCCAACCTAGATGCCCTTCAGTAGATGAATGGATAAAAAAGGGGGCATATATATACAATAGAATTTTACTCAGCAATAAAAGTGAATAAAATCATGGCATTTGCAGGTAAACGGGTTGGAGAAGATAACGCTAAGTGAAGTTAGTCAATCCCCCCAAAAAATGCCGAATGTTTTCTCTGATATAAGGAGGCTGACTCATGGTGGGGTAGGGAGGGGGAGCATAGGAGAAATAAATGGATTCTAGATAGGACAGAAGGGTAGGAGGGAAAGGGAGGGGGCAGGGGATTAGAAAGGATGGTGGAATGTGATGGACACCATTATCCAAAGTACATGTATGAAGAGATGAATTGGTGTCAACATACTTTATATACAACCCCAGAGATATGAAAAATTGTGCTGTATATGTGTAATAAGAATTATAATGCATTCCGCTGTCATTTATTTATTTTTTTTAAAAATCAATTAAAAAAAAGTGAAAGGAAAGGACAGAGTGTTTCATACCTGTGAAGAAAAATGGGAAGAACATTGAGTAGGAAAAGACTCAGTGTAGGGTGCACCTCTGAGAAAGCTTTGCAAGGCCAGTAGGATGTCCAAGAGCAAACATTGCTCAGTAGAGGAGTCCTAGCTCAGGAGGAAATGGCCCTGTGCTAGTACCATTCCCAAATTCAGTCATGGGTTGTGAGCATCCCGGGGACAGCATGGCTTCTACATAGAGACTGCAGCACCTCCCAAAGGTAGAGTGGCAAGAAACTATCAATTAACCCCACTGTTTTCAAGTTCTCATTATAGGGAAGGTTGGTGCCGCACACTTCCATATCTGCCACATAGACCCTTTCAAGCACCCTGGGTGCTTTGCTGTTGAATTTTAACATAGGTTGGTAAGAAGGAAACCTTTGGAAATACTTGTCTTAAGTGAAGCAGTTAAAATGTAGGTCAAAAGTAGAAATAAAGTTTTGAGAACCATATAAATGAAGAACACTGTTCACCAAATAATGCTATTTGATAAGATTACTCAGGAGAGAAATATAAGTTAAAAAGATAGAAATGGCTTGTCTTTTTTTTAATAAATGTCACCTATTGTGTGTCAAATACTGTTCTTTGCACTTTATTAATCAACTTATATAATCCTTATGTGTTAGTCAGATTTTTGTGACTGTGACCATAAATGCCCAACAAGAACAACTTGGAGTAGAAAAGTTTAAATTGGGGCTAGTGGTTTCAGTCCATGGTCAGCCAACTCCATTGCTCTTGGCCTGAGGGGAGGCAGCACATGGCGGCAGAAGGACATGGTTGAGGAAAGATACACAGCTCATGGTAGTTAGCAAGCAGAAAGTGAGTTAGAGAAGAGCTAGGAACAAGATATATAGTCTGAGGGCACTCCGCAGTGTCCTGCATTTTCCAGCCATGTCTCACCTCCTACAGTTGTCAGCCAGCAGTCCATTCAAATTATTAATCCATCATGTGAATTAATTCATAGATTAGGTTACAGCTCTCATCATCTAATCATTTCACCATGGATCGTTCCTGCATTGCCTGACACATGAGTTTTTCAGAGGACATTGAAGATGCAACCCGTAACACATCATAACCACCACAAGTATATTTTTACAGATGAGGCAGCCAGAACAGAGAGATTAGTTAATTTACTCAGAACCACAGTTAGTAACAGAAAATAACAAAATCTCATAACAGAGCTATATTTAATTCAAAGGTAAAATGGAAAACCAGAGAATAAAATTGAAAGATGGTTAGAAAAGTCAGAAAGAATGAAGAAATACAAGTTTTTAGGAGTCAAGAGAGAATTTTGTAGAGAAATGGACAGTCAAATGTATCACTAGTCCAGAGAAATATCAATGGTGAGGAAGCTCTGAGTATGGTATTGAATTTGTAGATCTATAGTGACTTTGAAAAGATAGTAGAATAAAAAGAGAATAATGAACTGAGAAATCAAAAAGGGAGACAATTCAAATTGCATTTGTGATCATGACAAGAAAATTAAATACATCTGTGGGAAGAATCTAGAGAAACAAGATAGCATGCAACTTATTTAGTGAGATTTCAAAAGACATACTATCTACCCATCCAATGGGGAAATGGAAAATTGAGTTGAGAAATTAAAGAAGGCAGAAGGGAGAGAACGATGAAGAAGTTGAATGATGAAACTGGAACAAAAAGAAAAAAAAACCCATTGAATTGCAGAATTATCTCATTTAAAACATTTAGATAGAAAGTTTTTAAATTTTTTAGTCAACTGGAAAGTAAAGGTCAGTTCCCAAAATTTAAGGGAAAAAACTGCCTTGGAAAGTTAAAATATTGAAAATACTTGAGATTTTTATTTTGTGAAATTTAATAGTCAATCAGAAATGTGATAAAGGGTTTTCAAGTAGCATTGAGGACACACACACAAGCATGTGTAGAGATGCACGTGTTCATTATGTGCATTCGTGTCTGTATATATGCATATGCATCCTTGTGGGTATTTGTATCAGAAATTCTTTCAAAGGATAAGAAGGAAGAGTCAATGGTAGTGGTCTACCCTCTTCAAGCTCTAAGTGGACTAATGGTTTTGGGAGAATTTTAAAGCAGCAATAAGACCTAACAAAAGTTGTTTTGCTTTTGATTTCACCAAGTGATATTTCTACATAAAATCAGTTGTCAGAGATTCCTCCCAGAAAAGAAATTTGTTAGTCTAATTTCCAAACAAAATCAGTGGTTGCTGCTGGATCATGTGTATGTGTGTGTGCATGTGCATGTATGTGTCACCAAATTTTACTCTTAAAATCCTTTTTCTTTAATAAATATTTTATTTTCCAGAGGATGTGAATTCCTGCTGACACAGACTACCTCCTCCCATGAGTTGACACATATCTTTTGAGTTCAGTGTTATTAGAGTCCGCATAGGGCTCCTTTTGATTCTCTGTTCTCTGGGGTACACAGCTCTGTACTTACATAGTGAGTAGTTTGTAAGAAAGTTCATTGTAATATGAAGAAACAAAATTTGAGTAACTTCATCTCTTTCATTCTATCTGACCACTTAGGTTTTTATTATATTTAAATTTAAAATAGTGAAACAGGATGAGGAGCATAAATTATATAATTTTATTTTGTTAAGTTCAAATTTTAGTTAATTCATCAAATATTTCATGGCATTTTCAAAATTTCTTATTTTAATCTTTACTTATATGTGTTAAAACTAAAAAGTGAATCAAAATATGGGTTATTACTGATATTTACAGGATTATTATTGAAAATCATTCTGTCTTATAAAAGTGGAGGGTTTTATGTAATCTAGGTATTCACGGGACCCAAGGGAAGGGCAGCTGGCTCACATACAACTGATTTCATGCAGAAAAGCATATGCATCTGGTGGTTGGTGGAGGGAATATGAAATTGGTAGATGAAGAATGGTAGGGTATTGAGGCAGCCTGCCATTGCAGCTGTCAAGTCTTTTGCTGGATTGGCACATCATTCGTTGTGAGTTTATGGAATTTGATGATCCTCTGCACCAACCCATACCAGCCAAAAGGTCTAAGCTCTGCTAGATGCTTTCATATGCTGGTCACTCCAATGTATCTGGATTATATTTAGCATTCATATCAACTGCAGTGATATGCTGGGGCCACATCACACCAACCTGTGTTCATTATGCACACCTTACCCCTGATACCTAGTTGGTAGCTTGAACTTAGCAATGGGGTTTATTTACACCACAGATATTGGCAAGTATGATAAACCAGGACTCTCCCCAACTCTGTAAACAGCCACTTGTTAAATATTTACTTGTGCACTAATGAATAAGAAGATAAAAAAACATGTTTAATGTAATGTGAGTAGACACTAACAGAAAGTTGCTCTTTGCTAGATGAGGGAAATGAGGCTGAAACCCTTAGAATTTCTTAATGAAGAATCCTAGAAAGGGTGGGAATAATAATCCAGGGTGGCAAGATTTCCTAGTGCAAGAGCAGAATGACTAAATATCCTTTTTTTTTTTTACAATTACTCTAACAAAATCTTATTCAAATTGGGAGAAGGGGGGATATATATTTTTTCATATAATGTATGTATATATACTCATATAAATATATGAATAATTTGTTTTTTAAGTCTTTCCCGGTCTTTTTAAATTGCCTTACAACAGGTATTCAATGCCATATCAGTGAGCAAACTGTTAGTATTTTAAGTATGTTGGGTTCTTTTCAACATTTTCACAATGAATAAATAGCCCTTGACATCTTTAACTGCAAATGAAAATTGCAATTACATTTAGAGCCTCATGTTTCTAAAAGCTGTATCTATTCTGTATTTGTTTTTGAATCTGTTATGTCATATATTTTTGTTTTATTTATCAATACAGTTGCTAGAAGAGAAGCACACAAGCCCTAAAATGTGATAGAGTGTATGGACTCTGATATCACAAATATCGACAAACATTTTGTAAAGTCACAGTAGAGCTAACCCTTGGGATACAAAATCTTGCAGTAAAACATGAAGTAGAGAAGCTTGCCTTAATTATATTTTAAAATTGAAACACTACTACAGAGAGCTCGAATAAAGCTTGTGTATCTTGGTTTCTGATTAGAGGATCAAAATGTCAATGCTAATAAAATAATGAATATAAATTTACCCATTAAGTGTAAAACTTTCTTCCAAAGAATAATCATAGGACTCACCAAGAGTGACTACCTTCTGCAGAATTCATGCTCACTTAACATATGTATGTCTTCCCTGTTTCTGCACTTTAAATCAGTCTCTATTAACCTGCTTTGTGATTTATTTCAAACGACAGAGGTTCAATTTTCAAAATACTTAGGAACCCTTCAGTTTCAATAATTCTGTGACAAAGCTATTTTAATCTGTGTTTTCTCTGTTCTATAATACAAGCACTTTATTTTCCTTAGAAGATACAAAAACAAGACAAAATTGGGGATCAAATAAACCTCACCTCAAATTATGTTTTGCCACACACTAATTAAACATCTTTATGTGTGCTATTAATACATATTGAGCTCAGCTTTTATAAGCTTTTATTAATTTCTTCCAGCTCTCCTTCTCACCTTTTCCCATCCCTCTTAGTAACTTATAGTTCTAATTCTTTCAAGCTATTTCATATCAGTATGTTGCTTTCTGTGAATTAAATTGCGCATGTTGAAGAGGACAAAGCACAATGGTGTTGACAAGAGTGGACCCGGTGGAAAACTGGACATTGCAAGGCCTCATCAGACCATTTTACTTGTAGCCCAATCAGATTCCAATGTCAGACAGAGTTTATGTGTGTGTGTTTATGCATGACAATATGAACTGTGTTCAGCAATTTTCCAGACGCAAGGGTGAGCAAGGCAGGCGCTCTTCCTTCTCTGTTCATAATTTATACTAAATTGATGCAGGCAGATATACTGTAATTTTTTTTTTATTTCCAAGTCAGAAACAGCTATTGAATCATTTATGTTTTCTTTTTTGCTTGCTAGAAAATTAAATATTCTCCATATTGAGGATTTTTAGAGTGTTTGAGAAAATTATTCAGTTTGCTGTGTGTAATGATGAACTACATTGTAATTCAAGAAAATTCACTTCTCAGGATATAATATTTCAAGGTATTCAGATAGGAATATTATCTCAGCTGTTTGTGGGATTTTTATACCCTTTTTAAATTTAATCTTTAAATTTCATACTAAAGCTGAAGTAGGTCTCTTGCTATAATTATTAACCTCTACAAACTAAAACCTCACTTTCAAATTAGGCAGTGGAGAATGTTCCTTTTTGTAGCATTGAAACACCTCTAATTTACGATCAGACAAAAACACTGAACACTCAAAAATTGAAGCTGCATTAATTTAATGAACATATATTGAACATATAATTTAATGAACATATATTGCAATCAAAAACTCTTAAAGTAGCTTTAGAATTTGTGACTATTAACTGCTGTATGTGAAATTCAGCCCTAAAATATGTACCATCCTAGATCCTTCTCCTTTTCTTTCCTTTGTCTCCAAAAAAAATATTGTATATAATTGTTCAGAAGCAGGTAAATCCCAAAGTCTCCAGAAAAGAGTTTTGGTTTCCTCAATAATCCGCTTGAATACTTAGCAAGTCTGATGATCAGATTTTGATCTTTTTATTTTTTTCTGTTCTGTGAAACAAAAACCACCATTGTCAGTTATTTCCCCTTCTCTGGAGTAAAAGACATGGGTGTCTTTGACATGTAAGTAAGAAGGTAGTTCACATCATGGTTGATTTTACAGGCTGAATTTCACATACCTGTTCTCCAGAAAAAAAAAAAATTCCTCTCAACCATTTAAAAAAACTCAGATTAAGCTACTGGGTCCAAAGAAACACATTAACATAAAATATTTACACATTAAATAGTAAGACTTCTCTCTGAATTTATTGACTCAAAATTATTTAACACCTTCATGATTTAGCCATTGTTCATTATTATATCAATGCATAATAGATAGTAAGATAAATGAATCTCAAATGTAGAAAATAAATATATATGGCAGAGACTGGTGCATATATCATCTAAAACTTATATTGTTAACAGAAGGAGGAGACTAGAAATGTTTAGTAATCACGTTTAAAACACAAGACGTTAAAACTCAGCAGAATCAGATTAGAAATGGGGGGTGAGAGATGTTAATAGATGACAAGTTTCAATGGCATTCATTCAATGGGTTTCTACTTTATAATTTTTTTTGTCCATCTTATTGATGATTACGTTCCATATGTCCAGGTTTGATTGTTTCTGTTAATATTTCCATGTAGTTATTCCAATTAACAAAACACCCCACACTACCTTCTACACACTAGTTTTTGAATGTGTATCACTTGCTTTTTTTAACCTTTTTATTTGCCATTTCACTGAACTTAATATGCATTCAAATAATTTATGCTTCCAGGAAGTGGGGTGAAGATGAAAGATGCACATGACAAAAAAAAATCCTCTCTGGCCCAAGTTTTCTATTTTATTGTATTATGTTGCTAAAATTTAAGTATTTTTCTTTGCTAGCCCTTCATTACTACCATTTCCAGTTCCAAAGATGCAAGAACAACCCTACATCTTCAAGTCTCAGCTCATCCAAACTGATAACCACTGTCATTTTTTTCCCCTTCTTGGTAAGGTAAAAATCTCAAAACCATTTTGACTTTGATCATTGCGTTGTTTACATAGGGTCAAATCTCCCACACTTCAGACAAAAATAGCCTGCTTGCAAAAACAATTGTTGTGAATAATAACAAGCATTTTAATCACTTGTATTCACAGAGGAATTTGCATTAATAAGCTTTCTTTTGAGAACTCAAGAAAAATACATCATCATCCCTCTCCTGGTACAAACTACTTGGCCTCTCTTCTTTTCTTGAAGACAGGTGGGTCAGTTTACAAGAACCAAACACACACTCCTCCTTTAGTTATTTTTCCTTAAGCTAGACTCGAACTACACAGCACTTAAGATGTTTCTTTGTGAGATTAGAGATGTCACAGAGATTCATAAATTGTGAACTCTCTGCCCAAATGGTAAACATTGCCGGTCAGGACAAAAGCAGTTTGAGATTTTACTGGGTATCACACTCCGCAAGTTAATAAGCATAGTACAACTGGAACCATCGACCTCTTAGGAATATTGCTCCCACTTTATTGATAAAGAAAGCAGGTGGTGCAGTAAAGAAACAGCTATAGCCAAAGAATGATGGAGATCTAAGTCGTGAAATTTCCTATTCTCATCTAGAAGGCCTGTTTCTTCTAGTTTTCAGATACAAAGAAGAGTCATAAGCTATGTATTTGATGATGGAGACCTCGTTAGGAGAAGAACAACTTTTAACTTTGATGTTATCAATGCTCAATAATAATACCCTAGGTTGTTTATTTGACAGAGGAGGGCTGTCAAATTCAATAACCCTAAAAAAAAATACCTTTAGTATTCTTTTAGCTATTTTTAGTCCTTTTTAAAAGATTAATTTCTAATCTCTATATTGTAATAAATGTCAAAAATTTTTACTAGCAATACTATTTAAAGCCATTCCAAAATTTATAAACTCCTCCTAATTATTCTTTGTTTCCAGATGTGACAAAAAAGAAAGAAGATAAAAATAGAGGATTTTTTGAGGAAAAATTATATATATATATATATATATATATATATATATACACATATATATGTATATATACACACACACACATACATGCATATATATGTGTATAAACAATGATTTATATTTGTATAAGCAATTACTGAAACAATGATCTATATATAATAATGCATATGTAATGTATAATGTAATACCAAATAATGAATTACACACACAAACATACAATCTCTCTCAATTAATTTAAAAATTGATTGTTTTAAATGTTCTTGGTTTTGTTAAATACTACTTATTACCATTGCAAAGTATTTAGGATCTGACAAAATGAATAGTTAAAAAATGTTTAGTCCACGTGACAAATGGAGCAAAAATTTTACCAAGGTATTCGGAAACTGATATTCACGATTAACACTGCCAAAGAATTTCCTGGAATGTGGGCTCAAATAGTTTAAATTTTGGACATGTCTCCCCCAATTTTAAGTACCTTTGGAAAAATAGAATAAGAAATTCTGTCATTTGTTGGTTTAACTTGGCTGGAAAACTTTTTACAAAAAGCTCTTTCATCAATAGATTAATGTTTGTTAAGCAAATAAAAACATATATTTTAGAGCTAAAACAAAAGCAGTCCTCAAAAAGGAAAGTACTTCTAAATGCACTTTAATCAGTTTAAGTGTTTTATAAAACTAATGCCAATTTGAACACTCTGTCAGTGATGTGCCTCTAGTAGGCTCTTTCTATAATTATGAGTAATCAGATCTCAAATTATAAACTCTGCAACGTCCAATTTTAGTGCCCAGTTTCTTACCTCAAGCAATCAAACTGTTCATCACAATTACTCCATAATGCTGTAATTTTTTTTTTAAATCTCCATATTGAAAATTCCATGATCTTCCTTTAGAACCGAATTCCCTTTACAATTCAGAACTTCTTTCTCTTGTGTAATATCTGTTCTTCTTTGCCCTAGATTCCTTGAAACAATGATTTATCAGTTCAGGTCTTGCAATAACAGCTTTCTCTTCTCTAATTTTAGATGTCTCTACACATTTTTCCTCACAAATATTATTTCCCATCCATTGTGTAAGCTTTCTTTCATCTGAAAAGAGTACAGAGACTCTTATTGTGTATTTTTAAAAGGTTGTAGTATCTATGTCTTGAAATATTAAGTGGATGGTGGTGTTACATGACACAGCAAAGTTCTTTATTGTTTCTCTTTAAAACAGTTTGCTTTGCATCATGGAGATATGCTCACTCCCATCCAAAGAGTTGTCCATTTTGCCCAGAACTATGTAATCTAAATCAGTCCAATGTCATGCAGACTTCTCTGAGTAAGAATGTCAGAGGTAGTTTTGAAGAAGAAATAAACTCATGGTGTAGGTATCTGGGGGAAAACCCAGGTTCTCCTGAGAAGTAAACTGCTGTTAGGTCCAACCTTTTTCTCTAACCTGACCAGGCATCTTGGCAGTAAACAGCTGGTAGTTTGTAGACAACAAAATGCATATGGCGCAAGTAAACCACCCAATAGAATATTTAGGGTAAAACAGAATATTCCTTTCCTATAGTATTTAGTTCTAAAACCTCTGTTAGTGCACTTGGGTAATAAAATCACCATTTATTCTATGAGAATGTAGTGGAGCTTGAGGGTGAAGAAGGGCCTTCAGCAGAAGGTACTTGTGGGTGGAAATTGTTCATCCATTTATCGGTTATAATGAAACAACTTGCTTCATTTTGTTCAGTCTCAGTCTCCTTATCTGTTCACTACAGATAAATTATAACAGTATATAGTGTTGTGAAAATCAAAAGAGAATTTATGGAAAGTGTTTAGCTTACTATCTAAAATTAAGAAAGCACCCATGTTTCTAATTAGTACCATAATTGTTTGCTTTTGTGCTCTCAGTGGAGAACATGTTTGCCTATAATTCTCATACACAAAACACTGTAGAAGTTATTTAAATAAGGAAAAACAAAAAGAAGAAAAGGAGTTGTATTTAAAAACCAAATTATATATATTATGGTTGATGGCTATCTGTGAAACTTGCTTACAGTATTAGTTTATGGAGAAGAGTGAATATTTTTTTAGTTCTGCTTTGAAACCTGAGGTGGATTATCAAAATCAAGATTGGAGTCAGCTTTCAAGTCACCACTACTCCACTGTGTGTTCTCAGTTTGAGGCGAGATTCCTTGAGTTATTCTTCTGGTATATGTTGGCTTTGTATCGTTTTGCCTCCTTGTCAAAATTCAGTGTTGGCTGCATGAAAGCAACAGGCAATTGTTTCTTCTGGCAAAGAGCTGCAGCAGGAGAATGGCTGGGAGAGCTGTTTGTGGAATAACTCTGCATTAGTGAACATTTTTGATCTCTCGGCTTTCATCCCAGTAAAAACCACGAGGGAAGTAGCAAACAGTAAAAATTATTTCCTTTATTGTAAAATTGCAATGGTAACATGACATTTTTAAAAGGGGCCTGTTTGTAAAGGCAATACAACTGACATAACTTTGAGTCTATTAATGTAAAATACTGGCAAATTGTTTTGCTTTTCTCCTGGTATTCCAAAGTGCCAGGTCTTAAGTTTAAGTAATTTATTGCAAATCAGTAATCTATTTGGAATGTGAAAGCAGTTTTGCACATAAATACATACTATATCAATAACATCAAAATTATCAATCATTTGTTTTTATTTAAGAATTGTATGGATTGATTAGTTATGTTAACAATTACATCACTAATCATTTGGCACAACCTCAATGTTATAGGAAGACATCTTAGGCTTCCAATACTGCCTACACTATTCCACCCAAATATATATAATCCTTAAAAGAAAAATAAAGAAAACATCTTTTTAGAAATCTCTTGCATGAGTTTTATTACAATCATTCCAATTTTTCATATGAGATGTGACTTACTTCCATGATTTCTTTAAGTCTCTCAAAGATAATTGGTTTTCTCCTAAGAAACATTAAACATACTCATTCTCTCTCTCTCTCTCTCTCTCTCTCTCTCTCTCTCTCTCTCTCTCTCTCTCTCTCTCTCATATGCAGGTGTACACACACACACAACACTAAATAGCACATCTGTTTTTAAACAATTTGATATATTCTTTTAGTTTTCTTATTTAGATGTATACAATGAAGGTAAATTGTAGCAAAAAGTTTTATGCTTAGGGAAATATCAACTATATTTTCCTTTTACTTAGTATCTTTAGAGATGTAATTATAATAGTGCTGGTGCTTCTATGTCTACTGAGTGAATTAGTTTCAACTCAAGACCAAGTACATTAAGGTTTCATTGTCAAGGGTCACAAATTGTTTTCTGGTATTTGTAGAACTCAAATTATGGCTGAAATTTTACAAAATAAATACCATTCTTTCCTAACATGTTTACTTAAAATGTGCACCATGAACTGTGTATAACTAAATAGCAAAATTCAGTTCTAAATAGGAACTCTCGTGACTCTCATGTTATCTGATATTGAATTGTCTGCATTTTCCATCTTTTGTAATAAATTTTGAAAGATGCTTTGGTATATTTTCAAACTTTTCCTTTCAGCTTATTTAATTCTGAGAACTATCATGAATGGCATTCCCCCAAACCTTACCCTTGGAATTGTTACCTATTTAATTCCAACAACTTTAAGTGTCTTAAATGAGACCATTTCTTGTGTGTAGCTGGTCCATTTTTCTGAGGAAAGTCAAGCTGCTAGGAACTCAGTATTCTCATCTGTAGTTTCCCTTTTATCCTGTGATTAGACCTTGCTAATACCCAAAGTATAAAACTAAAAGATAAGCTATGTGAGTTTTAGAATTAGATTTTTATCATCTCTCCTTGGAAAAAAAAAATCACAAAGATTCATTTAACCTTAGTTTCCTCAGCTATGAAAAATTCAAAATGTAGATGGTAACTCTAATGGCTATTCTATTAAGATATTACATATACGAAGAGAAGAAACTTATCACACAAATACTGCCGGCATCCCACTAGGGAGAGCAATATTTTCATCTTTACTATGACCTAGTTTGATGAGCTTCTACTTTTTCCGTGGATCCTGAACAGGTAATGAGCGAGTGTGGCCACTGAGATGACGCAAACAGTAGCAGCTCATCATAACACACTTGTGTCTCACAGAGCATGTTCACGAACAGCATGCTAATTCACACTCCTGGGAAGTAAGCTTCAGCCAAAAGTTAAGGGGTTAACAGAGAGGTGGTCAGAGTCAGAGCCTGGACTCAGAACTAGGGCCTCTGCCTTGGAGAGCAGGTCATCTTCTGTCACTCCTGCCTTTCTCAAAGGCCAATTTCAATGTTGATTATTCAGTTATTACTTCCTTATGACTTTTAATTTCTTGTTTCCTTCTTTGAGTTCAACTTAAAATATTCCTCCCATTTATTTAAATAATTTTTCATAATTATATATTTTGATTTTTTATATGAAAGACAACCATAACAAACTGTGATATTTAAAATATAATAAATGGGGGTTTTGCATGAAAGGTGACAAGTCTTTTAAAAGCTTAGACTGTGTCAGCCCTGTTAAGTGTGTGTCACTGTGCAATATAGTTCAACATCAATAGAATGGATTAATTTCCCCTAAATATTATATTCAAATAGAGAAAAGTCTTTCATAACATTAACTTCATGAAGGAATTATTTATTATTAAAAAAGAGATCCTATCTATATTTGTATCACATTATGAATGCCCCCTTCTACCTTGCAATTAAAGTCCTCAAACTCATATACATACATATGTATATATTAAAAACCTTTGTACTTTTAGAACTAATGGTAATTCTACTAAATAATCACAAAGTTGTGCCTTTATTAATCATTCCTCCTAAGGAGCTGATATTAACCATAAAGATCTTCTTTATATAGCAAGTTATTAGAAAAGAATTAGTCTCATAAACTTTTCTAGGGCAAGCATAATTTGGCAAAGGATGATCTATGTAAATAAATCAGCTTAGCATAAAAATTACCTTGCAAAGTAAACATGAATTCTACTTGCTTAATTTATGTTTTAAAAAAGTCTATCTGCGGGCTGAGAGTATAGCTCAGTTGGTAAAGTGCTTGCCTTGCATGTATAAGGCTCTGAGTTCAATCGCCAGCAACACACACACACACACACACACACACACACACACTCACACACACACAAAAGTCTATCTGGGAAGTAACTTTCCCCTGTGATAAAATATATATATATATATAACAAAATATACCATTTTATTAATTTTTAAGTGTACAATTTAATGGCACTAACCATGACCATATGTTGTATCATCTTCACCAATTAATTTCCAAATCTTTTGCATTACCACCAAAGTTACTCTGATAATTAAGAGTAACTTAATTCACTCTTCTCTCTACCCCTTAGTAGCTTTTAATCCGCTTTTGGTCTCTATAAATTGGCCTTTCAGATTCTTCCTATCAGGGAAATCATATAACACTGACCCTTTTGTTCCTTGCTTATTTCAGTTAGAATAATATATTTTAAAATTTACATACACATTTTAATATTCATTTTGTTAATGATCCAACAAAATTTTTATAAGTGACTACAAAACCTGTGCCAAACTTCCTAATTCACATTAGTTAGTCATAAAATCACAAAGACAATAAAAATATGAATTCATACATAGACATAAACATATATATATACTTATATACAAAAGTATACATGAATGTTAAAATGACCATTTTTTCTTAAATTTATATTCTGAAACAATCCTTATGAAATGTCTGAATTTAGGTAAATTGCTACTTTTTAATAAGAAGAAATACTTTCTCTTTTTACAGTACTTTAACTGAAATACAATTAAAAATGTTTGTACTTTTTGCATATAATTACCCCTGTAAGAATTTTTTATTTATTTATATTTGTATTTGTTCTTTTTAGAAATATATGGCAGTGGAGTGTTTTTTGACATATTATACATACATGGAATAATATTTTTAAGGTTCATCTGTGCATCAGAACTTCTTTTCTTCCCCTTTCAAATGTTCCATTGTATGTAAATGTGTAGATGCCTCATTTTGTTTATCTATTCATTTATTAATGGTCACTTTGTTACCATTTTTGAGTACAGTAAATAATATTGCAAAGGACATTTTCATACAAGTATCATCTTTTAATTCTTTGGATTATATTTCTATGAGTGGAATTGTTATAATTATTCAGTCATTTAGTAATTCCATGCTCACCTTTGTGAGGTGCTACCAAACTATTTTCTACAGTGGTTAAAACATTTTATATTCCCAATAGCAATGCACAAAGGTTCCAGCTTCTCTGTATACTTGCTAACACGTATTTTTCCTTTTTGTTATTTTTTATAATTGCCATCCTAATAGAGATGAAGTGTTATCACACTGTGTTTTTGGTTTTGCGTTTATTAGTTCCCTGGTAACTAATGAATTTGAATAGCTTTTTATGTACTTTATGCCCATTTTGTATTTATTTATCTTCTTGGGAAAATGTCTACTCAAGTTCTTGATTAACTTTTTCATTGGTATTTTGCTGCTACTGAGTTGTAAGCATCATTTGTAGACACTAGATATTTAAAGATATCAATATTAGATTTACAGTGTTTTCTTTTATTTCATGTTTTGTCCTTTTAATTTCTTGATATGCTTTGACACAAATTTTAAATTTTACAAGTGCTTTGACATACATTTTATAAATTCCAATAAGTATATTTTTCTTTTATTATTTTTGCCTTTTATGTTATATCTATAAATCCACTACCACATTCAAGGTCATGAAGATTTATCCCTCTCCTTTATTCAAAGAATTTTATATTTAAACTCTGGTTTTTTTTTTGTTGTTGTTGTTTTTGGTTTTTTTTTAACCAGAGATTGAACCCAGGGTGATTAACCACTGAGCCACATCCCCAGCCCTTTTTATTTTGAGACAGGCTCTCACTAAGTTGCTTAGAGCCTCACTAATTTTTTTTTCCTGAGGCTGGCTTTGAACTTTGATCTATTTGGGCTTAAGTTTTGCATATTATGTGAGTTATATGTCCAACACCATTCTTTTGCTTGTGAAAATTCAGGTTTCCCAGTGCCACCTGTTGAAGAAACTAGTCTTCTTAGTCTAATGGAATTAGAATCCTTGTCAAAAATCAATTGATACTTTATACCTGGACTCTCAATTGTGTTCCATTGCTTTGTACATCTCACATTACATATGTGCACAGCACACCATTTGTTTTAGTCAGCTTTTTTTGCTGCTGTGACTTAAAGACCTGACAAGAACAACTTTAGGGGAAGTAAAGTATATTTGTGGGGCTCAGGGTTTCAGAGGTCTCAGTCCATAGATAGATGCTCCATTCCTTGGGGGTAGAAGTGAGGCAGAACATCATAGTGGAAGAGTGTGGTGGTGGGAAGCAGCTCACATGATGATCAGAAGGCAGAAAGGGAGAGACTACACTCACCAGATACAAAATATATATCCAAAGACATACCCCCAATGACCCACCTCCTCCAGCCAGACCCAACGTGCCTCCAGTAGGACTCAGTTAATCCCATCAGGATATTAATTCACTGATTGGATTAAGGTTCTCAGAACTCAATCATTTCTTCTCTAAATCTTCTTGCATAGTCTCACACATAAGCTTTTGGGGTACACCTAATATCTAAACCATAATACTATTTTAATTATTTAGCTTTATAGTATGTTTTGCAATTAGGAAGTGTGGGTTCCTCCAATCTGTTCCTATTTTTCAAGATTATATTGATTAATTATATTGATTAATTATTAATTGGTGCCCAATATAAATATGAAAATTGACTTTTCTATTTCTGCTTCCATGCACACACACACTCACACACACACACAAGCTTTTACAAGTTTAATAATGATTGTTTTAAATCTGTAGATTTCTTTGAGTAGTACTGACATCTTAACAATATTAAGTCTCTAATTATGAACACAAGTTGTGTATTTTGTTAATATCCATCTTTTTAAATTTCTCTCAACAGCCTTTTATGCTTTTCAGTGTACAAATGTTTCATTTCCTTGGTAATATTTTCCTAATTATTTTATTCTTTGAAAGCTGTTGTAAGTGAAGTTGTTTTCTTAATTTTATTTTTGGATCATGTGTTAATAAAGTACACAAATATGATTCATTCATTGCAATATACCACGGAAATAGAATAAAGGAAAAAAAGTTGACATGATTACATTGATACACACAGAAAATATTCCACAAATCTGACAAACTTTATGGACTAAAAGAAAATCAGAAAAGTAGAATTATAAAGAAACTTCCTGCATATGAAAAAGGACATTGATGAGTGGTTTGCCGATAGCATCACACTCAACGTTACATGCCTGGATCTTCCTTGTAAGTTCAGGAACACACTGACGCCCGCTCTCAGCCTGTCAGCCTTGTGCTCAAGTTCCAGCTGGCTCAAGTGGACACAAAAACAGAAGTGAGACCTGTACTAGGAGAAAAGGAGAAAAGTAACCCCACCCCTGTTTCACACATCACATGGCCCTATGCATAAAACATCCTTAAAAATCCCCCAGAAAGTTAGTAGACCTGCTAAATGAATTCCACAAAGTTTTAGACTTCACAACAAACGTAAAAATCTACTGTTTCTATATATCAGAAATAAACAAGATGAAAAAGAAATTATTTTCACACAATACTTGCTTTATAAAAGCAAATTTTGAATAGTCCCAAATTGTCTCAAGATTCATCACAGAATGTCTCGAAATAATTCATCCTCAATTTCCCTAGTAAGTGCTATGTAATCTTCTGAAATTTAATACATTTACTATAGTGGGGAAAAGTGGATTTTTCCTATCACATAGGAAAACTGATAATAACATTAAAAGACTCTTGTTTTAAATACTGTTTTTTCAAAGCTTATATTACAGGATAATATTACCATATTTTATATCATCCTTACCATACAGGACAGGTTCATTTGCTCTGACTGAATGCCCTGTAATGCTAGACAGTCAAAACAGTGGCAGAAATAAATCTCATTCCATTTTGATGGGAAAAGGTCGAAATTCATTAATAAAACTGATGACCACTTTTAGTAAGACCACTGATATATTAAAAGAATTTTATAATCTTTTCTTTAGTCCTGACTGTGGTTAGACACAATCCAGAATAATGTATTTTAAATAAAAATATTGTTCTTACATCAAATTCCAGTATTCGTAAATCTCAGTGCTCCATAAAATTTCTTTGAGTGATCATCTCTTAGTTAGCATTTCTAATGTTCCTACTGCTGTCCTTTATTCCCATAATTCCAAACTACCTTCATGTAAATATTGGGTCAGATTTGTTCATAGGAATTCCTCAGCATGAAGCATTGAGTGAGTTCAGTTACACAGTGACAGGTGTGTGTTTGGGGATATGGAAGATGCAAAGACACACAATATTTTTAGTTAAAACTTTCTTCAGTGTGATATAAACAATAGCTTCTTCATCAAAATACTAGAAACTGTCAAAAATGTGCAGTCTTGTACATTGAGAACTATAAAGCTTGCTGAGAAAAAATAAAGATCTAAATCATTGAAGAGAAGTACCACACTTCTGTTCTCCAAGTCAATGTTAAGAAGTCAGCTCTTCCTAAATGAATCTGTACATCCAAGGGAACTGAAATAAAAATCCCCGTAAACCTTTGTGAAAATTAAAAGACTCTCAAATTAATGCAGAAGTTTAATAAACTTAAAAAATCAAAATGATTTTCAAAAATAATTAAACTGGAGACTTTACACAACCTGACTTACAGACTTAAAGAAAGAGGTTGTAATCAAGAATGTGTTTATTGTACAAAGATAGAAAAATAGATAAAAGGAATAGAATTGAGAGTACAGAACCTAAGACTGATAGTCTTTCAACAAAGGTATAAGAGCAATTAGTGGATAAAAAGAGTATTTTCAAGAAATAATCCAAGAATATTTGTATATACATACAAAACTTAATTCATACCCTGTAGTATGTGTAAAAATTAACTGAAAAACCTATCATAGACCTAAATGTAAAACCCCAAATTACAAAACTCCCAGAAGAAAAGACAGCACAAAATCTTTGTGACAATGGGCTATGCAAAGACTTCTTAGATATGACAGCAAAAGCACAATCCATAAAAGAAAACAATAATTACAAAGAGACTTAACCAAAATTAAGACTGTACATCTTCAACCAAGATCTTGAAACTACATTTCTTTTAGTTCTAGTAATATTTGAAGTTAACATAATATATTAAAGTATACATTATTAAATTGTACCCTTTAAATATCCACAACACTTGTTCATATAAACATATTTTGATAAACACATTTCTCAAATAATACACTTTAAATATATCAAATACAGATGTTCAGAAAATTCTCCCACAACCCAAATCTCAAAGCATATTTTGAGCAAATGTATTTCGTATAAGAGCAATAAGCAATTTTATATCTTAGGAAGTTTAGTTATATTCAACATATATTTATTTAACACCTATGATATACCAGGTGTGATTCCAGTTCTGGAGATGCATCAATGAACAAAATAAATAATGTGTCTCACATTTGGAGCTTAATACTGACAATAAACACAGAAAAATGTATAGTACATGCCATTGGGCAGCAAGTGCCTTGAAGGAAAGAAAATAGTACAAGGAGGAATGGTGACAGGGATAGGACTGCTGTGTTTTTGGAAGAGAGATCAAGGACAAACTTCATGGAGAGGGGACAATAGAGCAGAGATCACCAGTTAAGTGGTTCATGAAGATAGAGGAGAAACTCTCAAGCAGAGACATCTCCAACCAAAAAAGCCCAAGGCGAGAAAAAGTTCACTGTGTTAAAAGAAAAGCCAGGTGGCCAATGTAGGTGAAGCAGGTCACTCTGGGAGGAGAAATTTGGGGAAGGAAATCAGAGCACAAGACGTGTCTGTGCCTCATGCGCAACCTGCAGGTGTTGGGGGATATTCCAAACTGTGTTCTGACACCACTAGGGCACTATACATGAATCTTATTTCTATGTAGGAAATGTTTCTGGTGGGAAGATTGAGAATGGGCTAGACAAGGGCTTTAGAATCCAGTGGTGGTGGCCTGAACTCCAGCACTGTGCTAGGGTAAGAAAGAGGGGTCGGTCGACAGTGGGGTAGAACTGAGGGGCTGTGCTAGCAGATGGAATGTGAAATGGGAAGAAGGTCAAGGACGATGCCGAGGTTTTGAGACTGAGAGACTGATGAATGGAAGTACCGTTTTCTGAAATGGGAACACAGAGAGAGAGCAGTTTGGAAGATGGAAATCAAAAGTTTGGCTTTGTAGTCATCAAGTTTGAAATAATTATTGAATGCTGAGAGCCATAGCCAAGTAGGAATGACGCATGGCATTTTGGGGTTGAAAGGTGACCCTGCTCAGGGATTAGGGTGGCTCCGGGTTTAGGGTGGATCCTGCTGGAATAGGGCGGCTCCAGGTTTAGGGCGATCCTGCTGGGATTAGGGCATATCCTGCTGCCTCAGGCGCCCGCTCCTTGAGTTCCCTTGAGTTCTCTCGGGGTTCGAGAGAATTGGTACACAGAGTTCTCTCGGGGTTCGAGAGAATTGGTACACAGAGCCCGGTGGAGGGAGTGTATTTTTCCCAGAAGGTGCGTGTAGAGTGTTGGTGAGAGTTCGGGAATAAAGAGTTGCTGTTTGAATCTACAAGGCTGTGTGGTGGCTCGGTTATTTTGTGCCCAGCCAGACTGTGGCAATTGAACACCCAGGTGGAGAGTCAAACAAGCAGTGGGAAATAAAACTCTAGAATCCTGTGGACAGAACAGAGCTGGGAATGTGATTTGGGAGTCATGGGATCCGGAGGATATTTAAAGCCACAGGAGTAGATTTGTGCAAGTAGTTAATAAATGTTTATAAAGACAAAAGACTGGATCCAGAAATAGATCCATACCTGAAGTCTACACCAACATAGATGCAGCCAAGCATGGATCAAAAACTTAAAAAAATAATTGTTTCTGTGCTAAACATGTAAAGACCTTTGTCCCTGTCACTAATCCTCAAACAATACAACACAACAATTTAAATATAATTTCCATGGTGTTAGATGTCATAATTTATAGAGATGATTTAAAGTACATGGAAGAATGGATGCATGTAGGTTAATTGCAAAGATTCTGTGATTTTATGTGAAGGATTGTGAGCAACCATGGATTTTAGTATTTGTGGGGGTCCTAGAGCCAATCCCCAGCATATACCAAATAATAACTGGTTGTTTTTTTGGGGGGTGGGGAGTACCAGGGATAGAACTCAGGGGCATTCGGCCACTGAGCCACATCCCCAGCCTTATTTTGTATTTTATTTAGAGATAGAGTCTTACTGAGTTGCTTAGAGCCTTGCTTTTGCTGAGGCTGGCTTTGAACTTGTGATCCTCCTGCCTCAGCCTCCAGAGCTGCTGGGATTACAGGCGTGCGCCACCATGCCCAACAAGAGTGACTGTTTTTAAGAGCAACATCTGTTCCCAATGTGTCGGATACATTCAGTTTTCCATTCTGTTGTCCTCTGTGAAGGCACTGTGGCCACAAAAGGGAAGGAATGACAAGAAGGGCTTGTGGATGGGTCAGGAACACAGACATCCAGCACAGGGTCTGCTGGTAACCAGATCCTCAGGCTCTGGGCTATTTCCCTCCTTGGCTTCAGTTTCATCATCTATAAATTTAAATGATGGAAGAAATAAAATTAACACTTAAGTTTGAGATTCTATGATTGTCTCATAGGAAATCTATTAGTTTAGGAAGAGTTTAGCTACCTGGATCATGACCCGGGTCACTTGAAATGACCTGGAAATCTTATACAGCTATTTTTCTAGAGTGCTGGCTTCTTATTTTTCAGCTCGCTTTTCACTTAATTTATCATTCTATAACTTAATCTGGGATGGTTTGGTTTCCATAGATAGAAATTCTCTGAAACTAGCTTGAGCAGGAAGGAGAGTGTGTCCCAAGTCCAGAGTATCTTGCATCACTAAGGCACGGAGTGCTTCCAGGTCTCCTGGGGGACAAAACCAGGTAATGCAGGGTTACTCTTCTGCATCCAGGCTTGCTCTGCTCTACCTACAGTCTGTCCTGATTCTGGCTACAGGTGCCTTGAATCCCTGGAATATTGGAACTTTAAGTCAGTTTATACATAATAGTTGTCCCAGTCTCTGTAAGTTCATGTCTCAGATTCCTAGATCGGAGAACTTTGTCCAGTCTGCCTGCCATCTGTATCGAGTTGTCTCAATATAGAGACAATGCTCTATCCTTGGTCTACTTAAGTGTAACTAGGCGTGCGTTTGTTTCCTACATGCTTAAAGAATTCCAACCTTTAAATTGAGACCTTCAGATAGAATCTCATAAAATAAGAATGAAGCTATCTTTAAAAAGATCACATATAAAAATGTTTTAAGTAAAAATTCTGAATTATCATATTTCTTTTTAATCATTCTGATTCATTCTTCTCCTCTCCAACACATACAAACACACACATATGCACACACATTCAAATACTACTATTATGTGACAGGAAATGTGAAAGTAATATATAAAGTCCATAATTTCCACTTTCTAGAATGCTAAAACATCAGTATCTTTTAAAATGTTTTGATTTGTGAACTATTTAAAAAAATTTTTTTTTAATTTTTTATTAATGTCACATTACATAAAATAAAACCACCCACTGAGGAAATGTTTTAGGAATGTCCAAAGACCTAGTCCTTTTAATTCTACTGAAGTGTTTCATTCATTCTTAACATTTCAACAACCACTATTCATTCATTCAAAAAGTACTGGTAAGGGGCTGGGGTTGTGGCTCAGTGGTAGAGGACTCTCCTAACATGTGTGAGGCCCTGAGCTCAATCCTTAGCACCACATATAAATAAATAAAATAAAGGTGTATATAAATAAAATAAAGTATATATATATATATATATATATATATATATATATATATATATATATATATAAAATATATAGTACTGGTAAGTACCTACTATTTGTAAGGTGCAATTCTACATGTTCTAAAGATTTGAAAACACAGTATCCATTGTCATTGTCTACTTGGATCTTACAGCTTATATAAAAGAAAATTTACATAAGTATAATGAAAAATAAAGAGATATATGCTGTAGTATTCTGTAAGTAAAATACTATGGGACATCCAGAGGAGGAATTTTCTAAAATTACACTACCCTGACACAACAAAGTCTGTCTCTTTGAAAATCCTCCTGTCCTAATCATTAGTGGGCTACAGATTATATTATTTGCAGTGGTCTTTCTAGACTATTTCCAAACTTTTTAATGATTGTAATAATATTAACTAAACTTCTGAGTGCCAGGCAATGTTCTAATCACTCATATGTGTTAACAGATTTAATCCTTACAATCTTTCCTACCAAGTAAATACTGTTACTTCTCCCATTTTGCAGATAATAAAACCTGAGGTACACAGAGATATGCTCAGTATTGAATGATTACTGGGTGAAGGATCTGGATTGTGCCTTAAGTTGTCAAACAGCAAAGCTCTTACCATTACAGTATACTCTTACAGCCCCAAAACACATGTCTACCAGTTTTATACCTTATGAATAAACTGGCTTCATAGCCTTGTGTAGAGATCAAAATCATATAAAAAGAGCTCCTATGCCCCCAGGCTGAGTACCTCAATGTTTGTCTGTATCACTATCCCATCTCTTTCTTGGTGGAAACTTTTTTTTTTAGCATCTTTGTCCCCATTTCCTGTGACCTTTGTGTCATTCAATGCTCTCTCCTACAGGAAAATTTTCCTGACTTCCCAATGTGTTAAAAACTCTTTCTTCTCAATTTCCTACTACTGTTCCATGTGATTTACTGTTTTTCTGATAATCTTGCCCCCATTTTATTACATATTCTTTGAGAAAAAAGTGAAATAATGATTTATTTCTTTCTCCATTGCATCTAGCACAGGGCAAGCCATACAAGAAATATTTACATATTGATTTATTGTTTAAAATCATCCAACATTTTAATTATAATGAAGAACATAGAATTTAAAACTGTAAATTACTTTCAGAATTCATGTGATCCATACATTGTTTTTGGATAGAATCATATTTAACAATTGTTCTACTTAGTGCTTCTTTTATCAGGAAATTTTCATGAATCATCTGCCCTGAGTGAGATTTCTCCATTAGCAAATGACTGCATAAAGGGCAGCTTTTCATTTACACAGTCTTCTAAATTTTAAGGCTGTTCTTCAAAATGTCTACACAATTGGTTTAAATACCAGCATCAAACTACTTGATTTATTTTTCTCGGTTATGGTATTTGATAAAATTTTTGTTGAACACATTTGATCTTTGAAAAATTAATCTGAATTTTTATAACAGTTATCCCATTTTCATAACACCTCTGTTTTTTCTTGATGTTCTTTGGAAATTTTTCCTCCTAAGCAAACATGTTTCCTTCTTTACTGAGACCCTTTTGAAGACATGCAAGTACACCAATTAGAGGTCTGAGAAACAGAGCTAAAATTTACAGAAAGAAAAGAAAATGCAACCAGTTTTAGTACGTTTCATTCTCACTGCAGTCTTCCAAAACATGTTAGTTAATGTTAAGACACTCTGAACAAGGATTTAATGCAAAGTAATATGCTGGATTTTTTTATTGGTCTCTTAATTAAATATTCTGAAGGAGAAACAAAAATCTTATATAGCTAAACATTTTAGTTAGAAACTGGCTTTGCTATAAAATGTTCCACCAGGAATGGATATCTTGCCTAAATTACTTTTTTTTTCCTTTTCATAACTTGAAGCTTATTTGAAACTCTTTAGCTACTTATTTCATGTGCTTCATAAATGAATCTTTAGCCTTCTATTAAACTACATGTCTTTGCCCTAACTGAAAATAAGATGGGAAACTATTTCTCTTCTTGTGGATGTGTCTTTCTTCTCTGGGGAAGGACTTATCCCTTATTAGTGAGGAAAGCTGAAAAGATGAAGATGAATAATCATATTGCTGGAAGCAGGATTTAACAGCTGGTACAAAATAAACAAACTGCAGGTACCAAATGAGTCCAGGTTTCCAGTCCATTTCTTTTTTTTTTTTTTTTTTTTTGCAAAATATCTGGCTCCTGTGTTCTTTATTCAGATGGGCTCATACCTAGCAAAAAAAAAAAAAAATTGGCTGTGTTTTTGTGGAATATCTGTAGGAAATGAGCTGAGAAACTCGACAGGAACAGCTTGAGGTATGTGATGAATAATAGAGAACTTCTAGCATTCAAGTGTCTGACTAGAACAGAATGAGAAGTATTAGGAACTTGGAAAAAAGGAAAGATTGATTCAAAAATAATGCACAGCTCTAACCCACTGGCAAATACAGTTCTCTCTAAAGCACTGTCGAGGAAAGAGCTTAAATGTGGTTTCCTTAGGCTGATTTGGACTGTCTTCCTGTTGTTTGTTACTTGCTGTTTGCTTCATCTCAACTAATAAAAAAGAAATAAGAGGGGAAACTAAAACCTTGAACAGAAAGTCCCACTTTCTGATTTCAGGGTGTATTTCCTCTATATGGGAAATGCTATCCATTTTACATTCTTACTCTATTGAGAGTGAGTTAATTAATTCCTTCAGACTTCATAGATTCATTTCCCTTTGACAAAAAATTTCATTAAAAAAATGAGTCTTATTTAACAACATTGTGATAGTACAGCAGAGGTTTTAAAGCATACACGGAGTTTTCTTCTGTTTGTATCTAGAAAATATCCAGCACATGCTTTGAATGGCTTGACTCAAATTACTCTTATTCAGTGTTCTATATGTGAATTCATAAGCACTGAAAAAAATTTTTCTAAAATCCAGCACACATTCAAAAGAAATGAGGAAATGGATCAAGAAGAATAAAAGGGAAAAAAAGTTGGAGATAAATTTGCCGAATTATAATTCCTCATTAATAAAATGAAGCTGTTTGACTAGATAAATATCTTTCAGCTCTGATAGTCTTTGTATCTAAATTACTTCTGGGAGTAAAGTTTTCTTTTAATTACCCATTGATTTCTTTTTTTTTTCATTTAAGTCATAGATTTTCCGAGTTTTCTGTAAGAGTCAAAGAATATGTATTATCATTCCAGGTTCAATCCCCCAGAGTAGGTATGTGTCGGCAACAAAAACAGATTTAATAAAATTCAAACATGAGGCACAGTATTGTTAAGTTTTTATTTGTTGGAGGTAGGGAAGGAATCATTTATCTTACCATTTTCAGAATTATTTGTGGTTAAATGTAGTGGATACTTCTCAGTTCTCACTTTACTTCAGCTCTGAGCAATTTTCAACATGACTGACTCCTTTGCTCAAAACAAAAGATCCATATCTAGCTCATTTTTCTTCCACTGTCCTGTTGGCTTTCCATCTCTCTCTCCAATCCCCTCCTGCTCTCTATTACATGCTCATCTTCAATCTTTGGTGTTCTATGTTAAGCCTTCCCTTCTCCACTTCCTTGACCTCTCATTCATATCCATGATTTCAAAATCATGGTACACTGATCTATTGCCTTACTATTATCCACAATTCAACCTCTCCTTAGACTGACCAGTACTAACTAGACTAACCAACTGCCTCATGAACATCTTTTTTAATTGTTTCAGAGCCACAAAACATAGTATGTGTAACATCATTGTCATGTCCATACACCTGCCATCCACTGGCTTCTCTCCTATTGGGCCCCTAAGTCAGTTATCAAGGACCCCAGATTCTCCTTCAACTTACATTCAAGCAAACATCATATATCATTTTACCTTCAGAAACCTGTCTCAAACCTGTAAGGTTTTTTTGTTTGTTTGTTTGTTTGTTTTTCCCCCTCCAGGTCCATTATCAGTTATCAATCCTAGGTCTAAACAACTATTATCTTTCAATTTCATCTTGTTTGCACTCTTTGCTCTTGGAAACCCACTCATCATCCCTCAGACTCAACTCAAACTCCCAGCAGACAGTGACTTATCAAAATACAAATCTGATCCTCTTACTCAATGCTCCTTTAGTTGTCTCCCATTAACATTAGGATAAATCCAAACTTGTGAACAGATTTCATAAAGTCCTTTATTACTGTACATTCAACTACCCAAATGATCTCCATTTCTCTTTTTTTCTCACCTCAAACTTAATGTTACTGCTACACGAAATTTTGTTCAGTCCTCAAAATATCTTATTCCTTTAATTCTCTGGAAATCTTTATGTAGGCTCTCCCTTCTGCCTAGAAAAACATGTTTTCTTCTTTGTCATCTTAGTTGAGCAGAAAATAAGCATCCTAAAACATTTTTGTGATTTCTATATATAAGGTCTTCTTCTCTAAACCATTTACACACATTAACATAAATCTTTAATTTTTATAACAACCCATTTTTCCCTATTATAACTGTTTTACACCGAGGAATCTAAAAAGCTGCCAAGTGAAGGAATTGCTCAAGATCAGAAAGGTGGTAACTAGCAAAGCCACCACTTGGCTGCCTACTGCATAGCCAAACGAAATTATGTTGAAAGGTCATTTTCCCTAGCAAGACTAGTGCTGTCTCTACCCCACCACCCTTAACCCAAACCAGATTAGGTTCAGACACACCTCCTACAGCAGGTCCCCTGCTCCCACTACCAAAGCACTTGTAATTGAAGTTACTGCCTTTTAATTATCTTTCCTGCCAAACCATAGGGTTCTTTTGGGCAGCAATCACATTTATTAAAGAAATGAATGGGTGAACAGAAGAAAACTATTAATGCTGTGTATCCCATTAGGCATTTATCAAAGTAGATTCCTGAGACATCAGGCAAAGGCTTTATCTGTATTTCTAGGACTTTGTCTTCACAATTTGTAAAACTAGAATTATATATGCACTTCCCCTTATGAACAGCCAACTCATAATCATCTGTGTACTTCACAAGTCAACATTCTCTCCTCAACAGTCCCAGTGAGTTAGAAATGGTCTACAGGTCCCCCTGCAGCTACCCTATATGACACCCTGCTGTGCCTTCACAGAACTGGGCAATGTCTGGCTGAGGCACAGAATTCTTGTTTTCAACAAGCAGCTGGTGCTCCTGAAGTTGGAAGCTCAGGTTTTTTTTTCTTTACTCCCTGTTGCTTTCTCACCATTTGCTGCAGAATGCATTTTCTTAGAAACCAACATTTAAAAAGCATGGCTCACAAATGCATATGTAATTTTTCAGAATACTGAAGAGGTTCAAATACTGAAATAGCCAAGCATCATTTCTGTTTATCAGTTAACATTACTGCTCTTCTGGGAACATGACAATAACCTTAATTATATTTTCTGATGGTAAAATTCATTCCATTATTTCAACAAGAGATTTAGAAATGGACTCACAAAACATAATTTCATTAAAAGTTAAGAGATTTATTTGCATTGCCTTTCAAAGAATGCCCATAAATTAATGATAGGGAAAAGTGGGGAAAAATAAACTGTGGTTTGGGGGTAGACATTCTTAGGAGGGTACTAGGAAGGTATAATCATAATAGGGATATAAAAATTGCATAGGATTGGTGGCCAGAAAAAAAATAATTGCTGTGAGAGTTTGAACAAATTATTTGGCCTCTTAACTGTTATTTTTCTGTAAAATATGACTAATTACTTCAAAAAATTGTTATAAGGAATAAGTGTACATGACATATGGAAAAGATACTAATTTTTAACAAATATTTTCTGTCAAACTACTACAATGTGAAATAGGCAAAACAAGTATCATAAGTAACATTTCTGTAGGACGGAGTGTACAGTGATCATTGGGCAAAAAGTTTTGATACATTCAGTCATTTACTCCACACTTATAGGGTGGGGAATATTAATATTCCCATTTCACAAGTGAAGAAATTGAAACATAGAGCAGTCAGGAAGTGATGGAACTCCCAATTCAAACCCAGAACTTAAAACTCACAATATCCTATATTGCAGGTTTATAATATTTTACCCTTATTCATTGGTCAATTACTGGAATATTCCTGGCCACTAGGAACTTCATGGTGGAGAACGAGCAGTTTAACTGAAGCAATTGCAACCCCAGAATGATTTTAAATTTACCTCCAATAAGGGATCATTAACCAAGAGGGTGAAAGGAAGTAAGGACTAGAAAAGATATCTTCATTGTTCCCTGAGGTGACAGTATCATCTACTTGTATAAAGTACCTGCATTTTTACTTGCAGGCAAGGAAGAAATTAATAATTGAAAAGTTTTATTATTTCAACTTCCTAAAGGGAAACAGATGCATCTTATAGAAACAGAAATTTCAACAGCGATGTACAACTCTTATGGATCATATTTTGGATTTTGTCATCGTGGCAACTGTTCAGCAGACAAATTCCACATGATGTTTTTTGTTGTTGTTGTTGTTGTTAAAAAAAGTATTATTTGATGGGAAGCTGGATTCTATGTTAATAAATAAATGTTTTTCAAGGAAGTGTAAAAAAATTCATAAGACTGACACAGATGGTACCACTCCATCTCTTGACATTTTTTCCACTAAAGATGTTTTTTTAAATGTCCAACATTTAGGAAAAGGACAAAAATGACCACCAGATGGAAATAACTATATTTTCCCATTTTCAAACTAAACTGTCATTTCAAAAAATGTTGCCTTCACTTAAACCGAACACTAAAGACTTAAAAATATGCCTATAAAAATGGGTGAACCAGGTGCATAGGAAATACAGTTAGCTAGAAAGAACCTCCCTATCAGACAGCTGTGCAAATAAAGCATTCTTTCTAAATGCCAGTAACCTGAATATATTTCTGTTTTCTTTCAGATGACATAATGTGTAAGAAATGACTTGGGAAAACACAAAGAGCAATACATATACAACTTATTAGGTTAGTTACTTGGATTCAGCTGGTTTGCAGAAATATTGCTTCATGAAAATAAAAAAAAGAATATGCTGAGGAATTTATATTAAAGCCTGAGTGACCAAAAGAATAACCCTAAAAGGATTTAAAATCAAGGAATAGGCTACCACGATCAGTATACCTGTTTACTATTGATCAGTAATCCACAAGAAGGAAACATGCTAAAACAAAATCATCTTAAAATGTGAGCCATGTCAAAAATATCATTGATACTGATAAGTTCTTGTTGAAAATATAAAAATTTATGATGAGCTGCTAGCATGGCAATTTTAAAAGGGCGATAAGATCTAATGATAAACTATACAGGAAGAACTCAGTACTGAATTATTTTAGTAAGAGCACATCATATTAGAGACATATCTATGCGAGAAAACATTCTAAATAGTCCACATCCTCTATTAAGACATTACCTAAATAGAGACATCCAAATTTTCTTCTTTTCCCAGGTTCTCTTGTATTTCTGTATTCAGTAGTACATTTCAATACCAACTCAATTTCAACTGACATTAGGATTACTTTTCCTTCCAATTATTTTTCCTCTTTGCTGCTGATTTTTTTTTTTTTTTTAAAGTCTAGCCCTGCCATTCTACCTGTTGCTTTTACAGGGAACACACTCTGACTTCCGCCTGTCAGAATTGGCTGAGACTATCTCTTTAAGTTGGCTCTTTGCAGGGCTGCAGTTAAAGTTATTAAAATCTGTATTCTACAGCTTTAGTTGTTTGCTCAAACTCTTATAATTTCCCCTCTGATTTCCACTCCTCTCATTTCTCACCGTTCTACACTGCTCTAATTCTGCCTGCTTTGTGGCTATTTCTTGCCTCTATCAATGTCTTGCTTCTCTCAGTTCCTCTGAGACATCTTTTTGTTGTTGCTGATCTTTTTAGGTAACATGAGAGCAGAGTGTATTTGGGCACATTGTACATACGTGGTGTGTAATTTCCCATTCTTGTGGTTGTACATGGTGTGGAATTGCACTGGTCATGTATTCAATATATGAGAATAGGAAAGTTTTATCTGACTCATTCTACTGTTTCTTATGCCTATCCCTACTCCTTTCCCTTCATTCCCCTTTGTCTGATCCAATGAACTATTTTTCCCTCCCTCCCCCTTATTGTGTGTTACTATCCACCTGTCAGAGAGAACATTTGGCCCTTGGTTTTGGGATTGGCTTATTTCACTTAGCATGATAGTTTGCAGTTTCATCTATTTAGAGGCAAATGCCAATGATTTCATTCTTTTTTATAACTGAATAATATTTCATTCTGTATCTGTACTACATTTTCTTTATCAATTCATCTGTTGAAAGGCACATACTTTGGTTCCAAAGCTTAGCTCTTGTGAATTGAGCTGCTATACACATTGATGTGTCTGTGTCACTGTAGTATGTTGATTTTAAGTCCTTTGGATATATACCAAGGAGTGGGATAACTGGGTCAAATGTTGGTTCCATTCCAAGTTTTCTGAGGAATCTCCATACTGCTTTCCTTAATGATTGCACCAATTTGCAGTCCCAACAGCAATATATGAGTATATCTTTTCCCCCACATCCTTGCCAACATTTATTATTGCTTTTACTCTTAATAATTGTAATTTTGACTAGAATGAGATGGAATCTCAGTGTAGTTTTAATTTGCATTTCTCTAATTGCTAGAGATGTTGAACATGTTTTCATATATTGTTGACCGTTCATATTTCTTCTTCTGTGAAGTGCTTATTTAGTACCTTTATTGCTTGGGTTATTTGGGTTTTTTTCTTTTATTGGTTTAATGTTTTTTTTTTTTTTTTTTTTTTGAGTTCTTTATGTATCCTGGAGATTAATACTCTATTTGAGGGGCAAGTAGCAAAAATTTTCTCCCATTCTGTAGGATCTCTTGCTTACTGTACCTTTATGTGAAGTGGAATGGAATGGAGTCTAGAATTCAGGCTTCCTTGTGTAAGATCCATGATTCTTGGTGCCCTGGAACTAAGTACCTAAGTGGGAAAGGAGACAATAGGAAGGAAAAGAGAGCAGAGGCCACAATTCTCTGGCTCTGTGAACGAACTTTTATTTCTAATACACTTATTAATGCATCAGTAAATTAAACTCTTTAGCTTTAATCTGTGTCTTATTTTAACTCTAAACAGCAAATACCTTTTTTGTGGAAAAAAACTTCCAGCATAATACTATAGATACAAACTTCAGGAAGAAATTACTATCCCTGCAGTAAACAACCTACAATGACATTCATCTGTTAGAAAAACACATCTTTGATTAATACTTTGCATCTTCCAATATATTTAGTACAGCATGGCATAAAAATTCAACAACATGAAGTATTTTACTGTCAGGAAACTTTTGACTCAGTGCTTATCCAAGGTAAAGGAAAACATTTTTAAAAATTTTTCCTTTATAAACCTATTAAGACAAGTCAAACAGATTATATAATTTAGGCTTACAATTCTACTTGGGAGACCAAAAATTCTCCTGGAGAAAAAGTTAAGGTTCTGTTATCTCAATGATCCCCAATCAAATACTCATGGCCCTATTCCTGGGAGGGCCTTTTCTCCAGATGACTGCCTAATATTCCTTCCTTCATGAGACTCTTGTGGAAGATGAAAGACACTAACAGTGAAGGACTTAGATAGTAGGATATTTTATTATTTATGATGCATAGAAATTTACATGGAATTTTTAAGGCACCAAAGTATTCCTAAACTGTTATGTGGACTAGAGAACAAATTAATGCAAAGGTACATTTACAGGTGTTTCTTGACTTACACTGAGATTATACTCTTAATAAACCCTCAGAATATTGAAAGTATCTAAATACAGAAAATATGCTTCAAATGTACTTAGCCTATCAAACACCCTAGCTCAGCAATGAGTGCACTCTAGAGAATTAGATGTCTCCCCTTGTGATTGTGTGGTTGTCTGGGAGCTTCAGCTCACCAAGGCTGCCTGGTATCTTGGGAAAGTATCACACCACATGTCACTGGCAAAAGAAAAGATCAAAATTTCAAATTTCAAGTATGGTTCCTCCTGAACACCTACTGATTTCACACCAACACAAAATAAATATATCATAAGTCAAACCATCATAAATTTAGACCACCTATAGCTGGTAAAAAAATAAAATGATAGTGTCAAAGTTATCTTGAAAATATGAAATCAATATTAATGTTACTAATGCAATACACATTATGGCCTGTATATAGCCACTTTCATTACTCTGGGTGGCATTTTCCCAGAGTTAAAAGTGCCAAAATGGCCCCCAGTTACATAGGCTATATTGCCATATAGCTGTATAGTATGAATTATACATCTTCAGGGTATCATCTGGAAGCTTGACATAGTATGTATATCAAATGCATAGTGAACGGAGTATAAGAATGTTCTACTAAGTATTTTATATATGGCTTATTTAATTGATTATGTTCTTTTAACTCTATTTCACCCTCTGATAATCCTCACCATACTCACCTTTGGAATGTACTTATGGGTATTCTTTCATTGCTTTTAGATAACCTTGTAAAATGCATATCATTTTAATATGCATGTATTTCTGCTATACAAAAATGGCATTATGCTATCAATTTATTCTATGTCTTTTTTATTTGGTGCTATGTTTTCATATTTATTCATGAAATCTATTGATTCTAAAAACAGTGCATTTTTCTTTGGAAGATATTTTTCACTTTTTATCTAGTCAGTTCCCAGTGAGGGACTCAAGAGTGCTCTCAACATCTTGCTATTACAGTGAGTCTTCTTGTGAAACACAGAATTCCAAGATGACCCTCAGTACCTATGTTCTTATATAATTTCTCTCATTTGAGTATAGGCAGAACCTATGAACATGATGGGATTTCACTCCTGTGAGTAGAGTACATTACTAGCAAAAATGAACCTTGAGTCTCCAATATGACCACCAACCCATACAACATTTAAATTCCATCCTTGTGAGACATCACGGAAGACCCAGCGAAGACAAACCAAGACTCCTGAAGATCTTAAAGTGTAGCAACAAATCTCTGTTGTTTGAAGTCACAAAGTAGTGCTAATTTGTTCTATTGCAAAAGAAAACTAAAACATCCTGTTGGACATGTTTGAGACTCTCCTTAGAATATACCCTGAGAGAATATCTGAGTTATTAGGTGAATGTATACTTACTTTGACTATTAGAGTTTAAAGTTTCTGTATTTCAACACTCCTGACTATACATTGATCTCTACAGCATAACTGGTGTAAAATGTATGTCATTTCTGTGTTACTTCTTTTATTACTAGAAAGTTTTGGCAATTTCATTTGCTTGTTTAATTTTCTTGACTTTCCTCTTCTATGAACTACTTGTTCATATTCTTTATTTCACCATAAGGTTTGATGACATTTTTAAAGAGAGAGAGAGAGAGACAGAGAGAATTTTTTTAATATTTATTTTTTAGTTATCAGCCAACACAACATCTTTGTTTGTATGTGGTGCTGAGGATCGAACCCGGGCCACACACATGCCAGGCGAGCGCGCTATCGCTTGAGCCACATCCCAGGCCTTGATGACATTTTTAAAAAGTTTTTATTAGTGCATTACAGTTATATATAATAGTGGGGTTCATTTTGACATAATCATATATGCATGGGATGTAATTCCCTCGATTTTAGTCCCCAGTACTTCTTTCCTTCCTAGAACAGACCTCAACTCTACTAGTCTTCCTTCCTATTTACTAATTTTTAAAATTAGGTATTGTGATCCTTCCTGGTCAGCTTTCTCTTCTTGCTCAGTATTGCTGTAGCCCTATATTCCAAAAATGAATCTTCTCAAAAAGAAATCAGGAAACCCTGTTCACAAAAACTTAAAGAAGAAAAACTTGGGAATAAATCTAACCAAGGAGGTAAAAGGTAAAAGATCTCTATTATGACAGCTATAGAACACTGAATAAGAAAATTGGAGAAGACGTTAGAAGATAGAAAGACCTCCCATGTTCTTGAAGAGGCAGAATTTATATTGTCAAAATGGCCATATTACCAAAACTGTTATATAGATTCAATTCAGTGCCCATAAAAATACCAATGACATTCTTTGGAGAACTAGAAAAAAAAGTCCTAAAAATGTTTTGGGAGGTTTTCTGACTTCTGGTAGTTGTTTTGCCAGAAATGTGGAGGTATTCTAATTCTTAGGTATCTTTTCCTTGTCACCTATCAATTCACACTTTCAAGTTAACTTGTTAGAGTGAATCCTTACTTTTCATGTCCTAAAATTATGTAATATTTTCCTTCAAAGTTTGAAAATTATTATTTAGCTAGTGAACTTTCCTGTGCACCTAATAAGTATGGTGTGTCATTCATCTGAAAAAACTGTAGAGGGGGAAAAGGAAGGAATCAGGAAGCACACTCTGGCTGACACATGAGGAATGCAGATTAAGGCAGAGATATTCCCCTTCTGACCTCCAAGAGTAGGATTTTACTTCAGATCAGCAGCCTTTCAAGCCTTCACAGTTGACAGAAGTTTAAATAAAATATTCTTGGGGAGTAGCATTTAGCGTATCACCAGCTAGACCTGGATGATTTAGACTCAGAACTCTTCCCAGTGTAGCAAAAACATCTATGGCCATAATTCACGTGATTGATAAAAAAAAAAGAGGACACGACCTAGCAGAAAAGCTCAAAGCTGTCCAACCTGGTATGTAAGAGGACAGAAAAATAGGAGCCTGTTCAAGTTAAAGAATTCCAAGTTGCAAGACAGATAGGGAGACACATAAGCTAAGTAAGATAACAATGAAGTGAGAGGGAAAACCCTGGCCCCACGTGGAATTTGAGACTGTGGGAAGAGACTGCTTGCATGTTCACTCCTACCAACCTGGCTTACTGCTGGGACAGCTGTTATCATCAGCAGAATGTTTTCCCTTTCTAAAGTTTTCTGGGTTCCTTGACAACAGAGTCAGAAGCCACAGTAGCTGAAAGCTTTTTCTGACAAGTCAATGGAGACTGCGGTGCTTACTGAGACTACAGAGCAGACCTCCAGTACTAAACGACATGCGGGAACAGAACCAGACCTGAGGCAGATGGAGTAAACTGGGGAAATGACATGGTACCCGAACCAGAGACAGGGAAAAAGGAGATGGGAGCCCAAGTTCCATTAATGTCCCGATGGAAGAAGTATGAGAGACATGGAGGGAGCTACAAGATTCCACATCGGAGGACCTCAACCCTTTGGCTGATTCTGAACCCATAAATGACACACCCCCAACCACACAGAAAAATGACAGGGAAAGAAACAAAGAAAACTCACATCTGAAAGACTGAATATTTTTATCCACAAGAAACTGACCACCAGCAGTCAAGACTGTTTAATTGAAAAGGAACTCTCATCCCATCTCACTTTATTCCCAAACCAGCTGCTGGGGGCTCAGAGGGAAGACTCGGCTGATTACAGACAAAATAGAGACTCCTTCCTCCTGCACATCTGCGTAGTGGTGATGCTTAAACATTCCACCCTGTATTGTGTAAATACAAGGGCACTCAAAAATTGTGACCACTTATGGTTCAACACATCTTTGTTTTCATTTAGTTATTTTAAATTAGCTATTTATACCAACGCCTTCTTTTATGATGTCAGTTACATAATTCTTGGTAGTTCCAGATGTTTCATCCAAAGTTGACATGTTTGCCCAATTATATGCAAAACATCTGGAGGACCAGCTAAATTCTGTACTTTTTTCACTGTATATTTGATGTAATATTGACTCCGTCAAACACTTAGAAACATCATAATATAATCCAACACAGCTGTGAATCATTTAATGCCACTTGGGATCCTCTGGACCACCATTTGTCTTGTCATTATCTTCAGTGGAGCATGGGCCATACACCTAGGAAAACAGCTCAATTCTAATGTACTGTTAAAAGCTGAGAGCTCCGACTGGGATTTTGTAAAATTGAGCACAGTTCTCCACCTGACATCCAAAGATGTCCACTAAAGCTTCACAAGCTTCATGGCATTTAATTAAAATGCACCCTCAGGAGACATTTATCATGGCAACTCCACAGGGCCACCTCCCAAAGCAGTATGGGAATCTAAGTGAGGAACGGAAACATGTAAAATACATCTAGGCAAAACACTGCAGCCATGCCCAGAAGAGACTGTAAATGCTCATGTGAACCCCAGAATCCATGTCCAGAAGACTGAGAGAATCATCATGTCGTTAGGATGCATTTTCCTGAAACAGGAAACAACAATTTATGTAGGTGTTTCATGTGAGGGGGAACAAAAAAGATGCTTGGGGGGAATAAGTTTGTCCAGCTATGACAACCAATTACTAAAGGTGCCAAGTCACATGGATACCAAAAATAATTATTTCAAATTAAAGTATACTTATTTTTTCAGAAGAAAGTTAGACTAATTCCAGAAATAATTAAACATTTGTTCACTTAATTCTAAATTTTATAAACGTGGTTATGTATTTATATGTTGTTGTGCCAGAGCCTCATTCCTGCAGAATAAAATGCATGTGACAACCACCTCAGGTCTTATCTTTTCCTAGTCAAAACAGAATATAGTTTTCAGTAGATAAATTTTAATCTCTTGATATTTTCATTCATTAACATCTCTAGACCTAAATGTTTTTGAGAAATTGATTCAAATATAAGATGCATCCAGATATAAGCATTTATACATAAAATGTAACCATGCTTTGGGTTCTGATGTCCCTTAGAGTTTTCCCTCATCAAAATCAAGTCTCAGTTGTCAATTTCAGATCCTCTTAACCTTTTTAAACTAAAAGAATGTCAAAGGAAAAGCTACTCAAAACAGATAGAGAAAAGATCACTAAGTAGTATTAAAGTTTAATAAACTTTTTTGCATATGGAATTTTCAATTTAGTGTAATATCAATGTAGTGTAATATCCTCCCATTGCATTAATTTTCAAAAATTTTAAGTTATTTTTATGGTCTACTTCTAATGCAGGGTAGCATTTTTGGCTTAATCCAAGTTATAAAGGATAAAAGTAATTCAGACACTTGGAGGCGTTAAGGTTAACATCAAAAACAAGTCAAGAAAATTCATACTGAGGCTTTCATGACCTCACAACTTCCAGAAGAGCTATTGTTTCTAACAGAACATGCAACCGCCCCTCTGTATTTGATTAATGATGTGTGCTTGGGTAAATGTCCTTGGCTATGTCATAATTCCTATTTTATGTCTTAAATCAGATTAATCACTTTCCATGTCCTTCTTTCCATGCTTCATCTCTAGGTTAAGGCTGGTCTTCATAAGCCAAAAATAAATTGAAATAGGATGTGCTGGGAATGTTTGATGCATATCCTTGGGTCCCATAAAACCCATGTCATGATATCCTTTTACATTTGCAGACATTTCCAGAGTTTTTCCTCCAGGAGAGTTCAGTGGTTTGGTTCATATGATTACCAGTCAAAAGCTCACGCCTAAATCTAGGTTCTGAATTACCAGTGGTCCAGAGTTACAGATGCTTCAGAATATAAAAACTTAAAACAGACCCATAGGAGTTCTGCATTGCTATCATTTTATTTCCATAATAATAATGAGAAGAAACCACATTCGGAACTGTAAGTCTAGATTTAAATGTATAATCATAACACTGCTTTATAAAGCCATGATATAATCTTGTGTGTTATGAGACTTTTAAATACTCTACACAGTCATTATAATAGAGTTTTATTTGTTGTTAATTATAACAAGCACTCTTTTAAGAAAATTTCTTTTCAGCTACCCTTGGCATTCTATTAAATGGGAAAAAACTTAAATGTGCAGATATTATAGAAGTTCTGAGACTATGAAATAGTAAAACATTTTAATTCCCCAAGTATCAATGGCAAATGATTTTAAAATGCAGTTAATCTGTTTTAGGGTGAATTGAAAAGGAGTTCTGTGAGAAAAGTAGAACATATTTAACTTGGAGAAAGAAAAACTGCCTTTTCATTTTTAAATAAGAGTTTTCTGTTTCAGGGCAGTGGCACTTGGCTGTTTCCACGTAGATCTGTTTGATTATAAATCCAAAGAAAATGTTCTGAGAACAGTAACTTGTTTGCTCTAGGTTTAGAACTTGATGTAAGCCTCATTCGGTTGGTGAAAGCTTACTTTCACAAAGATTTTCATGTTAGCAAATAACACCAGGAAATGATCCCAGTGAGAAAATTATACAAAGTCGTATTCATGGCTGGGTTTGGCTCGAATCAGTAAAATGATAAAATCAAACTCCTGGTACTCTGTATTGGGTGCACAGCAGATTTTAATTATTCCAAATTAGGGGAAATCATCATTCTTGCACTTAAAGAGACCTTCTTTAATAAATCATGAATCTTTTCATGATACTTTTTTTAGCTTGAAACAGATGTATCATCTTGAGATTTTTTTTAAAAAAAAACTAATTCAAATTAGAATATCTATGCCATAATACTTTATTACAAGAATAAAACTCCCAGTTTGGGACTAATAAACTCCATGAGCTCTTAGTTCTCCTCTTATTTAACTTTACATTCAAAGAAAATACCAAGGTGACTGAAAATTTTTACATACTTGTTAAATTATTAATTGACTTTATTATCAGTCTTGGTATGGAGAAGTCATAGAACTATAGGGGGAAACACTATAATTCTGACTCTTTGAGTTGTAAGTAACAGAAAACAAACAAAAAAGTTTAAACTGTAAGGAATTTACTGAATCCTTGGAATTAAAAATTCCACAAATATGTTGCACTGAAGGCATAGTATGTCTACATGCAGGATCTCCAACAATGTCTTCTGAGATTTCTCTCCATTTCTAAGATGTGATTCTCTTTACTCTCTGCCCAACAGTAATGGTTTCTTCCTTATGGCCATGTAAGATGGCCAGAAGTTCCATCAGTTAATTGCCCTTGTAGCTTATGGCCTCAAGATAATGATGATTGTTTTAGACTTGACACAAGAAAATACTCTGGTTGACCTCACTAAAAGATGTGCTTGTTCATTAATTAATCACTATCCAGATAGATGGGCTAACCAACCATGTGTTTTATATGAAGTGCTATTAAGAAAAAATTACCTACTCTTTTTTTTTTTCTCAATGAGGAAAACGAGGCCAGGGAGTTTGTGACTTAAAGACTGTCACATGGTAAATTAGCAGCATAGTTAGACAATGCTGAAAGTATGCTAGACAACAAAATAGAATTTTAGTTATGGGAAGAGATCATTTCTATGTATTTATCTTTATTTACATTATGCACATTTTAAAGCATTAACATATTTAAACAGAGAATTCCATGTGACTGAATTATTAAAGATCAACTTAGCATTTGTGTGCATATATTTCTTAAGTTCTCTTATGTTTGCCATTTCCTTGGGCATCAACAGAGATGTCAGAATTGAAAACTAGGACACAGACTACCCACTCAGTGGAGCAATTTTCCAGTTAGTTATGTAACAGATTTGCTGGGGATCACTGAAATAAAAGTAAATTTGCATTTCCATTTTATTTACTTCATGTGAATCTTTAATAGGCTGTTGCTATCACAGTTCTTTGAGTTTCTTACTCAATCTTTCAGTTTGTTCATTTTCACTTCACCTGAAGTTCAGATTCCTTACGACCATTAAGAAAGTCTACACATTTTCATCTTTGCTCACCCCACTTAGTGCTGCCAACTCCCTTTGCTCTTCATCCACCTCATTCCAAAGTGGTGGTACTCAAGGTAGCATCCAAAAATAACCACAACACAGTACAATGAACTATATTTAACAGTAAAATAGAGACCACCAGGAAATTAAAAGAAAACCTGGATCTGGCTTAATATGGAAAATTTATTTCTTCAAAACCTATAATCTTTGAGGGACACTAGGTAGATATTTGAATTTGAGCTTTCAAGAAATCAACAAGAGATCATTTACTTATGTGATCCACAACATCTATGAATGTAAAAGTAAATCAGTTGCTTAGGATAAGCATTGCTGTGAGTGCTCCCAAATCCAGGGAGAATTGCTGCAGAACCCATGTTGTCTAATGGAAGAGTGAGCACATCTCTCAGGAGATGGGACAACATGCAAGGTGACAGCGTGAAAACTAAACAGATTGCAGAAAAGGAGAGTTTATGCAGAGTGAAAGTAATGTTATCCAAATACCTAGTCCTGGTCTGCTTACCTTTACCATAGATTTTAGAAAATCAGGACAACTATGTAGTACTTATTCTTCTCTCATTAACTCATTTCTTCTGGAAAGCATGTTATTTTCTTCTTTATTCTACACACTGTGAGATACAGTGTACAAAATACAGAAACAGTCCCTGTTTTAACTTGAACTCATAGTGTTAGGACTGCTATAGACATTTTGTTCACATTTTTATAATACAGTGTGATTAGTATTTGATTGCAATAGTTATTATGGGAATATATATATATATATATATATATATATATATATATATATATATATATATATATTTTATAAGATATTATTATAGAAAATGCTAAGCTTGTTAAAAAGATCAGATGTCTCTGATTCTCACAGGCAGATAAGAAAAAAGGGATGACAGAGAGAAAGTAAAGACCATTCCAGGCATATGATATAAAACTTGTACATAATTGCAGGAAACAGTGTACCCACAGAAGCTAGTCAAGAGAAAGGCAGGAGCCAGATCATGAAGAGCTTGTGTGATATAAGGAGTTCAGATTTCATCCAATGATCATTAGAAGCCAAGGAAAGGTGTTAAGTTGCAAGGCAACATAATCTGATTTGAATTCTTGTAACTTTAGCTCAGAATTCAAGAAAGCACCAATAAAAAGTCAGGATTAGAGGAATGGCAATGGTATTAGACAAGTGTGAATGGATTCAAGAGACAGAAAATAAAATTGCCAAGACTCAGGTATTCATTGGAGAAGTGGGACAGGAGGATTTTCACTTCCTGGCAGTTAAATTAAAACAAACTTTGTCTATTAAGACAATTCCTGGTTCCTGAAATTATACTGTTTCATTTGTTTGCAAGAGAATCCTTACTTTTTATTCTCCATTTCAATGGCAGGTGAAAAGATTCACCTAAAAATGCTATCAAATGGTAATTTACAAGATTGTAAAAGGGGAATGGATGTGTACCACTGTTTGATATGGATGGGTATTGTTACATAATTCTTTCAAAGGTTGTTTCTACTGACAGTGACCTCCAAAGTCAGATTAAGGGGAAGGATATTCACAAGTATCAGTGACTTGTATGTAAATAGAAATCATAAAGTTAGTCTACAATTAACTACTGTGCCACAGAGTCAAAGGTCAAGGAATAAATGCTCAATAAATACTTTAAAGAATTAATGTAGATTGTTTTCCATGGTGGCAAAGGCTATAGCCAAATCAACAGTAGAATAACTTATCCTAAGAGCTAATACCATGATCCCACATACAATACTAGGCTCAGAGTTCCCAAGTTGCAAATTAGAAAAAAGAAATTTATTTTGGCATTTATTTTAGAGAAAATATATAATAGCTATTTGGTGTCCAATTTGCAGCTATCATTTTGGAAAGTAAAATAGACTACACTGCAGACCCAACCACACACCAGACCATGTTGTAAAGCTGGTTAAAGTATAAGAGTTGGCAAAAAAAAAAAAAAATCTGACTTTACCATTGGGAACAAAGGCAGGGAATCTTCCTTGTGTATACCTGTATTCTTAGGCCTTAAATCAACCATACTGATGAATCATGATTAAAAGTAAAGAACAAGAAGGAAAAATATTGACTGTCAATTTCTTATGTTGGGCTTAGTATGTAAAACTTAGAAAAATCTCTTAATCAAGAGTTGAACTTCCAAATATTAACTCATCAAATTAGTGTCTCAGGTAAGCTGTGTTATATAATCTATCTTCATTACTGTACTTAGGACTAAACTTACAGCCTCTCACATGGATTATTTCAAAGTCTAGGTTCTAATTATTTTAGCATAATTTTCATAAGCACATGTGTATTAATATAATTTTATATTAATCCATAAATGTTATCATATAATAAAAAGTTTTATGGTATTTTAATTTTACAATTTCTTTTTACTTCTGTTACATCATTCATCTTTCTCTCTGTCCTTCCTCCACTTGGTAAAATCTTCATGTTTTTCCATCCTTTAATAGTATACAAAAATACGTTGAGACCATCTTTTTTGTTTTATTAAAGTGCAAACATATACCATTTTTCAGTATCTTAATTTTCTCAATGACAACTTAAGGAAATACATTCAAGTCACACTAGTTGCCTTCTATTCATTATAATGGATGAATAATATTCTATAATGTTGTTTTATCATAATTCATTCAAACATTTCTCTACTGAAAAATATTCACTTTGTATCCTGTGGATGTTCAGTTTTTGTTCCTTGTCACTCTATCAAAGTTATTAATAATATAAGAAGGAGTTCAGATTTCATCCAATGATCTTATTTTGTGGTACTTCTATGAAGTCATTTTCTAATTAGTTCACAGTTAACCCAGTTAACATGTAGTTTAATATAATTAATATTTAATATTAGGAGACTTATGTAAAAATCTCTAACAGTTGACACCTTCATCAGAAATAATAATGTGACCTTGCTCTTCTTGCCTGTATTCTTATCAGCAATAAGTGTATCTGGTTCATATTTTTAATTTTTGCAAGTCTGATGGATTAAAAATAATGCTACCTCATTGCAATTTTAAATTTTGATTTACAAATTAAAGTGAGTCTGAGCATTTTTGTCATACATTTAATTATGTAATATCTGCATATATTTGCATATTAACTTCCTGTCCATATACTTTCGCTGCTTTTTAATTGAATCACATCCCTAGCTTTTGGTCAGTTTCAGGAATGATTTTTATTTAGTTATCTTTCCTCTGAACTAAATCATTTCTCAAAGTTTTTGTCTATGAATTCTGCTTAGCTATAATTGGCAATACAATTTTTTTTAATTTTTGTACTCTCATAAGTAATATCTTTCTTGTATAGTTACTGATTTCCAATTTTAGTCAATATTGTCCTCATTACTAGATTTTACATGTGTCCTCCAAGATTTTCTTGCAGGATTTTTATTGTTTATATTTCTCATTTAAATTTGTATTCCATCTGGAATTTGTTTCTAAATATTATGCAAGAGTGGTATCCAAATTTATTTTCTTCCAGATGGACAGCCAATTGTTCCAGAAATAGTCATTTAAAAATTCATCTTATTATAACTTGTTTAAAATAGATTTTTGTCTTTATTAACTTGTTAAAAAAATACAGGTATTTCTTTATGGTATCCATACCCTGTATCACCTGTTTATTTATGATAATCACATTTGTATTTGATTACGGTAGTTTTCAAACACCTGATAAGGCAATTTTCTACTCTTATGTATTGTTTAGGTTTTTTGTCACAATATGCATGCATTTATTCCTTCATTATGATATCCTTCTATATGATACAATACTTAAAGAGATCCAAAAGTAATATAAGAAGTATAATTTTTAAGATAATATGTGTCCCAACTTAAGATCTTTAGATTTATTTATAAACTGGTCATCAGTTGTAGACAGACATATGAATGACCTGTGTGCTCAAATAGGGGAAGTATCTCAAAGTCAAAGTCAATATTTGAGCAAATAGAAGTGATAATGAAAAAAAAAAAAAAAACAGATTTGTAAGATAAGTCCAGAACATTGAGCAGATAAATAATGGTATGACCAGAAAGAAAGAAAACATTAAAAGGAGAATAATAATTAAATTAATTAAATATGGGAGAAATTTTCCTGTGAATATTTAAAGGACTATCTGGTCTGAATATTAAGTATGTCCCAATGACTCCTGTGTTGACAACTTGGTTCTCAGTGCAAGTGTTCCTAGGTGAGGAATTGGGGCAGTGATTGGACTCTGACCTCATTAATGGATTAACCCATTGTGGGAGAGGGATTAATATCTAATGGTATAATTGGTGGTGGAAATATTTGTAGCCTACTTTGAGGAATAGGTCACTAGGGGCATGCCTTAGAAGGTTATATCATGTCCTTAGTCCCTTCCCAGCTCTATCCCTCTTTCCTTGCTTCCTGACCATCCTGAGGAGCAGTCCTACTCAATCATACCCTCTTCATCATGAGGTTTTTGCCTTGGAGCCAGCTGACTATGAACTGAAACCTCTGAAACCATGAGCGAAAATAATCTTTCCTCCTCTAAGTTCTTTTTCTCAGATATTTTGTCACAGTGAGGAAAAGCTGATTTAACACAAAGACTTATGATTTTCTTAGAATAATTGATTTGGGTGGGGGGCGGAAATCACATACCTAGATGCATCCTAGAAAAATCTTAGTACGTAAGGTTAAAAGAAAATATTACAAGTTTCAGATTTAAGGATAAAATTAACAAATAGTGGATAAGTAATCATACTGGTATTAACATCATGACTCTTTAACTGGAAGTTAAAAGAAACCAGAATAGCAATTTTAGATTACTGAGACAAAGAAAATGCACTGCAAGATATACAACAACCAAAAATGTACACATACAAGAAGTCAGAGAGCAAGAGTCTCCATTTCCCTGTGGGATGGGGTTGTAAGCAGCAAACCACAGGCCCATGGGAAACAAACACTCAAAATCAAATTAAACCCAAATCATCTCATAGAGGCTGCTGAAACAAACGTAACTGCCGAGGCTAAGATTTCTAACAGAGAAGGTTTTGAAAAGGTGAGCTGATTTACACAGAAGTTTTCATTTACCTTTTACTTGCAGTGGTATTTGCCAATCAAAGGTCCAAAATCAGACTTGACCAATTTTTAATAAAACAATAGGCAGACAGAGATTCCAGTTTCACATCCACACAGATATACTACCTTGAATAAAGAAATTCCAAACACAAATTTTCTCTGAAGATATTTGATGAATTATGGAGATGTTCAAGGTAGGAGAAGTGTTTAAAACTTAAGAAGAAAGACTCAAAAATAGTACATCCCCTTCAAGAGTCTCAAGAGACAAATGTTGAATACAAAACCTGTCAGAAAGAGGAAGCGGAGATGGTACAACAGACTTTGAAAGAAACTCCGGAGGACCAGAATAAACTGTAGGAGATATGGTCCTTCATATGGTCACCATCCCAGCTCTACTCAGCCTGATTCTTAACTGCTTTAGGGTGTTTGCCACCACCCTATCTGGAGCACATGAAAAGGTGAAGCTACAATACTGAAGATAATGTCAGACAGCATGTCTATTGTTTTCATACTCAAACAAAACTTAATAGACACGTGAAAAGCATGAGGCATATAACTAAAATCCATCATTTTTTTGAAAAAGCAACATAAATGGACTCACAGATGATCTTTATATACAAATTGTCTGACAAGTGCTTTAAAATAACTATGATTAACATGTCCAAGGGCATAAAGGAAAGCTGCATAAAACATATTTAAAAAGATGGGGAATTTCACAGAATTTGAGTGTATATAAAAATGCAAATTATAGAACTAAAAAATATAATATCTAAAAATACGAACTCAGACATTATATTACTCATAAATCTCATATAAAAAAATTTTAAAACATAACTCATGGATCTCTAGCACTCATTGCATGAGCATTTCTGATAATGTCTGCACTGTGGTAATAGACTGATCATAGGCAAAATTACATTAATTGCAATGTTCAATACGGTAAAAGCACATGTGTTTTTATATGTCACATTTAATGTACATTTCTGAAATAGAAATCTTTTTAGTGAATCATAAATATGGTCAGGCTACCCAATGATTGTTTATCCATAACAAATTCTTACACATATCTTCTTAATAATTTTCCTTCTTATATATTTCTTCTAAATGCCACTCAAAATAGACCTATCTACACTAGATATCACTCCAAAATCTTACTATTTTTTTTCTTTGTTTAAGATTTAGTTAATTGTGATAATGTTGGCATAAAGATGAACTGTGTTAAATAAAATAATTAAAAATGGAACTTTCATTTGTGGTCAAAGTTGGCTTTATTTACAGACATTAGGCTGCGCTCTTGGCTCACCACTTCCTTGTGATCATAATGTTATAACTTAATAATTTCTTTGTCTTTAATGTTTCTATCCCCAAGTGTCATGTTTATCCAAATAGTTGCTCACTGACAAATTATGTACACCTAATTATACTAATTCCACACATTCTGTATTTAATGAGTACAATATGATGTACAATATTTCCCCAAAATATGTGACCCATATCATTATAATAGAGTTTACAAACAGGAATTGTACCAATATAATTCTTGCATATTAACTTGTGGTTTGTTTTTTTTTTTGTACATTTTCACCGTGATCAATTCACTTCACCAGAAATATCAACAGTTGATCAGATCATACACCAAACTTTCTTTTTGTGACTAAAACAGTATAAAACACAAATTTTACCATTCACCATTTTTAAGTTTATGATTCAGTAGTGTTGTTTACTCACATTATTTTGAAACGGATCTTCATAACATTCATCTTGCAAATCTGAAACTGTTGTTGTTTAAACAACCCCGCTGTTTCTTCTCCCCCAATTCTCTGTTTCTGTGAACTTGAATACTTTAGATATCTCACATAAGTGGAATCATGTGGTAATTCTCATTTGTTTGTTTTCACCACTTGTCTTTTTTGACTGGTTTATTTTGCTTAGTATAATGTCCTCAAGTTTCATCCATGTGATAGGATTTCCTTCCCTTTTCAGGGTGAATAAGATTTCTTTGTACATATATGCCACATCTTGCTTATCTATTCATGTGTTGATAGATACTTGGTTGTTGCTGCTATGAACAGAGTACCAAATATCTCCTTGGGACCCTTTGTCTATTCCCTTGGTTGTTTTTCCAGAAGTGAGATTGTTGAATCATATGATAGATATTTTTTAATACCTTTATTTTATACATTTATTTTTATGTGGTGCTGAGGCTCAAACCCAGTGCCTCACACATGCCAGTCAAGCACTCTACCATGGAGCCACAACCCCAGCCCATGATAGATATCTTTTACATTTTTGAGGAGCTTCCATAATGTTCTCCACAGTGGTTACGAATTTTACAATCCTATCATTAATGTTCAAGGGCTCAAACTTATCCACACACTCACAAAGACGTGTTCTTTTCTGTTCTTGTGTTTAGTAACTAGACTACTGAGTATAAGGTTAGTGTGTTTAGGATCACAAAAGACCACCAAAAGCTCATGTGTTGAAGGCTGGATTTCCAAAATAGCCATGTTCAGAGATAGGGTATTTGGGAACTAATTGGATCATGTAGGCTCTGACTATATCACTGGATTTTTCCACTGATGGGTTTACAACTTAATTGGAATGTGGTGGAAATTTTATGAGATGGGCCTAAGTTGAAGGAAGTATGTCATAGGGGACCAACCTCATTTTTAATCAGGTTGTTTGATTTTTTTGGTTATTGAGTTGTAGAAGCTTTCTATATATTCTGGACATTAACCCTTTATAAGATATATGATTCAAAGATTTTATCCCATTATATAGGATGTCTTTTAATTTTGTTGATTGTTTCCTCTGGTGAAAGCTTTTAGTTTGATATATTCCTTTGGTCTATTTTTGATTTTGTTGCTTTTGGTTTACATCCAAGAATACATTTCCAATTTCAATATTGAAAGTTATTATATCTTATATTTTCTTCTGAAAGTTTTATAGTTTCAGGTTGTACATGTAAGTCTTGATCTGTTCTGTATTAAATTTGTGGGTTTGTCTAAGATAAGGATCCATCTTCATTTTTTGATTATGAATTATCTATTTTTTCCTGCACCATATGTTAAAGAGACTTTCCTTTCCCTATTGAGTGATCTTGACATCCTTACTGAACTTCCAATCTATCCCATTGATCCATTTGTCTCTCTTTTGCCACTACCAAACCATTTACATGATTCTAACTCAATCAAGAAATTTGAATCCTTTGATTTTTTTTGTCACCAGAATTATTTTGGCAACTTTGGGACCTTTGAGATAATCCATATGAATTTTAGGATGAGCTTTTCTTTTCATATAAAAAGTGCCATTGGAATTTTGGTAGATAATACAATAAATCACTGTGGGTAGTATGGGCATTTTTTCAACACTATATCATCCAATCCCTAAACAAAGAATTCCTTTCCAGTGTACAAATCTTTCATGACCTTGGTTAGGTGTAATCCTAAGATTTTATTCTTTTTGACTTTGTTGAAAGAGGAATTGTTTTCTTAATTTCTTTTTTAGAGTGTTCACTGTTAGCATATAGAAAGATAACTTATTTCGTATCCCATAATGTTACTGAACATGTTTCTCTAACAGATGTGTTGAGGGTTTTTTTGCTGTTTGTTTTTATTTGTTGCACATGTAGAATCTTGAGGGTTTTCTACATTTGAAGTCAAATCATCTACAGAGATAATTTGACATCCTTTCCAATAGTTTTTACTGTTGTTAGTATTGTTTGCCTAATTTCTCTGCCTTCTTTTTTTTTAGAGAGAGAGAGAATTTTTAAAATATTTATTCTTTAGTTTTCGGCGGACACAACATCTTTGATCTTTGTTTATATGTGGTGCTGAGGATTGAACCAGGACTGCACGCATGCCAGGCGAGTGCGCTACCGCTTCAGCCACATCCCCAGCCCCTCTCTGCCTTCTTAATTTTGGTTAAATTAGTTCTTTTGGTATGGCATTTGGTGTTGGGACTGTCATGTGTGTTGATAATACTAATAATCTTATTAAACAAGGTACCAGATTAGTAAGGTCTGTCTTTGTCAATAGATTTAGTTTTAAATTCAGAAATTCAGTGATAGAAGATATGAAGAAAGTGTTATAGTTTTTATCTTAATTGTCCTATCTGTTAAAGGCATCATGAGGAGCTTGTGGTGCTACCTTTAGTAGACAGAGATTAGTGGAAGGTCACTGGAGGCACACCCTTCAAGAGAAATTAGAACTCTATCTCTTCCTCCCTCTTTTTCCTACTGGCTGCCATGTGATAAGCAGCCTCCTCTGTCCCTACACTTTCAAGATGATACACTGTGCCACAACAGGCTGTAACATGGTCAAGCAACCATGGAGTGAAACCTCTGAAATTCTTAGTCAAAGTAAACCTTTCTTCCTTTCAGTTGATTCATATCAGGATTTTTTTTTCACAGTACAGAAAGCTGACTAAAACAGAAAATATTTTTCTACAAATAATAGAAGTATTATTCTTAAATATTTTATTATCTAAAATAACAAATATAGGGAAAAGTTCAGAAAATAGTATAATAAGCCTTTGTATAGTTATTACCAGCTACAATAATGTTCCATTCTTGGACAATCTTATTTATTATATGCTTAATAATTTCTCACATATGCGTATTATTTTTGCTCCCAGATATCACATTATTTCTTCCCAAACTATTTCAAAGTACATCAGTAACAGGACATTCACTACAACACCATTATTACACTAAAATACATAGTCATTCCTCCTTAATATTATCAAATATACAGTATAATATTCAAATTTTATGGATTATTTTATATATCTTTTAGGTTGTTTGGTTAAGTCAATAGCAAAATAAGTTTATATATTGTAGTCAGTATATTTCTTAAATTTTGTGTAACCTATAAATTCTTCTCTACTTCTTTTTTATAATGTATGTATGTAAGTACAAAGAAGAGTCAACTGTTTGTAGTAGTTTTCCACATTCTGAATTTGCCTGATTCCATCCCAGTGATTTTGATTGACATGTTCCTCTCCCCTAATATCTTCTTTCAGTTGGTAGGATGATCGAGAGATTTAATTAGATACATATTCAGGATTTTTTTGTTTTTCATAATTTATTTGTTAAGATTAATTCACAAGTGACACTAAACAAATCTGTTTTAATTAATTTAATGCTCAATTTTCTCTAAGAAATAGCTTTCTTTGCCTAAACTATTCTTTATATTTTATAACAAATAATAATCCCTTTCAATTGCATAGCAGTTTAAAATATGGAAATTACTTTCAACACACAAATAAACATTCTTAGAATTTCCTTGCAAGGTAAGTAATATGTCCAGAATTTGATTTTATCAACTTACCAACTCAGAAGTTAGCTGGTTACTATTCATGGATACTGGCAGAAAACAAGAGACCCCTGGGCCAGAGATAGAGGAATTTATTATTTACAGAAGCATGAACATCAGTGTATTTCTATTGCCTTTCTTTTTCTTCAAGTCCCTTGAGAGTGATGTGAAATGTCCCAGATGGATACTATACATGCAGTGGATTTGTGTCACAACAGAGTGACACTTAGATTAAGGATCTTATAAATTTATAACTTGCAGTAGGTAAGCATGATCTTTCTCTAGGAGATAAGTAATAATTTCATCTCCCAAGGTTACTACACATTTGAACAACATTTTAAAATGTCCCATGGATGAAAGGGGAGTAGGATTTCTGTGGTCCCAAGAAGCAGTGTACCTCCCAGCAATAGGCATGATTGTTTCTTTTACATTTCTACTAAGAAAATAAAGGCTCCATGTAAATCGGGATGGTATAGTAAACACAGAGCCAGCACTAAAACCTGGGCCTTTGACATGCACACATAGTACCATGTACATCATCACTATAAAAAAGGTAACTGGAACAACAACAAAAAAAAAACTTAGTAGCACAAGATGGTGAACAGAAAGTTTTCTTATCTTTGACTGGAATTTAAATATAGGGGGGAAATGGGAAAAAATTAATCATGTGCTTCAATCAAATGTTATTTAGCATTTCAAATTTCATTACTGGTGTAATCCAGGAACCCCCAAGATGATGTTTGTGTTTCTAAAAGAAACAAACATAAAGCAATTCTAGAGAACCACTCCCTTAATTAAATGTCACATAATTACTCAAATTCAATTCCCAAGATATATGAGTATTTATATGGAAATTAAAAAATATACAGGGAAATGTTTTATCATTCATAAGAGACAGTGGTTATGACAAGAAAATAGAAATAAAACAATCTGATAGTATAAAAATCTTTAAGCATTTTTCAACAAAGATGCAAGAGCATAAGAAGTAAACAGGATACAGAAATAATAGCTATTTAGTAAAAACTAAAACTTTAAAAATAAGAATACATTTGCAAAAATTAAAATACCAAATAATGGGGTAGATTCAAATCAAATAAAACTAAAAAGAGAATTCATAAATTTAGATCCAAAAAAAATTCTAAAATGCTGACATTGTGAGATAAAGAACTAGAACATTTGAAACAGTTATAGTTCTGCCACAGAGAATGGAAACATCTAATGTCTGTATAATAAGAATTTCTGGTAGAGGGAAGGGGAGAGAGGATAGAAATTCTCAAAGATTAGTGAAAAATTTTTGAAACCTCAAATTTTTGAATCTCAAGTAAAAAGAAATCAAAATTGAGTGACATCATAGAAAAAAGATCATAAGAAAAAGAAATATTATAGGCAACCCAGAGGAAAGATAGGTACCTAGGAAGGGGTTATAATTAGAAAAACAGAACTATACTCATTGTCAAAAACTGATGTGGAAAATAATAAAGTACTTTCAGATTGCTGAGATAAAAATGAGATTCAAAATAAAATTACACATGATACTTAATCATTCAAAAGTGAGAGAATAAAATAAGATTTACCATTCAGATACTCCCTGGGGGGGGGGGAGAAATTGGCCTGAAAGAAGAAAATTAAACCAAATGGAAGGATATAGATACATTAATTTATTAACTTCAACAATATTTTTTAACATCAACTATGTATCAGGCCTTTTTCTTTCCATGCAGATTATGACTCTTCAAGAAGCAATTCTGTCTGTTAAAATATTTTCAATAATTCAAATTAGGCTCAATCATGTAATTATAAGTAGACTCTTTTATAATCTTGAATTTCTTTGTATCATACTTCAAAAGCAGAGGCTATGTTCTTCTCTCCAGTCTCTTTTCTCCTCCTGCTAAACTGGTAACTTCCTTTTATTCAATACTAAGCATTATGGCCTCATAGTCTAAATAGTCTGTTATAATTCTCCCAGCATTCAGCAAATACTTATTAGGCTGAATTCAATAGAATCTACTTGAGGTGAATTAAGGGGATCCAAGAATATCTGTGCTTAATCAAAGTCAAAAAAATAAGGTCAGCAAGAGCAAAAGGAAGAGCAAATATTGCAAACTGTATAAAGTTGAATTTGGGACAAAGAAAGACAAAGACACTTCCAAAGGCACCACCTTCCCTCCACTCTTTTGATATTCTTAGAGAAAACCTGAGATGGATAGCACATACAGAAATAGCTCACACCTGAAGGGGTAGATCACAAAGAGCAAACAGATCAAAAACAGGATGTGGCTCTGCATTTTATGTCTAAAGAGAGAAAGGCTTCTTGGTTCATTAACCGTACATCACTCATTGCTTCCAAATATTATACGTGCATGGCATCGTCTTTGTCCTTGACAAAACAGCTGTAATTTGGCTAAATCCGTCCTCAATGTTGCTAAATGACAGGTGAGAAAATTACATAGCTGATGTACCTATGTAGCTTAACTCTCTTTAAAGCTGTCATCTTTACAGAATAACAATGTAATGATATCTTTCTTTATACAGAAGGCAGAATGTTAGGACAGGGAGAACGGACCTCGTAAACTCATGATTCACCGACTGAGTCCTCACCTCTAGCTGTTAGGCAGTAACATGATTCAAATAATCACAATTTAGGATGCTAGAACTGGCAGACACTTAGAGATATCTACTCCAACTACCTCATTTTACAAATTAGGAATCAAGACAACAAGGGAGCAGGGTGGGGGAAAAGAATCATTTTGAAACTCTCACCTACTGTTATCTTGGTGTGAAACTGCTATTTAACAACTTATTTATTTATTTATTTATTTATGTATGTATTTATTAGTATTTAGTCACCAATCATTGTTATGCTTCACAATTTTCTGTCTCTTAGTTTTAATCTAAAAATAAATTCTTAATATTGAAAAGTCTTAAATATTAAATATTCCTTTCTTTTATCCTCAGCAACATCCATGGTATCAGAGACTTAAAGGAGGTTTTACATTTAACAGTACCGCGGGTGAAAAAAGTTTCCCAGCAGTGTTTGTAAAAGTCTTTTTAACAATGTTTGAGGGATGATGGCAGGTGGCCAGGTGCAGACAGCAATCACTACCCTGCTGTGCTCAGATATCTTAGCACCCATATCTGTGCTCTTAGTGAACACGCAGAAGCTCTCCAAGCTCTCAAGAGTCAGGATTCTGATAGCAGGACTTCCCTCCAAGCCCCCTCCCCCGCTGAGGGTATTGTCTCTACACCATTCACCCTGAGTATATTGGGAGTTGCAGCCACCCTGGCACCAACCCCACCATGGTCTAAACGTCACCACTGAGCAGGGAGCTGTTTCCACATGCAGACACACATGCACACATGCCACATACACACAGACACCGCACACCAACAAACATTCACAATGCATATGTGTAGCCCAGGCACATACTGGCAGGCATACCTTCTTGGAGGGGTACAGGGGTAGGAAGGATAGTAGAATGGATCTGACATTATTACCTTATATGCATGTGTGACTACACGACCAGTGTGATTCTTCATCATGTACAACCAGAAGAATGAGAAATTATACTTCATTTATGTGTGATGTGTCAATGTGCATTCTACTGTCATGTATAACTAATTATGACAAATAAAATTTTTTTAAAAAGAATTTTGAAAGTAAAAAAAAAAAGCTGGGCAAGACTGAAAAAGAACAGCTTCAACAAATGTTCTGGAACTTTTACAAGGAGCATACTTCTAGGGAGAAGTAGAAAAGTCTTATATATCAGACTTCAAATAATGAGAAATATAGAAAATACAGCAAACAATTAAATAGATGCTGAAGACCTTCAATAAAGAAGGGGTATTGGTAAAGCTAGGAGATCTTCACCCTCATCCAGTAACCTGAAACAGAAAACTGGCTCCAATTTGAAGTTTTCACTGGGACTGAAAACAAAACAAACATGTGCAAAGTACTTCTCACAGGAAAAATTGCCCTTGAGACTCAGAATTGTGCAAATGTCTGAAAACTATCGGGGTTAAAGTGATAATTCACAAGTCTAAGGGTTCATATCTGTGACCAAACCACTTTCTTGTTATTTCTGTATCTAGTTTGTGAAGAAAGTTATTTTTTTCTTTTTTTAATTAATTTTTTTATTTATATGTGACAGCAGAATGCATTACAATTCGAAGAATGTTATTTTTAACAGAGACTCTTTTTCATATTGATACTCAGAAAGAATTTACAGGTATTGTTTAGCAAATAGGTATCAGTTATTCCAGCTGCAGAGAAATGAACTAAATGCTACTTTCTCTTTTATAAGGTGATTCATTGTTTAATATTCACATGGAACTAATTTTGAAGTAACCTGAGGTTCACAAGTATAGAATGTGAAATAACTTAGGAAAAGTATAATGGAAAGCAGGTAGAGGACTGAACAAGTCAATTCTAACAGAAATCTAAGAGTATAACAGATTTCCTTAACATATATTTTCTGTATTTTTATTATATTTTTACAAGGGCAATGAGTTGTGAGTGTGTGTGTGTGTGAGTGTGTCTGTGTGAGATTTGACTTCTCATCAATCACTGTGAACCAAATACCCGATAAAAGCAACTTAGAGGAAGAGGAGTTTATCTAGACTCATAGTTTCAGAGGGTTCAGTCCATGTCAGCTGATTTTATTGCTTTGGGCCTTAGATGAAGCAACTACTATTTAGTACTCAAATATATGAACTTGGTATTTTGGAAATTCTGATCAGTGTTTTATAAACATATATGAATAAATGGCAATTGAACATTAAGGAAAAACTACCTATTACCATTTCTGGAATGATATAGAAAACCAACAAATGTTTACTAAATTGAAACATCTATGCCAGTGAATGCCCAGTATATTTCCAAGAGATCATGATAAGGCTTCTCTTTCAAACTCTAAAAATAAAAATTATTCCTCAAATGTTTATATTATTCCTCTCTATGCTGCTTAAAAATATGAGGGAAGAAAATTATATCCAAGTCCCTATTTTTCTCTATATGCATACTTTATGTCCAACTTAGCCATAATTGGCAACATGAGTGGATCACTGGCTGCCACATTTTCTTCTCAGCAAATTTTAAGAAAAATTGTTGGAGTGATCATTGCATGTCCAGGACAGTTGAAAATGTTTTATCCACATAGAGATGAAGTTGAATACATTGTGGTCCGAAAAGAAAAATATATACTTTTTTCATAACACATTTTATTGTGTTTTCAAAAATCAAAATTGAAGCAAAAGCCCTTTTATAAACTGTTTATTTCATATATTTAAAAGATGATTAGAAAACAGTGTTTCTAGAAGTTGCAGATTTGATAAGCCATTGAATGGATGCTGACCTCCATATTTTCAGCCTTGTTTTAAGAAGAATTTTGTTGATATGATATACTGTACATGAAAGAGAAGAATTGTGTTTTATTTACTATTTAATCTTATAACAATGCAGTGAAAAATTTTTTGCTCTGTTAGAGTCATTATCTTAAGGTCCATGATTTTATACTGCATTCATTGCTAAGAAATAAAAACAATCAAATACTCAATTTGATTCAAAGTAGACAAAGTCAGGCAAATCTAATTATCTTTAAATGAAATGTTTCTCATAGTTCTAGTTATTTAGTTAATTCTATTCAATAATCTCAATGTCAATACATTCACATTAAACTAATGAATTCTCTGATAGATAGGATTCCAGATTTTGTAAATATTAACAGTTCCAGTGTATAACCTCCCATTCCAATTCTGTAATACAATCTATTAAAAAGAAAAATTTTGGTCAGAAAAAGAATGATCAGATATTGCATGTTAAAAATAGAAATATTTATGTTGAATTCATCTGAACACCATCTCATTAAATTCCCTTTCAGCAAATCTAAGCATAGAGCTATATAAAGATGTTGTTTTGATACTAGTGGTACTTTTAATAAGACTTCCTGTACTTTTAATAAGACTTCCTGTCCCTCTCAAATACCAGAAGCCATGGTTTCTGTTTAAATATTATAATAGCATTTATGCTTATAGATTCTGATATAAATTATCATTCCCATTATAACAGCACAGTAGCTTACCTATAAAACCTAAATATATTTTAAATTTCAGACATGTTGCTTAAATAACACCAAATGAAATAAAATTGTGTTAAATCAACTATGAGGAAAATCTGTGTTATATTTAGTATAGCAAAAGAAGAATAAAAAGACAAAGAGGAATGTTCATCATCTTTCGCAATTAGAGAAATGCAAATCAAAACAACTCTAAGATTTCATCTCACTCCAGTCACAATGGCAATTGTCAATTTCGCAAGCAATGAGTGTGAGATCCATTGCTACTCAGGAAAGGAGCATCAACAGCAGCACCATCGTAGCTCAACCAAAGAAACTTCAAGGCAACGTAAGATTTGCCAGTCCTCCAAATCAAGTTTACAAAAAATCAGGGAAGAGAGGGTTTGAATTCACACTTATGGTCGTAGATTTGTGTTCTCCAGAGTTTTGGGGTCCTTCCCATAGAATAAAAAAGCCTGTGCAGGTGGAACAATCCAAAGTTTTAACCAAACCAAGGTGATGTTCAGTTATTGCTCACAATGGTTAATATCCCAGGGTTTGGATATTCAGTGGATAATAGTAATTGCTGGCAGCCTGTTATTGACTACATTGATAGTAAATTTGAAGATTACCTAAATATGACTCTCTATGACAACTATTATACAAAAGTCCCATCATTGCAGCCTATACAGTAATGTAATGTAGTCTAACACAGTTAACCCTATTTCTTGACACTTCCATTGTTTAAAATTCAGATGGGGAAAAAAAAAACTATGTACTAACAGTTTTGCAACTAGAGCTTTTTTATAACAACTTATTTTTTGTTTGTTTTGTATTTTTAAAATATATATTATTATTATATTATTATTCTCATTTAGTGCCCTCATTAGCCAGAATCTCATTACTGCTTCATTTTTGTAATAACATTTAATTTAGTTATTTTCCATATATTGGCCCTGCTAAAATAAAATATAGCATCTTTTAGAGGGTAGGAACCAGCAAAGAAACTTTCCTTTAACTCCCTGTTTACATTTTATGGTAATTAGCAGAGGGGAAACACATTTATAGATTATTTCTAGGCAAATTGTGAAGCTAACAACCAACCTGTTTCTACCTACATGCAGTTTCCTTATTTTATTATAAATGGGCATCATGGCCTCTTAAAGAGAAAAAAAAATGTCACCATTCTACATTTAGCCATATCCATAAATTGCATTTCTGGGTTTTTTTTTTTTTTTTTTTTTGGTTTTTTTTTTTGGAGGGGGTGGTTGATACCAGGTATTGAACTCAGGGGCACTGTGCCACTGAGCCACATCCCCAGTCCTATTTTATATTTTATTTAGAGACAGGGACTCACTGAGTTGCTTAGCACCTCTCTTTTGCTGAGGTTGGCTTTGAACTTGTGATCCTCCTATCTCAGCCTCTCAAGCCACTGAGATTATAGGCGTGTGCCACCATACCCAGCACATTTCTGTATTTTTTGTTGTATTGTAAAGTATTCACATAATAAACAATGTTGTAATGTAAAAAAAATACATGCAATAATAAGTGTTGGTGAGGATGTGGGGGAAAAGGAACACTCATACATTGCTGGTGGGACTGCAAATTTGTGCAAGCACTCTGGAAAGTGGTATGGAGATTCCTCAGAAAACTTGGAATTGAAATACTATTTGACCCAGTTATCCCTCTCCTCGGTTAATACTCAAAGGACTTAAAATCAGCACACTACAGTGACACAGTCACATCAATATTTATAGCAACTCAAATCACAACAGTTAAGCTATGGAACCAACCTATATGCCCCTCCACAGATGAATGGACAAAAAAATGTGGTCTATATACACTACGGAATACATTACTAAGCCTTAAAGAAGAATGAAATGATGGCATTTGCAGGTAAATGGATGGAGCTGTAAAATATCCTGCTAAATGAAATAAGGCAATATCAAAAACCCAAAGATCAAATGTTTTCTCTGATATGTCTATGTTAACTTACAATAAGGCAGGGGCGGGGGGCGGTAGTTAGGGAAGAATAAAAGTATTTTGGTTTAGGCAGAGGGGAATGAAGAGAAGGGAGGGGGGTATGGGTTAGGAAAGACTGTAGAACAAATCAGACATTATTACCCTATGTGCATATATGACTACACGACTGGTGTGAATCTACAACATGTACATATACAACCAGAAAAAGGAGAGGTTATACTCCATTTATATATGATATATCAAAATGCATTCTACTGTCATATATAACTAACAAAAACAAATTTTAAAACAAATAATTAGCAAAAAGAAAAAAAGGAGGGCTGGGATTTTAGTTCAGTGGTAGAGGGCTTTCCTCACATGTGTGAGGCACTGGGTTCGAACGTCAGCACCACATAAATAAATAAAATAAAGGTATTGTGTCTATCTACAACTAAAATTTTTTTTTTCAAATTTTAAAAAAAGAAAAAAAACACACCTCAGCAAACCTAATCACATTCTTTTTTTTTTTTCAAAAAATACAGAATTTATTTTTAAAATATTAAGTTACAATTCATTATCAATTCTGTGATCCTATAAAGGAGGAAACACTTATCTGAATATCATATCTGAGATTCTCCACTGGAAGCTTACTGTGAATATGCACAATCCACTTTAGAAAGCCCTGTGTAGTGGTATGGGGAGGTAAGATGCAGATCATCAGGGACTTAGAACAAAACAATCAAGAGTACAAGTGAAAGTGAAGCCTGTAATCCCAGTGACTCAGGAGGCTGAGACAGCAGGATCAAGAGTTCAAAGCCAGCCTCAGCAAAAATGAGTCATTAAGCAACTCAGTGAGACCCTGTCTCTAAACAAAATACAAAATAGGGATGGGCATGTGGCTCAGTGGTCAAGTGTCCATGAGTTCAATTCCCCAGTACCAAAAACAAAAAACTAACAAAAACCCACTCATAGGTATTTAAGTCTGGTTAGCTTGATTAACAACAAATAAAATGCTTACAAATAGTTATTAAGGCACTCTTTGTCCTGAGGTGCAATGTTAAATTATTTCTTTATAGCTTCTTATTATATCTTAACAAAAATCCTAAGAAGCTGGTTAACAAGTGAATCTTAAGACATCAAGAGTTATAGGTTTACTCTTATGGAAATATTTTCGGTTTTATTTTATTGGGTTTTTAAAAATTTATTCTAATTTTTATATATGACAGAATAATGCATTTCAATTCATATTACAGAAATGTAGTACAATTTTCATGTCTCTGGTTGTACACAAAGTAGAGTCACACCATTCGTGTTTTCATACATGTACTTAGGGTGATGATGTCCGTTTCATTTCACCATCTTTCCTACTCCCATGCCCCTTCCCTCTCCCTCCCTCCACTTTGCCCTATCTAAAGTTTGTCATCACATTCTTAATGTAAGTGAAATTCTTTGAGAACTAAAACAAAATCATGTTATTAACCATTATCCACAAAGTTTTGGAAATAGATTCCAATTTTTGAATCTTCTCCTCAGTACATTCAGCATCATCTTGCCAAACACAGCCATGGGCAGGAGCTCACCACTTGTATTTGATATGCCCTCCACATCATTACTCTTCATTATGATATTTCATTACTTTTCAATTATCTGTTGTTTTCCCATAAATGCTAGCCAGCTTTCCATTGCTGTTGTAAAATACCTTAGAGAAACAATTTAAAAGAAGGAAAGGTTTATTTTGGCTGAGTGTTTTAGAATGCGGTTGCTTTGTCCTGTTGCTTTACCTTTGCCTACGTTGAGGCAAATCATTGCAGGAACACATGGTGGAAGAGGTTGCTCACCTCATGGCGTCTGGGAAGAAAAAAGAGAGAGGAAGGGACCAAGTTCCCAATATTCCCTTCAAGGACATGCCCCCAAGGGCCTAACATCTTTCAACTAGGTTCCACCTCCTAAAGGTTCCATCCCCTCCCAACATTGGTGGGGGAACCAAGCCTTTAACACATGAGTCTTTGGGGGACATTGAAGTTCCATGAAAAGAGTAGAAAGATCAGTGGAGTAGAAGAAGAGAATTGAGAGGGAGGAAGGAGAGATGAGGAAAGGGAAGAATGGTGGAATGAAACTGACCAAACTATTCTATGTACACATATGACTATACCACAGTGAATTCTACCTTTATGTACATCTACAAAGCACTAGTTTTAAAAACCTATAGATAAATAGAAGAAAGACCAGTAGAGAAGAGAAAAGGGAACAGGAGAAGGAGAAGAGGAGGGAAAGGTGAGACTGGGAACTAAATTTGAGCAAAATACGTTCCATGCTTGTATAATTGTGTCAATGAACACCAATATTATGTATAACTATAATGCAACTACTAAAAAATAAAAATAACATCCAAACTATAACAGAATCAAAACATTCTGAACAAATTTGTCCAAGTATAGCATCCTAAAGTATTCTTTAAAATTCTAAAGAATAAAAACACCTAAGAATGAAATAAGAAGAGAAGGAAAGAAAATTAAGCTCGTGGTACCCCCCAATGTCTACCTGCAGTTAAAGAAAACTGAAAGAAAGAACCTCACTTCAGACCAATCAATCGAGTACTCTGGTGACAAGACCTGGGTAGTGGAAGATGTAGGCTCTAGTTAACACTAATGTACAACTAATTTTGCAAATTACTGGTTTAAGAATTTTGTAGAGTTCCTTGTCTCTCTTACAGTTTAAGATATAAGGAGTGGTTTCATGATGCGGTTGAATAATGGAAAGGACAGAACAGGTCTCTCAGAGTAAAAGTGCAGAGAACAGTCTTGATGAGAAAGCTACCAAATCTGTAAGATTGAACTGTTCATCAATCATTAATAATAATTGCTGATATTTATTGTTCACTATGTGCCAGGAGTCGGTTTCAATGATGTATGTGCACATTCTATTTCTAAGGGCTCATAGGAAATAAACAAAAGAGCCAAAATTTAAACTGGGGCTAAACTGATTTTATTTTTCGAATTTTAACTACTACACTTCATATGATATTTCTTAAATAAAAATATGTATAATACCACAAAACCAATGGATGATTATCAGGGTTGTGACTTAATATATTCTTAAGTAAATATTTTGTTAATTCATATTAATATCCAGTCTCATTCTGGATCACCTAGAAAATAGTATTATAATCAAATTAAGCCGCCAATGTCAATATCTACATTTGTGTTTAAAATGACATTGAGTAAAAAGTGCAACTTGTCCACCTATAATGAATGAGAAAGGAGCAGAGTGATTTACAAAGACATGTTCTCTGATCCCGCCAAGAGAAGGCCAAATGCTATCATGGTTCACAGTGCAAATGAATATTAATAAAGATGCACCAAAAAATTTGAGCCAGAATTAAGTCATCACCTGACCCATAAAAATCTGGCATATGCAAAAGAACTTTTATAGCCGTCTTTTAGTTAAGGTTGCAGAGAGACATAGAGCCAATAGTGGGAAAGAAAGAAAGAAAAAAAGAAAAGGAAAGAAAGGAAGGAAGGAAGGAAGGAGATATATATATGAATGAAAGAATATATATATATGAAAGAGAGAGAGAGAAGTGATGGGGAATTGGCAAAGAAAATTGTGAATAATAACTCCCTAGAACTGCAGGGTATTCCTACAGGCTGGAGACCCAGGAGAGCACAGGGTATAATTGTTGAGAAAAACCCAAAGGAATAAGAACCAGGAAAATCCATGATGCTGTTCCAGTCCAAAGTTCAATAGGCTTGAAACTCAGGAAAAAGCCAGTGTGAAGACAAATGAGAAGATTTTCTTTTTTCCAGGAAGGGTCAACTTTTTGGTTTTATCCAGGCTATCAACTGTTGGATGGAATCACCCATACGAGGAAGGGCAATCTACTCTGCTCAGTCTATCCACTAGCATACTAATCACATCCAAAATTATCCTCACTGAAACACCCCAAATGATGTTTGACCTAATATCTGGGTATCCCATCATCCAGTCAAATTGACACATAAAATTAACCATCACACTATCTGTAAGTATTCATGGTATAGGGAAATTCAGAGTCACAATGACTAAATCATCCATCACCTTAATAAAGGATAACGTAATATAATTAATCTCATCATTGTTTGACTTATATTTGTAAGTTTATATTAGCTCTACATCATGATATGTCTGCACATAGCTGTATATTTTTATGTATTTAGTTAACATTGTACATGTGAAAAATTAATTTTACCATTGAAAAGCGCTATAATTTTTTTTTAATTTTTTATTGTTGGTTGTTCAAAACATTACATGGTTCTTGATATATCATATTTCACACTTTGATTCAAGTGGGTTATGAACTCCCATTTTTACCCCGTATATAGATTGCAGAATCACATCAGTTACACATCCATTGATTTACATATTGCCATACTAGTGTCTGTTGTATTCTGCTGCCTTTCCTATCCTCTACTATCACCCCTCCCCTCCCCTCCACTCCCCTCTTCTCTCTCTACCCCCTCTACTGTCATTCATTTCTCCCCCTTGTATTATTTTCCCCTTTCCCCTCACTTCCTCTTGTATGTAATTTTGTATAACCCTGAGGGTCTCCTTCCATTTCCATGCAATTTCCCTTCTCTCTCCCTTTCCCTCCCACTTCTCATCCCTGTTTAATGTTAATCTTCTCATGCTCTTCATCCCTACTCTGTTCTTAGTTACTCTCCTTATATCAAAGAAGACATTTGGCATTTGTTTTTTAGGGATTGGCTAGCTTCACTTAGCATAATCTGCTCTAATGCCATCCATTTCCCTGCAAATTCTATGATTTTGTCATTTTTTAATGCAGAGTAATACTCCATTGTGTATAAATGCCACATTTTTTTATCCATTCGTCTATTGAAGGGCATCTAGGTTGGTTCCACAGTCTTGCTATTGTGAATTGTGCTGCTATGAACATCGATGTGGCAGTGTCCCTGTAGCATGCTGAAAAGCGCTATAAATTTTACTAATAATATCAGAAACTATATTGCACAGAAATAGGCACATCTCAAGACAATGATGTAATAAAGTATCAATTTCGTGTGGGGATACATTTGGCATTGAATATGAGATTTGTTTTCTTCATAATTTGATTGAATCTCATAGCTCTAATGATTTTTGTGATCCTATCCAGCTCTATTTATAGTACAGAATCAGCCAGGAAAAGAATAGCAACATCCCAGATCTTGTCAGTTTGTGTCACAGCTTTAGTGTCCCACAAACAAGCTAATATCAGTGAGAATGTTATAAGAGACCTTTATCACATGCATAATGTGTACCATCTGTTTGTGACAATCTTCATACAATAAATTTGTTTTAACTAATATTTAGATAACTACTCAACACTTTATCTGCATAAGCTACTTGAATTTTGTTTCATGTAGTCAAGGAAACTTTAGAAAAGAGAAGTATATGTATTTTCAGAGATAACACATATTCTGTAGATGGATTCTTAGAAGTTAAAAGTGTACCCATTCAAAGTCTTTCTTTTCCAATAGTCATGTTTTCAACATTCTCATTGATTGTTGGAGTTAGAACTGTTCAGCCCAAATTTGCCCCATATGCAGAGGTACTTGGAAATGTACATGGAAATTCATTTTCTCCTTGTTCCTCATTTACTCACATTCCATTATATAGTACCTTCTGACCCTATCTTTACAGACATGTTCTCTCTGGATTTTACACAGGGAAATGATTTTTCCCCACTTCATTCTGTGTTGAAACTGGCCCTTCCTCAGATCAATGCCATTTTCCCTTTTTATGACAGAATACCCCAGAAGCAATAGGCCTTTGTATTGCCAAAGAGTTCCACACTCTCCTCAAACCCAGGGAGTAGATTGCCCTGGAGAAAGTTAGTTTCTCCTCAAATTCTCTGGGAACAGGAGAGCATTATAGGAAAATACAAAGAACACATGTGCTATATTAAGGTTTGTGTGGGGTTTTTTTGTTTTGTTTTTTGTTTGTTCTGTGTTTTGCTATTGTGTATTGAGCTTGAGTCTTATAGAAATTTACTTATTAAACATGTATCCAGGACCAACTATTGGGGGTTTACCCTACCCTTAAGAATCATATTTGCTGGACTTCGAAATTTAAGCACTTACAGATATAAGCAATTGGATTGTCTTTGTAGTTACAGTTCTTTGATGACCAAGATGATTCTAACTTATTGGATTCCTGTTTACATTGTGTGAAATCTGACTGGTTCTTATTAATGGTGCAGGTAGTTAGTGCTATGGCAATGAGTCTAGGGCTGGATTCTGACTGGCAGTGAAGAGTGTGGCCTCCTCTCTCTGCCTCTTTTGCTCCTAAGTGGGACTGTGCTTGTCAACTCACTTTGCCTGTCTTGCCCTCTAATATTCAATAATAACTATATTTCTGACTGACATCAAATTATTAAAGTGGTATTTTTTTCAGATTCATGATTTTGTGTAATTTTCACATCTATCCTGAGAGAAAGTCCTATTATAATCATGAAAATTTTATAGAAGAAACTGAGTTCCAGTGATTAAGAATTTCCTAAGGTTTCTGGGATTTGACCCCAGCTTGTTTCTACTATATTATATTACCTTCCAGCTTGAACTCCAGAAGTTTATATAGCTTCTCTTTGAATAAATTAAAAAGGAAGAGTTAAGTACTTGATTCCATATCATACTTATTTCCACTACCAGGGATGTATGTAGCTTAGTGGTAGAGCACTTGCCTAGCATAGTCAAGGCCCTGGGTTAGATCCCCAGTACCTAAAAAGAAAAGAAAAGAAAAAGCTTATTTCCACTAAGTTCTACGATCAAAAAAAAAATATCTGCTAAATAGAGAGTACTGGGAATAGCTTCAAGAAATAGAAAACAAAAGTAAATATGATCACCAACTTTGAGGAGCATAAAATCAAGTGGATGAGATCAATATATGAAGCCAAATGTAAGTGACAAAACATATATTTATATGTGAAAAAAATTTAAGCCAGCTGATGTTGAAAAGAAGAAAGCATATACATCCAAGGTAAAACATAGCAGTGTTTCTAATTAGAAAATGTATAGGGTCGGAGACAGAAAGAACTGTCATGACTATTGTTTAGGTCTACACCAGAAAACTGGTGTGCATTGTATTATCATATGTCACATGGGATCAGATACTGGGCAAATAAAGAATCGTGTAAATTAGAAAACATGAATATGGATGTTGTTTATTCCAGGAAATGGAACACAAGAATGGGAAAATTTCCACATGGGTCGGACAAGGTGATCTTATAATTTTCAATGTCCATTTAATTCTCCTGCTTCCAGTATGAGGGTATTCTCTCCTCACACGTGCATCTGCTGTTTAATAATGTCTTGCCAATACAGAGTACAGCAAATAATACGTGTAATGATGCTACACAGTGCATCTGAATATGAATCTCCAATTGAAAACACCACAAGGGCAATCAGGGAGCCATCACCCCGACCTAAGTGCTTGACCTAATGTATACTGTTTTGTGGAAATAATGTTCATCTTCTTCTTAGAGATGATGGCAATGACTATTTCCCTCCATCTGGCTTAAATACCCCCTGGGAAAAAGGAATTTATTGTTAAGAAAGAATTTGCATAAGTATTTCTAGAAATTGAAATATTAAGTTAAATATATTGATTTATGATATACATGAGAGATAGGATATGCAAACCAAGATAATTCATTTCCACTTAATAAAATAGTAAGTTTCACAATCTCTCTTGCACAACATTCTTAGACATTTTGACAATTTTTACGCTCCAAGGACTGCCTATTTAAAATTCTTCACTTAATAAAGTAAAACAGGCAAATTTTTTCTTAAGTTAATTTTCATCTTTCATTGGGAGAAAAGTTGTCTCCTTGTCTTTGTTCACATTTTCCTTACTGCAGAAAATTTTTAGCAAACACTAAGTGAAAATAGTGTCCATTTAGTCCATATCCAATACAGCATCTGAAAAATATGTATTATGAATTCAGTAGAAAAGTCTAAAAAAAAGTTTTTAAGGGCCCAATTCTCTAATTATCCCCTTACCTCTGTAATTAGGCCTTCTTCAGATGCACAGGATGAGCTTTGCAAGATTAGACAGCAAACACACCCTGGATTAGGCAATACAGAGGCAAAAATGACAGGCCATCCGTCTTCTAATATGTATCCAATACTATTGTGTAAGTCAGTTGGGTTTTTTGCCCAGTTTATTAATAGTTATAAGGAATGATTTGCTAGTAAGTTCCCTTAAAAATGAAACATTGCTGAATATTTTTAATGAAAATAGTCTTATCAAGGATGATCATCAAAAATAATCAGCATCTGCAGCAGGGTCACTGGTCCATCATAGTGGCCACTAACACGAACTGCACCTGTGCAGACTGGATGAATTCCAAACCTGCCTAGACATACCCAGAGAGTCAGACAGAGCTTCTGTGGCTGGACTCTGGAAACGTTGCCATCAAGATGATGGATTGATCAGACACATTTAATTTTATTCCCTCCTACAACCCACTAAAATATAGTATAGATTTTTTTAATATGTAAAAACCTAAATTTACTGAGCGCCGAGGAAACAGAAGAGGAGATAGCACTAACAACATTTGGAAGCTGGAAAGCAGATGGAGAAGTGGTACCTAACACAGGATGCTAAGGAAAGCCAGCTCCTTTGCAGCATTGAGGAAAGCAAGGAACCATTCCAATTTGCTCTGTGGAAGCTTCAAAAGATAAAAGACTCTCATTTGACCTGTAGCTTTTATCATAGTTAATGGCTTTGGATGTGTTTTGTTGGGTGTCAGCTGCACTAGGGAAAAGCAAGCTATATTGCAAAACAACTGCAGGGACAGGGGAGATTTTAACTAAGTCAAAGTTGATGGGGGACTGGGCTTGTAGCTCAATGGTACAGCACTTGCCTAGCATGTATGAGGTACTGAGTTTGATCCTCAGCACCACATAAAAATAAAATAAAGGTATTGTGTCCATCCACAACTAAAAAAAAATAAGTTGATGGGGTACAAGTGTTTCAAATAACTTATTTCAAGCCTAAAAATGAATGCTGGGCCAAAGCTATATTAAACAAATTTATGAAAACATCCGTACCCCTGGAGTTTAGCTTCAGACAAAGAACAAATAAGACAAAGTGACATGTTCCTTCTATATTGAAGCTCTTAATGGCCAATTGGTCTCTTTCACCCTCTCTCCTTCGACCCTCATGTTCAGGAAAGTACATGTTGATATGGATCCAACCTACCCCCTACCAGGACTGGCAGGGGCATTGCTAACAGTATCTCAGAGGCAGTTGATTTTGCAGCCTAATCCCATCCTGACATCCATGGGTTCCCCCAACAAATACCAAAGTCAAATTGCACTTGTTTAACAAGTGCTGAGTTCCATTCATACACTCAGAGTCCAACCAGGTGTTTTGTTCCCCTCTAAAGATTAACAGACTACCAAGAATCAGGGATTATTACTTACCTGTTACAAGTGACAAAGTCATATCACAGGCAGAAAACAGAGACTCTGTAGCAAGAAGAAAACTGCAAAGAAAAACTTTATAGCATCTTTATAAACCCAATAAAGAAAAAAGATTAATGATTTAAAATATATGAGAATGTCAATAAAAGGACTAAAAAAATTAAGTTCAGGGAAACTTCCAGAAAGCAGTGGAAAATGATGGAAACCGAGAAGAAAAATCAGAGAAGACCTTCAAGAAATCCATCATTCAAATAATGGGAATTCCAGACACTACAGAGGAAGGAAGAATATTTCCTCACCCAGGCAGGCATGCATGTCTAGATGTAAAGTGCTGAGCATGGAAAATCCAGTAGACCCCCATCCAGGGACATCACAATGAAATTTATTTTTTTTCAAGCATATAAAGCAGGGTTTATTTCAAAAGGAGTGACATAGACTTCTCCAGGGAGGGAGAAGGTGAAATAGCTGGTATCCTGGTATCCCAAAAAATGAGAGTGTTTTGCCTTTTTCATATGTCCTAGGCTTCCTTTGTTCTCCTGCTCTCTTCCCTTTATCTCTCTCCTTCCTGCATACATGACTAAGCCCAGGAGATGCTCAAGTAGGATGGCCAAAAGGTAAGAAGCAGATGGACAGGAGGGGCCAAGGTGCAGTGATCCAGGCAGGAAGAGGGCTCAGGGTGCATTAATTAACAACTTTTGTAACTCCCTGATGATGAAATTTCAGAATACAGTGAAAGGGATATTGCATAAACTTGAGTCTTCTCATCCATGAACTTGATACATTTCTGCATTTATTTAGGTCTTTAATGTCCTTAGATAAGATTGGCGGTAGGGAGCATGTGGCTCCATTAGTTTTGCCTTTTAATTTTATTGTGCTGTAGTAAAAAATTCCATATTCTTTGTGTGAAAATTACTTGTCAGATGTTGATATTTGCTTTGAGTGCTAACATGCAGTCTTCTTTGCAAACATCTCCTGTGCACTTTAAAAGAGTGCAGATGTACTGAATCTGCTGTCTTTAACCACAGCGATGCTCTCTCTATCAATCTATTTATATTTGTTCACTAGATAACACTTGTGAAAGTTGTATCTGGAGCGCGAGCAGTAAGTAGCATTCCTTCCTCCTTCTGAAGTTAGAACCCTTGAAATATAAGCACAAGTGCCAGCAGATAAAAATGAAAATGTCTTGTTTTATACTTAAATGAAATGGGACTATGTGTTTATGGTGACTAATGTATCACCTAAGAATTATCATCAAATCACAAGTATAGCTTAAAAAAAATAATAGATTTCCCTAAAAGGAACAGAGTTTGCCTCCGTTCACCACAAGGTAAAGAGCAGGGAAGATCACATCTTCTCTGTGGGCAAGCAAATCTAGAAGGGGGTGAGAAACCAAGAGCTTAGCAGGTGAGTTCCTCATAAGCAGTCAGAGCAGCCAGCCCTCCTCCTATGTGAAGGAGGTACAAGGAAGGCAAGCAGATGTGAGGAATGTGACCTAGAGGGCATCTAGGCAATGGAGTTCTCATCCATTTGAGCAATCTATCACTGAGTGGTGGTAAAATCTCCACAGTGACTGGGAGGGTTTATTTTGAGAATATGCTAAAGATCATTAGGCTCAAAATTGCATTGAATAGTTTCTCTAGTTATTATGTGATAACTTTCATTAACTTAATTCTGTAAGCCTGTTCTTTTTTTTAATATAACAATATCAGCTATTCCTTGCTTATTATTTCCCTTGAGTTTATTTTTCCAAGCTTCCCATCCTTTCTGTATTTGGGTGGGTTGCTGGATAATTTTTTTAAATACAAACCAAAGCATTTCCTATTCTAATTTAACGCATTTCATTTAGAGATTACTTAATTATTTGCTTACAGCTTTGACATTTGATTTTTATGCTCTTACTTACCAGGTTTTATTTGTTTCTTTGGTTATTTGTTCCTTCTTGACTCCTGTTAGATTTTGTTAATCCTGTGTTCCTGCATGGATTAGTAATATATGTATTCCGTATTCAATTTTTAAGTGTTTAGCCTTGGATTTTTAACATTCATTAAAATACATCATTGTCTGGACAAAACTTAAAAGTTTAATTAAGATTTCTCACTTCCTTCCAAACCATACAAATCAGTTGCAATTCTCCAACAATTATTTTCAAGTGTCATAAACACGTCGCTTTAGCCCCCTACTGATCATGGTTTTTTCAACCAGTGCTCACAGTTTCTTTGATGTTTGTTGATTACTCTGATCTCCTCACAGCTCCCACCCCTCTCTTTCATTCCAAGCTCAGTTTCTTGCATTTTAAGTGTCTTCTTTAGTAATTATTTTAGAATTGATTGTGAGGGGTTAAAACACTGATTCTTTGTTGAAATTATCCTCATCTTTTCCACATCATTTAACTCTAAGTAGAATTCAATGTTGGCATTTGTATTCTTTTGAATTTAGAGTAAATTAATCTACTTATTTTAGCTTCTATTGTTGCTTTTTAAAATTAATGTTTTATTCTTATAAAGGCAATCTATCTTTTCCCTGGGGACTTTGAAAATTTTATATTTGTGTTTGACAACAGAATACCATTACCATGTGACTGGGTGTCAATTTTTTTTTTACTATTTTAATTTACAATAGGTTTAAGTCCACATTCTCACCAACGTAAACAAAATACAACATTTTATCAATATAACTAGGAGTATTTTATCAACCTTTTACTTTAAAAATATAATCCTCAGAAACATTAAAAATTCTTATAGCCAAGATTGTAAATTCTTACAACTAAGTAAGTATATGACTGAGAACTGTAGTACATTTAATCGGTATACTTCTAATACTTTAATACCAACTGTGCAAAAAATTTACCATTTATATTTTCTCTTTGAAAACTGGTTCTAGAAGAAATTTTTGAAAATAAACATTTCTAAAATACCCAATAGTAGTATTATTATAATATTTCTTAGAATATTATGGTACTTTCAAAATCAGATGTGTCTCTGGCTCTTTTTTCTACAGTCTTCAAAAATCAATACAGCAAACTTATGAAAAAGAACTGGATAATCATTAGGAAATAAAATACAGCATCAGGAGCTGGCACCAGGTCCAAACAATATTCTCTGAATGTTAAATTCTCTCCAGAGACAAAAAAAAATCTATTATTAATAGATTTGGGGAGAGCCACCAAAAATTTATTTGATGCAGTAATAAACATATGGTAATGATTCTCTACATTACTCAGAGCTACAATATCACAATAAAGCATACTATTTGAAAGTAAGCTTTGGTTTATAGTCAAATCTATAACTTTTTATAATCCATTGTTCAAGTTATTAGCAATTGAGTTTACACCATTAACTCTTACATAGTTTGTCAAAAAAAAGGAAAACTAATGAAATTGACCAAATTATGCTTTGTACATATATAAATATACCATGGTGAGTTTCACTTATATGTATGTCTATAAAGCACCAATTTAAAAAATAAATAAATAAATAGAAGGAAGATCAGTGAAGTGGAGGAAAGGAAAGAGGGGTAAAAGTAGGGGACAAAAAGAGGGGAAAGAAGGGAGTCCAAGGGGACTGAAATGGAGCAATCTATATTTTATGCATGTATGATTGTGTCAAAATGAACCCAACTATTACTTATAATGCGCTAATAAAAAAATTTTTAAAAGGGAGGACTAATGATTGCCCTAAAATTTTAAAAGGAACCAAAAGCACTGCCATTAAATCTCACTGTGTCCCACAGAAAATGAAAGAGGCTGCTATGAGGAAAGGCTCAGTGGTTAATCAGACTTTTTAAGCGTCATATAGAAAGTCACAGAGAAAACCTTTAGTGATGATGATACATGTCCAAAAGCTTACAGAATTGCCAGGGACCTTGCTTCTATAACCATGCAGTCACTCTACTTTGGATTTAGGGTTATAGCGAAGAGCCTATAGAAAAAGAAAACTCAGCATTTTTTTCAGGGTATACATGGATTCAAATGACCCAAATTATTGTGCAGGCTTCTCTAATCATACTTCCTAGGATGTGGAATCTTAGTGGACTAATTCCACTGGATTAGTATATGACTGTATATCCATAGCACCTGTATCCAAAAAAGGCTTGTCAATTTCCTCCTAAGGGATCTTTGCCATTATATCACCACTCTTCTTATTTGATGTAAAAGTCTTAAGTTCATATCTAATTTGAATCTTTCATTTCACTTTCTGAGTTTCTGTAATGTAATTTTTCTCTTTAAGTTAAAAGAAACTGAGTAGGAGAAACATGTTTTTATGATTTTACAATTCTCTGCCCTGGATTAAGCTCCTAATGTATTCATTCACCCAATTATTACTAAAAGCTTACTAGGTCAATATAAAAATTAATGAGGGAGTCTCTACTCTCAAAGAAACATAGCCATAGTCAATTAGAGTTAAAAGAACCTTAAAGCTCTTGAAAGTGTATCTATAAATTCTACCAAAATACATTTTTCTGTATCAATAAATATCTACTGCTGGATGGTATTTTTAAATAAATGGATGCACCTAATATTCTTAACCTAATTTCTTACTAATGGACAATTAATGGCTTATAATTTTTCACTAACAATGCACTGCTTAACATTTTGTGAATAAATATGTGCACATTTTTTTAATTATTCCCCCAGAATTGCTTCATAAAAACAGAACTATTGTGTCTAGGTAAATGTGCATTTTAAACACTTTTGATGTATTTTGGCCAATTTCCCTGAAGAAGGGCTTTCCTTTCCAACCCTGATTATTCTCCCCTCTCTGTCCTGCTTCTGTCAATGGGGCAATAGATAATTGCTACCTCATTGTGTTTACGATTGTACTTATTTGCTTCCCAGTAAAACTCATTTTTTCTTACAATCCATTTTTTCTCATAATTACCCATATTTTCTTCACTACTGTTCTTTGGGACCATGTGTGTGTTTCACATGGATCATAAGAACTCTATGTTAAAGAGTCATTCCTTCACATAATATAAACGCAACATTTTCCCCACTTTGCAATTTGTCCTCTTACTTTTTTTATTGTGTTTTGTGTTATACAGATGGTCTTTTCTTTATTAAATATTTATATATTTTTGCCTAAAATACCTACAGTTTTCCCCCCCTCTAAAAATTAAGAAATACTAATGTATACATTTTGTTTACTTTTTCATGATTTATACGTAAGACTTTGGTTTCTGCAAACACTTACTTTAGGGAATACTGTGGGATAAATATTTAGTTTGTTTTTCAAATATTAATTTAATTTTCTAGTTAGCAAGATATTTTGAATAACTCTCCCCTCTCACTGAAAATGCACTCATTTAATGGTTCTTTAATGCTCTCATCTTAAAAGATCCTGGCTAACGTCATCTACCAGATTGCAGCAAAAACATAAATTGACTGTGAGTTCAAATCTTTGATGGTACAGTGACCAAGAGCATGGTGCTGGGCCAGGGAGTACCACAACTGAGTGGCACAAAACTGAGTGTGAGCACAGCCATTTTACCTTGAATAAATCAGTCCATCTGCACCTATCCTAATCCTTAGAATGGTGGAGAACAATTCTACCAAACTAATTCTGCTATTGTGAGAATGAGAGTGATTATTCAGTTATCTATTCAGCAGTATTTATTAAAAACATACCATGGAACAGACATGTTTTAATGTGCCATGACTATAGCTACCTTGAAAACACATCACTTCTGGAAACAAATAATTCTGACTTCAGGGTTAGCTTAGCATTGAAATCAAATACTCTTCTCTAGTCCTGCTTCCAATATTTAAATCTGCCCTATGCTTACTCCCATTAGATTGGTGGAAAAGACACCTGGTATCTTTTTGTTGTGCTTTTTTTTGACTCATCTGAGTGTGAAGAAATCGCATAGTTCACACTGTATATTCAGCCTCTGGCATAGTACCTGACACACCCAGAAGTGAATAGAATTGGTAAAAGAGTGAGCAAATCAGCAACAAATTCTAGCTCAAGCAATTTTATTAAAAATAGAGAAAAAATTATCTTTAAATAAAATCATCTTTCCTTAGTGAAACTAAGAGAATTTATAATCTGTAAGATAGATGAATTAGAGATATGTAGTGGAGAGAAAAAGTCATTCCCCTGCCTCAGGAGAAAAAGCCAGTATATTTGTGACAAGAAGCTGGAATCCTCTCCAATTCATCCAGCCACTCTGATTCATTATCAGACACTTGCCCTCAGTGTATTCTATCTCTGAGTGCTTCCAGTTGCTTAATATGCAAAATTGGCACGTAATCAGCCATCCCAAATGACAAGGAAGTAAAGAAGAGCATCTCCTAATGCACTTTACAAGTAGTAACATGATTGATCGTCTTTGTTCACAACTTAAATATTGATTTGTTGGTGCTTGGAGTCTGTGCATCAAGTGATCTTGATCACACACATTGGGTCGAGGCTTCTGGGTTGGCTGTCTTGCCTCCCCTGCCCACACTTGCCTAACCTCCAGCACCTGTTTCCTCTTCTGTACAAACAGGGGCAAAAACAGTGCCTGCTGCATGAGACTGTTGTAAAAATCAAACTAGTTGCTATTTGTGAAGAGCTCAAAACAGTACCTGGTGCCAGAGCAAGTACTCAGTAGATATTACCAAATGAATCCACACACTTCACCACTCCCTCCACAGAGGCTTCACGTTATAACCAGGTTACATTCCTTTCACATAGTTCATAGAACCACATGTCGGGCAAGTACCAAAGTTTTAAAGTTACACTTATTTTTTTAATAACACAACTGTCTATCTTTTCCCCACAGGACTATAAGCCTACATGGGCAAAAACATGAATTTTTGGCATCTTTTTTGTGTTGCAATTATGTGCAGAAAAGATTATTCAAAAATCACTGTTTTTTGTTTAATCTATTAGTGTGATAAATTCCCAAACTAATTTTTCTCTTACGAGTCTTTGGCTAGGTTTGGTATAATTTATAAGTTTAGTTAATTAAAATTCTTTAAGAAAACAATCATTGTATCAAATTATCATCAACCTGGCCTTTTCAGCACACTAACATTTCTGCAAAGACGTCAAGACCCATTGTGACTGGATCCTTTACTGCAGCCATAATTGCCAGGTTCCTAATGGGATCTTGAATTCTTTCCAGATGCTTCTTACACAAGGTCACAATCCATTAGGAGTGTTGCATTTATTGTGAACATCTCTGCCTCTGGTGTTAAAGTGGCATCTGGTTGAAGGCAGTCTTGCTCTCCTGGCATCCTCTGACTTCCAGACAGGAGATTGAATTCTCTCTGCCTGCACATTTGTGTTCACCATGGCAACCCCAAAAGCTAGACCCAATGCCTGGTTCACGAATGAATAGCTTAGGAAGATATTTAAAAAGTTATTCATGAATCCTGTCCAGATACCAACTCACAACGCTTAGAAAAGAAAAGTAAATCCCTTAAAGCTCAAATTTATGTAGTTATCTTGGAAAAAAACAAGGTATTTTTAATTGCCTAGATTCCTCATAGCTCCGTGTTAAGCTCTAGCTTAACAAGAGGTATAAAACATGACTAATATATTCACATTCCACTCCAGTCCCTATTAAAAAAAAAAAAAAGGAATCCCTAGTTTATTCATCTTGCCTAATGACACAGAAGGGCAAAACAAGTACCCAAACAATGAATAATAATGCAAGAGCTCTGGCTGTGAAATCAATACGTCACTACAGTAGAGCTTTGCTTGGTCTTAATGTGCTCATCCCTGGATGCAGTGGAGTTTCCATCCTGAATTATATGTATGTATTGACCTAGTTATATAAATATTGGCTTTTCCTTATATGAAGCTTTTTTTAAACCTCACTGTAATTATGAAGCTAATATATGTGGCTGTAGTAACACTGAATTTAAATCTGTTATTTAGGACAGATAGTAGCACGCCATTGAGATAATTTAGAATCAAACTGGTGACACTAAATAATAATTGATAGATCAGTTATCCTCTAAATATACTAATAGAAAACTTCTTAAGAAGACAATTATTTCATCCCAAATAAATTAGGAGCTGGTCTCTTCCTTAGCTTGGTGATGTTTTGAAACACACAGAAGTAATGATGAGGATGTGACTGGATCTTGGTCTATGACTGTGCCTGACTTTTTTTTTTTTAATCCAACACTTGATCCTTAACCTCAGTCTCCAATTTACCTATTGATGAATTTCTCAATCTATTGACAGATGTCTATGCCCCCATCTCCACATCTATGTGCACAAAAGGGATAAATTCACCATTTTTCTTTAATATATTTCCAATAAAGATTCTATGCCTGATCCCTCTTGTGTGTGAAATCTAAAGCAGTCAAACTCATAAAAGTAGAGTACAGAAAGGTGATTGCCAGGGGCTTTGAGTAGAGAGGAATAGGGAGATGCGGGTCAAAAGGAATGAAGTTTCTGTTAGGAAGAAAAAGTTTTTGAAACAATTGCACAGACTGGGAACTATAGCTAATAATAATAATATTTCAAAACTGCTACAAAAGTAAATTTCAAATGTTTTCATTGTAAAAAAGGAACATGGCTATATTAATTAGTTGGATTTAATTATTCCACATTGTATTGATAAATCATAGCATCACTTTGTATTCCACAAATATATACAATTGTAGTTTGTTAATGAAAAATAAAAATAAATTTACAAAAGATCCTATGGACAATTATTCTACTAGGGTCTAGTAGACCCTATATATTCAATATAAATATGGTCAGTAAAAATTCTACTTTTAAAAAAATCCTATCCAAGTATTTCCTCTTACTTGGTTTTATTTTCATGAGAAAATTTTTCAGTTACTTACAGGTAGTACATCTCTAGGACAAGCAATAACACTATACCTCAGGATATTTATTATTATTGTTACTACTACTACTACTACTACTACTACTACTACTACTACTATTTTGCTTTCTTACTATTAAGTGATATAAGAAAAATGTCCCAAAAACTTTAAAATGCAAAAAAGCATTTTGGTTTGCTCTCATGACATTTCTGGAATTCCCACCTAGTGCAGTAGGTCCGGATTAGCCCACCACATTCTCTTTTGGAGTTAGGCCAGCCCAGAGTGCCAGTAAAAGCTATGGTGCCTGCACTCTGGGTTTAAGAGCTGCTCCAGACTCTCGCAGCGAGGAGTCATGCATCACCCTTTGCTTTCTTCTTTGCCCCTGCAGGGATGCCGGATGGCATGAACTTCACGGATGTAAAGCAAATCCATCACACCAGCAGCAGCAGTACTCTGGACACCACTGGAGCAGGATGTGCAGCAGGGTCCCAACCTATGACATTCATTCTGATTGGTGTACTGATGCTACTTCCGGGGCTGTGGTAACAGAACTCTTCTGCCTTGATATCTCCTACTGGGGTCTTGATTTCTCCCTTCTCTTCATAAACCTGGAATAGAAGATGTTTTTAATGTAACAATTATATTTATGAGAAGGACTGTCGCACTCACTTCATGGAAGCCAAATTGGGATATTAACAATTACCTAAACATCGATGTTTAGATGATAGACTCTTTAAAATGCATCTTCCTTGAATCTAACGTAAACCTTAAATTCTGAAATGTTAAATCTGAAAATGTGACAAGCACAGAAGTGACATTGAATAAGAAGGATTTAGTATATCTCTGATTTTATTCTTCTGGATTCTAAACCCCTTCCTTTCTAAATTGAAAAATATTTTCATTTGAAGGTGTATTTGCCAGACAAAACAATACCACAATGTGTTTCTTAAAGCTCTGGAATTAGAATTACATTAAGTCAATCAAAACACACAATGGCTAGTATTATGCATGCATTGTCAAGAGATTCTTTCATTTTTGCAAGCTAAAGAAGGAAATTACTAAAAGTCTTTAAGTTATAGAGTAGATGAATAAGGATAGTTTACATAATTTCACTGACAAAGCTTGATAAGTCTTATCCACTGTAATTTAGCCACTGACAAATCTTAAAGCTGAGTATTTTCATAGCACCTGACTTGTATCCCATCAAATTCAAAATGCATCTTTGATGTTGTGGCCCTGTCCCCTCCTCTCTTGTAGCCTAATGGATTTAGATGTGTTGCAAAGTACACTCTTGCTCTGGGACCATCTGAAATAAAGCTACTAATTATTTGATGGAAAAAATAGAGAATATTGGTCATTTTCTTCCAGCAAAAATGATATAGTCTCTCATTTTTTTTTCAAAATATTTTTTGCTACTTCTTTTTAAGGGCTGATGTTGGACCATCAGTTGGTATCTATGCATTCCCAAGTGTCTGATGAATACAGACAGGTAATGGGACATAAGATGTGGCATGTGGTGCTTTAGCTCTTCCCCTAAGTGCAGATTAGCTGAGCAGCTAATCCACCATCCTTAATTTCCCAGTTGTGATAAATTGCCTCAGCGGACATTGATGGGACACATCGAAATCAGTACCTCAGGAAGAAGAGATAAGTCAGCTTTTATTAAGAAGTTTCACATCCCACTCATAGCCAGAAAATATAATTATTATGCAGTCACAGAATAGAAAAGAGACATGCTGAACTTTTAAAGTTAAAAAAAAAATCAACTTGAAATGACATCTGACAAAGAGATGAAGAGGACTCCCTGGGCAGCACACACTGGTGAAGGAAAGTCAATTTCTCCAAATAGGAAACAACAAGTGATGGGACCTTATCTCTCAGGTTCTCAATCAACCTAGTGACCTGAGGGTGAATTTAAATGTCAGTATATTGGAGCTGCCCATTCAGGATTCTTTTTCTGTTCAAGCATGCCTCACACTTGGAACATTGTTCCACCTGCTGGATTCTGGGTTATTTTCCTAGGTGTCTGTTCCATCCCGTGACATTTATTCCTCGACCTACTTGGTATATAAAACATGTGCAGTCACCTCATCAACACTCTACAAACTATAAACTTAAACCCATTTTTTGAAGTCTTTACTTCAACGTCAGCTCTTTCCTTAAACCAGTCTTGGGAAAGAGTAGTACTAAGTCACTCATTTGCCACATTCCAGTCCCATTCAGGGTTGGTTGGTTTGCTATAGCAAAATTTCTGACCCCAAAATTAAGAAAATATAATTTAAAGACAAAAAAAGAGCATCATTTAGCAGTCTAAGATACATCTAGATAAAATTAGTTGGTTGAAGATAATTTTAGATATGGCCAGGAAAGGATAAATGCAGAGAATTAATGAGTATTTTTTATCAACCAAATGTGACATACTCAAATGAATGTTGTCTACCAGCTATGCACTCTGGAGACTAAACATGTCAGGAAAATGCCGCAAGAGCTCTAAGTTCTGGGAGGTTTTCATAATTTCTTTTAAGAGCCTGAGGCATAAATTATATATATATATATATATATATATATATATATATATATATATATATATATATATACACACACACACACATTGTTTAAGATGTCTCACTAAGGTGCCCAAGTTGACTTCAAATGATCCTTCCACCTCAGCTTCCAAGTAGCGGGGATCCTCATTATACCCAACTTTAACATTTACATTCATAATGAAGATATTTATCATCCTTCAATACTCTGTTCCATGACATTTTGTATTTATATAGCTATTTATAATTCACCAAGTCTTCCAAATAAGATGAAGAATCCCATTTGACTTTTCTCACCCCTCAAAGAAGAGGTAAATTTTTATTTGAATAAAAACAATGACACTTTTGAAAAATATGACTCTGAATTTGCATCCAGAGTTCTCCATAAGACCTAAGAAAGTTTTGAACAATGGTAAAACTGTTAGAATAGTGTTCCATGGTGACTTAACAGCATCTAAGTGAATGTATATATTTAAAGTATCACTCACATCTTTATAATCAAATTCTGTACTGGAGTAATTGAAACAAATTCATTTTTCTTGAATTCAGAGTTACTTTTACATATGTTTAAGTAACACTAAAACTTAGTCCCAGAGATTGGGGATGTAGCATGGTGGTAGAGCACACATGTAACATGAATGAGGCCCTCGATTCAATCCACAGCACCAAAAAACACAAAACAAAAATCTCTTAGTCCAGTGTTTTGCATATATTGGGGATAAATCAGTGAAGAAATCAGAGCTAACATTAAAATTTATTAACTTGGTCCTTCCTTTTTATAGACACCATGATAAATGCCTTGATAGATAATCTCATTTAATCTTCCAAATTGCATGTCCCTTCCATTTACCAATGAGGGAATGGAGGTTAAGGACTATGGATTTTTTCTGATATCATACAAGTTATCATAGTAGAATCAGATTGATGTGCATAATGCCTGTAAATAATCTATTTATACTCCTGGCTCAAAGACATGATAGTTTGTGAACAAGAGAAAAGAACCATAGGTTAGCATAAAAATCATTTCAGTTCATTTGTCTCCAACTGTGGTTTAAAAACAAATTGATTGTATAATTACGACTGCATAATTATTCAAATTGTATGTTACTGTAAAAACGTAAAGAAAGGAAAAATGGAAACACTGATTTATTTTTAGTACCAGTTGTTATTCTCCTACATACTCAAACCCCCTTCAAACAAATAAGCCCCCAACATAAATTGGCTACCAAAAATGAGGAAGAAAATACAACTTTTATAACCATGATGGAATCGGGAAGTTTCTTTTGGTCTTCTATACACCAAGGGTATAAAACATTTCTTCACACATCTGACATAGGATAGCCTAAAAACTAAGAAGGAAGGCAAGAAGGAAGGAAAAGGGTGTGGCGGGCTCCCCCAGTTTTGCCTTTTTAATCCTTTATTATTCAAGAGCCTTCTATGATAAAATAATATCTGCAGTGTTTTCTTCTCACTAAAACGTAGAAGTTAATAAGCTATTTTTCCAAACACTCATATTTTCCAAAGTGCTTAGTAATAATGATCTTTTGAAAAGGACTCAGTTTATTCTTAATTATTTTCAGTCACTTAAAATATTGTTTCTATCACAAAAACACTTGAAGTACCATGAGAAATGTTTCTCCTCTAATGAATGAATTCAACCTAGTCTTCTGTTATTCTGTGAGAAATTCACGAAGCAGGCTGTGAGGTCAGTATTTCTTTAAATTGCCAGCTTGGAAGTCAAATACAATGACATGGGTTGAATGAAAATTCAATAATAATGATAATTCTTAATGTTGCTAGGTATGAATTTGTCTTATCAAGTTTTTCTTTGAACGTACATTGTTGTATTATAAGTCAAGTCTGATTAAAATGTAGATGAAACCCAATTCTCAGATTGAAAGTCTGCTTTCTTTGACTTTACAAAGTTTACACAGTGACTAAATCGCTATTATATGACTATTTTTATGAATGGAGATCTAATCAAATGTGGTTTTTTTAAACTCCTTTCAACTTCTACATGCAGAAAAGGAATGATTCATCACAATCTAATTAATACCTTCATAGGACCAACAACAAGAACTTATGTGGCAGAGGGTGGGGTGGGGGTGAAGGTCTGTGGATAAATTTGCACACATCTGACATCCCAATTTGCACACTGGAACCATCTTCACCAAGAAGTATGTGAGGAGATCTCACAGCTGTAAAGTTTCGCTCTTACTCTATCAAAAAGCAGAGTGAAGGAAAGAGGAATGCAGAATTCAAAACTGAACAATGGCTGTATAGGAAAGTGGTTAGAGAGAGAAGGAAGAAGATGAGCACAGGAGGATCAATGACTGTGGTAATTTGGTAAGTGAACATCTACTTTCATAAGTTTATTTTTCTTTTATTTGGTTGGTTCTTTTTAGTTTGTATGTGAGAGTAGAATTCATTTTGATAGAATCATACAAACATGGAATACATCTTATTCTAATTAGGACCCCATTTTCATGAAACTTCCCTAAGTTTTGATGCCCGCCTTTGAAAAACAATAGGCTAGAAGGAATGAGGGTCTGATTTTCCCCAGCTAAGGTCGCCAGCATAGGCAGAAGGCCAAAAGGTCAGTTTCAAACAAATGGTATGAGCAGTGGTGTTTTCAAAAGAGACCCTGACTCCAGAGCTGTGGTCGGAGTTCCACATCCAAAGAATGGGATGTGCTCTCCTATTCCACATGCCCACTCCTCTCTTACCCCTGCCACATTTTGCAATCACCCACACACCTTGGTTTGCTGTAGTTGCTTTTTCTTTCTGCTCTCCTATCTGTACAAACTGAGATAACTGTATCTAACCGGCAGAGTTACTCAGAGGACCAGATAATGGGCCACCTGTTAGGAACCCACCGGACCCATGAAGAGCTTCAGTAATTCATGTTTGTTTCTTCCCCATGTGTTCCCAGGATGGGAACCAGAAATGTTAGTTACGGCTTTTACCTATTGATAAATTTCTGATATGGAAAGAAAGCATCAAAAAGGAAATTCAAAAACAGGGTTTCTGGAGGAGAGACAGAAAAAAGCTTTGGGATAAAGAAGGGGTAGAGAAGACCCAGGCCTATCTGTCTTATGTTTTGTGTTTGCTTATCCTCATTCTGGCTACAAGACTTATTTACTGGAATTTTATTTTCAAAAGATAGTGGGAGTTTATTGGCTATACAAAGATATTAGTTTCAATCAATTATTTTACTGTGAATTCTTCTCTACTTATGAAAAGTTGTAAACCCAGGCCTCCTAATCCTGCTTGAAGGACTTGTTTTTTATTGTTATATTTGTTTGTTCAGTGCTGGGCATGAAACCCAGGGTCTCACACAGGCTAGGCAAATGCTGTACCACTGAGCTATCCCTCAGCCCCAGCAAAGGTCTTCCTGACTGGCCTACTCAGAGTGTGTCTGTCCAAGTCACATGTGTAGAAGACATCTCCAGTGGGCAGGAGAACTCTGATCAGTGGACAAGCAGTTGCTGAGCATCTCACTAAATTGACCATTTCTGATGATAAAATCACTCTAAGTTCCCATTGCCACAGCAAGCATTCTAAAAGAGGTCAGGCTTTAAAGAGGTCTTTTCACTACACCACTTGGTCTCCCTGGTCTCAGGAAATCCTGAATTGTTGAGTTAAATTTAAATTTTAGATTTTGCAGGACATTGAAATATTTTCCTTGTTTCATTCACTTTTTTATTTTCATCTGGTCTCTTGGATATTTTTCATCTGTCTTTCTTTTATCTCAAATTTAGCTCTATAAAGAAGGGTTAGCCTGAAGAGAGTCCATATGCCAGATGCCAATTGTGACTATTTCATGTGGTACCTGGGTTCAACCAAAGTCTCAAAACAGCCATAAAGAACAATGAAAATATAGCATTTTACAGTAAATGGATGGAACTGGTGACTATCATGCTAAGTTAAATAAACTAATCCCAGAAAACCAAAGGCCGAATGTTTTCTCTGATACAAGCATACTAATTCAAAATAAAGGAGGAGGGTGTGTAGAAAAGAATAGAAGTACTTTGGATTAGACTAAGGGGAATGAAGGGAAGGGAGGGGGAATGGGAATATGAAAGATAGTTGAATGAATTGGACATTGCTATCCTATGTGTATATATGATTACACGACCAATGTAATTCTACATCTTATACAACCAAAAGAATGAGAAGTTATACTCCATACATATATGTCAAAATTCCTTCTACTATCATGTATAACTATTTAGAACAAATATTAAAAAGCATCCAAAACTGCCAGAAAACACAGGACAAATACACTTTCAAAGGTTTTAATGTTAATTTTCCAAAGAACTTTCAATACGTCCTATAACTCTTTAAAGACCAGCTCCTCAACTTCAAAATGATATGGTTAACCCAGATAATTCCTAAATTTCATTCTATAATTCCAGATTTTAGGGCTAAAGGAGAAAACATTATTGATCTGGTGAATCGGAACATACGTTTACAGATGTCTTACCTACTGTTACTTAAGATGTAAATGGTATTTTAAAAAGTAACACATAAAACATGATTTTAGTTACAATTTTATGTATATGTTTAAAATTCAGATTTATTTATCACATAGAGGAATGTGGCTTTTCTGTGCAAAATTGATTGGAATAATATTTTTATGAGTAAAACGAATGAGAAATGGAACAAATATTCTTCAGCTTTCAGTTAATGGATAGGACAATATGTCTGAGCAAAGAAATTTATCATATAAATAGTCACTGGTTGCTTATTGTTCTCTCTGATCTTAAGAAATTAAGATGTGGGTTTATCACTAATTTGGTTGTGGTATGTCTTAATTCTCAAAAACCAATTTATATGTAGGGAGGTACCTTTGAAAAACCCAAAGGAAAAAAGGGTGTTTGTGGAAGTAAGAGATGAACTTTTAAAAATTAGACGCTATTTTTTCTTCTAACAGTGTTTCCCAGGAGGCCCTTTTTAAATAGGCGTAAACAAATGTTGTTGCCTCTGATGATTTATTGCAGAACAAGGCGACAGAGCACAGAAGCATGTTATCCGGTCCTTGGTAGTGCAGGGGCTAATTCAGAAAATGAAGAAAGACCGGAAGGGCCACAGTTGAAGCAAATGCTGTGTATCACTCAGCATGTAAGCAGATGGAAGCTTGGAATCACGGCTTATGTAAAAGGATAGTTTATAAATATATGGTGTGTTTGTAATTTTAGTATTTCATTTTCCTCATTTATAAAAAATTTAAAGAGATTCAAGAGAATTTCATCACAGATGGTTAGCTGCAATAAATTCATATTGAATAATTTTACTTTATTTCCACTTCAGCTACGAAACTATTACAGTATAAACATGCAAACACATACACATTTATCTCTATAAAATAGATGTATGTTGATGCATATATTTATTGTTGTTGTTATTGTGCTTATGCTTATATGTATATTTGCATAAACTTGCTTTTATATAATCATTCCTGTTTTTTTTTAATTCAAAGATTGAGAATATTGGTAAGTAGCCACTTGAAAATTTTGTATTATATTACTTTTCCATATAGACTTTCATGTTTCATTTCAAATGGATCAGCAAAATACAAAATTCTTAATGTACACAAGAAAATGTACATAACAGGGCAACAAATAAGATGCCAAACCAACTGGTGATATTAGAGAAATCCCCATTTTTAAAGACTTAGGAACAAATTCTGTTTTTTCTTAATAAACCATTCTTCTGGGGAATCATGCAATGCAGTGGGTAAGTTTATCATTGTAGTAGTTGTTGTTGTTATTTAAAAATGACAAAGTGGAACATTGAACCACTCACTTGCTCTTAGTTTCTTAACTAGAGTCAAAGTGTCCAAGGAAGCAATGACCATTCAATATAATTAAAATTTATCCTCATTTTCTGCAAGTCACCAATTTTTGTGTTTTCTGTCTATCAGTGATGTTACGTTTTAGGACCCCCCCAAATTTTATTTTCTATAAATCAGTGACTGCGTGGGAAAGGAGATATGAAACATGAACTCAGGCTTAGAAATAAGATCAGTCCTGGTTTTACCTGGTATAGCAGCAACTAATGGTGTTACCAGAGGCAGCAATTTTATCTCAACTACCTGAAAAATAAAGATGAAAGATTTGTTGGGAAGATTTATTTAATCACTATGTGTATCTATCATGACCAGTATATTATAGTACTACAGAAATATTAGTTAATATTTTATCAGAATATTTCCTTAAATAAAATCTTTCACATGAGGATAAAAGTGAGTGGTTTATAAAGAACCATTGGATTTTAAAACTATATGGACACTTAAAGATCATGCATATATTTCTTTATTTTTTAGTGAAGAAAGCTGAAGTCCAGAAAGGATATGTGAATTACCTGAAGTGAAACAAGTGGTTGGAAACCAAAGGCCAGGGAAAGTTACTTTTTAAGAAAAAAATCTATGACCTTTGTATTGAATCAAAACTTTTGTTCAAACCAACTGATTAAATATTATATATCCAAATATTCAATAGAAATTGTCCCACAGCCTCAGGGACTAAACAAATAGAAATGGATAGTTGTACCAATTTGAGAGAGAGAAAAAATTAAGGTCACTAAGGGGAAAATTGGGCTACTGAGAGAGGACGAAATCTGAATCAATTGATATTGATTAAAAAGTGCAGTGATTTAATAGAGTTAAATATAATGGATTTAATATAAATGTTAATCTCTTTTCAAATCCACATTCTGATGCTTAATAGAATGACCAATTTGCTAAAGGATGTTCAGGGTATCTCCATAAATAACATACTCTATTATACAAGTTATAATTTAAAATTGCCTATAGTTTACTGTGAAAATACAGGAAATAAAATTAAGATACATTGTGTGTCACATTTAAAGGTTAAAGAAACATATCTTCTTTGCTACTGATATTGTTTTCTACTTTATGTTTTCTACTATATTTTGATTATTTGCAACTTAAGATTTACATGTCTCTGTACCACGTTATAATTACACTGTATCTTGAAATATGAACATCAATAGAACATTTGCATATCTACTTTAATTGAAATTTCTTTGTTAGTATTTAAAAATAATACTAGTTTACTGTGCTGTAGCTCTAGTAATTTCAAAATAATGAGAAAACATGAATATTTGAAAGCTTTCTGAACAACTTCCCTTTGGAGAAATCCTTCACTCTATTGGAAAACATAAGGGAAAGTCAGCTAGAGTTGAAATATGTGGTCTTTAATTCCTGAAGTTCTGTTCTCTTAAAATCCAGAAGGCTGTTAGCTGTTTGTCTTCTTTGGGACTGAAAAGAAAGGTTGTCTTATATTCCTCTTATTAGCGACCTTTTGTTAACACAGAGTTAATTGTCTCTACATTACAGGAAACCTTAGCAACTAGAAGAATTCCACCCTAGGATACTAACTAGAGAAGATAAATTAATGGACAGTGAATTCATAGCAATTAACAATGAGAGAACTATGAGCAATTTGCATTTCTTATTATCCTTCTAGATTTATTTTTAAAAGTTCCTTTATAAAACTTTATCTTACACAATTTTTTTTCTGATACAAAATAAAAATTTCTACTGAAAAAATATTAGAAATATTTTTTTTCAAATATAGGAAATGAGAACCAAAAAAATCACCCAAGAGCTCCAATCTTTTAAGATTTTAATGCTTTTAAAAAGTCATACCTACTTTTAGAAATGTAGCTGTATAAAATTCACATATATGTTAGACAGAAATACCTACAGAGACAGAGAGATAGAAGGATACAGTGACTACATATTTACATAAATATTCAAATATATGATGATTCTGTGTTTACAATTTAACACCTCCATTGCTTACCAATATATCATTAATATTTTCTAGGTCAGAAATTTATGGTTCTAAAGATAATTAAAACTGATTTATAGTATTATTCATATAAATGTCACATCATTTATTTAATCAATTCCCTATTGAAATACAGTAAATAATTACTAATATAATGCTTCAATGAAAATATTTAAAGCTACATTTTAAACACCTCTATGATTACAGAGTTTGATTAGTTTTTCTTTAAGTACGTGAGGAAGATAAATGTTTATCCTACCAAGAACTATCAAACTAAACAACAACAAAGATATCAACTTGATTTTCCCATAAAAGTTGACCCATTATGCTTCTTTGACTCACCCTAGTTGAAGCAATTCTTTCCTTAACACAAACTTTGATTACATTTATCTGCCTATTGTCTTTCTTTGCTCAATAGATCAAAGGTTACAAAGGCTCTTTGAATCCTTTAAATTAGCAGATGTCCAAATATGTATTTTGAATCAAAACTACTTGTGATAATAAAAAGTTCTGAGGGGGTGCTGGGGTCATGGCTCAGTGGTAGAATGCTCCACTGGCACATGTGAGGCCCTGGGTTTGATCCTCAGCACCACAAAAAATAAATAAATAAAACAAAGGTATTATGTCCAACTTATATATATATATAAAGTTCTGAGGTACCCTAAAGTTTTTGTTTGTTATTTGTGGTACTGGGCAGGGAAAATAGGGATACTTTACCACTGAGCTTTCCATTTTTTATTCTTAGAATCTTGTTGAGTTGCCCAGGCTGGCCTAGAACTTGGGATCCACCTGCCTTAGCCTCCAGAGTCTCTGGGATTACAGGGGTGTACCACCACACTCAGTGAGATGTCATAATTTAAATACAAATACCTGAGGGTGGAGGGAGAATTCACAATAGCTAGACTGTGGAACCAACCTAGATGCCCTTCAATAGATGAATGGATTAAAAAAATGTGGCACATATACACAATGGAATATTACTCAGCACTAAAAAACAACAAAATCATGGCATTTGCAGGGAAATGGATGGCATTAGAGCAGATTATGCTAAGTGAAGTCAGCCAATCCCTTAAAAACAAATGCCAAATGTGCTCTTTGATATAAGGAGGGCAACTAAGAACAGAGCAGGGAGGAAGAGCATGAGAAGATTACCATCAAATAGGGAGGGAATGGGAGAGAGAGGGAGAATTGGAGGGAAGAGGGAAGGAGATTCGCATTGTTATACAAAAATACATATAAGAGGATGTGAGGCGAAGGGGAAGCAAAAAATAAGAGAGAGTGAGAAAAATGAGTTATGGTAGATGGGGTAGAGGGAGGGGAGGACAGGGGAGGGGAGGGGAGGGGGGATAGAAAGGGGATAGGAGGGGCAGCAGAATACAACAGACACTTATTTGGCAGTATGTATAAACATGACTGTATAATCAACGTGATCCTGCAATCTGTACACGGGGGAAAATAAGAATTCATACCCCATTTGAAACAAATGTATGATACATGATATGTCAAGATCAATGTAATGTTTTGAGCAACCAATTAATTTTTGATGTTTAAAAAAAAAAGAAATCAATCAGAGTTTAAAAAAAGAAAAAAGAAGTCAATCAGACAAAAGCTGTTAGTAAAACTAACAAAAAGACTGTTTAAGTTCCAAACTCAATATATTAAAGACCAACCACTAAGGCCACCTTGCCCTCGCCCTGCTTACATATAATTTTTATAGGTGCTCAGCCCAACCAATCCAAAAGCAGCAAGTACTTCTGCTTATTGATGCTCTTCCTATCCCAAAGACAGTCCCACCATGCTTGTCTGGAGCCAATGTAGGTTGTGGTGCTTTCCTCTCCCGAGTGTTTAAACAAAATGCTCTTAGCTCTGGCAGTGGACATTTTCCAACTGCTACCTGGTGCTGCTGCTGGAATCACAGGAAATTGTCGCAGGACCGGTCCTTTCCTTTTCTGGCTAGCATATGAAATGACTCAGTTAACTCTTTTACTGCAAAGAATCCTTGGTTTTAGAGTTTTGATTCAATAATAACATGACTCACAGAAACCACACACACACACACACACACACACACACACACACACACACACCAATGCTTGCTATATTTGTTCTAATTAACCTTAGAAATCCTCCATCTCAAAGTCTAGCCCAGTGTGGTGTTGCATGCCTGTAATCCCAGTGCCTCAGAAAGCTGAGACAGGAGGACCAGCAACTTAGCAAGGCCCAAAAATAGTTAGCAAGATCCTGTCTCAAAATAAAATACATAAAAGGATTGGGGATGTGGCTGAGTGGTTAAACATCCCTGTATTCAATCCCCAGTACAAAAAGAAAGAAAGAAAGAAACCTAAAAATGTGACAATAGTAATGATAATAATTTCTTCCCAAAGGAAATTGGAGGAAAAAAATGATTAATATTTAGATATGGAAAATATTTGAAAAATATTTCTAAAAGAAACACAAATTATAATTATTATCATTATACTAATAGATCATAATTATTTTTATTATAGCCAAATGGAAAAATTCCCTGAGCCTATACATTTTTCACTACAGTGCATCTGGTCTTTTAATGCTACAAAGTTTTCAAGATGTCTGTACTGGAAAGTAGTTTATTAGACTTTGTATGCCTGTCAGGCTATCAGTTCTTTTTGAGAAAAATTGATATATGATCCCTCTTTCCCTTCATAGCTGACTGCATGGGGTCATCTAGGGGAGCACTGACCAGTAGAAATACCAGATGAACCACATATGTCATTTAAAACTTCCTAGCAGACACATTTTTAAAAAGAGCAAAAGGCACAGCTGAAATTAATTTTGTAATGCTTTTTATTTACCCCAACCTACACAGAATATTACCATTTAAACATGTATGCAGTATAAAATCAAAAGATTTTATAACCCTTTTTCATTCTAAAGTTTTTGAAGTTTTCTGTGTGCCTACTGCACATCTCAATTCAGCAACACACTATATCGCAAATACTGAGCTAGTGGCTACCACATTGGACCATATAGATCTATTGATGGAAACAACAAGGCATCATGGGAAAAATTATCATTAATAACCACAAAACCTGAGTAATCTTCCCTAGTCATAAATCGAAGCATGAAAGTATATATTAACCCAGAGAATTACCCTGTTCTTTGTGTATTAGTAAAATCTGTCCATCTAAAAATCTTCCATATTTATGGATAGGCAAAATTAATGTTAAAACAGCCATACTACCAAAACTAGTATGCAGATTGAATGCAATCCCCAATGACATTCTTCACAGAAGTAGGGAAAAAAACAGTATTAAATTTTGTTTGGAAGAATAAAAGACCAGGAATAGACAAAGCAACTTTAAGCAATTAAAAAAAAAACAAAAACAGGGCTGGGGATGTGGCTCAAGCGGTAACGCGCTCGCCTGGCATAAGCGGGGCACTGGGTTCAATCCTCAGCACCACATAAAAATAAAATAAAGATGTTGTGTCCACCGAAAACTGAAACATAAATATTAAAAAATTCTCTCTCTCTCTCAAAAAAAAAAAAAAAAAAAAAAAAAACAGAAAACAATGCTGGATGCATCACAGATTTGACTTCAAATTATACTACAGAGCTATAGTAGCAAAAGCTGCATGGTACTTGCCTAAAAACAGACATTTAGGGGCTGGGGATGTGGCTCAAGCGGTAGTGTGTTCGCCTGGCATGCATGTGGCCCGGGTTAGACCCTCAGCACCACATACAAACAAAGATGTTGTGTCTGCCGATAACTAAAAAATAAATATTAAAAAAAAATTCTCTCTCTCTCTCTCTCTCTCTCTCTCTCTCTCTCTCTCTCTTTCTTAAAAAAAAAAAAAAAAAAAAAAAAAAAAAAAAAAAAAAAACAGACACATAGACCAGTGGTCCAGAATAGAAGACATGGAGATAAACACAATAGTCATGTGATCTTTGACAAAGGTGCCAAAAACATAAATTGGAGAAAAGACAGCATTTCCAACAAGTGGTGCTGGAGAAACTCGTTCCATATATAGAAGATTGAAACTAGGTCTTTATCTCTCACCCTGTACAAAAAAACTATTCAACATGGATCCAAGACTTCAGAATTAGACAAGAAACTATGTAATAACTCCTAGAAGAAAACACAGGTTCAACACTCCAGCTTGTAGGCACAGGCAACGACTTTCTCCATAGGACCCCTAAAGCTGAAGAAATCATGCCAAGAGTTAATAAATGGGATAGCATCAAATTAATAGTTTCTGCACAACAAAGAAAACAATTAGGAATGAAGGGACATAATGGGAGAAAATCTTAGGTAGCTACACTTGTGTCAGAGGACTAATATCTAAAATATATAAAAGAGCTCAAAAACTTTCCACCAAAAATCAAATAACCCAGTTATGAAATGAGCAAATGAATTAAACAGATACTTCTTAAAAAAAGAAATACAAATGGTCAACAAATATCTGAATAAATGTTCAACATCATTAGCAACTGGAGAAATGCAAATCAAAACTACACTGAGATTTCATCTCACACAAGTAAGAATGGCAATAATCAAGAATACAAATAATAAACACTGGAGGGACTGTGGAGAAAAAAGGAACTCTTTTACACTTTTGATGGGGTTCTAGATTAGTACAACCTTTATGGAAACCAGTATGGAGGCTCCCCAAAAGACTAGGCATGAAACCACCATATGACCCAGCAATACCACTCCTCAGTATTTATCCTGAAGAATTAAAGTCATCTTATTACAGTGATACATGTGTCACCACGTTTATAGCAGCACAATTCACAATAGCCAAACTATGGAACCAGCCTAGAAATGTTTATCAACAAATGAATGGATAAAGAAAATGTGGTATATATACTATAGAATTTTATTCATCCATAAAGAAAATGAAATTATGACATTTGCAGGAAAATGAATAGAACTAGAGACCATCATGTTCAGTGAAATAAGTCAAACTCAGAAGGTCAAAGATCACAATGAAAAGAAAAGGCACACAATTTGATAGGGATAAACTGATCTCTAATTACATATGACATGTGCTTTTTTATATATAAGAAATCCACTCAAAATAGTAAAACTAGTAAATGAGTTTAGAATATAAGGTCCTGATACATGAACAGGATCAAAAGCTTGTAGGATACCAGATCAATTATTTTTCCATACATAAGCAATGAACCATGTTTAAAAAAAAAAACTTTAAAAATTCCTCTCCATTCTAAAAGAATAATAGTTAGAAATAGATTTTAACAAAAGAATAGTAAGACTTATACATTAAAAAAACTTAAATACAAAACTCTGAAACACTGTTAAAAAGTTAAAGACAAAATAGAGGCAAAGCACTATGTCCTTCTATCAGATTGATTTAATAGTGTTTGAATGGTAATAATCTTCAAATTCATTTACAGATTCAATGCAATCTCCATCAAACTCTCAGTTGAATTTTTTTGTAGAAAATGGCAAGCTGATCCTTAAATTCATGTGTGAATGCAAGATACTTAGAACAAACAATATTTAATAAAGAATGAAGTTGGAAGATGCACTCTTCCAGACTTTAAAACTTAGTGCACAGCTATAGTAATGGAGATAGTGTGGTGCAGGCATAAGAGCAAGTGCACAGCCCAAGGGAACAGAATCACAGTCCAGAACTGAATCCACACCTCACACCAGTATCACTAAAAATGGATCACAGACTTAAACATAAGAACTAAACTGATAAATTTTTTAGAAGAAAACATAGTAAACCTTTGTAACTTCAAAGGTTAGGAGTGGTTTCTTACACACGATGCCAAAAGCACTGAAAAAAAGAAAAAAGAGATACTATGGACTTCACCAAAATAAAAGTATTTTTCACTTCAAATGATGGTTTTCAAGAAAGTAGATGAAAGGAAATATTTGAAAAAAACTATATTTGATAAGGTTCTTACATACAGAATACATAGAATTCTTAAAACTCAATGAGATACATAACCAGATAAAAAAATACACAAAAGATATGAATAGTTTTTTTTTTTCTAAAGAAGGTAGGCAAATGTCGAAAGAGTCAATGACAAGATGTTAAACATTATTAGTGGTTAGATATTTGCAAAATCAAAATCACAGTGCAATAACACTTCATACCCACGAAAGAGGAAGAAAATAATAAATGTTAGCAAGTGTGTACAGAAATTAGAGTCCTCATACTCTGCTGCTAAGAATGCAAAATAGTGCAGCCACTTGAGAAAACAGCATGTTAATTCCTCAAAATGTTGAACTACATGATAACTTAGCAATTCTACAGCTCTGGAAGATGCACTCTTCCGGACTTCACCTCTGCTTTTCTCACTTGTTTTATATATATATATATATATATATATATATATATATATATATATATATATAGAGAGAGAGAGAGAGAGAGAGAGAGAGAGAGAGAGAGAGAGATTTAGATACATAGAGATATAGATATACTAAAGCCATACTTTTTATACACATACTGGTACAGTTAGTATTATTCACAATAGCCAGAATTTAAAATAATCCAAATGTCCACCAATTGGTGAATAAAATGGGGTATATTCTTACAATGAAATATCACTTGATAACAAAAAGTGTTGAAATACCAACATGTACATGTGCACTTCACTTTAGAATGCTGCTCAGCCTGTGTTATTTGTGCCTCCACATCTGTCTTGGGCCGTGGCTTCTGATAGTTCTGAAATCCTTTGACACTTCACCTCTGCTTTTCTCTTTTGTTCACTAGCTCCCTCCCTTTTTTTTTCCTGGCACATTAAAATCCAATACAGGTACCGTTGACCCCATCCTGCTGGTTAGCAGGCACCTCTGGACACATTTCCTTGACACAGGCCATTGCCAGGCAGAATTCTGTACAGATTGATTCACATTTTACAGAACTTCCTAGGCAGGTGTGATTTTACCTAAGACAGCTTATGACTGTAGTCATAAATAGTTACAAATGCTTCTTCTTCAGTTTTTGCTAACCAACTTCCTTTTGTATGTTGAATATTTCTCACATGTATAACATTAAAAGTGATGAGATGTAAGATCCTTATAGTCTATTCATTCTTTCTCATATCTAACTCATGCACTTTAAAAGTCATTAAAACTCATAGCATTTTATAAATGCTCTTTACTAGGTCTAGTGCTTCACAAATAATTAATTAAACATTTACAGGCAAAATGTGGTTATAATATTTCTGTTGTCCAAAGTACTCAGATGGATAAGAAGAGCTCAGGTTGAACTGGTGATTGTAAGGTGAGCCATGCAGATGAACCCATCTGCCTTCCAATTGACTGTCTCCCATGGTGTGTCTGACTTTCCTATGACAAATCTCTATACATGGTGGAATGTGATAGATATCATCATCCAAAATACATATATGAAGACACGAATTGGTGTCAACATACTTTATATACAACCAGAGATATGAAAAATTGTGCTGCATACATGTAATAAAAATTGTAATGCATTCCGCTGTCATTTTTTTTTAAATCAATGATTAAAAAAAAAGAAACTAAAAAAAAAAAAAGTACAGACCAAAGTTCTTCCTTGTAGGGATAAGATTTCATATCCCCCACTTAGATTACTATTTTTTAGTTAATTCTAAAATCAACATTGTTCCTTAGTATCAAGTTCGATACTTAGGTACATGTTAATTTTAATTTCCAAATCCTTTGGGTAAACATGCCATTTGTGTGAAATCATTTTTTTTTATTTTCCAAAAAAAAATCATTTGTTGTTATTGTTTTGGAAATACATAATATAGTTCCTGATTTCCTACTTCCTATTGGATCTGTTGCCTATTACTCTCCTCTGATTATATAAGTGGCATCAAAGACTGAAAGTAAAAATAAATAGCATTTTGTTGATCAGCATCACTTTGAGTAAAAGCAGCCATTTCAAGCAAGCGGTGCCTCAAAAATCCTTAACTTGTAGTTAAGACCTTGATTGGAAAGAAGAGGAAAGAAAAAAAAGAGGGGAGGAAGAACAAAAAGAGAGTGAATAGAGGGAGGAAGAACAGAGAGAGGAGGATCCTGAGTACTTTCTAAGGCTTTCCAGAAGAGTCCAGGAAGAGTCAGGGCTCCTGTGAACCCAGCCCCACCTCCATTGTTCCTTTTGGACTTTCTTCCCTGGCACCCCAGGTATGTCTACAATGTGACTCTTACCTTCTAAAACTCACTCTAGATCATCATAATAGACCAAGATATTTAATTAATTGCAAGGAATCCATGAACCACACCCTTGTACTGTATTCTGTGTCTCACAAACTCATGCATCAATCAGAAAGTTATTATATGTCTATATCATAAAAGCAAAATAAGACTCTAAAAGAAATTCCCCAAACTTTGAAGAACAGAATGACCCTTTGAGTGTTGAGATTCATATCCATTTCATACTGTTGTTACTAGAAGGAACAAAAATCTCCTTGGCCAAATCTGAGGGAATAGAGTGTGGAGATACAGACAAGAAATATGAGAGAATGAGTGGCTGTTTTTGTGTCTGAGGAAATGTATGAACAGTGGGTTGTGGCAACCCTGAAGGCAATTAAAGAAGTCAAGAGTGTCAGAAGCATCATATCCCAACTTCATGCATGAGGGGGAGGCAGGGGACCTGGGCACCCTGTGTCAATCTTAGAAAGACACTCACTTCTGGGGAGCAGGGATGCCTACCAGAAATCACTAGGTCTTTCAACAGTATATCCCTCCAGACCATCCACTTTCATTTTGCTCTGAGTGACTGCTCATCAGGAACTTTCTAGTTACTAAAGAAGATTTCCATACATCATATTTACCAGAGCAAGACAACAAAAACAGAAATATTATAAACATTAAAAATGAAATACAAAATGCACATTATATATTTAACTCTGATCCCAGTTTATGTACAAGTGCCTTGAATTTGGAGAGCACAGGTTAATCCCCCTCTGTTAAGTCACCTCTGGGTGCCCTGACCAAAAGAAAAAAAAAAGACATCTAGTTTTTGGACCCTCTTTATCCCACAAACAAAATGTCAACTTCTAGGGTGGAGGTGGGGCACTGGGGACTTAGTTCAGTGATAGAATATTTGCCTAGCATGTGTGAGACCCTGGGTTCAATTCCTAGTATCAAGGGGGAAAAAAGCCACCCTCTGAGATGCTGTTTTATTGAAAAGCTGGCCCAGAGCATCTCATTACTCCCAAAGTAAAACATGTGGTGCCTCTTCGTCTGGTCATTCTTTCTATTCAGAAGTAATAACATCAGTTCCATACCCTATATCTTTAAATTATTATGTTGCTGTTTCCGATCTGGAAACTTTATCTTCTTTTCAAAGTTTCTGTAAAGGTTTTTATTCTATTCAAGAAATCTTGCATGGTGAAGGCTAGTTTCTGTCCCCGCTCTCAAGCAATCAACTATTCACCATGATCCAAACCATGGGTGGCGGACCTGTGTGTAGTTCAAACTCCCCGGTATTCTTTCTCTTCCTTCCTTCCTCCCTTCCACCTTTCCTTCTTTCTGTCCCTTCCTTCCTTCCTTCCTTCCTTCCTTTCTTTCTTTCTTTCTTCCTCTCCTCCCCTCCCCCCTCTCTTGCTCACTCTTTCTTTCTAATAGCACTCACTCAGCTGCCCCCCCGCTGTGTCCCAGTCAGGTTTGCAGAGAGATGGGGGCCATTCCTGGTCTGACCAATGAAATGTAAGAGTGCTGACATGTGGCAGCTTCCAGCCACTTTCCTGAAAAGACATTTGGAGCTGGCCCTCCCTCCTTCTTCTCTAAACTCCTGCATCGGAACATAGATCCAGTGGCTGGATAGTGAGGACAACAGGCACACAACAGGACTGACAGAGCAGAAAGATTCTACATGATCCATATCACAACCCACCACACTAGCCTACAGTTGCCTCAACACACCTTTTATCAGTTTTTCATAAAGTGCTGAAAAGTTACATTTAGACATTTTTTTAAAACTCTAATTCTGATCACAACAGATACACACAATTAGGACCAAATAACAGTCCAAAAGAATTGCGCTAATGAAAAAAAAAAAAAAAAAAAACTTCTTTATCAATATGTATGAATGGAGGGTGTCTAAGGTACCTGGCTCTGTGTGAACCAGAACTGTATTCCCAGCTGCCACTGACCTTGCTTACATTATTATCAGAGGGTTTTGTTTCATTAAGTACTTAATGAGCTGTGTAGGAATAAGTGCTAGAAAGTCACAGAAAGAAGAAAACCCTGTAGGTTTCAGCCTTTGAATAGTTCTGAAAAGTTATCCATTGTGCTGGACCTTACCAGAACTGGTAAGAAAGAAGAAGGAAAAAAAAAACAATCTCATCATGACATAAAAAGCCAAATGGACATCAAAGTAGGACCCATTGAATCATCCTTTATTTGGAGTGAAGAGTTACTTTGATGATCTGAATCTTCCTGCAAGGGCTCACTATTGAAGGCTTGGTTCCCAAAGCAGTCATGTTCAGAGGTGAAGTTTGGGGAAGTGATTGGATCATGAAGGCTCTAACCTCATCAGTGGATTAATCCATTGATGGACTGATAATTCAAATGGACTGTTAAAAAGTGGTGGAAACTATAGGAAGTGTGATCTAGTTGAAGGCAGTGGGTCCTAGAGGACATGCCCTGGGGGACTGTCTCCCCCAACCCTCTCTTTTTCCTTCTATCATAAGGTAACTTTCCTAACCAATGGAACCAGCCAAACATGGCTTGATAGCTCTGAAATCAGGAGCCAAAATTAATCTTTCCTCCTTTAAAAGTTCTTTTTCTTGGGTATTTTGTCATAACAATAAAAAGCTGACTAACACAGTTACTTCTATTAAAGAACAGGAAAGATATGGCTAGAAAAAGAGTTTAGGGCTGAATTGAAATGATTAGATCTCTACCTTGGGTAATGGCTTGTGAGTGGGAGACTATTAGAAATTTGGGTGGGTGTGAATTGTGAACATTTCAGGGCCACAACTTCTCTGTCTAAGTTTTACTTTCATTTGCACAAAACACAATAAAGAGAAGTATCATCGCCTGCAAATCTACTGTGTGACAAGGTTCTATTATAAATTATTTGATTTAATCCTTAGAAAATTCTGGCCAAGTATCATTGTCACAGATTTTATAGACAAGAACACTGAAGCATTACGGGGTCAAGAGATTTGTTGGAAATTATTCAAATAACTTATGGCAAAAACTGGCTATTGAACCCAGTTCTGTATGGAACTGAAGCTCTGTCCCTTTCCATCTCATCACACAATCACTCTGCAACTGGATGACAAGCACAGAGCTGAGAGCAAGAATTATGTTTTGGTTTTTAAATGCTACACCACTAATAACATTGTTAAGAGAACACACAATTTAACCATCTTGGTTGAATTCCTTCTAAAAATAGGAAAATATACCTCTACACGCTGATGAATGTCTTCTATGGTTACTTTATTCATTTGATCCTTATTTTTTACATAAAAGCATTAAGCTATAAAAGGCACAAAGAGTAAAATTAAATTAGGACAGAATAAAAGTAATCGATGCTTATTAGATATTCTATACCCAAGATCACAAATCTTCAAGGCCATTTAAAAAATAATTGCTACATTACTGAGAGGCTTGGCTTTGATACACAGCTTGGAAAGAGATTAGATTTAAAATCTTTCTCTCTCTGCTATATAGTAGTACTGGATGTTTAGCTCAAATTCTGAAATTGAAAAAAATAAAGTAAAAAAAAAACACTAAAATGCTGATTCAACACTATAAGGACAATGGTTTCCTTTAACCCTTATTGCATGGCTATGAACGAAACTGGAGGATATAATCTCAACTATGCAAACAACTCTTTTCATTGTGCGACATCACTCATAGCAAGTGAATTTTCTCCTGGCACTGAGCAAACATAAATAACTGTGAATGTCAATGAGCTCATTGAGTAAGCATGATTTAAAGTAATGAAGTAATCCTTGATTATAGTATTGATTATAAACAAAAATTTGTAATGTATATTTGCAAGCACAATTTATTTCAGACTCTCTGTACTTTTCCCTCAGCTACATAGAGCTTTTGCTTTTTGCATGAACCCTTTTAAGATTCTTAATTCATGTACCCTCTATATAATTTATCATTTCAGGTTATAAATTTCCATCTGGGAAGTCAAGAGTTGAGATGCTCACTTCGCATGCATCTTCTGAGTGTCTAATCACTTCATGGGGTGTGCCTCCTCTTGGACTCAGGTCTAGCCTAAAATAAATATTATTTAAGAAGTAACCCTATAGTTTGTTCAATCTATTAATAGCAAGAATAAACACAACTGACTTCAGAGGCATATAAGTTGTGTGCGAAACTAAGAATCTGGGAACTGGGAATGTGGCTCAGTGATAAAGTGCTTGCCTGACATGAATGAGGCCATGGGTTTTGATCCTTTGCATCAATAAGTAGATGAATCAAAATTTTGTATTTTTTAACCTTGTTTATAGAAATCAAAATTTAAAACTCTCAGGATATTCATGTCATCAACACAAAACTTTATAACCAATATTTATACTAGCTACAGGGGTAGACAGCAGAAAGGATCTCAAACTTAATCAAAATAATTGAAAACATTGTTGGATTACCTTTATTTCTCAGCTGTGCTTCATAATTACAGATAGTACATATTTGCCACTTAACATGCACCAGGCATTATTATAAGTACATTTATGTAATCTTTATAAGATGTGTACTTTGGTTATTTGTTCCATGTTACAGTTAAGAAAACTAAGGCACAAATAAGTTCTCTATCTTGCCAGAGACCACACAGCTTGCCAGTAGCAAAGCTGGGATATTCAACAGATTCTGACTGTAGGGTATGTGTCCTCAAGTGCTATATTATTCAGCCTTTATAGGTGAATTGGTAGCCCAGTCAGGAACTAGCCAGGATCAGAGACAAACCTAACCAAGGAGTGGAAAGTCTGGGTCATTTGGAGTTGGAAAGGAGTTCAGACTATTACTCTGTCAATAGCTGAGCCTGTGATATCAGGGAAGTGACCTGATTTTCTGAGTTTATTTTTCTCTTTTTTTTAAAAAATAAGGGAAATAACACCTACTTGAATAGGTTATTGTGAAGACTGGAGAAAAATAGAGAAGAGAGAGAGATACACTGACATATAATTCCATAAACACTGCAGAAATAATAAATATAAATAATACTATCATTATTAGTATTTTTATTAATCTAGGTGTACAAGCCATCTTCAGAAAGTGCTAGGCATTATGGTGGTAAAAAGAAAACCAAAGTTTGGCACCTGGGTTTAGCTTTTTCATTGACTCTGAAAACTTGATCAAATCATTCAACTACTCTGGGTTTTAGGCTCCCCTTCCAAACCTAACGAACACTTGATATATGAATTTGTTCTGTCGACTCCACCACCAATACAGGTTCACATATTTCTCTTTTCTCTGAGGATACTCTTTTCCAGAAAAATCTGACACTGAGACAATATATGTCTTGTTTTATACCCTCAAGGGGATACCTATCATGGTCTGATCCCTTTGAAGGGGGCAGCCAGCCTGGAAAGCACAGTAGTTATTGGCTCATAGGCTTCTTCTGGAAGCTAAGGAGCCAAGTTGGAAGAGGAACAAAAAAATACATGCTAGTGCTCATTCAAAGAGGAACGTGTAAAAAGAATATGTCAAGATCCTGAAGTGGAGCTGAGGCTAATACCCACATTAAGACCACGCCCCAATGGTAGTCTCAAGACAATGATTTAAAAAATAAATAAATAAAGAGACAGAAAAGCCAGGCACAGGGGCACATGCTTTTAATTCCAGCAGCTGAGGAGGATGAGGCAGAAGGATCATGAGTTCAAAGCCAGCCTCAGCAATTTAGTGAGGCCATAAACAACTCAGCAGATCTGTGCATAAATAGAATATTGAAAAGGGCTGGGGATGTAGCTCAGTGGTAAAGCACCCCTGGTTTCAATTTAATCCCTTGTGCGGGGGAAGGGGAAGAGAGGGAGAGAGGGGAAGAGAGAGAGAGAGAGAGAGAGAGAGAGAGAGAGAGGTATGGGGGGGGAAGAGGAGGAGGAGGAGGAGTCGTCAGTTAGAAAGTTTCAGTTGCTCAGCAAAAAGCAAGAGAGTCTAGGTTAGCTTTGCAAAATCTTTCTGTAAGATACGGGGCTGATAAAATGCCTGATTAAACTCTTCCCAGCAAAATTCTCAAACTACTCCTCAAGTGAAAAAGCAGATGATGATTCAGTAGATCATCTGTGATCATTCAGTGTGTCCAGAGATTCTGATTTTCTAACAACATGTGTAATGGATGCCGATGCTGTTGGCCAAGAGATTAAACATTAAATAGCAAAATTCCCCAAACCTTTTCTGATATTGATGTATTTCTTCTACCAGAGGGGATCTGACTTCACCATTGGAATCTACTGTTTGTTTGTTTTTTTCTACTTCTTAAGAGTAGAAAACACCTACCCTATCTTTATCATATAGAAGAATGAAATTATGGCAGAAGAGATCCTACCCCATTCTTTATCAGTGAGAGAGATCCAGCTCTTTCTCTACTAATTCTGGAGCTGTGCATATTCTACACACCTGGGGAACATAAGCAGTGAATAAAAGCTGCAGTTGAAAGTCAAGACACATGCTTGATGGACCTAAGATGTAACTTCAAGAAATATTGGTATAAAAGATACAGAAATTGTCAAAAAGCACTAGATTACCTTTAATCCAAAGGTAAAAAGAAGATACACCAAAACACTTTAAATAATTATTTCTATAGGATAAAGTATCCCAATTTCCAAACACCAACCAAAAATAATATGTATAATTCATTCATGAACAGGAATGTTCTTATACACATTGTTAAAAAAAAGGAAGATTTATACTTTACTCAAAAGAAACTGTACCAGCCACGTATGTGACATTAATGAACTCATATTTTTAAACATAGATGACCACACTATAAAAAACTATCTATAGCCTATAAAAGAGCAAAATTTCAGTTTTGATAACTAGAAGAAATTTTTAAGTTTTGAATAAAGCTTAGATTTATTTTCTACTTGTTGATAATTCTTAATATTTCTATCCACTTTAATAATTTATGGATTAAAAAGTCATAAGCTACTGAGTCCTTAAAAATTATTAAATTTAAAAAAAAAATCAGTTACGGGGCTGGAGTTGTAGTTCAGTGGTACAGCACTTACCTAGCATGTGTGAGGCACTGGGTTCAATTCTCAGCATTGCATGTAAATAAATAAAATAAAGGTCCATCAACAACTGAAAAAAATATTTAAAAAATAATCAGTGACATAAATCAATATTTAATTACTATTTTAAACTGAATGTGTAAGTCACATGGGAAAAATTCTAAATTAAATACAATCAAATACTAATTTTTAATTGAGATTTCATATCAATTTAAAGCAGCATATCTGCTTTCAGATAAAGTTCACCAGAGCTGAAAAGTTTTAAAAATTTTTAGTTCTACTGCAAGTTACTTGAGAAGGTTATTTTTTTAATTAGTGCATTATAGTTATATGTAATAGTGGGGTCCATTTTGACCTAATCATGTATGCATAGAATATAATTTGTTCCACTTCAGTCCCACTATTTCCCCTCTCCCCCTCCTTCTCCCTTTCCCTGTTTTTCTTCCTCTACTGGTCTTCCTTCTATTTGTTTATAGGGGTTTTTTTTAATTGGTGCTTTATGGATATATATAAAGGTAGAATTCACTGTGGTATATCATATATATACATAGGAGGGTTTGGTCAACATTACACAGTTCCTCTTTTCCAATCCTCACCCTCTCCCTCACTCTTCTCTGCTCCATTGATCTCTCTCCTATTTTCATGGGATCCCCTCTCCTGATTTTGCTCTACCTTCTACATATGAGAGAAAACATTCAATGCTTGAATTTCTGAGTCTGGCTTATTTCACTTAGCATGATGTTCTCTGGTTCCATCCATTTCCAGCAAATGCCATAATTTCATTCTTCTTTATGGATGAGTAAAACATTGTGTATATATACCACATTTTCCTTAACCATTCATCTCTTGGCCACTGTGGCAGATTAGAACTCTTTGAAGACAGATTCTTAGGCCTTGAAGACAAAGTTTATGTTCTTGAAAATAAAGTCAACAATAAAGAAAAGATGTTATGAGACCATGGCCAGAATAGTCAAGAAATGTGCAATAACATTAAGAGACCAAATCAAAGAATCATTGGCATAGACAAAGGAACCAGAATATGAACTGAAGAAACGTGAAACTTTTCAATGAAATAATATCAGAAAATTTTCCATACCTAGTAATGAGATGAAAATACAAATATAAGAGGCATTTAGAACCCCAAAGCGGCAAGATCAAGAAGATTATTTTTAATATATTCTTAAAATAGCATTTATTTAAGTCTCCTAATTAAAAACCCTTTGTAATTTATATGCATTGTAGCATTGACTATGCTGAAATATAACAAATTTAGCTAAAAAAATAAAACTGCAATTTGTTCTACTGCTCATATTATGCAATAGAACGATGTTATTTATCTCCTGAATCATTTTAAAAATATTATTTATTTTTAAGATAAATAAACAATATTATCAATGTGTGACTAAATATAATACAGAAATATTTAAAATGCAAAAATGATGTAATCACAATTAAAATTTAAAAAGTCAAACTTCAGGCAATTTTCTTTCTTATTGACCTTATGCTCTGGAAATAGAGAAAAAATAGTCATTTTCCCCACATATCTGCCCCTTCGTTGCTAAATACCTAATAGGAAATATCCCTGTCATCAAAATATAAAATAAAGAAAGTAATAATTTTCCCATTTTGCCCTTTTTAAAAAAAAAAAAAAAACTTTGGATATAACGTTATAATGTACCTAGTCCTCTACAGCTTCTGAATTTTTTATTATCAGCTTACCTAGTTTTTCTTATTAAACTCATCTCAAGAAAGAAAATAACTCCTTCAGACCAGAGAGAAGAAACTTCCCCCATCTTCCTACTGCACTCTTGGTGGAGTCTGTGCAGGCCACTAGAGAATGTAAAGCCTCCAAGTCACCTGTCAATCACTTGGGGTCTAGGAGGTCACTAGCCCAGGCTTCCATTTCACACCTGCAATTCTGAAACCAATGCTACAGTGTGACCCAGGACCAGGAAACCTGTGGAGTTTTCTGTAGCAAAAGCTACAGACTTTCAACTTTCAAAGAAACACCAGTTTCTTCAGGATATAACCAGTCTGTTCAGGATATAAAACCTGGATGAAATAAAATTGAATGCAACTGTTCTGCTTCTCACAGGGAATGAGAAAATTGTTGAACCTCTGAAAATGCTTCTCAGAGGGGAAAAGAAAGAGATAAAATGTTAAGTCGTGTAGTAGCCATGTTTATACAAAGAAAGCAGCAGGTTGTTGACAGTTTGGAGTTCAAATGAAAAATACAGTCCATCAAACATAAAGTTGTCAGTTTATAACTAAAAATTAATTTCTAAGAAGCTGAGTTACGGCTTATTGGCCCATATGAACCCCAGGATACAATTATGAAGAGAAAATAAAGCCAGAGTTTTTAAAATTCAAATGAAAATCCTATGAAAACTCCCCTAGAATTTATTTCCATATGACATTTACAATGGCCCTTAGGCTGTATCTAGCACTCCAGGTTCCATGGAACACTGATGGCTCCAGGGGATTCAGGGACAAGACCTGTAGCTTCTCAGAGTCTATTGGTCCTCCCAGAATACTAAAAACATTGAACTTGACGACCAATAAGGTTTTTACAAACTGCCTACTGAGGCTTGGTTGTATTCTCCCTTCAGTCACTATTACAAAAAGTCTACACCCAATCATCCTATCAACTACTCAACAAGCAACACAGTTTGATTCAGCATGGATTTGCTCAAAAGTCAAGTAAATGTCCTGCCACATTAAAATACACTGCTATTAAAGAAAAGCATAAACACACTTTAACTGAATGCATGTCCACATTGGGTTTATTATTCCACAATTAATTGTCCATCAATAAAAAATTGGCAGAAAAAACCACAAATTTATTAGTGATATTTAAAGAGCGTTAAGGGTTCCAGGGGAAGAATGAAGTAATAAGCAGTAAGCAGCTAAGTGGAAAGGCAAAATCTAATTGTAAAATTTCCAAGTGAATTGTTTTGTAGTTGCTTTAGGGAAAGAAGAGTTAATGGCTTGTCAACTTGAAACCATAGCAGCCCTCTGCAAATATCACTACTCAAAAAGCAGTTACTGCTCAAAGGCTAAACAAGACAGTGTCTACAGTTCTACACGTTTTCTGTCACAGACACTGTATTTATAGATGAAATTGGCCTTAATACAAAGAGAAAATTGCATTTAAAAAAGTTAATGAGAAACTTTTTATTGAATTGAACAGCATGCATTTGTATTATAATGCTATAATATTTTCATGACTATTTCTATGGCACTTACCCAGTTTAATAATATTATCTAAAATTAATCAAATAACTGAACAAGAAATTAAAATATTAAATGTCATTTACTCTTATAATTATTTTGTAACTACTTAAATTTCATCTCTCTATTATATTCCAGAAATAAAGATAAGTAATTAGCTAGTTGTCACTTTAATGTAATACTTAAATTCTGTTGCTTTTACTAATGGAAGTAGCTATTGCTATCATTCACATGGAGATGCCCCCCCAAATTAAAAATCATCAACATTGATTTTTTGAAAAAAATTAATTTTTGAAATAATTTTATTTATTTTGAAATAATTTTAATACAGCAAAAAGTTGAAATAATTGTATAAAAAGTCTTTTTAAATTTTTTTTCTTTTTTAAATTTTTTTTTACTTGTCAATAGACCTTTATTTTGTTTATTTATATGCAGTGCTGAAATTCGAACCCAGGGTCTCACATGTGTTAGGTGAACTCTCTACCACTGAGCCATAACCCCAGCCCAGTATAAGGAACTCTTTAGCAACAATTTGAGAGTAAGTTTTTACATCATGCTCCATCACTTCAGACTATTGTATTCAGAATATTTGGCAATTTCATTTTTAAAAAAGGATATTTCCTGTACAATAGCCATGATACAATACAGTTATCAACAGCAGGAAATTTGCACTAGTACATTATTGTCAGCTACCCCACAGACCCCACTGCTGTTTCAACAATTGCCCCAAATACAACATAAATGGTAAAGAAGCCAATTCTTAATATGCTTTATTTGGTTTGTAGGTCTTGTTTCCTTCATTTTAGATCAGTTCTTTAGTTTTCCCTGGGCTTTCATAACATTGAAACTTTTGAAATTATAAGCTGGTTATTTTTTAGAATCTTCCTCAAACTGTATTTGTTGACCATCTCTTCTTAGATTCAAGCTTTTCATTTTAGCAATGTGTACTATTCTCATGACTCAATTATGAAAACTCTATCCATTGCATTTGCATTTACAAAACATGTTTTGACATTCCTTTGTAATAAGCCCAGCTCCTGGACACAGCAAGGACCTGAAATGTTCTCAGAAAAAATAAATGAATAAATAGATAATGAAGATAGTATTTAAACCATAAAATTTTTCCTGTCATTTTCCCAGAAAGTACATTCACATTTTTAACTTGCAAAGATACAATTAATATACATATATCACAGTGACTATTCCCTAGAATCTTTAAAATACTGATAAAATTATCATGCATGTTAATGAAAAGAAAGCCAAAGGGTTGATACAAATCATTCCAGTAAAAATCTGTATGTGTGGAACTCATGATATTTTAATAAAGAAAAGTAGTTTTCACACAGCCATCTTCAAGTTGAAGAAAAATCCATTTTTACTCTCTGGTGTTCTAAACAACATATACAATGCCACTTTTCCATTTGCTTGAATAACAGCTTTGAAAACCATTGCAAATCCCTAGTTTGTATTTTCCACACAGAGTTTCTCAATAAAAAGTAGAAGCTATATTAAATAGCATGATGGATCTCAGCTTGGCCCTGTCTTTCTCACTTGAACCCTCATGTGCCAAAGATGTCTAGAGATTTCTCTAAACAGTAGGGATAATGGAGACCCCTCCTCTGATTGAAAACATATTGAGGTGTAATGGACTATAGGACACATATCCTGGTTGACACTGGAGACAAATCCGGCAGCAAGCACTTGTTTCCCTGAGGAGTAGTCAGGGCTTGTGGGAGGGCTGGTCATCTCACTTAAATACGTTCCTTCATGGGACTGCCCTCAATGCAAGAGCCAAGCCACCATATGGCATATTAAAGATCTCGCCTAATAAATCTAGCTAAGCAGGCCATTCCTTCAAGCTGCTTTTCCCCCTATATATGTGTATAATACCGTTTATTGGTTGTTACCAACATCTGGGCTAGGGACTGAGGACAGTTTGTATCCCACACTGAGGATGCTGGTTCCCTATTATCTGCATCATTGACTTTGAATGTTAGAAAGTATATTTTCCTGCTGATGCATAGCTGTCTTTATGGGATCCTGTAGAAACACAATGTACAGTCAAATGTGGTGCTGACAAAAAGGGAGAATGGTGTTTTACCCTCTTTTATTGCATTTTTATGTATGATTATATAGCTAGAAAATATATATACATACTATGAAATCAGAGCTCAAGATGGGAAGATAAGTATGGTCTCTCAAATGGATTGTCAAAATGTTATCTATTCAGATCAATGACACAAGCCTTGCTTCTGTGGTTGCTAATAATGTGCTACATTTTAATGTGGTTTCAGAAAATAGAAGTTTATACATTTCAAATGCTTCTCCACATCATCTCTGTCACTACTAAAGAAAAGACAAAGGGACAGTGGTTAACACTAGGCACCCCACACTGTGCAGAATAAAAATCACTGAACCTTTCCCAAGATGGCATTTTGTCACAAAAAGAGAAGAACACAGAGTTACTGCCATAACTAAAAAGAAAAACTGTCATCTGAGACAGGATTTTCCATGATGTTTCTGCAACTATGGAAACAGAAAATTGCCAAGGAAAGAAGACATGGATTGCTGATTCTAGTCACCAGGCTTCATCCAGCACTCCATTGTTGCCTTGGGGCAACTTTGAGAAGTGACTAAGATATTCACTTCATTAATCTATTATTGCACTCTAAGGAAAGCATTTCTTTTTTTTAAGCATTTATGATCTTTTTTTCCTAGATATGAATACCTTCCAAAGGACTACAATTGATATGTACCCATTTGTAAACTTTTCTGTTGATTCTTATTTCTTTTTTCTTTTCCTGTTTAATATCATAGCCCATTCATTACGGCTTCATGTTAGAAATTAAATACTGTACTATTCTTTTATTTTTGGACCCCAAAATACACATCTTGCTTCTGAGCCATCATGATAAAACCACTGGCATTAGAGCATGTATGTCTTTCTATATTGAATGACAAAGCTCTTCGGAAACCATAAGGCTTTGAATAATGGCCTTGGAAATTTTATAGCTATGTCTACATGGCAATCAAGATGTATTCAGAGGAACGAAGCCTTCCTCAGAATGGACCGCATTGTGTAAAGTCCTGAATCTGGAGCTTTGGTAACTGGAGATTTCCAGTTCAACAAAAGTAGAATAGGAAGGGAAATGAGATCATCAGAACCATAAAAATAAAGATAAATGGGAATACAATACATTTGGGAGAGAAATATACTGTACTTACCACTTAAAACCACCTGTCACAAATAAATATCTCCAAAGCCAAAAGAGTCAGTAAACAAAGTATCCAATCTAGGCATTGCTGATTAACCACCAGGTGGCAATGGCTCACCACCTTTTAGGATGTATCCTTTTCCATAGCCATACTTTACATTCATTCAGAGAATACCCTTTGGCCCTTAGTTTACTGGTTTACTGGTGACGTTTGTGACTACAGAATGCAAACTGCTCTGCTTAGCAATAACTACTGTGGCAACTGGATCCCTACTGGTTTCCCATGAATTCATGGGAATTTCCCATGAGATAGTTGCAATTTTCTCTGGACCAGGGAAGAAATGCCAAAGCATGACTTAATGGCAGCATTGGGAGAGAAGAAGGAACCTGCCTACATTCTTTTCTCTTCACTGCAAACAGTCCACGCAATTGTAGGAAACACTCACTTCTCTGTTTCAGTCTTCACCTACTTCCAGCCCCACCATGCTCATGAATTCAGTATTGTGAATTTCAGATTAGCTTTGGAAATATTGAGAACAAGGAACTTTCAGGAAACAATAAAGGAATATTTTAGGATTCAACAAAGAAAATAATCCTCGACCCCAGGAGGTAATATATGTGGGGACCAAATAAATACACAGATTCTGTAATCAGATTTGACTGAGATTGGAATCTGCCTCCAACACTTAAAATTAGTGTGATCTTGGTGAAAGTAACAAAATCTCTGCACTTTGATTTGTTCATCTGTAAAAAGAGGTTGTTATGAAGTTACAAATAAACTAGTATGTGTAGATCACTCCAAACTGGAATACATATATGTGCTTATTAAAGTAAACACACCAACAAAAATCTTAGCATATCAGGTCTATCTGTGCACCTCTTATTCTCTGAAGGTCTTATCTTGTTCACTCTGTTATAAGCAGGAAGACTAAGGGGGAAAAAATAGCAAAGATTCTTTTTACTTAAATTTTATTTAAATGTATTTATGTAGGCTTGCTATGGTAATAATTGTGAAAATGCAGAAATATACATTGAAACTCAAAAAGAAGACCAAATATTTTGTCCCTACTAAACACTCTTCAGCCAACATTTGAATCCCTACTAAAAATAGAAAATTAAGAGATGTCACTGACCCAACCACATTTTCAAAGCTGATTTAAACAAAGGCAGCCTTACACTTGTGCAGGATTTTCTATAGCAAGCAGTTGTTTAAATGAAGTTTTAAACAAAATTGCTAAAGAATGTGACCTTGTAGCATGACTGACAATAAACAATCTTCCGCCAATATGATTGTTTATGCTCCTCAGTGGAGCTTCCTGGGCCACTTTATTTCTCCTTATTATGAAACACTGTGAAGCGGCTGCCATGCTGGACAGATATCTGGTAAACATTTCATGAGACAGGAGAAGCTTTTAGAATTCCTTTTGAGCTTTGTTAAATTGAACGTGTGAAAATAAAGTTGTCCAGTGTGAAGGAGGGAAAGCATTTTTTCGTCTGGTTGGAAAGATAAAATCATACAGGGTGCCTGAGCTGGCAGCCCTAATTTAGTCACTGCCAAGCCCATCAGCATTATTCATTCTGATTGATTAAGGAAAACATTCCGTTTATTTTCATGGAAAGATACAGCTACATCTGGTGAGCTCTTGTATCCTATTTCAATTCATATGGGGTTTTTTATTATTATTTTGCAGAATGAAGATGACTCTGCCACAAATAATAAGGGAATGATAAATACCGCAATAGCTTTTTTTTTTTTTTAATCTTGCAGGAGCAAAAGAGCATAAGATAACATGAAGAAAATGAAAGCTATCGTGCTCTAATCTTGCAAGTTTTGTGTAAGAAGACTATATTACAGTTGATTTTGAACAACACTCTGTTGTTATCACATTAATGATACACAGTTCTGTCAAGCTGTTCACACAGTTTTGGAGAAGCCAGCGTGTGTATATGGGTGTGTGTGTGTGTGTGTGTGTGTGTGTGTGTGTGTGTTAAGTCTTTGGGCTTCCATAGATAAAAGCTGCTTTATCATAAAAAGTATTCTTTTGAGAGCTGAATTGCTTATATTGAATTATCTTTAGTTGTTATCCAGTCTATCTCTGAAGTAGGAAAGAACAAGTGATATTTTGTCCAAAGAACAAAGGAAAAAACAATTTCTACATCGTTGCCATTCCAAAATCTCATGTATGCTCCCACCTTTTAGAACACTGCTTATGCCAAATGCTGAGTTAGGAGAGACTAGTTCTAGAAATGACCTAATTGGAATGTTTTATAGTTGATAATGGTTTCACTGAAATGTTAATTCCTGTAACTTCACAGGGTTCCTAGTAGACAAAAAAAAAAAAAAAGAAAAAAGAAATTCTATTTAGGAAAACCACATATCTAATCAAACCAATGTCTTTTTTGGCATATCATGAAGTCACAGAAAAAGGTTTTCTTACAATATTTCTTGACAACTCGGCTTATAGAAGCACATTCTGAAAGAGTCCAACCAAACTTTTCATAATGTGATAGAAAGCTCTTAAAATGCACCACGTCACACACAGGGCCAGGGTTGAACTTTCAGAGGAGAGATAATAGCTGTAGCATGGTGACTCTATCCAAATTAATTAATTAATTTAGTTAATTTAAGCTAAATTAATTAATTGTTGAGGGATATTTTTGTTTGTTTTGCTATGTTTCCTAATCCTTTAAAGGTGTTTTCCCTTTACAGTATACTTAGAGAAACACCTCGTCCACAAGGAAGCTTAATGTGAATGAGCCAGAAGCCCCACAGGGCAGCTGCAACTTGGTGGGTTGGCCCACTTTCCCAGGAGGATATAGATTTCCTTGGGCACCATGGCTTGGAGAGCAGAGCAAGGGCTGTTTTGTGTCACTCCAATTTTTTACTCTGTGTAGGGAATAACCTTGTAAGGACTCAAACTGGGATAGGGCACATTGTTTCCAACCTTATGATCAGAGCCTAATCTTCTTGACCCTTCATCTACTAATTAAATTGAAATGGCAAACGGGGACAGAGAGTCCATTCTTTGAAGTTTGCCTGTGTTGATTTCTTTAGAGGAGAATACTGCAAAGTCAAACGATGCCACTGTTGTATTAGTCACTTTGGATCCTTCCAACCAGAAAACCTGTCAATTCGATAATGGTACAATATTTTCCATTCAGTTCATGGAATCCAAGTAATGGTACTGAAAGCTTATTTTGTCAAAGGTGAAACATCTAACATCATTGTAAATGTTATCGAGAATCATGTTATATGTTCAACATTAAGATAAAATGAGTTCTGTGGGGAAAATGTGAACACAAATTTTGGTAGAGCTCAGTGTCACGTGTCATGGTGTGAATAATGTTCTTGCTAAATTAAGAAAGTGTACAGAACAAAAATGTTCTTGGGCTCAGTCGCAGTGGGCATATATTTCATAATTACATTAGAAACCATGTGAAAGTCTTCAAAGGAAATAGAGGCACAGTTGTCAAAACTTATATATATATATATATATATATATATATATATATATATATATATATACATATACACACACATGCACACAAAGTAACTGAACTACAAATATTTTTGCGATGGAGTTGATAATGAATTTTTTTAAATACTTCAATATGATAATAAACTCTTTCTCATTTTGCTGCCAAAAATCAACAGAGCGTTGGAAAGTCTGGACTTTTGAATCATTCCTTTGCAAATCACCTATAGTACTCTACAATTGTGCTGTATTTGTTTTATGTGAATAAGTTTCTTAAATTCTTGTCAAATATTAGTTTGTAATGTTTTATTAAATCATATGACTAAAGGAGTCTCCCTAAATGTCTATAGTTTGTTTGTTTGTTGTACTCTGAATTCAATCCTGGGGCACTCTACCACTAAGCCACATTCCCAGTCCTTTTAATTTTTGATTTTGAGACAAGTCTCAATAAGTTGTTTAGGGCCTTGCTAAGTTGCTGAGGCTGGTTTCAAACTCATGATCCTCCTGTATCAGCCTCTTGAGTTTCTGGAATTACAGATGCGCACCACGTATATCATCTTGTAGGAATAATCTTTTAATGGAAATTCTACTGAGATTTGGATAAACTTTATTAACTACATGAACTGGACTCATTTGAGAAATTCCACAATTTTACATCATCTAAATTGGATGACTATTAAAAATAATCATAATTAAAGACATTTTTGATCAGTTTTATCCAGAAAATATTTCTTAATGAAGTTACTTGGAATGGAAGCTAAAAGTGTCTATACAGTCAAATAAAAATAATATAGAATGTAGACTACAATTAACAGAAGTTCTTCTGACCTTACCAGATACTTGGCACATGTAGAAAAAAATATTTTCTTCAATTAAAAAAGTTATGTAAAAAAAATGGAAGAAGATGACAATATCAAACTTTATTAACTGTAGAGGTACTTTTAAAGAAGATTTCAGGCAAGGTTTTTTATTGGTTCTTTTGAGTTATACATGACAGCAGAATTCATTTTGACATAGTTATACAAGCCTGGTAGGAATTATTTTTCATTGGGAATTATTGAAAAATGCACTCAGCAGAAAACTGCCATTGACTAGTTATTAGACATATGGAAATTGAATCAAATATGTAAATAACAAGAATGATTACTTTAAGCTATTATTTAAAGATAAAATAATCATCAAAAAGGAGTTTTGCTGTTCCTTGTTCTTGCCTTAATTTGCATGCTTGTTTATTTCTACTTTTAAGAAAACATATTTTTTGAAGTGTTTCTTGGATCAAACTATTTTATACGGTGACTAATAGAGTGAAATCTACTTTTATATCAATGAGTAAATAATTCAAAACTTTTAGCATTATTCTTGTACTCCCTTTTACTCCATGAAAATGTCCTATGGCTCATTATAATTTAAATTTTTACCTAAAAAGAATAGATATATTTTGAAAAGAGATAAAGGGTAATGTGTTCTTTCTCTCCAAATCCCTTTTTATTAACTGGCTAAAATACATTATCCCTCCGGTCTCTAGCAGAGACTGGATGCCAGGCATATTTCCAGGGATTGTAGGAATTCATGGAGCAAGTGAAGGAGGATGAAGGTGGGATTCAGACACACAATTTAATTGCTAATTGCTCTAATTGGTGGCCATCTGTCAGATGTTATCATTTTCCAAGCTACCAATATTGATGTCATGTTACTTCAGATTGATATTTAATGAATCCATGAAGTGTTTCCATATGTGCTTTTGTCCCTAAAGAGTGATGATCATGATGTAGGCTCCTTGTACCTCATTTATAACTTAGATTTTCCAGTATACTGTAATAGAGTTACTTTAGCTGTTTGGAAGTCACCATTGTTATGTGAAACAAAAATGTTGTTCAATGGATATGACTTTGGTATCTATGGATTTTAGAAAGGTCATACCACTCTCCTATAGGTTTACAAAGAAGTTTTGATCAAAATAGAAGTCTAACTTGTTTTTTGCAGAATCTTACCACCAGTTATTTAAGAGGAAATTTCATTTGCCAAAATACTACAAATGTTAGCTTTCATTAAAAAAAAAAAGTTACATGATAGATGAGACAGAGAGACAGAGTATTATTAATATAAGTGTTGTTCATTTAGAAAAGTTATTCATAAAGAATGATTGAAATTTTCCCCTTGAGATTCTTTCCTTCTTTCCATAACAAGGTAGATATCTACTTATGTGGAAATATCAGAAAATTACTGAGTCAGAAGAAGACTCCATTGAAGTCTCAAGAAGAAATACTTTATATGTAGGACTGTATGCCTACGAATACCTCAAGAAAAAAAATTAAGACTACATTCAAAATAAACTCATCTAATTTGTATTATTTAATCTAGAATGGATGTCACTTGACATTAAAAAAGACAATGCTTAAATTCCTGTCACCTATGAATACCTATTGCCAAATCCTCATAAAAAAAAAAGAAAATTCCTGTCACCTATGAATACCTATTGCCAAATTGTCATAAGAAAAAGAAATCATGTAATTGCTTTTAAGTAGGAAAATGAACAGGCAAACAAAGACTAGAAATAAATGAATGTGCCAGATTTTATCCTTCTTCTACATAGTGTTTATGAAAATCAATAGGAAACAAGTTTCTGACCAGCATATAAAAAGCTTTGAAGTCCTCCCTTCCATCCTCACAAAAAAGCAGGGTGGGGGTGGAGGAGAGGTGAACAAACCAAAAATCAACAGTTCTTAGATTCAACAGAGAATTGAAGCAGAGAAAGGAAAATGTCTGATTTCAATCCCCTAACCTTTCTGAAAGGTCAGAAGCATGTATGAGCACAGGCTCACACTTGCTCTCTAGAAGACCTAGTCAAAGGATTAGAGAACATTTCCCCTTTCCCCACTTTACCACCACATTGGTCTTTCATGTATAATAACAGGATTACAACTGAAAGTGTTAAGCTTCAGACACTATTTAAGAAGGAGTCTCTAGGGAAAGTCAGAGATAGCAGTAGAGATTAAAACAAGTACCCTAGATGAAAGTTTAGACTCTGTCAACACAGCTGCAGTAAAGAGTAAACATACTCTAATTTCTATCCAGATAACGCAAAGCCTCAATCCAAAGTCCTGTTTATCTAATTTCCTTTTATCCAATATACCATATCTAGTTTTCAACAACAACCACCACCAAAAAAGGCATACTAAGAGGTCAAAAGTACAATTTGGAAAACAAAACAAAACAAAAACAAAAACATGAGTCCAAATAGTATTCAGATATGGTAGAAATTTTGGAACTATCAGGTTGGGAAAAGAAAATACCTATGATTAATATACTAAGGCCTTTAATGGAAAAAGTGGATAAAAAGCAAGAATAGATGGGAATGTAAGCAAAGAGATGGAAATGCTAATGAAAGCAAATGCTAGAAATAAAAAAAAACACCACTATAATAGAAATAAGAATGACTTTGATGAGTTCATAAGTAGATGTGACATCACTAAGGAAAAAAATAAATCCGCATACTTGAAAATATGTCAATACAAACTTCTCACTAAAAAGTAAAGAGAAAAAAAACAAGAATGAGTAGCTATCCAAAAAACTATAAGTACAAAAAGTGTAACATACATGCTTTGAAAATACAAAAAAATAAAAATAAAAGAGGAGAAAGCAGTAGAAAAATATTTGAAAAAATGATGACTAAGAATTTTCCTAAAATAATTGCAGATGCCAGGTGGAAAATCTCAGAATTGGAGAAAAAAATAGGATAAGGGAGAAAAAGGGCAAAGAACTTCCATCTAGGAATATCACATTCAAACGATAGAAAGTCAAGAACAAAGAGAAAATCTTGAAAGAAATCATACTTGGCTGACAGAGGAACAAGGAAAAGAATTATTGGACTTCTCTTGAGAAACCAAGCAAATAAGAAGAGAGTGGGATGAAATGTTCAACATAATAAAAGAAAAAGTAGATAATGTAGAAATCTGCATCCAGAAAATTTTGAAATTAAAGAGAAGTAAAGTCTTTTTCAGATGAACAAAAATTGTTGGAATTTGTTTCCTTGCAATAAACATTATTCAGAGAAAAGAAAATTTATATAGTTCATAAGACAAAGGAAAGACATCAGAGAAGAAATAAATGAAAATAAAAATAGTTATAAATATGGCAGATATTAATTCAGTTATATCAATAATCACTTAAAATATAAATGTTCTAAATACATCAATTAAAATAGAGGCAGTTAAGAGCATATCTAATAGAAAAGTTGAACCAATAATTAATGTTTCTTCTAAAATAGAAAGCATCTTCCCAAATAATTTCAGCAGTGAATTCCACCAAATATTTAAGAAAGAAATGATGCCAATTCTTTACAATCTGTCCCTGAAAAAAAAAGCAGAGAGAACACTTCCTAACTTAATCTATCAACCCAGCATAATAACAAAACTAGACAGTATATTGTAATTAAAAAAAATCACAATTATAAATATAATCCTTAAAAATGACTAGCTAGTCAAATTCAATGATATGTAAAAAGAATTATATACTATGGCCAAATAAAATTTATTGTAGGTATGCAAGGTTGGATTAACATGAAAAATCAAATCAACAACTAATGTAATCCATCACATCAACAGGCTAAAGGAGAAAAATCATATGATTATATTAATGGGTGCAGAAAACCCATTTGTGATTTTTCTTAAAAAAGTATCAGCAAACTAGGAATGAAGGGGAACTTACTCAATATGACAAAGAGATCTTAAAAACAACAACAATAAATACTCCATGGCTATCATCATACTTAAAGGTGAGAAGTTCTTCCCTAAGATCAAAAACTAGGCAAAAAAAAAAAAAAAAAAAAAAAAAAATATATATATATATATATATATATATATATATATATATATATATATATTCTTTCAAAAAAAAATTATTCTTTAGTGGTATTGAACCCAGGGGTACTTGACCACTAAACTACATCCCAAACCATTTTTTTTTTTTTTGAGACATGATCTTGCTAAGTTGCTGGGACTGGTCTTGAACTTGCTTTACCTTAGTCTCCCAAGTCCTGGCATTATAGACATGTAATCTCTTCATTTCTTTCACCACTGTATGAGCAGTCTTTACAAATGTAATAAGGCAATGAAAGTAAATTTATATATAAATAAACACAGTGTAATTTTTTTTACCTACTTGAAGATTTCATATCAAAGGAATAATTGAGTGAGTAATTCCCATACTTGGGTACAATAGTATTTTTGTGAAATTTGTATAGATGCATATATTGTTGGAGGTTTTTATTTTAATTTTTATTGCTATGTTACATTTAGCTCTATGAATATAGCACTATTTACTTACTCATTCTATTTTTGATGGGCACATGTTGTTGTTTTCAGTTTAAGGCCAGTATGAACTGTTCTGAACTTTCTTATACATATCTCCTGGCTCATATAATCTCATGTTTCTATTTCATATGTAACTGGAGATAGAATTGTTTGGACATAGGATATGCATCTGAGCCTTCATTTCATTCTAGGTTATTTTACTGAATTATAAACTAACCTGGTTTTAAAAATTATTTATTGTGTAGATTACCTGATAATCCTGTGTAATGGCATCACCATTTTTCAAAGATTTTTCCATAATATTTTATAAAACACAGGATTACTTGATATTATTGTAAATGGCATTTTTTCAGTTTCCAAATGTTCCTTGCTAGTATATAGAATACAACTTATTTTTGTTGTCCAGATCCTGGACCCAGTTATCTTAATGAATGTACTCATTATTTTATATACAGATACATATAGAGTTGCTGTGTACAAAATTATGTCATCAGTGTATAATGGCAATTGTTATTTAATGTAATTTTTGATAGAGATAAGTTTATACTTATAATCTAGTTTTTTGTTTTTATTATTTGGGGCATTATTATAGTTATATTTGTCATGAAATTGCGAGTGCATTTTTAATTTATGACAATTTATATTTCACTAATATTATACCACATAATATGTAAAAATCTTATAACAGTAAAATTTTATTAATGTTTTTAAAAAATCAAAAAATTAAAAAAATAAAACAGGATTATACAGAGTTTCATTTGGTGATGATGAAAATATTCTAAAGGTAGAGAGTGATGATGGTCATAACCGAGTATACTGGACAGCTTGAATTGTACACTATAAAAGGCTGATTTTTTTATTCTTTGTGAGTTCTGTCTTAACTAAGGTTTTATAATAAACAACAATGATAACATAAAAAAAGTAAATTTAAAGCGTACAGATTGGGAAAAAATAAATCAACTTAATTATATACATGGGGAATCATTAAAAACTCAATAACAAGAAACACCTAGAACTAAGGGATAATAGCATGGTTTCAGGATATAAGGTTAGTGTTTAAAAGTCAATTGCTTCCAAATACACCAGCAATAAAGAATATTAATTTGAAGTTAACAAACATAATGCAATTTATATCAGCAGAAAAAGAGATGAAATACTTAGGTATCAACCTAAAAAATATATACAAAATCTATGTGAGGAAAACTACAAAACTCTGATTCAAGAAATCAGAGAATATCAAAATAAATGGAGAAATATTCCATGTTCATGAGAACTATATTTTATGCACTTTTTTGTAAAACTAAAAATAGTATAAAATTATAGCCTATTAAAATGCAAAAACCCCCTCTATATACAATAATGTTTATAAAAAATAGGAAAAGTCTAAAAGGCAATATTCTAAACATTTCTAGATGGTATAACTGTTTTTCTTCCATTTTATAGTCTTTTCAAATTAAAAAAAAAGTATGTTTCATTTATAAGAAAATATTTCTAATTAAAATGCCTTGAATCAATAAATTAATTCAAAAATAATCAGTGATATTGCAAACAGCTTTATTTCTTTATATAATATCAGAAATATTTTATAAAACCCATATTCAGTTGATATTTATTCACAAAAATATATCTTTGAGAAATTTTATTATTAAAGTTTTTAAACCAATTGTCTTAAAAATATAAGCCTTAAATAACCATTTTAAGCATGCAAGAATATGTTCATAACTCATAATTTCAAGAAAGCAAAATAAAACTATGCTGTGCCATTCTTATATATCAATTAGCATATTTGAAATGTCAACAAATTGGGCCTAAATATACATTATCGTATGTTATTAGTGGAAATCACATGTTATTAGAGAGAGTAATATAGCATTTTCATACACTATTGATGAAAATACAAAATAATTCCCTATGAAGAAGAATTTGAAACTGAGGAAAATGGAAGATCAGAGGAACACACAATATTGTAGCAGCTCCCTTAGACTGAATTAAAACTACAGTTCTGCAGCAGCATATTGAGAATCTCATTTCTATTTTTATCACAAGATCAACCATCTGCTCCAGCCAGGACTGGTTAACCAGTGTTTAATTGTTGAGATTTACAACTTGGAGGAGAAAAAACTGGTGAATCAGAGAAATCTCCAATATCATAGCAGCTTCCCCAAACTGAATTAAAACAACATTCATGGTAGCATATTGAGGTGGGCAGATTGTGGGAGAAAACTAGTTGGCAACTCAGAGAACTAACAACCAGGTGAAAAACAAAAATATGGGTTTCTAGAATAGAAAGAGAATTGACAAAAGGAATAGACAGTACCAGATGCACCATGGTTTACTGAGACAGAGAAGTTCTCCTCCAAGGAGTGAAAATGCAGACATTGAGTTTAAGATAAAACAGGTGGCACTGTCTAGAATGAAATTAGATCCCTCTAACTCTGCACAAAAGTCAACTTAAAGTGGATCAACTCAAAGACCTAGGAATTAGAGCAGAAACTTTTCATCTGCTAGAAGAAAACATAGGATAAACTCTCCAACATACAGGCACAAGCAAAGCCTTCTTCAATAGAAGTCCTAAAGCTCAGAGGATCTTACTAAAATTTAACAAATGGGTAGCATCAAATTTTAAAGCTTCTCTACAACAAATGAAACTACTAAGAGAATGAGGAGAGAACATAGAGAATGGGTGGGAGAAAATTATTTCCAACTGTTCTTTTGTCAGAGGATTAATATACAAGATACATAAAGAACTAAAAAATCAAAAAACCAAATAGCCCAACCAATAAATGTGCAAACAAACTTAAACCAGCATTTTTCAAAAGAAGAAATAAAAATGACCAACAAATAGATGGGAAAAAAAGTTAGACATCTTTAGCAATACTGGAAATGAAATTCAAAACAGATTTCATCTCACTCCAGTTAGAATGGCAATCATCAAGAGTCCAGATAATAACAAATGCTTATGAGGATTTGGGGAAACAGGACACTTACATACTGTTGGTGGGATTGTAAATTAGTAAACTGCTGAGGATATCTGTATGGAGGCTCATCACATGACTAGGAATGGCACCACCACCTGACCCTGTTATGCCACTCCTCAATATTTATCCAGAAGAATTAAAGTTTGCGTACTATAGTGAAACATGCATACCCATGTTTATAGCAGCACAATTCATAAAAGCCAAGATATGGAATAGGCCTAGGTGTCCATCAACAGATGAATAGATGAAGGAAAATGTATATAGAGACAATGGAATTTTATACAGCCATAAAGAAGAATAAAATTATGTCATTTGCAGGAAAAATGGTGGAACTGGAAAACATCACATTAAGTGAAGGAAGGCAGACTGAGAAAGTCAAAGGTCATAGGTTTTCTCTCATATGTGGAAAGTAGAGAGAAAAAGGGGTGGATGGGAAAGGATTTCATGAAAATAGAAAGGCAACTAGAAAAATAGAGGATGGGGACCAGAGTGTATGAAGGAGGGAAGGGAGGAGGTATTGGGGAGTTCATGTTATATGTCATAAACCATTTATGAAATATATCACAGTGAGTCCCACTATCATGTATAATTATAATACACCAATAAAAAAACTTAAGAAATTATAAAAGAAAAATTTGGCAACTTTTATCAATAATACATACGAATGTTTACTTTGACCCAGCAATTGTACTTCTCAAAATCTATCTTAAAACCACATTCTATGTAAATAAAATGACATCAGAGCAAGATAATTCATTTCAGTGTTATCTGTAATGCCCCAAATTTGGAAACATCTCAAAGTCTGATCAATAAGGCCATTGATAAAACAATTTTAGAAAACAAAATAATATTGCCAAAAAGAAAAAGAAAGAATTGAGCAATTGCCATACTAATTTTGTATAATTTTAGGATATATTGTTCAGTAAAAATAGCCAGACACAGAACAATGGAAATTACATGTTTGTTTAGTAAGAAAAATGAAGAAGAAACACACAGCTGATACACAGCTGCTCCTCAACTTATGATTAAGTTATGGCTCAATTTAACCCATCATAAATTGAACATTTTTGTTAGGTTAAAATGCATTTAATATACCTAGTGAACATCCTCACTTAGCAACACAGCACAACATCATTGTTTCCCTTATTGTCTTGGAGCTGTAGCTCATGGCCTCACCCAACATCATGAGAGGGTTTTGAACCACATATTAGCCAGGGTAATGGTCAAAATTCAAACTTAGGGCTATGAGAAACTTTTGCACCATCATAGAGTCAAAAAGTAAGTCACATCCTAAAAGGTGTGGACTGTCTGTTCCCATGCACTTATAATAACTGCTACAGTAAAATCTTGAAAAAACAATTCAGAAGTTAGTAAAAATGTTCATATGTAGCCTATGGATGAAGGGAGAAGAGTTTGGAGGAGACATAGACAGAGGTAATATTTTGGGAACTATCCTGGTGTTTTACATATTAAAAAATTTTAAACCCCAGCAAAATGAACCCAAAAGCAAGTCTTAAAACTGAAACCAAAATAAGAAAAGCAAACCTAACTGTATCTCAAATAAATTTCCTCAGAGGAAAACAAACACAATTTTCAGTTGACAGTACTTAATTGGGCATCCTTAGTAAGATATGCTCTATGGTCATAAGGAACAACAAGGCAAACCTTAACACCCTTCAGCAATGGTGAGTTGTAAGACTGATATTGCTGTTTGAAAAATAGTTTATCTGTGTATCTATATTTATATATCTACACCCATGTATAGATTTATGTATCTACACCCATAGATAAATAAAGCAAAGAAGTAATTTTAGTGAAATCAGGTTTTCTGTGTAAGAAAAAGCAAATCCAAATTTAAAATCAATGAAGTTGGGGCTTGGGTTGTGGCTCAGTGGTAGAGTACTAGCCTAGCATGTGTAAGGTACTGGGTTCGATTCTCAGTACCACCTATAAATAAATAAAGAAAATAAAGATCCATCAACAACTAATAAAAATATTTTTAAAAAATCAGTGAAGTTGTGTGAATGTCTTCCAGGTTAGAATGGAAATGAAAGTATCTGCATGACTTTATTTCCCACTGGAAAAGCCTGATAGTAAAGTCATATCCTTAGCCAGGGTACTGGTCCAGGACAATGGGGGCACTGTGTTAGGGTCTGTAAACAAGTCAAGATGACGCCTGGCATTTTGCCAGAGGGAGTGGTTTGTGAAGTAACGCCAGCGAGCCATTAAGTGTGGAGATTCCTTATTGATTGACTGCTGTATCTAGTTTATGTTAATTAAGATAAGCTGTGTGGAATGTATATATACCCCTCCTGTCCTACAATAAACGGCTCCCACTCCTGCTGTATCAATCTACACAAGTTGTTCGTCACCCCCCGGTTATTTTGCTGCAGCCGGACTGCAGCAGAACTGAACTGAGGTCCCAGACAGGAGAGTGAGGAATAGGTGAGGGGTTGCCTCACCCTTCCTTATACATTGCTTCAGCTCAAGCTTTTCTAAGGAGTTAATGGAGCATCTATGGTTCTCCATAGTCCAGAACTGGGGCAGAGACTCTCCACTAACAGGAGTGGAACTATCCTACCCATTCCTTTTTTGGCCAAATATGCCAAAATTTCAGGAGGCAAAATATATAATTTATTTATTTTTCTTTTTTGGTACCAGGATTTGAAGCCAGGGGTTCTTAATTGCTGAACTTTTTATTTTTTATTTTCAGATAGCATCTCACTAAGTTGCTTAGGGCTTCACTCATTTGCTGAGACTGGCAAAATGTATTTCTTATCAGTCATATGCCCATGAACATATGGAGGTTTACAAAGAAAATTAATTAATCATATGTAGGGAATAATGGAATAACGGCCTTGTCTTCATTCAACCTTGAAAGAGGTGTGAGAACTCAAGCAAGTCAATAACCTTCTAGAAGCTACCATTCCTGTATTTATCTATAAAGGTAAAAGGTTGAAAGGTGATTCTCAAGATTCCTTTTAGTAAAATTAAAATGGTTCTGAATATTCGATATGATTTACCATACATAGCAGAAAGCCTGTTGGTGTATTAATCTAACTGATACTATGCTCCAGGAAGCCTTGGAAGTGAGGGAGTTTTTGTTTATTTTTATCTAAAACTCACTCACTTTATAATAAGGGAAGAAACAGTATTTTCTTAACATAAAAACATGCACCCCTATTTCCTTTGAAATAACATGAGATTCGGCTGTCAAAGTACAAAAGCAATGTAGAAATAATTTCTCTTTGTCAATTAGATTTTGACAGTCTTCTCTTCCTTCAGTGTATGTACAGCCACAATAAGGAAGTGTCTCAGTCCCTCACTTGTGGCAAATAACCATTCTGAAGGTGTGAAATAGAGACTGGAAGAAGCGATACCTTGTGCAGATTGTACATTTCATTCCTGCCCCTTCTTTCAACAGTGAAATTGCTGTTTGGTTTTGCTTCAACAGTTTGCCTGCTCTCATTTTTTATTACCTCCAAAGAGCCATGCTCCACATTATAACAATGTGACCAAAACAATCACCCAGAGAATTAGACTTTCTTTTAACTCTCAGGTTCTAATAGAAAGAAGAGAAATAATACTTATGCAAAATAAATAGATAGATAGATAGGTAAAATTAGCTTGTACATAAAAGGCAAAATTTGAAGCCAGCAAAATCTTTTTCTCAGACAGGTCAGATAGGCTGTCCTGCCTCTAAAATAGGGTCTACTGATCCTCTGTCCTCCCACAAAAAATAGGGTCTACTGACAAGAAACCTTGACCATACTTTCCTTAATCTTGAAATGTACTTGATTTCCAAAAGATTCATTTGGCATGAGTCAATTAACTCATCCTCTTCGATTTGCTGTTCCCACTGTCAAATGCACAGTCATTGTACCACTTCTCCTGTCTTTTCCAAACCTGCCTGATGATGCTTATTAATCTACTTGTGACAGCTATCATTTTAAGTGCTAAAGGGCAGTAGGTGTCCTGGTTTTGGAACAGAAATAGCAAAGATAATTAATTCCCTGTGCAATCGGACAATTTAGTACACGTTTGTTCAAAGATTAACATTCTCCACTATAAAGACACAAAACCCAGAGTCACTTGAAAACACACATCATTTATGTACCCACCTGAAAGGACTCTAGCTACCTGAAACACAGCTGGGAGAAAACAAGCTTCCATGCCAGAACTGCTGATTGGAATGTTAGGAACTGCCAAGAAAAAGACTTGATTCTATTCTATGCTAATTGAAACACGAGCTCTCCAGGACTGTTTGTAAGAGTCAGGGGTTAGGTAGGAAAGTATTTATGCTGGCAGAAAGATGAAAAACTGCTTCAGGTTTAAGAATGAGAGGATTCATTAAGGATTCATCCAGGATCCCTTGCAAGGCAGGCACCCTTGGAGGAAGACTGTGGTAGGAAAGAAAGAAGAACCAAGCCCAAGTCCAGGTAAACAGCAAGGTGGCCACACATGTGGCAAAGATGACTTACTAGGGCAAGTCAGGCTAGATTAAGAGACCACTGGAAGCCATTCATCAGAAGCTCAGTCCCAGAAATCCTGGTTCAGAATGATGAGGAAGGGGCAGCAGGAGGAGTAGTAGGGAGAAAAACAAAGCAAAGTAAAAAAAAGGATATCCAATTTGGCAGGTGGAGTTAGAAGGAGAGTGCCTGTGTTTGGTATGCAGGTGTCTGAATATGAGGTATCCCCCCAAAGGTCATGTGAGACAAAGCAGAAATGTTCAGAGGGGAGACGATTAGATCATGAGAGCCGTAACCTCATCTGTGGAGTCATTCATTTGATGAAGTAATAATTGGAGACAACTATGAACCTGGGTGGTAACTATAGCAGTAGGGACAGGGCTGAAGAATGTAGGTCAGTGAGGTTGGAGGTTCTGTTGTGGCCCCCGTGGCTCCTTCCTCTCTCTGCTTCCTGGCCATGGGTAGAGCAGTATTCCTCATCCACGCCCTTCCACCATGATGTTCTGCCTCATCTTGGGCCCAGAGCAATGGAATCAGCTGACTATGGATTGAATCGTTGAAACTGTGAGCCAATAAATTTTCCTTTGGTAAGTTGTTCTGGTCAGGCATTTTGGTCACAGTGATGGAAAGCTTACTAACACAATAGGTAACTGAGGCTATAAATAAGTACCTAGGGCTTTTCTCAGGAAGCATCATAGATTAGCATGAAATTCACAGCAAATTGGACACAACAGGAGGCAAATCAGAGTGGGCATCTCTGCGAGTTCTCTTCTTGTATAAACTTAGGGCAAATTACTAAAACTTAGGAATCTGTTAGATGAGAACACTAATTCACATTTCAGAGGTTTTTTGAAGACAAGTCATGGTTGTACAGAGTGTGGCTGGATCACTTACACAGGATAACCATTCTTACCTAATGCCAGCTCTATTACCTGATATTCATTTTTATAAGCCTCTAAGAATTTAGATCTAATTTTCTGCAAATGAAAATTAGAGAGCTGTGAGGGAGCTTGATTTTCAGTTTTTCTTGGAAGATTCAGTCCTATGGGAAGAAAAAGAGGTAGAAGTGGAGGTGTGTGTGTAACTGCTTCATGTTATGTCCATTAAGTCACCATGGCCAGTTAGGCTAGCCACCGTACATGGGGTCAAGTGCTCATCATAGCAGATTTCACCTTTGAGCAGCTGAGGTGGTCTATCTTGAAATATAGCAGGGGTCATTGACAATGTTTTGAGTTCCACACTCCTAATCTTATTTTTTTTTTCCCCAATAAGCCTATGGTTTTATAATGAGATTTTTTTTTTTTTTTGGTAGCATGATGATTTTTAGGAACACATATGTCTCACTAAAGCAAAACTATACCAAAAAGCTCTAGATAAAATTGATATTAATTTTTGCTATTTTTTTAACTTATAGGTATTTACTTTAAAAACTAGATAAAACAGGCTGTAGCTCAGAGGTAGAGTGCTTGCCTTGCATGCATGAGATGCTGGGTTTGATCCTCAGCACCACATAAGACAAATAAAGGTATTTTGTCAATCTACAAGTAAAAAATAAATGTTTTTTTTAAAAAAACTAAACAAAACAATAGAGAAGACAATAGATATGAACCAAAAAGAAGAGCTGGTTTCTAATTTAATTGGAAGAAGTACTGCTTTATCAGAATAAATCAAGGTCTGGGCCTTGGACCCTTCTCATATTCAGACAGAGCAATTTCTTCACAAACTGAAAATTTGCTACTTTAGCTGCTATACACATTGGGTTACACAGAAATATTTTCTTGAAAATCCAGGATCTCTTCAAGTTCAAGAAGTTAGAGCTGTGAGCAGTGAAGCACAAGGTCACATACCAGAAATCTTTATCTTGATCAACCTGAGAAGCCCTGGCATCCAAGCAGCATGGATTTAGGGTTCTGCAAGGATTTGGGGAAAAACCTTAATCATTTTCTGTGTTAGTCTTCTCACATTAAATGAGAATACAGATACCTTCCTCAGAATAGGTACCCACAATGTATATTTAATATTTGAAGAAAAGTACTATTATAAAAATTGAAAGAGAAAGAAACGTCATGAATGCTTTGATTAAAAAAAAAAAAAAGCCTGGAACATAGTTAACATAGGTGTGCATGAGCATGTGTGTGTGTATGCGTGCATGTTTTGGTTGAATTTCCCCACAAACACTTATGTAGCATATTGACATAGAGATCTCCTGTGTGCACCTTGCTTGCTGCTGGAATTAGAGAACTAGAGAACCATATCATATCAGCTCTAGGTACTAGGAGATAAGTGAAGCTTTAGTTCAGATGCAACTCATTTTATTTTTGACCCACTGTGAAGGTCTTTACATCAGTTTCTTCTCACCCACACAGGGGAGTCAAGAGTCCATGGGATGTTGCAATTACTTCCCCAACAGCTTTCTTACTAGGATACACCCATGTTGTACAAGGGAATTTCTAACCACCAATTAATGTACATGCTATAGCACCAGGCCAAATAAGTCTGAGCATTGAAGGAGAAAGGGCTCCATAAACACTTAGTTGTCATAATCACTGAACAATTGATATCCTTTGGCTATATTCAAAATGGTTCCCCACGATAGTTATACAATATATTTCACATGTCAGCTGTGAAAGTGAGATTAGTAGTGTGTGCATTTTGAGAGGTCAGTAATCTAGAGCATTTTAACCACCAACAGAAAAAGTCTGCAAGTGTCTCCCCCGTGAGAGTTGGTGGTCTCTCGTTTATTTTCTGCTCAGGCAAGAGGATGACAGCAACATGAGAGTGCAATCATGCTCCTTCTTTCAAAGGAATCTCTAGGCTGGGTTACTGTCTGCTGCAGAAAATGCTAATGTCTGCTTCAGTCTGATTAGTTGTACTGAGAGTCAAGGAGAGGAATGAAAGAGGGAAGCCACAGGATAATCGCTTTTTATTTCAACTCACTGCAGAGAGAAAATGCAGGACAGGAAATATAATGCATATGCATCAAAAAGGATCATTCCTAATGATAAAGTATGGATGGGGCAGAAAGAAAGCAGGAACATCCCCCCACACTGTCTGCAAATCTATGTAAAGTATGAGAGATTTCCAATGCGAATTTATCTTTAATACGGGAATTCATCTTTAAAATACCTGAAATACCATGGCTTTCGTAGGAGGAAACAGGACCACAGAGACCACCTTTCTTTTATTCTCACCATAAATCAGCATATTCTGGCTGCTGTACAGCAGGCAGTCTGAGAGTTGAATTCAGCACTAAAGGCCAAGTGCTTAAGCTGCCCAGCATGCATTCCACCATGATTTAGATACTAACACAATGGAAACTACTTTTCCTTGATTCAAATTTTTAAAAAGTTAAAATAAAAACAAAAGTGGGAGAAGAGAGCCTCCAAATCTAATGACCTGTCAATGTAATTCTGACTGTACATTGAAATCATAACCGGTTAAAAGATTTGGTGACAGAGCAAGAAACTTGCTTAGCCTCACTTCAAGGGAACTCCAGAAGAAGTAGAAAGAGAATAAGCACCTTTGTTGGAGAGCCACGGCAACGTCTATTTTTGCAAGCAATATTACAATAGTATAAATTTAGGTGCTATGCTTATCCTACCTGGGAAAAAGGGAAAAATAAAATTTCCATCTCTAAAAGGTTTAATTTGTTGGGTGATAGTTTTAATAAGATCCCACACAATGCAAAGAGTGATTTGACAGCTGAAAGATCGCATATCTGTACAGTGTACAAAGTTCTCAATCAAAACCACAGTTTGTTGTTATCTTTGCTTAAAAACAAGTGTGAGAAAGCTGAAATTAGGGAGTGTCCCATTCCTCACAGAATCTTCACAGTCCATGAGAAACATATGCTCTTTGGTTCTTTTTTTTTTTTCCCCCTCACCCAGGTATCTGAAGGTGCTTTGAACAGAAGCAGTCAAACCAGTTTTTTTCTTTCTCAGGAGGAGTAAATTACAGAAACTGTATCAAAGAGAACAATTCTGAAAGCAGCCAACTATCAACCAACTTAGACATTTGAAAAAATACTGGAAGTTGTTTTCTGATGTTGTTTATTGCTTGTGTCTCAAACAGCATACAGAGCTGGTAGTGATCTTCCAGTAATAACCACAGCAATTTCAAAGGAAGTTAGGAAACAGTGTGCAACATCCGGTGAATTCTTTTCCATCACCAGAAATCTGCAATGTACAAGGTCATAGATTTTGTAGCCCTTGTAAGAAAGAGCATTACACTAATTGAAACTAAATTTTTCTAGAAGGTATTGAAATGCACAGATAATTTTGATTTTATTTTTAAATTATCTCATTGTAGTCTACCACCACTTAAAAATGATTTCTCATGTCTTTACTGTAAAGGTGGAAGACCATAAAGCTTAGGTATCTGCATTCTGTCTTGGCTTTGCCTTTAATTAGCTAAGTGTAAGATAGGTAATCATGAAAGAGAAGGAGCAAAAAATTTCTAAGTCCCTTCTAGTTCAGAATTTTCCAAAATATTCATAATATTTCCATCAAAATGGTTAGTGTTTCAGTGATGATTCTTTATCCAGGAAGGTAATGTTGTATTTGAGATAGTACATATGCCAAGATCTAAAAAGGAAAAAAGGAAACTAGAAAGCTTTACAATAGATCTTGTATTTTTACTTGCATCAATTATTCCTAAAGACAAGCCCTCAGGTACTTAAGACTGTGGAAACTGTGATTAGACAAACAGGAAAGGTTTCCAAGCCCAACCAGTCAGCAAGTGGCAAAGTCAGTGATTATATTTGAACTGAATTGAATAGTTCCTAAATTCACAGACTTTCCTCCACAACCTGCTTCCACTGTACGTTGATATCCTCCTAAGAATATGAAAACATGGGAAACATCATCTTCCACATGCCACTTTATGTCACAGGAGAACATCAACAGTGACATTCCCTTAGACTCTAAGCTTGGGGGCAGTTCTTTATATCAGCACAACCAATGACAGAAAATTACTCAGAGTGTTTTCAATAAATACTAGTAGAATAAATGCATTGATTGCTTTATAAGTACATGGTAAATGAATGGCTGAAAATTTATATGAATTTTTCAAAACCACATTTATATTTAGCACTGAAAAACAATGCAATTTGATTTTTCAGTTGTTATTATCAATGATATATTTTTCAAAATTTATATCAGTCCAGAAAAAAATTTTATAAAATTTTAAAAAGGAAAATTTCAAGAGTTATACAATACAATATTTAAATGGCACAATTTTAATGTAATGAGATACGCACTAATATATCACATCTGCAGTCACAGCTGTAACTTAAATAAAATATTCATAATTTGGCTACATTCAATGATTTACAACTACCTTCATAAAATTTTGGAGGAAGTATTCAGGAAACATTGATTTCTTACGAAAATCTTCACTTGATCCAAGTATATATCTCTACATGAGCTATTGAGATATTTGAAAAATGTGATCAATTTACTACAAACATTAAGAATTCTACTTTTTCTACATTAATTTCTTTCATCTTTTCTCTCTTGAATGAGACATACCTTCATTTTAAGATGATTTAAAAGAGAAATTATCATGTCTCTTTTACGTACTAAAGCTAATTCCTTTTGGATTAAAAGGAGTCATAAAATCAAGTAAACAAAATTAATTGTAATCTACTTTTGTGAAAAAAATCTCCAAATATCAGTTTTAAGCTGTTTTTATAGTCACAAACTAATAATATTAATAATAATAGTTTTTCATATTCTAAATTCATTTTATAAAATATGCTGCTGGTTTGCATTTATTTGCCTCAGAGTCCAGATTATCCTCAAGTGAACACTTTGTTCCAAATTTCTAACGGATAAAAATATGGAACTAAAGAACATCTGTCAAAATGTGATGGTGTATTATGAAACACATATTTAACACACACACACACACACACACACACACACACAGACTCATGCACCAGCAAGGAGACATGTTTAACACCACAGCCCTAAGAGAACAAATGAAATGGGAAAGGAAATATATTCACAAAATTTTAAAAGTGGTAATGGCTCAGAAGATGGAATAATTTGAAATTCAAATCAGAGGTGAAGAGATTCAAGAGGCAAGCTAATTTATATTGCAAAACCCCCAAAACTTTGACATTAATATTACCTTATACCTCTGAAAAATGGGTATGAGAGTGAGAACAAAATGAGAAAAAATGGTTGAAAAGTAATTAAAGTACTCAAAGCAAACTACTGAAAAAAGTTAAAACATCCATCCTTCAACCCCCTTACCCATCCCAAATCCTAGCAAAAAGATGGGAGATGTGTACTCTGGAGCGGGTAGAAGGGAGGTCTCTGGATTACAAAAATAGTTAAGTTTAAGGTATTGTTGTCCTGAAAACATAACATTAAGTAAAAGTTTACATACCCCTCTTCCCCCTTTAACTCCCTCATTGCAGGCAGCCAAGGCTATAACACCAAGGCAAGAGATGAGACAAAGTTTTAAGAATCTGATGCCCAAGTAGAAATGTTGATGTGAACTGGCACAGCCAAATCATCCAACAGTAGACCCCACAGTGAGCAGGCTCCACCAGTACAGTAAGAGCCGGCCTCTTCAATGTGAGCAAACAGGCAAAGGTGCAAAGCATTTCCAGAGACCTTCTAAAATACAAGGCCAAGGTGGAGAAAAAAATGACAGGATCATAAATAGCAAAAGTTTTTTAAAGACATAAAAATTTTTAATATCTTCAGAAAGATATAACAAAAATTATATCTATAAAAGTGGGTCAAAATAAAAATTTAAAATGAATCATCACGGAGTTAAATAATTAATTAGTCCTCAAAAAATTTAAATAAGCTAGACAAAAAAACTAAAGAACTTAATATAAGGAACGCTTCCAGAAAAATAGAGTAAATAACAAAAAGATGGAATGTGGGGGCTGAGGGGAGAACCTGAAAACTTGAGTCCAAACCAGGAAAAGCAAAAACAGAAACATAACTCAAGAAAAAGTACCAAATTTAAAGGACATGAGTTTCAAAATTGAAAGCAAGCCAACATGTGTTTAGAATAGTGGATGAAATAAGTCCACATCAAGACATATCCCTGGAAATTTCAGATAAAGAGAACATCCTACAAGCATCCAGAAGGAAAATCAAGCAAACAAAACCCAGGGCATGTATAAATGAAGGATTAATTGTAACAAAGCCTACTGAGCTCCTCAATATCAGCACGAAAGAGTGAAACATTAGCCAAAATATCATAATGATATAATTTCCAAACTAAAATTTTATATCCAGCAACATGTTAATGAAATGTGGATAAACATGTCCTTTCAAAAATGTTTTTGAAAGGACATTCAAGACATTTACAACATGGCATCTTTCTGAAGACATTATTGGAGGACTTAGGTTAAAATAAGCAAAGAGGAAACACCAAAGAGAGAAACATGGAATATAGAAAATGGAAATTCTCCAATAAAAACAGGTATAGAAATCCCTAAAGGAATAGGGAAGAGTCTCAACATCAGCTTCCTTTGATCCTAACTGAACTTTCTGGGACAGTTGTCCACAAGGAGAGATATTAACAGATAAATACCTGAGGATTTTTCATATATTGGGGTAATCTTAAGAGAAATCTATTAGGCAATGACAGTTCAAGGATAGATTCCTTTTAAGTTCATAGAAAACTGACACAATTTTCTACAACCTAGATAATTCTTTACTTCATAGAAGATAAAATTTGTACATAAAATAAGTTACACTACTTTGCTGAACTGGAAATGACACTGACCTATGTAAATACACATAGAATATCGTCTAACCAGTCTCATGACAGGTTGGAAGAACAAAACAGGGGAAATGTGTATGGCTAAACTGCACATCTTCCATGGCAAGAGGTCAAGCACATGATGTGTAAAACTGAGAAAGTAAAGCAAAGGGTAAAGCTGCAAATACTATTACTTAAAGATAAGGAGATAAAAGAAAAATTAATAGGCTTTTAAAGAGTTGAAAAATATTACTCACCTCTGAGAAGCAGGAGAGTGGATAGGGAAACAGTGTGGTGAATGCATTTAGATGAGCATTGGAATCCTAATAAAAACAAACACTAAAGTCAGCAAAAGAGACAGATAATGATAATTTTTTTTAGCTGCAATGACAAATAATATTGATAAAATTATTCTAAGGACCATATACACATACCATTCTCTAAAGAGCTTTGTTGGGGTTTTTTCTCCCCACATCACATTTAGGGAAATATTGAAGTAGACTGGATTCTCTTGGGTGTTAGCACAAAATGCTTCCTCTCCTGATGACAATACATGATCTTGGAGTAGTAACTTAATCATTTAGGAATCTATTTTCCACAAGCCAAAATATCATATGCTCATTAGTTGATGTCTGCAGAATCTTTATAGAACATAAGTGTTGTCCTATATTAACATTGGTTTTGTGTATCCAAAATTTGGTTTTGTCCAAGAATTGGTTTTATTACTTCTATTCAAAAATGCCGGTATGTTTCCCTTCTCCTTTCTGTACTTTATGTTGTTATGTCTGGTTTTTCTCCTTTCAATTTGCCAAGTGTTATGGAAGGTGATCAGCATCAATACTGAGTTGGAAAATGATGTAATATACTGTCCATCTCAATAAATCACCAAAAAATACTCTACTGAGAAGCGATATGCTGCCATTGTTAAGAGGTTAGATTCTGAAGGTCAATCTCTATATCTTAGATAAGTTACTTCTCTCTCTGATTTTGTTTCCAAATGTTTCAATTTGGATTAATAATAGTCCTCCTAAAATCATGATGTGAAATGATTTAACATATTTTTAAGTTAAGTTCTGAGAATAATGTCCAAAGCACAGCTAAGACACACTAATACTAGATCTGTTACTACTGACAACAGTGAATAAACATTTGATCACTACATGCCTGGAAACAAAAGAGAAGAGTATGTTTTATAAGAATGTATAAACTCAATTACTATATTAACATAGTATCTTCTCTTTACTACTAGAGCTCTTTACTGTGGAAGAGGTATATTGCTAGTGCAGGAAAGCACAGGTTTTGTTATTCTTATGATATTAAGATCCTGGTTCCTTGCATTACAGATGCTTGGCTTTGGGTTAATTCATATTCTGAAATCACAAGAGTTCATACATCTCCCCAGGACGCTTACTAGACACGAGTTTACAATGATAACATGATGATCCATTAGTTCCTGACTTTAAAATATTTGAAATTGTTGCTCTTCTTTTTTTGCTGCTTCTCAATTTTCAGAATTTAATTGGACAGCTTAAAAATGTGAATCTTGCAAAGAAAATATTTACAAAGGAAAAGTATGAGAATGCACAGAAGAATTGATCATGTACACAATCAGCATGAGGGATGGCATAACTCAGAGGGCATTAATGCATGTGGCCAGTAGACTGACAGTATCACTTATGAATTCCTGTTTGCAAACTGTAATAGCCTTCTAAAAGGTCTATCTACTTGCAATCTCTTACCATGCCTGCCCACAGAATCCTTTTAGATACAGCTATAATCATAGCAGTGCCCTATTCACAGATCTTTAGTTTCCCCCCAGGCTATAGGAAATGAATTTCACCTGCTTGGCATCGTATCCAGAGCATAGTACAGTTTGACCCACACGTTCTTTTGAGCACAGAATAAGAGTTGGTTTGGCTTTGCAAGATACAAACAAAACAGAATATTCAATTCTTCATAAATATGACCTGTATTGGCCACCTCAATGTCTGTAATTGTGCCTTTCACCACTATTTCTCCTTTCTACCCGGCATAAGAAACTATCGTTGTCTTTCTAAATTATAACAAATCTTTATTTTCTAAGCCAATGATCCCTTCTTTATGTGCATATTTCCCCAAAGCACATAAAAATTTCTTTTTAGTGCTTTCACAGTATTTTGAAGCTATACATTGTTTCTCATGCTCATTCACACATTATCTGTGTTTATCTACTTCTAGACAGGAGTTTCATGAAGGAGAGGGTCTTATAATTATCATTCTTTTTAAAAGGACAGGGTAGAAGGGACACCCTCTTCCATTCACACTGGCTTCCCTGGCAGCTCCAGACCTGGGAGGAAGAAATCAGGCAGAGGGAGAAATTGCTAAGATGAGCGACTTTTACCACTCTGCAGTGGTAAAAGTAGAATGTACTAAAGTTCTTTGAACATGACTAATGTTCAGTACTTATTAAATTAACTGGATTTTATTGACCACTGACATACTTGCTCAAAATTTCCTTCTTATAATTAACTATAGAAATTAATTTTCAAAGTCGTAACCTGTCTCCTTCTTTTTAATACATGCATGAATGATTTTCTGATATCAAACACTTAGAAACCTAACAATAATTAAGCCAGGTCTAGAACATACTCAGACTACCTTAATTAATCCAAAACAATTATTATTGGGAACCAGTTTTAGGTTTAGGTTACTAAACTAACACAAATTATTTTGATTTATTGAAGCAAAAAAATACGAATCAAACATCTTAACTACTGTTTTCCATTGCTGCTGGGGCAAATTACCACAAATTTAGTGACTTCAAAACAATACAATTTTTTCTTATACTCCTGGAATTCAAAAGTCTAAAATGGGCTCCACAGGGCTGACACCAAAATATCTACCAAGTTGCATTCTTTGGAAAGCTCTGGGAAAGAATCCATATCCTTGCCTTTTCCGGTTTGTAGAGGTTGCCGGAATTCTTTGGCTTGGAGCCCCACTTGTCCATCTTCAGAACCACAAAAAAAAAAAAAGAAAGAAATCAGTTCTATTGAGATATGATTCACAAATCAAAACTACATGTATTTAGGGAACACTAGATGATATTTCCATGTGTGAAGACATTGAAAAATGTCTTCATATAAACAAAATATACATCCTTTCACATAGCTATGATTTTTGTGTGCAGAGAACATTTGAGATTCACTCTTTTAAAAAAATTCCGAGTATATAAAACAGTATTAATAACTATAGTCACAATGCTGTACATTAGGCCTACAGTTCTTATTCACATTATAACTGAAGTTTGTATTCTTTGACTAATAACTTCCCTTTCTTCCATGCTTCACTCATGGTAACCACCATTCCACTTTCTATTACTACCAGTTTGTCTTTTCTTCGTTGGCACTTTATTCTGTCTGTCATAACTAGTATTGAGGTTTATTAATAATTTAATAGTACATGTAATTTAGGGGGTACATGTGAAACAGAAAGATTCTGGACCATATATGAGGTTCCATGAGTCCTTACCATTTTAAATATGTATTCTCTGACCCACCCAGAATAATGGTGGACTCTATGGAAGGTATACAAATTATTTTCTCAGCAAGCAAGGAACATTTAAGTTATTAATCATCTCCATTTTATGATCATAACATCAAATCATTTAATGACTTACATGATATTCTACAGGAAAACTTGCTTCATAAGTCTCTATATTATACTTATTTATAATAAGTAAAAGAAGGATATCTTGATAAGAGTGTTCTACTCATAAGTAATTTCTTTTTAGCCTTTATCATTAGTCTATTTGCCAGGAGTCTCATCATTATAAGCATGTTTACAAGTAGAGTAGACCAGATTATGTGCTTTCTGTCTCTAGGTAAAGAGAGGGAAATAGATCACAAGAAAGCTGCATTAACTCTTTATCTGCCATCACCATACTGGATGATGGATATGATAGAATCACACAAAAACAAAAATTCTGTCTTTGAAGAGCTCACATTATTAGGGGGAAAACATAGGGAATTAATAATGACAGCAAGTGTGCTGTGTTATGCTAAAGAAACTAGACTCAGTAGCAAAATTATAGGGACCACTGAAAAATCTTTTAGCCAAACAGAACTAGGAAGTGATCCTATATGGAGATGGGAAAAAAAATACACTAACAAATTCATTGCCATAATGCAGAAGAAACAAAGTCCAAAAAGAAATTAGAGAGCCTAGAAATTAAGAAAAGAAGGAAATAGAAAAATTATTAAGGCTGAATATGTCAAATACTCTGTGCTGGGGGAAAATGAGGGCACACATACGGATGGAAAGAGAAGAAAAGGAAGAGATCTTGTTATTCAGGGTGATATGTCACAACAAAGTATGTGCAGAGGGCTATAAACACACATAACTAGGACACCAAATAGGGAGGAAACTAAAAGGAGCTCAGGTTTTGAAGATGTAATCTGAATTAATACATGCTAGACCTAATGACAAGAGAAAGGGAAAACAACTGTGAACTCTTAGGGAATCCAGTTTATAAAAATAATCACAGCTTACTTCCATAAAATCAAGTCCTATTGACCATATAGTTTATTAATTTCTTAAATACAAGTAGCTTAATTAACCTTCAAAACTGAGTGTTTTTGATCCTAGAAGGTATTCTAAAATGATGCATCAATATCTGGAGAAGTTTTCAATAGAAATTTTAGAATTTGTTTATAAAACACCTCTGATTTTTGTTATGCAGTTGATAGAACTTCAGAGATGTTAACGACTTTATGTATTTTTAATTATGAAATATTAGCAATGCCAGAATACAATTATTACTTTGAAAGTTCATCAGTCTTCTATAGGGGAAAAAGTTTATATTTAAAAATCAGCCACATGGTTTGTGTCCAAGAAAGATCAACTGCTATAGAAATTGCCTTCCCCCTATTAACAAGCAGAAAATGAGACAAAATATATGGAAACAGTTGCTTCAGTTTACTGCCTGGAGGACGTCTGAGCCTGCAGTTATGCAGAATCCAGAGGTTAGCAGAGTCACTGAGGTGAGGAGAACAAGATTGGAGGTCAGGGAGGTTGAAGTGGCTAGAAATTGTGTGGCAGAGTAGAAAGAGGAAAAGATGTCCAGAGAGCATGCCAGAGAGTATAGTCCTCTTCAGTTTTTGGTTGAGTCCTTATCAATACATAACAAGAGAAAATCATTGAAAGTTGTAAAAAAAAGAAAAAGACTAGAAAGTATATGATAAACAGCCCCCATAGCTTTGAATCTTGTGTTCACACCAGTCAAAAGAGAAATAATTTGAAACACATAGGGCACTGGGGAGAGTCCTCAGAGGAATCATGTGGAAGAAGTGGGGATACATGAATTCCAGGCTAAATACTGCTCTGTTAGGGTTTGGATCTTAAATATCCCCCACAAGCTTGGGTGTAGAAGACTTAGTCCTCAATATAGAAATGTTCAAGGGTGGGGCTTTAGGAGATGATTGGACCATGGGAGCTCTGAACTCAAAAATGGATTAATCCATTTACAGATTCATTAATGGGCTATTGGGAAGTGATGGGAACGGTAAGAATTAGAGGAAGTGGGTCCCTGGAGACAGCACTTCAAGGATCTGGCTTCTTCTTCTTGTTCTTTTTTTTTTTTTTTTTTTGCTTCCCACTCAATGTGAGGTGAATAGCTCTGCTCCACCCCAGGTTTCCTGCCATGAGATTCTGCCTGGCCACAGACTCATAGCAAGGGGACAACAAGGGAGAAGTGACCAGGACCTCTGAAATTGCCAGACAAAATAAACCTTTACTTCTTTATGTCAGGTATTTTGTCATAGTGATACAAAGCTGACTAACACATGTCCTGAAGGTCAATAAGAAAGTTTGAAACACTCCACTTGATGCGTGTGCATCTTAACTACATGTCCGAAAAAGATGCAACACTCATAAAAGGAATAAATCGAAATGTAGCATCAATCCAAAAATTTCAGGTATACAAAAAAAGAAGAAAAATATTACCCATAACCAGGAGGAAAAATAAATGCAAAGTAAACATTTCCAGAAAGAGAAAGATAACAGAATGAAAATAAATGTACCTTAAAACAGCTAATACATGTTTTATAAATATGCTCAAGGATATAAAGAAAATATGAACACGATAAGGACAGAAATGGAACATGCAAAAATCACCCAAATGGACTATGTGGATATGAAAAATTCAATATACAAATGGAAAATGCATTGAGATTAACAGGAGATTAGATGCATTAAAAATAGAGTGAATGAGCATGAATTAGAAAGTATTCAAGGGGCTGGGGCTGTGGCTCTGTGTAGTGCCCTTGCCTGGCATGTGTGAGGCACTGGGTCTGATTCTCAGCACTGCATATAAGTAAATAAAATAAAGGTCTATCAACAACTAAAACACTATTTAAAAAAAAAAGCATTTAAAATGGTTGTGGTGAATTACATATATACATGGGTATATATAAAATAATTTATCAACCTGTACCTTAAGGTGAGCAAATTTTATTTTATTTCAATAAAAATGTTTTGTTAAAACAATCACATTACCTTATAGTCATACCTTACATCTTAATCAAAGAAAAATATTAATTCAAAGCTTAAAACAACATTTATACTTGTTGACAATAATTGTAGTGATGATATATAAAATTTATTTCCACTCAATTACAATGTCCATGTCTTATTAGCTCAACAAATAAATTTGTATTTGCTTTTTAAAATTACTTGATTATTAATGTATCATTAAACAATATGTGTATGTATATATATGTAACCCCTTGTTTTTCAGAAGTTAAAATATAAAGAATTTTTTTAAGTTGAAATGAGCATTAATTAATTTGCGTTTATTTCCTGGAAAGAATTAGATGACAGAAAATATTAGATTTCTTAAATTCAAGTGAACCCTAATTCCCTTGAGAATGTTTTAGCCATTCTTACTTTTTACTTATCCTTTATAAAAGTATATTGAAAATCCCTTTGCCTAGAAAGTAAGGCTCATTAAGAATTCTTCACTTTTCAACTCACTTTATTTTTACAAATGCTCTCTCATACACACAAACACATAAATACACACATGACATACAATTAAAGTCTAAATTTACCTTCAGAGGAAAATTTCTTAGGTTTTAACCATTGTTTTTGAAGCTTGAATAATTACCTGAAACCTGAGACTATTTCAAAACAAAATTATTAAAGTTTCAAGAAAAATCTCTACTGAATATCCTATAAGGTAAAATGTGTTTCTGGGCTAATTAGCATTCTAATGAATAACCTATGATCTTCTCTCAAGTGAAAAAGCTTATTGTTCCAGGAATTCTATCTCCACCTAGTCAAAAGAATGCAAGAAACAACCTTTTTCTTCTCTGGGCAATTAATTACTCAGGATGTGGCATCTCTGGATTTTCAATGTTTTGGATGTTAGCATTTAGCTGACCATTGATCTGTGAATGTTCCAATAGGATCCAAGTAGATTATCAGGTGGGTGATATAGGTGTCATTTGTGATTGAAAGAACTCTAAATTTCATGTCCTCCAACTATTAAGATATCTTCAATCTCAATTTCCTACTTCCTCTCAACAAATAATCATTTGCCATTGTTCTCCTTGGGAAATTGAAATCACCTTCAAAATGTGTTCCGTAGAAAGAATAAAACTTGTGAGTCACTATTAGCCACTAGTATCTAAGTAAAACTTAGTTTATAACATTAGTATCCAAAGAAATCTTTAGTGCACAAGACTATATGATGAAGGAAATATAAATAAAACTGATGGTCCAAACCTTGGCATTTTGCCTACTTTGCCAAATAGCCCACTCAATCCATTCCTCAGGAATGATGGCATTTTCCACATTAATTTCAATACGCTTTTCAAAACCTTTCTTCTCCCACTTCTCCCACCTTCCCAATAGCTACCACTTACAAAGTCCACAGCGTTTGAAACTGTTGGCCCACTCTTCTTTTTACAATGTGCAGCTTGTCTTATTGCAGCCATTATTTCTAATTTTCTTTCTCACCTTTTGACCATCTGTCTCTTTTTCTACTCTTCCTAATTCTTTTGTTTCTAAAAATAGGCATTTCTCAAAGTTTTATCCACAGCTTTCCTTCCTTTTCTAAGTCCATCTGTAGTCTGGCCTTTTCAACACTGTGACTATCAGATAAGTGAAGGACTCCAAATTTTTTGCTTTCCACTCTATCCCTTTGTATTATGTTTTCAACTATCTGTAGAACATTTATATCTATGTACCACAGGCATTTCAAATTCTTCATGTGAAAAAGTATATTAATTTTTGCTTCTTAGAATAGTTCCTGATGCTAATGTTTTCTGTAACTTAAGCACAATTTTCCTGAACATTCACATTTAGAATCATCCTTTTCTTGTCTTTAGTTCTCACAATCTGTTATTCAGTCCCACAGACATTTTCTTGACACTCATGCCAGGTATCTTTCCATTTCCAGGAATACCTTCCTCTTTCAAGTCCTCCCTGAGCTGTTACATTAACTCTCTGGTTTATAGTCTACATCCAGTGTCTTTCCTCTTTAATCAAAACAAGGTCACCAGACGACATTTCTACTTGAGCTACTTATCAAAAAAAAAAAATGTAAATAGTATCCTGATTTCAATGAATAAAATATACGGGCCTATATTGGACATCTGGGGATATTCAGATGAGTTTCAATCTAAGTTCTAGCCAAATACTCGCTCAAATCACCTGATTTCATTACAACCAACATGGATTACTCCGATCTTTAGCCATATTATTTCCCAAATCCCTATGTCATGACAAGCACAGATTCTCCCATTTTCTCTGTTTCCATTCTTATCATATTTGAGGGCTCAAGCTTCCTTCATTCTCCAATCAAAAAATGACCTATCCCAACACAAATGATACATTTTTCATAGACACTAAGAAACACCTTAATTGCCCTAGACTAAGTTTATGTATTAACTTCACTCCTATTTTACAAGCTTTTAAAGTTGAGATATAGGTTTTATATTTATATCCTCTATAAATATGATTATAATATACACAGTCAATAAGTGATCAGATTAAACAAAGCACAAAGGGAATGAGATACCAGAAAGATCCGTGATAATAAGTGATCAATACCAAGTGCAGAGATACTTATATAATAGCAATAAATCATATTATGTGTCTAATATGCTACCAGCAGTGCTCTGGGCACTGTCAAACAAGTTGTAACATAATTTGAAGAGACCGATTATAGTACATTAGATGGTATCTCATCTTTCTTGTGGGTCTGATATATTATAATACTACAAAATGCCAGCAATGTTTCTTCATAGATAATAGGAAAGAGAAGAACACAGACAACATTAGATTCTTCCTTCCTTTCAAATTCATCCACAGATACTTTCCATAAAGTGCATTTTTTGTGGGTAATTCTCAAGTATTTAAAGTGCATTTGGGATTTCCAAATGAATCAACCAGAAAAGCCACCCAATCTATGAGAAGAAATCCCAGTTTTCTTCTTATTCTAATTTTTCATTCCATAGAAATGATAAGGGTGGGGAGGAAAAGTGCAAGACCCAGGTCAAGTCTAGAATGGGAGACCTAGGGTGCCTGTGGCAAGCAGGAGAGCATGACAGTTAAACTTAGATGTGCTACCTGGCGTTAATTCCTTATAGACCCAAGCCTTGAGTCTATAAAAATGCGGGTGCCAAGAAAACTCATAGGGTTGACGGGAAAACTAAATGAGTTAACAACACTGACAATAACTTAGCATACAACTTGGTGCACAGAACGGCTTAAAAATCCTTTACCGACTAGTAGTATTTGTGGTGCTGGGGGTTGAACCCAGAGTTCCTGTATCACTGAACTACATTCCCACACTTGTTTGATTTTTTGAGTCAAGTTTTCACTAAGCTGCCAAGGTGGGCCTTGAACTTGCAATCCTCCTGCCTCAGCCTCCTGAGTTGTTGAGATTACAGGTGTGTGACACTGTGCTCACCACTTATTGTTTTTATAATTTTCTTATGTTTGTGCTAATCTATACACTTTTTTATAGTTGTCAAAATAGTAAACAATGTGAATCAATAAAAAATCAATATGTGAAAAATAAGAAAAATCTCCAAAAACCTAACAAATCTTGAGGAAAATAATTAATGATTCAAATTCTCTGTCTTCACTTCTCCTGACCCAATTCATATCTAGGATTGGATTCTGTATCAGGGTCAGGAGGAAGAAAGGTGTAGCATTGATCACCTCATGGTATAGAGAAGAGTTAAGGTTTTCTGGCTTCTGCCTCTGCTGGCCTCTTGTCATGTCAAATATTCCTTACCCTATTGGATGCTACTTGCCCTGATGGCAATGGAAAATAACATTTGTAGAGCTGGTGAGACTGATTGATTCCAAAGTTTAACGATTCTTAGGGATCATCAGTATCAATATTATCTCCAATTTACATTTTTACAACTTCCATATTTATATTTATTGCATGGATATTGACATTTATTTTTATTTCTAACTATAATGGTTTTCACACAAAAAAGCTAGTAGTATTTAGTAATAATTTTAAATCTCATTAAATTGCTTATAGCAGTTTTACTTTTACTGGATACTCTGGAATTTCCCCAATACTACTTGCATAGACCTTATGGCAGGGATCCTCAAGCCAGCTGGAGTATCAGGGAAGCAGGTCTCCTATTGCCTGTCACACTCCAGGGCTGAGCAGTTGGATCTAGCAGCAGAGTTGGAGCTCAGCTGCTGGGAGAAGGACCCAGGACCTCAAACTGTAATCTTTAACCTACAAGCTTATGGGAACACCAGCTGCTCCACTGGTGGATAAGAGGGAGCTCAAGTTAAACAAGAGCCTCTGACTGTGACCTAGTGACCACACCCTCAGATGTGGCCACTTTTTATAAAGTTTTCTAAAAGGAGATCAGTCTTGGTTTAATTCTTACTTCACATAAAACCTCCCCAAATTTAAGCTTTGTTTCTCTCTCCTAAACATTTGTCTCTTTCTTTCTTATTTTGCTTAATTGCCTTGGCTAGTATCTTCAAGAAAAATGTAAGAATTAGGTGAAAGGGCAGCAAATTTCTCTTGTTTCTCTAGTTTCATCACTGGTCACTGGAGAATCATATAAATAAGTGCAATTGATCTGTTTATGTAGTTATTTGCATATTTATAATATTTTCCAAATCTGGATTTATCTAATTTTTTTGGTGTTACTGAATTTGCTTCTTTATTATTTCTTTATCCTACAAACAAGAAATCAGATATGTAGGTTTTACAAAGTGTTGGGGGGAAGCTTTTTAATTATGTTGTTTTTTAAATCAAACCTGTTTTAATAAAATGCTTGGACTTTCTACTGATAGAATAAATCCATGTGGCTTTATCAGATATAAAAACGGAATTATATAAAAATATGTTTCTGTGCATCAAGATAATTTTATTGTTTTATCCTTAAATTTAATGTGGTAAATTATATTAGTAAATTATCTCATCTTAAATCATATTTATATCCCTAAGAATAAATCTTAACTAGGGTCCTATTGCAATTATTTGTACTATAGTGAATGATTTTATATGCATTTGGATAATTAGTCTTTGCTGTATTTGTCAAGTCTGGGTAAATTTGTCACACATGGTTTTAGAACAAAAGAGCAAAACCTTTTTTGGTTCTTTTGAAGGAATCATTTATTTGACATGAAAATTAGATATTCCATGTTCATTAAAATTTAACCATGCATTTATCTAAGCCTGGTGGGGATTTTTAAGTATGTCTCCTAGAAAACTTTGTAAGTTTTTGACTTTCAGTTATTTGCATTTTTGTGTCTTCTGTTTTCTTTCCCTTATTGGGTCCATTTTATATAGATTAATGTTAATGGAATATTCTTTATCTAGATTTGTTAACATAAAGTTGAGTGAGATGGTAAAATATTATCTTAAAAATTTTAAGATTTTAAAATAGGTACCATGTATAAAATTTTAAAATTCATTGAAATTATTTTTTTCCTTTCTCAGATCTAATGATTTTATGCTTGGGCTTCTTTTTCCCCTTTTCTCTTGAACATGCAACTCAGTCATTCAAATCGTTCACCCCAAAAATAAGCAGTTGGCAATTTTCCACTTATGTCTTCCCAAATTCTTTTATGTATGCTTTAACCTTATTAACTTTCATTATTTTTTCCTTCCGTTTCTTGTAAAATCACTTTGTTACTTTACAAAACAGACACATTTTAATGTTAAATTTATTAATTTGACTTATTTTGGTTTGCAGTAAAAATATTTGAAGCCACATTATTATCATTACTTTGTACATATTCTGCAATTGTGGTTTTTTAAGTTCTTTTAGCCCCAAGAGTTTGTTAGAAAAGAGTGGCATAAAAATGTCAAATGCTTTTGGCTTTTTGTTTCTAACTTTGACATTTATTTTTTGTTTTATTAGATTGTGGTTTTGGAATATGATCTGTTGCACTTTTCCTCTTCAGAATTGAATATTACTTTTTGGCAAATATGTGATTAGAGTTTTTTTGCAAAATATTTCTGGGGTCATTTTTTTAAAAAAATGAATATTTTCCCTTTGGAGATTATTGCTTTTAGCATATGCTTTTAAAAATGGAATAAATTAATATTTTAATATATTTTTAGACTTTTAGGTAGGGACACTTTTATATATGAGATACTCTAAAGGATGAAAAAGTGATCTTAAATTCTCTCCCTACTTTTGCTTCCATATGTTTCTCACTTCAGTTGCTGTGTGTTTTCTTCAGGTATTCTGCTGTGGTGTCTGTTGTTACATAAAGGCTCTTTAGGAAATTGTTTACTTCATAATTTTAAAGGGACCCTGTTTCCATTTAATGAATATTTTCCAAAATTAAATTTTATGTGATTTTTTTTTAATATTACAAATTCTCCCTTCTTCCTCATGTACATTTGCTGATTATATTTTTACTCATTATTTCAACTTTTCTGGGCTTTTTAGACATTTTAAGCATGATTGGGATTTACTTATAAACCCACCTGGAATGAGTCCTGTGTGATCCAGGTGGCCCCAATAATCACAAGGTCACTAACAAGAGGAAGGAGGAAGCAAAGAAGGAGAGATCAGAGGTGACAATGCAAAACGGAGTTGCTGTGAGGTGGTTCTGAGGTTGGGGAAGAGGGCCATGAGCCAAGGAATGTGGGCTCCCTGAGAAACTCTAAAAGACAGGAATGTATTGTCCCCTCCAGGAATGCAGTCTGGCCAAGACTGATTCTAGTCCAGCGAAAGCCATGATGGACTTAGGACATCCCAAATTGTGAGATCATTAATACATGTTGTCTTAAGCTACTCAGTGTGTGGAATTGTTATAGCAGCCATAAAAAGCTAATACATAACGCTAGTTTTTATCGTTGCTGATATAAAATTTTTATTGATTATGTCTATTAATTTTGTACTTGACAACCTTATTTAATTCTCTTATTACTAGTGGTGTTGATCATTTGGAGTTTTTCAGATTATGTAGTCAGTGTCTTCAAACAGTGATATTTCTACATTTCTTTCCAATATTTGCAATCAGTTTCTCTCTGGGATCTGAAAACGTTGACTATTTCCTCCAGATCTGATTGAGAGATGACAGTGGAGACATGGCCCTTCCTCCTGACCTATGTGGATGCTTCTAAAACTTTTTCAACAAGTACTGTTCTGGCCTCTTGTTTGAGATTTTTTTTCTCTTGTTTTTGCTTTTATTTTATGCTAGGGGAGTATTCAACTGTTCTGACTTTATTTTTAAGAGTTCAGGCCAAGAACTCCAATTTTGGAAAAAGCTTTTTTTTTTACCATTTACAGAAATGACATGTTTGTTCTGAGATCTATTGGTTTTAGTCATTATTGAACTATCCATTCACTTCTGGAATAAACACCACTTGGCAATCATATATAATTATCTTAATGAGCTGCTGATTAATTAGAAATTTTGCTTCTATGGTCACAATGAGATGGAATTTCAGTTTTCTGTTTGTATCTAACTCTTCTGTTTTTTAATGTTATATTCTCTTTATTAAAGAATTTTTTGGTATTTTTGGAGTTTGGTCCTGAAACTATTGGTTATTAAAGATTTTATAAAATTCTCCTATGAAACCTATTCTAGCCTAGTATTTTCTGCACCACATTTCTGTGATTTCTTCCTCTATGTCTTCAATGATAATTTGTCTGTACACATATTTCTGGAGCTTAATGATATTTCTCCACCTATAATCAGTTTGTCAGTACTTTTTAATATTTTCAGTAGACTTGGTCAAACTAATCTTTTATGAGCATTTTAATGTTCTGTATTCATGGTTATGTCTTACTTCTATTATACATATATGTGTGTCTTTCAATTTTTCCTAAATCAAGATATTTAAATGTTTATCGGTCTTACATTTTGTTTGCATGAATGAACTTTTGCATCTATTTATTGAACTCACTTTTCCATATAAGTCATTAATTTCTGCTTCTATCTTTACTAGTATCTTGTTAATGATTTTCTTAAGTTTGTTTTATTGTTATCTCCTACATTTTTAGTTTAATCCCAAATTAATTTTTATTGGTTTTGCTTTTTAATAGAATCACTGAAAGAATATGAGATTTTCTCTTAGATCTACTGCAGCCCACACTAAAGTTTCTACTCAGTAATGACAGCATTTTTAGAGTTTTCCAGAGTTCTTCAATTAAAGCAGAACTGAGGGTTTGAAAGTTTTGGTGGTTGCTATTGGCTTAGTTTACAGGAAGCACTGACCTTCTGTACATTTTATTAATTTCTAGACTCTCAATGTGCAATATTTCAATATTTTCTTAAACTGAAGATGTTGGAAAGTATGGCAATTTCCTTTAGAGTCTATTCATGACCTACTTTAATGACTGTTTCAGGAGCAGGTGAAGGGACAGAAAGGTTTTAGGTATATAGTGTGACATATCTTAAGGGTGAATTATGCCATTTGTGTCCTGAATATCTTTATGTAGTTTTTGTTCACATCTCTCATAAACTGTGGATTAAGATCTTTTGCTGCTAGTGGCATTTATTTCTCCTCTTTTTGCATTGATTTCTGCTTGATGCCTTATGATATTAGGTTGGTTTGTTCCTGTATGCCCATAATTGTTGGATCTCCTTTATTTTCTTACTATGGCTCTTCTGTCTCAATTAATAAAGGACCTGAACTCACACTTGACAGAAGGTAAAATCAAAACTGCTTTTATGTTTGTACGTTTGTTTGCCCTTGCCTGGCACATCATTGCTCACATTTTCATTTTCCAAACTTAATAAATTACTTTGGAAATCAATTCTTTTGCAAACACCATGATACAAAGTTGTGCTTTGAAAATCTTTTCTTCATTGACTTGTCTATGTAAGTTGGTTGATAAGATTATATTTGGTTTTAATTGTCCTTTTAGTTTGTGCTAGTCTTCCTGATTTTGTTGCTTTTAAAAACAATTCACTGTGTCATCTTTTTTTTTATTATTAGTTGTTCAAAATATTACAAAGTTCTTGACATATCATATTTCATACACTTGATTCAAGCGGATTATGAACTCCCATTTTTACCCTATATACATATTGCAGATTCACATCGGTTACACATCCACTTTTTTACCTACTGCCATACTAGTGTATGTTGTATTCTGCTGCCTTTCCTATCCTCTACTATCCCCCCTCCCCTCCCCTCCCTTCCCATCTTCTCTCCCTACCCCATCTACTGTAATTCATTTCTCTCTCGTTTTTTTCCCCCTTTCCCCTCACTTCCTCTTATATGTAATTTTGTATAACAATGAGGGTCTCCTTCCTTTACCATGCAATTTCCCTTCTCTCTCTCTTTCCCTCCCCCCTCTTGTCCCTGTTTAGTGGTGATCTTCTTCTCATGCTCTTCCTCTCTATTCTGTTTGATTATGTGTTCTGGTGTCGATTCTTATAACAGTGTATAATTTTATCTAACAGAGTTACAACTTCATTTTGTTAGACTATACATATGAATTCATACCATAATCAATAAGTAATTGTTTTCTTTTTCTCTTCTCCCCTTTTCTTCATTTATGTTGGTCATTGGTAAGCAACCTTAATCTTTACCATGTTATCTTGAATTTGGTTTTACTGGTGCTTCTCAACTTTCACTAGGGTCAAACCTATCAGAAGTTGAGAATATCATACATCAAAAATTCATTTAAGACAGCTAACCTGCCAAACATCCCAGTTTAGCAGCACAGCTCCCTCTAGAGCATAAGCTGTCTATATTTGTGATCCTGTGACTGACTAGGAACTGCCACTCACTGCTCACCATCAAAAGGGAGAGACATACTATATCCCCTAGCCTGGAAAAAAAAATAAAAATTTGAAGAATGGTTTCTACTGAATGCACATCGCAATATCGTGAAGTCAAAAACCCACAAGTCAAGTCATTGTAAGTTGGAGACCCTCTCTACTTCTATTTCTTGATTGGTAGAGTTGGATTGTTTCCTTTCATCTCCAGTTAATAGCAATGGTCCTCCAGCAGACTTTCTTTACATACTTCCTTCTGTTCTCTTCCCTCCTAATTTTGGCTTTCTCTACTATCAGTGCACTTGGCATCCATATTCTATGTTTCCATCCCTACTCCCAGGAATCGAATCCAGGAAACACTGAACCACATCCCCACCTATTTTTTATTTTGAGACAGGCTCTCACTAAGTTGTGTAGGGCCTCACCAGATTGCTGAGAACAGCTTTGAACCTGTGATCCTCCTGCCACAGCCTCTCCAGCCCCTGGACTTATAGGTGTTGCCCGCTGCACCAGGCTCCTATATAATTTTGTTATTAGTGCACTTAAATTGTAGAAATGATTTATGATTGTCCACCAGTACCATCTTCATTTTCTACTTTAATAAGTTCCTTTCATTTTAGTCGAGTTCATGATGAACAAACCATAACTTTCCCAGCCTCTCACAGCCAGGTGTTCAAATGAGTGGAGTATGAACTATGGGGTTATACACTATTTTCAGATTCCCTTAATGAAGAAGTTGCTTGCTCTTGTTTGCATATTCTCTCAGGATTGCAGATTGTGGAGGAGCCGTGGAGAAGGAGGAGAACTGAGATGTAGGTACCTGGGACCCTGAGTATTTTCCTCCAGTACAGCCCCTGCTTCAACCCCAGGCCACTCCAATCTGGATCATTTCATGAGAATAACACAAAACAAAATTTATTCAACTTAGGTCCCTGAATTTGATGTTGATTTGCTATGGTGACTTAGCCTCTCAGCTACTCATACTAAAATAAATCCAATGATCATCGATGATTCTTTCACTGCAAATTTTCCAATCATCTCTCGATAAACTGAAGTTTGTTCTCCACTAAATCCCTGAAAAGGAATTCATGAGACAAATATTCCCTAAAAATCTGTGCAACTTCAAAACTATATGTTAAGCCTCTAGACCTAATTTCTGCAGGAAATAGAAGTAGTGAAGTAGTAGGTTAACTAGCACCAAGAGAAAATAATCAGAGAAGTTCAGATTTGAGGGGAAATATGCAAGTCAATTATCCTGAATGTTTCAAAAGTGAATGCTACCAAAAAGAAACCAAGGCCAAGTGGTTTATATTACTAAAAGAAACTAAAAAGATCAACCTGATTCGTATTATAGGACCCTCCTACCAAAAAAAGGCTGTAAAATATATTATTAGAACAAGTTAGAAATTTTAAATATAGACTGGGTACTAAATGAAATTATGAGTCACTTTGTTTATTTTAGGTGTGATAATAAAATAATGGTTCTGTAGATTGTCTATTTCTTACACACACACTGAGGGGGGGGGGAAGGGAGAGGGGAAAAAAGAGAGGAGGAGAGAGGAGACAAGAGAAGTAAAGAAATGAGATGAGCTGTAGGTAAAGCAAATAGGCCCAAAGAAAACAATCATTGAATTCAGCTGAAGGAGATATACAAGTACTTATTAAATTGCTGTTTTAATTTTTTGACAACTCTAAAATAAGATTTGGGAGGATAAAGCAATAGTATTTAAACCACTTAAATGTATGTTATTGCCTTTATAATAGTGTGATAATTGGTCAGACAGGAAAAGAAATCTCTGGGCTCATTTCCTTTTTCAATCATTGTTCAGTCTTTGCTACACTATTTGCATGAAAGCCTGCTGTGAAGTGCAGGTTGATATAGTTTGTATCCTAAGTTGATTTATATTTTTATCAGGTTTCCTAGTAAATTTTTTCTTTATATGTATTAAAAGACAAATAACTTTCCTGCTCTATGCTTTATAGTTAACCTTTCTTGGTCATTTTTTACTGGAAACAATACAACATTGCCATTTCAGTTTGTAATTTCACTTTGTTTTTAATCTCAACAATAGTTTAAAATTTATGCCCTTGAATATTTGTGGTGTTTTGTTCTTTTCATTTGTTCACAGAGGATTGCAGTCATGCCAATTATTTCCAAATCAGTCATTTTTAATTGGTCATTTTTCTTAATTATATAATTTTTATATTTATATATTTTTTATTGGCTTTCACTTTCATTTTTCATTATATCCTTTCTTCTCAGAATTGTCTATTTTTCAATGAACTTCTTGCAAGTTTAGTTTAATTTGTTTAATAGTTTTAGGATTTTTGTTGTTGCTGTTGTTTGGGTACCAGGGATTGAACTCAGGGGCACTTGACCACTGAGCCACATCCCCAGATCTATTTTGTATTTTATTTAGAGACAAGGTCTCACTGAGTTGCATAGTGCCTTGCTTTTGGCTGAGGCTAGCTTTTGAACTCAAAATCCTCCTGCCTCAGCCTCCTGAGCCTCTGGGATTACAGGCATGTGCCACCGTGCCCAGCAGTTTTAGGTTGTTTTTATACATTTCTTTCTTGAGCTCTACAAACTCATCATTTTTATCTCACCATATCTTACAAGAAATATGTTTGCTCTGCACCCTTACTTGCTAGACATGTCAATTATTTTTTGATTTATAGGAAAGCACCCTCCTTTAAAAATGTTTTGCCTTTGCTTGGATCTTATATTGGTGCTTTCATGTATTACTTATTGAATAAGGTGAACTTTTCCAGCACCAAATATTTGCCAAGAATATATACTAAAGAGATAAAAGTATACTCTTTAAGATGAGTTGAAGTTTTCTTAAGATCTAGGGTTCTAGGTATGATGTTTTTTTTTTTTCCTTGAAATGAAGATAGGATCAATGGACATTTTCTCAATTCACATCCTCTTTCTATGTGGAAAAAGAAAAAAATATATATATATAAATATGAAGTGTCCATATGATTGCTAATTTGGTCCTAACGTTTCTGCTTCCTGAATTAAGTAAAATTCATGCCAGGTGTATTGCTATTTCTGCTACTAAAAATAAGGAACTTGGGTTTATTCCTAGCAAGTCCTTCATTTTGTACACTGAACTTTTTGCATTTTTTGCTTTCTCTGAGCAGAAGCTCTCTAATGCCATCTCTGTATTATCATTTGCTGGTTTCTCCTCTAGTCCTGCTGTGTGGTATCTGCTGTGAGCCACCCTTCCAGATAGCCTGTGAGCTGGGGTTTTAGGTGTCTTTCAGTTTCACCAAACATGGTATTTCTGTTTTTCACTTATTATTCTCCTTGATGTTTTGGAATGTTTCAGAGAAGACATGGGGAAAACCTGGTTTTATATTCTGACATCCAAATAAAATGACCTCTTCATTTCTTTTTTTTAAATTTTGATTTTGATTTCCTTGTGTTTTTTGCTTGTTTTTTAAGATTTTTAAAGATGTACACAATATCTTTACTTTATTTTATTTATTTTTATGTGGTGCTGAGGATCAAACCCAGTGCCTCACCTATATGAGGCAAGCGCTCTACTGCTGAGCTATAACCCCACCCCCTATTCCTTTACTTTTTATGTTACTAGGTAAGTTCTTCTGGGAGAATTTTCGTAATGAATAACAGTACCTCATGTACCCTGAGAACTAATATGCTTTAAAGAAATCTTCCTGTCATCTTTATATATGAATCTTCATACCCATAATTCATATCAGACCAGTTACTTGGAAGAAGTGATTTCTCTTCACAACTCCAAAGAAGCTCTCAATGTTTCTTGTCTTGAAATTACTATGTGGAAGTATCAAATCAGTGTGCATTTGTCCTTATATGTGACTGTTTATTCTTCGAGAATACACATAATTTTCCTTCCTTTACCTGAAAGTTCAATTACCATCACCAAGTTATGCCTGGTCCATGATTGCCTGCTAATTCATCATTAATTCATGCTCTATCTCTACTAACCACTTTTGATGTGTATGACAAATTGTTTTCAACAAATTGTTTAGACTATGTCATAAAAAAACTGCCCTGCATATCTGCCTTGTCCTCTTCAAACATTGGGTCTTGGCAGTGGAGTCACAGGGTAAGTGCAAGAGTTCTGAGGTCCTAGTTCACTGGGGAAATCCAGACCACTGAGGGTGAGACCACATAGCAGAGGCACATCATCTGGCCTTCGAAGACTGGCCAGACCTAACCCCAAGAATTCCTGAGTCAGAACCACCCAGGACACCACAAAAAGATTTAGAAACAAAAGGGAAAGGAAGTTGCCTTGGGGCAACTCAAGTTTGGGGGGTGACTTCTTATGCAATAATATGTTAATGATAAAATATGCAAATTTAAATCTTCCTGTTTTAAGAGTATTCTTCTATATACCTTGATTTTTTTTTCTAATTTGATTGCTAGGGTCTTGTTTTGAGAGATCCTAAGTTTCTCTGTATTATAGAGAAACACTGCCATTTTCAGATTTCTACTACTTCCTCTCTAGTCACTTTTGTTCTTAAAATTTTCCCTTTGTAGCATGTGTGATCTTATCTATCCTACCTCCTAGACCATTTTCTTGGTTTTTAGTGTTCATGTTGTTCATTTTCTTGATTTTTACTATGCCAGTTCTAGCTTTTGCTAACATGGCTTGTAAGTATTTTCATTTTATGCTTCTCCTCAGTTCCTTTTCCTGGCTTTATTGGTAAATCCTACATTTTATATGATTTATTTCATGGAAATTTTATGTTCTAAATTCAACCTTTGTTGTCTTCTGAATGTTTACCTATTCTTTCATATTTTCTGATTGTGGTTTTTGTACATGGGATTTGCCCATATTTACTAATCATATTTAAATGTATATAGCAGTACCTGTTCTTTCTTTTTTTTAAAATTTTTTATTGTTGGTTGTTCAAAACATTACATAGTTCTTGATATATCATATTTCACATTTTGATTCAAGTGGGTTATGAACTCCCATTTTTACCCCGTATACAGATTGCAGAATCACATCAGTTACACATCCATTGATTTACATGTTTCCATACTAGTGTCTGTTGTATTCTGCTGCCTTTCCTATCCTCTACTATCACCCCCTCCCCTCCCCTCCCCTCTTCTCTCTCTACCCCCTCTACTGTCATTCATTTCTCCCCCTTGTATTAATTTTCCCTTTCCCCTCACTTCCTCTTGTATGTAATTTTGTATAACCCTGAGAGTCTCCTTCCATTTCCATGCAATTTCCCTTCTCTCTCCCTTTCCCTCCCACCTCTCATACCTGTTTAATGTTAATCTTCTTCTCATGCTCTTCGTCCCTACTCTGTTCTTAGTTACTCTCCTTATATCAAAGAAGACATTTGGCATTTGTTTTTTAGGGATTGGCTAGCTTCACTTAGCATAATCTGCTCTAATGCCATCCATTTCCCTGTAAATTCTATGATTTTGTCATTTTTTAATGCAGAGTAATACTCCATTGTGTATAAATGCCACATTTTTTATCCATTCGTCTATTGAAGGGCATCTAGGTTGGTTCCACAGTCTTGCTATTGTGAATTGTGCTGCTATGAACATCGATGTAGCAGTGTCCCTGTAGCATGCTCTTTTTAGGTCTTTAGGGAATAGACCGAGAAGGGGAATAGCTGGCTCAAATGGTGGTTCCATTCCCAGCTTTCCAAGAAATCTCCATACTGCTTTCCAAATTGGCAGCACCAATTTGCAGTCTCACCAGCAATGTACAAGTGTACCCTTTTCCCCACATCCTCGCCAGCACTTGTTGTTGTTTGACTTCATAATGGCTGCCAATCTTACTGGAGTGAGATGGTATCTTAGGGTGGTTTTGATTTGCATTTCTCTGACTGCTAGAGATGGTGAGCATTTTTTCATGTACTTGTTGATTGACTGTATGTCCTCCTCTGAGAAGTGTCTGTTCAGGTCCTTGGCCCATTTGTTGATTGGGTTATTTGTTATCTTATTGTCTAATTTTTTTAGTTCTTTGTATACTCTGGATATTAGGGCTCTATCTGAAGTGTGAGGAGTAAAGATTTGTTCCCAGGATGTAGGCTCCCTATTTACCTCTCTTATTGTTTCTTTTGCTGAGAAAAAACTTTTTAGTTTGAGTAAGTCCCATTTGTTGATTCCTGTTCTTTCAATATGCAGTGGGGTGGAGTTGTGGCTCAGCAGTAGAACACTCGCCTACTGCTGAGTTCGATCCTTAGCACCACATAATGCCTCAGTCTGGCTGGGCACAAATCACGGAGCCGCCACAAAGCACTTGTATCTTCAAACAGGAAAATTTATTGCCTGAACTCCAACAGCACTCCACGCACACTCCCCGGGAACTCCCCCAATGCAACCCACGAGGCCCCAGGAACACCACACACCAACCAGAACTCCCTCCACTGGGCTGCGGCGAGCATTCACTCTCGAGAACTCAACTGGAACCCTGCGAGAACTCAACTGGAACTCCAAAGTAGTGGGCAACCGAGGCAGCAAGAGCCGCCCTATTATGGTGTAAAGGTCTAATATACAATTGAATCAATCCAGCATCATCTTAATGGCTCTCCTCTCAACCATTACTTCTGGCAAAATGCCAGGGGCCATTCCGACTGGGCTGTGGCTCTCAACAACATAAAAATAAATAAATAAAATAAAGGTATTGTGTCCAACTACAACTAAATGTGTGTATGTGTGTGTGTGTGTATGTAAAAATGGATCCCCATTTTATAGGTTCCCTCCTTAATAACATGCCCTGGGAAACACCTGGTTGTAGATCCAGCTAGAGAACTAAATATTGTCAATTATTTGGGTTTTGTTCTTTTTCTCTGGTTCACTCTAACTTCTGAGTATTGATAGCAAACATAGTAGAAGTGATGCATTATTTGGGGAAGTGATGATAGATGAACTTTTACCACTAAATCACAAATACATTATATCCTCTGTACAGAGCAGGTGGCCAGTTCCTTGGGGTGAGGTAACACACTTCATCTTTCCCTCATTACATTTATCAGTTCCTCCAGCACCTTTATCTTCTCAGATGTCTCAATGTTCTTTCACTGATGCCTGCATGTAGACTTGTTGCTTCTCCATGGATGTATCATTTGACGCCAGGACACCTCTGTTGAAGAAACCCCATGGTGATTAGATGACAAGGATGTCAGTAGCTCTGTCAAGTCCAATTCCATGCTCTCCCAGAAAATACAACCTCAAGCAGAGTCACCCCACTGCATTCCATTCTTGGCTCCCCATGCCCCCATGCTGTCTTTCAAGTATATCTATTCTGGACAAGATGACTCACAACTCTGTCACTATGTTGAAAACAACATCACATTCACCCCGATGGAGGAATTGTTGAATCTCAGTCTTCTTTCATTTTGTGAAAAATCCCCTTGTATCTGGCATATAGTCTTCATAATTTGTGTTGAGAGGTTGTTCAAGATCTGTGGCTCCATTGGAAAATGTATTTTCCTGTTTTCATACAGTGTGTGTATTTTGACGAATTTAAGGGAAGAGAACTTTGCCAGTGTTCAGTAACTATTGCATTGTCCTGAAAAAACCCCAATCAGTGCTTCTTAGCATGACAGATTTGTGATTATTTCTTTCTTCTAAATTTGCATATGCTGCCAAGAAGCTCACAGGCTTCCAGGAATTTTTATTAAGAATTTGAGATATTCCAACAAGGAATTTTATCTCCGCTAACAAGATAAAGTCTATAACTGGAACTAAACATGCTTTATTTCATGCTAGCTTGCTGCTCTGTAGATAAAGGTGAAACATCCCTTTGTGGCCAAATGTACAATTCAATGGAATTGTGTTGCCTTGATTCCTTGAGTGCCTTGTGAGTGTCAAGAGGGGAGAGTAAACCTTTCCTGATTGACATATGTCAACTGTCATGAGTTCCATGGACATAAACAGTGATAAGAGAGTTTGTGACTGTTGGGACTCAAAAAAAAAAAAAAAATAAAACATCTTCTGTAGAGTCTACTGCAAGAGAATCAGTATTCACCCTTCTGAGTTGTGACCTGTCTCTGTCCTTAAGATTCTGCATTAAGACAGGCTGTCAAAGATAAGGCAGTATGTGAAAGAGGCCCTGCTACAGGGCACCTCAGGTAAGGTTTTAATAGCTATCTGTGCTTGAATAAGAATCCTCCTGATACCTAGTTTTTTTCTCCTTGTACAATGAAGTAATATCTTCATATTTCTAAAATGACACTTCCATCTGGGAGAAATAATAATTGATGCCAATTTCACATGGAACAATTTTATGGAAAGCACTTAGGTCTTATTTTCCAGGTCTGTGAGAATGATGTGACTGTTCTTGTTTCACAGGGCAAAGACTTGTCTGTCTATGTACATACAAGAGGAAGAGGAAAATGGCTTTGGACTCTATGTAAGTCATAGGGTGCGTGTAAACAGTTAAGGTTGGCATTTTCTTTTCCCTCGTGCTTGTAGATATATTGGATTCATACACCTGAAGTAAAATATATGCTACTGCATTAAACTGATGCAATGATTGGTGCTAGGCAAACAGATGATGTGTAGAATGAGATAGATTAAGAAGATATGAGATGGCTGATAAATTTTATGATAAACAGACTGAATGGATGGATCTTCTGCTCTTCATGTTGTTTTTTCTTTCCACAAATGTTCTCATATGTTTTTCTATAAAGCATAATAACATTCCTTGCAATAGAATGTTGAGTATTTATATCTCTTCTCAAAGGCAATTTTTCTTCAATATTGCTCAGTCTTGACACTGAGCAATATGTCAGCAGTGTCCCAAGGATTATCAGTCAATCACAAATATTCATTGAACACACACAGTATGTGCTGAGAACCATGCCATCCATTTTGAAGTGGTTCAGAGAGAGCAGGGTATTCAGCTATAGCCCTTGATCAGAAGATGAGAACAGGAAGAGAAAGATGAAGTAGAATACAGCAAGGGACATGATTCATGAGAATTTCCAAAGGTGGTGTATTCCAGGTTTCTCTTCTCTCTCTCCTTTCCTACCCCCCCCCCCCGCCACCTGCCCTGTGCCTCAAAGGAATTTCTTCTATTCACAGGGGCATTTTAGCCTATGGATTATACAAATAGAAATCGAGTGCCTGTAATATGTTATGTACTGGGAAAGAAAAAAAAAATAATGGTCAGGTTTCAAAGCATAAGACTGATTTTCTGTCCTCAGAAAGCTTACAGTATAGTGGTTAAGAGCAACATACAGAGTTATTGCCCAGTTGATGCATTAATTACAAGTTTACGTGGCACAGAGCATGGGCATTTAATCCTGCTGAGAGCAGAGAAGGGAATGCTCCTGGAGGAGCTGATACTTGTGCCAACATTTGAAAGTTGAAGATGAGCTAAAACATGAATAAGGGAAAGACTATATTCTAAGCAGATAGGACATCATGAGCAAAGGCAGGCAAAGGAGACTGCCCAAGTGCTCAGAGTTGCTGAAGCTGAGAGGAAAGGTGGCGTCAGAGGGGAGTCTTAGAGTACTTGGTTTCCATTTTAAGACACTTAGAATGTACCCTCTGGGCAACAGGGGCCACTCAAGGGTTTTAAATTAAAGAATAATGGGATCAGATTTCTATTTCAAATCTCTGATGGTTCAATGACAGACTAGTTAGAAGGGAATAAGACTAAGGATGGAAAGTTGGCTAATACTTTCAGTGATCAGGTTTCAAAATGATGAGAGTGCCATCCTAATAATACCTGTAGATTAAGAGGAGAAGTGCAGATCTGAAGAACATTTAGGCAAAATTAACAAACTCGATCATTACTTACGCAAGCATAACAGAGAGAGCAGAGAAAAGAAAACCCTAAATACCTGTTATACTCTGCAAGGGTCACAATAATTTCCTCTGCTATCTTTCAAGGTCCCAGCTATCAGCCCAAAGCCATGACAGTTGTTCCTCTTGTAGAACAGTTCAGAATTGGAAGGATCCATGTGACTTTCATTCATGGATATTTACAAATCATTGGAAGCATGACATTGAATTCAGACATAATCACTGGAAATGCCAAGCCCAAAGTTCCTTGACTTTCCTTACACGTGCTGCAGAAGTTTGGCCAGCAGTCTTCAACCATGCAAAAATGAGCTTGGGAAGCTCTGGATGTGCCCTCAAAGGAAGGAAGGCAGGCAGGGCAGGAACAGCGAACTGGTCTGCTCTGTGCAGCAGGATGTCTCTTCCTACGTCTCCTGCCACTGCTACAGTCATGCACTCGGCATCAAAAAAGTGTACATGAAAAGAGAGGAGACTGAATCTGCTACCAACAGAGCAAATGCAACTCCTGGCACCAGCTGCTGCCTTGCACCCCATCCGGTCTGACAGCTGGCTCATTCATACCAAGGGTAGTTGAAGATATGATGCATGGACATGAAATGCATGAGACTCCACTTGTGTCCAAAAGCTTCATTTCCTCAACTAGATGCAAGACCAGAGAATACAATCATTTCTTCCCTTTTACAGGGAAGGATCATCTACTTCTATAAGCTCCATACTATTCAGTGTATTGTTACTTCATTAATATACTGTTAATAATATTAATGATAACAGCAATATTTAATACCTAGAAGATATACTTGCAAATTTTAAAATGATGAATTAAGGAATATTTTTTCCAATATACAATGCCTGTAACCTTTAAAAAGTGTCATTAACAAAGTATAGACTAATAGTCTGAGACAAAAGCTATAAAACATCCTTAATACAGAGAGATGACACAAATTAGGTCAAGTAATTAGACCAGAATCAATAAAGCTGTAAGAAATAGTTACCTGAACATGGAAAAGAATGTCAAAACCTCATCTAGGAAAACGGAAAATTCCCTCTAAGACATTCTCAAAGCCACTCTATGACTGAGAATATCAAATTCAAATACAGCAAAAGGGAAAATGAGGCTAGCAATGCATAACCAAACAAAACAACAAATGTTAAAGCAGACAAAGCCACAACCAAGAAAGCAGTTTTTATAATAGACTCGCAGACAGAATTTTAAGAGGAAAATTACTGTGCTATCTTCCAAATTAAGTAAACATGGCTACTTGTGTGGCACTAAAGCTCATCATACACACAGCATGCTTCTAGTTTGTATCTTGGTGATTACTGAACTATTGTAAACAAGTGTGCCAGGAAGAGTATGTCAAGAATGATGTACTCATTTTGTAGAGCTAACCAGGAAAACATGTTGCTAATGAAAATAACATTGCAAAGAGACACATTCATTTCCCCATTGATAGGTTGATGGACTGTATTCATGGTATTGTAGTTCTTTATTCAGAATCACCATATAAACATGCAACCATTCTAAAATAGCTCTATTTTTCACTTTTCAAGAACTTTGTCACTACTGAGAAGAATGAGGAGCTAGCTCAAGACCATGCTGTCTACCAAAGCCAAAATAACTCCCATTGGGGTAAATAATATTTAAAAATTTGCATCCAAGATTTAAGTTGATTAATAAAATTTAGTTCATGTAAAATAAAATAATTTTTTAAATATTGGGTTTTCTGTATTGTTATTTTTTTATAACCTAAGTACATAGAATAAGTTATGTCTGTTCTGAAACATTGGTCCTCTGGTCCCAGTGGGTAGCAAGACAGAATCTACAGAAGATGTAGTCAATGAACAGGGCCACCTCCTTCAACAAGAGCTTCATCTTTTATCTTTGTTTGTTGTATAAATATTACAATTTTATATGTGTGTCATGATGTGCAAAATTCAGAAGAAATTAGTTAAAAAATCGATAATGTATTTTGAAGTGTGTGTGTGTGTGTGTGTCCATCTGTGTCTACATTTAACTTTATTATTTTGGTTTCTTTCTCTTCCCAACTAGTGTTTGGTTTTGACTTGAACATTAGCATGGCTTAAAAGAATGATCTTTAGTCAGTGGCTGTGCTGAGAAAAATATGCAACTTCCACACTAAGATTTAATACAATTCTACTGAAAAGAATCTGGTGTCTAGGTTTCTACTGTGTGAAAATAAACTTTGTAACTTCCACCAATTATACAATTTTTTTCTCACAATAAAGGTACTCCCCGTTCTTATCCTTCTTAGTTATTTCTTGTAGATAAAACTATGGAGGTAGAGAAAAGTGCTATATAGGGCAATTAAATTACCTCCTGGCTTCCCTCTGGAGTCCGGGTCTTGCTGCTTCTATGTTGACCTTATGTCCAGTTGGGGTTCATGGAGGTCACATGAGGACTCTGAGCCAGAAGCAGCATTTGCAAGCAAAGGGCCTGCTGTGAGCATGCCTAGCAGGCAGAATTGCAATTGATAGGGAAAAAGATACAAGTACCACAAAGAGGAACACTTGGGAATAAATATTTTTAACCATGAAGATCATTTGAGGACATCTATAAGGGAGAAGCCTCCAAATGGGGTTTAACTTAGAACCAACCGGTCTCTTCCCTGGTTAAAAACCTCCAGTGCTTGGCACACAGTACCTACTCTACTTGTCTTTCAAGGCCTGTGTGACCTTGACCCCTATGTACACACTTCACTACCATTCCCTCCCCTGGATCACCATATTCCAGTCACCTTGACTTTCCCTTCTGTGCTCAGCATCCAGGTGCATCCTTATCCCAAATTTTATATGTGCCCTATTTCTAGAGTGCTTTTTCTCCAAGTGTTATTTTTTTCCATTTTATTTACTACAGCTTAATATAACTTTGCTTATTTATTTGTCTATTGGTTCTTTGTTTTTATGGTTTCAGGACCATTGCCCTTCTCTTCCCATTAAAAGTTAATCTCAAATTTTGTCAGTGACAGTGCTAGATGATAGTGATGGCCACAGCGAATCCCATTCTCTTTTTCAATGTGACTTTGCAGCAATCCCCACTAAGAAGTGGATTCTCTTTCTTCACCTCTCAAATTGAAGCTGGATTTGCACCCAAAAATGCAGTAGAAATGAGGTTGTTCACGTCCCATTTGTAGGCCTCAGAAAACCTTGCACAATCCATGTAATTTATTAGACTCCAGCCTAGCTACCCGAGGAAGAAGCTCTTATGGAGCACAGCCGGTTCATCTAATTTTTACTGATCAAGGTCATAGACATGTACAAACATCCAGTCAAAAACTGCAAGGCCACCCGTTATCCTCTCTGCATTTAGCAAACCACAATGCTTCAGAGAGTCCAGCCAAGATCAGCGAAGCCTGGTCCAGATCCTCAGAAATGCTGATCAATGAACTTCATGCTTTTATAGGTGAAAAGCACTAAGTGCTCAATCTGATTTTGTCAGTTTATCAACTATCAGTAAGGCCATGGGGCGCAACAAGTCTCCAGTCTATGGAAATCCTTCCAGTGCCCTCCTAGTCCTTCCTCTGGATCTAGGATTTACAATTTGTATTCACGTGCCTTGGGCATGAACTTTTTTCCCAGTCCACTGATTTGACTATTCTGTTTAATAGCTTGCCAGATATTTACTTCTTTCAATCCAAGATGCTAAGTTTTGGGTTTTCTATATTTGCATGTGTATCCTAGAAAAATATTCTTCTATAAAGGCTGGTTTCAATTTCTAGAAACCCAAATGGGTGCTTTATGAATGTTAGTTCAGACTTTCCAAGGAGAAGCGATATTGCCTAAAGGCCTCTCTAATTGCTATTTCAAGGGTCCTACCTATTTCTCTCAGTGAAATTGTAAACCTGTAGTTTCAATTTCTATTACCTAGTATATCTGAGTTTCTCTATTCTTTTCTGAATATTTTTCCTATTTTATAGACAACAACCAGAAAACAGGTAAATTATCATCTTATTTGAATCCCTTAAATGTAGTAAGTGGCTATTTTTAAAGGAACAAGAAACATCTAATCTTTCTGGATCAAAAAATCTTCAGTAAACATAAAGTTTTCATTTTCTTTGTAAATATTCATTTCATTTTTAGCGATTTATTTGTTTTAAGCAGTGATGATCACATTCATTCTCAGCCTTATATTTTTAAATATGTTTAGAGTTTGCAGGGTGCTCCTGATTATATTTTTCAAAGCAGGATAATGATATCTCCCATCGTGCATATTGTTTTTATAACATGAGCTTTCTGCTCCTCCATCCACTCCCCTTTCCCTTCAGCCTGCACAGAACTTTGTAACTATCTCCACCAGAAGAATGCATCAGAAGTAGCACTGTGTGACCTCCCAGTATAGAGTATAGAATAAAACTGGAGAAATTAAAATGCATGAGACCAACCCGTCAAGCAAAAGGAGAAGCAAAAGAGAAACACATTAACTGTGGTTCTTGTATTACAGTGAGGATCATCAGAATCACACAGAGGGATTAAACAAAGAGATTTCTAGGCCCCACCTCCATGTTTCTTGATACAGTAAATCTAGGGTGGGCATCACAAGAACTGCCTCTCTGACTAGTTTTCAAGTGATGCTGATGCTGCTGGTCCAGGGACTTTACTTTGATAAAAGTGAATGAAAGGAAATAGAAATTCATACCACAGCAATCTATTAATAAAAAGGTAAATAAAATCAAGTTCAGTGCTGTGTTTCTCTAATAGTATACAAAACTTGAGGAAAAACACCAATAAAAAATAGATTAAATAATGACCAGGGGAGTTTTGGCACAAGGTCCCTACTCCCTTGAATTTTCTGAATAAGTAGTAGGTGATTATTTAACAACCACAACAGATTTTCAATTGATTACAGTTCTAAAAGTCACCTTTAGACCACCAATATTATTTAAAAAGCATATAATTTTAACAAAGAAAAGGACCTCTATTAAAAGTAACCACACTTTTACATTTATAGCATTCAGACATATTTTCAAATGCAAACACTTCATGCCAAGATACCTTGGCCTTGGTCCCTAAATTATAATGTTTGGGGATTAACTGTTTTGGGGGGCAATTTAAAGAATCATTAGCTCAACTCTGTGACTAACAGAGTGAAAGCTACCATGAAAGAACTAGAACTAAGCCCAAATTACTCCCGCAGCCACAGTTATAAGCCACAATAGGTGAGCACATTGCTATGCTACAGAAGTGGCTTTCTAAGTGCTAAATCAGGGCAGCATGATTGTGTATTACCTAGAGGGTTCCAGCAACAGAGACCATTCTCTTCTATTGTCCTTAGGTGGAAAACCTATTGGCATGAGAGGAGACACAACTGTCTACTAATGAAACAAAATACCATATTTTAAATTCTTCAGGTATTTTTTCAGACTAGAAGGAAGACGTTACACACTTTTCCAGTTGTTTATATTTAATACATATTTAATACCAACAAGGGAAAAATGTTAACATCGTTCTGTCATTTGACAGATTCCCTTGGCTTAGGTATACTGGTTCTCAGTAACAACTAGACTTTTTTTCTCTTCTCCCCATGAGAAAGTGTTGAATCAAAATAAATATGATGAGCTGTGTACACTGTGGCAACGTAGGAGCACTGATTTTCTTTGACACAATTCTCAAGTTCTAGATGAAAATTCTAGGCTCTACTTGCCCTACAAAATGTCCCCAAAGAACTGACAGTTGGATTGTTCAATACTTTGACTTTTTCCCAAATATTTAACACTGACCGCCACATGAGACCCAGGAATCAGTATCCATGCTATGATTTTGTGCATGCAAAGAGGGAAACATTTCCTGTGGTCAAAATCTAGACCTAAACACCATAATTTCTTAAGGAACCTTGTTTCCTTGGAGCTGACATACTAATTGGATGTTAACAGGAATTATTATTATTTTTTATTCAACAAAAATATTTTGAACATACTCTAAATGCCAGACAACCTGATAGGTATCAAGTACATGTTAAAAATAAGACTTTTTCTCTCTCAATGTTTCACATTACCTAATAGGATCTTAAACATGAAAATAAATAATTACTGCACATTTCAATGAGTGCTATTGTAATGGTAAGTATTAAACAGTTGAGACGTAAAGAAATGTTAATAAATCAGTGTTAATTTGGTAAAGAACTCTTCATAGAGGAGTGACATATAATGTTGAAGTATTTTCCCAGTAGAGAAGAATTACAAAGAAAAACAAAAAAAAAAAAATTGTACTGAGTAACCTGGTATACAAAGGGAGTTGTGCAATAATTGAAAGTAAAGCATCTTGACTTTCATGGCAAGAGCTGAACTGCAGGAAAAATGCTTACTGTGGATCATGAGAATTACACACCAGGTTCAAGCTAACACCATCAAAGGAGCAGAATTATCCATTTCATTTTAGATTAACTTATTACCATTAACTTACTATCACTACCATTATTGCACTAAAGAATAGGGCCTTGAGAGAATAGTCTACTCAAATAAAATGGATTCATTTTTATAAGAGGGGAAGGAGACATTTGCAACATCTTCCAGAATCGCCTTACTGGAAAGACCGGGTTCACCTGTGCGTAAGTAGTGCACAAACTGTCTTCAGGACCCTGGCTGTGTTCCAGGATTGAAGCTGCAACAGGAAAAACATCCACTTCACCAACTTCACACACTGGGCACTGCTGCAGTCCCTTTTGGACAGTATGCAGACACTGAGAGTTCTTGAACATTATCAAGTCCCGAGAAAGGAATGGTGTGACTGCTCCATGAATCAGTACCAACATTTATTTAGATTAAATAAGACACTTATGGTACACTGAAAACAAAGTAATTAAAAACACATTTGCACAAATCTCATTTGCGGCTGATAGGTCTCAGATTTGGTAGTTGTGTGATCTTTACAAATATGGTTTTAATAATGAATTAAGTTTTAATTTATGGATTTTCCTTATTGGATTGTTTAGAAATTAGTGCCCTTTTGGGAAAGATCCTGTTGCATGAAAATTAGTGTGTGGGGATGGGAATAAGGTTAATGGAGCTGGGTGTTTATAGCACATTTGTTCACTCAGTTCATCAGCAAGGCAGCCTGGGGCCCGAAAAATAAAACTATCATCATCTGCACCGTTACAGTTAGTATTCATCAAAATATTTAGTCATAACAACCAGTTGAAAGTACTATCCAATCCACAAGGCGGGCCTGTGAGACCCTTAGCACAACTGCATAGCCTGACAATCTGAGATGGAAGAGGTTAAAAGCTATAAATGCTCTAATGCTCTACTTCCAGCATAAGCAAAGTCACAACTAATACCAAGGCTCTGGTTACGAAGGCTAATTTTCTCAGCTATATCATAGAGTCTCTGATTCTATGGGTGTTTATTTTGTAAAAAGGGAACAATTTTATTCTCTTGAATGTAGTCATGAGCCACCAAGCCACACCGGATACAAATGTATCAGATCCCTGGACATTGTGATTGGTTAGGATATAAATTTGACAGAGTTTCTGTCTGGTCTACAATCTCCACTTCTTGGGGGGAATTCATCTTGTATTTTAAAGGCGTGGACCTCTTGTAGCCAACCTTCCAGCTTAGGCAGCTACAGTCCAGCAGTGTGGGATTGGGACCTAGAAGTTCTCTTGAATTGGAGTGATGTAAACTCTGGAACTGCAGGGAGGCTAGTGGAAGAACTGCAGGTAGACCAGAAGACAAGACTGAAGCTGACATCTGGAGAGAAGCAGAGCAGAGGCCAGCTAGCCCTAGGGAGACGGTGCCTTAGTTCCTCATTATTTTCTGGTTCCCGGTGGCTTTCCAGTGTCAAGGCTCATCTGTATTTTCCAATCTTGCATGCTGTAATATATTTCCGAGTTCTCTCAATAAATTTACACCAGGGAATGGCATCTCAAGCAACAGACTCAGAGAGAAAATATGAAGCCCTGAGCATCCCTCCTGCCCTGATTATGCAGCTGGCGGTATCAGAGAGGATATGGGAAGGACATGAGCATATGTTTGGTGTGTGTCTGATATCTTGAATGTGAAACCAGAAAGGGTCAACTCCAGCCCAGACTTTTTACACTGAAAATGGAGAAAATCAGGGCATTCCACACAGCAACAGCTAATGCCTAGGTCAAGAATCTTATAAGAAATTTCTCTGCGTTTCCCCCTGCATCCTTAAGTGTAAGCTAACCAATAAGACAAAGAGACATTGAAACTTCTGAAGCTCAGCATTCTGAAAGTTTGCTACTCAAGGAAATCTGTTTAGGTAGCAGCCTTGGACAGACAGCCTATGAATAATAATTCAGGGACAAAAGCTCAGCCTATCAGCTTTTTAATTTCTTTACCTAGTCCTCTATACACAGACAATAAATGAGAAAGACAGAAAATACAGAAATTTGGAGCCTTGAAAGTTTTAATACTGCCTATTTCTAACCCCAAACAAAACCAGGTAAGGATGAAAAAGATTATGAGCTACAAAAGCTCCTAAATTCTCTCCCAGTGAAAACAATAAGTTTCAGGGCAGAACCATCCCAACTATTTTTCAGATGGCATTAGAGTTATCAGTCATAACCTGAGATGGAGGAATGAAAATGAGGAAAAAAGACATAAACCAAGCATAAGAAAAATACCTGGGAAACACCATTGGCTATAGTAACTGGCATAGAAAATATACTACATGTCTACCAAGTTTGTCATGGAATTGTGTTACCAAAAGCAACCCAAACTCGGGGCTTAACACACCTTTGACTGCAGCAGTCTTAATACAAATGTTGGACTGTCAAATTTGCACCAGCAGGAAATGGGCTCCAAACACTGTGGAGCCACTAAAGACAGCACAGTCCTCACTCTCAATGTCAGACAATGGACACAGACAATAATAATAATAATAATAATAATAATAATAATAATAATAATAAAGGAAGCACCTCCCAGAAGGAGGATATTATGTCCATAGAGAAGAGCAAACCAGGAAATGTCTCTCATAGAGCATATTTAGGTTTTAATAAAGCACTTCACTCACTCTTTAAGTAAGATTTTGTAACTTTTATGGGCCAATTATTGGCATGTTCATACCATTTGACCTATTTCTAAATGGGAGATTTATTGCTGTTGCCTGTTGCTGGTCCATAACTGTGTGGTGTAAGAAAATGGAGCAGGTAAACACATCTCTTTATTTCAAAAGTAACTGGATCCAGATGCCACATTTTAGTCTGATGGAGATGATTAGGTGACACCTAAAAACAGTGAGCCTTGAGTGTAAATTGTGACCAGGGAAAGCCTTACAAAATTCTTAATGTGTGGGGGAAAGAGTGATACAGAAAATAGAGAAGGCTGTCGTAGCTGCACAGAACGGCTTGCTGACTGCAGAACACACAACTAGAATGATGTCATTTTCTTCCAGGGCACACAACCAGACTCCCTTGCAAATAGATATGGCCTTGTGACTGGGCCAGTGGAATGGCACTTTCTATTCTGGATCTGGGCCGTGCAAAATCAGAATCAATTATCCTCCTCTTCCTCATCGACCTCTTGGATGTAGCAACCCAAGAATTCCTTGTACAAATATTTTTAAAGATGGTGCAAGGTCAACCTAATTCCCTGAATGACTGTCTTTCCCATTGGTGGCCATCTAGACTCCACATGAATTAGAAACTTTTACTGTGATAAACTGAGATTTAGAGGCTCATCTGTCAACATCTAGAATTATCTTTGCTAATAAGCTCTCCTCCCCTCCTCATAAAAAAGCTTAATGAGCTCTTGGAGAGAATATAGGTTCCTGGCAATTAGACCAGACATAGTTGAGAGGATCTGACTGTGCAGCAACCATTACTCAGTCCTCTCCAAAGACTGGAGGATACTTTGTCCACAGCCCAGTTCTGATAGAATAAAATAACCCAAATATTATTTTTTTAAAAAATCAGGAAGTAAAAAAATAAAGCAAAACACTTTGATTTCTAAAGAAGAAATATAAACAGAGTCTCTTCTATCTCTACATCTTTAGTCTCAGTGATGCCCCAAGGTTAAGGCCATTTAGAAGGGACTAATAGAGGAGCATCCAGATTTGCTACAAATAAACTGAAGTCTCATATGGCCCATGGTCCAAATTTAGTTTTTAATTCAAATGCCATGATATTCCCAGATCATTATTTTCAATAATTTTCAAGGTGCTTCCTTATAAACCAAGGACTCCAAAAAGAAATTGAAGTCATTATTATGGCATATTTATTACGAGAGAAGAAAATCAACCTATATATAAGAGAACCCTAAAAGGCAATCAGATCCCTTCTGCAACATTTAGACACTAAAGTACAAAGAAGTAATGTGCTAAGGCCACATATTGTTCCCAAAAGGACAAACCTATTTCAAAACTTTCCCAGTGGTTCCCTAAGGATTTTGGATAAGAGAAAACCTCTGAGGAGGGGAAAAAAAAATTTGGTCAGATTTATAAAGTGCTCATCATATGTTACTACAATAAATAGTTCCTTTTGATAGTAGCAGGCATGAGTAGTGGGAACAAGAGGTTAAGGGGATAATTCTATAGACTGGACCTACTGTGCTGACCCTCATATGTTTTCTTTTAGAAAATAATTAACCTAAGGCCACTCTGACCCTGGTGGCCTAAGTCAATAGGATAGGCTACATTCTCAGCAAACAATCTCCTGTGTGAGGAGAAGCACAGGCCATGGCTCCTCTCTGCCGGTAAGAACACAAGTCACACTAAAGAGAGGACTTGTGTGACATTTACACAGACCAGAGTCCAGGACTCAGGGAGACAGGATAATTAGAATCAAAGCCCCCCAACCATAAAACCAGTAAGAATAAGTTCCAATTAGATTCGGTCAGCTCAGGTCAGGGTGACCTAGAATTGCCTTGGATATTTAGTAAGTCATTATATTAGTAGAATCTCCCCTTCTTGGGGTGAGACAATGCACAGTGCAGACTTGAAGGTCTGAAGCAATCCTGTTGTCAATTAAATGTCAAAAGGTGAACCTGAGTGGGACTCTCTAGAAACTTCCTTAAGGTCTACCAATAGAATGAAGTAGACTCCACTGTCCCTCTCTTCTCTGAGAGGACACACTCTTTCTCTCTGTCTGAAAAAATTTCTGCCTGCTACTATATATGACTTGTTTGAAATTTTTCAGGCAAGATTGCTAGACCAGGGGTAATTGTTTTGGCTCTGCAACACTTTGAGTTACTTCTCTGTGCCTGTTTCAGGATGTCGTTATCCTTTGGACTTGTGATTACCTATAATATTTTGAGGATATTGGTTTTGCTCATTTACTAAATGGGATTTTTGTGCATGTAACAGTTTTCTCCCCTTCTCAGATCCCCTCCACAGGTTAAAGGTGACAGTGGTCTTTGAGCACTTCCTTTGGACACTGTAAATGTCTGGGCCCATGTGAGGCTATGTATTGTAAAATGGTTGAATGCTTTTGCAGGAAAGAACAAACTCAAGAACATCTATAAATATGTGAGCGGTAAGAAAATTATTTGTCTATTGAAAAGCCAAGGAATAAACTCAGGGAAATACCTTAAAAGGAGCACCCAGCTCATGACAACTCTCTTCTAATGATAATTGACCATTCCACTCACAGAATGGAGCTTTGCTCCCATGGTCTCTTTAGACCTCATGACCATACAAATGTCCTGATCTGGGTAGAACTAATAGACTAAATGGGCACCACATCAAAGCTAAATCAATGAAATTATTTTTCCTGGAAAGAAATTTAGAGTTTGAGATTCTAGGTCAGTCTAACAGTCCCACCTAACTGAAGTGATTGATATAAACCCAGCAGGAATGAGGCAAATAATTTTGGCTAGGATCACAGACAAGGAAGTAAACCAGACTACCAAGACATGAGAATTAGGCAAATATGCAGGGAAAAGCCGAGGCAAGAGGCCATGAGATCCGGAAAGAATGAGAGAAATTGTGTCTGCAAGGACTGCCCGTTAATCCTGCCGGAGATTGAAACACACTCCCCCACCTGCCGTTATGTAAGATAACTAAATCTTCCTAATACTTCCTTTTCTTAAAGTAGCTCTAGTCTTTCTGGTTTCCTATCACCAGAATATAGAACAGAATATAGAATACAGAACAGCAGCTAGACTCGCTCTTTGAGGTGGCAGCCTTTGTGCAATTAACTCCCTAACCTTAGCTTCACCTAATTTGCTTACTTCATTTCCCCCATTATCAGTCTGTCCCTGTGTGTGACAAGCACACTTTCTGGGCACATCTTATGATCAAAGGATGCATGGTAGCCCTCATCTGGTTGTCTCTTTTATTTATTTATTTTTAATTTTCATGGCTGCCCAAAATTCCTTTCCTTTTGCTTTATTACTTTTGGATTTTAAATTTGAACTCTTAAAATCTGCTATTCTACTTTTAATTTTATAAATCTACTGCACTTATGGCAATTAGTTATATAGGAGATCTTCATTCTGTCTGGTCAGAAAACTTGTGAATTTTTTTTCCATCATTTACTTTTGATCTGTTGTATTAGTCTGTGCTTAGTTCAGCTTTACTGTATGGTTACTTGAGTTCATCTAGCCCAGGTCTCCTACAGGAGAGTATAAATTTCTCCCCCAAGAACAGATAATATATCACCTACTCACCTTGGTCATGATGGTTAATAAACACACTGATAGCAGAAAGGCCATTCTGGTCTAACCTGAGTAGGACATCATGCTATTATTTCTTTTGACTTTTTATATCTCAATGACCCCTCTAGTATCCTTTCTCACTTAACTGAATGACTTTAGTCTACATCTTTTTTAAAATAATTATTTCTGGGGAAAATGACACCAAGGATTTTCTTTTCCCAAGAAACAAAATTTCATTTCTCTCTGATCTTTATTTTTTTAATTGCCTATTTTCCCACAGTTTCAAGATCAGATATAATATAATTACACTCAATGTCCAATAAAGGAGTTCAGTATTCATGCTGTGCGGTCCCCAAAGTCTAGCATTTAACACCTAAGAACACTTAGCTGCTGGTAGATAGGCCAAGAGCAAAGACAAGCTTCTTTCCTTATATCTTCACTATGAGTCTTTACCTCTTGCATACATTGGCACAAATGCCCTCTTCAATTACTGGACTTTACAAAGTACTTCTTGCCCAGTGGTCTATACTATACCATACCCCAGATTCCTCCAAATAAGTTATTTTATTGGACATTACAAAGTCAGTAAAGAAAGATTGGTCTGAAATTGTTCTGTAAGTTGCCTGGGGTCTACTATTCTAGACTTAACTAAGGCAGCTCTACCCCACTATCTCATCCTCCTCCTTAGACCAGTGGGTTAACCCGTGTGGTCTTTTCACATTAATAGGAGACACACAGGAAAAACCTTCTGAATCCATTCAAGAGTGGTTGGCACTGGTACCATCACTTCTGCCTTATCATTTTAACCAAAGAAAATCATCTGGCCAAATACAAGTGCCAGGGGCAGAGAACAACTCAATATTTATGTGACAAAGTGATAAACTCAAAAGCTATATGGCAAGGGGCCCAAGTAGAGAGAAAAATAAAGAATAAGGGACCATAACGCGGTACACACGGCCCAACTAGACCTGTACCACCATGTCTGCAAAGAAGAAATTGGATTCTGTATTTTCAGATTCTCTCTAACTCTGGCACTATGTTTTTGTATAAACTTTTCAATATGTAGCCTTACAATTCCAAAATATTCTTATTACACTATCAACCACAGATATCAATGCAAATTGAATTCATAACACATTATATGTACTTCAAGATATGTGACACATACAATCATATTTCCAGAGAGGACCAAAGTTAAATTATGTTAGAAACCTACAAATTATTTATTTTTTTAAATTTAAGAAGAAAAAAACAATGTTCCCTTCTTGGGTCTGATGCATGTAACTTCAGTTCTTACTGGTCTGCAGAAATGAATGAAGTCCCAGTAGCATTTTTGCTACAATCACATTTTTACTGGTTCTGTAATCCACTTGTATAAATTGTTGCAACTCAAATTTCCATACCCACATATCTATTGAATCATTTTTAGGAGTCTCTAGGTTATATTGTACATGCCTATAAATAAATTTACTTATTTTCTCCATCTCCAGAATCTTCAATGATACATTCTGTTTATAAATACTCTTAAGTAGTAAACAGTATTCTTGTTGAAGCACTTTTGACATAAAAACAAATGCACACAGCTGAGTATCCCTTTAAATGATCTTTGATAAATTTATACACTGGTGTAATGTTTGCCATAATCAAGAAATACAGCATTTCCTTCACTTTCAAAATGTTCTATATTCCCCTTCCTATCAGTCTTTTCTTTCTTCTTCCAGCACCAGGCAAATACTGACAAGCTTTCTGCCACTTTAGGTTAAATATTTTTTAGAGAGTTATATAAACAGAGCACATCAGGCTTTGTATCGACTTCTTTAGCTCAGCAGTTTTACTGTGATTCATTCACATGGTTGCATGTATCAGTTATATTTCTTCCTTTACATGGCTGAGTGATACTCCACTGTATGTGTGCACACAATTTGTTCATCCATTCAACTGCTGAGAAACATTTGAAATTTTTCCAATCAAGGTTATCATAAATAAAGCTACTATAAAACTTCTAACTAGGTTAATCAAGAAGTCCAGTATGGTGGCACATGTCCTCATAAAATGGACCAATTTGTTACATCCCACTCTATTTTCTAAGAAGTTAGGTAGGACTAGTATTTTAATGCCTTTGTTTATTTTTTCATAAGTATTGGATTGAATTCACCAGCAAATGAATCTTGGGCTAGAGATAGCTTTGTGGAAAGATTTTAGACATTAATTCAAGTTATTTAATATACAGAAGACTATGATTTTTAATTTTGAGCACATTTTAGTAATACTTATATATTAAGGAATAGGCCTATTTTCATATTTCATAGTTTATTAATATAAAATTATCCATTATATTTTCCTATTATAATTTTAAATTGCTGTTGAATCTATGTTGACATCTCTTTTCTTCATGATGTCATCGTGTTAGTAATTTGTGTCTTCTCTTTTTTTCCAGGGATTGAACCCAGGGATGCTTAACACTGAGCCACATACCCACCCCTTATTTATTTATTTATTTATTTATTTTTATTTTATTTTATTTTGGAGACAGGGCCTTGTTGAGTTGATGTTGATCTTGAATTTACCATCCTCCTGCCTCAGATTTCTGAGTGACTGGGATTATAGGCATTTGCCACTATGCTTGACTTCTTAATTAACTTAGAAGCTTCTCAATATTATGACTATTCAAATAATAAATTTCTGATTTTATGAATTTGCCCATTTACTCTTTCAATTATTTTCTATTATTTCCTTCCTTCCACTTAGTTTGGAGTTATTATGTTCTTCTTTTACATGCTTTTTAAATTAGAAACAGAGTATTAATTTCAGACCTTATTTGTATTCTCTTATAATCATTTAAATATATAGATTTTTATCTATTCACCGTATTATCTAAATTCTACAATTTTGGTTTGTTATACTTTTTCTTTTGTTCATTTCAAGATATTTTCTAATTTTTCTTGCAATTTCTTCTTGATCCATGAATTATTTAGAGATATGTTGCTTAATTTCCATATATTTGGATCTTCTAAATATCTAATAACAATATTTTATTCCTAATTTAATTCTGTTGTAGAAAAAGAACACATTTATTCAGTTTCTGTCCTTTAAATTTATTGAGACTTGTTTTATGGTAGCATATGGTATATCTTTAAATATGTCCCAAGTGCACTTGAAATGAATATGCCTTATGCTGTTATGAAGTGGTACTTTCTACATGTCATTCAGATCAAGTTGTTTGATGAGATTCTTCTAGTCTCTTGTGTCAATGGTGATTTTCTTTATGCCTTTCCTATTCCTATTGATAACTGACAAAACAATGTTAAATTGTCCAAGTATAATCATGTATTATATATATATATACATAAATATACACATATATTTATAAATATACATATATGTATACTATGTATCCTCCCTTCTTCATGAATTTGCATTACATATATGTTAGAAAGCCTTATATTGCCAAAGATTCAGAGAGTCTATTCATTATTTAATTTTTTTTCTCATTGTGATCTATTTTGCATAGTTTTTCTTTTTGGATTTAAATTTATGGATTTCCTTTGGTTTTGAATCTTCTGCTAATACTACCAGTGAATATTTATTTCAGGTTTGTTTTTTGTTTTTTTCAAAAAGAGTGAGTTCATTCTTTTTTATATTTTCTATTCCACACCTCACCATATTTCTATTTTCTTTATTTAATTGAATATTTCTATAATATATTTGTAATTCCATCACTTTTGTCACTTGTGAATCTGTTTCTATTGAATGATCTTCCTTTTGCTTTGTATTAAAATTTCTTGCTTATTGACAAGTCTAGCAAATCCTAATGGGAAGTCAGACATTTGGGAATTTTTTTGAGGATTTTTTTATTCTAATTTGTTATATATGACAGCAGAATGCATTACAATGCATATTACACATATAGAGCACAATTTTTCATATTTCTGGTTGTATACAAAGTATATTCACACCATTCGTGTCTTCATACATGTACTTAGGTAATGATGTCCTTCTCATTCCACCATCTTTTTTACACCCCTTGCCCCCTCCCTCCCTCTCCCTCCCCTTTGCCCTATCTAGAGTTTGTCTAATCTTCCCATGCTCCCCCTCCCAACCCCACTAAGAAACAAACTCCTTGAATCAGAGAAAACATTCAGCATTTGGTTTTTTGGGATTGGCTAACTTCACTTAGCATTATATTCTCCAACTCCATTCATTTACTTGCAAATGTCATGATTTTATTCTCTTTTATTGTTGAGTAATATTCCATTGTGTGTGTGTGTGTGTGTGTGTGTGTGTGTGTATATATATATATATATATATATATATAACACTTCTTTTGAAAAGTTTTGAAAAGTGTTGATCTTTCTTCAGCTGGCAAGTTATTTCAGGTTAAAATTGTTCCTTTCAAGGTTTGTCCTAACTTTGTTAGGCTACATCCAAAGGAGCCTATACTCTAGGGAATATCTGCTCCTATGTCTAAGACATAATCTTTTCCACAATGCCTTGAATAATCAGTGAGGACTCTCAACTCAGTTGAGTTGGCACTCAAACACCTTCCAATCCTCTTGTGAAAACTCTAGAAGACTCACAACTCATATGCTTTTTCATTCAACCATATGGCATTTCACCCTGCACAAGTCAATATTCAGAAGAGACTCAATAGGTCACCTATGCAGAAATTTTCTGTGTTGAAATCTCATTTCCAAAATCTGTTCCTACAACTTTCAGTCATGGTCTGCTTGGGATCTTTCTCTGGCCTAAGGTCTCAAATAAATCTTCAAATGAAAAGCCAAGGTTATTTTTATGCAAACTTATTTTTCCTACCCTCTCTCTCTCTTTTTTTTTTTTTTTTTTTTTGGGTGGTGTTTGGGATTGAACCCAGTGCCTTCTTTATGCAAGGCAAGCACTCTACCAACTGAGCAGTATCCCCAAGCCCTTCTACCCTCTCTAAGGATCACAGTTATTCATTGCTTGTTTCCAATATTGAAAACTTACTTGATTTTTTTGCACATTTTCTAGTTGTTTATGATGAGAAGATAAATACTGTCCTTGTTATTCTATGGTGGCCTGAAGCAGAAACGTCTCACCATTATATTTTATCTGACCAGTGGGCAAAAGCACTATATACAAGAAATAGTTTGCTAGGGGCTGTTGTTACTTTTTAACAACAAGCATGGAAAACAGCAGCCAGTCCATAATTACACCAAAACAAAACTCATTGAAAAATAACATACCAGGCTAACAGACTATAAATAACAGGCTTCTCATTAGGAGCACCATGGGAGACTAGGTCAGTTTTGAAGAAAACTTAGAGCCTTTCTCTGGTTCAAAATGGTATGGCTACAATTTGTAAAGGTTGCCCTTAAAACAGATGATTCTGGAGGAATCCTCAAAATTACTGTTTCAACATCTTACACCAATGAACAAATAATATAAACTGTCAGTGTCAAGACCCATATTAAGATAAGGATTTTGGTAACAGGGAAGTAGGTTGTAAAACATTTCAAGGGAGAACATCTGTACTCTGAGATGTGTTAGATAAACAAAATAAATAAAACAATGCAACCATTCCAGGATAGAGGAATGGGGGAAGGAGTGAGGGTGGGAGAAGGAAAAGTACAACATAAAAAAAACAAAGATTAAGATCCTACTTGGACTGGGGATGTGGCTCAAATGGTAGCGCGCTTGCCTAGCATGCATGAGGCACTGGGTTAGATTCTCAGCACCACCTAAAAATAAAATGAATATAGAAAAAAAAAAGATCCTACTTTGGAGAATGTATTTCATTCTGTAAGAAAACAAGAAAATTTTCAATGTAAGTAATCTACGTGATCAGAGACACAGAGGGAGATGGGGCTGCTGAAACAGAAGATTCAGCATGAGCAGGACAATAAGACACAGCAATTATCAACTAAGCAAAAGAAATTCAGTGGTTAATAATAGAATTACAGAACTTAGAATAGAAACTTAAGGAACAAAAGAATGTACACAATACCTTGATGGGGAAAACATCTTGGGAGAAACTAGAGAGAGAACAGTGAAACTATAAAGGGAAAAGAAATGGAAGAAAGGTGACAGATATGGAAGACAACAAATGGGAGGTGCACTTTAAAGAATGGATGAAAAAGGGTTTGGGGCTGCGGGTCAGTGGCAGAGCACTTGCCTAGCATGTGTGAGGCACTGGGTTCAAATCCTCAGCACCACATAGACAGCATGCCTTTATTTTATTTATTTATTTCTATCTACAACTGTTATAAAAAGATGAAAAGAAATGAAGCAAAATCTATTCAAAGTAAAAGAAACAGAAAATTAAAACCAAATCTGTAAATGAACAGGACTTCCCTGTTCAGAGAAAAAGAATACCAAGGCACCCAATAACCATGATATCCTTCAAGTGTAAAGTAAACCTTAGTGGAAAAATGAAATTGGAAGAAATCATTTAACAAAGAGAAAAAAATACCGGAACAATTTCAGTAACCTCTGATGAAAGTAAGGCAGCTTCTACAAATTTTTAGTGGTAAAAGTCCATGACAAGGACTGGGGTTGTGGCTCAGCAATAGAGCACTCACCTAGCACATGCAAGGTGCTGGGTTTGATCCTCAGCACCACATAAAAGCAAAAAGAATAAATGAAACAAAGGTATTGTGTCCAACTACAACTAAAAAAATATTTTTAAAAAGTCCAGAACAAAATTATGTATTCAGAAGCCGGGCGCTGTGGCGCACACCTGTACTCCCAGTTGCTTGGGAGGCTGAGGCAGGAGGATCATGAGTTCAAAGCCAGCCTCAGCAATGGCGAGGTGCCAAGCAATGAGGTGCTAAGCAACTCAGTAAGATCGTGTCTCTAAATAAAAAATATAAAATAGGGCTGGGTATATGGTTCAATCCCCACTACAAAAATAAAAAGAAAAAAATGTTTACATTTGGTTCAATTGTTAATCATGTAGGAGGAATTAAATAGCCAATGTCTTTACTCAGATAATATGGAATTATTTCACACACACACACACACACACACACACACACACACACACACTCACACAATATGAAACCTACCTAGGAAAACAACAAATTCAAATAAAGAAATGACAAAGGAAGACCTTAGTGGAATGAATAGACTAGTGAGAAACAAGAAATAAATAGAAACACAGACTGATTTATTTTAAATACTGGTAATATTTAGATGCACCAAACAGCTATAAATGTAAAAGTTAAAAGCAATAAATGCTGGTGGGAATGCAAATTGGTGCAACCACTCTGGAAAGCAATATGGAGAATCCTCAGAAAACTTGGATAGAACCACTATTTGACCCAGTTATTCCACTCCTCAGCATATACCCAAAGGACTTAAAATCAGCATACTATAGAGACACATCCACATCAATATTTATAGCAGCTCAATTCACAATACCTAAGTTATGGAACCAACTTAGGTGCCCTTCAATAGTTGGATGGATACAGAAAATGTAGTATATATATACAATGAAATATTACTCATCCATAAATAAGGATGAAATTATGGCACTTGCTGATATATTTATGCATCTGGAAACTATTATGCTAAGTGAAATAAACCAGTCCCAAGAAAAACAAAGCCGATTGTTCTAATATGTGGATGCTAACACACACTAAGAGGTGGGGAGGGAAGAACAGAAGTTCATTGGATTAGACAAAGGGGAATGAAGGGAAGGGAGGTCGGAATAGGAAAGACAGTAGAGCGAATCAGACATGACTTTATTATGTTCGTACATGAATATACAACCAATGTAACTCCATATCAGGTTAAACCACAAGAATGGGATCCTAATTAAAATAAGTTATACTCCATGTATGTATACTATATCAAAGTATATTCTACTATCATATATATCTAAAAAGCACAACAAAAAAGATAGCAATAAAGAAATATTTTAAATAATAATAAAATTGTATAATAAATTCATGCCAAAACCCAAGATCATGCCACTAAATGGTAAAATAAAATAAAATAAAAAGAAATTTTATTTTGGGGTGATAAAGGAATTAAATATTTATTGTCTAATTTCAAATGTTTATAAATTGAGAAATGTCTAAATGTACTCTCACTCTAAGTATTTGAAATTATACTAGTTATTGTTGATTGAGATAAAAATATTTAGGATGCCTAACAAATTACTAGGAGTAGAGGATAGGGATTGGGGAACCTACAATATAGCAAAAGTTAGAAAGTAATAAAATCAACAAAAATTTTTACAGCAAGCACAAATAATATGAAAAATAACCAAACTTATCTGACAATAATGTGTTATGCTAATAAATGCATAAAGGATTGATATTCATAATAGTAATTAACTACTATGTATGCAATAAAGAGAAAAGCAGAATGCAGGAACAGGAGCAGGCCCAATGGAGAGGACTGTGCTAGTCACAGAACTCAGGGAAGGCTTCTGAAGAAGTGGCATTATAACTTGGACCTCAGAATGAGAAGAACTTCCTAGGTTACATGGAGGGAGAGAGTTGGAAAGCATTCCAGACAGACAACAGAACAAACACAGAAGCACTCCCAGAGGAATGTGGTAGGATGGAGAATTTTGGAAAAGTCCAGTTTGTCCCATAAGAAGGAAAGTTTTACATCACAATCTGGCAAGGTAGTCAGCTAAACCAGCTTAAGACTTCTGAAAGCAAATCTATAAACAATGAGAAGATTCAAAAGGTTTCAGGGAAGAGCTTGTTCTAGCCAGATTTGCATTTCTGCAAAATTATTCCAGAAGCAATGATGAAAATGAATTTGACCAGTGTTTCCTCAACCACAGCCCTAGTGACTTTTAGGGTCAGAATGATTCTTTGTTGCAGAGCAGTGTTTGGGTGTCATAGATGTTTAGCCTCAGCTCTGATTTCTATTTAGTAAATGCAGGGAGACCCCTCTGCTATTAACTGTGAAGACAAAATGACAACCAAATACTTCGTGGATGGATGACAAAAATTGCCCCAACTGGCAGTCACTGGATTAGAAGGAATCTAGGAAATGTGGGGAGAGTAGATAGCAGGGTGTTGAATGGAACAGACAACATACAACAGATAGCGTTAGCTTACGTTAGAAAGTGGGAGTATAAATGAGAGGAAATCGAATAGAAATGACTGCTCCAGGGAGGAGAACTGATCTTGATCTGTGGAACATTGGAAATGAGGGAGAAGGAAAACATGAATCCTGGGATTGGTTTAGATAGATTAATTGCTTATTTTTTTAAAAAGAGGAACAGGCAGCAAGATTACCTGTGGGGAAAAGATCTTAATTCTACATTGTATGTACTGACTCTAAAGCGTTTATGAAATATTCAAGAAATGATTGATGCAAATCATGATTATCTCTGAGTTGTGGAATTTGGCATGTGGATTTTCTTTCTTTTTTCATCTTCCCCATTGTTTTATTTATTAAAATATTAATTTTCTGAGTATGCATAATTCATATAATCAGAAAACCATTACACTTGGAAAACGTTAGTATGTCATTCATCTAATGATCATAAATAATGTGTTTTAAAAGGCATAACCCCGTTAACCATGACTTATTTATTTGATATGGTTTACTAGATATTAATTTAGTCTTTACAACCCTGAATAGATGTTACATGCATTACAAGGCCACAGTTTGCATGTTTTCTGTTATTTTCTGGAAACCTAATGTTCATGTCTATTTGTACTAATACTAATGGCTCTGTAGGGAGGAAATATCACTGAAACTGATTCTTTGATTAATATAAATGACTTTAAAGTTTGAGTTGATTTTAATCTTTTATATTTTTTACTTAATTTTTCCAAATTAGGTTTAAGTTTTCAATCTTTGATTCATTCGACAATATGGATAGAAAAATCTAATCCATTTATTTTATGTTACACTATAGAAATGCTCATTTTTTCATTTTTAAGAGAAAGGGAGAACAGAAAATAAAGTTTACCTTTCTCTGATTCATGCCAGTACAAAATGCTGCAATATCATGTTTCCGGTTTTGCATAAGCTAAGTGGATTCCAGGAATAGGAAGGAAACAAATTCACATGTCAGCAATTCAAATCCTTTTGAATTTTCTGCATTGTGAGCATAAGGATCTCCAGTCAGAAAAAAATTCCATAATTTTTCCTGACTTCCTTTATTTGCAGTCTGACTTCGGCGGGTAGTAAATACTTCTGACAAGAACTTGGTTGGCAAGTACTTTGTAAATGTTTCCATTATATTTTCCTCCAAGGAGTAGATGGACTCTTTCAGGTTCCCAGGGTCTGCAGCACTGACAACGTAATTAATGGAATGTCACTGAATTGTGCAAAGGTCCAAAAGGGCAAGAAGCCAATAGTCCCCACCTGCCATTCAGCATTCTTTTCTGAGACAGTCCCAATTCTAGTCGTGATCTAATTCTATCTGGCACCTGGAAAAGTGGTCATTCCACTAATGGTACTTTCCTAGTCACATACATTTCCTCTGAGATGTCTATCATCTAGCAGATCATCATACACACCTTTGGTTTTAAATACAAAAATCAAAATTTCTCTTGGATAACACTGAAGAGATCTTCGCCACTTTGCATTGCTCTAAATGTGAACACACACAATGCAGACATATGTTTTATTAGGAGGGTACTCTTTGGTGACGCCTCAGTGCAAATACATTTTTAACTTGCATAGAATTCAATGTTAAGTTGCATTAATTGCCAAGGGGAGTGCTGGGGGGATGACTTGCTCTGACAAATTTTTATAGCTAAGAACTAAAAATTTAAGGACCAGTACAACCTCTGTGACAGAAATTTATCTTTAACTGTTTGAGTTATATATAAGTTCTACCAATCCTAATATCAACAGATAAACAAAAACAAAACAATGAAATAAAATCTTTAAGGAAATGATAGCCTAAAAAACACTCAGATATCCTTCTGGTATATTTTTAAAGCCAGGTGTTAATTTTGCAATTTATTCAGTTAATCCAGTCTAATAATGACTTTTCAAAGAAAAAGGAAAGGAAAGAAGGAAGGGAGGGAGGGAGAGAGCGATTATGGGAGGAAAAGAGGGAGGGAAGGAAGAGCTGTCTGTGCATAAAAAGTATTTGAAGTGATTTATGAGAGGAGACAAAAGAAGGCATAAATAATAAGGCAGATGTAAGTGAGGCCAATAACAATGACATGGAAAATAAAATACTGTCTTATGGTGGTGAGATGGGAAAGTTTAGTTATAAGAAATTAGGTTCCTTTTCAGGAACAAAACATGAAGTTTCATTTGATTACTCAGATGACAAAATGTATCTACCCTAATTGTTTGAATATGCATTAAAACATTGCCCTGCAAGTGGAGAGTGTCACTTGATTTTTGCTTCTCCAGCAGTCAGCAAAGTACCTGGCATGATTACTCTTGGACTTAGCAAGTATTTATTGAGCTACTATATGTATATGCTAGGTTTGGACAGAGGACACTGGAACCTCTTTGAAGAACTTACATTCTAACAGGAGGGACAGATATTAATAGATGATTGACACACACGGAATGCTCAGCAATGACAGGCTGGATGGCTTGAAGGTTAGTTAGATAGAATGGATACTTAAGTGACTGACCTGAGAAGCTGTATAAAACTCTGCAATCAAATTATAACCATATTCAATTGCCTAATTACTTTATAAGAATTTTAATTGTCTCCAGATTTTAAGTCAATGTTAATTATTATTGGGAAAAACCAACTTGAGTCCTTTGTAGTTCAGTTCCTTTTAGTCTCCATGTTTGGCCAATCTATATTGTATAAAACTCTGCAACCAAAGCAAATGCTACAGTGTTGGGTATATTATAGATGCTGAAAAAAACACTAAGTCAATGTAAAAACAATGACTAAATGATTACATAAGAGTTCTAAATGACTTTAAATACTTCCTCTCTGGCTTATTATATTCTAAGGGATCATAAACAAGTCTTCTATTAGACAAATATAACATTTAAGAAAAATCTCACTACTTGAGTGTCCTGTTTCTAAAGAATATACCAGAGAGAGCTCATCCTCACTGCAAACTTACTAGAGCTATTAATTAATAATCATACTTAGTCTAATGAGTAAAAGAGCAATTATCTTCAAAATTAAGAATCTGAATACTCAGAAAATGTCTAGATGAGTTTTGAAGGAATATGTCAGACGTATAGAGTAGTAATGGAAAAAACCTTATGTTCAAAATCACTGCTTGCAGAGCCAACACAGTTTAAGCACTTAGAATTTTAAGTTATTATTAAATAATAACTGAACAGTTGGTTCATTTCAATAAGGTCACCTTAAGTGAAAAGCTGGTAAGTAAAAGATGGCATGTGGAAAATACATGCACAAAGTCCATTAAAATGCACATACATATTAAGAGTCATTTTTCCATTACGTTTATATTCCAAGCCACATAATATTATTAATGTGAAATCTAAGAAATCTATGCAACATTTACATATGTATAGGCAAAGTCTGAAATTATAACCATATTCAATTGCCTAATTACTTTATAAGAATTTTGATTGTCTCCAGATTTTAAGTCAATGTTAATTATTATTGGGAAAAACCAACTTGAGTCCTTTGTAGTTCAATTCCTTTTGGTCTCTACATTTGGCCAATCTATATTCCTAGCAAAAATGCATAATGTTACATCCAGATTATTCTTTTCATTCAAAGCAATGATTTTCTGTCATTGGTAGAAGAAAAGATTAAACAATACTTGAGGATTTCTGCTCAGAGTCTGTCTTGAAAGTATGGCTTACCAACACTGGAGAAGATTCTATTTAATTTAGTTCTGGAATAGTTCTGCAGTGATATTTACAAAATCTAAAATGGATACATTCACATTTTTGTAATCTCTACTTACATTATTACTGAAAATGCCCGAAGAACAAAGGCTATGCTGACCTTATCATTGTAGGAAATAAGACTGACAGATGAGGTAATGGGACAAATAAATAGTTCAACAAAAGAACAAAAATGTGCATGACCAAGTCATACTTCAAAATATTTTCAAGTTACTGAGATTGAATTTTAATTGGAATTTTTAAAATACAACAAAATAAACTGTGTATGGAGACAGAAACTATGACAACAATATAAAATGGTAGATTATTTGACCTCAATTTATAAGCTCAATTGAGTAATTAAAGAAAATAACACAGACGTCCTTATTTGGCATTGTGTTGCAAAGTTTGCCTTTTTTTATTTTTCTAACTTTCCACCTGCTTGCATTTGTTCCATCTGAGATAAAGCCTTCACTTCTAGAAATTCAGGAGTTTCACTAAGTAATCATTGGTGGCATCTTAGAAGAAACCCACTGTTTTCCTTTTCCAAAAGGCAAACCAGTTAAGAATTGAAAGGAATTGTTAGGCAGAAGGAATATAAAATATAAGCTCTAAAATGCTGGTAATACTGATACTGGAGTGTCTGGGGCCACACCGAACAGGAGCAGAGCACACCCCCTTAGCCTTGAGTAATGAAGGTATTGAACGGGCATTGCACACAGAAGGCCTTACCTTCCCTCCGCAAGGAAGTGCAGCTCTGGGATTGAGCATCACCCAGTGGGATTGGGCTACACCCCCCTGTTTCTTGTACCACAATCTCTTGCTGTATTTGGGTGGAATATTCTATCAAATGTGTTTTCCCTAATAAATACAGAGGATCGGAGTGTGTTCGCTCTCTTGCCTCCCTTGGTCCTCTTTCCCTGCAGCATGGAAACCTACACTTGAGGTCTCAGAGCCATCCCTGACCCCAACAAAAGACATTTCTGTGCTTGTGTGGTCTTTTTGTTTCTGGCCCAATTCAGGCAGAGTAATTCTGAATCCATCGCCCACATGGGACATGGGTGATACTGGAGAATGTGGCTGTCAAAGGAACCTCAAGAGCTTCCTCGAGATGGCTCAGAATTGGACAATTCACCCTTTCACTCAAAGCTCAACCCTCACTGCAGAAACCACTCACCTTGGACAGTCTTTCCAGCTCCACCCTACCCCAAGGCCCTGGAGGCCTGCTTTATACACTGGCTGGGAAAGGTTGAGGACCAGAACCAGTTTTGCCAAACTCCACCATGGGGGAACACACTCTACCTCCCTGGGGAGAAGGAAAGAGCACCTAAGGTTGGGAGTGTTTCAAAAAAATATCCACCAAGTGGAAATTGTCCAGAAGCCTTCTTCTTCCCACCTGCTGAGGGGGCCTGCCCCTCCAGCATCGACCGTAGGGAGCTTGAGGATGCAAAGAAACCCCTCCAGAGATGGTTTCAGAAAACAGCATCTGCTTTATTGTGCAGCAAAATAGCTTTTATAGTGGGTATGTCCCAATTTACATATAACAATCACAATAGGCCAGAGGTGAGCCCAACATATCATCTTGTGGAAGTCCAGACACCGAGAGTTCAGAAACTGCCACGTAGGCTGACTCTGCACAACAGAGGAATAACTCCTTGTCAAGGGAGCAAGGAAATGGCAATTGCCAGCGTTGTGACAACACTCTGTCCCAAAACATAGTGTTCTATGTTAGGACTTCCCTGTTGCACAATGAGCAAGATAAGTGTTCTTCCATGAGGGTCCAAGTCAGGCCCTGGGACACCCACCCAAAGTAACGTAAGGAAAATAAAATGGAAGAAGAACTGAAAGGCTCTAAAGCACAGCATTGACAAAGGACAAGAATATCCAATGATTAGAGGGACTTCCCATCTTTGCTCTAGGCTATTAGTGATAGGAACTCAGAGATCAAACACATGCTATTCAATGGCCTGTTTTTAATTAAAATATTGTGGGTGTACTTACAATTTTCAATCAGGTTTGAATGTCAAGTGCATGTTAATATCTGGTATGATAACCATGTTCTCAGAGGCAGCAGCCTAACACTGGAACACCTGGAAAGGCATGTTTACTGTATAACCTAACTTTCTCTTTTAATCGATACCCTATACATGTACCTGTGGTATAAAAAAGCAGTTTGCGGTGAGGTTACAAGCTGGATGGGTGATACTGCTATTTTGAGATGTTTAGATATTTGGGTTTTTTTTTCCTGCTGTATTCTCACCTTTTCCCTCACCACACATCCTTCATCTGTGCCCCTTCCTGTTCTGAGCAGGTACCAGCTCAGAGGAAGCTGGAGAGGTGAAAGGGCCAAAAATACAAGTAGCCTGAGATTCTTCCTAGTTTTTATTTCCAAAAGCTTAAGCCCTTAGAGAATTTAGGAAGTTTGTTCATGAAGTTTTTTTAAAAAAAACACCAGTATAGGAAGTTTGGTTAGAAAAACTAGGAGAGAAATTTCCCTAGCCATGTTTTGGAACATCCCCCCATCATACCACACCCAAACTGTCTGTCTGTCTATCCATCTACTCATTTTATGCTGGAAAGGAAAGGAGGAGACAGGTCTATTATGATGGTTACCTGGGCTCGGTGCAGGCAAGACTCTGAAGAAAAGTGCCCCTATGGGTCACTAGTGTTGAAACCACAGACAGCCATAAACCCAAAGGCACCACTGGTCAGGAACAGTAAAGGTCGTGCATGGAGACATGACTAGATGACCCTTCCACAGACAACCCTGCACTATGAGGTCCCAACCATTACATAACCTGGAGAAAGGAGGTAAGTGCAAGATTTGCTGAGGTTATTATTTTTTTTTGCTGAGATTAATGTGGAAATTAACTAATTTATGAAGAATAAAGAGCTGCAACTTGCTTGCCTAAATTTGTAGATGAACATTCGTGTCCCTACAAAATTCCAAGTGCTCCCTTATCATTTTGATACCAAACAACATTGAATTTGTAGAAACTGAGTTGAGGAGTTATAGGAGCAATCAACAACAACAACAACAACAAAACCTAATGCTTATTTATAAAACAGCATAACACGGAGAACTGGGTACTGATCACCAGAAAAGCTTTATAAGCTTTAAAGTCTCATCACCAATGTTGACTGTTCACTTTGGGTAAGTCACAAGTTCTTGTCTTCAATAATATGTAGACAACTATCCTAATGACTTGTTTGAAGGAAAAAAGAGTGGGAAATTTCTAAATCATTTATAAGTTAGACTGGTTCCAAGAGTTATTGTAATGATTGTGATTGGGGTTATTAGACGAGACCATTAGGTGATATACAAGCATAGTGGAGGTGGATAGGAAAAGACATTCCCTCATGAGAGAAACCCAACCCACTAGCCCTTAATTCAAGGCCATTTGCCTTTTCATTTCAGAATAATTCAGTTACTATTGCAGTTTTACGTAGAACAGGCATGCACTCTGCCTCCATTTAGTCAGATTGAGGCTGACTATCAAATGCATTGTGCCAGAAAAGGTAGACCCTCTTGAGGAAGATCAATCAATGACTTCAGGCTAGAAGTATCACCTGATGGTCGGGAGATGGCTTTTTTCTCTAATCTCTTAGAACTTCAGTCTCACATCTGTCATATGCTGATAGCATCTACTGCAGTGAAGATAAGAAACAGAGTGACTTACCCATTATGTTGTGGGTACACAGGGGAACTTAGCTCTACTGTGATGAGAGGGAAGTCTTCAAAGAAGAGTGATTCCTGACTGGAAGTCTTACAAGGGGTAACAAGAAAGCAGGAACATTATAAGAAGAGGGGGAAGTGTGTGCAACATCTCAGGCAGGAGATAACATGGCATATTAGAACAATCCTAAAGCCGACAAATGGCTCGACAGCAAGGTGCATGTATCAAGAAGTACCGGGAATTCACTGCTTGCCGAGCACTCCAAGTCCTATCTGGGTTTACTCACCGCTGCATTCTGATATTTCACCCTCTTTATGGTCAGTTCATCTGATTCCAGCAACCTGGTTCTGATGGGATCATTTTCTAAACACAACCATCTCTTGAATGTATCACCTCCTTAATTCTGCGTGACACATCATACCCCAGTTCCTGGTGTAATGAGCAATCTTCTCAACTTCTCTCCTTCCACTAAGAATAATTTTCACATTATTCCAGGTACCTAGGTCAAAGGAGGAATTTCCAAAATGCAGATTAAATATCAATAGCCAATCCTGCCTGGGTTTATGTTGAAGGTAGTGTGTCTTGACCAAAACAGTGCCAAAATTTACTGATTTCTTTTTCCTTACAGTTAAAAAAAAAAATCTTACTATGCTCAATAGGCCAGTTATAAAATATGCAATTTTGTCTTGCATTTCCTTGCACATTTTTATTTGACAGGAAGAACACATCCTGAAAGGCGATGGAATCCATGTTACTATTAGCCAGGACCAACAAGTCTCCACCAGTGGATGAGTGGTGGGCTGGGAGCTGCCTGTGGCTGCTGGGCATGCAAACACCTTTGAACCTTGTCATCACTTTCCAATCACCACATCGTGCTTGAAGCACATTAGACTTTCATCAAGTCCCAACAGCAAGCATTCAACTGGATGAAACTCACCCTATTTTATTTATTTTTGTCTTAACTTTGTCTCATACAATAAAAAATAAAATTAAACCAAGCTCACTTTTTTTTTTCCTGAAGGATGGAGATGCATTCAAGTTTTAGATTTTCCACTTTATAATAGGACTATTCCTTCTTAAAGAAGGCAATACTTTGACTCTTAATGGATAATCTGTTTACAAAATTTGGACAGCAATATTTCAGGGAAGCAGGTTTATGATTTTACAAAATTATAACTTCTAATTAAATAATGTTTCAGAATTCTATTGTCTCTAGGATCAATGATGAACTCTTCAATATCTCATAGAAAGGCCATCATCTTTAGCCCCAAGCGTCAGTCCTGACTAAGCCCCTAGTATTTTCAAGATACACACTCTGATCTCTATCCATTCCTCAGCATTAGAATTTCTGGAAATGACCATATTGTTTCCTAGGATTGTGTGTCTGACTACAACATCCCTGTCCTTGTTGTCCACTGTAAGACTTTCATTCAGGAAACACTCATCTGTGAAGTCTTTCCGCTTATCTCAGTAGACCTAAGTTCTTCTCTTCTCTATACCCATAATATCATGTTAAATCAGTTTCTTATCTGATCTTCCCTACAGTAGATACTATCACCATGTGACAGATTGGAAACTGAAGGTCTGGGAAATTAGAGCAAAAAGCTATCTTCTCTGTACATTGGGTAATATTCTGAAATCAAAATAACTGATATTCTCCAAGAAGTTTACTTCTCTACATTGTCTACCATATTTTTATGGCACTCAAGTGCAGTATTGAAGGGCTTGCTAATACCACTGAGCATCATAGGCTTGTGATGGACCTTGCAGATGAAATATATGTTAGATAAGCTTTGTTCAGGCATAAATTATAGTGTTGTTGGCAGTGAATCCAATGTTAGTGAATCAATAATATATGTTAAATTTATATATGTATATATATGTATATTTGTGTGTGTATATATAGATACAGATATAGATATAGATACAGATATATACATACATACATATATATCAAAGTTACATATTGATTAGTTGGTGAAAATGTGACAAAATGCTCTCAGAGACTAACCTGTACCTCCCCTAGGAGTAATAGTTCACTAAGTCAGGGTTACTTCCAATTCATAAAATACAAAAAAAACCCACAAATAATGAAAGTTGTCCGTGTTCAGGTAAATAACAGTATATATGATATGCTAGCCATATTTCAAAGGGAAATTAAAGAAAAAATAGGTTAGTATATTTGTAAAGGCACAAAAGTAGCTATATTGGTTCTCTGTGGAAAGTAACTAGACGAATGGAAGATAGAATTTTATACTTTGGGGGATTTCATACCAACTTCGTGTATTAATGCATCAAAAACTAATTTTATGAAAGAACAAGAGATTTTCTTTTCCATGTTTATAGTGTTTTGAAAAATGGCTTCTGACTTGTGGCCAGAACAAAAATAGCTTACCTGAAGAAGATTATAATGACCAATGTCAAACTTTATGTCTATTGTACCCAGGGGAACAACAGCCTTGGACATCTGTCATCTTTGGTGCTATTTACATTCAGTACTGTAGAGGGTTGTCTGATTTCATACTTAACATCTTTTGATAATGAGTGGCAAATGCACACTTTTCTCAAATATATATATATATATATATGGGTTGTTTTTAGAGAAATAGAGTGAACAATGAGATTATAGTTCATTTTATTTTGCCAAGAACACATGGCACTTATTTTACAAAATAATATTTTATATGTGGTACTAATATGAGCACTACTACTGAAAAAATTTTGACTGTCTTTATAGTAATTTAAGTTGTATTAAAACCCTGCCTAAAAAAAGAAATATGCTTAGCAATGCCTTCCTTTTTTTTTTCCAGATATTCCTTTTGTTTGATATAATCAGAAACCAAAGAAAAGAAGACATGGCCCAGATATAAAACTAAATACTTAGTAGGACTTAGGATTCGCTAAGATTGTTTTCATAAATATATGTTAGGGATACGGAAGTATACTAACACTATATATACTAAATATGGTCTATGGTAAGATAGCTCTTGTTTTTTCCTAGCATTTTTAGGATATTCTGAAATTCGGGAATTTGAACAAAGAGGTTACTAGCTATAGATAATTGTACATAATTTTAGTGATGAGGCAGAGGTGATGGCAGCAGTTTTAAAGAACCTTGAGAATGTTGGCTACCAAGGTCCTTAGAATAATTAGCAAGCTTGTTGTTGTAGCCCCATGAATGTACAAGGATATAACATTGTGAAGATCAATTACTATTCATTTTCGAGTTCAATGTATCATGTGACCTCCCCCTGACTGAAAAGGCTAATGTCAAAAACATTTCTGCTAACCAGAAGGACCTGAAAGAGAAAGACAAAAAAAAAAAAAAAAAAAAATGATTTTTTAAAAAAATATTTCTATTGACAACTTTAAATTAAATTAAATCAAATCGAATTTAGCAAGACTCTTCCTGAAAGGAAATAAATATTCAAATCAAATAAAGATGGAAGGACTTTTCTAAAGAGAGCCTTTCTGATAGATTGAAAGCAAAATGGCGGTGGCTAAAACACTCCAGTGATTGTCTCTCCACAGGGAAACCAATTTGAACAGCTACCATGCACTAAACTAGATTCAAAAGAGCTAAGAAAGCTGGTGAGACCACAGTACTTAACTTTAACATAATAATAAGAGGTGAGGCACTAAATAAGGTGGGAAGGAGATAGTCTCTTCGCACTCCCTGTCCTCCAAGCAGCAGAGTCTGAAGAGAAACACCTCCCACTTGGGAAAGCAAGAGAAAATTAAATCCAGTCCTCAATTAAATCCAGACTGACCACCCCATTACTTCCCCAATCCCAAACTGAATAATGTGGGGAGTAATTGTCCACTGTTACAGAGATAGGTATCAAGTCATTGCATAGCAGCCTGGGTCTGGTCCCTTCCCTGTGAAACAGAGATGGGCAGAATCCCATGTTGCCTAAACACAGGCTGATGACTCTGAATGAAACACTGAGTCTCCCCTGCTCCAGGTAGAGAACTCGCTGAAGGACTACTCTTTATGGGCATTCCTCCAGTTCATTCTGAAAGACACACAAACTGCAGATTTGGGACAAACCTAGAACCACCTTCTACTGCTGAAACAACAATACACTAAAGTGAACTCTGAGGAAACCAGGACTTGCGGCATATCTAGTTATGAAATAGCTAAAGCATCCACAGCTCAAAGAAAATAGGCACACTGCTTAGAATTTTTGACAGGACAGGCATAGGCAAAGGCAGATTATAAGAACTGAAAAAAATACCTAATCTTTGAATAGGCATATGACATCATACACCAGTAAGAGTCAAGAACTTTCAGGGAATCATGACTTTACCTAATGGATAAAATAAGTTTCCAGAAACTGCTGATATATCAATCAATATCTGCAAACTCTTGTCCACCGGATTCAAATTAGCTGTTTCAAGGAAACTCAACAAACTTCAAGAAAATTTAAAGAAAAATAATAAAAATTAATACTCTAAGAGACAGACTTAACAAAGAGATGAAAGTAAGTTTGAAAACTCAAATATCCTTGAGATGAAGAGTAATTAAAAATGTGATCGAGAATAACAATAGCAGAGTAGATCAGAATGAAGAATTAGTAAGTTCAAATCAGTGAGCTAAAAATGCACTGTCAGGGTGGAAAAAAAAAGAGAAAAGAATGAAGGGGAATGAAAAAAGATTACAAGAACTTTAGAAGGGCATTAAAAGAAGAACTATCTGAAATGTTAGAGTTCAAGGGGAATTGAAAATGACAAGGGTGGAAATCTTAATCAAAGAGATAATAACAGAAAACTTCCAAAACCTAAAGAGGGATCCAAATAGTCAGGTACAGGAAGGTCAAAGTTCACAAGATACAGCTCAACCAACTCTAGCCCAAGATATAGTATAAACAAGCTCTTAAAGTGAAAGATAAAGAGAAGATTCTCAATGCAGCAGAAGAAAAGCAAATAACATATAAATGTGGCCCAATTTTTCTGAGACCAGACTTAAGAGAACCCATGAAAGCAAGGAGAAACTAGGAGGATATTTTCACAGTACTGGGGAAAAAAAACTTACCAATTGGGAATACTGTACATAGTAAAATTTCTTATATATGAAGGAGAAATAAAGACATTCCCAGACATTAAAAAAGATGAGAGAATTTGTCACCATTAGTCTTAATCCTTTGAGAAATACCAAAGGAAGTTCTTCAAAGTGAATGAAAGATATACTAATGAGTAAGGAAATAAATCAGAACATATAAAACTCAACATATAAAACTTAAGAGTAACTACACAAATTCTCCAATATTATAAATGTTCTAATATTGTCTACATAGCATGTAAACAATTTGCATATTTAATATGAAGCCTAAATGATTATATTTCATATGAAGTCTAAAATAATAACATTAATATATTAATATATAGACATATGTAAACATGTAAAATAGCATATAAATGGAAAGAATGAAATGCAAGTAGAGAGTTTGGGGTTAGTATTTTTATCTATTTTTGTTTACTCTTTTTCCTGTATGTATGATCAATGTTAAGTTGCTATCCTTTCAAAGGAGCTTTTTATATTCAAAAGATGTTTCCTGTATGCCTCATGGTAACCACAAAGCAAAAAAGTCTAACAGACACACCAAAAATAATAACCAAGGAATCAAAACACACTATTAGAGAAAATCATTTAAATACAACTGTACTGCAACAAATTTGATCAACTAGAAGAAGCTGGCAAATTCCTGGACACACACAAAACTTACCAACTTTGAGTTAAGAAGAAATAGAAAGTACAAACAGACCAATAACAAATAATGAGATCAAATCGATAATAAAACTTCTCCCATCACAGCAAAGGGCAGGACTAGACAGATTCATGCTGAATTCTTCCAGTGAATAAACATGATTGTGATGGTTAAGTTGGATGGTCGCCTTGATGGTATTGAGAGACCCCTGGGAAATTAGTAGAACACATTTCTGGGTGTATCTGTGACAAGTGGCATGTGGGTCAGCAAACTGAGAAGGAAGACCTGATCTGAATGTAGGTGTCACCATCCAAAATGCTGAGGGCATGGCTAGAAAAGAGAAGGAGGGAAAAGCCATCAGAGTTGAAGTACAACCCTTTTTGAGCAGGTGCATTTTTTGCTGCTGTCATTGCCCACGGACATCAAACTCCAACTTCTTCAGCCTTTGAACACAGACTCACACCGACAACTCTCCAGGGAGTTCCCTGGCCTTCAGCCTTGAACTGGGGCTACATCAGTGGTACCTCTTATTCGGAGGCTTCCAGGTTCTTGGACTGAGCAGCTATCAGTTTCTCTGGTTTGCCAGTTTAGACAGCCACTTTGAGGCTACCCAGCCCCTAATTATTTAAGCCAATCTAATGAATCTATGTCTCTGTCTCTGTCTCTCTCCCTATCTCAGAATACACATATTCTGTTCATTCAGAGAACTCTAATACAATAATACACTGTATCAACAGAATAAAGGGAAAAAAAAATATGGTCATCTCAATAAATGCAGAGAAGCCATTGCTAAAATTCAACATCCCTTTGTGATAAAAACTCTAAACAAAGTATACAAAAATATCTCACCATAATACAGGCCACATATAATAAGTCAATAGCTAACATCATGAATGGGGAAAGGCTGAAGGCTTTCTTTCTGAAATCTGGAACAAGGAAAGGATAGTCACATTCATTGCTTTTACTCAACACAGTACTGAAAGTCCTTGCCAAGGCATGCAGGGAACCAAAAGAAACAAAGGGCATCCAAATAGGAAAGGACAAAGTCAAATCACCATTGTCAGTAAATGACTTTATCTTGTCTGTAGAAAATTCCAGAGAATCCACCAAAAAATATAAAAAATTATTAGAAATAATAGAGGCAGCAAAGTTGCAGAATACAAACTCAATATACAAAAATGAGTTGCATTGCCAAACACCAGTGGAGAATTATCTGAAAAATAAATCAAGAAATAATCCTTTATACAATAGCTAAAAAAAAAAACAAAATTAAATACATAAATCTAACCAAAGAGGTAGAAGATCACTAAAGTAAAAATTATAAAATTTTGATGAAAAGCTAATTCAAGAAGACACAAAGAAATGCAAAGATATCTTGTGTTCATGAATTAGAAAAATCAATACTGTTAATATGTCTATACTACCAGAAGCAATTTACAGATTCAAAGCAATCTCTGTCAAAACACCAATAATTTCTTCACAAAAAAACCTAAAATGCATATGTAAGCTCAAAAGTATCCCAACTAGACAAAGAAATCTTGAGCAAAATAACAAAAGAGGCATTATACTACCAGATTTCAAATATACTATTAAGCTGTAGTAATTTGAAAAGCATGATGGTAGCATTGAAAACATAGAGACCAATGGAAAAGAATAGAGACTCTAGACGTTAACCCACACATAGATAGTCAATTGATCTTCAACAAAGTTGCCAAAAACATGCATTGGGAAAAGGACAGTGTCCTCAATAAAAAGTGCTAGGGATATTGGGTATCTATATGTAGAAGAATGAAACTAGACCTCTCTCATCAGTTACAAAAATCAGCTCAAAGAGAAATGAAAGACTTAAATATAAGATATGAAACTATTCAAGCAAAACTTATGAGGAACTGTTCAGGACACAGGTAGGGGCATGGATTTTTTTTTTTTTTAAATAAGACACTCAAAGTATAGAAAGCTGAATTATATACAGACAAGTGAAATTAGATCAAAATAAAAACCTCCTGCACAGCACAGGAAAGAGTCAACAGAGTGAAAATCCCAAATACAAAAAGTGAGAAAATACTTGCAAAAGTCTTTGTTTGACAAGAGATTAATATCCAGAATACATGAGGAGCTTAAACAACTGAAAAGGAAAAAAAATCAGATTAAAAAATAGGTAATATTCTCAAATAGACATTTCTCAAAGGAAGATATACACAAATGACCAACAGGTACATAAAAAATGGTCAACATATAGAAGATATTGAAGGCATCAAAAATTTCTTAAGTCATACGATTTGCCCAGATTGAATCAGAATGATATACACAATTTAAACAGACCAATATCAAGTAATAAAATAGAAGACATCATCAGAAACCTACCAACCAAGAAAAGCCCAGGACCAAATGGAAACACAGCTAAGTTCTCCAAGACCTTTAAAGAAGAACTAATACCAATAGTCTTCAATTTATTTCAGGAAATAGAAAAAGAGGCAGCACTTCCAAACTCATTTTATGAAGCCAATATCACCCTGATCCCCAAACCAGGCAGAAACACATCAAAGAAAGAAAAGCTAGGACCAATATCTCTAATGAACATAGATGCAAAAATTCTCAATAAAATTCTGGCAAATCAAATACAAAAATGTATCAAAAAGATAATGCACCACAATCAAGTGGCATTCATCCCAGGGATGCAAAGTTGGTTCAACATATGGAAATCAATAAATGTTAATTTATCACATCAATAGACTTAAAGATAAGAATCAAATGATCATCTTAATCGATGCAGAAAAAGCATTTGAAAAAAATACAGCACTCCTTCATGTTCAAAACACTGGAAAACTAGGGATAATAGGAACATATCTCAACATCATAAAGGCTATCTATGCTAAGCCCCAGGCCAACATCACTCTAAATGGAGAAAAATTGAAGGTATTCCCTCTAAAAACTGGAACAAGAGAAGAATGCCCTCTTGCACCACTTCTATTTAACATAGTCCTTGAAACACAGACCAGAGCAATTAGACAGACGAAAGAAATCAAAGGGATATGGACAGGTAAATAGAACTCAAATTAGCACTATTTGCTGCTGATGATGATCAATGCTTATTTGAAATTTTTTTTATAAGACTTCTCCCTTACCACTCAACTTCCCATCATCATGAATACCACCACCACGCATATACCTCTATCTGAGATCTTCCACATTTATTCCAAAGATGAACTTTTTAAGCCTATGTGCATTATCTATCTACGTACTCACTTTCTTCATATTTTTATTAGTGTATTGTAGTTGTACATAATAGTGGGATTAATTGTCACATAATCATACATGCACACAATATAACAATATAATTTTACATATTTACCCTTATTAATCTAAAAAATACAGAGACAAGAACAGACAGGGTCAAGCAAAACTGTAATTTTATTAGTCAGAGCAAGTTTCCATCAAGGATATGAGTTCACAAATCGGATTAGTTATCAAAATATTCCTAAAAAAGAAACCTATTGCCTAGACAGACAGATAAACTGACCATGTGTGATTCAATAAAGAAGAATAGGAGCTCAGATTATTTGAAAGTACTTGCTCCTATTATTCTAGTTCAGGGAGGATCAAGGGCCTCAGTGGAATATGGTCTTTGACAGCTGAGGCTCTGAGGCCGGGCATTGACAGGCAACTCAGTAAGGTCCTGGGAACACATGGAGATGGTTAAAATGTCTAAAGTGTGGCCAGTCTCTTAAAAAAGAAAAAAACAAGGCTATTCATCCTCTTCAATAAGAAAAAATGAACACATCTTTAGAGAAGTTTTAGTATATCAGAAGGGAAAGTTGAATGATGATGTATGTCTAGGTTTGGGGTTCCGGCCACAACTGGTATAAACAAACCTTTCAAGGAAGGAAGGGATGGACACTGATGGACACTGGGTGAAGTTCAAGATGTAATGGTTTAACAATGATGAACTTGAAGTACATTTGGAGAAGCAAACTTTTGTTTGATAAGCAACCTGTTTGCACAGATGAGCAGAATAGTTTTGTTTTAGATAAACTGGCTTATGGAGAATTTCCTGAAGCAGATAGCGAAGGTACTTACTGATTTATAGTCTTATCTTTCCTGGGCTGGAACAAACAACTAAGTCATGTTGACACAGAGGCTCTCAGTTCTCAATCCTAACAGTTTCATCATATTGATGTAGGTGGTCACAGTTCTCAGACACGTGGCCACCCAGGTAAGGACACACTGTCCTGCCCACTGTTTCCCAAGCATAGGTGAGAGGGATTATATGTCTTGGTTTTAGATTGGGGGACAAGAACAGAGATTGTAAGTGAGACATCTGAGTTGTACCCTAAGAAAAGGGGAATGTGCCCTCCCTGTTCCCTGTCTCCCTTCCAAATGCTTGGGAAGAGATAAAAGGATCTGAAGCAGTCTCCCCAGTGGCAAGACAGAACTTAATACTGATGATGATAAAGGAACAAAGTAATAGAACCCTTGGTCCCCATCATTTGCTAGCATCTCAGTCCTGAACCACATACATACAAACTGTTACAAAGAAACAAAGTAATGATTTTGAAGTCCCTGGGATTTGTGGATATTTTGAAGCCCTCCAACCATAACCTAACTAAAAGTGGACCTCAAAATTAGTGCACCCATCTCTCTGGAAAATTGACTTTTCTTTCACTTAAAAACCACACTCAGCCCATCAGCACATGTTGCCTGCAATCCTGAAACAGCTTCTCCCAAATCTACCCACTCCTCTCTGCTTCCGTGTCAATTACTCTAATGCAGGTTACATCATGTCTTCTCTCGACAGCTGAAGAAGCCTCCCAATCATTCTTTGCCTCCACATTAGAGCGCTTTACAACCATATCATGTAACCCATTTCAAAATTAAAGAGATCAGGACCTTCCTTGTGAAAAACCTATTCTTTAATGCCTAAAATAAACATCACGCTCTTTCTAGGGACATGCAAGCTGCTATGTGACTTAACCCTTGCTCACTTCCCAGGGTTGAGTCTCTCTCTCACTTCTCTTCTGCACTCACTATGCCCAGCTGCACCAGCCACCTTTGGATTCCTTGACAACCCAAAGGCCCTCCCTTCCCCCTGACTTTATGAATGTACACATTCCTCTGCCTGGACTGCATCCTTCTCTGGTCATCAGTATGTCGGGCTTATCATTTCTTCTCACTTCAAATGTTTCTTTGCCCTGAGGCTTTCCCTGGGCACCAGATGGAAGTTTACTTCCTCTTCCCCCTCTTCTTGAGCTATCACAATTCCTATGTTGTTTTCTTCACAGTTCAGCACTTCTTAAAGTGATTGTGTCCCTTTTGTTGTTGTTGTTGTTGTTTCTTGTTTATTGTCTAACTTTCAACTATAGATATGTCCTATGGAAGGAGGGACGTGTCTACCTTGTATATCATCATATTCTCAATAAAAAGACGGTGCCAAGATATGGTATACCTTAGAATACATACTGAATGAATATCTAAGATGGGAATGTGCATGCTAATTGCTTCATAAACTGTCTGGGCATACAATTAAAGATAATTAAATTATAGGTGATATGTTGCTGTGTTATGCCGAGGAGGACATGAATTTTCTCCTGACTCATAGCACTACAATATTGGTCCTAGTGTAATCTGGGTCCTAAGGTGACAGAACCACTATGTAAGCCTGGCTCTTCTGAATCCCATAGCATGGCTCCTTCCTCCTTCCTTACCTACATGTAGACCTCAGGAGGGAAATCTGATCCAACTCACTTGGGCATCCTAAATGTGCCGTTGGTAACTTGTCAGTTATATCGATTACATGTTATGTATTTACAATTACCATGATTTTTAAAATCAGAAGCTTTCTTGTTCTACCTAATTTAACTATTTTTCCATTTAAAACAGAACTGTATGTGTGTTACACGTATGATCCTCCAAACAACTTTAGATATCAAGGTTCACCAAAGACTGATATGGTAGAGTCCTCAAAACAAAAATGTTAGACATGAACTAGAATTTGAGCTATAGCTTCATAGTCCAACACTCTTCCTACCTCACCATGAAATATTTCCAATTAAAATGTGAGAAGCAAAAGGTAAAGAAGGATCAGATTCACAGTCTCTGGAATATAATCTACCAGGTATTAAGACCTAAATCTGGAAAGTTGAGGGAGAATGCCAAAAGATATATGCTTATTAAGTAGTTTAGAGACTGTAGTCTGTACAGAATGTACATAAAGGTTGAGATTTAGTTCTCTCTGTTCTGGGGCCAATAACTCTCAAGCCTGGAATGCAGAAGCTATAGACATTTAATAGCAAAGTGGTTTCTTCTTCTTTCTGAGTCTAAATGATCTTCTTATTTGCTGCCAGTAAGAGACCAAATAGAGTAGAAAGCATAGTTTCTAAATCCAACAAATATAACTCCTTAAGTCCTATCCAGAATAACAGTGGCAATATTAATTCAGAATAATGAAAAATTATAATAATTAATTGGAAAACAGAGATTAAGGAAATCCATGTGTGTTATCTGTTCCCTAAGTCACAAAATATAAACTTATAAATTATTGTTATTAGCAATGAAACCAGTTGCTATTTATACTTTGCCAGGGATCTTTCTCTTCATGGTTTTTCTCCTTCGCCCTCTTTTCAAGGACATAACAATTACATACAGAACAGTTGACCAATGTGTTAGTCAGCTTTACATTTCTATGAAAAAATATCTGAGAAAATCAACTTAGAGAGGGAAAGATTTAATTTGGGTTTTGGTTTCAGTGACTTCAATCATTTGACCCCATTGCTATGGGCCTGTTGTGAGGCAGAACATCATGCCAGGGAACACATGGCAGAGCAGAGCTGAGATGGCATCCAGGAAGCAGAGAGAAAGAGACAGCAAGCAAGGGACCTGAGAACAAGATACAGTTCCCAAGGGCACACCCAAGGATACCACTCCCTTCAACTGGGTCCCACTGCTAGTTTCCACCACCTCCCAATAGTCCATGCAGTATGAATACCTTAACAGATTAATCCATTAATAAGATCAGAGCCCTCATGATCCATTCATTTCCCCAAGGCTCTACCTGTGAGCATGACTGGATTGGGGACCAAGCCTTCAACACGTAAGTCTTTGGAGGACACTTCATACACAAACCATAAACAACCAGTTAGAGAAGAAATGAGAAGTTAAGAAGGTAGAGAGCCAAGGAAGCATGGGACTACTGAAAGAGTACATGCTTTAATCCTCACCACTACAATTCCTGAGCTGTATATCCTTGGAAAAAAAATGCATAATCTCTCTGAATGTCATTTCTCTCACCTGTAAACATGAGATTATCAAGTAGTCTGGACTTAGAATGTGTTCAAAAAATTACATAGTTCTTATTCAGGTTGCCTTAATCATAGCTTTTCCTGGTCTTCTGAACAAAGACTCAAGACAGCCCAGTTCCAATGTCATGGTGCCAGTAGATTTGCTGTCTGGTGTGAGAATCTTGTTCCTGGCTTGTGGATGGCTACCTTCTCACTGAGTGATCAAAAAGTAGAGAACAGAAGCTCTGCTTCCTAGTCTTCCCCACATGAGGGCAATATTCTATCATGGGGGTCCTTACCTCAAGAGCTACTCTAAACCCACTTAAAAGGCCCACCTGCTAATAATGTCATATTGGGGTTATATCTTCAACACATGAATTTGTTTGGGCAAACATAAAAGTTTATAACATATGGCCTTGTCAAAAAAAGAGACAGAAATGAATATGCATATTAGTGTCAAAATCCATTAAAATCAGGAAAAATAACCCAACAAAATATAAAACCCAATAAGACCTCTTCATATTACTCACTCAAAATTATAATAGTATATCCAACTGAAGTCATATGATGCTCATATTAATCCCTGGAATGAACAGTTACATCCTTGGAACAAAAAAGTATAATAATGTATTTTGTATCATAAAATTAATGAACAAAAGTCATACTCCTGAAATCATATTTTAAAATTTATTTATTTATTCTAATTTATTATACATGACAGCAGAATGCATTTCAATCCATAGTACACATAGAGAACACGATTTTTCATGTCTTTGGTTGTATACAACAAAGTAGAGTCACACCATTCCTGTCTTCATACATGTACCTAGGGTAATGATTCCCATCTCATTCCACCATCTTTCCTACCCCTAACACCAAATCTTCTCCTCTCTCCACCTATCCCTATCTAAATTTCTCCAAGCTTCCCTTGCTCCTCTCCCCATCCCCATTATGAATCAGCATCCATTTATCAGAGAAAACATTTGGTCTTTGGTTTTCTGGGATTGGCTAACTTTGCTTAGCATAATATTCTCCAATTCCATCCATTTACCTGCAAATGCCATGATTTTATTCTCTTTAAATGCTGAATACTATTCCATTGTGTATATACACCACATTTTCTTTATCCATTCATCTACTGAAGGGTATCTAGGTTGGTTCCACAGTTTAGCTATTGTGAATTGTGCTGCTATAAACATTGATATGGCTGTGTCCCTGTAGTATGCTGTTTTTAAGTCTTGTGGGTATAGACTGAGGAGTGGGATAGCTGGGTCAAATGGTGGTTCCATTACAACTTTTCCATGGAATCTCGATACTGCCTTCCATATTTGTTGCATCAATTTGCCATCCCAAAAGCAATGTATGAGTATGCCTTTTGGCCACATCCTCACCAAAACTTATTGGTTTTTGTATTCTTAATAACTGCCATTCTGCCTGGAGTGAGATGAAATCTTAGAGTAGTTTTGATTTGCATTTCTCTAATTGCTAGAGATATTGAGCGTTTTTTCATATGTTTGTTGATTGATTGTTTGTCACTTTCTGAGAAGTGTCTGTTCAATTCTTTGGCCCATTTATTGATTGGGTAATTTGGTTTTTTGGTGTTAAATTTTTTTAGTTTTTTACATATCATAGAGATTAGTGCTCTCTCTGATGTGATGTGGTAAAAATTTGCTCCCATTCTATAGGCTCTCTCTTCACCTCACTGATTATTTCTTTTGCTAAGAAGAAGCTTTTCAGTTTGAATCCATCCCATTTATTGATTCTTGATTTTATTTCTTGTGCTATAAGAGTCTTGTAAAAGAAGTTGGGACCTAATCCGGCATGATGAACATTAGGGCCTACTTTTTCTTCTATTAGGCACAGGGTCTCTGGTTTAATTCCTAGGTCCTTGATCCAATTTGAGTTGAGTTTTTTGCATGGTGAGAGATTGGAGCTTAATTTCATTTTGCTGCATATGGATGTCCAGTTTTCCCAGCACCAGTTGTTGAAGAGGCTATCTTTTCTCCAATATATGTTTTTGGCACCTTTGTGTAGTATGAGATAACTCTATTTATGTGGGTTTGTCTCTGTGTCCTCTATTCTGTACTACTGGTCTACAAGTCTATTTTGGTGCCAATACCATGCCAGTTTTTAAAAAATATTTTTTAGTGTTGATAGGCCTTTATTTTATTCATTTATTTATATGCAGTGCTGAGAATTGAACCCAGTGCCTCACACATGTGAGGCAAGCACTCTACCACTAAGCCACAAACCCAGCCCCAATACCATGCCATTTTTGTTAATATTGCTCTGGAGTATAGTCACCTGCTTCACTCTTTTTGCTAAGGATTGCTTTGGCTATTCTGGGTCTCTTATTTTTCCAGATGAATTTCATGATTCCTTTTTCTATTTCTATGAGGAATGAATGTCATTGGGAATTTGATTGGAATTGCATTAAATCTGTATATTGCTTTTGGTAGTATGGTCATTTTGACAATATTAATTCTGCCTATCCCAGACCAAGGGAGATCTTTCCATCTCCTAAGATCTTCTTTAATTTCTTTCTTTAGCATTCTGTAGTTTTCATTTAGAGATATTTCACTTCTTTCATTAAATTGATTCCCAAGTTTTTATTTTTTTAAGCTATTGTAAATGGGGTAGTTTTCCTATTTTCTCTTTCAGAGGATTTGTCACTCTTTACAGAAATACCTTGATATATGGGTGTTGATTTCATATCCTGCTACTTTGCTGAATTCATTTATCAGTTCTACAAGTTTTCTGGTGGAATTTTTTGGATCCTCTAGGTATAAAATCATGTCATCAGCAAATAGTGATAGTTTCATTTCTTTTTTTCCTATCCATATCCTTTAATTTCTTTCATCTGTACAATTGCTCTGTCTACAGTTTCAGGTGGTAAAGAGGGCATCACTGTCTTGTTCCAGTTTTTAGAGGAAAGGCTTTCAATTTTTCTCCATTTAGAATGATCTTGGCTTTGGGCTTAGCATAGATAGCTTTTATGATGTCGAAATATGTTCCTGTCATCCCTATTTTTTCTAGCATTTTGAATATGAAGGGGTGCTGTATTTTGCCCAATATACTTTCTGCATCTATTGAGATGGTTATATGATTCTTATATTGAAGTTTGTTGATGTTATGAATTACATTTATTGATTTCCATATGTAGAACCAACCTTGCATCCCTGAGATAAATCCCACTTGATATGGTGCACTATCTTTTTGATATGTTTTTGTATTTGGTGTGCCAGAATTTTATTGAGAATTTTTGCAGCTATGCTCATTAGAGATATTGGTCTGAAGTTTTCTATCCTTGATGTGTCTTTGTATGGTTTTGGAATCAGGGTGATATTGGCCTCATAGAATGAGTTTGGAAGTGTTCCCTCTTTTCCTATTTCATGGAATAATTTGAGGAGTATTGGTATTAATTCATCTTTGAAGGTCTTGTAGAACTCAACTGTGTATCCATCTGGTCCTGAGCTTTTCTTGGTTGGTAGGCTTCTGATGGTGTCTTCTCTTTCATTGCTTGAAATAAATCTGTTTAACTTGTGTATATCATCCTGTTTTAGTTTGGGCAAATCATATGACTCTAGAAATTTATTAATGCCTTTTTATATCTTCTATTTTATTAGAGTATAGGTTTTCAAAATAATTTCTAATTATCTTCTATATTTCTGTAGTGTCTGTCATTATATTTCCTTTTTCATCAGGGATGTTAGTAATTTGAGTTTTCTCTCTCCTTCTCTTTGTTAGCATGCCTAAGTGTTTATCAATTTTACTGGTTTTTTCAAATAATCAACTTTTGGTTTTGTTAATTTTTTTCAAATTTTTCTGTTGTTTCAAATTCATTACTTTCAGCTCCGATTTTCATTATTTCGTGTCTTCTTCTGCTTTTGGAGTTGGTTTGTTCTTCTTTTTCTAGGGCTTTGTGATGTAATGTTAGGTCATTTATTTGTTGACTTTCAGGGTTTTTTTTTTTCTTCTTTTAAGACATGAACTTCATGCAGAAATTAGTACTGCCTTCATGGTCTCCCAGAGACATTGATACGTTGTGTCAATGTTCTCATTTACCTCTAAGAATATTTTAATTTCCTCTTTGATGTCTTCTGCAATCCATTGTTCATTCAGTAGCATATTATTTAGTCTCCAGGTGCTGGAGTAGCTTCTATTTTTATTTTATCATTGATTTCTAATTTCATTCCATTATGATCTGATAGAATGCAGTGTAATACCTCTACTTTTTTTATTTGCTAAGAGTTGCTTTGTGGCATAATATATGGTCTATTTTAGAGAGGGATCCATGTGCCGCTGAGAAGAAAGTGTATTCACTCATTGATGGATTAAATATTCTATGTATGTCTGTTAAGTCCAAGTTTTTAATTCTATTATTGAGTTCTGTAGTTTCTTTGTTTACCTTCTATAAGGAAGATCTATCCAGTGGTGAAAGACGTGTGTTAAAAATCACCTAGAATTATTATGTTGTGGTCTATTTGACTCTTAAACTTAAGAAGGGTTTGTCTGATGAATATATATATATATATATATATATATATATATATATATATATATATATATCCATTGTTTGGGGCATATATATTTATAATTATTATGTCTTCCTGTTGTAGGGTTCCCTTAAGCAGTATGACATGTCCTTCTTTATCCCTTCTGGTTAAATTTGGCTTCAAGTGTACTTTACTTAATATGAGGATGGAAACCTCTGCTTGTTTCCACAGTCCATGTGAGTGTTACGTTTTTTCCCCCAAACTTTTACCTTCAGTCTATTGCTGTCTATTCCTATGAGATGAGCCCCCCCCCCCCTTTTTTTAATCTAATCTGCCAGTCTACGTCTTTTGATTGGTGAATTTAGTCCATTAACATTCAAGGTTATTATTGAGACATGATTTGTATTCCTGGTCATTTTTGTTTGTTTTGGATATTTAACTTGCCTTGGTTCCTCCTTTGATTGTTTTTTTCCTTTAGTGTAATACCTCCCTTTGCTGGTCTTTCATTATTGTTTTTCATTTCCTCTTCATGGAATATTTTGCTGAGGATGTTCTGTAGTGCATGTTTTCAGGTGTAAATTCTTCTAACTTTCATTTATCATGGAAGGTTTTTATATCATCATCAAATCTAGAGCTTAATTTTTCTGTATATAAGATTCTTGGTTGGCATCCATTTTATTTCAGAGCTTGGTATATGTTGTTTCGGGATCATCTAGCTTTCAGGGTCTGAGTTGAAAATTCTGCAGACATCCTAATTGGTTTCCACCTATATATAATCTGATTACTTTCTCTTATGGCTTTTAAAATTCTATCCTTATTCTGTATGCTAGGCATTTTCATCACAATGTGTCTTGGTGTAGATCTGCTATAATTTTATACATTTGGTGTCCTATAAACCTCTTGTATTTGATTTTCCAATTCATTCTTCAAGTTTGGAAAATTTTCTGATATTATTTCATTGAAGGGATTGTGCATTCCTTTGGTTTGGATGTGTGTGCCTTCCTCTATCCTAAAAAATCTTAGATTTGGTCTTTTGATGTTATATCATAATTCTTATATGTTTTGTTCATGGTTTCTTACCATCTTCACTGTGTGTTCTACTTTATTTTCAAGATTGTATATTTTGTCTTCATTATCTGACATTCTGTCTTCCAAGTGATCTAGTCTGTTGGTGATCCTTTCTATTTTTTAAAATTTTGATTTGTTATATATTACAACATTATGCATTACAGTTCATATTACACAGCACAATTTTTCCTATCTCTGGTTGTACACAAAGTAGAGTCCCATCCTTTGTGTCTTCTTACATGTATTTAGGGTAATGATGACCATTTCATTCCACCAACTTTCCTGTTCCTATGCTGCCTCCCTTCCTTTTTTCCCTTGCCCTATCTAGAGTTTATTTAATCCTTCCATCCCCCTGCCCCGTCCCCAGCATGTTATGGATCAGCATCCTTAAATCAGAAATCATTCAGCATTTGGTTTGGGGGGGGATTGGCTAATTTCACTTAGCATTATATTCTCCAGATTCATCCATTTATCTGCAAATGCCATGATTTTATTCTCTTTTAATGCTGAATAATATTCCATTGTGTATATACACCACATTTTCTTTATCCATTCATCTACTGAAGGACATCTAGGTTGGTTCCACAGTTTAGCTATTGTGAATTGTGCTGCTATAAATATTTATATGGCTGTGTCCCTGTAGCATGCTGTTTTTAAGTCCTTTGGGTATAGACCTAGGAGTAGGATAGCTGGGTAAAATGGTGGTTCCATTCCCAGTTTTCCAAGAAATCTCCATACTGCTTTCCATATTGGCTGTACTAATTTGCAGTCCCACCACCAACGTATGAGTGTGCCTTTTCCCCCCACATCCTATTCAAACTAAAAAGCCTCTTCTCAGCAAAAGAAACAATTAGTGAGGTAAAGAGAGAGCCTACTAATTGGGAACAAATTCTTACCATACGCACATCAGATAGAGCACTAATCTCTAGAATATACAAAGAACTCAAAAATCTTAACACCAAAAAATCAAATGACCCAGTCAATAAATAGGCCAAGGAACTGAACAGACACTTCTCAGAAGAGGGTATATAATCAATCAACAAATATATGGAAAAATGTTCAACATCTCTAGAAATAGAGAAATGCAAATTAAAACTACTCTTAAGATTTAATCACACTCCAGTCAGAATGGAAGCTATTAAGAATACAAACAACAATAAGACCCTTTCTATTTAGTTTTTTATTTCATTTTATTTTCTTCATTTCAAGGATTTCTGATCTTTTTTTTTCCAGAATCTCTTTCTCGAAGTAGTCTTTTGCTAACTGTATTTGCTCCCTTATCTCTTTGTTGGAGTGATCAATTTTTGCCTGTATTTGCTCATTTAGGTCATTCTTTAATTCATAGATCATTTAAATTATGCACATTCTGAACTACTTCTCTGAAATTGCATCAACTGCACTGTACACGGATTCTATTATTGTAGTATCTTGTTTATTTGGGGCAGTTTCTTCCCTTGTTTTTTCATGATGTCTGTGTGTCTTCCTTTCTTGCAGTGTAGATCTGAGGAATTACAGTTTCTACCATATAATCCTATAGTGTTCCTGCAGATTACCTGTATGTCACCTTGGTGTTGGGCTTCTAGACTCCAGCTGGTTTCCCAGGATAAATGCTACTGCAACTAAAGGTGGTGTTGGCAATAGCAGAGATAACTCAAGATAGCAGTAGAGGTGTCCCAAGATGGATACAACCACTTTCAGAGATGGGGCTGAAAGGGTGGGCTGCCTGTTTGAAGTTGCAGCTGCCTCCTGGCCCTATCTATTGTCCCAAGGAGGAAGCTACTGAATGGGGAGGGCTATGGTGATGGCTGCAGTGTCCCAAAATGGAGGTGGGGTAGGCCTCGGTACCAGCATGGGGCTGTGGTTGGTGGGGCGGTTCTGGGTCAGGGCCTCCTGAAATTATATTTTTATGGAATGATCATAGAATTGAAGTTAACATTTTTGGAAATATTGATCAAATGTTGTAGAGATGTCCTAAGTTAATATAAAATTAAAATCATATTTTTAAAGTTTATAACTGTTCTATTTTTAAATTTAAAAATGTTTAGTTGAAGAATTGGGATAGCAACAAAAAAGAACCTTTAAAGTTAAAATTTTCTATATCTCTGGCATTTACTATCAAAAAAATCCTTTGGGATATTTTGAAACAAGTGCCTCAGTGGCTCAGAAGTGTACATTTTCTTTAGCATGTAAAACAGCCAGATCTTTTCTTCTTGAGAAAAAGTTATCTGTTTTTGGAAAATGTTTGCTCTCCTACCTAAATATCATTACTTGCACAATAATGATAGTTTTTTTTTTTTTTTTGCTAGTATCTTTAATGTTTTTTTCCCAAATGATGTGTAAAATTATGCTTCTATAGAACAGTATAGTTTCCAAAGGTCATTTCATTTTGAAAAGTTCTACCATAAAGTATTATATAATTTTCCACTATTAAAAAATTCAAAAAAATGCAAGAGAGAAAGAAAACAGCCTGCAAGAATATCTGTCTTCTCTGATCTAATACGACAACCATGGTTTCTCCTACTCTATTTAACATTATGTATAAATATCTAAACTGGCCTACCATCCTTTATGTATATTGGTTTTGTTTTTTCCTGTGCAATTTATAAACATGATTTGTAGTAACTACAAAAGAGACTGAGAAATTAAGAAACCTGCTCAAGGTTACAATAGCTAATGGTGAGAGCCAGGAAATGAGTTCAAGCACTGCCTGTACCCTCAGCCACTCCTGCTACTGCCTCCCAGTCACCGTGTTTTAACTAGCAGAAAGAAGAAAAGATTAGGTTGAAGGAAATAGGATTACTGTAAATGTAAAGGAGATGGAAATAGGGAGTGTATCACTGCCAGAAAGATTTAGCACTCTTGTATTCAATTTAGTGATAAAAGACAAATAACATTTTCCATTGTAATAGTTCAGCTATAATAAGAAAAGTTACTTGAAGGTAAAAATCATACATTATAATATAAACTACTTTTCTTAAACAGGAAGGCTACAAATAAACAAAACAGAAATCTTGTCTTCAAGGAGCATAAAGTCTAAAAAGGAAGGCAAAAACTAAGCAAATAAAAAAGAATTATAATTCTTAAATGAAGTAAATAAGAATAGATAGGATACCTGAGTACAGATTATAATTTTCAGTTGTTTAAATACTGAATATTATTATACATGTATTTGTGTAATAAACTATATTATAATTACGTAAGTATAACTTAGTAATTTAATAATTAAAAATTATACTAGGCATTTATATTAATACAGTAGTATAATAAATATATAATAAAATAATAATGTTCTTTATGATGAAATTAGGAGAATCCTTTCCATTCTATAAACTGAAACAAGTCATATTCCTCAAGAGAATAAAATAATTCAGTTAAATATAATGTAATTTTAGTATACCAACAATGATTTAGTATTCATACTTTATTGTTTTTCATAATTCTATTAGACAAAGCAATATAATTAGGCCAAAATTATTATTTTTCTAGAGACTTATTTTCATGGTTGTTATTTTAAAAATCCATAATAGTATTGCATTTTTCATCTAAGGATAATTTTGGTGGAATGCTGAATATACTATAATGCTCCCAGTGTATAAATACATGCTGTTAATATCCACATAAGGATACCAGATTTTCACACTGGTAAAAACATAATTTGTGTTTTCTGTGTTTTACTCCTTCCCTTCCTCTAGGAATAACAGAGGTATTTTGCAAAACTCAAATAGCAGTTTTCCACAGTTGTGGTTTTCTCCAAAAGTCAAACGCTATGTAATGTATAGATAAGTCATTAGCACTACATGAAACTGCTTTATTTGTTCTATTTGATTTTTCCATTAATAATTGTGCCACCACATTCTCCCCTGGCTAGAATCATACATAGATTTAGTGGGAGTTTTTGTATGCTATATAAAATATAATCATAACCTTTAAAATCTAATTTCTCCTTCAACTAATAGTCTTTAGAGTGGATCATTCAAGATTTTTCCCCTTTAGCACCTGTACTTCTATTTAAATCATTATTTAATACCTTTTAGTGTCCTTTATCTGATCATCATTTCTCAAAATCCTTAAATATGACAGCCTCCTGAAATAGCCACTAAAAAGCCATACAGTTAATTTCTGCACAGGGACCGGACATGAGATTCCTGTACTATAAATTGTTAGTCATCTTTGCAGGCTTGTAGAGAGCATACACAATGACAACATTCACTTACCAATCCACATTTATTTTAATGTGCTGCTTATCATCATTCAGGAAGCTGAGACTCTCCTGTCAGAAGAAGGCAGTGTAAAATAAAGACAGCACATTCAGAGGATGTAGAGCTAAGTGGGCTTTGGCCTAATAGGCACCCCTTTGTACTGAGGCCATAAACCCAATCAATGTGTTCATATGAAAGAAGTAGAATGGAAGAGATGGAAAGGCACTGGTCTACCCACTGAGCCTGCTGGAGGCACACGAGCATACTAAATCATCTTGCAATGAATCCATGCCTCAGAGAAATGATTGAAGGACAACAATTTACCAAGGACTAGCCACAGATGGAGCACTTATTGAATGTCTATTACAGTCCTAATCCACAAGTTAGGCAAAAATGGTCTTTGAGTCATATATTATTTGAAAGCCATTCTTCTTTTCTTTACACATTGGACTCTGGTTCTAAAGAATAAAAATACTCACTTGGGTCTTGTCCTGCATTCAGTGTCATTTGAAGCAACTTTAAAAAGGGCTCATATTGTCAGCCTGGAAGAAAAATGGAAGGAGGGAATTCAATAGTTTCACTTCCCTGTCCTGCCTTGAGCCAGACCCCCTTTCTGTATAGTTACTATTTTAGCAATTAAAGGTTGTCCTTGAATGTTGGGAACATAATTCTCTAAATTGAGAACTGGACAACTTGAAGTTATTAAAGCAGATATGACTGGTCTTATGTGTGTTATTAGAAGTTAGAAATATTTAGTTATTAGAAGTGGTGGAGGAAAAGGTCAAGAAACGCATTTAACATAGAATTTTCTTTAAAAAAGAATAAACAGGAAAAAAATTAAATAGATTTTTAATATTACTCTCCAAGAATTAAACCCAATCACATCTACACCAAATGGAAAAAATTAAATTTTGATCACCCTGGAGTTACTTGATATACCATAATTTCTATATTTAATGTTTTGAAAAAAGTAAGGAAATTAATTTAAAATAAGTTTATTTGTTTCTATTGTTCTGTAAGACATATTAAAACAAATATAAATTTCTACTTAAGAGTGCTGAATAGGTGAAAGGTAGGGACAGGTCATCAGAGCAGAATGGAGTTGTACCATTCTGCTTCTTGTAAACCCTGTTTCCAGAGAATGGTCATTATATGACCTACTGTATGATTGAAGGTCAACAATTTACCAAGGACTAGCCACAGATGGAGCACTTATTGAATATCCTGGTAGACTATTTATAAGACTACCTTCATTGACCTGAATCAGAGCTCATCCAATGCAAAAAGTCCTTTGCCGGAGAAATTTGTCAAAAACCAAATATAGGCACTCATTTAATAACAGATACCTAAGAAGTGGGATCACAATTGGAGACAAAAATAGACTAAGCTTATATGGAACCTTAAATGGAAAAGCTACAGAATAAGATGTCCAGAGGGATCTTTAAAAGGCTCTAAATACTTCTGGGAATTCTAAATATTCCTGTTAATTAGCATGTGTTCAAGAAATACCTAAGAGGCCTAAGCTTTCTCTTCCCTATTCTTGATCTTGGTGTTGCTCATTATCAAGAAGTGAAGGCCAAACCAGAGATGTCCACAGTTGTCTAAGATTTGAAGGCTAGCCCCACATGCACATAGAGCCCCATATTAAAACCAGGAAACTTGTTGGTTTTGAATATATAAGGAAAATGCTTTGGACATATAAGGAAAACTGTATCTAATCATTAGTTGACCACTAAGCTAACTGGTCAGAGATTTCAGTGGCCACATGTGACTTAGAACTAAGTTAAATTAAACTGCTAAATTAATTAGGAAAATCACTTTAAAAAAAAACAATAATAACTACAACCTGCAGCAAAAAATGTCAAACTGGACAGGGAAGGGGAATCTAATTTCAGAAACTGTACCATTACATTATTTATAACATCCAGTTTTCAATAGAACATTACAAGATATACAAAAAAGAAAAAGAAAATATGGTTTGTACACTGGGGAAAGGGGGTAATTAAAAGAAATTCTCCCTGAGGAAGCCCAGACATTGTATTTACTAGATAAAAACATTTAAGTCATCTGTTTAAAATATGTTCTAAAGACTTAAGAAAACCACATATAAAGAGCTAAAGGGGATCAGGAGGATGATATTTATTCATATGGATAATAAAGAGATAGAAACGACTAGAAAGAATCAAGAAAAATTCTGGAATTTAAAAGTATGATTAAAATGAAAAATATTACAGGAAAGACTCAATGGCAAGTCTGAGCAAATAAGAGAAAAAAACAAAGGTCAATTGAGATTACCCAGTGTAAGAAACAGGGGGAAAAAAAAGAAAGAAAGAAAGAAAAGAAAGTCAGAGATCCGTGGGACTTCAAGTGTACCAGAGAATGCACAAGTCCCAGGAAAAAAAAAAAAGGATAGAAAAGGACAAAAAGAATATTTGAAGAAATATTCATATAATAATATGAATATTCATATAATAATAATGTCTAAAATGTCCTTAAAAAAATAACATATGCACCCGAGAACCACAAGAAACACCAAGTAGGATAAACTCAAAGAGATCCACACCTACAATCAAATTATCAAGAGCCAAAGAAAAGGTGAGAATCCTGAATGGAGCAATAGGAAAGAGACACCATATACAAGAGATCCTTATTAGGATTAACAGCTAATTTCTCATCAGAAATAATAAAAGTCAGAAAGCAGTGGGATGGTATGTAGTAGTCTCCCTTTATCTCCAGATGATGCCCCCAAACCAGATAATACCCAACCTGTATTTACTCAGTTCTTTTCTTATACCTAGATTACTATGAAAAAAAATTTACAAGTTAGATATAATAAGAGATTAACAACAATAAGTACTAAAAATTAGAAAAATTATAACTGCATATTTTAATAAAAATGATGTGAACATAAATTTATTCCCACCCCTAAAATATTTTTTGTACTTTTACCTTTTAACTTAGGGTAAATACTTTACAACTTCTCTTTGGCACATCCAAATTTCCAGCATTACTATTCTTGCTCTTTGGGACCATTATTAAGTAAAAGAAGGTTACTTGAATACATACACTGTGATACTGTGACAGTTAGTCCAACAACCAAGATGGTTACCAAGTGATTGACAAGCAGGTAGCATACAATGTGAATAATCTGAAAAAAAGGATAATTCACATTCAAGGCAAGATAGAGCAGAACAGCACAGAATGAAACCATACTACTCAGAACAGGATGCAATTCAAAACTTATGAATTATTTATTCCTGAAATATTTCACCACATAATGTTTTTGGACAATGACAGACCAAAGGTATTATAAACTATGAAACCACTGATTGCAGAGGTCCATTTCATTCAAATGAATTCTATATCCATCAAAACTTATCTTTCAAGGTCTTCAGGGAATAGTCCAAGAAGAGCAATAGCTGGGTCAAATGGTGGTTCCATTCCCAGCTTTCCCAGGAATCTCCATACTGCTTTCCAAATTGGCCGCACCAATTTGCAGTCCCACCAGCAATGTAGAAGAGTACCCTTTTCCCCACATCCTCGCCAGCACTTGTTGTTGTTTGACTTCATAATGGCTGCCAATCTTACTGGAGTGAGATGGTATCTTAGGGTGGTTTTGATTTGCATTTCTCTGACTGCTAGAGAAGGTGAGCATTTTTTCATGTACTTGTTGATTGATTGTTTGTCCTCCTCTGAGAAGTGTCTGTTCAGGTCCTTGGCCCATTTGTTGATTGGGTTATTTGTTATCTTATTGTTTATTTTTTTGAGTTCTTTGTATACTCTGGATATTAGGGCTCTATCTGAAGTGTGAGGAGTAAAAATTTGTTCCCATGATGTAGGCTCCCTATTTACCTCTCTTCTGAGAAAAAAACTTTTTAGTTTGAGTAAGTCCCATTTGTTGATTCTTGTTATTAACTCTTGTGCTATGGGTGTCCTATTAAGGAATTTGGAGCCTGACCCCACAATATGTAGATCGGAGCCAACTTTTTCTTCTATCAGACGCAGAGTCTCTCAGGGATACTGCCACATCGATGTTCACAGCAGCACAATTCACAATAGCTAGACTGTGGAACCAACCCAGATGCCCTTCAATAGATGAATGGATAAAAAAAAATGTGGCATTTATACACAATGGAATATTACGCAGCACTAAAAAATGACAAAATCATGGAATTTGCAGGGAAATGGATGGCATTAGAGCAGATTATGCTAAGTGAAGCTAGCCAATCCCTAAAAAAACAAATGCCAAATGTCTTCTTTGATATAATGAGAGCAACTAAGAACAGAGCAGGGAGGAAGAGCAGGAGGAAAAGATTAACATTAAACAGAGACATGAGGTGGGAGGGAAAAGGAGAGAGAAGGGAAATTGCATGGAAATGGAAGGATACCCTCATTGTTATACAAAATTACATATAAGAGGTTGTGAGGGGAATGGGAAAAAAAAAACAAGAAGAGAAATGAATTAGAGTAGATGGGGTAGAGAGAGAAGATGGGAGGGGAGGGGAGGGGGGATAGTAGAGGATAGGAAAGGTAGCAGAATACAATAGTTACTAATATGGCAATACGTAAAATTGTGGATGTATAACCGATGTGATTCTGCAATCTGTATTTGGGGTAAAAATGGGAGTTCATAACCCACTTGAATCTAATGTATGAAATTTGATATGTCAAGAGCTTTGTAATGTTTTGAACAACCAATAAAAAAAACTTATCTTTCAATTTTTAGAGGGAATGCCTTCAATTTTTCTTCATTTAAAAGAATGAAGATGTTGGCCTGGGGCCTAGTATAGACAGCCTTTATGATGTTGAGATATATTCCTGTTATCCCTAGTTTTTCAAGTTTTTTGAACATGAAGAGGTGCTGTATTTTGTCAGATGATTTTTCTGCATCTATTGAGATGATCATATGATTCTGATATTTGAGTCTATTGATGTGATGAATTGCATTTATTGATTTCCTTATTTTGAACCAACCTCGCATCCCTAGGATGAATCCCACTTGATCATGGTGCATGATCTTTTTGATATGTTTTTATATCTGATTTGCCCAGAATTGGAGAAAAGTTAGCCTCTTCAACAAATGGTGCCAGGAAAACTGGAAATCCATATGCAACAAAATGAAATTAAAACCCTATCTCTCACCATGCACAAAATTCAACTCAAAGTGGATCAAGGACCTAGGAATTAAATCAGAGACTCTGCATCTAATAGAAGAAAAAGTAGGCCCTAATTGTCATCATGTGGGATTAGGCCCCAACTTCCTTAATAAGGCTCCTATAGCACAAGAAATAAAACCAAGAATCAATAAATGGGAGGGATTCAAACTAAAAAGTTTGTAATGTATTCCACTGTCATATATTTAAAAAAATAAAATCAATTAAATATTTTTTAAAAACTTATCCTTCAGAAACGAAAATTAAGAAATTCCAAGATAAAAAGAGAGAGAGTTCACCAATAGAAGCTGTGCCCTACAAAAATTAGTAGTGGTGTCCTTCAGGCCAAAATGAAAGAACGTAAATACTAATTTGAATGGCATCAAGAAATGGAGAACCATGGCATAGATTTCTATACAGGCAAGCATAAAAGAAAATACTAATGCACTTTTGTTACTCACTATTTTTCTCTCCTATCTGAATCACGAGACAACTATCTAAAACAATAATTATAAATCCATGTTGATTGGCACACATGTATAAAGATGTCATTTATATGACAGTAACAGCTCAAAAGAATGGAAGGGAAGTAAGCCACATAGAAGCAAAGTTTTTGCATACCATGAAATTAAATCAGTATTAATTCTAACTAGATTGCTATAAATAAGATGTTAATTGTAATCCCCATGACAATCACTAAGAAAATAACTCCAAATATACTGTAGAAGAAATGACAGAGAATTAAAATGGTACATCAGAAAATGTCTATTTAACACAAAAGAAGGCAGTCATGGAGAAACAGAGAAACAAAAAAGACATAAGGCATTTGAATGCAAATAGAAATTTAAGAAGAATTATGTGCTTTTTGAATGAGATTTTAAACAACTTGGGATTGATGAAGCAGAAGGATATACAAAGTTTATAGGAATAAGACCTTTTGGCTTTTTCTAAATGATCTCGTTTTTGCCTTGATCCACATTATCTTTTTAAATCTGGAAACCTCTTGAGAATAAATGCATTCTCTTCGAATGCTCTACATATAGTTAAAGACAAATAAAAATGCCTTTCAAACCCCTTTGTGTAAGCGAGAATAATTGTACAACTTCCACAGAGGCCCCCGTTAATGATCACATCAGAGCATCCTGCCAGTGTTGATACCAGATTAACTACTAATCAGAAAACAGCAAGGGGAGAAAGGAGGAGGAATAGGAGAGGACAGGAGAGGAAAAGTGGGTGGAGAGAAAGGACAAGAAGAAAAAAAGGAAGAGGTATAAGTCAGGGAAGGAAAATCTACTCCTTAGCCAGACTTCCAGCACCTTTTATAATAAAATCACAAAATCTAATTCCATTTTCTTTCTTATTTCTTTCTTACTTGAAACAAGTCTTCAATGCACACAGTGCTCCTTTTCATGTCTCTTCTCTGGTTGTATCATTTGCTTTCTCTCATATAGGAAGTGGCCTTTTGTCTCATACACCCCATCTCATCTCCACCAAACCTTTTCTGGTTGTCTCAGCTGAACATAATCTTTCCATCCGAAGTCCATTGTAGTTTAGCTGCTGGTTATTGCTTTTCTTCTTTAACTCTGACCTCTGTCAATGCATCAGGTTCTAATGCATAAAAGAGTGACTTGAATTTCTAAAGTGAATTGAATTTCATCTCCCAAGAGATGATGAAATCCAGCAGTGGATCAGGTCTCAGGAAACTGCAGTGCCTTCTTACTGCAGTACAGTTATACCATCCATTTACAGATGGTCTAAGTCTGCTTTGACACACAATAGCAAAGTTGAGTAGTTGCCATCTTTTATAGGAAAAAAGTTTGCTCAGTTCTCGTGTAGATACTCAACTAAAGTATCCAAGGACTCAAGTTTCTGCCATTTTCGACCCCAACATCTTCAGGACCAAGCTTTCCTCCTCAAGGCATTTCATGTTCCCAGTGACTGCTTGAGTTTCAAATAACAGTTGAGTGATCTCCATTTACAGACTCCCCACAAGTCCCACATAGCACATCCTAACACCTCCTTCATTTCTCATGACCTCTCTTAGCTGCAGAGGAGTCTCAAGAACAAGTCTTTCAGCTGAATATATCACGCGGCACTTGATAATATGGTGTTTCTGAAAGGAGGGAGAAGAAAATATGGATATTGAATGAATGATTAACAATGTCCATCACGGTTAGGAATTGTTTGATTTCAAGAAAAAAAACCCATCTAATCAAAATACCTTAAGCTAGTATTTATGGAAAGAATTCAAAGGAGTCTCATGGAACTCAAGGGCATATATGTAGTCTGGTCTTTCAAGGACTGGAACTAGAATTTGGCAAGATGTCGGACAAGTGCTTGTCTTTCTATTTTTCCAAAAGCATGAATTCATTTCTCCTCTTTCAACTAGACTTTCTAATTCTCTCTGTGAATGCCAGATTTCTCTGCAAAACTATATTAAAAACCTGCACAATTTCTTTGAGTAACTTGCAAACAAAAATTACCTTTCAACAGTAATTTTGCCTGATAGTGTCCTTGATATAGACTGTGAATATCCTAATTATATTTTCAGAGTTCCAAATAGAAATTCAGGAGAAAGGCAATCTCATTGACACAAATGGGTCATTTTTTTTCCACCTCCTATTGAATCAGTTGTAGCCTGAATGATAGCTTCATGTGGGCTGGTAGCCTTTCCCAGCTACAGACAGGTAAATATTCTGAGGAGTAGAGAGGATAAGAAAGTTATAGGTATCTGTTGCCCCACTTTTATGGGTTTATACCTTGTATAGTCATACACAGCCAAAAATAACATATATTACTGGTAGGTTATCTTTTAGTTTTTATGAATAGGCATTTTTGTTATCTGTTGAGGATTCTGCTTCTCAGTTGAAGTATCACCCTATTGAACAGAGATGATTATAAAAAGAATGTGCAATCTACTGGTGATTCCAAAATCTCTAAAGATAGGGATAAGCCAGTCCCCAAGATGTGTGGAATAAGAGTTCAATAAATGATGAGATATTATATAGGCAAAATGACAAGAAATGAGTAGTCAATATAAGAGCACAGTCATAATCACTGCTATCCCTAAAAGCAACCTGAGCACATTTGAGCAAGAGCAGTTCTTGTACAAGAATTTCCCAGGGTGGGTCCCCCAGCTGCAATATCCCTCACTTGAGGACAAGAACTACACCTTGTATTTACCTACATTCATTATGTCATGCATTTAGGGAATTAAGACATAGTATTTATCAGATGCACAAGAAACAGAAAAAAACTCAGGGAATACTCTCTGTACTCATATCTCAGAAATATGTTGCAAGACGTTATTTTTTTCACATATTCCTTTTTTATCTATAATCTCCAAACCACTTGTAAAAGAAAAAAAATGCTATTCTGGTATCTGAAAAAAAAAATGTGTAATCATGTCTCCTTGTTCTTTTTGTATTATTTTAAACAAAACCGAGGATATTTCAAATGCCATTTTATTCTTGTCATATACTTCTACACTTTCCTAGCATGCTTTTTTCTATCTACCAAAAAGCTAACCCAGTGATTCTTTTTTAATTGCTTCTCATAATGGGGTACAGGGTGCAGTGAGATGGTAGTTGAGACAAACTCCATGTACTTAATTCTTTTTAATTCTCTAATGGAGTATGGTAAGATAAAACCATTAAAGTGTTTACTGAATTTGAACAGTTTGGAACTTTTACATTTTTATGGCAGAGCACTCATAAAGGCTAAAAAGAATCTGCAAAAAATAATTTTTTTTGTGATTTTGGTTTGTATTGCTTTGGTATTCATCTTTAACGCCAAGAATGCCCTGTAGAAAAAAATCCAGAGCAGGAAGGGATTCATGTTTCTTTGTTGGACAACTACAGTGACAGCCATCTGCATTTGAAGTACAGATTTCTGAACTTTCTAATGTCAAAAATCTAACACTGTGTTATAATAACATATATCTGCTTCTAACCAGTTATGCATGTTTGATGTTTAGTTTGTATTGTTCTTATTCTTTATGGGGGTTAAATGGATACCCTCTTTACTCTGCAGAGGCTCCAATAGGTTATTAGAAAAGGAAAGAATGTACAACTTAAAAAAGTAAAGCAGTATATCCACATACACTATGTGTCATGACATTTACATGCCCTTGACACTAATTATGGTAAATAATGTTGTATAGATTTAACATGTGCAAAAGCAAAAGTTGTTCTCCACGCCACAGCCTGACCTTGCACAACTCATGACCAATGACAAGGGCCCTGTCTTGATGAAGCTAGTCTGCTTAACTTTGATCCTTACAATGAAACACTTTCATCATTGACATGGATTTGTTATGCATTTGACTTTTTGATGAAATAGAAGGATAAAACCCTCCTTGTTCTATTAGGATGGTGGCATGGCATTACAAATTACATGTTTGTTTTCTAGTAAAATATAAATGACACCAGAGAAAGCAATTTATTCTAAAACCATAGTATAAACTCCTATATTTTCAAAGAACTGATGTAATCAAGTTGATAAACCATGAACCAGGCTTATTTAAATGAGTTGTCTTTTGGCATATGGAGAGAATTATTTTCTGTTATGAAAATCAAACAAGCTGTTAGTGAATCACAGAAGACAAATACAGAAAATTGCCTTGTGAAATCACATTCCAGGAGGGTCCATTGCCCATAGCAATGATAAAAGAACAACCAGTGTAAAAGAAAGAAAATTGTCTTAATAAGAGGGAAAAGGGAATCTTCATTCCTGATACTATTCCAAACAAATTAAATATTAATGACATTAATAACATAAATGTTTGAATAAAGGAGACACATGTAGGGGCATCAAAATCCTACAAAATTAAAACTATGTTTCCATCCCTAATGGGGAATTACATATGTTGACAAATATCATGGCAAACTAAAAAATGCTGTATAAAATATTTTCTCCACTTTTAAAACTTTAATGAATTGACAAAGTATTGAGAAATAGTAAGAGACTCAAACAAAAGTAGAAGACATAACTCAGAAAATGAAGAAGAGCACTAAGCTTATTTGCATATCGAGAGGGACTTTTCTAACAAGGCAAAATTCAGCTTTAGCTTTCATAGGCTTTAAGAAAATGAACTCAGAGAAAAGTCCAAAGAACACCACGTAGAGAGAGTACCAGGTAACTTCCAAGGTATTTGGGGAATTAGAAGATCTAAACTTTTAATGTAAATATTAATTTAAAATAATCCTGGACCCAAATGTTCACATGTAAGATTTTAGGAAAATTGCCCAAGTGAGAATTTAAAACTGAATTTATGGTGATGTCTCCTGGGAATTTGTAACCATAGGTAGCCCTTCCTTTAATTTGTAACCAGTGCTATTCAAAAATTTTAAAATTAAGAATTTGATTGAGAGTGAAGAGGACTGAGATATGTCACATGATAACACATCCAAAGTATCTAAGGCCCCAGGCAGGAAAAACTATAAATTGTTAATTATCGATCATTACTAGAGTAAAAACTTCTATTAAATAACAAAACTTTTTCAAGACCTAGAAACACTAAATCAAAAATCACAAACACACAAGGAAATAAGACATGATGAAGGACACCAGGATCAGGCTGACAAAAGACATGAGATGCTGGAGTTACCAGACTTAAAATATAATGTCTTTATGTTTTACACATTAAAATAAATAATATAACAGAACAAAGATGACATAAAGAGTAATACTTATTTTTTTTTTAAATGCCAGATAAGCCAGACATAGTGGTACATGCCTATAATCCCAATAGCTCAGGAGGCTAAGGCAGGAGGATCTCGAGTTCAAAGCAAGCCTCTGCAAAAGCGAGGTGCTCAGCAACTCAGGGAAACCCTGTCTCTAAATAAAATACAAAATAGGGCTGGAGATGTGGCTCAGTAGTCAAGTGCCCTGAGTTCAATCCCTGGTACCCCCCCCCAAAAAAAATACTAGATACACTTTAAATGTGAACAAATATAAGCTCTAAACATAAAATATAAAATAAAATAAACATTACAAAACATAAGGAATGAGTTTAAAAGCAATCTAGAACCACCTTAGACAAAATAATAAATTGTAACTCTTACTTGAAAAAAAGTAACCCAGCGGACAACATAGAAATGCAAATACATAAAACAAAAACTGAGAGTCTAGAAAATGTGGGTTAAGTGGAAAAGGCCAACCTGCATCCCACTGGAGCTGCATAAAGACAGAAAGAGGAGAATAGAGAAGAAACATTAAGAATCATGGTGGACAAATTTCCAGAAAAGTCGAAAACTACCAATATGTGTATTCAGGAAAGTCGATACATTTCAAACATGATAAATAAAGATAAATCTATATTCAGTCACACCATAGTAAAAGTTAAGAACACAAATCCACACAGAAAACAGAGAATACTTGAAGGATAATTAGATTGACAGCTAACTTATCAACAGCAAAAACAACAAGGAGGCAGGGAAATAATACCATCTATGTACTAGGAAAAAAAGTAAAAGTGAACCTCAAATTAGATGCCTTACAAAAATATTCTAAAGGCTGTACTTGAGGCAAAAAAAAAAAAAAAAATTAATCCAATGTTAAATTTGAGTCAGAAGAATAAACAAAAAAAGGCAAATGTAAGTAAAATGAAACAAAATTTGACTAATAATAACATCTCAATGATTTAAAAGAAATAAAAAGAGAAAATATATAAATTTCAAAGCATTCAAAGTGAAGAAAAATTTTTTTTCTGTTCTTATGTCATTTTTGAGGATAATGATATTAGCTTCAGATTTTGAGGAAATAAAAAATTCTGCAATGGCAATAGGGAAAGAATGTCATTTTCTTAAATTTCACAAGAGCTTAAATAAATCAAGAACCCAGCATACTAGAAAAATATACAAAGGGTCACTAAGAGACAATTAAAAAGAGATAGGTACAATGAAGGAGAACCTGCCGAGTACAGTTTTTGGAGCTGTTACCACGACCACTGTTACCCTTTGAACCTAGTGGATGAATACAGGGAGCGATTATAAATTATTTATTTAATTTTTATGGCCTTGGGGACCAAACCCTGGGCCTTGTGTATACAGTCAAGTGCTCTACCACTGAGCTGCAATCCTAGCCCAATTATAAGAATATTTAAGGAGAAACATTCTGGAAATGGCTGCTTGAAAATATTATAAATATGGAAAAAGGAGATTAATTTATCCTGAGATGACCACAGAAGTCAATAAACATATTAATTTCCTCTACTCTCTGCCATCCTTGTGCTGTCAGTGCTCATTACTAGGTATGCTACCAGTGACAGTGGGCAAATGTAGTTCACATAGGCCAGTCGTTTGGGGCAAAGACTAAGGTAAGGAATGGAAGATAAGGGATATGCAGAGCAATAGATTTCAAAGGTCTTAAAATGGTGTGTGAATGAGCTTCACCGAAGCATTTTTTTGTGATGGTAAACTGCTGGAAGAACAACTAGCTAAAATGTGGTGGATGTGTAACAGGAAATTCAAGGAAGCATTTGGAAAGCATATTACATGTACAGTGATCCAAAAGGCAAACCTGAAGGTGAAAGTGCTAAGGGGGGAATGTGAAGAGGACTGAGATATGTCACATGATAACACATCCAAAGTAAAAATACATGCAGTTAACACAACAAGGGCACATACAAAATCCCATATGTATTCAGCATAATATGAAGAAAAACAGGAAAAGAGAATAAATCAATGTGTAAATATCTGCATAATACAAGAGAAGAGCTTGCATGCAACCTGTGGTGACGATGATAATATTCTACAAACTAAGACTTCTGATTAAATTGGTGAGAAAATTTAATTAATAAATCCAAAAGACAGCAAGAAGAGAGAAACATTATTGTAGAAATAAATCTGATTGCAGAAATGTAAACATATTAAATATTCTAGTTGAAGACTGTCATAATATACAAGATTATTCTTTAAATCAATTTTCTAGGGGAATACATATAAAGCAGATTTTTAAGTCAAAATATCATTAACAATAAGAGTGTTACTTATTAATGATAGGAATTTTAAAGGTTTAATTTTCCAGGACAATATAATAATCTAACATAATGTAGACTGAATAAATGGTTTATAAATATACAAAAAGTAAATACTGATAAGTCAAACAGGAGAAACTAACAAATCAACAACATACTGATAGATTTTAACACATTTCTTTTATTGATTAAGCAGACATAGTTAAATCAGTAATAATGTAAGACATAAACACAAAATTTAATGATCCAATAGTCACTTATAAAACAGTGCACAACAGAATGATAGAGCATACAGCTCTTTAAGATTATCCAAATTATTTCTCATTCTCTTCATGATACACTTTCTAGATGTAGAACAACCCAGACATAACATTGAAACCACCAGTTTAAAGACATTCAAGATACACAAATGCCATGAAGATTGAATGGGAAAAGATGTATGCAAAAGGAGAAAAACAACCCTTTCAACCTCATTTAGCCCCACTTTTTCCCTTGAAATATTTGCTGATTCTTTAATGGAAGTCAAAATGTTGATTAACCAAAACTTTCAGCAGACTTAAGAGGTAATATAGCCAGCAAAGTAGATTTCTAAACTTTGCATGGGTAAAAAAGTCTAGTAAATACCTCATGCTTTCAACTGGAACTTCTGAAGTGCTACTTGCTAGAGAGAATTAAATGAGAAACTGAGATCCAGTCATTAAAACAAAATTTTAGAGAATAATAAAATATCCAGAGCTCCAATTATCCCCACAATTTTTTGTACATAATATTCAGCACCTCTAAAAATTATCCAAAACATCAGACACAAGGCAAATGATCAAATACAAGATGAAGACCTACATGGAAAATACATTTGAAATTCACCCAGATATTAGTGTTATGAGAACAAATAAAAATATGAATTCCATCTATTAAAAAAAATAGATATGATGGAAAACATCATTTTATAGTTGGAAACTAAAAAGAATAAAACAGAAAGTAATATAAATGAAATAAAACTTAATGGATATAGTTAATAGCTGATTGGAAAGAGCTAAAGAGAGAACAATGAACTGGAAGTCAGGAGACATTAAACAGAATGAATCTTAAAAGTAAGAAAAATTTCATAGGGGATATAACCACCCTTCTACCTTGCCATCCCTGGAGTCCCAGACGGAGAAAAGACGGGGAATAAAACAAAAACAATATCTGGGGAATATGTAGATGCTGGGAGCCATTAGCCAAGTAGGTATGACAATTTCCTTGCCAGCGTACCCCATGTTGCTGACATGTTGCAGCGACATTGAATGTAGGTGACCTTGCTCAAGGACCAAGGCAGATTAGGGTGTTCCCGGTTTTAAGATAATCGTGTTTAGGGTGTTCCCAGTTTAGGTTCCAGGTTTAAGGTTTAAGATTATTCCTGCTGGGAATAGGGCGTATCCTGCTGCCTGAGTTCCCCTTGAGTTCTCACGGGATTCAGACAGTATATTTTGGAGATAGAAGCCAGTGGACGTGGATTTGGGCAGAGAACGTGGATTTGGGCAGAGAACGTGGATTTGGGCAGAGAACGTGGATTTGGGCAGAGAACGTGGATTTGGGCAGAGAACGTGGACTTCCCCAGAACGTGATTGTAGACGGCTGGTGTGAGTTCGGGAATAAAGAGTTGCTGTTTGAATCTACAAGCTGTGTGGTGGCTCTTGATTGTGTGCCCAGCCAGACTGCGGCATTTGTGCCCAGCCAGACTGCGGCATGTAATGGCCAAAAATAATCAAAATCATTAAGGCATAGATAACAGAAGTTCAAGAAACAGGAAGAAAGAACAAAAAAACCACATGTATATTATTTAAAAAAGCTGATGGAAGGAAAAGAACAATAAAAATAATAAAAACAATCAGGAAGAAAGAAAGAAATGTTACATTTAATGAATGAATAAAAAGATTGAAAATGAATTTGTGAACAACAAAAAAGTCAGAAGCCAGCTTAGATTTCAATTTCCCAAATAGGAAAAATGAAAACCTAGTAGAAATATTCAGAAAAAGAAAGATTTTTTTCAAACAAACAAAACCAGAAATATATGTCATCAATATATCCAAACTAAAGAAATCACTAAAAAGGCATCTTTAGACTGAAGAAAAATGGCCCATGAAAAGCACAGAGATGCAGGAAAGCATTAAGAGAATACAAAAGGTTAATATGCAAGAAAATCCAAATAAATATGAACAATATTACCTTTGGAAACACATTTATAATCTATATATGAGAAATTACATTTTAAAGAAAGGATTTCCAGCCCTCTATGGTGGAGCACACATATAATTTCAGGCTGAGGCGGAAGGATTGGGAGTTCAAAGCCAGCCTCAGCAACTTAGTGAGGTCCTAAGCAATCAGTGAGACCCCATCTCTAAATAAAATATAATTTTATTTTGGAGATGTAGCTCAGTGGTTAAGCACCCCTGGGTTCAATTCCTGTTATGAAAAAAAATTAAGGAAGGATTTCTAGAAATAAGAGGGCATATGTATGTATGTAAATGATACATAATTTTAAAATTCATGGAATAGGGGCTGGGATTGTGGCTCAGCGATAGAGCGCTCACCTAGCATGGGCGGGACCCGGGTTGGATCCTCAGCACCATGTAAAAATAAAGGCATTGTGTTGTATCCATCTGTACCTAAAAAATAAATATTAAAAAAATACATGGAATATACAATTAATACACACAATATATTAAGGTATAGCTTTGAGAGGTATGAACATATATAAAGTTCAATATCACCAAAAATAAATGAATAAAGATTTGAATTACATTTTTAGAGAAACACATGACATTACTAAAAGTCTTTATATAACTGAATAACCTGGGAAATACACATCCAATGATGGATTGAATGACTCAACGGGATGTCACTTTTCTCCCATATTAATCTATTTATTTCCAGTCAAAAGACTTAAAAATCACAATTTTGTGTTCAGCCGAAAATGCATGAAAAGCTGTCTCCAACATGTACTTAAGAAAAAAGAGCTAGGAATAGCCAAGACAATCTGAAGTAGGACAATGTGAGAAAATTTGATTCACAAGATAACAAAATTGATTATACTTTTAAATGATGCCCTTTTGCAGTGATATCTAGACATATTGACCATGGAATATATGTCCTAGAAGTAAGCCTGCATGTTTATGGTAGAACAAGCTTTACAGATCCCTTGGGATGGGGAAGGCAGAAAAAAATGACTTGACAAATGATACCTGGATATTTGGATACTCATATGGGGAACAGATATGAAATTGTACCACTAACTCATACTATCATCCATGAATTCTGTTTTCAGATAAACTAAAGTAAGTGTTTAAGGCAAAATTATGAAAAATAGTAAAGTATATCATTCAACTCAGAGAAAGATTTCTTGGAACAATGAAAGCACAAAGGGAAATATTGATAAATATGACAACTTAAGAACTTCTCTTTATTAAAAGACACCATATGATGCAAAGATGAATCATAAATTGAAAGAAGCTATTCACAACGCATTAGTATCAGAATACCTAAGAAACACCTACACATGAATAAGAAAATAAAATAATGTATACTAAAGTCATATGAAATAGCACTTAACACCCACCACCTCAGATGTTGGAAAGAATGAAGAACAACTAGAACCATTTATTTAGTGTTGGTGGGAGAACAAAAAAAAAAAAAAACAAATTATAAACTAAATTTTATTTCTATAAAGTTCAAAAGCTTAGAAAACAAACCATACATTATTTAATGAAAAATATGTAATAAAACCATCAAAAATGAAGTGATGATAAAAATTCAGGTAGATTGTCTCGGATGGACACACTCAGAAACTAAAGATAATGGTAATGGTCTTTTTCTTAAACTTGGTTCAGTGTTTCACTATTCCTGATGTCTGATATGTATTTAATAAGTAATTATTGATAATTATTTAGCCATTAGTAAGAACAGTTTTCAAATAGAGTTTAGATATCCTCCTACATGGATTCTAAGTAGCAATAACAGTTTGCTGATAATTTCTCAGAAATGGTACATTGGCTCTACAGCCTGGACAGCATATTTCATAATATTTGGAACAAAGCAAGTTCTGAAAATTCTAGCCCTTTTGTAACCTTATTTAGCATCCTCTTGGCAGAAGGCTATAATTGCTAATCAAAGGAAAGTCCTTCAGATGGGTCTTGGAATGCTCAATAATTAGGCATGAACTATCACTATTTTAACAAAAATGCATTCACAAAGGAAGCTCTCTATACATGGCATAGTTTCTAACAGAGCACTTCGGAACCCAGATGTATGGAATATTACAGGACCACCCTCATGAGCTGGATACGCATATTGACTTACATGAACTAGAGAAGAATTCTTTGAGCTTGTTTCTTGACAGTGGGTAGAAATTAATTCTTCAATGTAATATTAAAACTCAGGTGAAAAACTGAAGTTTCTGCATAAGAAGCTAGTAAAAGGCTTCCTGTGAATGACAGGTGGAGGGAGTGAACACTTGATACAGTGATTTGTCTGCAGATCTCCAGGATTCCCCAATATATGCTTTATGCCTGCCACTACCTGAAGATCTCATCCCACAATGAATATCCCCAGTAAAAGTGACAATCATCGCTCATAGTGAACGCATTTTGTTTCAGTCAGCTTTTTTTTAGTGCTGCCGATAAAAGACCTGTCCAGAACAATTTTAGGGGAGGAAAAATTTATTTGGGGACTCACCGTTTCAGAGGTCTCAGTCCATGGACAACAGGCTCCATTCCTCAGGACTCAAGGTGAGGCTGAACATCATGGCAGAAGAATGTGGCAGACGGAACAGCTCATATCACAATCCGGAAGCAGGAGAGAGAGACACCACTCTCCAGATACAAAATATATACCCCATAGCAACACCCCCAATTAACCACTTCCTTCAGCCACATGCCACCTGCCTCTAGTTACCACTCAGTTAATCCCATCAGGGATCAATTAATTGATTGGGTTAAGACTTAAAACCCAATCATTTCTCTTGCATTGGGGAATACCTCACATCGAAACCATAAAACATTTATAACATCCTTTCTGGACAGAAGGTGACCTCAGAGAGAGTCCAATAAGCAGAAGAGGAAGGATTCTGAGTCCAAATTCACCTGAATGCATGAATAAGAGCAGCATGAAGCTCAGGATGCCCTAGTGGTGACCAGATTGTAACGCAGCAAGGAAATGGATAAGGAAAAGTGTATTAGTGTTGAGAAGGCAAATATCACCCACCTCACTATTTTATTCACACTCCAACATCTCATCAAGAACCTGTGTGTTCCACATTCCCTCAGAGAAAGAACTAGAACATGATACTTCTGTGAGGAGGGGGAGAAAAACCTCTCTCACCTTTAACAAAATCCATGAAATGGACTGCCAACCACCATTGTTTCCATTAAAGAATAAAAGGAGCAAATTACATTGTCTTAAATACTATCTGTTTAGTTGACCTCTATGAAAGAATGCTACCCCCCACCCCTTTTAGGTCAACACATCTATCCGAAAAATTCAATTTATTATCAGTTTGCTCATTTAAAATTACCTAGACAACAAGAAAGAAAATCACTTAAACTGAAATAAATTGCCTAACTTCACCATGTTTTCTCTTTATTAATAATTGATATATGTCAGACATGAAATAAACAATGTGGAAGTGACTATAACCCTACTGCATAATACATAATCAGATGCTGTAAAGTCACTTTAAAATGCAGCCACTAGCCACGTGTAGCTACTGAGCACTTGACACATGGCTGGTACAATTGAAGAGCTAAATTTTTAAGATTTAATTTAAATTTGAAAGCAAACAATGAACTTTATTTGAAAACGTCAAAGTATGACCTGAATAACTTGAACCAAATTGAACTATGAATCAATTTTTCTATTTTTAATTTTTTCAAATTTGAATAAAGACTACATATTTCTGATGAAATATTAGCCTCCAAATTGAGATGCATTTGAATACACACTAAATTTTCTTTTTTTCTTATTTTTAATGGTGCATTATCGTTGTGCATAATGATGTGATTTGCTATTACACAGTCGTACATGCACACGATATAACAAGATTATTTGGCCAATATCATTGTCCAGTATTTCCCCTTCCCCTCCCTTCCTCTCTGCCCTTGTTTCCTTTCCTCTACGCTACAATTTCTGTAAGATTCCCCTCTGCCCCCACAGCTTTCTTTTCCTTTTATCTCCCTAGCTTTTCACACACGGGAAAAAATATACGACCCCTGACCTTATGAGTCTGGCTTATTTTGCTTAACATAATGAATGTTCTCAAATTTCATATATTTTTCTATAAAGGCCATAATTTCATTTTTTATGGCTGAATAAAATTTCATTGTGCGTATTTACCATATTTTCTTTATCCATTCATCCATTGATGTTCAACTAGCCTGGTTCCCGAGTTTGGCTACTGTAAACTGTGCTGCTATAAACAAAGCCATGCATATATCACTGTGGTAGGATGACTTTAATTCTTTAGAGTAAATACCAGGGAGAGGTCTTGTAAGGAACCTCCATACTGATTTCCATAGTGGTTGCAGTACCCCGTAAATTTCAAAGACTTGATATAAAAAAGCAAATGTGCAGTATCACATTAATAATTTTAAATTGATTACATATTAAAATGACAACATTTTTATGTATTGGATCAAGTAAAATAAATTATTAAAATTAATAATCATTAAAATTAATAAATTCAATCTTTTACTCTGTATATTTTTATTGTGACATGAAGATTATGAATAACATTTATGTGTTTATATTTCCGTGGTGCTATGGAGGGCAACTCTGGTCATGCAGACTATGGAGAAAATATGGAACTGAGTCACATTTTAGACAAAATTCCTTTGGTTTATACTTGTGTGATCATGAGCAATTTACTTAAATCTTCTGATTTATTTATGTAAATTGAAGTCATAATGTTGACCTCAGAAGAGTGTCATAAGATTTAAGTAAAAATGCCTTTTGAAAACATCTTTCATAAGCCCCAAAATATCGGGCTGTTGCCAGCTATTTTCAAATATTTTTATCTTTAATCCAGGGTACATTTGAATTGCAACTAAATGAAGGCTTAGAAATAATTAATCTTCTATTTAATCACTATGAATGGCAAGGTTGGCCCTGAGCTCTAAAACTGAATGCCATGAAATCTCCAGACTGCCAAGAGTTTCTTTTATAGCCAAGGTTGGAAGCACTGATTTCTAAGGTAGAAGTCTAGTTTTTAATATTTTTGGCAACCCTAGTATTTGTCTTTAACAGTTTCAAGCCATGGCCTGCAATCCACTTTAATAAATTTTTTTTATTAGTTAGTAACCTGGGCAGAAGAGAAAAAAATTAAAAAGGCAGCATAGGTAAAAGGTAATTGAGTTCTTGGGTTAGGTGCCAAAGCAAGTCAGATCCTGTTTTCCTCCCAGATCAGGGAGAGAAGGAGAACTATGCATGCAATAAATAAAATTAAATAGTGGCTTCATTCATCATAGTTAACAGATTAATCTGCACTGGAAGGGTGGGCTGGTGAAATGTTTGCAAGGATTGGAAAAATTTGAGACAAATTTACAAGGCTGTTCTACATACTAAGGCAGAGTTGACTCTAAAAATAATTTGTGGACATCCTGTATTAGAACAGAAAACCTCACTTTAAAAGCAATGTGAAAATAGTCAGGGCTGGGGTTGTGGCTCAGTAGTAGAGTGCTTGCCTAGCACATGTGAGGTGCTGGAGTTGATCCTCAACACCACATAAAAATAAATAAATGAAATAAAGGTATTGTGTCCAACTACAATTTTTAAAAATATTTTTTTAAAAAGAAAATAGCTAGTCCATTACATATTTTAATCCTTTAATTAATGAGAGTCACATTATCTGTATAAATGTATAACAATTAATTGATTAAAGTGGCCTCTTATTTGCATTTCAAAATCCCAATCAACAGCAAAACAAAACAAAACAAAAAAAACTGGTTTCTTTACTTAAAGTTGCTTCATGACTAAATACACTCTATTGCAATCCTTGAGCCTTGTCAAAAGGCTACACTGCTGACTGGAGTTATTGTATTCACTTAAAAAGAGGAACTTGCCCAGTCTGGCTTACACCATATCTTGCAATGAGAGCTCCTTCTTCCCGGGAGTTGTTAGCTCATTTTATCAACTGTGAAGTTAACAGCCAACAATTCTTCTACAGTGATACCTGTGTTTCTTTTTTATCCTATTTTTGGATGATTCTAAGGTACGAATAGATTTGAATTACAAGCTTTCAGCAAATAACTCCCTAGCTTTCTTGGTGGCATTGGAGATATAATTCTTAACCCCTCCCTTCTGGTTTCTCGGACACCATAAACCCCTTAGACAGCCAGAAGTTCATCCACTATAACTCTCCCTGCTGCCCTTTTTGCCATCCATCCCTGGATGAATTGTACCAGCATGTATTATTTTGCCTTTCCTAGTTTCCTGGCTAATGACAGGATTAATCTGGTTCCTATGTAAAGCATAGTGTGGAGATGGAAGCCATGAACAATGTAAGAGAAAGAAAAAAAACTCATAAAATTAATATGATATTTTATGAAATTCATTTTCTAAAGTATCATTTAGAAATAAAAATATAAAACTTCTGGAGAGAAGTTCAAACATTTTAGCAATTATTTTCAATTTTACCAATAATGCTATTAGTCAATGCTTATGGGACATCATAGCAAGTGACCACAATGAATTATCCTTGAATATCACAACAATCTGTAATACAAGTGCTATTATCATATCAACTTTATAGCCTCTCTGAGACTTAAAAGAGATGAAGTATATTTTAAAATTCACATGATGGCTCTAAGAGGGTGGTGTCCATTCCTCAGTCCATTCCCCATTTTGCCAGGGGGACAGAGTCTTTACAAGCGCTTCTTCAGTGCTAGACTTGAAGAAGGGATGCTGCCCCTGGTGTTACATTCTCATCTTAAAATGATACACGTCCCTGTACTAACATTTCATTGGTCAAAGCGAACTGCATGGCCACGTGCAACTCTAGGGGGAGAGACTGGATACATGTGCTCAGAATGAGAACTGGAACCAGTGTGAACTGCCCTAATGACCCCCCACAATATCAAAGCAATTTTGTTCTGTTCTGGAGTTATGTGAACCCAATTAGTATGATATGCTTTCTGGTTAAGTTTCCCTGTAAACACTTTCCAGTTCCCATAATCAACTTAGAGTCACAGTCTATACTTTCATTGCAGGGATAAATGGCCCTAAGATAAGTTAGTCTATTAACTTGGAGTCAAATAATAAGCACTTATCTTTAAAATCATGATTTTTCTTACTTGTTAATTGAGCCAGCAACTTGGAGCTGCTTATAGCAATCCATATTACCTCACTTTTCTTCCTTAAAGTGCTTTTCAAATAGCTTTTCCCCAACACAAATGTCCTTCCTAGAGTGCCAGTTTGAGGTTTTTCCTTGCTTTACCTAGACCATAAATATGATTTTAAAAAATGAAGAATATCTGTCCCTTTCCTTGGCTTCCTTATCCCCTGCTTCTATACACTCTCGGTAAATAAGCATGGGCTTCTGTTTTACTTGAGAGTTACGTGCCATCGTTTTTTGGAATTGCTGAATAGGGGGTGTAGAAATTTCTGAAGTAATGTTTAGGGGGTCTTCTGACTTGATTGACACATTAATTCACTTTAAGAGCCTTAGATCTGTCTCAGTGCTTCTGAATTTTATTCACTTACTTAATATTTTGCTGTTTTATGATATTCAGAAGATTTCCCATCCTAGGGCATTGGGGAAATATTGTAAAATCCTTCGTCTCACTTTCTTCTTATTATTAAATTATAAAATATTTTTAAGTATTCTGTATGATAATTTTGTTCATTTTCCTGAAACCTAGGAGTATGAATTTCACAGTTGAGCCATGACTAAAGGGGTTATAGAACAAACCATTCAGAAAATAAACACAAAAAAAGTTTTAATGCTAAACAGATCTTTTATATAGTAAAACACTAAAAGCACTTGTGTTATTTTTTTGGAGTCTGGTTGCAATTAAAAAGAAAATACTTAGCTGGTTGCAATGGTGCAAGCCTGTAATCTCAGTGCTCAGGAGGCTGAGGCAAGAGGATGGCAAGATTGAGGCCAGCCTTAGCAACTTAGTGAAACACTACCTCAAAATTAAAAGAGAAAAGGGTCTGAGGATAGTTCAGTGGTACAGCACATGGCTATCATGCACGTAACCCTGGAGTCAATTCCTATATCAGCCAAAAGGAAGTATTCAAAATGAAAAATGAAGAGGAAAAAATTTAAATAAAAACCAGCTAAATTTTTTTTTAAATATTAATTCTTTCAATGTTTTTCAGCAAACAAGTTTTATTATTTCCCTGTTACATGCTACCAGAAATGTTTTAAAAAGTGACATTATCACTGAATTTTAAGGATAAAACACTTATTTTAATTACAATTTAAAATGCAACAAATTATTTCATCATTAGTCTAAAAACATGACAAAATATTTGAGATGTGAGGGAAAAAAAGGATGCCAATGACATTGATGTTATTTGGAACATTGGCCCAGGATATAATTATAGTGATAGCTTTTATTATTGTTCTTTGTCCTCAGAAGATAGGTCAATTCAATTAGTGTGGTTTTATTTTCATTAACTGCTCCTCATAAAATTATACTTGTCCTAGCACACAATTTTAGCAAAAACAAAAAAAAATGTAAGCATACAATAATAATATATGTGAATGTTCTATACTTTTTAAATATTTTATGACTTGGATTACATTATAATATTTATCATGGTATATGTTAACATCTTAATTTAAAACAACAGGGTGGTATATATTAAGCTATGTCTCCAGTGCTGCAACGCTTTTCATAACTCTCTTCATGTGTATCTGTTTTTCTTTTATCCCCCTTCACCTGAAAAGCTTGGGAGCAGTAATGGTTCTCTAGAGATGTTTTTGTGAGACTTCAAGAGCATCCATGACATTTCATTAAGGCATATAAGTAAAAATGACTAAAGAGGCAAATTCTCCACAATGGCAACAAATCATTTTTGGACTGGGACCTATAGCACTATCTTAAAATATAAAAACGGAACATATTCAACAAAACGCTTCCATCAAAACATTTCTTTTAATATGGTTGCTTCTCTTCTGTGGGTGAAATGTTTTTTGAAAGAATAAGCACTGCCATCATACAGCAGTATCCATTCATTATTCTGTGGCAGGCAGCATACGGAGAGTTAGACTTACACATTATCTCCTTTAGACCTTATGTCAGGCCTGAAAGGTAGGCATTTTTTTGCCACAGTGTAAGACATAACAAAATCTGGCTCAGAAAAAAATAAAGAAGCATGTCCAAGCTTAAACTTACTAAAGTTCTAAATAATTATATTTCATTTACTATGAGTAGATGCACCAAGTATGATTTTCCTACATACTACCAAATAGTCTTTGAAACCTATTAAATTTTTCCACTAAATTATTTTTTTCCCAAAATGCATTTATCCCTATCTTTGTCCAGTGAGGAAATCCTCATTTATATGTCTAATGACAAGAGAACTGTACAGGATTTAAAGAAATACTCTCACAACTTTGCAGATGGAGCCACACATTGCCCCTTTCAGAGATGAAAGGGGTTCTACTTTTGTCATCCAGGATTTCCTATGGTTATTAATAACTTAAAGTACCCTTCAGGGTTGGGGATATAGCTCAGTTGGTAGAGTATTTGCCTTGCATGCACAAGGCCCTGGGTTCAATACCCAACACCACAAAAAAAGAAAAAAAAAAGTACCCTTCAAATGCTTAGCAAATCTATAATTTACATTAGTTTGAATGGATGCCTCAGGTACCCCAAGGGTATTAGGAGTTACTGAATTGAGAGCAAATTCCCAAGATGCTACCAGGCAACAGAATTCTAGAATCTTGGGAGGTGCAGGGATAGTAAACTCTGTCAACACTTGAAAAGAAAAAGTACTCAGTGGGAACTTGCATAATGCTTCCTGAAGGTACCACTAGGTAATTTATAAGGGGAAAAAAAACCCATAAGATATTTCACAAGCAAGCTTTAATAAAATTAGGAAGTTGGTTTTGTGTTTTTAGTTGAGTACTTCTGATTATATACCTATAAAAGATGCTCAAAATTATAATCTTGGCACTTCAATTTAAGTAATTTCTAGGGAACATGTTCAAGAGTTAATATTCTTCAGCAAATATGGATGAGATATTCTTTTTATTTGCTTATTCGAGGCAGGGCTCACTAGATACCCAAACTGGCCTCCACTCCTGAGCACAAGTTATCCTCCACCCTCAATCTCCCCAGTAGGTGGGATTGGAAGCACACATTACCACATCTGGCTCTGATTGATATCCTTAAATATCTTGAAGATAGATAAAGAAATTCTCAAGATACAAAGACACATATATGGACAAATATATTTGCTAGCTAGTAAACAATTTATATAATAATTTATATAAATCGCTAGCTAGTAAAACAATTTATATAACAAAAATTCAGGAACATTTAAAATTCTTCTTTATATTTCTAAATTATAGTGACAAGATTGATTTGAGTTTCATGGGAAACCAAAAATTTTTAATTCATGCCACACATCTATCTACCTGAGCAAAGTCCATGTCTAATATTAAACACCACATCTATGTATGTACAAATCAAGATAAAATATACCTCAAGAAATATAACAATAAAACAAAATCTTTCTTTCTGTAAGAAAAGACATGGTACCAGACCTTTTAGAGGTTTCACAGAAGATCAATGCACAACTGAAATATCTTTAGTTGATATTTTTTGTATGTAAGATAGATTAGCAAGTAAGAACATTATTTCAATTAGAATATTCATCTGTTAGTTTTTTATTGCTCTGAGGGTTGGAAGAAAGATAGCTAGGTAGATGGATAGATGAAAGAAAGAGACAGGAAGGAAGGAAGGAAAAAAGGATGGAAGGAAGGAAGGAAAGAAGGAAAGAAAGAAAGGGAGGAAGGGTCTCTGTTAAAATTTCCAGAGGAACTCATTAAAAGTCATCTTCAGGATATAGAAGTGATAAAAGCAGTTGCACCACTTAACTTTCAATGTTGCCAGACTAATACTAGTTAATATCACCCTGATTTATTAAATTATTGGATGTGAACATTCCTAGAAGAAAAGATAGAACATAATCAGAGGCTTCCCTGGAGTCAACCTCTCACTTAAATGATGGGAGTCCAAAAGATCCAGCTAAAACTAGCTACACTGAAAAATAGAGTTTGAGTCAATAGACTCAGAAAGTAATAGAACAATAGGGACTTTCTAAGAGGGATGCTTATGGATTTACTTGTTGTTTTTTCTAAATATGCAAAATAATATTTTGTAAAATGTTATGATAAAAGAACAGGAAAGTCTGTTTCTCAAGTATTTTCTTTGGTCCTCGGGTTTTCCTACATATATTATCTAGTCTTATTTATTGCATTCAATCGCCATTGTAACTCTACAAATTGGATATTATTGTGTTCATTTTAGTGTTCGAAAAGAGATCCTCAAAGAGTTTTCCATATGTAAGGGTGTTTCAAATTTCTGGGCATATAAAACTACCTTAGCTCAATGACAAAAATCCAGATCCCCAGATCTCTCCCCTTCTAAAGTGTTAAACTCAGTAGGACTGAGATGGAGATTGGCAGTCCATATTTTAAATAAGCATTCATAGTGATTTTGAAAATGTAGTCAATTTGAGAAGCATGGCTTTCCACCAAACTCCTCTGCAAAAGAGATGACAAAGACCCTGTTTAAGAGGCAGTCCAGATAAACTGAAAGAAAATAACCGTATTTTTTGTTTTACAAAACAAATTTATCATCTTGCAAATGAAAGAATATAAAAACATGCACATTTTGTTTAATTGCACATGAAAACAGGACCATGGTACTTTCAGGCTTGTGTTAACATGGCAACAGCAGCAATGTAGAGATGACCATTTTGTTCCTTAAAAATAACTCTGGCCAGCACAAGCACAGTACATGTGGAGTCAATATAAACATTTGACATAGCAACAGGTTGAAATAGGGGATACTACAGGAATCCAAGAAAATGTAGCTTTGTTCCAGTGACTTTGATCAATTGATGGGAGCAAAACATATATCCGCACTACCAGGTAAAAATTAAGTTTTTGCATATGGTATTAATTTTATTAATAATATTAGTTAATTTTATTGATAATAGAGGATTTAGTTAGTGAGTCGATTTTTAAAATGGGAATATCCCCAGTATTGACAGGAGTTGTGACAGTAGCACTGACCTTGATCTTGAAAAGTATCTTGAAGGGGAAGAAAATTATAGAGAATGGCAGGAAGAACATGGTACCCTGACCCTGGAGAGAAGACCAACATTTTGGTGGTCCACTTAAGTAGTATGGAAAGTCTGAATGGTTTGGGTCGCAAGAGACATTTTTGAAAGAACTATTCAGCATTTCCATGAAACTGAATATTATCTTAGATTCATTCATTCATTCACTTAAGCAATAGTCAAACATAGACAAAATTTTGTTACTGTTAATAATTTTATGCAAGCAATTAAAAATCATTAATATCATCTTCATTTTCTATCTTTAACCATGCTTACTTCTTTTCCTATGAGGAAAGTTGATTAGTAGATATTTTAATGGAATTATTTTCTAAATAAGCCATTTTTATCTTCTCACTCTGTCTTATCTAGCACATTATAAATTTCAAAATCTGGATTAAATTCAATAAACCACTGATACGAGATAGTAAAATCTAGAAGTATAGAAAAAATGTGACTTTATTTATACTTGTCCTTTTATTTTTTTGAAAAATAGAAAAGTGTATTTTTAACTACCAGTGAAGCCACATTTAGCAGATAAATGTCCTTAATAATCTGATTCAGATTTATGACTTCATCATCTACACTGAGGTTCTGTGATGAGTAAAGGAAAGAAAAAAAATGCCTTGTTTCCTCCATGAAGCATGAACGGGCTATTCAATCTGGTTTTCTTTCCTCTTTACACTCATCGTCAGTTTGATTTCAAATGGTTTGACTTCTTGTCTCAAGTCATGCACTTGAAAATCATTAGCTTCAGTTGCAATTCAAATGCAGACAAGGGCTTTACTTGTAAAGGATATCCTCTAAGATTTCAGCATTATGTATCCCTAATGAGACAAACAGGAAATTTTTTCATCAGTAGCATTGCTGTTAGATTTAAGAGGGTCAAGTATATGGTAGTTATTATCTGACAGATACTACCTTATCCTTTACACGGAAAAAAAGATTCACTGTAAGTGGTCAACAATCTTTTTCATCACTTCTTCCAGGCTCTTGTTTTTATGCCTCTTTATACTGAGATTAGAAGCACAAATGCATTGCCATCCTGAAGCAGTCTTTTCCAGAACCCCCCACCCCCCACAGAATACACCTTGCCTTGCAATCATAACGATGACCAGTAGCATTTACTCTAGTGTAAAGCAAGGACAGAGCTCTCTTTGTGGTGTCAGATAATGCAGGAGAGATCTCTCGGTACATGCACGGTGTCCCCCAGTTCCTCTGATTTCAGCCACAGCATTGATGGACAATACCACACAAGTTCAGATAGCCACTCACCCCAAGCATACTCCACTCCATCTATTTTTCACTTTCTGCCAAGAACATTCTCCCACAGCACAACCTGGATACTGGATTAGTACTTCTAGCAGCAGCCCCTGCTTGGGGACAGAAAACAACAACAATAAATAAATAAATAATCTTGCCTCCTGTCCTTGGGGTGACAGTTCTGGCAATTCAGACAGATATTCTACTTATCCACAGGACTTACTGGAAGCAAGCGAATGCTTCACATAGCCACAACCTCTACAATATACCTGCATGCTAGCTCTAATTCCATCCTGGTCGCCCCTCAGCTACTCCACTCCTGATTTCTGGATCATTTCTAAATTAAACTCCTGGTACCCAAGTCCTTGTCTCAGGCTCTACTTCCGAAAGAACATAAAGTGAAACAGAAAACTTTGTTATCAACTTACTCTTCCTCTAGAAGAGGGATCAGTCAATTTTTTCTCTAAAAGAGCAACTGGGGAAATGCAAACCAAAACAACACTAAGATTTCATTTCACTCCAGTCAGAATGACAAACATCAAGAATATGAATAATAATAAATGCTGGAGAGGATCTGGGGAAAAGGTCCACTTACACATGGTTGGTGGGACTGCAAATTAGTACAACCATTTTGGAAAGCAGTATAGAGACTCCTCTAAAAACTAGGAAATGGAAACACCAAATGTCCCAGCTACCCCACTCTTCAGTATTCATCTGAAAGAACTAAAATATGCAGCCACTACAATGTTGACATCAGCACAATTCACAATACTCAAATTATGGAGTCAACCCAGATCCCCCTCAATAGAAGAATGGATCAAGAAAATGTGGCATATATACACAGTGGAGTTTTACTCAGCCACGAAGAAGATTGAAATAAGAGCATTTGCAAGTAAATGAGTAGAAATGGTAATTTCTATCATGCTAAGTGAACTAAGCCAGATTCAGAAAATTGAAGATTGAATGTTTTCTCTCATACGTGGAAGGTAGAGCAAAATAAGGCAAAGAAGCCAGGAGGAAAGAAAGGGATGGGATATCATAATGATAAGGGAAGATGGGTAGAATAGAAGTAGAAGGATTAGAGGAGGGAGGAAAGAAGAAAAAGGGAAAGAAACATGGAATTAATTGTTTTAATTATATTACATACATGCATAAATGTGCCAATTTCACTTTTATGAACATACATAGAAAGGACCAATCAAAACTGAACAAGAGTGAAAAGACGATCAGTAAAATAGAAGAGGGAGAAGAAGGGATGGGAGGAGGGGAGGAAAAGAGGAAGAATAATAGAGATTGAAATCAAATCCTCATATGTATTTTGTCAAAATGAACCCAAATACCATGTATAATTAAAATACTCTAATAAACAAAAGAACGAATAAATAAATTTATGCAGATCACATGGGTTTTCTCACTGCTACTTGATTCTTCCATTTTTAGAGTGAACAATGCATAATGAATGGGCATGACTGTGTTCTGATAAAATTTTATCCATGGCCATGGATTGCTGATCCCTGTGCAGCTGCTAAATTTTCTTTCTAATGCCTTAAAATACACTTAGTTTTCCCTGAGCTTAAACATCCTAGTGATAATAATGATAAAATTTAAATTGCCTTTTATTAAAATTATTATGTAAAGGAATAATTCTTGGCAGGTGCTTTTCACACATTCTCATGTTTGACTCACAACATTCTCATTTCATTTATGATGAAACTTTAGCTCAGAAATGCTATGCTAGTCATTCGTGTTGTTCACCAAGAGTTGCCCTTCTATCTTCCTTTTTCATTTTTTTACAAAGTAAATCTTATTATGCATATCAAGGTCTACAACATGACTGTATAAGCTACAAATATACAGTAAAGTGGTTACTATAGTGAAACAAATTAACATATTCATCATCTCACATAGTTGTCCATTTATCTTCCCCTGTGGCAAGAGCAGTTCTGTCAAGTGCAAGAAAAGAATTGTACTGTCTGGCCGTCTTCCCGATGGGGTGAGATCAGGCACTAATTTTATAGGCAATGCATTATAAAATTTAACTGGTGCCATATGATCCTCTCAAGTTCTTTTTTCCTTTGTCACATTGGACATGTAGCATGAGGGAGAAATACATCTGAACTTTTGGAAGTTTCTAGTTACCACTGCCTAACTTAGTCATCCTGATTAATTAAGCAGCCAAATAACTTGATCACTGATCCGCTATTAAGCCGCATAAATTAAGTTTGCATATGGGTTTTTAAACTTCAAGCCCAATCACTTCCCACTGTAGCTCCCTTACTATGTGTAGGTCTTTTCCTATACATTAAAAAAGAAATTAAGGCAAATTCTCCCTATGAAGGCCAATGATATCATCTCTTCACAATAGTCAAAACTCAAGAAATGGGGAAAATCCTTTACCCAAATCAAATTGTTTTCTTTGATATTTCAATCAAAAAGTCATAAAATTACTACTCTCAGTCTAGGAATATTTTTGTATAAGTGCTCGAAAATTTAGTTTTAATTGATGAGTCACATCTTCTAATAAAAATAACTGGGCTCAATGAACATCATAAGAATACTTTGTTAAAATAATCCCAGTCTTAAATATTGTGTAGAAGAACCATTAATAATAAGTAAATCTTTGATGGCAGAATCTGAATATAGGTTGGAATATTTTAATCAAGTACCTCTTCAATTCCTTTCAAATTATTCTCATGTCTTTTGTCACATCAGATTAGCCCTAGGATAATATATGATTATCACGCTTGGGATCAGAAAATACATATTTCTTAATGCAACCAAAAATGAGTGAAAATTTTAGATTTTGCTATCATACTTTACCCTAGTAAATGGGTAAAGTAAATGGAAAACATGAATAGAATAATTAATTTAGGGTTTCATTTTCCAAATATGGTCAGTACTTTTTCAGGTCATTTTTATAAAAATATATGTCAAATCACAAAATATTCTTGCTTCTCTCAAAATTATAAGACAAATTATCCAAATTAAACAACTATCTCATTTTCTCTTATAGAGGGTAGTATATTATATTCTGTGGTAATGAAAAGAGCAAGTAACAGGATTCTGTGGATCCATATGCTGCCTGGCTGCATCATTACTATGGATAGAAGAAAAACCATTTGTTTAAAAAATAATAGAGATAGGTATCTATTTTAAAAACCAATTATTTAATATTGTGAATAAAGCCATAATCATAGAATAAATATAACATATGGTTTGTGTCAAAGTTTCCTGAAATTCAGGTGGCCAATCTGAATTAAAATTATATGCTGTCTCAGGAGATGCATATGATTGCCTCAGGAAAAATATAGATATATAGTTATCTATTGCCTGAACTGTTACGTGAAATAAAGTTTGCATAAATCAGACATTGTTTATTGCACAAACATTTATAGAAGAAATTTTAGTATTAATAATCTTGGGAGAAAAGTTTTTTATATTTATTTGGGTTGAATTTATTCTAAAAGTATTGAAATTAGAGAAATAATTATAATTTTTTATTCTCTAGTCCTTCATTGAATAATATTATTTTTATTCTTCCATGATATTTATCCGATTTTTAAAATTTAGCCCACCTAATGTTTGAAAAAGTATTTTGAATTGACATTTTTCTGAAGAGACTCCACTTAAAGTCACAATATTTTAAATTAATATATGGTTATTATAAGGATGTTTTTTCATATTCTAAAAATCTTTAAGTGATCTGAAGTTTCCCTCAAATCTTGAAACATTCATGATAAGGGATATATTGTTTGTTTAACATTCAGCAAAAACTAATTTTATAGTATTTAAAATGATATATTGATTTAAAATGCTATATTGTATTACAGAACTAGAATTTCTGATTTATAAATTCATTTTTATATTCACCTTTTGGAAAAAAATGTGGACACATTAAACTGCTTACACAAGCTTTTTACAAAAGTACTACAAAATGAAAAGCAAAATTTGCAGTGCCATTTGGGCTGACTAATTTATCTAAAATACGATAACTGTAAAACCAGGTAGAAGGTCATAATTATAATTTTTTTCTCAGTGAAATCTGTAATAGATCTCTCCACATTTAGAGAATTCAGCATTTTCCCCATTCTTATGGAGTTTAAAATAAAAAGTATCCAAGAAAGACAAACTACAATTGTAATTCCTTACTAAGACTGCATTTAAGATCCATATATGTTAATAAGTCTTATCATTTCAAGGAGGAGAAAGAATAATTCCCTTTTTTACCCTAAACATTCAGAAGAGTGGTTCTATTAATTCAAGGTCTCTTACCCTTTCAAAGGAAATCATCTAAAATTTTATGCGGCCGTTTAAATGATTGCTTTGGGAAATTTATATGGTAGTCATGGGAACAAGTAAAGAAGTCAAGGCAACGTTGATCATTTTAATGGTGAGCAAGTGATCCATCCAATTTGTAAATACCTTGGACAACTCTTCTAGGTCATGAATGATCAGAAAAGGCATTTATGCAAAATTAATGAAATAAAATACAAGCTCATTAATAGCTAGAATTCCCTAAAGTTTTTTAATTGGTGAGATTCATTATAAATACTTCATCTGAGCTTTTGAAAGGAAAAAAAAATCCTTCTTACCAGAGTTATTGAATATTTTAAAAGAAAACACATTTTTTCTTTGATGACTCAGAACAAACTCTTTTTGGTTGTTGTTGTTGTTTATTTGTTTTTTAACATTCTGAGTATTTCCATGAACAGCACTTCTCTATGAAATATACCTCTCTCATCTCATCAACATTGGTCTGCCTAGAAAATATGCAAAAGTCTCAGTGTGGTTGCTTTTTACTTTACACCCATTAAAACATGACCTGATTCCTCATATATACTATGAAGATCCTGCCTAGCACTTTGGTTTTTAGAGAGGATTAAAGGGCTTTGTGCAATTAAAGACCCTGGTACAGACTAACAACTCAATAAAATTTGACTTTTATTTTATGGTCATGATTCTGATTTTCTAGACCCCTTCCATACTCAAATCCCTAAAATCATTTTTTTTTCTTATATCCTCCTTTACCCAATTTCCACCCCAGCCAGACTAGTACTGCATCACTTCTTGTTAAAAACAGGGAGTAACTATATCTGCCTCTATACACATTCTTACAGAACAAACATGCATGCATTTTTGGAAACATATTGAGCCATAAACATCCTTGAATCCAGTATACTTTCCTTGTCTACTTCACAATTCTTGTCATAATGACTATGAGAAGGCTGCCGAGTGGAGATGCCTCATGACATAGAGTAAGTACTCACTGGACATGTTGCAACATTTCCTATGAAGAGACCATTGTAGAGGCACCCCCAACAATTCCCTGGTCTGTGAGGACAAGTTAGTCATGGGTTTAGCAGTGCTGAGCTCTCCAGATGCTATAGTTTATCATTAGGACAAAAAAAAAAAAAAGAGCTGTCAGTATTTGCAGCAAGGGCCTATGAGAAGCCACTGGAGACCTGCCTTGATGTTGCCCATCAATGGTAACTTTATGACTTGGAAGATATAATATCCAGAGGATAGCATTTAGAGGGGCAGAGACTTCACTTCCTAACTGCAGCAATGTGAATCTCTGATTCAGGAGTTGAATGCATGAGCTTCACTAGATTTCAGACTCACAGGAAGCTGTTCAAAGCTGCAGCCAGGAGAACTCCCTATCCCTCCATCTCAACACAAAACCATGACAGTTCCATGCACAAGGAAAGCTAAATGTTTAAGGAAATGTTAAAGTATAGTTTCTTACCTCTATGTTTCTCTCCCAACATTTGTGATAGATTTAAAAAAAAAAATCACCCACAATAGTTTTCCTTCCCTCCAATTTAGAGATGTATCTCAAGGTGGTCTTGTGACTTACTCTGGATAGTGAAACCTTAAGAAATGCAATTCAAGCAGAATGTGAACAGTGCTTGCACCTCAGGGCTCCCTCTTTCTTTGCTACTGGGATTCTTTCATCATCATGTGATTTGGCCCGGACTGGCCTTGTCAACCACAGTGGACCATGTAAAGCAAATGTCAAATTTGCTCAACCAGCTACAGCTGCAGACCTGAGAGTGAAGCCCTCCTACATCCTCCAGCCCCAACCAAGCTGGCCCAGTTCAGAACTTCCCAGCTGACATGCCAAATTGTAGGAAAATGGTTGCTGTTCTTAGCCACTGATGTTTGGGATAGTTCGTTATTCAGCAAAACGAACTTAAACTAAGCAAACAATTCTGTGTTAGTTCCGATAACACAGAATTGCAGAATAAAGTAGTGTTGAATAAATGTTCCTGATAGGAGTAAGATCTTTAAATACAGCAAAACTTAATGCTTTATCACTTTCTCGGGGGGAAAAAATATGGAATTTATTCTGTCTTGATGAGTAAGTCACAGGCCTTTGGTTACTTAACAACATTTATCTACCTAAGAATATATTTGAATATGTATACACAGGACAAGTATTTTAAAGTAAATTAATATTGTTACTTTCACAATGAAGAATTAGGAAGGGAGACTATTTGCTTGGTTGCAACTTACCTGGGGAAGTCCTACTCGGAAGAATACATTCCTTGTAAGAGTATCCAGATGGATTTTGCTCCTCTGTCCAGAGACACAATTGCATTGGTTGTTAGTGTGAAGCCAGGAGTAATATTGTGCTGCAATAGCTTCACTTACGTTTTACTGTAAGAATATGACCAGTGGCTTACAGAAGAAACATGATTCCTCCTTCCTGCTGAGGGAGAAGGACCTGGGTAGTGTGCATAGTGTGTCTGCTAGTTATACAGTTGGTTTTGCTATTCAACACAAGAGCCTAAGGTTAATGTTCAAAGGATGGGTTGGGTATTGTTTCTCCTGAGTCATGCCAGATGTAACCTTGCCTCACTGAGTTATTGCACGAGGCTGTATGAGCTTGCTCACCAATTTACTTGCTTCTCTAAGATGCTGAAAAAGCTCACTCTCCAGCCACATGGCAGGCAGCTCATATCTCCTTACATTATCTAACATATGTAGACCACATTTAGAAGATTGAGACATTTGGGCTTTTTCTCTTAGAGCAATAATTTATTTAGTAGGTCTAATCCACAGATATTCATTTCTCAAATGCTAAGAATACTGCAAGCAATTTATCACACAAATTTTTTTAAAAGCACGCACATCAATAAAAGTGTCCCTTTCTAGTTTATAACTGAAAAATCAAGTAATGATCAACAGTAGTATTGATTTATTCCTATATATTCTCCTACTGAATCACTAATTCATTAAAGAACCATTTGGACTTACAAAGTCCACAAATTTCATGGTGTAGGATTTTTAACAAGAAAATATGGAAGATGGTTTTTAAAATGTTCTAATTTGTTGATCGCTGTCATTTCAAATAAAAATGTTGATTATGTGAAAACGAGTCAATATGGATCAATTGATATGTAAGACTGGGAAACTTTTTAAACTTGCATGCATTTTGTCTATATGGGTTTTTATATTTATTATGTATTGCTCATATTTTAGGAATCATTTTCAGTTTCAGAGTGAGGACTTCCGAGGGAGAGAAGGAGATGTTTTATTTTATTTGTGGACTAGGTTATTTCTCTTGACAAATAATATAAAGATAAACCTTTTTTCCTAGAAGTAGGGAAGAACAACTAACTGGGATTTACTTCTTTTTTCACAGACCTAAAAGCCAAGTGATAGCTGAGGTAAAGACAAACATCTGTCTGCAAAAGTCAACATAAGCTCTACATATTCCATTCTACCCTCTCAACAAAACAAGTCTCTACCTTTGAATTCATTTTCTTTTGTCTTGCCTTAATCATTTTCCTAATCTTAAAATGCTATTCACCAATTGCTCTCTCATTTTACTTTTCCTTTTTCTTCATATGACCACAATGGTATCTTCATGTTGCAGGATTTCAAGCAGTTTCTTCAATTTAAAGATTGTCACCAAATAAACAAACATTTGAAATAATACTACTACTGACATTTATAGAACTACTCAAACAAATCAATAACAATAAAAAGAGCTAAGTACATTATGAATCAGTCACCACAACTGTATTCATTCAAAATTAGGAAAATGTTCATAAACAATGATTTAGAGACATCTTTCCTCGGCATTTATGCTAAGCATAATTACTAAAGGATCAGAATTAATGACAAGCTTATGAATATTAGAGGGTCCTAAATATCCTCTGCAGCATTCTTGATTTTGTATGTGTGTATGTGTGTGTGTGTGTGTGTATCCCAAACATACAAAAAAACATGGAAAATGTGATTAGATAAATTCTGATATGCAACAGCCTGAGACATAATGATTAAAATATAAGTCTGAGGACTGCATCGTGGAGAATGTTTACAATATGAAGTTAAGATAGAAATCAGACTTCAATACAGCATCTGCACAGTGTTTACATCTTTGTCAAATTATGTGTGCATATCTTCGAGAACTGGAAACAATTTGGGAACATGAATCAGAACAGAGTAGTAAGATTTTGAGACACAAGTTCTTTTAAAACTTTCCTCATTATTCTAATGTTTGACTATCAATTGAAAAAGCTGTTATCTACTTCTAATGAGCTGGTACTTTAAATCAGATAAAAGTATCTGGTAGAAATTTCAGTATGTAAGCTCCCACAATGAATAAATATAGATTGATTTTTTTGTATCTACAGATAATTTCTCTATGGGTTCCACTCCCCTGAATCTCTGTCAGCCCTGGGTATCCTCCTCTTCTTTGAGGAATCCTATTCTGTTTATCTTCATTTTTCAGTTCTAGATCATTACTCCCTCTTTCTTTATTCTTAATCACTTGGGGGTTTCAATCCACTGTTCTCTTTTAAACATCTACACCACACTCAGAAGTATGGGGAACTGTCTTTTACTTCCACCTCTCATCTGGGCTGCAGTTTAAATTCTGGTTACTTTCCCTGCAGGCACAAATGATCATTCTGAGCCAACCTGTGTCTGTCAAAGATTTGAAATTGCCTTGCTTGTCTACCTTAGTACAAATCCCCAAATAGTCATTTTGCCCACGAGTACACTTCCTTCCTTAAACTCTGACATCTTGATTCCCTCACCACCAAGTTTTATTTTGAAACAAGTATGTGGCACCCAGTGCCCCAGGTTTCCATCTTCACAGGCAATCTGACCATTCTTTCTACCCTAGATGGGAACTAGGTAGCAAAGTAGAGAGAGAGCAAGAGAAAGAGACAGAAACAGAGATGGACAGAAGAAGAGAGACAAAGAACACAAATGCAAAAAAGAAATGCTAAAAATTGGTGATTAGATGAAGGCTGTGTGTACTAATTGTACAATTTGGCAGTGTTTCTCTTTGGAAGTATTCCAAAATAAATTGTTAGGAAAGCAAGGAAGAATGGAAAAACCAATTTGGAAGTCAACAAATATACACAAGTATTCTTTGTGGAATTTTGGTATGGGAGAGAAGAAAATTGGGAATGTAAATAAGAGAGGTAGAAATCACTAAATCTCTTCCTCTTTATGTTAAAAAAAATCATGCAGGGCATTTTACACATCTATCTGTAATTCTACTACATGTAACATTTGAGAACCTTACAAAAATTTCTCCCCAAGAAGTTACTTTTACTTTATTAAGTTTCCAAAACTTTTCCCTTCTATTTAAAAATATTATATTTTGTTAACACATACAGTGTAGAGTGAGCAAAAGCATAGACAAATACACAAATGGAATAGAATACAGCTCAGAAGTAGAGCTATATAAATATAGCTAACCAATCTTTGACAAAGGAGCAAAATGATATTTGGAGAGAAGACAAGATATTCTTTTCAACAAATGGCCCTAGGACGACTGTACATACATGTATAGTACAAAGAATCTAAATACAGATCTTACATTCTTCATATATTGACTCAAAATTGATTGTAGGTCTAAATGTAGGACACAAAACTAGAGTTAACATAGGGGACAATCTAGATGACTTTGGGTATGATAATGATTTTTTAGATATCAGACCAAAGGCATGAAAAATATTATTGGGACTTCACTATAATTAAAAACTTCTCCCCAGTGAAAAATAAGGGAATGAGAAGACAAGCCATATTTTCTTTTGTAAGAAAATATTTGCAAAAGACATCGGATAAAGAACTAGGATTTAAAATACACAGAGTTTTTCATGACCTGATTTAAAAATGGACCAAAGGCTGTAATATATGCCACACACCAAAGAAAACATACAGACAGCCAATAGGCATATACAATCATTCTCCATACCACAACTACACATCCATTAGAATGGCCAAAATCCAGAATACTGAACACCCAGTACTGAGAAGAACATGGAGCAGCAGGAACTCTCTCTGGGTGCTGGGGAAATGCAGAATGGGATAGCCATTTTGGAAGAGTTTGGCAGTTCCCTACAAAACTAATTTTACATTTAATATACAATTCAGAAATCTGGCTCCTTAAGTCTTTACCCAGATTAGCTCAAAAAATTGTGTCTACACGAAAACCTGAACACTGATGTGTATAACAGCTTTATGCATAATTGTCAAAACTTGGAAGCAACCATGACGTCCTTCAGCAGGTGAGTGGATAAACAAACTGTGGAGAATTTAGACAATGGGAAAGCAATGAGTGCACAGACTGGATAGGCACGAAGGAATTGTGAATGCATGTTCCTAAGAGAAAGAAGCCAATCAGAAAAGGCTACAGGCTGCTCAATTTCAAATATACGACATTCCAAATCAGGGGAAACTCTGGGGCTCGTAAAAAGACCAGAAGTTGCCAAAAATTAGGGAGGATAGAAAGACAAATGGGTAGGGCCCAGAAGATTTGAAGGACATTAGAACTGTTCTGTTTGGTACTCTAATGGTGAATACACATCATGATACATATCCAAAACCCAATCCACAGAACCAAGAGAGAACCTTGATGTAAACTATGGAATTTGGAGAATAATCATATGTCAATGTAGATTCATCATTTTCAACAAATATACCCCTTTGGTACGAGCTGTTGATAATGAGGAAGGCGGTGCCTGGATGGGGGCAGGGGCTAGATGAGAACTCTGTACTTTCTATGCCATTTGACTGTGAACCTAAAGCTTCTCCCTGAAATAAAATTTCTTAGAAGGAAACACAATTCTAAAATTAGGTCAGATATAAGCCCAAGGAATGAAATAAGAGCTAGTAATAATAACTAGTCGGAGTCACTAAATGTCACTTAGGTTATTAAAAAAATTGTATACATTTTCATGAAAGAGTCTATGCATCTTTTAACCCTCTTCCCAAGAAATGTTACTTTTACTAAATTGTGATTTTGTGTTTGCTTAACTGATAGCATTTTCCATTTAAAAAATATCTTTTTAGTTGTCTACATTACGATGACGAGGATCTTTGTTGTAGCTAAACTTATCGAACTTCTTCCTTGGTGACAAAAAGAAAATTAAGCATTCTTGCTTTCTCTGACACAATAAGCCTACAAGGGTTCTATTATTTTAATACATCAAATTGATGGAATAAAGCCTTGTGATGGTAGGAATGACATGGAACTTTAATGAAATAATTGAGTGAGATAAAATTATATGAACTTTATGTGAACATATACAAATTTACTACCCACAATTCACTCATGAAAAGGCTGCCTCAGACACTTGAGTGACACAGTCGGGTGAACAAGGAGACGTTCCATCAAAGCCAAGGCAGCCCTAGGTAAACTCATCGTGTGCATTCTGAAGGATAGGAACACTAGGATTTATTTGACACTCTGTTAGAGTGTGCCTGCTTTCCTCTGAGGGAAGCCTTGGCCTTGCCTGAAGTTCTTATGCAGGCAAACCTCCAGGGGTAAGAAACGCCAGTTCTGCTCTAACTATTTCATCAAATGCCAGCCTTGCCACCTCCATGTCCAAATTCTAAAGCAAGTGGGTTGGTTGTCTTTCAGTCACCAGACTCCCACCAGAAAACCAGTAGAGACAAGTCCTGTCTCCTAAGTCCTGTCTCCTAAGACTAACCACTGAGACCCAGAGATTCTGAAACTCTCGCCTCTTTATCTGTTCTGATGATAAGAAAGATATTCATTGGCTAAATAACATTAACTCTTCCAGTGTCATAATGGCCTCTCAGAATTACAATTTAATAACGTGCACTGTCGTCCTCTGAAGTGTGTGCGGTATTGGCATTAGGCCACAGGTGGCTTCATTTGTTGTTCATCAATCATAAGAGGTTCTTGTGAAGTTCCCTGCCACTCCAAGGCCCCATGGCAAGTTTTCTCTGCATCCTCAACTAGCATGCAGGAGCCATTCCAAGTGATAGGGTGTTCTTCATCCAAAGAGAAACATTCCGCCCAACACCATGGTCCTGGCACTCTGGCTGCCAGGAAGTCGAGGATTCTCTCCTGCCTGCTTCATCCGCCTTCTCCACTGCCCGTATCTTGCCATTCTGCCCTTGCTTTCATTTTATCAAATTTCCTTTACTCTCTCAATATTATAGAAACGCAATGCACGTTTTATGCCAATACGTCACAGGCATGCTTGTCACGTAATTACTATGTGGTAACCCGTGGCACTAGAAGAGAACCCACAGCCAAAAAGTCAAGTTGAAGATCCTCAATGAGTCTCTTGGAGACTCACAGCAAGTCAAGACATCTAAGCAACAAGTGACACAAAATCAAGCAAACAGGATAATAATAGACACAAGATTCAATCGGAACAGAGAAGGGGAATACCATAGCCTGTTAGAAAAGAATGGGATAACTTCCTTAAAATCAGCTAGCCCATGACTGCATATGTATCTAAAGGAAAGAAAATCAGTATGTCAAAGAGATACCTTCACACCCATGTGTGTTTCAGCACAATTAGCAATAGCTATGATATATAATCGACCAAGGTGTCCATCAGTGGGTGAATGGGGAAAGAAAATGTGGTGTGTCTATAACACAGAATAGTATTCAGCCATAAAAAAAGAATGAAATAGCCAGGTGCAGTGGCACAAGCCTATCATCCCAGAAGCTTAGGAGGCTAAGGCAGGAGGATCATAAGTTCAAAGCCAGCCTCAGCAATTCTGTCTCTAAATAAAATACAAAAAAGGGCTGGGGATGTGGCTCAATGGTCAAATGCCTCTGAGTTCAATTCCTGGTACAAAAAACAAAACATATATATATATATATATATATATATATATATATATATGAAATACTTACATTGTAGCCACATGGATGGCACTGGAGAACATCATATTAATTGAGATAAGCAAGGAACAAAAAAACAAATATTGCATATTTTCAGTCATCTGTAGAAGCTAATAAAAGTTGATTTCGTACAAGTAAAGAGTAGAATAGTAGTCACTAGAGGTTAGAAAGAGAGAAGGGAGGGAGAATAGTGAGAGGTACCACACTGCATTTTGCCACAGGTACCAAAATACAATTAGATGGGAAGAATAAGTTTTAGTGTTCTACAGACCAGTTGAGTGAATATAGCTCACAACAATTTATAATGATTTATTTTATATTTTATAAAGAACTAAAACAGACCCATTCAAAGTTTCTTACACAAGGAAACAATACGTGTTTAAGGAGATGGAAATGCTTATTGCCCAGATTTGATCCTTACACTGAGTGTACTTGTATTCACTAACAACACTGTATGCCATACATAAGAACAATTATTACGTGTCAATAAAAGCAAATAAATATTTAAAACCTCAACCTGGGCCTCAAAGGATGAGTAGGAATTTGCAAACCAATGTTTGCAATGTTGTAGGACATGAATCCCAGGACACAAAGGCAGGAAGCAGGAAACTTAAAAGCATTTTTCCATCACCAAAATGCATCTCATTTGACCCTGGCATTGTCATTTCATCTGAGTAATTTGGTCTCTGTCCTAGGAGCCCATGGAATCATCGCATTAGAAAAAAGCGGCTCTGATTTATTTTACATTCTTCTAAATCTTGTGTCATTTGCCTGCACATTGGTTTTCAAAACTCAAATGTCAGGTATTTCATTCAGTTAGTTTCCTTTGCATTTTTTTGCTGTATTTTTGCTTCTCAGAGGTAATAAATAACAGGTAGACACAATAGTGCCAGTGAGGAGAGAAACCAGGTCACACAGTAACCAGCACAGAGAGCCACAGAGAAATGGTACCCCTCACTTGAGAAGAGACTTGGTGGTAGAAGGAACTGAGAATTTTTTCTCAATGAGCTCTTTCACTCTCATTGTGTAGAATAAAAATCTGATGCTAAGAAAGGTGGAATGATGTTCCCAAGATCATCTCAATCCGCTAGAGCTGGGGACTGCACTTCTGGCCCCTGCCTCAGCTATATTCCAAACCTCTTTGATACATTTCTTTACTTTGGAGCATCAAAAAAAAATTGCCAAAGGAATTTGTTAAATTATGATTAGGTGCATATTTCAGGGTTCTCCTGTTAGAGAATTAGATACAGAAGAGGGAGAGAGAAATCTGCATTTATTAAAAACATCCCAGGTGAGGCAAATGCAAATGACATACCCTTCCAAGAACAGAGAGTTCAAGTCAGAACGCCAGGAAGACCGAGGCCGGTTTTGGTTAATCTCTTTATCCCCAGTGCTTACATAGCATATGGTGTAGAGAAAATGTTTAAAGTTGAGTTGATGAGTAAACCTTATTTCTAAAAATACACACCACCTTCATTTGTTGTTTGTTTCTAGCAAAAGCACTGCCAACTTTGCTCTTTACTGGAATATTTTGAATTGTTCTCTTTGCATTGTTATGTTTCTGCATTTTCTTTATAGATCAGGCTTTTCAATACAAAGCCCAGATCAAGTTTCTTCAACCCAAAGAGCCACAGCCTCAACAAAATCTCAGGACACAGATTTCAAGCTGCCAACATTTCATTTAAGTTCATTGTTCATTCTTCAAAAATATAACATGCAATTCTAAATCCAAAACCAAGTGATGTTTTCATCTATATTTTGTGATGGATTATAGCATTTTCTTTCTATATGAGCAAAATATAATGAGGGGTTATTTTATTCCTCAGTAAATATGTGACTATTAAATATTTAGATCTACAGGGTGAATTTCTCTACATTTTATGAGCAAAAATATTCTAGAAAAGAGCATCCTTTTAATAAGTGAAGATAAGTGAGGATAGTGGTTTGACATAGAAAAATATAGACATTGTCTGCTAAGAGTTAACAGTTCTATAAAATAAGTCATGATATTTTAAAATAACATCTGGTAGAAGTTGCCATACGAATAGCCCATTAGGAAAGAAGTTCTCCAGGTAAACATCCTGAGATCAGTATTTTTCTAACCTTATCAGGTAATTCACAGAGAAGGTAATCAGTGTTTCCTCATTTCATAAAAGTTCAGAAGGAGCCTCATTGCGATCAACCCCTAGCATGTAATCTGCTCACTAGCCAAGTCTGTATCTCAACACATGGCCTCTGCCTTCCAACGCTAATCCACATAATCTGGTTATCTGGTTCTGTAAGAATTACAAAAGTCCATTTCAGTGAGGTAATTGCAGGTGAGTGATATCCAAGACTGAGAAAATGTAGATTATTAGATTTAGCAAAATGTTATAGGATGATTCATATTTGTTGATTGTGAAAATGCTTTGGAGAGATTGAATTAGTAGAAAGAAGACCTTTTAGGAGGTTCAGAGAAAAGAATCTTGCTGTAATGAATTAAGTTATTTGTGGATCTAAATGAGCATGGCTAAAAATTAAAATAACAAAAAAGGAGTGGTACAGAAGAGTAGAAAGTCAGCCTACAAGCCAGATTGATTTTGACATTTGACAAGCAATTATTACACTGCAAGTCATCATCGAAATTTAGGATGACTATGCTTCTCATGATTAATTCTGACTAGAGTACGACACCTTATCCTGATATTCATACAAAAGTGAAAATGCTAATTTGCCTGAAACATATTTTTTTCTGTGTTATCTGCATAATTATTTTGCTACATTACTAAATTTTCTCCACAAAGTTTACAGTTTTGCTTTCAGACTATTTGTTGGGTTTTATTTTTTTTTAACTTCCCCTTTTTCTTTTCATAAAATATTCATGGCCAGAGCCCAAATCAAAAAATAAAATCATGCTATTTCTTTAAAGTATTCTACTTCAAGGATACAACTTCTTCACTTCAATTAGCAGTATGTCTGATACAATAGAATGAGTCTCAATTATCTGGAATGACTTACCAGGCACCACTTACCAGGTGGTACTGTGGGTGAGGGTGTTGGACAAGCATAAATGACAACCAAAGGCTTCACTATAATTGACCTTGATATTTCGGGCAATGCAAATCATATAAAAGACAGCACTACAGGTTTTGTTAGTGTCTGCATTTTTACCAGGGGAGAGAACTTAAATGATCAGGTTTAGCCATCTAACCCTAACCATAACCCTAACCTTTGGTCACCCACTCTGCTGGCTCTCTGGCAGCTTGTATGAAGGACCCCAAGCCATTGCCTCTCATGGATGGATGTAAAGATGCCATGTGGAACAGTGAACACAGTCATGCAGACAGAGTGTTAATTTTGTTCTTTCATACAAGTGCAGCTTTCTTTGTACAAAAGCAACATGGGTTAATAGGCTCCAAATGAGAAGTACTATGTGCTTTAGTGAAAAGGACATAACACAATATGTTAGTGCCTAAATATCATTGTATCGTGAAAGCCAAACCAATTTTGTACTTTTTTAAAATAAGTGTATTTGTTTATTTTACAAATGAAATGATAGGCTTTTAAAGGTAAATAATGGGAGAGGGGACCCAATTCCTCAATCTGAGTAGGCAATATTGGGGAGTTTTCTTTCTCACTCAGAACTACAAAACGGTGATTTGTGATGTGATTTTTGCTCACTCCTTCCCTGTGCATATTATCTCTGTAAGATGGATCTTCTCTAAGACATGGATTGCCCTTTTATGCTGACTGCAGGCGTGCGTATGCATAAAATGCTTAGGATGTGTATACTTGGGAAGGACACCATATCAGGCCTGTCAGGCTAAAAGCCCAACCGCTCAGGAGAATTTTCCATACCATTCTATGGACGTGCCAAGCTTACAGAACTTTTCTATTTGCTTTCTTCATCTCTTTTCTTACCTTTGATCCCCAAATTATGCTCCCTCTCAAGCTAGATACTGGGTGTTTGTTTGTTTTCTGGTGGTTCTAGATATAAAGTTAAATGTGATCTCTATTACTAATATTTAAGTAATGGTTATTTTATCCTAGAGAGATGCACTCCCTATTTTTTTTCCAATATGTATTAGTTTCCAACAATTTAGCTTTTCATCTTCACATAGAAAAATGTGCTATTAACATGCTATTGAACAAGATCCCTTTCTGTGCAAGGAACTACAGGGGGAAATTTGTAAGTCTAGCCCTTGACGTCTTTGAAAATCGTAAACGTTTTGCAAGTGAAAATGCCACAGTAGAATTCGTGGTTAGTAGAATACCCATTTAGCAGAATGATATCTAATAGGATAATGATGTGAGCTCTTCAGAAAGACATTTTAAACCTAGAAAGTACAAATGTGGTGTTCAGGAACATACATATTTTTCCAGAAATGTTAAGTCCTTGTTTTGTTGACAATCAAGGAGAAAATAATACAACATGCAGAGAAATATTGGTCTCCAATTGAAATGTCAGATAGAAATATGACTTATTTGAGTATACTGCATTCGAATAGTTTTATCATTACTGAAAAGTATGATTTGGATTCCACTATTTTCAATTATATTAAGCTCTAGGTTTGTGTTATGTTTGTAAGCCATGTGGCTGAAGCAGAGAATTTGTGATGATCTTGGTGATTCACAAAGACCCAAACATCTCCGAGTTCACCAGGAAGTACCATTCACATCTTTGTTACCCTCAGAGAGGTGGATAAGATCAGAGAACTTGAGGAGACACAATGGGTGATTCAGATGATTTTTTTTCTCTGATATTCACAGAGTGATAACCATATTTTTCCAGGCTGAACGATCAATAATGCATTCTAATGTTTTCCATTTGGTTCTCTACAATATTGGTTTTAATGTCCTCATCTTGCTGTTAAAGTCCCTTTTCTCTGGTTTTCTAATCAGCCCAAGTTGATCTTTTTAAAAGGGAAAAAGCAATAACTAGCTAATTGACAAAGCACATTTGCTCTCCTTCAAAGCCTATTACAGAGAGCCACTCAGCCTGTAGCACTTAGTCCCGATGACTGAGGGGGAGGGACTTTTATTATTCACAGGGGGAAAAAAATTAGGTCCATGAACAAGAAAAGCATTTTCTCCAGGCTTATTTCCTCAATATGAATGTGGGCTTATATTTAAGACTGCCTATGTTGTTCATCTGTTAAGTTTTGACACTACTATTTTAAAGCTGTAACTGTTAGCTACTAAAGGCTGTGGTGTTATTAAAAGTTTAATGAAACAAGATTCGTTAATGCAGACAAAGTAGATTTAATTTTTTTCTCTGCATATTTTCCCCTTGTGAGATATTCGTGTTCTCTAGATGGGCTGATGGAAGCACAAGGAAGATTAAGCGACTTCTCTGGGATCACATCAAAATTTAGTGGCTCAGATCAAATCAGAAAACTAGATCACGTCTTGGGCTCTGAGCTTCAGGCCATGTGGCCTCCTGTGTTCATAAAACAATACTGTGCACAGTAAAGGAGTGACAGTGCCACTTACCCCTGCTGTGCACCAGTTGATTCACTTCTATTCATTCCACCTTGATTTGTTGTTTAATTACTATGGACGGATATTTAACCACAGGTAAGATTTCCGTTAGCCTTAATAAAAATGTTTAATGCACCATGGTATCTTAAAATAAAATGTAGTTCTTATTTTCAAAATGTATATAAATTTTAAAACTCTGGTCACAAAAGATGAAGGAACTACTCTGAAAAAATCACTAGGAAAAAATTCCAAAGATCCCATGTCCTTAGATCCAGTGACATTATTTTACGACATTATGGACTAAACAATCAGGTTTTATACGATAAATGGATGAAAACTGGTCATTGCCCTCAAGGAATTTGTAATCATCTTAGAAGGACAGAACAGGAGAGTGTGACTACAGACGGACAGTGTGAGTCTGGGCATGGGTAAGATGGACTTCTATGTTAGGTGTCGGCTGGATTCTATGAGAAATCAAATGATGAAATATCTATCAGTCTTGCTTCTTAGAATAATTGGGAAGTTCAAAGTTCAACTAGCTCCCAATGGACATGCAGTGAAGAGATGCCCTAGGTGGGGTGTGGGGCACAACGCATGGGATGCTTCTGAGATAGTACAAGGGATCTACCAGACATTGAAAGGAAGTGACATGCTCATTTGGTCATCCATTCAGCAAATATTTACAGATACACTCTATTGTAGATGCTAGAAATTTATCAGGGAAAGGAACAAATGATTCCTATGTTATTTATGGTCCCATCAGGAAACACACAGCATGCCTAAGCCTAAACAGAGAGAGGAGACAGTAACAAAAAGACGGTTAACAAAGACGGTAGCAGATTTGGGGAAAACCAGCAATGGATGGCACAATACTTTAAGGCCAGCAATAGTGGGAAGCAGTGAGTGTCTCAATGGGAGGGAGCACTTAGTAGAACCCAGGCCCTCAGCAACTTAAAACAGGGCTGGGGATGTAAAGCACCCCAGGGTTTAATTCCCAGAACCAATAAATAAATTAATAGATAGATAAAATAAAGAAAATCCTGCTAAAGTTTCCCATTAGCCAACTCTGACTAGAAGGCAGAGGAGCCACTTGGCAGCCACAACAGTCAGAAAAGGTCTATGTTGGGGCATGGCAGATGGTGAAGGGGGAAAAGAGAGATCAAGGGTGCAAGCTAAAATATCCAGCATAGGCCTCATATCTGTTTGGGGTCTACCAGAGAAACAGCCAGTAAGACAGATGATAAACAGGCATAACTAATATTTGGATATAACTGATATTTGTTGTAATTTAAATATATGTCTATTTAAATATAAAATTAATATAATTTATTTATGGCTTTCTGGCAAACTGGAAGCTCTAAAGAAACTGAAGCCAAAGTCTACAGGTGGAATTTCTTCCTCCTCAGGGAAACTTTAGTTTTGCTCTAAAGAACTGTCAGCTGATTGGATGAGGCAAACCCACATTATTGAATATAGTCTTCTTATTTAAAACCAATTAGTTATACATGTTAACCAAAGCTACAGAATATTCATAGCAACCCCTAGATTCATGTTTAATTGATAATTTGAGTACTATAGCCTAGCCAGTTTGGCAACTACAAGTAACTATTACAGACTCTGTTCTTGTGTAGCTTATAATTTTGTAAGGAAATACTAAAAAAAGTTTTAAATTTACATATATTCTCCCAGCACTGATAATTTCCAAGAAGATGAATAAAGCAGAATATAGTTATTCTTCAACTACAATGGGGTTACATTCTGATAAACCCACACAAAATGTCTTTCATGAAAAAATGCATTTTATATATTTTTTATCTAACCTACCAAATACCATAGCTTAACCTACCTTGAATATGCTCAGAACACTTACATTACCCTACCATAGTCGAGCAAAATTATCAAACACAAAGCCTACTCGATGATAAAGTGTTCAATATCTAATGTAATTTATCAAATTTATTTTTCACTGTACCAAAAGAACAAAACAGGATGGTTTTATGGATAAGCTTTCACATCTCCATTAATTTGAAAAATTCTACATCAAACCATTATAAATTGACCACCCTAAATCGGGGTCCTTTTTCCTATGGATTATAAGGAAGAGAAAGTACTGTTTTAGATGGAAATATTGAAGCAGCTGATCTCTGCACTGAGACCTGAATACAGCCAGAGTGAATTGTATTAGTATCAGTGAAAATTATTCACAATAAATGACCCAAAATGTTCCCAATCCAACTGTTCAAGAATGAGCACTTGTAGGAGCCAAACCAGAAAGGAAAGGGGAGGAAATGATGATTATTGAATAACATGAGGTCAGATTAGGATCATTTAATAAGAAGGATTTGAATTATATTTTGAATGAAATGGAAGACAGTTAAATCATTGTAACATGAAAAGTCATTTAACCTGTTTTTGTTTGTTTGTTTTTCTAATGAACTAATTTGGCCTTTGGGTAGGGAAAAGATCCCAGGCATCAGGATAGAAGATTCTGGTCTCAGTTCAGGATTGGAGTAGCACTGTGATGGTGGAGACTAATATAATTTCAAACCAGAGATGACATAACTTGTCTCTTGGATGTAGCATCTATAAAAAAAGAGAGAAGTCAGAGACGGCTTGACGTTTGGCCTAATCCACTAAATTAGTAGAATTACTATTTTCTGGAATATAAAACACTAGGAAGGGGCAGATTTCAGTTTGGGAGGATGAAGATTCAGGAATTAAAATTCAGAAATGTTCAAGTGTCTGTTAGACATACAATTAGAAATGCTGAGCTGGTCCTAAGTGTTAGAGTTCAGGAGAAAGGTCAGGACTGTGGATGTAGGATTGATAGTTGTCAAAATAAATACACTAGAACAACAGGAAAGAACTATTGATAGGCATAAAAAGATAGTTTATGATAGAGGATTATTGCCACAGTAAGATAGAGTAGCAAAGACTTCAGGGTTCCTTACATCAGCAGTTGACCCAGTTGCCTCTCTTACTACTTCTCTGTGAGCTCCTTCAGGGACAAAACGGACCCTTGTTCATTTTGGATGTTTAACACACAGTTCATTAGCTAGCATGTGGTGGTTTCTTGATAATTTTTTTAAGTGATTTGATGAATGAATGAATGAACAATTGAAATGTTGGAAGCAGAGGCCTGGCATTACCAAGCCACTCCCCTCTACACCCTTAAGAAACTGCAAAAAAAAAAACAAAAAAAAAACAAAAAACAGACTTCACTACAGATTGCTTGGTATTGGCTCAGTGGAAGAAGCAAGAAGCAAGTTCCTTTAAAGCTGAAAGAATTGAATTGCAGCCCCAGTTCTGCTACTTACTAGCTCCTGGCCATGTACTATGGCAGACTATTAAGTGCTTAAAAATCCAGTTATCTCAATATAATATACATGCATCTCGCACAGTGCTTGGCACATAAAAGGAGTTTAATAAAAGCTAATATCTTTGCTTTCTTCCTCAAAAACCTCATTAAAAGGACTAGAATCTCAATCATTTATGAATTTTAAATAATATTAATTCATAGCCACAAAACTAGTTACAGCTCTGAATGGAGGTTGTACTTTGTTCGTTAAGATAGTCCAAACTCATTTAAATCTGCTCATGTAGTTAAGTGGTGATCTCAAAAGTTCTTGCTACTTTTGCCTAGGTTCCATATACATTTTCATATCACACTTACTGAAAACTGACAATATAATGAACAATGTTCAAATCATCATGGATAGAATGATACTTGAGTCCTGTCTTAGATTCAGTCCATATCTTATCAATAGCTGAGATACCAATTTATTAATTATTCTTACAGTAGAGCCACTGAGTTGATGTTTAACTCTAGGCAATACCATTTTTCTGTCCTCACCTTCACAAATCAAAAAAGCAGCTATATCCTCAAATCACAGAAATATTTTAAAAATTTATGGAAACCCCTGACATTTTAGGACATAAAATATAGATTATATGTTACTAAACATTACATGACATATACAAATAAAACTTGTAATGTGATCCTCAGGGAATAAACAAATCTATAGAACAGATAAGATAGAAGATAGTCTCTGTGAGATAGCATGTGATATATATGAGAACTAGAACACAAAGAACAGGCATTGGATGGATAGATGAATGAATAAGAAAAACAATCATGAATGGTATAATAACTTAAAAATACCTATGATTAATTCTAGCTGAAGTCATCACGGACTGCCCTACAGAGGTGGTAAGATATGAATTGGAACTTCAAGACTCATGGTGAGGAATGACATGTTAGACAATCAAAACAAGAAGGCATAGTTAGTACTCTAACATGGCTGGTATACAGAAAATAGTAGGAGGTAAGACTTGCCTTGAATACCTATGTAAAAATATAGATTGTATTTAATAGGAAATATCAGTAAGTAGCATTTAGGAGACCTTTCTTTGTAAGAAACAGAAAACCCAGGTCATGGTAAAACACTAAGGGATATATTAGCTCATGTAAGTAGAAGTCCAGCTGCAGGATAGAGTCTGGGAATGACAGCGTATCTCAGATTGTTGGTCTCTTGGCTCTGCCCTTCTCTCTCTGTTGACTCTATCATCAGTCTAGTAATGAAATAACTGCTATTATTGCCAAGTTGACATTCATGGATGATAGTATCCAAAGGAAAGGAAGTGACCTCTGAATAGCATTCTTAACACAGAGGAATAAGTTCTGGTGTTGTACAGCACAGTAGGATGACTATAGTTGTATCAGTGAGATTTTGTCACCATCAACAAAATACCTGATACAAACAACCTGGAGGAGGAAAGGTTTATTGTGCTCACAGTTTCAGGGGTTTTAGTCCATGGTTGGCTGTTTCCTTTACTCTGTGCCTGAGGTGAAGCAGAACAACATGGCAGACACGCATGGTGAATCAAAACTGCTCAGATCACGACATCCAGAGAGCAGAGGAAAAAAGGGAGAGAAAAGGGGGCTAAGAACAAGATACAGTCCCCAAGGACACACCCTCAGTGATCTACTTCTCCAAACCATATATATCCCACCTGCCTATAGTTTCCATCACCTCCCAGTAGTCCATTCACCTGTGGGTGGATTAATCCACTGATGAGATCAGATCCTCATGATCCAATCACTTCCTAAAAGCACCACCTCTCAATATTGCTACATTCGGGACTAAGCCTTCAACACAGGAGCTTTGTGGTGCTTCCAGAAACAAACCATAATAATAATTTACAATTTAGTACATATTTTATAAAGATCTAAAAGAGAGCAGTTAGCAGTTTCCACAAAAAAATGATAAAGATATGAAAATGCCAATTATAATTATTTGATTATTATACATTATATCCCTAAATGAATTATCACACTATACCCCATAAATATGTATAATCACATGTCAATTTTTAAAAATTAATTTTAAAAAGTCAGGAAGCAGTTCCAAGTTGCTTCCAGGAAATTCCCAAACATATCTTATTTGCTTAGATTAATTTACCTGGAACCTTTCTTTCCAGAACCAGTATCTATTATCAGATCAATGTACTTGTTGGCTCAGAACTAGATTCCTAAACCAATCACTGGCAAAGGAGGATGGGACTCCTGTGATTGAGGTAGACACTCTGGACTGCCCAGGAATGGGAATCAGTTAAACACTCAACTGCCACTCCTTGGGGGGTGTGGGAAGAAACAGATCTTGAGGTGGCAACTTCAGTGTCAACTCACTTAAGGGAATTACTGAGTTGTGTTTTATACAGGAGAGTCTTATAAGCTGTGAATTATACATGAATAGATATTCCTATTGAATTGTAATTGATGGTGATTTAATGATTTGCAAATCAATAAAATGAAAACTCTGCTCATTAAAAAAAATGTTCAGAAAAATCCTTTGGGCAAATATCTTTTTATCTAAACAAGTATATAATATACATGCTCTGTTTACATGAAAAACCATGCCCTATCTCACCGGTAATATTTCAAACTAAACTAAAACATAAAAAAGTGTACATTTTTCCTTTAAATTAGAATTTTTTAAAAAATAGCACTCATTGCTTTTAAGGACTTATGTGCTTCATTAATAGTCAGAGAATAAAGTAATATAACACTTCCAGAAAGAAATTTAGCATTATGCTTTAGGAGATTTTTCAATAGTCACTGACCCTATCATTATACTTGCAGGAATCAGTCTTAGAGAAATAATCTGAAATTCAATTAAAGACTTCTGTATAAAGACTTTTGTGGCAATGTTCTATATAATAGCTAAAACCTGAAAAGATCATTAACAGCCAACAACACGTAAATGGACAAATAAGGAATGGTTTAAACAATGCAAACCTGTGCAGCATAAAAATCATTTCATGATTGAGGAAAATACTCAAAATAATAATTTTTATATACAGAAACTTAAATATATACTTTTTTGAGTTAATGAACATTTTTTTAAGAGAAGAGGGATTTTTAAAGGCATGACCCTTTTAAAAGCTTCACTACATATTAACCTACTTTGAATAAGAAGAAAAAGATAATATTTCACCCTGCTGAGATGGAAATCATGGGTAATTTTTAATGTAATCATAATAATATCTTTTCTACCATCTGTCCTAACATTCTACAATGCAATGCTAAAAGGCCAAACACAAAACAAATAAGACAAAATAAAATAGCAAATTTAAACCTCACTTGGATAACTAAATCAATTCAAAAATGTTAAGTCTACCATGAGTTCATCATTATTCCAGGTATGGGGATATACATGTTTAAACAAATTTATCATTTGAATGCTGGGCTCACAGTCCTTGAGTCAGAGTGGCAATTATAAAAAAAAACTAATAAATACAAAAATTTGCTTCAAAAGTGTTTAAACATGTCTAATCCATAATGATTAGAAATTTCTAAAATTTATTTTTATATGTTCTTATTGGCTATAGATGACAATAGAATGTATTTTGACATGTTATGTTATACATATATACACATATACTCCTCATTCTTCTGGTTGTACAGATGTATAATTACTTTGCTCATGTAATCATATATGCACACAGGAAAGTAAAGTCCAATTCATTCTACTATCTGTCCTATTCCCATTCCCCCTCTTTTCCTTCATTCCCCTTTGTCTGATGCAAGGCACTTCTATTCTTCCCAACTCTCCTCCGCTCCTTATTGTGAGTTAGCATCTGCATGTCAGAGAAAACTTATTTCACTTAGCATGATAATCTCCACTTCCATCCATTTACCAGCAAATGCCATAATTTCATTTCTCTTTATGGCTGAGTAGTATTCCTTTAAAAAGAATCCCCTCCAAAAAGAATTCTGAAATTTAAATTATTTCTTCATTACAATATGTACAATTATATAATTAACAGTTTAGAAATACAAGTTTGGTATTTAAACAAGGATAAAAAGAACATATTTGCATAGGTATAAACCATATCTGTATCTTAAGCATCATTTAATAGAGTACTGATGCTATTTTATAATCATTAAAATGTATCAAATTTCATATTAGAGGGGGCATTATTTTGACATATAAAAATTATATACTATTTACAGATTCATTTTGAATAAAATGGAATTTTACTTTAGGCCTATGTGTCTTGATATGCAACTAATTCTATGAGAACTTCCTTTGTATTATTACATTCATCTGCAGTTTGACAAGCTGTTTGATTTTCCACATTCAATGTACTTGAACTACCACATGATAATAAAAGAATATCCGAGGTTGATAAGAACTCATAAGAACCTTAGAAGTCATCAAAACTATAAACTAACCAAGGACTTTTCACCTTTGTATCCTGGACTGTGGGCATTCAGTAAAAATGATTTAGCTTCCCATCCAGCGCAGGGCTACTGCCTGTCACACTCCTGACTAATGAATGTGATGTTCTCTATCCACATCCTTCCAGTGACAAGAAGTCCATTGACGACCCCTCTGTAAGTTTTTCCAGGATTGCTATTATAAAATACCCCCCAAACTGGGGGGGGGGGGCTTAAAACTAAAAAGGGGGAAAAATTGTTTCACAGTTCTGGAGGCTAGAAACAAAAAATGAAGTTGTGGGTGAGGCCTAATCCCTCTGAAACATGCAGGGGATAATCTCCTATCCCCTCCCCAGCTACTAGCACTTACTGCAACCCTCTGTGCTCCAGGGTTGGCAGTAACAGCTCTCCTCTCCCCACCTCAGTCATCACAGGCCGGTCCCCTATGTCCCTGTGCCTTTACCTGGTGTTCTACGTCTGTCTCCAAATTTCCCACACTTTAAGTGGATAAGGGCCCACCTTAAAGACCAACCTCTTCTTCACTTGATCACATATACCATAATTCAAGCCCTAATACACAGGATAATGGGATGCAGACAACTCTATGAAGCAAATTTGATGTTTAGCCATCTCCTAAAATTCTCTGGAATGAGGTCTCCTCATTTCTAAAGTAATTGAATTAAATTGCATAGCTGAGCATATCCTAGGTACATGTTCTGAGCGCCAGAAAGCAAAACTTCTTAAGTCCTCACAAAGACCCTACTGGCTGGTCTACCCTCTGGCCCTATTTGGGGTTTGGGGGCCACTATATATTTGAGGCACAAAGAGTTAATGTAGCTTTTCCAAGGTCACACAATTAGTTAATGGAGAAATCATGGAAACAAAGCGAAGCAGTTTATGTATTAACTCCACATCAGTTAGTTTGAATAGTTCCTTCTGAGTCTGTTCAAAATTTACCACTATTCTTAGTTCTGCCTTAGTATTCTTTCCATATGAAAGGCCTCCAAGTATTAGAAGATACTATTATGGTTTTACTAAGTCTCTTTTTCTTCATTATGAACATTATCATTGCCTTCAACCATTTTTTATGCTAATGATTTCAAACCTTTCAATTTGAATAATCCTGAGTTGACTGAGAAGATGTTGCAGTTATGACTGTCTTCATCACCTGGCTCCTAACTCAAATTTATAGCTACATGGACAGAGCCTATTGATTATCCAGACTTCACAAATTTTATAATTTGAATTAAATAAACTTCTTTTCACAGATAGCATAATAGGAGACCTAGGGTTGCTACGGTTTCAAGACATATTGATACTACTGTTCTACCTCATTGCTAGGCAACTCTAAATATTTTTAAAAGCACTCATAGTAGCTATGATTCCATTTATGATTAAAAATAAAAGGTCAAGCAAAGGTTTGAAGTACATTGGGCATGCATTTCACAGAAAATTGCGATGCCCATTTCCCCTATCACATTGCTATTCACAGAGATTTCTGAAAGGATTTATGAAAGTTTTTGCTCTATTTGTTAGTAATATATCTTTATTTCAGAATGAAATCTACTATGCTGCTTTCTATTTGGGGGTCTTAAAATAGTTCCAAAGCCTCTTAGATCTTCATTTGAATACATATACATGTGTCTGCAATTCGATTAGATAAATTGGAGCTTCATAAAAATGAGGTAGATTTAAACTATTTCATGGTCTGGTTTCTTATTAGAAAATAATATAATTTTATGATGGGTCCCTGGTGCCCTGGTGCTAGACAAATGCTGAAGCCAACAGTAGGCTTTTATCAAAAATTAAACTTTGACGTAGAGCCAAGACTGTGGTTTTCAGCTTCGACTCTTTGTATCAGTGGCAGCTTTGACTTCATGGACTAATTGCTGCAATACAGGATTATTGGTGCAGAATCTTCTGATTCCTTTTGGTGTGGTAGACTTGCATATTGAAAACTGAAGCCATAACATATTTAATAGTAGAAGTGACTAACAAGTCAGAAATGTTCACACTTAAACCTGATAACCTCATCCCTGCCAGTTACTCTACTCTTCTTCCTATTCCTCCACCCACACTTCTGCCTTCTCACCACTGATATTGCTCAGATTGTCAGTTGCTGGCATCTGGTAAATCCAATTCTTACTGGCCCAGAGAATGCACTAATTATATCCTACAGCTAATTAGAAAGCAGCCTCTTTGCTAGAGAACAGTTTATTTAGCTCATCAATGAATAAGACTTGGTTAGAATCTTGATTTACAAATCAAAGGGAAATTAAAATGAGATAAGGTGGAAGAAAAGATATCCTTCAAAAGCAGGAATCCTTGTTAATTAAATTTAAAAAATAAACATAGATTTTTCATAACAGCTAGAGGGAGGGGAACTTACACTTAAACCAGAGGAATCAAAGAATGTACTCACATTCCAAGAAACTGACAAAGGATAAAAATACGTTATTTTTAAAAATCTCAAAATAGTTGTAGTAACTGTGACAATAACCTATTTTGGTAACTTCCCAGATTCTTCAGGAAAGAATGGGGAAGTTTATGTTTTAGTGATGTGTGCCTCAAAAATAACATGCATGATTCAATACTATGCTTTTAAATTCTTTTGAAAAATCAAATTGCTGTCATCTATACTCATGTTAGTTGTTTCTGTAGAATTTATTTATTATTTATTACCATTCCTCAAATTATATGGGATTTCCCATGAGTATGGAGAGGGCAGGAGCAGGTGTCATTGAAACATATAAATAATACATTTAATACATATAATAATACATTTCATTCACTTTTTCCCCCTTTATCTTCACAGTCATGTCTGATCACCTCAAGTAGCAGAGAAAGACGTTTTCGTGCCAATTTTCAAAACTGCTATCAATTTATCATGACTAATTAAAGTGTAAAGCTATATAACATTTTAGGTCAGTGGTTCTCTACCCTGGCTATACTTTAGAGTCTATTGCTTTGAAAGAAGCTTTCAAAACTATAGACCCTTTCAAAACTGGCTATATTTTTGAAATAAGCTTTAAAAAATTATATATATATATATATATATATATATTTCCAACACTGTCTTCTACATGCCATCATGCCATATCACATATTATTTTACTCAGAATTTCTGGACATGGGATCCAAGGACCATCTTTTTGTGAAGTCTCCCAGGGAAATTAAATGTGAATGTAGGATGGAGAATAATCATTGCACAGGTGAGTTGGTCCCCAAATATTGTGAAGTCATAAGAAAGCTTTCCTCAATTGCTTAGGAAACGGATATAACATTAAAAGGTTCATAGAAGGAATTCGTTATGTCAACTTGGACAAACTCAGTGATAATATCTCTATTCCCTAGAGCAAATCTTCAAAAGGGGAAGTTGGATATCTCTGAAAGATGATGAAAGTCCTCTCCCCCAAAACACCACACACATTTACAAACATGGAACTGGCATGGAAGGTGATTTCTTTCACAGAGAATCAGAATCTCAGGAGAAAATTCCCTGGGCACTGAAAAATGCCTGAATCCCCAAAATAAGAAATAATTCTGAGAGATAATGTTACAATCAAGATATGAAATCAAAATATTGCATGCACAGAGCCATAGAGGTGAAGTTATATTGACATATAACAAAACGTTTCCTAAAGACAATTACCTGTATCAGTTAAGAGAGTAGCTATATGAGCCTCCTGTGAAGACCTGAATCTAACATGTCACCCTCCTTCTTGCCATTCCCTATACCTGAAGTGCAGAAGACTTGTGAATTGCTTAGTCTAATTTCCTGCACCATTTTTCAAAAAGATTTTATACATTTCATCTATTCCCTTTCCTTTAAATAATATCAAACTGATGCTGCTAAGGCAGAACTCCAAATTTTAAAGTCTTTCAGATTTCAACCTCAAATTACTAAAGGGTACAGCAGCTATCCACTTCAAGGTCTTTTTTACAGTTTGAATTTCCTTTCATTCTCTCTCTCTCTCTCTAGAATTCCCATTCAATGCTCCCTGATTTTCTTTGAGCCATTCTTAGATGATCTCTTTTAAATGATGGACTTTAAATTTTCTCAATCTACCCTTCTCTAGTACAAACTGAAAAGTGTAGCTTAGGTGTTAAAATCAATTCTGAAGCTATTCTAACTATATTCACTCAGCCTAATAAATCCTAGATTATTCTATGTTTTTTTTTTAACACAGAATTATCAGCCCATCAGGTAGTCTGAATGAAAGGATTCCTTAGAAGTATTATAGAGTTTTCAATTCATTGGTCTGCATAAGTAAACTGAGCTATATCAATACTTTTTTTAAAAAGTCAAGAATATTTCAAGATTCCTATTCAAGCTGTTCCTAACGCCTTTTCAGTCAGTCTATTGTCCTTGATGTTGTTATTAATAGAAAAGCAGCAGACTAGTTCCTAGCTGTGCCACTGTGATCAGCGTGGCATGTGCTTCCAGCATGGGCAAGAATGAAGGAATGCTACAAAAACAAAAAAGGTAAAATCCACAAGATAAAAAGTGTACATTGCTATACAAATGTTTGTACTTAGAAATTTATTGCACGCAATCAATGAAAAACCTTTTCCTTCACATCGTGGAACATCCAAGACTTACTGAGGGGCTGGTACTTGTGGCAGTAGGCTCTTACTTCTATTTGAATTGTACAAGTAGGTGGTGTGCTGGATTGGAAATTAAAGTATCTATCGCACCAAACAGCATGAAAAGCTTAAGTCACAAGTACAATCCTGGTCCTTGTAACAAGATTTGATTTTATTGCAGCCATTAATTCTGATTAGTCGCCTTAGCCAAGTCCTCATTACAGGACACTTATGCAAGCTTGTTTGGAATTTACTTGAAATTAGGCCACCTACATTGTAACTGATGCATATTTAGAGACTTATAATATAAATATTATAATTTACTGTAGTGCCCCTAAAGACTACCCATTTCAATGTCTTAAATGGATACATTTCTGTGTTTACATATAGTTTACACGTTGTCCCATACAGTTCTATATGTAGACAACAAGTGGAAAAAAAACACTGAAAAAAAGAATAAAGGTTGAATCATCCCAAAGTTATCCCTAAGGAGCAAAACCAATTACATAATGTCTAAGATTTTGTATGCAGTAAATGTTCATTAAATATTTAAAGAAAAGCAGGAGGATTCAGAATCACTCTTGCCAATACAACCAAGCTAATTTAAAAAAAAAAAAAAAAAAACATTGTATGACTTCCACAAAATTTACACAAGAATTTCTCAGACACGTATTTGTATTTTATCCAAAATGTCATAGATTTCATTAAAAAATTGTCCTTTAGTTCTTTACAATTATCTAATCAATTACATACCAAAATCTGAAACAGCATGTAGCTCAGCAATTTTTTTTACTTCTTATACAATGCTTATATAACTAGAACTTACCAAATTTGAGTACTATCATTAATCTGAGCTTAAATACTTGTAACACTAAATAAAGTGGTATTTTACAAATATTAAGATCATTTCTGATTCTTCTACAGCCCACTATACTGCACTGTACCCATGAATAGCCACTTTACAAGACTCAGTTTGCATAGGAGCTTAGAGACCAGCCAGAAGACTATAGTTATATTATTCAATGATCTGCAGCCTGTGCCTCAAGCAATGGCTCTACACATTATGAGTAACAGTGAAGGCTGGAAAGCAATGAGTCAAAATTAAGACAGAAAAAATCAGAAGCATAAACTATTATTTATAATAGGGGCTTAAGTTAGAAAAAATCATAGTTTGTAGTATCTAAGATTTCACCAAAGTTGAGGTTTTGATAACAAGAATCCAACAAAAAAATATATGTTTATACCATTCTGGGTGGAATATATTTGCAGGAGTTTTAAACTGCTATAATGTAGGCCACCAACAGGACCATTTTAACTAATGGCAGCTAATTTCAAGTTTGAAACATTGAAATATAAACATTAAAAGGTTAATTTAAATAATCTGCAATGTTTAATTTATGCAAAGAGAATTATTTCGTACTACCCACCAATTAGATTTCTGAGTACAGCCAGGTAAGTACCATTACCAATAAATAATTCATTAAAAAATAAAATATATGTGTATGTTAATTTTATCTTTTATTTAATAAGGTTGAAATCACAGAATAACATAGACTGGGTAGCTTAGTTCTGCAGACTGGGACTTTCAAGATCAAGGTACCAACAAATTCAGTGTCTGTTGAGGGCTGCTCTCTGCTTCCAAGGTAGCACCTTCTTGCTGCATCTTCACAAACAGAAGGACAGAGAAACCTCCTTAGGCCTTTTATAAGGACATTAATTCCATTCATAAGGGCTCTGCCTTCATGACCCAGTCACCTCCCAAGGAAACTAGTTCTAATACCAACACATTAGGCCTGCACAGGTCTCCAGGTCTCAGCATCAGTGCAGTATTCCTGGCTGCTTGTGCATTCATAACCTCCGCCCACCGTGCCCAACCAGGACCACCAGCATCAGCACCTGCCCAAGATCCCTGGCCGCCCACCTGCACAAGAATCCAGGCCGCCACTCCCACCCCACTGCCCACACACAGGACCTCCATCTGCCACTCCCATGCGGACCCCATCTACCAACATGGGGCTCCCCCAGTCGTCTTCATCTTGGGACACTGCAACCATTGCCTCGTCCCCTACATGTGGTAGTCTGCACAGGGTCTGGAGACAGCTGCTAGTCACAACACTGCATGCCACAGAGCTGCAACTCTGAACACGCCGCCCAATGCCACCACCCGGCCTGACCAGACCGGACACCCCATCTCTGATAGCAGCCACCTCCCTCTTGGGACACCTTTGTCACCATCATTAGTTGGGGAAACTCCCAGCTTGGAACACCAGCTGGGGCCTAGAAGCAATTTCAAGTCACCTTTAGTCTACAACACCCCCATCTCCGCAGCAGCTGCTAACCCGGCATGGCTCTTGTGGCTATGCGGCCAATCTGTAGCTCACAAAGCCTGGCCCTGAACTGCATGATACAAAACAGCTCTACAGGACAGGTGCGCAGCCCCCAGAGCACAGCCCACAAGATCTCTGGAGAGAGAGGTTCCTGATTGGGAAGTAGAAAGGGAGGGGTGAGGGAGATACAGTTTAGAGACTAAATTAGAGACGAGAAATTGTGAGTCTACAGGCAATATGAGGAGATAAGACCAGATGCCCATATCACACAAGTGGGCCCCAAAGGAGATCCTTGGGGTGCAGTCTCCCATCAGGCACCAGCAAGTGCTATACCCCATCTCCAGAAGCTCTGCCCCAAGACCAACTCTCCCACCCTAATAACCTTCAGGATCCTAAGGGTGGAGATACCAGCAAACAATAGACAACAGCACCTACTGGATGAGAAGGGAAGCAGGAAAGATACTGAACTCCAACAAAAACAATCCTGTATCTTCCTTGAATATTGTTTTTTTTTTTTCCTTCATTTTTTTTCTTTTATCTCTCTCTCTCTTTTCCTGCCCTCACATCCCCAACATTTGTGAAATCAAGTGCTTTTCATGAATTAGGCTACTGAGGACTGGGATGTCTGAATAGTATATTACAGTTGTGTTGTATATTCTTCTATCTCCTATTTTTACATGTTTTATTTTTCTTAATTTTTATGTTTGTATTTTGAACTCTCTCTATTTTCTTCCCACTTACTTGTCTCCCTCAAATCACTTTCTCTCTTTTCTCCTGCTACTAGCCAACATCTTTAGATACCTCTTTCATGCTTCCTAAGATCTAATGACTCTATTCTTTACCTCCTACCTCCTTAACATCTCATTCCACACCCCACACCCAGTTCTCTTGTTGTCCACCATCAGAAACTACAGACCCTTTTGCAAACCTATTGTTTATATTGTACATAATAATTCAACTCACCATTTCTGTATATTGTGGGGGAAAAAACTATAGACATCTTAATAGCAGCTTTTTGTTGTATATTGTTTGTATTGGGATCTGTTAATATTCTTCTCCCCCTTAAAGGAGAACCTTTAAGGAGAACCTTTATTGGAACCCTGCAGGGACACTCTATAGGGTAAAAATTGTAACACTTTGGATCACAGTGACACAAGGAAAGACACAGGTACAACATAAAAAAAAAAAAAAACAAGGGAAGAAAGTGCCCCCAACAAACCAGGATACTACATTATTAGAATCCATGATCAGACAACAGAAGAAATGACAAAGAAGATGTTCAGGATTTACATAATTAAAATGTTCTGTGAGTTAAAGGATGATATGAGAGAGCAAATACAGGCAGCAAAAGATCGTTTTGATAAAAGGTCATTTTGATTTAAAACTTCTTAGACATGAAGGAGAACACTGATACAACATATCAAAATTGCTGGGACACTCTGAAGGCAGTACTAAGAGAAAAGTTCATTGCATGGAGTTCATTTCTTAAAAGAAGGAAAAGTCATTAAATAAATAATACGTAAGCTAATATATGAAGGAAAAGATTACTTCAATAAGGAAATAGAGGTTCTGAAAAAAGACCAAACAGAAGTCCTTGAAATGAAGGAGAATAAACCAAATTAAAAACTCAATAGAAACTACCACCAACAAATTAGATGACTTGGAAGACAGGACCTCAGACAATGAAGAAAAATATATAATCTTGAAAATAAAGTTGACCACACAGTGAAGAAGGTAAGAAACCATAAGCAGAACATTCAAGAATTATGGGTAACATAAAAAGACCAAATTTAAAAATTATTAAGATAGAGGAAGGCATAGAGTTCCAAACCAAAGGAATGAACAATCCTTTCAATAAAATAATATCAGAAAATTTTTCAAACATGAAAAATAAATTTGAAAATCAAATACAAGAGACTTACAGGACAATGAATGTACAAAATCACAACAGATCTACACTAAGGCACATTATAATGAAAATGCCTAGCATGCAAAATAAAGAGAGAATTTTAAAAGCCACAAGAGAAAGAGATCAGATTACATATAGGTGGAAATTAGGATGTCTACAGATTTTTCAATCCGACCCTGAAATCTAGAAGATCCTGGAATAACATATACCAAGCTCTGAAAGAAAATGGATGCTACTGAGAATCTTATGACCAGAAAAATTAAGCTTTAGATTTGATGACAAAATATAAAACCTTCCATGGTAAACAAAAGTTAAAAGAATTTACAACTAGAAAGCCTGCACTACAGAACATCCTCTGCAAAATATTCCAGGAGGAGGAAATAAAAAACAACAATGAAAATCAGCAAAGGGAGGTATTACCCTAAAGGGAAATGAGGAACCAATTCAAGAAAAATGCCAAAATAAACAAAAATGACCAGGAATACAAATGGAATATCTATGTTCATCAAACTCTTCTCAATTTCAAGAGTCAAGTAGACCACAACACAATAATTCTGGGTGATTTAACACACCTCTATCACCACTGGGTAGATCTCCCAAACAAAAGCTAAACAAAGAAACGATATAACTCAATAATACAATGCATAACAGACTTAACAGGCATATATAGAATATTTCATACATCAAAAAGTGAATACACTTTCTTCTTAGCATCACATGGATCCTTCTTTTTTTAATTTTTTTTAAATATTTATTTTTTAGTTGTAGTTGGACACAATAATTTTATTTCACTTATTTATTTTTTTGTGGTGATGAGGATTGAACCCAGGGTCGCATATGTGTGAGGCGAGCCCTCTACTGCTGAGCCACAACCCCAGCCCGGATCCTTCTTTAAAATTGACCATATATTATGCCACAAAGTGATTCTTAGCAAACATAAAAAAGTAGAGATACTACCCTGTATTCTTTCAGATCCTAATGGAATGAAGCTAAAAATCAATGATAAAACAAAAAACAAAAGCTACTCCAACACCTGGAGACTAAATAATATGCTACTGAATGAATAATAGGTTGCAGAAGACACCAAGGAGGAGATTAAAAAATTATTAGACATGAATGAGAACACAGATACAATATATCAAAACCCTTGGGACACTATGAAGGCAATATTTAGAGAAAAGTTCATTGCATGGAGTTCATTCCTTAAAAGAAGAAAAAGTTAAATAAATAAATAAATAAATAAATAAATAAATAAATAAATGACCTAACATTACATATCAAAGCCCTAGAAGAGCTGAGGTTTTAGCTCTGCGGTAGAGTGATGACCCAGAATGTTTGGGGCCTCGGATTCGCTCCTTAGCACCACATAAATAAATAAATAAATAAATAAATTTAAATAAATAAATAATAAAGGTATTGTGTCCAACTACAATTGAAAGGTAAATATTTTTTTAAAAAGCTCTAGAAAAAGATGAACAAACCAACACCAAAAGCAGTAGAAGAAAGGAAATAATTGAAATCAGTGTTAAAATCAATGAAACAGAAACAATTCAAAAACTTGGCAAAACAAAAAGTTGATTATATGAAAATACAAGTAAAATTGATAAACCCTTAAACATGCTAACAAAGAGAAGGAGAGAGAAAACTCAGATTACTAACATCCGAGATAAAAAGGAAATATCACAACAGACACTACAGAAATACAGAAGATAATTAGAAATTATTTAGAAAATTTGTACTCCAATAAAATAGAAAATATGAAAGGCATCAACAAATTTCTAGAGTCATATGATTTTCCCCAAATGAATCAGGATAATATACACAAGTTAAACAGATCAATTTCAAACAATGAAATAGAAGATGCCATCAGAGGCCTACCAACCAAGAAAAGCCTAGGACCAGATGGATACACAGCTGAGTTCTATAAGACCTTCAAAGAAGAACTAATACCACTACACCTCAAATTATTCCATGAAATAGGAAAAGAGGGAGCACTTCCAAACTCATTCCATGAGGCCAATATCACCCTGATTCCAAAACCAGACAAAGACACATCAAAGAAAGAAAATTTCAGACCCATATCTCTAATTAACATAGATGCAAAAATTCTCAATAAAATTCTGGGAAATCAAATACAAAAGCATGTCAAAAAGATAATGCACCATGATCAAGTGGGGTTCATCACAGATTTCAATATAAGAATCATATGATCATCTCAATAGATGCAGAAAAAGCATTTGACAAAATACAGCACCCTTTCATGTTCAAAATACTAGAAAAACTAGGGATAATAGGAACATGTCTCAACATTATAGAAGCTACCTATGCTAAACCCTAGGCCAACATCATTCTAAATGGAGAAAAATTGAAAGCATTCCCTCTAAAAACTGGAAAAAGACAGGATGCCCTCTTTCACCACTTCTGTTTAACATAGTTCTTGAAACACTGGCCAGAGCAATTAGACAGATGAAAGATATTAAAGGGATACACATAGGAAAAGAAGAATTCAAACTATCACTATTTGCTGACAACACGATTCTATAACTAGAGGATCCAGAAATTTCCACCAGAAAATTTCTAGAACTTGTAAATGAATTTAGCAACATAGAAAGATATAAAATAAACTTCCATAAATCAATAGCATCTCTGTACATCAGTGACAAATCCTCTGACAGAGAAACTAGGAAAACCACCCCAAAACTATCCTCAAAAAATCTAAAATACTTAGGAATCAACCTAACAAAACAGGAAAAAGACCTCTACAATGAAAACTACAGAAGGCTAAAGAAAGAAATTAAAGAAAATCTTACAAGATGGAAAGATCTACCTTGTTCTTGGATAGGCATAATCAATATTGTCAAAATGACCATACTACCAAAAGCACTATACAGATTTAATGTAATTCCAATCAAATTCCCAATGACATTCATTCCTCATAGAAATAGAAAAGGCAATCAAGAAATTCATCTGGAAAAATAAGAGACTCAGAATAGGCAAAGCAATTTTTAGCAAAAAGAGTGAAGCAGGTGGCATCACTATACCAGACCTTAAACTATACTACAGAGCAAGAGTAATAAAAACATGTTATTGGCACCAAAGTAGACTTGTAGACCAATGGCACAGAATAGAGGACACAAAGACAAACCCTCATAAATACAGTTATCTCATACTACACAAAGGTGCCAAAAACATATATTGGAGAAAAGATAGCCTCTTCAACAAATGGTGCTGGGGAAACTGGACATTCATATGCAGCAAAATGAAATTAAGCCCCTATCACCAACCATGCACAAAACTCAACTCAAAGTGGATCAAGAATCTAGGAATTAAACCAGAGACCCAATGCCTAATAGAAAAAAAAAAAAAAAAGAAGTAGGCCCAAATCTTCATCATGTGGGATTAGGCCCTGATTTCCTTAACAAGGTTCCTATAGTACAAGAAATAAAGTTAAGAATCAACAAATGGAATGGATTCAAACTAAAAAGTTTCTTCTCAGCAAAACAGTGAGGTGAAGAGAGGACCTACAGAATGGGAGCAAATTTTTACCACATGCACATCAAATAGAGCACTAATCTCTATAATATATAAAGAACTCAAAAAATACCAAAAAAAAAAAAAAAAAAAAAAACACAAAATAACCCAATCAATAAATGGGCCAAGGAATTGAACAGATACTTCTCAGAAGACAACATACATTCAATCAACAAGTATATAAAAAAAATATTCAACATCTCTAGCAATTAGAGAATTGCAAATCAAAACTACTCTAAGATTTCATCTCACTCCAGTCAGAATGGCAGCTATTAAGAATATAAACAAAAATAAGTTTGGGCGAGGATGAGGGGGGAAAGGCAAACTCATACATTGCTGGTGGGAACTGCAAATTGGTACAGCCAATATGGAAAACAGTATGGTGAATCCTTGGAAAACTGGGAATGGAATCACGATTTGACTCAGCTTTCTCACTCCTTGTTCTATACCCAAAGGACTTAAAAACAGCATACTACAGGGACACAGCCACATCTTTGTTTATAGAAGCACAATTCACAATAGCTAAACTGTGAAACCAACCCTAAATGTCCTTCCATAGATGAATGTAAAGAAACTGTGTATGTATGTATGTATGTGTGTGTGTGCGTGTGTGTGTATATATATATAAAATGAAATATCACTCAGCATTGAAAGAGAATAAAATTATGGCATTTGCAGGTATATGGATGGAGTTGGAGAATATCATGCTAAGTGAAGTAAGCCAATCCCCCAAAATCAAAGACCAAATATTTTCTCTGATATGTGGATGCTGATCCATAATGGGGATGTGGGAGTGGAGGAGCAAGGGAGGAATGGAAGAACTTTAGATAGGGCAAAACAGGGAGGGGAAGGAAGGGGGCAAGGGGGTAGCAAAGATGGTGGAATGAGATGGGCATCATTATCCTAAGTACATGTATGAAGACACAAATGGTGTGACTCTCCTTTGTGTACAACCAAACACAAGAAAAAATTGTGTTCTAAATGTGTACTATGAATTGAAATGCATTCTGCTGTCATGTATAACAAATAAGAATAAATAAATAAATTTCAAATAAAAAATAAAATAAAGAACACAAGAGTAAAAAAAATGCCAACACATCAGGTATTAGATTTCAATATATATTCACAATACTAAGTAAAAGAAATACTCATTTTCTTAAATCAGCCAGCAGCCTATTAGAACAAATCATGATTGTCGGAATGGATTTCTAACATGGGCAAAAGAACCACCTTTGTTTGCAGCATAAGAGAAACTACTCCTGGTTGGAACAGTGCCAACCCACTAAGTGATCTACTGATTACAGTGCTGCTATCACAGATTCCTTCCTTTGATAGTACCACACACACTTTGATGTTGCAACAACACGGACACTCCATGTACACTATGCAAGATACAGTGGGAGCAGAAATTGCTCCCTTGATTTAACCAGTAGTTTCTTATGAGTGTTCAATAGTGCAAAATTGTGGTTATTTGCAGATCCTCATTAATAACACCTCATACTATGTCTGCACAGGCAAATGCATTTTGACATCCAGTATGTTTCCTTTACAGTTATTTGAATTCCCAGTGAACAGGAGTAAAAAAATAGGTCATTGTACTCGTGGTTCAAATAGCAAGACGGTTTATTTTAGAATCGTGGCGAGAGCCAATACCTTCTTTGTCTGTTTCGTGTTCTAACAAAATTGCAGCTCCTTCTACAATGTAAGATGCCAGAATGGTGTTAATTCTTTACAAGGCAATTGTGCAAAAGAGGGTTGTAGGGTTAAAAATTCCTTAGGTGTTCCAGACCCTGTTATTGAAATTCAGTCATTTTCACTGAAAAACAAAGTCCATAAGACGGAAGAAACAAGAATAGATAACACCAGAAAATCATAACCACAGCGATATTCTGGAAGGAAAGGAGTAGCAGAAAACTCAAACCTCCCTTTTTATAATGTCGGTCATAATTTAGGTTCCATGTGGGACATTTAGACATTCATAAAATAATTGTCTATTAATACTATGTGGATGACTCCAGATAAGGCTGCAAAGAGGTAAAGACCCTCAGGTCATATCTTGGCCCACCACACTCTGCTCCTTCCTCCCTTGGTGACTTTATCTGTGCTGCCTGGTGTCTGCACCATACATCTTGCCACACAATTTTCTCTTCAGAACATGCAGTCTTTCCAGGTCTTTGCTTGCTTGTCTTCCTTGTGAAGGCATACCTGTCTCAAGTGCTGTCCCAGAATAACACATCAGACAATGACATTTGACCCAGAGTAGCTTTCACTTGCTCACCCCATTCAAGAATCTGCATCATACTGGGGAAAAGTAAAATTGCCCTTTTTCTGACAAAGATATTTATTTAGACTGTTTGTTCTATTTATTCATTAATATGTCCTTCCTTCCTTCTTTTTTTCAATATTTTCTTAAGTCCTAAGAACTATCATGAACCCCCATGATCTTCTTTTGTTTTTTTTTAAGGAACTGTCTTATTATCTTTAAACAGTATCTGGTAATGGCACACAGTAGTTAATAAGTGTTGGTTGAACTTTTAACTAAACTACCTACTTTTTAGTCCATAGTTGTGGAGAACCCATATCCTTGATAATTGCTAGAAAGTCCAAAAAATAATAAATATTTTTAGGTTTCCTAGATGGCTTTGGGAGTCATGAACCATCAAGGAATAAGTCCCTGCCACTACTCTCTAAAACCTCACTGCCTAGCTAGCCTCGGTGGGGACCACTGAGAGGCTGTCAATCTTTAATGCCCCAGCCCCTGTACATAGGACTTTCCTTCTGAAAAGGATGGTCATGCTTCTTTGTATGTCCATATTTTTATCTCACCCTGTCTTCCCAAGTCAAATGTGTTTTCAAGTAAAATATGGTGGTTTTTTTCCCTATCATTTTCATGTAGACATTTAATTAGTATCATTCTTGCAAATTTCAGAACTTTCTAGGTCCTGAAAGTTTAATTTCTTATTAAGCAATAATTAATGAACATCATTCAGTAATAATCATTATTGATAAGTATTACCAAACCAACACATTTTTTTCCTTCTGAGGACTTACCTTTGAGGTTGTCTTCTTTGTCCGCTTGTTTGATGCATACAGCATGCATGTCAGCAGGTTTCAATTTCCATCACACTGGGAGATTCTCTGCGCTGGCCAGTTTTCCCTTTCATTGCCAAAAGTTGATTCATATATACCATACCCCCACAGCACACTCTGTATTAGGGTTCTCCAGAGGAAGAGATCTAACAGATGTGGGCTCGTGTGTTTATATGTACATGTGTGTGTAAAGAGAGGATATGGATGTGTGTGGGTGAGAGAGAGAGAGAGAGAGGGAGAGAGAGAGAGAGAGTATTGGTGGGGAGGGGTATTGCCTTTAAGGAACTGGCTCTTGTGGAAGCAAGAATCTACAGAAGCGTCTGGCAGGCTGTGGATCCAGAGAAAAAGTGCACTTTGAGGCCATCAGCCAGCATCCAGAAGAATTCCTTCTTGCTTGGAACATCAGCTTACTCTAATGAAGGCCTTCAACTGATTTGGTGAGGCCCTTCCAGATTATGGAGGGTCATCTGGTTATTCAAATTCTACTGATTCAAATGTTAATGTCCTCTAATCAAAATCTTCACAAAAATATCTAGAAAAATCTTTGATCAAATCTGATCAAAATCTGGTTTCTATTCCCTAGCCTTATTGACATATAAAATTAACTATCACATACTCCCAGCATTTGGGTTCTCTATACTATTCTAAAAGACTATTCTCTATACTATTCTAAAGGATATAATTTTCGTTCATATAACAAAATCTTAATTGGTCCACCTTCAAGTCTAACCTATTTCTTCTTCTTAATCCTTGATAAGGAGATCAGTAAAGGGACAATATATGTCTTTCTTCCAAAACTTGATTTTGATGAAAATGCCTTTAAATACAACCACGTGAGGCTTGCAGAATTAGGTTGCTAGTATAAAAGCCTGCCATACTTTATGATACATACTAGAAGAATTTGCACTTCTCATAACATTTGTTTCTTAACTAGCTCCCATAAAACTTCTTTATTATAGAGTCCATAAAGCATTTCAACCTCCTAAATTCAATTCTTAGAGTAGCAATTAAGTGCCTACAATGTACCCATTTGTAATGTTATTAATAACAATTATAATACCAACTTCAAACAGCAAGAGGAGGGGTCCGTGCGCTGAAATATTACCATAAATGACCTGCATGCCGTAATCTTCTCAGTGAATAATTCCCTGCTTTACCTACATAACCAGAAACTATATGTTGTCCTTCTAGTCTGATTAATCAAATATGCTTTCTATGACCATACAAAGGAAGATGTGTGAGGCGATTCTCAGTGCCATCAGCCATTTTCCTAGAATGTACCCCATGTCAAGTTACTGCCCAAAGAACTTTGATAGAGTCTTGTGGTCAGCAAACTGAATCTAGCTTGTGGCCTGTTTTTATACTGCTTGCAAGCTAAAAAAATGTTTTTTTTTTATTTTTGCATTTTTAAAGGGTTGTAAAAAGTAGGGGGGAGAAAAATCAGAGAAGAATATGTGACACAGAACCATTTGTGGCCACAGACCCTAAAATATTTATTATCTGGACTTTTACAGAATAAGTTAACAAGTTTGCCAACCGGGTGTCTATAAAATAAAGTACAAAATCTATAGCGTGACATTTAAAGTCTTACACACTACAAAGGCAAATTGATAGGCTAACCATACTTCAAATGTCCCCTGTCCTGGCATGTCCTTCTTTTCCCCTCATGTCATCTACATTCAACTGTCCATCAAGAAACAGTTCAAGCTCATCATCTCGATGAACCTTCATCTGGCAATGCGTTTCCATAGGATTTTCTTTCTTGGAGTCCGACAGGTATCAATATTTGCTTCACTCATGGATGGTCATGCTTCTTTGTATGTCCATATTTTTATCTCACCCTGTCTTCCCAAGTCAAATGTGTTTTCAAGTAAAATGTGGCAGTTTTTTTCCTTATCATTTTCATGTAGACACTTAATTAGTATCATTCTTGCAAATTTCAGAACTTTCTAGGTCCTGAAAGTTTACTTTCTTATTAAGCAATAATTAATGAACATCATTCAGTAATAATCACTATTGATAAGTATTACCAAACCAACACATTTTTTTCCTTCAGTTAATTCTCACAAAAATTTAGATGATAGGTATAAATTGTTGTATTATTTTTATATACAAAATTGATATTATCAATTTCTTTACAGGTGAAACTTACATGGTTAAGTAGCATACCCACTTTAAATTACATTAATTCAATAGATACTTATTAAGTTCCTGATATATGCCAGAAAATGAATAAGCCACTGCATTATACTCCTTGGATGATGATGATGATGATGATGATGGTGGTGGTGGTGGTGGTGGTGATTAGCATTAGTATTAAGAGTCATAGTTTTGGTAAGAATAGTTGCACTCATTCTACAAGACTAAAAGAGAATAAGAGAATACAGTATGCAGAGACAATTCTATGAGGAAAGGCTGGGAAAGGGAGAGAGGAATAGAGGAAGAACTCCAGTGTTCACCAGAAAAAAAAATATTTGCATAGAATATGGAATTTTAGTCAGGAAAAACTTTATGAAGATTTGATTGGTGGTTAACATTGTTCAGGCACTCAACTAAGAAACAATTTATGAGTTCAGCATTCTACAAGGAATACAAATTTTAATAGGGCTCCTCTTTGTGGCTTTGGATTTGATAATGATTTCTTGAATCTCACACAAAAAGTACAGGTGGCGGGGGCTGGGGTTGTGACTCAGTGGTAGAGTGCTTACCTAGCACGTTGTGAGGTACTGGGGGTTCCACTGTCAGCACCACATAAAAATAAATTAATTAAATAAAGGTATTGTGACCATCTATGTCTAAAATTTTTAAAAAGTATAGTTGGCAAAAGTGAAACATGTAAACTGAAGTACACCCACATTTAAAATGTCTACAACTCAAAGAAAGCATCGAACAAAGCAAAACCAACAAAGTGAAAAGTCAACCTAGTGAAATGGGCGACCTGCAAATCATATCTGACATGAAATTCATTTCTACAAACACAAAGAACATCTAAAATTCAACAACAACAACAATAAAATGATCCAGTTTTTAAAATGAGCCAGGAATTGGAATAGGTATTTCTCCAAAGAAGATCTACAAATGACCAAAAAAATATGCAAATATGTTTAATGTCACTAATATTTATCAAATTATAAATCTAAACCACAATGATATTTCATCTCAATCCCATTAGGATGGTCACTATAAAAATAGTACCAATAACCAGCACTAGCAAGACTATGAAGAAAATAAAACCTGTGAGCTCTGTTGGTAGGCATATAAAATAGTGCAGCTGTTTATGCAAATCAGTATGTTTTTTCTCAAAAAGGTAAAAATAGAATTAGCATCTGATCTATAATGCTTCTTTTAGGTGTGTACCCTAAAGAATGGAAAGCAGGATCTCAAAAAGATGTTTTCACACCCATATTCACAACATTATTCATGATAGTCAAAAGGTGGAGACAATGCTAGGTGTCCATTTGTGGTATGGATAAATAATAAACAGATAAGTACAATAAACAGATAAGTACAATAGAATATTATTCAGCCTTGAAACAGAAGGGAATTCTGACACATGCTAGGGTATAATGAACCTTGCAGATTATGGTAAGTAAAATAAGGCTGTCATAAAAATGCAGGTACTTGACCCCTCCAGGGGCTGAAGGTAATAGCAAGTGGAGAGGTTTCATTCACTGTTCTTGATTTGTTTTGTTTGTTTGTGATGCTGGGGACTGAACCCAGAGTCTCATGCACCCAGGCAAGTATTCCACCACTAAGCTATGTCCCCAGCCCAGCTGAAGAGTTGTTTAACTGGTATAGAATCCAAGTTTTGTTCTCTATGTTCTAGAGAGTGGTTGTATAGCAATATTAATGATAGGTGTCTCTTCATATTTGCAGGGGATTGCTTCCAGAATCTTCTGGGGACAACAAAATTCACAGAGGCTCAAGTTCCTTATATAAAATGAAGGAATATTTGCATATAACCTGTGCACACCATCCAGGATAATTTAAGTCATCTCTGGATTACTTTATGAAACCTCATAAAATGTAAATGCTGTGTAAATAGGTGCTATGCTGCATTGTTTAGGTAATAATGTCAAGCAAATCTGTACATGTTCAGTATAGATGCCATTTCTTCCTCAAATACTTTTAACCCTCAGATGTGAAACCCACAAATGTGGAGAGCTGATTGTGTTTAGAATTATTGAGATGGGCACTTACAAACAATTCAGATAGTAAATGTTATTTATCTTTTGCCACAATAATTTTTTTTAAATAAAGTGAGGTTAGTTCTATTACTACCCTGAAGTAATTTTCACCACATTAGCAAAACAAGTGATTATATGAGACTACAAAATCTAAACTCACGATTCCTCAATGGATCACAGGCCCAAGCATCTGAAATATGTTAAAATCTGCTTGTGTTTCACACCTGTGAAAATGCATTCTCCACTAAGGTAAAAACAGTGAGGACCTACACAAAAGCCCTTCCCATACTCTTCTCTGGCAAATAGAAACTAGAGTGTGAATGTTAAATGTCTCATGATTTATTAGTTCACCTTAATTTTTTTAATCTCTTGCCTTTTCCAGTATAACAGAGAAACTCTATAGTAACCTACATTTTTTGTTGTTCCAGAGACTACCTCGGCTCAGAGATAGACAGTCCACGGTGGATGGAGCCTGTCATTGTCCCCTGTGTGACCTGACAACTGTGACCAGAGGTGCTGCTGAGCTTCACCAGGTGTTTTAAACAACTTCACAGCATAAAGTGATCCAAATTCTCAGACCACAAAATAATCGCATCTTAAACTATTTGAATGTGAATCTTTGGACAACACAAGGGCTTGTTAAGACTTAGTAAGGACTTCATTTCTATTTTAAAGAAACTTCTGGAAAAGTGGGAAAGACAGTTACATACATGAAAAGCTAAACAGCAACATAGGACTAAAAATACAAAGACAATTAAGGAAGAGAAAACTCAAAGAAGTGTATGTTTAATTGCAAGTATAAAAATTACAGTAAAGACTGTTTCTGCGTTTGTTTGTTTGTTTGTTTGTTTCCCAACAAGGCCCTCTGAAAGATTGGGTAAAATATGCAGCTGACTAGAGGTTGGGAAGGGTGGAAGAATGAGGTAGGCAGAGAAAGAAGGGTTAATGGGCACAGGAGTGCAATAGGATAGGAGGAATAACTTCTAATGTTTTGTGGCACAATAGGATAACCATGACTGACATCAACTAATCACATATTTCAAAATAGCTAGTCTAGAGGGTTTTGAATGTTCCCACCACAAAAAATGATATATGTTTGATATGTCAATTTCCTTGATCTGATCATTATGCATTTATATACACATTATATACATGCATTGGATTATCACACCATATCCCATTAAAAAAGTACAAAACTGTGTCAATTTAAACTAAAAATATATATGCAGTGTAGGAGATGAAAACAGGGGTTCTCCATGGGAGGGCAATTTTATACTCCTGGGGATGTTTAGCAAAGCCTAGAAACATTTTATGGTCACTAGTGGGAGGATGCTGGGAGCCATTAGCCAAGTAGGTATGACAATTTCCTTGCCAGCGTACCCCATGTTGCTTAGTGGAAGGACTCATGGAAATAGGACATTTTGCAGTGACATTGCAGTTAGGTGACCTTGCTCAAGGACCAGGGCGGATCCGGGATTAGGGTGTTCCAGGTTTAGGATAATCGGGTTTAGGGCGTTCCAGGTTTAAGATTATTCCTGCTGGGAATAGGGCGTATCCTGCTGCCTGAGTTCCCCTTGAGTTCTCATGGGATTCAGACAATATATTTTAGTAGACAGAAGCCCAGTGGGGGTGGATTTTGGGCAGAGAACGTGGATTTCCCCAGAACGTGATTGTAGACGGCTGGTGTGAGTTCGGGAATAAAGAGTTGCTGTTTGAATCTACAAGCTGTGTGGTGGCTCGTGATTTTGTGCCCAGCCAGACTGCGGCAGGAGGAAAGCCGCTATTTGTATCTAGGGGTTTCTGTGATGGTGCTGGACATCCTGCAGTGGTGGGACAGAGGGCTCCAGCAGAGAATTCTCTGGCCCACAATGTCAGCTAAGGTTGGGAAGCTCCGGGCTGGAGCTAACCTGTTTCATAACCTGTTCACTGAAGAAGTGATGAACAACAGAGAAGGAAAGAAATGGAAGAAAGCCAGAGAATATATTGGTCAAAATATGCTGTTACATTGTGTGCACGTATGAATATGTAACAACAAATCTCATCAATATGTGCAACTATAGTGCACCAATAAAAATGTGGGGAAAAATGTTATTCTTGAGATTTTATAAGGAAAAAAAATAAAATACAAAAGGTTGGAGGGCAGAAACAACAGGGGTGCCAAGTGAAAGACCTCAGACAGGTGGGGCAGAATCCACAGACCTGGAAGACATGAGCTTTGGACATCTGCTATTATAGAATGAGACTTGAGACAATTATTTAGTTTCTCTTAGCCTGCTTTCCCTTATCTATAAATGAAGATAATAATATTTACCTCTTAATTTGTTGTCAAGGTCAAATAAGATAACTTTAAGTGCCTCTCATCAAGGAAAGACAAGAAGAGCTAATCAATAGGAGACAGGGAAATGTCCATGCCTTTCATTCTCTAGACGCTAGACATTACTGGGCTTTGCTGATTCTCAGTTACTACTGCAATCAAGCAAAGACTTATTAGTTAAGCTGTTAGTATCTGCTTCCATCTTTTATTCATTTATTCAACACATATTTCTTTACGGACACTGCTTTCTTCCCTTAAAAGAGCTATCATGCTCTCAGAGAAAAATAGATTTATTAACAAAAAAAATGAAAGAAACCTTATTAATCAAAAGAAAATACACAGATGACCTCAAAATTGTAAGCTGATTTTTCCCGAGCAAAAGGTGGTCAGGCACACTGAGTCTAGAACCATCTCCGTGGTGATATTTAAAATCAACCTTTAAATCTCAAATAGTTCTCTCTTAATATGATCAAAATTCTCTTGCTAAAGTACATAACATTTTTTTCTTGTTCCATCACCATGTTTTTTTTTTTTTTCTTAAGTCTTTCCCATCTACAGACTGCATTTGTTACGATTATTACTGGGTCCCACATACATGGATTGTATCTGCTTGATCAGGCAAGCAAAAGATTTTCTATTAAAAGCCAAGACTGGGATTGGTGTCCATGCCATGCCCCTAGGCACTGGTAAACATGAGTACTAGTCTTCACTTGTAGCTCAAGGTGTAGTGTTGGATATGAAAAGATAGAATGGGAGAGAAAAATCAAGACATGTGAGTCCTGTTGATTATAAAGAATTGTGTAAGGACAGACATAGAAAGTAGTTGATATTAGCCTGATGAGAAGGAAAGGCTATCATTTTGAGTACTTAAGCTGTGGACTTGAAAGATAAGTAGGTGCTTAAGAGGTAGAAAAATTAGGGGAGAGTAATCAGGCAAAAGCAAAAGATTGAAGATAAAAAGGTTTACTAGGAGAATAACATTGGTAGCTGTGGAACACAAGAGGTAGCACATCTCAGTGGGATAATAGAGCTTGGGGAGGGGGATGCAGGACGGCCATACAGCTGTGAGACCATCACAATGACAGGGCTTCTTCAAAAGGTGATATGGATTTGCTAAAGAATTTTGCAAAACCTGGGAGAGGTGGCACACAACTGTAATCCCAGCAGCAGGGGAGGCCAAGATATCTAGGGTATCATGAGTTCAAAGCCAGCCTCAGCAAAAGTGAGGTACTAGGCAACTCAGTGAGACCCTGTCTCTAAATAAAACACAAAATAGGTCTGGGGATGTGGCTCAGTGGTCAAGTGCCCCTGAGTTTAATCCCTGGTACCAAAAAGAAAAAAAAAAATTACAAACATAGGTAATAAAATCCTCATAATTGTTGTTCTAGAACGATACTCTGGCTGCAATATGCAAGATAGCTTAGAAATGGCAAGGCCAGAGATTAAGTGTAGCAAACATGAATGCAGAAAAATTTTGATCCTGTTACAACTGTCCCAGATATAAAAAGGCACTCCTGTAAATAACTTAATCTGCACATGACATTATGTGGTGGAAAATAACATCTCTCTCCTGCGTAGTGTATTAACCAGGTTCTCCTGAGAAACAGAACCAACAAAATGGAGATTGATCCATCAAAAAATCAATTGATAGATCAACTGATAGGTAGATATGTATGAATAACAGTAGACACCCTGCAGGGCTGGGGATTCAATTATGTTTGATTTAGCCACTGGGAATATAAGATTCTTGGTTCCATTTTCAAAAATCTCAGTTAGTTAAGGGTCTCTTTCCTCCGGGTAAATGCTTTCAGGTCACAGAGCTAGGAATTCCGATTTCCAAGTTTATTCTATTCTTTACCCATATTGTCCAAGCAATATTAGGAACACAGAGACAATTTCATTCCTCAATAGTTTTAAGTTTCAGAAACATTGTTACCCTGATTTTTGCCTTTTTGTAAGTATTTGATTAAGAGCACCCAGTGATGATATTTTTCATATCTCTATGCCACATACACTATGGACAATCCATGCTCTCTTTATGGGTGGAAATAGAGTCATTAAAGTCTAAATCTAATCATATTAGAGAGCCAACTCTTGAAACTTAGAACCAATTCAGAAAACTCACCCTGAAAATGTTGTTCCTCTTAGAACTACTCCAGGTACCAAAATCTCTCCCAGTCACAGTTCTCCAGAGAAACATAATCAATCAGATGTGTGCATATACACAGAAAGAGATTTGTTTTAAGGAACTGATCACGTGATTAAGAAAGTTTGCAAGTCCAAAATTTGTAGGTAGAGGTCTAAAGAAAAAACAATGCTGCAGTAGAAGAGTAAAGGCTATAATGCTAGAGAGCCAGGAAGAAGACTGGTCCAAAGAAGTGGAATAGAGAGGAAGTGACTGCAACTAGATGTGGGCTTTTGGCCAAATACTTCTGAAAGCTGAACTGATAGTGACATGTATTAGGGACCATGAACATGACTTAGCATGGAAAAAGGTGAGGAGCCAGGTGCTCACAGACACACAACAATTTTCTCTTTGACAGTGAGGGTTGCCTGGCAGTTTGGAGTGAAATAATCAAATAAAAAACGCCTAAGTACATCTAATAATGAAAAACAAACTTTCATTATTCTCTGTACCTAGCAATGTGAACTCACATAAAGGACCCTGCTATCTGACACAAACTTATTTTTTCCTTTACATAAAGGCTTATATATAACCTAAATTGTTTTGTCCATGGTCAAATTCTCTAATGACAGGTCATAATTCTTTCCTGATTTAAGTTGTTTATGAAACCCTTTTCCATCATCAGGTTTAGTTAATTTTTGGAAGGTCAATCTTAATACAGACAACATTATAGGTAGCGAAGTGTTCAGGATTGTTCAGTAAGAAGTGTCATCAAAATAATGCATGAGGAATCAACAAATCTTTCAGATTTTTTTGAGACTGTTATCATCTAAATAGTAAGTGTAGTATCCCAGCCTGAAACAATAGAAACTAAACAGAATAGTAGCAATGGAAAAAAGAATTAGGCAGATAGAAAGGTTATGCAGAGCACAAATAAAAACAAACCCAGTGTCTTGGCATGGGCTGAATAGACAGTTACTATTCAGAAACCAAGACAAACATGATAGATCAAATGTTTTAGGAAGAAAGATGAGTTCCATTTTATAAGTGTTAAATTATTACTGCCAAAATGTTAAGCAAATGTACATGTCCTTACTGTGAAATAGAAGATTTTGAGATAAAATACTTTTAAATAAAAGTTTACATTGAAAAAAAAAGGGGGGTATGTTTTTTAAATTAGTGCATTATATATTTACATAAAGGTGAAATTCACTGTGGCATCTTCATATACACACATAGGAGAGTTTGGTCAGTTTTATTCCAGCATTCCTCCCTTTTCCAACCCCCCCCTCCTCCCTCTCCCCTCACCAGTGGAGCAAAGGAAAGAGAACAGGAGAGGGAGGTGGGGAGGGAAAGAGGAAGTACTGGGAACTGAATTGGAGCAAACTATACTCTATGCTTGTATGATAGTCAAAATGAGCCCCAACATTATGTATAACTATAGTCCACTAATAAAAAGATTTTTAAAGGTATAGGGATTAGAAAACTCTAAAAGAATTGCTGGTGGACAAAGAAGTAAGACTGAATATGAAAACACTCTGCCATAGGTTTAGGAGATTAGCTAGTAAATTAGATGGAGAAGGGGAGTTGAAAACAGGAGAAAACACAAAGCTGAGTCAAGAGGAGGGAAAGCTCCCTAGGCCTTACATATGTCTCCTTCAACACACCCAGGCTCTAGCTATTACCTGTTTCTCCTTCCTTTCTCTTTGTTATGTGTCCCCAGTACCTTACAACCGTTTGAATTTCAACCCCTTAAATAGAGATCACATCCCAGCTACTCCCTTAAAACCTGCTCTCTGAAACCCCAGAGAACACAATGGACAAAAAATAATTGCCAATCTTCCATTTCTTTCCTTTTTTCTTTATTTCCTATATTTCCTGACTACGTTTATTAAAAGTATTTCTTCTCTTGGTCTAGTAAAACTTTGGTTCTCTGTATTCCTAAACTTTGGGAGAAAAAGGACTTCTCATTCTCCTTCTTTATCTCTCTTTTTTTTTGCTTCTAAATATATTATCCATGGTTATTTTCTCAACCCTCATCTCACATCTTTAAAAATTTGCAGGCAATTTCTCCTATTTGCATAAATTCTCTTTATTCACTCCAGCTCTGCCTCATTAACCTCTGAACGATAATGCTTTACCGTCTAGTAGATATATCCAATTGGTAGCCCCACAAGCATATTGAAGCCAGGTTCTCCAAACTCAACCCCACTCTTCCCCCAAACTGCCATTCCTTCCTTAGTTCCATCATATGTAGACTCCTTCCTTCTTTTCAGTGGTCTAAACTAGAAATCTGGGGACTATTCTAGGTTCCTCTCTCTCCCACTTATCCTAACAAAGCCACATCTGGGCATGCACTTTCAGCCACCTTAGCATCTCTTTTATCCTCTTCTCCATTTCCACTGCCACAGCCCTACCTGGACCACAAACCTCTCTCACCTGGAACCTTGCAGTGGGCTCCTAACTGGCCAGTCTTCCTCTAATCTTTCCTTAGATTGCAGCATCAATTGGCTTCTCCCTCCTGAACATGCCCCCTTCAAGTATATCCACCATACTACTGTTTCCAAAAGCCTCTATGAAATAGGATTCCCACTCTTGAAAGACACTCCTGACAACCTGCAGAAAAAAAAAAAAAAACTATACAGTTTCCAACATCAACAAAGGTTTATGTAGCTGTTTATGTTCCTTCCTTACTGTCCAACATCTCTTACCTCCCACACGTCACACCCTACTCTCTTGTAGCTAATGACCTGCTGTCACCATTCCTTTCTCAGTTCCAGTGTTACTTTCCCCTAGGATCTATTGTATGCCAGGGACTGTGCTTCCTTTCAGGAATACAAAGTGAATAAGGTTTGCACATAGCAAACATTCAATAACTGTGTGTTTAATGAAAGTATGAGACAGAAACAAAAATAAATAAGTGCAGAAAATGATTACAAAGCAGAGTAGGACAGTGGCTGTTTCTTTCTGTGATGAGTCAAGGAATCGGAAAGGACTGAGGGGACTTACCTGAAAGGACATGTTCACCAGTTAAACAGGACAGAAGAACTCTACGGCACAGGAGAAGCCTGAACACAGATCATAAGAAACATGTCAGACTGAAGGGAATCTCAAGTGCTTCCATGTCGGTAAGGCAGGGGCAGGACCAGGGAGGAATGAGAAAGTATGAGACTGAATGGAGATGGGGGGGGGGGGGGAACAGAGAATACGAAGGTAGAAAAGAATGGTTGGGGAAAAGATCATAAAAAAAATTGTATGCAGGTTATTCATTGCTCAGACAATGGAAAAGCTGAATAGAAATGGTTCAAAGGAAGGATGGGATATGAAGGACATCTGAGAACAGTTGCAGGAATATTGGCTACAGATTGGTGCTGGAGATGTGCAAGTGGAAGATGAGCATGCATTAAGCGATAGCAGAAATGATGGAGCAGAAAAACAAATATGAGAGTGGTGTGGTCTGAATGTCTGTACCCCTTCCCCCACATGCTGACTCTTAGCACCCAACTGATGGGCTTGAAAGGTTAAGCCTTTGGAATGTGATTAGATCATGAGGTGGGTGGATTAGTGCTTTTATTTTAAACAAGAAAAAGGTCTCCAGGAGCTGCCTTGCCCCTTCTACCACATGAGGACAGAGCAAAAGGAGGCATCCATGAAATAGAAAGCAGGTTCTCACCAGCTACCAAATCTGCCAGTATCTTATCTTGGACTTCCCAGATTCTAGAATTTTGAAACATGAATTTCTGTTGTTTGTAAGGCAGTTTTTGGTAGTTTGTTATAGCAGCTCAGATGGACTAAAACAGTGAGCAATTAAAGAAGCAAACATGAAAACAACTTAATGACAGGTTGTACGTGGTACTAGTTTACTTCTCTCTCCCAAACATGTCCACTTCAAGCCCATCCACTGTACTGAGTGGAGAGAAGAGGGAAGAGCCATGTTGGAAGAGGGGAGAAGAGTTTTGGAAGAGGGAAGACCATGTTGATTCCTGTGATTTGCTGGATGTTACTATTACAATTTAACCCAGGTTTATGGAAATGAAGTTTTATAATTTAATAGTGTAAATGTTTTATTTAACAATTGTTAATAAAGATGAGCTAATTCAATATTATTTTCTTAATGATCACACACAAACCCAGTCACTTTTAAATGGTCTTATTTAATATTTATCAGTTGTATTATTTCACATATTTCCCTTCTTGCTCTGAGCAAATACCCGAGGCATACTATATTTTGCATTTTTTTCCTGAGTCTCCAAAATTGGATTCCCATACTCTACATTTTTGTTTTCAAATTAAGTACTTTCAACTTCCACTCCTAATAAGAACTATGAATTTTTAGGAGATAATATATATATTAATGAAATTTCTTTAAATAGCAGTTCATATTTGCTAAAGACAAGAAAACAGTGGTGTTACTGGTCTCAATAAAAGGCCATACGGTAGGGTTTTCTACAGCATTGATTTAATTTTAGTCCTCACTATATTTTTTTCCATTTCTCAGAAAACTAAAAATGTCCTTTGACATTACTATGTCAAAGATATGTGTGAAGAATTAACAACCAAAATAATTGAAACATGGCATTCTTGGCTGCCAGTAGGATACCACCTGACCTTGAGAGACCTAACAAAAGGTGTCAGTGATTCCTCAACAAAACACAGAACTCTAATATGGATAGCTAAGCTTCTGGTAAGAGCCTGTGTCTATGACTAGCTGGGAGAGTTTGTCTTTGGCTGGGAAGAACTGCCAATCAGCTGATCTCCATGTGCTGCCATTTGCATTCAGCATGAAGGTTGATGCATACATAGTAATATGTACACACTACTTCAATAAAGGTCCCTCTATTTGTTATCCCAGAATTAGCCTAGAGGGAACTTAGGTGAAATCTCCAGTGCTGAAAGTTATGCAGTTTTCCATGTTAATGACAGAAATTATGTGCTTGAATTTGTAGAATGTTTAAAGAATTTCAAATGCATTCAATCAGCCCAAGTTGTATATTCTAGGAATGACGTCTGTACCTCCCAAATTTGTGTTAAAGATGACAAGGAAATTAATACTTAGAAATATTTAATGTCTTTCCCAGGACCCAGTTTCCCAGTTTCCACTGCCCATTCACTAAACTCAATCGGCATTACTACATAAACACACTCAAAAATTTGGTAGCGTTTTTATTAAAATATCCACAGTGTAATATTTCTGTCTTTTTGCTACTTCTATTCTCATGAAAAGCAATGTTTAGAAATTATTAACTTTCATTGGTGTTAAAAAAGATCCCAACCCACTTGCTGTCAGCCAGCAATTCAGAGGGTAAAAGGGAATATCCTCAGAATGTTGTTATTTCATGTCATTTATACCACCTCACAGAACAGAGAATATTGATGTTTATGGTCAGTGGCAAATCAGACAAAACACACCTGGCATTACTTGCAGTTTCAAATATTTAGATTTCCTTCATATATCTTATTGATTGTGTTTCTATGTTTGCCCACTTTAACTTGCGAGCTCTAAACCTTATTTTTTTCATTGAAACTATTTTCAATCATTGTTATTTATACAGATATTATACTCTTATTGAGAGCCAACAATTTTTTTGAATTTGAATACTACTTTAGATGGACTCAACTCTCATTTTGAGTAAACCATAAGGAACAAAGTTGAGTTTAAAATGATACAAAGTGTTACATTATCATATAATAGTAAATATAAACCAGATGCAGTGGTGCATGCTGACAGTCCCAGCTACCCAGGAGGTCCAGGCCATTGATGTCATCACCCACACCTGCATAATATAGCCCCCCCCCCCAAAAAAAAAAAAAAACCCAAAGGACAGAAGAGTCTGGAGAACTTTGGGGCTGCTGAACATATATAGTGGTACCCAAAGGTTGGAGCACCCAGAGAAAGCTCTGTACATCTTCCCAGTTACCTGCCCCATGTGCCTGTTTCATTTGACCATTTATCTCTATCTTTTGTAATATCCTTTATAATAAAAGGACAAAATTAAGAAAAATGTTTCTGTGAGTTTTGTGATGCCCCTCTAAGAAATTAACTGAATATGAGGAGAGAGGGGGGTAGGGAACTTCCAATTTAAAGCCAGTGGGTTAGAAGCACAGGCCAAAACTTTGGGCTTGTGACTGGCATGTGAGGTGGGAGGCAGTCTCGTGGAACTGAACCTTGAACCTGCGGGATCTGACACTAACTCCAGGTCATTACTGCCAGAACGCGGAGTTCAGCTGTAGGATAATTGTTTGGTATTTACAAAAAAAAAAAAAAAAAAAAAGGAAAAACAAAAAAATACATCTGGTCACAGATGTGTTGATTGCAAGAGTAAAGAGAAAAATCAGTTTGTTTTGTTTCCTGAGACCAAGAAACACAAATATGCAAACAATTTAATTGTGTACTAATGTTATTTTTATCTGCTGGAAGATGGCATGCCCAAATATGAGTCATGCTCTGTTAATAGAAGATAAGAATATCCCTGAAAGTTATGAGCCTGCCACAAATTGTCTCCATGAATGAACATTAAAACTGAATGAAACTCTTGGGAAAAACATCCAAATGAAAAGTGAGAAATCTAGTCAACCATCTGGAACTTTCAAACACAATGCCAAACATCCATACTTAAAATCTGGATGAGCATTAGCTGTCATTTTGTTATAACTTGAGTTACGTTTTTCAATACTCAGATGGTTCTAGTAAATGTTAACTTCCAGAGACTGTCACACATCCCTACGATAGCATCTCATCAATAACAGCAGACTTTTAATTTTAGTGTCCACATGTTGAATCAAAACATGATTAATAAATTTGGTAGTAACACAATAGCAAGTGCCAATTCACTTGTCAAAACACCAGCTGAAACTGCCTGATCTGAAGACTGGGCTTAACTTTTGTAAAAATGTGAATGTAAAAGTTTTGGCTGTCCTTTTTATCTTTTACTATAAACAGAAAAAGATAAATTTCACTTGTTGTGTTTGCTTGCATCAATAGTAAACTTTATTGAACAGAATTCTGTCACTAAGAAAACTATCCCATTGTCATTGTGACCACGAAAGATAACTTGAATGAATCATTCAATAAATGTAGACACAATGTCAAGTTTATAAAGTTCTTTAAAAGTAACAAGATACTAATTACTTCCACCTATAAAGTTCCTGAGAGGTGACATAATCAATATCAACTACAATTATGGTTGAATCTGGAATGTCCCCCCAGTCTCATTTTGAAAGCATGGTCTCCAGTGCAGCAAGGTTCAGAAGTGGGGCTTTTTAGGCAATGATGGATTATGAGGGCTCTGACCTCATCAGTGGATGAATCTATTAATAGCTGAGGGGACTACTGGTAGTTAGGAGCCTAGAAGAGTTTATCTTCTCCCCTGCCCCTTCCTCTACCTTAATATCTCTCTCCCCTCCCCTGCCCTCCCCTCCTTTCCATCCCTTCTTCCTCCTCCTCACCTCTTTCCTGGCTACCATGAGGTGAGCAGCATTCTGCTGCCACACCCATCCACCATGATGCTCTCCCTCACCTGAGACCCAGAACAGTGGAGTCAGCCCATCATGGACTGAACCTCTAAAACCATGAGCCACAACAATCTTTTACTCCTCTAAGTTGTACTTTCTCTTTTTCTGCATACATGGATTTTATGGTAGCACTTTTTCTAATTGACTCTTCTTAATTATACATGACAACAGAATTTATTTTGACATAATTATGAAAGCATGGTTATAATTTGTTCTAATTCAGTCCCCAGAACTCCCTTTCCCCTTCCTTCTTCCTACCCCCGTCCCTTCCTTTTACTCTAATGATCTTTCTGCTACTTACTTATAGTTTTTATTTTTTAAATTAGTATCTTGTGGATTTACACAATGGTGAAATTCACTGTGATATATGCAGATGCGTACACAGGAATGTTATGTCAGATTCATTCCATTGTCTTTCCCTAACCCATCCCTCAGCACCCTCTTCATTACCCTTTGTCTACTCCACTTTTCTTCTTCTATTCTTTTTTTATCCCCCTCCCCCCAGCACATTACTTTGGATTAGCTTCTGCCTATCAGAGAAAACATTGGCCTTTAACTTTTGGAGACTGGCTTATTTCACTTAGTATGATAGTCTTTGCTTCCAGGCATTTACCAGCAAATACTGGTGAGTCATTCTTCTCTGGCTGAATAATACTCCATTGTGTATATATATACCACATCACGTTTTCTTTATTCATTCATCTGATGAAGGGCATGTAGGTTGGTGCCATAGCTTAGCTATTGTGAATTATGCGGCTATGAACATTGATGTGGCTGCATCACTGTAGTATGCTAATTGTAAATCCTTTGGATATATATCAAAGAGTGGGCTAGCTGGATCAAATGGTGGTTCCATTCCGAGTTTTTAGAGGAATCTCCATACTGCTTTCCAGAGTGACTGTTCTAATTTGCAGTCCCACCATCAATGTATGAGTGTATCCTTTTCCCCGCATCCTTGCCAACATTTACAGTTATTTGTATTCTTGATAATTGCCATTCTGACTGCAGTGAGATGAAATCTCAGTGTAGTTTTAATTTGCATTTCTCAAATTGCTAGAGATGTTGAACATTTTTTCATATATTTGTTATCCATGCATATTTCTTCTTTTGAGAAGTGTCTGTTTAGTTCCTTTGTTCATTTATTAACTGGGTTATTTGTTTTATGGTGTTAAGTTTTTTGAGTTCATTTTATACCCTGGATATTCATGCCCTGTCTGAGGAGCAGTCAGCAAAGATTTTCTCCCATTCTGTGGGCTCTGTCTTCATAAACTTGATTGTTTCTTTTGTTGCAAAGAAGTTTTTTAGTTTGATGCCATCCCATTTATTGATTTTGTTTTCATTTTATTTCTCGTGATTTAGAAGTGTTGGTAAGAAAGTCAGTTCCTGAGCCAATATGTTGGAGTGTTCGACCTACAATTTCTTCTAGCAGGTGCCAGGTTTCTGGTCTAATTCCAAGGTTTTTGATCCACTTTGACTCAACTTTTGTGCAGGGTGAAAGATAAGAGTTAAACTTCATTCCTCTGTGTATGAATTTCCAGGTTTACTAGCACCATTTGTTTAAAAAAAAAAGTTATATTTTCTTCAATGTATGTTTTCTGTACCTTTGTCTAATATGAGATCACTGTATTTATGTGGGTTTGTCTCTGTGTACTCTGTTCTATTCCATTGATTTTCATGTCTGTTTTGATGCCAGTGTCATGCTGTTTTTGTTGCTATAGTTCTGTAGTATAATTTGAGGTCCAGGTGATGAGACCTTTTCTTCTAAGAATTGCTTTGGCTATTCTGGGTCTCTTATTTTTTTAAATTTCATGACTGATTTTTCTATTTATTGGAATTTTGATGAGATTTGCATTGAAACTGCACTTTTATAGTATGGCTACTTTGACAATATTAATTCTGCCTATCCAAGATCTTGGGGGGGGGAGGGGCGGGTTCCTCTCAATCTTCTAAGGTCTTCAATTTCTTTCTTCAGTGTTCTATTGTTTTCATAGTAGAGGTACTTAACCTCGATTCCCAGGTTTTGTTTATTTGTTTGTTGTTGGTTTTTTGTCTGTTGCTACTATGAATGGAATGATTTCCTAATTACTTTTTCAGCAGATTCGTCTTTGAGTACAGGAACACAATTGATTTATGGGTGCTGATTTTGAATCCTGCTACTTTGCTGAATTCAATTATGAGTTTTAGAAATCTTCTGGTGGATTTCTTTGGGTCTTCTAAATATAGGATCATGTCATTGGCAAACAAACATAATTTCAGTTTTCTATTCCTATTCCTATTCCTTTAATTTCCTTCTCTTGCCTAATTTCTCTGGCTACAGTTTCAAGGAGTAGTGAAAGTGGGTGTCCTTGTCTTTTTTTTTTCTTTCTTGTAATAGATATTGAACCAAAGGGCCCTTAAGCATTGAGCCACATTCCCAGTCCTTTTATTTTTTATTTTGAGGCAGGGTTTTTCTCAGTTGCTTAAGGCCTAAATAAGTTGCTGAGACTGGCTTTGAACTTGCAATACCCCTGCCTCAGCTTCCCAAGCTGCTGGGATTGTAGACATGTGCCACCCTACTCCAGGCAAGAAGCCTTGTCTTTTCCTGTTTTTAAAAGAAATGCTTTCAGTTTTCCTCCATTCATAATGTTGGCCTTGAGTTTGTCATATATAGTTTTACAATGTAGAGGCATGTTCCTTTTATCCCTAATTTTTCTAGTGTTTTAAACCTGAATGGGTGCTGTATTTTGCCAAATGCTTTCTCTGCAACTGTTGGGATAATCATGTGATTGTCCTTATGTCTATTTATATGGTGCAATACATTTATTTATTTCTGTATGTTGAACCAAACTTGCATCTTAGAATGACACCTACTTGATCATGGTGCACTTTTTTTTTTAAGAGAGAGAGAGAGAAAGAATTTTTTAATATTTAATTTTTTAGTTTTCGGTGGACACAACATCTTTATTTTATTTGTATGTGGTGCTGAGAATCGAACCCAGCACCGTGCGCATGCCAGGCGAGCACGCTACTGCTTAAGCCACATCCCAGCTCCCACTTTTTTAATTGTATTTTATATGTGGTTATTAATATTTTATTAAGAATTTTTGCATCTATGTTCATCAAGGATATTGGTCTGATGTTTTCTTTCCTTGATGTGTCTTTGTCTGGTTTTGATATCAGGGTGATATTGGCTTTGTAGAATGAGTTTGGCAGTGTTCCCTTGCTTTTTATTTCATGGAATAATTTGAGGAGGATTGATATTAATTCTTTTTTAAAATTCTAGTGGAACTTGGCTAAAAATCCAACCAGATCTAGGGTTTTCTTTGTTGAAAGGCTAATGATGGCTACTTAAATTTTATTACTTGAAATTGAGCTGTTTAAGTTTTCTACATCCTTCAGGTTCAATTTCAGTAGGTGCTATGTCTCTAGGAATTTGTCCATATCTTCAAGATTTTCTAGCTTATTGGAGTATAAATTCTCAAAACAGTTTCTGATGATCCTCTGGATGCCACTAGTGTCTGTGGTGAGATTTCCCTTTTCCTCTTGAATTTTGATAGTTTTCCTCCTCTTTCTTTTGGTTATTTTGACTAAGGGTTTATCAATTTGTATATCCTTTCAAAAAAAAAAAAAAACAACTCTTTGTTTCTTCAATCTTTTGTGTTTTTTTATCTCAATTTCATTGATTTTGACTCTCATTTTAATTATTTTCTCTCCCTTACTGATTTTTGGTATTCATTTGTTCTCATATTTCTAGAGCTTTGAGATGTAATGTTAGCTTATTTGGTATCTTTCAATTCCTTTAATGCCTGAGCTCAAAGCTATAAATTTTCCTCTTAGAACTACCTTTATACTGTCCCAGATATTTTAATATATTGCATCACTATTCTCACTTACCTCTTAACTGGTTTTTTTTTTTATTTCTCTCCTGATTTCTTTTGTTATGATCATTCCAAAGTGTATTATTTAATATCCGGGTGTTAGAGTGGTTTTCACTTTTCATCTTTTTATTGATTTCTAATTTCATCTATTATGATCTGATAGAATGCAATGTATTTATTTGTTTTTTTGTATTTGCTAAAATTTGCTCTGTGACCTAAAATATGGTGTATTTTAGAAAATGTTCAATGTGCTGCTGAGAAGAAAGTGAATTAAGTCATTGATGGATAAATTATTCTATAGATGTCTGGTAGATCCAAATTATTATTTGTATTTTTTAGTTCTGTAGAATTTTTATTTAGTTTTTGTTTGGATGATCTATCCTATGATAAGAGAGGCATGTTAAAGTCTCCTAGTATTATTTTTCTGTGGTCTATTTGATTCTTAATATTGAAAAGAGTTTGTTTGATGTATATAGATGCCCCATTGTGGGATGCATAAATTTTATGCTCATTATGTTTTGTTGATGTAACGTTTACCTTCAATAGTATGAAATTACCTTCTTTGTCTCTTCTGATTTACTTTGGCTTGAAGCCCACTTTATCTTATTTGAAAATAGTAACTCCTGCTTCTGTTCAAGATCCATGTGAATGGTATTTTTTTTCCCACCCTTTCATCTCCAGTTTGTGGATGTCTTCGCCTGTGGGGTGAGTCTCTTGCAGATACCAATATTGTTGGGTCTTGTTTATTCAACCAATCTGCCAACCTGTGTCTTTGATTGAAGAATGTAGACCATTTATATTCAATGTTATTGAGAGATAATTTTCATTTCCCACATTTTGACTTATTCCTAGTTGGATTTGATTCTTCTTTGGCTGACTATTCTTCCAGTGTAATTCTTTCCTATGATGGTTTTCATTTCTTCTTCATGAAAAATGTCATTATGTTCAGGTTTTCTAGTTATGAATTTTTTTAGCTTTTATTCACTATGGGAGTTTTTATTTCATCTTCAATTATGAAGCTTAATTTGACAGGTATAATATTCTTGTTTGGCATCCATTTTCTTCCAGACCATGGTATATATTATTCTAAGCCCTCCTCTTGTTTAGGGTCTTGGTTGAGCAATCAGTTGAAATCTGGATTGATCTACCTCTACATGTGACCAGTCATTTTTCTCTTTCAGCTTTTAAAATTCTATCCTTATTCTGTATGTTCGGCATCTTCATAATAATATGTCTTAAAGTGGATCTGTTGTGGTTTTGTATATTTGGAGTCTTGTATGCCTCTTGTATTTGAATTTCCACTTCATTCTTAAGATTTAAATATTTTTCTGATAATGATATTATTTCATTGAAAAGATTGTACATTCCTTTAGTGTGTATTTCAGAGCCCTCATCTATCCCAATGCATCTTAAATTTGGCCTTTTAATGTTACCACAGATTTCTGGAATACTCTGCTATGGTCTCATAACATCTTTTCTCCACGGTCAACATTATTTTTAAGATTATATACTTTGTCTTTGAGGCCTGAAAATCTATCTTCAAAGTAATCCAAACTATTGGTAATGTTTTCCACTGAATTTTTAATTTTGGTTTATTGATTTCTTCATTTTGAGGATTCTCATTTGGATCTTTTTCAGAATCTCTATCGCTTTATTGAAGTGATGTTTCATTTCCTGTATTTTCTTTCTGACTTTATTCCTTACATAATTTTTTAGTTCATAGAAGAGTTTAACTGTGAACTTTCTAAATTCCCTCTCTGATGTATCTTCCATTGTGGTATCAATGGAGTCTGTTGGTGAAGCATTAGAGGTTGTTTGGGATGTTTTGTTCCCTTATTTTTCATATTGTTTGTATGTCTACTCATCTGTCAATACAGTTCTGATTTCTTCTTTTAAGTGAAAGATTACTTTATGAGCTTCTTTTTCTTAAGCACCCTGGCTTAGGTGAAAATCCAAACAATGATATATTAATTCAGTTAAATACCTCTTCTGATCCCAATATCAGCACTACTTTAAGAGATGCTGCTGAGCCCTATTTACTATAATCACCTCTGAGCCAAGCCTCATTCTATTCAACCTTCTAAGAACATAAACATGTTGTAATTATTGTCTGCAGTTCCTCAAATTCAGGTGTAAACCTATAATGAATTTCTGGAACAGATCCAAAAACTTAGTTTTTAATTTAGTAAACTTACTATAACCTTAAGTGAGGGATAAAAGGAAGGAGGGAAGAAAGATTGGGCAAATAGAAGAGGGGAAAAGAAAGAAAGAGAACCTATAAAAGGGTAATTTACACCAAAGTAGAAAGGAGAAGTAGATGGATGGGTGTTATTTGCAGTTAGTGTAAAAGGATGAGTAGAGGACAAGAGAAGCAAGTATAAACTAGAGCTAGAAAAACAAAGATAGGAAGATTGATTTAGATTAATACTTTAAACCATTAGATGAAATACATTCAAATGGGTTGAGGTACAATATTGGCTATTGGGTTAACAATTATCTTTCAAACTAATGAGTTATTTATATGATCGAAGTTGACATTAGAGTTGTTTATAGTATACCATGTCTATGTGAAGAAAATTCTTCTTGAATCTTGGTTTGTATTTTATTGGGGTTTGGACATTTAATAGATGTCCATCAGTCTTGGCTATAGATCTCTCCTGAGTTGCAAGGGCACAGGAGCCAATTTCCTAGTTGTTATACTACCATCAGCTTCTAGTTTGTCAGCTCAGGGACATGCAGCTGATGGCTCAGAGGGTGCAGCCTTGTGGGTTGTCTAATTATATTGTGTGCAGTAGTACAAGAGGCAGGCTCTTGGTGTCCCTTTGTTTGCTTTGGGTCACTGTGTACCTGTTCTCCTCTACTGGATACTTTTCACTGCAGTGAAGGTCCTGATGGCTGTCTGTGAGCACCATAACTTTGGTTGTGGGTTTTCTTCAAGTGTTCTGTAGTGCAGAAATATTCCCCCAGCTATTGTAGTGAAGGGTCTTGGGTAGTTCACCTAGACTCTAGTTTCTACTGTCCCAGGTTGTGAATGGTGGGCATTGATTCCCTCTACTAAATCTGATGCAAGGTCCCACAAATATCCAAACAATGCCCTGTCACTTGCCATTTATGATCAAGGTTTAGGCTATGCAGCTGTTTAGGCTGGAATCAGGTTCATAGCCTGTTTTTTGCTGCATAAATTCTGGCAATGTCCCACTGGGTCTCTATGTCACTGGGTATTCAGGCAATTTCCCTCCGGTAGGGAGGGCCCTGCACATCAGGCCCTGTGATCCCGATCTGTGAACTGTACCTAGGCGTCCCTTGGTATCTACTAACAATGTCAGTGGTGAGGACATGGTGAATCTGCTTTTCTTTTTCTTTTTTTTTTTTGGGGGGGGGGCCGTCAAAGCTGCTTCGTTGTTGTCTTTGAGCCAGGGGAGGCTGCGCAAAGTTTTTTGCCCTTGCCTGGGTCAAGGAGTTGAGTGGGGCTAGACACACATGTCTTAAGTAGAGATCCCTCCAATCCATTGATTCCCCTTGTTCATGGTGAGGGGGAGGAGAGGGGGCTCAGCAATTAACAGCTAGTAGTGGTCTTTCTAGAAGTCCTTTCCCAACGGATTCTTAAGAGGTCCCACTGTGGGGAACTTCCGTTTTGTTTAATTTGCAGCTGTTTGGGCATGAGAAGACTCAGTGCTGATTAAGGGGGTGACTGGTCAGCTGAGGGATCCACAAGATGACTGCAGACCCCACTCCCCCCAACCCCTAATTCCCTACACCCCTGCTTGGCTTTCTTTTCACGATTTGGTTTTAAGCCATTTGTGTTGTTTTTAAGAGCCTTTTGTTACCTTTGCGCTTTAAATTTTGTCTGTCTTTCCAAGGGTTTTTAAGTGGATGAGCTTAAAAGAATTTCCACCCCCAGGCCTTTCAGATTCTGTTGCCCCTCCCCCTTCTTGTCCCCAGGTTGGGGGTTCCCAGTTCTCTGTTTTCTGCTCGGGTACCCTATCTTCCAGTCTCCAGGTCTCAGACCCTGCAATATCGAATCTTGAAGCATTATTTCAACGCTCACCTCTCATGGTGCTCTTCCTTCCTGGCCTCCTTTCTGTCTTGTGGGGAGATGGAGCCAGGCTGCCTACCTGGCTTCCGGTCTTTCCCCTCTCCCTCTAAGCTGTTCTTCTCAGGTGTCTTGATCACAGGGAAGAAAAGATGACAAATGCAGCTACTTTATTATTTTATCCATTGCTAGGAATAGTTACCATGCTGAATACTGGTAAGAGATTAGTGGTAAAGTGATTTCTCAGAGAGAACATTATTAATTGTCTTCAGTTTGTTCCTTGAGAAAGACAAACTATTTTTCTAATTATTTAAATATTATGTTTTTCTCGAATGTACAGTACATTTTCAAAAAAAAATTTAATAAAAGTACAGTATCGTATGCTTTAAAAGTTAGTATGACCTGGGGTCTTAAAGTAAAATGCATGGCCCAGTAGAAGTCATATAATTATATGTGGATGTTTTTATTCATGTAAAATATGCATTATTTTAGTAGAGCTGAAAATCAGTGTAATGACTTTCAATGTATATACAATAATATGCCTGTATAGGAACACTCTTAGATCTGAACTGCTGAATATAGTAGCTACCAGCAGCAAGTGGATATTGAGCACATGAAATATTGCTACTGCAACTAAGTTAATTAAATTCTTAACTTACTGAATATAAGTTAATTTATATTTAAAAATCAAGCATTTTAAAATTGTTTTTCTGTAAAAACAATACTATTATTATTTTGGTAAAATTCTATTATCCTTTAAAGTTTTATCACATTAAGTATTGTATTTTGGCATATGATCTGGGTGCATGCTTTATTTCTAGTGTAACCCATAAATATATCAACAGTCTAATTGGTATCAACAGATTGATTCATTTGGAACATTTTTTCTACACATCAATGAAATATTGTAATATGTTTATTTAAATTTTTCCTACAGTCAATAGAAATTACTATGATATCTCTGTGAACTGTAATTTGTAATTGAATTGAATATTCATTATTATAATTGCTAGGCTTTTCTAATTAAAATATGTATATAGAAATTTTTTTCTCTTTAAAACAAAGATATCCTGTTGACACATAATCAGGTCAAAATGCACATTCTAGCTGGATCAGTGAATAAAGAATTCTGGGAGATGTGTTGAAATTTCTTGATAAAAGACAACTGCAAATTCATTTTTCTGTTTGTTCTACTGAATAAACAGAAAAAGTTGCTTGGTTGTTGTGCAAAAAAAAATGTCTTTAAAGATAATAAAATGAGGGCTGGGGTTGTGGCTTAGTGGTAGAGCACTTGCCTAGTATGTGTGAAGCACTGGGTTAGATTCCCATATAATAAATAAATATATCATGTCCATATACAACTAAAATATTTTTTTAAAAAAGAAAGGATAATAAAATGCTCAATGTAGAGAAAATTTTCAGCAATTACATAATGAATTTAATGAGAAGCTTGCTTTAAACAGTCAAAATAAATTAACAAAATGAGCCACCTAAAGTCACAATGAAAAATTTTTTTAAATCCTGTTTTTTCTAGAGATGGAGGTTATTACCCTAAGTACATGTATGAAGACACGAATAGTGTGACTATACTTTGTTTACAACTAGAGATGTGAAAATTTGTGCTCTGTATGTGTAATATAAATTGTAATGCATACTGCTGTCATAGATAACAAATCAAAATTTTTTAAAATTCGGATTTTTAATAGGATTATGAGCTTCTTTGGGGGAAATCATAAAACACCTTGGATTCTTAAATATTTTTGATGGAGAGATACTAAAAGAAACTGTTATTTCACAGTACATATAAGTGAACTGAACTTAAAGATTTAAGGAAAGGAAAAGTTTGTGGCCTAGTTACACAGATGTAAGAATTTACATTAAAACTGTTACCTTTCATGACACAAATAATCATAGTTGTTTTATTAAGTTTTTTTTTTTCACTTCTGTGAGCAAAGATCTGACAAGAACAATTAGAGGGGCAAAGGTTTATTTGAGGGCTCCTGGTTTTAAAGGTCTTAGTCCATAGACAGTGGGCTCCATTCATTGGGACCTGCAGTGAGGCAGAAGATCATGGAGGAAATGTGTGGCAGAGGAAAGCAGCTGGGAACATGATATCAAGAAGCAGAAAATCTCACTCTCTGGGGGAGAAAATATATCCCCTAAGTCATGACCCAGCCACACCTGCCTTCAGTTACCACTCAGTTAATTCCCTATCAAGGGATTCACAGATTGGGTTAAGGCTCCCATAAACCTATTATTTCACCTCTAAACCTCTTGCATTGTCTCACACATGAGCTTGGGGGGGGGGAACCTCACATCTAAACCATAACAATAATTTTTTAAAATTTTCTCACATGCATCAGTAAGTAGAAGATTAATTACAACTGACAGTGTTATGTAATTAGGCTACAAAAACTATACGGAAAATCTGAAGAATGTTTTGTGAATATAAGTATAGTTTTAATTTGTGCCTTTTCACTTACATAATAACCTTTTGAATTATTGAGTGGTAATAAGAATTAATAAATGTGGTACACTCGCAATTCTTGCTTGAAAGTTAAAAAAATCAAATCTTCCCAAAAAAGATGAAATGACTTGGTGAACATGGATGTAATTACTAAAGAAACTGTATTATTAATACTCTATTTATAAAATATTCAAGCTATGTTTGGAACATAGTGGATATATGAATCTACTTTTCCAATTGACATTTTATGAAATCTTAATATGGATCAAGTATTTTTATGAAAATTTGGTAGCTGAATTGAAATGTGTTCTAAATATGTCACAGAATTTGAAAACTTGGCATCAAAAATAGGAAAGCAATGTATCTCCTTAATATTGATTACATGTCAAAATGATAAAATGTTGGCTACATTGGGTTAAATAAAATCTCTTATTAAAATTAGTTTCTGCTCTTTTGCTTTTACTTTTTAAATTTGGTATTAGAATATTTTAAAATATTAAATCATATAAGTCTCACATATTCATTAGAAAGTATTTTCTCTGCCAAATAAATAAATTATTCTGTAAGAATATTTTAAATTTATTTTGTATTTTTTAAAATATATTTTATATTTTTCCTAGTTTCATATACAGAAAAATAGTACGACACATCCTTTTGTTAACCACATCCTTGGTGTAAAATTTTTTAAATAAATTATTACTTCATAGAATCATATTTTTTTAAATTCTGAATTGAATTCATTTAATTCAAACTATAAAGGTTGGTAGTAATTTCTATGCTATGGGTCTATTAATTCCAGTCAGGAATATCATCAACTAAATCACAATATTTTAAAATTAAAGTAGTACATGTGTTGACAATTCAGATACTAGATAAATTTTTGTAAAATTCCTTTTAAATGCTAGAGTGAAGAAGCAGGGACTTACTTACAGTCAATACTTGATATCTGTGGATTCAACCAATCTTGCATTGAAAAGGTTACATTGTTGCTTCCCTGTACTGCTAAACCTAAAATTGTTTCCTCTGTATTGAACATACAGACTAGAGATGATTTAAAGTACACCAAAGGATGTGCAGAGGTTCTATGAAAATACAATAGCATTTTCTATAAGGGACTTTGCACGTCCCTGGATTTTGGTATCCAATTAAAGTCTGGTATCCTTCACAGATACCATGGGACAACAGTAGAGAGCTAGTTTTTTAGACACCACTTATTATAAAGGACTTTTATTAGCCAGGCATGGTGGTGCACACCTACAATCCCAGTTACTCAGAAGGCTGAAACAGAAGAACCTCAAGTTCAAGGCCAGCTCAGGAAACTAAGCAACATCCTTCCTCCAAAAAAAAGATAAAAATGGTTATGGATGATGTTCAGTGGTAGAGATCCCCCATGGGTTTAATCCCCAGTATCAGAAAGAAAAAAAAAAAAAAAAAGACTTGTTTTTCTAATGATTTGCTTTTAACTTAACAAAGAAAAGTATGTTAATGATGTGAGCATGAATCTATTTCCGTATTCTACATTCTGTTTTATGGATCTCCTTGTCATTCTTTATTCCAATATCATACTGTATTAAAAAATCACCTTTGTGTCACTTTTTTCTGGCTTTTTATTACTTTGTGTAGCCCCACAGATACCAAACGACAACTAGACACTCTGACTATATTCTGATGAGAGCTCAGGTCATAACATAAGGACACTAAGGATTCTAACCTTCATATTGAAAGACATAGTGTTATCTAGTTGTTTTCCTTTTGCTTACTTCACTTAATGATTCTTTGGTAGTGTTGCGTCTCAAATACTCTGAAAAATCGAATATCTACCACATTTGAATAGCGGTTAAGTATTCAGTCTAGTCCATAGTTCACAATTGAGGTCTGCTTTTCCTAGATCTGTAGATTACCTTCTGGAATTCAGTCTTTCTCCAATGCTATAATACAATGCCCTTGACAGGGTCACTTATAAACAACAAAGACTAGGAAGTCCAAGATCAAGGTGCCTGCACTCTTGGTGTCCAGCGAAGGCCTATTCTTCACATATGTGCCTTCTCTTTGCCCTCACATGGCAGATGGGCAAAGGACTGCCTCAATCCTGTTTGTAAGAAGTTGAAACTTCCATGACCTAATCACATCCCAAAGGTCCCGCATCTTAATATTATTGCATCAGGGAATAAAGTTCAACAATGTATTTTGCAGGGACAAACATAACACAGCAAGTGCTAGCAAATGTATAAGTTTATGAGAGATATTTATTGAGAAAAAACATTTATTTGATGTTTTGAACTTTACTCACAATCCCAAAATAGCAAGCTCTCTCTTAACCCTTATAAAATAAAAGCAAAATGTTAATTAAAGTATTTAAAACCCACATGAGACTTCCTACTTGGATATTTAAGGATATTGCTCTTTGCCTCAAAAAGAAATCAATTAGTTTTCCAGTTTCTAAGTTTGAAAGCTTTGAGAAATTGATAACATTTTGAAACATATTATGGAACTAGACAAAGTTTTCAATATGTATTTTACCTTCATTTAAAATAGCAAAAGTGAAAAATTGCCAATAGACAGTTGACAAAAAGAGGTAAATTTGTTAAAAATCGATAATATCAATCAGCTTAAGACAGAAGATAAATCTGAATGAAACCTGAAGTTGTACTTTTATCAGAGAAAGAATATTGAGAATTTCTGACCAAAATTATGTTCTGTTTAAGGTTTTAAAGCATTATTGAGATTTTTTATATAAAAATACATATATTATTATGTTGACTTATATACCTGAGTCCATTGCTAAATCTACTTTTAGACCAAAACATTGAGAGGAAGAGCATGCAGATGCACTTAAATTAGCTGTGATTGCAAGAAAAGTCTCAGATGTGGCTTGGGAATTGGCATAAACTTAGCTGGTTGGCATCAGAGCTAGTAACAGGTGGCATAGTAGGCAGTAAAATTGGAAAGGCAGAACTGTTCACATTTCCTGTGTTATCTCAATCTTTTTATGGTAAGTATAATTCTGGTAATTAGGAGCACTTTGTTGTTGTTTTTTATGGAAGCTGATAGGCACAGGAATAATTATTTATTGTTAATGAATATTTATTATATATCAACACTTTTTCATGTACAATACACTTGTTCTGACCCTCAAAGAATAAAGTACATTAGGTTATATTAGAATTTCTATTATCCACTAGCTTCTTCATGTTGTACACTTGATTTTTTAAAAAGGCTGTATGCATCATGTTACCAAATATCCCACCTACTGAAATTTTATTGGTACAAATTATTATCCCTGCAAACACTTAGAAACTCATATTCTATATACTGAAATTCTTTGTGATTTTTTTGGTAACGATATTTTTGTTTGGACACTGACTTGCAGTGTATTTTTAAATTAATGTTTAAAGTTTACATTGGTGTTAAAAATAGAAATGCTAATAAAAAGTCTTGCTACCATTATCATGATTAAAATTAGAATTAATTAGTTTGTATGAATATAGATATTAATTTTAAGTGTAACAGTAAAAATAGTAAAGCATGGTGGCCATGAAAAGATTATGGTTTTGGATTTACAGAGTCTCCCTACTATAATTCACTTATCTCTAAACTTTACCTGAATAAAGCAGGGAAATAGTGCCTACTGTGCAAGATGATGGAAATTAAATGACTGCTTCCAAGGGCTCGGAGACAAGGAGCTATTGCCCTCCTGTCTCAGTGGTTTATAGATGACCATCTTCTCCCAAATTCCTCTGGAATTCTTTGGGGGAATTTGTCTTCCTTCTGTTCATAACAAGGTAAATTTCCCTTTTTATAAAAACATTGGTCATACTGGGTTAGGGTCCACAATAATGACCTCATTTTAACTTCATTACCTCTAAAAGACCCTGTCTCAGTAAGATCACATTCATTTGGAGGCACTAAGGGTTAGAACATCAACAAATGAATTTGTACAGGCACATTCAATCCCAACAGACACCAACTGAAGAGGTTTTAACTCTACTGGAGAAAGAAGAACTCACAAGTGATAAAATTTATGTTTTATATCTGGATTCTTCATCAAGCAAGACAAGTTGGATGCCCAATTAAAGTTTTATTCTCATCAATTAAGATAAATAGGTGCCCTAATAGAGTTTAACCTACCTCTCAGGGTCAGCTTGAGATTTATCATAATCCACATCTTCATTTTTCCATCACCATTTTGTGTCTGTACTGTCATTGTAATTTACTCCTCTTTTTCTATAAATTGTATCCTGTAGGAGTTTTGAAATTTCCATTTTGGAGAATAAATTTTTAAAAATTGATAGTTAACCTTTCATGAACATTTTGACACATATCCATATTATTGGTCTTAGTGACATCCAGTGGTCATGACAGGTCAGTGGCAGGATTTCAGATCTTTCCAGAAACATCTTCACTATATACTCCTTATTTTTTTTTTTAAAAAAAAAAGGGGGGGGGGGAGAATATATTCTGCAGGCAATGGTGATTTTAACATAAGTATATAATAGAATATCACCAAGTTTTTGGTGATTCATACAGTAAACTACCTTTGATATAAAAAATTAAGAGATTATTACATTTCATTTTATTTTGCTTTACTCTTGTTAAGGATTTAATGTGCCATCACTTAAATATACCCTAAAAAAGTTATTGAAAGAGGCATTCTAAACAGACCTGGCTTATGCAATTGAATAGTGTATTGTTTTCACCTACTTTTATTCATGAAAAATTAGTTCAATTAATGGTATTTTTTTAAATCAGTGTCTTTCTTTCTAGATTCCATTGAGGTAATAATTTAAAATGTTACCTATTTCATTAGAATGCAGCAAAGAAAATTTGTGCTGAGACATGATTATTAAGGTCTGACTATGCCCCAGGTACTAAACTCAGAGGGTCAAGAAGCAGACTAATGCTATATTGAGAGAGAAAGAAAGAGAGTTCACAAAATGTACATTGCAAATTCCTGTGCCTTGAGGTACATTATTTGGTTTTTAGGGTAAGTTTCTGATAATAACAATGCTGATACATATTATAGTGTTAAGCTCAGAACTAACTACAAATAATGATTACCTAGTACTTTGTAGTTTAAAAAGTCAATCATGCAAATTTACACATGCCTAACACCTACAGAGAGCTGGAAATTAAATCTTTCTTTCTAAATAATAGCAAGTTAACCCATATTGGGTCCCTTTTGTTAGAGAGCACAAAGCTAGAACCATGGTTTGTGAATATTTACTTGCTCAACACATATTTGTGGTGAATAGAATTCAAGAATATGGTACTTATGATTTTGCTGGGAAATGGATATATGTATATGAAATCCCTTTAAAAAGTTTCCATTGAGTACATAATTAAATGCTAGGCTCTAAGAGAGGTAGAGAAGTTAGAGAAGAGGGCAGCCGGCACAGTAATAAGTAAAGCCTTCAAGAAAAAGGAGAGCCAGTTTTAAAAGAAGCACAGGCATTTGATTACCAAGGAAAGCAGGCAGAGGGGGAAGGAAGCCATTTCATTCCTTGTAGGTAAAATGTGGATGTGAAGCACAAGCCTGTGGGAATGGCCCAGGAAAATCCCAACCCCGGGTACTGCTGTTTGGGGGAGAGGAGGACATGGGGCCAACAAGTGAGGGCGGCCAGTGATTCAGGCCTTGACCACAGCTTGATGGACGCATTTGTCTAGAGGAGCAGGAGTCATTTTGCATTTTTAAAGTCTGATGATGAGACAAGCAGCACAAAAAATAATTTAAACTACATTAAAAAAAAAAAAAAAGAAGAAGATGCACTGTGTTCCTTGTCAAGTGACAATTAGAGAAAAGCAAGCCCAAGCTTGAGAAAGCTTAGCTAGCAATGCTGGAAAGAAAAGGGCTCTTGAAGACACCCACCAGGGGACCTCAACAAGGAGTCAAGGAGCCACACAGGACATTGGCACGGAGTAGTGCTGCTTCTCATAGAAAGGAGGGGAGACAACAGGAAGAGGGGGAGTTTTGGTAGGAAGAAAAGAAGCTTTGACCTATTTGGAGGAAAAGTCCTAAAGGGAGCTGAGGTGTTAGGCATTAGGACTAAAGACAATGGATTTTGCAGGGACAAACATAACACAGCAAGTGCTAGGAAATGTATATTTATGATGGATATTTAGGAATTTCCCTCTGAAAAGCCAAGACAGGAGACTATGTCCTAAAAAAAAAAAAAAAAAAAAAAAAAGAAAGAAAGAAAAAGAAAAGGAAGAAAGAAAACAAAAACAAAAAAGTCTAAAGTGGAGGCCAGATATCAAGCTTGGGCTAGGAAGAGAGAAAAATGGTAATGTAGAAGAAAAATAAAAACATATAAGGCACAGAAAACCAGAAAGAGGAGAGCACAGTGTCTCAGTGGTCAAGAAACTACTTTAAAGAATAGATAGGGCGTAGGCCCGGGTCCAACCCACCACCATCAGACACCCAATGGAGCTCAGGCCTGGCCCAGATCGGCTCACACCAACATTCATCGGACCCAGGCCCAGGGTAGGTCCTAGTTCTACACCCAACCGACCTGGGAGCCCAAGCCTAACCCATTTCCAACTTGGGACACTGCAGACATTGCCATAGCCTTCGCCACGCAGTAGCCCCTACCTTTTTGACAACAGACAGGGCCAAGAAGCAGCTGCATCTCAGAGCAGGCATCCCAAAGACAGTGTAAAGCCCACCTTTTCAGCCCCATCTCTGTAAGAGATTGCATCCATCCTGGGGCACCCCCAGTATTATCTTGAGTTACCTCAGCTATTGCTGCCACCACCTTTAGTTGCAGTAGCATACACTGAGGGACACCAGCAGGTTCTGGAAGCCCAACATCAAGATGCGGTACAGACCATCTGCACAGGTACTACAGGAATATACGGCAGAAACTGTAATATCTCAGATATACGCTGCAAGAAAGGAAGACACATAGACAACATGAAAATACAAGGGAGGGAAGTTCCCCAAACAAACCAGGAAACTATAGTAACAGAACCCATGGACAGCAAATTTGATGAAATATCAGAGAAGAAGTTCAGGAGGTTCATAATTAAAATGATCTGTGAATTAAAAAATGACCTAAGTGAGCAAACACAGGCAAAAATTGATCACTCCACCAAGGAGATAAGAGAGCAAATACAGGTAGAAAAGGATTACTTCAAGAGAAAGATACAGACTCTGAAAAAAAAAATCAGAAATCCTTGAAATGAAGGAAACAATAAACCAAATTAAAAAAAAAAAAAACTCAATAGAAAGCATAACCAAAAGACTAGATCACTTAGAAGAAAGAATGTCAGATAATGAAGACAAAGTATACAATCTGGAAAATAAAGTTGATCACAGAGTGAAGATGGTAAGAAACCCTGAACAGAACATCCAAGAATTATGGGATAGCATCAAAAGGCCAAATCTAAGAGTTATTGGGATAGAGGAAGGCACAGAGTTTCAAACCAAAGGAATGCACAATCTCTTCAATGAGATAATATTAGAAAATTTCCCAAGCATGAATTATGAGTTGGAAAACCAAATACAAGAGGCTTACAGGAAACCAAATGTACAAAATTACAACATATCTACACCAAGGCATATTATAATGAAAATGCCTAGCATACAGAATAAGGACAGAATCTTAAAAGCCATACGAGAGAGGAATCAGATCACATATTGGGGGAGACCAATTTGTATCTCAGCAGATTTTTTCCACCCAGACCCTCAAAACCAGGAGATCCTGGAACAACATATACCAAGCTCTGAAAGAAAATGGATGCCAATCAAGAATCATATCCAGCAAAATTAAGCTTTAGATTTGATGATGAAAGAAAAACCTTCCATGATAAACAAAAGTTAAAAGAATTTACAACTAGAAAGCCTGTACTACAGAACATCCTCAGCAAAATATTTCAAGAAGAGGAAATGAAAAACAATAATGAAAATCAGCAGAAGGAGGCATTACACTAAAGGAATAACTAATCAGAGGAGAAACCAAGTCAAGTTAAATACCAAAAAAAAAATGGCTGGGAATATAAATCATGTCTCAATAATAACCCTGAATGTTAATGGCCTAAACTCACCAATCAAAAGACATAGACTAGCATATTGGTTAAAAAAAATAAAATGACCCAACAGTATGATGCCTCCAAGAGACTCATCTCATAGTAAAAGACATCCACAGACTGAAGGTGAAGGGTTGGGAGAAACCATACCACTCACATAGACTGCAGAAGCAAGCAGGGGTTTCCATACTCATATTAAATAAAGTAGACTTCAAGCTAAAATTAATCAACAGGGATAAAGGAGGACACTACATACTGCTCAAGGGAAACATACACCAACAAGACTTAATAATTATAAATATATATGTCCCTAATAATGGAGCATCTATGTTCATCAAACAAACTCTTCTCAAGTTCAAGAGTCAAATAGACCACAAAACAATAATTTTGCATGACTTTAACAAACCTGTTTCACCACTGGATAGATCTTCCAAACAAAAGCTGAACAAAGAAACTATAGAACTCCATAATGCAATGAATAACTTAAACATAAGGTGACATATATAGAATATTTCATCCTTCAACAAGAGAGTACACTTTCTCCTCAGCAGCATATGGATTCTTCCCTAAAACTGACCATATATTATGCCACAAAGCAATTCTTAGAAAATACAAAACAGTAGAGATACTACCCTGCATTCATTATTTCAGATCAAAATGGAATGAAATTAGAAATCAATGATAAAATAAGAAATAAAAGCTACTCCAACACCTGAAGACTAAATAATATGTTACTGAATGAACAATGGGTTGCAGAAGAGATCAAGAAGTAGATTAAAAAATTTTTAGAGGTGAATGAGAACACAGATACAACATATTGAAATTTCTGGGACACTATGAAGGCATTTCTAAGAGGAAAGTTCATTGCATGGAGTTCATTCCTTCAAAGAAGAAAAAGCCAACAAATAAATAACATTACATCTCAAAGCCCAAGAAAAAGAAGAACAAATCTATACCAAAAACAGTAGAAGACAGGAAATAATGAAAATCAGAGCTAAAAACAATGAAATTGAAACAAAAGAAGCAATTGAAAAATTGACAAAACAAAAAGTTGGTTCTTTGAAAAAATAAATAAAATTGACAGATGCTTAGCCATGCTAACAAAGAGAAGGAGAGAGAAAACTCAAATTATTAACATTCGTGATGAAAAAGGAAATATCACAACAGACACTACAGAAATATAGAAGATAATTAGAAATTATTTTGAAAACTTGTATTCCAATAAAATAGAAAATATCAAAGGCATGGACAAATTTCTTTAGTCATATTATTTGCCCATATTGAATCAGGATGATATACACAATTTAAACAGATCAATTTCAAGCAATGAAATAGAAGACGCCATCAGAAGCCTACCAACCAAGAAAAGCCCACAACCTGATGGATAAACAGCTGAGTTCTACAAGACCTTTAAAGAAGAACCAAAACCAATATTCTTCAATTTATTTCAGGAAATACAAAAAGAGGCAGCACTTCCAAACTCATTCTATGAGGCCAATATCACCCTGATTCCCATACCAGGCAAAGACACATCAAGGAAAGAAAACTTCAGACCAATATCCCTAATGAACATAGATTCAAAAATTCTTAATAAAATTCTGGCAAATTGAATACAAAAACATATCAAAAAGATGATATACCACCATCAAGTGGGGTTCATTCCAGGGATGCAAGATTGGTTCAACATATGGTAATAAATAAATGTAATGCATCACATCAATAGACTTAAAGATACAAACCATATGATCACCTTAATAGATGCAGAAAAAGCATTCATCAAAATACAGCACCCCGTTATGTGCAAAACACTAGAAAAACTTGGGATAACAGGAACATGTCTCAACATTGTAAAAGCTATCTATGCTAAGGCCCAGGCCAACATCATTCTAAATAGAGAAGAATTAAAAACCTTTCCTCTAAAAACTCTTAACAATACAGTGATGCCTCTTTTACCATTTCTATTTAACATAGTTCTTGAAACACTGGCCAGAGCAATTAGAAAGATGAAAGAAATTAAAGGGATACAGATAGGTAGAGAAGAACTCAAATCAGCACTATTTGCCGGTGATATGATTCTATACCTAGAAGAACTAAAGATTTCCACCAGAAAACTTCTAGAATAGTAAATTAATTCAGCAAAGTAGCAGAGTACAAAATCAACACCCATAAATCAAAGGCATTTCTGTATATCAGTGATAAATCCTCTGAAAGGAAAACTACCCCAATAGCACCAAAAAAAAAAAAAAAAAAAAAAAAAAACTTGGGAATCAACTTAACAAAAGAGGTAAAACACCTCGACAATGAAAACTACAGAAGGCTAAAGAAAGAAATTAAAGAAGACCTTAGAAAATGGAAAGATCTGCCTTGTTCTTGGATAGGCAGAATTAATATTATCAAAATTATCATACTACCAAAAGCACTATGCAGATTTAATGCAATTTCAATCAAAATCCTAATGACATTCCTCATAGAAATAGAAAACACAGTCATGAAATTCATGTGGAAAAATAAGAGATCCAGAATAGCTAAAGCAATCATTAGCAAGAAGAGTGAAGCAGGTGGTATCATTATACCCAACATTAAACTATACTACAGGGCAATAGTAACAAAGGCAGCATGGTTTTGATACCAAAATAGACTTGTAGACCAATGGTACAGAATAGAGGACACAGAGACTAACCAAAATAATTACAGTTACCTTATATTTGACAAAGGCACCAAAAATGTACATCGGAGAAAAGATAGCCTCTTCAACAAATGGTGCTAGGAAAATTGGAAATCCATATGCAACAAAATGAAATTAAACCACTATCTCTCACCATGCACAAAACTCAACTCAAAGTGGATCAAGGACATAGGAATTAAACCAGAGACATTGTGCCTATTAGAAGAAAAAGTAGGCCTAAATCTCCATCATGACTGATAAGGCCACAACTTCTTCAATAAGACTCCTATAGTGCAAGAATTAATATCAAGAATAAATAATGGGATGGATTCAAACTAAAAAGCTTCTTTTCAGCAAAAGAAACAATCAGTGAGGTAAATAGAGAGCCTATTAATTGGGAACAAATTCTTGCCACATGCACATCAGACAGAGCACAAATCTCCAGAATATATAAAGAACTCAAAAATCTTAACACCAAAAAAACCCAATCAATAAATGGGCCAAGGAACTAAACAGACACTTCTCAGAAGAAGATATATAATCAATCAACAAATATATAAAAAAATGTTCAACATCTCTAGTAATTAGAGAATTGTAAATTAAAACTACTCTAAGATTTCATCTTGCTCCAATTAGAATAGCAGCTATATAAACAATAATAAGTGTTGGTGAGTATGTGGAGAAGAAGGCAGATTCATACATTGCTGGTGGGACTGCAAATTGGTGCACCCAATATGGAAAGCAGTTTTGAGAATCCTTGGAAAACTGGGTGTGGAACCATCATTTGACCCACCTATCCCACTCTTGGCCTATACCCAAAGGACTTAAAAACAGCATACTACAGGGACACAGCCACATCAATGTTTATAGCAGCACAATTATACCCAAAGGACTTAAAAACAGCATACTACAGGGACATAGCCACATCAATGTTTATAGCAGCACAATTCACAATAGCTAAACTGTGGAACCAACCTAGGTGCCCTTCAGTAGATGAATGCATAAAGAAAATGTGGCATATATTTATACAATGGAATATTACTCAGCACTAAAAGAGAATAAAATCATGCATTTGCAGGTAAATGGATGGAGCTGGAGAATATAATGCTAAGTGAAATTAGCCAATCCCAAAAATACAAATGCTGAATGATTTCTCTGATTTAAGGATGCTGACCCATAATATGCTGGGGGGCAGAGATGGAGCAAGGGGTTGGGAAGATTAAATGAACTCTAGATAGGGCAAGGGGAAAAGGGGGAGGGAGGGCTAGGGAGGGGGCATAGGGGTAGAAATGATGGTGGAATGAGATGGACATCATTACCCTAAGTACATGTATGAAGACACAGAAGATGTGACTCTACTTTGTGTACAACCAGAGATATGAAAAATTGTGTACTATATGTGTAATATAAATTATAATGCATTCTGTTGTCATATATAACAAATTAAAATTAAAAATTTTAAAAAAAGGATAGGGCTGGGGATGTGGGTTGTAATAGAGTGCTGATCTGGCATGTACAAGGCCCTGGGTTTTATGTCCCAACCACATGGAAATTTTCTTTTAAAGAATGAATAGGTAAATGCAATAGTAGCAAGAAAGCAAGGAGAATCAACACTGAAGACAATTGTTCAGTTGAGAGAAAAAGACGAGGGAGCTGGAGTTTGCCATCCCTAACTTCAGAGAGTTTTTTCATGAAATGATTTGGCTCCAAAAATTGAGGAAGAAAGATGTTAGTGAGAAAAGTCATGATTTGACTAAGACTCAGTCAAAAACCCTAATTACTAGCAGAAATGGAATGTACTTGGAAAGAAAACAAGGGTTAAGTAAAAAAAAAAAAAATCCGCTTTAGTAGAGAAAAAGTGCAGTGGTTTTTGAAGCAGAAAAAAAAGAAGTTCAAGTTGGGAAAGGGGAGATGGAGATCGGGTTGGAAAGATTAAAGGGAAGGCAGTGAACAGAAGAGCCCAACAAGTTATTTCCCAGGTGTGAAGAGCACAAAGGAGCATCAGACCTTCACCTGCAGCACTGAGCATTAACTTTTGAGAGGATGATGAGTCATAGTCTGAAGGAAGAATAGACACAGCCACAGGAACAAGTAAACTGAGCTAAAGAGAGAACTGAGGGGACTGAGGGTTTAAAGAAATAAAGCAAAGCTGAGAAGTTTCTGTGGGAAATGGTCCAGGGAGTCAGTGAGGACTAAAGAGGAGGAGTGGGAGAACTGGGCCAAGTTGGATTGTGCAGCAGGCTGTGCCAGGAGCCAGCTGCGCCTGGCCACACCACTTGGCCCAACAGCGCTCTGCAGAAGGCTCACCATGGAGCAGTCCAAGACTGGAGACAGGCAGGGCCCTCCAGGGAGTCCAAAACACCCAGCAGGAACAGAAAGGCAGCCCACCACTGCCCACAAGGCAGAAAGGATTCAAGTTGGACCGAATGAGAAGCCTGGTCTTAGCAAAAGAGAGCTGGGGTGGATAATACTGCAGTTCCCAGTGAGAGCAGAAGGCAGGTTTGAACATTTCGGAGAAGGGAGAGGTAAGAAATGTGCAGGAGAACTCAATCTGAATCTGGAGTGTAGGGAGCAGTATTTTATGGTAGAGAGATCCATGTGTGGCCAAGATGACACCATCATGTCAACTACTAATAATGACGTCAAGGGTTCTGACAAGGATTTGAATGTTGATAAGTGTCATTTGGGACCTAAGAGAGAATGAAACTGTGAAGAGGAGGGCCAAGGGCTGGACTCCAGTAATTTGGGTAAACACATTTTTTTTTTTCTTACAGCAGCAGTCCTCAAAGCATGGGCTTCAGGATGTAGGAACCTAATATACAATTTCTTGGGCACCACTTCTGAATTAGGAACTCTTATGAGGAGATCAACCCGTATGTGTTCTTTAAAAATTTTTATATTTATATCTACTTATGGTATACAACATGCTTTTTAATATATATCTATATAAAGAAATGACTACCACAGTCAAACAAATTAACCAGTCCATCACCTTCTGTTTCAATAAACCCTGTGGGTGATTTGATACACACCCCAGTTTGAGAATGACTATCTTACAGAATAGAGCAAGGATGATGGAAAGGACAGACAAGGGCTTAGACTGTTAAAAAAGAATCAAATTCTGATATGAGGAGCACCAATAACAATAATAACCAAGCAACGTAAAACTTCTGCATCTCATGTATTTACAGAATAGGACTTATAATTTAGACTGTGACTTTATTCGCTGGAAGTACAGGAGAGGGTAAAACTCATAGAGCAGAGGTTAACAAGAAAGAGTCTTTTCTTTATAGAGAGGGTTTTTTCTTTTTTCTTTTTAATTTATATATGACAGCTGAATGCATTACGATTCTTATTACACATATAGAGCACAATTTTTCATATCTCTGGTTGTATGCAAAGTATATTCACACCAATTTGTGTCTTCATACATGTACTTTGGATAATAATAATCATCATGTTCCACCATCATTTCTAACCCCATACCCCTTCACTTCCCCTCCCACCCCTCTGCCCTATCTAGATTTTATCTATTCCTCCCATGTTCTCTCTCCTTATCCCACTATGAATTAGCCTCCTTATATCAAAGAAAACATTAGGCATTTGGTTATTTGGGATTGGCTAATTTCACTTATCTTTATCTTCTCTAACTCCATCCATTTACCTGCAAATGCCCTGATTTTATTCTCTTTTATTGCTGAGTAATATTCCATTGTGGATATATGCCACATTTTTTTAATCCATTCATCTATTGAAGGGCATCTAGGTTGGTTCCACAGTTTAGCTATTGTGAATTATGCTGCTATAAACACTGATGTGGCTGTGTCCCTGTAGCATGCTCTTTTTAAGATCTTTGGGTATAGATGGAGGAGAGGGATAGCTGGGTCAAATGGTGGTTCCACTCCCAGTTTTCCAAGGAATCTCCATACTGCTTTCCAAATAGGGTGCACCAATTTGCAGTCCCACCAGCAGTGTATGAGTGTGCCTTTTTCCCCACATTCAACAACAAGTCAACACTTGTTGTTGTTTGTATGCATAATAGCTGCCATTCTGACTGGAGTGAGATGAAATCTTAGAGTGGTTTTGATTTGTATTTCTCTAATTGCTAGAGATGATGAGCATTTTTTCATATATTTGTTGATTGATTGTATATCGCCATCTGAGAAGTGTCTGTTCAGTTCCTTGGCCCATTTATTGATTGGGTCATTTGATTTTTTGGTGTTTAGCTTTTTGAGTTCTTCAGAAACCCTAAAGATTAATGCTCTATCTGATGTGTGAGGGTTAAAAATTTGCTCCCAAGATGTAGGCTCTATTCACCTCACAGTGCTTCTTTGAGAGATATTTTTAAGGTGATATAAAGGAATGACATGGAATCATTTTAATTCAAAGGACAGTTCTACCTAAACTTAAAATGCGTTTCCACGGGGGACAATGCAATGTCAGCAAAAGGAAAACCCCAGGAAAGTAAATGTTATCGAATGAATGTTAATGGATGTAAAGTTGGGTCCAGAACCAGTGATTTGTGGAGCATTTATCTGAGGGAAGCAATAGGATTGGGAAAAAGAGGGGAGACCCACCCTGGGTAGAGGAAGGGAAGTTCTGAAGTGTATAGACTATATTTCACAGCATGTAACTATAAGCTCTAGAGTCAAAGCAAGGTTTGAAATCTAGTACTAATGTATTCTAGCCGTGTGACTTTGAGGGGTAATTCTTGGGCACTTAGGTTCCTTCTTTATGAAATAAACCTTTTTAACTCCTGCTTTCTTGTTTTTCTATAGGGAGAAGAAACACTATGTATATCCTCAGTAAGAGGTGTTTAAAAATGGAAATGATTCATCCACTTCCCTCTCTCCTTCTCTCCTGAAATTATAAGTTAATAATGATGTGGTCAGTATATCAGGAAGGCAAATAAATATGTGTGAGTTTTGAACAGAAAATATTATGGTGATGATTTGGTGGAGCTGAGGCTACTCAAAATTTAATAAAAAATTTTTGAGCCTTTTCTAATCTAACAGCATCCATCTAGAGCAACAAACAGGGAATGTACTCTTAAGGGAAGACATATTTCAAGCTTGTATTTGCCATTCATATGATAAAACTATGTCTAATGAAGCCCTGGCTGTTCTCCATCTTGAGAAATGGGGTGAAGAGGCTGGCAAAGATTCCACACTCACAGAACTCATGTCCACATGGAGAAGACTGATTGGAATTTTATAAAATAAATATGATATCCTCTATTAATGCTGAGTAATATAAATGGTGTAACTCTACTTCTTCATATACAACCAGAGAAGTGAAAAATTCTCCATTTGACAATGAATTGAAGAGCTTTTCTACAGTTATGTATAGCTGATTAGAAGTAATAAAAAATAAGTATGATAATTACATAAACATCATATTGGATAAATAGAATACTGACAGCACAGCATTTAAGCTGAGAAGGGGGTTATGGGAGGTAGAGAAAATATATATATACATCAGATACTACAATATCTGATAAAACAATTAATTTATAAATCGCCTTGAAGAAATTTCAAATCCTATCATCCTCTCAACCACTTTAACTCTCACTTCCATTTCTTCATTTGAAAAATAAGGAAGGTGGACAGATCAATTCTCAATTTTATGACAGCTCAAAAGTTTCATAATGGTAATATTATTTTCATGTCACATTTTATATTAAATAGCTAACACTATGGTCACTTAGTAAAATTTTAATTGGACACAAAATACTTGACAGATGATCAGCAAATAAAAATTTCTTCAGGATATTTTGTGATTTTTCTTAGATCAACATGAACATAAGTACATAAGAGTACAAATATTACTAAGTAATTAATTCTATCCTACTTTGTGGACCTTTATGAATTTGACTGATAAATTTATCCTGCTATTGAAGAGGCTTAAACAATAGTATTCCATCCTGAAGCTCAGTACCTGCTCTTTAGTGATAATTTTATGAAAAATAATAAGAGTGTTTACCAACTATTTCATAGAAAAGGACTCAAAACTGCAAGAGATACATGAAAGTTTAGGAATCCTGCATTTTAAAAATATGGAAAATGGTTTTAGGGCAAAGAATAAATTCTAGGTGTGATGCACAACATTATAAATGTGAGGTTGCTTTGTGATTTTTAGGAGGAAACTTTTAGCAAATATATTCTGAAGAGTCTTGACAAGTTAGACATGTTACAATTTTATGGTAATCACTTTATGAAAAAAATACAATTTCTTATTAGATGATTTACATAAAAACAATTTACACTGTCATTTGAATTTATTTTAATTATTGAAATGTCAGGCTAAATATGTTCTCTAGAGAGATCTACACAAAACTGTAACTTCATTAGTAATTGGAAACAATGTTGCTTATTTTTTTGTGTGCTGTCCACTTAGCTGAACTCCTTAATAATTCCCAGAGATGACGTCCATGAGGCCAAATACCAACAAAGACTGAGAAGCTCAAGTGTCAGCAGGCACTCAGTTAGAAATGAGGAACCACATAGGTGCCTTCAATTCATCTATTTATTTAAGACTATTTATTTCATCTAAGACTATTTATTTATTCTAAGACTGTATTTAATTAAATAAAATTCTTAATCTATGGGATATTTTAAAATTTCCCAATGAAGTCAATTTTTAAAATTATATTTACCTGAAATTTTTTTTCAAAATCTCCTCAATTACACAGGCAACAACTCTTTTATCTCCATGCTTTCTGTGCATTGTAGAAAGCAGGGAAATTCAGATAAACAAAATTTAAAAAATTAAAATGCTGTGTTTCTACCATTCATCAATCATCTACTTTGGCATTTTTCAGCACACACTATAGATTACAACTCATTATAAAATCTTCTAGATATTTTTCTTTTTATTCGTATATACAAACATTCTTCAGTTATTTAATATCTACATTTCCTTATCAATAACTTTTCTAATTTTCCCCATTGTCCCAGAAATAGTTATTACAGCCAGTTTTATATAAGCCAGCACATACATTGCATCTGTTTTGTCTTTTTTTTTTTTTTTTTTTTTAGCCCTCGACACTTCTTTTTTTAATCCAACACATCTCTACCTTCTTTTTTTACTTCCTTAGGTCATTGACTTTACTGAGGACACCTTGCCAGGATTGCTGAAGAATACTCCACCTTCCAGATGTGCCATAGAGTAATGTATCTTGCTTTTTCCCCTAAACGTATTTCTAAATGGTTGTGATATTAAGAATACATCATCAGTGATGCAATGCTATCACAGACATCTGGATAAGCCACCACTCATGACACAAGATTAACTACTGAATTTAGGGCATGACAATCTCATTCCTCAAAGTACAGCTACTTCTCCCCCTTGGGACTAGAGAGTTATCTCTGTGTTTTACTTTGGTATCTTTCAAAAATCCAGTTTCCTATCAAACCAAATAGTCTTTACATGAACTATTAATCCTTGCTAGAATTGGTAGTTAATAGAAGTTTTAAAATGTTACTTTTTAATTCTTTAAATTACAACTACAAAATCCAATAGGATTATTATTGTTAAGACTTATTCAGTGCTTAAAAAGTGTCAGATTCTGGGGAGGAGGCTGTAGAAATACTGCATCACTTATGCTCATACTAAGAGATAATAATTGAATTTTGCCCTCACAGCCAATGAGGAAACTGGGACTATTAGAATAAGACTATTCAAGAAATAAAATTCAAGCAATTTGATAGCAAGTAAACAACTCAATTAAAAATAGAAAAAGGATCTGAGTAGACATTTCCTAAAAGGAGACATACAAATGGCAAATAGGTTTATGGGGGAAAATGTTCAAAATCACTAATCATTGGGGAAATGCAAATTAAAGCACAATGATTACAGTTAGGTGATGCCACCTCAACCTAGTTAGAATGGCTATGATCAAAAAAGAAGAAAGATAGTAAATGATGTCAATGATATAGAGAAAAGGGAACCCTTGTGTTCTACTGATGGGCATGTAAATTGGTACAGTCATTATGGAAAACATAATGAAGTTTCCCCAAAAACACTAAAAATAGAATTGCCATCTAGCAATCCCTATTTTGTGTGTTATATGAAATGTTCAAAGGAAATGAAATCAGTATGTTAAAGAGATTATCTGTACTCCCATGATCACTACAGTATTATTTACAATAACCAAGAAATGAACAACCTAAGTGCTATCAATGGATGACTAGCTAAATAAAACATAATATTTATATACAACAGAATACTACACAGCCTTTAAAAAGAAGGAAAGTCTGTAATTTGCAACAATATAGATGAACCTGAAGGGCATTATGCTAGGTAAAATAAGTCAAGTACAGAAAGATTAATATTGCCTTGTCTCACTTATATGTGGACTCTAAGCAAGTCAAACTCACCAAAGTGAATAGTGCTTACCAGAGGCTAGGAAGAGGGTGCTAAAGGAGGGAACAGGGAGATGTTGATCAAAGGATGCCCAGTCTCAGTCAGTCAGAAGGAATAAGTTTTCAAGATCCACTGCACAACATGATGATGATAGATAATAAAATGTATTATATATTTCAAAACCACTGAAAGATTAGATTTTTAAATGTCTTATTACAAAAACATCATCAGTATGTGAGGTGATGGATATGTTAATTAGCTTGACATAATCATTCCTCAGTGAATACATATATCGAAACCTCACATTGTACCTCACAAACATATGTGATTATTGTCAATTAAAAATTTTAAATTAGATAAAGTTAAGTAATCTGTTCTTGCTAGCATCTCATTAATGCTGAAGGCAGGGTCCAAATCCAGCGTCTGTCTGACTCCAAGGATTTTGATGTTTATCATTAAGGAATAATCTCCAAAAACTACAAATATATTTTGTTCTGGTAAAAAATAAAACAGTGTTAAATATCATCATGAGTTTCTAGGACATAGTCTTCTGCTATCAAGCGGAAGTAGTGTGTGCTATCTCACCAGCCACTTTTCTGCCATTTACTGTTGTTCTCCATCTCTCCATTTCCCAAATTCCATTAGTTAAATATAACAGCTTGGGTATTAAATTTTTTTAATTGGAATATGGGAGAGCACAGAAGAAATGTTAGCCATCTCATGAGGAAACCTCTGCTTGTGTGATCTGTTTCCTCTTGGAAACCAGTGAGCACCTAGTAGTGACAAGACCAAATTATTACACAAGGAGTATAAGCAGGGTGATCATTTCCTGGGAAAGATTCTCATTTATCTTATTTATTTGAGTCTAGAATATTAAAGGATTTTATTATTCCCATGAAATCTCTTGAGCTTTGTTGACATTTTTTCTTTTCAATATTTTATATTAAATATTGAATACATACAAAGTGGTATTTATAATACACATGTAAGCCATGGTGAACATTTATTTGAAGAAAACATCTGCTCTCCTAACATTCTTGTTTTTTTTTTCTTTTCTTGGTACTAGGGATTGAACTCAGAGGTGCTTCACCTCTAAGCTACATCCCAGCCCTTTTGTTTTTTGCATTTAGAGACAAGATCTCAGCACGTTGCTGAGACTGGCATTGAACTTGCAGTCCTCAGCTGGCTCAGCTTCCTGAGTAGCTGGGATTAGGGGTGGACACCACCATGCCTGGCCTACCATTCTACTTAAGAAACCCAGAAATACCCTGAAACCACTTGTATGAGTCTCCCCAAATGGCATCCCCCGCTCCACTGGAGGTAGTCACTTATCTTCACAATTTTTGACACCATCAAACTTTCCTTTTCTTGTTTTGCCTATGTCAAATATTATCATATTATGAGGTTGTCAATGAGGTAGTGATGATATATAGTGTTATGAGGTTTAATTTTAGGTGTCAGCTCGACTGGATTCAGGAATACCAAGAAACCCAGAAAAGCCTTATTCTGAGTAGGCATGTGTAGGGCATTTCCAGAGGAGGTTAACATGGGAATCTGAGCGGTGGAGTCTCACCCTCTCTGGGAGCAGGCACCATCAAATCAGTGGAGTTGTAGAGAATAAATGCAGAAAACGAACTGGCCCCCTCTTCCAGAAGGTGAGACATGCTCATCTCCTGCCTTGGACAGCAGAAGTCCAGTTCTTCTCAGAAGTCCAAAACCTTCATGCTTCCTGTTCTTCGACTTACATCCAAAGGCTTCTCTCTGGGTTCTCAGGCTTGAGCTGAGGGTTACATCATCAGCTCCCCTGTCTGTGGCCTCTGAACTTGAACTGAAACACACTGCCAGCATCCCAGGATCTCCCTTTCCTGGACTTCATAGCACCCAATGGTGAGAGCCAATTCCCTGATGAATCCCCTTCCAATTATCTATATACACATCCTATTGAGTCTGTGTCTTTGGAGAACCCTAATACAGGTTTGTTTATTAGCCTTTCGAATTTTCTCTTCTGTAAATTTACCCTTCTCAAATCTTCTGAGTGTGTGTAGTGTGTATGTGTTTAAAAACTATTGAGGATTAATTGCATTGCAATATAATTACCCCCAAAAAAATGAACTTTGCACTTGAATTAATCCTGCTGAAATATTTTGCTGCCTTTGGTGGTACAGGAAGTGGGAAACTGTTTTGTTATTGTTGTTGTTTTTGTTGTTGTTGTTTTTAGTGTTTTGCTGTTTTTGTTGTTGTCATTGTTTTAAAGTTGACTCTTAGAATGTGTGTGTGTCTGTCTGTCTCTCTGTCTGTATGTATATGTATGTGTTATAGATAATTTTTTGGAATATTTGTTGCAAATATTCTCATTATGAAGCTCACTATTGGGTAGATTCTGATGATCAGAAGTTCTTCATTATAATGGATGTAAGTTTATCAATCTTTCCCTTGTGTTTTACATTTCTCTGTTACTTAATAAATCCATTCCTACCCAAAAGTCAAAGGAATATTGTCTTTTTTCATCCTCTAAGATGAAAAGTTACATTTAATGTTACTGGGTTTCTTTCTTTCTTTCTTTCTTTCTTTCCTTCTTTCTTTGGTGTGTGTGTGGGGGGGTGGTATAGGCCAGACATCAACTATTCATTTGCCTATTTATTTATTTGTATTGAAAGCAACTTTATTCTCACTGAATTTCCAATAGAGTTCAAGTTCTTAAAGTTGATATAGTGGTTATGGATAAGATGAAGTAAACATAAAACGTGTTGATTTACTTTTTACTTTAAAACATACTCTTCTCCAGCAGACTGTCTACACCTCTCTAGCACTCTCTTGGCCCCTCTTGCCCCCTGAACATTCCCCTCCATTTGCTTACAACACTTCCTCTCATGGCAATGCAACTTTAACAGACTAACACAATCCCTACACCTGTAGTCAGCTGATCACAGGAGCACCAGATACCCAAAGACTTCTGGCACTCCAGTGAGACCTCACAAGACAGGGAATAAGATATGGCTTCCTAAGTGACGGCCAAAGGAACCAAATCACACGATCCAGAAGTACAAGTGAATTGACACCTCATGTCATGACTGATGGGGATGAGAGGCATGAACAAGTCAGTCACATAAATCCCTTGTCCTTCCCTTCAGTGTCCTATTCCAAGGCACGATTTCTCTGTTGACTCCACCTGGAGACATCCTCCAAGGCATAGCAGGTTCACTGACCACGTACCAGCTGTGTTACTTACCAGCATGGACCACATCTCCTTGCACTGTACATCTCCTTCCTGCCTCAGTTCCCTTTCCCTCCTTTTAATTTTCTTGAATTGTACCTCACAAATAGAGCATCAGCACTTAATCCATGCATTAGACTCTATTGTTCAAAACATCCCAGGCTAAAACTAGGGGAAACCAAGAACGAAGCACAAGTGCAGTTGATGTTTTACACAGCAAACACTCCTGTGATCACCACTCGAGTTAAAAAGCATAACATTGCTTCAGAAGTTTTCCTTTGTGCCCTTCACCAAATTCATTAATAACTGTTATCCTTAATTTTGCAAACACATTTCTGTTTTCTACCTGCATATGCATATTCTTAATCAATATTGGTTAGTTTTGCCTGATTTGAAATCTAAATAGATGATATGACACTCACTGTATTTTGGGAGATATTTCACCATTTTGTTTGTGAGATTCTTTCATGACAATTCAAGTAACCGTGGTTCAGTCATTTTTGTTTTGACACAGTATTCTAACTTATGAATGCTTTCAAAATTATCTATAAATTCTGCTGATAGGTATTTCATTTTTCTAGATTGTTGTTTCTTTGCTATATGAACATTTTTTTAAATGTCTTCTAGGACAAAAATATAAGAGTTCACCAAGGTCATATACCTATATGTAAATTTTCTAGTTTATACAAGATGCATACATTAAATCGTACCAAACAATACCAAGCTACTTCCCAGATTGATTTGAATAATTATACTCCCATTAAAAGTATAAAATTTTTTCACTACTTTGTGTTTTTAAATGTATTTGGTGTTAGTTTGAATCTTGAATGTTCCCCAAAGGCTTATGTGTTGAAGGCTTGGTCACCAATGCAGCCTTTGAGAAATAATTGGATAATGATGGTTCTAATCTCATCAGTGGATTAATCCGCTGATGGATTCATAATTCAGTGGCATTACTGGAAGATGGTGGAAATAGTAGGAGGTGGGCCTAATTGGAAGAAGGAGATCACTGGGGGGCATGCCCTAGAAAGATATATCTTATCCCTTGCCCCTTCGCATATGCCATGAGTTGAATAGCTTTCCTCTACCACACTCTTCTACCATGGTGTTTTGTCTTGCCTCAGGCCCGAAGCAATAGAGTTGGCCATGATAGACTGAAACCTCTGAAACTATAAGCCTCCATGACCAGCTCTATTTTGCTCTTTTAATCAGATTGCATGTGTCAAAATATTTAATTTTTCTTCTTTTCTAATACAATAATTTTTAGCTATAAATTGCTTCCTCATTACACAAATTATAATATATAGTAATCTAATTATTATACCATTTAAAATAGTTTCTAGTTAATATTTTTCCTTTTTTGATTAATAAAGTATTTAGAAATGGAATTTTAAGTATACAAACATTTGAAATTTCTGTTCATTAATTTGATGTTTCTTTTACTCACTTTGGATTGAACAGTGTAGGGTTGGATGTAGCTCAGTGGTAAAGCTCTTGCCAAGATGAGCCAAGGCCCAAAATTCAATCATAAAATTAAAGAAAAAAATAATTGAAGAATATTATGACAGAGAAAGTAACCTATGACATCAGTTGTTTAATTTATTGGCACTTAGTCTATGGCCCAGTACACAGCATTTGGAAATGTTTCTACATGCTTGAGAAAAATGCTTATTTTTTAATTATTTGGGTCCACATTTCTATACAACTTTTGAGACAAATGTGGTATCTTTTCAATAAACTTCTATTTCTTTATTTACTTTTTTACTACTGTATCAGAAACTGAAAGGAATAAGTGAAAAATTTTTCACTGTATTGCTGATTTGTCAATTTCTGCTATAATTCTTTCAACTTGTATTTTATATATTTTGATAGTATATTGATAAGTTATAAGTTTAGGATTCCTGTACTCCACAGAGTATTCAAAGAATAACTTTTGTCACTGTACAGTGACATAATTTATCATATTAATGCTTTTGACTTAAATTTTATTTTTTCCTTTCATTCAAATGGATGTTGATTTGCTTTTTATTTGATGTTTCTGCTTGAGTGGAAGCCAACTCAGCCAAAGTTCCCTTCCATTTCTCCAGGGTACTAGAGGTCTTGCTTTCTCTTTCTGAGGTTAAAGCCTTTTGGAGCCCCTTGTTTATGCCAGGTCTCAATTTGCTTACCATCTTCTGTCATGTAAGAGCCCTAAGGCTCATCATCTGTTCTTTGGCTTTACAGGTGCCCTTTCAAAAACTCAGAAATTCTTTGTGGACACTTTGTGTCTCCCTTATGATGAGTGTTTACTTTGGTGCTTTCTCTTCATTTTTGTCATCTGATGATTCATCTTACTTAGTGCCGAAGTGTGTTGAAGTGTAGGTTTACTGTATTTCATACAGAATTTTCTAAATATTCTACAATGTGATATTCTCTGGTTACTTCTGAACCAAAACTCACTTGTTGATTTAATCATGTTGGTGAATGCCAAATAACATGGTTTTATATTAGCCACTGGATAGTATTTTCATGTGAGCTGGGTTATACTATTTTCTTAGACTTTTCTCAAATTTTAAGTAGCAGCTTACAATAAAAATATAAATTAATGGTGTCAAATTAGAAGTGATCAGAAAAGAAAAAATTATGATGTTATGTGTATTTTATATTCTTATAAAGTGATGGGATATGTCAGTATATGAAGTCCAAAATTTAGAATAAAACACTCTCATTTATAGTACTAAAGAGCTAACTGTTCATTATACTTCTATACATTTAATATGAGTGAAATTTATTAATTTTAAGTGATTTCTATTAAAATATGAATATAAAATAAGTGCATGTAATGTGAGAATGTTACACTGTTTCATGTCTTCAAAATGCTATTTTAATAGCTTTAAGAATGAATATCCCTTTAAGAGAAATAAGTCAAACTCAGAAAGTCAGGGTTTATGTGTGTTCTCTCATATGTGAAAGGTAGAGAGAGAAAAAGCAGAAAAGAAACCCTAGAAGGTAGAAGGGAATCTCATAAAAGTAGAAGAGAGACCATCAGAATAGAGGAAAGGGACTCTGGGAAGAGAAAGGGGACGTACAAATTACATTGCTATATGGTGTACATGTACAAATATGTAATAACAAAATTCCACTATTATGCATAATTATAACATACTAATAAAAAAGGAAAAGGAGGGCTGGAGTTGTGGCTCAGTGGTAGAGTGCTTACCTAATGTGTGTGAGGCACTGGGTTCGATCCTCAGCACAGCATAAAAAGAAACAAATAAAATAAAGGCATTCTGTCCATCTACAACAAAAAAAAAGAAAAAAATCTCTTCAATCCCCCCCCAAAAGTAAATCTTTCTTTGAGAAAGTAAAATGAAAAGAATCCATAAAAGACTCTAATGTTCCCATATCCAAGTCAGATAAGACACTGACAGAATGCATGAGGATTATTCCATTGAATTTTCATTGAATAAAGTGAGAGACAGATTAGATCAATCCTTTACATCCCCTAAATTTTGGTCAATATATACATTAAATTCACATTCTATATTCAGTGTAACACAAGATCTCTGTTTGAGCTCACTTCCTTGGATTGGTCTGGTGGCAAATATTAATCTTATTAATCCTTTGTTCTCAACAAGAAACTTTCTGGTGGGGGGGTGGGGACAGTGATATGTTTCCTGTGTGTGTGCCCTTAGATGTTTTCCTTTTTTTTTTTTTTTTTTGACATTTTTCCTCCAGCTTTTTGAGGTATAATTGATAAAAATTGTATATATTTAAGGTATGTCTATGTATTGTGAAATGATGACTTTAATCAAGATAATTAGCATATCCATAACTCACAGGGTTACCTTGAGAATATGTGTTGGGGGTGTTTGGTGAGAATATATATAATTACCCCAGAACTGTATAAAAGGGCCTATTGCTCTATTCTTACAAAAACTTGACATTGTCAGAGTTTTAAAAATTTTATCCACTCTTGGGGTGTCTAATGGAATTTCATTGTGTTTTTAGTTATATTTCCTACTGGCTATTAATAAGAGGAGTAACATGTTTTTATTGTATTATTTCATATGTGGATACTATCTTTACAAATTGTCTACTCAAATTCATTGCCCATTTTTCTGCTAAGTAAACTCATTACCTTATTGCTTTTTATGATTTGTGGGTCATTTTTAGTCATATTGGTTGCAAATATCTTCTATTATTTGATTTGATATTTACTTTCTCCAAGTACTACTTTAAGAAATAGAAGGTTTTTCCTTTCATGTATCAATTTCCTTTGCCTTCTACTTAACATAATTTTCCTAATCCTTTAGTAAAATATTAAAGATTAGTGATAATAGCATATATCCTTGTTTCACTTCCAAAGAAAAAGCCATCCACATTTTACTATTAGGAGTGGTATTTGCATGAAGGATTTTGGTTGGTTTGTTTATTTGTATGTTTGTTTGTATACCCTTTATTATACTAATGAAAATCCCTTCTATTCTTAACTATATGAAAGCTTTTTACCTAAACAATTATTTAAATTTATCAAAAGCATTTCTGATTGGTTTCAACAGCGATATTTTTCCTTCTACAATTTTTAATAGGGTAAATGCTTGGGAATAGTGCAGGGAAAGTTTATTATTGAATAAACTTTGCATCCCCTCAAAAAACATAGTCAGCCTTACACATGACATAGAATCCTTATAATATGGATTAATATTATATTATAATATTATATTATATTGTAATATAACCCTTATAATATATGCTGAATTTTGTTTGTACTATTATAGTTTGAATTATGCATCATGTTCATGATCAAATGACTGTAACGTGCATGAGTCACTGATGTTCCTGTTAAGTTTGCTGTCAAATTCATGTTGAGCTCACAGAATGTTTCATATTTTTCAAGTTCTGGAAGAATCTGTATATGTTTGGTATTTCTTCTTTAAATGTCAAGAGTTGCAGCCTCTATGAAAATCTACCCTTAAGATTTTGGTCACCTCAGCCTCCCTGAAATCCAATCTGTCTCCAAAACAGATTGATGAATGTAATCTGCTGCTCTCCTTCCCAGCAATAGAGTAAGTCTGTTCTCTGTTACTTCATCATGGCCAGAAGCAGAAAACAAACCATACAATAATATGATGGACAGTATTGTGTAAGAATCTTTGTCAAAAAAATCATCAACATTATTTTTTGAAATGAGGTTTTTCCAGGTTCTGTAAGGAAAGGAACTTCAATCTATTCTTCCAGGGTCTTTGTTTTCTAGCACAGGAATAGGCAATTTAAACTTTAAACATTTATGATGTTCTAATTTTCTGTTTTATTTTGTGTAATCTTGTTGCCTTTCTGTTGTTTGAACAAACTATTATATTTATCTCCAGAAAGACTCTGGAAATCGTTGAGATCATAAGTTTTTTAAACTTTTACTATCATTTTTTAATCTATTTTTCTCAAATCATTTTCGTAATTTACATAACTTCAGAATGAAGTTTGAGATATCCACACTGTCATGGTTTGGATGTGAGGTGTCCTCCAAAAGCCCATGGGTGAGACAGTGGTTTAGAGGTGAAATGACTGGGGCATCAGTGACTTAATCCCCTGATGGGATTAACTGGGTGGAAACTGAAGGCAAGTGAGGTATGGCTGGAGGAGGTGGGTCATTGGGGCGTGGCTATGGGGTGCATATTTTGTATCTGGGTAGAGGCGTCTCTCTCTGCTTTGTGATCATGTGTGAGCTTTTTTCCCTTCACCACTCTTGCACTAGGATGTTCTGCTTCACCTAGAGCCCTGAGGAATGGAGCCTGCAGTCTGTGGACTGAGACCTCTAAAACCATGAGACACAAATAAACTTTTTCTTCTCTACAATTGTTCTTGTCAGGTCTTTCAGCAGCAAAAAAGTTGACTAAAACACACACCCTTTGAATTTGACGGTGCAGCACTTTTTACTGACCACGTGATAAAAGATACTTTTGAATAGAATATTGACTGGGCTCAAAAGTGTTGTAACTTTTTCAAATTTATTGTTATTATCTGTTCTCTTTACAAATACATTTTCTTCATTTTCTCTCTAAATTGATTAGGTTTAACAACATATTATTTCATTTCCTATTCTATGCATTTAGGAAGAATCAAGTCTTTGAATTAAATTTTATTTAATATGCATTTCTCTTTTATCAATTACATATTTTCTTTTTACTTCTCTTACATTTGTTAATGCTATTTGTTTTCATTGTATTTGTATATTCAATATTTTTACTATCAATTTACCTCTGAGTATTGCTTTAGCACTGTTTTAAATTGCAGTATCAAAATTAAGTGTACGTCTGCGTTAAAAAATGACAAAATCATAGAATTTGCAGGGAAATGGATGGCATTAGAGCAGATTATGCTAAGTGAAGCTAGCCAATCCCTAAAAAACAAATGCCAAATGTCTTCTTTGATATAAGGAGAGTAACTAAGAACAGAGTAGGGATGAAGAGCATGAGAAGAAGATTAACATTAAACAGGGATGAGTGGTGGGAGGGAAAGGGAGAGAGAAGGGAAATTGCATGGAAATGGAAGGAGACCCTCAGGGTTATACAAAATTACATACAAGAGGAAGTGAGGGGAAAGGGAAAAATAATACAAGGGGGAGAAATGAATGACAGTAGAGGGGGTAGAGAGAGAAGAGGGGAGGGGAGGGGAGGGGAGGGGAGGGGGATAGTAGAGGATAGGAAAGGCAGCAGAATACAACAGACACTAGTATGGCAATATGTAAATCAATGGATGTGTAACTGATGTGATTCTGCAATCTGTATACGGGGTGAAAATGGGAGTTCATAACCCACTTGAATCAAAGTGTGAAATATGATATATCAAGAACTATGTAATGTTTTGAACAACCAACAATAAAAATTAAAAAAAAAATTAAGTGTACTGTTATTATATGTGACTTTAGTTTAATCTCCTTTACTAAACAGCTATGTAAATATAAAATTAAGTACTGTAAACATAAGATACAAAATTCTGGATTTTTGCTTTTGGGGTGTTTTTTTTTCATTTTATTTTTTGATTTAATGAACTGAAATTAGAAATTTCCTACTATTGAAAATAGTTCACAAGGTTCTAATAATAATACATTGAACACTGTTATGATTGTTTTAGTTTATATGCTCAATTCATTGGACATAATCATATAATATGATTCAGTTAAATTCAAAATTATAGACAATTATATTAATTTAACTTTTATAATAATCCAATCCTTAATGCCTTTACCTTTGTCAATATAAAATTATTAGCTGTCTCAGAATGTTTTATTGAGCTATCTCACTATAATTGTGCCATCTTATATTCCAGTTGCATTACTAAATGATTGTTCTTTTTATTTGTATGATTATGGGTACAATTTATAATAAAAAGACTTTTACTCCTTTATTTTTATTGTCTATTTTGCTTCTTTTCTAGACATAATTATAAACTGCACTTATTAAGTTTCAAGCAGAAAATAGATGACCCAAGCAAATCAAATAATTTGAGAAAAATTTAAGTAAAGGAGCTAAAAAGAAAAGTTGGTAAGGAGGGAAAACCAGAGGAGTAATGCGAACCCTAAAACTAGCAAGGGCAAGTTACCATCCCTCAAACTGAAGGAGGAGGAAACTGTGTGCTCAGGGCTGCCCATGGCTGCCGAGGGGGCTGTCATCTTGGGTGTATACTTGCTGTGAGTCTTCAGCAATCCTGTTCTAACCTGGAATTTTCTCCAACCTTCACCACCTGTTCTTTCAGCTATAGGAATGAGAAATCATTCCCTACTAAACTAAAGTTGTATATAATTCCTCTTTTTTTTTTTTTTTTGCAAGAAGTAGATGAAAATCTCCATACATTCATGTGGCTCCAGCTCAACATCACATCCTTGATAAAAATCTTCACACTACCTAAACTGATTTAATCACTATCATATCACTAAACTCTGTATCCATTTTTGTTATTGCATTTAACACATAACACTAAACGTTCATCATCTTTCTAACAGAAGATGAATTCCTTGAAGAGAAGACTGCCTTAATTATTTTTTCTTATTATGCAAAAATGAATATTGGGACTGAAAATAATTATTTTGGGCAGGATACCCAAGATTAAAACAAAAAATTATCAGTGACATTTGTGTATTTCCTTTGGCCCTCCAGTTAAACCAAAGTATCCTAGGACCCACAATGAACATGTCCTTCTTTGTGTCACATGTGATTATTATTGATGTGCCCACATTAGTCCTTTTATAAAAATTTGTTTTTAATTGTAATTGGACACAACACCTTTATTTTATTTATTTTTATGTGGTGCTGAGGATCAGACCCAGGGGCCTTGCACGTGCTAGGCAAGCACTCTACTCTGAGCCACAACGCCAGCACCACATCAGTCCTTTTATTGCACAGACTGCTAAATGTTTTATAATATTTCTTCTCCCCTTCATGGTGATAATTTCATAAGAGGATGACATTTCCCATCCTTCTCTGAGCTACGCCTGGCCATGTACCTAAACAGAACTTGAGAGGAAATGACATGAGAAACTTCAAGGTAAACCTACAAAAACAAAACATTGTGTCTTCCACATTTAACACCCTCCCACAGCTAGAATGTGGACATTTTGGCTGATGTTGGAACAGATGTTTTGGACCATGAAGCGGGAATAATTTGCAGAGGATCCTGGAATACTACATGATAAACAAGTCTGTATTCCTGCCCCAGTCTTCTTTTGTAAGAGAATTAAAATGCAACTTATTTAAAGCACTGCCATTTGGTCTTCTCAGAGTTTGACTGACAACCAGTCCAATAAACTCTTATAATTCATTCATCCTTGCCCTTTACAAACTGTTAAGTTCCGTTTTGCCATTTGAACTGAAACTCTCAGCTAAGATATGATGCAAATCAACATATAAAATACCATTGTAAGTATGTTTTATAATGTTCCATGCACCTTGTCTAAAATAATTAATTCTAAGAAAATATTTTAAGGTAAAGAATTCTCCTATTAACAATAAGTTAAGATAAAATGAATTATTTAATAGTAACATTTACTATAAAGGCTTTTAAATTTAATTTAATCTCCTGAAATTATCCTAGGCTTATTTTGTTCTGTTTGTTAATTTGGTCACTGTCAGAATGGATATTCCTCAATGCTAGTTTTTTGTTTTTCCTCCTAGAAAAATGTAATTGCAAGTATATGAATCTCAGAAAAAGAACCAAGGATTCCTTGGGTGTTTATTTATATTTGTGGTGGTTGTTGAGGAGAGGAGGGAGGAAAGGGTACAGAAAGGGTGGCTGGCCATATCAATGCACAAGATATTCACATATGGAAATATCACAGTGAATCCCAGTTAATCTACACAACTAATATGAGTCAAAAATCATGACTCATAGTGGGGTAGGGAGGGGGAGCATGGGAGGAATAGATGAATTCTAGATAGGACAGAGGGGTGAGTGGGAAAGGGAAGGGGCAGGGTGTTAGCAAGGATGATGGAATGTGCTAGACATCATTATACAAAGTACATATATGAAGACACGAATTGCTGTCAACATACTTTATATACAACCAGAGATATAAAAAATTGTGCTGTATACATGTAATAAAAATTGTAATGCATTCCACTGTTGTTTTGATAAAATCAACTAAAAATAAAAGAAAACAAGGGTTAAGTAAAAAAAAAAAAAAAATCCACATTAATAGAGAAAAAGTGAGGTGGTTTCTAAAGCAGAAAAAAAAAAGAAGTCCAAGTTAGGAAAGGGGAAATGGAGACCAAATTGGAAAGATAAAAGGGAAGGCAGTGAACAGAAGAATCCAACAAGTTATTTTCCAGGTGTGAAGAGCAGAGAGGAGAATTAGACATTCACCTGCAACATCGAGCATTAACTCTTGAGAAGATGATGAGTCATAGTCTGAGGTCTAAAGGAAGAGTAGACACAGCCATAGGAACAGGTAAACTGAGCTAAAGAGAGAACTGAGGGGATTGAGGGTTTAAAGAAATAAAGCAAAGGTGAGAAGTTTCTGTTGGAAATGGTCCAGGGAGGGGGGGGGGGACACGTGGGAATCGTGACTTAAAAAGAAAAAGAACCACGAAGGTAACTATAAATGTTTAAGGATGTACAAAACAAAAACCCTCAATGAGTTAAACAAGTTTTTAAATCAATGATATTAATTGTGATTTTTTATTTGTTGACAAGTTATCTACACTTGTAATTTCATAACAGACACAGACAATAGTGATAACATGTACACAGAAGACTAGAGCAGTTGGAGGAAGCAGTAGTTGGAAGCAGCCTGCAGCTCTTACCCATCACCTTGAGGTTAGGGAACTCTCCCCAAGCACACTCAAAACCCACTTTTGGTGCACCATTTACCATGGTTAGAAACCTCTGGATTAAGCACTAAGATCTCAGTGGTCAGAGAATCACTCCAAAAGCAAAAGCCTTTTTATCAGGAAGTTGATGAAATGAAACAAAGAATCATTTAAAGCATATTGCATATGTACTCTCTCAAAGGAGAGAAACTGAGAAAATTAAACTTGCAAAATGTTATTGTATCATCATCCATTAACATTTATTGAACAACGAATCATTAAGGGAATAGGATGTATGACTTTAGACTAGAAATGGTTATTCCCTAAAGATGTTTTCAATTTGTTTAGCTCATATAATTCTGATATTTTGTGACATTTCAAGTATGTAGTAAGCACAATAATTAAAATGCTATGTTGACATTTTCATGTTTTTAATGAATTTCTCATAAATTTATTTGAAATGTACATGCAATAAATTAGAATTTAGTACGAGTAAATCTTAGTAATTTAAAGAACTTGTGTTCTTGACTGAAATAGAATAGAGTAAATTTGACAAGTTTGAGACATTATCTCTAGCAATGACCTCCTTGCTCAATAAAATTGTATTTATATCTTTAAAAATATGAAGAGAATATAAATGTGTACTTAGGCAGCATGAGCAGCATAGTAATGAGAGGTTTCCATAGGATCAAAAAAGCCTCTTATTCAACTATTATATAAACTTAATTGTCACTTTGCTACCAGTAGAAGTCATAATTTAATAATGGATGCCATTTAATGATCCCCTGCTGGTCCTTGACAAACACTAGCTCATTTACATCTGTTCTTAAAACAACTCTTCAAGGTGAGTTTGTGATCCCTACTTTGCAGAAGAGAACACGAGACTTGGAGAAGTTAAGATCTCACCTAAGGTCACGGAATTGCTAAGTGCTTATCTCATTCACCATTAATTCATGCACTAGGAATATTGCAGCTCTACTACAGCTTCTTGAAATAAAATAAACTTTTCATATTAGTCCACATCACAGTCTGATGAAGATGGGTGTCTTCTCCACTACATACTTTCTACACAAACTTCATATGAACCCATGAGAAAGATTAAACAGGGAACTGCTACTTCTAGACCCACCAGCATTTCTGCTCTCCTATCCAAGGGTTTGTTTCCAACTTCAAACGAAATTCTTTTCTTCTTACATATTCAGCTTCTTTTAATATTTCATGGAGTACAAAGTCAGAAGCTACAGCCAACTAATACATTTGGCTCTATGCATTCCTCACTTGAGACAATGAAACCCAAGTCAAGTTGCTTAGATGGTGAAAAGAGCAGGACAAAAAAATATTTAAGTGCTCTTAAAACACAATTTAACAGTTAAAAAATATTATTCAGCTATACCACATTCTTCCCAGAATACAACTAGAGGTTATTAAAACACAGCAAAGCTGTGTTATCTAGACCATCTAGACTCTGACCGTGAACATCATAAGAGGGGACAAGATGAATTACTACCACCAGCATGACTCACTCCTCATCTGACCACATCCCCATGTAGGAGAATTAAAAACTTTCATCCTACTCTAATGAGAAATTTATTCCTTACATGAATATCAAAAGACTTTTTAGGACAACAAAAACTTCTACTAAAAGGCAATATGGTTCTGTGGAGTAGGAAGGGAATCAAAGGAAGTTGTGCACAACAACGGTGGTGCCTTGTGGTGTCTGGAGATGTTTCCACTCTCGACATGGATTAGATATTACTTCCCTACTCTCTTTAAAAGAATGCCCATCCTTACGAAAAGCACTGTGCTTGCTCTAATCTAACCAAATACACTCAACAGATTAGCCCCTAAGTACATTATTCTCACACTTGTGGAAACATTGAGAAGGATACACAATCTCTAAAAATGACACAAGGGGAGAATGCCACTCTGTTAAATAGCATTGATAGATTCACTGACAAGCATCACAGCAGAAGTCTTAAAACACAGCTCTGCTAAAAAAAAAAAAAAAAATTCTACATGGAATAACTGAGCAAATACCTCCACTCACACACATACCCAACACACACACACACACACACAAACCATATTTATTTTTTAAAATACATGACAGCGGAATGCAATACAATTCTTATTACACATATAGAATATACAGCACAATTTTTCATATCTCTGTTTATATATAAAGTATGTTCACACCAATTCATGCCTTCATACATTAGAAACAATGAAATACTGATGTGAAACATTGGATCCAGAAACCAAGATTCCTCTCTGTGGACAGGGATGAGTTTCCCATGGATAGAGATTCCCAGAGATCTCTAAAAGGTAGGGCTTGGGGGCGTAGAGATACCCTGTGTTGGTCCAACTTTTTTGTCAGTGTGCACCAAATACCCAGCAAGAACAACTTAGAGGAGGAAAAGTTTGTTTGGGCTCTAAGTTTCAGAAGTTTAGTCCATGCTTGACTTGACCAACTTCATTGCTCTGGGCCCAAGGTGAGGTAGTGCTGCAGTCTGGCTGGGCACAAAATAACCAAGCCCCCATGAGGCACTTGTAGGTTCAAACAGGAACTACTTTATTGCCTGAACTCCACCGGCACTCCACCGCACTCTCAGGGAACTATCCCAGCTCTCCACAGGGCTCCGCGAGAACTCAACGGAAACTCGGAACTCAGAACTCCGCAGAGAACTCAAAAGTAGTGGGTGCCAGAGGCAGCAGGAGCCTCCCTATTGCCGGACAGCAGGGGTCTATATACAACTGAATACACAGCCTGTTTCGATCCAGCATCATCTAGTCACAGCAATTATACACAGCTTAACTTAGTTATCATCATCTTAATGGCTCCCTGGCGACACCTCTCAACTACTCCTTCTGGCAAAATGCAAGGTAGAACATCATGACCAAAGGGCATGGTGGAGGAAAGCTGCTCCCCTCATGGCTGCCAGCACACAGACAGACAGAAGGGAAGGGGGTGAAAGGAAAAATGAACCCTTCCAGGACATATACCCCCAGCAGCCCACCTCCTCTAGCAACCCCACAGGCCCAGAGTTCCACCTAACACAGTTGTCTTTCCACGAGGATGGAGTTCTCATAATTATCAGCAACTAATTTTAACTAATTCATGTTTGCTTCCAACAAAATTGTACCAACATCTCTATGCTAGATGCTGTGGTGAATTAAAAAAAAAAACAAAAAAACACCTCTGCTGTGCAGACATTAATAGTTTAAAGTCCTCTCGGTCCGGGTCCTGCTGAGGGCCGGTCAGGACTCACCCGTTGCTTTGGTTGCCTGGCAAGGGGAACGAAATGCTGCCATTCGCATAGGATACCAACATGGCAGAGATCTGATGTCAGCAGAAAGCGGCGGAGGAGAGAACTTCATCAATACCAGCAGTGACATAAGCAGTTGGTCTCCTGGTAGGGGGGGTGAGGCACAGTCACCCGAGTCTCCTCAATTTGTCCTCGAGCCAGAGGGGAGGAGCCAGGCCGCCGCCAGCGCCCAGAGCAGGCCCAGCGACTCGCCAGCGTGGTGACCGCGTGACCCCAATTGGAGAGGGGGCGGAGCGGAGCCGCCACCCGCACCCGCAAGGTGGGCAGACCCGCGACCCAGTGGTACATGGGCGTGGTAGGTGGGGCAGGGCAGAGCCGCCGTTCGCGTGGGCAAGGTAAACAGACCTGTGACAGCCTGGCGGGTCAGGCCCAGTGGCTTGCCAGTGTGGTACACACATCACGCCAACTGGAGTAGGGGCAGAGCAGATCCTTCTGCCACGCCCGGATCAGGGCCTGCCGGTGTGGTGGTCACGTGACCCCAATTGGAGTGGGGGCGGAGCGGAACCGCCAACCGTGTCCGCAGGGTGAGCAGACCAGTGATCAACCTGCAGATCAGGCCCAGGGGTCCGCAGGCGTGGTAGGAGGGGCAGGGCAGATCCGCCGCCCGCGCCTCCAAGGTAGGCAGACCTACAACAGACCGGCGGATCAGGCCCAGGAGCCTGCCGGCGTGGTACAAACACCACCCTAATTGGAGTAGTGGCAGAGCAGAGTCGCCGCCCGTGCCAGGAACAGGCCCAGCGTCCTGCAGGCGGGGTAGTCACGACACCCCAATTGGAGTAGGGGCAGAGCAGAGCCTCCACCCGTGCCCGAAAGGTGGGCAGATCTGCGACCGACCAGCGGGACAGGCCCAGTGGCCTGCCGGTACGACAGACACGTCACCCCATTTGGAGTAGGGGCAGAGTAGAGCCGCCTCCCGCACCTGCAGGGTAGGCAAACCTGCAACCGACCGGCGGATCAGGCCCGGTGGCCTGCCGGCGTGGTACACTCGTCACCCCAATCGGAGCAGGGGCAGAACAGAGCCGCCGCCAGCTCCCAGAACAGGCCCAGTGACCTGCCGGCGTGGTAGCCACGAAACCCCAATTGGAATAAGGAGAGAGCAGAGCCGCCGCCCGCACCTGCAGGAAAGATACGCAAGCAGTATGAAAAGACAAGGAAAGAAAGGACCACAAGCAATGCAGGTCAACGCAACTTTAGAAGAGGTAACAGCTGCAGCAGATGGAATGTCAGATAAAGAATTCAGGATATACATGCTTCAAATGATCTGGAGTATCAAGGAAGACATTAAACAGCAAAATCAGACAATGAAAGATCACTTCGACAACGAATTACGCAAACAAATCCAGGAAGCAAAGGAGCAACTATACAGGGAGATAGAGGTTATAAAAAACAAACAAACAGAAATCCTAGAAATGCAGGAAGCAATAAACCAACTTAAAAACTCAATGGAGAATACTACCAGCAGAGTAGAACACTTAGAAGATAGAACATCAGACAATGAAGACAAAGTATTTCAACTGGAAAAGAACATAGACAGCTCAGCAAGACTGTTAAGGAACCATGAGCAGAACATCCAAGAAATATGGGATAACATTAAGAGACCAAACTTAAGAGTCATTGGGATACAGGAAGGTACAGAGCTCCAAACCAAAGGAATGAGAAGTCTATTCAATGAAATAATACAAGAAAACTTCCCAGACTTGAAGAATGAGACAGAATCCCAAATCCTAGAAGCCTACAGGACGCCGAATGTGCAAAATCATAAGAGATCCACACCTAGACACATTATAATGAAGATGCCCAACATACAGAATAAGGAGAGAATTTTAAAAGCTACAAGAGAAAGGAAGCAGATTACATTTAGGGGTAAGCCAATCAGGATAACAGCTGATCTCTCAACACAGACTCTGAAAGCTAGAAGATCCTGGAATAACATATTTCAAACACTGAAAGAAAATGGGTTCCAACCAAGAATTGTGTATCCAGCGAAATTAAGCTTCAGGATGGAAGATGAAATTAAAACCTTCCACGATAAACAAAAGTTTAAAGAATTCGCAGCTAGAAAACCATCTCTTCAAAACATCCTCGCCAAAGCATTACAGGAAGAGGAAATGGAAAATAACAATGAAAACCAACAGTGGGAGGTAGGACAATAAAGGGGGGGGGGAATAATCAAAGAGGAAAACAAACCATGTTTAGTAACAGAAATAAACAAATATGGCTGGAAGAACAACACATATCTCAATAATAACCCTAAATGTCAATGGCTTAAACTCACCAATTAAGAGACACAGGCTAGTAGAATGGATCACAAAACAAGACCCAACAATATGCTGCCTACAGGAGACGCATTTGATAGGAAAAGACATACATAGGCTGAAGGTGAAAGGTTGGGAAAAATCATATCACTCATATGGACTTCGGAAACAAGCAGGAGTGTCCATACTCATATCAAATAAAATAGATTTCAAGCCAAAGTTAATCAAAAGAGATAAAGAGGGACACTACATACTGCTTAAGGGAACCATACAACAACAAGACATAACAATCATAAATATTTATGCCCCAAACAATGGTGCAGCTATGTTCGTCAAACAAACTCTTCTAAAGTTCAAGAGTCTAATAGACCACCATACCATAATCATGGGAGACTTCAACACACCTCTCTCGCCACTGGACAGATCTTCCAAACAAAAGTTGAATAAGGAAACTATAGAACTCAATAACACTATTAATAACCTAGACCTAATTGACATATATAGAGTATACCACCCAACATCAAGCAGTTACACTTTTTTCTCAGCAGCACATGGATCCTTCTCAAAAATAGATCATATATTATGTCACAGGGCAACTCTTAGACAATATAAAGGAGTAGAGATAATACCATGCATCTTATCTGATCATAATGGAATGAAACTGAAAATCAACGATAAAAGAAGGAAGGAAAAAGCATACATCACTTGGAGAATGAACAATAGGTTACTGAATGATCAATGGGTTATAGAAGACATCAAGGAGGAAATTAAAAAATTCTTAGAGATTAATGAAAACACAGACACAACATATCGGAATCTATGGGACACATTGAAAGCAGTTCTAAGAGGAAAATTCATTGCTTGGAGTTCATTCCTTAAAAAAAGAAAAAACCAACAAATAAATGATCTCATACTTCATCTCAAAATCCTTGAAAAAGAAGAGCAAAACAACAGCAAAAGAAGTAGAAGGCAAGAAATAATTAAAATCAGAGCTGAAATTAATGAAATTGAAACAAAAGAAACAATTGAAAAAATTGACAAAACTAAAAGTTGGTTCTTTGAAAAAATAAACAAAATCGACAGACCCTTAGCCATGCTAGCGAAGAGAAGAAGAGAGAGAACTCAAATTACTAGCATATGGGATGAAAAAGGCAATATCACAACAGACACTTCAGAAATACAGAAGATAATCAAAAACTATTTTGAATCCTTATACTCCAACAAATTAGAAGATAGTGAAGGCATAGATAAATTTCTTAAGTCATATGATCTGCCCAGATTGAGTCAGGAGGATATAGACAACCTAAACAGACCAATATCAATTGAGGAAATAGAAGAAACCATAAAAAGACTACCAACTAAGAAAAGCCCAGGTCCAGATGGGTATACAGCAGAATTTTACAAAACCTTTAAAGAAGAACTAATACCAATACTTTTCAAGCTACTTCAGGAAATAGAAAAGGAGGGAGAACTTCCAAATTCATTCTATGAGGCCAACATCACCCTGATACCTAAACCAGACAAAGACACTTCAAAGAAAGAAAACTACAGACCAATATCTATAATGAACCTAGATGCAAAAATCCTCAATAAAATTCTGGCGAATCGGATACAAAAACATATCAAAAAAATTGTACACCATGATCAAGTAGGATTCATCCCTGGGATGCAAGGCTGGTTCAATATACGGAAATCAATAAATGTTATTCACCACATCAATAGACTTAAAAATAAGAACCATATGATCATCTCGATAGATGCGGAAAAAGCATTCGACAAAGTACAGCATCCCTTTATGTTCAAAGCTCTAGAAAAACTAGGGATAACAGGAACATACCTCAATATTGTAAAAGCAATCTATGCTAAGCCTCAGGCTAGCATCATTCTGAATGGAGAAAAACTGAAGGCATTCCCTCTAAAATCTGGAACAAGACAGGGATGCCCTCTCTCTCCACTTCTGTTCAACATAGTTCTCGAAACATTGGCCAGAGCAATTAGACAGACGAAAGAAATTAAAGGCATAAAAATAGGAAAAGAAGAACTTAAATTATCACTATTTGCAGATGATATGATTCTATACCTAGCAGACCCAAAAGGCTCTACAAAGAAACTATTAGAGCTAATAAATGAATTCAGCAAAGTGGCAGGATATAAAATCAACACGCATAAATCAAAGGCATTCCTGTATATCAGCGACAAATCCTCTGAAATGGAAATGAGGACAACCACTCCATTCAAAATATCTTCAAAAAAAATAAAATACTTGGGAATCAACCTAACAAAAGAGGTGAAAGACTTATACAATGAAAACTACAGAACCCTAAAGAGAGAAATAGAAGAAGATCTTAGAAGATGGAAAAATATACCCTGTTCATGGATAGGCAGAACTAACATCATCAAAATGGCGATATTACCAAAAGTTCTCTATAGGTTTAATGCAATGCCAATCAAAATCCCAACGGCATTTCTTGTAGAAATAGAGAAAGCAATCATGAAATTCATATGGAAAAATAAAAGACCCAGAATAGCAAAAACAATGCTAAGCAGGAAGTGTGAATCAGGCGGTATAGCGATACCAGACTTCAAACTATACTACAGAGCAATAGTAACAAAAACAGCATGGTACTGGTACCAAAACAGACGGGTGGACCAATGGTACAGAATAGAGGACACAGAAACCAATCCACAAAACTACAACTTTCTTATATTTGATAACGGGGCTAAAAACATGCAATGGAGGAAGGATAGCATCTTCAACAAATGGTGCTGGGAAAACTGGAAATCCATATGCAACAAAATGAAACTGAATCCCTTTCTCTCGCCATGCACAAAAGTGAATTCAAAATGGATCAAGGAGCTTGATATCAAATCAGAGACGCGCCGTCTGATAGAAGAAAAAGTTGGCTACGATCTACAGTCGGTGGGGTCGGGCTCCAAATTCCTCAATAGGACACCCATAGCACAAAAGTTAATAACTAGAATCAACAAATGGGACTTAATCAAACTAAAAAGTTTTTTCTCAGCAAAAGAAACAATAAGAGAGGTAAATAGGGAGCCTACACCCTGGGAACAAATCTTTACTCCTCACACTTCAGATAGAGCCCTAATATCCAGACTATACAAAGAACTCAAAAAGTTAGACAATAAGAGAACAAACAACCCAATCAACAAATGGGCCAAGGACCTGAACAGACACTTCTCAGAGGAGGACATACAGTCAATCAACAAGTACATGAAAAAATGTTCAACATCTCTAGCTGTCAGAGTAATGCAAATCAAAACTACCCTAAGATACCATCTCACTCCAGTAAGATTGGCAGCCATTAAGAAGTCAAACAACAACAAGTGCTGGCGAGGATGTGGGGAAAAGGGTACACTTGTACATTGCTGGTGGGACTGCAGATCGGTGCAGCCAATTTGGAAAGCAGTATGGAGATTTCTTGGAAAGTTGGGAATGGAGCCACCATTTGACCCAGCTATTCCCCTTCTTGGTCTATTCCCTAAAGACCTAAAAAGGGCATGCTACAGGGACACTGCTACATCGATGTTCATAGCAGCACAGTTCACAATAGCAAGACTGTGGAACCAACCTAGATGCCCTTCAATAGATGAATGGATAAAAAAAATGTGGCATTTATACACAATGGAGTATTACTCTGCATTAAAAAATGACAAAATCATAGAATTTACAGGGAAATGGATGGCATTAGAGCAGATTATGCTAAGTGAAGCTAGCCAATTCCTAAAAAATAAATGCCAAATGTCTTCTTTGATATAAGGAGAGTAACTAAGAACAGAGTAGGGACGAAGAGCAGGAGAAGAAGATTAACATTTAACAGGGATGAGAGGTGGGAGGGAAAGGGAGAGAGAAGGGAAATTGCATGGTAATGGAAGGAGACCCTCAGGGTTATACAGTGGAGGAGGTAGAGAGAGAGGAGGGGAGGGGAGGGGAGAGGTGGGGAGGGGGGAGGGTGGAGGACGGGAAAGGCAGCAGAGCACAACAGACACTAGTATGGCAATTTGTAAATCAATGGATGTGTAACTGATGTGATTCTGCAATCTGGGTATGGGGTAAAGGTGGGAGTTCATAACCCACTTGAATCAAAGTGTGGAATATGATATGTCAAGAAATTTGTAATGTTTTGAACAACCCACAATAAAAAATTAAAAAAAAAATAGTTTAAAGTGGAACATGGTCCAATGAACCAAAAGTATGTTACAGTAAGTGCTGAGATAGGTTTATGCACACATCACCATGGTGGCATGTAAGAGAGCCCTCTCACTCAGCTGGATGGAATAGTGGAAGACTTCACAGAGGAAGCGATACTCCAGATGAGCCTCCACAGAGTACAAATTATCCAGGCAAAGTTTGAGCCTCAGGAAGGTGAGCAGGAGTGAAGAGAAGAGCAGAAAATAGTGTGTGCAGTAGGCAAAGGCATGGAAGACATAATTGTGACTTAAATGCATAATTAACTTTATCCCTTATCACAGAGCACACTTGTACAAATTGGGAACCAGGAGAGGTGAAGCTGGACAGCTGGTCATGAAACTAGAATTTAAACCTTGGACCTCTGCTGACTTAAGAATTATAATTAAGGGTTTCTCTAAAGCAAGATAAGATCATCAACTGTCTGTAGAATAATTTAAATGCTAGGGGATAGGCACATACTATCCAGGGTTTCCCAGTGGTACCAACTTGTAACCATATTGATCAGGACTACAAATGCTAAATTTTAGATGACAAAAGTTGTTTGAACTAAACCAGAAAGTGACCAATGGGAAACTTCTTTCCAGAAAAAACTGTGTGAACTCACTAAGGGAAGCTTCCACCCCCACATACTCACACTCACCACTCTGGAGAAGTACTACAAGCATATAAGCTCTATCTTTCCAGAAAAGTATCCAGGGCAAGGGAGTATAAGGAGTCCCTTTGTCTCTGAGAACCACTCAAGGAAGATTGATGGAATGGGTTTGTGCAGGGAAGAACAATCCATTTTTCAGGAAAGGTTGAGGTGAAGAAGGTAGCAGTCAACCCTTTTGTGCTTAGGTGTTTGAAGAGGAAATATGTCTCAGGCCTCAGAAGCTTAACTCTACAAAAGGCAAAGGGTAAGTATTTCCTGGCATCTAATGGGGAGACACTGCTCCAGTATGGGCCAGTGCTCTCCCGGACACTGGGATCCCGGGAGATGGGTGTTTATAGGACTGAGGAGCTGTCAAGGACCATCCTTAGCTGGAGGAAACAGACAAGAATAGGGATCACACTTCCTCCAACCAGAGCTATTACCAGAGCCCTGGAAGGTACCTCTCCGGAGAGTGTCTGCAGTGGTAAGAAGTAATAGCCACAGCAGAAAGAATTCTCCATGCCTCAAAGTTGACTTGGGAATTTTGAACTTCCCTGGACCAATTGAGGGAGGGCATGCTGCCCTTTGACTTATTTATTGTCAGTTTGCTTCTTTGTTAACAATGCAGATAACATCACTCTATGTGGATACTTGCAAGTACTTTATAAATATGAAATTGTTTAATCTCACAACATCATGTGAGGCAGGGTTATTATTAGATCTTTTTATTTATTTATTTATTTATTTATTTATTTTTGGTACTGGGGATTGAACTCAAGGGCACTCAGCCAGTAAGCAACATCCCGAGTCCTATTTTGTATTTTCTTTAGAGACAAGTCTCACTGAGCTGCTTAGCACCTCACTTTTGCTGAGGCTGGCTTTGAACCTGCAATCCTCCTCCCTCAGCCTCCTGAGCCATGGAATCACAGGTGTATGCCACCACACCCAGCTAGATCCATTTTTCAGATGAGCAAAGTAAGGCTCAAACAGGCAGGATGCTTTACCAAACATCAGACTGCTAGTAAGAGATAGAAGCAGGATCCAATCTCTGTTTATCTAGGTTCCATGCTCTTAAACACAGTTGATTTATTTTTCATTACTTGTTGAGGAAATAAAACCATTCTCAGAAATCATCCCTCATTTTTTGCAGAGAATTGTATACCAGCTACCTTTTACTTAATCTTTATAGTAACTCCATAAGTTGAAGATTTTTATCTTTGGTTTACAAATGAGTTAATAGACTCAGTGGCTCATTCAGAGTCACATAGGTAGAGGCACAGAGCCAAAGTCATGTAGGTAGAAGCATAGAGTCTAAAACACAGGTTGTCTGAGGCTAGTTAAGGGTTCATTACATGGCACCACATTGTCACTTACTAGAAAGATCTAGAGGAAGTAAATGAGGAGGTTGCCAAGGACACAGATGATCTTTTAAAATTTTTTTAAATTAGAAAAAAAGTCATGATTCAGACCTTCCTGACATACTGACTACATATCAGTTTTCATAGCCTATCACAGTAAGAACAGTACATCAATCTCTCTTACTGTGGCTTTGTCAAGGATCTCTCAAGGGAAGTGTAAGAATTTACTGAGTTCATGTTGCAATCTAGCCCATTATGAAAATTCTAAAGTAATCAGACCCAGAACCAGCAATTATACATCCCCATCTGCTTGGGAAACAGAGATGGGTGCATTATCTAGTTAAGTACCCCCAGTTACTATGTTACTGTTAGTTCTGAACATAATCAGACAAGAACTGCACAATTTCATGGTTTGCCAGTGTCAATAAAGACCACTTCTGATGAGGAGAGATAAAAATTGGTCAAATATTTGAAATAAATCTATCTAAAGTAAAAACCAATTCCCATCTTTAGTCATATTTTTATAACACAATTGTATTGAAAAACAAGTTTATATTAAAAGTAAACACTTCCACATTTCTTTCTTATTTCATTTTAAATAGATGACTGAAGGTTTTACTCTCAAAATAATCTTCTCATGTTTGTTCTACACTAGGGTTTTCATATTGTAATATCTTTTTTTTCAGGTCCTGCTTGTGTTTCTTAATTTATTTTCAATGCCGAAAGAAGTACTTGGTGGAAGGGGTAAATGTGGTTGTATTTTGGATTACCCACATAATTATAAAATTTAAAATCATTATATTGTATAAAGAATAATATTCCTACTTCAGGAATTGCATTATAAAGATAATAAAGAATATACCTTAACGAATGATACTTAAAAGGTATTCTAACTGAATAGTAATGTGAATAACTGGGGATTTCTTAATCGAAATAAGAAGAGTTGCATGTTCTGGACTCATAAAATAGCAGAAACACTGACAAAACCAGCTTATACAAACTACAGACTTTGATAAAGGGGACTAATAAGCTCAGGAAAACAAAGAATGCAGCAGCGGGGGCTCAAAACTCACTGAATCTGACACCTGGACCCTCACTCTTTGTTCTGTGTGCATATTTTACAGTAACCACTCCTGCAGCAGATTCCAGGGCTCTGCTTCCCAGAGGTCAAGATGGAAAATCGCCCCTACCAACTACCCACAAGTGTATTATATTGTCTGTTCAAGAGGGTAGCCACATGGGGCTGAAATCTTTAATCCCAGAGTTATCTTCACATGTGGGATATTTACTAACATGGTGACTTCTTTGAATCATTGTAGATGGGAGAAGGGCTGTTCCCCCAGGGCCAAACAAAAGGCGATGCTTTTGTATAAAACCATCATCTACCTACTCTCCAAAGTTTGCAAAGAAAAATCTGTAAGGCAAATCTGTTAAGCACATGATATTACAACTAGGAAAGAAATAATTACTGCTTTAAACTATGGTACACATAGTGGGTAAACTATCCTCAGAGGGTCTGTCAAACTGAAAACAGAATATTGCTTATTGGAGACTCGATAATGAAGAAAGGAAATAACCATCAAAATAAAAATTATAATTATTTCAAGACTTTATCCTTGTTTTCCCATTTCTCACCCACCTACCCAAGACCCTCCCTATCTTCAACAAATCCCCTTCCTAAATAGCAGCAAGGTTTTGAGAGAAATTACAAGGACACAGTGTTTCCTGACTAATGTCAAAATCTAATGTAACAGGGAATCACTACTTGTCCAAGAAATCTTATCCGACAGTTAATAATATGTAAATGGACTATCAAAGGTCCTATAATGTATGCAGAAGTAATGTACACAACACCTTAAGCAAAGTTCAGGAATTCATTTTCACGGAATAAAAAGATAACCTTCAAAATTTGTAGCACCAGCTATAATCTTCCATTCTAGAGTAAAAGAAACTGAATTTTTAACCCCTAACCAAAAAAAAAAAGTCATCATATGCCAACAACAGTATTTATTATTAGAAAATTTCAACTCTCCATCTACAGTGTAAAATTTAATAAAGCAGCTATTTGACACCATAATACTTGCAAGGGCATAGTAGAGGGAGATGGAAATAGGGTAAAACCTAATAACAAGCACAAAGTTCCATAAGAAAAACACATATTCTAGTGTCAACATGATAGTTAAAATTCAAGGTTGAAGGTACATCTTTGTAATAATGTGGTATTACTCATCTGCAAAGCATTTACTCCTGAACAACTAGTCAATTTTTTTTCAAAGAAGAAACATGGAAACAATCTTTTTAAGTTGTAGAAAAGAAAAACTTTGGTAATATGATGGATAAATAATCATCTTTTACTAAAGCTAAGGAAATGTTTGCATAAAAAATTAATTAGAGTAAAAAACTGAGCATCTTAACCCAGAAATGAACATGGGGTACGGTTTTGAGCTTCAATGCGGAAAGTGCCAATGAAGGCAGGAGATTTTCTGGTCTTTCCTCAAGAGTCAAATTCTAGAATTTTGTGAATTCTAGAACTCACAAAATTACCAAGGTTATTCAGGTTCCCCAAATGAAACATTTCCAACATCTAATTAGTAAAGATTTTTATAATAGAGCTCTAATTTATTTCCTATAGAATAATGAGAATCCAATCATAAAATCTGCTCTCCTTCAGTCATCTGTGAAGTATCCATCCAGTAACCCATTTGGGGGGCTTTAAAAGTAAGAAAATGAATACATTGTTACATGTTTAACACAGATTATTATACCTTCTTAGTGGGAAGTGTTCCACTTTTGTCAATTTTAAGCTTTGCTGTTTGTCTCAACATACCTGAACAGAGCACTATTAGGACAGAGATTTCTGTCTGTTCTATTGACTGATGCAGCACACACACACCTAGAGCAGAGTTTCGCAAGCAATAGAGATGTGTTAGGGGTTTGTCAAGTTGATTGATATCCTTTGGGTTTCAGGTCAACTTCACTTTCCTCAATGCAATATATAATATATATATGTTTATATTTTCTCTATATTTATACTCCTTCTTTTAAAATTCTAGTGGGTAATTTTTTTTGGGGGGAGGCAATACCAGGAATTGAACTCAGGGGCACTCAACCACTGAGCCACATCCCCAGCCCTATTTTGTATTTTATTTAGAGACAAGGTCTCACTGAGTTGCTTAGCACCTCTCGCTTTTGCTGAGGCTGGCTTTGAACTTGCAATCTTCCTGCCTCAACCTCCCAAGCCCCTGGGATTACAAGTGTATGCCACCATGCTCGGCTCTAGTGGGTAATTTTTAACTAAATCAAATAGAAAATTACAGCTCATAATCCCTTCAGTGCTTCGTGATTGCTGGAGTTCTTAAGGACATATCAGTAAATGGCTGTCATGACATAGACAACAAAAACTATCAGCTTATCCTGAAAGCAAGCCTTAAGTGCATGCTTTCCTCAGCACTCAAAGTATAGTGGTACTTGAATACTCACACATTACTACAAAAATAAAGAAATAATCTTATTAAAGATTAAGTAGAAATATAAAACTATCCCATTATAAAATAAGAGCATATATTCAAACCAATAGGTAATATTGTGCTTCATTAAAGTCAAAAAGTCAAGGATTCTTGTTATTACAAGTGTTATTGAACATGATTTAGGACATTTAGCCAATTAAATTTTATGAAATAAGAAATAAAGGAATAAAAGAAAAATATTATTACTTATAGAAAATGTGTCTTTCTGCCTTTCCTCTATCCCTCTTTCATTTTTCAATATTTTGTTTCTTTATATTGTATTCCTTCCTATTAGATCTAAGCTCCATGAGGAAAGGAATATTTATTTGTGCTGTTCAGTTGTAAATTCAGACCAACCACCCCATCGGACATGTAATAAGTGTTCAATAAAACTGTGTCATGAATGAGCAAATGTGAGGTACGGTTAAATTGTCAATCCAGCTGGAAAATTCAAACTTCTTAACAATATATATATATATATATATATATATATATATATATATATATATATATAATGAACAAGAGAATTAAGTAGAGTGATTTTTTTTATAAATTATAGCTTTCTAAATATCTCTAAATGTCACTCTATTAGTCTGTATGTTTGCTGCATTTCCCATCATAATCAAAATTCTTTTATAATTTAAGATAATTATTTTCTATTTTTATTACAATATGGCATGTAAGAATGAAAAGTAATTGTACTTATAACTTCTATCATAAAGATAAAATAATCGTTCTATACTCATGTATAATTATGTGTTCATATTTTAATAGTTACTAGCTGTATTATATATATATATATATACATCCTGTTTTTCAGCTTGCCACAGCTTATTAAGAATAAAGATCACATTCTGATTTTTATAATGATATTTTAGGTGTTTAGCCTAGAAGCTAGTATTAAGGTGTTGTCTTACACACACACACACACACACACACACACACACACACAGTCTGTTTATCTCAACTGATATACATGAGAAAATTTATTTTAAAAGGGAGAAATAGACCAGTAGAGAAGAACAAAGTGATGGTGTGGTGTCTGTTTCCATTTTGGTCCCAATGACTTGAAACCCTTAGAGTCAAGGATGATAGGAATGCTTCCTTTGTGAGACTCTGCATAGCAGAAGAAGGACTCCTGTGGGGTTCTGGTGGCACCTGTGGAACACTTTTTCCATGCATGAAAACGTAGCCTTCTTTCCTACCTGAAGATGAAAAACTATTTCATAATGACCTTGATTTCTCAAATAACTCAAGTAAAACTGTATCAAAATAATTGAAAATGCAAAAGAGCACTGCTAAGGTCATTTCACTTACAAATAGCAGAAATCTAACTTAAACTTACTTTAATATTTGAGATAAAGGATGCTTTTTGTGAAGGCCATGAACTACAAAGGGTAGAGAAACATGCATCTCTGGAAACTGGCTCTTAACTCTGTCAGAACTTTTCCTCCTACATTTGCAGATGCTTAATTCTATACATGCTGGCTGCTTCTTTGCCTTTGAAAACCTCTTTTTCCACCTAGGAAAAACAGGACTGCCAGAGTGTCCCAGCCAGGTGTCACATCTGTATTGGTTTCCTATGGTTACTGTAACAATGGACCACAGATATCATCTTATTTAAAAAAAAAAAAAAAAAAAAAAGTCTTCTGCTCTGGAGGGTAGAAAGCTGAAGTGAAGGTGCTCTTAGAGCACGTTTCCTTCGAAGGCTCTACTACAGGGTCTGCACCTGGCTGCTCTCTAGATTTTTTATAGTTTCTGGGTTTGTGCCTGTGTGATTCCAGTCTTCACAGAATAAGGTATGTCTCTGTGCCCAAATTTCTGTTTCATATTTTTTTTCCACTAAAGCCTCAACTTTTGTTGATAATTCTACTGTTTTTTTTTTGTTGTTGTTGTTGTTTTCTAACAGAGATTGAACCAAAGGATGCTTAACGACAACCCCAGCCCTTTTTATTTTATTATTATCATTATTATTATTTTATACTGGGAATTGAACTCAGAGGCACTCCAACCACACCCCCAGCCCTATTTTGTATTTTATTTAGAGACAGGGTCTCACTGAGTTGTTAGCACCTTGCTTTTGTTAAGTTTGGCTTTGAACTCATGATTCTCCTGCCTCAGCCTCCCCAGCCACTTGAGTTACAGGCATGCACTACCACATCCAGCACTTTTTAGTTTTTATTTTGAGACAGGATCTCACTAAATTTCTTAGGGCCTTACCTTTGGATTGCTCAGGCTGGCTCCTGCTATCCTGTTGCCTCAGCCTTGAGTTGCTGGGATCACGGATGTACAACATTACACCTGGCCCTGTTCTTTCTTTTTCCCCCCATATTTTATTATAATTGACAAATAAAAAGTAGATATATTTGAGATATACAACTTGATGTTTGGATATACACAGTGTGAAATGATCGCAATCAAGCTAATTAAAATATGTATCATTTCACATCATTGTCTTTGTGTGTGGTAAGAATACTAAAGATCTATTCTTTTAGCAAACTTCACGTATATATTATTTAAGACTTGAGTCACATGCTATATATTAGAACTTCAGAACTCATTTATCTTATAACTTCAAGTTTGTGCCCTTTGGCAAACATTTCTTCATTTCCCCCACTCATCATCCTTTGGTAACCAACCTTTTACTCTACTGAGATCAACTTTTTTTTTTTTATCTTTCAAATGTAAGTAATTTCAGGCAGCACTTGTCTTTATCCACGATGTGGATGGAAGAATAGGCAGAAAATGATGCTGAGAAGATGTCGACTATAGGAGTTATTAAATACTATGTACTTTTAAATGAATAGCTCCATGTGACTGAGATAGATTGTATTTTCCAAAGATGGCTACACACACACATACACACCACTATATAAATATTATACACTATATATGTAAAATACATTATATACATTAATTATGTGACTTTGTTTTATATACACACACACATATATATTTATTTTTCCTGATCACATGCCTTTCTTACAACATGACTGACATTCTTCCCACTGAAAGTGAATTCTATGTTTTTTTCCCCTTAAATCTAGGCAGACATTTTTCACTGTCTTGACTAACAATGGGCAGTAGAAGTGATGCCAGCTACCTTCCAAGGCCTGACTAATACCGGCAATATTGCGTCTGCCTGGGTTTGTCTCTGATTTTCTCTCACTGAAACCCAGTGACCATGTTGTGAGGAAGCACAAGTCAGTCACATGGAGAGGTCCAGGCAACAGCTCCAGTGAAAGACTCACAACAGCCAGCATCTCTGGCCACACCAAAAATAAACAGGCCTTCAGGTGGCTCTGTCCCCAGCCTTCAAGCTTCTAGCCAGGTCCCCAGACATAGTGGATCAATTTCCAACCCACAACAACATTGAGAAATAAATGCTGCCATTATTAACCACTGAGGTGGTCTCCCCCAAATTCATTTTTCATGTTCTAACCTCTAGGATCTAGGCTTGTGAATGTATTTGGGGATGGGGCCTTAGGTGGTGCCTAAGTTAAAATGAGATTGGAAGTGTAGGTCCTAATGCAATCTGACTGGTGTCCTTATAAAGAAAGAAACAGAGACACCAGAGGGCCCCACATCAGAGAATAAACCATGGAGGACACAGTAAAAAGTGGCCATTTGCAAGCCAAGGAGAGAAGCCTCAGGAGAAGCCAAACCTACTAGATCTTGGATTTCCAGACCACAGAGCTGTTTAAACATGAATTTCCATTGGTTAGCCACCCAGTCTGTAGTATTCTGTATGGTAGCCCTCGACAAATCATGTAGCCACTAAGTTTGGAGGTGATTTGTTAGGTAGCAGCAGATAACGAATACAATGATGTTCAATGATGTAGAGAAGTAGTGTGAAAATTGCACTGAATGTCTTTGACTTGTTGGCATATAGAATGAAACTATAGCTTTGATGCTGACAGTTAACTTAGAAAAAGGTTGTGACAAGTCTAAACAAATATAAAAGCATAATATAATTATTTACATTATATGCATGCCTTAGGGCAAACAGATTAATGACTCAAGTTCTTTAAAGATAAAGCACCATAAAAGCATGCCATTAAAATGTCCTCAGTAATAAATATTTCTGTCATCATCTTTACTTAATGAATGTTATAGAGTGTATGGCTTGTACAATGTAGAAATGTAATTTTGAAACTACTTCTCTGCATTAAATACATGTGCAGCAATTATACAAGAATCATTCAAACTGTGCATAAATAATGAAGTACCTTCTCTGATATAACTTCAAAAGATGTAACCTTCCAATGGGAAATAATATTGAAGAAAGGCAGTTTTGATATGCAGTGTTCAGAAATACAATGGTAAGACTTTTTAAATGGCGTCAAAAAAGATTATGTTGAGAAATCTATGAATCCAAGAAGAACAGAGATAGTAAATTGTTAGTCCAAAGAAATGGCAGCTACCCATCATTGAACACCATCTTACAAACAGGATTTATACATCGACTTTGAGGCATATGATATTTACCTCCATGTTATAAAGGCAGAAAATAGCTCAGAAAGATTAAGTTACTTGAGCCAAACCTCACACTTAGAAGCTGAAGCTGTTTCCATCATGGTAATCAGCAGCAGCCAGAGTGAGACAAATCATGAATTTTATATTTACATATGAGCCAGTAACTATAAATGTTTCAATAACAGATTACATATATGGTCTCATTCATTTATCTCATACAAATGTATACTCCAATTATCAAGGAATGTGGCCCACAAAATTTTACAGCTCAGAGACATCCATCACTATTATTGGAAGACTAATTGTCTTACTCCATTCAAGCTGCTGTAACAAAACAGCTTAGACTGGGGTGATTTATAAATAAAGCAGAGCTTTATTTCTTATAGTTCTAGAGCTTGAGATGTTCAAGATCAAGGCACCAGCAGATATGGTGTTTGGTAATGGCCTGTTCCTCAAAGATGGTGCCTTCTGTATGTTCCCCCAGTGCATTCCCATAGGGCATATGGATCCAGGCAGCTGGATTTAACTTCCTTTACAATGGCGCTAACCCCATTCATGAGGGTGGAGCCCTCATGATTTAACCATAAAAGGCGTGCTCACCTCTTAATACTATTACATTGGGCGATTGGTTCCAACATATGGATTTGGGGGTCTCCAACATTAAACCCTAGCAAATAGTTTAATTACAAGTTCAAGGCAGAATTAACTTTAGGTATGCAGGGAAACATAATAGTTAAGTGGCCACTGATTTTTCAGTCTAGCAGTCCTTACCCAAACACATCTCCGTTCTTCTGATAACAGAACCAGCTGCTGACCTTAAAGGTAGACCAGGTGACCCAGTGAAGCTAATTGGTTCTTTCTCCCAGGAAATTTAATTTGAATGTCATCACATAGAATCTGACAGGAGGTCCTACAAGAGAAAAGGCTACAAATACTTGTACTGAGATCCCCAGAACTGCAATCATCCTGTAACATTCTGAGACATATTTCTTGGCAGTTCATTACTTTGTTCAATTTTGGTCAGCTGCCACCTGGTCACTTTTATGAGAATCTTAGTAGATTCAGTTTCTAGTACTTCTTTGTTTTTTAAAGAATTTCTTTTTTAGTTGTAGATGGACACCATACCTTTATTTTGTTTGTTTATTTATTTTTTTATGTGTTACTGAGGATGGAACCCAGTGCCTCACACGTTAGGCAAGCACTCTACCACTGAGCCACAACCCTAGCCCCTCTTGTACTTTCATCCAAAGAATATTAAGAGGAAACTGGTACCAGATATTGGGTTATATGCAACAAAGTCAAAAAAAATGGGCAGAATTTGAATCTGGCCCTTGGGCCAAAAATAAGACTTCTATCAACATGTAAGACTGCTATCAACATGCAAAGATGGGAAAGGAAGAGCCCATGATGCTCAGTACTGGAATATCCTCTTGTGTTATTATCTGTGGGTTCCTGGGGGGTAGGTCAGGATCTGGGGGGAATGGTATCTTTTGCCACAAATTCAAATGGGAGAAAGAACACCCGAACCACGGGTATGACAGTTGATTCTGATAGAATGTTGATATTTTAGCATGACATCCCGTATCAAAAATCTTTTCTTGAGATAGAATAAAACTCGGAGACATCTTGTTGTGACTTGAAGCCATGGGGATTAGTAACTAGAAATAGAATTTGAAGACTAGTTCTGCTGCACTGAAAAGCAAGTTCATTCCCTCTGAGGAAAGAAATTGCTTCTCACAGCCAGAGCCTGAGAGAGTGTGCACAGTCATCAGCATTCCTCTTCTTCCAACACACAATAATGAAGTACAATTTGTAAAATGTGTAACTAAGTTAGATCCTTTTACCTCAACACTCGGGTCTGGTCATTTATCTTTCCCATTGCAGAGGGAATAGCCTTCCACGCATTTCACTCATCTGACCCAGAGAACCGGCCTGTGTCTCAGGTGGCCTGTTGACACAGAGAGCAGCAGACATTCACTCCCTTCCCATTTCCACACACATTCTGTGCTGTTCCCTCTCCAGGAACAAAGGCAGTCATTTTCGAAATTTAGTGTCTGAAATAGGGGCCTCAGAAGTTATCTTTAGTTCCCTTCCTGTCTTAGAATCCTCATGGGTAGAAATTTAGCACATCTGTGAATAAGGTTGTCTTGAAGCTTTTCAGTCCTTACCTCTGCCAAGTATGCTTTCTGCACTAAGGCTTTTAAGCATTTTGTAGAATCCCTCAAAATCAACTGATATTTGAGATGTTGCCCTAACCTCTGCAACCAACGCTTCAATAAAGTTGTAATCACAGTGGTAGCCCATAGAAATATAGATTCTTGGCTTTCTGGTTATCTTGGGTGAAGACCCAAAAGATCTTTGCTCTAGGCACACTTCTTCAACATGCTTAATCAAATAAAATTTGTCACTAGTCAGTCACATATCTTGCTCAGGGGTCATCCAATATTCCTCTACACCTCATTATGATAATCTCAAATCCTTGGATAATACCCATAATCATCCATAGATATGACTATAGCTCTTTATGCTACAATCTATTGGTCATAGATAATCACTGACCACTATCATAGTTTCTTTTACTACATCTCAGTAAGCCTTAGTCTTCCACGATTGTATGCCAATCCTGCACTTGGCCCCTTATAGAGATGTCCCTCACAATCCTGTTCATGATCAACCCATGTTCAACTACCCTCAACTCTTCATAAGCATAAGTTCTGAATCCTCCTGGGGACTGACCTTCTAAAGAAGGGCTTATGTAAGGTATTTCTACAGAACAATTCCAGAAAGAGTGTTGATTGAATGGGAGGGGACAGTATTCTCAGATTAAGGATGTTTTCATTATCACTTTTCCGTAAAAGATTAATTTTGAATATAACCTCAGCATCCAGATGAAGCCTTATCCATGCCAACACTCTAGTATCTAAGGCTATTCCAAGTCAGAAGTGACTGTATTGATGGTGATGTCCCTAGAAGGATCTCTCCCCTTGAGGCTATTTTAATTCTACCTTAAATAAATACAAGAATAAGTAAAGTAAGTCATCCAAGGCAATTTTCACTACATCTAACCTGACTAACTTACCCAGAATATCAGGAGTAAAGGGTTACAAAAACTAGCCCATATGCAGGTGTTTGAGTATACTGAAGGAATGGTTAAGAAATACTGTGTAGTCATCTTGATTTTCATCCTAAGGACAATAACAAATATTTATAGAGATTAAGATAGTAAAATTACATAATTTACAGAAGTTTGTGTGGAAATTGCTTTGGCTGCAATATGGAGAAAGGATGGGAGAGGTCATTATGTCTTCATAGAGACCCACAGAGAGGTTTTTACATTAGGAAGCATGATTGTGATGTCCACCATCATGGGGATAGAAAGAAATGGCTGGAGAACACTATCAACAGGAGTAGTGAATCTCACTTTGCCCTAGGCACACCTTCTCATCAGTCTTCATTAGATTTTGTATCACCCTGTTCCTAGATGTTTCCATTTCCTTCTCCAGATAGTGGGGAACTTGCATATATATGTAACTTGTCCTTTTGCCCTCACATTGTTAAGGTCTTTCAGATAAAATTATTTTTGTGAAGAAAATACATTACCCCTTAAAATGCATTTATTTGAGACAATTTCAAATTCATTTTATCATAATTATGAAACATTTGAAACACATGTTAAATCTTTTGAGAAATTCAAATTGGGGAGCCATTGCATTTGGAAAGTTAAATAAATAGCTAGTTCCATTGGAAAAAAATGTTCATATTTGTTGATAAGGTGTCATCTACATGATCTAATTGGTTATCTTAGTATTCTAAAGGTAAATTTTAGAATAATTTTCTTATTTGAACTTTAATTTGCAAACTATTGTGTCCTTTTGCATATTTGGTTACAAATTTGCATAAACAGTATAATTACAATTATCTGCTTTCCCCAAAAGATTAGAAAGGAAAAACTACTAATTAATCTCATTTACATGTGGATAAGGTTAATTGCTAAAACCAATTTTTATTTTCTCTTGCTAAGCTGTAATAACTGCTGTCATGCTTATTAAGATACAGCATAGATATTATTTTATGTATCAAATTGAATAATAATTATATTTATGTAATATATTTCACTCTCCATTTTTAAAAATAATTTTCTCCTTATCAAAGGACACATTATCTAATGAGATGGTTGCTTGCTTTCCGCCAGAAAGAATACAATCTCATATTTCTATAACTGTGTTTGCCTAACTTCCCTAGCCTAATTTTATGTTTCTTCTTCTCTTCTCACCTACATACAGATAAAACAAAAGAAAAGTCCTGGATTTGTAAAATATAAAATAAATATTAATTTATGTTAATAAAATATAAGTACTAATACATGTTGACATTTATTTTTCATTTATATCTGTTTTAATTTATTCAGTCAGTTACCAGAACATTTTCCTCTTTATCTAATTTCTTGTTGATTCTGCTTTGTGGCTATTTCTGTAATTCAATCCTTCTTCTCCCAATATTCAATGTTTACTTTTAGGCTGGCTTAAGTGGTTCCCCATAAGTATTTATTAAAGCTATACCTCTGGCTTCTACCCAACTCTACATATCCCAAAGACATCTTTCTAAAATGTAAATTTAGTCATGTATCATTTTCACATGGAATCCTTCAGAGCCTCCATTTCCCACCAGACAGCCCAAACTCCATAAGATGGCAAGTACAATTCTTTTCTACCTGGCTGGGGTTGTAGCTCAGGGGTAGATTGCATGTTTAGCATGCACGAGGCTCAGGGTTTGATCCTCCGTGTGTGCATGTGTGCACACACTTCACACTTGTGAAGGCTTTTGCCTGGATGTCTATTCTCTGCTCTAACAATGATCCAAACTCACCTGGGTCCCGAAAAAGTCATGTTACTTGGAGTTCCTGAAACTCACATCTGATGCCTCTGAAGTTTGTGAAACATAAGCATTTTATTGTGCCTGCTGAAAGTTGCCGAGTTTTTTGGATGCTCTAGGAAGCGGCAGGAAGTCAGGTTGCAATTAGGAAATAGTTCTATGAAAGCATTTTTGTAAAATTGCCTAAAGGGGATTTAAAATGTCAAAGACTCCAGAAATTTGTTATAATGTTTCCTCATTTAAAAAACATATTCATTTTTACATACTAACTTTGCAATCATATATTTGTACTATTTTTCCAAAAGAAGGCCCCTGGATCCATCTCTATGCAAAACCGTCCTTACATAGGATCATTTGCCTTAGTGAACTTCCCCTCCTTGTCCAATTGGAAAAAAAAAAATCCTACTGGATCTTTAAGATGATTCAGTAAGATTAAAATTCATCTCCTCTGTTCCCTTTCTCTTAAGCATCCCTTAAGAGAAGAAGGCAAAGGAGAATATGAGGAGGGAGTCCTCATGTTCTTTTCAGTCCTTTCTCTGCTTCTTCTTCTAAAGAATATATCACACTGTCTTTGTGCATTGCATAATTATTGATTCTTTCATAATTGTTTGTTCTCTGTCTCATTTCAGGCAGCATGGTGGGCATGTGAGGCAGTCTGGACCCTTGGACGCCCTCTTCTTTCCTAATATCACCCCAGTTGCCCTCTGGGGATTCCCTTCCCCCCACAGGTCTCAGCCATGGTGGGATGGTACCTGCAGTTGCTCTGCCCTCACACCCCTCACACTATAGGCTTTCTGGAGGCTCCTTGGCTAGTAGGTTTGGTTTTTCCCTCTCAGCAGAGCAAACATGTTTCCATATAACCTCCTCTCATACACTGGAATTCCTCTCCTGGGACTTTCAGCTTTGATCTTGTAAACAGATGGCCTCTTTGAAGAGAGCCTTCCAGAGACCTCTAACACTTCTAGGCTCCTGAGCCCTCAGCCTTCCTTCTGAGAGGGAGATTGATAGTCATTGTCCAATCTATATGTCCTTCCTGCCACACCACAGGACCTTTCAGCAGGAGACAACATGCCCCAGCATCCCCTGTAATTAGGTACAGCTTTAGGACTATATTCTCACCGATGGGTTATGACCAGAAATTGAGGGTACTACCACCCTACCCAGGTCCAAAGGCTGTGGACTCCCTCCTCATATTCTCCTTTGCCTTCTTGTGGGGGAACGGGACCACTCACTAGCACAGGACCCTTCCTGACACTTTAATTAATCAAAGATTCACTTTTGCATTGTTTTGCTAAAAGAACAGTCCCCACAATAGGGGGTCCCAGAAGGTGCACACTTCTGAGAGATGGAGCTGCTTCAACCCTGAAAAGTGGTTCACCTCCAACTACAGAAAATAAATCCACACTAGAATCCATTACTAACTACATTTTATCAGGGAAGGGTGGTTTTCATTTCCTACTGCCCCGATATCTTGCACAGTGCTCAATAAATGTTGAAATGTATCATTAAACAAGATTTAATTCTCCAACTGTTGGGTGATGAAACACTGAATTAACTGATCTGATTAGTACTGTGTATTTCATTCTTTGTTTAAATATAAACTCATCAGTTACAAATGCTATGTTCAATAAATGATTAATAACTTTCCAAGTAGTGTTGAATGTTGTTGCTTTCCCAGAAAATATAATATGTGAACTGTAACTGTTCAAAGTTTCACTGTTTGACACATTAACATATCTATATTTCAGAGCCTATATGACTCAGAGCAATAAAATGTTTGGGGATGAATATTCATATTAAATTTTTCCATTTCTCCTTTTTGGGAGTCTTTCTGAATAATAAAAATTTCCATGCAATCTCTTCTTAACAAAATAGCATTGAGTTGAAATTTGCTATCATGAATTTGATGGAATTAAAACTTAATACAATGATTTCCAACCTGGTCACAAATTAGAATTACTCATAATATTTTTTTCAGAAATTCTCATACTTGGGCTCCAAATCCAGATATTTCCTATTTAAATGGTCTGGGAAAGAGCCTAGAAACCTGTATATGTTTAAATCTCTCTGTGATTTTAATGTATAGCCAGAATTAAAAAGTAAAGACTCAGATGGGAGGTCTTTCTATTTTCCTTTCTTCTGCCACAAGTTTAACTGATAATGTCACAGATTATTACACCTATCATGCACACTGAAATAGAAAAGAAGGACTTTTTAAATTTATTTATTTATTCTAATTTGTTATATATGACAACAGAATGCATTTCAGTTCATAGTGCACAATTTTTCATGTCTCTGGTTGTACACAAAGTAGAGTCACACCATTTGTGTCTTCATACATGTATTTGGGGTAATGATGTCCATCTCATTCCACCATCTTTCCTACCCCTGCCCCCTTCCTTCCCTTCCCTCCCCTTTGCCCTATCTAAAGTTCCTCCATTTCTCCCATGCCCCACTACCATTGGATCAGCCTCCTCATATCAGAGAAAACATTCAACATTTGGATTTGGGGATTGTCTTATTTTGCTTAGCATAATATTCTCCAACTCCATCTATTTACCTGCAAATGACATGATTTTATTCTCTTTTAAGGTTGAGTAATAGTCCGTTGTGTATATATACCACAGTTTCTTTATCCATTCATTTACTGAAGGGCATCTAGGTTGGTTCCACAATTTAGCTATTGTGAATTGTGCTGCTATAAACATGGATGCGGCTGTGTTACTACAGTGTGCTGTTTTTAAGTCCTTTGGTTAGTATTTACACATATTATATCTTTATTTGATGTGTCATATGTACATTAAATATAAAACTACATTGGCCCCTCTCTGTTCCCAAACCTAGCCAAGTTAAGGGAACAAGAAAAATAAACTTGCACCAGAAAAGTCCAGATACATATTATCTTGAAGGACAGTGGCTTTCTTTGATGCACACTGGGAAATAGGGCAAGCTAGTGTTATCTGTCGGAAGCTACCTCTTGCTTGTTCACCATGACAGTTGTGCCTTTGGGATGCCAGTCCTACAGGTTAGCTAATGCTGATGATGTCACTGCTTCTACAGCCTAACATATAAAACCCTTCTCTGAGTGGGGACCTGTGGAGAACTGAGAGCATATGGAAAGGGTACACATAGCTTAGCCAGCTGGCCACCATAGACAAAATACCTTGAGAAGAGGAGGCACTGCTTGGCAAGCATAGGGTGCTATCTGCCACCCTGTCACCACTAAACTCTTCTTGGAGCAGTCACTGATTTCCTGTGCTTTCCCTGACGAGACATATGTCTCCCATGTTGTCTCTAGTCAATCTCTTTGGCTTTTCTGCAACCTACTCTACTGCCCTGGCATGACTGGGCATTGAACATGACAGATGAAAACTAAAAGAAGTAATGGAGCTTAGAAAATCAAAGGGGCCTCAATATTAGTTCATTTGTGATGACAATTTTATCATAATACTGTAAGATGTTAAGAATAATTCCCAATGGGTGTCTGGTCTGGTATATGGAACTCTTTACTATTTTTTGCAACCTTTCTGTAAATTTAAAATTATTGTAGAATTAAAAGGTATTTGAGTACTAAAAATACTCTAGGGAATTGCCATATTCATGTTCACACAATAAAAACAACCATAATGAAAATAATGTTTGAAATTTGTCTTGGGAAATATAAATATTTATTAAGCACCAGAATTAATGTAACTCAAACTGATAGTAAATTAGGATTTTGTCCATACAGATGTATGTGATTCAAAGGATTCGGTCAAAGATGGTGAGAGAGGCAGAAGAAAAGAGGGGTTATAGTAGGAAATGAAATTGACAAAATTATATTGTTTTATTGTGAGCATGTATGAATATGTAACAATCAATTCCACTATTATGCATAATTATAATGCACTGATTAAAAAATAAATCAAAATTTAAAAACAATTTTTTGGATCAAAATAGAAAAGCAATATTGATTTTTTTTTTTTTTTTTTTTTTTAATTTTTTATTGTTGGCTGTTCAAAACATTACATAGTTCTTGATATATCATATTTCACAATTTGATTCAAGTGGGTTATGAGCTCCCATTTTTACCCCATATACAGATTGCAGAATCACGTCAGTTACACATCCATTGATTTACATATTGCCATACTAGTGTCTGTTGTATTCTGCTGTCTTTCCTATCCTCTACTATCCCCCCTCCCCTCCCCTCCCCTCCCCTCCCCTCTTCTCTCTCTGCCCCCTTTACTGACATTCGTTTGTCCCCCTTGTATTATTTTTCCCCTTCCCCTCACTTCCTCTTGTATGTACTTTTGTATACCTCTGAGGGTCTCCTTCCATTTCCATGCATTTTCCCTTCTCTCTCCCTTTCCCTCCCACCTCTCATCCCTGTTTAATGTTAATCTTCTTCTCATGCTCTTCGACCCTACTCTGTTCTTAGCTACTCTCCTTATATCAAAGAAGACATTTGACATTTGTTTTTTAGGGATTGGCTAGCTTCACTTAGCATAATCTGCTCTAATGCCATCCATTTCCCTGTAAATTCTATGATTTTGTCATTTTTTAATGCAGAGTAATACTCCATTGTGTATAAATGCCACATTTTTTTTTATCCATTCATCCATTGAAGGGCATCTAGGTTGGTTCCACAGTCTAGCTATTGTGAATTGTGCTGCTATGAACATCGATGTAGCAGTGTCCCTGTAGCATGCTCTTTTTAGGTCTTTAGGGAATAGACCGAGAAGGGGAATAGCTGGGTCAAATGGTGGCTCCATTCCCAGCTTTCCAAGAAATCTCCATACTGCTTTCCAAATTGGCTGCACCAATTTGCAGTCCCACCAGCAATGTACAAGTGTACCCTTTTCCCCACATCCTCGCCAGCACTTGTTGTTGTTTGACTTCATAATGGCTGCCAATCTAACTGGAGTGAGATGGTATCTTAGGGTGGTTTTGATTTGCATTTCTCTGACTGCTAGAGATGGTGAGCATTTTTTCATGTACTTGTTGATTGACTGTATGTCCTCCTCTGAGAAGTGTCTGTTCAGGTCCTTGGCCCATTTGTTGATTGGGTTGTTTGTTCTCTTATTGTCTAATTTTTTGAGCTCTTTGTATACTCTGGATATTAGGGCTCTATCTGAAGTGTGAGGAGTAAAGATTTGTTCCCAGGATGTAGGCTCTCTATTTACCTCTCTTATTGTATCTTTTGCTGAGAAAAAACTTTTTAGTTTGAGTAAGTCCCATTTGTTGATTCTAGTTATTAACTTTTGTGCTATGGGTGTCCTATTGAGGAATTTGGAGCCCGACCCCACCGACTGTAGATCGTAGCCAACTTTTTCTTCTATCAGACGGCGCGTCTCTGATTTGATATCAAGCTCCTTGATCCATTTTGAATTAACTTTTGTGCATGGCGAGAGAAAGGGATTCAGTTTCATTTTGTTGCATATGGATTTCCAGTTTTCCCAGCACCATTTGTTGAAGATGCTATCCTTCCTCCAATGCATGCTTTTAGACCCTTTATCAAATATAAGATAGTTGTAGTTTTGTGGATTGGTTTCTGTGTCCTCTATTCTGTACCATTGGTCCACCCACCTGTTTTGGTACCAGTACCATGCTGTTTTTGTTACTATTGCTCTGTAATATAGTTTGAAGTCTGGTATCGCTATACCGCCTGATTCACACTTCCTGCTTAGCATTGTTTTTGCTATTCTGGGTCTTTTATTTTTCCATATGAATTTCATGATTTCTTTCTCTATTTCTACAAGAAATGCCGTTGGGATTTTGATTGGCATTGCATTAAACCTATAGAGAACTTTTGGTAATATCGCCATTTTGATGATGTTAGTTCTGCCTATCCATGAACAGGGTATATTTTTCCATCTTCTAAGATCTTCTTCTATTTCTCTCTTTAGGGTTCTGTAGTTTTCATTGTATAAGTCTTTCACCTCTTTTGTTAGGTTGATTCCCAAGTATTTTATTTTTTTTGAAGATATTGTGAATGGAGTGGTTGTCCTCATTTCCATTTCAGAGGATTTGTCGCTGATATACAGGAATGCCTTTGATTTATGCGTGTTGATTTTATATCCTGCCACTTTGCTGAATTCATTTATTAGCTCTAATAGTTTCTTTGTAGACCCTTTTGGGTCTGCTAGGTATAGAATCATGTCATCTGCAAATAGTGATAATTTAAGTTCTTCTTTTCCTATTTTGATGCCTTTAATTTCTTTCGTCTGTCTAATTGCTCTGGCCAGTGTTTCGAGAACTATGTTGAACAGAAGTGGTGAGAGAGGGCATCCCTGTCTTGTTCCAGATTTTAGAGGGAATGCCTTCAATTTTTCTCCATTCAGAATGATGCTAGCCTGAGGCTTAGCATAGATTGCTTTTACAATATTGAGGTATGTTCCTGTTATCCCTAGTTTTTCTAGAGTTTTGAACATAAAGGGATGCTGTACTTTGTCGAATGCTTTTTCCGCATCTATCGAGATGATCATATGGTTCTTATTTTTAAGTCTATTGATGTGGTGAATAACATTTATTGATTTCCTTATATTGAACCAGCCTTGCATCCCAGGGATGAATCCTACTTGATCATGGTGCACAATTTTTTTGATGTGCCTTTGTATCCGAGTGGCCAGAATTTTATTGAGGATTTTTGCATCTAGGTTCATTAGAGATATTGGTCTGTAGTTTTCTTTCTTTGAAGTGTCTTTGTCTGGTTTAGGTATCAGGGTGATGTTGGCCTCGTAGAATGAATTTGGAAGTTCTCCCTCTTTTTCTATTTCCCGAAGTAGCTTGAAAAGTATTGGTATTAGTTCCTCTTTAAAGGTTTTGTAAAACTCTGCTGTATACCCATCCGGTCCTGGGCTTTTCTTAGTTGGTAGTCTTTTGATGGTTTCTTCTATTTCCTCAATTGATATTGGTCTGTTTAGGTTGTCTATATCCTCCTGACTCAATCTGGGCAGATCATATGACTTAAGAAATTTATCTATGCCTTCACTATCTTCTAATTTATTGGAGTATAAGGATTCAAAATAATTTTTGATTATCTTCTGTATTTCTGAAGTGTCTGTTGTGATATTGCCTCTTTCATCCCGTATGTTAGTGATTTGAGTTCTCTCTCTTCTTCTCTTCGCTAGCATGGCTAAGGGTCTGTCGATTTTGTTTATTTTTTCAAAGAACCAACTTTTAGTTTTGTCAATTTTTTCAATTGTTTCTTTTGTTTCGATTTCATTGATTTCAGCTCTGATTTTCATTATTTCTTGCCTTCTACTTCTTTTGCTGTTGTTTTGCTCTTCTTTTTCTAGGATTTTGAGATGAAGTATGAGATCATTAATTTGTTGGTTTTTTCTTTTTTTAAGGAATGAACTCCAAGCAATGAATTTTCCTCTTAGAACTGCTTTCAATGTGTCCCATAGATTCCGATATGTTGTGTCTGTGTTTTCATTAATCTCTAAGAATTTTTTAATTTCCTCCTTGATGTCTTCTATAACCCATTGATCATTCAGTAACCTATTGTTCATTCTCCAAGTGATATATTCTTTTTCCTTCCTTCTTTTATCGTTGATTTTCAGTTCCATTCCATTATGATCAGATAGGATGCATGGTATTATCTCTACTCCTTTGTATTGTCTAAGAGTTTCCCTGTGACATAATATATGATCTATTTTTGAGAAGGATCCATGTGCTGCTGAGAAAAAAGTGTAACTGTTTGATGTTGGGTGGTATATTCTATATATGTCAATTAAATCTAGGTTATTAATTGTGTTATTGAGTTCTATAGTTTCCTTATTCAACTTTTGTTTGGAAGATCTGTCCAGTGGTGAGAGAGGTGTGTTGAAGTCTCCCATGATTATTGTATGGTGGTCTATTAGACTCTTGAACTTGAGAAGAGTTTGTTTGATGAACATAGCTGCACCATTGTTTGGGGCATATATATTTATGATTGTTATGTCTTGTTGGTGTATGGTTCCCTTGAGCAGTATGTAGTGTCCCTCTTTATCCCTTTTGATTAACTTTGGCTTAAAATCTATTTTATTTGATATGAGTATGGATACTCCTGCTTGTTTCCGAAGTCCATATGAGTGATATGATTTTTCCCAACCTTTCACCTTCAGCCTATGTATGTCTTTTCCTATCAAATGCGTCTCCTGTAGGCAGCATATTGTTGGGTCTTGTTTTGTGATCCATTCTACTAGCCTGTGTCTCTTAATTGGTGAGTTTAAGCCATTAACATTTAGGGTTATTATTGAGATATGGGTTGTTCTTCCAGCCATATTTGTTTATTTATGTTACTAAACATGGTTTGTTTTCCACTTTGATTATTTTCCCCCCTTTAGTGTCCTACCTCCCACTGTTGGTTTTCATTGTTATTTTCCATTTCCTCTTCCTGTAATGTTTTGCCAAGGATGTTTTGAAGAGATGGTTTTCTAGCTGCAAATTCTTTTAACTTTTGTTTATCGTGGAAGGTTTTAATTTCATCTTCCATCCTGAAGCTTAATTTCGCTGGAAACACAATTCTTGGTTGGAACCCATTTTCTTTCAGTGTTTGAAATATGTTATTCCAGGATCTTCTAGCTTTCAGAGTCTGTGTTGAAAGATCAGCTGTTATCCTGATTGGCTTACCCCTAAATGTGATCTGCTTCCTTTCTCTTGTAGCTTTTAAAATTCTCTCCTTGTTCTGTATGTTGGGCATCTTCATTATAATGTGTCTAGGTGTGGGTCTCTTATGATTTTGCACATTCGGCGTCCTGTAGGCTTCTAGGATTTGGCGTTCTGTCTCATTCTTCAAGTCTGGGAAGTTTTCTCGAATTATTTCATTGAATAGATTGCTCATTCCTTTGGTTTGAAACTCTGTTCCTTCCTGTATCCCAATGACTCTTAAATTTGGTCTCTTGATGTTATCCCATATTTCTTGGATGTTCTGCTCATGGTTTCTTAACAGTCTTGCTGAGCTGTCTATGTTCTTTTCAAGTTGATATACTTTATCTTCATTGTCTGATGTTCTGTCTTCTAAGTGTTCTACTCTGCTGGTAGTATTCTCAATTGAGTTTTTAAGCTGGCTTATTGCTTCCTGCATTTCTAGGATTTCTGTTTGTTTGTTTTTTATAACCTCTATTTCCCTGTATAGTTGATCTTTTGCTTCTTGGATTTGTTTATGTAATTCATTGTTGAAGTGATCTTTCATTGTCTGATTTTGCTGTCTGATGTCTTCCTTGAGACTCCAGATCATCTGAAGCATGTATATCCTGAATTCTTTATCTGACATTCCATCAGCTGCAGCTATTACCTCTTCTAAAGTTGAGTTGACCTGCAATGCTTGTGGTCCTTTCTTTCCTTGTCTCTTCATACTGTTCGCGTTCCTTTCTTCTTGGTGAAACTGTTGTGCTATTGAATTTTCCCCCTATATATTTATATTGGTCTTGTATAGTTGCAAAGTCTCCCTCGCAGGCACGGGCGGCGGCTCTGCCCCTCCGCCAATTGGGGCAATGTGCCTACCACGCCGGCAGGCCGCTGGGCCTGCTCTGCCAGTCGGTAGCAGGTCCGCCGTCCTTGCAGGCGCGGGCGGCGGCTCTGTCCCTCTGCGGGCCGCTAGGCTTGTTCTGTCGGTGGTCGCAGTTCTGCCTACTTTGCAGGCGCAGGCAGCGGCACTGCCCCTCTGCAGGCCTCTGGGGCTGTACTGCCAGTGGGTCGCAGGTCCGCCTACTTTGCAGGCGTGTGGGGGGGGGGCGGCTCTACCCTTCCTCAGGCCACTGGGCCTGTTCTGTCTCTCGGTTGCAGGTCTGACCTGTTCTGATGGTGGTCTCAGTTCCGACTACCTTGCAGGCGCGGGGGGGAGGGGGCGGCTCTGCCTCCCAGCAGGCGACTGCTCCTCTTCTGCCGGTGGGTCGCAGGCCCGCCTACCTTGCAGGAGTGATTGGAAGCTCTGTCCCGCCGCGGGCCACTGGGCCTTTTCTGTCGGTGGTCACCCTTCCCCTACCTGGCAGGCGAGGGGGGTGGGGGGCGGCTCTGCCCCTCAGCAGGCCGCTGGGCCTGCTCTGTCTTTGGTCCCAGTTCCCTCTACTATGCCGGCGCAGGGGGAGGGGGCGGCTCAACCTCTCAGCAGGCGACTGCTCCTCTTCTGCCGGTGGGTCGCAGGCCCGCCTACCTTGCAGGAGTGATTGGAAGCTCTGTCCCGCCCTGGGCCACTGGGCCTTTTCTGTCGGTGGTCACCCTTCCCCTACCTGGCAGGCGAGGGGGGTGGGGGGCGGCTCTGCCCCTCAGCAGGCCGCTGGGCCTGCTCTGTCTTCGGTCCCAGTTCCCTCTACTATGCCGGCGCAGGGGGAGGGGGCGGCTCAGCCTCTCAGCAGGCGACTGCTCCTCTTCTGCCGGTGGGTCGCAGGCCCGCCTACCTTGCAGGAGTGATTGGAAGCTCTGTCCCGCCCTGGGCCACTGGGCCTTTTCTGTCGGTGGTCACCCTTCCCCTACCTGGCAGGCGAGGGGGGTGGGGGGCGGCTCTGCCCCTCAGCAGGCCGCTGGGCCTGCTCTGTCTTTGTTCCCAGTTCCCTCTACTATGCCGGCGCAGGGGGAGGGGGCGGCTCAGCCTCTCAGCAGGCGACTGCTCCTCTTCTGCCGGTGGGTCGCAGGCCCGCCTACCTTGCAGGAGTGATTGGAAGCTCTGTCCCGCCCTGGGCCACTGGGCCTTTTCTGTCGGTGGTCACCCTTCCCCTACCTGGCAGGCGAGGGGGGTGGGGGGCGGCTCTGCCCCTCAGCAGGCCACTGGGCCTGCTCTGTCTTTGGTCCCAGTTCCCTCTACTATGCTGGCGCAGGGGGAGGGGGCGGCTCAGCCTCTCAGCAGGCGGCTGCTCCTCTTCTGCCAGTGGGTCGCAGGCCCGCCTACCTTGCAGGAGTGATTGGAAGCTCTGTCCCGACGCGGGCCACTGGGCCTTTTCTGTCGGTGGTCACCCTTCCCCTACCTGGCAGGCGAGGGGGGTGGGGGGCGGCTCTGCCCCTCAGCAGGCCGCTGGGCCTGCTCTGTCTTTGGTCCCAGTTCCCTCTACTATGCAATATTGATTTTGAATACTAATGTAGCCTTATATTTTCTGTGTTTGCAGGTTCAGAGTTAAATCAGAACAATCAGGTGTTAAGCATTCCCACATTCTATAAATGAAGGGCAAGACCATCTAATAGGTACTTGCAAAGAGTTGAACAAAAATATTTTTGCCAATATAATTCCATTACCAATCTCTAGGCTAACAAAATATTAAGATTATGGAAGTTGAAAAGGTCAGTAATTAAGAGATATTGGAAGAGTTATTACAAATATACTATTCCCCCTCTCTGATCACATGAAGAGAATTTTTTTTTGTCAAGAAATAATGAGGAGTCAGGAAAAGTTATCTCAGAAATAACCATAAAAAAGATTCTGTAGAAGAATCAAAATTTGGGACCTACCACATAAAGGAAGTACTAATGCCATATTCCACTTTAACCAGTCAACAGAACTACTTCTTGTGTCTGTTCCAATTAGAATTTCTGTGTAATATATTATCCCAAAACACAGAGACCTAAAACAATAATTTTATTATGTTCAAGGATTTTGAAGTTTAAAAATTTGGAAAAGGAATTGCAGGGATGGCTTATTTCTGCTCCATAATATCTGGGAGCTCAGTTGGAAGGACTGGAAGGGTGGAATTGACTAGTTGGCTGGGGACTGCAATCAACTTAAGGCTCATTTTTCCATACATCTGGAGCCTTGGCTGAAGTGTCTGGAAGAGTAGGATGACTAAATGGACCTGCACCTGGACTCTTCTACTTTGGCTTCCTCACTTCACTAGGACCTCAAGGGAGGCAGACCTGGCAGCTCAGGTTTCCAAGCAAGAGTGTTTCAGAAAGCAAAATGAAAGCCGCATGGTCTTTTATGACCCAGCCTCAAAAATCACATGGCATCACTCCTGCCAACTTTTATTGGTTGAAATAAGAGTTCATTTCTTCATAAGAAAGTGTCAACATTGCATTATAGAAAAGCTTGCAGAACAAGAGATACAGTTGTGGCCACCTTTGGAAAATATAATGTGCCAGATCTCCCTTCTGCAGAATTATATTGTAAGTCTGAAGGAGCCCCATCCCCACAAAGCTGTCAATAGAGGAGAAGGAGAAAAATATTCATCAAACTCTTTTTCCCTCTCTATTTCAGGTTTCTCAACCTGAAGAGGCAGTGGGGGAAGGGAAGAAGACTAAAAATCAATGAAATTGGAAGTTTAGTACGTTATGCTTATTGGATTGGATATACCAAAATGAAAAACAGAGACAGTTTCTTACCTGAGAGTGACCAGGTAGGCTTCATGACTTGCCTGAAATTCCATCAAGAGGATAGACTTACGAATTATTTTTTTGATTCAGTGTATTATATTCATTACTGTCATTATTCTTTTGATGACAATTGCCCCAGATATGGCTGGTGGAAGCTCTTGGGCTGGATGCAGCATCCTTTAGATATGTGCTCATCAGTGCTCAGACTTTCCTTACTTTCTAACACAAGATGTTTCTAATTCAACAAGTAATTTTTTTTGTTACAGACAGGAAATAAGCCATTAATTTTAAAAAAAGTTTGAATTTCTTGTAGCAAGAAATCTTAATTAGAAACTAAATTCAGGAGCAGGATATACTGAATGTCACTAAAAAAAGTTGTAGGGTTTATTGAACTTTTTTGTAAATTGTACTAAGAAGTATGCCCCTTTAAGAAAATTCTTTTTAAGAGAATCTAAATTCATTTAGTTCATACAATTTCAAGTTTAGTAAACAATCACCAAACCCTACATTTTTTTAAAAAACTTACTCTATTTCATTATTTATGCTGATGAGCAATTATGAGTAGGTCTATAAAAAATTCATTCTCCACATTTGGTAGAGATTAAGAAGACATAGTCTTGGTGTGTTGATAAAGTAAACACACTGAGAGAAGTATATATTGAGAAAAGTTTTACAGAAAAGTGCTATTAAAAATTATTAGCATTTTTATATAGTACATATTTTTAAGTCACTGTGGACAATTTCTAAAGTAATTCTCAGAAACTGAGTAGGTCTATTAAAATTTCTCCAAATGAATTCATTCAGCAAGTTTTTCTTTTGTAAATTAATGGATTAAATGTTAAAGTGGTACAAAATAATTTTTCATAAATATTCATAAAGTTAAAAGAATATTGCAAACACCTGGGTACCCATGACTCATTTTAATTAGCAGAAAGTAACCATTACCTTTGAAGACCTGTGTATTCCAGGACACCCACTTAATTGCCTCACCCCTAAGAAGTAACCATTATTCAGAATTTAGTGTTATTATTATTTCTCTACACATGTGTACTTTACTACAGTCTATAGTCCTAAATTATACATTAGTTAATTATGTATGGTTTCGTACTTCATATTATTTTAAACATACCGTTCATATTCTTCTACAGCATTATGTTTCTAAAAATCATCAAATTTTTGCCTTGCGCTGGGGTTGTGGCTCATGGGCTGGGGATGTAGCTCAGTGGGTAGAGTGTTAGCCTAACATGTGTGAGGCACTGGGTTCGATCCTCAGCACCACATAAAAATAAGTAAATAAATAAAGGCATTGTGTCCATCTACAACTAAAAAAAATATTTTTTAAAAAAATTTTGTCTCAAACTATAATCCATTCATCTTTAGTGATCTGGTGTTTCATCATATGAATATGCTACAACATATTTATTCATTTTAATGTGAACAGATATTTGAGTTGTTTACATTTTTAATCAAAAATAGCACTGCATCAAACATTCTGGTACATGTGTCCTAATAGATGTAGGCAAACGTGTATAAGATAGGAATGAAATAGACCAGTAACTGAATATGTGCATGTCAAATGAGCTAGACAATGCTGAACTGTTTTACACAATGCTTTTGTTAATGTACCATTTGCCAATTTACCTGTGCATGTGAAAACATCACCATAAAGAAGATAGTAGATATGCCCATTACCTCTAAAAATTTCCTTATGCCTTTTTGGCTTTTGTTTTATTTTCTGGTGGTGATGGTGGTGGTGGGGTGTGGGTGTGGGTGTGGGTGTGTTTTCCCTTGCTCAAATTCTGTTAAATGTATTGCTAGCCATTTTGTATTTTTTGCAGATTTTGTAAATGTTAACTTCAGTTGAAAAATACATTTTCTAAACTATTATAATAGAAATTCAGTTTTTTTTAAAAAAAGACTTAATTTTTGAGCAGTTTTAAAATCATAGCAAAATTGAATGTCAATTAGAATTTCCATCTACCCCTTCTCCCTAACAACCCAATGTACACACACACACACACACACACACACACAACCACTTCCCCCGTTATTGACAACCCCACCAAGCTGGTACATTTGTTACAATCAATGAACCTGCATTGACGCATCATTATTCCCCAAAGCCCATAATTTACATTAGGGTTCATGCTCAGTGTTCTACAGCCTACAGGTTTTGGCAAATGTATGACAAATACCCTTCATGACAATGCTCTATGAGTTTCCTGGGACCAAGGTTCAGTATCTGACATTCATCTGAGGAAATTCTCAAACATCATTATTTCAATTATTTCTTTTGTTTCTTTCTCTCTTCCTAGTATTCTGTTACTCATATGTTATAGCTTTTGTATCTTTCCCACAGTTCTTAGATATTCCAGTCTATGTTTTTGTCATTGTTTTCAGTTTTTCTCAATGCTTCTCAATTCCCACATACCCTGAAATTCAGAGATTCTTGCTACGTTGTGGCTGGTCTACTAATTAGCCTATCACAGGCATTATTCATTTGTCTCAGTGTTTTTGATCTCTGTGGTTTTTAATTCTTTCTTAGAATTTCTATCTCTTTTCTTTCTTTCTTCTTTTTTTCTGTTGCTCCATAATTTTCTAGTTTTTCTATTGGACCCTTTAACATATTAATCATAGTTTTTTAAATTTATGGTCTGATGATTCCAACATGCCTGAGTCTGGTTTTGAAACTTGTTCTCTCTCTTCAAAATGTCTCTGTTTCCCCCCATTTTAGTATGGTTTTATAAATTTCTTGTCAAAAAGTAGATATGATGTTCTAGGTAAAAAGTTGAGGGAAGGGAAAGAATTCTACAGGTTTATGAGTAGGTCTCAGTGAGCCTGAGTCCCTGGGTTGTGACCTTCATAAATGCTTATAGGTTTGTTTTTGTTTATTTCACCCTCTTAAGTGTAGAGCTGTCTGCATTTGGATATTTCTCTTTCCTAAGATCAGTGAGACTCCTGTAAAACCACAAGACATCAGGCTTAGGTAAAGTCCTTTCTCCTGAAGACATACCTTAACCAGAGAGGTTTTGCTCTTGGGTTTCTGTGCAGGTCAGTTGTGATTCTCTGTATCTGCCTATCTGTCTCCCCACTTAGGAGGGGAGCACTTTGCCCTGTGACTGCCTTTCTCTGCCTTTTTCTACCTATTGAAGTAGAGTTGCTAATTTTTTGTTGTTTTCAGTTTTTATTTGGTGTTATATAGAGCAATGAAGTCTGAGCTCCTTTCATGCTAGACCAGAAGCCAGAAATCTTAAAATTTGACTTTTTGTACATTAATTTTATATCTCAGAGATTTAGTAAACTCTCTTATTAATCAAATATATTATTATTATTATTATTATTATTATTATTGTCTTTGAGCTTTCCTTGTAGATAATTATACTGCCTACATTATTTCTTGCTTTTAGACCTATACTTTATATTGCTTGTCTGTGCCTGACTGCCAGTACCTCCAACCTTATTAAATGGAAGTATTGATATTATGTAACATAATATCACATTTTTGTACTTAATCTTTTTTTAAGAATACATATAATCCTAGTGTTCTCCCCTAACTTTTGTTTTGAAAATTTCAAATATCAGATAGAATTTCAATAATAATTTTAAATAATGATGGCACAGTGAATGTCTATACAATCCCTACTTTAAACATATTAGACTACTCATTTTGTGCCCTATGCCTATTTCTACCTTTGTTCTTTCTGAGCTTGGGGGTGGTATTTCTACTTGGCTTCTACACTATAGATATGGCTCACTGTGATCCTACAGTTTTTCAGGCTCTCCAAGATGCCCACTAGGACTGGCCCTGAGCTCTACCCTGTCCTTCTTGCTCTCAACAGGAATGAGGAGCAAATCTCAGTGTCCCCATTTGGCAGGTGCCCTTAAAATAAGAGCCAACTTCAGTGCTCTGCAACCCCATCTGGGTTTCCACTTTTACTCAGTTTATGGACTCCAAATATTTCTCGCTGATCTGCTGTGTTTTGTTTAAAAACATTTATTTATACTTTAGTAGGCATTTAGTTATTTTCAGTGGGAGAGTCAGTCAAAATGCCCATGTCATGGGACTGAAGTTGTGGCTTAGTGGTAGAGTGCTCAGCTAGCATGCCTGAGGCACTGGGTTCAATCCTAAGCACCACATAAAAATTTTTAAAAAAAGATATTAAAAAATGCACATGTCACCACCCTGTAGGAAGTGCAATTTTGTGTTCTCTTTAGGTAACACTTGGCATTCCAATGCCAATCTTAAAAAAAAAAAAAACTTATTCATTAATGAATGTACATACAAATGAAACTGCATGACCATGAGGAGTCCCCCACTGTCATGTACTCACAAGATTTTCCCATCTTTACGGAGTCAGTGATCGTATTTCTTAAAGATGTACAAATTTCACAAATTTGAATACCCAGCCTTAATTATATCTTTGTCGTATTTTTCCAGGATAGATTGTAGGTAAAGGAAACTCAATTGTGCCTCAAAGGATCAAAACAAAATTCAATACTATCTACAAGATTGATATGCACATAGAAAAAAGCCATATTTTTAAAAAATCCCTTCCTTTTTTACCATTCTCCTTCTCAGTTATTGACAAATTTTTCAGTACCATAAAATAGTAATAAAATTACTCAATATCAACTGCTTAAAAAAGAAACATTATTTTTTAGAAGAGATATCATTCAGAAAGTGATTTATGAATTTAACACCAGTGAAATTACTTACTAAGCACTCCTGCTAACCCTGCTATTGCACAAAATGTACTTGGGGGAAATTTTGCATTTTGGTGAGTTTTTCCCTTTTCAAAGACTTCTCACAGGTAACATTTCATTGGGATTGTCACTATACACCAAGTTAAGTATGGCGAAGAGCATACTAATAGAAGAAAAAGATTGAGCATAAAAAGCAAGTTACCATAATGTCATCTAACATCACGGATAAAAGTCAGGATTATAAATCAAGTCCTATTTTTTTTTTTAATTTTTATTTTTAGTTGCTGATGGACCTTTATTTGATTTATCCATCTATATGCAGTGCTGAGAATTGAACCCAGTGCCTCACACGTGCAAGGCAAGCACTCCACCACTGAGCCACAACCCCAGTCCTAAGTCCTATTCTTAATTCTGTGTACTGAGAGGGGTTTCCACTCACTCCCCATGTATTTTAGTTCACAGAATGGCAACAGTCACTGAGCTTATGCGCTCAAACAAGTTTTGGGAATTCCAGGTGAAAAAGTCGACCAGATTCCCAGGATCCTTTAATATGCATCATGAATTTCCAAGAAGAATATGAGGCACAGGGCAGGCATCATAAACTCAAAGCCCTACAGAAATCAGGCCAGAATCAGAAGTGAATGGGCCAGGAAAGTGCTAAAGTTGGATCCCCAGCTAAGGGGTCCTTGAGCATGCAGCCTCAATACCAGTCTTTCTTATAGCCTCCCCTTCTCTTCATGAGAGCTACTGGCACAATAACTCAACGTAGACTTCTTTCCAATCCTCCTCACAAAATCTTTACTGCTAGGGTCCTAAAAAGAGGTTTCTAACCTAACATGGCTATTTAAGCCCAACACAAAACTCTAGTTTTCAGAATGAACACAAGCCCCCGGTAGTGAAACTGGCGAAAGTGTGCCGTACTGATGGGAGGATTCCCAATGCCTCCACCAGTATCTCTGTGGACGTTTAGAGTTATCGCACAGAGCAGGCTGATCTGACACAGGACAGTATGTTGCTTTAAAGTGTGAGGATCTTTGTTGCTTTTAATTGTGTCATTTTCTAGTCATCTGCCGGTTGTTAAAAAAATACACTCCATAATTATATCATAAATTAAAATTGGATATATTTGGACTAGAGCACCCTCCTAGCATCACCACATGGCTGTGTTCACACAAGCTTCTCACACAGGCTTCAGGTGCAGTGGAGCTGACCAAGGCCAAATTGTGAACAATGCCACATTTGTTTGGGGGACTCATTTTACACTTGAATGTGACTTCTCCTAGGTAGATATCCGTTATTCTCTTTAAAATTAAGAAAAGTGGGGGTTGGTCTGGGTGAGGCTCAGACCCAGGAAACAGATTTAGGATCCCAGCAGGTGGAAGAAGATGCAAGGCACAGTGAGGATAGTAGATATGTCATTTTTATTTAATATTAATTAATTAATTTATTTTAATTAGGCATATATGACAGCAGAATGCATTTTGATTCATTGTACACAATTGCAGCACAACTTTTCATTTCTCTGGTTGTACATCATGTAGTGTCATACCATAGGCGCAGTCATACATGGACCTAGGGTAATGATGTCCATCTCATTCCACCATCTTTCCTGCTCCCACACCCCTTTTCAACCCCTTTCTCCCCTTATTCAGAGGAGGCAATAGCTCCTATCCTGTCCTCCAGTTTTCGGCTTCAGTCCTTTACCCTCCTTTAACCCTTCCATAGGCCTTTCTTATGTACAAGTCAAATAAAGAGGGCCCCACACTCTTCTGCCATGATGTTCTGCCTCAACTTGAGCCCTGAGGAATGGAGCCAGTTGTTCATGGACTGAGACCTCTGAAATATTGAATCCCCAAATAAACTTTTCCTCCTCTACAATTGTTCTGTTCAGATGGTTTAGTCACAGCAGTGAAGAAGCTGACTAAAACAGCTGGATACTAAAACCATAATCCCCTGGAAGCCTTGACCAAGGAGCCTACCTATAACCATTTGGGGCTGCCCAACAGGGAGATGCAACTCCCCGTAGTCCCTGTCTTTTACTATTGCTTTTACATCTTCTCTGTGCTGGCCCTGCCCTTCTCAATGCGGGCACAATTTACGTTCTGATGATTTCACTCAAGCAAGATACAGTTTTGCCTTGAGTACAGACAGACAGGATCAAGTCAAGGTACAGTGGCTCACAGTCAAAGAGCAGGCATGAGTTTATGTATTTGTTTCTTGTTGCACAGTAAGAGACCACCGTAAAGAAAGTGGCTTAAAATAACACCAATGTGTTCTGGAGGCCAAAAATTTGAAATAAACCTTACAGACTTAAAATGCAGGCGTCTGGGCTGGGGATGTGGCTCAAGCGGTAGCGCGCTCGCCTGGCATGCATGCAGCCCGGGTTCCATCCTCAGCACCACATACAAACAAAGATGTTGTGTCCGCTGAAAAACTAAAATATATATATTTTATATATATAAAATTCTCTCTCTCTCTCTCTCTCTCTAAGAAAAATAAAAATAAAATGAAGGTGTCTATTGGGCTAGTTTCTCCTGTCAGGAGGCTCTAAGGGAGAATCCACATGCTTACCTCTTTATGCTTCTAGTGGCGTGGGTAATCCTTGGTCTGTGACCTTCTCCACCCTCTTCAACCCATTACTCCAGGCTCTGCTTCATCATCTTGCCTTATCTTTTGACTCTGACTCCTCCTGCCTCCCTCTTATTAGAACCGTTGTGATTATATCCAGTTCACCTGGATAATCCAGGATGATAGCCCCAGCTCAAGATCCTTAACTTAATCACACCTGCAAAATGCTTTCTGGCATGTCAGGCAACATATTCAAAGCTTCCAATACTATAATGTGAACAGCTTTTGGGAAGGATAAGCATTATTCATCCTACCAGAGTTTACAGTGCTTTCTCATTCCATCTCCCTGTGCCTTTTATGAGTGTGCTGTCCCCTCACCTCTGTACTAACATCCTTTTTGCTAGTCAGTTTGTATTTTCTAGTGAGCAATGGAGCTTCTCCATCAATAATTTCACAGATAAAATGTATTCCTTATATCCTGTAGGCTAACTAATAAGTCTTTCAACAGATTTTGGATGTCCAAAGACTTATTTATAAATTTCTATAATTTGGAAGTCAGTTTACTGTAGATTACTGGTTAATTACTTACCAAGAATATAAAGTTAAATTTATACACACTTATCAGCCTGTTTAACATGGAAGTGTTTTTAAATACATTACAGGTAAAACATGAATGGATGTATCATAGTTTATCTTCCCTTTCCTCTGTTGAAGAACACACTTAAAATACGCTTTATTTCCCCCATATAATGTGATCTCATATATAATATCTCTCATAGACAATAACAGAAATATCTCTTATACTTAATCATTGAAATATGGCTACCCTCAAGGCCAGAAAGTAAATAAAAAATATAAAGAGTGTTACTAAGGGTCTATCATGTGTTAGGTGTTTATATGTTTCTGTAGATTTGCTAGTGTCAGTAATATTAACAAGCTACCAAAAGACAACATTAGAAGCTTTACTATGATATCAAATTTCTTTCTAACAATAGCTGTTTGAGGTAGGTATTGTTAGCCTAGCTCATATGATTGGCAGGAGACCAGAAGGCATTCAACCCTAAATCCAGTTAATAACAGGCAGTGTGATAAAGAAGTGGTGATATTGAGAAGATTCACAGGAACAGTAATTTTGAGGGTTAGGCTTCTGCAAACAGGCTTCAATCCCAGTCTCCAGGTATAAAATGAGGCCATGCATTTCCAGGGCAGCCTCTCTGTGCTGGGCCCTGATGATTAGTCTTACCAAGAAACTGATCTCACCTCTGGGAATGGTCATGCATTTACTCTGGTGAAAGGGTTAAGGAAAGGTAGAATAGGTATTTAGAAAACTATTTCTCTTCCTGACAGCTTTGAAAGGACTGCCCTTTTAGACAGAGGACATGTTTTGACACCTGTAAATCTTCTCTCTAAGCATTATATCTGAAATGGAAGGTACACTTGATGTATTGAGACTTCACATTTTCACCCAGAAATACTTCATTGAGTCAGTAATTTTACAGAAAGAAACAAAACCTTAATCAAAGATTTCTATAAATGTAGTTAGAAAATATAGTTGATTCTGACAACTGAAATACAAAATTGTGAGAAGCAATTCATTTTAACATATAATACCTATTAGAAAAATGTATCCAACTAAGAAAAATGCAGGTATGGACCTTTTTTAAATGGATAGAGGACAAAGAAAGATAGAAGTTTAGAGTGAGATGCTGGGAAATCCCAGGAACTTGGGAGGCTGAGGCAGAAGGATCACAAGTTCAAGGCCAGCCTCAGCAATTTAATGAGGCCCTTAGCAATTTAGCAAGAGCCCATCTCAAAATATAAAAGAGGGTAGAAATGTGGTGCAGTGGTTAAGCACCCCTGAGTTTAATCCCTGGGACCTAAATAAATACATAAACAAAATTAAGAGTAGGAAAGGGTATGAAAAGCAAATAAATAAGGAGACAAAGAGAATGGAGATGCTAGAGATGCATACGTGCACACTGAAAACAGAAGTTTTTAGACCATGAAAAGTTAACAAGGGCTACTGAAGATTAACTTGGTGTTCAGTGTCCCAAGGTCTTTGCTTTCCCTGATACCCAAGAAGACTATGTTTCCAGCCTCTCCTACAGTTAGGTGGGGACAAATGCCTTCTGGACAAAGTTTATATTGAATGGAAATATTGCTTGGGCCTGCCCTTAAAATCATCCTTTACCTCCTCAGCTCACTCACTTCCTTTTCTGCAGTGACACCCAAAGACATGGCTTCAAGTGACATCCTGACAAATTAGAACAAACTTAGCAGGAAAGAATGGACAGCTATCAGATACACAGAAATTGTGCTTGATACTCACAAGAAATACGCCCTTCTTGTTTTAAGCTTTGAAACACTGGTCTTGTTTGTTATAGCAGGCAACATTACTTACCTGACCCAATTAGTAGCTGGGTGGCACAGTCAGATTAGAGGCTTGTGTAAGACCCTCTGCCAACTGTATGAGAGGAGATTAAAGCACACAAGGACTAAAGGAGGTAAAATGAGAAGAACTTGAGGATGGGTTGACATCACAGTGAAGAAGGGATCAATCAATACCAGCTCCCACGCATTATGAAGGACTTGGAAGCACAGTAATGGCATCTCTGAGAGGAAATGCTGAACATGAGACAGGCTCAGGGAGCTTGGAATGCTCCAGTTAGGTACACTGACCTCTCCGTCACTGTATTTTTCACATTCAATTACATGATTTTTAAACTGTAAAGTTTCATGAAGGTAGAAACTTCTATCTGTTTTAACTTGACTCTCTATCCTTATCACTAAGCCATTCTTGACACAAAGTAGAAATAAAACAAAGAAGAATAAATAATGAAGAATAAATCATGAATATATAATGAAACTGTGAGCACGTAGAATAAATAATGAAACTGTGGGTAACGTGACAAGCAGACATTTGGACATGTATGTTTCAAAGGATCATCTGAATTGAGAAGCCGAAATTAGAACTCTTCAACCTCGAACCATTACATGAAATCCAGTGTGGATGGTGTAGTCCTCAGTGAAAAAGAGGAATTAAAAGAAAAAACAATCTTGAGCTAAGGAGAACACACGAGGACAAGGAGGACTTCGTGGTAGAGGATCTCTTCACAGGTTGAGAAGAAGAAAAGTGCCAGGAGAAGGGATGGCGGACACCAAGAACAAGCAAGACTGTGTAGCCCAATATAACAAGAGAAAGAAGAGCACCTGTGCCTAGATTGGCTTGACCAAGAAGGGGCACCTGTCTTCCCAGCCTGAAGGAGAAGTAAAGGTGGGCGAGGCTTTGGGTGCATTTCTAGGTCATAGCAATGAACTTGAAAGAGAGCCTGAGAGGTGTATGGGTAGCATCAGCTCTTGAAGAGAATTGGGGAGGTTTTGAATATTTATTGGAAAAAAAGAAAGAAAGAAACTGACAGGGAGATAGAAAAAAATAGGTTTCTAGACAGCAGTAAGGGCAAGGATTGGGGTAGGGATTATGAATTTGTGGAACGTGAAAACAGGAAGGCCATGTGTAAGATTCTCCATTCGTTCAGCAAATACCGATCCAGCGCCTTCCAGTGTAAAGCACCACGTTAGTTACAGGGATCCAAATGTGTGTTAAGGATGTTGGTGCTTTGTGTTATTGTGGCTGAGGCACAAACCATGAGTCATTCCAGAAAAAACAAAACAACTTATTAGTCAGTGGCAGGTAGACAAAATTATTGGCTGTGTGCAATTTTCCCTTTTCAGCCTGTTGTTTTATTATAGTGGTACACATAGGTTCCCTGCTTTATTTCTCAAGTTAAAGCATTTAATGTGTTCTCTCACTGACCTTCATTAAATAAATCACAGTGAGCCCAACAGAGTCTGGAAACAAGGCTGATGAAACCAGACGGAGAAAGAATTTGCCTCCTTCTCTTTCCATGGCTCTGTTTCTCTCCAGAAGCAGAATTCTCTTTTTTCCCATTGCCTTTCCTTTGATCTCCAAGCTAATCTCCATGCAAATAAGCTGGTGAATATGTTAATTTAAAATTGAGATTTTTCTTAAAGGAAATAGAGACACTATTAATTCACTTGCCCGTGTAACAGAGAGGAGGGTCCAGGTTGGATTTCTGGAGCCATCAGAACAGACCCCACAAGCCCTGCCCACTGCATACATATGTAAGGCCAGAGGTTGCTGAATGGTAGGTAATAAGAGCTAAGTTAGTTTATTGTTAACTTCTCTCCCAGTTTTTGAAGTTGCAGCATGAAGATGTTAAACGATTTGACCAAATTTGTTGGCTAGTAAAAAAAGAAAAGGAACTAAGAATCCATGCCTTATTCACAATCCATGCCTTATCCACTGAATCTAATAACTCAGACAACAAGCATTTCCCATTGTATACCAGAATATTATTGTCTTGATTTTATCAAAGCCGTTTGGTTGGTTTCAAAAGGCATAGGGATTTTTTTTTTCTAGAATACCAGTGGCTGCACACCATTGCAGAAAGAGTATTATGCAAATAGTTCACTGATAACCTCATTTTCTATATTATTGAGTGTTGTTTTCAGAATGTTAAATGCAATTCTGTGTTAAGATTTGCAATTTATGAAGTGGCTTTGAGGGAAATTATTGAACTACAGTGGTGATTCTGGCCCTGGTTACCTTCTCAATCTGCTCCATTAGTGAATCAACTTGAATGACCTGTGAATTATTCCAGTGAAACAACTGAATGGTAATAACAGTCAATTAAACTAATTTCTAAATTCATCCACTTGCTTTTACCAAGGTCATCCAACCAAACAAGATTTCAGAAAAAAAAATTAATATTCTGTCTCCTTTTTATTAAATCATCTCCGATGAGCTTAGGAGAAAGAAGTGTTGAATGCCAATCTGGTTTTATCTTTTAAATCCTCCTAGTCTACTTAACTGAATCCACTGTTAGGCATATTTAAAAAGTGACAGCCTCTGATAACCCATATTATGCAGGGAGGAGTAGGAGACTTAAACACTGTAGTTGATATGTTGTTTGTCTCTTCAGCACTAAATGATTATTTGCACTTTTGCCTTGTTTGCTTGCTTTGTAAGTTATTTCTATACATCCCCTGTATCTGTGTAACTAGGGATGTCTTATGGGGAATGGAAAAAAAAAAAAGCTTTGGAAAACATGCTTCCTTGCATTCCCTCCCTATTAATATTACATTTAATTATTGAAGCTTACACCATTGTAAGTTTAATTTCATTTCAGAGCATATTTGCATTTTAAAATATTAATATGCAATTCTCTGCATATTATTTAGATTTTTACCTACTACCCATCTATCTTGTGAATTCATGTGTTTCTCTGAATCCTCTAACCTGGTGTAGGTCACCATGATCACTGAACATACCATAACCTTCCACTTGGGCCCTTTCCTCCAATTTATTCATTAAAAATTTCATGAGTTTTAAGGATGTTATGCTAAGTGAAATCAGTCCGTTAAAGAATACAAATACCACAGGATTCTGCTTACATGAGATATCTAAAACTCGTCAAATCCACAGAACCAGAGTGGAGTGGTGGTTGTCAGGAGCTGCGAGAAGGGGTGCTTGGGAGTTCCTGATCAACAGGCATCAAGTTTCAGTTAAACAATATGAGTAAACTCTGGAGATCAGCCTGCAACACTGTGCCCATTGTTAATACTGTCTTCTACACTTAAATATTCATTTGGAGAAGTGATCTTGAAAAGTGCTTTTTCAACAATAAAATAAAAAATATTTTAAATTTGCCATTCATTCAAAAATCCCTTTTATTACCTCATTAACATCAAGCTCTCATTTAAAGTACTGAACAGAAAGCAGTAAACAGAATTAAAAACAAAAAGCAATACTCTCCCAGGGCAAACTTTCTACCCCACAGATCTGTTTCTATCTTTCTTTCCTGTAATATCTTTCAATGGCTTCTGACAATGCTAATAATAAACTTAAAGCATGTTAATATAGTTTGAGGAGCCCTTCACAAGCTGGTTCCTCATTTCCTCTCTTTTAATCTCCTTTCATCAAACATATTTCCTAGTTGCAAACAACAAAAGCTGATTTTAACTGAAGTTACAGAAGAGGTAATTAATAGGATGCAGGATAGCTCCGAGGATCGCCAGTGTGTTGGAGAACCAGTCATGAAGTTTAGCTTCCAGGATCAATGCCCAAAATCTCATTGCTGAATTGGTCTCATACAGAAATCCCTTCCATAATCAAGCAGCAGATCTAGACTTATTCTATTGCCACAACGGGTTCAGTATTTCACTCCTGCAGAGACTGCTAAGTCTAAGCAGATGCAAATGAGAGAGACAGAGCACAGACAGGACTGATTTCTTTCCTTCCTACATTCTTCACTGGCTTAAAATTAAGTCTGGTGTGGACATCTCTGATTGGTGGAGGTTAGACAGCAGGCCTGTGCTTTAGGCAGAAGAAAGACTAGGAATGGAAGTACCTGCCATTTTCAGCCTACATAGGTGGGGGCATTTTACCCCACACCAAGACTGTGTGTGTGCATTGGGGGTGACTCCCTAACCATGAAAATGAGCTTCAGATGAATGACACATGTCCCACATATCTCTAAAAATTATGAGCTACTCTCACACTGAACTTCAGTTCTCTCAACATGATCTCTCCCTTACTTCTGGGCCTATTTGTTTTAAGCCTCTCTTTTGAATAATTCACACCAATCTTCGGGAATCTGTTTCAAAACTGGGTTCCTCTAGAAAGTCTCCTGTGAGTTTCCCTAGACCCTTTTTGATCAGAAATTCACAAAGAAGTCCACAAACCAATATGGCCCGCTGCCTTTTGTTTTGGTTTTGTTGTGTTAACTGGAACACAGACACATTTCTTGGTTCACTGATGTCTGTGGCTGCCTCACAGACTTGAGTAGTAGCAACAGAGACTATATGTAGCCTACAAAGTTATAAATATTTACTATCTGGCCCTTTAGAGAAAATATTTTCTGGCCTTTGTTGTAGGTACTTCTGGTTGTGCTCCTGGGGCAATGTTCTGATGCTGTTGTCACTCTTCTCAGGTCTTATGTCTCATCCTCAGCACATGGCAAGCTGCTTGAAGGTGGGGATATGTCTATCTTGTAACCTTCAAATCCCCAATACTTGCCAGATGCATAACTGTGCTCAATATGTACTTGTTAAGTGAATGGATTCGGAATCTATGGCATGGACCAGCTACACAGCACGTCAATTACCAGGTTGTAAGAGGCACAGAAAAGTCATCTGGATTATGGCAAAATGGAGGGAAATATACTTAGCAGAATTCTCTCAGAGAGACTAAATATTTAGCAGAAATACGTGGATGAGACTCGGGACAATGGGGCAGAGGCTGAGGAAATGAGGTCTCTCCAGGTGTGTCTGTGGGTGAGGGTGGTACTTAGTGTCCATTTGAGGACTATTGCTCCAGTAGGCTGCAGAACCCTTGTTTTTCTGAGCACAGTAACTCTGCTGGGGCAGAGCTCTATCCCTCTTGCTTCTCTACCAGTCTTTCGGGCAGTCCTCAGTCTCCTCTCCAAATGAATGTAGAGTGAATATTTTATAAACAAAGGCTTAAAGAATTTCCATAATCCTAACTACTTCAAATTACTCCCATGTTTCAGACAGACCATGAATAAGTGAACAGTTTTCATACATGGAACAAAAAAAATTAAAATACTATCTACAATAATCTTGATTCTATTCCCACCATAATATGGTCATATTTTTAAAATTGTAGGTTGATTCTTAGTGTTGTGCTATATAATAAAATAAAATTTATGTTATGAAATAGAATGAATAGGATAATAGGGCAGGAAAAAAGCAGAATGCATGTACAATTACAGTGTGTTGTATCTTTGTTTCAGTAGATAAATATAAAAATAAACATACAATGTGTGTACTGTATATTTTTTACTGTGCGTTTTGGTCTAGAAACTTTAACAACCACTGATCTAACATTTTGCCCTTTTTATGTTGGCATCACAGTAGAGTTTATCAAGCAACTTCCCCTGGAGGAAACTTTCAATGACCTCAAAGCATTCTGAAAGGATAAGTGAGGGTAAGGGAAAAATAATTCTGTCCCTCATTCCTTTTTAGACCTCCAGGAGTGGAGGAGTGTGCTGGTGAACCAATAGCAACAGCTTCACTTGTGAATCCTGCCCAGATTTATTGAATTGGAAACTTTCAAATAAATCCCTGAGTGATTCATACGCACATCAAAGTTCAGGAAGCACTGGGTAGTTGACACTATTACTGTTCTCAAAATCCTCTCAGACACTTGCATTATTTTTGTGCCTACCTGCTACCAGGTCACTTACTTGCACCAACGAAACACCAGTTTTTAGCTCCTCAGGTTGCGAAACATACTCTGCCTGCAAAGAAGAAGCCATCCAAAGAGATTTGCTTACACTTCCCATCTGGGCAGTGGTTAACCAAAGATGAACAGGTGAAGGGTATAAATACTCTATTCCCCTATTCCTCAATTTTGATGTACAATCATATGGTTAATTTTGTGGGTCAACTTCATGGGGACATGGGTATCTAGACTCTGGATGTGTCTTCGAGGATATTTCTGGATGAGATTGGCGTTTCAATTGATACACTGAGTAAAGCAGATTATGCTCCCCAGTGTGGGAGGGCATCACAGAACCCATTGAAGGAATGAATAGAACCAAAAGGCTGATTAAAAAAAAAAATTCACTCTATCTGCCTGACTGTCCTCAAACTTGGATATTGGTCTTTTCCTATCTTCTGTCTCTAACTCAGACTGGAACTTATACTAACAGCTCTCTGGTTTCCCAGGCCTTCAGATTGAGCTGGGACTATAACATCAGCTCTACTGGACTTCTTGCTGAGTGTAGATCTAGGGAATTCTCAGTTTCCATAATCATTTAAGCCAATTCTTTATAATCCATCAATCTCCTGTTAATTCTGATTCTCCAGAACCCTGACTAATACAATGACTGTGTTTTCTCTATGGTTCTTCTATGGGATTGAGACAAAGTTATTCTCTGTAGCCTTCACTGAAGGACTGGATCCCATCCTGGACTGGATTCCTTGAGTTCTACAGTTTTCCCACCATATATTCCTGGAAACTCATCCTAACAAATAATTTTACTTGGATCCTTATCACGTTGTCTGGTATTGCAAAATTCAATGAAGATCCAAGGCATAGTAAATTTCATTGACCACATACTAATATATTGTTTTCCCAGGGTTTTGCTCTATCCTGGCAATTTCCAAGTGTTGTGAGATGAAAAATATGCTGGTTTTTGTTGTTGTTTGTTGTTTGTTTAGCTACATTCAGGAAAATGATTGCTAAAGTTTTCTAACAGTGATTTCCAGTTCTGACCAAGATGGACTTAACAGGAACTAAATTTACCTCTCACTAATGGGTTTAAGGATTTTATATCACAAAACAAATGATAGTGGTCCCTGAGAGAAGAGTTTGTATGAGAAGGGGCAACTTATACAAAGCTTATTGGACCCCCTGATTTAGGCAGACCAAGGCAACTAGAGTTTACAGGGAAGACACCAGAGAGGAAAGAGCTGGACAGATAGAGGAAACTTCTACCAGATAAATAAGATCAATACAAAAGAATGAAGAGGTCAGAATGTGCAATTACATGAGTAAATATGCAAGATAACTTTTCTTGATTAGAAATACATCAAAATGATAAAATATGATGAAATTTGTTGTCTATGGTCACACATTCATATAGCAAAGTTTTGTTATCTAATTTACTCTCAAACTCCATTTATAGACAATGTCTAGTTTTCTAGAAATTGGCCCCTTGAAAATGAGAGTCTGGAATTCCATTCTGATATTTGTAACTCTGACTATTTTATAGATTCCACAAAGGAGTATAGTTTATTTTTTGTTTATTACTACAATGAATTATTATCTTAATTTAAACTTAGTACTCTATGCAATAAGAAAACTTATCAAAAAATATCCCAAAGAGTTTAATTTAAAATCTTTGATATGACAAGTGACTTGCTGGGCTTTCTTGTATACTTTTGAAATATCTGAACTTTTTTCCCCTAAGAAATCCTATGTAGAAGTGCTTCCTTTTTGTATTCATAAATATTTAGAAAGTTCAATGGTCATGTTAAAGATTATCACAATTGGATCATACTTAATTATTTTAAATACTGATTTGCTTAGATGTTCTCAGACAAAACTTTGTCATTACAAGGCAAATGTAATATCATTTCATAATGGATTTTAGACACAGTAATAAGTGAACCTTTATATAACGAAGCAGTTGTCTCTATCTACTTTATCTAAATAGAAAAAAAATTGTTACCTTTGGAATTTTCATTCTTAATTTTCTAAAAATTCATGGAAAACATTCAATTTTAGCCAACTAACAGGGTATATAATGTAAAACAAATGTCACTAATATATGGATTCTCTAGGACTTTTCCAAAAATTATTCCAAATAAAATCAAAGTGAGGTCCCTAGAAAGAAGCTTCAAATTAAATGTTTAATGTGTAAAGCAATTCAACATCTATAAGAATTTATAATCAATAATTATAATCAATAATTCATTTATAATCAATAATTCATTAACTTTATGAGTTAAATGCCATCATTGAGAATTGTACATATAATGTCTTTCCAGTTTGTGCATATCTCTTACAATTTTTGAGAACTTTTAATAGACAAAATTAATTTTAAAAAATAATTTATTTACCTATCTCTCAGAAAGTATTTTTTTCTATGTTGAATATGCAAAGAATACTATGCAGCTACTCATTTTTAGGAAGAATCTAAAAATAAAAATTTGAGATTACTTTTAATGGCTTTAATAAGATGAAATCTACCTGTGGCAAAAAGTAAAGTAAAAGAGAAATAACAAGTACATAGTAATAAAATTTTACCAGAAATGTAGGTTTCTACATGTTTCTCAGAAATAAACACATCAATGAAAAGTATTTAACAAAATGATTTTAGAAGGTTAAAGTTAAAATTTAATTTCAGATAAATTTAATACCCAAAAGTTAGAAATCTAATTTGCAGTTTCAATTATACCTAATTTTCAGCATTTTAAAAATATTGGCAATTAAAATTATTTGGTTAAAGTCAGACATTAAAAATGAGAAAATTTGATATTGTCCTTTTAAATTTTGTTATAGGTAAAAAAGATATCAATTCTTCAAACTCTCCATAATGAAATTTGTTGGTGGGACAATTTTTAAAATATGTTTAACCATTAAATTAATCATTTTTACATAAATCTCAACTAACAAAATGAAAGAATAGGAATGTCTACTTATGATCAACTCATTAACATAAGGTGGTAGATAAACAAAAAACTTAGTAATACTTTCAAGAATCTTGTATGTTTTTTGTTCACTAATTCTTTTGCAGGCTCTGTATTTTTTTCTTTAATGATAAAAAATATAGATTACCCACTACAAATATTTTGTTTTATACTTCTGAATATAAAAATTGTCACTTTAAGATGCTCATAGTCTGATGGGGAGGTATAGAGAAACTATTATGTAATGTTGTGGTGAGCCGTTCTAATTAGACCATGGTCGCCATTACAAGATGGCGCTGGCTCCGCTGTGGTCTGTAACAAACAACTCCTTATTTGGGAGAGTTGGCGCATGGTTTTTCACCACCCTATGAGAAAGCTCCACGTGGCAGCTTTGCATTGGGGCTTGAGATGCTTTATTAAGGCTGGGAGGGGCATCCGAGGGTTAGAAGAAGAAATATCAAGGACCTGAATAAACTGCTGAAAGAAGATTCCTGAGTTGCGTCTTCCTTGCGGGCAAGGGGTCGCGACATAATGTGAGGTATGAACAAAATGCAGAATAAGCTGGAATGTATAAATTAAAAAAAAATTAAAACCTTGACTCATTGAGATGTAAGATGAACATAGGACAAAGACTTTGTTGATTTCATTAACTAAAATAAGTTCCTGAAAGACATCAACACTAAGAACAGATAGGTATAGACATCGCTATAAATATTAAACACATTCAAGAAGATTGGAAGGATTTTGCTTACAGATGCAAAGCTAACAGAATATAAAAATTCTCAAAATTTTTGAAAAATAAAAAATTTTGGACTAAATTTTCTTATTAGGCGGATATCAACTATCAATTTTCATTCCAGTAGACATTGTATTACTATCAGTTTTCTACTATTTACTTATGATCAACTCATTGATCATTGCAAAATAGCCTAGTCAAAAGTATTCAAAAGCACAAGCCCTTCTGATGCTGTAAACCTAGAGTCAGAGAACCAATGTGAAAACAAAACTCCTGATTTAAGAGAGATTAAAATTGAATTTATTAAAATCCACCAGAAATAGGACAGCACTCCATAGTCACACAGTAAGAGGGAGACAAGGCCTTCCTCTGTTCAGGCACACAGACACACACCTGCACACTGAGAGTCCATAGCTTCAGTTTCACAGCCTCCAGCCAAGGTCAACAGCAAACACAGAAACACAAAAATTCACAACTCAGACCTCTAAGTGCTCGTCTCATGATCAGTGGATGCAAAATTCTTAATTGATTTGAGCACACAATACATAAAAGATGAATAGAAAACACACAGAAGAGTTCCTGTTGTCTCTCACTTATTAGAGAATATATTTCTATTATCCATCTGACAGATCATTGAATAGTCACACCATAAAATCAATTTTCTAATCATTGTTGTCACCAAGGTGGAATAAGTTATTGTATTGTACAAGTCACACACACAATTAGTGGAAAGAGAAAATAGGAATCAGTGTCAGCAAAGTTGAAATTTTATTGTCACTTGGGAATTTACTGAAGGAATAGTAAAATATCTATCTATCTATCTAGATAGATATAGATAGATAGATAGATAGATAGATAGATAGATAGATAGATAGATAGATCAATCTGTGGAAAACCCATGAGATACACATCTCCAACAACCTATTTCTCAGGAGAACCCACTGAGTATCTCTTTGGCCTCCCAAACTGATAAAATACTAATTTCCAAAACCATAAATCTATGACTCACAGACAGATTTAAAATATTTTATTTGGTTTATTTATTAATAATCAGTAAGATTTTAAAAAGGTCTAAAGTAGAATCCAAACTTTGTGTGCATATATCCATATATATTTAAGCAGATAGACATATTTTTAGCAATTTATTATAGATCTAAGTAGATATATAGACATATACATATGTCATCAATGCTGAAACAAATTGCTAAAAATGTAATGCATTTGGTAATAAATGTGCATTGACATGGAGTCTGGTATGTATGTCTTTTCTATTTGTATTTATCTTTCTTTGTTTATTTCCCAGGTGCACTAAGAATTTTTTGTCCACCTATGAAAACTGCTCTTTGAGATTTGAATTTGTATATAGGTGCCAAATGGTTTAACCTCCTACAGGGCAATAAAATGTAATGTTTAAAAATCATCTTCTCTTGAAGACAGAAATCAATTGTATCTCTCCAGAACAAAATTTGTTTGTATTTCTATGGGCAATAATCATTTTTGTTATTGTAAGCTTTCTACAATTTATAGAATTGTAAAATAACCTAGTCAAAGACACTGGAGTTGCCATAGATTGAGACATTTCCAGGAGTTAGAGAATGCTGGCGTTCCTTTGAGAGCTACAAAGTAATTTCATTTTGCCTATTTTGAAATATTTCACAGTGTTTTCTAGCAGAACCAAAAAGAGAAAACAAAGTACTGACCCACAGAAACAAGGTAACAGAGGTGATGAAAATATGTTTATTAAAACAACAAGAAGGAAAAGATGGGAGAGGGGTAGAGTTGCATAAGACATAATGTCACAAAACAGGGCAAGGTATTCAGGGAATACCTTGAGATCTCAGTCAAGGCAAATGACACAGGAGAGGTGTATTGAAGCTGGATTTTGAAGCAACACTGATACTACTGGGGTTTTTATGGTTTTATTTTTTTTAGTTGTTGATGGACTTTATTTAATTTATTTATTTATATACGGAGCTGAGAATCGAATCCAGTGCCTCACACATGCTAGGAAAATACTCTACCACTGCGCCACAACCCCAGCCCAATACTACTGCTTTTTAGCAGTGAATATAACCTTATGGTTATTTCCCTACCAGAGACAACTTCCTCCACTTCTTCCCCGCAAAATGGTGAAGTTCATATAAATCAAGGTATTATATGTACATGGAAAAGGGTTGCATTGGTGGGATGAAGGAGAAATGTCAATACAAGAGCAATTCTGGACAGGGAATAGGATTTGAGAATCTTTAGAAGGATTTTTTTTTTTTGTCTTGATGATTAGCTTAAACCCAGAACTGAAATACCCCTCCCTTCTTCTTGGTTTATTGCCTGAGCCCATAGTAAGTGCACAAGTACATTTGAATTTAGTGGGTGGAATTGGGTATGAATATCTGGACCTGATGGCTTGTGACTGTTTTAAATGCATATATGGGAAGTTGCCCTTAATTTTCAAAGGGGGCTCTTGACAGACTGGGTAGTTTGCACACCATCAACACAGCCACCAAGAAAATGAGTTTGGTTGTGATTGTTTTAATTCAGAATGCATGTATCCAGGTTCCAGAAAAAGCACAATTCAAATTAATAGATTCTATAATTTAATCAATACTTTTGTATTTCATAATTAGTATTTTTCATAAATAGATACTAAGATTGTGAATTAGTGCCATTATTATTTTTTCCATCCAACTTGCCTTAGAGATTTGGGACTTTTTTTTTTCTTCTTATAGAAGCTTGGGGTGGGTATTAGATGCTTCAAAATTTATGATGGTTACTTCATAACAATAACTCGATAGTGTAATATACTTCCATTTATTTTTTTAATTTGCTATAAGCTTGTAAGGTTATATATCAATCTTTTAAAAAAAAGTAATAGACAACTATCACAAACTGTGTGCCTCTTTTTGGCAGGCAGAGAATTATACTCTGACACAAATGACATTTTCTTGTCTCCCCCAGAATATTTTTAACTGAGAACTCATGGGGGAGATTGTAGTAATAAAAATATAACCTAGCAAAGATTTTATTATAGAATTTTTATTATAAAGATGTTAAGTCAGGAGAAATGGTTTATGATACTGCTGATTCTTAAAATATGAACAGCTCTTCCCTTTCTGCTTTTAGAAAATTCTGATACAAAAGACAATGAGAACTTGCAGTAAATGCAGAGTTCTGACTGCACTTTTATTTTTCAGATCTTCAATCATGAGTTGAAGATATGACTTTCAAATATAAAGCACATTTCATTAAAATAATCTTTATCAAGGAAACCTCTGATATCGAAGATTTTTTCTACTGCTCCTCTTTATGATAAGAAAATGAATTTCCTATTTTGCAAAATTAATCGGTTTGTTCTGTCCTAATAGATAAACTGATTTTACATTACAAGAGCAAGCTGAAAGCAGGAAGGGCAAATAGGCAGCATGGATTCCACCACTCACCTGACCTTTTTCCATTCTAGAAAATTAGACCTCAGTGCTAAACATTACTGATATAGTAGTGCACCTTTTTTTCCTAAGGCTGAAACTGACCTCAGAGTTATCCTTAAATCAGTTGAAGTTAGCGTGTAAAAGAAAAGCTATTTGCCAGCTCTAATTTAATGGTCTAGCAGGAATCAAATAATTTAACTATGAAAATTTTATTTCAAATAATATTCATTGCCAATGTAATAGAATTCATTATTTCTCTGATGTTGCTGCACTACTGGGAAAAATAAATGTTAGCCAAAACAACTATTATATGCAATAAAAGTTAGTATGTAATGACTATAATGATGGGATTCAATTTTACATGTTCTTTACTATTGATACTTCCTACAATTTATTGAAGATATAATTCCTTTCTAAATATTTCTATTGAAGATATTGATTGATACAGTTGTACCATTTCTCGAAATTGTATGAATAGTGCAAAATGCACAGTTCCCAGCCTACAGGATGTTTTTATCATAAAAACTAAGGGCAAAAAAATCAAAACATATTATACATATGTAAGTGTATTTGTAGTAGCTATTTATATTCATGAAAATATAAATGTGGCACAGCAGAGACCAATCTTCTAGAACTCTTTAGATGTCTACATTGGTTCTACACATGAAGAGTCAAAGTAGTCATAAGACAAAATAGACAGAAGGTAAGAGGTTTTGTACAGCCCAGGATGCTATTCTTGACCCTGAAAATGTGAATGATGATTCTTGTAACATGATGTACGGGTAAGAGCAATTCCAATTATGACTTATAGTGTTTACATCATAGGGTTTTTATTGGGATGAAAGAGTATAAAAAAGGTCAGGGGGCCAGGAGTGTAGCTTAAGGATAGATGAAGCACTTTCCAGCATGCATGAGGTCCTGGGTTCAATTCTCCATTAAAAAAAAATAGAAACATTCAAGTAATGCAGTAAGTGTTATCTGCCATGCTTTCCATTTTGCAGAGAACTAGCTCACAAGATGTTGAAGAGCAAGGAGTCTTCATTCATGGCTGCCTCCTCATACTTAGGAAGGCACTATGCTTGATAAATGTGTTTGGAAGTCATGAGCTGCTGCTTAGATTACCCAGTGGAAGGATAAGAATGTCCTGATTGGTTACAATAGTTTAGTATTTGCCTAATATTAATGGCACAGTAGGAATGGGATGGAAAATTTTATTTGAAGACAGCATCGTCATTTCTTTCTCTATGCAACGCACCTTGAAGTCCGGGAACTTGTGTATGTGTATGGACTGTGTGAACTAAGAGACAAAAATAATGAGGGCTTTTGGTTCAGTGGTGATAAATAAGATAAAGAGGAAACAAGGCCATCTTTGTCAGAATAAAAAAATTATTTTAAAAAAAAGGCACTCTGTGACGAGGGACAGCCTGGGGAATCTCTGAGGGGGCCTCTGATGAAGGCTGCAGTGGTATTACAAGGGCTCCTTGGTGGATCCTGTGTGCCTTTGTAGACTCAAAGAATACTATACTTTTCAGGCTCTACAGATATCCATGATCACGACCAAGGGAAATAGCCCAGATGAATGGTCACCCAAATTTCATTTCATCATAAAACCAGTCTATTTTAGCAACACTTAGTTCTCTCTGTGCTATGATTGGAATGTGTCCTCTGAGGTTCATGTGTCAGGCACTGAATTCCCAGAGCAAAAGGTTTGAGAGGTGGGACCTTTAAGAGGTGACCTTTAAGAGGGTTCTGCCCTCGTGAATGGATTAAGATGTCATTACAGTAGTGGGTTGCTCAGTGAGAGAGTGGGTTGTTATAAAAGCAAGTATGCTGGCCATACTGTCACCATTGCTCATACACAAGTCCTCTCCTTCTCCCTATCCTTCCCCTAGTTCCTTCTTCCCTTTTGTTCTTCCCCTACAGATGACAGAGTAGGTCAGCCCTTGCCATATTCTGTCTTCTTAATATTGGACTTCCCAGCCTCTAGATTTGTTCTTTATGAATTACCCACTGTCAGGTATTGTGTTACAATAGCATAAAACGGACTAAGACAACCTATAATTCTGTTTCCCTTCATTTTAAGGAAATGGATTTTCATGACTTTTTTCTCATTAGTTAGTGTTGTAGGATCTTGATTTTTTTTTTTTTAAAAAAAGACTTTTGACATAAGAACATTTCATAGACATTGGACTTTGAAAAATGTCATGCATTCGTGAATTGGGTTTGTAGATAACGAGTTAAATTGAGGATTAACAAAGATAGTTTTTTCTTACTGGTTCTATTATATTTTTGTACCTTTGATGAAAGATAATTTATCAGAATCATAGACTTCACAGATGAGAACGAGTGAGAAAGACTATCCATGACTAGATAATTATAAAGCTAATTCTTAGAAAGAAATGTTAGTGTCTGTGAACTTTGTTCTTCAATTTGGGTTCCCTCTTGTTATTTTATTGATTTGTTCTTGTTACTTTTTCAAGTATGTAATATGCTAGAAGAGGCATAATTAGAATATTCACTCAATGTATTAACAATTTAGAGGACTTTCAATCTTTGCATTTTCAAAGCACTTTTTAATGTTGCTGTTCTCTGGATTTAGTCAATTGCATGAGTTACCTATGGCTGCTGTAACAAATTACCACAAACGTTGAGGCTTAAAACAGCAAAAATGTGTTAACAGTTCTTAAAATTTATCAACGAGAATCACGTGGAGCTGAACTTAAGGGGATGGCAAGACTACATTCTTTTGGAAGCTCCAGGAAAGGATCCACTCTTTGTGTGGTTATGTTTTTAGAGAGTACCTGCATTTTTAACTTGTGGCTTCCATCAGAAATCACATCACTTGTCCCTCTAATTCTCTGACTCTGACCCTCCAGCCTTTCTTTTATAAGATACCTCGGGATTACCTTGAGCCCACCCAGATAATCCAGGATAATCTCCCATCTGAAGAGCCTTAATTTAATCGCATCAGCACGAAGTTTCTTTTGCCATGTAAGCCAACATATTCACAGGTTACTGGATTAGGATTGGAACATTTGGGGAGGTATTACTTTGGCAACGACAACAGTCAAATAATAAAGTCAAGTTTTTAGAAATATTTATCTTAATGTTAAGTAAATACAAGATCTATTTTCTTCTGAGGGATGAAAAATTTAGAGACCACATCCTCTAACATAATAAAGTGGCAAGTTATATTTCTTCTTTATTCCTTATAAAGAGTTCCAGTAAGATAGATGCCAGTAAAGAAAAGGTCATTGGAAGTGTTTAGAAACACTGTTGGAAAGCAGGAACATAAAAATGATATTTTTTTCCAGTTGTGGAGAAAGAAAATTTAGAACCAGGGTTTAAGTCTATCATTTGGGAATTGGCTAAATAAAATATGACATATGATAGAATACTGTAGAAAATTTAAAATAAATGAAATAAATCTGTATCTAAGAATGAGAACAAAAGTTAAAAAAAAAAACACAGTGTCATGTAATAAAAGCATGTTTTACACTAACTTTACTCACCATGGTGTCAAACCCAACTTCTATTAGATGGAAATGTGTTTTGTTTATGAAAATTAATTGATCTAATGCATATGATATGAGCATTGCATGTGTTACACTTCACAAGATTTTAAAAGTTGTAGCATGTTCTGATAATAGTGTGATGACATTTATCATAAATGTATCAAATTTTCTGAATAATGCAACATAATACCATTTATTGTATGGAAGTATAAAGACTCTATTACATACCAAAAGTATGCTAGGCAAATTAACATTCTTTATAACATTAACTCCAATGAACTGCTGGTGTGAGTTTAAACCTATTATCCAGAAAAAGAATCTGTGGTTCAAAGAAATTAATTTACACAGGTCACAGAGCTAGTTGTTTGGTGAGCAGGATTTGAAACCGAAACAGCCACACTGTTTAAAACTCTTTCTCTTTTTCTAACTAATGTGAGAAAGTTGAAAATTATTCATGTCTATGTGCATGAAAGCAGCAACTAACACCATGTACATATGATCTTTACCTTTCTCCAACAAGCTTATTATATCCTTGGAAATGAATTCTAATGGTGTGCATTAATTCATTTACAAAATGCAAGCTCTCCTGCTTCCCCTTAACAATCTTCAGAAAATCTTAGGTGAGTATTCTTATCCTAATTTAAATTTCATTTTCTTGAAAGGTTATCATTATAACACAGCATTTGAATCTGAATTGAAAATATAAAGTATAAGAAACACAATTTTAGATTCTTTTGCAAGATAAGAGTTAAGAAAAAAAGTTTATTCTATTTATGGCCAATTAAAATGCTAAATTACATTATGGAGAAATTAAACATTCCCCCAAAATGTATTGAAAATATTCAATATATTCAAACTTGGTAAGTTTTAGGGGTACAGGAAGCTGATGGAAGGCAAACTAAATGCATTAAACTGATATTTTAATGTATTCTTGAGTTTGCTAGTTTCTCAAAGGCTAATTGAATGTCAATACTAGGTAAGACCATTTTTTTAGGGACTGGAATAATCAAATCTCACAAACTAAAGCAAATTCCTCTGTCTCACTCCCTCTCATTTAGGAGGTATTACTTTTCCAAAATAATAATTTGACTATTGTATTATTTGACAATAGTGAATTTTTAGAATTTTGACAAAAGTGAATTTTTAGAACCACTTTATTTTCTGAACCAATTGTCTTTCAATTAAACTGTACCAAAATTACCATTAGCCTCCTGCTTTGGTTGCCTTTAAGAAAATTATATGAAAAAAAACTTTTATGGAGCCAATTGTGAATCCATAAGATATAGTTCATAATGTGGCCCATATTTACATTAAATATATAGGATATAGATTAAGAGAATTGAAGTGATATTTCTTAGAGGAAAACCTAGATTTTTTTTAAGTACGCCTGGGATTAAATATTTTTAAGGCAGTTTGCCCTTCTTGAGGCTTTCTACAATACCACCTCTTACTTTTTATCCAACTGATGCTTTAATGAATGTAGACTCTAGAGGATCTCAACTCCATATGCCCTAGACTGGAGGCTTAGGAGGACAGAGGCAGCTGCATCTGCACAATTTCACAACAAAGTTCTTGTGCAATTTTTTTGTGTGTGTGCATGTGTGTGACTGAATCAACAGCGTATTTACAGAACTCAAAATAGTAACAAAATGTGGAATTGAAATGGTAAACCAAGGAAGATTTTCAGGCCTGTCACAACATTCCTAGGGCCTGAGGCAAGGGTACAGAGGGAAATCCACAGAGTGCAATGCCCACAGTACTGCTAAGACTGACAAGCAGGGGTCCTGTCCTGTTCACATCAAAAACCACAGGACCTCCCGATTTTAGAGTGTCTTTTTCAACCTTTTCTAAATCTTCTTTTAATCTTACAAATGCCCAGAACAGGCATATCCCTGGGGGTGGTGTCCAAGACTAGACCTGGACATGTTGTAGGCCCTGCCCTATATTTCCCATTTGGGCTGCTCTCCAAACTTATACTCCTGCTCATTCATACTCCATGTGCACATGCATACATATGCCTACACATGCACATACAGGCACATACATGTACACATGTACGTGCGTGTGCGTGCACACACAACACACACACACACACACACACACACACCACTAATATGGGTTGACCTGATGCTTTAAGTTGGCCAAGGACTCATACAAGTGTGATCATGGTGGGGTCATGTCTTGGCTGTTTATGATGTATTGGGAAGTCCTTTCTTTTTCCCTGGCTGGAAGTATAATAGTGTCATTCTGTACCTGCAGTTACTGATTCACATACAGCTCAGGGCCTGGGAACACCTGTCATGGCAGAGGCCATGTGGGGGCATGCTGATGGCAGAGTTACTCTAGGCCAGAGAGTGGAGACCATGGAGGTTGGGACAGCCCTTGCTGTCATCTGAGGACACATGCTAAAGGCAGAGGTGGTTGGAAAGCTGCTCTCCTTCCCCAGTAACTCATGGTCTGTATCCACTATACACCTCACTTATTCTACCCACCCTCTTTCCTTCAGCTTTCAGGGAACTGAGAGTTGGGTCTCCTTTCTGGGATTATCAGGGTTCATAAACTCGCACCATGACAGTGTAAGCAGGAAAAGTCAACATGTGAAGCAGACAGATACAGACAGAAAGTCAAGGGGCACGGTTGTCAAAGCTGGGTGCAGACTCTGACTACCAGAGGCTGTCCAGCTTGCCTCAGTGCTGGTCAAAGGCTGTGTCAGTCAGATCTTTCACATTTTCAAGAAAAGCACAAAATTTAAATTTCCTTTATGCGATCTCCCAGTTTTGAATGATGGTGCTGTTCCACGTTATATTAAGGTCAACAAAACCTGTATGTGTGTCAAATCAGGCCCTGGGGCTGCCATTGTATATGTTAGAACCTCAAAGATTGCCAGGAGCTGATTTCATTCTTCTTAAGGCATGTTCCCCCAAATACCTTTAGGGCCCTGGGCACTAGTCCTCTCCCAGAAGTGACAGATTGGGATGGAAAGAAACTACCTTTAGTGACTGCAAATGATTTGTATTTCTTGGGTGATCAAGGTAACTATCAAGCATATGGAGTACATATCTTACATTCCCTAGAGCAGGAAAGTACAAGATATACATAGTTTCAATCTATAGTGAGGAGACTTGCCATATGTTTTCCTACCTAGCTCTACTTAGCTCAGCAGAGTATCTTGATGGTCTCTAGTAGCTTTTTTAGTTGTTGAATGCCTGAGACCAAACTTTGTTCATTGATGTAGCACAATGCACTTGATAACCGCTTGTAGTACTTATTTTTAGGAAAGAACTTTTAAATGTCTTTATGATTGTATAAATATAAACTACTGTGTTCTCCAAGACCATTTTGTACATTGCCTTGTGACATACAGATACATTATATAAGATCAAAAACTAACTTTTTTTTTTGTCCCCTGGCATGTTTTAATTGTCCTAATAACTCCTCTCCACTTAGTATATGAATTGTCAGCTGAAATAACAAAGAAGTCAATTCCTATCTTTTAAATTTCTAAGGAATCTTTAAACTTAATTCAGAGACTGCAGTCTTGACAGCCATGACTTTTGATTTGTGAAGGCCAGAAGCATTCGGAAAGAGGAAAGGATTCTCTTGAGCTCTAAGAGGTCTAAACTCTGAAGGAGTAAGCTCTGTTATGTAGGCTACAAGCAATAAATTAGAAAGAATGCAAAATATAGACAGCAAGGACCATTTTCTTGTCCCATCCTAAATAAAAATATTAGGTGAAGGAGCAAAGACAATGCTGGAGAAAGCAAGTCCTGTCCCTGGGCACAACCTGTCAGGAGTTAGGGCTCCTCTGGGCTTACGGCTGTGCCTTGCTCTGAGACTTTCACCTTGAGACACTCCTACTCTGTAGCCTCAATGATGCCCCTTGTGCTACAAAGGCATGTGAACAGTGAAAAAGAAGAAGGGATCTTCAGAGAGGTGGAATGGGCAATCTAAACTTCCAATGTAATCAACAGAGGGATAGAGATTAATTGAGAGAAAGGAAACTGCTAATGGGAGTTTGTACATATTGGTGTGTGATGGGGTTCTCAAGCTGGTGTGTAAGGAAGAGAGCACAGCGTAGGACATTGCATAGATCAGGTCGCTGGGGCCTGGAAAGAGACCTATTTGTATTTCAGAGAATGGTAGAATATAACAGTGGCCAACTAGACAATCTGTTTTCACCAATGTTTGACTGCCTCACCATGTCCCCGTGGAAACCATAAACTCTCTCTGGGCAGGGAGATTTGTCTGAGAAAATTCTTATGTAACTAAATTTACCTGGAATTGGCAAGATTACATTTTCTCCTACTGAGCAGAAGAGAGACTTGAAATAGAAATTAAGTTCCATTACAGGAAAATAAAGGAAGTTTCATTACTTACACTTGAGTTTGTGGCCTGTGAAAAAGCATGATCATTACACAAACATAAAATTTTCCATTTGAGCTGCTACCAATTGCAATGCATAATAGTTTTTGCATGATGGTTAACTAATCCTTTAAGTCAACTTGAACAGGAACATGTGTAATTCTCCCCCCCCCCAAAAAAAAAAAATAGAATGAAAAACAATCTAGACATATCCTTGACAAAGTCCAAAGACTTCTTCTAATGAATATTTCAATTCAATGTTGTGATGCCCCATATTTCCAATGAATGGTGAAGTATGTGTGATTCATTAAGCTCTCATTCATTATGAAAGTAGACTAGCAAATTATATTCTTTGTAAGTGCAATCATTATGAAAGTAATTTACAAAATACATTAAGCCCTTTCACGATCTTTCTAAAGAAAAAAAAAACCAAGTAGTTTTAAACACATTGCAAGGTCATTATCATTTAAAAGTCTTACAGCTTACTTGTCATTAGTTATTTTATGAAATATCTCTTGCACAAATGTCTAAATTTGGTTATACTTTTCACAGCACAAACTACTTTTTATGTGTGCCTGGGAGAATCACAGTTCAACTATGGTTTCATCGAGTTTAAAATAACGATGAAATTCTAGTTTTTTAAATACCATGTTCAAATGTTCTTTTCTTTTCCTCTCAGATTTGTGTAAGCCTGTCTTGCTCCTTGGAGACTGTAACATGATCCTTCATCTCTTCAATTTTTGTATTAAATCATCATTTCAAACTTGTGAAAGCAACATATAAGCCAGCAGCATGTTACAAGTTTAAAATAGGGTTGTTTGACTCTCTTTGGAGTTTAAAAATCAGTTATCAACTTAAATTAAGGTAGAAGCCAGAGCAGATTTAGTGTCCTTCTGAGCTATGCACAGTTACAATACTGTTCATTACTAGGAACATGCCGGTACATGTTTGTTTCCCAGGAAAAATAGAGCCCTATTCATTATTCATAGAGGTCCTCCTGTACAGTAAAGACATTCATTCTCTAATGGCTCTATGACTAGGGTGTTATGAAGCCCAAAGATGTTATTTTTGGAAGATAGTTTACCAATTAAAAGCAAACAGCTCTGGATTGCTTAGTAATGCCCTCAACACTGATTGGCTGTGATTGCAAATGAACATCAGGAGAAAACCAAAGGCACATTGCATGCTGTCTCTCTGCTCGATTGCTTCAGACACCTCCCTGGAAACAGATCATTAGTAGATGGAACTTCCAACTTACAAGCTTGGACTTTTTTTTCCCCCTTCCAAGTAACAAAAAAAATATACTAGATTTATTCTCTCACAAACATTTAATTATTTCCCCTGAAATGTAATAAAATGTGTGAAGTTAATATAGAAGCAAGTGTTAGAAATGATTGCTTGGAAGTGAGTACAAGGCACGAAGAGAAATTAGACCAATTCTTCAAGTAATAAACAATGATGTTTTATATGAAATGGAATATATTCTACGTTTTTGATGGCTGATAAAGAGTGGAGGATGTTGGCTATAGATGTTTTATGTAAATTTAGTGTCGTTAAGTTGTTCGGATTTTTGACTCACCAATAAATGACATAAATCAAGATCAGTGGTATTTTCTTAACCATAGATCTAAAAATATTGGTCGTTTGCATTTGTTATGTAGGTCATAAACCTAACGATTTATTACTCTTCTATGTAGTATTCACTGATCTTTCAAATGTTACACAGTTGGGTCTAATGCAGACATAGAATGGTAAGGAAACATCCATTGTTCCATGTGGAAGTTAGGAGTACATTTGTGAACAAGTTAAGGAATCTAAACAAGGACAAAAAGCATTTAGTCATACAAGTTTTAACTGAAAATATTATCATCAACAGAGATTATGCTATAGGACTTGTTGGGTTGTATTGCAAAGCTGTTTTTCTGACTCTGTGGAGTACATTTTATTGTCTAGTTCTCTTACTTACCCATAACATTGAGTAAGCTGAGGAAAGAGATTTTCTCTGCACTTCTAATGTACATGTGAATTCTCTGCTCCTGTGAAGGTGAATGGTCAGAGTTTGAAAAGCTACATGAATGAGATATATTAGTAAAAGTACTCTCCTCACAACTGGCCTAGGAAATGACACTCATTATTAAAAAATCATTCATGTTTTAGGAATCAGCCTGGTGTCTTCAAATGAAATCACTAAATAACAGGCCCATAATCTTTTGTCAAAAGATAAAGCAAGATCTATCAATGAAGTTATTGGTTTGTTTCTGGACTATCATCATTGACTTGGTTACCTGAAGACTTGAAGCTCTTCTTGGTAGAATAGCTTATTAATACCAACCTGAATGGTTCCTTCTACACTGTCTTTCTGGGGACTAACAATAGTCGTTTGTGTGGTCTCTAAGATGCCTGTGACTATAGCCAATGAGTAGAGAAAAGCTAAAACAAGTCCACTTTGCCTCAAGAACATTGTCTATCGTCCTCTCCTTCAAACAAGCAAGCAAATAAACAAACAAAAAATACTACTGCTTTATTGTGCAACAACCAACAAAGAAATTTTATTGACTTGTACTTACAAGTATATGAAAATGGAATCCACTTAAAGTTTTCATTTTTCTTTCCTTGCTAGTATCTATGGTAATTTACAATAAATTCAGATGACTTTAATCATTGTATTTTGAAGTTTTTAGAAAACTTCCCAAATTAAGAGCTTTGAATATGTCAATCATTAAATTTTAGATTGTTTCAGAGATGGTAGGGTTTAATCATATCACTATCTTAACATTTCTTCAGATTTATTCTGATTCTAATCCATCCAAAATTTCAATTTTGTAATTTATTTTTCTAAGCGATTTTTGTTTTCATCCTATATAAAGACATGAGGTGGAAAAAATGACTTAATTATATAATTATTTAATCTTACTGTTCAGATTGGAGGCCTTTATATAGTAAAAGAGTTAACAGCAATATTTTGTGGATAAATCATCAGTTCTTTTCAAAATCAAGTCTGTCATACTGCTTACTTAATGTTGATATAATTAATGACAGGTAATTAACCCAGGGCCTTTTAAAATCTGAGAAATCATTTCCAGGAAGAGTAAATGTGTTCTATTGATGAAAGTTAGCAATGTGGGGGGCTGGCCTTAAGGAATGTCATCGTTTATGGTGCCAGATGATCTGAAAACTAGGCAGAGCTCCATTCATCTTTCACAAAAGCAAAAGAACTGGAGTAATGACTGCCAAGATGCATGGTTCCAATAATCTAGGTCTGTCAAATTTACTGCTTAGCTGCAGAATGATCTCCCACAACATTAATATCTGAACTTATAACGAGTGAAGCAAGGTTAAATGGTCTCCCTTTATGAACTACAAAAATTCAAGTTGATGCATCTACAAGTGGATTTTCATTTGTGTCACTCTTACATTTACATATCTGAATTGGACACACTTCAAAAACACGTGAGCTTTAAATAATGATATTGTTGAAAGCATTTATTAATATTGCGAGCCATCAAATGAAAAAGGAAACTCTGTTTTCTTTCTTTCTTTTTTTTTAATGAAACTCTTCCTGCTATACAATAAGCTTTTCTAATAATGATGGTACAAAGTGATGCTTAGCAAGTATTACATTTGTAAGATTGTTCCAATGCATACTGTTAACACCAGCTTTTGAAAGTAAATATTTTGTTACTTAATGTTTAAATGTATTTTATAATCTAAGATGCATTTCTAGGCATGGAAATCACTTAGAATCAATGGATCGTTAATAAATATGAAATTGAAAATAGCATTTTAAATCATTGTAATGCTTTAACATATTTTCTGTTTATACCTTCTTGATGACTGGTGGTAGTATTTCAAGTAAATATGAGTAATGCTTATGAATACATGATATACTTTCTTTCAGTTCTCTTGGCTAAACCCTATCACAACTATTAAGCAAAAATCAGATTAGGCAGATCAGAGGATTCCCTTCTTTGCAGCTGAACAGTTCCGTGCTCACAGTCTTAAAGGAATACTGTAAGACAAGAAGAAATCAGTTGTCCCTCCTTGAATGGCTTTTCCCCAAGCAGTACCATTGGTTCTCAACTGCCCTAAAGATATAATTTTTATTGTTTTATATCAGCACTAGCTATACTCTAAAGACTCAAACAAGTGTTGAATGAGCTATTAGGACTTGGTTGGGCATAAGCCATAAAAACAAAATGAAATATTGTTTTTACCATTTCTGGTCATTATTCACCCAAGTTTACCTTTTCTTTCTCTGTAACTCAGCAACCTTCCCATTATCCAGGCACCTGACAGAGCTACTGTTGTTAGATTTCTGACAGCTTTTTCATTACAGGCTCTGTTTTTCAAGAGGCAGGTTAACTAAGCAATTTTGATTTGTGCCAAGCTGAGATGTGGAATAGACACTTGAAGTCCATTCTCTTGTTTTCATAAGATTCTATTTGAACTTATTTGTTCTACTTTGATCTAAAAACACAAAGAAAAAAATAAAATTCACCCAGTTTTCTCATTCACGAGTTAGTACGACAAGGCAAAAGTTTTCTGTTATTGTGTCTTATTTCCATTTTTTCTAAACTCGTGGCTTTTAAAAAAATCAACAAAAAACCATTTCATACCCCAAAGTTGTTATTTTATTCAGAAAAATATTAAGAGCCATTATGTATAAGATGATGACAAGAACTTTTTGCATTGGAAAATATGACATAAATGCTATATTTATACTTTTGTTAAAACTGTGACATTCATTTCAAAACAATGGTTTTTCTCATCATAGAAAAACTTACATTTCCTGTAGAAAACATAGAAAATGCAGACAAGAAAGAGAAAAATACAAAAAATTAACCTAAATGAGCTCATATTGGATTTTTACTTTTTTAAATCATTATTATTGTTTTTTGTTTGTTTGTTTGTTTGTTTTGGGGGGGTGGTCCTGGGATACCAGGGATTGAACCCAGAGTGGTTAACCTCTGAGACACATTCCCAACCCTTTTTTGAGACAGGGTCTCACTAATTTGCTTAAGTCCTCACTAAGTTTCTGAGGCTGGCTTTGAATTTGGGATCCTCCTGCCTCAGCCTCTGGAGCTGCTGGGATTACGGGCATGCATCACTGTGCCAGCTTGACCTCTTTTTGATATCTTGTCTGTCTTCCCTGAAGTCTTGGAAGGTTCTTGCAGAAGACATGCCTGATGACCAAGCTTATCCCTCCTGCAAGTTACCACACTGCCAACAATTGTACCCAACATTGCCACAGTCTTTCTACTCATTTCACATAATATTCCGTGTGGTCTGGCACCTACCCGATTACTCCACTAAACTGTTTCCCCCAAAATTTCCAGTAAGGCTCTTTATCATCACCCAAGTACCATTTTCTCCCTCATTTTGTCTGTGAAGATCACTGCAATTTGCTTCATGTTCGAAAATCTCCTAACTGGGATTCTCTAATGCTACCTAGTTTTTGTCCTCTTCTTACATTTGCAATCAATCCCTGTCACTTATCTGCAATTTCTCTTTTTCTTCCTTTAGTCTGGGGTACATGCTTGTATTGCTTTCACTTGCAAACAGTAGGATAGCCAAATGACAGTGGCACAAACTTACAGGATATTTATTGATTATTTAGTAAGAAGTCCAGGACTGGTTGGTGACTGAAATAGGAACTGAAGGATCTAGTTCTTTTTAGCCTCCAGTTCTGCCATTGACTCTCTGTCGGCAAAGTTTTGTTTCTTGTTCACAATATGGCCACCCAGCCCTAAGGAGGCAGGAGGTTGAGGCAAAAGACCCTTCTGCTTTTTCAATCTTTTCCTTAAATCACATTAATGAGAAATGGTTCTTATTCTACCCCTATACTATCTAGTAGAAAAAGAAAGGGATTACCAACATTGACTTAAACCAATTGTGACTTATGGCTTGGTGGTGGGCACAATGCCCCCCAAACACAATCTGTCTCAGGCACAATGGCTGTGGAGTAGATGATTGACAGGGTTTGCTCTAATGTCAATTACAGTTGCTCAAGACTAAGTCTTTTCCTCTCTACAACTCAAATCTTTAAGGTTACATTCATCTTGTGACCAAGAAAGGTTGTTAGGAAAACCAGTTGGGATGTGAAAGTGCTGTAAAAACAGAAGTCTTACTTATAAAATATGCCACATTTCCCCAAAGAAACAAAATCTTAAAATACATTTTTTAGTGAGTTTTCTTCTGTATCGAACCAAACACCATATCATACTGATCCTTTGCTCAAAATTTAACTTCATTTCCATTTTCCATCCTCTTTTAAGTCTCCATCACCAAAAACCTTTACCATGGTAGCAGAGTTCTGGGTGTCTCCTCAACTTACCTTTCTCTTGCTTCTATTTATTTTCTCTTTTACACCACTTCAAACAGTGCTACATTAATTTATAACTGTACCAAGCAAGTTGCTGAATTCTTTGGTTTGACTAAAGGTCACAAACCTACTCGAAACTGTTTGAACTTCGCTTGGGGATTAAGCTAATCTATTTATGCTTGATTAAGCTAGTAACTCTTTCCATGTACTAGCCTGGCTGTAGAGCCTAGGGCCATTTTAGGAGTGACTGTACAAGAGGCTAGTGCTGTTTAGTGGCATCAAATACTTTTAAGTTCATCAAACTTAAGAATTAAGTTGATCTTCAAATAGTTTAAAGCCACACATACTGTTTTTACACATTTCCCTCCACCTCAAATATATTTTAAAAAGATTTTTTTAGTTGTAGATGGACACAATATTTTTATTTTATTTACTTATTTTTTACGTGATGCTGAGGATTAAACCCAGTGCCTCACATTCAAGGCAATTGCTCTACCACTGAGCTACAACCCTAGCCCCTCAAATATCCTTTATGAGACTACCTGCTATCCAATGTTAATTCACAGTAATTTACAATGAACCCCAGTGTGAGCTAATAGGGTAAGGTATGTGTGCATTCATGCTTTTCCTCTAGAGTTCACAATGACTATCACCTGTAACAGAAACAAAAGTGCAAAGGAGATCATGTTATCAGATAACACAGAAGTAATGACTTCTTTTTCTGCTCCTGTCAACCTTCATTCCTTGCTAACGAAGATTCTAGAGTATATTTTATTATTTTAATTTCAGACTTGGAGGGAAACAGGTTATAATTTTAAGATCTGCCAGTAAGCACACATATGAACACAAAAATTGTGCTAAAACTTAAAGAGAAAAAATAAAAATTGTTTTCAGAAAGAAATCATCTGCTGAGGAGTTTTGTTTTGTTTTTAGCTATGGAGTTTGAAGAAGATAAAGTCCTCCTGTAAATAACAAGCTTGTTTTTAATGCATTCCCAAAGTTTCAATGATCCTTGATCATAAACTTGAATCTTTCCAGTGGGTTAAGAGAGAAGCAGTTTATTAGTAAAGAGAGGAAAAAGAAGTACCTAATGCGTTGGAATGAAGATGAAGATGCTGGTGATGAGGAGGACAAAATAAATTTCGTGGGTAATTCTGGTCATTAACAGCATCACCAGAAAGATATCTTTGTTTAGCTTTGTAAGTGAACTTCACAAATTAGGTATTTTGCTTCACAAATTAGTAATTTCTGCAGAGTGCTGACCTAATATACCCATGGCCTCACAGTGAACAAGTATTTTCACCCCCCCAACCCCCACCTTTGGCTTGGGTTTAATTACACCACTCTGTAGAGGCTGGTGCTCCAGATTTCAACACCTCTAGACTTCAATGTGCTCATTAGCATGAGAAAGTCAATGGAAATTAAGCAAACCAGAATCTTCACTTTTATCCCATTTCACAGAACTTCGGTGTAAAAGGGAAAGTGTACTGATTTTCCACTTGAGAATTCTGTTAACTTGGAAGAAAATGAGCTAAGTCTGGGATGTGATGGTATCTGATGAGAGGGAAGACATGGCCCCCTTTCAGTATCCTTCTGTACCTGACCCTTGTTCTCTGGTTCTCTCCTTTTTCTTTGCTTCTGTACTCTGTTTTTTTTTTTTTTTTTTTTTTTTTTTTTTTTTTTTTTTTTTTTTGAAAGCGAAACACAATAAAACCAAACAGAAATTATACATCTAAATCAAGGGGCGGTTGTGCTCTGCTACTCAGGGACTCGTCTATATATTTCTGCCCTGGCTTTGTGTTTCACTAGGACAAGAGCAACAATTGGAATTCCAATGTCCTTTATTTCCACAAAAATGCAGTTTAATAGCATAAGTTAAAGACTTAAAAAAAACTTTGTCCTTCTGGATTTCTTATTTATGCCATTGAAGGCAGCATGTCGGATCGTTATGAAGGATGTGAAATGAATAAGAAAATAGGGACGTTTCCTTTTTAAAAAATTTTTCCCTCCTACCGAGTAGAAAACGATCCACTCCAGGTTTTGCTGTCGACACTGCCTCTGAATTTCGGCAGTGCAATGTGTAGCACGTTTCTCTCTCTCTCCCCTCCATTCTCCTTCCCTCTTGCCTCTCGTGTCTGCCTCCAGGATTTCTCTCTTCCTATTTCAGAAGGACTCTCACAGGCTCCCTCAGTCTGTGTGAAGCTGAGGTTTCCTCCGGATCCCGTATATCCCCAACACATACCTCCACGCACACACAGCCCCAAGAACCCCGCGCTCACACCAACATATACACGCGCGCACACACTCGCGCTCGCCTGTCCACCTCCCTCCCGGGAGAGCCGGCGCGCGTTCCCACCTTCGCGGCGCACTCTAGCCAGCAGAGCTCGCAGCGCTCTAGGATTCTGCGGCTCGGGACTCGGATCGCAGCTCTGAACCCCCATGGTCATTTTTTAAACATTTTTTCCTTCTCCTCTTCTTCATTTTTTATTGCACCGTTTTCGATTTGAGGGGATAGCGAAGCAAGGCGGCTGCTTCCCCAGCCAGCCCTGGTTGGCTTTCCATCCTCCATCTGGCTTATAAAAGTTTGCTGAGTGCAGTCCAGAGGGCTGCGCTGCTGGTCCCCTCGGCTGGCGGAAGGGGGTGACTCTGGGCAGCGGCAAGGAGCGCGCCGCTGGCTCTGGCGGGCTTTCGGCTTGAGGGGCAAGGTGAAGAGCGCACGGGCCCTGGGGTTTACCGAGCTGGATTTGCATGTTGCACCATGCCTTCTTGGATCGGGGCTGTGATTCTTCCCCTTTCGGGGCTGCTGCTATCCCTCCCGGTCCGGGCGGATGTGAAAGCTCGGAGCTGCGGCGAGGTCCGGCAGGCGTACGGTGCCAAGGGATTCAGCCTGGCGGACATCCCCTACCAGGAGATCGCAGGTAAGCGCGGGCGCGCGGCCGGGGCAGGCTGCAGCCTGGGCGGCTGCACGCCCTCTTCCTTTCCCCTGTTGCTGAGTTGGTGTGTTCACTTTCTGTCAGGAATCCTCCGGGCACTGCGTCTCCCCGCCGGGTGGCGGATGCTCCCGCGGCTTCTCTCGCGGGGGAAGGTGTGCGTCTCCGCTGCCTCATTGTGTGCACACGCGGGAGCACCCTCTTTCCCTCCCGCCCGGCCACCTCTGTTGTTAGAGCGGGCCAGGAGGGCCGAGGAACCGGGGACACTCGGGGACGACCACGGGCCGAGAGCAGATCGCTAAGCGGGGCACCCACCCTGCGCCTTTCGCTTGGGCAAACTTGGAAGAACTGCGACCGCAGTTTGCCCAGCGCCACAGTCTGAGTGGCGCCTTCTCCACTCCCGCCTTCGCGCCGGCGGGGGCGGCGGGGAGACGCGGAGGGCTCCCCAGCCCCACGCTCTACTCTCCGGCTGGTTCGGGGAGCTGAGCGCTTGGTGCTCGTGCTGGGGGCGGGCTAAACTTAGGGGACACCCGCCGGAGCCCAGGCCTCCGGACGGCGGCGTTTCAGGGCGGGTTGGGGGACTTCGTGGACTGCCTATTTCAGATTTGGGGCGGGCTTTCCCGTTACGGTTCCTCCGTGCTTCCCCGATTGCGGTTGGTCACTCGTGTTGGGTAGACACCCCAGCCACCCTGCGCGGCGCCGGGTCCTGAGCTCGGCCTCGCCAGCCTGCCGGCTCTCGGAAGCTTAGCCAACTTGCGCGGGTGTCTCAGCTGGCGACTGGGCTCTGGGTCTGCGGACCCCGCGTCCCCCGCATGCTCCCCCACTAGCATTCCTCGGTCGAGAGCTCAAGAGCCCCCACCCTCTTTCTGGGCGCCTGAGTGTGTAGCACTTGGTCTCCAACAACTTGCGCAGCAGGCTGGGTGCCTGTTTTCCAGCTCTTAGCTCCAACCGAATCCCAGCCTTTCTGGGGCTCTGTGAATGAAACGTGTCGGCGAGAGATAATCCTTTGGCTGCGAGAGAAGCGAACTGAGAGAGGCTAAAGGAAACCTGGAGATGCTGTGAGGGCGCGGGCTGCTCAAACCGGGTAGATGAAGTCCTTAATGACCTCAGATCGCCCAGCAAAACGCTGGATTTCCTTCAGCTGCTCTCTGCATTTTGCCAAAGAACTGGTGGATGGATGAAAAGCGTTTTGCAGTTATCTTAAAAACAGCACAGTTTCATTACGTTGTGGAATTGCTGTTTTATTGTGAGCGATCTCCAAACTCTAGGAGTGAAGGGCTTTACTCACACTGAAATTAACACATTTACATAAATTTGGGCATTACCAAAAAAAAAAAAAAAAAAAAAAAAAAAAAAAAGGCACATATATCATATAGCGTGGCGCCTTGTATAGAGGGAGCCTTTTTCACTTCACAGCCAGACATTCCCTCCGACTCCAGGCGGAACCTGGGGTGAATTATAAGACTACTTTTCCATCCCTGTCACTTCGTGTCTCCCTTTTCCAGAACTCCTTAATTTGTTAATCAATGAATAGAGAGCAACTGCCCTTACAACTCCTTAAGTTTCTTAACTCTCCTTCCTCTTTGTCTATTATTTCATTCTTTTTAATTAATTGATAAGAATCAGCTTTGCTTTTACCCCCCTTCCCTAATCTCAGGGAATTCAACTTTTAAAAGGTTTCTAATATGGACGCTTTAGAAACTTTTTCTCCTCTTATCCTTTTTTTTCAAATTGTATCTTTCAAACACAGATATTTCCCAACACGATTTTAGATATCTCAAAGAAGAAAATAATTAAGTATTTTAAAATTGCTTCGGTATTCGTTGGTGGATATGAGACTCTCAGGAGAGCATAGTTCATCCTCAGCACTACAGAAAATCTCCTTAAGAGCAAAGTGAAGACTTTCAATATAAATGATTTCTGTAGGCAACATTTACTTTCTTGGAGAGCATTCCCAGTGGTTTATATAAATCTTTTAGTAGTATTTTAACAGCAGAGGGCTTTTGTTGTTTATTTTTTTTCTCCTCCCTGCTTCTTTACAATTAAGTTCTGCCTATCAGCTATGGATTCCTAAAATGTGTGCGCTCTTAGACTCACTTTCCAGGACAAAGGGCACACTGATGCTGGTGAACATAATCAAGGTCCTGATTACCAGGGTGTAAGAGGCACATTTGATAGGAAAATAATTAATTGAAAGATAATTGTGCTTTTTGTCTTTTTTTTTTCGAAGTAAACTTAATGCTAAAGTAAATTAGGTTTGCTATTGCTTTTGGAATAACCAGTAAGGAAATATGATCAGTTGTTAAATGAATAATAATAATTTCACTCTGCTCTAGTTCTTGATAATATTTACACTTAATTATCTAGAATTAGTGAGAGTTTCTATGATAGTTATCCTTTCTTTAAACTCCTTTTCATCCTTTGCCTTGTTTAGACATCCAGTGGTTTGCTTGAGAATTGGCATGTGCCATTGGTGGTACCCCAGGAAACCTGCATTTAAAAACAAACTCTTTAGACTTCCCATTCATGAGAAGAACTGTTTCTGGTTGAAGATGTTTGCAGGTAGCTTGCTTAGGGAAATATCTGATCTATAATGAGGACATTATCGATGACCTTAAGGTTTTACTTAGAACTTGCAGTTGTAAATAATATTGCTTTCTATTCTAGGATAGAGAAGAATTCTTCAGACCATCAGATGAGGGACTGTGATAGATAATATATGAAGTTCTCCTCTCCAAGAGTGCTTGGGAAGGGGCAGTTTACATCATCAATCTTCACTCAGCCCTGATTTTAAACTGTCACAGGCAGATCAGATCGATTCTATCCATCCTTGTTTGAAGACCTCCAAAGAAGAGTGGACTCCTGAGCCCTCTCAGCTCTCCATTCTCATACTTCAGAATTCTTGTGGTGTGGAAATATTTTCACACATCTAGCCAAAAGCCTTCATGGTGTTTAATGCTCATTTATTTTCTCATGTTCTATCTTCCGGGAGGATAGTGAGCAGTAGATCCTCAGCGTGACAGATTCCAGTCTTTCCTCAAGCATCGAGTAATCCTGTGTTATCCCATTTTCCAGTCCAACTCATCTTGGTGGCTCTAAACTACTCAAGGAACTCCACAACTGACAGCAGAGCCTGTTGTTTTACTCTGCCACTGTCTTAATCCCCAAGCCTTGTTGGGGTCCTCAGTTATCATACTCTGTAGTTAACAGTGACTTATGTGATCATGTTTCCATGGCATGTAGCTTCATATAAATCTCTCATTGAGAAACTGTGCCCATCACCTTTGTAGAGGCATCATCTTAAAAGCATTACCTTAATGAATATTTCTAATGATTTAGTATATGCTAACATTAGCCCTATTTTATGGATGAAAAGATGGAGCAGAAAAGACTTAACTAATTAACTTGGCAAGGATGACCAGGCTAGACGGAAAGCTGAGGCAGGTTGGTGCCAGAGTCTAGAAACCTAGCATGGCCCAGAGCCTTAAAGTATTAAGCTTCCAGCATTTGTTGAATAAATGCATTAAGAATGTTTTCTAACTCCACCTCATACATATATAGCTTCCTTTATTAATCACCCTATGCATCCTTGTAATATCTATAATATCTCAGAGTCACTTTGAATTTGTTTTTATCTTCTCAAGAATTGGCCACATCCCCACCACTAAAATATATTTGTGCATTTTCCTAATCATTTTTTTAAAAAATATTTTTGTAGACACAATACCTTTATTTATTTTATCCTAATCATTTTATTGTATTGATATGGCTATGTAAAACATAGAAACTAAAGTGCATGTGTTGGTTTGTTGTGGACCTACTGTAATATCAGTCTAACAAAACTTATGATAAGAAGTTATCAATGGGGGTAAGAAGAGGAGGGCAGTTTATCTCTACAGATTAAGACAAAAATTATAATAATCTCTATTTTCAACATGTACTTTTCCCTGCTTTCTGTCTCAGGCATTTTGAGAGTTGGGTTGCAGCTAGATGTTAAGATATCATTAAACTGTTCTCACATCTCTTTGATGTCAGTTTATCAGCTGTTTATCTCAAGGTCTACAGTAAAAAAAAAAGGAAAAAAAGACATTCTTTTATTCTCTGCTGATGTACTAACATTTTTTTTAGTCCTTTATTGGCTTCAAAGATACACACACACACACACACACACACACACACACCCCCTACACATCACACATGCCTGACCTTTGTCAGATAGGCCTTGCCTTTCTTTGGAAACACATCCTGTCCTCGGCTCCCCCAGAAAACCAACTTATTTAAAACATTTGCCATTAACACATTTTTTATTTGCATGTAGATACTAGATTAACATAAATGGGAAAACTATTCCTCTTTTATTGCCATATTAAATGTCCTACTTTGGGATAAATTATTTAAGTTCCATTTATCTGCCTGCTTCAAAGAATCCGAGGTCTTTGCCCTCTGTTTAGTTAGCTGATGTCTTTAAAGTCCTTTGGATGAACAGTGTGATTTATAAATGAATTAGCTGAACTTCAAATGTTTTTCTTTTTTTTATGATTTGGCAGGTCACTAGATTTCTAAAAGAATTACATTAATTCCAGGTATCAAAGCAATCTAAAATCCCGGCTATTAGGAGTGCTACTTGTTAAACTCTTGATTTGGAATTAATTTTAGAGTGATCCTTGCAAACAGAGTTATCTTAGCTGATTTAATTAGAGGATAATATGTCATCATTGGGAACAAGAGTTCGTTTAAGTTGACTGATATGCTTTTTTTTTTTTTTTTACATAAAACTCATCTTTTAATTGCATTGCATCTTATTAGCTTGTGAGTAGAAATGTAGGCCACTCAAAATTAATTTAAAATTTACAGCATTATATATTGTGGCTAAAGATTATGTCATTATGTAAGAAAGAAAGTGACTAGTGTTCCTTTAAAATTATGAACACTTATAGACAATTATCAGGTACTTTTATGCTAAAATGACCTACCTGCATTCACTAGAGTTCTATAGATATGAGTCTGGGGTACAGATTACAGTAAAATAGTTGTTTACAAAGTGATTTTAACTACTTAATTTTAGCTTTTATTCAAATATACTACAGTATGATTATAAGAATGTCCCCAGCCCTTATTCTCATCTCTCAAAATATTTCTAGCAAGGCCAATAAGGTGAATCAGAGTTGTCTTGTCAATATAAACAGCTGTTTAATATTTTTAAAAAGTTGGTGTTTATATCCCTAAATACTGCTTGGCTAAATTCTTTAGCCATACGTAACTCGGCTTAGTTGAGTTTCTTAGATTTCCCCAGTATTATTCAGTTTACAGTAATTTATATGATATGTAAATTACTGTAAACTGAATGTTTGAAAGTGTTATGGAGTCCCTGGGACAGCATATATGTAAGTAAAGGCTTTCATAATGATACATCTTAGGTAAAGATTTCTAAGTTTTAAATATTTTGTATGCAAATATGAAGTTTTTAGTGACTTGGGATGAAAAGTATTTTCTAAACTAGTGCAGTAGTAAGAAAGAAAAATAGAAATTTGATTTCTCATTTATTCATTTTCTAGATTGTTGATTATTTTAGTAACCCATTCTTCCCTTGTGTTTTCTTCCCTTCCTTCCGGCAATTTTTAAGTTCATGTAATAAATATTTATTGTACACTTACAGTGTTAAGTCACTGTGCCACCCGCTTGGTCTAGAGTCCCAGGGAATTTTGATCCCAGCAGGGAGGCAGAAATTCAGGGCACCATTCAAAATGAGTTAACTACAGCTGGGGTGAGTACACAGCATAAAGGTACCTGGCACTGCAGGGACATTTTACAGGAACCTTTGATCTAGGCAGAGGGTTTTAGAAATGTTTCCTTGGAGAAAAGCTCTGGGATCTTGACCATGAGAAACCATCAGTAAGGCAAGGGGACAGTGGAAGGTACACATATGTCCTGCAAGCTGAGTAAATGGGACACATGAGAAGAGTTCCAAACTCTGAGTAAGGAGTTGTATAGGTGTGAGTTTGGGGTACAGATTACAGTCATTACAGACGTTTCGATGCTATGTAGAAGTTCCAGTTCTGGGAGCTGGGGAGAGGCCAGGTAGTGACCTACGTGACGGACTCAAGGATGCCCCAGCATATCAGCCCCGTGTTTACTTTTTCACAGTAGGTCTGGACTTTTAACTCAAAAGCACACCAGTTTAAAACTCAAGTTCTACCCAAGCAGTTGCTTTAAATATAGTACAAAGAAGCGGAGTTTTAACCATTGAGAGTCTGCATGCTTCTGTGTCCTGCTGAACTGCCCCTGTCCTGCTCCCTGGGTATAAGACAATCCCTGGGACAATAACTGGAAGCTACTGCTGCCCTTTGTAGCTCTCTGCCCCAGGGACTCCCCGGCATGTTGTAAAGTGACATTGCCTAGGTACATAATGCCCTTTCTCTCTTTGCCTACTCCCCTGGGAGTTCCTCTGCCCTTTGGGCATTGACCCCTCTGTTGGCTCTGGATGGTCTGTCCTTGCAACAGACCTTCCCTTACTTGCAACCCAAGTGCCTCTCAATGAAACACACTGTGTGTTGCCACCTGGAGGTCATGACTTTTTCCTGGATTAGTTGTGCAATGCCTTGGACTCGGATGACTTTTGCCTTTGGCGTGAGAGCAAAAAAGCTGTCCAAGAAATGTTGTGGTCAGTGTTAGTTTGGTTGTTCCAGAGAGAAAGAACTGGAGGGGAGTAATGTAGAAGAGGCTTGAATAAGCATGTTGACTGTGGGAATGGAAAGAAGGATCAAGAAATAGTAGGCACAGTGAATACCATCAATGGGCCATTAATCAATTAGATATTATTTAGCATCTACTATTTGATTGAAAATTTATAGGTTTTGTGCCTATGTATATAAGAGAAGTGAGACGAAATTAAGAAAAAAGTGTCCAGAAAACGTTAATTGAATTACCAAGGTAATCTAAATACTTTGGCATACACTAAGTCAGCAGAGGATTTTTAAGACTATCAGTGTGGCCCAGAGAGATTTCTCAAATAGGGTCAAATGAAATATTAACTGTCAGGAAATATGGAATTATCAAAGCACATATAATCACCTATGCCCATTATGAAGTGTAAGTCATGGTTCTTTGTACTGTGGTAGTGTTAAAAAAAAAGACTTTAAAGTTTCAACAAGGTGGAGAATTAACTACATTGCATCAGCAGTCCCTAAGATTTAAACTATGCTGTGTCAATGGCTTAAGTACCAGATATCAATATGTAACTGTATCAAAGAATAAACTGAATCAAAGAATAAAGCAATTTCTTTGATCTTACTAAAAGGTGGTGGCAAAATTTAATTGGGGCCTTGAGGCTGGGTAGCATTTGGCAAAAGACCATGAAAGAAGGTGGCGTTTAGGGACGAGTTCATATATATAAGCAAACAGGGTGTGAACAGCAAAGAAAGAGATTTATTAAAAACTTGTGAAAAATAATACTGAGCATTTCGGGTGGGGTTGGATTTTTGGAGGACCTTGGAAACCCCAGGCTTTGTAGGATGGGACTGAGGTCATCCTTCTCTGTTACTGGCAGTGAAGTGACATGATGAGAGTATTGTTTTAGACTGGGCAAGCTCTACAAACAGGATGGATTAGAGAGGAGATCATTAGAACCCCAGGGGGAGCAAAGGAGAACAGTAAGGAGGCCTTTTCAGATACTTAAGCAGGAAATGCTGAGGGCCCTGAGGAGGGTCAGAGGAGAGAAGAGGTCAAATAAGGTCATGCAAGAAGAGGAATCAAAGACAATTTAAATTTTAGTTAATTTTAAAAACTTAAAAACCTGATGACGCTATGTAGAAGTTCCAGTAAAAGCATTTAAAAAGGAAAAACTGTTGAAACTCTTTCCTGAAATAACCTGGGTAAGTTAAGATACTTTTGGCTGTAGGTCACAGAGAATCCTGACTCCAAAGGCTTACACAGCCAGGGAAGGTCCTGAGTTCACACAGCAGGAGTCCCCACACAGGGCACTTCTAAAAGTGAGAAGGTAGTAATTTTATAGTGTCCTCAGGGTGCCAGGTTCTCTACACCTTTCATCTCTTCTACCATATCACCTCCATATGGACTCAAGGTGGCTGCTGGAGCACCAGGAGTTAACCAAAGCCACCAAAAGGGACTACTTGTCCCTACAGGTCTCTTGGGGGAGACTATCCTCAGAAATCCCCAGCTGATGCACACTTCAGTCCAGAATTGCTTCCTATGCCCGTGCTTTAAGGGAACCCAAAGGGACCATGGACCTTGAGCTGGACTTGTCACCAGTGTGCCCTCCCAGGGAGATGATGGCCACTGCATTGCCTGCTTAATCTCCATAATCTTAATAATAATCCCAAGGAATTGAGCTGTGATGGAGAAATTTGAGAGAAACTATCCAGACTGTCTGAATTAATTAGGTATTTGGCTTTGTTTCTTTAATCTGGTATTTCTCAAACCCTGGGCAGTGGGGAACTGATAAATGTTTAACTTGGCCTGGGGAGATCTGGGGGGCCCTGATTTGTAGCATCTGCCAATTTCTGTTACAGAAACATTACCATCATGACCAATTTCAAGCTGCCAAGAATTAATAACCAGTTCACAAAATTTCTTCAAATTTAATAATCAGTTCTTGCTAGTTGGAAAAAGCCTGGGTCATTGCAGGGAGTACATTTAAAATCATGCGGGACATTAAAACAAAACCAAAACCAAAACCAAAAACCCTATACCTGAGCTCCATCTTTAGAGATTCCCTTATTTTAATTGGTTTGGGAAGAGAGGCCTGAATTTCTCTCCATCCTTTCCTTCTTCCTTCTTTCTTTTTTATTTTCTGATGTAATTCTGATGTGATTATGTGATTGAGATCCAGTGATCTGGAGCAGGGATACTTCATAAACTTTGCACATCAAAATCACTGAAGGAGGGCTGGCTAAATACAAATGGCTAGGGTTCACCTCTTCCAGTTTCTGGTTCAGTAGTTTTGGGCTGGTTTCAAGAATTTGCATTTCTAGAAAGTTTTCTCTGGTGATGCTAATGCTGTTGAATCTTTGGGGGCTACACTTTGAATTCCATTCAAAGTGGGTTTGTTTATTTATGCTTGCAGTGCTAGGGATTGAATCCAGGGCTTCCTGCATGTTAGGCAAGTGCTCAGCCACTGAGCTACATCCCCATCCCTTTTCATTTTATTTTGAGACAGGTTCTCTTAAATTGTCCAGGCTGGCCTTGAACTTGAGATCCTCATAACTCAGCTTAACAAGTATCTGGGATTACAGATGTGCACCACCATGTGTGGCTCAAAGTGCTTTCAAATACAGGTTTCCTACCTTGATCTTAGATAAGAATCCCAAGAAAGTAGGTTATTTCTACACCCAGAAAATAGGTTAATATTCCACATGGTACCACAAATCTTCCCAGATTTCTTTAAAAAATTTACCTTGGCCACTAGAGGGACCAAGGAAAAGAGCCATATTATCTGTACCTGGAACTGCAGGGGTACCCCATGCCCTGATGATTAGAAGGGAATCTCCACATTGCTCTAAAGGGGAGATTGGCAGTATTATTTAAAGTTGTACTTTAGGATTCCCACTCTTTCACTATAAGATCCCTGTTTGATAATTTGGCATGCATTCTGTGGGTATATATGACTTTTTTTTTTCTATTATGTATTCCCTATGTAGAAGATTTTGGGTAAAGAGGAATCCCATCCCTTCATGTTCTCTTTGAATTGTTTTCTCTGCCTTAGGCTCTTGAGTGCCGATCTAGCCATTTTTTACTGACCTCTAGGTTCTTATGGAAGGAGACTACATTTAAGAGCTGGTCACTTTTCATTTTATGTACATTTAATTAAAGTTACAGCATAATTTATTCTGGGCATGCAAACTTGGGTTCTGTAGGCTTTATCACTTGTCTGTTCCTTATTAAGGTTCTTAAATTCCTTAAGAAATTAATGTTTTCCTCTATGTGCCCCAGGACAGTCAAGAGAGACTAGCAGGGGCCGGTGCTCCTTAGCTGAATTTCAAGGAACTAGAGATATTTCCTCTTTAAGGCTGCAGTGGTTGAGGCAACTTTCTTTACAAAGAAAGCACTCTGAAATATTCTAAAAAAATGATGAATAATTTTCACTTATTATTTTATTAATGGGTCAGAATAAGTCAAAAGTCAATAGCACCAGTGAATGAACTTGAAAAAAGCCAGCCCAGAGAATAGATATTTTTAAATGATAGCCTAAACAAAAAAAAAAAAGAGAGAAAAAGAAAATATTGTCCTTTAGCTCTTTGCTTTCCCCATTATTTTAAAAATAAACCCCAATGATTGGGAGTTTTTAAAACCTCAAAAACTGTAAAATTTAATACAGCCAATATTTTTTTTATCCCAAAAGGCTTAACCAAAGGTTTCTTTAAATATAGTGTAGTAATTTATCATATAAAAAACTAGCCGTGGGAACTAACTTGTAAAACTAACCATCCTCATATCTTTGCAATTCTATGTCTGTAAGAGTCCTATTATTTTAAAGAGATATTCACGCGAATGAACTGATTTTAGAAGTCAGAGTTTTTTTTAAGACCTTTTATGGATAAGCTGTTGTAAAAAAAAAAAAAAAACCACCAATACACAAATCAAGATTTAATTATGGACTTCTGTTTTTCTGTTGGTCTAACCAATTTTTTTCTGAAGCATTTAGGAGCTCTACATGGAAAATAGGAATTTGTAATTCTAAAAGTGCTAGCACTGGAAATGCAGGATTCCTGGCACTCCTACTCTGATCTGTTAGGACTTCTCCAGCCATAAATTTGTATTGAACTTGGGAAACATAGTTCACTGTTAGGTTTACATTATCAAGTGCTAATGTGTGAAAGACTTTTATTGTGCTTTTACTACTCACATGATTATGTGGTATCCTACTCAGTATTCTTTCAGAGACTTGGGGGTATTAGAATCATGAGGTCAAGTACTATGTTAAACTCTCAGGCCAACCTTTTTATATGACTGCAATAAAGAATATATTCATTTCACTTACATTACCACATGGCTGTTCTAAAAGGTCAGTTTCAATTGAATATAAAATACTTTACAAAATGGCAAATCTTATGTCATCAACAAACAAACCTGCTGTATTTCCTTTCCAGTTTCCATCTTCCCCTCTTTGAACAGTAACTGAAAAATTTCTTAGAATCACTTAGAGATTTTCATCATATAGTAGACCTAAAAATTGTACAAACTTACAGTTTTCTGTTTTAGTAAAAAAAATATGTAGGGGCTGGGTTTGTGGCTCAGTGGTAGAGCGCTCGCCTAGCACATGCAAGGTCCTGGGTTCAATCCTCAGCACCACATAAAAATAAATAAATAAAATAAAGGTATTGGGTCCAACTACAACTAAAAAATAAATATTAAAAAAAGTACTATACAGAGTAATCGCATTTAAATTTCAGCTAAGTAAACAAGTTAGGTACATTAGATATTCACAGCACAAAAAATGAAATTATACTTTTTCCATTTTGGTTTTCACAACAGACTTAATAAATGAACTTTGAATGAGTTGCTCAGCCTGGGTTATTAATGTGAAGATAAATGATGTTATAGGAAGTTACCTGCATAAACATAAGCTGATTTCTGTGATTTGATTGGCAATTTATTCTTACCCACAACATGCTTAGCAGACTGTGCAAAGGTTTTCAGTTTAAGGAAAGGTTGACTATATATAGAAATATTGGTGAGAATGATCTTAATTGTCTGTGGTAACCAAGGTTGCATTTTGTAATTGGAGTAGCCATTTCCTGGAGCTGAAAAACCTGTAACACACTTTAAAACTAATTTCAAACTTTCTAACCATTAGTATATGAAGCATACTTCTTGACAAAAACCATTGCTATCCCCCTGAAATATTTATTTTCACAAGTAAGACTTTATATTTGAAACAAAGTTTTTAAATGTTCTATATTTTAAAAGGCCTAGAAACAGTATAATTTGGGGAAAAAAAAAGAGCCTCTCTCACAATTAACATAATCAGGAAATAGAGAGAGATTCAACACCAATAAGCCAGAGCAGGCTTTTCAGTTCCACAGTTCTGAGAGCTGTCTTCACTCAGGATGACAGTTCCGATTTGAACCTAATTAAGCATTAGGGAGAACCAGCCTCCGAAGAGATAAGCCTGAAGGTTCCTGCAAGTTCAGAGCTGCAGGTTGCCTCCTGAGCACTACTGGGGAGCTGCTGTCTGGGGCTTCTGGAAGGTGCCAGGGTTGCCCAGAAGGAGGCTCTGCTGTACAGCGCCAGTCTGTAGGTGCACCACCTTAAGCCACATTTCAGCCTGGTTGCTGTGGAATTGATTTTCACGGCTCATGACAGAAGCTGTTTTCAGCCCATGAAAAGGAAGTGGCTGGGGCTGGTACTCCTAACACAAACAGCAAATTGCTCCATGGCTTTCATAGCATTCGAGGTCTGTTACCTTAAGGTTCTAATGGCCTTTTAACAGTGTTTCCAGCTGAGCAGCAGATGTAAAGGATCCTGAACGTTGAAAGCACTGTTCTTTTTTTCCTCTTCCCTGGAAGAATCTTTTTTTTTTTTTTTTCAACAGACATTGTACTAACATCATATCCTAGCATCTATTCAGTGGCATGTTAGATTTAAAAAACGGAAACAAATCCCAGATAAATAGAAAGTACTCTCAGTGCCATAAATCCACCACCTTATTGGGCTCTCTGTCCTGGATTACTGCCCACCAGGAACTGAGGTCACTGAGGATGTGCCTTCACCAGTAATAGTGGTCCCCTGGGGCAATTCCACATCAGGGATCAAATAATTAATGGGATTCCTTGAAGCTTCTAAAACCCCTTGTACTTTAAGTCAATTCATTTCAGTCCTAAAAATTGCAGTGTATTTCTGAAAACGGCACATTTAACTTTTAGACTTCTTCCTGTCTACCTTGACTTCCCTTTAGGGTGTTTTGCATGCTTTGTCCTCTGTTGGTCACAGCTGTGAAATGTTTCCCAAATAGGCAGCTGTGTGCGCTCCTCGGCATGGTGAACTGGAAGGCCAAGTTGAGGTGGATTTTCATGTGGGGGGGATGGGGAGGGGAGTTAAACATGACTGAAAAATTGTCAAATCAGAGTTTTGGATTTTTTTTTTTCCATTTTAAGAATTAGAGAAATAATATGTCATTTGATTTCACATACTCCAAGCAGGCTTCATATTTCCAATCCTCCAGAAGTAACTAGAAGAGGTAAGAGCAAAACAGCCTGGGGGGTCCTCTCTCCAGGAACTCGCCAGTCATACAGACTCTGGATAGGACCTACAGGAAGCATGTGAACCAACACCAACTTTGTCCTCAAAGTTGAAACTGCGCACGTTGCAATTCTTATGTGGAAAGGCATATGACTTCCTCTCCTCCTTCTGCTCTTCTCCTTCCTCCTCTCTCTCCTCTTCACTCCTGTAGCCCACCTGGTTTTCCTCAGGTGCTCCCCCTTTTAGGGTCACAAGAAAAAACATTTTAGTCTAACCTAATTGAAAATCTAGTCTGATCTGTTTGGCCTCTCTGGATCGTCCAGTTAATCCTGTGGGGTGCTGGGGTGGTGTGCTGGTTAAGCAGAGACTGCTTTGGCTCTTTGCTCCTCCCCTCAGCCTTTTCTGACCTTATTCCTGCCTCCACTGCTTCATCTGTAAATGGGATAACAGCCATGCCTACCTCTCATCATTGGGATTGCATTAAGTGAATTCACAGTCATAAAATTCTTAGACCACTGCCTGACATATAATAAATGCTTGTCAGTTAGCAAAGAATAGATAAGAAAACCAACATCTGAGATGCGGGCAGGAGTGAAAGGGAGTGACTCCACCAGGAGAGAAGACCTGTTCCTTGGGTTCATCCCATCTCTAGGGTCTGGCTGATCTGAACTGCTGACCTGAGACCTAGTCTTGTTCACCGTCACATTGGCCTTTGTGGCCCAGAGACCTCCTAGCCTGTCATTCACCTGGCCTCCGACCTTGCTTACTTGGTGTGGTAGGACCATGACAAACCTTCTGGTTTGCAAATCGGCTGCTTTCTGAGTGTTCCCAGAGGGCTCCAGGGACTTCTGGGCTTGGTGTGTCCACCATGATGTGGGGTTTAGCCTTTGCTCTGAGTTTACCCTAAGTTTACCCTAAGGTAGCCCACCAAGTAATCTCCTCACAGAGTCCTACACAGGATTTAGGCCCCAAATCCTGCTTCTCTTTGGCTTCCCCAAATTAATTCAAAACTCAGGGAGGAGCAGCTAGGTGATTTGGCAAACATTACCTTCTGTCCTCCTCCCTCTGCAAAGGACATTTTGGGCCCCAGTGGGTTTACTGCTTTCTGGCTGGACCTCAAGCCCTTCAGCCAGATTTAGAAATATCCCCCAGCAGATCTTCATGCCCTTAGCAATTTAAGGGGCAAACAAATGGAATCCATTAAGTCTTTGCAAAATAGTATCCCAATTATATAAGCAACATGAAAACTTCTGAAGACTCTGAAACACTCTGCAAATTGGAAGGACTATGAAGTCTTTACTTAATGGGAATCTCTGGACTCCCAGGCAGATGCCATAGAAGTAAAGGGACCTAATCCTTTGTTCTGTGCTTAAAAATTGGCCCTTTTAAGTTTCTCTTACTTTTCTCTTTGAACCCCAGATTCCTTACCTATATAAAAGGGAAATAATACTGCCTGACTCCTGACATTTTTTTGTGAAGTATAAGGAGCATAATGCACGTGACCATCCTGACAAAGAGAGGCCTCAAAGTAAATGTGACTTCTCCATTTTCTAGTTCCCTCCTGGGATGAGAAATCATCTATTTCATAGTCAGAAGAGGAGAGAAAACCTAGTAAGCTGCAATTTCCTCTTTAGACCTACTCATTTTAAATTTCCTTTTATGATGCGCTTCTGAAAGAGAAGCTGTAAGAGAACTTTAAAAGGTGGTCTTAAAATGCTATTAAATGTCACATAGAAAATCTTTCAAAAACATTTACTTTCTCTTCTCTTTGGCTTCTCTCACAAGTCTCTGTTGGCCTTTGTGGGCAGAATGATCTATCTTTGGCTGCACTTTGATTGTTTTAATTTGCTTGTTGTTTTCTTTTTACTGACATAATAATTGTGCATATTTATGGGGGACAGTGCAGCAATTCAATACGTGCATATAGCATGTAATGATTAAATCAGAGTAATTAGAATTTCCATTTCCTTATATATTTATCATTTCTTCAGATTTGGAGGTTTTGAATACTTCTCTTCCAGTTCTTCATCAATATTTTGTAGGTTGTGAACTGTAGTCAGTCCACTGTGCTGTAGAACGCTAGAACTTATTTCTGCCATTTACCCGTGTTTTGGTACCTGTTATCTAACTTCTGATCCCTCTTGCACCTCTGCCCTTCCTGATAATCACCATTCCATTTTCTTCTGCTTTTGAGATCAACCTTTTTTAAGCTTCAACATATGAGCAAGAATATGTGGTATTTGTGTTTTCTGTGCCTGGCTTATGTCACCTCATGTAATATCTTCCAGTTCCTCCATTTTGCTACAGATGGCATGATTTCATTCTTATTTATGACTGAATAATATTCCTTTTATGTGCCACATTTTCTTTACCCATTCATCTGCCAGTGGACCTCAATTGATTCTACATTTTGGTGAATATTGTTGCAAAAACATGTAAACACAGGTACTTTGATACACTAATTTCATTTGATACACCCTTTGATACACTAATTTCATTTCCTTTATGTTCAGAATTGGAATAGCTGCATTGTTTGGTAATTCTATTTTTAATTCTTTTGAGGAACTTCTATACTGTTTTTATAATAATCTCCATTCCCACTAGCAGTGTAAAAGTTCCCTTTTCTCCAAATAATTTCCAGCATTTTTTTTTTTACAAATAGTCATTCTGACTGGGGTTTGATGATATCTCATTCTTTGCAGTTTTGATTTGCATTTCCCTGATGAAGTCAAACATCTTTTTCATTTACATGTTGGCTCTTTTAATTTGTTTAAACCAGTGGTTTTCAAAGTGGAGTGTGAGTCAGAATCACTCAGAAGATTTGCTCAAACATGGGCTGCTGGGCCCACCCTGCTTCTGGTTCTGTGGGTATGAGAAGGTGCTCCAAGACTTGTGTTTCTAATAAATTCTCAGGGGATGCTGGTGCCGCCAGCCCCTGGATCACTCTTTGATAACTACTGTCTTAACATTTAAACCTTTTCCTATCATCAGTTCACTCTGTTCTCTAGTGGCTTGAGAATAAATTTTAAGCATCTTGGTTTAACTTTCAAGAACTCAGATTGTCTTTCTAACTTCATGCCAAGCACTCTTCTAGAACAGTGTCCATCTGATAAAAACTTCTTCACTAAATTCATTTTTCTTCTGTACTCATATCGTTTGTTCATACTCAGTACAATACTGAACTGCCTTCCCTACTTTTCTCTTCCAAGTAAATTTCAACCCAGCTAAAATTCACCTTCAATTATCCTCAAAACCCTCTTCAGATTCATTTGCCCAAGGCCACCTAATTCCAGTTTCTTCCACTGCCAAGCTTGGGTAGTGTTTTAGTCAGCTTTTTTTTTTTGTTCCCAAAGACCTGATAAGAATAATTAAAGGAGGAAAAGTTTATTTGGAGCTCAAGGTTTCAGAGGTTTGGTCTATGGTTGGCTGACGCCATAGCTCTGAGCCTGAGATGTAGGAAACATCATGGCCAGAGGGCATGGTAGAGGGAAAGCAGCCCAGAACAGGGCCGTGAGGAAGCAGGGAGAGAGGGAGGGTGGGGGGAGAAGAGAAAGAAAGTAAAAGAACACACTTTACTGACTTCACTTACCAGGGACAAATGTAAACCCCAAAGGGAGGCCATCAGTGACCTACTTCATCCATCCTGCCTACAGTTACAGCCCAGTGAATCCATTTCAGTGGATTAATCCACTGATTAGGTTAATGCTCTCATAACCCAATCATTTTACCTCTGAACACTCCAGCGTTGTCTCACACATGAGCTTCTGTGGGACCTGTAATATCTAAACCATAACAGGTAGTGTCTGTCTTATCTTTTGTAAATGAATCAAGTTATATTTTCACTTTTCTTGCATCCTTTGAAATGAGGTGCTTGGTTTTGGCTTCCTGGATTTGCCTCTGAGATATCTGAGGATACACTTAACACAGACTTGTTTTCCTGAAGCAGAATGCCTGAGCATAGTAGGTTTTCAATAAATAATTAACTACTCCTTGATTGCAATTATAAAAAAGACTTTTTTTTTTTTTTTTTTTTTTTTGCCTGGCAGGCCTTTCAGACAACTTTGAGTAAGGTCAAAATTAAATGGTGTAATGTAAAAACACCCTTATATTTCCTTTGAAAGATTGCTACTGATAAGCTCTATTAGCTGAGGCCGGTGGAAATCAATTTGAAGAAGTCTCGACCAGCAGAGTTTATTGTGTGGAACATGCATTTTGTTGCTTTTATTTTATACTAAAGCATAACATTTCTCCCACGGAAGCATTGCCATACATAGGTATATGTCTATCAAAATGTTTTTTAAAAAATGTGGCATATTTTAGCTATCACTGACAGCCATTTTCAAATACCTGAAAAGATTAGAGAAGTTAAATGTAAAGAGTACTCTAAATGGCACTGACATTTCCTGGGAGATAAAGAAGTTGATAGAGAGGAAAGTTAGTTTAAAAAGTCAGGCCTAGGGATAAAGCAATCAAGTTGTACTGCCTTTGGAATGATCTATTTACGGTGGAGGCTTTGAATAATAAATTGTGCTTCTGGCATGGACATAGGAACCACTTATAATTTTGTGAATTCCATTTTTAGCCGTTACCTACTTAGGGCCTCCTCCATATGTCAGCACAGGTTAGTAACAATTTATTTTTAATTGCTTGGCTAAAAGAGCAGCACTCAGTTTCCTTGCCCTAGAGGTCCACATGGCGTAGTGAAGACGGACATACAGATGAGCCACTTCCCTGTGATGTGGGAGTGCAGGGATGAAGACGTAGGTTGCCAGGGGACAGGTAAAGGTGACCCATTGGAGGGAGAGGCTGGAGGGGGGTCAAGGTTGAGTTAAGGGGTTCTGAAGTCCTTTTTCCCCTCTTTTGTGGAATAATTTATTTCTTATATGGTATTAACAGGTCTCGCAGATGAGTGGGTGGACTCTACTTACATTGTAAATGTGGAGGTTAAATTCCCCTGTCACATAGATCATGCCCTATAGGAACTCCTTCAGAAATGGACGGCTCTGTTATTCTGCACAGCTGGCCTTTGATCTTTGGGTGAGTAGCTAGAACATGCTTTATCCTTAGGAAGTTGTGTCAGAATACCAAAGAAGGTGTTTAATCCCAAGTTATCTTAGTTCCCATATGTCTAATAAAATTTCTAGAGAGAGATTAGAAAAATAACTACTTACCATATATGATTATCCCTACTAAAGATGTGGTTTTAAATGACACTTAATCCTACCACTTCCTATACAAACATTCCTTTAGCAAAAATTAGAACGCCGTGTATTTTTAAAAATTCACAGACGTAACTATCCTCTGAAAGTGTGTAAGCTTGCCTAAAGAAGTAAATATTTTGATAATCCAAGATGACACTAATAATGTGGCTATTTTTGTCAAAGGAAACTAGAAGGAACAATTTATGTTGGGACTCTCAGTTACTAAATTTCTTATGTTGATGATGCAGTGCATAGTCCCACTTGGAGAAAAGGTGAAACAAGTTGGCTTTTTTTTAGTGCTCTCCATATTCTGCCTTGGTGCAATTTTTAGTTCTTCTGTATGTTTTCTGTGATGTTTGAAATGGAGCATTTAATCTCTTGTGCTGTTACAGTTTGCATAGGACATTTAAGCAAGTCCTAAAATTATAAATAATATAAAGAGTGGACACCCAGATGATAGCAAACAGAAAAATTCTTCCTTTCAATAAAAGTCTCCATTCCCTTGCGGACAGCAGTATGTTCTCTTCTTAAAAGCAGCAGCTGCAAACTCCAAACAATCGGACAAACCAAAAAACCACTCAAGAAGGCACACACACTAATCTAAGTTGTAAAATATTTTTGATAGCCCAGCAGAGACTTAGCCTGACAGGAGCACGCCTCTGTTTATGGAGCTGGTGAAGAGCCAGAATGCTTCCAGTCTTCTGTTCTTTGAGGAGGCTGTGCCTGGCCAGATCAGTGCTCCTGTCCTGCAGGGTTAAACTGAAGCATGACTCAGATATATTAAGAAACAAACATTTGTCTTTTCAGAAGGCAACAATCGAAGCAATAAGTGAATCCCAGAAATAGTTTTAATGGAAATTAGCCCAGATTTTTTTTTTAAGTTGACGTGTACAGGTAGTCTTTCTTTCTGAACACAGTGTTAATTTTTTTTTGGGGGGGGGGTTATTTCTGTGTGGGATTCAGGTTCTGCATGTGTGTATGTCTTTGTGAGGCAGATGGCTCCATGCTTGTGGCATATCTCCTAACAGAACAGTTGTAACCTTGAAGGTGCTGTTTGTTTTCTAATTGGTTTGCTGACCTCTGAATGAAAAGCACAGTTGGTCAAAAACATTGAACGTATACTCTTGGGAGTCCATTTCTTAGACAGTGGACTTATTTCCTAACTTGGAAAATCTAAGCCTGTACACAAAGTATATGATTCTCCAGTTTGGAGAGGACTGTTGTTTGTGTGTGGGTCCACCACTCACCACAGTAAATAATAACTTCATCAAAATTGTGTTAAGCTCTAATAATGTGAAGACTGATTGCTGAAACATTTGTTTCAGTCATGATAGACTTATTAATTACATTTTTTAATCTCTAAACAAAGTTTCTCTGTTTCATTTGGGAAAATGAGACAGAGACTAACAGCACTGCGATTAAAAGGTGCTTTCCCATGGACAGTACATCATCATTTCTTTTTGTAGGATGTGTTTAGTAGGGATAATTCCTCTCTCCTCTAACCTGTCATATTTTAATAGAACATTTTTGAGCAGAAATCACTTTTTAACTTGTCATTATAACTATAAAATATAACTATCTAGTATATTTGAAGAGTTGCCCATTAATCTATAAACTCCTATAAGAAGTATCATGTTTGATTTGTCCAGGCCGTAGTGCTAGGCACAGATAAAGCATTTGGTGTCCATGCACATGGGCCAAACAGTATCATAACCTGGTCTTCCATTTGAATTCTAGAAAGCCATCCTCAGGTACATGTCGACCAACTCACACATCTTCTCTGTCATAAACAGCATTCTGAATGCTACTGGGCATTTGCTAACATCCATGCATGGTGTTTCTACTTTAATTTCAGCAGACTTTTTTTTAGCACATGAGCTTTCGGTCCCCAAAGAGCTTACACTGTAGGTGGGACAGTGTACAGTGTGATGTGAGGTATTTTCAGTTGAGACTGATATTGAGATATTTCTCTTCATATACATTAGTAATATAGGTGATAAAATTTATATTTAAGTCTAGCTAAACATTTTACATTATTGTCCCTATCCTAATTTTTAGAGAGAGAGATCACCCTTGTATTTTACCTGTAACTTTGCCTCTAAAAAAAAAGTCATTACCTTTATGATAAGTAGAATGGTCTATTCCATTGATCTTTTTGAAAAGATGGACTGTCTTTTCTCTTGCTATAATGAAAGTATCAAATGATTGACCTTTCCATATAGTTGAAGTTTGCCCTTTAATGAGATGAAACAGAATTGAGATAAACCATGGATATTGCAGTGAGATTGCTAAAAATGGGCTTCATGTTCAAACAGTATTTTTTTAAAAAATTATAATGAAATAGCACATTTATTGAGCTCTCTCTAAGTTTCACATACTGTTTTAAACTCTTGTAGTATCTTGCATAATCCCTACAACATCTTTTCATCCTTGGTATAATTGTTCACATTGTGAACAATATATGGTGAACTTGTTCATGGATATAGGTAGGTCAGTAAATGAGCAGATTCCAAAAGCCCAAGTATTACACTATCATCTAGGTGAAGCGTATACTTTTTCTATTGCAGGTGAGGAAATTTAACCTTTTCAAGAAAGAAGATAATTTTTTCACATTATTGGCCTATGTACCATTAGTTGCAATTCTTTCCAAATATTAAGTAGCATTTAATCTTAGTTACTAGAAAAAGTAAAAAGTGGCACAAAATGATTCTAGTGCTGAGACAGCTCTAGAGTATAGGAGCAAGTGACAATTTATTATTAGTATCAACTTTTGAGATACTTTGTGGTTACTTGGGGTGCTGGCATCTGAATATCCTGGCTAGGTTTGAGAAATCATTATCTTTTTGAGTGTTGATGGAGGCAGAGCTCACCTCCAGTTACAGGAATGAAAATGGCAGATGCTGGGCTTCCCAAGCACCCTTTTCATCCAGGATGTCGGTCCATGACCTATAATCTATCTCTCCTGCTTTTCATTGGCTGTTGGAAACTCAAAGAAGCAGGAAGAGTGAAGAATTCATTCTGGATATAGCAGTGGCTTAGCAGCACTAATGGAGTGACCTGTGGTGAGTTTCAGGAAGTGTTCAACAGTGCCCCCTATGGGTGGCATTTGGCTGTGCTCATGGCTGATGGTTCTTCTGTACCTACTTGTCTTCTAAGCCTACTTCTTCATGCCTGAGTTCCTACCAGTGAGTTTTTTTCTGCTTCAACATTGGTTGGTCTTTGTTGCACACCAGTAGGCATCCAATGGAGGGTGGGAGGCAAAACATTTTAGAGTTCATTTTAGTTAAAATTAGCTCCAGGTCACTCCTGAAGGTGGAAAGCAATGGTATGTATCTGGCTAATGCAAATGAGTACAGACTTGATGGAGAAATGCATTTTAGTGGTAAGTTATTGTTCACTGTGGCTATTACTTTAGAAACTCATTCCATTTTCTCCTAAATTTCTTTCAGTTGTGATTTCTCATTCTGTGTTTCTCTACTTAAGAGCTAACATACACCTGATACTGTGCTGAGTTCCATTACATAGGCTTCTATTGAGCCTGGCTTCCAGAACAGGTCTAGGCACTGGAGGGACTGATTAATGGATTTCTAGAGGGGGTTAAGTCTTAGGAGCTGAACTGTTTAAGGGTAGGAGACAGGCGGAAAGTTAAAGGGGGAATATAATTAAGGCTTTGTGTATCATTGGATGCTTCTTAGGAATTGGCATCAATTTTTTTCCTTTCTTATCTTTGGTCTTACCAAGTGAGCTGTCTTTCAGACACTTGGGAATCTAAGGACTCTATAAGGTGTGTACAATACACATGCTAATTGTGTTCCCATTGTATGATTCTTTGGTAAAATCGTCAATTTTGATATATTATTTGGTGGCATTAATAGATTGGTGTTACTTCAACACAGTTGTTAGATGTCACTGCTTATGTCTTTTCAGATATAAACTGTCTTTTCAGTGTAAACTCAAAAGAGAATAAGAAATTAAAACTGACTTTTGAAGTTCTGAATGTATTTACTTTGATATAGATGAGTTTTAGGCATTGTACAAACATCAATGGAATGGAAGATTTTTATAATATGAAGTTGCTGTTAAATGAAGAATAAATAAGAAAGAAAATTGCAAATGTTTGTAGTGATGTTTACTGTGCTCTTCTTCCAGGTTACTCATTTTAAGAAATTTTTTTAAAAAGCAATATAATTAATTATTGATGGATTCAGCAATGGTACCTTCATTTTAGTAAATTCTAACTTGTAAGAGTCTTTGTTGAGGAGATTCAATATATACATCAATAAATCAGTTAATTTGAGTATTAGCTAGTGGATCAATGTTTTTGTTTATAATTCAGCCATCATTTTAAAAGAATTTTAGTAAGACCATTTACTTTGCTAGGCTTTGTTAATAAAAATCAGTCAGTTGACATGTCAGCCAAATCTACCCCTAAAACTTGTAAAATATGGAAAAGTACCTTAGTGTTAGAATATAGAAGATGAAATTTTAAGAATATCAAAGTAAATACCTTTTGTTAATAGGCACTCTTGGGACTTGTTACCCAAAATAAAACCTCTTAGATGAATATTATTATAATAATTGAGATTGTTAGTAAAGAACTATCCATTTCCTTAATTTATAATGTTATTGGTCAGTACCTAGAGCATTGTTATATTTAAATCATATTATAGGATAATTTGCTAAAGCATTATTGTACTTGAGGAAAATCAAAAACAAGATTTAAATTTTCTTTTTTTTTATTGTAGATTTGGCTAACATCTGGATTTTGAGTCCTTCTGCTTGTTTATTATGGTGCTGATGGGGGGAAGTTATGAAAACCAGTGTTGGATTACCCAATAAGTACACCAGGAATGCACATAGGACACCAAGAAATAGGGGCATCAGAAGTATTTTGGGAAAAATAATATTATAAGCAATGTAGTAGTCATTAAGTTAACAATTAGAATTTGATTGTATTTCCTTTCATTTTATTTGTTGTTCAGGTGCCAAAATGAAACTGTTGTTTGGGTTAAGTTTTAATTATGCATAGTCAAGGTGGGTGGGGGGATGCACCATTATCTTTTTCATACTTACAGTCAGACACCTTTTCCAAATTCCTTTGAAATACAAAGAAAATTCCTTCACTAACAGATAATTTTTTCCAGAACCAAAGGCAAGGCTCTTATTGCTACACCCGCAAGAACCAAGATGTATTACTGTCTTCAGATTCCCTTTTGAAGACTGAAGACTGTATTGATTAGTGAGTGCTTTGTTCCCTCTGGGAAGCCAGTTCCATCAGGTGTGGGCAGTTAGGAAGAAGGCAACTTATAGAGCCTGGCTCAGGAAGCATGAGAAGGGATTGCAAAACCAGAGTGATTGCAAAATGGTCCTCATTGATGTTTTCAATACAGTTATTCCAAATTCAGAGAATTGTCTTTTTTTTAGGCTTTCTCAGGGTTCCCACTTTCTAAGAATACTTCTTCTTCTTTTTTCTTTTTGGTACTGGGAATTGACCCCAGAGGCACTTAACCACTGAGCCACATGCCCAGCCCCTTTTCACTTTTTATTTTGAAACAGTCTCACTAAGTTGCTTAGGTCCTTGCTAAATTGCTGAGGCTGGCCTTGAACTTGTGATCTTCCTGCCTCAACCTCCTGGAATTATAGGTATGCACCACCACTCCTAGCTCCTCTAAGAATATTTTTAGCAATTAGTTTCTGAGAGTTGTATGATCATACGCTATGGTTTGAAAATGAGTTCAGCTTTCTTTGCTAGTACTTTTTTTCCATATTAGTTTATTTGAAACAGCTGGGTCTAGATGCAGCACGATTATTGCTTTTCAACATTCTAACGTGTATATGTGTATATTGCCAATTCTAGATAAATCAATTTTGTAATTTCTTTGCATGGGGAAAGTAATAAAAGAAACTCCATATTCCTAGGGAAACTGGGTGTAAGTACACCACACCAAAGTTTCCTGAGAAGCAGGGCTGCTGCTTGAAGATTTTCAGTTTCTCCAGGGATAGGCTTATGTAGTTTCATTTGTTTCAGATGTACTTTGCCCAGGGTTGGACAAATAGATAAGCCTCTTAACTGGTGGATTTAACTGATTATCTGTTCACTTTTGAGGTGTTAACCTGGGGTTTAGTGAAAAATATTGAGGATAGGCAAATGTTGATCAAGAAAAGCAGATTAATAAAGATGAAGTAACTTTGGTGTTTCTGACATTGTTCACATTTTTTTTCTCTTTGTATACACACACACACACACGCGCATATATATATATATATATATATATATATATATATATATATATATATCGTATTTTTTTTTACATTAAGTTAGTAATGAGAGTGCCCATGCTATGTAAATTCTGATTTTATAAGACTGTAACATTGCTGGGTATACAGGAAATAACCCCTACAACCCTCAGCTTCTCACATTTTTGGGCAAATGCATGGCCCCTTGCAATCTCTCACAACTTTTTCTTGGCTCATAGAGTTTTTCTCAAGGCAAAAATAACATTTACCTTTCTCAGGTGCAAACTTTAGGGGACAACAGTGACCATTACTTTGGGGACAGTGCCTTCAGAGGTCTCTTGAGAGAAAAGGAGGGAGGATTCCAGTCAGAGAACAAGTGGGAGAGATTCATTTTCAAAGTGGGTGAAAATGTAGATCCTTTTGTGCCAGGTGACTCTGAAGTCTTTTTGTGAAAAAAAATGTAATGAGAGTCTAAGGAACATTGAACCTGGAACATTTGACAAGTCATGACAAGAGCTTCTAGAAGTTTTTACTTCTTAGAACTTACTTATGAACTGATAATGAAAATGATAAAAAAGCGTTGACCTCTTCAGAGACAAACATTTTTACAGGCAATTGTATTACTACCATTGATAGGTTCTGTTTACAGAAATATTTATATTTCGGGTATTAAACCACATGGTTCCATACTCTATGCATTTTTATGCTACTATTTTCCACTTAATACATCTTGAGGTTTATTTCATTTCAGTATATAAAGACTTGCCTCTACCCTGACGGTTGAATTTTATGCCTCTGTCCCTATTTACCAGTGGTCTGTCTGTTCCAGGACAACGTAGATGTGATTGCAAACAGCTCTATAGCAAATGTCCTTTCATGAACACATTTTCACAAAAGTGGGAGTTTATTGCTAACATAATTTCCTGAAAGTGGAATTGCTAGAAAAAAAGTGATAGGCATTCAACATTTCAATGAATATCACCATGTTTCTATGTTATGCTGTTATTTTCCCAATAGCAGCAGACAAGCACTTAGAGGCGCCATGTTGGACAATACTGGAGGGTGCTGGTCACATGTCGGTACGTATGGGTGGAGTTGTGCTGTGCCTGCACTCTCTGCCTCGCTCTTTTAGATGTCAGCTCATTGCTTTTCTGTTATGTGGACCTTTTGCCATTTTGCTTAGGGCTTGGGCTTTCCAGTTTACATAGATGATGGATGGATGGAGCGTTAGGGATTCTTCCAGTCAACTTCTCTCCTTAGAATTTTGCACCATTAGAGAAGAAGGCTGGGATGAATAAAAGCAGACTTATTAAACAGGTGAGATTAATGGTGTACTGAGAACTAAGTGCTTTCTCTCTGCATTTGGAATATGTGAGTCTACCCAAGTAAGCACTGTCTTCATTCACCAATAGGCATTCTTATCGTGAGGATGATAAGAAGATAAGATTATGAAATTTCTAAGAGGTCTGCTATCTGAGTTCTCAAATCTGGCCTGCTTTTTTTGTTTTTCCCCAGACACCAAACATATGGCCATAACTAATTGTATGGTAAATGCTGATGCATTTAAAAACCACTGATGTCATCCTTGCGCAGGGGCCATGCTAATCTTCTCTGTATCGTTCCAATTTTAGTATATGTGCTGCCGAAGTGAGCACTCTTGTATATTGCTGGTGGGACTGCAAATTGGTGCGGCCAATGTGGAAAGCAGTATGGAGATTTCTGGGAAAGCTGGGAATGGAACCACCATTTGACCCAGCTATTGCCCTTCTCGGACTATTCCCTGAAGACCTTAAAAGAGCGAACTACAGGGATACTGCCACATCGATGTTCATAGCAGCACAATTCACAATAGCTAGACTGTGGAACCAACCCAGATGCCCTTCAATAGATGAATGGATAAAAAAAATGTGGCATTTATACACAATGGAGTATTACTCTGCACTAACAAATGACAAAATCATGGAATTTGCAGGGAAATGGATGGCATTAGAGCAGATTATGCTAAGTGAAGCTAGCCAATCCCTAAAAAACAAATGCCAAATGTCTTCTTTGATATAATGAGAGCAACTAAGAACAGAGCAGGGAGGAAGAGCAGGAGGAAAAGATTAACATTAAACAGAGACATGAGGTGGGAGGGAAAGGGAGAGAAAAGGGAAATTGCATGGAAATGGAAGGAGACCCTCATTGTTACACAAAATTACATATAAGAGGTTGTGAGGGGAATGGGAAAAAAATCAAGGAGAGAAATGAAGTACAGTAGAGGGGGTAGAGAGAGAAGATGGGAGGGGAGGGGAGGGGGGATAGTAGAGGATAGGAAAGGTAGCAGAATACAACAGTTACTAATATGGCATTATGTAAAAATGTGGATGTGTAACCGATGTGATTCTGCAATCTGTATTTGGGGTAAAAATGGGAGTTCATAACCAACTTGAATCTAATGTATGAAATATGATATGTCAAGAGCTTTGTAATGTTTTGAACAACCAATAAAAAAATAAAAACCATTAGTGTTACTCTATAAGGCACCTCAGAGGCAATTAAGTAAGATATGTGGTTAGAAATATAGGTGACATGAAGTGAAATTCTGACCATTAGAAAGAACCACCATAAACTTTGAAGAAATCAATTTGCTTACTAACTATATTTAAGTTTTCCTTTTATGCCTGCTGTCACATTTGTGTGTGTATATACATATTTTTGGTGTGTGTATATGTATATTTCTGTTTCAGATATTGATGCAGTATTGTGTTAGAGCCAACATTTATTGATTCATAAAGACTCATTGTTAAATTATCAGAAGTTTTACAAAATAGTTGACCTCACATTTTTAGCTCAAAATCAGCCAAGGTAGGAGTATTTATACTATAGAAATTGGCAAGCACTAAAAAATCAAAGCCTTATTTCCTGGAAAGTTGATTATTACATACTTACCAGTCTACTATTACACATGCATGTGTTTAATCCATACTCTAAAATGTAGAAATGATAATAACTATTAAAGTTATCTGTTGATATTTATATTCTCTGATTTCCAATAAGCAAAAAAAGGTGGGAATTCTGTTTTTACCAAGCACTGTTAGCACTTTATAAATTAATTTTATTTTTCACAAGTATAAATGATGTGCTTATATGTCATAGTAGTTAATTCTTAATTTGTGTATAATTCTGGTTGTTTGTGAATATTTTCATGCCAACGTAATCTTTTGCAAATAACACATTATAGACACCCTCATAACATACCAATATTCACAGCAGCAACTCATGATCCCAGCAACCAAAAGGTCACCAAATATTTGACAACAGAAATGACAAAAACTGGCATAGGGCTGCTACGAAATTAAAGAAACCTACCTTTACAGAAAAAGGGACGTTTAGAATTCATATGACCCAGTAGCCTCATTTATAGGAAGGAAGATGGGAATTAATGCTTTTTGTATTCATATGGGTCGGTATCTGAATTGCCCGGGTCCAGCATAGCTTGTAGTTTAGATGCTTTGGATCTGAATATAGAAGCTGAGGGGTTTAGTTCATGTAAATTGGGTAACATAGAGAGGTCGTTTTGTTAAGTTTTCCCCTCAGTGTTGAAATAAAGAAGAATGACTATTATCCAGTTAAATACAGGTAATGTTAATAACTTGATCAGAATTTAAGGAGATTAAATGTCAGAGTTGGGGCTGTGCTGGTAAATACCATTTCTGGAAGGCAGAAGTAATGGAGAATTATATATAGCCTCATGGCTTCTGCCATTCTATAAGTAGTAAAATGTGATTTATTATTCTATACTCTGTCATGTATTACTCAAGAGACTCAAAGAAATGATGGCTTAGAATTCCTGCATGAAAATGAACTGAGATACTTGTGCATTCTGGAAGTGAAGAGATTATAAACAGACTGTGACACCTATTTTAGTTTATGACTTACTGATCTATAAAGAAAATAACTTGTAAAATTCAAATTAAGCTGAAGTAATGATAGTTCACTAATAATGGAAGCCAGCTGTGCTGGTCTCTTTTAATAGGGATATTGCAGCATTGAAATATGAAGGTTTACATGGTGGATCTTTGAGAATATGTAGAACACTTATTTCTTAGGATACTGATGCATTCAAAGTTGTTATAACCTATTTTATTCAAGTTTTAAAAACAAAAATTTTTAGGAATGTGATTTTTCTCTTAAATGGAAAGTTCAAATGTGACCAATATGGACTTTTCTAAGAAGACACAAGACCCAACAATTTAGGACATTGCAGCCACTTTGACCTCTTGAATAGCTTATTTATACATTTCAACAGATGTTTTTAGCAAGGTAATATTTTAATATATCTTTTTTTCCATGAAGAAATTCCTGTCGTGTTTTCTCTTTTATCATTTCATTCTGATTATTTAAAAAACCTTTTCATATGTTTGAAGATTTGTATGAAGTTACACCTGCTCTTTCATTCTCTAGGCAAAACAAGTCTAATTCTTGGTCCCTCCACTTTGATCTCTTATTCTAAATGATCTAATGTAAATTAAGGCACTTTGTGAATTGTAAAGGACTACACAAATGTTTGATATGATTTTCAAGTACTATTTTTTTAATACCTAATTTCAGGCATTTAAGATTGAAATGCTTTGTGTGGTCTTTGGAACTTGGAAAAAAGTCAAATATCATTAAATCATGATGCGTTGTTTTCTCTTTTAACACCAGATTAACATTTTACTAGGTTTTATACCTAATTTTTATCAGCTTATAGTGCTAATGGGTTTTATGTTTATTTAGGAATAGATTTTTTATACAATAGATGAAAAAACAAGAACGAATGTGTTTAGATTAGCAGACATGTAGCTCTTGGGGGCCATTGTGTTGTATAAAAGTATATCTTGTTGAGTAAGTTTTTTGTTATTTGATAGGACTGACTGAATACTGTTTTTACTTTCTTCACTCATTTTTGTAACCTTAGTAACTAGCCTCTTAATTTAGATTTTATCCATTTCAACCTAAAAATAAATGATATATATTGCATAGTTTTCTCAGAGCTCATTTTTAGCATTGTGTATATCATTCAAGATCTTTTAAAGTGGGTTATGTGCATTTCTATAGAGATAAAGAATTAAAAGATGCTTATTTGAGAAATAAATTTATACTTTGCTGAACATACACTAAGTAACCTTTGGATAGTTGATATGCAGTGTCAATGCCATTTACTTAAGATGGTTTTGCCTGGAGAAGAGATTTCTCTGAAGAAGGGTCCCAGGAAATCCCAGAGAGAAGGGGGAACTTAACTTAGGATCAGCAGGTCTCTTGGCATTTATGGCAGAAAAAATTTCAGCACATGCCAGTCAAAGGCATGGACAGAGGTTTATTTAGGAAAGTAGATACACATTCAAGGAAGTATGGGGCAACCTCAAGATAGAGATGCCTTTGGTGTAAAGCAAGGAATCCATGTTCAAGGCAGAATGTGAGCCATCTTTAGAGGGAGAGAAAGCATCCTGTTTGTATAGGGTGTTAATCTTTATAGAACAGTTGCTTTGGACTGGGCTAGAGAGGTGGAGTTATACAATTTGGTGCTGGTTTTTCCTGCACTGTGGGTTGACCTCATGTTACTTTTGCAGAAAAGGACATGGGTCAGGGGCGTGGGACAAGGGCATGTCCCTCAGGAGTCACGCCTGTTCATGGTTGCTTTCTGTGTTTCAGTGGTTCGTGGGCACTTCCTTTAAAATTAAGTACCTCTTTCTTGATTTACAAATTTCTATCTTATGCTCAGATGTTGGCAGGTGCGTTGTTCTGTATTAAAAACTCTGCTCAGTTCATGTGGACAGTCTACAAAATAGAGGTACAGAGACAAGACTTGGATAATCTCCATTTAGAATATCAAAATTTGAATATTAGGTTCCTCAGTCAGTGAGAAAATCTATACGGTGTCATGTACTACTTTTCATCTCAGAGTATAGCAATGAACTTGTAAGTAGGGTTTTGCCTGCAGGGAGGTGTAGTGGAATGAACAGGGTGGATACAACTATCCTGGCTCCATAAAGACCAATTCTAAGTGAATTTTTTTTTTTTTTTTTTTTTTTTAAAGAGTAGTGTAAGCTTGTGAGCCATCTCTAGATGTCAGGTAAGCATTTTGCTTATGTTTGTGTCAATTCCATTTGCTGCAGCCAAGTTAGTCTTATTGGGAAAGACAGAGATATGAAGTTCTTTGATAAGATTGACTAATTGAGGCCAGGGAGGTCTGGTCCAAATATTGTGACATCTTCCATGGCCTTTACAAAGAAGACACAATTGCTTAATGTGGCCCCCAGAACTGTACTCATCTGGCATTCCACACTCCTGACTACAAGTCAGTTTCCTGGCTCTTGGAAGGCTCCATCCTGGATCTACCCAGGCTCTCTTCTCTGCCTCCCTCTCCTTGAGCAATCCACCTCATGTGTATCCTTCCAATTTCAGCTCAAGCCCCATTTCCTCTGGGATGCCTGCCTGGAGTGCTTTGGCAAGGTCAGAGTCTCTTTTCTTCTCATTTCAATGTCTCTTGGAAACACATTAGTAAAAGTTGCCCTAATTTGGAATAAACATGATAACTATTATTAAATTTACAAAACATAAACAATAAATTAACGTTTTATCATGGACATAGAAGTGGGTTAAAGAGAGGTTTGGAAATACAGATTTTACCCTAGAGAGACCTTGCTTCATTGTTAGCAATATTGTTACCTGAGTGATTGTGTACTTGATGAATAATTAGAGGCATGTTATAAGTTTGGAAATAGTCCCAGGCAAAATCAACTTATTCAGGGTTATATCAGTGAGAAACAATAAAATTAAATTCAGATGTATTGAGATGGACATATAAGGCCTATAATTTTTGAAGTGAGTAGCCACATGACATTTATCTAGTATTCTATCAGTTGAAACTTTGGGTATTGATTTTGATTTTTACATTTATCAGTGTAATGGATATTGATTGTCATAAAGATGTCCTATTGGCATTTTACCGTCCTAGGGTGACTTCTAAATACAGAAATAAATTAAGGCTTGTGTAATTTCATTATCAAGTATTTCTCATTGTAATTCTCCCTGTCTTCCTACCCCATTCCTTTCTTTTTCTCTTTCTTCTTTATATCAGTTGAATAACTTGTTAGTATCTAAATATAACCCCACTGTATAGAGATATGTGTCGTAGTTGACATCAGCAGTCTGAGTTAATGCTAAAAGTCCTCACAGCCACCTACAAACTCATCTCTCTTCTCCTCAATTAAACAAGGTGGGCTTCCCATCAGAGCTTTTCCTGAGGGTTGCATAGACGCGTGTACACACATGTACACACACTCATGTGTTTCTTCATAGACATGTAGATAGCACATCAGAAGTCTGATCGTGTGTGTGTGTGTGTGACTGTAAAGCAGTGTGCTTCTTTGAACACCACTGAGCAATCAATTAAATAATTATTTTAGTTCTCTATACCTGGAACATTTTTCTCGTCTTCTCTCTGTAAGTCGGTTTTCAAATCCCAAATGCTTTCAAGTCTACTTAACAGTTTTCCCTGAAGCCTTTTCAGAATCCCTTTTTTAAAACCCCATTCTGCCTCCACCAGTGTCTCATATATGTTACATATTTTTTTTCATTGCTTCCTTACATTTGTCTTAAAATTATTTTTGTTTATTTCTCTCAAGAGGAAGTAAGCCCCCTGGAGGACATGCCCCCTAGTGTCTTATATAAATTTTGGGGTTTTACAGAATCAGCAGTAATGATCCTCTTCTCCTTTGCTTCCCCAGTTTGGCAGTAAGTGAGGAACAGAAGAGAGAAGACAGATACATTGAGACTAAGTGACAAATGGAGATTAAAGCTGATTGTAATAGACTTGCACCCATAGTTAGTAGCACATCTGGACAATCAGAGGTCTCTCTCATTTTTTCTCTGGGCCAAAAACAGAACAGAAAGCAAATGTGTTCAAGGGACAGGGAGAGCTTGCATTGTGAGCTGGGTTCCTTCTCCCTCATTCCTACTTCTGATAGTTCCTCTTCTCCAGGTAGAAGTGCTCCAGGGGCAAGACTGGGCCAGGATGTTTTTTCTATCAGAAATATCTCCCCAGGAAACTTTAGGACTGGGAAGAAAGTTCCACCCAATTGTACACTGTGATCTCTCTGCCTTATGTTCTGTTTCACTCAATTTTTAGCTAAATTAAGTCCCTTAAAATTGATTTAGTTATCAAATCTTCTGTTTCTCTCTCTGTCCTATTCACCTTGCCCCAAAGCAGTGAAGGTATTGTCTGAAGATACCTGAATAATAACTTTTTCTTTCTGAAACAATTAGGGTCTAAGATAGACGTATCCAGAAATCCTTGACTATAAGAATTATAGTCCAGGGCTGGGGATGTGGCTCAAGCGGTAGCGTGCTCGCATGGTGTGCGTGTGGCCCGGGTTTGATCCTCAGCACCACATACAAACAAAGATGTTGTGTCCGCCAATAACTAAAATAAAATAAAAAAAAAGAATTATAGTCCACATAATTCCTAAGACAGCTGATAAAATGGAGAAGTGATGTGAATCCAGTATGACTTCTGAGTGCATGTGAGCTTCCACACAAGGCTCTGAAAGCAAAATTTAAGACTGGAAATGGACCAGTGTGAGTAACTGATACAACCTTAGACTTCTTGAGGACCATCAAGTGAGTGACTTCAATGTCAGTTTTTTCTCGAGCCTGAGCACATCTGTGAATCTTAGATACATAGGTTAATATTATATGAGATAACATATAATTTTGGAAAAGAATATGAATGGAATATCTAAGCCTTTTGAATATTGAGAGTGATATTATAAAATGAAATTCTTAAAATGGGAAGTAGCAATACTTGATAGACAAAGACTAATTTTCTTTTAATACATTGTTAAAATTTGATAACTGCTTTTCAGATTTTAAGAGCCAAGATTTGCTGAATGTCCTTGAAGACCAGAATTAATTCCTTACAAAAAATATGACTAATAAAGCATATGACCTTACATCTCAAACTTTATAAAATCTGGAGTCAAGTTTGTTTTGTGCCATGCTGATGAGATTATAGTCACTTATTGAATTATAAGATATAGTGAACAGTTTTTATTGGCAATGCAGAAAAATAGTCTATAGTTTTATACTTGATATTCATTATGATATTATCATATGAATGATAAAAGGATAAATTGGGTCATGTAAATGAGGCCACTGTAGGGCATCTTATTTTCAAATTCAGAAGTGTGACAAGTTTGACATAATAATTATAGTTCAACTGTTATTTTAATGACTTAGCTTTGGGAACATGGAAGTCATCTCTAGATGGTACATTTACCAAGTGAATAAGTTAAACAAAATTAAAACTGGCTAGGGATTTAAACATGCTATATGAATTTATTGTGCTTTCTTCATTGTCTTTTAAAAAGTCCAACAGTAACTTCATTTGTAAAATAATTTACAGAACAATAAATGCAAATGATTTTGAGCAGTAAAATTTTTAGGGGAAATTGAAGAATGAAGCAATTCATTGTCTTTGTATATCTATCTTAGAAAATGTTGGAATGATGTGATTAGAATGGAGTTGTATTTATCAGTTTTGCAAAACATGGTTTGTTGAAATACAACAATCCAGGTTGTGAAGATTCTTAAATAATTCATGTAACTTATCAGAGTGGAGCTCCAACAATTTGTTCTAGTCTTATTTGGATATAATGTCTGTGAATGATTCAGTAAATGAGGTTATAAATATTCATCTATTTTATCACTGGCAGCAGCTGAGAATCTCTGAATAGGCAGTGGACTGCAGATTCCAGCTCCTGCATGCCCAGGCTTACCCATTGACTTTTCCAACTTTGTTTTCATGTTAGGTATCAGCAGTTCAGGGACATTTACATTAACTGGCTGCAGAAACAGAATTATACTTCTTTGTGTTAGATTTTGGAAAAGCTGTTACCTGTTTATCCAGAAAGTAGCAGCTGTTAGGCTAGGTTCTCATAAAACATAGGCCAAAGGAAGGTGGGTAGCACCTGAGAAAGAGAGCCAGTTTCTTTGTCGACTTCTCAACAAAAACTATGACCTGACATACATTTTTTAAAGTCAAATATGAATAAAGCATATCCTAGAAAGCCCAATTTTCTCCTAAGATCTAGGAAAAACCTTTTAGTTCTCTGAAAACTAGGAATAAATTTTCTAAATTATCTTCACAAAACTAAAGTTTGAATCATATCTGGGTGAACAGAATTCACTTGACAAGGGAGATTTTTAAAAGTTGAATACGTAGCCCTTTAGTAATTTTTCTGATAGAACAATCAATTCACAAAATTCTTAGCCACCATGCTGATTGAACTAATTTGCCTAAAAGTTAGAATGCTTTACATGTCATAAATTTCCTGTTTTTTGTGGAAATTTTCTTTTCACAATATTCCCCTTTAAGATCAACAGTTTGATTTCATCATTGTTCAAGGGAAATGAATAGGGTCACCATCACACAGTTTATGCATAAGTATCTTAAAAGTTTAAAAGGGAGTTGTAAAAGGTGTGCACCTAGACATTCATTGCTTTATTCAACCACACAAACTCTTTGGGACATTGTATTATGGCTTCCCTATGGTGAACAGTGCCACATAAACGATGAGTATAATAATGTCACTGGGGGAATGTAGTGATATGAATGACATTATAGGAATGATTTCTTTTTCCCTCAAGTGTCCTTTCAGTATCAGCATAAACATAATTTTTTCATTATCAATATATTGAATTTTGTGCCATAATGGATGGATTTCAAAGGAGGACGTGATTCTTTGCTACATAGGGATTTCATTTAGTATTTACAGTATTAATATTTTTATTCAATTATTCAATGGTATACGTTAAATGCTTACTATCTGTCAGGAATTTTGCTAAGCATCTAAAATAAAATATTATATACAAAGCCCCAAACAAAACATAGAACCTAATTTCAGATAGTTCTCCTTGGTTTATTGACAATTTTCTCCTTAGGAGAGATCTATGATTTTCTACTTTAGACCTATTTTAATGCACAAAATGTCTCCTTAACAAACAAAAAGAAAAGCTACTGTTTTCACATTTTCCAATAAACACTCATGGAAATGAATATTACTAATGCAGCTGATTCTGATTTTAATGTAATAGTTTCGTACACTTTTAGATGGCAATGTCATATCACAAATTAGGGTCTCAACTACCACCGTATAACTGACTAAGAAAAACAAGTGTTGAACAGGGAATTAGTAAGAATTTGGATTTAAACATTGGAAAGAATCACAAGATCCCATAGTCACATATTTTGATTGTATTTTCAAGCCTACTGAATTTAAGCACTTAATCAGACAAAATATTGGGGAATGTTACACATTCAGCTTCCAAGCTGAAAGCCCGCTTCTGATTATAGATCAACCTGTCTGCCAACTCTGACATGTTGCAAACAGATGCTGTGATACATTCAAACTCTTTTCATCTTATTGGGGCAAGACTGTTTTAAAGGTCTTAATGGTTATTTTTCTAAAAATGGTTCATTTAAGATCATAATTGGGTACATGAGATTGTTTCTTCTGTCGTCGACCCTCATACATGCACATGTGCAACATGTCCAAAAAAATGCTTTTGTTTTAGACATGGCACAATTTTATGAAGCAAGGAAATGAGGAGAAGAAAGCTTCACTCTTTAGAGTACTGTGCTTTCCTAGATGAGGGGCCCTCAAACATTATGATATACCTGGAGCATAGGATTTAGTCAGTGTATCGGTCTGCTGTGGCTGCCATAAGAAAATACCACAGTCTGGGTGCAGTAAGCAACAGGAACGTATTTTCTCTAGATTTGGGAGATCGAAGTGTAAAGTGTAGGGTTTGGTGTCCTCTGAATCCTCTCTCTGTGGCTTAAAGATGGCTGCCTTCTTACTGTATCTTTACATGCTCTTTTTCTTGTGCGTACATGCTTGATATCTCTTATGTTATGGTTTGGATGTGAGGTGTCCCCCAAAAGCTCAGATATGAGACAATGCAAGAAGGTTCAGAGGAGAAATGATTGGGTTGTAAGAGTCTTAACCCAATCAGTGAATTTATTCCCTGATAGGGATTAACTGAGTGGTAACTTAAGTGGTAGGGGTGTGGCTGGAGGAGGTGGGAATTGGGGACATGGCTTTGGGTATATATTTGTATCTGGCAAGTGGAGACCTCTGTCTGTTTCCTGATCATCATATGAACTGCTTCCTTCTTCAACACTCTTCTGCCATGATGTTCTGCCTGACCTCGAGCCCCGAGGAATGGAGCCAGCTGTCCATGGACTGAGACCTCTGAAACCCTGAGCCCTCAAATAAACTTTTCCTCCCCTAAAGTTGTTCTGGTCAGATCTTTTAGTCACAGCAGTGAAAAAGCTGACGAAGACACACTACATGTCTAAATTTCCTCTCTGATAAACAAATCAGACTACATCAGGGCCTGCCCCTCCTGCTGTGGTCTCATTACCTCAGGCAGCTCTTTCGAAGGCCTCTCTCTACATGAAGTCACCTTCTCAGGTGCTGGGGGGTTCAGGCTTTCACATGTGAACTGGGAAGGCGATGCAGTTTATGCCATAATGGGAACAATTTCAAGTATTCCAATTTACTTACAGTGATGGGTATGAAAACATTTACCTTCACTAAGGGAGACCTATGGGAGGTTCTTGAGCCCCAGGTGAGACAAGATTAAAAGGTGAGTCCTCAAGGTTCTTGGTGTCCACACTGATCTCTGGACTGAAGTATTCTTGTGTTGGGGTTTTGAAAAAAATCAAATGAAGTCACTAGTATCCTTTGAAACTTTGTTGTAGGAGATCCTATTAGATCCTCTTGTTACTTAAGGGCATGTAACTTTAGAAATGGCTGCAGTTTTGGTCTGTCTCCAGCATATGGTCTCACTTCAGGACCTTAAATTTATATATAGATAGATAGATAGAGAGAGAGAGAGAGAGAGAGAGAGAGAAAATGAATGAATATGTGTATGGATATGAATGAATATGAATGTAAGGAGAGGGTATGTGGGGGGCTCACAAGGGGGAATTTCCCTGGAATGGATGAAGTGCAGTCCTGGCTATAGAAATGCCTGGATTTAGTGGCTCCTCTATGAAGAGTAACTTAGGATGGCCAGCTCATGGCACTTGGGGCATTGGGTTATCCATAGAGTCATTATAGGCTGGCTTGCTTTGGGGCTGCCAGCTTTCATCCTTTCCTATAGGAATACCTGGGCTGTGTGGGACCAGAGGCCTCGTGGAAACCTCACTATCTGGGCAGGAACTTTAACATAAGTAGCAGCGATTGGTCCACACTGGGTTTTCCTGGGCAGGTGGTTCCTGCTCCTTTCCAGCTTACCTGTTTTCCCGTGAGCCTCTTAGGGGCTCCAAGAGATTTTCTACTTTGCCATTTAATCTGCGTCACACAAATAACATCCTTCATTTCAATAATATTTAAAGCAGGTTCTATTACAATTGATGCTCTTGGAATATTCTTGAACCAGGAGTGGAGTTATTCTGTTTCTGGAACGAGGAAGAAGAGAACCTTAGGGAGAAAAATTTTCTCAATATTCTCTCCATATTACACCTTATGTAGCTTTTTATCAACTCCTAGTACGTGTGTGTGTGTGTGTGTGTGTGTGTGTGTGTGTGTGTATTATTAGTTTAATTATGATGCTTTACAGGTTAGTCTCATATTTTCTTTTGTGGGTAAAGGAATTCACAAAAAATAACATGGGTGAAGAGAAAGTCTGGTTTTTAGTGCTGGTTTTGCAAGTAATTGGCTGGTGACCCTTACCCATCTTAATCCCCTTCCGTCTCAGCATCTCATCTACAAAATGAAGATAATATCTGCCAACTTAATTAGGAGTACTAAGGATCAAGTGAAATAATGTCAAAGAAAGTGCTTTATAAACTGCCAGGCACTGTACAAACAGAAGTGATGAATGCTGATAGAGAAATGTGAGATTATGTTTGGAAGCATTAAAAGCTTATAATAAATGTGCTCACTTCTTAAAAATCTTGTCTGATCAGGCTAAACCAAGGTGTCTTTATTATAACCCAATTCCTCAAATCTTGATCTGTGCTTGAACTTGAAATGTTCTTAGATTTCTAGGGCCTACCAAATAAGTTTTAGCTACACTGTGGAATTCTATGACAGACTATGGTCAAATTGTTCTGCATTCAGTTTGGTGACTATCTTCACTTTTTAATTTTTTAAGAGTAAATTGTTCAACTGGGTGTACTTTTATTTTTGTAAGTATCTTTTCAATGTATTGGATGCTCCCTATGGGGCAGGAATCTTATCTGCTTTGTCTTTGTTTCCCCAGTGATCAGTCTAGATTAGTTCAGTGCCTAAAACTCAATAGAAGCTTGCGGAATAAATGACAGGGGAGTTTTTCTTTTATTTAAATTAAGGGTTTTCATATTTGCTTTCCTAACATAAAATTAGAGTTCAATCCCTGGGTGCAATGCCCTTCACTTTTTAATAATATTCCTCATTTTGAAAATAAGTGTATATTATGTGTCAATGAATTAAATCTTCCCCCTCAATACTGTGATCCCTGGATAGTGCATATTGATATTGTAATAATGTTTGTTTTCAACAGTAATAATTTGCTTGTGAACTGTATATTTGTCTTATTGGCATTACAGTTTATCTTGCAAAACATTTACTTTAGAACCTTGTTTTAGATAACAAATGCTATAGAGGGAAACAGTACATAAATATATAATCAGCAAAAGTATCGCAGTGATTCTTTCATTGGAACAACCAAGGAGGGATTTTTTAAAAAAAATTTTTTTCTTATTTTTAATTATGCTTATAAATATATCACATTGAAATTGCCATTGTAACCATTTTTTAGTGTGTAGTTAAGTTGTTTTAAGTATATTATACTGTTGTGCAACACATCTCCAGGCCTGCACCCATTCCATAGTAGCTCCCCTTTCCTGTTTTATGTACCATTGTCAACCACCCTTCTCCTCTGTTGCTCTGATTTTGACTACCTAAGTATTTCATAAGTAAATATTTTTAAAAGACCCATATTTATAGCTTTGATTTTATTTATACCTATCAATGTCACAGGGGAAATCTGGATCATTGAATTGCTAAGTGGTATTTTCATTCATACTCATATACAGCAAAAAACAGCTGATTTTCTTCAGCTAGCATCATGAATTTTTGCATGGCTAAAGGTAAGCAGTAAAAGAACAAGAAAGCAAATAAAACATTTTATATAACTCGCAAAGCAGCAGGTACTTTCCAAATCAAAATAGATTTAGGTAAGGAAGAAGAAACAGATGTATTTTTTAAAGCTGCCTATTACAGACTGGCCTTAATTTGAAAACCCATTCTAACATAACTGCAGACACCATGTTTTCATTTTAGAAGATCAATGGTTCTCAAACTCCATCAAGCATCAGAATCACATATATGCCTTGACACATGTTGCTGGGCCTCACCTCCAGAGTTGCTCACTCAGTAGGGTTGGGAGGAGTATGAGGATTTCAATTTTCATGAACTTTCCATTTGATGTTGAAACTCTGGGACTTGGAGCCACAATTTGAGAACCATTAGTCTAGCCCAGCAACTCCCAAGATATCTCAAGCAGTAGGAATGGTTTGTCCAGATATGTCCACTGGAAATGCTGTGCCGTAGTTACCTTTTAAGGATTTCGCTGGACCATTTGTAATGACAAGTTTGTGCAGATCCTCCCCCCAAATAGCCCCATTTAATCTTGTTTCCAATACATCCTAAATTTACTCAATTGCATGGCCATCTTTTAAACTAATGTCTCTTACCCTCTTGTATAACTTGAGAAATGTTCTTTAGAATAAAGAGTGAGGAAAGTGTAAGGACTTTAGTGTCACAGTAGAGAATACAGGGTTTTAAATGGGTTGCTCATGTCCCTTAATTTTAAAAATCAGTATGATTTAACTATTTCCTAAAATAGGAGGAATATAAAGGATGTGTTCGCTAAAGTTCTCTAAATTCTTTTAAGATTGCAAATAAAGGAAATATTGCTTTACTTACTTAAATGCCAGTATTTGTTTTGAGACTTGTCACTGAAATTTTCTTAGTATCTTGAATGGATATTTTGGTTTTGAGTTGTAACCTGTGCCAATTTAGACACACAAAAGTTGGCAGAATATCTGAAGACAGTGGTAAGTGCCCACAGCTTGACGCAAGAATTTAGAGGTAATAATGATTTCTGAAACCTGGGTGAGTAGGTAGGGCTGTCTGTCAATAATGAACAACCTCAGTGCATAGGATATCTAAAGTTCACCTGAGGTGGGTTTTTGTTGTTGTTGCTTTCCACCTTGTGTGTGAGGCAAGGTTTCTTTCTGCCTGAGCTCATCATTCTCCCAGAGTCCTTCAGGTTCAAGTGGAGAAGGATCAGAACAAAGCTTTCTCTCTAGGAAATGTAAAGAAGGTCTATTGCTGATGCCAAGAATAGACACAGATCTATGTTAATTCCCTAAATAAACTTAAGCTTTGCAAACATTTCATTCTTTGTATGCATATGGTAATCTCTTCCTTTCTGTAGGTTTGCACTCACATTTTTTTTTTAATTTGGGGCCAAAAAAATGTGACTAGTCAACAGTGCTCTGAGATTTTCTAGAGAGATGCAAAGTAAACAAAGAACATTGATGCCTAACATCACACACTATTCATCTCTTCCCAGCTCTTTTTTTTCTAATTCTTCCATTGTACATGGGTGTATTGCTTTTGAATATGAGGTAAGTGTCTGTGAACATGGTAGACATAATATAAATATTTGTTGAAGTCTGGCGTTTTTCCCTTTGTGAATACTGACATGGAGTAGCCCCGTTTACTACCCCAAAACCAAGCAGGCCAGATAGGGGATGCCTGGCAAAGGAGGCTTTATGCCCATGCCCCTGCAAATTCCTCAAGACAGAAGTTATGCCTTCTTTTTTAATGTGGAAAGATCAAGAAAGGCCAAGGCCATACAACTGGTAAGTGGTGAGAACAGGATTTGAATCAGACTTTGGCTTTCACAGTGCATTACATCACATGACCTCTTACTGTGTGGAAGGTCAGAAGACTATCAAAGCCTAGAATGATGCTTATCTGGAGAAAAGATTAAAGTTTTAAAGCAGGATGAATCTTTTTTTTTTCCCATTCAAAAGAACCATTAAAATACATGAAGAATAAAGCAAAATAGCTAGCTATAATAACTCAGTGTTAAATGAATATCAATGTATTAATTTGTGAGGTTACTTTCTCAAGAGACACTTTTAAAATGAATGAAGCTCTGAGAAACAACTATTTTGAAACCACTGAGTTGGAAAGTTTTAATATTCAGTACGTAGGCAAAAAAAAAAATAAACACTTTATTACATTTATTCTGTGCTTATTTCTTGACACTAATGGCAATGTAGAAAGATGACATGTATAGTGCCTATTAGCCTCACATTTTAATACTTTTATATGTATACTAAAATACCAGCCTCAGTAAAACGGAATTAACAAGTAATCATGTTTATGGACTACAAACTTACTTTTTTGAATTGAACATTTACTAAGAACTTTTCATAGCCTGTGAATGTAAAAATCCAAGATATGTTATTTAATAGGATCAGTGTACCATGGAATGAACATTTGTACATTGTTTTTCATAGGGTAAACAGAATTTAGAGCTTTTTTTGGGGGGTAGATAGTCTGAGAAACAAAAATGCTTAATAGGACTAGGCCTGAAGGGATAAACCTAAGAACTTTCTGGTAAAGTTGTCTTCAGCATGAGGAGAGGATTCTTAACAAAGGAGAATCTATCAGAATTGTTAGGGGAAAATTTCAAACTTAACACCATTCCCAGATTCTAAAATCTCCAGAGGCCCTTAGAACCAATGCAGTGGACAGGTATGTTTTGTATAAAAAATTCCTCTGGTGGTCTGATTCCACTACCCTCCCAACCTGCTGATCAGTTAGGATGGAAAAACAAACAAACAATAACAACAACAAAAATCCAAAAAAGAACCCAAAGCTTTCTGTCAATTGTCTCTCAGGACTGTATCCTTAAATATAAGAACAGAACAAACAGAAAGATTAAGTTTTGCTAAGGAAAGGTATACTTGATTTTAAAGTTATTCTGAACATAGTTTAAAGACTCAGAATATTTTATAAAGAAAAATTGACTGCCCCCATTCACTTTTCCCTTCCACAGAGGGATAATCACTTGATCACTTTAAACTCTTTTAGATGCAAATCTTTAAATCATAAGTCTGCTTTGCTACATTTTTATTTAAAAAATTTGGCATTATCTGCTGATGGCCCACTGTGAGAAGAGGATTTGTCTCCATGCCCCGCCATCCCATGTTTGACCAGCTTTCCCAAATACCATGTTTTCCCCTACTTTTTACTAACCCCAAACTGGAATGATATTTTCCCCCCCTCTGAGAGAAAAGAGCTAAAACAGAAAGGTGAGATTTTTTTTTTTTTTGGTTGAAAGAAAAAAATATGTTAAGGGGAGGTCAGACAGGATGGCCCCAATTTTCTCAAGAAAATAAGGGGTGAGTTAATCTTGTGGGACAGAGTTCCTATCAGCTGCTGTCAGTAATTCATGATGGAGTTAGCAGATACATAAAAACATTGCTGCAGACTCTGGAGAATGAACAACTGATATAAACTTGATAGGAGAAGTGGTCTCCAAAGACAGTAGATTTGTGCGAGGGATGGTAGAACTTCAATTTTCATTATTTGCAAAGAATAAAAGAAAACACTAAAAAGCCAAACAGGAGACATATACAGTTTAGAAAGAAAATAGGAGAAATTCCATGTGTGGTCTTTGTTCAATTACATGTGATAATGGCACAGAGATCAGTGGGGTAGTAATTCAAAAGTTTAAATAAAAAACATGTTTAACTTGATACTTCATGTATGTTTTCCTATTTTGGGATAAATATGGATTCTGTTATTTCATTTATTCACTTCCGGATATTTCCTTTCACTTGATTAATATTTAATTGATGTTCCTAAAGCCCATAAACAAATTGGAGGAAGGATATAACTCAGCAAATAGGTTGCAGAAAGCCCACACACAATTTCTAATTCCTCTTGGAAAACTCACAAAGTAGATGACCTAATAAATGGACAGCTAAGTTTTGGCAACTATACATTAATGCACATATTCTCTGAGGGCAACACTTGTTTTTTATATTGAACATTGTTAACTTACTTTACTAACTTTGTTTATATGTAATGAATATATGTAATGATGAAATTTAGGTTCTTGCTAATGACAGATTAAAACGGTACAGTTTTCTGCTTTTTTTTTTTAAGCAAGCGTATCTGATTTTATGTTTAAAAGGTTGTATTTTTACAGAGGAAGCAAATAGCAGGGCCATTGAGTTGGAGCACTAGAGGAAAATCCCTCAGGGCACAACAGCAGTGCAGTTAGCAATAATTTTAATTGGACACCCAAACTAAGCAAGCCTCAAATCATGTGTGTGTCTTACAAATAGGGTTTATTATGTCCTTTAAGTCCTTTTAGAATCTTATGAAGATTTATACCAGTAGTTAGTTGCTTTGTCTGAGCAACAGAGAATATTTAATAGTTTTTATCAGGGTTAATGAGCAGAAATGTCGCAACCGATGAAATTCTTTAGTATGTACATTGTAGTCATTTGATATTCTCTTTATTCACTTGTAATAATGTCAGTAATAGAGATGCTCGTTGATATGAGACCTCGTATTTCATATATTTATCAGATTTTTGTGAAGCCATTATATAGAACATTGTATAGCTCTTTTAACCTTGGGCGTGTCCAAGAGCCATGTAGTCAGTACATAAATCACATAACTACTTTAGGCTGTAACAAAGACATTCTCTCCATTCATTCAACAAATATTTGATGAGTGCCTACTATGTGCCAAGTGCTGGCGATACAGTGTTGGGCAAAACAGAGCCTAGTGGAGTGTATAGCTTAGAGAAATAAAATAATAATGCACGTGTGCTTGAGTCTAAATGGTAATAATGCTGCTGCCTCCGGGAAGCAGAGGGTAGTGAAGTCTGAGAAGTGAGGAGTGGCCTTCTTGGAAAGTAGCTGAAGGCTTACTAGCAGTTACCTAAGTGAAGAGAGAATAGTAGCCCTGCAGGTTCTGCAGAGAAAGCTTTACAGGCCTCAGGAAATAAAAGGAAGTCACTGGGATTTAACAGAGAGGGACTCGAACAAGAAACTGAGTTAAGTATTTGGAACTCATTTCTGGACTAATGTGGACTGTTGTCAGGAATTTTGGAAATACTACAGTATACAAAGAGGAAAATAAAATCCATTGATTTTGCTATTACCCATCTCTTCCTCATTTTAATATTTTTAAAATTTGTGATTTCTTCTTCTTCTTTTTTTGAACTTAGGCTTCAACCCAGGGCTTTGTGAATGCGAGGCCAGTGCTTTGCCACTAAGCTACATCCCCGCCCTAAATTTGTGATTTCTTTTTAGCTATGTATAGATAATAGTAAGTCAGTCTGTAGGTGGGTCTTTTTTTCTTGGGTTGTTTATATATTTCATATACTTGGCTGTTTTCAAAACATTAATTTTGTATAATTTTTCCCTACCCCAAATTGAGAAATAGTTTTCCATGAGAGATACGTGTGTTGAATATAGGTATGTGTGTGCCTTTGGTGGTAGACAGACAAAACAATAATGGCATCTCTTCACTTTTGTTAAAAAATGAGCAAAACTCTGAATGGGTCTTTGTACGTCAGGTCAGAAAGTGTTTATGAAAATTACAAGGACAAAATCACTGCTCTTGAGGACATTTTAAAAAAAATTGTAAATATATCTTTTCTTATTTAGCAATTGTCTGTATAAACGTATACTATACAAAGTCAAACTTATATATGAAAAACAGATTTAGGAGATAGGTATATTTAAAGGTACCTGAAGTTGACATCCTGGAGAGAGAAGAAGCAAGTGAGAGGAATACTGACCAGGAAAGTATTTTCAAAGTTCTGCCAGGTCTGTAGTTGGACCTGGCCCTAAAAACCTATGCTTATGGGGCCATTTCTAATGAGTGACTGGGAATTCATAGAGGTGGTCTCAGCATAACCCTGGAGGAACAAGCTCAGAAGGTGTTGCAACCTTGAAAGCCTGATCATGAGATGCTATTCATGGGAAGACATCTTGTGTGGGCATTGCTATGTTATCTTTGCTCCCAAATTCAGTCTGTGACTTAAATACACATTTATAGTTTGTTTTGATATAATTCCTATACTATTAAAATTAAGAAGTTTGGTATTCTGTGAAGGTTACTGAAAAGTATTCTGACACTGATCCACTGCAAGGAAGGAGATCAGTATGTCCTGAAGAAGAGCTCAGGAGGTGGCTGTCCTTCCTGTCCTGAGCACTTGGGCAGTGGTGGTGAACATGAGGTCACTCTTTCCCCTGGCTTTCTCCCTATCTGCCTCTCACCCTCTGCCTCCTGCCTCCCAACCTTTCTTCCTTTCATCCTCTCATCTACCCTCTCTTACTCCATCCCTCCTTCCTGACACTCCTAGTATTTAGTGATACAAAAGAGCCCTGTAAGAAATTGACTTACAGCTTAATAATAATGTCGAGATAATTAAAAAGTCTCCAGTGAGAATTTAAAAAGGATTCCCCAAGAAGCTTTGGGCCTTAAGTGAGCCAATGTCATAGAGATGCCCTTGACTCTTAGGGACACCCTAGACTCTGGTTCCCGGAGAGGCAGAGCCTGTTGGAAGGCCTCCCTGCTTGGTGCTGATTCTCACCCAGAAGACTGGCCAGCAGCTCTTCCTCCATTTTTCTCACTCTTGGAAAAGCCATTGTGATTCAGATGTTACAGAGCATGCCTCCTTTTCCTCTTGAGCATTATCATCACTTTGACATATTTAGAAGATATGGGAGAGGAGATGTGGGGTTGAGTAATAATTAGGAATGTGGCACAGATTGCATTTATAAAACACACGAAACTATTTTTCCAGATATTAGGAGGTGTAATCAAGTCTGTAACACATTTTGCTAATGATATTTCCTTTAACTTTTAAACCCATATGCATGATAGAGGAAATGATATCCATATGTTTGATTCATTCGCACAGTTCATTAGAGTATATATTTAAAGGACTATTTGAAAATGCTTGAAAAGTTTCTTAAAAAATAATCCCTTTTAAATGGCTTCAAACTGGCAGATAAAATAGTATTTATTATGTACAACATGGTGTTTTGAAGTAGGTATACATTGTGGAATGGCTAAACCTAGGTAATTAACAAATGTTATTATCTCATAGAGTTACTTTTGTGTGTGTGTGTGTGTGTGTGTGTGTGTGTGTGTGGTGAGAACACTTAATGCTCATTCTAAGGAGACCGAGTGTTTTTTAATTGTTCTATAATTAGAATTTTGGTCAACTGTTTCTATGGGAAACAGGTCTAGGTAATACCCAATGCACATTTTCATCATGATTTCCTCCTAAACAAACTTTTGATCTTACTGCATTTTGTTTAGCTGTTTTCCAGCTTCATCAATTTTGATTCTAAGTCAAGCTTACTAAATGTCCTTCTTTTTTTTTTTCTTGCCTCCCATTTCTTTTTTTTAAATGTCCTTCTTAATAAAGTGTATCTGTAAAATCTCTAAAGTGTGCTGTTTGATTTTAGAGTTTCTTGTATTCCAATTTTCTGAAACTACAAAGTAAAACTGGAATAATTAAAAAAGGTAATTAGCAGAAACATACCCCAAATAAGACAATCAAAAACATTTGGGCTTGATCAAGCCAAAAGGATGTTGATCAGGGAAAACACTTTAGAAATCCGTGTGCTTTCTCTTAATTTCAAGTATGGATATTTTTAAGCCTGAAGTAATGTGATCAAATAAGTGATCAGCAGTGTTCTGTATCAACTATAATTTAGCACATCTGTCCAGAAGACTAGTGGATAATGAATTACACTAATCAATCCAGATAAAAGAGGTTTAATTAACATTAACATCTCCTCCATGTCTTTATAAACTTTCTTTTTTGTTTTGTTAATCAGGGAATCTAATCTCAGGATTCTGTGAAGATGATGAAAGAATATTTTTTGAGATAGATTTTATTAAAAGCATTTGAGATATTGAGCGTGTGGATAACATGAAATGTTTCTCTGATTTTTCCTAAAAAGCTGCATTATAAACTGTAAAAATGCTATCTAGTATTAACACTTAAAAACACTTCTTATAAAAAACATCTGGGTATTACAGAGTTGTTTTACAGGGAATAAGAGTGCTTTGCTACATGTTAATCCATGTGTATAGAAAAGTTGACAGTGGATGGGTAATTAACACAGGATCCTTCATGCTTAGTAAGGAAGTTTTCAGACACAGAAGCTCAAGCCATAAATAGCCCACTAAGGTAATCCAGCCCCCTGATGAACAAATATAAATCTTCATGCAGCCCTGTTAGGGGGAGTCTAACCATAGGCCAGTTCTCCTAATGAAATAAGCAACTGAAGAGTAACAGCGACGATAGTGAAATAAGAATCCAAATATGGCATCTTGACCATGTTGGGAACTAGAAAAGAAAGAAGGGGTTAGGGTCAAGAGCTAATCTCCATAGATAGCAGGGTTGGTGTAACACCATCATTATCCAGATTTTCTAAGTACCATGTTTAAACTGTATGGTAACCAATACCAATAGATTTCTTAATGCTCACAGCCCAACATCTTTAAGGAAGAATGGCAGGACACAAGAGGAGGAACACTAACTTGGGAGTCAGAAGGCCTGAGACCTATTCTGTCCAAGTCTAGCTTAAATATGATCATTTTCCAAATGTGGATTATGATATGTACCCTAAGACATATATCACTGTCTTGAAATGTGAGAATATATTCAATATCATGCTGGAAATATTGGAATAATTTTAAATTGATTATTTTTGGTTCACTAAAAGTTGTCAGGTGAAAAAGAAGATGTATTTAAAAGTAATTTTAGAAAAGGTAATGACCCCTTTTAAAAAATATAGTGCAGAACAATCTATGTGTAGTATGCACATATTTATACTCCCTGGATCATTAATATAATTATATTTATTTCTATACATTAGCTGATATCTAGAAACACATATGTATATGGAAAATATATACTATGTTGATAAAACTTTTATGCAGAATGCAGCCTTTCAGTTTAGATGATCAAATTCTACAAAAGAGCCAGGCAGATTTTATTTGATTTTGAGCCATCTCAAATTTATGAGAATTGCAATCTGAATAAAAGGATTTGTTTATGTGTACAGCTCTCATTGCTTTCAGGATCAAGAGGTGAGCAGCGCAGCTTGAAAATAAATACTGAAGCTGTTTTTACATTTTCTGAAAACAGCATTGTTTTTGTTGGAAATGCAAGACTGATATCTCATGGTAAAAAAAAAAAAAATAGCCCATTTTGGAAAGTCCCATTTTGTGACACATGAACTCGCGAAGTAAAGACATTTTCTATTAGCTATACCATCATTTGAAAGTGTACTTTGCAAGAAATTGAATATGGTAGTATCTCTTTTAGTTAGTATGTGGGATCACTCATTTTTGTTTTCTGCTGTTTGGTCTGTGCTCTAAGTGTTGCAAAGAAGTTAATTTAACAAGACTCTTGGTAATCATGCAGAACCATTTGCTGACTTGATAAGGTTCAGGTGCAAATTTGTTAAGTCATCTAAAAGCTGCCCCAATTTGGAGTATTTGCCTGTGACTTTTTTGAAACCATGAAAATGTAAAATGTGGGCAGTGGTTGCTGAGTTGAAATAAAATCAAAATGACAAAATTGAACAAGAGAAACGAGAGGTGATATTGTACATTGGGCACATAAATTAAGAATTGTTTCCACAGACTGTCCAGGGGTATAGTCATAATAGGCACTATGCAACCATCATCTGATACATTCCTATTTTTCTTTTTAGCAGAGGGAAAAAAATGGAGTCAATATAACTAGTAAATTGGTTCATTTTATAGTAATCAAACAATTTGATTGAAATTTCAATGATGCATTCTCTGCAGTTACTCAGGAAATTGTACAAAAATAATGATCTTTGATGTATCTGATTTCCAAAATGACACAGATTGGTAACCCCCCTTTCCCTCCTCAACACCAGAATTATCATCACCCAGGCTGACTAAATGCATTTTATACTATACTTCTGTGCATACATATATACTGCCCACTGCTGTGAAAATTAGTATAACATTGGTGAGTCATTTGTTCCAACCTTTGAGAGAAATGAAACTTCTGAGAACTGTACTGATCTCATGATAACATTATCCACTAGACATGATGTGGTCTTAGATTTGTAACTTAGCTGTGAAGAGTCAGACTGTTTAGGTAAATAAGATGTCTTTAAGAAAATGTGGAAAGGCTTGCATAAAAGAGTAGTCATCATATTTAAAAGTGTACTCACTGTTATAGTTCAGGTTTCACTGTAGTGGTTTTAACGTTTTTGTGCATTTTTTTTTTCATCATAAAATACTAATTGTGGCAGACTACTTGGTTAAAAAAAACTAATCCTTGTCTATTGAGAAAATCAGTTAGAAATTTCTACTTAAAATTAGACACACCATGGCTGGTAGGAATGCTGACAAACTGCAGCATTGGTAAAGTTGAAGCCAGACAGGCAGACATAACAGCCAGACTAAGGGATTATAAACTTTTTATCGCCAATAGTTTGGTGATCTGTCCCAAACATAACTTGATTGCTAGAACTCTACTTTGGAAATCTGACTTGTGAGGGGATTGTTTTTTGCCTTAGTGCTGGCAGAGAGAATGAGCCAAGTGACACGGCCAATGAGTGTTCTTTTAATTTTTGTTTTAGATGTGTATGACAGTAGGGTGTATAAGACATATTATACATACATGGGGTGCAACCTATTATAATTTTGATCCAATTCTTGTGGTTGAACATGATGTAGAGTTACACTTGGTATGCATTCATGTATGAGCATAAGAAAGTTAAGTCAGATTCATTCTACTGTTATTCCTATTCCCATTCCCCACTTCTTTCCAACCAGTATTCATAAAGAATGCTGTTGTCTGTTGATTTCAGCTGAGCTTTCTGTATTAGACCATGATTATACAGTGCTGTTTTGCTTGGCTTTACCTATAGTCTATGTGCATTGCTCCTTAGTGGGTTTCTGTACAAAATAAAGTAGTCCAAAACTGGGGCTTGACATTGCTTAGCCTATGATTTAACTACTTTATAATGGTTTTCTGATTCTTGAAGGTGTAGAACAGTTTATTATTGTAGTTTAAGTGGCTCCTTTCTTTAGCCAGTGGTTTTAGAAAAGAAAATTATACCACTCATGACTTGAGCATTGTAATCCCACTTACAGTTTGCTAGATGTGTCTCCCTCCTATTTAGTTTTTGGAACATTAATCCTTACAATAGTAACATCAAAATGAACAGATTTTTATCCTTTCTTAGTCAAGTTGATGTGAGCATGAGCAAACATGTCCAGCACGTGGCTGAAGAGGAATAACATAGTAGAGTGTAGACTGATATTTCCCACTTGGAAGATTGCATCTTGTAAAAGACCTCATTGATTTTAGTTGATCTTCTATTCTTTATTTGTTCATATGTGTAGGTATCAGAAAACAAAACAAAAACAAAAACAAAAAAATTGTAAAGGTTTTCAATATGATACAGATGTTGGGGGATGTTAAAATGCTGTATCATTGAGTTTTGTTGGTCAGTTTAAGAATCCTAATCCTTAAGTGATGGTTGATGACAACATCAAGTGATAGGTAGTAGAAAAGTGATTTTGTCATTGATAAAGCAATTTTGTAGCACACTTGCCAGTGGTTAACTAATAGTGTAATTACATATCAGAGTTTCTTCTTCCTCTCCTCCTATTTGTCAGGAGGAGGGAAGGAAATTGAGATATCCTTAAAAGGCAGTAAGAAAATGTCATACTTTCAAGCAGATTGTGTAACTTTTATATCATGTGAATCCCTTAGGAAGATTCATTTGGTCCTCAACTTAAGTGGCAACTCCTCTTCCCTGAGAAGATCTCTGGGGGCGAGATTCCTTTTGAGAGTTAGGGGAAATCTCAGTCATTATTATTATTTTTTAATGAAAAGTCATAGTAATAGTATCTCAAAGTATATTAAACAACACCTCAATTGAAATTCTGACATACTAAGGTACTCTTGTAAGTACAATCACAGTATAATATATTTAAGAGTAAAAGCTGCAAAATGTGAACTCACTTATTTTATAGATACATTAATACACCCTATATAATTGTGTTGTTTATGATTTATTCTATAATGTGTTTATTCTGCTTGACAAATATATATAGGAATTTATATGTTAACAGACTATGGTACCTGTCATGCTTTAGAGGAACTTTCTTTAATTATTAAACACATAAATACTATAGTTATAACTAATATTATTATTAATATTATAACTATAGTATTTAACCATGTGTTTTAATAATATTGATTTTTATTATATTTATAATATTAATTAATTCGTATGATTCTTTTCTCTTAGTAAAATACTAAGACAATTTTTTTCATGGCCATCTTCATTCAAGTTTTTAAATATTCAACTTTTAAATCCTCTGTAGAAGTCAATTTCTATAGTTAGTCACTTACCAAAAGATGCTTTAGAAAATACTTCTAGAAAGGAGAAAAGATACTCCAGAAAGACTTCTAGAAAAGATGTTCTAGAAAAGTAATCAGTTAATAAATGATGTTACCCCATTGACTAGTATGGATGGCAAAGACTAATTCTCAAATCTTGTCCTTGGCATGTGTCTAGTTATATTCCCTATAGGTTCCTATTTTATTACAGTTAATGATTTTATCTCTTTACCTAACTTTTGAAAAAATAGCTTCATAGAGTGGGAAGGCTTTGGAAGTTTCCTTCAATGAAAATTCAGGGAAAGAATGTACCTTCTTGTAGGAATTTTTTATTTTTTCAGAAATTGAGTTGGTATCTCTTCTTCTGAGTTGGGACTGTGTCATTCCCATGCCATGTCATTCAGCATGGGCCTGTTTTTCAAGACTGCTTAGTATTCAGACCTTCACTCACAGTTTAGTTCTTGAGTTTGAGTAGAAATGGAACTTGCTATGAGTGAGGATTACTTGTGTATTGTATTTTACTTGTGTATTTTCATTTTATTGTATTCAGGTTTATGGTGGGTAACCCTGTCTTATTCCCCTTCCCTCCCCTGGCACATGGTAGTATATTACAGTGGAGGGCAGTATCATTAGTTGTGTTTAAGCAGAAGGCTGCACACTCAAAGGACAGTATTATTTCCCTAAGATTGTCTTGCGATTTTTGCCTCTGTTATAATGAACTGCATATATAATTAGTAATGGTCTGGTAATGTATTAATGAGTTTAGGAAATGAGATTTTTTTCAGCTCCAGTTCCCATGGAGCATCTAACCTAGGAGCACAGAGGAAACAAAAAGACTGCATCCTCTTCAGGCAGTCCTGTTTGACCCTTAGAACTCTGTTCAATTATGGTGAATTGCAGTGACCTGGTTTCCTGTCTGGCTTAACCCTAAACAGTGAGTTCTTCAAGGACAAGAACTTTGTCATATTCCTAAATGGGTATTTGTTGAAGAAAAAATCATGATTTTTTTTTTGATTCAGACATTCACTGTTTTTTTTTTTAAACACCAAATTTATTTATAGCAAAATTCACAGATATTATTTATATAATTGATTAGTTTTGACAAATATATATATATATATATATATATATATATATATATATATATATATATATATATATATATATTGTGTGTTTTAACCAGGCTTTCAATGAGAAATGAAAAATATATTTTTTTTCCAAAGATATAATGTGGTTATTTGGTTATTCAATTCATTTGACACAGTCAGTCTCTTAGGATCAGTTCTTTAGTAGTGAAGCTATTGCTTGGTGTTTAGTTAATAGTTTATAATGAGTATAGATTCCCTAATAATCCTTTTGCCCATCCCCCACAAGAAAACCAACACAAAACCAACCTTGTCTATTGATTTGGAGCCTACCTAAGGAAGTTCCTGCCTTTGCCTCTCATGTGATGTTGCCAGCTCTCTGTGCTTGTCACACGCTATGCTAAGAGAAGGAGAAGAGAGACAACTTCTCCTCAAGTTGTTTCAAATCTAGAGTCAAAGCTCTAGCTCTGGAAAATGTGTGTGATAAGAGGTGAGAGCCTGGGTCAGGGTTCTAGATTATGTCCTTCTTCACACTGTGCCAAGAGTTCTCATCCAATGACATTGTGGTTGGTCACTACATCTTTATCTCCTGGTTATTCTGCTTGGGTCCACATTAACTACCTTCACCTGGGCCCAGGTTGAACTTCTCGTGGTTCCCTTCCACATCCATTGTGTTTTTGCTTGTTTCTATACAGCCTCCCTCCCTGTCTTAGTCTGTTCAGGCTGCAGTAGCAAAGATGCTGAAAACTGGGTGATTTAAACAACACGTGTTTCTCACAGTTCTAGAGGCTGGAAGTCCAAGGTTAGGGCTTCAGTATGGTCAGGTTCTGGCTTCTGGGAAAGAGAAAGAGAAAGCTCTCTCTTTAAGACCTCTAATTCCATCTATGAGGGCTCCACTCCGTGACTGAATGATTTCACAATGGTTGCACCTCCTAGTACTATCACACTGGGGTTTAGCACACCTCAAAAATGGTGGTGTTTTGGGAAGGTGGTAGAAACGTTAGGAGGTGGAGCCTGTTTGGAAGAGATGAATCACTGGGACATACCTCTAAAGGGTACATTTGGTTCCTGGCCCCTTTCTCTCACCCTCTGTCTTTGCTTCTGGGCCACTATGAGGCAAGATTTTCTCTGCCACATGTTCCCCACCATGAGGTTCTGCCTCACCACAAGCCCAGAAGCCAGATGACCATGGACTGAGACCTCTGAAACTATGAGCCAAAATAAATCTTTCTTCCTTAATTGATTTTTCTCAGGTGTTTTCGTCATTTTTCCAATGACCTAAAGAGCTCCCACTGGGTCCTACCTAACACATAAATCTTTGGGGGACATCGAAGACCCAACCATAGCTACCCTGGATTGAGAAATCCCATTCTGAGAGAACAGTGATGTATGGTATATTGATTGAGACTCAATGAATGAATGCCTGTTGCCTTCCGTGACAGAGTTGGATGCAGTGCAAGCCAAGGTGACAAGGAGGCACAAACATGAAGAGAAACTCTGAGGTAGACAAAAGGTATACAGAATAAATGATCGGAAATGTATCTGTCAGTGAGGAGGAGTAGTTGGGAAACTGGAAAGATGCTAAAGATAGACTGTTAGGCTCCTGTTGCCATACAGATGTCCCTAGGTAGCCATGGTGACTGGTTCCAGGAGCCTCTTATGGATACCAAAGCCCATGGATGCTCAGGTCTTGTATATAAAATGGTCCAGTATTTACCCTATACACATGCTCCTGTATACTTTAAGTCATCTCTAGATTACTAACTACACCATACAGAATGTGAATGCTGGGTCAATAATTACTATGCTGTGTTGTTTAAGGAACAAGGATGAGGGAAAAAAAAGTCTGTGTATGTTTACTACAGATGCAAGTTTTCCCCCTAATGTTTTCCATTTGTAGTTGGTTGAGTCAAGTCAGAGGATCAACTGGACTTTTCTTGAGGGTGAGTTGCTTGGCTTTCGCTTGGTTCTCTGGCCTATACATCTCTCTCTTTTTTTAATCCCTTACTCCATTACCCTACCTTAAAATTACTTGGGTTGAGACTATTCTTTAATGATATAAGATCCTAAGTAAAAGGCTTATCCCTGACCTGCTCCCTCAACCTCAGCTAAAATGTTACCTTCTCCAGGATTATATCACCAAATACAGATTGGATTGTACTGTGGTTTGCTATCATACCACTTGGTTTTGACCTGTTAAATTATAATATAGCCCTTTATTTATGGTCTTCTCTTCAGATAGTGTATTAGTCAGCTTTTTCGCTGCTGTGACTAGAGGATCTGACCAGACAACTGTAAAGAGGAAAAGTTTATGTGAGGGCTCATCGTTTCAGAGGTCTAAGTCCATAGAAGGCTGGCTCCATTTCTCTGGGCTTGAGATGGGGCTGAACATCATGGTGAGAGAGTCTTGCAAAGGCAAGTAGCTCACATCATGGTGACCAGGAAGCAGAGAGAGACTCCACTCTCCAGATACAAACACATGTACCAAAGCCACTCCCTAATTCCCACCTCCTCCAGCCACACCCACCACCTCAGTTACCACTCAGTTAGTCCCCATCAGGGGATGAATTCACTGGGTTAAGACCCTCACAGCCCAATCACTTTTCCTCTGCACCTTCTTTCATTGCCTCACACGTGAGCTTTTGGGGGACACCTCACATGCAAACCATAACAGATAGACTGGGATTCTGTGGCTCACGTGAATTTGTATAAAGGAAGAAAATGAGATGAGACTGAGGCGAAGGGAAGAACTTTAGAAGCAGTGACTTGGGGGCTGAGTCTTTCTCAGGGCAATCCCTGCAGGAGTCTTATAATGCTGCCGCCACCATCATTGGCCTGATGAAATATGAAGCATTAAATACCAGGTTCATTTGGCGTAACCCTCCCTCTATAAAAATGAAGCATTTGGAGAAGAGAGAAAGAGGCGGTGATTTTTTTTTTTTTAAGTAGTTTTCTCTCGGTGGCAGGATTGCCAGACCATAAATCAAAGGCTCTTCCCTTAGTGCTGACGTGAGCATTTGGCAGAAAGGAAAAACCTACCTGTGGACTGATCTCATTTCAACGAAAAGGAATTTTGAGAATTAAACACTAGTAGTGGCAGCCTCCTCTATCCCCTGGACCTTTCATATGCCCAGATTTATTATGAATATTTTAAGTGATAAACTGTAATAAGAGCCCTATCCCTTGACCTGGGATTCCCAGATTTCAGGATTTTGCTTCTGCTCCTCTTCCCAGTCTGTTTTCTTCTTGAAGTTTCTCATGCCCTGGAGGAATGCTTGACCTTCTCTCCAGCTGGGTCCAATGCCCTGCTGTCTCTTCTTTTTATCATTTCCTTTTTAGCCTACTTGGATTTTCCATGTCTCTGGGAGCCTAGGTTAGGTGTCTCTCAAAAGCTATTTTTTGAGTCTTTCTAAGCAGATGTAATCAGTTAGAAATGACCTCTTTTACAACAATAAATACCTTTAAGCATATTAGACACTTAGAAAAATCTCAAAGGAGGAGAATTAAATGATTTTGACTTTCAGCAAATTGGTGGAAAATATTTTAACCATAAAAATTAAATCAGTAAAATAGGTTTCAATATAAGTGATTGTTTTGTGTGCTTGTGAACGGTGCCGAACAGTGTAAGATAAGATTCAACCCTTGTGGAAGTTAGTGTTTAGTGAAGGAGCTAATACAAACAGAGTCTGAAAACATGGAAATGTGGAAGGAATAGTGATAACAAAAATGACTTCCCTGAATTCTTTATGAAGCTTGTTAAATGCATGTGCTATTTTGGTTCACTTAAAATAGTGGTTAAAATTTGGAATCTGGTGCTGTGGTCAAGGTTAGAGTCACAGAGCTGCCATGTACATCTGCCTGGTCACCTTATTCTATTAAGAGAGTTAAAACTTGTGAAGCCCTTAGCACAGAGACTGGCACAGAATAGGCACTCATTACATTTTCTCTGCCATTAATTTTAGATTGCAAATGCACATAGCTATTTTAAGAGTGCTCTATGCCACTGTAACATGTAGAAAATTTGCAAAACTTAGTTTTATTTCTGGCGCAATTACTTTTTTTAAAGTTATAAATTATATGTAATTAGTAGTATCAACTAGAAGAGATCAAGTACTGTTCTTCAGGGTCCAAATTAATCATATGAGTAGTTATTCTCTAAGCAGATATTGCATCATACATGTCCAACAGCCTCTTAAAGTATTCAAAATTAATAAAGCAGTGAAGACATTAATCAAGGATGGTATCTAGCTGATTTGCATAAATTAATTAACATCAACATCCTCAACAAGCTGCAGCAGAGCAGCACCTGGGAAAACTTTCCATCCCAGTGAAATAAGATAGTGAGCCTGCAGGGCAGAGAGGGATTCTTATCTCCAAATGCACACCAAGGTCACCATTTACATAACACAAGTGACAGCATAGAGCAAAATCACTAATGCATGGCTCTATAGGAGGAGCACATTCAGGAAAAAAGAAGGAAAGCTAAGCCAGTTGCATGATAACTTTAATGCCTCTACAGGTATTTATATTTTACCTTAACATTTAGATTCTGTGTCTTAGTGCTGCATGACCAAAAATAAGTATTAATATTTATTTGGTTCTCTTTCAGAATTTGTAAATTCAACATGTTCTTTTCGTGAATAGAGATTTAAGAATAGGAGTGTGAGCAGTAGTGGAGAGAACATATTCTTATCTCTAAATGTATATATGCTTGTTCAAATGATTGTTTCACGTGAAAACCTTCCCTATTCAATTGGCAGACCTTACTTTCATGGCAGCTTTGCTATAACTCATTCATTCATTTACCCAATAAATGTGACTGAGAACCTAACCAGATGCTACTTTTCTTGGCAGTGAAGAGTGCAGAACTCAGGTTCCCCAATTTCAGAGTGCCCAGAGGATGAAATCTGTTGCTTTCATGCAAAGAGTCACATACTCACAATTTCTGTCCTGAAAAGGTGACACTTGGAAATGTCCTACTAGTTCCTTCTGATGAGAACTTGAGAAGTTTTCAGAGACAAAGCAGAATTGGCAATGAGGGATAAATGTGCTTAAATAGCAGAGGTGAGAAGAAAGAATATTTTCGAGAGTGGGAAAACCATGCTATTTACGCTACATGGTAATTAGAGTTACTTTCTCTATGCCTTTGCCAGGCTGAGCTTGGTAGAGTTGTTGGTGTTACTTCACACGTGCAGCTTGAATGCCTCTACAAGTATTTATATTTTAACCTTAACAAGTTAAGGCTTGGCTTTAACCTTAACAGGACCAGTCTTGGCTTTCCTGATTGTGAGGGGTGAGGAAGGGCATGGGGATATATAGAAAGAAAATTGCCTCTTGTATAGCTCTGAATATTTAGTGGGACTTCACACTGGCTGATGTTTGAACATTGGCTTAGATACTCTGCTCCAATCAGTTCTAGGATATGTGCTTATTTCTAGCTTGTGGATAACTGGGAGAATGTCACGAGGACAGTTGCTACTTCTTCGCTACACTTGGGGTCTTCCGGACAGAAACATCCTGAGACATGCTGTGGCCAGTTGGGATGGTTCTTTCAGCCAGATCCAAATCCAGCTGGGCTTTTCTCAATGTCTATATATGGTGGTCTGTCTTGGAATATCACATTAATACCCTTGATAAATTGTTCACTTGATCAAACAAATAGAACTTTTTTTTTAGTGGAAGGAACAAGATTATATTAACAATTTTAACACTCTTCAAAAGCTTCCTCTTATAAACTTGGTTTAGTTTTATAAAAATAAAACATAATTTATTCAAACTTCTGAAAAAATAAAAATTGGGTCACTGTGTATTTTCCTGTCTGTGAAAACCTGTTCATCAAAGTGTTATAAAGACCCCAGTTTATAAGCAGGATTGGGATGTGGAGATGTTGCAGGAATGCTTTTGTTTCTGGCTAGTCTGATATACTGTTTTAAGCATTAACCTTAAAATGTGTGGAATCTGATATGTTTCCTTTCCGAGATAATGCTTATTCATTTTCCTCAGTCTTTTTGATGCTGAAACTCTATTTTTTTTTTAAATTTTTTAGCTGTAGTTGGACACAGTACCTTTATTTTATTTATTTTTTTTAATGTGGTGCTGAGGATCGAACCCAGTGACTCGCACATACTAGGCGAGCGCTCTACCACTGAGCCACAACCCCAGCCCTCCCTCCATGCTGAAACTCTTTAATTTATACTGATGAATTATGAAATAGCATATGGCACTTTTATTTTTGAAACACCATTCTAGTGGTCTGATTGCCCTTTGGCCCTACTTTCCTTTTCCAATGAACTTTCATAAGTATTAGAATTCATTCTTAACATGGAATGTTCTTTAGTAGCACTCTGTCAAAGGAAATAATATAGCAAAGTAAGAATGGATTCGGTGTTGGGGGTGGGTAGGGCATTCTTGATAAACTGGGGCCAGCAGGTCACAGACAAGGGTAGTAGAGAAGGGGACTTTAAGGGACTGACTGCAGTTGAGTCGAGGAGCAAGTCTTGGTCCTGATCTGGTCTAACCTTAGTTTTGCCTGAGAACCTCCAGTCCCACTTCTTCATCTCATCCTCCATTGCTGAATTCATTCTTGAAACTTGCATCAGGATTGTTCCTTACTTTTTGTTTGGAGTCATGGGGTTGGAGAAAAGGATTGGGACCAGGATTCAGTATGGTATATTTGAGTTACAGCAGGAGTTCTTAATGGTTTTAAACAAGCAATTAATACATACAAAACAAAAATCCTCCATCTGAACTCACCCCAAGCAAACTGCTGGAAAATATTTTAACCATAAAAATTAAATCAGTAAAATAGGTCTCAGTATAAGCGATTGTTTTGTGTGCTTCTGAACTGTGCCGGAAAGTGTAAGATAAGATTCAGCCCTTGTGGAAGCTTAGTACTTAGTGAGGGAGCTAATACAAACAGAGTCTGAAAACATGGAAATGTAGAAGGAATAGTGATAACAAAAATGACTTCCCTAGCATATGTGAATCTGTGCCTTGCTGGGTGGACCCAGGTGTTAGCGCTTTTTTGTGCAAATTCTCTGGTGATTCTAATGAGCAGCCTGGTTTGAGGACCAAGATACACCAGGTAACTGGTTAGTACCTGATGGGTATCAGTTTGCTGTCTCTCTGTGATGACAAAGTGAAGAAGCAGGAGAAAGGGCTCATGATTCTTGTCAGGTAGGTACTGTTTTCCCCAGATGGGTGAAGTTATTGAGAAGATGACAGAATTAGGGAACTCTAAGAGCCCACTCTTTCTGATATCCATACCCATACCAAACCTGTCTCTCAAAAGAGCCACAGAGCTTCTACTGAAGGAGGGGATGAAATAATCTTATTTCTTGAAGATTATTTCATCCTAAGTGATTTTTTCCCCTTTGTCTATTTGTTTTCTATTCTTCTAGAAACACTGTCTTGTGTTAGGGCTTTGCAGATGTGTTATGAATGACTCAACAACTTTATTCTCCCAAACCTTTCAGATTGCATTTCATATAGAAAAGCACTCCAGATTTGATTTCAGTTTTCTCATATTTCCTAAATGACTTTATCAAGCAATCTACTTTCCAGATTTGTTTTTATTTTCCTCATTTTTTTCTAAATGCGCTTATCAAGCAATCAGCTTTCCGCATCCCATATGCACTGAGCTATATTAGAAAATAAAATATTAAAACAGAAGAGCAGAAAGTACAGATTACCAAAAGATTAAGGTAGTCATAAAAATGTGCTTTTTTTTCCTATGTAAATGAATGGAGGGTTCGTAGATTCAGCATTCACTGTGATAAATAATATAAATGCACGGGGTACATGACAGGCTGTGTATGGTAATTGTGCCGTGGTCCTGAGCTGTCACATTCCAATAAATGTTATTGAAAGATTTTTTTTTGTTAATGGGTGCAAACTGGAGGCAGAATATCAAACAAAGGAGTTATGATTGGATGGTAAGGGATTGAAACCATCATGAGTTCCTAAGAGGAAAGCAGATGCTAAAAGTAAATGCTGGATACAAAGGTTTTGCCCTTTTGGTGAACTAGATATCTTCTTAATGATCTCTGATGATTATCAGTGAGAAAATTCTATTTATTTAGCTAATATATGATTAAAATTGAGCCAGCTGGTTTTACTCATTGTGTAGTTGGATCTTGAGTACATTCAAAAAGAACATTTAGGGCTGGGGTTGTGGCTCAGTGGTAGAGCACTTGCCCAGCATGTGTGAGACACTGGGTTCGATCCTCAGCACCACATAAAAATAAATAAAGATATTGTGTCTATCTACAACTAAAAAAATTTTAAAAAAGGAATATTTATTTGCCTGCTTTGATATATAGGATGAGCTGTTTTCCTAAAAAAGATTTCAGAAACGACAACAAAATATGACCACATTTTTTAAAAACTTTTTAAATTGATTTTTCTTTTAAATGAACGACAGCAGAATGTATTACATTTTTTATTACACATGTAGAGCACGATTTTTTATATCTCTGCTTGTATATAAAGTATGTTGACACTAATTCATGTCTTCACACATGTACTTTGGATAATGATGTCCATCAGATTCCACCATCCTTGCTAACCCCCTGCTCCCTCCTTTCATCTCCCACCCCTCTGTCCTATCTAAAGTTCGTCTATTCCTCCCATGCTCCCTACCCCACTATGAGTCAGTCTCCTTATATCAGAGAAAACATTCGGCCTTTGTTTTTTTGGGATTGGCTAACTTCAATTAGCATTATCTTCTCCAACACCATCCATTTACCTGCAAACACAATTATTTTATTCTCTTTTATACCTGAGTAATATTCCATTATGTATATATGTCACATTTTTTTAAATCCATTCTTCTACTGAAGGGCATCTAGGTTGGTTACACAGTTTAGCTATTGTGTTGTGCTGCTATAAACATTGATGTGGTTGTGTCCCTGTAGTATGCTGTTTTTAAATCCTTTGGGTGTAGACCTAGGAGAGGGATAGCTAGGTCAAATGGTGGTTCCATTCCCAGTTTTCCAAGGGTTCTCAAAACTGCTTTTCATATTGGCTGCACCAATTTGCAGTCCCACCAGCAATGTATGAGTGTGCCTTTTTCCCCCCACATCCTCGTCCACACTTCTTGTTGTTTGTGATGACTACATTTTTAGAGCAAAGGTAAACAGAGTTGATATGTTACCATATCAAAACAAACAAAAATGAAAAAACACAATGGTTAAATATTCCATAAAATGATTGATCTAAAGTAGAAAAGAGTCCTATTTTTAGGTGATCATACAAAATTATCTGATATTATAAAATAGCTCCATTTATTTAGGATTCAAGAGAAACTATATTAATGATATCATGAGGTTAAGAATCATCCAGACATTTTGACTACCTATGTTTTTGAAATTATACATTAAAAAAATCATATGTTTTAGAAGCTATTCTTTGTGCTCTTATAACATATATTCATATTATGATTTTTCACAATCTTGTTTTCTTTAAAGTGTGTCTGTCTCTTATCCAACTTTCAGTTTTAATAGGGTAGGAGGCATGACCTATTTTTATATCTCTTGTGCTTATAACAGTTCTTAGAAGAACAATAAATGAAGCTTAAAACATCAGTAGAGCTAGAATCTCTTTCATAAATGATTTTCAAAATTTTGATTTCTATTTTTTATGTCTTAAAATTCTGCCAGCTAAAGAGGTATCCCAGCTTTCCTGTTGACCAGTTATAGAATTTTGCTTTTACTCAATGATTCTGAACTGGACAAAAATAGAGATTTTACAAATAAATATTTTTCACAAAATATTGTGTCTGTAGCTGTGTTAGAAATGTAATTCATGGTATGGATGGAATTATAGTCACATCTCTGCCCAAAGTGAATTGTATACTCTTACTATATGTTCATATTCTATTATTTGGCTTTTTCACCATTTCATATTTTATAAGGAATTAAAGAGGAAGTGGGATGAAACTTATTCTTGCTTTTTAACCTTAACTACATAGGAAGTTCAATCAATGGTTATTTGATATGCAAGGGGAAAAGTTTAAAATATGTGAAATAATTTAAAAATAGTTATAAATGATTTATACTCTGTATATTTATTATAATAACTATGCATGAAAAAAGACATGGATGAAGTTTTATGTGCTCTTTCTATAACTCCAATCATATCATCTTAGTGTGAGTTCCTGTGATATGATTAAGGATGGTTTATAAGTCACAATATAAAAGTAAGAATTTATCTCCTAATCAATTATGAAGGGATGGATATAAGAAAATTTTATGATAATGCTTATTTAAATAATAAAAGATCAGTTGATATCTATTATGCCACATGGTGACTATAGTTAATAATGTATTCTTGAAAAATGCTCTGAGTGTGGATATAAAGTATTCTCACTATTAAAAGGAAACCTATGTGAGGTAAAGCATATGCTCATTAGCAAGATTTAGTCATTTCACAGTGTGTGTGTGTGTGTGTGCGCACACACACATACATACATTTCAGAATCTCATGTTGTGAATGTAAATACATCCAATTTTATTTTGGATGTATTTAAAACAAGAAAAATGATCAAATGAGAAATGATTATTAGCAGAGAAAAGAAAACTTTTTGAAGGCCTAACTTACAATTGTGTATCATGGTGATGGAGAAGTAATTGGTTCATAGTTAGTTCACCGATGATGATTGAAATTGTTGAACCAAATTTAAATAATTGGATTTATATTCTTGTGTTATTTAATTTCTATAACTTTGGCACATGTAAATAAAATATGACTCCATTTACAATCTTCATTTTTTATGGCTTTTCGAAAAAGAAGTATCAGGGCAATACTATGTTTTTACATGCATTACGTTTATTTCCACTGGAAATACTGATAATCCCCCTGCAGGTTTTTAACTGAATAGTTCCCCCCACCCCAGTGCCAGGGAATGAACCCAGGGCCTCACACATGCTAGGCAAGTGCTCTAGCACTGAGCTAGTTCTCAGTCCTGGCTTTACCTTTGTAAACACCCTCACAAAAATTGTTGCTCACTCATTCAGTGTTTGATTCAATGAGGATTTATTGAGTAGGTACTATTGTGAACAAATTCTAAACTGGAACAATGAACTGGAAAATACCATGGATATTGGTATTTTTTCCTTTCAAAAGGGCTTTTGTTTCTTTTCAGAAGACTATGTAGCCTATAGGCAGATTATGCATGAGTAATTCTTATCTGTAAGATAAATGATACTCTTTTTAAAAGAATTGAAAAACTCTAAATATTATAAAGTATGAAATGAAGAAGCTAATATTTTAATATGTAAATGTCTTTGTATGATAAAGAGGACTTTTAAACAATATTTCACTATTGGATTTGAAATGTCAACATAAGGATAGTTCATGTTATTGCAATATTTTGTTTAGTATGAATATACCCATTCATGCTTGTTCTCATTTTGGATGACTGAGTGTAATAGGATTATATATCAAATCACTATGAAAACACGCTGTTAACATAATACATGAAAATTTGAAATATGATATATATTTATAACTTAATGATGGTTTAATTTAATAGCATGAACTTGTATTTTAAACTATAATTGGCATAGGCAATTTAAAGTATATATGTTGTAGCATAAACATTGTCATACAGCAAATATATTACTTTGGAAAAATATACAGAAACACAGCAAGCTATAATTATTTTTACGATGACATAATTTTATAGAAGGAGAGGAGAAATAAAAGCCTTCATGCCTAGGAAGTCACATGGGGACAGTATGTATTTATTAATATTATAAGGTTCAGTCTCTCCTGTTCTTTGATGGCTCAGCTCATCCAGAAAGTTCCATCCTCGGTAGGTACAGCTCTGCCGGGACAGTTGCTTCTGGTTTATGCTTGTTGTGCCATGTCATTTGGGAAGACCATCTACCTGCACTGCAGAATGTGACGTGGTTTGGATGATGAAATATATGGTCTCTGCTGTCTTAGAGCACATTGTGAGGAGGTCCATTGTGGTGGACTCATTCTTATAACGGTATCCTCAGTTCCTAGGAAGCCTGACTTGACCAGTTACCATGGTGAAGAAACATCTTAGGGTTACACAGGATCATAGATTCATAGATGTTCAGGTCCTCATGCGGAATGGTCCTTCCTTGTGAATGGTTATCCAGCTTTGCTTGGATACAACCTGTGACCAACCAAAGGCTACAGCCTCCCTTTGCTGTTGAACTGTGTCCTTTAAATGCCCAGGAAAGAGACGCAGCTGCAGACACCATATAGAAAACACTGCAGTTAATCAAGTCAAGAAACTCCTGTGGGCCATCTTCCTTCTACATCAGTAACCATCAGCTTTGTGGTTGTTTTTTAAAATTTTTAATTAGTTGTTCAAAACATTACAAAGCTCTTGACATATCATATTTCATACATTTGATTCAAGTGGGTTATGAACTCCCATTTTTCCCCCGTATACAGATTGCAGAATCACATTGGTTACACATCCACGTTTTTACATACTAGTGTCTGTTGTATTCTGCTGTCTTTCCTATCCTCTACTATCCCCCCTCCCTCCCCTCCCCTCCCATCTTCTCTCTCTACCCCCTCTACTGTACTTCATTTCTCTCCCTTGTTTTTTTCCCCCTTTCCCTTCACCTCCTCTTATATGTAATTTTGTATAACGATGAGGGTCTCCTTCCATTTCCATGCAATTTTCCTTCTCTCTCCCTTTCCCTCCCACCTCTCGTCCCTGTTTAATGTTAATCTTCTTCTCCTGCTCTTCCTCCCTGCTCTGTTCTTAGTTGCTCTTCTTATATCAAAGATGACATTTGGCATTTGTTTTTTAGGCATTGGCTAGCTTCACTTAGCATAATCTGCTCTAGTGCCATCCATTTCCCTGCAAATGCCATGATTTTGTCACTTTTTTATGTGGTTGGTTTTTTATTTTGTGATTGAAGAATTTGCCAGATCCTTCTCAGTGGGTTGAGCAAAAACTCAGCTCACCCTGTAGGGGCATGATGGTGACATTTCTGTGACATTGTCATTAGGTGGATCCTGCAAACTTGTAGTGGTTGCATATTAGAGCTACTAGACTTTCTGCAATGCAGAGATGTCTATCATCCTTCAAGGCTTTCAGATGTCCTTCAAGCCATTTCTGAAATTGAAAATCTTGTACTTGATTTTCAGAGTTCGGAAACTAACATTACTATATTTAAACAAACAAACAAACAACTCCTTCCCATAGTTTTATTATATTCTATTTTTTTTCAGAAATGTAACTGCTTACACATATTAAGGAAGATACTACTTTGTTATATTTGAGCAGATGTTGTTTACTACTGTAAGAAATCATGAGTCTGATGGCTATACTGCTTTTGGTATTAGATACCAAAATTTGACTGGACTCATCAGTTGGCAACTGTAGCTGTCTTCTCATTATCTTCTAGATCTAAGTGTTTACATATTGAACTGCTATTATTTTATTACAAATAATTTTTACAAACTGTAAAATGCTTTTACATGTTATAGCTAGAGCTCTGTACTAATAAAGAATGTGTGAGTGGGTGGGTTCTATTATCTGATAATTCATTTCTGATATGAAAAGCATGTGTTGGGTGCAACTATGTCATTACCCAAGGAACAAACCCCACAGTAGCTTCCCCATGGCCCCAAAGCCTGGACTTCCATGATCCTACAGAATAGGGCAGTGCCCACAGTCCTCACTGTGTCCAACTAGTACATTTTGGCAACTTTTAATTTCTAGATAGCTCTGATTTTCAGATAATTCTTTTTTTAAAATTATTTTTTATTTATATATGACAGCAGAATGCATTACAGTTCACATTACACATATAGAGCACAATTTTTCATATTTCTGATTGTATACAAAGTATATTCACACCAATTTATGTCTTCGTACATATACTTTGAATAATAATGTGCATCACATTCCACTATCATTGATTTTCAGATAATTCTTATGGCAAGGAATAAAATATGGTAACCTGCCTCTGGTACCCATTCAGTTTATGTGTTTCACAAATCATTTCCTTCATGTGGTTCTAGCTATTTGAATACAGCTAGCATTCCAGTTTCTTCTCCCAAATTCTCTTGTGTTTTCAAGGCCCCAGTTCATCTTCAGTCTTGGAGGGAGACCTTTCCCTTTCAGGCAAAGGACATTATCTATTACTGAAAGCAAAGACACTGCCACTTATTTGTTTCTGGAATTTGTTGATTTGTACTGCTTTTGAAATCAATCAGGCCCTGCAAAGACTATCATAACTACTGTATTAAAATTATATTTTCTTCAAAGGTTGTGAGGTTAATTTTTTTGATCATTGGAACTTCATATAAATCTAGAGACATAATCCTTTTATGAACAAATAATAAAACAGAAGAATGCTGTGCCTGGCCCATAGACACCACCAGCTATCTCACTCATCTTGGAACCTGGGTTGCTGATGAGGCCTGGTGGATGTAGAGACAGAATCCAAATGTGGTACCAGCTCATGGCTCAGAAACACTCAAAGAATATACCTTTCCTTGATTCTCACCCCGGTGTCTGTCACCTGTTGAAGCTTCATGGGCAAGAAGGGTCTTTGGGGGTAGTTTGGTAGAAGCCATTTAGGCTCTTGATTTCGGGTATAAAAAGAAAAATAAGCTCAAGAGGAAAAAGAATACAATACTCACAGTTATATGGTTTATTTGTTAGTAGTGTGTGATTAATAATGAAGAAAACCATTTGGAAAGTTCCTTTGTAAAAAGTACCTAAGCAGCCTAACTGTATAGTCACTTCACATCTGTCTTAGGTGAAATTGGCAGTGCCTCAGAAAGCATTACCAAAACAGAGTTTCAGAGTCTTTTGAAAATAGTCATTTTTCTCTCTGTAGATTTGAATTATTTTCTTTTGTTGAAATTGATTTTTTTTAGTGCTTTTCATTTTTCAACAGATTTCCTCATTATTTGTTTCTATCAAAGTGTCAATAGATCCTGAGAACAGGGTATGCTTACATTCCTGCATAGTTGCCATGCAGCCAAAAAGCTGCAGTCGGAAAGCTGCTCCCGTGTGCATTGTGAGTTTGACTTATATCCCCAGCACATTTGGGATTGTATTTTTTTTTTGACTGCTTAGGCAAAAACGGCTGAAGGTGATTAGATATCAGTAGTCTATTTAGTTATATTCTATTATTATTTGATAATCTTACAGTTTATTCAGTATCTTTCTATTTCCTTCTACAAAGACTTGACATAATTTTGCATAGCCCTGTGACCACTTTGACAAAGCAATAGTGTTCTGCCTATACCAGGCAACACTGCCTTTCCAATTCAATAGTCTGCGTTAAGTCCTCAACTCAACAACTCAGTAGTGAGCCATGTATTGGATGAGAGAGCATCACCGCCAATTAAATGGAGAATAATTGGTGTAGTTGAGCTCCTGGAAATCCTTACTTAGTTAGAATATTACAGAAGCCCCACTGTTGCTTCTCAGGCTGCTGTGTGACTTTGCCTTGTCTAAAACTTGACATGTCCAAGTAGATTACCCTGCTGGTAGATGTTTTAATTTGATTTTAATGAGCTCTTATTTGGCTCTAAAAAAGCCTACTGAAGCCATCTTTGCCATGCACTTAATAATGTAATCTACTCTCTAATAGTATTAGGTGGTAATGAAAGCAGATATTAGACACATAACCATTTTCATATTTAATAGAGAAGCAATGTGTTCTAAGTAATGAAGTTAAGACCTGAACGTGACTTTGTCAGCACATGATAACTGTGCTCTGGAAGACCTTCGTAGATTTAACTAAATATGATTTGCCTTGTCCCTGTTTTTCTTTATCTGTTAGATGCCTTGCTGTTATGATTTTGATACCATATCTTCTAGGATCATGCATTTGGCAGAGCCAAAACCAACCCAACAAACAAAAAACTAAGAACCAATAAACTCTTTGAGGCTTGAAGCTGTAGCAATGAAGTAATAATTCTATTATTGGAAAGGCGCACTGCTGGCGGCATTTGTACATTTTCTTTTGCAATAAGGTGGGGAGGTTTTTCATCAATTTGTCAACTTTTCATTGGAATGTTTGAGATCACTTGAGAGTGTGACAGTAACATCAAGCACTTGAGATGCCCAGGAGCATGCCCTTTGGCATGTCTGTAATCTTTAGAAAATGCTTTTATTGGGTAATTAATATGTGTCCAGGCGATTCAATGTGGAAATTAGGCTTCTTTTATCATCCACTCCAGTGTAATCAATGTAAATATTTTCTTGGGTACACACTCTATGTATGTCCTATTTATATACATGTAATAAGATTTTTTACTCCAAGAATTACATAAATGATGCAATTATACTGCCTACTTTGTTTTCTAACTGGCTTCCTCAACAACGATATGCAGTGGGAACATTTTTGTATCAGGCTCATGCTTCATTCTTTCTAATGAATATCTAGCATCACATGGTACATATGAATTTCATGATTGTCTTTAGGTTGTCCTTGGATGTTTTTCATTTGTAAATTTGATGAACTTAGAGGAACCAAGTGGATGCTGTTTTGGTTTTCCTTTCTCTAGAATGCATTTTGTCATTATTTCTGATGTCTTCAGAGATGAAGACATTTGTAGGCAAGCAGAACTGCTTAAAAGGATATTCTTTTTCTTTTTTGGTTTAATTTTCTTTTTATGCTCAGTGATTTATTTTACCCCTAGAAATAAAGAGTGCAATGATTCAAAAAGATAGTTGACACATGCTTTCAAACCAAGCTGTTGTAGGTGATGCTGGTCTGTGAAACAAATCCAAAATCAAAGTGATCACATCAACTACACACAGTATGGCCTCTTAGAGTGACATAGTTTGGGGCAGTTCATTAGCATGAGGGACAAAATATGAATGGGTTATGGACTAGGAATAGATGGCTAGGCTGGGGAGACCAGCTTAATTTCTGACAATCCCCACACCACATTCTTGTGTTCTTCATCCCCTACCTCCTATGGAATGGCAGGTTGGAATCTAGGCCATTGGTCTTGTCTTTGGTATGAAGATTAGACTGGGATTCCTGAGACCCAGGTTATCTTATACCTTTAGCTTTTAGTAAAGGCAAGTAGGCTGGATGGCCATGATAGCACCAGTAGTGCCCCAGGTGCATCAGGACATTGGAATTCAGGAAATGTGTCCCTGGCTAGATAGAAACAAAGAGGTGTGAGTGTGTGAGAGTGAGAGAGTGAGTGTGTGTGTGTGTGTGTGTGAGAGAGAGAGAGAGAGAGAGAGAGAGAGTGTGTGTGTGTGTGTGTGTGTGTGTGTGTATGTACTGAGTAATGAAGAAGCTGGTGATGAAGCTATATAGTAAATCATGTCATATAAGGAGACTAACGTGGGAGTAGATCACAAAGCCAAAGGATTATGTGACAAATTGGTTTTTTGGTAGCTCGAGTCTGAGGCTGGTTAGAACCTAGATGCGAGTGAGTAGATGTAGAAACAGAGAAGGAAGAGTCTGAGAGGACTAATCCTGACAGATGGAAGCAGCACACTGTCAGTTTGGGAGATACTTAAGGTGTTTTTATGTCCTGATTATTTGGGGAGGTAAGTGAAAGAAAAAGGACTTCTTTATTAAATAGTGATGTACTTTTTGAGGGGCCTGTTTTTAAGAGCTTTATGAGATAAAACTGAGGGGGCAATAAACCAGATATCTTTAAAGTATACACTTTGATAAGGGTTGACATACACACACCTTTGAACCCATGACTACAAATGACAGGATGAACGTATCCATCACCCCAGGACTTTTCTTATGCCCCTTGGTGACCCTCTCTCCTGCCCCTCTTCACCCTAGACAACCACTAATTTGCTCTTTCTCATGTGGAATAGTTTGCATTTTTTAGAGTCATGTAATTCGTATGTGACTTTGTCCGGCTTCTTTCACTCGGTGTAATAATTTTGAGACCCATTCATGCTACCTGTATTGGTAGCCCTTTGCTTTTTATTTCCCTAGTATCCCATCATGTGGCTATATGTGCAGTTTGTGGAGATTCGCCTGTTTGAACATTGGATTGTTTCCAATTTGAGGCTACTATGAATAAAGTTGATGTGAACATTTATGTAAAAGTCTTTGTATAGACATCTACTTTGTTTTATCTTAGTGAAATCACTAGGAGTGGAAGAACTATGATCTTATGGTAGATGGCATTTAAACTTTTTAACAAACTGGCAAACTTTAAAAAAGTGATCTACCATTTTCACAAATGCCAGCAATACATGAATGTTTCATTTCCTCCATATCCTTACCAACACTTGGTATGATCAGTTTATTTAATTTTGGACACTATTGGTATATAGTATCACCTTAGAGTTTTCATTTCCATTTTTCCTAATGACTAGATGTTTAGGATCTTTTCATACTTATTCAACAGCATTTATCTTGTTTCTGACATTTGCCCATCTTTGGGTTTATCTTCTTAACATAGGTTTTGAAAAATAAATTTGTTGTGTATATTTAAGGTCTGCAGCATGTGCTGACAAAATAACACTCAAGTCTTAACTTCATTACATAGAACACAGAATATTTATGTATATGTGTATTTATAACCATTACTTTAGTGGAACAAAAATATTTCCTGTAGTTTTCCTCGTGTGAGAAGAGCAGGTGTGATCTATGAACTTAGCAAACATTCTGAATGTGATACACTATTATTAACCATAGCCCTCATTTTGTACATTCATTTTTTCTACTTGTTCATCCTACACTTTGGCTGCTTTGTATCCTTTGACCTACATCTCCAATTTCCTTCTCTAAAACAAGTTCTGATATCTTAAGATACAAATGTTAAAACATTATGCCCATTCAAAGCAATAACTTTTATTTAAGGAAATATGTTGTTTGTTATGAACATGATTCTACTTTGGAATTTTCTGAAAACTGTAAATTTTTTCGTTGCCCTAAAAAATGACTATGGTCAGAGTGCAGAGAGTTGTGTTAACCTCAATTATAGTTCCATTTTCTAGGGAAACAATATAGTTTATTCTCTGTAATTTCCCCCTAGCAAATAAATGTAATTATATTCATTATTTATTTTGCTTTAAAAATTACTAAACTATTAGCTACTGCAAATTATAATTAAACCTTCAGTTAATATGCAAGCTTCTACATAGTCAATCATTTAATTAATGACTAGCTATATATTTTTTTCTAAAAATTTGACAACTTATTCATTTTAGAGCTTGAGGTCAACCACTAAATATTAATATTCTTTATAGAATTTTACATGATTTCTTTAAGACCAAATGTGTACTTAAGATTTGCTTTTAGGAAATTTTAGAAATCATTTTATTTTGAAGTATGTATATTATTAGATTAGTATTTGAAAATGTTTCCAATATTTATTTTTACTGTGCTTTTCATTAATTATTACTAAATGCAGTCTGAGTGAATTGTGGTTGTCCATCTTGTTCCCTGTGCTTGTCATTATTTTTGATGGTACTTTGTTGATGTCTATATGAATGAGATATTTGGTCAAATAGTCTTTTCATGTTCCTGTAGCTAATGTATTCACACATGAAAAGATCAAAGAATTAAATGAATAGCATGACTGTGTGCGCTTTTTATTCACAGGGAAAGCAGTTCTGGTGATGTTCCCATAGGGTGTCCTCCTTCAGGGACCATACTTGAGGCTTTCAGATTTTTAATGCCAGGCTTGAGTTGGTGATTATGTGTGGTTTACCTACTTTCTGCATCCACAGCGTGTTGTAATGTAAATTGCATCTAAAGTCATTACCGTGTTTGAATGCTTTTACACAAAGTGCTCCAGGATGCATCCTCCAGTTGATGAAACATGGTCTTAGTGTGAAAAATGCTTTTATTCGTGTCCTCAGCCATTATGAAGTGAAGGGTTTCAGGTAGTTCATCATCTCCATCCGGGTTTCCTGATGCGTGAGCATGTGTCATTACCATTCATGGCATTATTTCTCCCAACCAAGCGAGATGTTTGAGACACAGAGACACCTAGGAGCTTTAGGAAAGCCCATGGTCAACAAGTGTTTCAGGAGGACACATGGAGAAATATCTGCCTAAACAAGGTGCTGCTAAACAAGAATCACTGGAGCATTGTAGCATCAGTTCTTTAAACCATTCTCTTCAGTGGAAAGCAACTTTTAAACCCAACAATTTCTTTTCCATTTGCTAAGTAATAATCAAAGTAAAGGAACCCATGTCCTCAGTGCCTGTTGTCTGCTAAGCATCTACAAATATTATAAGAATTATACTTTGTTTTGTTGCATAATATTCAAAACAATACTTTTCAGGAAAAAATATTCCTTTAAACTTAGCTTTATGTTACAGTATTTTACTTTGATAAATCAGAGTTCATGAACTTCTTCCCCCTAAATCAATAAATCAGAATCTTAGAATAATATTAGGAACTCATGCCTTAAAATGTGTATTTCATTGTGCAGTGTATGCTTTTAATGTTTTTTGCTTTTCTGAGAAAGCATCACAGCTTGTTTTTATTTAATTTCTATATCATATACACTTAGTCCTTAAGCTGTCATTATCTGATCTGTGTGTGAGGGGCAAGCTCTGTTAATACTTTGAGCCATTCTCATTAGCAAGTCAATAATTTTGACAGTGCTCCCAAGAATGCAGACCTGTATTCCAAGTGTTAGGGGAGGTTTAGAAATGTGATGGGTGAGTTAGTCCCTGTTCTTATTCTTTGTATTAATAAAAACTGGCTGATTTTCAACACATTCACAGGATGTTATATATGTGGTCCTGCATTTAGAGATCAATTTAGATTTTAACAATCTTTTTATTAACATTTGCCCATTAAGAATTTGAATGTGCATGTACCAAATCATTTAACCCTGCCTAAATATCCATTATAATTAAAACTATTTGATAAACTCATTGGGTATCTCAAGGTTTTTCTGAACAGAAAAAGTGGCTTACTTTTTTTTTTTTATAACCAGGAGATTTAGGAAAACTATGTTTTCATCATGAGAACCTTCTACACTTCTGTGTGTGTGTTTTAAATAATCAGGCCACACCTTAAACTCACAGTATGCTTGTGGCCAAAGTGTATCTCATAAAACTTATTTCACTATTCCAAACTCAAAATTTTTGAAGGAGATATGATTTTCAATTTCATTTTGTTTTCTGTTGTTTGTTTGCTTTTTTTTTTTTTTTTTTTTTGAGTTGGGTTTCTGAAAGCTTTTAATCTGAAGGAAGGGAAATTCCTGTAGAATCAATGCTGACCCTCCATGGCCCCTACATTTACTTTTTTATTGACTTCCAACAGAATAAAGACTGGATCAGGGTAGATTCTCAGTTGGTTTTATTAAGATTGTCAGTAGACCGAAATTTATGGAATTAGCTCAAACTTTGATTGAAATCCAATGTTAAATATTTCTTCTTGTTGTAAAGTCTGCCTCTTTTTTTCATTTTGGACTCTCTCTTGGCTGTTATTGTGCTGTGATATGCTCATCTGCTATTTCAGCACACTGTAAGGAATTTTTTTTTCCTTCCTTGAAGGTGTGGAGGATGCAGGCAGAATGATAGATGGCAAGAAAAACCACTTACTCTTACTGCTTTTTGTCATGGTCATGTCCTCTTTTTCCACCATACATACTTTCCCTCCAATGAATTCAACCATTATTATGTGGCATTGTCATTGTACAAGGGAAGACTAGCTGGGAAACTTCTGATGGATGCCAAAGAGATGGAGTGGCACTCTGTATTTTGTAGATGATTGATAGGTTTAGACTCTAGAACTGTAGAAAGTGGACACAGAGCAGAGCAGTTTATTTGAAACCTCCCTTCCTCCCTTTATAACTGAGATCATGGGAATCATTCTAGGTAGCCCAGTTGCTCATAAATATGTGACAAGATTTTTTTTTTTGTTGTTTGGTTGGTTTTGCGGTTCAATGCTGACGGACAAAAATCAAAACAAAAAGGAAAAAATTCTTGTTTTAAATTTAGAGGCTCTATGAATAATGACTAATATGGTTATTTTCTACAGTAAAATTCACATCCATTGATTCAACTGGGAGTAGCATAGTTTCAGATATTTATCAGGATTGATATACATTTAAATGTCTCTTGATATTCCAGTTCACCATGGCAGATGTTTATCTCTATACTCTCCTGAAGATCTCACTAAAACTGAACTAAAGTAAAAATAATAAAGGATGGAAACTCACTAAGAGGATTATACTGAAGATAACTATGGGTTGCAAATGCTATGAATTCCTGGTCAATATAAATTGGAAGGAGAGGTTGAATATCAAATGCTTACAAAGAGTTGAATATCTAATGCTTACAAACAAGATGCCAATGATCAGGAAGCAGATTTGTGGATGGGAACTGGCAATATTAGGTCCTGTAGACACTGGGAGTAAAAACAGGGGAGTCTGTTAAACATGTAAATAGATGTGCAGTAGCTTTGCAGGCCCTGTTCCCTTCATGAACATATGACTGACTACTGGAGTTTGTGTTCTAATCAGAGGAGGAGATTTGCTCTATGGTGACACTTAACTGCAGAGACTCCAGACATGGAAACAAACACCATGCGTAGCGAGGGCACAGTCTGCATAATGAACAGTGAGGTTGGCCATCAGTATCTCCTACAGCATTGGCAGACAGGCCTGTAATGCCCCCTACCCCTCTCCAAACAGGAGATTAGTATAAGCTAATTTTCTGGAGAAACTGATTCCAGATAAAAAATCCACATGTAGTGACATTTGAAGGGTCAGGTCACCTCTGAAGACCTGTTTACTCTGCAGTGAGTCCCTCATCTGACACAGTTGTAGCCCTGTGCATAGTCTTCCCAAACTTGTTTTACTTTCTCACTCTTAAATATATATATAAAGATTACCAAGTCTTTGGAGTAGGTTCTGACAAGAAAGAAATAGGCAACAATGAGGGTAAAAATCTACTATAAGATGTAACTTGGAGAGACTAGATGCATAGGGAACAGAAGAAACGACTTAAACAAACAAGAAAGGAAATTAACTTAGAGATGTAGGAAAAGAAATTACATCTACAAAAAAGAATATCATGTTTTTACAATCAGAACAATTGCAGAACAAGACAAAACTCACGAAGAATTAAAAAAAATTGAAAACAGACATAAATAAAGCAAGATACGGATTTGAATATTAAGGGACTATCCTAGAAAATGCAAATAGACCACATAATATTCAACTGATATTGTTTTCAGAAAAGAACAGAATTAAAAAAAAGAAAAAAAATTCACAAAGTAATTTAGAAAAATAAAATTCCAGAAGAACAGGAAATTTCACACGCCATGTGCATAGACAAATTAGTGAAGGACCAAGAATGTCAATATGAAATGCTATAACGCTAGGCCTGAAGACCAGATTTAGTGGGAAGAGTAAGTGTGTGATATACAAAGGATTGATTCTGGTGACATAAATTATCCTGGCAGCAACATGCAGACTAGAAGAAGGGAAAGAAAATCATAGAACAATGGGTGTTTGACTGGTGTGGTGAGCAACCATTCCAAATTGTAGCAGCAGAGTTGAGGGTTATGAATTACCCGTTGCCATATGAAAATCTTATACCTAAGGTTGTTTAGGAGAATGTGAGAAGAGTCTAAGCAAAGGGGAAAATGAGAGGCAACTACTAAATCCAGGAAACTATAAAGTTTTATAAGAAAGAAAATATCACAGCAGTAAAAAAAAGGAATGACATATTTGTTCCAGAAAATTGGCTGTTAAGAGTTAGTTGCTCCTTTGCTAGAATACTGCTATGAAATATGATTTTTGAACTACATTTTAAAGTGATTCCCTTATATATACTAATTTAAAAAAATTATCTATTAAAGAAAAAAACACTTTTCGAGGTCAAGAAAAGTGCTTTAATCCATTAGAGAAAGACAAATAGTATAGATAAACTTGCAATCAGGATGTTTTGGGGAAACAAATTATTTTGTTGTGATACATATTTTAGAATTTTAAATGATATTAAGTATATGGACTAAGGAGATATTGTATAAATTATAATAATTTTTCACACATAGTAATAACTACCTTGTAGCACTTTTTTACTGTAAAGAATGTACATATATGAAAACCTAATGATATATTTTTTGATGACATTTATGGATTGACTTTGGAACTGTGGCCATAGAATTATTTGATAGAGCAGTTCATTGATTAGTAGTTTATTGAACTGAAAAACCAAATTCCATAGCTTTCTTTCCTATTCATCCATCAACAAACCCTCATGTCAGGGTAAAGAGTGATTTTCCACAGGTGGAGTATTGTATTTCTCATTGTGAGTTCAGCTAATTTCTATTTTAACAATAGCAATTTAAAAAATTACAGTGGTTTTGCTTTTTTCTCTAATCAGCACCATGCTGGCTGTAAGTGAAAAGGTTCATTTAAATTTTTTTTTCCTGCAATATGCTTGATTGTTAATTTCCACGTCAGCATCTATTCTATGAAACTTTCATGGGGTGATAATTTATGCTTATAATGGACAGTCTATTTAAAGCTATGATGAGGTCACCTGTCTAAAGTAGCTAAAGAACTGCATCCCAGCCTCACTCTGAATCACAACGTGTATTTGCTAATTTCCTACCTTTAATAACTGTGTTTTGTTCAAATAAAACTTTAACCTTCCCACTGACTAATTTATCACAAGCAGTTTACATTCTATTAATTGTATACCCCACCTCTCAGATTGCTTAATTTTCCCTTCCTCCTTCCCTCCCTCCCTCCCTTCCTTTCAATATTGTCCCACATTTGTATGTAAAGAAATTATTTCCCTGATAATGTCCTTCTTTGTTGTTTCTTGGATCAGAGGGCTCTACTCTTACTGAATCTAGTGCAGATTATAAGTCTAACTGAAAACACTTCCTTGATTCCAGTGTCTCATAAACTATTTTTTAAATTGCAGTTGAATCAAATTAGCATATGTTTTAATAAGCCAATAGTAAATTCAGAGAATCAGAAACTTTTAGGGTTGAAATGAACCTTAGAAAGTATTTTCTTTAAATCCATCAAATTCAAATACAGATATTTGTCTTAAAATGGGGTTGTTTTTCTTTTCCCATAGAAAATAGTACCACATGTACACATTTAATGAGTAAAGAAAGCTGTTATCACTTAGTTACTACTCCCAAGGTCCTGTACCTATGAGCAGCCTAGACAACCAAACACAAGTTGTCTCTGATCATTTATCCAGAATTTTCAGCCCGTTTCAACTTCTCAGGTGAGACCAGTATTCACTAAGACCTGGTGAGGTTTCTGGTGAGACTGTATCTAGTATACTGTACAGTGTTTCTCAAACACTGCGGTGAAGGACCAGTCTTCTTTCCTCTCTGCTCCTCCTCTCCTTCTTCCTGAAAACACAGAAAAGGTCCTTGCTAAGATGTAGAGAATAACAGGGAGGAAGGATTCCTACCTCCTCTTTCCAATCCATTGAAAATTGTTCTTTTAATAAAACATAATAAAATAAATTCACAAACTTGAAAAAAAAAAGACAAAACATGAATTCCCATATTAGATTCAGTAGCTATGAAAATGTAAACTTGCTCTAAAAATTTCCAAAATTTGATTCTTAATATCTGTACTAAGCTCCTTAGGGTCTACAAAAAGCAGTTCAGCCTGAGTGACAGTGTCCTGCACTATTAGGTAGATGAGCTTTCCATTTTCCTTGAACAGGGGTTGGATATATTGTAAATACTTATCCAGCAATAGAAATGATTAATATCATATTTTCTATCATTTTGTGACTAGTATGTCAGATTACATACATCTCATTCATTTTATAATATGAATTTCATAGTAGTCCACCCATCAACAGTGTCTTGTTTATGTTTTTCTTATGATGCCATTAAATACTTGAGATCTATGATGGAGTGAGTCAATGAGGACATTTTAAGTGGACAAGTTTATTGCATAAGAGACAGAATATGTGGTGTGTGTATGTGCACATGTGCCTTGCCAAGGACCTTGGCTGCCATCTTCCTTTTTTCTCTGACGAACCGTCTCCCACCTGTATCCATGTGAACCTTTTTACTGTTGTCATGAATGTGCCTCAGTCTCTAATAATCCACCTGTTCTCCAAGTCCAGGCCTGTTTTGTGTTCAGCTCAGGGCTCTGTGGGATGCATCTCAGTGCTTAGAGTATTCAGCTCATAACTTGGAATCAGAACACATAGAGCTTAGAAAGTCTCACCTCCTCAAAAGGACTGTACATTCATAGCTCTTTTTAGTACTATTTTACCAGTATTAGAGGTCTGCTTACTCAGTGTCAAGCACCGTGGTAAGCATTTGGGAAAACAAGATGGAGAATACATGGCCTCTGTACCCATGGACTTGAGAGTTTGGTAGGAGACAGATGTGAATAAATTGTTAATAGCAGCTATGCTAGTAGCCTTTATAAGGTACAGTGAAGACATAAAAGAGGGAGCAAATCATTTCCTTGGTGATAAGTCAAGAAGAGCTTTACTGAAGTGTGACAGTTGAGTGAGTTAAGGTGATTCAGTGTTGGAGGATGCGGGTGTTCCCATAGGCCATTTCCATGTGCAGCGTCTTTTAAGGCAGATGGAATCTGAAAAGGGCACTGGAATGTGTAGATGTTAGGAGATTTGGGTTCGGGAGCTACATGTTCAGGCACCCGGTTTATATAGCTTGAGTGGTGGCTCCTTATGTGATGCTGAAGTGGTATTTAATTGTAAGAATAAACTGGAGCCAGCATAGAACCTATCTCTCTGCAGTATTTACCTAGAAATAAATGCTAGAGACATGAACAACAAATGGGCAATTAAAATTTTGGAGACTCATCTATATTTTGGAAGAATTAGGAAGATATTTGGAGCAATGAAAAATGTCCATGTTTAGAAACAGGAACTAGGAAGATATTTTCAGATTCCACTGATTTGAATTGGTATAATGAACATTTTCAGCCAGTTAGTCCATGTAGAAGCAAAACCCACACAAAATTGAGAGGTCTTAAAAATATTTACTGTATTTATAACATATATTGTATGCATAATTAGCCATATTAGTGTTCTGTTTTCACGTGTAATAACTGTTGGGACATATTTTGTGTAGCTTTTAATTTTAATGATAAATTTTAACATTTTTAAAGCCTTATTTGGCTCTTCAGAAGTGGAAATTCCATGTGTTGCTTTTCACTTACATGTAGTAAGGGTTTAATTTATGCCAACTTAAGTTGAAGAGTTGAGGATTCAGATGGAAACAAGGGGTGGTGCATCCTCATTCAAGATGGGACAGTGAGGAACAGTGCAGGAAGAGTTGGCCATTGGCCAGTTTAAGACTCTGAACTTTATTTTTAGGCTAAGGGCAGCCATAAACTTTTGTAAAGAATGCTGGAAAGTGTGACAGGAGGGGAGACCCTGATTTGTGTTCTAGGAATATCAGTCTAATAGCTTTGAAGAATGTACTGAGAGGAGGTGAAGTCAGAGCCTGGAGGACTGATTAAGGGGCACTGGCAGTGTGGACACAGAGGAGGTATTCAGGGATGCCCAAATGGGGTCACTACATGTATTTATTCAGCAGAGATACAGTCACTTCCAGCTAGTTATGAGGTGTTAGGGTATAATGAAGGGCCACACATATATGATTCATGCCCTCAGAGCAAAAGAAAAAGTCTAAGGTAGCCTCTAAGTCTCTGCTTAGGTGATGTGTTAGTCAGCTTCATGTTGCTGTGACCAAAATACCCAAAAAGAACTACTTAGAGGGGGAAATCTGTGTTTGGGTTTCGGAGGTACTGTTGCTCAAGTCTGTTGCTCTGGGCTTGCCCAGTGTCAGGCAAGATCATCATGGTGGAAGGGCAGGAGCCAAGGAAAGGTGCTTATCTCAAGGTGGCAGGAGAGAGGGGTGAGGGAGAGAAAGACACGGAAGAGCCATAAGGATGATCTGCTCTTCCAGCACACACTCCCAGTGACCCTTTCCCTCTAGCCACATCCCACCTGCCTACAGGTACCCAATTAGTTCCTTCAAACTAGAATGGACTGATTATGTTACAGTTCTCTTAAACCAATCATTTTAGCTCCAACTATTTCTGCATTCCCACTGCAGCACTTGGGGTCACCTCATATCCCAATCATAACAGGTAGCCAGGTGGAAGTTGATGTGCTTAGTGCCCTCAGCAGTAGAGGGAATATGGGAAGGAAAAAGAGACTGTGTGGAATTGGGGGTGGTACATCAGCATTTATAGTTGACATTCAATGTTGGATAAGCTGAATAAAATACTTGGGAAGTAACTGCGAGACTTTGGGGCTGAGAGTTTTAGGCTAGTGCTTCTTGGACCTTAGCGTGCCTTGCAATTGCCTGGCAATCTTGATAAAAGGCAGATTCTGATGCAGTGGGTCTGGGTTGTAGCCCGAGAGGCTCTGTGGCTCACAATCTCCCAGGTGGTACTGATACTGTTGGACCATGGACCATACTTTGAGTAGTGGAAGTCTACAGAGCTGGTTAAAAATATATTCACATGCAAACCCATGTACTTCAAGCTTTAGAAGAAACTTATAAACTCATTATTTGGAAGCAGAACCATTTACAGGTTAGGGAAAGGCTCAGTGTGTATATCTATACATTCATTTATAGTGAAATTGCTTTTGTAGAAAGTATATAATCTCCAAGTTATCTTGAAAATATTTTCTTATGTCAGACGTGGACAGAATGGATTTTTTTTCGACTTCACTTGTGATTTTTAAAGGGGAATAATGAAGTCATAATTTCAGATAACCATTTCCAAATCTCACTTTATTTTTTAAGGGTTGACTTTTCAACTCTAATATGTAGAATCTGAAAGGCAGTAAAAAAGAGAAAGCAAAATGTCCAGCTAACATTTTAAAGAAATACGTTTCTGTGAGGGAAGTAGGTTGGAGTGTGTGTTGCCTTTGGGGCTGGAGGTAGCAAATGTCATTTGTGGAATAAGTGTATATAATTGCATGTTATATTCTGAGCCTGCAGAGAAGAGCAGAGGATGTTACTGGGTTTTTTACTTTTTATTTTCTATGCTAGGCAAAAGAGTAGGAATCTTAGCTGCTGCTTCTTTGCATCTTAGATAAAAGTAAATAACAAAGGATGAGAGTATAGAAAACGGCTTTTCTCAGATGCAGAGAATAACAGGGAGGTAGGATTCTTTCTGATCGTTTTTGTGTGTTCATATTTGATCAAGGTTTATGTGGTAGGCATTTGATATTATCTTTTCATAAATATTACTTTTGCAATGACTGGTGATCATTCTGTTTGTTTTGAACATTGCCCAGATAAATTATTAGGGGAATTGAATAAATACTGCTCTTCTTCTCAGGGGAATATTTCTCCAACTGGAATGCTGTTCTTTGCTGTGACTTCTGAGATGATGTAGTCTGTGTGACAGTGAAAATATTCTAGACTAAGATTTCCTACTTCTTGGTTGTGTTTCTAGGTTTATTTCCTTTTACACTTGTTCATTGACTCTACTCTCATTTAACACTGAAAAAAAAAATCAATTGGGTAGAGGAAGATAGAGTTGTTTCAGTCTCATTAATAGACCAAAACCTAATTAGGGAGACAACAGTTGTGTAATGAAAGGTTTGCTTCACGTCAAAAGACCTGGATTAAAGTCCTGGCTCAGCATCTGGCCAGCGTAGCAACCAGTTGGCCTTTGCTATATTCCCAGCCTCTGTCTCCTCAGCTCAGAATACAGAAAACAAGTGCATTCATCATTGGGCCATATATGTGTCATGTGAGAATGTTTTCCTGTAGAATGCACTTCCAGTGAAGTGCTTCAGACTGAAAGATGTCACCCTGAATGGTAAGCATTTAGACACATTGGCTAATGGTGTGGGATGCAAATACCTAAAAATATGGGATTTTGTATTTTCAAGTATCTAGATTTTCAGCCTTGGAATTGGTAGTAAAAAAGTTTGGTCAATGCCCCAACAAAAGAGACAGACATTCCTTGTAGAAATGAATCCATTAGCTCCGGGCAATTCAGACCTTTGAGGAAATTTGTAAATATAAAAAATGACTTTTGACAAATGACTCTTTTGACCATAGAGTGTCTTGTTTGTACATTTCCTATTTATAGTCCTCCACAATTTTAGGTCTTTTTTCCACTAACATGATTCCATTATATGTATATAAATGTATATAAAGTAAAATTTATGAATAGTTAAGTAAAATTTGCTGGAATCATGCTAGTGAAAGATAATATATAAATACATATTTTTATATGTTTTATATTTATTACATATATACGATGTATGTATTTAAATTAGACCATTATATTTTATGTATCCTGGTTGAGTTCATCCCGACAAAATCATACAAGCATGAAATTTGATTTCAGTTCAAGTTCCCTCATTTGCCTCACCTCCTCCCTCCCACACATTCCTGTACTTTCCTGCAAACAGAAATATTTCTTCTTTGCTTAGGTGCATGTTAACACTAAATACATAATGATTTAAAGCAAATTCCCAGGGATACTTTGATGCATAGAATTTGTAGTCATTTATGTACTACCTTTTAATATATTACAGACTAGAAAACGCTAGCTTTTTCTTACTCTTCCAGTATTTATGTGTGCCTGTGTATGTGTCTGCTATTTCCTTTTCCCATGTTACCTTAAGCCCATTAAGTAAAGGAATGAATGAATAAGACTTCGTTGTGAAGGATTCATATTGTTTAAATTTGTAAGAAAATGAAATTATAAATAAGACCATTGTTAAGAAAATTCAAGAAGGCTTAGGTCATTTTTTTAAATATTAAAGTTATCCACTTCCCAAGTGGAAATTTTATGACAGTTGAAAGTTGTACTCAAATTGTCTTACCCCCCAATAATTAAGACCAAAGGCAGCCTAAGCATGAAGGAAGACAAAGATTCATAGTTAGTGTGTCTTAACATAGTTGCCTTTTGCATTTGGGGTGGGGCAATTCATCACTGTGCAAGAATGCTTTGCATATTGTAGGATGTTCAGTGTCTCTAGTACCCAGTCACAGAGTGCCAATGGAATCCACCTGTCATTGTGATAACCAAAAATACCCTCAGAGATTTCCAAATGCTCTCAGAGGGTCTAATGATTCATCTCTTGAGAAAGCACTGCTTTATCATAAAGACTGAATAGGTCTTACTTATCACCTATCATTTTCTTACCCTGGTACACCTGCAATTCTCTCTCCACCTGTGGTGATCTTGATATCATTGTGTCCCACCTCCTCATTCAAGGACTTGCTTTATCAGTTGAAGATTGTCTTGGATCTCTCATTTGTTTTTTTTTTTTTTCTGTGCTGGCTTCTTTCTTTCAACATAGAGACATAAACTCATATATTGAATCATACACAAATACAAACAAAATGACCTTGAAACTACATTTTGCATTTTAGCAGCATATCTTCTCACCTTTCTATTATTTTTTTGACTGTAGACTTTTGGAATTTGCTTGATTTTTGTAGACCTCATGATGAAATATAGAGAAGAAATTATTGTTTAAAGGGAAGATGGATATAGGACTAATAACTATTTGGTCAGACTTACATGATTATTGTGTTTTTTAGGAGGTCTTGGGGACCCCCATTTGGGATGGTATTTTGTGGCTTTGTTTCAGTCTTATTTTTTATTCTCTATGATGTTCTGTACGATTAAAGATGAATGGTATCTTTCTGAGATTTGTTTTTTTACTCTCTTTTTTTCTTTCTAAAAATGCTTCCATTTTATATTTTGTTCAGGTACCAAGTAGCCTAAGTTTAATTAGATATACCCATTATTTCTGTCCTTTGGAAGGAATTTTACTTATCTTTTATGTAAAGTTATTCATATTTGCTGGCATCTCTTAAATGGAAATTTTCCTCTATTATGTTTTTAGATATATGTTTTTTAAAAAGGGATGCCTTGTAGTTCTCCTTCCTGAGAAGCTAGATAGATGATGATTTATCATGAAATTGAACAATGTTTGCTGTGGATGTAATTTACATGAGAAATATCAGTTGATTTGTATCACCTTTTGGAGCAAATATATTTTTCTCCTTCTAATATTGTAGCATGTAAATATCTGGAGAATTTGTTTGACTAAGAGGCAGTTTTCTAATACACATCAGTTTTCCCCTAGAACATTATTATTTCATTTTTTTCTCTCTCATTATTCAAATTTCTTGAAGGAATTGGGCTGTAACTTACACCACCTTCACATCATCTGATGCTTTAGAATATGCTCAGGTCCAGGAGCTGTTTTGATTAATTTTATCTACCATGAACTTAGATGCTTCAACAACCATTTCCTCTTTAAAAGATGTTTAATGGGGCTGGGGTGGTAGCTCAGTGGTAGAGTGCTTGCCTAGTATGTATGAGGCCCTGGATTTGATCCTCAGCACCATACAAAAATAAATAAATAAAATAGTGAGAGAGGAGTGTTGAAGTCACCCATAATTATTGTGTTGTGGTCTATTTGACTCTTGAACTTGAGGAGAGTTTGTTTTATGAACGTCGCAGCACCCTTATTTGGTGCATAAATATTGATAATTGTTATGTCTTGTTGGTGAATGGCTCCTTTTAACAGTATATAATGTCCTTCCTTATCCCTTTTGATTCACTTAGTCTTGAAGTCGATTTTATTCGATATGAGGATGGCCACCCCTGCTTGCTTACGAGGACCGTGTGCGTGGTATATTTTTTCCCAACCTTTCACCTTCAGCCTGTGTATGTCTTTTCCAATCAAATGTGTCTCCTGGAGGCAGCATATTGTTGGATTTGTTTTTTTAATCCATGTTACCAGCCTATGTCACTTTATTGGTGAGTTTAAGCCATTTACGTTTAGAGTTACTATTGATATATGATTTGTACTTCCAGCGATGTTTGATTATTTATCTTTTTTTTTTAAATTTGGTTTGTTTCTCCATGATTAGCTTTCCCCAATCAACCTAACAAAAAAGGTGAAAGATTTATACAATGAAAACTACAGAACCCTAAAGAGAGAAATAGAAGAAGATCGTAGAAGATGGAAAAATATACCCTGTTCATGGATAGGCAGAACTAACATCATCAAAATGGCGATATTACCAAAAGTTCTCTATAGGTTCAATGCAATGCCAATCAAAATCCCAACGACATTTCTTGTAGAAATAGATAAAGCAATCATGAAATTCATATGGAAAAATAAAAGACCCAGAATAGCAAAAGCAACTCTAAGCAGGAACTGTGAATCAGGCGGTATAGCGATACCAGATTTCAAACTATACTACAGAGCAATAGTAACAAAAACAGCATGGTACTGCTACCAAAACAGGCGGGTGGACCAATGGTACAGAATAGAGGACACAGAGACTAATCCACAAAGTTACAACTATCTTATATTTGATAAAGGGGCTAAAAGCATGCAATGGAGGAAGGATAGCATCTTCAACAAATGGTGCTGGGAAAACTGGAAATCCATATGCAACAAAATGAAACTGAATCCCCTTCTCTCACCATGCACAAAAGTTAACTCAAAATGGATCAAGGAGCTTGATATCAAATCAGAGACACGCCATCTGATAGAAGAAAAAGTTGGCTCCAATCTACAGTCTGTGGGGTCGGGCTCCAAATTTCTTAATAGGACACCCATAGCACAAGAGTTAATAACAAGAATCAACAAATGGGACTTACTTAAACTAAAAAGTTTTTTCTCAGCAAGAGAAACAATAAGAGAGGTAAATAGGGAGCCTACATCCTGGGAAAAAATTTTTACTCCTCACACTTCAGATAGAGCCCTAATATCCAGAGTATACAAAGAACTCAAAAAATTAAATAATAAGATAACAAATAACCCAATCAACAAATGGGCCAAAGACCTGAACAGACACTTCTCAGAGGAGGACATACAGTCAATCAACAAGTACATGAAAAAATGCTCACCATCTCTAGCAGTCAGAGAAATGCAAATCAAAACCACCCTAAGATACCATCTCACTCCAGTAAGATTGGCAGCCATCATGAAGTCAAACAACAATAATTGTTGGCGAGGATGTGGGGAAAAGGGTACACTTGTACATTGCTGGTGGGACTGCAAATTGGTGCGGCCAATTTGGAAAGCAGTATGGAGATTCCTGGGAAAGCTGGGAATGGAACCACCATTTGACCCAGCTATTCCCCTTCTTGGACTATTCCCTAAAGACCTTAAAAGAGCGTACTATAGGGACACTGCTACAACAATGTTCATAGCAGCACAATTCACAAAGCTCGACTGTGGAACCAACCTAGATGCCCTTCAATAGATAAATGGATAAAAAAATGTGGCATTTATACACAATGGAGTATTACTCTGCACTAAAAAATGACAAATCATGGAATTTGCAGGGAAATGGATGGCACTAGAGCAGATTATGCTAAGTGAAGCTAACCAATCCCTTAAAAATAAATGCCAAATATCTTCATTGATATAAGGAGAGCAAATAAGAACAGAATAGGAGGAAGAGCATTAGAAGAAGATCACCACTAAACAGGGATGAGAGGGGGGAGGGAAAGAGAGAGAGAAGGGAAATTGCATGGTAAAGGAAGGAGACCCTCATTGTTATACAAAATTACATACAAGAGGAAGTGAGGGGAAAGAGGAAAAAACGGGAGAGAAATGAATTACAGTAGATGGGGTAGAGAGAGAAGATGGGAAGGGAGGGGAGGGGAGGGGAGGGGAGGGGAGGGGAGGGGAGGGAAGGGGAGGGGAGGGAGGATAGTAGAGGATAGGAAAGGCAGCAGAATACAACATACACTAGTATGGCAGTAGGTAAAAAAGTGGATGTGTAACCGATGTGTATCTGCAATATGTATATAGGGTAAAAATGGGAGTTCATAATCTGCTTGAATCTAATGTATGAAATATGATATGTCAAGAGATTTGTAATGTTTTGAACAACTAATAAAAAAATTAAAATAAATAAATAAATAAAATAAAGGTATTGTATTCATCTACAACTACAAAAACCATTTAAAGATGTTTATTATACAATGTATTGTACACATCAATGATCTAAGGGGTGTGTATAGTTTACATAGTAATAATAAGGCACACATTATGTGCTTAGCACCTGCTGTTAAGAAATAGGAAGAGCATGTTGTGTCCCTCTTCCTTGACTAATCCAGGGAGGTAAACTCCGTACTGCATTTTGTGTAAGTCACCCTAGGCTTTACTACTAATATGTATCCGAAACCATATGCTGATCATTTTACCTTTCTTTGATTTTATATAAATATGGTGATTTTTAATTATTTTAAAATTTTTTACACATTTTGTTGGTGATATTCATCCATGCCAATGATGTCTGTAGTTCATAGTGTATTCATTTTTTTCTGCTCTAGATTATTTGATTGTATGAATGCATCACAATTTATTTATCTACTGTACTTGGTGGAGAGGGGAGTTATACTCACACTTTTGGCATAACAATCACTCTTCTATAAGTATTCTTGACAGTATCTTCTGCAAAACGCATGCAGGAGTTATTTTTATGGATTTTATGTTGGATTGGAATTGCTGCATTTCAATATTTGCAGGTTTGACTTTACTTAAAATGCCAGATGGTTTTCCAAACTGGTTGTACCAATTTTTGCCTCACCTCTTAGTGAATGTTATGGCTTTAAATTTTAGCTTTCATATTGGGCATGAGGTGCTTGGGATTTATTGTATTTCCTCTTCTGCAAAGTTCCTGTTCATGTTTTAAACACACTATTCTCACCCCCTGTTCCCTTTTTTAAATGAATTTGTAGAAGTTTCTCTATATTCTGGGTGTAAGTAAGTGTTTAGTTGGGGTTTTGGGTCTCAAGCATCCCAGCTGTGACTTTTTCTTTATACTCTTTTTGCTGTTTGATGGTTTTGGTTTTTTTTCACAAAGAGCATATCCTTAATTTAATGTTATCACTTTCATATCCATTAGTCTGTTGCTTTTATAATAATTTATGTGTGTATATTAAGAAATTCTTACCCATCATAAATTTATGATATTAAAATATTCTGTTTTAATTTTTTTAAATATTATTTGTGAAGTAAAGGTCTATTTTCACCTACTTCTATCTGGGTAGCCAACTTCCATTAACATTTATTGATTAGGGTGTCTGTTCTCCATCTATCTGCAATGCCTGCTGTGTCATAAAGAAAGTTTTCTTATATGCATATTTATTTCTGTCATATTAGTCAGTTTATCTGAAAGTGTAGCAAAAGCACATTATTTTAATTCCTATAGTCTTTATGAAAATCATGTTCTTCTGGAGTGTCCTGGTTTTTCATGGCCCTTACTCTTTAATATACTTTATAGAATTGCTAATCAAAGTTCCAAGAAAATTGTTGCTGAGATTTCAGTTGAAATGATAATGAGACTGTATATCAATTCAGGGAAAACTGGCATCTCTCTGATATTGAATCTTCCTACCCAATGCCATATATAACCCATCATTAATTTTAGGTTTTCTTTAATGTCTTTTAATAAATCTTTATGAATTTCTTTGTAAAAGACTTGTACTAAAATTAATCCCAACCTGTAAAATCATTCATGCTCCTCATACCATTTTCAAGTCTTAACCTTGAAAAATCACATTTTACTTTAATGTTTTTTAACCCCTAAAATAAAATATAATAACCAATAATAAATGGACACTTAGTCCTAGAGCTTTCTCTGTCTCCTCCACAGGGTAAATGTTTCTTCCACTCATTGATGCATCTTGAGAATCATTCATCAAGTCTATTATCAATTACATTCTTCATGCCAACAGCATGGCTAATTATTTAGAAGGCAGATGTTTTTCCAGGTAATTATAGTTTATGCAATTATTTGTTCTGAAATATGTATAACACATATTTCATACATTATATACAGCAAACATATGTTATATATATATATGCATACATATACTTTATATGCATATATAAAAACATCTAATGCAGTATTTAATACTTAATGGATGCTGACTATACATGATTCTCAGTCTTATGATAATCTTCCTCATATGGTTGAGTCTGTTAGACTTTACCAATTTCTTTGATCCACGATTTCATTTGGATCTCCCAACATTTTCATTGCAGACATGTATTACCATCCTCGTTTTGGAAAGGAGGAAAATGAAACTTGCAAAGTTAAACCAGTGTGTAAAAAAGATGACACAAGTGTTGTCCAGGAGAGAGGGGCTTCAAACTCAGGTTTGCTGAATCCGGAGCCAGAGTATGGGCCTTTACTTGTCAGGCGTGGTGGTAGAGATCAGGATGGTTGGCTTCATAGGCCCTCTGACAGTTTTTATAGTTGTTGCTTAGGTTACCTAATGTGAAGTCCTTGGGGCTTTCAGATTGCAGTCCTTGGGAGTCTTGCCGAATCTGTATAGAGCAGTGTCACACCAAGCTCATGCTTTCTGCTTGCTTTTCTGGTCCATGTGGATCTTTGAATTTGTGACCTCTGCCCTGGATTAAGCCTGGCATTCTTTATTATGTGTGTGTGTGTGTGTGTGTGTGTGTGTGTGTATTTTTTTCCTACTTCCTGAACTTGTTACTACCTTACACTTGTTCTGATTACTTAACACCAGACAAATCTTCTAGATTGCTTTGCAATTCTCATATGAAAAGAGAGATAAATTATTATTCTCCTAAGAATAGGCACAGAGCACATAATACAGTGCCTTGCGCTCAATGTGTGCTTACTCAATGTTAATTGATGATGAAAAAGATTGAAATCTTTTTCTAAATAATAAGATCTTGTAGTTATCCATCAAAATCTAATTTTGTTGAAGTCACTTCACTTCATTGTAAGAAAAAGTGGCTAAATTCAACTGATAAAATGTTATCGGCTCATAAAATCAGACTTATTCTGTGCTCACTTCTGAATGGAATTTTATCAGGTTGCTTCTGGGAAGGTTTGGACTATGGCCACTGTTGGCAGAAGAGTTACATAAAAGGGGTACATTAAATAGTTCTTTGCAAGAGATGTGTTTGACATGTCTTACTGCTATATTGAATGACTCTTCTCTTGCTTCCAACCATAGATGCTTGTCTTTGTGCTTTCCTGGAGGGTTCTCTTATAATCATTACTGGAACAATAGATTAGGGTGTCTTCCAGTAGTTCAGATTACACTTAGCACCATAAATTAACCAAGTTTCAATTAAGAGGGGGTAATTATTGATAAAAACAATGCCCTGTTAACTTGAGAAATGCAGGCCGCCTTCATCCATTCCCCTCCTTCAAGTTGGCTTTAGAATTCTGGGTGATGGAATTCCATGTCATCTTCTTTCAATTTGTAGGAACCTCCGTTTTTATTTGGAATTTAGAAAATAAGCTCTGGTAGGTAAAACTGAAGTGGAAGTTTTTTTTTTTTTTTCTGATAAGTAGATGTATTAATCAAAACTGCTGTGTGGGTACCTGGATGACTGTAACAGCAGGTGGCAATGAGATATCTCCCTCATTACAATCAATACCAATGACTTGCAGAGACCTGCTGTACAAGGATGGCCTTTTTAGATGGGCATCCGCACTTGGTGGTAGGGAAAATGAGTAAGGGCTGTATGAAACTAATTCAGCACCACCCTGAGCTTAATAGAGCCATCTTTCATTGCCTGTTAACAAGCTGCGCTGGTGCCATAAAATGTTCAAACTGACAAAGGCTGTCAAAGTTCCTACAATTTTTTTGGCCATATTTAATGTGTTAACTATTATTTTAATGATGCCAGAACACACCTTGGTGGTGTTTGTTCAACACACAGTGTATTCTGGAGAGCCACCCCACTAGCCACAAAGTAGAGTCACTGTCCTGTTCCAGTGACCATTAATGGCAAAATTCTTCAATTAAGAATGGTGGAGTTATGCAGACTCACAACAGTTCTCTTTATTCTGGAAGTAAGACAGATGTACTTACCTGCTGAGAAAATGTTGAATTTGTTTAGTTTGATTTTTCAGTGCACTGTGTTAGTTCTGAATTTATCACCAAGTCAGGCACAAGCTTTGAATGTAACTCAGGGATGGTTTTCAGAAGATGCCCATATGTGGTTCAGGGTTTAAGGTCATACAAGTACTTGATTCTTGTTTACCAGGACCGTTACTGTTATGAACACATGCTTTTTGGGCTTCTTCTAAGTGCCTTATGTATATGGTTTTTCTTTGGTATCCATAGGGGATTGGTTGTAGCACTCCCCTGGATATCAAAATCCATTGAAGCTCAAGTCCCTTATATAAAATAGCATGTATTTGCATACAACTCACAGGGCCTTTAAATTATCTCTAGATTACTTACAAGAACTACTACAATGTAAATGCTATGTAATTAGTTGATATACTTTACTGTATTGTTTAGGGAATGATTACAAGAAAAAAGTGTGCACATGTTCAGTTCAGATGCATTGTTTTGCTTAAACCTTTTTAACCTACAGTTGGTTAAACCTGTGGATGCGGAGGGCCAACTGCATTTATTCATTTAATTTTCACAATGATCCTGTACCTTAGGTATCATCATCCCTGATTTATAGAATTAACCAAACAAGCAAACAAAAATAGAGGCACAAGAGATGCCACATTTTGTCCAAGGCCATATAGAAAGGACATGACAGCCTTTTCAGGAATTTAGGTATTTTGGCTCCAAAGTTTGCATTGTTAACCAAAATTAATGCATCAAGTTGAGTGAAACCACCTCCAGCACATCCGTAGGAGAGCATGCAAAGGGAATGTTGGCCTGTCTGATGGAGCTGTTTATTTTGCAGTTAACAAAGAGAACAGATTCTTTTATAAATATAGTTTAGGATCACCCTTCAGGTCATGTTTTCCAGGCTGAAAATGGAGAATAGTTGGAGCAGGAAGAGTGGGTATTTCTAGTTTTATTTTTGGCCCCCTTCATGGAATTTTCATCTCCCAAAGCTCTAGTGCTGCCTTCAACCTCAGATGGTGCTAAATTCACAACAGAACTAAATTTCAGTTGCGACCCTTAATAAATGCGGAGAAACCCTTTGGCAGAGGACTCACTAGGAGCCTTTTTTGTTTGTTTGTTCATTTTCTGCTAGATTAAAATTTAATATTTCATAATATTGTAAGGAAGATACTGATTTTAAGAACTTGGATTCATGTTTTCTTTTCCTTTTCCCTCCTATAAATATAAATCAGCAAGTAACAAAAAGAGCGGTTTTGACTGCAAAGTCATTATCCCCAGTGAGTTGAATATGGGCATTATAATTCACCAGCAGCTGATGACTGAATGGATTTCAGGGAAGAATGAAAAGGTAGATTTTAAAGATAAATTACAACTGTAAAAATTTCTTCAGTAAGATACATGTGAAATTGAAATTTATGACAAGCACCAGGACCAGAAAATCAGGAAGTTTGCATTTCCCTACATCCTGATCAGTTTCTCCCTCCTTTTTTTTTTTTTTTTTTTCTGATTAGGGCTCTTGTTAAGGCAAAGCCTTGTTACATGTATTTCTGACATGTTTCCAGGAGACCTTTTGAAATCCCACCTTGGTTTCCAGACAGTGATTTCTGCCCTAGCTGAATTTTAGAACATGAAGGTCATTCATCTATATCCTAGAAGGATGATTCACATATTTATGTTCTACAAAGTAGGCTGAGAAGAAAAATTTGCTGCTTTAATAATTAGGGCCCTTTAACATTTTGTATTCTCAAGCTTAATCATTTGCTTGTTTGAACTAAAGTCATCTTCCTTAATCACCATCATTAGTGGCTGTCCATGAATGATTATCTCTCTGAATTTTCTAAGCATGTTATTATTTAATGCATTTTACATTCCACATTAGGGATTAGCTATCAGCCAGTATTTTACTAGACCAATATATTTTTCTAAAGCACGAGATTAGATGTAGAAATGGTATACTTCCATTTCACCTCAATGATTCTCATTGGTGTGAAGTGGTGTGGGGCAGGCAGAGAAAGAGTAGTTGGGTGGGCTTGCTGATTTACTTTTGGTGTTGTTTTATAGTTGAGACTTTGCAAATTATTTTAAAGAGTTCACTTCCTAATGATGAGGACCACTGCAGTAATCTTGAATTTTCCAGGGACAAGCAGCTTGCCTGTTCACATTCTTGGTAATAGCCCATTGCATTTTGGGAAATTATTGTAAAGGTCTTCCTTACACCTAGCGATTGATTCATTATGTTCACTAGTTCCTAGCTTAAATCTTGAAGATGATACAGAATGAATCTAATCCTCTCTGCTTGATACTGTTTCAACTAACTGCAACCTTCTTCCTTCTGATTGTTCTTATGCATACTGGGTGATGCCACCATTTTCCACATTCCGTATTTTAAAAAACTTTCATGATCCTGATTCTCCTCTAAATCTTTGTCCTATGGACATAGACACCATGTTCCATAAACAACAACAACAACAACAAAACAAAGCAAAACAAAAAATTGCCAATTCATACATACATATAGCATCTCCTGGTTTACCAAGTGCTGTATCACCTGAGCTATCATAGCAGACACAGACCCCTCATTGTGTGCTCATTTATTAGGTTTTTCATGATTTCATTAGGAGTCTCAGGCACATAAGAACTGGCCTTGCTTTCTGTTGTATCTCCAGCTCTGTGGACAGTGCTTTGTACACAGTAGAGACTTAGTAATTGATAAATGAATGAACACTCACCCCCAGCCCTGGAGTTAGGAACCAGCAATAAATTGAGAACAAGGGGAGGAATGAGTTTCAGAGTTTAGGACAGTGGTCAATTTTTCATAAGACTCTTTGCAAGTTGAACATTCTTTTTGTTTGTATTGTTTGTTAGTTTCAATTTCTTCCAGTTTATTCCTGGACTTAACATGACCATCGGAATATCCTGCACACTTGAAGCAACAGGGTTTTAGCCAAATACAGCCTTATGTTAACACAGCACTACTTTTTGAAATGTATGCAATTACAAATTTATGGAAATTAATTTTAATAGGAATATTAATCCTAATGGATAAATGAATTATCATACTAAAGTATCTGTTAGAAAGTTAGAATTAGACACTTAATTGAAGGTGTTTATTGGGTAAGTGTGATAATCTGTGCTTTACTCAATAGTAACTTCTTCAAATCCCAAAATACCTATTACATGTTGGTCCGGGCTCTCCAGATACAATAATGACAAAACTCCTGTACTTATGGATCTTATACTTGGGAAAACTAGATAACTGGTAACTAAACAAATAAAACAAGTAATTTTGATAAAGATAAGTGAAAGGAGTATAAAGGGTAATATTCTAAAGAACAACAGTGGAGAGGTGAAGGATGAGGAGGAGGCAGTCATGCAAAGTGCTCACCATTTTGTAGAAGGAAGTACCAAGATCTGAGGTGAAAGAGCTTGGTGCGCTCAAGAAATAGAGCTGGAACAGACGCGTGGCACCTGGATTTGGGGGATGAGTTTGGAGCCATTCAGGCTCATCATGAAGTCCTTATGGTTTATGGTGAGGAATTTGATGGTTGTTTTTAAATTTGAGCGGAGAATGGATTCCTAGGGACACCAGGGTAAACTTGGAGACCCATAGGAGGTATTGCAGGTAAGCTGGGAGAGAAATGATGGTGGCTTAGAATGATATAGGATACGGGATATAAAGGGAACTGGAACTAGGACTGATGGGTCTACCTGAGGGATTGCGTGGGACAGTGTGGAAGGAAAAGTTGACATGTAAGTGTCATGGCAAGAAGTTAAGGGGAAACCCACTGAGTTCTTTTCCTGGAATTATCAATGTGGTTGTTTTATATGATTTTTTTATGTGGGGCTTATCATGTAAATAAGCCCCATAACATCATTGGGGCTCATGATGTTATGTTTCCACTTTAAAATACAACTATGCAGGAAGGAAGTTTGGAAATCTGTGCTGGAAATCTTACAAGGCCTTATCACTTTTCCTATCCTAAATCTTAGCACCTTCTCCTATATACATGTGAAGGAATAATAAAGATATCAGTCATTCATGATACACATGGGGTTTTTTTCCTTCACAGGTCTCTCTTACATAATGCACTAAAAATATATCAAATATTTGTTGTTACTTAATTCTGTGAAGTAATGGCCTTCTCTACCACTGGCCAACATTTGACCTGTGTGTCTATAAATTTGCTTAGCTTTCTAAAACATTGCAAGGTTTCATAAAGATAAGACAGTTCATTTACATAAACCAGCATAATTTGGCTGGCAAACCCAAGGAGATATTGTGTGTGGATCAAGTTTAACACATTCATTGGGGTTGGCTGACTCCCATGTGCTTCTCGTGCTTGCAGAAGGTCCCATCTGTTGGGCTCTTGGCCAGAGACAGTTGTGCCTCTGAACATTGAAATTTCTTATTGCAAACACCCAGTGCTTCATAATTGGTTTATGGTACCCTAGATACTCAGCAGTAACATTGTTAATTAGGACCAATATAAGTAGCAATTATTCTCCAACTATGGTACCTGCCTGTTATTAATGTACTTAGATGAGAGCAAAAACCAACATCTTTGTTGCAGTTTTCCCCTTTTGCCATCATGGTGCATTTTTAGCTGGGAGATGCCTTCTCATTGCTCTCATCCTATACTTAGTCCAGCCTACAAAGAAACTTTTAAAATTTTAATGCCTTCACAGGACCTCCTATAGAATGATCCTTCTTTAAACTCTGAGAAGATGCCTCTATGCCAGCTGAGTCAGACAACCTGATATTTATTTCTCTTAACACATCTGTTTTCTACCATTGGCACCTTTGCTCCTTGGGTTCTTTCTGCTTGGAATTGCCTTTTTGCTTCCTAAACCCCACCTGTCACAAATTATGCTCACTTCAAATGCCTGCCTATTGCTCCAGCCTTTGAGCTCCTAATATTTTCTTTGTTCATATCTTTTGATATTTGGCTGCTTCCCTCTTGCCCTAGCTGCATATCTTAAAGGATTTTATTGCCTCTTCCTCACACACTCTTCAAATTCCTTCTAGCGCCAGCAGAATGTCTTACACATAGCCGCTACCAATTAAGATTTGATGACTTTAATTGAATTTTTTGATATTTCACTAAGGTCTAACCATCAGCAACACAAATGATTCATTTCAGGGTAAAGTGTAGGAAGAACCAGAAGAAGGAATGTTCCTCCAGTTTCCACATGTCTGCCCAAATAATCATGCTCTGTCAGGACCATTCTCACCTTTTAGTTCTTGGTATTTTACTACAGTCCAACAGGCCTGGCCTCTTATTTTTTCACTTGGAAAACAAAGACCGAGGAGGGGGAATGTCCTGACAAGTGGGAAGGCCTGTGACAGACTGGGTGGACCTTCATAGAGAAGCCAGTGGACTTGTCACCACCCTGGGGCTAGCTTTTTCTTGGATTATATTGTTTCCCTTTGAATTCTCCCAAAACCTGCCAGGTGTTTTCTTCCTTATCTCCCTTGAGGACAGCCAGTTAATTTAAGATGAGCCTGACAGCCCCTATTTTCCAGGTTTCCAGTTTCGTCAATAAAGTAGGTTACATCTTTTTTGAGCTCCATTACCTCCTCCATAACCTTGCTCTCTTGATCCATATTGTGGCTTTTTCTTTAATGTGGCCCACCCCATCCATTTTTGGCTGTGTTCCCACATCCTATTTCTTCTCTTGAATGGGACCATTTAATTCAATAATTGCGGGGACTGTGAAAGGCTGACAATCCCTCAGCATTTTCTGTGTGGTTTTCACCTCTCTTCTTCTGGATACCACTGAGCTGAGTGACCATCAGCATCACTGAGAATCACTTTGCTGCCTTTGCTTTCTAAGTGTTTATGAGACACTGGTTTATTTCAGTTATCATGAAAGCCTAATTTTCTAGGAATTTTGGAAAGAAGTATCAAGGCCCCTTTTTAAATACCAGAGGCAGTATTTATCAAGTGGGCTATCTGCTTCTCAGTGTAGAATACATAAGATAAGCTATTCTATTTATGCAGATATGATGACTGCTGTGTCATTTCTATTTTTGTCCATGATATATTAACATAGTAGGACAAGAACATGATTTATAAAAACACATCCATTTATATTTGCATGCTCAGACTCTCTTCACTGCTGGGGTATGTGATCAGAAAGTTCAGGCCCTTTGCTTTCAGAGCATCAAGTTTGGAGGCAGATCTGAGCTCCCAACTCTTTGCCCTGGCCTCTCACTAGTTGTGTGACCTTGGAAAAGCTCTTTAGTCTCTCCTGGCCTTATGATGCTCATGTGCATATTGAAAGCAAAATCATTTCATGGGGCTGCTGAGAGAATTCAGTGAAGTGGTGCATGTGAAGTACTGTCACTGTCTGTACTTGTGACTGCGTCATTTATTGTTGGTGCTGATGTCATTATTGCTGCTGTTACTCTTTATTATTTTTATCCTAGTATTTCTCCACAATGACTGAGGCTTTTCTGTATACCAGGAAAGAAGCATGACATGCCAAACATGTTACAAAATGGGAATGAATGCATAAAAGTTAGAATGTACATAGTTCCCCCCCCCCAGATCTCAAACTGAAGAAATAAGTTTTGCAATGTATTTGCATAATTCTGAAAGAAAGGGAGCAAAAGGTAATTCACCGCTACTTCCAAGAAAGCATTGGATAGGTACTGCATTCCATAATGTCATTTAGTTGGTACAAATTAGTGTGTGATAGATTTTCTTTGGTATTTTAGAAATGAAACTCTTTTAGATAGTATCAATACAAGAGGTCTTAAAGAGTAAAAAACTTACCTTGCATTTATATTGCTGAGATCTGAGTTTGTAAGAGAATTCTTCAGTGAGGTAAAGAAAAGTTCACGGTGGTTTGCAAGACTGGTTCATGTGGAATTTATAAGAATGGACTGACCAGCATGCCCTTTTAAAATTCCATAGTTAATCTCTTTATTGAAAGCTGCTGGGCTACTTGATTAAGAAAGCCTTATGGGATGACTGCTTTTAGTGTCATACAAACGAAGCTGAATTGTTGCTAAGTAAATCACTATAGATCAAAGTGCTTTGTGGTCAGAGTACTTCAGTTAATTTTTTTTTTCATTAAGTTTTAAAGAGAAGGTGAAGGGTTGAAGAATGAAACATACCAAATTTGACATCTATGATGTCCACTTACATTCATGTACTTCTTTAAGCAGCTAATCCGAGCTATTGGGCAAGTCGCTTAGTAAAGCATAAATGGGTAAATGTAAAGCTAAATCAATTAATACTGGTTTCCTATTTATGATTGCTCAGCTTCTTCCTAGCCATTAAGAAATCCACAGGTGCCTGGGGAAAACTTCAAGTGCTCCCAGGGAAAATGAGGCTGCACATTTGCTGGCTTCTTCTTGCTTTAAAAATCCCTGTTCTCATACTGAGCACACTGTCCCCAGGTCCATGGGTGTTACCCTATGACCCTGGTTGTAATGGGAAATGATATATTTGCCTTTGGTGACCCCCAAGGGTTGAACTTGCATCTTGCCTTCTGTGTTGCCCCAGTGCCTACTGCAGCAAAGGAATAAATCTGAGCAGAATAAATTAATGCATGAACATGTTTTACTGGATAGGATAACAAAAAAGAGAACATCAGTTACTTGCTTAGTTTGATTTTCCTTTGAAAAGTTCAGGCATTGCTGTTTTGAAATTTGTTTCAGTGTAGTACAAAGCGTTATGTTTCTATGTTTAGTGGTATAATATCTTAAAATACCATAAAATGGGCCATTTCTATTACTTTCCTACATTATCCCCATTGCTTACACTTACAGTTTATCTGTCTGGTTTATCTGTCATAGATGAATGATAAATTAAAATTAAAAATATTTTATCTGAAATCTGCCCTTATGAATAGAGGACTGTGGTTAAAATGAGAGAAAATCACATAGAATTATGTAGATAGTGCACGTTACTCACCTGTTGATGTTTGTGAACAACCAGTGAAGGGGACTTACAAAAGCATCTAATAAGAGGTTATGTCAAATTTTAGGAAAATATGTGTGAATAAAGCAACTTCTTTAATAGCAAATCACTTGAAGAAATGACCTTATTTTGCATTAGACAAATGACTGACCTATGTTTGGGTTTATCTATGGTGACATAACTGGGTCAGGAAGAAATAATGTGATCCTATTAAACCATCTTCAAATTTTGTAGTGATTTTTTTTTGTTGTTGTTGCTTCCTGATGTTTCAGGATACCGCAAATGATTGGCAGATTCTAATGTGACTGTGTATTTTCACCAAAAAACATGTGATGAGAGAAATGATTTCAGCCTCTAGTCTTCTCTATAACAGTGTCCAAGGAGATGCTCTCAGTTGTTATTGTCTTGAGAAACATGTTTACCAAGCACTGGAGGAGTCCCAATATGGAATCTAGCACTCCCCATAGAACTACCCTCCCTAATGAAAGTACTAGGCAATATAGTCATTCCTTTTTTCTTCTTTAAAAATGATGCATTTGCTACTGTAGAATTCTAATTCATTGCACCATACAGCCTGGAGCCTTTGATCTTTAGTTTTCAGTTTTGTAATCCTAACTCAAACCCCCTGATGGCACTTCAAGCTCACTCCAGTGACAGATGATCATATGAAAGTGAATGCTGAGTGATTGCGAGTCCTGCCGGAAACTTCCCAGGGAGGACCATAAAGCAGGTGCCTTCACAGTGTTTTCATGAAACACAAGCCATGCTGAGATTCACTGTGCAAAAGCAAGCCTCCATGCACAACCCTGTGTGGGCAAAGCTTCTGGCTCAACCTTGCAGAACACACCGTGACCTCACCAAGTAAAGGTCCTAAGAGACCCTGCTACTGTAAAGCCTTTGGATGGTTTTTCATCCATAGTTGCACAACTTTTTGAGCATGCAGTGTTGTTGTTTTCTTTCTCATAATTCATTTTAATGTAGCATAATTTGGGGAACTCATTCCTGTGGATGATATGAAAAAGGAACTTGCACCATGGGCTCAAGAAGGTGAACCCAGGACCTAGTGGTGGTGCAAGTACTACTGTGTTTTGTGCTCTTAGTTGCAAGTGAATAGCAAATAAATACATCATCTTAACATTATTAATAATGGCTCATTATAAACTAGATAGATTTAAGTTTTAGAATTAGAAAACCAACTCCCTTCCTTCCTTCCTTCCTTCCTTCCTTCCTTCCTTCCTTCCTTCCTTCCTTTCTTCAGAATGCATTGCAATTCTTATTACACATATAGAACACAATTTTCCATATCTCCGGTTATATACAAAGTGTATTCACACCAATTCGTGTCTTCATACTCAACTTCTTGAATGTTTTGTCGAGTGTGCATTTTTGTAACACTTAGATAATTGTTGCAGGCTTCATTTTCAATATTATTCTAATCCTTTTAACATTTCTTTCTTCCTCCTTGCATTATTTGTGTGTAAAGATTTTATTCAGGACAAGAGTTAACTATTATGCTATCTCTGGGGAAAGTGTCAGGCACTCTAGGTGGGTGGTGTTCACGTGATTTGGTGCATTTTTATTCTGCAGAAACCAGAAACAGAGAAACAAAAAGCAAAAGAGTTCCTTGCATTTCTGATCAAAACGTTCTTAGAAAATATTTTGTCTTTTAGTTATTTTTAAAAAAGTTTTAATTTATTTTATTGTGGTGCTAGGAATTGAATCCAGGGCCTCTAGAATACTAGGTACTACTCAACTGCCATCCTAGTCCTTAGTTGTATTTTTGATAGATTTCAAACATATAAAGTTAGTCAGACCTCAGTTGGATAAAACATTCTGTCAAACCAACTTTTTTTTCCTTCTTGCAGGAAACAAGCCCATACAAATTTAATGAATAGAACATGTTTCTTCTTAGTTTGGTCTTTTTATTCCCTCCCTTAGGCTTGTTATAAATGAATAGTCACTAACAGGGGATTTTTTTTTCCCCTCTGAACAGAGCATATAGGTCACTAACGTCACCATTCTGTGTCTGAAATAACATTCTGCTTGCTTATGCCTCCATTCAGCCACCATCGAAGCATGAGCCCTACTTTTGCAGTGACAGAAGAACTCTTGTGCTGAGATGTGTCTTTACCTTTGCTCTTTCTATATGTTGGATTGCTGGTATCAATATGATTTTGGTTTTTATCCGTTTAGAAGAGAAATGAGTAAAGGCCTATCTAACTTGCATTGATAATTGCCTCAAAATAGGAGTTTGTTTGAAAAGTTCCTTGAATCTTTTGCCAAAATTTAGGGAGTATGTTGATCTTTGTAGTCTCCTAGAACATTTCATTTGTTTATTTTTCCCCATGAAAGTTACTAAATTGACAGACACAATATGAAGGAGACTGTCAAGAACCTATCCTGTTTTAAATACTAATTAGTTTCAGAAAAATTGATTTTGTTTTTGCACAAACTCTAAAGAGCCTTATTCATTAAACAGATTAGTTCTTTCTCTGCAGGCTGTGCTAAATGTTGAGCATAAAAATGCATAATGCCCTAGGAAAGATGTCTCCAATGATTATTTCAATGTAAATTTAGTGTATGATTAATTTGCTAGGCCAACTATGTATACTGATGCATCTGATATGATAATACACCAAAGTTTCAAGATTTCGAGGGAATATTTTTTAGAGAGTTTCAGGTAAATACTTATATATATGTATTAATCTTTTAAGAAAAGAATATTTACACTAATAATAAAAGATGCTGATTTACTCCTCAGAAAAATAAATATTTTAAGGAACTTTTTCTTTGTAGTATTCATGTTTTTTATGATAGATATCAATTTTAATTTTCCTTTCCTTATGCTAACATATTGCAAATACTTTTGTATTTTTTTGCTAAAAGTAAAAGTGACTTGAAATAAATATGAAATAAATGTTAGTGAATCATATTTAGTAGTCATTATGCAGACATAAAATTTATGTAAAGAATGGGATTAAATGCCAATGGATAAAAAAAGAAAAGTAATATTAACCATTGGTCTCTTGGAAAACTTAAGTTTTTACTTTTCCTTTCTCTTAAATTTTACAACAATTTTGTGAAATAACGTTTCTTCCATTTGCAGACCTAGAAATAGGTCTGAGCCCAGAGATATAAAACAGGACTATCTGATTTATTAATTTTTAGTTTAAAAAACAAACCCACAAATGTCTTAGTAACTGGGAATTAAATATTTCTGTTTAAGTTTCTTAAGAACACTTTTTAGAGCACACAGTCATTTACTTGCACATAAAATTAGAAATCAGTGACCCATATTATTTTTAAATATCAGGGTGATTCCAGACCTTTAGGGTCTAAATTATTCCATGGCACTAGGAATTTTTCCTGTTCATTTCTCATTGTGATCTATACTAATCACAAGTGTATAATAGAATTATTTGTATGAAACCCAGAAAACTTCAAGTAGACTGAAATATATCTGGACTATAAACCTTATGAGGAAAGATAAAGCAAATATTAATAATATGTTAATTCATCTTCACATCCATGTGCATCAGGCTGATATTGAGAAAATCCATTGGTTTAATAGTACCCATGAGTATATGAGTTGCATTTAATATACTATTTTGATTACTTTTCATATGTGGACACAGTCACACACACCCACACAGACATAAGTCCACAGAAGCACAGATATATAGTACGTCAAACTGGATGAATCCTGGAAATATGGATCGAGAAGTTCTTTATTATAAAGTCTAACATATCTGTATTACAAACATATGTATTAATGGAATCTTTGATAGGACCAGAATTGCATACAAAAAGTAAAAAAAAAATTATAATAATTATAGTGGAACAATTTCATGCTTAAAAAACCTCACACATTTAAATATAACTATGCTGAAATACTCTGATAAACAGCAAACAACATTCCCAACACGCAGATTATTACTTGTTCATAACAGTAATTGATGTTAAACAAACTGAGCCAATATTGTCATTTATTCAATGACTACTATCTCAAGCATTTTGTTATAAAATTAAAATATTAAGATGAATCAATATATCATATAATTCAATGATTATTGTTTGCAGGGCATTGTTTTGAAACATTTTGTTGCCCTACAAAAGCAATATTAATAAAATGGCTTTCTTAGGCATGTTTTAGTAGTCAAAAATAGCTAAGTTAACCACATTTCCTATTTTTCACCAAGTGTATGCACATTTAGATGCCAGTAAAATTTCATACTTCAAAACCATTTGTCTAAAAGAGCATCCATTTTAAACTAAGGCTATGTAATTATAGAATCATATATAAATATATATTTTTTTGCAGATGAGGAAACTATCAGAGTATTCCTATAATTAATTCCTTTGTTCATGACTAGTTTATAGTTTTCCCAACTTCCAGATACACCACACCACACCACAGCATTACCTCTGCTTTAACTCTAACTCTGAATTACCAAGTATGACTCACAGAACCGTTGTTCAGACTCTCTAAGAGTTGAGCTGGTAAAGTTCCTTTTTAAGAAAATTAATTGTATATACTCATTTATATAAAGATTAAGACTGGATAGACTTAAATGTGCACTTGCTTTCTTTAGTACCTTAAGACCTTTAATTCTTAAATTTATACCCTGAAGCAACTATTATTGATATTCACACATACTTATTTTCATTTCAGAACTTAATTAATTAGTTAATTGATTAATTTTTGTTATATACAACACCAGGAGACACCCTGACATTATCACAAAAGTATGGAACTCAACCTGTTCCAATGCTGGGAATTGAATTCAATTCCTAGCATTCCCAATCCCTGACCCCTCCCTTCACTCCACCATTGTCTCTTCAATCCATTTACAGTTTACTGGTTTTTTTTTTTTCATTTTTAAATTAGTATCCTGTTGATATCCCTGATGCCAGGACCCACGGGGCCATATCCATGCATACTAATACAGAAGTCATCAGATTTATTCCACTGTTCTTCCCTTTTCCTGTCCTCCTTCCTCTTCCTTAGTCCCCTTCATCTATTCTATGTATCTTTCCCCATTTGGGTAAAATTCCCTTTCTATGTTTTTCTTTTCTCTTTCTTAGGTTTTTTATACTCCCTTCCCCCCACTTATTTTGGATTAGCTTCTGTATTTCAGAGAAAACATTCAACTTTTGACTTTCTGTGACTGGCTTATTTCACTTAGCATGATAGTCTCCAGTTTCATCCATTTACCAGAAAATGCCATAATATTATTATTCTTTGTGGCTAACACTCCATTGTGTGTGTGTGTGTACACACACACACATTTATATATATATATATATATATATCACATTTTCTTTATCCATTCATCTGTTGAAGGGTACCTAGATTGTTTTCATAGCTTGGCTATTGTGAATTGGGTGGCTATAAGCACAATCAATAAATGGGCAAAAGAACTAAACAGATGCTTCTCGAAATAAGAAATACAAATGGTCAACAAAAATATGAAAAAATGTTCAACATCTCTAGCAATTAAGGAAATGCAAATCAAAACTACATTGATATTTCATTTTAATCCCGCCAGAATGGCAATTATCAAGAATACAGATAATAATAAATGTTAGCGAGGATGTGTGGGAAAAGGTGCACTCATACATTGTTGGTGGGACTGGAATCTCTGGGGAGATTCCTCAAGAAACTAGGAATGGAATCATCATATGACCCACGTATCTCACACCTCAGTATACATCCATAAGATTTAAAATCAGCATACTACAGTGATGCAACCAATTCAGAAACGTATTTTTATTGGCTCTTCCTCCAAAAGTTAAACATAAAATTGCCATATGACTTCCAATTCCACTCTCAGATGTATGCCCCCAGGAAACTGAAAACAGATCCTCAAAGTCATGTATCCATGTTCCCAGCAGCACAGTTCACAACAGCTAAGTGTTGAAAGCAACCCAAATATCCACCAGTGGATGAATGAACAAACAAATTGTGGTGTATACACTCAATAGAATATGATCCAAGAATAGAAAAGAATGAAGATACATGCTACAACATGCATGAACCCTGGAAATTCTAAGTGAAATAAAACCAGTCATAAAATGTCACATATTTTATTATTCCATGTTTGAAATATGCAGAGTAAGTAAATCCATAGAGACAAATGTAGGTGTTGACAAAGAATTAGGTGATGGAAAATGCAGAGTAATTACTTAATGATTATGGGGGTTTTCTGCTACTCTTCATTTCCCCATTCATAGTGGTTATGAAGTTGGTAATGAAAATATTTTGCAACTACATACAGGTGGTGCTTATACAACACTGTGAATATATTAAGTGGCACTGAATTATTCCTGTTAAAATGGTTACTTTTATGTTATGTGACTTTTACCCCAATACATTCTTTTCAGAAAGAGTGGGTGTGTCCATATTCTAATAAAATTTTATTTACATAAGTTTTGTTCTTTCTAAAATTGAATACTGTGTCCTCATAGATTATTAATAATTACTAATGGTGATTGTTAAGGGTATTTAGATATGGTAGTTTACCGTTTCTTACACAAAATATCATTTTTGTAATTGAAATATTACTTAACTTACTGAATTCTGGCTATTTACATTTTACAAACTCTTTGGCACAAATTGAGTTTGCTGATTTGAAGACCCCCTGTGAGAAGTTTCACAAATGGACCAAGTTATGTACATGTGTTTACTTTGGGCTTGTGTTTGTAAATTCTTTATATGCATTATCTAGTTTATTTCTAAAACAGCTTCAAGAGGTGTTTCATGTATTTAACTAGTGAAGAAACCAAGGCTTAATATTGAATAGCTGTTCCAGTGGCAAAACTGATATTTGATTGTTGTCAGGCAGGTCCCAAAGCTAGTTCCGTAAACATCATTGCTTTTCTCTAACTGCATGTATCCCACAAAGATGAGTTAGTCTCAGTTGAGTCACGTTCCTCCCCACTTCCAGCCCAAACAGATGCAAAGTGAAAAATGGGTTGCTTCTTTGTGGGTGGTATTTGTTACTGGGTTCCCTAAAAGTGCCATGTTGAAATTCCATTAAATGGTACTCCTTGGAGGATATTAAAGCATTAATTATATAATGGAGTTTGATGAAACCAATAGATTACAGTATCTTTTAACATTAATCTGCTTTCATTATCATGTACAATATATGTTCTTACACTTAGTAAATATTTACTGGGTTCCTAACATGCTGAATAACAAAACCACTGCTTTCAGTAGAGTTCTCCTATCAGGGAAAAATACATGATAAATAAATACTTAGTAGGATATTAGGGAGACTATTATAGCAAGGAAAGGTCTAGAAGTCTGTGTGTATGTGTGTGTGTGGTGAGTGTGCATATGTGTGCTGCATTCCCCACTGGAAGATTGATGAGCTACATAAAGGAAGTGATTGTGCAGTTCATGTGAATGTCTGGGAGCATCCTATGAGGCTGGAGTGTGCTTGACATTTTTGAAAAATAACTAGGAGACCAAGTATTGCTGGATTGCAGTGAGGGAAGGAAGTAGAAGGAGGTGAATTCCTAGAGGTAGTAGGTGTCAGATTTGCAGAGCGTTGAAGGCCTTATAAAGACTTCCAGTTTTATTCTAAGAGAGATGGAAAGTCTTCAGAGTAAACAGAAGATACTGATCAGATTGCCATTTTAAAATATAGTGTTCTGATTGTTGTAATGTGTGGATTCCAAGGGGTATGTGCAGAGATGAAATCAAGAAGACAATTAAGAGGCTCTTATAGTAGGCTTTAGCTCTTTGCTGTTCTTAAGTGTGGTTTTGGGACCAGCATCCTCCATATTGCCTGGAACCTTCCAGGAAATGCAGAATCCCAAGATCCTGCTGAGATAACACTCAGGTGATTGATGCAAACTAAGAAGTTTGATAAGTTTCTGGTCCAGGGCAGAGAAGTGTATTGACATAAGGTGGTATAGGTAAAGGTGTTCATAAATAGGGGGGTGCTGGGTATATTTTTACAGTATAATTTTCTGGTGTATTGTGTGTGTGAGTGTGAGATTAGGAAAGTCTATTACTGCAAAAGTCCTGGGAAACTGAAGGATTTCCTAGAGTGGTGGGAAGTTACAGATTTGGTTCCCGATATCTTTAGACATACAAGAAAACTGTGGGATATACATGACTGGAGAGTAGAGATTGGGACTGGAATTATCAATTTGAGAGTGTTGGCATAAAGATAGTTTCTAAAGCCACAAAAGTAGATGAGCCACACAGAGAGTGAGTAACTAGATAAGGGCAAGTCCAGGGACTGAAATCCAAAACCCTCCAACATTGGGCCTCAGCAAGAAGAGGAATTTCCAGAAGAGGACACTGAGGATGAATCGTAGGGTAATCACACAAGTACTGCCCTGGTGACCCCACGTGAGCATAAGCGTAGATGCCTTCAAGCCACAACACATGCCTAGTGTGTGGAAACAGCACCTTGGCATTCTAAGATATTAAGAAATAAGACGTTGGATAAATGAAGAACAATGGCTTGTTTGATGTTAGTGTATTAGTCTTGACACTTTTACGACTCCTAGATTTATGCCTCGGTGAACACAATTCCTGCACACATGGTTTCCTGGGTCATCTGCTGTTTTTGTGTATGTTCACTCACCTAAGTGCCTAGGTAACTTGGGCAGAAACCCTTGCTATTGTGTTTAATATCCCTTTCCACTTTCTCTATATAGTGTTCCCTTCATATTATGCGGGTGTAAATACTCACAATCCTTGCTTTTCTCACCATACCTTCTTGTCTGTCTCTGACAGAATCCACATTCATCTATAGTAAGAAAGAATATTTTATCTGAATAACAGCTTTTCGTCACAGAGAGCTGTTCTTGATAGATAATCTGGGGAGAAATCAGTGGAACTCTTGATGTTTTCCAAGGAACTGAGGGTAAATCAGGTTTAGTATATTATGAGCTATTTTTCTAAGAATCAGACAAGAACTAAGAAGCAAGAAAATACATTCATCTATCAAACTCTAGACTTTTATTTGAAACTTGTTTGCTTTGACCATTAGTTTGCTTTTCAAAGATTTAAGGTCTCAGGTCTGAACCATTTGACTGTGGAGGGCACAGGGGACAGTGATTGGGAAAATGGGACCATATTACTAGTGTGTAGCTGAGTAGTCCAGGGGGAATTAGGACCCTCCAATTTTGTTTATAGGTTTTACAGCTTTATAAAAGTTACAAGTCCCAAGAGATGCTTCAGCTGATAGATTTAAAATAGAAAAAGTTCCTAGTATGAGCTGTATAGTAACCATGGTTGGTTAGAATGAAGATTTTGAAGACCCTCCTCGGTCTGTGAAGAAGGCTCTGCTGATGGTTCTTTGAGTGTGGACAAGTGTGAAAAGGAAGAGGATCAGAGAGAGGGGAGCCTTGTAAGCAGGTGGGAACTTTCAGGAAAGAGAGAAATCCCAGGAACAGCTTAACCCCACTCTGTTTTTATCAACCAAAAAATTAACAATAATAGTCATGTTCAATTTATCAAAGCCACAAAGATTTCTTTTTAATTTTTTTTTTTTTTGTGGACCGAGGAATGAACCCAGGGCCTTGCCCCATGCTAGGCAAGTACTCCACCACCAAGCTCCACCCAACCCTCCCCCCATCTTGCCAAATAATTCCAGGGGAGCTGTTTTGTTCACAAGTTTCTGAACGCCTCAGAGCTGAAAGATTCATTCAGTGTACCACCCATGGCTTTAGGTTGATTACAAGCGGTAGAGGCAATTCATCCTTTTCAAAAAATAGGCAACACTTATTCATATCTTGATAAATAATAACACCCTCCCACTGCTCTCATTTTTCTTTCTCTTTTTCTTTGTAATTTGAGTTGGCATAACTACTTATCACTATTAAGACAAAAGAGTTTTCAGGGGGATACTAAGCCATTTCCAGCAACGTGTGGAACTGTCACTTAGAAGTGAAAGGCATGTGCTACCACACTAAGGCTGTAGGGCAGGAACATACATAACCCAAGGAGGTGGGATGAAGCAGCCAACTCAAGGGGAGGGCAGCTATGTCCCTTGGGGAAAAGGAAGAAAGGTTGGTTTTTTTTTTTTTTTCATGGAAGTGGCTGGCTTTGGCTTGGCCTCAGGGGACAGATGGGGTTTTGGTGGTAAGGAGAAGTAAGGAGAAGTAAGGAGTAAGGAATGCGCATTGTATGAGCCCGTGGAAAAACAGGCGGGCATCCAGATTGCAGCAGCTTGGGTCATGGAAAGAAGTCTGATTCATCCAGGTGAAGCTTTCTCTGACTCCAGAGGCGCTGGAATGTTTTGAAAGCCTTGAGCAGAGACATGATGTCACTTTGCCTGTGCTTTAAGAACACAAGCTTGCAGCAGTTTAGCCAGTGGAGTCTGATGCGGGAACTAGGGGGACAGGGAGCTGTTGTAGAATTCCAGTCCTCAAGAGGAGTGGTGAGGCTGTGGGCAGGGGATGCTGGAAGGTGAGGTAGGTAGAGAAAGAGAAGTGCCTTCTCCACTGCATCGTGGCTCACGTTCATGGAAGCATTTGCTATTATACATTATGATACACTATACACCTTCCTAAATGCCCACTTCCTCTTACATCTCTTTACCTCCAAAACCCTACCTGTCCCCTAAGGCCAAGCCAAAGCCGGCCTCTTCCATGTAAACCTTTTTTCCTTTCCCCCAAGGGACATGGCTGCCCTCCCCTCAAGTCGGCTGCTTCATCCCACCTCCCCTTGATTGTGCCTTGATTCTGGAAGGGATACGAGAAGAAGGATGGTGTGCATGCGTGAAATGTTGGGATGTGAGAAAATGGACTGGGAGACCATTGTGTTCAGGACTGGGGCAAAGGACAGGTGCTCTGTGGTGGTGCACAGGGTTCACAGAAGGATGTGTCTTCACGAGCAGTACAGATGCCTTGAGGACTAGCTGGTTTGAAGGAGAGGAGGTGTTAATTAATTCTGCTCTCGTGCTGAAGAATGAACAGGTGGACATGTCACAAATGACACTTGTAATAGAATCCTAGGCTTAGCAGGTAGACCAAGGTACAGAAAGGGATTTCGTCCCCATTTATTGTAATGTAATAAATGAAGCTGTATGAAATAACATCATCCTTTTAGGTGAATTTATATGCTTAATGTTCTAGCTCATTACGGGAGATCTCTGACTTTAGGTAATACACAGTGAAATACAACATAGCTCTTTTGTCTTCAGTAGAGCAAGAGCTCATGGTAATTTTCTTGAACAAGGTGTACAGCAAGAACTCTGTGGAAAACAGACTTTATGTGCATAATAGCAAATGCTTCCATGAATGTGTGCCACGATGCAGTGGAGAAGGCACTTCCCTTTCAAGCATGACGTATGTTTGATTTCTGAGGGCGAGGTTTCTCTTTGATTGTCAACCTCCCTAATTAGGAAGCCCTGAAGATCATTGCCTCAAGGTTGTTCAAGAAGAAAAATCATTCACTGGCACAAACATTTTATGTCCAGTAAAAGTCACTTTATCAACCGACTGCAGTTAGTTATCATGGAGACTTACCTGTTAGCTTTAGGCAAACACCGCCAACAGCATTGGTATTCAACACAAAAGACAGCCATCAGTGTAAATTCTTGTCTACTATGCAAGGTGTATCTTTTGATCTTTTCAGAAAGAGCTAGAAAATTGGATGGTATTTGCAGAAGCCTTTCAGCTGAGAAATGTCAATAATGTAATCGTGTTGAGACCAGTACATGGAATTGACTTGTTGGGAGATGGATACAGGTGCAAGGATGAAATGTGTATCTGATTATTATATAGAACTGAGTTTCTGCATGAGATCCTGGGTCGCCGGGCTACTTCAGGAAGCCGCATTAGGAGAATATGATGAATCCTCTGAGCAGATTTTTGAGTAGCAACTCCAAATTCAAAGTTTTCAGGAAACAGAAAGAAAGAAGAAAGCAAATTTCCTCCTGCTATTTGCATTTGCAGTGCATAACCCAATTTCCTCCATTTGGTGGATAATCTGGTGACTGTAAAATCAGGACAGGTCATTCCATTTTCCTCAGAGTGCAGCACCTCAATTGTATACTGAATTTCTGCAAGCTGAGCAGGTGGGAGTTGTAAGTTGCTCTTAGCTGGTTTTCCTATGCTGCAGGTTGTGCTTGCTTAGTTTCAAAGGTATATCCGAAATGAACAGCACCGGTGAATAAAATTGCTTGATTTTGTAATTGCATAAGTGTACCTTTTGGTTTTACTTTTTTTTCCTCTTGTTCATTTATTTGGAACTGTAATTAATTTTGTCTTTCATTGTCTGTTATTTAATTATCTATGAATAGAAATAAAAAAAAATGTAGGATCCTGAAAACATTCATTTGTTTAAAGCTTATTTCCATGCACAGATAACATTTTTTGACATCATAATATTCTCTGTGCAAAATGTTTTTTTTTTTTTTAAATTTAAAAATATAGAGAGTTATATTGTTGACCAAATTTCTTCTAGTTACACCAAAATATGGACTTCCATAGGTTGGTATTACCTGTGACTCAAGACCCTACTCACGGGTGTTTCTAAAGAACTAGGAAGTAATCAATGCAACGGACCCATTTTAGGCTCATAGGATATGGCCTCAATGAATATTCTCCTTCCTAAAAGGAATTCAGGATTATAATAATTCTGGTAATATTCATATTGAATATCTACAGTGTGCCAGGGATTGTTATAAATGCTTCCCTTCATTCTCTCATTTAATCACTGCAGTCCTATGAGGTAGTCACTATTCTTCCCATTTTATGGCTTAGGAAAGTGAGACAGAGTGAAGTCAAGTACCAGTCAAGGGTCCCACAGCTATCAGTATTGGTGTCAGGATTTAAACCAAGTGATTTGACTCTAAAGCCTACATTGAATAACCCACCTTGAAGTGATTAATAATGATATGAGCATCCAATTTTATCATGTATTGATCATCATGAGGGTCTAAATCAATCACCCTGTTTTTTTCTATAAAAGGGGGAAAACTTTAGAAAATAGATTCCTTCGGTTGTTATTTTGTTCATGTCTTTTGAGAACATAAATTTAACTCTTCATTTCATGTCCTGTGACTCCAGGAAGAGTGAAAAGACCTTAAGAGCAGAGATTTTGATTTTTGTAGTTAAATCTTCCCCTCCAAGTGATGTTCAGTAAATTATTGTGTCATAGGTTCTTAATGCATGTTCTAAATGAGAAAATGCAGTTTGTATGTTTTTCAAGCTCAAATACAGATAGAAATGTACTGCTTAATATTCTTGTGTAAAATGTTGATAAGGCCTTGGAGTATAGCTTGTTGTTAGAGCACTTGCCCAGCATGAACAAGGGCCTGGGTTCAATCCCCAAAACCCACCCCTTCCATACACAATTAAAAAGTTGACTAATCGACTTTGCTTACATCATCACATTGCATGACCTTGATTCCACTACCTTTGCTACCTCAATCAAGTGCTAGAATCTTCTATCACTCATCTTCCTTATCTGTAAAAGGGGATAATGCGGTGTCTCCATGAGGTTATAAGCTTTGAATGGGGAAATAGTTACATTAAAAATTCTATATGTTTTTTTTTGTGTGTGTTTGTAACAATTATATATACCATATATGTGTAATGCTTCAATGTGAAAATATAGGTAAAGTAGTAAAGTGTCATAACTGTGCCTGGAGTTTAAAAACATTAGGTCCATTTTGAAGTGCTTTTGGAACAAGGAAATGGTCTCAGGCACTGGAGATAAGAATTCAAAAGGCAGCTGCTAATGAGAGCAAACATTTAAGGCAGTGTGAAAAATCTGCTGCAGAGGTTATGGGACAGTCATTTATCTGGAGAAAGGGAAGGCAAGTCTGTAAACAGAGCCTGTGGGTCTTTCTGTAAGGGGTCACCCCGTTCAGAGCAGAGTGGATGCAGAACATCTTGAACATTTACATTCTTGATCTCCGTGCTTTGCCATCTTAAATAAACATTAAGTAATTGGGCAAGGAAAACATACTTTACAAACTTTAAACATGTTGGAAGTGAAATTAGTAGAAAGCTGCTCTCTAGCCCTGCTTCTGTATTAAGCATAGAATTTAAATGACTTACCCCAAGTCACCGAAAGATGGAGAAAGTTTTTCAAAAGAGAAATTTAGGAACATGGCTGTTAAGAAAATCTCTTTCTCCTAGAGACAGCCCCCAAAGGAACATCATTCTAGAACCTATTATCTCCAACTTAAAAACATCAGAGCAGGATAAAGAGTGTCTCCTGCTGGGCAGAGCAGAAGGCTCTTTGAAATCCCAGAGTGAAAACCCCTTTGAGAATGAGCATAGTCAAGGGTAACATTGTGGGAAGGATTCAGAGATCAGACTGGAATGTGGATCTGCCCATCTGTGCCAACAAAGTGGATGACAGGGGACACAGGAGTCAGGGTGGCACTAGGGGCCGAGGAGTGGATTTGTGAGCAGATGACAGAAGCATATCACATAAAAGCAGACACAGAGGGAAACACAGAATGAAAGGTCAGTTCACTGTAGCCTGAAGGTTAGTATAGTGGAGGGAGGTGTGCCTACAGAATAATATCCAGGATTTATGAAGTGAGAGATTCCTTTTAGATACTGTGTGGGCATATGAATAAAAATTGAAATCTACAAATTACAACTCTACAATTGATGATAATTTGTTTGATTTCCCACTTTCCTAGTCAGGGATGGTTAGAGGGGATGGACTCAGGATTATGTTGCCCTGTTCATGGTGCACTCTTTCCCCTCTGAAGTCACTTTTGATTTCCACACAGTTTCTATTGCACAAATATATCCAGTAAGTACAAAGCTCCATTCTAGCAGTTCTTTCTCTCCATCCTCTGTTCTCAGGTTCATGTATGGGGGAAGAGTTTGAGGCCTCTCGTGAGGATGTGGCAGCCCCTTGTTTGTGTTGATTCTACTGTGTGGCCCATGTTCTGGTTCTGGGATATGGTCATATCTACTGTGGATGGTTTGGTCTGATTCTGTTCTCTGAAATATGACTGGCATTGAAATTTGCAGAATGAGGCCCTCTCTTGCTGATGACCTCTGGCTTGGTGCTACAGGTACCTTCTGAAATCTGGCTCATGTTCCTATCTTTTCATTGGCTCAGGTGGCCCATCCCTTAGTCCAGGGTTTTGGGCCTTTAGTTTCTGACAGAGTTCAGATCTTATGACTTTTTCTATCTGTTTGCTTTAATTTCTGAAACTTTCTGCCATGCATAGGCCATGGGAGCCTAGAGAACATTTCCTATTAAGAGTTACAAAGAGAGGAAAACCCCAAACTCCATGGCTTCTGTCTTTCCCACCCTATTTCCAAAATATTGGCCAAAAGTTGGAAGCATATGGCAGCCTGCTTGCCTTAATCCTGTTTCTAATTTCTTCCTACAAATCCCGAAGACAAAAGAGCACAGATTGCCTCTTTTGCTGGCTCTTTGGCATGAAAATGTTGTTATTCAGATAAATATGTCTTGAATGATTATTATAATAAGCCATTATGCTATATATGTTCACAATATACAGACCAGTCATTAATTATCATTATGATAATTAATCATAAGTTATATAGCTACAAACGATTAAGTATATACTTACTTTACCTCTTTTAAAAATGTTTTCCAAGTCTTCTACAATGAATAGGTACTTCATATTTGGAAAAAAAATGAAAAATAGTACTTAAAAGTTACACAGAAGGCAACTGAAAAGAATCTTGGTTTTGCTGTTTACAGAAGTGCCTTCTGTTCTATCATGAGAGGTGAGATCATGCAAATGCTAATGGACAGAAATGGATGAAAGATACAAGTGCAGCGAGAATCCTGGATGTTAAAAGCCCAGCTTCAGTAGGTGCAACAGAGGTGCAGCCTCTGGGTCAGTGTTCCTTCAGAGATGCTGCCAGAGAAAGTAGGTAATACAGATGGCAGAATTCCAGGAAAGGCCAGGTCGTTCACTTGTAGAATCACACCTGAGTGCTCTGTTTACTTATCGTTGTTGATCTTCCACTTGTGGCTGGGTGATCAGACCTGGTCTCAAGACTCAATGTCATGAATTAGTTAAAGGAGAGTTTTGCTTTTGTGAGAAATAGGTCTTATCCTCATAAACTGCTATTGGGGTGCTGTGGGAATGTTTTTGGGGTAGGAACATGGCTGTAAAGGCTGTTAGCTCCACAATATTTCTGCAGGTTCCCTGACAAAGAGCATTCTAAATAAATCAAGGAAAACCCATGTGCTTGCTCTGAAAGCTCAGGGGATGTCTCCACTCCTTATGTATCAATCAGATTGCTTCCAGGAGCTTTTCCTGAAGACACTCTGCAGCAGCCACTGCTTTACAGGTTATCCAATATGTTTTGGTTCTTCTTAACCAACCCCTTTTCATTTAAGTTTCCAAGGGGCAGACCTCATGTCCTTTCTGCTTACTATATTGTTGCTAAGAAAAGACAATACCTGTGATTGAGACTCTTTGATCAAAAGCTGTCAAACCACCAAGCAGGAGAGCATACCAGAGGGAGGAGCCATTTCTTACTACACCAAGACCAAATAACTTCAAGGGAAAGGTGCCAAAACGTATTGCATATGGTCTTAGTGACTTTTGTTAAAGAATAACTGTAAAATGCAATTCAGTAGTGAGTACCATTAGGCACTTAATAAATTCCAAATAAACATGGGCAGAATTAAATTGAACTGAGATATAATAGGAATTTGGTAAGTGACTTTATCAATAAAGAAGTTTGTGGGCTTATATAGGGGAAGGAATTTCCTAATGTTTTAACTTGCTTTACTAATCTTCTGGAAGCAACTGTGGTACATTTTGTCCTAAATAAATATTTCTCAGGGGAGTACTCAAGTGGCTATTAAAATTTTAAGCACCCTGCATCTTTTGAAATAAATTCATTGCTTAGCAAGTACAAATGTGTGTCTCTTCAACATTCTCTCGCCCCAGTGACTTCTGCCTAACAGTGCAAGTATTCATTTTTAGGTGCAAAGAGAGGTCAGGGCGATCAGAAATCAAAGTTATTCTGATGAATAGCTATTTCTTAAATGGCTGCAAAATTTGTTAACAACTCCACCAAGACATTTTTAAATTACCAAACTATGTCTGAAGGTTTAGTAAACATTGCTAATAAAATATCCAACGAGATAACTCTTAGTGAATAATTTTTTTTTCTTTTTTTGCTTAATCACCATATGCAGGAATTAGAGTGAAAAGTAAAGTTCATGGAAAATGTATTTCATATAGCAAGAGCAGCTCAGACGAAAATCACAGAAGCATGATAAATCAAGAGTTTTTAAAAATAGGAAGGGAAAATTTGTGTTTCCACTTTTCGTGAAGGACAAATATTAATAAAACATCTATTCAGGGTTAATTTTGGGTGCTATATATTGCCGTGATGTGACATTTAGGAGCCTTTCCTCCATTTTTAATGTGTTAACAATGAGGGGATAATAAACTTTTTGAATTAATGGAAACTTGTTGAAAATAAATGTAGTACCTCTGAAACTTAAAAGAGCTTCATGTATGTTAGTTCTCCATCAGGGACACAAATGCACATATATAAGCAGATCGTCACCTTGAATATTTTGCCATAGTTGGCTCATTATATAGACTGAACATACAACACATCGAGGGACCCTGGTCCCCCTGTCCTCATTCTCTACTTCTCTGAAGAGCTCTGTGTCATTGCTTATATCATACCCTTCTGTGTATTCTCCCTCAGTTTTCTTATTTGCCTTTTAACCTTTGGCATTTCTTCCTTTACTCCTCCTTCACTGTGCTTAGTTTTCAATGCCTGCCCTTCATGTTTTTCTTTTTCTGCGTCTTCTCCATCTAGATCTTATTTTTCTTTCCACTTCACCCATCTTGCCCATGCCAACAGCAAGCATCATGTGATTAGCTGTGGTCAAGCTATGGACCAGTGTCTATGGATTCCTGCTTCATATCTCCATGAGGCCCTCCCACAGCAAGCTACAAGCTCACACATCCAAAGGGGAGCTTGCAATTTTTCTTCCACTCTCCTGACACCTTTCCTGACACAAGTATTTGGCATTTTCTAATCTTTTTTGGACAAAGAAATTCTTCTAGCTCCTTCTCTCCGATACTTGGTCATGTGGTGTCAAGTTTGATTGATCAGGCTCTATTTAGTCCTCTATGTAACCCTCAATCTATCATTGCCAGCCTTCTTTCTTACAAGTTCAGTTCTGGACTCAAGTATTTTTGCCTTTAAACAACAGCAGCAGCAGGAGCAGCAGCAACAACAACAACAACAACAACTCCACAGCACCAATCACCCTGCCTTGTTCACAGGTCTTTTTATGATTATTCCTGTTTGCTGTCTTGCTTGAAATATGATTGCTTCTAAGTCAATCACCAAGGCAAATGTCAAGTTTGTTAGTATATAAGTCTTCACTGGGGCTGGGGTTGTAGCTCAGTGGTAAAGCACTTGCCTTGCATGCATGAGGCCCTGGGTTCTGTCTCCAGCACCACATAAAAATATACAAATAAAAATAAAGATATTGTGTCCATCTACAACTAAAAAAATTTTTTAAAAAAGTCTTCACTGTGCATTTTAATGAAACATAGACTCTGATTTTCCAAGGAACTTTTAACATAAATACCTTAAGAGACTAATTATTGTGATTCTGACTTGGTAGTAAGAAAATAATCTCTGTTAATGAACAGATGGCTGTGTTATTGTCTACCATCTCTTCGGTAGATTCCTACTAAAATATCTTCCTGGAATAGGCTGACACTATGTGTATGTGACAATGTGGAGAGTGATGGCTCTTCCCTTTATTTCTTCCATTCTGGGGAAAATAGGGTTCAACCTCTAATAAAAACTTACAATGTTTTAGGAAATGTAGGTAGAACTTTGTTGTCCATACTCTATTGTTGGTCTTCCAGATTTCAGTGTTATGGAAACTCTTTACATGTTGTTAGTAATGTTCTGTATGAGAGAACACGGATAGAAATGATCCAGGTCATGCGATGAGGTGTACACTAGGTATCTCTGGTCCAGTGGTCAACCTGATTAGTCGTAGCAGAACACAATTTGTTGGCCAGTGAATCCCCCTGTAATTACGCTTCCTTTAGATGTCTCTTTCTTTGAATCATGCTGCAGTTAGGGAGTTGCATTTGTAGAATTCTGCATGTACAAACCCCAACAAACTTTAATTAAGAAATATTTTAAAGCAAGTAGAAGTCCTAGATGGCATCCTTAGACACGTTGTAGTGTAGTGTTAACAAAGCAAAGTACAATCGACCAAACCTGATGGAGCAGCATGTCATCAACCATGACATTTCCAAACCTGATGCTACTGATAGGGGTTTTATTAGTTAATTAAATGTGTGCAAATTACATGCCCTGTTGCGGATAATGTAGAAGAGGACATGCATGCTTCATTGAAGCTCAATTTCCTTTTCAGAAATTATCACTATATTAAATCATTTAACTTTCTAAAATAAGCCATCTTCATGTCACTTATCTTTTAGTTTTGTATTTCAATCCAAATTTTGCTAAGGTGAGTTTGTTTATAGTTTACTTTTGGTAAGTGTTGTAATAATTTTCGCAGAATATCATGGGAAAGAATCTCATTCAAATAGAGCAGATTTCCCATTTATCTCAGTAGACTTGAAATACAGCAGGGGCATTGAAAAGTTTCAGCAAGAATTTATGCCTTATTTATACATAAGCAAGATTCCATTCTCTACTTTTCTATCCTTCTCATGACTTTTGCTCTGATTTATGGATTTTGTTTTACTAAAATCAAGTAAATCAAGCATTTATTTGAAACTCCCAGTCTGTTTTCTAATTTATACTGTTTGTACTCCTTCCAATTATGAATTCCTTCAATTATTCATTCAGCAAATATTGACTGTCCCTAAGATACGGTGGACACTGTTCTTGATGCTGGGAATGTGCTGGTGATTACAAAAGAAACAGTGTCCCAACCCTTGGGAAGCTTATTTATTATTTATACTTTCAGCCTTAAAATTTCACCATCAAAGCGCTGTGTGGCTTAGTTGATGTTGCAGTACTGGAAATTAGATGTAAAAGTACTTCACATTGAGAAGTACTGTATAGGAGCTTTCTTTCATCAGAAAGAAATTCATCCTTTTCCCCAAGGTTGCATCTACCCTGATGCTAGAGGTTAAATGTCACAAAGAAATGAAAAGTTGTGCTGAAGTTGTGTGTAATGAATCAAAATGCATTCTGCTGTCATATCTACCTAATTTAAATGAATAAATAAATTTTAAAAGAAAAGCCAGGGGTATCCCCTGCTTCCTTCCTATGGGGGTGATCAGTGTCTTCTCTCTTTTCATAAGTAGTCTCACTGGAGGTTTGTCACTTTCATTGCCCTTTCCAAAGGTTCTGCTTCTCCTTTCGTTGATATTCTCTATTATATTGCTGTTTCCTACATCACTGATTTCTGCTTTTTATTATTTCCGTTTGTCTGCTTGCTCTGGGATTATTTTGTTCTTGTTTTTCTAGGTTCTTGAGTGGGAACTTAGATTACTGATTTGAGACTTTCCTCTTCTTCCTTAACATGTGCATTTAGTGCTACAAGTTTTCCTTGGAGCGCTGCCTTGGCTGTGTGTTGTGAATTTTGACATGTCCTACTTTTATTTTCACTTAGATTAATGCATTTCTTTTTAAAACATCCCTTACAACATCCTCTTTAAACCATGGATTATCTAGTAGGGCATTGCTCAGTGTCCCAGTATTGGTACGTTTTTTCTGTTATCTTTCTGTCATTTATTTCCATTTTGATTCTATTATGGGTGGAGAAAATACAGTGTATATTTCTACTTTTAAAAAGATATGTTGAGGTTTTATGGTGCAGTATATGGTTCGTCTTGGTATATGTTCCGTGTGTACTTGAACAGAGTGTGTATTCTGTTGTTCTTCGATGGACTAAAAATGTCATTTAGATCCTTTATGTTGGTGGTGTTATTGAGGTCCTCCATTTCCTTGCTCCTTTTCTGCTTTATCATTCGAGGGAGGATTATTGAAGTCTCCAAATGGAATTCTCAATTTGTTTATTTCCCCATTCTGTTCTGCTCTTGGTTTTTCAGTGCACTGGTTGGTTGAATACACATAAGATCACTGTACCTTTTTGCTGCCTTGACTCTTATTATGTAATGTCCCTCTTGGTTTTTTGACCTTTTTGGTCTTTCTTTGCTGTTACTCTGCTCGGTATTAAAATGCCTACCCCTGCTTTCTTTTGGGTAGTGTTGCATGATATATGATGATTGGAAGTTCTGGATCCCATATGACCTCTATTGGTGCCATGGAGGGTGGAAAGGCCTTTCACTGCTCAGTGATGGGACAAGTCTTGCTCTTCACTAGGTTTCCTCTAATGCCACCCCATTACTGGATAGAAGTATGGGCTCCTCACATGGTCACCACTAACAATACAGATTAAACCCTCACACTGTCAATAATTGCTTTAATTATAAATAGTCTAAATATACAGATTAAAAGACAGATTGTGACAATGGATTAAAAACCATAATCCAACTTTATAATATCTACAAGAAACTTACTACAAGGCCAAGGATAAAAGCTTGTGGAAAATAAAAGAATGGAAGAAGATATATCATGGAAATATTGACGAGGACTGGCTATGTTAAAGGATAAGTCCATCAAGAAAAGAACAACCCTAAATGTGCACGTATCTGCACGGAAACATTTTCAAAATGTCTCCATTATAGCTCCCATCATAATTTTACTTTCAAAAGCAGGGATGAAAATGGAGTTTTATCAGCATACTTTACATTTTTATTGTAATACTATTGATAGCTCCAGCGTGTTAGAGCTATTAATAAATAAAGTATTTGTTGGTGATAATCGTATTTAGATAGTCCACTTTGTGCAGAACTGGAAACTCAAAAGCATGATGAATTTGTTCACATTTGCGATTATTTTAACAACATTTGAAGTAACTGTTTTAACATTTTTGTCACTTGAGAAGACTGTCAGTGCTTTACAAGAAAGCATGAAAATATCAGAACTATAAAAAGAAAGAAGCTTCAGTCAACGTTTTGTTAATATTCCTAGCTTTAAAAATTATCATCATTAAATCCATATCTATGAAGACAGTGTATTTCAAACAATCAGTTTTCTCCATGGCCTGCTGTACCCAAGCTGACAAGTGATTATGCATATTGTGTCATTATTACATTTAAAAAAAATGCCAATAGACATTCCCTTCCAAAGCAGCAAGGAACTACTTTTCAAATTCGCTTAAATGACACACATTATTCTGTCTTTCTCTGGCAGCCCTTCAGTCGTGCCCAGAGCTTTATGGGTAGATGCCTTTAAATTGTGGAGGAGACAGAGTACAATGTTGCATTCATTATTCCAGACAGTTGTCATCATATTGAAATGAAAACTCCTTTTAAAATTTTAATTAAAATCCCAGAATTGGCATGCCCTTTGGGTTTCTAGATAATATAAAGGTTTTTGAATTATCTGGAAATGATAATTTTTTTTTTTCAAATGGGGCATTCCCCGATAAAGAAATAGACTTCAAGCAGAGCTTTCTGCCACTGTTTATTCTTTAAATGGCAAACATCAAACAAGCATCCCCAACTTTACTTGAATAAGGTATTTAAGTAATTAGTTATTTATTCAAGGCAGATTTGTAAAACAGTTCTTCAGCAGTTCTTCCAACAAGGGAGAAATACTACTACATTTTTTTTCAATTAAAAATACAGAAGGTCATATTCAATATAGAAGATAAGATTGTTAAATAATATGAAATCTAAATAGAACCAATTTCTTGGGTCAGTTAATTTAGACACTCCATAACTTGTTCAAGAAGTCTGTTATTAAAATTAAGCTTTTGTTAATCAGGTGGAGACTGGTGGGAGGGTTGGATGGGAATCTACACAACCTGCCACCCATGCCAGGAAAATCACCAAAGATCATGTTAAATGGACTTAAGCAGCTAAATCTGGTTAGTTTAGATGAATGTAAAAGTGATGAATAATCTTGGGTATTGTTTACCCAGCATATGTTATATGTAGGTATCATTAAGTCATAATTCTTAGACAAAGTTGAGGTTGTATGATATCTTCCTTATACTTCAGTATCCATGTTGACATTTATCTCCATTGGGCTGATGTGCATAGGTAGCCAATTAGATGCCTCATCTATTTGATAAACTGAAGAGAGGGTTTATGAAAAAAATAACCTTAGAGAACACTAATGGATAATAATCTCTGATAAAAATAGAGTCTACAGCTATATGGCAGATGTTTTATTCTGAGTTTCAAGTCTAGATTGAACTTTAAAGTAATTCTTGACATCTGCTTTATCTATTCCAAAGATGACAGAGATCTGGGTTCATAGCCAGAGAGTAATGATTTAGGATATATTATGATTGAGGAAGAAGCTTGGCAGAGGCTGGGACTAGAATAGCCTTTGAGTGGACATCCTAGAACCTGACTCAGTGCCAGAGAGATTACAAAGGATTATGTTAAATGGATTTAATCAGCCAAATCTAGTTAGCTTAGATTTTGGGTAAACTATTTATGAGATACAGAGAGATAATATTGGTTCTTATTTTCAAACAACATGATTTGGGTGGTATTTAAACAAATTAACCAAAAGAGTTTTATCAGTGATAAAGTATAATAAGTAGTTTTGTAGAAAAATCACATTTTACTTCAAAGTTTCTTGTAATTCATCCTTCATTGGACCATGTCTGTTTGATTTATTCCTTTAACACATGTGTGAGGTGCTAGGAACTGAATACACAGGATGAACAAGACAAATAATTCTGTTCTTAGTGGGAAAGACAGACAATGAAAAGTAATTCATACAATACTATTCAACATCAGGTAGCAGTAAGACTTTGGGGAAACCGAAACACTTGTGTGGACATTCAGAGAAACATGTAGCTCAGTGCCATGTGTCAGAGCATCTTTAAGGAATCCCAAAAGTGGATAGGGAACTTCTGTGTATAGGCTCAAAACACACTCTTGGCATCAGTCTATTGTTGATAGAGTCTACCACTAGTCTTATTGATACTAAACTAGGGTCTACAATTGGCAGTCCCTGTTCCCATTGTTTTCTTGTCTAATTATCCAGTTTTGAATGTGGAATGTAGGGTCACATCAGTCCTTTCATTGGATTATTTAAATGAGCTATTTCTGGCTTTTTTGAAATAAGGATTTATTTTGGAACTAGCTTAATTCTGGTGGACTTTGCTTTCATTTCTTCCATCTCTTAGTTGCACCCTTCTCACCCTCATGTGTGCCAGATGCCTAGCATACGTGCAAGACATTTTACAGTGGACACTTGGCTGACATAAGACAGTGTGTGCACATAGGTGAGATATAATATCAAAAGAGAGATTTGAAGTAATAAGGCAGAGATGCTTCTTCTTTGGAAGAGATGGCTTGTGTTAATGTTTAGCATTTTAAATGTCTGGAGAAAAGATTAAATGGTTGATGAGAAGAGATTAATGAGACAGGCATTCAGCTGCATTTTCTTGCTTATTGATAAGTACATTATTGGGGGACCTGGGCTATCATTCATTCAGTGTCTGAACTTTAGGCACGCTGTAGAATCTCTTTGCACCTTGCTTAGCTACAAAGTGAAAATTTTGGTTAGTCATTTAGGTGCTTTCCAATGTAGGATGGCATTATTCTATTATTCTATTATTTGTGCTGTAGAACCTCATGAAGCACAGAAAGGATTTAAATGTAGGCATTCCGGGTTTGATTTTGCCTTCTGCTGCTTATTTTTTTCAAAATGTGAATTCAGCCTTTATCCTTTTGAAGTCTATTACAAAGACTTCATTTTGATTGAAACCCCCAAATTCAAACTCATTGTTGTTGGTAAGGAAGATACAAACCATGTCCATTAGCCTGTATCTCAGAGGCCGCTGATAGAATACAGATAATGAGAAAATCATTCTTGAAGGACACCCTAAACTATGGTTTGTTCTCTTATATAATTCTGTTGTGACCAGACAGATGGGTGACTATAAACAAAATATCTCTCTATTCCCTTCAGAGACATATGTAGGGTCGTCCTTCCTTCAGTACTATCATGGAGCTGCCTGCAATTAGCTACAGAATGTTAGCCACCCTGCTGGATGCAGCTCAACATCTCCCTCTGTGGCATATAATAGTACAGAAGTGACATTAAACCTATCAAACAATGGTGTTCAGGCAGCATGGCATCTCACAAACCCAGCTGTTGGTGATAGTGATTTTATTTTTCACCGGAGGAGATTTTGGGGGGGAATGTAATGAATGGACAGGCGTATGCTTTCTTTTAATGAACCCTAAGTTAACACTTTGGTCTTTTTCTGTCCATTTATATGCAAAAGACCTCATTTCACATCATAAGGAATTAAACACACTAATACGCCACGCCACCTCTTTTCTTCATTCAGAGCCTCTGCTTCCAGAATTAATAGCTTCCTAGTAGGGGATGGTTGACACTGTTTCCAAACTCTAAATAGGGATTTAATTCAGAGACAAATTTACATCACTTTATATTTTGATTTCTGATTCCTCTTGCAACTGAAAAACCAACCAACCAACCAACCAAGAAAGAATAATGAGTGACTCATAAAAAAAAAAAAACACACCAGAAAGACCCCTACATTGAGTCCATGAGAATCTCTTTCTTGTTCTTTGATGAGTGTGTTTTCTTTGACGATATTCTGAAATAAAAAAGGAGGTCAGATTGATAAAACGAAGCCTGTAACGAGTGATTCAAAACATGAACTAAACCAATTTATGTTCCTTGCATACTGAATTCCTGATTTGTGATCTGTCTACATCTCTGCTTAGTTAAATCTCAAGTCAAGTTAATTTGTTTATATTTGCTTGACATTAAATAAACACTTTTTTTTGTCTTTATTTCATATCTTTTTCTTTAAACTTCATTTAGTAACAACCCAAACACCTACACATTCTACTTAGTAGATCTTCTTCCAACAGTTAGGTTTCTGAGTGTCTCTGATGTCCCATGCCCTGTCCAGGGACTTAAAGATGCCCTCACAGAGTTTGTAACCTGGGGATCTAACACCGTAGCTGACGTTGTGTAGATTTTGCAGAATTACCTGTGGATCTTTCTGACATTGATACCTAGAGGTCACCCAGAAGGTTCTGATCCAGTGGGTCTAAGAACTCTTAAATCAATCATCTTTGAAGTTTCTTAACTGATTTCAGAAATCACTTAGGGTCGGGCACTTCTAAAGTGAATAAAGTACTTTAAATATTTCTGAAAAAAGGCTTTAGAGAACATCAATCTACTCAGTCGCTTCATTTTAAGAGAAAGCCTAGAGGTCATGGAGCAGGTGACAGAAGCAAAACTAGCACGAGGGAGCCTGATGAGGGTCTCTCCCCATGTTCAAATACCTCTCTGTAGCACTTGAGAAGTTGTGAGTAACTCGGTCGTACATGAATCCCCTTCTCTAGCTGTCTGCTGGAGCATTCTCTCCTGAAAGAGTGAGGCAGCAGCTTCCCTGCTCTGCGGTTGAGTGACCCAAACAGAATGAATAAGGAAGTAAGTACAGGAACATTTAGTCATGGGTGGTGAGATAGACGGCCAGGCAGGACCAAGGAGTAGCTCCACATAAATACCACTAATGTGGCCTTTGCAGATATTTGGAAACTTGAAATTGGTGCCAATGCCCCTTAGTAACACTCACCTTTGACTCCTCCGTCCTTTATTTTAGAATTAGTTTGAATAAATATAGGTAAACAAGTAGAGAAATAAAAAATATTATTACTTTAGGTTTCCTTCCTGTCTTCATCGATTACGTATGGATCTGTTCATCACAGTTTTCATTTTATTTTTGGTACGTTAAGTTGAAAATGGAGGTAAGTTGAGGCCTAATTTCAAGTCTTCCCAATTAGGAAAAAAAAAAATTTGTATTCAAAATTAACCCCCTATGCCTGGAGACGTAAATCATGTTATGATGCTTTTGGTTTTTGATTTTATGTCTAACCATCCCATTTTGGAGGAATACGGTGTAATCCCAATGATGATGACCCTCATTGATAAGCAATCAATTTTTCTATCTGTCTGCCCCTTTCATTGCTCCATGCCCCTCTGTTCTTTGAAATCCATGTTACCTGGTCTACATGAATTAAAAATAGCTCCTCTAACACAGCATCAAGCGTACTTAATTATTCATAAATTATTATTTTCTTGATTATTCTTCTGACACGAATGTAAATGACATTAAAAGTCTGGAGTATTTTGGGAACTCAGAAGAGCAAACAAAACAATGGCTTCAAGGGAGGGGAACTGGAAGCTGCAGAATAACCCAGCAGAGCTGGGAGAGGGAGGGGCGTCCCCTTAACAACAAGCTCTGCTTAAAGGACCTGAATCTTCACAAACGTTCAGGGAGAATTTCTCCTGCCTCAGCTCTACTTAAATATTGGACAGCATGGTGTGACTTACCACCAGTCCATGGCTGTCAGAGTGGGGCTGGAGCCTGCTGACCCTTCTCTGCCTGCCCACTGAGAGTCACAGGGAAGAGGGGACTGTGGGTCATTATAAATACTTCTGCCCCCATTTTACAGGCAGGAGGAAGAGTAGCTCTTGTCCCATCCTTGATTGCCCCCTGGCATGGATTCAGAGAGCCCTTCGCCCAGTGGCCCTCCTGGCGGTACATCCTGTACAATGTGAAAATGGGCAAGGGCTCCTGGCCATTCTGCCAGCCTCCCTTGGCTCCAGGGTTGTGACAGCTTCCTGTGCCAGGCCAGTTCACTTTAGAACTTCCCTGCCACTGGCTTCAGACATTGGATAAAATGACCGGGTGGGCAGAAATGTGGTTCTTCCCTTTTGGTAGTCTCTCTAAAGCTAATGGAAAACACAACTGATACATCCAGGGCACTTTCCTGTACATTCTCGAGAGTAAAAATTAGAACTTTCTTTCTTTGTTGGGTATTGAACCCAGGGCCTTGCACAGGATAAGCATGCACTCTACCACTCAGCTACCTCCAAGCCAGAACTTTTAAATACTATAAATAATCTCAAAGATGATATGTAATAAGCCATGGGTCACCTCAGAGCACTGGGAGCCTATCCTTGGTTATTGGGCAATAGATTATGCACTTGGCACTGGTTTATTGAGGAGGAGGTGGATGAGGGGAAGTGCAAGCCAGAGTTGCTTTCCGGGGTCTGTCTGCAGATACATCCATCTACCCACATGTCAGAGTAGCAAGAACAGAGACCTTTCTGTGGGAAGTTGGCCTCTGTCTTGTTTGTTACTTTGCTGCAACACTAGGTCAAGAGATGATGGTGTTATTTCATTATACTCATGTAACCCAACCTCTCAGAATCCTGATATTCACATTACAAAACCTATAATCATAAATGATCGAGTGAATACAGTACTAGATAATTAAAGTATTAATTTAAAAATGCTTTCCAGATTGGTAAAATCAGGGTTGACATAATTAATAACAAATAGGTTAATTCTGCTTAAAACTGCCTTATTGGTGGATAATATCTAAATTAGTCACTTCTGAGCAAACCTTTGTTTTGCTTCATACTTGCTCTTGCAGGCTGCTATGCCCTTAATGTTCTAACGGTGTGTAGATATGCATTGACGAACAGCAGAGCACCTGACACCTTTGAACCTGTTGGTTAAACATCTTCAATTGCAGACCTAATTACTACACTATTTTGATTTGTATTCTGTGGCCATTGATTGTCTATGTGAAAACCTGCTGCAGTATCATTTGCCTGTTTGAACTATCCTGTTATGTCTCCACTGTGTTTACTTGTTTCTGTTTACTTTTTCCACGAGAACACTCTCTCAGTGACATATATACGTAAATATTGATTGGGTGGTGGCCAGCATAGGCATTTCCAAACACACCTGTGTGCAAGGCAGATAATTGTCCTTTTTTCTATGAATGCTTGTAAAATGAATGGCTGAAAGTATGTGAAGGGTTTTAATTCAACATTTTCACAATGTATCTTTTGTTAATTTATTTTCCTTTATTTTTCCACTAAATAATTTCTTATCTAAAATGTAGTCTTCAAGTTAGTTTGATCCTTATTATTAACCTAGGTCATTGAATAAATGTACACACACACACACACATACACACACACACAGTGTCTTCATCCACAACTTCATTCAGGTTGAAAGAAAAGACAAATGGATATTTCTCAGCAAGTGTAAAAGGGTACTTCATGTTTAGGGTTAAGATGGACAGTTGGAAAACCAGAGCTCTTAAGGGAATCACCCATAATCTCCTAAGCCCAAATCTCCATGAAAGTTTAAGAAGTCAGGAGCAGAAACCCGTAATGGGCAGAATCAAAGGGGTGTGGAGCTCTGTGTCCTGGACATGTTGGATGAAACAAGAATGTGCAAGAGTGCTCAGTTCAGGAAGGGGGCAAATAGGTGGAGCCTATAGGACACTGGGGTTTACAACTTGCTTTTATGAGCCCTACAAGGATTTAGTTAGTGGGAGGGTCAGAGGGCATCCAGGGTCAGGGATGGAAAGGACATTGGTTTGGTTTAAGAAAACAATGATAAAACAAAAAAGAATCTGTCACTTTATAGCTTCCTTTGTTTGTAGCAGTACTCCAGTGGCAGCTATAAGATAAAAATGAAGGAAAAAAGAGATTCTTTTGCTAATACTGTAGTTCTTAGCTTCAGTTCGGTTTGTTGCAAATGAATTCTTACATGTATATCTCCTGATAAAGAAAGGGATTTTAAATCCTCTCTAGTAACCTTACCCCTACTTTGGTATCGAAAATAAGAGGTAAATTATCTGTGCTATCTCAAATTGAATGTTTAATAAACAATTTCCTGGGGAAACTTCTGACTGAAGTCTGTTTTTCAAAGGAAGCACCTTTTATTAACAAAGGAAGCAATAAGTAGAATTGAGAAGTTAATCAAACAAACATGTATTTTAATTCAAGTAAATTGGTTGTATTTTCATGCAGAATAACATTTCAAATGAGTATTTTTGAAATAGCACTGTATATTTAAACTCAATATTCCTTTTCTGATTTGCTTTTTATTTGCATTCAAAATCATGGCCTTGCTTTGAACATTCTAAGGTGTTTTAAAAGCCTGAAGCGGAGTAACTAAGCCTTTGAAATAATATAGTAAGGAAAATATAAATATCAAGGCTTTAGTAATTATTTTTCCAGGCAAAGGGTTGAACGTAATGATATATTTTTGAAATCAGAAATGACCACGGAAATTATTCTGCTATTTGATGGCTTCCTACTGCCCACATGTTAAGTATGAAACTTTGTAGCATGAAGTAAGGGCATGAGATCTAAACTGACATATTGTCCTTTGGTCAAGTGCTTTGTAGGTTGTGTTTCTTCCATGCCAACATGGTGCCTCTCTTGTTCCTCCCCCAGCAGAGGTGGGAGGCTTTACTCTGCTCTGTGTGGAACCCTACTGTTATGATGTGAGTTCAAAGTGTTCCCTGAAGGCTCATGTGTTGAACTGTAGGTCACCAGGGCAATATTGTTTGGAGGTGGGGCTTTTGTAGTGATTGGATGATGAGGGCTCTAACCTCATCAGTGGATTAATCCATTTACCATTGGACTACTGGCAGGTGGTGGTAACTATAGGTGGGTGGGGCATGATTGGAGGGAGTAGGTCACTGGGAGTATGCCTTTGGGGAATAGGTCTTGTCCTTGACCTTTCTTCTTCTCTCTAACTCTCTCTCTTTCTCTGCTTCCTGGTGCCACCTCATCTAGGCCCTTCCACTAGGATGTTCTGCCTTACCTAGAGCTATGAAGTGGACTGACCATGGACTGAAACCATAAATCAAGATAAACCATTTCTCCTCCAAGTTGTTTGTGTCACGTATTATGGTCACAGTGTGAAAAGCCAACACTAACCTTACTCATCTTTCAAAATTTAGTTTCCATATCACTTTTTTCAATTATGCAATTCCTAATTCATTGGTTACTCTCTTTTTGTACGTATAGCATTTCATGTAGTATTTTGGTGCTTGCCGTATTCTAATTTTATGTTATTACATGTCTGTTTTCCTATACTGGTGGTTCGCATTCCTAGACCCAATGTTCCCTTTAAAAAAATGAACATTTTTTTGTAGTGCCCTTCTATTATCTTGACATGAAATCCCTACATATGTGACTTAGTTTTTCCTTATTAGTTTTTAACCATCTGTATAACCCCTTACAAAGGCAAATATTTTATGATAAGTTTAAATAATCAGGTTTTCAACAATAAGTGCTCAAGAACAACTTCACTATAAGGTAGATTGACCTTTATTAATTTCTAGAAAGCACCCTCGGGGCTGGTGTCTTCCCCACTGAGAAACATTAAGCTAGGCTATGAGCCTGATTATAGCTCACATTAAATCTGTCTAATTCATTATATATCCTGATACCTCTACAGTGAGTAATGAGCAGGTCTGTAGTAGTTGACTGAGGGTTACCTGATAATGAGTAGCACATCATAAATACTTCTGTACCTTAAAAGTATAGTCCTTACTAATTTCAATTGAATGTCTTTAAATGTTGGATTGGTCTACATCAGAAAGCTATTAAGGACTAAAAATAAGTAGATGGTTGAAAATGTGTGATCAATTTTTAATTCATACCATATTAATAAATCCATATAGATTTCTTATATATGTACCTGTATCTTTTTCGAAGTCAATAGAAGTAAATGAAAAAATCAAAATAAACATTGAAGACTATCATTTTTTTAGTCATCTTTATACATTTGGAATTTGGAGAATCTTGGGTTCAATCTTTCTGAGTCACTTTTCTCCCCCAAAATAAAACATTCCTCTCATAAAAAAATACTATTGAATACAATGAATCTGTAAATACCCAAATGAATTGTCTTTTAAATTCAGTTGCCTTTTTAAAATGTAGTCATATCTGATTTTTTTAAGTAGTGGAAAAAAATAAATAATGTAACTTTTATTAGTCCCATACATTGTTTATGGACCATGAAAATTTGGTATGTGGTCTAATGCAATAAAAAGATGCTTTTATTCCTAAAATTAATAGTATTAAGTAATTAGAGAAGCAGCTAATAAATTTAGCTTTTGGATATAGAATATTTGAACAACTAATAAATTTTGTCACAAACACAGAGCCCTCAAGTTTGTCTTTGCCCGGCTATTAGCAGGAGAAAGAAATGCTGGATGGTATTTTTAAATGCATAAACATTGACAAGTAATTACACATTATTTGTGCTCTTAATATACAGGAGAAAACATTTCTCCTATTGTCTGGATTTCTCAATTTAAGTTAAAATGTTGCTGATAAGAAAGATGGGAAAAAATTTAGGTAAGTTTTAAATCATAAATGATTTTAGCTAATTAAATTAGAAGTATAAGAAATGATTAGGAAAGTCCATTGTAGGGGACATATAAAGACAGCTTTCAATAAGACATAAATTATGCAGCCAGTCTCTGAAGTGCATTGAACACCAGGGAATATGGGGAAATGGACTCAGTAGAAATTCTGAATAGAATAATATTTATGTGAGATTGTACAGATGTTCTAGAGTACATCCCAGAGTGCAGCATAAAGAGAAGCTTCCTTATTAAATTGTTCTCCATGTTTTCAAAGATCCACAGAAGAGGAAATGGAATTGCTTTTGACTTCTACGATAATCGTGTTGAACATTTAGAGAGCATCATGACTTGCCACAGCTGCAGCAACCTTTTTGGAGTGTCAATAGCCAGAGATGTTTGTGAAGAAAATAGCTAGTTACTGTTTGCAGTTGAAAGTAGGAGAATTAGGTTGCCACTGTCATGAAATAGCAATCAGGGAAATTGTTGGTGACACCAGTACTCTGAACTCTGTGCCTCTACTTTTCTTCTCTTTGTCCCTTTCTCTTTATATTTTTTTTCTGATTATTTTGTATTGTATTGACTCTGTAAAAAGCAATTCGTGCAATATTGACACAAGCATTCTGTCATTCAATGGACATTTATTGGTCACCAAATCTATTCTCATTGATTTGTCTCTGGATGGAGGTTTGGTTTAGAGTAACTCCAGATAATCTTCAGAAGTCTCTTCCACACAGGCTGGCATTCTGCTGAGCTCTGTAAGAGCCAAATATTATTCAAGTGTCTCATTGAAAATATTCATTTCTTAATTAGAAAACATCTTGCAGGACAGTCTTAAGCTTTACATTATTGGATGGTAATGGGAAAATGGATGAAAAATTTTAAAGGACTATAATGAGAAATCAGAATCTTGTGTCAGCTCTACGTTATTTCACATTAAAAGTAAAGTGTGTTGACAAAGAATGCTAAAGTTATCCCGTGTACCTGAGGTCACAGTTTATCCCTTTCTTCAGTGTGTGTGATGTCTTATTTTCTCTCCATTGTGGACCTTGTGATCGTATTTACTCCTAATAGATAGTGTCATTGCTCAAGGCAGAATCTTTACTAAGAGAATTTAAGATGGAGCTGTTTATGATACTATTGATTTGACATGGACATTCTACTTTCCAAAAAGGGAAGAATTGTCACAAGATATTGTCTTAACATGCTCCAATCTAGATGGTGATCATTAATTCTCTAAATGAATTTCTAGTGGATCAGTAAGACTAATGGCTCAGGTGTAGCCCACTGAAATAAACATCGAGCACTGTTTTCATTGCTTTGGGTAGGGAGCTTATAGGCAGTGTCTTTCACTGAGGCATTTATAATATGAAATTTGTCTTCTTTCTGGAGTCATTTTACAAAATCACAGTGATGGAAACCTGGCTCAGTTTTCTAATTACATAGGTGAAGAACCTGATGGAGAGTGGATTTTACTAACTTTCCCAGTGTCATTCCACAAGGTAAATTATAATAAGAGCACCAGAATGCAGGCCTCCGAACTTCTAATTTTAGAATTTTGACCATTTATTTCATCTGTCCATTCAACCTACTGATGTGTTTTCCTGCTTATTATTTACCAATCAGAGTGCCTGGGCTTAATGAGTCACTTAGTGTGTGTTACCTTTTTAGATTTTCTTCAGGGAATGTATTTGAAACGCTTCAGTTTTAGGGAAGTAAAGACATACTGTCTAACTTGAAGGTTTTGAATGAATGTACATACGTCTGTATACATCTGTAGAAACCAGCCCAGGTGCCTGTCAACAGTAGAATGGGTAAAGAAAACATACACATTGGAGTTTTACTCAGCCATAATGAATGAAGTTGTGTCATTTGATGGCAAGGATGGGCCTGGAGAACATCATGCTAAGTGAAATAAGCTGGACTCATAAACTCATAAAGTTAAAGGTTGAATGTTTTCTCTTTTGTGTGTGTGTGTGTGTGTGTGTGGAGAGAGAGAGAGAGAGAGAGAGAGAGAGAGAGAGAGAGAGAGAATATAAAAAAGGGATGTCATGAAAATAGAAGGAAGACCAATAGAGTAGGGGAAGGAGACTGAGAGGGAGAGAAGAAGGAAGGTTGAGGGTATAAAATCTACTAAATTATGCTATGTCTATGTATGAACTTACCACAGTGAATTGTGTATGTGTGTGTGAAAAATATGTACATTATTGTATGTATAATCATATGTCATATATAATTTAATGAAATAACTAAAATCATAATAGAAGTGAGCTCAGTAGAGTAGAGCAAGCAGATCAGGGGAAGGCAGGAAAAGAGGAAGGGTAGGTACTGGGGAATGAGATTGATGAACTTTGTACATGTGTGAATGTAGCATACTGAATTCTGCAACTGTGCATAATTATAATGTACCAATTATTGAAAATTATTAAAATATACATATATTAATATGTATATATTATGTATAGATAGATAGATGAAAAAATACTATTTAGAGAATTCAAATAGAAGGAAAAGATTCTTCGTGTCCAAAGTGTAGAAAGGACTTCAGGGGGTCTTCCAGGTGATGTTTTGACTGATTGCCTGTTAATGCTGGTGCTGATCTGGTTGTCATCTAACTTGATGTTCCTCTGCGTTTCTGTTCAGTGAACTGTTACAGATACTCAACTCTGATGCTTTCTAATTATCTTGAACTCTAAAAATGATGTTACAGGCCATTCTTTTTCATTCCTCATTGAATGTTGTCATTCATTATTGACTGGATGTGAATGTTTCAAAATTTTTATTTCAAATTAGGACTCCATCACAATTAACTTAAAAATTGACTTTCAGCTTTTCAATTGATTTCTGTAATTCTTCATAGTCTTTAATGTAGATGTGTTCTGTTTGATATTAATGAGTCTGGTACCACAAAAAATTGTTATCTGTATTATTATTTAGCCTGTGATTCTGTGAGAGAGTCATTGGCAATTATATTGTTGTAACTTATGAAATGGTACTAAAGAAATGGAGATATCAAATTGGTGATCCATTAGGTTTCTAGAGCTATGTCGCCATGCAGATAATCTTATGAAGACATAAAAGGTGCTGTGTATCTGTGCATCATGGCTGTGGCATGTTCTTACTTTCCTCATTTATGTTTTTGGAAGCAGATCACAATTCTGTGTATAGCATTTTTTTCTAAAGAAATGGTGGAGGAGCTAAGCATGTCTATCCTAGTTTATTTTCAACAGTTTGTAACTCATCTCCACTTTGCTGAAGTGCAACTTTTCCTTCATTCTTTTGTTCCTTGTCAGTCCCTCTCTCTTTCTGGGATTCCTCTAACACTAGACTGTTTCCAGCGGTTCAGGTCAATCCATGACTGATCTGGAGTCCTGTGTTGAGAAAGATTTTTGAGGTTAAGTCTCTGAACTGGGGAAGATGGCAGCATTGCACAGTGACCTGGCCTGAACGTGGGCTCAGCAGCGGGAGACTTTTTGAGCTTGCCCTGCAAACCATCTCACCAGTGCATCTGGTATCCATTTAACAACTTAACTGTCAACTAATCTGAAAAAGAGATCTCTAATAGTATACAGAGAGAGACTGGTTCCCAGCTTTGCATTCTTCTTCTAGTTACTGTACCTTGTTTGTAGCTTGATAGTGATCTGAAGGCCATAGTATTAGATTTTAAAGCCACTATTTGTTAGGTTTTGGAAATTGAATTTCCCAGCCATGGTACTTAGAATCTGCTTTTTGATATTTGTGGATTTTACAGACCAAGAAAATATATATATATATATATATATATATATATATATATATATATATATATATATATATATATATTTAATATGAAGCCTGAATGCTTTTTGAATTTTCTGATTTTTCCCCCCCTTTGGAATTGAACGTTTCCGTGTAGGTTTATTTTTAATTATAGTATGTTTATGTTTTCACTTTTTCTGAATGCTCCATCTTATATTCTTTTTGATTATTTTCATATTGGTACTTAAACAATATTTACATTTAATCTTTGCTCTTAAGAAGCTAATGCTGGCCCAGAATTATATATCTTGGTGTTTGGCATTTTTTTCTTATTTATTAAAGGTTTATATCAGTGACATAAGGTGTATAGGTAGGCCATGCGGAGTGAAATAGGCAGAGTACCTTTCTCTAGGGAGAATCTCCCATACTGAAGAGACCTAGAAAATAAACAAGTAATTCAAATATATATATATATATATATATATATATATATATATATATATACACACACACACACACACACACATACATACATACACACACACACAACTTAGAAAAAGTCATTAAGGAATGCAAGTGGTTTGTATATAAAGTATCCCTCCAAAGCTCCTATATTAATACAGGAGGTGAAATGAATGGATTATAAGATACTAACCTCATCAGTGCATTTTAATTTCAAAGGACTTCTGTGCTGGGTAGTAACTGTGATCAAGAGGATTGTGGCTGGAGGAGGTGGGTCACTGGGGGTGTGCCCTAAAAGAGCTCATCTTCCTTGCAGTCTCCTTCTCACTCTGCTTCTTGGCTGCAATAAGCGAAGCTTCACTTCTCGACCACTCACTTACTTCCACCATGATGTTCTGCCTCACCTTGTCCCAGAGCAATGGAGTCAGCTCATCATGGATTGAACCTCTGAAAATGTGATCCCAGAATAAACTTCTCCTCTTCTAAGTTGGTCTTGTCAGGCGTTTGGTTCACAGTGATGAAAAATTGATTAACCCACACAGAGTGTTAGGGTAGATTAAATATGTCAGTGGGGGTTGGGAATGGACTTAGAAAAGGGAATTTGAAGTATAACATTCCAATGAAAAGAAACTTGAAGAATAAGGGACCAGTCATACAAAGAGCTGAGACAATGCAGGTAGCTCCAAAGTTGGTATGATCTGGAAAGTGAGAGCAGGATGGTGTTGGTGGAGGAGTGAGTGTGCACCCGGAGAGGGTGGGTTGCTATGGAATTGGCAGGATTGGCAGGGACCATGTTCATGTAACTATATTCATCAATGATAACAGGGACTTTGGAGTCTACATAAATGAAATGGGAAGCAAGTGATATGTTTGAAGCAGGGAGTGACTTGATCCATTTGATCTATGCTACGAGAAGATTCTTTTAATTGCTGTGGGAAAGCGATCAGAAGGGAGTCCAAAGAGGAAGTATGGTTACACAACTGCTTATAGAATAGGGGCCTAAACATGGAAGAGGCAGTGGGGAACAGAGAAAATAAGCATGGTTTGGAAGGTATTCATTTTTAACTTGATGATCTGAAAAAAATATGGAGAAATGAATGTTTCCGAATATGCTTTTCAATTCCTATTCACTGTTGTGACTTCTCCTTTTGTCTAGACTTAATTGTGCATTTCTAGTGAATACTTTTTGTTTTTCTCAGATTTTGCTTCTAAGGAAAAAAAATCCCATATTATAACATAGCTAATGGGGTAATAAATAGAATTTCATCTTGGGTTATAATTCATACCACTGCTATTTCTATAAATAGACAATGAGTAATTAATGCTTCCATTTTTGTGAATGGCTAAGTATGGGTCCACTTATGGTTCATCCTAAGAGACTCAGTGTTTTACTAATCTCATTTAAAAACTTGTCTCATGTAGATGTGTTTTATAAGAAGACAAATATTCTCTTTTTCTATGGATAAATAAAGGAAGAGTCCAAATGGCAGTTCAGTAATGAAAAATGCATTATGCTCTTCTTTGGCCCCTGGGTGTGTGGAGCACCCTGTCTGGGTAACCCAGGATACAGGAGGAGGTGAAATGGCCATTTTATTGCCAAAGCCCACCTTTCCACCATAGTCAGCCAAACGCTATTATCCTTTTATTACTCTGTAATTTTGAGGGCAAGTTCAGTGAATAACTGTGGAAGCTATTAAGAGCTGTCATGGAAAATTTATCTGTCTTTAAATGGAAGGTAGAAACATTACTGCAGGAGCAGCACTGCCTCCATATAGATAATTCTCCTCTCTGAGCTTTTTAAAACGATGCTTATTGTTTCCTACTATGTCTCCCCAGACCATTCTTACACTCACAATGGTGATCCTGCCTTTTTCTTCTTGTCAGGAATTAAATTTATGGAAGAAGCATGGCCCCCGGGAACTGATCTTGTTTCATGTTAGCAACTACACTAATAGTGCACAACTAGGGTCAATAGTAACTTGTAGAAAACATGGTTAAATCCATCCAACTCCTGAAAAGGTAGGAGGCCCAGAAAGGGCCTCCGACATCTTTTTATCTTAGCCTTATCCTGAGCATATGCAAGTGAAAATGTGGTTGGTGAAGGTCATAATGTGCAGAAATACTGGAATGTATAAGAACATTGCAACAAATTACACAAACCCATTGCCTTAAAACAAGAGACATTTCTTCTCCCACTTTTCTAGAGGCCAGAAATCTGAAATCAAGGTAGAGGCTGATCCATGTTCAGTTTGGTGGAGACTACTTCCTTGCCTCTTTCTGATTTGGGGGGGCTCTAGAAATTTCCTGGCTTCCTTTCCTTTGTCTCTGTGTGTCCTTTTCTGTTTCTTATAAGGACATTCTCATTGGATTCAGGGCCTACTCCAAATCTGTAATTTCTTGGCTTCTGCAAAGACCCTATTTTCAAACAAGGTCACAGCCTGAAGCTCCAAATTTGGAGATGGGGGCGGGGGAACACATTCTACCCACTATAGTCACTGATTCTGAACGACAGATGAGTTGACAGGTTTTTTTTTCTAATCCCAGTTTTATCATCTGTTTATGAAGCTACTTATCTTTGATAGTATAGCTCTAAGAATAAAATGAGGTAAAGGCTATTGATTCATAGGATTATCAGAAGATCAAATTACCAGAGATCTCCATACAGTTTTGTAAGGGAATAGAATTCAATAAGAAAGGATTTTTCATCTAATTGTAAAATGCTATTGAAAATTTGCTTAACTGAACACTCTTGCAAATGGAGACTTTGAAGGAAATTCATGTCCACATATGGTTTCGGTTTATGGCTTTTTCTTTTAACTAGGCTTGCAGTATTGGCTCTTGGGCACAGAATTTGGTTCTAGCTTGAGGGATGATTTTGTTTTATGTATTTGTACAAAGTTCTACTCTATCATTTCTACTGATTTTAGTTCAGTCTCAGTTCTGAAAATCATGTTGCTCTTGCTATGGGTCAGAAATTCTGCCAAATTTCCATCCTGCATCACGACAGCCCTTTGAATGAAGGGTTCTTGCCCTGGCTTACGGATGGTGGAACTAAAGTTAATGACTTGCCCGCAGACATATTCGAGTCAGCAAAAGATCTATAAAGACCTATTTAAATCTGGGTCTGCCTGGTGCCACTTGATCTGGTGTTTATGGGACCACTTCCAGTTTCTCTCTTCAAGTAAGTTCACCCTGTGATTAGGAGGTAATCTCTACCTTTATCTGCTCTTAATGCGATGTCACCTCAAGACTGTGTTCCTGGGGTATCTTTTGGGATCTCTTGTGCCTTGCCTGGAAGCACACTCCATTAGGGCTCAACTTCTATTTCATGAGGGTCTCGTTGTTTCAACAGACTCCTGGCAAGTGGCTTCTGTGCAAGCAGTTGATACTGAAGAAGTGGGTGTCCAGGCTTTCTCCTGGTGGCTGCTTCTGGTCGGATGTCCCCAATCAGGCTGAACAGAGTGGGCCTCTCAGCAAACTCAGATGGGGAGGTGGAATTAGGCTCAAGTAGTTTCTTCCTAGATCTACCTTCTGAGCAGTGTAAGGAATGGACCCTCCTCCTGGCATCCCGTCACTCCCCTCTGCTGCTTTTAATCCATCACTCGTTACAGCTTTTGTCACTGCCCATTCATTTCATGTGTTTCTTCATTCTTTCATGAGAGACAGAGTCTCACTGAGTTGCTTAGCTCCTCACTGTTGCTGAGGCTAGCTTTGAATTTAGGATCCTCCTGCCTCAGCATTCTGAGCTGCTGGGAATACAGGTGTGTGCCACCATGATTCATTCTTTCATTTCCTGCCTATTGCTAGAATGTAAACTTCATCAAACAAGAACTTGGAGTATTTTTTACTTTTATATCAACAGCATCCAGGAAAAGACTTGGCACAGATGCTCAAAAACTAAGTGAATGACTGAGTAAATGTCTAAGTACATGGCTGAATTGACTCTGCTGCCACTCTAAACCAATGAGTCATACCTATTTATTTTTTCTTTTGCTGATTTTTAGAAAATTAGGATTTCACTAAGCCTTAAACACTGATAAAACATTAGTGTTAATATATTTATTGGACAACAGTTGTTATGGTTTAGGTGTGGTGTCCCCCAAAAGCTCATGTAGGAGACAATGCAAGAAGGTTTGGAAGAGAAATGATTGGCCCATAGCCTTAGCTAATCAGTGAATTGATCCCTGATGCGATTAACTGAGTGGTAACTGGAGGCAGGTAGGGGTGTGTCTGGAAGAAGTGGTTTATTGGGGGAATGGCTATGGGGTATATATTTGTATCTGGAGAGTGGAGACTCTCTCTGCTTTTTGATGGTTATGTGAGATGCTTCCTTCTACCATACTCTTCAACCATGATGTTCTGCCTCACCCCAAGCCGGAAGAAATGGAGCCGACTGTGTATGGACTGAGACCTCTGAAACCGTGAGTCCCCAAATGAACTTTTCCTCCTCTCCTATTTTTCTTGTCTGATCTTTTAGTCACAGCAGCAAAAAAGCTGACTAAAACAAATCACCAGTATTCTCACCTGGTGTAAAGGTGTAGGGTGAAATTTGTAATTACACCTGGGTAGGATTCCTAGGTGAGCTGACAGAAGATCTTAGAGCTAAAGCAGTAGGAAGGCTGATTGGGGGGAATATTGCTAGAAAAAGTAATGATTGGGCAAAAATATGTGTTACCTATAAACATAGGATACTGTTTATATCAATATATGCATATATGTAAATATGTTTATCAAATATATGTGTGTTTGTGTACTGTGCTGGTTCCCCTTAATAAAAGGGAAAATAATAATTGCACAGTAGGTATCTGAGTTCATGAAGTGTGTATGTATATAAAATAAGATTTATATACGATAATAAGAGTCATATATATATATATATATATATATGCACACACACATATATAATTTTATCTTATTAAGGGGAGGTAGGAAAGTATAGTATTCCATTACTCGTTTATTAATAAACATCTATCAGAGAAAAACATTAGCGATAAATTGTTCAATGCTCTCTGATAGAGTAGAAGACTGGGAATGTTTATTTACATTTAACTATCACTTTTCACAACATAGGAGTCTGCACATAGTTTTTCTGGGACAAGGACATTGAAAAGAATGTAGTCCTTGCTTGTTTTTATTGTTATTAGTGGATTTTGAAAGCTGGGAGGCTGTGCCATTCAAAAGGGATGCCTGACATTATGGAAGTAGGGACAGGCATTTCTTTTCTCCTGCCCTTGCCTGGGTCTCCTTGTAAGAGAAGTGTGAGTTTAAGGAGAGACCAGATTTAAGGGTAGGGGTGATGAACCAGAAAGAAAATAGCACTGATGTGTGGAGGAGAATGGAGATGAGGGGGCAAATGAAAATTCTACATTTTTCCTTCTTCCCTTCCAAGATGGCTTAACTTTCCACGCTGCCTTGGAGGAATGAGTGCAGATTGTTGACAGGCAATTCTGGGAGCAGTAATGAGATAGAGGGTCAAAACACAGGGTGGCCTGTGGGAGAGAAAGGAGACATTTACTAAGAGCTCAGGTCTGTCTCTGCTGCTGGTGAATTTCTGTTACTTTAGTGCTTTCTCCTCTTCGTAATGGAACTTGCAGAGGCAGCGAAAATGTAGTGGGCCATCAATATAGTGTCATTCTGGAGACTGATCTGTGGTGCTGAAGTAGCTTCTAAGACTTAAAAAACACATTGAAAGGATCAAATTTGCTGCCTTTCAGTGTGGTCTGTTCACGGATGGAAAGCAACTGGCAGTGTGTCCAAGAAGTGACTCCAAGAACTCCACAGGCAGGGATTGTGAGTTTCTGAGGTGTCTGCTAAGTCATGTAGTAATGAAAGTTTTAATGTTATATTTTTTTTAATTTTTTTTTACTTCAGGTGATTGTTTTTTTTTAAATGATATGTATCCAAAATGTATTCTTTAAAAATAGTCTTGTCATATAGCTTTTTATTATTATTATTACTATTTTTTCCCTTTATTTTGAAGGATTTTGGTGTCTTGGTCTTTTTTGTCCTCTTATCAGGCCGTTGACATTCAGCTGTTTTTATTTATTTATTTTTTTTTGTTGTTGTTGTTTTCTTTGTTTGTTTTGTAGACTTTGGGAAGGTCACCAGGATATCTCAATCCTCGTGGCCTCCTTTTTGCTATCATTTTGTGATTGCTTAGGTACAAGCCGTGTCTCCTTTCCTGTAGGGGAGAAATCTGCTTTTCATGGTAGACATATTGTCTGATGATAAAGAAAGAACTTTTACTAATGTTGCTGTGTGCTGTATCACCAAGTTTATTATAGCAACATAGGCAAGGAGGGGTTCCTCCAACCGCAGGGTAATATACTGGAAATTGACCACCATCTATATAAGTAGTAGCACACTTTGGAACCATAAGGAGCATGGAATGTTCTTCAGAGAGGGTTCATCCTCTCCTACAGCTCTAATAACTATCTTCTAAGCCATAACTTTAGTATGAATTTAACTTGTCTGTTTTCAGGGATGTAGTAGAGAGATTTTAAGTAATACAATTACAACTGCTGTCACTCCACATAACTGATGGCTACCTGGATCGGATTGATTGCGAGTCTTAACAAATGCCAACTACCTTTGGTCACTAGAGAAAAGCTCTATTTCTCAAGTACGCTTTGGCTTTCAGGGAAATAAATCCATTACTGGATTCAACCCTAATGTAAAGGCTTTTCAAAGGAAATATCCCTTGTATAATATGGGCTTTATTTAGGCTGCAGTTTCAGATACCAAGATAAACACACCAGTATATGCATTTGTTTTTATTAAACAGAAAATGTTTACACCTGATTCAATTTGTACCTCCTGAGGTGAATTTTCCTGCATTTCAACTTTTCTTTTCTTGTGATTCTATGACCCCTCAGACTGGGTCTTCATTTCTCGAATTTCTTTTTCTTAGCTTCTAAAGCTTAATGGCTTATCCTAAAAGGTACGTATGCTGTTACAGGCCAGCATGTTTCATTGGCTATGTTCACTGTGGCCGATGAGTTATTGCCGATTCTTTAATGTATATATTTTTCTTTTTTCCTATAGATGGACTCTTATAGTGTTTTGACAGTTAAAAAGGATGGGGGGTTATTGAGCGTCTAGTTTCTCAGCTGCTCAGCTGTATTTTTTGAGCCATATATCAGCAAAATTACCCAGCTCTCTTACAGAAGGTATCTGTGGCCAGATGGTACTCTGCAGGAAACAACTTCTTAGTTTTCTTAAATCAGGATTTATAGTAAAATACAATAAAACTTAGATGTGGAAGACTTAGGTTCCTCTGGAAGACTTGGAATCTCAAATATCCCTCCTTTCTCTCTGTCTTCATTGTTTCCTCTTCAATTAAGCGGATAACAAAATGTCTGCCTTGCTATTCAATAACTGAAGGGCACATTCTTAGCAATTTTCATTGTGCGGCTTGTTCTGAGACCAGATTGAAAGGTTCAGCTCCAATTGCACCATTAGCCCGGCAACTGCAGCCAATCGTTACCAGTGATTTTTGGTCCCTCTAATTGTTTTTTACTTTATTGAGCTTATTCAGAAATAATGAAAAGGCATCCTTCCTTTTCTTAAAAGATATTCACACAAAGTGTAGTTGCTGTTTCTTCTATAAACTCATCAGCATTGCCTTAAGGAGCCCCCTTAACTATTGATTTTCTAGTCTAGTTAATAGATCTCCTAATTTGCAGAAATACCCCAATGCAAGATTTTAGCAATTAGAAAATTACGAAAGGGAGTCCCGAGGGCCCCCCTTCTTCTGCACATGCTGATGCCTCAGCCACACAGTCCCTGTGGTATGTGGTAAAAAGAGAGAGCCAGGGAAAGGAAAAGAAAAGAGCAAGTTAACCTTATGGGCAGTGCCTCCTCCTTTTCTGATTTTTGCTCCTGATTCTTTTCGTTTGGATCGAAAATGGGACTTTCAACAATTGTACTGAAGTGCTGTTTATGTACAGCGTTGAGTAGTTCCTTTAAAGCTTCATCCACAACCCTGAAGACTAAGGTCAAGTTTCACTTATTCCATTAGGAAAACATGTGTGATTAATTGTTATATTTTTCCATGTTCTAATATCTAGATGTAAGGAGACGTTAACTGATTTTCATAATATTGATGCTGCTTTGGCCGGTCGTCCCAATGGAGAAGTTTCTTGGAGTTTAGGACATAAGTGTCTATGCTGCCTGATCACTTCTTGCTACGGAAACTTTGTTAGAACTTTTGATCCAATGGAGGACATTAACATTGCCAGAGCTCCAGGTACTTTAGTAACAGGACATGTACTTTTGATATCTTCTAGTAGTGACATATGCTTGTGATTAATTTCAAGCCTTAAAAATAGATGTTGATGATATTGGCTATTAGAAATAAGGACTTATCCCTGTTTTCTTTCTTATTTTAACCATGTCCACATTTCTTTGGTTTCTGTTAAGGAATAGAATTTATCATATGGTTTCGTGTTTGATGATGTTTAGCATGCTCCGTTTTCTCTAGGGAATGGCTTACAAGATCATGTGACATTCTTCTGCCAATGGAAACAGCTTCTCTCCATCTCTTTTCACTTTCTCCGCATTAATCTATATGCCATTTTCATTTTAGTAATCACTGACTTCTAGTCCACACTTATGCAGTTTACTCAAGGTGTGTGTGTGTGTGTGTGTGTGTGTGTGTGTACTTGTGCATGCGTGTGTCTATGTGTAGTGCTGGGGGATCTCATGCAAGTGCTGTATGGCTGAGCTAAACCCCTAGCCCTGTTTACTCATATTATTCTGAATGGAAGTCCTTCCCATAACTTTTCCAACCATTGAAATTGCTCTTGCCAGAATCCTTTCAAATATTCCTGTTTCTATGAAACTTTCTCTACCAATAATTTGACTTCACCAGAAAATATTGATTTCTATATGCCAGCAGCATTATATGCATGTCACTGTCATATGGTTCTTGAAATTTGATTCCTAGCATGCATTTACACACATATCATTTACCCTGAACTATGAGTTTCTACAGAAGAAGGACTCCCTCTGCGTTACTCATTTGTGGGTTCCTGGGATCTGGCTTAGTGGCTCACACGTAGTAAGATGTCCAATAAATGCTTATTGAAGGAAGTTGGCAATTTTCTGATTGATGTGTTTATGATTTTGTGAGAGAAATAAAGCAGTGTTACTAAAAATTATGTAATTATTATCTCAAAGTCATGTTCATGCCCGGACAGTTCTCTTCGGTGTTGACTTCCTACTTTTACTGAATAAAATGTAAAGTAACATGTTAATGAACATGTACTGTTTCTTTAGTGCTTTCTGTATTCAACAGATTTATATTTAAATTGAAGAGGTTGATGGGGCTAGCATTATTCCCCCCATTTTACAGACAGAGGAAAAAGGCTCAGGTGATTCAAACCACGGCCATAGGTAGGAAGGCAGGTAGATAAATCAAGATCTGTTCTGTTCCAACTCTCTGGTCATTCAGTGATCCCTGGAAGTGGCGCTGTGGCCCTGTCTTGTTTCTCCATGTGACGTGAGACAAGTTCAGATATCTTGTAGGTAAAGTATATTTTACCAATTTTCCTAGTTGAAGAAGACAGTCATATGTTGAACTATCCCCCAAAAAAGTGCTTGATGGAATTTATCCCAGATGGGTCAGAGGAGGAATCTCAGCCTCTGACCTGCTCAACATCCTGGGAGTGAAAGTTGGGGTGGAACTTGACTTGCTGGTAAATGTGCTCATTTCTAGAGCTAAGCACACAATGATCAAGATCACTGCAGGTTGTTACATTTCATTTATTGTTTTATATTAAAATATAATGTAAGTTTATTCCAGAAATTTTAGTAAGTTTAGGAAATATGAAAAAGAGCTGGGCACAGTGGCACACACCTGTAATCCCAGTGGCTCAGGAGGCTGAGGCAGTGGGTTGTGAGTTCAAAGCCAGCTTCAGCATCTTAGCAAGGCTCTAAGCAACTCACTGAGACCCTCATACTAAATAAAATATTAAAAAAAAAATGGATGTGGCTCAGTAGTTAAGCACTCCGGATTCAATTTGCAGTACCAAAAAAAAAAAAAAAAAAAAAGGAAAAGAAAAAAAGTAATGTTCATTATCACATATAGGAATCTACTATTTACATTTTAATAATAATAATTTAATTTTAATAGTAATAAAACTTTAAGCTCTGGAACCAGCCTGCATGGGGTTGAAATACTGTTTTTGTGACTTATTGTTTGAGGACTATGAAAGTTTTCCTTATCTTTCTGGGTTTCAGTTTACACATTTATACAATGGGAATAATGGTTTTGCTTACATTCAAAGATTCTTATGTTGATTAAATAAACTTAGAACATAAAGCACTCAGAGTAGGCAGGTCACATAGTATGCACTCCTTTAGTTTTAACTATTATGTTCATTCTATTTCTAGTCTTTATTTTCATGACTAGCTTTTAAAAAAATCGAGAACCTACCCATCAGCAATGTACAAAGTTTCCAGAACCTTCACATTCCTGTCAACACTTATTTTCCTCTCTCCCTTTCTTTTTGTATAGCTCTCTAGTAAGTGTGACACAATACCTCTTTGTGGTTTTCATTTAGAGTTACATAATCATTGACAATGTCAAACACCTTTTCAAGAGCTTATTTACCATTTTGATACTTCTTTGGAGAAATGTCTGTTGTAGTCCTTTGCTCAATTTTTTTACCTGCTTTATTTCACAGTATAGTTGTCGCTTGCTGCATTAATGTAAATTCAGAAGAATTCTGTGCATCCTAATCTTATACCAAAACAGTTTAGTAATAAATGCTTTTTAAGTAATTGGTGTAATTACTTAAAAAAAAATGTCCTATAGTGATCGCACCCCACTTCTTGGCAAAGAACGTTGGCATAAAATCTGCAACAATGATGAGGTCAAATACAGAGGCATTGTTTGCTTTTTGTTGTTTATTTACCTTTTAGAAAATATTTTCTAAATTTGTACTTACAAGTTTTTCCCATGGGAGGTGTGTCTTAATTTCTCTGGATTGCCTTTTTAACCCTCTTTTAGTGTGGAATGGAAGTTCTCTGGAGTCCTTCCTTCATATCATAAATCCATATTAAGTGCTGGCACTGGGCTGGGCACAGGGCACACAGGTGCATGAGGATCTCAAGGGGACCATAGTCTGGAAGTATCTGGTTTATTTCTTTTGTTAGTTACATAGCCATGTTTCTCTCTCTCTCTCTCTCTCTCTCTCTCTCTCTCTCTCTCTCTCTCTTTCTCTCTCTCTCTCCCTCTCTCTTTCTCTCTCTCTCTTTCTTTTTCTTTTCTTTTTTTTTTTTTTTTTTTGCCTGCTCAGAAGCTATTTCTTCACTGTAAAGTTGTCTTGAGCTCCAAATGATGTCCTTTGCCAAGGATAATTATACGGTATGTTGTGACCCTGTGCAGAGTGTGAAATGTATATTCTTAGCACAGACTGAGAGCATTCCTCACACTGTAAGGTGCTGCTGAGGTATCTGAAAAGGGTTGGATGAAGCCAAGGGTTTTAATACTTTGGATCCAGTGCTGATTAGGTCAATAATAAATTCATTCTGGGTTTGCTTCTGGATTGTTCTGTGCCACACCCAAGGGGATGTTAGCATATTAATAGATCCACCGGCAAGAAAGACCAAGTCCACTGAAGCAAAAACATGTATGTTCTTTTTATTTTCGATGATCTCATCTGCAGTGTCTTCCATTAAGCTTTGCTTGCAGGATTTTCAAACTAAGGAGTCAAGTTTGTATCTGGGCTAGGCAGGATTGCACACTAGGGAGGCAAATGTGCTCAGAATGAGTAATGGTGATTCAAGAAGTGGTGTGCTTTGTTTCACAGTCTGCAAACTCCACGTGACTTTTCAGAAACTGACTAGACAACATCTTCATTTTCTTTACCATTGCCATCCAGCTGTGGCAAGGGAGGAGCAGAGAGGAAGAAAGCAGATTGGGCGATCCTTAATCCCTACTGCATCCAGATTGATTTAGCCTGCACTCCTTGCCCTGATCTAGAGCCGCAGTCAGCGGAACTCAGAGTTTGTTCTCAAGTAGGATGCCAGGTCAGGTGGTTGCCCTGACTGAGGTGTGTGGGATGGTGAAATAATCATGAACTAATAGAATCTGCCGTGCTGCTGTGTACAGAGCTGTCAGTCATTCAGACCAGGTGCTATGCTAAACACTTGATGTGAATTATCATTTAATTCTCCCATCTGTTTCAAGAGGCAGAGGATTGCTGACTACAGTCAAAAGACAAAGAACTATCAGAGTGACTACCCATGATCACATGGCTACTTTGGCAACCCTTCGCGATCCCCACTCTCATGAGGAATTGCCCTGAAGCCTACCGTGGTCTCTTATTCTTCCCTCTCATCTCCTGTGCCTGCCGTTAAATGCTCAGAAGGAACATCTTTGGTGGTGTGAATTCTGATTGGGAACCCTGGAAGTGTCAGAAACGAGGGATGGGCTGTACAAGGTGCAGGTGCTGCTTTTCTTCATCGTTCTTATTGCAGTTTGCACTTGAACTCTTTTTCTTGTTTTAGTACCTCTCTCTGTTCTGCGACCCACATTGAGTGCAGAGAACATATCTGCCTTTCTTCCCACTGTATCCCTAGGGCCTTGTCCAGTTCCTAGCTCATGGTGAGTGCTTAATAAATCCACGTAGAGCGAAAACAATCAACAAATGAATATGTGAGGCCTCTCAGAGAGGTTAGAAGTTAGTGGTCCAAATCCAGGCTTAAAATTGTTCTTAGTTTTTCCTACACACACACTAGATGCTGCAGGGAACAGAGACATGACCTTGACTCCTGTCACTTGGCTGCTCCTGCTGTTGACTATCTTTACACAGGAAGAAAGACTTCCTCCTGAGTTGAGTCTGAACACTCTTTGCAACCACAAGGATTTGTTTTTTTTTCTCAGGCGTGCAAATGCTTCTTCACAGTAGTGTTTGATGGGCTCCCCCCTTTTCCCCTATTCCCATCTACCCAGATTCTTCCATCGGGGCTGCTTCAATGCCTTTGACCAAGGATGTATGGGCCTCTCCCTCTTGGGAAGGGCTGTGTGTGTTCTGCAAGCGTTTTCTGGCTCAGAGGGAGATCAGTATGTGGTAGAGCTTCAGGTGAATAGGATCCTGACCGAAAGTACATAAGCCACCACCATAGTTTTATGCATAAAACACTAAGTTGAAATAATCAGTCTTGGACTGGCTGGGGAAGAAATGACCTGCAAGCCTACATTTAGGATAGGATGCAGTGCAACTAGACATTGGGGGGTGTGGGGCCTACCGCACTCATTCAGTGACTGAATTTTTGAAGCTCACCTCTTTCACCTTGAACAGTATCTCCGTATTTACCTTTTTTTCATGTGGGGGATAGGGGACCCCTGATTTTTTCATTTGGTAGACTCAACAGGTGTGGCTGGCCATAATCTTGCCATCTGATTTTCTGTGCTTTCTACTGAGCCTGAGTCTCTGTGCTAAAAAAACTCCCTGGTAAACTGATCCTGAGTTCTGATTTATCTCTTTGTCTTAGAGTTGGTTGCAGTGTTTTTTGTCTGTTCTTTAAGAGTATGAAGCCCATAAGGCCCCTGGAAGAGTATGAGGCCTCTTATTAGTAGTAATTAATTCTTTCTTCCTTTTTTATTTCTCATCTTTCCTTCCTTTCTTCTTTTCCCCATTTTTCTTTTTCCTTTCTTCTACCACTCAGCACATTTTATTGAGTGTCCACAAAGTTTGTTATTAGATACTATCAAAAATAAAGATTGGGCTCCCTGTTCTTATTGGCTGTACATCCACTGAGGATGCCAAGAATTGAATAATTTGGAAGAGGAGCAAACTTCCATAGAGGTGGGAGTTAATGAGAGTGTGATTGATTAGTCATGTCTGCCTAGGACATGGGTGGAACCCTAAAAATATATAGGTCATATGTTCCTGAAAGTGAGAGAAGTAAACCCAGAAGTCCAGCTTAGGTAGTGAAACAATTTGCAAAGAAAGTTGATGACTGAATTTTAGTTCCACTTCAATTTGAGTATAGCACATTAAGTACATTTGGGATTACTGCCACAAGAGAGGTGGTCACAGTTGAGGAGGTGTCAAATAAGGACCATGAGAGGAAATAAAGAATTCATTGGAAGATTCTATTGGGATTGATGCAGATCTTGGCATGGGGCACCCTTCTAAAGTAGAGATATGAAAGTATAGGACTGAAGGATGGGTCCATTTAACAAGATTGTAATTAATCAAGAGAGTTGGGAAAGACACATCTGTAAGGACAGGAAGTGAAGACTCCCCTGTATGCACAATTTACCCCACTTTCTTTGTTTCTTCCTATATTATTCAATATCTAACAGAATATAAATTGAAATTAGCGTGTCTCTTTTTTCTGTCTTCTCCCATCAGAATTTAAGACTTAAGAAGGCAGATATATTTGATGTGTGTGTGCTTGCGTGAGCAAACATGTGTCTGTACTGTCACAGCTGTTTTCCTGGTACCTAGAATAGCACTTTGCAAACTAAAGGTGTATACCATTGTTGAAATCTAGTGGGAATGGATGCTGGTGAGGTCCATGAGCCAGGCCAAGCAAGGCCTATGATGGCTGGGAGAAAGTGGAGTCCAGGTCACTATAGGCCATGCTCTGGATTTAGATTTTATCCCAAGTGCTGTGGAAAACATTGCATTAAACCAGAAATAGGAGAAAGTTATCACTTTTTCACTTTGCTGAATTTTCTTTTCTTATTAAGTCAAGTTATGCTAGCTTCTACCAAGAAAAAATGGTATTGTTTCAAACACTATATTATCTATTCTCTAATAGAGTGTAATTAGGAAGTGATGTGTTGGCGGTCAGAAGGGGTTTACCATGAATCTCTCTGTCTCTATCATGTTGGATAAGGCTGCAGAGAAATCAACTTCTGAGTAATATTTTTGCCTCTTCTTCAGTCAATGGACTTTTTTTTTTAATGAAGGGCAGTCAATTAAAAGCATTTAAAATGCATTGGAGTAAGTTTTATCCTTATTTTGCACATGAATGAATTACAAATAAGGAAAATAACATCTGAAGGGCTACCAAATATCTGGCATTTTACATATCTATCCCATTTAATCCTCACAAAACCTCATGAGGAAGGGGGCAGTAGCTCCCTTAATCAGACAAGAATGTGAAATCCCAAACTGGTTAACTAACCCGTCTGTCCAGTGTCACCTGAGGAGCAAAGGGAAAAGTCTGGATGCAAAGCCAGGTGTTTCTAATGCTTAAAATTCAGGAATTTTGCCATAGATCTTAGAGCTTCTAGGGGACATTTTAACATCTGCTGGAACAGCAGTGCTAATAAGGAATGCAAGTTCCTGTGGAACCCGGGGTCTTCTGACTCTGGAGCCTTTTCCCACCATGAGACAGTGCATCAGTTACTGCTTCTAATTAATTCTCCAAGAGCAGAGCCAGCTTCCTAAGTGGGAGAGCAAGGCAGGAATGAGTGTGCTCAAACAAATGGAGCTCCCTGTGCTGAGAGCCCTCTGGTCCCAGATGTGTAGTGTGACCCTTCACCCTCTTATTTTTAACGAATGATTTTCTAATCTCTAAAAAGAGGTCTCTGGTGGAGGCTCTCTGGGGCCCCTTTTATCTCCAACATTCAATGAAATGTAAAGTGAACTGCATTTGATGCACGAAATATGTAAGGTTTGGCAGCCGTCCCTTGGAGCCAACTGCTGGGACCAGGTCTGCCTTCATTCTGAGCTCATGTTTTGAGTGCTACCCTGTGCTAATGGTGGTGGTGTGTGCTCAGTTATCCCGGGCAAGCTAGAGAGGGGTTTATTGGATAATAGTCAATCAGCAGCTCCAAAATAAATGGGAGAGGAGCCCTTCCCTACCTTGACTTCAGTGGATCTTTTTCTGGGTCAGTGCTTTACATAGACTGTATGGGAAATAAACCTAAGCTCACTTGCTAACAGTATAAATAGAGACCTTGATCACTTCATCTGTCTGGGACTCCACAGGCACTTTGATTGACACTTGAGAATAGGTATCTTGAAGAAGAGCAACCATTGCTTTAAGAGAATGGTTTTAAAGGCCTTTGGATTCTTCTCTATGAGTCCATCAAGCTAATTATTTTTTCTCTGTCTCCTATGGGTCTCCTTCCTTGAACGGAATATTTAGTTCACTCAACATGAGCTCTGTGGCTTGAAAACAGATATAAATCTTAAAAAGTTATCCTTTCATTAAATATACCTTTGTTTTAATATACCTTTCTTAGTGGCAGTTTTCATGCACCATTGAATAAAAATGTTTGTGTCCATGAAATCATCTTGATACTAGGAAAGTGGCATGCTTCCTGAGGAGGGGCAACTTTGCCTTCCTGGGAGACAGCTCAGATTTCTCTTGGGAGCTGAGAGGCAGGATTATTTCCTGTTACCTCAGCTGATTGCGCTTCCTGGTTATAGAAGATCTCCAATTTGGCTTCCAGCCTTTTGTACAACAATTAAGCTTTATTTTTCTTTTCAAATACTATTAACCTCCATGGACCATAAAAACATAACAAAACACCAACTGTAATGAAGACCAGAGAACTGGGATTTGATATATGTGGGGTGAGAGTTAGGAGGGTCTGAGAGAAAAAGCAAATAAAGGAAACTTCGGCCATCAAGAGGAACCTTGTAATTATGAGAGACTGAAGGGGAAGAGCTGGCCACAGCCAACTCCAAATTAGGGTAACCATGACAGTGGTTGTCATCAGCACAGTGTTCAGACTTACATTTCTGCACTCACATTGCTTCAAGGAGTGTTCTTCCAATTAATTTTGTAAAATTACATTAGAAGAGGCTCATTTAAAATGGAAATAAGCACCTTAATACTTTTTGTGTGGAAAGGCAAACTTTTGGTGGCTTGCTTGCTTAATTGGTCTCCTTAGTTATATTTTAAAAAATAAACCTTATTTTCTGGTGGACGTGATTGTGACCCTTACAGTGGTTAATCATTTTTAGGAAGAATTTTGGGATTCACTTGAAATCTTTTGTCAGATTATCTTTCTGATGAAGGTCATAAGTTTCTGATACTCTATAAAAGTTTTCCATAAGATAATGTTGGGGTCAAAATTTATTAGATTGGTGAGGTTCAATAAATGTGATAATTAATTTTATTAGCAACAATAACCTTTCTGACAGCCTGAGTTTCTTAAAAAAATTCTATTACATAGAAGATATGAAGCCCATTCCTGTTAATCACTTCATTAATTGAATGCTTAAAGAGGATAGTAGCTAGACAAAGATTAATCATGGGAAGTTCTTTAATGAAATATGAAAATTAATGAATATTGAGAGAAGCCAGTTCTTCTATTTGAATTTCAGTGGAAGGTTTTATATTTTATTCTATTTTTATTTTTTGTATTGTTTGGAATTATATTCATTTAGTACCATAGGACTTCCCAAGGCAACTGGATTTTGAAGTAGAGAAGCAAATGTGTAAAGAAGAAGAGAGAGCCAGAGATGCTCTAGTTCTGGCCTGTGTTCTGCTCTCATTTTGGGCTCTGTCTCTGCATACCCTTTCACCCCTAAACCCTATGTGTGCATCTGATTTCTGATTTTGGGAGCTGAAATATTGTGTGAGGCACCATCAGGGCGAACCCAAGGCATGGGTATCAGAAGTGGATCCAGTTCTTTTGAAGAAGTTGCAGATCCAGGATTTGCCAGTACCTTGCTATGGCATTAGATGAATCATTTCACTGCTGGGGCTGTGTAACTTCTCTCATCTTTCTAATGAGAGGTTTGGATCAGTATTTTCTTTCCTTCATTCCCTCCCTCCTTCCTTTTCTCTTTTATTCCTTTCCTTTCCAGTGCTTGGGATTGAACTCAAGTCCTGGTGCATTCTAGGCAAGCGTACTACCACTGAGATACATTTCCAGCCTTAAATGAGTATTTACTAAGGCCCTTTCTAGACACCACATTCTCATATTAGATAATATTCTTGTATGCATATTAAATTTCTTATATGTGTTTAATAGTTCGACAGTTATATAAATGTTCTTATATCAGAGGAGAATCATGATGCATTTAGAAGATACTTGTCACTTATTTTTGAGTAGATTAGCAAAAAATGAAATACTGTGTGCATATGCATATACATATTTTTTATGTAGAGAGAAGGAGAAAGAAGAAGCAAATAGGACAAAAATATGGATTGACAAATCTAGGTGGTAAATCCACACATCTTCTTTGTGTTTTGACCTTTTCTGAAGGTCAAAGTTTTCAAATTACAAAGTTGGGGAGGGGCCTCCACTGATTGTATTTTGTGGTTGAGACCATGCCTGACTTTGAGCTTTTATGATAAATTATTCCGTGTCCACCATCTGATTAAATTCTAAGGAATTAAATTGTGAAATGCTGCATTTCTAAAAAGGCACATTTCTTTACTTACAAACCTACTTACACAAGGAGAAAAATCTCAAGTTCTGGCAGTTGTTTGAATATGGTAATTGATAGGAAAGTTGACCAAGTAGAAAACTGTAATGTGTCATAATAAAAGATGTTGGGATTTGCCTGTATGTTATGTGGCCATTACAGTTCACAGAGTTACACATTATGCCAGAAGCCCTGGGTGACAAGGGATCCATCTCATTCTGTTCAGTTTCTTTGGATGACTTTGAGCAAGTCATCTTGTGCAGAACTCAGTCCTTTTTCAAAATGGAGAAGGTAGTTTAAATTACATCATGCAGCTTGTCAGAGAATTAATTATCTAACAGCAAAGTGGGGTAAATAGCTTTTCCTACCAGAATGTGTAGGCATGAACACATGGAGACACATGGAGAATTCAGGAGCTAAGGTCATGTGGTACCATTTCTGTGCCTGTTAGAGATTGTTCTTGCAGGATCATGTGCAAAGTTTTATCCTTTATCCATAAGTTACAATACTAAGATAAATCTATGTGTGCTTTGACAAGTCTGTTTTTCTGCAACAATCTTATTCCCAAAATAAAACTGGGCTTAGGTGAAGAGGTCTAGGTAGAAAAGATGCCCTGACTACCTCATCTATGAAAAGATTGTGCCAACTGTCTGTCCTCAAGTAGTGTAAATGGTTGACAGCAAATGAAATAATTAGATAGCAACTCCAAACTGTGTTTCATAACTTTAAAAATATAACTCCTTTTAGAGAAGACAGAATTCTCTGTTGTCTTAGAGTAGAAGAGGTGAGGGATGATCTGGGTATAATAGGATGAGTAGGGTATTGGATAGATGAAGCAGACCTGAGAGGAGGAGTCCCATGTGGGTGCTCATTATGTGCACAGAGGTATGTGGGAGCAGCTCTTGCATGCAGACACTAAGGAGATGTAGTTGGAGTCCTGTCTGGCTGTGGGAGGTAGCTGAGCAACGTTCTTTGATACATGCAGGGAAAGCAATGCAAAACTGATTGAAATTCATTTATAGAGAGTCACAGGAACCAGTGGTTACTGAGTAGGGAATTGACAGTAGCATGATCAAATTGGAAACTAAGTCACACATGGGAGAATTATGCAGATAAAAACCAGCAGATGACTTTCCCTTGGGAAATCTTGGATGGAGATGAGTGTTCCAGTCTGAAAAGTGGCTGTAGCAAAGCACCGTTAGGGGAGCAAACTTCCATAGAGGTAGGAGTTAATGAGAGCTGTGATTGATTAGTCATGTCTGTTTAGGGCAAGGGTGGAGCCCTAAAAGTATATAGGTCATATATTCCTGAAAGTGAGAGGAATAAACCCAGAGGTCCATCTTATGTGGTGAAACAATTTACAAAGAAAGTTGATGACTGAGTTTTAGTTACACTTCAATTTGAGTACAACACATTAAGTACATTTGGGATTACTGCCACAAGAGAGGTGGTCAGAGTTGAGGAGGTGAAGGAGGTAGAACTCCTATGGAGGAGGTAAAGTGAATAGACAGATATGCCTTATTTTACTGCTTGTTTATGCAAACATGCATTTTTTAAAATAATGATTACTCAGTTCCATGCCCCCTAGCTTATTCAGGTGCCACTTTGGGGTATGAAGTCACCATAGCAGCAGCTGGCAGCTGTGTTACACCACTCATTAATGAATAAGATGGACAAAGAATGCTACGTTCTTATTTAAGATATATTTTTAAAGAAGTATAAACAATTAATTTTGAATATTGGTAGTTATATCATGAAAGAAACAGTACGTGATTGATTTTGAGTCGTTATGATTAGAAGTTGTGCCTGACCTTGAGCTCTGATTTTGTCTTCAGCTGCCACACTCTGAGGCCTGGGACCATGCTTCCTCACTGTGGTCCTTGATTTCTGTAGCTGAAAAAGGGAAGGTGTTGTCTATGGTGGGAGTGTGCTGCTGCTCCTCTGTCATGCATTTGTATTAGTCAGTACACATCACTGTAATGGGATACTTGAGGCAACTGACTATAAGATAAATAATTTATTTCAACTTTACATTTCTGGAGGTTCCTGTGCAAGACTGGTCAGCACAATTACTTTGGGCCTCTGACTGAACAGATGGCAGAACAAACAATTTGCATATAATCCAGGAAACAGAGACAGGGGACAGTGGGATCCATAATCCTTTACAACACATGCACCCTATGACCTGAGGACCTCCTTTAAGGCCGCAGAATGTCCTAAAGGTCCACAGCATGTCCCTGTAGTGCCACCCTAGGGACCAGATCTTTAACATGTGGACCTGTGGAGGACTGTCAGCCAAATTATGGTACATGACAAACAGGACCCTTTTCCCTTCTGATTGCAAATGAGATGTCATGTCATTTTAGCACATGGTACCAGTTGGTGTGTGACCTCTCGTGCCGTCATCATTCATGAGCAAGCGGATCAAAAAAGAAAAAAATTCATTAACAATATGAGGTATGGCTAATATTTGTTGAGCTTTTAGAGGGTTTCAGGTTCTGTGATAAGCACTTCCCATTTAATGTGTTAAGATCTGTGTGTGTGTATGTGTGTGTGTGTGTGTGTTTTCAATTAAGAAGCAGAAGTCGTTAGAGGAAGGTAGAATTTCAGATATAAAATGTGGGTTAAAGTAGTGAACATCCTTGAAATAATTTAAGGAAATGGCCACAAGTGTAAAGAAGACGATATAAGACTCACCTGTCCATTCCCAAGAGCTAGCCTATGCCTGGTTTGCAGAACATCACCAATTAGAGTTTGAGAAGATAAAGGATTGGGTGAAGGAGAAAAACTGCTCTGGCCAGAACTGCCCTCAGCTTGTACATCAGCCTTTCTTCATTATTGGATATAACATCTGCTGCTGACCTGTTAACAAGTCAATTCTATATCTGTTCGCTTGATTCTCTAAGCTAGGAACTTTAATTCGAAACAGAAGGCCCAATGGATAATTCCTAGAATGCATTTTTTTCAATATAAAACCATCGACCATAGATTATACTTGGAACTGCTAAATAAAATGATGTTTTGGAAAGCACTTCCATCAGTACTCACTTATTGATACTGAACAACAAACCTCAAATTCATTATCATTCTTCCTTGAGGCCAAGTGAAAGCAGCTTTTAAGGCTATTTTATCTTCATGGCTTGATCACAGGTACTAATAGGGACATCATGGCTGCATTATAAAGTATATAGGCCAATTATTTAAATAATTTATACATAGTTTTCCTGTTAATACCTTAAAAGGAGTCAGGTGAAGACAGTATTAGTGAATTTTGGCACTTGGGATACATATTTATTATGACAAGTCAATTTTCCTTTTAGTTTCTAGGACGATAATAAGTGGACTTACACAGTATATTAAATTAATGGATTTTATTTTTCATATGAAAGAAGAAAAAAACTTATGAAGTGCTATCCTAGGGTTCCAGGATGTTCTTTGAATATCTGGCTCATAATATAGCTTTTGAAAAGCAATTAAAACTTTCATCTTAAGCTTCTTCCAATGACAAATCACTCTGGAGTGACTATCAGTGGGTTTTTCCCCTTTGGAGAGATTTTTTTTTTTTTTTTTTTAAAGAGAAATGATACTCAGCAGCATCCAAGATAATTCTAGGCAAACTTAACCTATGCAAACTTTATCCAATCCAAACTTGCAATGATTTTTTCCATATATGTCAATGACATTCTTTGTCACTAAGACTCCCCCTACTTCTAGTATTTCTCATATTGTATTAACTCCTATCTGCCACAAATATATTCTGCCATCTTCTACCCATGACTTTCTGATGTCAAATCTAGAACTATTATATTCTTAGTGAAGTTTCTTCCCCGCTGGCTGGCTAAGCCCAATGCTGACTTCATTTCTTGATATCTGAGCTCTTGCTGGGAGATTAATTTTACTGCTATTATGGCCCCACCTTTGTTGGCATCTTCATCGAAAGACACCATACCTGCTGGGGATAGGTAGGCGCTCTGGGTCTGTGCTTGACCCGCTTGCCTCATTATTGTCCACACTGTCAAGCCAATGTCCCACACAGTGTGGGCACAAGGATCACTGTGACAGTGTCTGTCCACATCCATTTATTCCCGGCAACCAAGGCAGACTCTTCGGCTGCACTGCATGTCAGTCTGATTATCTTAGTGGCTGGAGACATGGAGCAGAGAGTGAAATTTTTCAAATGCTGATTGAAAAAGAACCGCTTAGTGCAGTCCGACAGGCAGCTAGGAGATTCCCAGATAGTGGAAGCATAGCACATTTCATGATTATTCCTATTATTACTATTACTCACTAATCAGTGTGATTCCCCAGGCACACTCCTAGAAGTAAATCCTTTAATAAAGTTCCGTAAGAGAAAACAAAAAATAGCACAGCTTTTTCTTACCTCTGTAGAGGAGATGTGTTGACAAAGCTTTTGTATACCAATGTTTCTGAAAAGTTATGTGCACCTGTCCATTATTCAGACTGTCCCAACTGAAACCAGCCTGCACCAATATCATTTTAATACCTCAACAACACTCCTTGTATGAAAAGTAGAGATAGAAACAAGGAGTGGCTAGAACTCTCCTTTTATAGGAGAAATGGCTGACTATTGTCAGCTTTGGTGCACATACAATGCTTTACAGTCAATCAATTACATTGCAGTGTCCAGCTGAAAATTGTACAGCTACTTTCTCCTCCAAAACATCATCATTTCCAATTGTTTATAAATGCCAAAAGTACCACTGAAAAATTTTTCATTACAAAGTACCAGGTCATTAATTGTTGTATTTCTGGCTCATAAAGTAGAAATGCATTACCCCAGCAGAAAAATTAAATTTAATTAAGATATAATTTTATTTTTAAAATAAAATTAAGCATTGTGTGTAGAACAAAGCAAGACAGGCTGACTAGAATAGTGATACCTCGTTTGGGGTTCGTACCCAAAGGTAGGTTGCTTATTAGGAGTGAATCCCTCTTCCACGGACCTACAATGATTATCAAACTGCAGTGTTAGAAAGTAAATGAAAGGTCCTTCTATAAGTCATATCTCTGTAGATCCTCTGTACAATAAGCACAAGTCTAGAGGTGTCTTCATTTCCACCTTCATGTAAGTATGGAATTGACTTGTGTGGGGATTGGTGTTAGGTGTTGCTTATAAAGATAGTAGAAAACTTGACTTTGTTGATAAACCCATGTCCAGTAAGCTCAAGTCTGAGTTTATTTAGGGGAAAAAAAAAGTATTTTCCACAGAAAAACATTGGATTTGTTTGTAGAGATCGCTGTGAACAAAATCATGTTCTCTCTTTATAATTAAGGTGTAAAGCAGAAGTTAATGCCCAAATACTCATTTCACATTATAAAGAAACATTTCGTGAATATGTCATGGCACTTATTGTTGCAGGGCTTACTAACTCGTATCTCTGCAACTGAGCATATTTTAATTCTATTTATGTGACTCTGTATAACTGAGTGAACCAACTACACTGGCATTTATCGAATACCTATGATATACAAATCATTGTGTATAAATCAGCAGAACAACCAGGCTAATGACTCGGCTAACACTGTTTCCTTCCCGATCTCCTGGCAATATAAAATGAGGCCTATTCTAGAAATTAATGGACATTTATGCAACCTTCATCTCCTTGCTCTTTTATAAAGTATATATATATTTTTTTAACCAGGAAAGTATAAAACTGAGAAATTGGTGTGTTATATACATTTATTCTGAAAGGGAATCATATGGTGCATTTTGGGGGAAACGCTATAATTTTGATACTAAATATGAGTATTTTTCCCATTGTGTAGACTATATAGATTGATGATGTATCTCTTTAGAACCTCCCCTTTCATTCTATTTCTTCCCTTTAAATTTGGCCTTGAATTTTTCCAAATAAAAGTGGTTTAAAAATCATTAAAATGCCTTACACATGCTAGGCAAGTGCACTGGGTTTGATCCGCAGCACCATGTAAAAATAAAAAATAAAATAAAATTTCAAATATATATATACATATGAAAATGTGATGTCACAAAAGATCAGTTACAAGTTAGGAGAGAAATTTTAATATTCCGTAAATGGTAGGTAGGGTGAGGAAGGAGGAGCAAAAATACCTAGGAGAGGTACATAGAATAATTCAGCTTTATAGTATGAATATTCCTCAAAAAACTTGTAATTTAACCCAGCTATTCCACTCCTGTTTATACCCAAAGAACTTAAATCAGCATACTACAGTGACACAGCCACATCAATGTTGATAGCAGCTCAATTCACAATAGCTAAGCTGTGGAACCAACCTAGGTGCCCTTGAACAGATGAACAAATAAAGAAAATGTGGTATATTTACACAATAGAATATTACTCAACCATAAAAAAATGACTTTATGACATTTGCTGGAAAATTAATGGATCTGGAGACTACCATGCTAAATGAAATAAGCCAATCCCAAAAACCAAAGGTCAAATATTTTCTCTGATATGCAGATGCTAACACACAACAGGGGGAGGAGAAGGGAAGAATAGAAGTTCAGTGGATTAGACAAAGGAATGAAGAGAAAAGAGAAGGAATGGGAATAGGAAAGACAGTGGAATGAATCAGATATAACTTTCCTATATGTGTGTATTAATAGACCATAGTGAAACTCTACATCATGTACAACCACAAGAATGGGATCCTAATTAGGATATACTATACTCCATATATGTACAATATGTCAAAATACACTCTATTGTCATGTGTATCTAAAAAGAACAAATAAAAATTCAACTTTATTTGCAAAAAAAAAAATCATTAAAATGCACACTTTTGAATAATTCTATACATAAATGAAAGGAGAAAAAAATACTGCTTGTTGTATTCTTTCACCATCTTCATCCAAAAGTATACAGAGTATAGAAGGCAAATCAGTTTGGGGTTCACTCTTTTGGAATTTGCTTCATTGCACCAAACTTTATTGTGAACGAAAAAAAAAAAAAAAAAAAGAACTTTTGCTGGGGGGGAGGGGAACACAGATATTGACAATTTCTACCCCAAAGAAAAAAACTTTCTTCTCCTACCCTAACTGAAAATTAAAAGATCACCAGGGGCCACATTCTTCTGCTTATGCTAACTATAAAGCTTTCCCACCTGCAGTGTGTGGAGACTTGACTAGGGACCTTGAAGAGGCTGTTTGGTCCTAAGCATGTCACCCTGTCCTGCCCCTCTGCTTTGTGTTTCCCTCTCTGGGGTGTTCACCATACTTCTCAACTCCCCACACCCTGTCAGTTCTCCAGCCCAGATTTTTCATTTTGCATAAACTCTACCTAGTTGTCCCTCCTAAGGGGGATTAAGTTTACTCTTTCCTGTTCTCTGAGAGTGACTTCATCCCTTGCCCTATTGTGAAGGGTCACTTTTCATTGCAAATGTTTGTTTTTCCTTCTTGCTCCTTAACTGCAAAATTGGACACTTTGAGCAGTGTGAGGTCCATTTCTGGGAACTCTGAGGATGGGGACCTTTGCTCACCTTAACATAACCAAGATTTAAAATAGTGCTTGGCACACTGTGGGTGTTCAGGAAATGTCTCACAAATAATTGAATCGTGAGTATTCTGGGGTGACAGATATATTTTAAGAAGAGACTCCTAGTTGGAGACTTTGTACAGTGGATCAGGTAGGCAGTTCCTGTCAGAGGGAAGGAGGGGTGGGTGGAGTGGTGCTGATAGGAATGGAGAGGTGGAGGCACAGGCTGGAGACATTGGTTGCTTAGGTTTTTTTCTTACAGCTCTTTTTCACTTCCTTCCTAATGTGACGATTTGTTGAGATGCACTAAGTTTAGTTCCACATTTGGGCCCATTTTAACCCACCTAGGCTGAATGACAAATGGAGACAAAAAGGAACAGAAAGCCGGCATTAGAAAACTTATGTGTTTTAACAAGAAGAGATAAAAAGTACCATTCGTCCCATTTGTGAGACACAAATACAATTGGCATTTGAGTTATAGTCTCTGAGAAGTTTTTTGTTGTTTGTTTGTTTGTTTTTGTCAAAGAGCTGGGAGACAACCTAGCAGAATCACTGCCATCTCAGATTCTGGACTCTTGTATTGAAGTTCTGGCTCTGCAATCTGCTGGGTTTCCTGAGTACAGTAGTGACCAGAAAATGACACTCATGTCATGGGGCTGTTGTGAGGATAACAGAGGCTAGCACATTTTAGTTCCTGGGACAGAGGACATAAATGAATAGACTGTTCATATGGACGACAAATACATCAACTTTGCACTTGTGACTCATAATGGGAACTTTCTTCCCATATTCATCTGTAGTACCTGTTTTAATACTTGCAAATTATTCATTTGTGTGACATACTCTCATTATTTGATATTTTTATCATATTTTCATGATTAAAGTTATGATTATTTTAAAATAGAGCATTTTATTTTCAAGGTATAAAAAGGTGTCACTGCTTAATTGGTTCAGTCTTTGTGCAAATGTGATATTACTCCTCCATGATTCATAATTGTAATATTTTTTGAATATTTTTAATTGCAGATGGACACAATACCTTTTTTTAAAAAAAATTTGTATAATGCTGAGGATTGAACCCAGTGCCCCATGCATGTGAGGCACATGCTCTACCACTGAGCCACAACATCAGCCCCATCATAGTAGGAATATTTTTGAGGCTTTTGATACAAACTTCACATTACTTTCAAGAGTATTGTCTTTGCAGAACTGAGTTCTTTAATTTGTTTTTGGTTTCTGTTGGGCCAGGATTAAGAGGTGAGAAAAAAAAGATTTTTGTTTATTTGAAAACCAAGGAAGGTGAACCCCTTTCATGTTGTATTAAAACTTTAAACTTTCTTTTCTTATTTTATTGGTACATTCATTTTTCTCGGTATTGATACTATGACATATATGTGACTATCACTAGAGCCGTCTGGGAGGGTGAGGCAACCACAGAGTCTAAAATGATTGCATTAAATATTTGTTAGGTTTAGTTTATCAAAGTGAAATTAACTATTTGTAAACATTTTCACTCATGCAAAATTGTGATTTGAGGTTCTGTGTAATTGTTAAGCAGCTCAGTAGATTTCTTTAGACTTTATACCTTAATTTTTCCATTTGGTTTGTGCAATTCTATTAGACTAATTTCAATCATAATTTTGTGCTTCGAATAGTTTGGTTATTGAGCATCTACTTCTAAATCACTAGGTATCATCTCTAAATTGCTGTGAACAAAAGATTTTGGATACTATTGCCAAAATATATAATATATGACTAATTTTCAATTTCCCAACAGCTTGTGAATGGTAGTACCTATTATTACATTGTGCACTTAAAAGCATTTGAATCAATGCAAGTGATGGAGCTCTACTAAAATTTGCATGCATTATATCATACTTTGAAGTTTTCACGGGATGTTAACACATCCTTCCATCTGATTCTGACAAGAACCTGGTGAGGGACACAGAGCAACTCCCTGTTATTATAGAAGAGAAATACTGAGGTTCTGAGAGGTTAAGTGTTGCCCAGGGGCCAGACAGATAATAAACTGCAGACACTGGCCTAGAACCTCGGTCTTCTGACTTGGAATCTAGCACTTTTTTTCCCTCTGTTCCTTCATCATTGAATCACTTGACCTGGAAATATGTGTCTTCACCTTTGTCAGAAAAATAAAGCCAGTGGGATTCGTATCCTGGAGAGAAGCAATAATGTGCAGCTCCCAAGTTCCATTGCTCTGTTTTTGTTGTGTCTGTCCTGTTTTAGAAACATATGTTTTAGAATTTGCTGTGTAAACGCCTTTTTCAATTTTACAATGGAAAGTGAAAAACAATGGCATGGAAAAATGTTTACTTTATTTAATATGTATGGCTTTCACAAGGGCTCGGTTCACTTTCAATTGATTTCACAGTTTGTTTGTTATTTTTTTTATTATTATTCTGTCTTTTCTAGCCACATAGCCTTGGGGGTAATGTCAAGTTACTCATAAAGAAAGGATTTTAATGAATACCCATGGAAGGTACTCTCCTCTTCATTTATTTCTGGTACTTTTCTTTCACTAACTAAATTCTATAGCTGGTCTCTGGAGCACAATGTGATACCAAATCAGTTTTCCATCACTAGATTCAATTCTTTCTTGAACTCCCATACCCAGAAACTATCATGCAGAGGATCAATGCCCTTGTAGTAGAATATATTTGCTCAGTGAGTTACTGTTCCAATCTGAGCTCCCACTGTGCTGAATTATTTCTTTCATGAAATAGGGGGAAAGGGGTATGGGACAGGGTTGGGCAGAGTCTCAGTACTTCTTGAAAAATTTTGAGGAATAATTGAAAATTTAGACCAAATCGAAAAGAAAAAGCATGGCCAAGCTGCGTGTGGGCAGTTTCAGTTTATATTTGGATTTTTGTTGTAGATGGGCAATGTTGTTAAATATATAACCAGTTAAGAGATACTGCTTTTGAGAACAGATTGCAATGGAAATGGTAAGTGAAAGATCTAAATATGTATATAAATATTCAATGCTGTGATTATATGCCTGGTTTTTGGCAAACAACAACAATAACAAAACAACAAAATTCTTCCCTTTGGAAGACTTTTGGAAGAGAACAATTTCTCTGATGGCAATTCATTTTATTTTCCTGTTTTTTCTTTTTCTTTTCTTTTTTCTTTTTTTTTTGCGCTAGGAATTGAAGCCAGTGATGCTTTACCATTGAGATGCACTATACCCCCAGTCTATTTTATTTTTAATTTTGAGACAGGGTCTAGCTAAGTTGCTGAGGCTATTCTTAAATTTGCAATCCACCTGCCTCAGCCTCCTGGGATTATAGGAATGTGCCTCGCCTGACTCCACTATTGACTATTCTTTTTATTTTTTTATGTATTTTTATTTTATTTATTTATTTTTATTCTGGGAATTTAACCAGGGTCACTTAACTACTGAACCACTTCCCCAGCCCTTTTTAAAATGTTTTATTTTGAGACAACGTTTTGCTGAGTCCTTAAGTCCTCACTAAATCCTTAGGGCCTTGCTAAATTGCTGAGGTTTGTCTCCAATTTGCAATCCTCCTGCCGCAGGTCTTGCTAGGATTACAAGCATGCACCCTAGCACCTAGCTGCTGTTGACTTTTATCTGTTGCATTATAGAATCCTGACTAGCTTTCACACATTGGAACAAAATAGATTTTTTACTTGTCAAATATAATTCAACATTTAACAATTGTCCCTGGAAGTAAAAACTATTCAAAATACAACTGATTATCAGAACTGTTTTCCAACTTTCAATTTTAATTAACAGTACAGAAAGAGCAAAAGTATTTAGAAATTAAAAGATGAAAAGCTATACATATTTTAGTAGACCCAAACATAGCTTATGTATAGAATGATCTATGAGAAGTCATTTAAAAACATTTAATGCTGGTCCCTGCTAAGCCACATCTGAATGAAAATAAGAATACAAGAATAATATACCCATATGTCTCTGTGTAATGATTTGGGAACTAGAGCAAACTTTAAAAGAATGGATTTAGTTCTTATGTTTCAGTGTGTGTCTTTGAGCTTTTTATAGCTCCATTTCATATATTAAGGTATTGAGAAATATTAGCATCCTCATATGTCAAGAACACTAAGAGCAGTTAAAACAATTAATTCTTCAATAAATGCAGAATAACTTGTGAAGGTTGTTTGCATTTAAGTCTGTTTTTTGGATGCCATTTGAAATCTATTTCCTTTTCAACTTTGCTGTCTTGGAGCTGAGTGCTTGGGATATTTATCGAAGTAAGGATTTCCATGAAATCTAATGAAGTCTAAAGGAAACTTGCATTATTTAATTGCGTTTAAACTGATTGTTCATATGACAGTTTCTCTAAAAGGATCAAATACGAGCCTTTAACACAGTGAAACTCTGTAGTAGCTGCAGACCTATGTGGTTGGTGTTGGGGTTTACTTGCCTCCTGGTAAGGAATTTTTCCTCCATGACAATAATCCTACTTTGATGAGAATGTTTCTTTGACTGTTTTTATTTTATGTACTTGTTAAGAATAGTAAGAGCTGTGTGAAGATGATGCACATTTTATCTTAAGCAGTAGACTTTAACTATAACCACCAGCAGAACTGGGCCTGTGGAACTACTCTGACCCCAATGTCTCTGTTCCATTAAGAAAGAAAGAAGATTGTAGAATTCGTAGGTTATAAGTGGTAAAAGCTAATTGCTTTGTTAAAAGTGAATGGGAAGCTTGGCACAGTGGTGCCTGCCCATACTTCCAGCGACCCAGGATACTAAGGCAGGAGGATATACCAGTTAGAGATCAGCCTGGGCAAGTGAGACCCTACCTCAAAATAAAAAAAATAAAAAGGGATTGGGAGTGGGTCCGTGGGTTCAATCTCCACCAAACAAAAACAAAACAAAACAAAAAAAAAAGAGAATAAAGGTAAATGAGGCTTATTGAGTAACACCTAATAGGATCTCTTATCTCTCCCCAACCCCTCAGAGCCAAACAATAGAAGAACACTATTTTTGCTCAAGATTCCTATCACAAAACATTATGATTATAGAACTGGAAAGTAGTATTCTAGAAAGAATAACAGGCAGATAGCTCCAAAAATGTTGTCAAAATGAAGCTGAGTTTTTACCATCCTAATAAGTGGAAAGAAGTTGTTCTTTGCCATCCTAATCAAAGAAAAATTTTCTGCCTGTTTATGTATTCAAATGAAAAACAGTTGTCTAGTTGGGCATGGTGGAGCATGCCTTTAATCCCAGTGGCTCAGGATGTTGAGGCAGTAGGATTATAAGTTCAAAGCTAGCCTAAGCAACTTAGCAAGGCCTCAAGCAACTTAGTGAGACCCTTTCTCAAAATAAAAAATGAAAAAGGGCTCAGGATGTGGCTCAGTGGTTAAGTGCCCTTGGGTTCAATCCCTAGTACCAACTAAAGCCCCCCTCCAAAAAAAAAAAAAAACCAAAACAAAAATAACAACAACAAAAAAACCCACAAGTAGTTGTCTTTGCTGATTGGGCTAAGATGGGGATGCTGTCTGAGGAGGTGCTATTTGACCTGAGCCTTGAGGGGACTGCCATGCAAAAGAGACTTCTATGTCAAAACTGGAGAATGGCATTTGAAGCAGAAGCAAAAGCTACCGTAAAAAGGGAGTTGGCTTGGTATAGGGCTGAGAGAAAGGGAGAATGATGGACAGGAGACAAGATTGGAGACAGGGACAGGAATCATTTTGTTGGGCCTTAAACAGGATGGCAAAGAGTTTAGGTTTTTAATTACAAGGCAAGCCATGGAATGTTTAGAGCAGGAAAGTGATACTTGCTATTCATTTTAGAAAGATCATTCTTAAGTCTGCGGAGAATAAAATATGGGGAGAAAATAGGAAAGAAATACCTTTGTCATTTGAGTGAAAGATACTGTTATTTATTCATCTAACCATCAACCAACGCCCACTGAAATGCTACCGCGTGCCAGAGCACTATTGTAAGTCCTATAGATACCAAGATTATTGAGAGAGGAAAGGGACCTTTCCCATAACGCTTTGAGTGTAGGCAGAAGAGCAGGCAGCACGGAATCCCAAGAAGACAATAAAACAAGGTAACACAATGCAGTGGGGAGCGGATACCTACATCCACTGTCAGGGTCCTGGTAGAGCTTGAATGACTGGAAGAAACCAGACATGACAGAATCACCATGAAGGTATTGCAAGCAAAACCAAGAGCCAGTGCAGAGGCCATGAGGTGGCATAAAAGAACAACACTGTCTGGAGGGACAGAGCGAGGAGAGGGGTCTCAGAGAATTGGAAAAAGTCAGCCAGGGCCACATCACATAGGAGAAATTCCTTCCTGTGAGACTTCTCAGCAAGTGGGCATGGGGGTAGAGAATGAGATAAAGATTGAAGAGGAGTTTCTGGTGCTCTGACAACCATTTGCTGTCATTCATTGTACAAAGCAATTAATTGGTGAACTTCTCGTCAATTTCCTGGGAGTTTATTTGAATGGTGATACTGGCTATTAGCATCAGTGTTATTTTAGGAAATTATTAGTTATGGTAATTGTCAGGGATTGATTTTCTGTTTATCACTTTACTAAATTCTAAAGCGATTATTGCTTAGAGACAAATAGAAAATTCCCTGCTCAGTGCAAGTAAGATTGAGGCATAGATGTTGGGAATACTTCTCCCACTATTTAATGCTGGATTGCTTTAAATGGTGTTTAATACAACATTTATTGAACTATTTGAAAGTCCCTAATGTGCAGATGCATCCGAAATTACCCCCGTGTCTAGTTTGCTCCAGTTAACATTCTTTTTAATGGCAGCAGGTGGAAAACTTGAAGGAAGAATAACTAAAATGGCCATCTTGGCTATTGTTTAAACATGTCGTTGTTCTGACCAGAAAGTGGAAATTATTGGAAAGGAAGGTTGTTTTTTCATCTGCTTGAGGAACTGTTCCAGAACTGTTGTTAAAGTGAACGTTAAGTGGGGTGTGTGCCATTTGCTTCATATGCACTGTGGATGATTGATTTCCTCAGCCCAACTAATAGAATATTTTTTCTACCGGCCTTGGTACAATTACATTATAGTTGCAATTTTCAACATCATATTTTAATAGAATTTTTGAGTCTCTTTGTTATTAATAAAGTTAAATATAATCAGAAATGAAAATCTGCTGAAATATTCACATTATCCCTTTGCACATTTGGGCTCCCAGTTCCCATCCTTGCTTTGCTTCAAGTCAGCAGTAATGCACATTTGTTGGCTTGGATTGACACTTCTTCCCCACAGTCATTCTGCCTCAGAAAGATCAAGTTTTTTTTTTTTTTTCTTCAAATGGAAAAGAATTCTCAGCAACACCCTTGAAATATGAAATCAGTCACAAAATTCATTACTGGAGCTTTTTCATTTAGAGAAATGATTGCAATGACATGCTGTGTTGACAAGTAAGACTCTCTGTCTTTAAACTCTTAATGTATAGTTTGCCTTTAAAATTAAATTGCCTCCTTTTCTAAATCAAACACAGATTAAACACCCACATAATTACTTTCTGGATACTTTCTTTGCCACTGCAGAGATATGGAAGATGTTTAAATTTTGTGATTATTATTGTTTTAATTTTAAGCAATAAAATAAGAAAAATCATTACTAAAAATCACCTGCAACATTTTAAGGTAGTAAATGGTATGTGTCTTTTCCGTCTTTTTCTATATGTAATGCTATCTGAAGTTCATTTAAATAAGAATGGTTTTAAGGGTGAGTGAAATGTGTATCAATATTTGCTCAGAACAAAAGACCAGCTGATTTAGTTAGCAGATTATTCATATTTAAGGTGAGATAATTAGCTAGTATTTAAGGCATTGTTTTTTAACTGTAAAATAGTTTCCCAGCACTGAATTAATAATGTAACATACAGCCAAACTTTTTTTAATAACTGTATTTATTTATTTATTTATTTATTTATTTATTTATTTATTTATTTATGTGATGCTGAGGATTGAACCCAGTGCCTCACACACAGTAGGCAAGCTCTCTCCCACTGAGCCACAACCCCAGCCCACAGCCAGACTTTTAAAAATCCTTCTCAAAGGTATTCTCACTACAAAGCTGTCTGCCCTTAGCTTGAAGGTTCTAGTTAGCAATAGGAGAAAGAAAAATATGTTCACAGAAATTAAACGAAGGCCTTAAAAAGCAGAGTAGAGATTTAATTAAAGACTCTTTTCCATATATATTTGTGCTGAAAAGGCAATGTGGGTTGGTTAGGATGTATTTTATCTTCTTGCTGAGAGTCAGCACTGCATATTGGTTAGAAACCAACACAGGGGTCAGATGCAGCCCACTGCCCATGTGTCAGCTGAGTGGCATGGGGCACATTACTTAACCTCTTTCAGGACCTCAGGTTTTCATCTGTAAAATGAACCAATAATGATATTGCCTCATATGGTTCTCTAAAGAGTAAGTGAGATCATGCATGCCTTAGAGTTTTCTGGGACATGGAAAGAACTCATCGAACCATAGGGAAGCCTTTCTCGCCAGGCAAGTATATTTAGCCACTTCATTATGAATTATTTGGAGGACATGGATATCTACACAAGGCAAAAAGTTAGAAAAGGGCTAAGAATATTTTAGGATGCCACGTTTATAAAAGAAAAATAAATAATTATCCCAGAAATTGCAGGTATAACTGTTTCGGTTATTCCATGAAGACACAACCTGAATTTCAAGCAGTATAGTGCTTTCAGTTGTTTTCAGATTTATTTAAATGTGTGCAGGATTTTCCACTGGCTGCTGAGTTATTGTAGTTGGAATTGATGGTCTCTCTGGGAACAGTTTCTTTGTGAGCATTATTTTCTCTGCCCAGGCGATTCCACCACCTCCACCACTTCACCACTGACAGACTTTTGATATTTCCTTAACAGATGGAGCTGTGATCATTTTCTCTTTTGACCTTATAAGATAATGAGAGCCGCTGGAGTGCCCTTTTAGTTAAATCAATAGAAAGTGCTTCAGTGTATAATATCTCATTAATAGAGACGGTTAATGGCAAACGTGGGACAGTTTATGTAGCTGACAAGCCAAGCACCTGCCTATATTAGAGGGATGGATGACCCAAGACCACAGTAGCTCTGAGACAGAATTTCAACAACTGGTAGTGATCCACCCGCCTCCCCAGGTGGGGGACACTGTGTGGTTTTTTTCTTTCAACTGCTGTCATGATTCTTCTCTTTTCCCAGATATATTTTAAGGATCACATGCAGGGCTCCCTGGGAGAAGGTGTGCAGGGAGTTTATCTCCAGAGTAGGACCTGCCAGGGAGGAGGAGAAGCAGCATTAGACAGTTGACCTTCTCTACATTTGCCACAAGGGCCTCAGCTGGTGTCACTTCTGGGGCCATCTGTAGGCCAGATGGCCCTTCAGAGCTGTCCCATGTTGAGGTGAGGAGGCTAAGTCTTTGCACAGCACAGTGGAACAGGTACTGAAAGCAGGCTGCTCTGGGGTTAGAATCTAACAGGTGGGGTCAGATCCTGGAGGGATCTTGGCCAAGTCATTGGCAGCCAGTACCATGGGCAGCTGGAGAGCATCCATCCTGGCCCTTCCTCTATCCTGAAATGGTGGGGGATCTGGATGTCCTACCCCCTACTCTGCACACAGGAAAAACTCAAGGAGTTGGCTTGGAACTTCTCCTGACTCCCCAAATCCCATAAAGTTCTGATCTTAGTAGCAAACATGATAAACATATTATGATTATTATTGTTGAAAAACCCATGCAACAGTGAGGCTACATTTGTTCTTAATCTACAAGACAAGAAAAACTGTCCACTGTAGGGATTTTTTAATTTTATTTACCAAACATTTTCATTGGATTCTTTTATTCCAGATGAGCTTTGCCATTGAAACTTAACACTAAGAAGCTTGACTTCTATGCCATGCATTTCAAGGTAGAGGATATGGAAACAGGACCACAAGGGGCAGAACTGAGAAGTTACTGGAACCATTAGATCCTTCCCCAGGGAAACATTATCCTCTCTATGACCATGCAGCGTGATACTTTCTGAGTCTTGAGTACCCTGCTCTCCAACAGCCAGCCTACCTGATCCCAGTGGAGAGTGCTTAGGGCATTAGCCCTTTCAGGGCCAGGACAAGGGTAGGACAAGTAAGTGTGAAATTTAAGAAGTAATGCAAAGGAAAAATTTTAAATTAATATTTTATTTTAATAGAATTCTTTAAAGATCAAAATTAATGTGAAAAGCTCATGATGAAAACATTTTAAAAATTTCAAAATAAGACAAAAATCAGTCTTGTCTCTTTTTCAGTTTTCTAATGTGGTTTGGGTTGGGCACTGGCCACTTGTGCTATATAGAAATAACCTGATAAACTTATTTTTACTTCAGTGGATCTGATTGAATGAACAATTTCAGAAGTTTCTGGAATGAAGTCTATGTAAATATTTTTATCAGTTCTAAAAGCATAAGGAAACGAATATATTAAAATGCATGAGTTCAGTGTCCACCAGTTACAACCTGAGCAGGGCCCCTAGGAACTGGGAGCTGGCATTAGGACTAAGGGAGATGGAAATAAGTAAGAAAAAGAGGAGAGGATTAAATGGTTTTCACCAAATAATCAATTCAGGGACACAGCCAGCACTTGCAGCCCGAAGTCACAGAGTTCAGAAGCTGGGAATCAGTCCTGGGGTCAAAGCCAAGTGGCAACAGTGTGAGGAGTAACACTCTGCTCCAGTGGTCCCCGAAGAGGTTTGTTGTGAAACCAGTGTTGTTTCACCTCCTCTCTAGCAGTTGAACTTGCCAATTCTTAATGTAAAAAAATTGTAAATCTCAGGATTCCACCTCTTGGGTCCCCTTCTTCCTCCAGGGAGAAGCTTTTCTGCTGTCCTTAATAAAGCTTCTACTTTCCACTCTTAAAAAAAAATTGTAAATCTCTCTTCCTTCCCTATGGAATATACTCCAACCCTCTCACTATGGCAGCCAAGACTCTCACACAGTATGGCTCTACTGTATCTCATCTCCCCCATCTTCCTTCACCAAACACTTTCCCCAGAATCACTAACATGAACAGCTTCTGCTACAGCCAAAGCACCCTTTCTAAGCCCAGTCCTTAGGTGCAGGGCCCTGTGGTCTTAGGCTGCACGTGCTGGTATTTCTTTCTGTGATTTCTCCTGGAAAGTGAACACTCCTAAGATAGGACTGATTGATGGTCACCCTTTCTTTGAACCCTTTACCATCCATCACTTCCAGATTGGGCTAAAAACAGAATCTTCTTCATTACTTCCAGTCCAGTGTATTGGCATGTCTGTTTAGATGTTTATTTCCTAATAGACTTTTATTTGTTGCTTTAGTAAGTATTGTTAGTACTGAGTAAAATTATTATAACAAACTGTGTACATAGTACTTTCTGTAGCATCTGTAACATAGGCGACATGAAAAGCATGTTAGATGTGATATATCACTGGACCTCAATAAATTTTATACTATCCCACTCTCATTTCATGCTATATTATTTCATATCATAATTGTTTTATCTATGAATAAATCAAGGCTTGATGAACCTTTAGCTCTGTTATCTTACACCACCAGCCCCTGGCATCCCAGTAGGTTCATAGGTACCCTATCAATTCAGTGAATGATAGCTGGAGGTATGGACGGTTGTGATCAACCACACAGGTGGAAATGCAGATCACGTATGCATTTTGCATATACATGCATAGATACATGCACAGGCAGACATTGTATTTTCAATAAATTTTTATGTAATTGGTAGTCCTTGAGCATAAAACTCACAGATGGATGAATTTTTTTTTTGCAAAATAATTAATGCACACTTGTGATTATTGTAGCAGTGTTCAAGTAAAATTTGATGAATGCAAGCATAGTATACAAATTAGTTATTACTTAGGTCTAAATCTTGATCTATTCTAATGTTTTGAAATCCTGCCACCTTTATTTAGTTGAGGTCCATATATATATGTGTGTGTGTGTGTGTGTGTGTGTGTGTGTGTTTAAATCTCAAAATTTTATTTCTATTATTTTGATCAGGAAAAAAAGGATGTGTTCAGCTATGAAATAGAAGTACAGTTCTACTGAGCTGAGGGCTTGTGTATAATATCAGAAGGTATTAATCCCCCATTTGGTGAGACTTTACAAAGAAGTAGAGGAAACATTATGGAAAACAATTGGGTTTGCGTATTTCATAGAAGCAGGCATTAAAGTGTGGGCATAGGGAAGAGAATGCTGCTGCCTGGGAGCATGAAACAAACAGCAGTCCACCTCCCGCTGCTACGATTCATCCAAAGAGCTTAGGCATTGGCTTTTCTTTCCATTTCTCAGGGATGAAAATCTATATTCTCTTTACTATAATATCGTCTGTTGAAATGTTCACTGTCTGAAGATTAAAAACTTTGTACTCTGGGAGTGGATATTTTAAAATATATTTTGATGGCCCTGGAGACAAATAGAGGAAAGCTATCAATATGTAATGATTGTCACACACAGTGTTTTACCTACTATTTTTCTTCTTGACTGTGTTCTGCATTAGCACCTCTGAGATTCATAAGGACAGTAGATCATCCATTGCCTGATTGTTTTTTCCTCTGGTGTTCTTAGAGTCTAAAGGGATCTTGTGGGGTGAGACTCATGTTACCAGTTTTTTCCTCTGGTATGAACCCTGCTTCCCCCAGACAGTTTTCTGGCATAAGCATCTATGTAATATTGTTTTGAACAATTTAAATGCTAAAGAGAAAATTACCACCCATTTTAAGAATACTTGCTCTAACCTCTGCCCATTGTATCAATCAGAATACAGTGGCTTAGATGTCATAGGTAGCAAGTGGCCACTAGAAGTAGCCAAAATGTCATAGGATCTTTTGATCCTGGAGTTTATATCTTCCGTTACCAGATCCAATTCCTTAACCAAACCAAACCACCTTCTGTACAGTTTTTGTACTTTTAATTAAATGCTAAATTGATAAAAGATCTGAGACATTGCACTATGTAATAAAAGAGGGGAATTAAGATGACCTGAAATTTCAATTTCTTATTCAGTCAGTGAACAGGCTGACTATTGCCCCAAAGTCAATGTTAATACCTTTGATGAGCTGAGATGCTCATGCACATTTCTATCAGCTTTTTAAACTTTCTAATTCTCAGAGCCTCCTTCAAATTAAAAAAAAAAAAAAAACTCCCCTTAACTATATTTGTGTTTGTCTCCTCCATCTATTTCCTCATCACTAGAGGGCACGAAGAACATTTCTACTTCAAGTAGAGTCAAAACTTGGCACCAGTACCTAGATTGGTGACAGGACCACAGGTGAGGCAGAACGGTGTTGTCTCGGAGGCTTGCTCACTGTCAGTCCAGTGACAGGGGCCAATGTTGCTGCTCCTGATTATTTCTTCTTAACTCCTGATAATTGCTTCCATCCTTCCCTTTGCTCTCCATCTCTAGACACACTGTCAGTTGGAGTAGCTAGTGATTAAAACACTTGTTTGTTATTCAGGAGCACAGCATGATAGTAGCCCCTAGGCATTCTGAAATGAGGGCCTCCATATTGAGAAGCTTTTTAAGAAAAGGAGCAATAACTGGCCTTGGATTTGAACTCTAGTCATGATGCTGTATGTTTGTGGTGGGCAAGGTGGTGCATAGCTTGTGGGTGGAGAGACAGTCTGTCCATCCTCTGCACCTGCCCTGGCCCACTCAGACGAGATGACCTATAGGAACAATGTGGGCTGGGATTATGTGTGTCCCCAGGAATTCCAGGTTACCTATGGAAACACTTGCTGGATAGTACACATTATCCTCAGGCTTAGGGTGTGATGAATGTGGGAAAACTCTAGGGTTGCTTTTTCCTCCTAACAATACTGGATTGCTAGCTTGCTCATAAATATTCTTGACTCCAGCGTGCCTTGGGCAAAAGCTGCAGTCAACAGTACTGTGGCAGTTTTACTGTAGCACTTAATTGTAGGGTGAGGAATTCTTTTTGGTAGGAAAACATTTTCAAACGAAAACTAAAGGCAAAAACTGAAATTAAGGTAGAATAAAATGATTGAGAAAATATTAATTAATGATTTTCTAAGTCACATGTCACGGAAATGGATTGATAGGCTTGAAAAAATCTTTGCGAATACTCTTGGTTTACATAAAGCAATGAGCATAATGTGAAATGTATGATGAGGTCTAGAATTCACTTTTACCTTTAATATGATTATCTTTTATAGCATTAGTGTCCAATGAGTTTCGAAAGTGAAAATTGAAAAAAAAAATTAGGAAATTACTTAAGTGGATAGAAGTGCCATTTTGACATTTTTTGGAGAATTAACTGTGTGAACTGTACCCCCTAAAAGAGAAAGGAAGATGGCTTGGGTACCTCCATTACTAGAGAGCAGTTGGTGGCCAGAGATGACATAGCAGATGGCAAGATGGATCTAGGTAAGGCCCACTGGAAAGCTTAGTGGACCCAGCAGAGCTAAGTCGACAGATGAGGGTATACGGGGACAAGCACAAACCTTCACACTAAGGACAGTTTTCTTGACAGACTGTAATGATGACATCAAACATTATTTTGGCAAGTGAAAAGTCCTACTCATTTGCTTTGTTTATCTCAAGAAATTCCTGCAAAGTGCTCCTTTTAAGAAGTTTAGATACTTATGCAATTTTATGTTTATGTGAAAGAGCTATATCATCGCCAAGCTGTTCTGGTTTTGAGGAGCAAAAAGGAGGAAATAGTTTATCCCTTCACAAAACAGTATTGGCAGGAAGCAATTTCTCACTGTTCAACAAATTCTTAGAATTTAGCTGTAACACTTAGACTAGTTATAATGGATGCAGATATTAGAGGACTGATAGTGAGAAAAATAGCTCTAGTTGTACCAGGAGACTTGTGTTAAAATGTTCTATCAGTAAGTGTTTGGGGAACAACACAGTTTCTTTCCCTCTCTCTCCCTTTTTTGATCTCCTCCTCTCCCTCTTATTTAACAAGAAAGAACTATGTTTGCTTTTGCAATATACTGATGACAGAAAACTGTTGATACTATTTGAATCAGTCGGTATTTTTAATATCTTTATCTCTGGGAATTGGTACTTCTTAATGCTAGAGTAAACATATTCGTGATTATTACACAACCTCACATTTCTTATAAAGCACTTACGTTAACCACGGAATCAAGTTTTGGGGCATTCATGGTTTGTAGCCTTAACAAATTCATAACTGTTTTGACTCAGGTTGGAAGAGTCAGTCGTATGAGAAAGGATACATTTACCTATAAAGTGTGGAGGAAATATGAGGTTTGGCGAGATTAATAACTTAAGTTTCCATAAATTCCTTATATATTTGAAACTCGAGTCACTTAGATGATAAATATAAAAAAATTCTTTTTTTGTGCATAACAGGTTATTCTTTAAGATTGGAGACATACAACCTTAAGGAATGCATCAGATAGTGTTATAAGCGGAAGATAAGTGAAAATTTACTAAAGTCCTATCAGCCTGGAGAAGAAAATCCAGCTTAATTTAAAAAAGCCACTTGTAGTTTGTTTTTATTATACACAAATCACACATTCTTAATGTCTCAAAATCTTGCATATTACTTTATGAAAGCCATCTCTATGGAATTATCTGAGAAGTACATGTATATGTTATGAATCTGGATTTTAAGGATTTTAAATGAAGGATGAGAAGTTTGGCAGAGGAAAAAAAAAGAAGGCAATGTTGGTGCTGGAGATAATTCTGATACTTTCTTAAACTGTTTTTCCCAGTGCCCAGCAAAGGGTAGGTGCTGAAAACATTGATTTGTGTTTCTTTCTGTGAAAAAGATATATTAAAGTTGTTTTTCTGGAATGGATGGTGCTGGTAGTATTGTAACGATAAACATGGTTGGAGAAGAGAAGTCACATTATTGTTTCCCAAAAGCTTATTTAATGGACTATCAGACTCCAGTGAAATTCAGAATCCTTTCACCTGAAATGTATCTTTGTAAATTTAGTAAAAAACTATCCTCGTATGCATGTCACCAGCTGCCTTTGTCAAATAGAGAATCCTAAGGTGGGATGCTTAGTATGACTCAGAGTGAGGCATAAGATGTTTTTCTAAATTTAATCAACTAATCATTATTGAGCACTCTGTGCTAAGATGCAGTAATGACAAATTACATGTAGTGAGTGACTTATAACCACTGTCTTTACATACCTCAGATTCTACTGTGTGAACCTGGGGAGGGGAGGAAAGGGGTGTGAATGAGAATTACGGACAGATCCATGCATGGCCATATCTCCGGCCAAATCTTTGAGAGTCATAATAATGGTGTAAGTGCAATGCATTGTCAGCTCAGTAAATAGAGCAATGGGCTGGTAGGGGAAGGTTGATATTTGAGCCGAGCCATGAAGAAGTACAGAGGTACACAGAGGATGGGCAAGATCTACAGACATGTGAATAAACAATTGTGGAGTTGGGTGCTTTTGTGTAATGTTGTATAAAAACAAATGTCTTCAAAGGTGCAGTCTTTCTGAAGCATTTAAATACATGCTTCTAGGGAATGAAGCTCTAAGAACATGTAAAGTATGATAGCAGTACTAATGCCCCAAATAGCTCCCTTGCTAAAAGATATATTAATTTACTACCTAGCAAGAACAAGCAGTAAATAAAAGCAGAGCACAGCTTGCCTATATTTTGCAAAGACAAAATGAGGTAGAAAATTAAAGATATTTATCTCCATTATTCTCCTTTTAAATTTCTTGTTAACTACTCTGAAACCAAAAGAGAGTGATAAAACATTGTTGAAATTGTAAGATTAAAGACAGCAAAGATGAAAAAGTTTGGGTAGAGATTTTGGTAAGGAAAAAAGAAAAAAAAAGACTCAGAGTTAATATTTGGAAATTGTTCTTAGTTCATGGTTATATTGGTCTGCTTTTATAAAAAAAGAAAAAAAACCTACTGTAACTGTGAGAAGCTATCAGTGTGGCATTATGTTCCAAGAATTTTTTAAATCTACAACTGAGCTCTTATATTTATCATTTTCATAAGGTTTTTCACAGCTGCAACTAAAAGACCTGACCAGAACAATTATAGAGGAGGAAGAATTTATGTGAGGGCTCACAGTTTGAGAGATCTTAGTCCATAGACAGCCAGCTCCATTCCTCAGGGTGAGGCAGAACAACATGGTGGAAGAGTGTGGTGGAGGAAAGCAGCTCACATAAATGATCAGAAAGCAGAGAGAGAGAGAGAGAGAGAGAGAGAGATCTTGACTTGCCAAATATAAATATACACCCCAAAGCCATGCCCCCAGGGACTCACTTCCTCCAGTCACATACTACCAGCCTCCAGTTACCAGTTAATTCCATGAGGGGATTAATTCACTCAATTGGTTAAGGCTCTTACAACCTAATCATTTCTTCTCTGAACCCTCTCACATTGCCTCATACAGTGAGATTTTGAGAGATACCTCACATCCAAACCTTAACATATATATATTTATATATTTAATTATTTTTGAAACTGGATCTCCCTGTTGTTGCCCAGATTTGCTTTGAACTTGGGATCCTCCTGCTTCAGCCTTCAGAGTAGCTGGGAATACAGTCCTGTGCCAGTGTACCTGGCTAAAATTCCATTAATTTTTTTTCTTTTTTAATATTTATTTTTTTAGTTTTAGGTGGACACAGTATCTTTATTTTACATTTATGTGATGCTGAAGATCAAACCCAGTGCCTCGTGCATGCTAGGCAAGCACTCTACCAAGAGCCACAACCCAACCCCTCCATTAATATTTGAATGGTGAAGAGCATATTTGACATTGTGATTGGATCATGAAGACCGTGGTGGTGCTATGAATCTCATCTGGTCTGATGAGATTACTGATTACACCCACTAGTGTTCCAGATGTGGTGGGGCAAAACCATGTGCTTTTGCTGCTGCAGACCTCAAAGTTTGCTTCACTGGAGACAAATCTGCTCTGGTGAATAAATGAAATAGTGTTTTTTTTTTTTTTTTTTTTTTATGTAAACAGGTGAGGAAGGAACCAGTGGAATAGATCACTGGGAATTAGACCAACTTGATTTTGGAAGTTATCCACTTTCTCTGACTTCTAGAACAGTTTGGTTGACTTCTCTGAGCCACTCAGGATTGTTATAAAAGTCTTAAACACACTGTGCTAATGATTGAAAAATGTGGAATTACGAATTTAGAGCAAATTTTGTTCAGCTTCATGTAAAATATAGAAATGGAGATACTGTAAAATTATAGTATTAAATAAGGGACCCACATGGATGGAGATGAGCGATCTCTAGGGGCTGCTGGGCTATGATTTATTTTCCAGGAGTGTAGGGGGTGGCAAGGTGGGCAACACCATCATGCCAGTCTTTGCCTTTGTGCAGATATGAAGCAGCACGAAAGGACGTGTGATTCATTGCTGACCTGAGGGCAAGAATTGTGCCAGCCACGGAGATGGATTCACCTTGTATAGAAAATAGAAGACAAGTCACATTGTGGCCGTGTGACTCTTGACTACTTATTATGTCTCAGTTTCCCAGTTGTAAAAAGAAAAAAAAAAGATGTTACAGGAAAGGGACCCAGGACCCCTTCTTCTTGGGCTGTGTTGGATGTGGCTGATTAGCATCCACATAGATCAAAATAAAATTGAAGTATTTATGTCGCTGTTGGTTTTTCCTCTGCTTCATGTCTGTCTGTCTGTCCAAGTGGAGGGCTACAAGTAATGGAAAACAATATAATGGCAAACAGACAAATCAGAAGGAATGGCTAGCAGTCTGATATTGTTTCTGCCCAATTTCAGTATTACACAATTGATAATTGACAGTTTGACTAAAGGCCTTTCCCAGAACAATGCCACTTTGTCAGAAACCAGATGATCCAATAGGACCGGGAATATTTTTGAAGGATTAACTTGAAAGTTAAGGGGACTGTAATTAGGGGGATAAAATATGGTTCTTTTATAAGGATAAGGGACTCTAAGGAATAAGCCAAATTGAGGCCAGACAATTGAGAATCTTAGAGCTAATGAGGATAAACAAATTAGCAAGAGTAGATTGTGACTCATGAGCAAAGGAAAGGACCAACTTGCACAGGATTCTTTATTTAACTTAATCCTGTTAATATCTGTTTCTCTCTGAGGGTAAAAATTATTGGCACATGATCTGTCTGTAACCTGAGTCTGTGTGGTTTAGGGCTGTGGGTAACATAATATATCCCCAATCAGTTTTTTTCCATAAGCATTTATTGAAATGAAAAAATTGCTTATATGTCAGTGAGGCATATAAGGTAAGATTTTTATTTAGTAAAATATCAGCTACTTTCTTTTGCTTCCTATGTCACTTCAGTCATTTCCATCAAGGATGTTTTTGTTTGTGTTTAGTTTGGTTTGTTTGCTTTTCATAGCCTTGGTAAATTGGATACCAAAAAAGGAATTCTTTTTATAAAGTTTTAAATTTGTTTTAATTAGTTATACATGAGAGAAGAATGCATTTTGATTCATTGTGCACAGACAGAACACAACTTTTCATTTCTCTGGTTGTACACCACGTAGAGTCGCACCACATGCGCAGTCATACATGTATATTGGGAAATGATGTCCATCTCATTCCACCATCTTTCCTACCCCCATATCCCCTCCTTTTTCTCCCTCCCCCGCCTTTGCCCAATCAAAGTTCCTCCATTCTCCCCATGCCCCCCCACCCATTGTGGGTCAGCATCCACTTATCAGAGAAAACATTTGGTCTTTGGTTTTTGGGGGATTGGCTGACTTTGCTTAGTATGATATTCTCCAACTCCATCCATTTACCTGCAAATGCCATAATTTTATTATCTTTTAATGCTGAGTAATATTCCATTGTGTATATATACCACAGTTTCTTTATCCATTCATCTACTGAAGGGCATCTAGGTTGCTTCCACAGTTTAGCAATTGTGAATTGTGCGGTTATAAACATTGAAGTGTCTGCGTTACTGTAGTATGCTATTTTTAAGTCTATAGGGTATAGACCTAGGAGTGGGATATCTGGGTCAAATGGTGGTTCCATTCGAAGTTTTCTAAGGAATCTCCATACTGCTTTCCAGATTGGTTGCACCAATTTGCAGTCCCACTAACGATGTATAAGTATACCTTTTTCCCCCACATCCTCACCAACACTTATTGTTGTTTGGTTCTTAATAGCTGCCATTCTGACTGGAGTGAGATGAAATCTTTAAGTAGTTTTGATTTGCATTTCTCTTATTACTAGAGATGTTGAACATTTTTCCATATATTTGTTAATTGAATGTATATCTCCTTCTGAGAAGTGCCTGTTTAGTTCCTTAGCCTATTTATTATTTGTTTGGTTTTTTTTTGGTGTTAAGTTTTTTTATATATGCTGGAGATTAGTGCTCTATCTGAAGTGCATGTGGCAAAAATTCGCTTCCAAAATGTAGGCTGTCTATTCACCTCATTGATTATTTCTTTTGCTGAGAATAAGCTTAAAAAAAAATTCTTATTGTTGCCCTAAATAGCAGATAAATTTCATTTTAGTATTCCTGAAGCTCACCAATCAGAGAAATGAAACTTCTCCCTCCAGGCATCTAAAGTCAAATGTTAAGCCATCCATGACAACACAAGGTTGCAATCTGTAACACTTTGCATATAAACACAAAATGAATCAGACATTTCAGACCATGGTGGTCATCTCAGTTCCTAACCTTGCAAGCTCAACCATGAGTGGAGGTAGGATTTGGGACAATGATAAAGAAGTAAAACTGTAGAGGTAACACAGAGGTAAGGATCAAGTAGGGAAATGTGCAGCTAACCTGTTCTTGAATGAGAAGATTTCCTTTTTTGGATTGCAGACACCATGGGTTTTGTTTGTACAAAGATGGACACAAAGTGAGATACAGGTATATGATGTCTCCAAGGTCTAGATTTGCTAGCTCACCTGCTTCGGTGTTCCCAGTACATTTGCAGTTATCCACAGCAAGAAGCCCACTTCATAGTTTGATCACCCTCCCAGAGGACCCTAAACCATACATTTTGCCATAATGTACATTTGTTTTGTTTAAGTAAATCCTCACGATCAAGAACAATTGAAGAGATTTTCATGAACATAAGATAGAAGCCAGCAGCTCACTATGTCCATTTCCTATCAGATAGAGAAGGGGGTCCTAACTCCCAACAATCATGGGAACTTAATTGAAACAGAGCACTCTGGATTACATATGGAGGGGAAGATGCCATTGGAAATAAGGCATTAAAACCATGTGTACATCAATTGCCAGTGGTAAAAGTGAAAAACAGGGCTTTGAAATGTATTTATAGCTATATGGACAATAAATCAGACGTTTTCTTGTGCTGTATGTGCTCTTCCCTGACCACATGGAGTACATCGTGTGCCATCCCAGTTCCCTGTGATAGCAAGGGCAAAATCCTAGTTGGTATGAATCTAACTTTTTCAAAGGTATACTAAATGTTCCACTGGACAGCACTCTCAGATTTTAGAATGCTGGTGGCTGTGGGAGGGGACCTTGAATCATAGATATAGGTTCCAAAGATTAAAGATCTAAACAGAGTTTCTAAAAAATCTGTAACACTTTTGCATATAAACACAAAAGCCCTTTTTTTATCATTCTCTATATAATTGGAAGTGCTTTCCTCATCTACTGTATCCTGAATTCTTGACAATCATAGGCCTCTGCCTTTCAGAAACTTGCTGCCTACATATTAGAGGTAATGGAACACATTTCTAGATGGGTTTAACACAGCATTGCAAAGTGTTTTGTTCCAAAACATAATTGCACAATATGTGTTAAGGAGGTTCAGAGTAGGGAGGCTTCCTGTTGAGGATTTAAATCTAAAATATATTTATGTGTAAGGCTTTTGTATAGAGGTCAGGTACCTCCTGCTAATATGCCCTTGATGTGCACTTTCTTGTCACTATTTCCTAACTGTCTTGCCTTGAGAGAGTTACTGAGTCTCTATCAGCTCATGTCAATCATTTATAACATCACAGTGATGACACAATATAATTAATGTGTTTATTATAAAAAAAGTATGAACTACTGCCCCAGAGAGTCTTAGCATGGAATGGGATACACGATCAATAGACACACACTACTTTTTTGCATATTGCTCTATAAAATAACAGGTGTTGGCTGAGTCAGTCAGTGGGTTAGCAAACAAACCATTCAGGCATTTCTTTTATGGCCATGTAATCTCTGGGAATGTGATAATCCAAGCCAAAGAGAATGATCTCAAAATCATTCTCATAGTCAGATTTTGATTATCAGCATCTTCTTCATAGATACTATTTATTCAACCTTAAATATTACAGTTCCTAGATTCACAGGACTGGGATTCTTAGAACAAGCTGTGCACATTTGGGTCAGAGTTTTGTTGCCTCCTGGGATTCTGCTATTTGGTCACTTTTGCAGGTTGGCCTTGTTGGAAAAGCAGATGACAATGATAGTTTTTATTCTTGTATTTTAATGTTGTATTTTTTCATTATTGTTATGTCTAGCCAAAGCCCACATTTTTTTTTCCTTGCAAAAGAAGCTGAGTCAAGTGGGATGGGGATAGAAACCATTTATTCCTCAGTAGGTTTTTCAAGTACTCAAGCATTAAGGTATTAGGTTGGGTATCAAAAGCTAGCCTACCAAGCCTGGAGACCTTCCAATTTGGGGAAAGGTCTAGAAAGGGACAGGGAGGCAACCAAAAGAGACAAGCTGTGGTTGTTGGAAGTAAAACTTTCCTCTGGAAAGGAGTAGGTTGGAAGTCAGATTAAACCCAAGACAACTAACTGAGGACATGACGTTTCTCTGCCAAATAGGGTGATCTGAGTTTTAAGCAGGAAAAGATGGACACTGAAGAAGTCAGAACATGATAAGTAAAGACAAGAATGCAGCTTGACTTTGGATGCTGGAAGAAAGGGTCTTATTGGAGGAATGAGAAAGATTAATGGAAGGCTCTGATATCCAGCCTGCGAAGAGTACATTTAATCTCATCAGTGAAAAGGATCCACCAGAGGCTCCTAAGCAAAGGAAAGACATAATGAAAAGGAGTTTAGGAAGATTATTCTAGCAGCATTGTGCAGGTGGAATTGAAGCAAGAAAAATTCTAAGCAAGGAAACGAGTTAAATTGCTATTGCAGCAATCCTGGATTTAAAGTGATGAAGTCCCAAGTGAGGGGGATACTGTTGGAAATGAAAGAGATTCTGATTTAAGACATTTGTTTGTTTTTAGACTGCATGTGGAAATAAGATAAATGGATATTCCTTAGAATGACAATCTCTTTACCATGGAAAGTTTTCTATTACCCTTCTCCCTCTACCACCTCCCCTTCCCCACAGACACAACAAATTCTAAAGAAATGTGTTTGAGGACAACAGTTTTGATCATGAGATATGTGTAAGAGCTTAACTCATGTGCGTTAGTGTCTTATACAGAAGATGTGCTCAGTGGGTGCTGCAAATGTCTGTCATTCTTATCACCAAACATATGACAGACATGCTAGCAACATCCTCCTTTTCTGGGAATATGACACATTAAGACAATCTTGGATTTACCAAAATTTACTGAGGACTTTGGGGGTATATTTATTTGCCTGCTAGATATTTAAGTTTTGATTATGAGTGTAATCAAACATTTCTATTATTTATCCCTTAAATATGTGACTCTGTAGACATTAGACACTGACATATCTAGTGTTTCAGGTTTATCTGCTAGTTAACTTACATTATTTATATGCTGTCTTTTGAAGACTACTTAAAGCATTTTCTAGAACTTTCTAAACAAGTGGAAGGCTTTATATTGACACATATACATATCTATATATCTATATCTATCTATCTACTATATCTATATATGTATATATAGATATAGATATAGATATAGATATATCTGGATAAAACATTCAAACAGTGCTTGCTCCTCAGAGAACCAAACATCTACCTGAAATCTTACAGATTAGTTGTTTGTCATTAGATTACCTGGCTTTTTTTTTTTTTAATCTTTGCCTCTGTTATTTTAAACAGCAAACACTAAGGGGGAAAAAAATCAATGTTAATAATGTAGAACCAGCTCAGGAATGTATCAGGTTTTCAAAAGCTTTAGTGATATGAATCATATTTGATTTAGGAATCATCTCTAGGAATAAATCCTTGTAGATTGTGTCCAGCCTTTTCTTCATTAAATATTTTGAGGAGACAGCCAAATTATACCAAAATGCATGCTGAACAGTGAGTCTGGATAGGTTTTTCTAGGGTTAACTAGATAAGGAACTCTCACTGAATTTAGTTAAACACTTTTTGTTAAGTGCCTACTAGGTGCAAAGCACAATACTTGCATTTGGGTGGCAAGAGATGAATAATTTTGGTCTCTGAGGGATACATAGTCTTTTTGGGAAGCCAGCCATATTTACCACATATTTAATGTAAGTCAGACTTAAGGGTACAGCAGCACATATTTTTAAAATGAGATGAAAGATTTCAGTGGTAGAATTAAAGGAGATCAAGAAGACACCAGGCTGATGTTACTTATTCCATAATTACACAGTGGTTTTGTGGAAACAGTATAGAGGTGTTTGACAGAGAAAGATAAGAGGTTGGAATGCCAAGATTATAGATTAAAACTAAAATGTAAGTGTTCGTAAAAATGATCTAAGGAATTTGAACTTGATTATGAGGACATCAGGGAAATGTCAGTGATATTTGATTGAAGAAGCTATATTACAATTTCAATATAATTTCAACTATAAAGCAATGCTTTGGCCAGTTTAAAAGTAAAAATTATTTAGAATAACAATAACCACTATATAGATTTATAAATTATTATGGGATTTCATTTTCATCGAGTGACCATATATATGCAGGTTATTACTTACTATGCTATATTTCAGGTTTTCAAAACTCTTTACAATAGCAATAAACATTAGTGAATTCATTTATTGATTATGTTTAGTTTTTGATAACAAATTTTCAAAGACAATGTTGAAAGAATTTACAATAGAAGTTTCCAATAAAAAGTCAAAATATAGTCTCTTACTTTTTATTGGGAATTGGTGTTAAGTGAAATTGGGAACAGGGAAGATGTTTTGCTATCGAATTCCTAAGTTTCCTTTTATTAAAAATATAGACTTTGAAAAATTAACCTGTCTTCATAAACATTGTCTTAACATGCTTGCAGTGTAAAAAACTATATATTATAATTCTTTTATAATGTTTCCTCTTCAAAATAGAAGTTCTCATCAAAGTCTAATTCAAAGCTTTAAAATTAAATTTCACAGTTTTATTCTGCCACCATAATTTATTTCTTTTAACACTTTACCTACTTTATACATATGATAACCAGTCTATACCATATACATTTTATTACTTCCAAATATTTCTTAATATTTAGGTAATATAATGATTTTCAAGAAAAAAATGTTATAATTGTAGAATTTGACCTTTCATTTCACTTAATATAGAACAGGGCATTTTATTTTCTAAATTAAAGATAATAGTATATTTAATCTTTTATCCTCAAAATATATAATTTATTTTCATAAATGACTCCAACTCTTTCTATGATTGTCAATTGGTCATGGCCAGGGTGAGTTCAAAGCAATCAATACTGAAATAACAAGACTACTTGTCATTGCAACTTACAGTTTCTTATAGAATAGAGTTAGAGGATAGAGAATATTAGAGAAATGGGAAAAATACACTATACACTTGTCTACATTAGTCAAGAATTTTGATGTTTGTTATTTCTTTTCTCCCTTTGTACCAAACCGACATTTAGGGAATAGTGAATATAAAATCATTATGTTTGTAGAGTTGTTACCTGAGTGCATGTAACCTCATTTACCATATGGGAGGTTATGGATGAAAAGTGTGTTTTAGTATCTAATGCTGTCATACTCGGGGCTCCTAAGTATCATTTCTGTATGTGATGTGCATATTGAACATAAATTTCAATTTTAAATGAAATGTAACATTAGATGCTTCTCAGTTCTGGTGTTTTTGATCAGAAGTAATTCAAAAGCAGTAATCAAGGTGCTTCAGTTTCTCTATCTCAAGGAAAATGCACTGTCAACTCTTTAGTCTCTCCCTTACCCTTCTGCAGAACAAATTATTATTTCCAACATGTACCTACCTCCTCTACTCTGTATACCACATTGTCTTGAAATTGGTTTTCTACATGTATGTCTCCCATTCTGGATTCTGAATTTGCTAATTGGGTTTCTCTCAACTTCCTTGGTATCTAGCATTTTGCCAAGGACAGAGTAGGCTCCAAGTAAATTCTTATTGCATGAGTGAATGTTGGAAAGAATCAAAGACTAGTTACATTTGAATGCATTTTAGGGTGTTTTTTTTTTATTTGCTAGACTCTGATTTAAAACAAATTTGAAATATTACATATGGAAATCTCCAGGAAAGCTAGGTTCTTGGATCTCATTTGGGAAGGAGCCAGAGAAAGTATTCCTTTAGAGACAAAGATGGAACAGAGAGAAAGGGAATAGAATAGAAAAAAGGTTGTTCAACAGAATAAGGACAGACAGTGGCTTTAGTGTCATGTTAAAATAATGTAAGAGGTTTTAAAGGAATCTCCTTGGCTTCTTACGAATACAGCCAACTGCTTTTCTTAATTTTAGGATTCAGTTGTCCTAGTTATATTACACTTTCTGAGATTAATGGTCAGAGACCATCCATTCAAGGTCAAGACTGTGCTCTCTGGATGTTGTAACCAGTTTGGATTGAATCCTAGCTTCTGCTGCTTCTTTCACTAAAAAATGCTCAGAGGTGTGATACCACCCTCAGTTTGTGCCTTCAAGCTAGACTTCCTTTGGCATTTCTGCATAGCAGTTTGCTTATTGCATCTCTGAGGTCACCTGTGTTAGACCAATTGAGTGCTCATTCAGAAACACCATCATCACATTTTTCAGTGCCTCTGGGTGGGATGGTGTCTGTAGCTTCTAGAATCAATTAAACTAAAATAGGTGTTTGCAGCTAAGTTGGATATTACGATTTATTACAAATCCCTTGTAGACAGGAAGAAATAGTGGCCTGTCCACAGGAATAATTAGACATAGCACAATGCCTGCAATCCAGCTTTCCTAATTCCCCAACTTTGTCTATGACACTAAAAAGGGATCTCACATGAATTTCAGGATGAATCTTTTGATTGGAGGAAAAGTGAGATTTAAACATATGTAGAAATTCCCCTTTTGTCATTTGATTCAGTGTTTATTTTTCCTTTAAAAATCTGGATTCAACCAGAAACAATATGGATAAGAGACTGTACCAGATTTATTTTTTAACTGGTCAAAATTCAACTTTTGTGACAGTCATTACATTTGCATTTTTTTGTTTGATAAGTTTTTGACCTATGAAAGTGGGGAAAATATTTTTCTTTTTAGAAAAATTCTATACCATTAATATAAATGAGTAAAATTTTATTAATATCTTCGGGTGCTTAATACTGTCTGGATTTTTGCTGAGAACATTGCACGGGTGACTTCACTTAATCATTACAACGACTGTATGTATTATCATTATTACCATGTTATGAAGAAGGAAGCAAGGGTTTGAGAGTGAAGTAACTTGCCCTATATCACTGTGTTAGCAAGAATTAAGTGGGACTGAAGGAAGATTTCATTCATTGCTACAAAAAACATCAAAGCTGCAGCATGCTTGGCTATTTGAGGGGCCTTGAAATGTCATTCCAGCTGTCATGAACTGATCCATGACTTTCACAATTTCTTATATTTATGGCAAAACCATTACAGGACAAAATTGGGGGTTCATGGCTTTTTTATGGAATTTCACCATTTTTTAGCTGTAGCAATTAAATTTTAGATATTTAAGCCCAAATTATAGTAAAACCTGGAAAGAGTCTCATCACCTGTTTAGATGATGGGTTAATGTAACTTTTTATTTCTTCCATCATGAGCATATGCACAGAATTTTCTTAGAGTGAATACATGCACAAGATTGGTTTACCAGATCAGATCATAGACTGGTTCCTTCTACCTATTCTGCCTCATTTTTCCAAAATTGCATGATTAAATCAAGCCCTTTCCTTGGTAAAAAAAAATAGTACAATGTATGATCAAGGTTTTGTGAGTAGCCCTACTTCCCAAAGAAACCTACTTCTTAAGTATTTAAAACTCATATATGAAATTATTATATAAAACTTAAAACCCTAGTTTAAGAAGTTTTAGGTGATGTTATCAATTCTAAATTATTGGTATTTTCTCAATCATCAAATGAGTTTGTCTTGATAACCTGGAATTTGGTTATAAATTTTTCTGTAAAATTTTCATCAGGATGCCTTAGATGAATTCAGTTTCTGCTGATAGTTTTCCTTTGTTGCTCTGAACCTCTCATCATTATCAAACTAGGATTTTTCATAACAGAGTCAACCTATTAGCTCTGGTATTAATGAACTAATCCAGAAATAGACCTAATCAGGTCTTTGCATGCTTCTGTTCATAAAGAATTTATGTTCATTACTGAGTTAAAATGGATACAGAAATTTTTTCTTTAATCTGCTACATGATTCTACACATGGAGTTGAGGCAATAATGCCTCTCTCCCCACCTCCCTTTCCCACCTGCTCTCTCTCTGTATGATGGCTTTTAGTTTTAGTCATTTTTTTTTAACAGTGGACTTGAAAAACTTAATTAACAATACATGGATTTTGAATTTCCTAAGCCTCTTTACCTGGAGGATGCAGTACTTTTTCCATATGTGAAAATCTCTGTAATCAAAAGATCACAAAAGCCTTTATTCAGATATTAAACAAGAATCTAAATAGGATCGTTGCCACTCTAAAAATTCACTTTCGAGCCCAACTGAGTATGGAAGGGAAAACACCCCTAATTTCAAAATCCAAAATCCAAAACACTCCAGAACCTGAAACTTTGAAATTATTTACATGATGCTAAAACTGGAGAATTCTACTCTTGACCTCATGTGACATATTAAAGTCAAAAGGTGGTTCAGTGTATATGAACTTTCGTTCATGCTAAAAACTACAACTACTAAAAATATTATATAGAGTTACCTTCAGTATATATGTATAAGATGCACATGATGCTCAACTTAATTAATGTTTAAACTTGGGTCTCACTTCCAAGTTATCATATTAAGTATATGCAAGTATTCTAATTTTTTTAAAAAATCAGAAGTATGAAATATTTCTAGTCCCAAGCATTTCAGAGAAGGAATATTTAACCTGTATAATATAATCTGGAAATTTGCATTAGGGATTAATTTTATTCTGTCTTCTACCTCTGAGTGAAAATTTTACCCAGTAATAACTCATGTTGGATGAGAATCAAGGAGGAATTTTCTTTTCTAAAGCTTTAGGAGACATTTCTACTTTTAGACTTCCAGATACTTAAAATGACAACAAGAAGATCAAAATAAGACTTCTATGAATATCTATCTCCTCGTTCATCAGTCAGTCTGCTTCTTCTTTCGGTGATCATTCATTTAGTAACTACTACATATAGGAAAGTACGACGACATATAATTCAGCATTCTTAGCTTCAAGTAGTTGGAGCTATGCATAAGAGCCATAAAACGCTGAATTCTTATGCTGCATGCTCATGACCTAGAATTGGGAGAGAAACAAAAAAGGCACTTAATAAATATTTGTGAAATGAATGAAAAAAAAAAAATCACACTGATTCGGAAGCCCATGCAAGCTGTGATGAAATCTTGGGTTCTCTAGTCCACTATGGAAGGGTCTGAGATGAAGTTTAAAGAGCAAGTAAAACAGGAAGGCAAGCCATCAGAGATGAAGGGGTGAGTAGGCATTCATCTAGGGCACGCCTGTTGTCTGGGTCAGTCTCCAAGGCAGAAATTCTTTCTCCTGCAGTCTATGGAAGTAAATATTAATACAACTTTAAATCCCAAAAGACAATTAAGTATGATAATTATACAGAGTAGATAAAATTTTCCATTGACTGAAAAGAATGTCCCTGCTCTTGCCGGTGTTGCTGAACTTTGTCCACTTAATCATGTTCCACTCTCCGTTACGCTTCTCTAGGATCCGTTATTTGTTTTATCTATCGCTTGAGTTTTTTTCTCACTTCCCATTAGTAGCTTCTCAGACTTAATGTTTGTTCATGTTTAGCACAAGAGCCAAATATTTACAGTTGAGCAAGCCAGAGAAAATAGCATAAAAAGTTAACAATTCCAGAGAGAACATTGAAATAACAAGCCAGCCTCTTGTTCATTTCTTTTTCTTAGCAGTACCATGGCTTCATAGTAAAGTCTCATCACATCGTTTAATTATGTGAGCCCTTTGCCTGTGATCCCAAAGTGCTTTGCAGATTCTTTTTGTCCATTTGAAATTGAGTCATACGTGCTCAGTCTTAATTTATATGTAAGGAGAATTGGTGTCATTCAGCAAGTGTGAACCCAGATAACTCGAAAATCCAGTGCTTATAGAACCTTCCATTCCTCCAAAGTTCCATTCTTTTCTTTACGGCAATGGAGCTGGTAGTAAAGGTGTTTTTTTCTGATGTTTTTGCACTTTGAATAGAAGTGGTGGCTTCTTCATCTTCTTCATTCCCTGGGGGATGTGTACCTCTCTCTCTCCAAGGAGTAGAAGCTGTTGGAAGCTCCAGCATGTCCCGCTTTTTAGTGAGCCCAAGGTAAGGATAGATCTTAAGGAAAGGGTTTATTACTAAGGATCCTGTAAGCAATAAGAAGTTTGCATTCTAGCCTGAGGTGTGCAGTCATTGGCATACATGAAAGAATTAAAATGATCCAATTTGTGGTAGAAAAATAGAAAGGGTCCAGTGGTACTGAAGAAAATGGCCTTGAGTCAGGTAGACACGAAAGTCTCCAGAGAGAGGTAAAAAGGCCATTAAAATAACATAAGCTGGAAGGGACCCTGACCTAGGGCAGTGCAGTTTCCTGTAAATATTTACATGGCTTAGGGGGAAGAGCTAGCAGGAGTGAGTATTTCAAAGGATATGAGGTTTAAGACAGAAGGAATCAAAGCCAATATCTAGTTGAAAGACTGGATTATTGGACATCTCCCTGCTAGCTTGTGGAGGGGATCATTTTGGTGGGGATATGGATATGAGTTTATTTCCTCTGACTAGTATTTTACATTACTCACCAAGCACTTGTACATACTTACTATGGATGTTGAATCTTTAGATTTTTTTGAAATTAAAAAAAAATGTGTTGCAAATCTTCGAGGTGAGAAAACTTCTCCCTATGCAGGTCCTCATCTAGGTCATTTTCTTCTTCATTCATTTAGGTAGTGTGTTAAAGCAGAGGTTTGCAAACCATGGCCTGTAGGACTGTAGGACTGCCTTTGTATTATAGAGTTCAGTAGTTGCAACAGAGACTGACCCACAAGACTGAATTTTTATTACCTAGCCCTTTACGACCATATGCTAAATGACTGTTGCAGTCTCTACTTTGATGTTCTCAAACTTAAAAAATACACACACACACACACACACACACAATTTCTTTTTTAAAAATGCAATAGTATTCTATTTGAAGGATCATGTACTTCGGTTCACTTTTCAGATTTATGAGCTGTGTCAACCACCAGATCCTCCAATGTAAAACTTATTAATGCATTTAATTAGTATTGGCTTTTTCTAATATTTATGCTAACAGAACAACATGAAAGTGTATTTCGGGCAAGGTACCATTAATCCAGGTAGAAGAAAATATAGAGATGGCATCTTAGCTGGGTTTATCTTTACACTAACATTAAAAAAAATAATAGGGAATGCTTTCTCTGGGCAGCTTCAGGTTGCAGTATCATTAGCAATACACCAATATTTCATGTTACAGTAAACTTTATTAGAATGTGTTAGGTAGTGAGGTGATGCTATATGCTACATAGTAGCTGTTATAGCTGAAATTGGTTTGCAGTCAAGCTTCAACCTATTTGCTTTTAGAAAAAAATAACTTTAGCCAACCAACCATAGTAATAACTATTTTTCAAGTAGCATCGCATACTATTTGCAGGATTATAAGTAAGACCTGATACTGTGAGGCAGTTTTTCTACTGCATACAAAACACGATGCTGTCTATACACTTGTTCAGTTTACTTAAGGCAATATAGGATCTTAGAAAGCTTATCAGAATTTATTCCTTCTCCATATTTCCTGAGCCAATTAACAATGGTTGATCTAATAATTATTGCCAGTTGACTTGGAAATTCTTGAATCATTTGACATATGTTTAAAAACTGATGTTTCAGAGCTTCTTCAGCAATCACTGAGGTCATATTTACATGATGTTTATGAATATTGAGGCTTTGAAAATGAAATAATAAGTTTCAAGTAGAAGCTGTAAAACCCTTTAGAATAATTGTTTCCTTTTTACTGATGATCAAGTATAGTGACACTTTGGCCCATTGCTTTCTTTAGTCTTACTGTTTTATTTATATTAACATTTAAATAATATTAGAGCAATCAAGAACATGGGTTAAAATAGACATTGAAAGCCCTTACTACAGATGAGCTGTGTTTCCTTATTCCATAAACCCTCACTTGTGTCTTGTTCATTTTCCCAGTCTTTAAAATGTGTTCAGCATGGGATATCTCTCTATATGGAATCTAGCTTTCTAAGTTTATCTCATGTCCCCTCATTTTAGGTAATGGCTACTTTTATTGAGTCCTTAATAGTAAATTGTATTTGCATGGACTAAGTATAAATCTTTGGAGTCGTGTGTACAGTATCCATGAAAACAATGGACAATGGAGCATTGTTTTATTTTGAGAGAGAGAGAGAGAGAGAGAGAGAGAGAGAGAGAGAATTTTTTTAATATTTATTTTTTTTTTTAGTTATCGGCAGACACAACATCTTTGTTTGTATGTGGTGCTGAGGATCTAATCGGGCCACACGCATGCCAGGCGAGCGCACTACAGCATCCCCAGCCCAAAGAGCACTGTTTTCTGAATACTACTCTATCTCAGATCTACTCAATTCTTAGGTTGATAGGGACTGTTGTTTTTGAAGACCTAAGTAGTTACTCATGCATTCTCAGATTCTCAAATCTAGATGACTACCCCCTCCTCCATCTAACAAGCCCCGAATTTGACTATGCTTTCCATTCCCAACTTTCTTTTGACTGGACTTTTCAAGTTTATGTGTGGCAGATGATTGAAGTTAGAACATTGAGGGAGATTTTCGATAACCAGGTATTCGATTTTCTGGAGTACCCACTGTAACCCATGCACTTTGCACAAGCTCAAGTTAAAGCTTATTATATAAATCTCATGACCAGCTTTCAGGAAAATATGATTATTTCCAAATGAAGATTAAAAAAAAAAACTCAACAGAGTTTATTTTCTGAACAACCAACAAATCTGGAAACCCCAACTTCAGCTTGAATATGTCTGGTTTTAAAGTGTGTGATTTCTCTAATCACCTGCCTATCTTCCATGAGAGAGTTACCATGTGAAGAAGAGAGAGGCAAGGAATATGTTTTAGAAAAATTCTTCTCTAGAAAGCAGACCCAGAGACAAAGAGTTAGAAAAGATAACCAAGATAAAGGAACTTACAACGATAGTAGTTGCCCCAAAAGCCACAGGGTGTGAGGTTTCTTAGAGAAATAATGATCAGTTTTATTGTTTTGGGTGCAGAGAGGTTCAGGAAAACACCACACTGTTGGCCTAACAGGCACATTTCATTGTGTATCTCTTCTTCCCTTGTCCTCTGAGTCTGCAAGTATTACCCCTCAAGAACTCTGGTACTCTGCAGGGGAAATAGGGATACAGCCCTATCCAATACCAAGCACTGTCGCGCTTCTAAATTCTGCATCATGAACTTAACTATTCACAGAATATTTCATTTCAGAAAGAAATAGACCTGTAAAACAGAATGCTCTTTACTTAGTGGGTCAACCAACTGAAGGTGGCATACCTATTTTTTTCTAGACAGCATTTCTTTGAAGTTGATGTGTTTAGGTGCTATTGTGGGGGGCCAGCACTGGAGCTGTTTACCATGTTTCCTGAGGCAACCTTATGTGAAAGCTAGAGAATTTTAACAAGAGTCTTGACTTTCTCTGCACCTGGAGATTAATGTGCTAGTAAAAACTTTATGAACCCTTAATCATTCATAGAAAACATATCAGATCCTCTGAAGCTAAAAGCTTCAGCATTCATAATTAAGAGACAACAAAATAGGACCATGTAAATATGGAAATGGCTTCCCAGAAAATTTATGAACTTTCTCTTTTTCTTTATTTAAATTATGGGTACTTCAGGATTGAACAGAGGCATACTTTGATAGTTATTAAAAGGTGAAACATAAGATTACCACCATTTCTAGGATGAGAATGAAATTTGAATGGTAATTTTATGTTTTTTTTTTTTTTTGACCTTTTATTCTCATCTTAAAAATCGGTGTAATTACTACTTTGGAGTAGTTTTGCATCTCTATATAAAGATATTATTTACTACCATTGTTAGTTGTACCCCCCCATATGTATTACCTTCTCTTTGAAAAAATATGTAGGAGTATGGGACAATGTATTGAATCTACTATAGTTAACTTATTTCACTTAAAATGAGAAAATGATGAATCACAAACTGAGTGGTTTAACAGTCGTTTATTGTCTCAGGGTCCTGGAAGTTAGAAGTCCAAGATCCTCAGGGTTGATTCCTTTAGCATGCTCTGAGGATCAGTCTGTTCCAGGCCTCTCTCCTACCTTCTGTTGGTTTTTCTACAATCTTTGGTATCCTTGGCTTCTGCTATTTCAGGAAGATCTCTGCCTTCATCTTTGCATGACATTTCCTTGTGGGTCTGTGTCCAACCTGTCACCATGGACACCAGGCATATTGAATTAGGGGGGTACCCTCCTCCAATATGACTTCATCTTAATTGATTTCAACTGCAGTGATCTATATCCAAGTATAGTCACATTCTGAGACAATGTGATTTAGGACTTCAACATATGAATTTGAGAGAGACAGATTAGAACCCATAAGAGAGAGAACAGGTGATAACAGGTAACATATCCAGTTGTTGAAAATAATCAAGGTTTATTTCTTTCTCAGATTCCACTGGGAATCCTGGTACAACTTCTTCCATCTTGTCTAGTCTTTGGCTGAATGTTGAGCATCCATGTATCATGTGGACTGGTCAAAAACCATTTGTGCAAGGAAGTGACTGTGTATTCTACTTAAATTTTATTGACTGAAATAAGTCACATTCCTCTCCGTAAATCAAAGAGGCAGAGAAGTACAATTCTTTCTTTGTGGCAAGAAAGAGAAGAATCAGATATATTGCTGAAAAGCAGAGTACCTTTAGCCAGATACTTTTATATTTGGATCAATTTTAATATGTACTGGACATCTATTATGCAGTTTTGAAAAGATTTATAGTCACATGTCTAAATAAGTTTGTTTTCTTAAGACTTGAGATATTGAACCATTATTTTGTCTTCCTTTTGTCTCAGGATTAATTTCTTTTTTTAAAAAATGGGATTTTTTTAGTTGTAGTTGGACACAATACCTTTATTTTATTTATTTATGGTCACATTTTGAGACACTGTGAGTTAGGACTTCAACATATGAATTTGAGAACCCATAAGAGTTTTATGTAGTGCTGAGGATCAAACCCAGGGCCTCACATGTGCTACACAAGTGCTCTACCACTGAGCACAACCCAACCCCCTCAGGATCCATTTCTACAATGAAAACCAAAGATGCATCTGTTTGAGGAAATGCCATTCTAATTCATAGTATGAGACTATTTATTGGGTAAGTGATTACAATGCATATGTCCAGTTCATTGTGGTCCAGGGCTGAAAGAACATGTATATGGGACTTTTTCCTATCTAATTTAGTTTTGTAGAAAGCAGCATCCCAGTGAAAATGCAATAGGACTTTGATCATGTTAAGGTGCTCTTCCAAAATCCCAAATCAAACTTGGGGTCCTTTTGAAGTAAAAGACAAAGGATATATTCAGGCAAGGGCAGAGGGAGTATAAAGCAGACACTTCTGCTGCCTGTGATCCCAAACACAAGTAGGGGGAGCATATTAAAAACAAACAAACAAACAAACCACAAAGAAGGGGAGTGGGAGAGGCACGTATAATCTTAAGACACATTTCGTAAAGTGGAAATTACCAAGTTACATTCTCAGAATTTGCACTTTTTTTGTACTGTTCTCAGGAAGCAAGCTTGCATGAGCTTCATAGTTCAAAGACATTGTGGTCAGGGTCCAAGTGGGTGGGGGTGGAGTTGTCAGCTTCTGTGCAAGTGTGCTTATGTGGAAAGGGGAGCCAATGTCACACAAGATGGGGTCACCTTGGCCTACTTTTCAAATCAGCCCATAGCAATCACACATGTGTTCAGGAGAGACCCGAACACTTTCTTCTATGCTCTTCAGCTAGAAGGAATTCCAGGGTAAACATCCATCTTAATTCCTCTCTTCCAAAAGAGTCCCCCACTTCCTCTCCATCCCATTGTTTTGTTTGTGTCCTTTATGGAACTGAGTATGCTCAGATATTTTGCTGACGTCTTTGCTGATTTTTTTTTTATTTTACATTTCCTGCTTGTTACTGCACACTTCCCTCCCCATTCAAAGGTAGGTTTATGCAGTCAGATACCTGTCTCTGTCTTTTCACTGATAACTCCTTTTCAAGAGTAACTGCCTGATCCAGAAGGAAATGGTGTATCAAATGAATAAATATAATAAATATCGCATTCAAAATAATAACATAATGGTGGAATGCAGGAAATTGGGGATAACAATCTTCGCTATTAAAGTCTGAGCAATCGGAAGGAGAAGCTTACAAAATAAACATTTATACCAGTTTCAAAACAACTTGTTTTTTTTTCCCTAGATTTCATAGTATGTATATTTTCTCGAGGTCTCTTGTGACAGTATACTATTTATTGTAAAATTATATTAATTTTCCAGAAACAATACAGTTTATGCTCCAAAATGTATGTCATGCAGACATAGTGGTTATTAGAAAAGACCGACAATTTAGAACTGATCCTCATGGTGTCTATAATTTAGGCTAAATGAATTTGGCTGGAAACCATTACATTAAATGGTTCCTTTATACAATGATGGAAGTTCAAGTTTTATTTATTTATTTTTTTAATATTCATTTTTTAGTTGTAGTTGGACACAATACCTTTGTTTTATTAATTTATTTTTATGTGGAGCTCAGGATCCAACCCAGGGTCTCGCATGTGCAAGGTGCTCTACTACTGAGCTATAACTCCAGTCCAAAGTTCAAGCTTTATTACTGATAACTTTTTTAGTAGAGATGAGCATTTATAGCTAAGGGAACACCTTAATTAAATGATTTTTAAAAGCAACATATGAGTATTGCTTACTGCTTAACAATAAAAGACAAAATCTTTCTTTGGCTTACTTTCTTCTCTAATAGTGAACAGTAATAGAAACAGTTATAAAAAGATTCACTGACTCTCCAAAGGAAAACAACTGATTAAAAATAGAGCTATTGTGGCAGCACAGCCTGAGAATCTCCATGCATGGCTGCTCTTAGGTGAGTTGAGGGAAATCGCTGGTCCTGGGGCTTCTAAGCTGTGAATGTCATTGTGTCTTAATTTTTAACACGTAATTATGACAGGGTGGCATTGTGGGGAACTTGGCATGCGCTTTGTTCTCCTGTAATTTTTCATTTTGAAGCCATTTCTTGGCTGTTACCTTAAGACATTCTGACACCGCCAAGGCTTACTCTAACTTTAGACTCAGTGCTGTTAAACTTTGCAGGTTAGCAGCATGTCGTCATGGTGAGTTCAGGTAAATGGCATCCCCTGAAGTTGTGCAACGTGGTGGCTAAATTTAGGTTGAAATGATCAAGAGTGTGGGAAGTGAAATGCATAGACTCTTCTACATCGGTGACACGTGTTCATATTTCAAGTTGTCCTCCCTGGGACTGGCTGTTCTCTTGGCTTCTGATGTGTGTTCACTGTTAGCTGCTTTATCATCGTCTGTCTCCATGCTGGGGGCTGCGATGACTTCAGAGCTTCTCTCGTGGCAACTTTCCTAGGGTGCAGTGTCTAGTTGGCTTCTGTACAAAATACTATCTCTGCTTCTTACTCATTAGAGTCACTCTGCCCTGTTTCTAGTTATGAGCTGTTGTCATTGTGATGGATTTCCTGACCTTGAGAGGCCATGGCAGCCGGGCTGATATCAGACTGTATTTTGTGTCTCTATTTTTTGTCTGGATAAATGGTCTTTAATTACTGCTGGTACTTCAACCTTGGGGAACACTTGGCAGTGTTATCCGTTTTTATACTTGACAGTTTGAAAATATGGAGTTTTTGGCCATAAAGTTTGCAGTGAAAGCCTTGTATTTATATGCCTTTTCAACTTTATACAATAAAGTTAGGTTTAAAAATTTCACAAACATTTAAATTTGCTCAAATTTACTATGTTTTACTTTATGCTTAATTGTGGCAATAACATTTAAAAGTCACTATCTTTTCCATGATGAATGCCATAAGGTAGCACTGATATACATAGGGAGTAACAAGATTATTTAATTTTTTTTCAGTGAAAAGAATAACACTTGATGTAGGAAAACACAATTGAAATTTTAATAATTTATCTAGAAGTGAAAGGGATCACAGTCAATATTCCTCTGGACACTTATGGCCAAAAACACACTTTGGGACACAATTGCATCAATTATTTTCTATAGTGATCAGATGAATTGAATAATTAATTTTGTGTTATGTTCTATGATTTTGCAGTTAGTATCATATTACTTACAAAGACACAATTTTAAGTAATAAAGTTTTAAATATCTTGTGAATATCTTGTTTTACGATTCAATTTTCACTGCTTCTGGTATTAGAACATGCATATGAACTTATGTTTAGAAATTAGTTTTGTAGAAAAATTTATAAAGTGAAGGGTCTATTGGCTATTCAGAATTTAATTCCTCAGTATCCTTAAAACTTAGTCTAGTTCCAGGAAGGACCAGAAACTTAGGAAATATTTGTTGAATGTCATTTGTAGTAGCAGATTGAAAGTTATGTGTATTTTTCATTATCCTTGTTTATTTGTTTGATTCTCATGTGACTTCTGTTCGAAAAATGTATATTATTGTTATAACTTTTATTTTTATTAGAGCACATAGTAGTCTACAACTTAATACTGGCAAGAACTAAGTTCTAGTCATGATCGTGCTTCTAAAAAATTGCTAGTAAGATGCAAATTTAACAAGCATAGTGTTTTCCAAACAAATAACCTAGGAAAGTTTTTTATAAAATAGATTCCTAGATGCCCTCCCTTGCTGTATGTGTTAGAATCTTCAGGGTTCTGCCAGCCATAGGGTAATATTTTCATCTCTCTGGGTAATTTCTATATAGCCAGACTGAAGACACACATTTAGGGATCAATAGGTTGGTTGGCCTCTATGTATTCTCAAGTTTAACTTTCTATAAGAATGGTATTTATTTTCTGCATTTAATTTGATAGACCCAACCATTTCTACAAGTTGACAGAACATTTTTGCTGGATAGTCCTTATTTCAAAAATGTCTTGATAAATTAGAGAATCACAAAATCTTGAAGCTGAAAGGAAGCTGAAAGATCATTCATTTTATACCTTTGCTGTCATCAGAAATCCCCCATTGGTATTTGCAGATGATCTTGGTCTCTCTGGATATTAGACTTTCCTAAATTGAGGGAATTTAAAGTTTCTTTTTTAGATCCTTCCCTTCTTCTACTGTGAAACTCTTAGCCTTTTTGTTCGTATTGTGGGTTTTCATTAAGAGTGTTGAATCTGTCTTCTGGGCCCCTCATTTCTGTTTGTAAGTGAGCAAAACACAGGCTTTCTCCATCACAAGTGCATAGGCAAGTGAGTGGACAACTTTAGAAGAGCAATAGTGGTGAGTGGTAAGGGGAAAGCACACAGGTTAGAAGAACATGTGCAGAAGGCACATTTAAACTAATCTTAGGAGGGGGCAAGCATTTGGGTATCAGAAGTTGTTGAGTGTGGCTGGACATTCAAGTAATGTCCAGAGGTGATCCATAGTTTCTAGAAATTAGAACATGGTTATTTCTGCCACCCTTAAATACTCTATGCTTAAAGGATCTACATTCTGTTTTAGTACACAGCTGCAGCACATAATATATCCCATTTGCCATTGTCTTTTAAAACAATATCAGGTAATTTGAATACTAGGAAACCCAAAGTTTGGCTAATTCAAGCCATACTTTTCACCTAAATACACTGAACTATGATGTGCCAGCCACAGGGTTAACCTATTGCACTTGTTAAAATCTTGACATCATTATTGTCAGCCCCGTGTTCGAAATCAACATCTCCTGGTCTGATGCAATACTGATTATTTAAAAATAATACCTTTATATCCTTGTATCATGCTTGTTTTATCTCTTTTTTGCATACCTTACAGTACTTATCCTTATAATCCCAAGGGTTGAGTGAGTGCACAGTGGGTGCAGATATCTGTGGTCAGGCTAAAATGGATAAACATGAAAGGACATGGGGAATTTATATGATATTGCATAATACACCAAGCAGATTTACATATTATCCACCTCACAATCCATGCCAACTCCTGTAGATGCCTGTGTTGGAAAGAAAGAAGAAAAATCAGGATAAGTGCTCAACAGCTGTCAATGTTAAATAATCCCTCAAAGCTGTGAGAGCCTTCATTTGCTTTCAAGAGTTGTGACATATGGTCAGAAATGGCTTGAAGATTTATTGTGTCTTCTCTGTTGGATGAGATTCAAAATATACTTTAAGAAAGCTTCCATCCCTCATCATCCTTGAAAAGATCCTTCAGAACTCATCGAACATATAGAACACGGACAGAGAGTGATGAGGTTCAGATGCCTAAAAATGACACACTCTAATCAGGATTGCCAACCTATCACCGAAAATTACTGGGAGAAAAATGCAAATTTTCTACTGACACTACACTTTTGAACACTGACATCTCATTGACCTAAAGAAGCCACTGGTATAGATAGGATTTTTGAATCACTCTTCACCAATATTATATTAGAATAAAGGAAGGCAGATGTTGAAAGTGGTCATTCTTGTGCTGGGAATGTACCTCAGTAGTGGAGTGCTTGCCTAGCATGCATGAGGCCCTGGGTTTGATCCTCATTACTGTATGCACAAAATAAATAAATAGATAAATAAACAAAAAGATAAATAGGTAAAGGAAATATAAATTCTTTCCAATTTCAAAAATTTAATTTTAAAGTAAAAAACTAAAAAACTCAAGTTTGCCAGTGCCTTCTAGCTTCTATAATGGTTTCAAGGGGAAAAAAAAGTACACTTAAATTGTATAAAAATTGAAAAAGCTAAGGAAAAGAAAGGAAGAGCAGAAGAACAACCTGAGTAAAACATGACAGTAAAAAGGGCACCTAACTTAAACTCTTCTTGGTGCAAGCAGAAATAATCAAGCCTACTGTGTAAATAAGGAGAAAAGAATCAAAGCGAAAGCCCCACAAAGCCACTTTGCTGGGACTGGCAGTGTCTCTCTTGCACCTATGTCCTTCCCTTTTCTTCTCCTGCCCTCTGCCCCACTTCTGCTCTACTTTCTGGCTATTTGCCTCCTAAGGTTTCAAAAGACTGCTAAGCGTATTTCTAAAGGCCTCCCGACATATGGCAGTTTGTGTATAAATCATTTTATTTAGGAAATAGGACAATCTTCTTTATTTGATGTAGAATAAATTGTGTTCCAATTTCAACTGCTTATGAAAAATACATTGTCCCTCCTTCTGAATCTCCTGTTGCATAAATCACCCTGCCATCCCATTCTGGGTCAACTTTAGACCCAGAAATTAAATTCTTTGCTGGATAGTCTGTAATTATTTTATCCAAATACCTACGTATCTATCTGCTCCTCAGAATGGGAATGTTTTATTAGTTTGCCACGGTATTGGGCCCCCACAAGAGTGCTCACTTGAAGAAGTGTAAGAAGTAATGTCTAAAGATCAGTATAGCTAGAATGGCTACCAGCCCTCATCTGGTAGACCAGAAGACCCGGTGAACAGGGCTTGTACTGAACCTTGCCAGAGCTGGGTGTGTGAACCCTCAGTTGTGCTGGATGCGGTTCAGGTGCCAACTCTGTTCCCGGAGTGCTCCAATTACTAGATCTGCTTGAAAGTAAAGGGAGCTTGTCAGCTCAGGTTGCTGCTCTGTCTGGGAGTTGTGATTTGTTTTTATTTTTGACAGTAGACCTTTATCAGAGTTTATTGTAGACATCTCATTAGTAATTTTTGGCATGCCACTCTGTACCAATGTTGAACTTTGTCAATTGAAATAGAGACCACATTAGGACCTGAATGACAATACCTCTAATTAACCTGAACCATACTCTGGAACGCCTTTTGAGATAATGTTGCCTTGTGAGGAAAATGCTATCGGTTTTTATCTTTTTCACAAATAAACTGAAGGACAGTCATCCAGAAACGTTATCCAGAAACGTTCTCCCATCAATCCTTAGATTCACCTTTTTTTTTTTCCCCCCCAAAATTACTTCATGTCTCTACCTTGACTTTTCTTTTATGTCCCCTACTTTACCAGTATAAATCCTCACAATTTGTCCTCTGTCACATCCCTGACCACTTCCTGGAAACTGGTTTACTAAGTTTACTCTGCTTCAGCCTTTACTTGCTGTCACATATATAATACAATATAGAATTTTTTCTTTTGTAGTGTGTACTCACTTGTCAACCGCCTTCTCAGGTGGTATGCCACCTGTGCATGAGGACTGAGACTTTGTGTACCTTGTGGAATGTCATATTTCACAAGACCTGAAACCATCCCTGACACTTGATAATGATTCACCAATATTTATTGAATGACTTTTAATGAGCGAGTCTAGGAGTTATGATCATCTATATTGCTTATGTTATAAAACAGTTAATTTCTTTTTCTTTTACACAAAATGATACTGTTTGGTTTCATGTTTTACTTGATAAGCATGGTTGTCTGTTCAGGAGGAATGTACTGAGCACCTAGCTGGTCATTGTAGGCTATTTTTAAAGTGAAGGGTATAATACTAGTACATAAACCAGTCAAGGATTGGGTGTGCAAAGAGAGGAATGGAAGAAAGGATGGGGCTTATGCTGGAGGGTCAGACTAGGCTTTGATTCTTATATGCTTGTAAAGTAATACCGTGGATCTAACATCAGTGATTTCACCCTCATCAGTTATAATTTACCTTTTATTATCAATTGAATTCTAATTCTGTCCTATAATATAATCCAAATTTGCTCTATGATATCAGCTTCAAAACAAATGTTTGGGAAGATGTATTATCACAATTTTACTGAGCAAGCAAGGGAAGTCAATGAGATAAAACAATTTTCTTAATGTTATACAGCTGTCCAGATGCAGAGTTAGGGTTCACATTCATATTTCTAAATCCAAGTTCTGAATATATTGTATGTATGTGGACACTTCCAAGTGCATTTCCACATATATACAAAGTTGCTTTTCTTCCTCACCCCGCAGTTACTTTCAAGCAAAATATTAAAACCCCTTGTCTTTCTGCATGAGAATTCAGCCCTGAGTTAACTCTCCACCTCTGATATCCTGGTGACTTCATAAGGGTGGTACACCGACTGAGCTACTAGGCATATGAAGCAGTGTTGCTTCTGTCTTGACCTCTGATTGGTCAATTGCACATATGCTGAGAAGAATGACAAGTGAATTATAAAGTAATGCTACCACAGTTTTGGGCCTCCCAACATCTGGTGATTTATAAATAATATGGCCCATGAAGGTGGCCCTGAAAGCAATGGATATGGGATTGTTAAAGTAGATTTGCAAGGCCCTGGGGCAGGAGGCTTTGGACCAGGTTGATGCTCACACCCGCTGATATGTCTCTTGTTTTCTTTCATCTGAGGAGATGTGTGGGTTGCTGTAGAGAATCCTGCCAGAGAGTATCTGCTGCTTCCTTGTTGGCAAGCTGTGATTCTTGTTCTGGAACCTTCTAAGTGTCTGACACTAGTTAAGGCTCATGGTAATCTTGTGATCATTTAGTTGAACCTGAGAACACTTAAGGAGAGTGGTAGAAAATCAAACTTCTGAGTGTGTCTACACATATTTGGCAGATATGTTCATAATCAGTCATGATCTCAGTGGACATTGGCCTGTATTAGATGCATTTGGCCTTTGAAGTTGAAGATTCTGTTTGCATTAGTTTACTTACTTTAATCAAGCATATGCCTCGAAGTCACACATTTCTTCTATTCATCCCTTGCTCCATGTGAGACTACTGAATGTCATTTCTTTCATGAAACAGAGTGCCAAATTCATTGTGGTTAAATATCCTCATAGTGGCTGAAGATTTAATTTGCTTATATATCTTATTGTCATGAAGAAGCAAATTGTAATCCTGAGTTGGGGCCTGCAGTTTGAAAGAAATATTTTAAAAATTATTTTTTAAAAGTTAATTAGCTTCCCATAATACTGTAATTAAAAAAAAATAGAGAGTGTTTTGCACATTCACAGCAGTCAGAACAAACGAAAGTATGAGTGTGATATTCAGCAATATACACAGCACTAGAGAAGAGCAAGCACCATATACAGGTCAACAGAAAAATGAGTTTATGTTAAACTCACAGAAGCATTAATATCAAAAATAAACTGTCTGGAGAATTTTCTAATTAATGCAATTGCACTGTGCATGGATAGGGCAGTTTCATTAGATTAAATGAAAATCAAAGTTTGTCTTGGTCGTTGTAAATTGTCAAAGAAAACAATTGTAACTAACTACCTCAATATTTCATTGCCAGTGACACTAATTAGACATTTTTAAAATTTATTTTGGTTCTTGCTTTCTGAGAGGGCAGAGTTTTTAGGCATAGCTCTTCACTTTAACCTGGCTCCTTTCTGTTGCTAATCATTGGATACATGATATCATTCTTAAAAGCATTTGAAAAACTATAAAAATGACTACATTTTGCAGTAGTATCTTTATCTCAGACTTTATAAAAATATATAACACTGTAGCAGGGTGTGATATATTTTAGTAAAATATTTAGTAGTAAATAACTATAATGAATGTGGAAATTTTAAGTTCATTTTATTCCACTTTTTTCCTAATTTTAAAAATTACCACATACTTTTGGTCGTTGTTATATTGGTCTATAAATTTTAAAGCTTGCATAGACTTATATAATCACTATTATATTCAGGGTACAGAATGAGATAAAAGGCCTTTTGCAGGATATCTAAGTCCTTACTGAGATTTCCCCAGTGTTTACCTCATCCTTTGATTTTCTTAACAAGGACTCATAGAACAAAGGCTTTTCAATTTTATGAAGCCCTGTACATGTATTTTTTTTCTCTATTTTTGGATCATGGTTTTGATGTCATGACTTTGCCTAACTACAGGTCAAAAAAATTTTTCTCCTGTGTATTCTTTTAAATGTTTTGTACTTCTATAGTTTATATTGGTGTCTATGACTTTAAGTTAGCTTGCATAATGTGAAGTTTAATATTTATTTTGCATGTAGATGTGCTGTTGTTCCAAAACCACTTACTGAAGAGGTGATCTTTCCTCTTTCAGATTACTTTGGTATTTTGTCAAAAATCCAATTGCCATGTGGGAGTGGGTTTATTTTTGAGTTCACCATACTATGTTCAGTTGGTCAATATATGTATCTTTCCATTAATTCCACAAAAATTTGATTTCTCCAGTTTAAGTACAAAGTGTCATTCTTCTACTTATGTTCTTTTTACAATTTTTTAAACAATTCTAGACCTTTTGTTTTCAATACAAATTTTAGAATCATTTCATCGGTGTCAATAAAAAATAAGCTAAAATCCTACACTATTTTTTTCTTTACTTATTACACTAAGATTACTCAGGACAGTGTTTTAATCTTTCTCTATTAACTAAGGATGATTGCTTTAGGTTTTTTTTTTTTTTTTGGTAGATGTCAGGTATTAGGCTAAAGAAGTTCTCTTTCATTTCTTGTTTGTTAATAGAATTTTGTTTCCTTATTAATGAATATTGGGTTTTATCACCTTTTTGTTTTTAAGTCAGTTGAAATGTCCATAAGGGTTTTCTCTTTGAATTGATAATATGAGAAATTATACAGATTAATTTTCAAATATTTGCCTGGCCTTGCATTACCAGGATAAAACACACTTGGTTTTGATATTTCTTTCTTTCTTTCTTTCTTTCTTTCTTTCTTTCTTTCTTTCTTTCTTTCTTTCTTTCTTTCTTTCTCTCTCTCTTTCTTTCTTTCTTTCTCTTTTCTCTCTTTTTTTTCTAAATTGTTGCATTCAATTTGCAATATTTTTGTTGAGAATTTTGGCATCTGAGTTTATGAGGGATGCAAGACGTATTTTTTACTTTCTTTCTCCTTTTGTTCTTCCTTTTCCTCCTTCTCCTCTTGATACTCTTATTGGATTTGATAATGACAATGATTTGAGGAGGTGTTCCCATCTTTTTTCATTTTTGACTTCCTAGAAACAATTGTGTAAAAGTGAAATTATGTCTTGAAATATTTGCTGGAATTGACCAGTGAAACTAGCTGGATCTTGAGATTTCTTCCCCCACCCCCAAGTCAATCTCTTTAATACTTACTATGTCATAAATGTAATGTTATATATATCACCTTACTTAATCTTTTTAGTTTTTCAATTCTGAGGAGTGGGTCTATTTTAACTAAATTGTTGGATTTGCTTGCATAGAATTGTTCACATTTTACCTTATTACCCTTTTAACGCCCGCCAAGTCTATAGAAATGTGCTCTTTTACTCCTAATAATTGGTACCTCGTCTTCTCTCTTCTCCAAAAGTTTATCAACTTAGTTGATCTTTTAAAGTAATCAGCTTTTGATTTTATTGATCTTTTCTATGTTTTCCAATCTCTTCATTTGTAAATTTTATCTTTATTTCTTCTATATTTTGTGTTTATTTTGCTCTTGTTTTCCTAATTAGTAGAGGTAGAAACTTTGAGGCCTTCTTTGGTAATATGAGCATTTAGTGCCCTCAGTTTCCTCCTATATTTTCATAAATTCTGAAAGATTTCTATTTTGATTCCGTTTAATATATTTTGTAATCTCCTGTGAGATTTTTTTTTCTTTGATCCACAGAGTATTTAGAAATGTGTTGTTGACTTACCAATGTTTGAGAGAAATTTTATGTTATTTTGATATTAATGATTTCTAGTTTAATTAAGTTATGCTCAGAGAACATGCTGTGTATGATGTTCATGATTTTAAATCTGTTATTGTTTGCTTTGTGAATGAGGATATGATCTATCCTGGAGATGTTCCCAGTACATGTGAATATAAGATATATCCTGCTGTTGTGTTGAACAAGCTATATATGTCAGTAAGATTTAGTTGATTGATGGTAATTTTCATTTCTTCTCAATCTTTGCTGACTTTCTAGTTACCTGTTCTTTCTGTTACTGACAGAGGAATATTGACATTTTCAACTGTATTTGTAGGTTTGGCTGTTTTTCTTCTGAGTACCATTGGTTTTGATTTTATGTACTTAGCTCTGCTATTTCGTGTGTGTTAAATCTTCACTGTGACTTGACCCTTCACATTATGTAATGGTGTCTCTTTAATTTCTGTTCCTATGCAATTGAGACTTTCTTTATTCTTCATATACAAAACAATTTTCTATTTTATTGTGAACATTTTGAATATTTCATCAGTCTTTATGTCTTGTTTAAATTGTGTGGTCACCATCAATATTTCTGCCTTTGAACTCAGAAAAGCTGGTTAGGTTTAGGCCACAGTTGTCAACCTTCTTTCTGTGGGTTCTTGGCCCCAATGTCATTCAGCTTTGAATTCTTTGCAGTATTATCTAGATCACATGTGGACACCACCCAAGGGCTGGATTTTGCCTTGTATGTGATAGACAGTTTTCAAAGTTTTGGGTGCTTTGAATAGGGTCAGATCTGCATACGTGCAACCATAGGTGAGCCCAGGTGTTTTTAAAAAGTTTGAGTTTACTTTTTCAAAGTCCTCTCTCCATAATTCCTTCAGAAATTTCTAGTTGGCTGAACCTTTTCTTTCCTCCAATTAGTAACATTCAAGTTTTAATTAAACTCTCTCTGCCATTCCGTTCTCCAGTTGTGCCCACAATTGGGCCAGGCTTTGGGAGGACAGAGAGGAAACAAAGCAAGTTTAGTCCCAGCTTCTTAGAACCCCAGTGAATTGAGTTCAGCCCCTGGTGTGCTACTGGGAGTCCTGGCGGCCTTCTCTACTCTCCCTGAATCTGGTTACTTTTCAGAGTTCTAAAATACCTATTCCTCCTAGTGTGTTGCAGATTTTGTAGCTGCAGTTCAATGGGTTATATGGTGAAAGATGTATTTACTCCATCCTTTTTTGTGGGAGTGGAACTTTTCGTTTTTTTTTTTTTTTTTTTTAGAATAACCTCTTCATCATGATGCTGTTCCTCAGTTAGTGTGATTTAAATTAACATGTAGCCAATGCTATGATGACTGAAACATGTCAACAGAATGTAAAAGCACGAAAATCTCATTCAGTCACTGGAGAACATATGAGAAACCACTGTTTGCATTTGTTACAGACTACTTTGAATTATTAACCATAATTTAAATACTATTAGTTTTAACTTGTGGTGTATAAAAAATCTTTTCTGCTGAATGAAACTGTGTGGATAGTACCTCAATAATATCTCCTTTGCGTTCCTTTACTCTGTGCTGGAGTCAGTATGCTTTAGTAGAAAATACGCAAACCTTGTATCTGTGAAATCCTATAAAAGGGATGAGCCTGGACTCGGATGCCAACTCAATCAGATGTTTTGCTTTAAACCAAATATGCAGAGAGGTAATGATCCATGTGGCTTTTGCAAGGGAAAGTAACCTGTTGAACTGTTTCTTTCACCATGTTCAACAGAGTACTTAGGGAGAAAGAGATTAATTCATTTTTAATGCTAGGAAAATACAGTCATTAAAAAGCAGATAATATAAAATGCCAGAAATGCTTTTAACATCACAAGAAGTGCACTTCTTTCTTAAATAGCTTGCTACTTTTGGAGATCCAGATATGCTGAGGTATTAAATATTAAAATAGAGGTTGCTTTTTAAAATGCAGTGTTTCTTATCAGGAAAAAAACAGTTTGAACAAGACTTTCTGTTGTATAATTCATAATATTGCTAATAAGATAGTCTAGAAGAATTATTTGTTATGCTTTTGAGAATGACTAGGATTTTTTTATGGGAGAATATTTACTCCTTTGCTCATGTCCTCTTATATATAAATGGATATGGCTAAATTATATGGGATAGTCACCTGGCATTTTCATATATATATATATATATATATAATATATATATGAAATTATCTATATAATTTATATATATAATATATTAAATATAATATATAATTATATATAATTTTTAAATCTACTATGGGAAAATACAACCAAACAGGATATTAGTAGGAATTTTGCTGCCTTGAGCATTCTAATGAGTGAGCAATACCTTTTAAACCATTGATGTAATAGAAAAATAAATGTTAGAAGGATCTCCTTTTGAGGTCTATGATTTTCTGCAATAGAAGGAGTATTTATCCATTAATGTATTGGTAGACAACCAGAAGCAGAGATATCGCCATTGATCTTAAAAAGATTGCTTCTGTCTTGATTTTTCCCCATGCTCAGTCATCCCCTCATACGTGAATGGCTTTTTAAGGGAGGGACAAGCAGTAGGCAGTTGACCATCTCTTCCAAATCACAATCCTACTGTGGTGTTTTGTACGCTGTGTTAGTTTAGAAAGAAGTTCGTTTTATATAGAAATCATCCGTGTGTTTTTACTGAATCATACTTGAATTATCTTGATGGCTAAATTATCTAGATGGATTATTAAATTATCATGATGGATTATATTGAATTATCTTGATGGATAAAGTTCCTAAGTCACAACTCAAAACTCAGCACTTCTATCACTATATAGCTACAGCATGTGAGAAATAGAAATAACATTTCAAGTCGGTTAGTTCTCTTACTTTATCATAGTATCCTTTTCAAACTGGTTACCCTCTATGGAGTGATGAGTGTATTTGTCAAAGACAGCAAATCTTTTATTGTGATTACTCATATAAGTTAAATATTGGTATATACAAACAAAAGATACACAGTTAGTAGGTGCCTGAGAATAAGTGATTATGAAATATGATTATTTTCCCAGGGTCTACTCCATTAATGCAAAGAAAATTTTTGAATCTAAAGGTCTTCCCATTAGCATGATATAATAATCTACTTGGGTTTCTAAATGAGCTGAAATCAATCTTCAGTAGTATATAGTAGGCCACAAGGACCATATTTAGTTATTCTGAGTTGAGTCTCATGATTAACATCGCACTTTTCCTCTGATTAGCTATAAATATTGTTGGGGAATGTGTGATTCATTCCCAGTGGTTTCCTATGTAACATTACTTTTATTAAAACATTTCATATTTATGAAAATCATTATGTTATTTAAAGTATCACAGATTGGAAAACAATAATTTTCTTTGATAAAAAGCAGAAGTTTTTACTAACTCATTGAATGAAAGACTCAGTCAGGTAATTAAAAGTTTTCCTTACAATAACTTTTTTGGGGGGTGCAGGTACCAGGAATTGAACTCAGGAGCACTTGACCACTGAGCCATATCCCCAGCTCTATTTTGTATTTTATTTAGAGACAGGATCTCACCGAGTTGCTTAATGCCTTGTTTTTGCTGAGGCTGGCTTTGAATTTGTAATCCTCCTGCATCAGCTTCTGGAGCCCCTGGGATTATAGACATGAACTACTAACACACCCAGCTAGTTACCATAACTCTTAAGGCATCATAATTTTTGTTCCACAAATGGTAGAAATGAAGACTCCCCTTGACCCCATGGGTATCAGAACTGTGGTTACACATAGAGGCATTGCTATGCAATTTATATTTTGTAATTTTGTAATACCCTGGTTTGGGCTGATAATGACATATTTTCAGGATGTTTAAATGAGTTTTCATCTTTCCAAAGAAAACTAAAAAGAGAACAACTGGGATAGTAAGCTCCTCAAGCATATTAGAGAATCATCAAAATCCAGTTAACTATCATAAGCAAACAGTGCATAAGGAAATTATTTATTTGCTTTAAAAAAAGGATGTAATCACAACAGCATTTGGAAATGTGCATGTAATTTATAAGGCTGAGAATTGATTCTGTTTAAGGACAATTCTCTTGTACTGGCCTAGGAATAGAAATATAAGTAAAGTCTGACTTATTTTCTGCATAAAGTTATTTCTCTTCAAGGATGTTGGTATTTGAGAGTTCCTTTAATTACTTTTTCCTTAACTATTTTTTTCTTAGACACAGAGTAAGTACAGGCTTAACAGCAGGTGTTCTTTTTAATATAAGAAAAAATGTAAGAAGCTTTTTAATCTTAACATGCTGCTGTATATGAATGGCTTGTTTCAAATTATTAATACATAATAATTTAGTGGTATTTGAATTGTCTTTTTATAAATATATTCTTTTCTTACATATCATTCCAAATGGACATTTTTAAAGTAGCTAGAACACAGTTATTGAACATGTAGAGACATTTATTCTGAGCTAGATCTTGGGAAGAATTAAGTCTGGCCAAGAAATAATTTCACTCCTTAGAAAATTCAGTCTAGAAATTAAAGAACCAATTAATATTTGATGCCTGGACTCAGTGTTTTGAGCTCTGATTTTTGGTGCAATTTTAGTTTACAGGGACAAAACTCAGTATCACCTGAGTCAGGTCTCCCAGATATTTATTATTTAGCCCTCCTTAGGCCTGGTGAAGAGCTTAATATGTGAAATGTTCCTGAGAAGCATGTGCTGAATGAAGGACTCTTGGAAATACCCATTTACAAATCAGCCTGAGACAGAGATAGTGAACCCACTCTGTTAGGGTTGCATTGGCTTAGATGTATTTTGCCAAGCAAATCACAAAATGATCATGTTGCCTAAGTAAATGCTGGCACAGTTATTCAAAATACTCCTCACTCCTTAGAATGTGAACCTGGAGGAGAATTTAAAAGTGAAATCACCTGGGATTGGCACTAAGCAATATGGTCAAGGTGAAGATGATGTAAGTAAGCTTTTCTAAGAAAAACGGGGAATCATGAAACTTGTCTATGAAACGGGGAGTCAGAACATGATTTTTGTCTTTACAAAGTGTACCTGAAATATAGAGGAGAACCCTTCAGAACTTATCAAAACCATACACTCCAACGTATTCCACTGGTACTTTAAAGGACAAATAATACTGTCGGTAGTAATCTTGAAAATTCCTCCAAAGGCTACCAAATCCTAGGTATGTTGGACCTTTGCAGAGATAGGGAAACAGAAAAAAATTTCTTCAACTGTCTACAAAAAATATAATCTGAAAGGGTGCATTTTCCTTGCAGGACTGTAGCTTAAGCTGTTGGAGTGAGGAAACCATAAAGAATTGTTTGTCTGGAGGCTAGTTGAACCAGATGACATCTAAACTTTGAAGGATAGACCTTGCAACCAGAATAAAACTACATCATGCTTCAAAAGAGCACATCTGCTTGGAAGTGGGGTGGAATAGCATTATATGTCAGAAACCTATTACAAACTCAAAAGAAAAAAAAAATATGTGAATGAATTTGGTAGCACATGAACAGTGAGTTCCAAAGAAAAGATTTCAAGAACTTTTGTCCAAATACCATAGGTTCAAACTTTGAGTGTGGTGAGCTCAATTTGACAAAGTGTGGAAGTATGAAGTTCTGACCTTGGAAACAAACGTGCAAGCAGAAAAACAGGGCTAAGCAACACTGGACTTGACAACATCTATTAAAATCTTTATAGGGAAAGCATAAAATCCACAGCACTTGGCTACAGGAAACACAAGGAGGATCTGGGAAGTTCAAGGTAAACGATAAGTTCCTAGTAATTGCAGCTGTTCATAATGGGGTGGAAAATCTTGTCAGACAGTGAGTCACCATCACTGAGTTTCCCACCACTGCCTTACTGGGAAGTTGGGGCAGGATGATTAGCGACAAAAGGTAGAAGATTAAATTCAGCAAACGGTTTTCAATTATGTACTTTCTGCTCGGAGGCACTTCACCTGTAGGATCATTTGCCATCAGCCACTCTGTGATTTGGGAGGTCATTATGGGAGAAGGTTCATGTGGAAAGTGGAGAGCTGAATGAGCAGTTTTCACATAGCATAGTCTCCTGGACTAAATGGTTTATTTCTCATGGAGAATGAGACAGAGAGGCAGCCTGGGCCAAATTTCTCTGGTTTAATTTATTTTGGAAACAGAAATCAATATGACATGCTCATGAAGGGGGAGGGTATCTGTGAAGTCACTGCTGGAAATTGAATTTACAACAAAAGCAAGATAAGAGTTGCATTTTGGAAACACTGATAAGTGAATGTCAAATCATACATTTCTTATGAGACAATTTGGTTACTTTGGCAACGTGGGCATTATCCCTCCCTTCTGATAAGCAGTGTTCCTTTCATTTCCACCTATGGCTCTTGTCATTGTGTCTCCAAAGGACATTAATGTTTCAGTGAAAATTAATTAGCATTACATTAATTAGCATTACATTAATGTAATATATACATTATTTAGGGAGAGTATGTTTCTTTACTGTTGCTCTCAATGAAAAGTAGGAAGAAAAGATGGTGGTTCCTTAGAATTCTTTAAAGGATAGAATTTTGAAACATTTAATTAAATTTAGTGGTTCTCATTATCCTGGTTGTATTTTCTATTTTCAAGTAACTAAAACTAATGAAATGTAAGCTATATACTCTAAGCAGGGATATTTAGCCCAAATATTTCTTTAACAAACAGGTATGGGAACAAGAACATGTGCTTTTTTAAAAAATAACAACTTTGGATATGATTCAGAAAAAAATATAGTTTGCTGTATACAATACTAGTTTTTAGTGTATTTACAAAACTGTACTTTGATCATTATTATCTAATTTTAGAATATTTTCCTCACCTCTAAAGGAGCCCCATATCCATTAGTGATCAATCCCAATTACCTCTCCCCTACCTCCTTGCTACCTCTAATCTGCTCTTTATAAATTTGTCTGTTCTGTATATTTCATATAAAACATGCTTTTTCATTTCTTCCATGTTGTAGTACAATTAGAACTTCATCCCTTTTTATTGCCTAATAATATTCCATTGCATGAATCCTTTTAATTTATCAAGTCATCAACCCCAAAATTTGGGTTATGTCCATTCTTCTGCTACTATGAATAATGCTGCTCTGAACATTTTTTTAAAGTGTTCATATGGAAACATGTTTTGTTTCTCTTGGGTATATACTTGGAATGGTATTGCTGGGTAATATGGTAATTCTATGCTTAATTGTTAAGAGAAATGGCCAGCCTGTTTGCCAAAGCATCTGTGCCATCTTTCTGTGTTGCCAGAAGGGCTGAGAGTTCTGATTCTCCATGTTCTCATAATCATTTGTTATTATTTGTTCTTCTGCTTATTGCCATCCCAATGGTTATAAGTGGTATTTTTTTTTGTATATTTAATTTGGATTTCTCTGATGGCTAATGATGATGGTCTTTGCATGCACATTATTTGTATCTTTTCTTTGGAAACATTCTACTCAGGTCCTTGGCCCATATTCAAGTTGGGTGATTCATCTTTTTATTGATAAATTGTAAGGATTATTTATACATCTTGGATATGAGCCACTTAATAGTTATATGAACTACAAATATGTCCTTCCATTCTGTAGGTTATCTTTTCACTTTCTTGATGCAGTTCTTTGGTGCAGAAAATTTTAAATTCTTTGATGAGATCATTGATTTTTTTAATTTATTTTTTTCTTTTACAAGTAAGACATTTGGTGTTTTATCTAAGAAATTAATGCCTTGTCTAGTACCTTGGATTTTTACACCTAAGTTTTATTCTAAGAGTTTTATATCTATTTCTCAGACGCTATGGATGCATGATTTGAAATAACTTTGTAAATTTTGTGATTAGGCATTCAGCTCCCTTCTATGCAGATGACCCACTATGTTGGTACCACTTGTTGATAGTCCTGTACTTTCCTCTCTAAGTGACCTTTTATGCCATTGGCCATACAGGCAAGTGTTTAGTTTTAGACTATCAGTTCTTTCCCATTATTTTCTTTGTCTATCTCCTATCAGGACCATGTTGTCTCAATTACTATGGTTTTGTTATGTGCTTCTGAAATTTTAAAGTGTGAATCCTCAACAAAGTTCTCATAAAGATCATTTTGGCTATTTGGATTCCCTTGCATTTCTAGGTGAATTTTAAAGTTAATTCATTATTTTTTACAAAAAGCAGATGGGATTTTGATAGGAAATGCATTTTCATTCTTTGGATCAATATCAGAGTATTGACATTTCCATGTTACTGACGTGTAGCTGTCCATGAACATGAAATCTTGTTCCTTTTATTTAGGTCTTTATTTTCTTTAAGTTTCTATTGTAAAAGTCTTACCCTTTCTTTTGTTACATTTACTCCCAAGTACTTCATTCTTAATTTCATTTTCAGGTTGTTTATTTTTAGTGTATAGAAAGATTTTGTATGTCAATTTAGTACCCAGCAGCTTTGTAGAACTCATTCATTAATTTTATTTTTTAATGAATGCCTTAGGATTTTCCTATATATGACATGATACATCTTTTATAAGAGATATCTTTATTTCTTCCTTTCCAATTTGGATCCCTTTTATTGCTTTTTCTTTCTTAATTGCTCTACATTAGTGTGATTAAAAATAGAATTATTTCACTAAAGGTAAGAAGAACACTAATTTGTTGCATTCTTCTTCAGTTAATTTGAAAATTTATTTATTTATTTTAAAATTTGTTTACCCTGGAATAAACCACAATGAAGTTTTTATGAATCAAATAAAAATTAACCTTTGTCTTCAGGAAATAAAATTAAATTTAGAGACATACCAGTTTCCATATATAGTAGCCCCCATAATCTGTGGATACGTTCACTGACTCCCAGTGGACACTGGAGACCACGGATGGTGTCTGAACTCTGAAATGCTGTTACGCCTGATCTGATAACCAAAAAGTTGCTTGGGGGTGGGTGGGTAGGATATACAGTTGGTTATGCTGGACAAAAGGATGATTCACACCATGATTGTTCAGAATGGGATAATACAAGATCTCATCACACTAGTCAGAGCCATGTGCAATTTAAAACTTATGTTTATTTCTGGAATTTTCCATTTAATGTGTTTGTGCTGTAGTTGACCATGGGTAACTGAAACCACAGAAGAGGTTTCTGTGCGAGGGAGGGGACCACTGTAGCTGATTCGTAGACCTAAATTAATGGCTAAGAAATCACTTGCTCAAAAAATAGAAGATCAAACTATGAAAGCAAACAAACATAAAATCTCCAGGTGACATAAAATGTTTATAATATACTGAGATTCAAAGAAAGGATTGCTTTTGATGTACATATGAACACTCAAATGAACTTTATTAAGGGAGTTTTAAAATATCATTTTTAGAGTAAAATGTAGACCCCAAATTGAAATGTATGCAACAATGACTAATGTTGCAAATGCCTTTGTAATAATCAAATAATACCTAATTTAAAATATGGAGGTTTTCTAATTCAATTTAAAATTTTCTCATTTAATTCAGTTTTGAAATATTCTCATTTGCAGCCTCTGACCATTTCTGTTTGTATTTGAAAGTACAAGAATGCATAGCATGGGCCCAAGAGCCCAAGGCTGTGGCTCACTGATTGTCACAACTTGATAATTTTCAGCCTTATAAAAGGAGGAGGTCCTGACATTTGCTACAACAAGAATGGACTTGGGACACATTATGTTAGGTGATATGAGCCAAACAAAAAGAAAAGTATTGCATGATCTCGCTTATGTATGGAATCTTTTATTTTTAAGTCAAATATCTGGAGATGGAGAATAAACAGTGATTACCAAGTTCAGGGTATGAGGAGGAAAAGGGAAGGTATAGGTCACAGGAGGCCAAGTAGTAAATATTTAGGATGCACAGGCTAAAGGTCTAATGTGCAACAAAAGGCCTATAATTAACAGTAGTATATTATATTCAGGATTGTTGCTGACTAGAGGATAGCTCTCCTTACTATAGGGAGAAATGGGTAACTGTGAGATGATAGATATATTAGATTTTTCTAATGTGATAACCATGTTACTAAATATATAACTTATAATAACATATTGTATACCTTAAATGTAAACAATAAAGTGTGTGTGTGTGTGTGTGTGTTTGTTTGTTGTTGGTAGGGATTCTGACAGGCAGTTAGACATTGCCAGATGGACCATTTTATATACAAGCAGAGGTTGTTTGCATATTATAATACCAACAACTGTTTTATTAAATATTTCTTTAATGTATAAATTTAATTTTCATTTTAGCAAATAAAATAAAATTCATTTATTTATTTTTTCTTATCATCAAATCTTGGAGCCCTGCTGTTATGGCTGAGATTAGATGTTCCCCAAAAGTTCATGTGCAAGACTATGTAAGGAAACTTAAAGTGAAATGATTGAGTTATGAGAGCCTTAACTTTATCAGCACATTAATCCCTTGATACGGATTAATTGAGTGGGGACTGTATACAAATAGGGTATGGGAGAGGAGGTGGGTGACTGGGGGCAAGCCCTTGGGGGTTATATTTTGTCTGTGAGGGGAGCTATTTCTCTTTCTGCTTCTTAGAACCTCATCCTGAACCACCTTTCTCTTTCCCACCATTCCACCATGATGTTCTGCCTTGCCTTTGTTCCTGAGGAATGGAATTGGCCATTTATGGACTAAGACTTCTGAGACTGAGAGCCCCCAAATAACTTCCTCCTCTAGTTGTTCGTGACAGGTCCTTTGGCCACAGCAGTGAAAGAGCTGACTAAAACGTCTGCCTTTCACAAAGCTTTGTCATTTTATAAGACACTGGAGAAACAGCTGTAGGTTCTGCACTAAATCACTAGATGGTGTTTGTCCTTTCTTAGGTGTGTGATATGATCACCACTATGAAATATGTTAGTAAATAACAATGCAACAGTGGTGCTTTAGACAAAACAGTATATTGACTGGTTCATTAAAATTTATGTTGTAATAAATAATAAGCCATGAGTTATTGCATAGCTTGGAACTCTCCATCTTGTTTTTACCCTGATTTGAGAATTTCCATCCATCCATCCATCCATCCATCCATCCATCCATCCATCCATCCTTCTATCTGCCTATCCACCCGCATGATGATATTTAAAAGACCTTTAGTAATAAAATTCTAATCTGCATGCAGGCTCTATTCCATATTGCAAATAATTCTAACCTGCAGTAATCGTATTTTAAAATTAAACGGATACCACCCAAATTTGTTGGGGATAACATGTTTTCATAGGATTCAGCAATTAATAAGACCCTTTAAATAAATGCGGTCTTATATAACTTTATGTTTTCATTAATTATTTGAAAATAAGAATCAGCTTCTGCCAGAATTTTTTTCTAAAAGATGGATGTGCTATTACATAGAGGATTGCTTTGATTGTCGGTGTGACTAAATCTTTGGAACAAATTTCGTCCCCACACGGCCTAGTCCTCAGTCTCTTATTTAGAACTGAGTTGCTTTTGTGCCCAAAATATGTTTGAATATCACAGGGCTTACCTGTGTAGAAAAACAGAATTTTCACCAAGGTATTTTTTTTTAAACTATTGGTTTTGAGGCATTTAGGTTTAATTTACTAGACAAGATTCTGATAGTCTTAGCTCAATTCTGAGAAAATATAGAAAAAAATGCAGTGGACCCAGGGTCTGTTGTCCTCTTTATAGTAACTCAACTGCCATAACATTATCTGTGTTGGCTGTTCTCCCAGTACTTGAAGGGTCCACGGAGTCCCTTCTTCACATCACTATTATCCTGTTAGTGATGAATGCCATTTAGGGATTCTTGTCATTTTAGCAAGTGAGGCTGGTTTTAGTTCTCTGAGAATTCATGGTTGATAGTTGCCAAACACATTCTTTAGGTAAAGCAAGGTAAGGTCCCTTACAAAACATGTCTCACTGGGGGTGCCTTCATAATCACACAGAAACCAGTGTGACAATAGATTGCATCTTCTGGAAGATTTTTCTCTATTATAACTAATACCATGACTTTATTTAGGCTACTTTAAGATTTCCTGCTTAGAATGGTATGCCCTTAAGTTTCTGAAGATTATGGGATTCTATTGCATATTGCTGTGGTCATTCTTTTCCTTTGTCATTTTTATATTACTAGATGACACTTTTTGGAGTTCTCATTTTACTTGCAAAATACTATTTGAATATTTGAAAATCATGTCAAGCCCAAAATATTGTCTAATCTCTTTTAGACTATTTAATTGAAAGTACATGTGTAATAAATGAAATGATAATGAATTATATATAGATAATTGAAGTACAGTAACTCAACATTCCTTAATGTTGCCTATTTTGTGTTAGTGTGATTAATCGAATGACAGAATTATTACAGAAATTTACTTAGATTTTTAAACATTCATCAATATTTATCAAACCTGCTCTGTGGGGTGCTCGCAAAGATCTGATGAATTTGTAGTTATCTTCAGTAAATAAATACATACAAACATGCATCAAGCCATATGTAATAAACACATAAATTGGGTTGTAGTTTAGCAAGAGATGAATCATTGTGGAAAAGCAGTCTGGGAAAGGCAAGGAGGTATTTATGGCTTGATGTGGTAACAAAAGAAGGGGCTCTTGGTCCACCTGGGCATGATGGGTGAGGGCAGTAGGGAGGCTTTCTAAAGGAGTAGATACTAAGCCAAGGTTTTAGATGATAATAAAATTAACCCAGTGAAGAGTTTGCAGGAGGACAAGATGAAGGGAAAGAAGGATGCTTTAGCAGGGAGCAGAGTCAGCAGACACAGAGCACAGAAGGATGAAAGCTGGAGTCTGGAACCCAGACGGGCAGAATGAGGTTTTCTCCCAACCCAGAGCATCATCTAGCCCCACTCAGGCTTCATTGTGCCTCTTTTGATGGCTCATTTCAAGAAGATAGAATTGTTATGAGGTAGGATGTCGAGTCCCTGTCTCACGGCAGGAGTCCTCGTAAGAGATGGATTTCAGATTCTTGAGAAAAGGAAAATATTACATTATAGGAGCATTCTTCTTAAGTTCTGAGGACAGTCCTGGTTAATGCATATTATTATTTTTTAATTCTAACAGTCTTCAAAGGCCTTTGATTCATACAAGTGTCTCAATTTGGTCGATCATTTGCATGATTACTTTATATAAGTGCCATATGTGTTTAGAAAGTATAAGTTTGGTTGGATGCAAAGCAAACCAAGTAACCTCGGGTTGTCCCAGTGCAGTTTACCACGTGGACAGTGGTGCCACTTGTAGACATAGAGCTAAAAAGAAGCGGCGCTAGTCTGATGGTCTAAGGGGATGTAGGGTAGAGAGATAAGAGTCTATTCTTACATCTGTCAGTTTTTAGCTGTGTACAGTTTCCTCCAGTATAACTGTCTAGGTGTCTGTGGGAAATGGCAATTGAATGGTCTGCATAGATCAACTGGAATCCTTTCATTTGAGTAGACTTGAACTGAGTGAAGAGGAGGTGAAGAATGACACAGATCAGGCAGGGGGCTTTTGAGGAGTTGTACATATACTTGAAAAGGAAAAGAGACATAACCTCCAACTGTTATTGGCCTGCATGAATCTAAGAAGGTTTTATTTTTAAGAAACTTGAATACGTTTTTTTGGCTTGCATTTTCCAAACTAAATTTTTGGAGCACTGATAATAGATGCTGCATGAAGAAGTTATGTTCTAACCAATGGAGTTTGGAAAAACTCTGGGTCTAGTAAATTAAAGAGATTCTTGAGCATTTTAAAGCCTTTAATATACTAACATATATTATATATGTCCAAAATAGAAAATATAATATGTAATGATGCTTAAACATATTTGGCAACTGACTGCTCCTTTCCAAAAGAATCTATTGACTCCATAGTACAAGAGACCATCTTGAAGTCAAACCGAATCTGGTGTAATTTTATGGTATGACTCTAACTAGTCATCTGATCTTAGGCTCGTAACTTAAATTTGCCAGGCTGAATTGCCTTCTCTGTGGAATGTAAATGATAAACACAAGGCTGATATTCTGCAGTTTGCACTCTGGTAGCCTTACCCATTGTTTATGGCTAGCAGCTATTCTAATTGGTGTTAAACATCCTGTCATCCAAACCTCATCTCACAGTGAGCATTAAAAGAGGTCATTACGCAAGACTTAGCCTAATGTCCAGTCGCAGTTTTCTGTTATAATTAATTTACTAATATTACTGCTGTGGTCACTCAAGAAAACATATTTAAAAAACCCTCCTTTAAAGTAGAAAAGCAGTGCAGAGGATAAAAGAGGGAGGGAAGGGATCAATGTATTGATTCACACCTGAATCCCAACTCCTCTGGAGGCAGAGTCAGGAGGATCAAAAATGCTAGGCCAGCCCGAGCAACTTAGGGACACTGTGACAAAAGGAAAGAATTAAAGGTGGAGGAGTGGAGTGTGGTGAGGATAGAGATGACCAGGACAGGCCCTGGGTTCTGTCCCCAGCACTGAGAGGATGGGGGAAGGGTGGGATGGTCCCAACAAAGGTGTCAGCTGCTTGGTGTCCTAGATAATTGGGAGGGTTGGTGGCACTAGGGAAGAGTTGAGAAGTTATAGAGCCAGGCTTAGAGGGGTAAGGAGGTGAAGGAGAGATGACAGCTGAGGGGCAATGAGGTTCTTGAGTTGAAATAGTTTGCACCAATGGTTTATCTTCCCTGTCCAAACACCTTTCGTGGTTCTTCTCTGACCACATCGTTTGTGATTGAACACATGCTGATCTCCAGACAGAAGCAGGGTAGGCCTTTAAAAATAAGAAACTTTTCTATCCCTATTTTGTAGAAATAGTAATGTGAAAACCATATGTCCCGGGGGAGACGATAGTAGTCACTTACGTAGTTTATGAAACCCAAGTTTCAATTTGTATGTTCCATTTATTGAAGAAATTTTAGAGACAAAGATATAAATAATCTTTCTTTATCTTGTCACATTACAAAGGCTTTAACAAGTTAAAATATGTATAATTTTTTATATATAATCGTAATATTTACTGTTTTTTTTCTTTGTGTTTTAAAGTTGAAACACTGTTATTCATTCTTAACAAAATAGATCATAAGCTAGTTGTGCTAATCAAATTTTCAAGGCTGACATTTATATTCAACACTGCTTTTGAGACAATCTATTATAGTAGAGGAGTATGTAGAGGTTGGACCCAGATTGGCTCTGCCCCCATAAGCTCTGTGACCTTGGATAACTTACTTAACATCTCTGTGCTTCACCTTCTTCATCTACAAAAATTGGTGGTGATTTAGAACCTATTTTACATAGTCATTATGAAGATTTAATAAGTTAACATTTGAAATGCACTTAAGAGTGTGCCTGGCACAGATGATTTATTATACAAATAGTCTGTGTTAAATATAATAAATAAAAGATGAGATATTAGGAAGAAAAATTCATACGTATCATTTTTTTCCTTCCTGATTTGAACACTGCTGAGCAATCTGAGAATCATAAACACAAACCCAAGTTGTTTCCTCTCAGTATGCTTTTGGTGATAATCCAAGCAAGGCTCTTAATGGCTTGGGAAACGGTGGCCCTGGTGTCATCGTGTTGTTCCAATGTGACTCTGTGGTTGACTCTCTCTCTTGTATGAGTACAAGATGAAAACAACAAAAATCTAAGTTTTTTTTCTCATATCAGATGAAAGTGTGATGTTTTACTTTCCGTGTAGGATCAAACAGTAGCCCAGAGCCACTACCTTCATATTGTGTTCTGATTGCTCATGTGACAGCTAACGTAACACCAATTTCTTTATCCTGATGTGATGAGACTCGTCATTCTGCTTCATGAACAGCAAATTCTTTGCTAAGGGACCAGCCAGGGGCAGGTTATAAAATAAAGAATTATAGAACACAGATATTAGTGAAATCGAAACATCAGCATTTCTCACTGTCTTTAACTCAAAGACAATGAGGTCTGCCTGGGGAGCTAATGCTACTTAGCCATGTGTGGGCAAAAAGCCAAAAGGAAATCGTATTTCAAAAAGAAAAGATTTGGCATTCCTGTTGTTGGGTATTCCTGGTCCGTTAACAGGGATGTATAGCCATTTCACACAGAAGAGAAAAGGCTAAGACTAAACTTGATAAAGAATGCCAAGCTGGTACAGTTAGAGGTGGAAGGGCAATTGACAACATATCAGGTCCCTAAACTGTTCCATTTAAAATAGCTGGGAAACAGAGCTGGCATCTTTGACTGCAGATGAAGTCCTCTATGAACTTAATTCGTACTCTGTATTCTCTGAGCCAGAAAATCTGTACAGATGATCTTGACAAATGGGGTAATCAAAGGTCATTGCAGAAGTTTCTTTTGTGTCACAGAGAGCCAGGACTGTCCTCGAATCTGGGAATTCTGGATCTCGTTCAAATCACAGTGTGCTGACAGAAGGCATGTTGGAGGATGCGGGGTGGTTAAGTCGTTGTCTTCGAGGTGTGGGCTACACTGTGCTCAGAAGTTTCCAGCTTTGCAGTACTGATTAGAAAGAAGGCCATTTTCTTCGATGATACCACTAATGGTCTTCTGGGTCACTGAAAAGCTCAGGCCAGTCCCCCATTTGGCTGTCCCTTTAGAATTGCCCCAAGGTGTGGAATCCCATTTGCTGGCTGCCATTTTTCCCCCTAAATCTTACACTATGCTTCTCCTTACTCTGCTCGATGTGAGTTCTCTGTGTGATTTTCCTAGTTTCTGGTTCTTTCCTGACAGCCTCTGGGGCTGCCTTTGTTTGTGCCACTGATGTCTTGTGCACTCATTAGACAGTCACACTTCCCTTTTAACTGAGAGTGCACTATTTGATTTCTTGGATCTGCCTAAAACACCAGAACATGGCATTTAAAACATGTTGTTGTCCCTTTTGTAGAAATGTACGTGCTCCATTCCTTATGGCATCATGAGATTTGTTCCTTGCAGTGTCTACCAGAAAGGAGACCTCAAATTCCTGATCACTTTCTTCTCCTCAACTGATCCCTTAAGTAGAATTAACTGTCACCAGAACAAAATCACTACTAAAATTTAGGGCAGATGCTCTAATGTGCAAAGTCTTAGGTTTTAATTTTATTTTTTATCCATTCGTGTGTTTATTCACTCATCATCTGTGTATCGATTCTGGATGCATATTTAGAATAGGGAAACAAAACTTATAGCAGTGTCCACAGTTCTCAGTTTCTTTACACACACACACACACACACACACACACACACCCCTCTTTTGAAGGCAAAGGCAGCCACAGTTTTCAGCAGGGACTAAATTTGAGCAAAAGGGAGTTTGTGAGGACATGGGAAAGCCCTTAGACGGCACTTGACTTTCTGTCCAGGCGAGGTGTCTGCTTTTGCTGCCTCTGAGGTTTTAGTTTTCCATGCTGCCCTTTGCTTCATGAAAGGGCTTGCTGTGCCAGCCCCAGGGCATGTCCTGAAAATGGACTGGCTTAGGTCATGTGCCCTCTTTGACCCTTGCCAGGAACAGAGCAGGCAATGGATAGAATGTACTGAGTGGTTTAATGAAGACTCATCGCGGGATGGAGTGGGTTGGCCTCTCCTACATGAACAAAAATGTGGTTCTGTTGGGAAACGTGAGGGAGGTTCAGATGCTTGATGTTAGTGGCAGCGCTGGCAGAGACCTACCTCTGTCTTTCCACTATTACCTCAAATAGCTAGCTTGCCTCTTTCTTTCTTTCTTTCTTTCTTTCTTTCTTTCTTTCTTTCTTTCTTTCTCTCTCTCTCTCTTTCTTTCTGAGAACAATTAAGATCTACTCTTTTATCAAATTTCAGATATAAAATAAAACTCTTTTATCAAATTTCAGACTGTCTTACTGGTGTCACTTTGTTATATAGTAGATAACCTGAGCTTACCTTGCATAACAGCAAGATTATATATTAAATGCATCAATTTACAGAATTTACATTGTTATCAACAGTGTACTAGGGTTAACCTTTTTCCAAGTTCTTGCCAGTTCTTAGTTTTTATTGGTGCATTCTAAGTGTACATAATAGTGGGGTTCATTATGCCACATCCATACATATACATAACATCGTTTGATAATTCTCCTTCCCTAGCACCTTATTTTCCCTCCCCTCTTCCCTTCCTCATGATCTAGCTCTTTAGAACTTCTGCAAAAAACAAAAACAACAACAACAACACACACACACACACACAAAACAGAACATGTTGCTTATTGTTCATGGTTCTTTTCCAGTTTGTTTCATGTTTGGCTATTTCAGCCACAATTTGTTTTCCTTGTATTTAAACGCTAACTGTGGTTTAGTTGAGCTTAGTGTGTAAATGTATCTGCTTTTGAGTTTCAGGGCACATAAAGAATGAGAGTCTGCATGTGCTTTTGCTAGTATCTTCTCAGGGCCCTCTCTGTCTGGAAACCCTTCCCAGTCTTTCCAGCTGAGCCCCTGGGAAGGCCTGGCCTATTTCTGCAGTGGAAAGTCCTCACTCCTGTGGGTCTTTTTGCCTGTGGTTCTGTCTGTTTTTTTCAGGGCTACACCATCCTGTTTCTTGGCATTCTGTAGCATACATAAAGCCACGAAGAGCAGATGAGACAGAGTGACTCCAGGTTGGTATTTGGCATCAGGTACAGGGGGAGGATACTGTAGGAACCCAAGCTGCTGAAATGAAGATAAGTGTGAGACTCAGGGAGTCGGCTGATGATGGGGGCTGGCATTGGAAAGAACCTGGAGAAGAACAGGAAAATAAAACATTAGCACGTCAGAGAGAGGTAGTAGACATGTGGATGATGTGAAGGTTATGTCAGAGAATGAATCCAGAGCTTCAGACTTTTGCTGCTGTTTGAGCAGCAGTCAAGGTCAGTGGTATAAACTTGGGCTCCGGGGTAGAGGACATTCCAGTTTGTGCTTCTATGTAGTAGGAACAAAAATTGTTTTTATGTGAAAAGCATCCACACTGTTAAAAAAAAAAGTTGCATCTTAATATTCCATAATCATAGATCTGCTTTACATCCTTGGAGCCCCATCTCTTCAACATTCACTCATGTTTATTTGGAATTAAACACAAATTAGCCAGTGCAGGCTAGGAATATTTTTGAAAGTTTTTAAACAACTCTGTTTAGACCTCATTTTTCTATAATGAAAATCTTAATCTTACACAGTGAAAGGGGTTCCACATAATTGCTTTTTAAAGAACATAGAAAGTGTTTTGGTTAAAAACAGACAGTGAGCATTAAGAACATTAAATTTGCAACAGCAGTTCTAACCTGCTTCTCCCAAACTGTGGCTCCATCTCTTCCCCCAGGAAAGCCTCCTACAGAATGTCACACCCAAGAAGTGAAGCCACGTGGGTGTGCTAGAAATGACACCTGAAATGGCAGTGACCTCACTCCAAGTCTGCAAGGCCTCCTGCCATTCACAGGAAGCTCTCATTAGTTTTTGCACATTTTCTCTATTATTTGAGAGATGTCAATGTCTTGTCCTCGATGAGGACCTCATTCTGCATGTTTCTATATTTTCCACTGGTACTGAAAGAATTATTAGAAATGGGATGAAAGCCACTCTGCATTTTATTCTGCAATCAGTTCATTGTTTAATTGGAGAGGTTTGTTGTCCAAAAATGTAAAGATAATCAGGGTTGGGTTTTGAAGTCATAAAAGGCATTCTAAATCCTGAACTTCTGGGATATAATTTGATTCAGACTCTGCTCAAAAGAAATGGTACCCTGCAAGTACCAGCCCCAAGAACTGTACCCAGAAGAAAATCTCTTGGCTTAAATAAGTCAGAGAATCAGAACCGGTGAGGAAATTTCCTTTGCTGAAGGAATTAGGGCTTGAGGTTCCATAGACTTATTAATGGGACAGAAATTGCTTTGTAGAATTTTCCTATGAAATCTCCTCTGAGTATTTGGATGGCAAAGTTGACATAAAAAAACATGAAGTAGTTTGTTTTTCATTTTTCATTATGTGACTCTACCCACTTGGAAGTGCATGAGACTGATACAATGCCTCCCAAATATTAAACTGAAAGATGTATTAGAAAAATAAAGAAATGACATTTCAAGATAGGAGTTTAAATATTTGATGACTAATTTATTGCAGCAAAATTGTGAAGCAGAAAGAATACACTTTTGTAACCAATTCATTGTTTTACCTCCCTTACATATAGTCATACCCTCGTCTACTCAGTTTATGGAACATTTATGACTAATATTTATGTATTCATACACATTGTCTCATTTTACGTGTACCCATTTATACAGGAAAAGCTGAGTTCCAGAGAAATTTGTCTTTACTGAGCTATGGTCGATGGTTCCCAAGTCTAAAATGCAGCAATGGCAAATAATGCAAAACCCTGTTGCTTCCCACAGATTCATTGCTTGCTTAAGGATAGGTTTGCTGTGGGTCTGGGCGAATCTTTAGGGCAGGGGTTAGCAAAGTTTTTTATCAAGTATCAGATAGTAAATATTGTCAGAGTAGTGAGCCAGAGGATAGCATTGAGTAACTGTCCTTACCCAATGGTGAACATTGTTATATTTTACATTTCAAAATATTTAATAAATGCTTTTTAAATCTCAGGCCATACAAAAACAGGAGGGGTTTTGCCTAGGGGTCATAGTTTGATGACCCCTGCTCTGGATAGCAGAACTCCATGTGTTGGCCCAGCATTCCAGGCCACTTTGATCTTGACTCTTCTGTGACCATGCTGGTGGGGAAAGAACAGGCTGGAGAGTAGCCTGCCATCAGTTAAAAACTTCTGTCCATGGGACTTCCACTCTGATTTCTTTGGCCAGAGCAAGTACACATAGCCAGAACCTCCCATGTGCTAGGAAACAGGAGAAATGGCTGTTGGTAAGAGTGCTAGTGCCTCTGCCAGCTGCTGGTTTCCTTGTGTGTGAATCAGAATCTAATTCTGGGGGTAGTTATGATGGAATCTAGTGGGAAAAAGCCCTCTAGAGGAGAGATTGCCTTACAAATGATTGTAGGGCTTGAGTATAAAGCATCTCTAATTGAAAAACCCTCATCTCTATCAGAATTAACAAAGTAAAGGCTAACAAGATCAGTGTTCTGTACTGGGTTTAGGACAGAGCCAGTTACAGAGAGGTTGTGATGTTTTTGGTGGACAAAGGTGACATTTTCACATTTACAATTAACCCTTTATATTTATCACCTTTCTTCGAATATAGTGATTAAGGAAGTTTTGTTAGTTTTGGTTAAATATTCAAGGAAACAAACTTACAAATATGCATTTTACTTACTTGTTCAACTGTAAGCTATAGAAAGAAGGAGTACCGCCTTTAAGGTACGGGGGATTTTGAACAGGAGTGAAGCAAAGGTTAATGCAACAACAAAAAATGATGTGTTTGGGCTGGGGATGTGGCTCAAGCGGTAGTGTGCTCGCCTGGCATGCGTGTGGCCCAGGTTCTATCCTCAGCACCACATACAAACAAAGAGGTAGTGTCTGCCGAAAACTAAAAAATAAATATTAAAAAATTCTCTCTTTCTCTCTCTCTCTCTTTAAAAAAGACACTTTATTTAAAAAAAAGATGCATTCAATTTAAGAATTTTTAATATAGTAAATATTAAAGATATGGAAAGTGATATAAGGGAGGGAAGTTATTGTTTAGATACATAGGTTAAGAGTTGGTTTGCCCTTAATACATGGCTAGAACTACCAAATTAAAATACAGGACGCCGGGTTAAGTTTCAGTTTCAAATATCAAATAGGACATAGTATACACATACTGAGAGGCATACTAACATTTTTTTCATAAATCTGAAATTCAAGTTTAGTTGAGTGCTTTGTATTTATCCGGCAATTATGAACCCTATATAGGACATTGGATTTGGTAGATGGTCTTTAAGTATTTTACAAATTGTCTTTTTCTCATCACCTGCAGTACTTACAGTGTATCAAATCACCAGAAGCACTGTTCAGTGAATTCTGAGTCATTACTCCTCTGGTAATAAGGGGTTAGTTTCCTGTGACCCTCTGGTCACAACATTTTCATTAACAGATATTATTTTATGTTTTTCTTTACAAGACACTGTGTGTCTTAGAAATAATTAATTATAGTGTTTCTTGGTGACTAAATATGAGCCCAGAAAGTTTGAACATTTTCCTCATCCAGAGTAATGTGGCTGTAAATTTATTTATCTTTAAGCCTGATCACAATTCTGTCCCCTAAGCTTTAAGACAAAAACAGTCATTGTCTGGGGAATCCACGAATGTAGTCACTTTCCCATCATCCATAACTTCCTCATGTACTGTAGATGTCACCTTAGCACCTTCCAGAGCAGCTCTACGTAAGGAACAGTTAGTTTTTCTTTATCTGACTATATTGTATTGTTGACTCACAAACACTGAATTCAAATATGTTAGGACAAGAACTCATGTAAAAAGAGACTTGTCCAATGCATGTATTTTCTCTGTAGGGAGCATTACAGAATTTTTGTACTTCAGAACACAAGATAGCACTCAACTCCACCTGGAGCCACACAGTTCACTGGAAAATCACTAATAAAAAGAACAAAGATGCAAAAAAATATGACACTAGGTGGACTTCAAATAGGATTCTTATTGACAATGTGAGATAAAACTCTGAGACAGTACCTCACCTTGGGCTCAGGATCCCAGTTTTGAACCTGCGAGTCAGATGAGTCAAAGTTTTCACCACTTTGCTCAGGACCGTTAATGACCTTGAAAGTGCCTTGAGTATCATATTTGAGGTTATAGATAAATTTTCACAAATAGACACATTCATGTTAAGGAATCCACAAATAATGAGGATCCACTGCAGTTCTTGGCTAAATTTAAAACTGAACACAAACTTAAATGGTAAACTACTTCAGGAAGAATGGGCAGGCGTGACAGCTGACCATCAAACTAGAGTCCTCACTGTGTTCCAGGCCCAGAGGTCGATGCTCAATACAAATTATCCAATTATATTCCCATTTTAACTCAACAATCCTGTGAAATGAGTGCTTCTGTCTTCATTGGTTCATGATCTTACAAGTGAGAGAGTCAGAATTCATACCTGTGCCCAGGATTACTTAAGCAAACCTCTTTGTTTACCACCCCACCTATGTTCCTAAGCATTCTCCTAGGTCTGTGGACATCATGTGATGTTATCCACAGACTTAGTGTAAGGAAATACTAATAATAAAGCCATGCACATGTATCAGCCCCGACCTTTTGAACCAATGATCCTCCCGGTTCTGTTGCAACTGGGACTCTGCCATCCGGTAACTTATTTCCTGAGTGCTTTCTGCTGTAGACTTTGGGTGGCTAAATATTCATCTGTTGTTCCAGCAGCACATTGCACACATGAAGCTGTAATCCTCTGTCAGTGGTATTGGGATGATTTCTGCAGCGCCTGGATTTATGTCACAAAGGGAGGATTAAGTGTTTAGGTAGAGACTAAGCCATAGGAGCCAGATAAATATTGAAAAATGGAGTCTCTTTTCATGCAGATATGCAGGTAGTAATAAGAACCAGAGAACTGCATAGACAGAAGACACTTAGGTTAATTTTTTTTTTTAATAGAAGGTATTGTTCCAAACCTGTCTGGGATTTTCACTACTTTATAGCTTGACTTATATTTTATTTGCCTCTTTTTCTTTCTGATGTTTCATTTCATTTTTGTCCCTTCCTAAAAAATCCCCCAAACAATAGAAGAGCAAACTCTTCTTTTCTGGATGTGATTATAAGACACAGTTCTTGGTACACACACTCTACTCTTTTGGGTGGGATAACTATAATGTCTTCCTTAAAACTCAAAATGATATGACTCATTTAGTTGTGTAATGTAGCTGTATGTCAGTATAGAAGAGATTTGGTATCAAAAGCAAATAACCAATTGCTGTGTCGGCAACAAAAATCAGGCTAAACTTGTACACACAAAAAGCGCTTACCACTATAGCCTAATTATTCTGTCGCATGTTCCAGAGAAATTTGTTAACACATTCGCCCCTATATTCCCCCTAATTTTTAAACAAAAATTAAATGGGAGTATCCTGTTAATAAAGCAACCAGAGGCCAAGAACCATGTAAGGTTAATATTTTATATTGCTGTTTACATAATAAATAAATATAGTTGGTCTTTTCAATAATTGATATTATATCATTAAAAATTCAGTACTTTAGATCTAGTTGTTTTCATGGAAAAGAATTTTCAAAGTCTAATAGTGCACTTTCCTGTGTTAAGTAATTTGCAAATGCACGCAGAGAATATCTATCATGAGCTCAGACTTTGACTCATCAATGCAGTTGTTACCTTTTCCTTATGTAAAGTTTAAGTAACAAAATTTTGGCAAGTGGCAAATTTTTCTGAGAAAAGACCTACTGATAATGTATTATTGATCTGTTAATTATAGGGGCTTTAGTGGTCTTCCAACTATTCCTTAATCTGTATCAAAATGATTAAGAGCTATTTTGTTCTCACTATTGTTTTTTCAGTTTTAATAATAACCATGATTATTTTAATAATAATAATTGTTCCATGTCTCTTTTGCATTGATTGTGTGGAATAGGTGTGTTAAAACTATGTGCCGATTTATATTGTTTATGATTATTTAACAAGCATTTGATTCTTGCAAGGAAATGTTTTCTATTTATTTATTTATTTATTTTTGTTTTAGGATTGCACTGATTTGAGTGTCAAATTGCTCATACTTTATTTGGTAAATAATGAAGGACTCTGTTTATTTTACCTGCTATCTCAGATTGTGAACAACAACTTTAGTAAATTGTCACTTTCAACCTTGCCATGTATAAATTTGCCAAGCATTCAATCCACCACTGCCATTTTATTTCAAACCCACCGTTAGCATCTTATTTAATATCTTCAAAGTAATATAGAATGGTAACAATGTCAGAATATTATTGTAGCTACTTTCCAGATGAGCTTGAAATAGGAGGACCTTGGGCAAAATGTAAACCCCAACAGTATTTTCTTGCTTAGACCTTAAGATTTCAGCTATATTCTATAACTGTTGCTATCTGTTTAACCTAGATTCTCTTTCTGTAGTCCCTCAACATGTATGGAATAAACATTGCTGTATTTTATAGTAATTGCAACATTGGGAATGTGCAGTCTTAGGTACCAACTAAATGATGCAAAAGAACAAGAATAAAGTTCAGATTATGTTCAGTTAATTTGTTTGTATGAATATCATCTCTCATGCTTGGTTCATAGTGCAATTGGATGCTGATTTTCTTGCCTTGCTAGTGATGAGATGCCATGTTTACTTGGGTGACTTCCTTGTGGCTGTCCCAGCATAATCATATGTGGTATAGAGGTGATGAACCTCATCAGTAAACAAATAAAATGTGTCTCCACTGTCCTAAGCTTCCTGTAGGCTATGAACACTGTATAAAATATATACCGTATATAATCCCAAATTGTCCTTACTTTTGCTTGCTTCATTCCAGAAACTGTGCTTTTGCCATCATCATCAGTGTCCCTTGGGAAAAAAAAAAGTGTTTGATCACCTGTTTGAAGTTTACGGAGAGCCACAGAAGATCAGGGTATACTCAGAGACAGGGCTGAAGGCAACCACATTCATTTTAGTGTCTATGGTTGAACCGAACTTCCTCTAGCATGCAGCACATTCCAGAACCCCTAAAGTGGGACAGGCTCCCTTTCCTTGACATGCCTTCTATTCCAAATGCACCTTGGCCTGTTGGAGATTCTGTACCCTTAGTAGTTGTTAAAGTATCCATTTGCTATTTTTATTAAATTAGAGTTTATTAACGAAGCTTAATAGGTTAATGTGCCCCACTATGTCTACTTTGTACTTAATTCATTCCTTTATCGCGCTACAACATGGAACTAATCAAGAAAATTCTGGTACTATGAGAATTTCAAAATCTTTCTCACATTTGAACTTGGCTGAAACCTGGTAAAGCTCTTGTAAGGTTCCCAAATCACAATCTTCTTAACCCCTTGTCTTTTCGTGTCGGTTGCTGCCTTGGTGTGAGATGCCTCTGTGGCTTTTCCCTGGCTATTTTTTACTCACATGTTGACAAATTAAATGCTATTTTGATAAAACATTTCACCCCAAACCCCAATTTCCCTTCTTTGTGACTTAAAGCATTCTGCAGATCCCTGCTGTAATCTTATCTCACATAATTATTTTTAAATACCTATATTTTCCTAGCTGGATTATAATGTCCTTCAGGGAGAAACCTGGGTCTTATTTATCATCGTGCCTTAAATGATCAGCCCATATTCTGTCTCAGAGAAGACAGTCCAATAAAATAGTAAAACTGATTAAATTGGCTCAAAAGCTAGAAGGAAGACAGAAATCTTAAGTTGGAAATAATTATTAACAAGAAAAAAACACATCAATACCAATACTAAACTACAAAGAATATTGAGCTCTTATTCTGTCTCTTATAATCCAAGGCCACCTTTTTCTGTATGGTATTTAACTTAGTCCACCACTCACCTCAGGAAACCAAGAATCAGAAAGATAAAGCTGTTTGTTCAGGTAATTAAACAGCCAGTACCAACCCCAGACCTGTTTACCCTGGTGTAGCTCCCTTTATGCTCTGAGTCTCTGCCTGTCGGAGTTTGAAGGGAGCCAAGATGGTCAGTTTACCTGAATAATGGGCCAACATGACAGTGTGTTTTATTGCTTTAGTTTATTCCAAGACACATTTGATGTAAATATATGTGAGAAATTCAAGTGTAGTTGATCGGGAATTCAGATCCCACAAAAAAGTAGCATAATAATTACAGCTATTTTCTAGTGATAGGAATAATGTAACAACACACTAGCTACCATTTCCTATTAGCCATGGCCTACGAAAAGGCTTTGGCCTTGGAGCAGCCTCATTTTTTGCAGTAGTTACATTCTGTAAAGTAGCTGCACAAACTGAATTATCAAATACTGAACTATTGCTCTTAGGGGAAATATGAGATCAGGTTCCTGTGAGTCTGTGGTCACCACATTTTTAAATAATCAGTACAAAACCTTGTTTTATGTGTGTTTCTGTTTAGTCTCTCTCTCTCTCTCTCTCTCTCTCTCTCTCTCTCTCTCTCTCTCTCTCTCTGTGTGTGTGTGTGTGTGTGTATTTAGGAGGAGGGATTCATTAACATTGTATGTATAACCACTTGTCCTCAATGGCACTGTAACTCTTTTCTAAATGAAGCTCATCTAACACCCATTATCTTCCTAAAGCACATCTCAGTCTTCTTGTGGTTAGGGATTGTTATGGTTTGGATCTGAAGTGTCTCCTGAAAGTACATGTGTAAGACACTATAGGAACGTTCAGAGGTGAAATGCTTAGATTGTGAGAGCTGTAACCTAATCAGTGGATTATTCCATTTGATGGATTAATAATTTGGATTACTACATGGTAACTGTAGCCAGGTGGGGCATGGCTGAAGGCAGGTAGGACATGGCTGAAGGCATGCCCTTGGGAATTATATCCTCCTGGCTCCTTAGACTCAAGTTTTCCCTCTTCCTGGCTGTCCTGAATTGAATAGCTCTCCTGGACTTCTACACCCTTCCACAATAATGTTCTGACTCATCTTGGACCTAGAGCAATGGAGTTGGCTGACCATAAACTGAACCTCGAACCTTGAGCCCAAATAAACTTCCTCCTATAAGTGTTCTTGTTAGGTCTTTTGGTCACAGTGATGCAAAACTGACTACAATAGAGATACTTAACATTCAGCATTACTTTGGGAACTATTTTAAATAGCAAGTCATCAATTTGCATCCCCAAAACATGAAAAATGAAACTCATGGCATTATGTAGACTATGAAAAGGACACTTATTTACAATGAGAGCTAAAACAAGACAAAATATCACTTTGTTTGCCCTGACCTGGGAACATGCATGCCAGGCAATGCAAACTTTGGTCATTTGTGAATAATTTTTGAAGTGTTGTATTGATTTCCAAGTTATAAATAAATTTCAGCAGCTGGAAAAATTGGCAAAAACCGAATCTACAAACATCAAATATATGCAACTCTATGTCCACAACCAACTGCACACCTTTTATAAAAATAGCGTATTTCTATTCCTTAGATTTGAGCCAGATGGATTGAATAATCACTCTCCATCTTGTTTTTCTTTTGCTATTGGTGGTGTACAGTTACTGGTGCCCACATTATTTCTTGTGGCCAGTAGCTTTTCTTGCAGACAGCTTTCTCAGATGGGAGAAACCTGTTTATAGCTGTGGTTGGGGACACTTGCTTATTTGTATGGCTCAAATCTCGTCCCAGGCCTTGGAGAGATCTATTACTAATAGGCTAAGATGAAGGTTAGCAGCTCTCAACAAAGTCCATAGAATGTCTTCCAAAGTGCATTCATCTGTTTAGCAGATTTTCAAATTTTGGGGGGATTGTATGGTTGGTGGGTTATTTCACAGACTTTCAGATAGTAAGAAATCATCTGTTTGCTTGTGGGAAATATTTCTCCTTTCCGAAGAGTTCACTTACTAGGTAGCTGTTAGGAGACCATTCAACCCTTCCTTAAGCTAGCATGTCACAAGTGGAAAGGCTAGCAGAAGACCTGACTGACTTACAGACCAGGCTGACTTATAGAGTGCACCCTCCTTCCCCTTTGGGAGGTTGGGCTGTTGTGGAGGCCACAACTCTTCTAAGCTACCAGTGTAACTTTTAAGCTTAATTTTTGAATGGTACCCTAGAGGTCTTGTAATTGAGGCTCTAAGCAGGCAATTAATGGTTCTATAATGCATTTTATAAGCATGGTGGTTTCTTTTTAAATATCCTAGCTCTAGCTTTCTCTCTTCATTCACACTGTAGGATATGCTTTTTAAAACCTTAAAGAGGCGTGGAGATGTGGCTATGTACTAGAGCGCTTGCCTGGTCTTCAGAAGTCTCCAGGTTCTATACCCAACAGTGTGTGGGGGGGAAATGCCTGCAAGATATTCAAACTTAAAGACAAGGAATGGCTGGCCTACACCCATCTGTGTGATGCATCCCTGGGAAGGATAAAGAGCAAGTGGGAACCTAAGAGGAGTTCTGTCATTACTTATTCTGCAGCCTTGAGCAAATTACTCAGACTTTCTAGATCACATCATGAACACTAGACTAGAATCTACATTCTCTTTTTGTCTTTTTCTCTGCATGATTGTTCTGTAAGTTGATGACAGTTTTACTGCTCCCTGCCCAGTATCAAAACTTAGATATCAACTCTTCAAATCTTTTCATCAAGGCAGATGAAGACTGACTCCTCCTTTCCTTCAAATCCAGTAAGATACTTGATATTATTAGGATACAGCTTTAAAATACCTTTTTAAAAATTTCTGTAGCTCAGCTCACTAAATATATATATTCCATTGAATAGCTGCAGTCATTGGAACTTATGTATTATGAATGATGATATAGATATTAAACATGTAACAGTTATCGATGTCATATATCTATATGATAAATGATTTGTCTTTTTCTTTTCTGTGTGTTTAACTAATGTAGACAAATACTAATAGAGCATTAAAATTTCTCAAAAATAGTTTTTTTTTCTGTTGTGGCATATAGAATGTTTTTATTGCAATGTGGAAAATGATCACTTCTCTTCTTGGGGACAGGGATTGAGGATCGATATGTCAAATATTTTTCTATTGAGTAAACACATGGGTTAAATAGTTTTGTCTACCAAGTACTGTATTTACCACTGAGCACATGAAAAACAAATGTCATCTGTGAGTTAGAAATCTAAGATTTAGTGAGGAGACAGAAAGCTGAAGAGATGCAATATTCATTCATTCACCCAATGTGTATTGAGCAGCTCCTATGTATCAGCATTGTTCTGCATGCTAAGAATATAGTTTTGGACTTAAAGGCTTATATTCTGGTAGAAGGAGAAGGAAAATAGAGAAATTCAGCAAGTCATATAGAATAGTCAGCTGGTGGTTAATACCGAAGAAGAATAAGCAGGTAGGTAGGGCTGGGAGGCTGTACTTTTTCTAAAGTACCAACAAAGCTGGAAAAATGAAAACAGTTGGTAACATGTGCAGTAGTGAAAGTTAGGAGGATCAGGGAAATAAGCATTGCCTAGGAATGGAACTGGGTTTTGTTTAAAATTAGATGGTCAGGGAAGGCCTCAGAGGTAGGTAGCATGTGAGCAGAAATGGAGATCAAGTCACTCAAGTGTCTGGCACAAGACCATTCCAGATAAAGAGAGTGTTAAGGCCTTGAGGTGAGATGGTGCTCCTTTTGTTTGAGGAATGGTAAGGAAGATGGTCAAAGGAAAGACAGGGCAGGATAATACAGAATGAAGAAGTCAGAGAAACAGCAGGGGCAGAAATCCCCTTGGGCTGGAGAGAGATGGAATGCTTTTGAAACTTCTGAGTGAAGGACAGACATGATCTGACTTATGTATTAGATGGAGTAGGCTACTGTGCTGAGAATACACTGCAGGTTAAGTGTGTGTATCAGAGTCCAGCAGAGATGGCAGAGGGTGGTGAATCCCTCCTGTTTCAGAAGGCATGGAGGCAATGCCTTGACAAACCAGTACAGAGGACCAGGGCTTTGGAGGAATGGAAGGCATTTTCCTGGGGATGGGTGGAGGGAGGGCATGCCAGACTGGGGAAAAGTCTAGGCTGAGAGGAAGAGTGAAGTATGCTGTGGTGTAAACGGTGAAGACTGGCAGCAGTCTCCATTGAGGCTAGAGGCTGTGGGTGCCATCAGTCATGTGTGTCTTTCTTGAGAATCTGGGCTCATCCTGTTGATGGTTTGGCGACAGTGGTGGTCCTGCACCACTGTCTGTAGAAAGATGGCTCTACTGGCAAGAGGCAGAATACATGATGCCAGAGCATGGGGGGAGGCTGTGGTTACGGTTACCGTGACCTCAACCTGGCTCAGGGTTTAGGAGCAGACAAGGAAAATTGTTAGGTGCATTTGAGCTAAACTTGGAAACTAAAAGGATCTTTTATTAGCACATTGATTAGGCTTGGACACCTTCAAAGGTAAAAATAAATAAATATCCATTCTGTATTAGGCAACAGATCATGTAATGACATTAAAAACTGCTTGCAAAATGAAGTATGTTTTTATTTATCATACTCCAAATGAATATTGGAGTTCTTCCTTAATGTTTTAAAAGAATTGGGTTACCGTGTTTCTCCAGTAACACATGAGGGTTTTTGTGTATCCACACACTCATTTATTTCTGTTTTTTTTTTTTTCTTAACTAAATTGCCACTGAGTAAAAAGGAAATCTTCATTTAACTCAGTACAGTATCTGAGAGCAGACCTGTTGAGAAATTCTAGAACAATAAAATAGGTAGACAAAATGCCATTCATTGATAGTCTTAATAGGCCCTGGAAGAGGATTTGGTTATTCATAAAGATTATTATTTTTCTCCAAGCTTCTGTCTGCATATTTATGGACACAACAAGGCAACTTGCTCCAACATGAGCGTCTTCCTGGGATTTTGTGGGTACCTCTGGAATGCATAGTTAGCTCCATTTCCTCAGTGGATTTTGAACAGCACAAGTAGCAAAAGACACACAGGTGCTTGTCATTGAGAAAAAGAGAACTCTCAAATATTCATGAAGTGCCTGCGATTGCATTTTAATTTACTTTAGGAAATTGCCTACTTTGTTATTCATTTTTGTTTTGCATAATTGTGAGGACAGCTCTGGTTGGTTTCTGATTCTGAGACTGTGCAAATGCAGATTTCCCAGTACCCAGTTCACAGATTTTTTTCTGTTGAAACAAATTGAATTTCATTCATGAGAAGGTAATTTACACTTTAAGGCATATTTTTTTAATAAACCAGATTCTGTTAAATGTCATTTCTTTTTAACTCTCCTGAAATAAAAATCATTTTTTTTATTCTACCTTCAAACCTATTTTAGCATAATTTTGGTTTGGAGAAGGAAGAACATACTAGTTATTTCTGAGGTTATGTGGTTACTATAAGTGGATCAATTTTAGGAGGAAATTAAATTTGTGGCTAACTGGTAGGTCATTTAAAGAAACTGGCATTATTCATATGTTAAACAATAACATGCTGAAAGGATTTTCCTATACTATACCTGAAAAAGCAGGTGTCTAGAATATCAGACATATACTAAGGAACTACGAGCAGGAAGTCACCTTCTCTAAGGCATATATGAAAATCAGACTAGAAAAAGGCTATTACAGTGCAAAGTGTCCACTTAATTTGTCTAAATTAACTGTATTAACTATAACTCTATTCTTAGTTAACCTGTATCAGATGCCAGGAGAACTTAACTTAGCTCTTATCCTTGGAAAGACTGAGCCCTTTCAGGAGACTAGATTAAGAACTTGATCTCCTAGGGTAATGGTGAATCTTTTCTTATCACTGATCCCTCCTAAATGTGGTTTCTACTGGGAACAAAGAGAGGCAAGTTTAACAATGTGCATTGTATATTCTTTTCTACTGCAACTAAGCCTTTTAGTCTGTATTTTACTCTCTTCAGAGTAAAATAATTCTTGCCCTCTAACCCCAATCTCTAGATGTCCCTGGGATTATAAATCCACCTCTGAGCTTTGCCTTCCTTCACCTTCTGCATTTATTCAGCAGTATGATTATAAGATGCATGTGTTTGACATAAATCTAGCCAAATCAAATTGTTGTTCTTTGCTCTGAAAATTCATTGTAATCTTACTGTTGTTGTCTTATAATATTTGACTGTGATTCCAGTTTTACCTTTGTGGCTGGTAATTAGCAAATGTTGGTATTGACAAAGTGAATCTTATCATGTTCTGCCTTGCTGTGTTCATTAAAATGCAACACAAAGATTCTAAAATAAAAGCCAAAGTTGGGGATTTAGCTCATTACTCGATAACTCCCCCTGCCCTGTGGAAGTCTCTGTAGTGAATCAAATAACACAGCTATTGTACTATTGCACTAGTGCATGATTTGTATGAAGCCCGAATTGCCTGGTTAAAACTGTATTCCGTGCAATCTTAATATTTTATACCCCTTCAATAAAGTCCTTGGTGTAAGTATTAAGAATCAAACTCACTAATGACTTCTCCTAACACCAGGGCCATGAAACCCCCTGATAACAAAAAAAAAAATGGAAAATGAATTCTTTGCTGAAAGAGGATGCATTTGTCTTCCAACTAGCAACCAGAGGAGCTTGGATTCTTTGAGAAATAGGTTGATCTAACAGATACCTGTGTGCCCTGAGGGAAGCCATGGTCGCTCTGGAGTTTAGAGAGTCTCAGTGAACTGAATTGCACACTACAAAAAGGAGTCAGCTGCCAACAGTCTCGAGGTCCAGTGTACCTGTTATAAAAGATCCTCCCAAGGGAAAATAAGGCCCACATCCACTCCATAACCTCTGGAACAAGAATGAATGCAGACTCTAAAAGTATTAGAGCAGGTACCTACAGGAAGCCAGCTGCTTATTGTTACTGATCATGTCTGAGGCAAGAATGTGAACAGAGAGCAGTTTATCTTTTCAGTGCCTTCCCATCACAGATAGCATATGCAGTCACAGAGTGGCTCACTAATACACATCCTTCTCTTCATTGGCACATAGTAGGATTTTAGGCTACTGTTCCCCTATGAGTTAGGTATGACATATGATTTATTTACTTATGGAATGGGAGTGAAAATGACACATCTCATTTCCAGAGGGAAACTGAGTGTGATTTGCCTTGCGAAGGGCATGGGCGAGCCTGAATTCTTGAGTGTCTATAAGAGACAAAATCCTCTACCTATGCATGCTAGACATAGTCTTAGTCAGAAATAAACCCTTGTATTATGGTTTGGATGTGAGGCATCTCCCAAAAGCTCACATGAGACAATGCAAGAAGGTTCGGAAGATAAATGATTGGGTTATATTCTTAGCCTAATCAGTGAGTTAGTCCCTGATGAGATTAACTGAAGTGGTAGGTTGTGACTGGAGGAGGCAGATTGGGGTGTGGCTTTTGGATACATATGTATATCTGGTGAGTGGGGTTTTTGTCTCTGTTTTCTGATCATCATGATGTGAGCTGCTTCCCTCTGCTACCCTCTCCCACCATGATGTTCAGCCTTACCTTGATCCCTGAGGAATGGAGCCAGCCTTCTGTGGACTGAGATCTCTAAAACCATAAGCCTCCAAATAAACTTTTCCTCCCCTACAATTGTGCTGGTCAGGTCCTTAAGTCCCAGCAGCAAAAAAGCTGACTAAGATACCTCGTCACTGCTTGTTGTCTGAAAATGACACAACTCATGCTATGGACTGAATGTTTGTGTCTTCCTCAAATCCATATGTTGATACCCCCATTGCCAAGGTGATGGCCTTCTATTTATTTATTCCTTAACACTGTTTAAAATAACATGTGCTACTTAGTTAGAATTAAATTAATTTTCATAATACACTTGATAGATATCTATTTAACAGTTCCTTTTGAAGATGTATTGAACCTTTGATCCCACCTCTATTAATCACTAGCTTCAGAAACATGGGCAAATTTATACCTTATAAGCATTAAGTTTCTTCATTTGCAAGTGAGGGTAATACCACTTACCTTATATAAGTTTATTCTGAGGATGAAGTAATTAATTGCATATAATTAATCTAGCAGAATTTCCAAAGCAAAACAAACACTTAAAACATGTTCATTCTTACTGTTCTTTCTGCAAAGGGGTAAGAAGCTTTGGTATCAAGTTAAATGCATCCTCCTGCCACTTGGTTTACAGTAGAAGCTGTAAATATGCAAATAACATATAATGCAAAGTAAAATCCACTATTGAGGAGTCACAGTTGAAGTACCTGAAGAAAACTGACATATCTGTTGAAAAATCAGACAGAAATAGTGAATTGTAAGCATCCACTCAGAAAACCAAGGAAAAGACGAAATATATAACAAAACTCAGTGGCTCTAATAAGTCATTTCTTAAAGAAATTTCTAGCCATGCTTTAAGCTTTTGCATCAAAATCTATCCAAAGATCAACAGTTTTACTGAAAAGATGGGTAAAAACTCTTTCAGAACTCTGCTACTATAGAAGATGTTATATGAAAAAAACAGCAGTAGCAAGTTTGAAGCCTTAAAAGTCAGTGTGTCCTTTAGGATAGTGGCCAGCCCAAAGTGGACTGAAGGCTACAGATCAGAGGAATCTTCACAAGTCTGCTGCTGTTGCTTTACTTGCTCATGTCTCATTAGCAAACCTTATGTCTAACACTTAACATCAAATGCCAGAGCAGAGCCCCTAGTAATGAGGACACGGAGCCCAGTCTATTCGTCAAATATGGTCTTAGAATATTTTGGAATATGCATGGTAATGAAGTTCCTCTGATTCTAAATTACCAGTAGGGTTTGGTCAGGAAGTAGGGCACAGGTAATTGGAAACATCCGGTCTAAATTTTCCAAGAGACAGTCACAGGCTGTCAACACCAGTGAAAGATTTCTGCATAAAACCAGAAACCAGCAGGAAGGTTATGTTGGGAAATAAGAAAAAAAAATTAAATTTGTAAAGTTGGAGGGGAATAATGCTTTCAGCAAAGAACATAAAAATTCTACTTATGCACAAAAGAAAATGCAAAAACCAAAAAGATGTTTATTTTGTATTTCTTTATTCCCTTATCCTCTTAAGAGTACCATGTGGACAGGAACTGGTAGAATGAAGGAACCAATAGCTTAGCTGCCTGTGCTTCCTCTGGATCCTTAAACTGGAAGTTCTCCTGTGGGATTTGAGGTGCTTGGGCAGCATTTCCACTACCCCCATTGTTTTGCAGCAATCTCTTTGGATTAAGAGGGTCATTACCAACAATATAAATCAGGACCATATGCAATGAGATCAAGCCACTGGTTAACACAAGGATTTTTGAATAAATCTTTGATTCCATATAGTATATAGGGTTTTTCTCATTTGCAATTAAAAAATGTGATTTTTAAAGGACAAACCTGTTATTATTAGCCACACTTAGAGACAGAATTATTACATACTATTTTCAGCAAACTTATAGGGAAACAAGAGCTCTGAGAGGCATTAAGAAATACCGTCTACTTTTCTTACTGTGCCTTGTATCTTAGAAACATCTTCTTTTGTCATAAGAATGCTGGAATGTCTAAAGACAAACTTTTTCTTAGGTGGAGGAAAATGTAAGACAATAACATTACTCCCTGTCCCATATTTAATTTCCATGACACTTTGGGGGCCATGTGTTCCAAGGCTAACTCTCCATTTTAGGCCACCACATAATAAGATGTGTGCTAATTTTCATATACTCGATTTGGAAAAATTAATCACTTTTAGGTTGTAATTGCTTTGGATTTAAATCTTGGAAGTTCATGACTCTCATTTTGTGCTGATGTGAATCATTCTGTGAAAGTTTCCTTAGTCATTTGTTTAGAATTAGATTATTTTCCATTTGCCATAATTAATTCATTCACATTTTGTGTTCCTTAGTTTTTTATGTTCCTTAAGTTTTATTTTGTGAAATTAATTTGGAGAAAAATTCACTCCAACTAGGCTTCAGTAGCTTTTGTTATTTTGTCATCACATTGGACCAAAATGTCACTTTACAAAATGACCATTTCATAACTTTCAAGCATCTTTATATGGTCAGCTTTGCATTAGCAATGTTCAAAAAAAAAAAAAAAGGCTTAAGCTACATTTTATGTGGAACAAGGACAAGATAGAAACACGGAAATCTAATATTCAACCTCAAAATCATTGTATGCATAATAACATCATAGTTGATGGAGAGGAAAATAAATGGGAAACATTGATTTGCACTTATGTATATTATTTTTCTGGTATGATTATGAAAATTAAAAATAAAATGTGCAACAAAGTACATCATCACATCATAGTAGATGATTTAGTTTAATTGCATTCTGGTCTGGTATATTTTTTGAGGGGACCACACCCCCTCTTAGTGAGACAGATAATCATCCCATGTAGACTACATAGGTAGGCCCTTTCTTACCTGGTTCAGACTATATTGAATGAATAAGTAAATAAACAAACAAACAAACAGAAATTATAGCTCTAAGTTTCTCTATTTTCTTTGTGAAAATAGAAAACATGAAAATCTAGTCCCTAAAAGAATGCATTGCAATTGAGTTTTTTTTTTTTTTTAACTGAAACATGTCTTATCAGTTAACACTGAAGAACTATAAATTGAATTTTGTAATGAAACAGTGTAACCATCCCCAGGAAGACATATTTGACATCTTAATTTTCTTGCCTTTTCTGACATGGGAAGTATCAGCTCTTCATTCATCGTAGATCTTACTAAACTTCAGTATGTAAACTTACGATGAATGATTAAGGGATACCAGGCCAACTGGAAAAGCTCCACTTTTCATTTTCAAGAACCGTAAAAAGCTTTGATTTGCAGCTGCTAGAAGCAAGTTAAAATATTATCAGAATAACACCAACTTGCAGAGTACATCTGATATATTACTGGTGACTGTGAAAAATTATAGCATTGTCCAATCCGGAAACCAGATGGTCCATCTCCCTTGATTTGAGGGGCTCTGGTTGACTACAAATTTTATGTGCTACCCTAGGCTTGTGATTTTTTTTTGGTTTGTTTTTTTAACCATTAGCACATGAGTTATAGATTCCTTAATATCTTTGCCATGTGACAAATTGACCTGATAACAAGACATTTTCTCAGAAAATTCATTAATTCTTAAAATCAAAGGCCCAGCTATAAATGAATAATATTATAATAAGTGTTGACACTTCTTTAAAGAAATTGGTAAGCATTTGTGCAAGCCAATTTGTAGAAATACTTTTTGAAAAAAGTCTTTGAGAATATTTTAAAGCTCTTGAAAATTTTGGAAATAGTCTTTTTAAAAATCTACTTTAATGTAAAGATCCTTCATGTTGTAATCTACTTTAATAGCATGTGCTCATTGTAATTCTCTGAGGGTAGCATTTAGGTAATGTGTAGGAAGTAGAAGTCATGTCATGAATTCGGATTGTCTTTCATAACAAGTGCTTACATGGGTGAGACACATTCTGCAGGCATGGTGAAGGCACCATACGAGGATGCAGAACACATCTCTCTGTCTCTGGCTGAAGAACTAATGAGCTGGACTACAGGGTATCATCCATATAGTGTGGGGGTCACGTGAAGCAAAGATTGCATTATCTTTAACATTTTAAATATCAGAATTTAAATAATATATTTGTGATTATTTTAAAAATATTTTTATTATCTGTTGATGAAACTTTATTTTATTTACTTATTTGTATGTGGTGCTGAGAATTGCACCCAGTGCCTCGCAAGCGCTCTACCACTGAGCCACATCCCCAGCCCTAATTGTGATTATTAATGGACATGAAATCATATATGTTAGATTTTGTATTTGAGAACTATTCTCATTAGGATTTGAGATTTCAGAGAACTTAAGGTTATGTAAGGTTATTTTTTTTATGGAATTCAGGTTACAGAATGTAGCTGTCTCTCTCCAATAACCATTACCTATAAGGCATCTTACTGAACAAGTTTCAGGAATTTGTTTCTCCTAAACTGGAATGGCACTACATTTACTTTATAAGACATATAAGAAAATTTAAAATTTTAACTCCCAGGGAAGATTGTTTTAAAAGGTGAAAATGGCACAGGTACTAAATAGAATTATCTTGATTCTAGTAGACCACTGTGCTTGGGAAAGCTACTTACTATAATGATCCCATCTACTTAAATGAGACAGCCACTGGATTTTCCAGCAGCATTGCTATGTTGGACCTATTAATGTTTCAGAGCTTACTTGCCTTAAGCTGGCAGGTGCTTGTGTATGCTGGTGGACAGTCTTGCAAGCTGATTAACTATAGCTTTTATAGTTGTCACTTCTACTTTGAACCATCTACCACGCCTGCCTTATTTCTGAAGGAAGGAGCCCCATGGGTCTCCAAGAGTCTTAATACAGCATGACTGCCCCTGAAAAATGTTAACAGATTGTGACAAATACTAAGATAATACATTGCAACATAGTTATACGGGGCGATTGGAGGCAAGACAGTATTTAATGTGCTACTCATTTGGTTCTCCAATGGGATTGGGCTCATTGCCCAGCTGTGTGTTAGAGAGAATAATGACATATATGAAGTGTGTGTTCAGACAGCTCTAAATAGCATACTGACTCCAAAACTTGGGAAGAAGACAGGAAGGGCAGTTTATTTTATTAACTGTCAGATTTTTGGCATAGACTTTCTTTTTGATTTTTCCATTTGTTCATCTGAACTACATACCTATAGAAAGACTGGGTTTTATTTTAGTCATTTTTACCCTTAACATTCCTTTTAAAGTAAATATCAATTGCCTTCTCCTGTCCTTCTTTAATTTATTTAGATTTTTATTTTGGGAAGAAGTTGTGAAAGACTTTGAAAGGAACCAGAATGATTACTGGGTATCTTGGGTGGAAAACTAGAGAGAGTCCGGCTCATCTGTCTAGGTTTTCTGATTGTATGCGGTTGCTGCTTCTGTCATTAACTTCAAACTAATGTACAACTCTGTTGACTTATAGATTATTGACAGCAGTATAAAATATTTGTGTCTGTGTAATAAAAACTATTTTTGGCCCAAATACAATTAATTCATTTTTAGCTCCAAATCCTATCACTACTCCTGTTCTTATACTAAGCCTGTTTTGTATTTATTTGTAGTTCATTTCAGCATAAACTTTTGCCAATATGCATGCACTTTTTTGAATTTATCCTTGACCCAGTTGTTATATATTACTAGTTCTTCCATTAATTAATTAGTTAAATTAGATCCTTAATAAATATTTATTTTATTTTTCAATGCAATGTGATTATGTCCTTTTTAAAAATTATCCTTTAACAATATTCTTTTTGTGGCAGAAATTTTAGGTATTTTTCTGTTTGTATTGCTCTCTGGTTGTATAAACCCTGAGAATCCGGGTTTCAGAAAGAGCATTTTTTAAAAAATAATTGTTTTAGTTGTTGATAGACCTTTTTTTTTTAATTTATTTATATGCAGTGCTGAGAATCGAACCCAGTGCCTCACACATGCCAGACAAGTGCGCTACCACTGAGCCTCAGCCCCAACCCCAGCCCCCGCCCCAGAAAGACCATTTTGCAGAGATGAGTGCTAAGTTATCAAAGGAAAATCTGTGGATGTAAATGATATGGTTAACTTAGGCTCCCACCCATCTCTTCCCTCTGCTCTGCAAATAAGCTGACATTTGGAGGTATTTCTTGACTGAAAATCTCAAGTTTAGCATCTTTAAGGCAAGTCTATTCTTTACCATGGGAAGAGCTGGAAGGCAGTGTATAACAAGCCCAGAAGGAGAGGAGCTGGTGATTCCTACCTGAATTGCCAACTAAAGCACATTTCTTTGTTTACATTGAGCATCAGAAAGAGAGGGAAGGGAAGAGGAAGGAATGCAGGGTTGATGTCAAACAGTTTTTATCCTATATCATCTGTGGCTTTGCCTAAAAAACTAAGAATCTATATGTATGTGTATGTGTGTGTGTGTGTGTGTGTACACCTATACACACATGTATACGTACATACATATACATACGTACACTGACATTGTGCCCCACCAGTAAAATCAGGTGTTTTTCTGTAGGCAGTTTCATCTTTCCCACAAGGCTGATGGTGTGCAGTTCATGATACCTGATTTTACAGGTCACATGAAAACTAAGTTGAAGACCAAGGATTCAAACACACACATTTTAATTCTGAGAATGAAAAAAATCTTAATGTCCATTTGCTAACTATTCTATGTCTTTCAAATTTTTTCTTCTCTTTCTTTGGGTTTCTTATAAGAATTGACTCTGAAAAACTTCCCCTTCTGTGTCAGCTTGAATGGCCTTTCTAAGACTCTGTGTATCTCCAGAGACCAGGCACACTACAGGATTTGAGGGGAAAGGACAGGTACAGGTGGGTTTCCGTTTGGAATCAGCCTGTGGCAACCTAGACAAGAACAGTGCGGGGACCTCAGAATGCTGCTGGGGGTCCTTAAGTTAGACATGGGTGGTGAATAGTCAGTCACATATAACTCCATATGTGGGTGCAAACAAATGACATCTGAATTCTGGGCTTAGTGCTAAAGGGCGGTGTGACCTTGAGTCTTACTTTTTTCATCTAGTGAAAATTAGAGATGAAAATTTCCAACTCTTTAGTCGGGGATGGACTGAAATAACCAGCAGCTGTACTAAGGGGTAACTTGGAGATGTTTTACTCTGCCCTGGACCCAGAATTTCTACTCTCTCCCTTTACCACAAATTACTAAAATTAGTCACACAGTCAAAGAAAAAAATTGATTTGTGTTCTTGCTAAGTAAAGGCTGTTTCAAGAAGAGGACTCTGGGCATTAAGTTGCTTCATTTCTGTGGATAAGTAAATAGCTATAAATCTTACCTGTGAGTGTAGCTGGAGAATTAAACAAGAGGGGCTTTCAGATTGTGACAAACAGGCTTTGTGTGCCTAATTTCATTTGATCACCTCAGTCCTGATGTCAACCTATCCCCAGAGGACATGGCCTCAGACAAGTTGTCATTGGTCCATGCCCTAATGAATGCGATCCAGGCTTGCTACAGTCATACCTGTACCCACCCTTTATTTAAGCATTCATATATTGTCAGCCTTTAAGACACTCTATTCAATATTGAGACATCTCTACCTTGAGGATTATTTTAGAGAAAGATCCATCATATTCATAATCAATAGATTGATGGATCATAGTTACATGTGAACTTTGGTAAAATGGAGGGGACCATGCCATTGGAATCTTTCAAGCACCAAAGCTTCTGTCTTTATTTCTCATAATGCAAAGTGACTGAGTTCCCTACTCAAACCAGCACTGAATATGTGTACACATCTCATCATGTGCTGGGACACATTTAAATTGTAATTTTGAAAAACATGATAATTCTGCAAAGGATCTAAAAATGAGCAATTGAAGATCATTTTTTGCTGTAAATGGCCTAGACCCATCTTAGTAGTAAAATCCACATCTGGTTGTAGGCTCACAATGGAGCTATAGTGTCCTAGCAGATTTATTTAGGGATGGATCCTATGGAAGCTGCAAGTCTGGCTAGATTTCATTGTTCTCTGTATATACAATGTCTCTCTCCTATGGCAGAGCAATCATGAAAAACAGAATTAATTTGGAAAGAGAAGAAAAGAGAATTTACTGTGAATCCCAAGAGGACGTATGTATCCAAACTTGTAAATTCCAGACATTTGCACAGCGAGGTGATGAAACAGATCCTTGCCGTACCATTTGTTCTCCACAGTGCACTGGGCACAGTGTCAGGAACATGCTCCCCAAGAGGTAGCTAAAGATTCTTTCACAAAATGTGCTATCAAAACCCAATTGTCTAAGAGCATGTATTTAGTAAAGAAAATGAACCTGCGTGTCAGTGAACCAGAATGGCTTCCAAGAGTTTATCTGGGAAAACTGTCAGTTGTTCTTCTAATAGGTTTATACAGGTTCATTCACCTCTGATCCCCGCCTTTATTTCTGGGAATTTCTCCAGGAAATTGGGAGCATTATGCCATAGAACAAGATGGACTCTCCGGGGCCCTTAAGGGGCAGCTGAACTAATTTTCAATCTGCTAAGGAGGCTCTTGATTTTTCACCTACCACAAGGCACTTGACAGAAGGCCTGGGTGGATGGTTGACCTTGATGTCCATCACTGAGATTTCAAACTAGAACTTAAGGCTGATTTTCCAGAGCAGTTGAATATTTGTAAATGCCAGAGGCATCTCCTTAAAATAATAGGTAGTCAATACATGGTAGGAGGAAGGAGAAGATGAATGTAGAGCTTTTGTGAATCAGGGAATAACTAAACAACCAATGGTTATACCCCTTTAACCCAAGACCCTCCTGTTGTTTTTATGCTTATCTTATGTTTAGGAGAAGCATGCATGATAACATTGGAGGATCCTAGAATTTAAAAGGTTCTTAAGCCTTGTTAATCCAACTCTTTTTCCAGAACAGATATCTCTTCTAGACCCATTCTATTATGGAGAATGATTAGTATTCTTCCAACAATGAGAACTTTCTGCTTGTGCAGTATCCTGTGAAACTTTTATTAAATATTCTGTTCAGTAATGTGATGTGATAGAGAAAAATTCCATTTCCAGTTAAATGAGTCTCGGACCTAACTCTCTTTTAGTATCAACATAAAATATTTCTGTACAATATTCACATACTCTAAATAACTCAGGAATGTGACTATGATGTAAGGCAAGAGAAAATTGTATTTGTTTTATTTTGAGATTTTAAGCAGGAGTTAGTCACTTTTTTGGAAAATCCCATCAATAGGAGCTATGACATTTGTACTACTTTCATGCTAGTGTAATACCTCTGTTGCTCTGGTTTTAGCCATTGTAGTGGTAACAGTACATCTAGGTCAATCATCTGACTTCTTCTTTTACTTCATGTTTATTCATGACCTAAACATTAGAATGACTATTATTTTTTTTAAAAAAAAAAAGACATTTTTTTTTTGTAGATGGGCAGAATACCTGTATTTTATTTTTTATGTGGTGCTGAGGATCAAACCCAGTGCCTCACGCATGCGAGACAAGCACTCTACCGCTGAGCCATCACCCCAGCCCAATGACTATTATTTTTAATGGCATACTTCAAAATTTTCTTCTTTAGATTACAGTGGAGGAATTATGTGAATTTAAGAATTATACCTATGGTTAGTTATATTATCAATAGATTTGTCTAAAGGAATATAAATGGGATGTTCTCATGAGTTACTCTTAAAAAGTAGTTTGAGCTCCAGTATGTTTGAAAATCTCTACAGACTCTTTGTAGAGTTATTGGGGTCCTCTAGCTTTCCTACCTTCCCCGGGGTTATGCCAAGACTGAACAGTGTTTCTCCTGTCTAAGCGGACTTAATATTCTTTTCAAATTCATCTTACTTGGAAGTGTACACTTGCATTATTTCATTGATTTATTTTTATTTCATTTGTTTGATGAACAGAATGTATTGAGTACCATTATGAGCCAGGCACTGAGTTAGTTTTAGAGGCTGCAGTTAATGAATAAAGCAGGGTCCGGGCCCTACAGCAGGTTGTGCTCCTGAGGGATTGTGGTGCAGCAATGTGTAACACAGGTCCATGTACAGAGATAATGAGACAGCAGGAAGTGGAACGACACCTGGGCTTTAGATCCTAGAAGATGAGGGAAGGCTCACAGGTGATGTTTAAGCTGAGCATTGATTGATGGGAAGAGAAGGAGGAGAGAAGAGTGAGGAACAGAGAGAAGCTCAGAGCTTTCCAAATGGAGAGATTAGCATTAGTGAGGCCCAAGGTATAATTGAGCATATTATGTTTATGCTGCTGATGGTTATGTTTGGCACAGTATATAAGAAGCAAAGGCAAGAGCTGAATGGAACATAGGTCTGTTTATGAAAAAACCACAGTGAAAGTGTATTAAAATGAATGCTATAAGATGTTCACAGACTGAAGGTAATTAATTTTGTGGTATACATTGATTAATCTTAATGGAGGCAAAATATTTACACTTAGGGGATTCTCAAGGATTAAAGGTGTGGACCCAAATACTTATTACCCAAGAAACTATGCAGGAGACCTAAAAAGATCAATGCAGTAAAGAGATCACAGAAGTTCTACATTAGCTTTTTTGACCATTTGTTTTTCTACACATATCCTTAAATTTGCTCTTCCCCCAACCACAGAATTAGTGTCTTTAAATAACTAATAACCACAAGGAAAACACTGATATAGGCTAAAAGTTAACTTTTCTCAATCAGTTATCTGTCCCCCCAAAAGTTAATGTCCTTGCATTGTAGACTTTTCATCAAAACTATGTCTTGATGTAAGACCCTTTTCCACTAATGTCTTAGTTAGAAAGGGTCATTGTGGTAAACACTTTCTTTCTTCCTTTTTTAATTTAAATTTTGTTTTTCTTCTTTTTAGTTATACATTACAGTAAAACTTATTTTGTCATATCATACATACATGGATTATAACATCCCATTTTTTTGTGGTTGTACGTGACGTGGAGTTACACTGGTCTTGTATTCATGTATGAACATAGGACAGTTATGTCTAATTCATTCTACTCTCTTCTCTATTCCCTTCCCCCATCCCTTCTCTTCATTTACCTTTGTCTAATCCAGTGAACTTCTATTCTCGCCCTTCCCCTTCCCCCACTTCCCATGAGTTAGCATCTGAATATCAGAGAGAACATTTGGCCTTTGGTTTTTTGGTGGGGATTGTCTTATTTCACTTAGCATGATAGTCTCCAGTTCTATTCATTTGTGGTAAACATTTTCTAAGGCTAAATAATTCTGATGTACTTATCACTTATTTTCTATGTTTGGATTTAAATGTTGCACAAAACAGGATACACATGGTTTTCATCAGATTATAGGATATCTTGTCTATTCTGCCTCCTTTGAGTCTAGTCTAGGAAGCACATCTCAAAAAACGATGAAAGGAAATTTATGATATTTCATTCCCACTGTCCTGACTAATAAGTTTTTATTCCTACTGATATTTTAAGTTTAATAAAAAAGGCAATTTCTTTTTTCTCACTCATTTTGAGATTATTAAAAATTTAATGTCTATATTTAACACATACAGCATGACATTTTGATATACATATAAATAGAGACATGATTACTATAGCTAAATAAACTAATGTATCTATCATTCCACCCAGCTAACTTTTGTGCATGTGTGATAAGAGCAGCTGAAATCTCTCTCGTGATGAATTCCTAGTGGTGGAAAATTATTAACCATAGTCTCCATGTTGAATAACATTATGTTCAATTAAAAGACATTTTTCAGTCTTCTTCTTTATGTAGTATGCACTTCAAAATTCAGTGCGGGTCTTCATTTCTCTTCAGATCTGCTGGATATGTGTTTTCATTTCAGGAGAGTTGTTGTTCCCATCTCTCTGGAGGTTCTGCATTCCTCTTGGTTTAAAGCCATGGCTGAGATTTAATCACAGAAACTCTTTAATGACAACGCTTGACTCTACTGCTGTCACCAGTACACTGACATTTTTAAAGCCCCAGGATGCTAGAATTTATTATAGCATTTGAAGTGGTGTCATTTAAAAAATCTAGGTCCCTATGCATAAATTTTAGAAAGAGACCTCTTGGCCTTTTTTAATTGTGGAAATAATGCCAGGGGAGGAGAAGTATCTCCGTTTTGTAGTCCTGCTATCACTCATCTCTGAGAGAGAGACTCATGCTATTTACCTGTGGGCATCCATCTTCAATGATTAGTGGGAATTAAAGTAATTATTATAGATTAATGGCTCTATGAATTATAAAAGGTTAGATATTATGGAGTTTCATTGTCACATAGTCAGACAATTAGTGACATATACACTTAGAGACTATACCATAGATCTTGTGACATTTCTGGCCACTCCGCCTTTTATTGCTTTACTCTGTATGATATGATCAGTGTTGCAGTCAGGCCTTTACAGATGCCTACTAAAATTGCAGTATTTTATGGGGAAGAAAAATAATTTTTCATATAGGCTTATATGCAGTTCAGTTTGATTAGTTTCTTAATCACTCTCACCTAGACTTGGCCCCTGTACTGAACTGGTCTGAGCTAGTTTATAGCTATTGAGCTTTGAGCAGTAAATTCCAAGTTCTCAAGTGAGCTGTCATATAATTTAGTAAGAATGCTGATCTGCCGTTATCGGGGTCAAAAACAAGCACTTTGTAAATTGGTTTATTGTATATCACCACAGTATCACCAAATTCAATTGTAGAAATGGCTAACTTTGAGTAAGCAGAGATGAGTGTGGGATTACAGCTGCAATAAACTTGAAATTGATCATCATCTGTGGGTGAATTTGTAGGAGGCAGTTGGTTTGATTGATGCAATATGGGTTACAGAATGCGAAAGAGGTAAGTCAGCATCTCTGGTCAGTTGAGGTGCAGAAGGTCACTGGGCGCTGGTGAATTACTGTTTGTCTGAGTTTGCCAAGCCATGTTGGAGCAGCTGAACTAGATCTAGCCAAGCTTTCCCATAAAAGGTAACAACCAAAATCAATCAAAGAAGATATCATTCAGGCTGTAGGATTAAAAACAACTTTGAACATCTGAAAATGAAGCTTTGACTATTCCTAAGAAAAGTATAGCAAAATAATTGTGAGCAGGTTAGAAATTTGCAACATACTTAGGAATGCTACTTAAAGTTCCTAATTTTAGAATAGCAATTAGCCTCTCTTTTGGGTACCAAGACAATAAGTTTACAACACACAAGTACACATGTCTAAGAAAACTTCCAGGGTGAACATCTCCATATTGTTGAAGAAAATGTAACTGACTGAAGTCAGCCAAACCTATCCAAGTAAGAGCAGTGACTGCTTACAGTTTGTTTTTGTTTGGATATGAGGTGTCCAAAGCTCATGTGTTTATGCAGGAGTGTTCAGAGCTGAAATGATTACGTTATGAGAGATGTAAGCTAAACAGTAAATTAAACCATTTAAAATGGATTAATATTTGGAAAGAACTGTACTGGATAGTAACTTTTTGCAGGTTGGGTTTAGCTGGAGGAAGTAGGTCACTTGGTGGCTTATAATTTGTCTCTGGCAACTCCTTCACTCTCCCCTTCCCAGCTGTCATAAACTGAGGGTTTCCCTCTACCATGCCCTTCTGCCACGAAGCTCTGTCTTTCCTTGCATTCAGAGCAATGGAGCTAGCTGACAATGGAGTGAGCTTCCAAACTTGTGAGCCCCAAGTAAAATTTTCTTCCTCTCAGTTGTTCTTATCAGGTATTGTGGTCACAGAGAAAAAAGCTAATACATGGCTTCTCAATTATATTTCAGTCAATGTGCTCTTTGCCCCTTGTAGCTCTACCTGCCCTCATTATTAGATTTTCTTTAACTTTCAGACATTTCCCCACAAAACTTACAATAAGAAATGCATTGCATGTTGCAACGTAATACATACATAATATGTACAGCTGTAGCAACACTTTCACAAGAAATAGCCTTACTTACATGATAAGCTCTGAAAGGCTCTATTCTATTTGAAACTTGAATACTGGTAGCCACCTGCTAAAGAATTTTAGGTCCTGCAGTTATAAAGTCTGTTGAGCCAGGGTGAAGTGAAACAGGTGCTGCCTCAATTTGGATGATCCTGCCTAGCATTGGAATTTAAAGAGATCGGAAATATTACAACTACCTGACTAGAAATCAAGTAGGAAAAGTTAATCAAAGATCCCCTATAATTAACCTTGCCCTTATAAGGGGCATCAATCTCTGGGATGTATGTGGATATCCAAAGGTGGATGGTCATATAGAGCTTGTGTTCATCTGTAGGGACTTTTCATGATGGGCTCTGATATTTTGCATTACAGAGTTTCCTAACCCTTAGCATCCAACATAGTACCCAATTCATTACTTGTATGTTACCGAGTGGTAACTGAATAAATGAATGAATGATGAAACTGAGAAGAATCAGATGTATTCCATTCAATTTTTGTGGTAGAACCTCAGCCAAGACTAAGCCAAAGCAGTGAGCACTGAAAAGGTGAGTGAGGTAGGGTTCATAATTACTGGTTTGGGGTATGATAGAAGCAGTAGCAGCAGATGGTTATGGAATAAAGAACCTCAGATCACTTATAACAGTAGCATAGAATAACAGCTTTTATTTCAACCGTGGTTCTATGTCTTACAATAGTAACTACAACAGCCTGGGACTGAAAATTGCAAAACCTGGCTCGGTTACCTTGATTCACCTTGCCATGATGATAATCCCACTGTGACTGGTGGTGCCATTCTGTACACACTAGAGCATGGTCCCCATTCTCCACCCTTTCTTAAATAACTACCCTATTCCACTCTACCTCATCTCTCTCCAGGGAATTCTTTACTGTATGTTGGCAATCAGAAACGACTGTGAGGAAACAATTTTCCCTTTGAGACAAATAGGTATTTGACCCATAGATCTCTATGTGGATTTTGGAAATGGCAGATATGGTGGTCGAGGGGCGTTTCTATTGGATTCAGAACTTAACTAGGAGAAAGAAACCAATAATAATATATATTACTTTTATCTCCATGTAGTTCCATGCTAAATCTGGCACATAGTGGCTTTTAAGAACTAGCTTTTCAATTATCAGGAATTTTGTGAATCTTTTACTGAGCAAACCCATTATTAAAAATTAAATTGTACAAAAGTATCAGTAAATAAATTAATAAAACAAAGGTAAGGAGTACCAAATGCTTATCACTTTTTTATTATTTTATTGTTATACTCTTGAGGCCTGTTATATCTGAATGGTGGAAATGCTTCATAATGGATTTTATGGTACGTCTTTTCCCATCTGGTAATATCATCTTGGTTGCTAAAAATCAGCCACATTGGAAATATTTATACTGTGGAAATTGGTATTGTTGAGAAATTATATTGGAACCTATATCCTTTTTAAATGAAGCACCACCACCCCCCCAAAAAAATCAGCCTAGAGAGCTTATTGTTGAATATTTGCTAATACAACACTGACTCTAGTTATAGCATCTCAGATACTGTTGTCAATTAGCACTGAAAGAAAAATAAAAATAACAAGTAACAATCGAAAACTTTGGTTCAAACCAGTAATCTAGGTAATTCAGATGAGTGCCATTGTAAACATACTGAGAGGCAGAAGAACTAGCACAGAGTTTTCCAAACATTATGTTCATGGAATCCTGTGTGTATCAGTCAGAGTTCTTCAGAGAGGCAGAACCAGTTGCATATAAATATACACATTTACATTCCTGTGCATACATTTGTATACACATATATAAATACACATGTAGGTAGATAAAAGAGTGAGAAGAAAGAGGTTTATTTTGAGGAATTGCCTCATGTGATGTAAGCTTAGGGAAGATTTTCTTCTGAAGGATACACAGTTTTTGTGTATAGCGTCTTTCAGCTGATTGGGTGAAGCCTATGCACATCATTGAGGATTATTGCCTTTCCTTAAAATCAACTCATTATAGATATTAAACATATCTACAAAATACATTCACAGAAACTCCTGCATAGGGTTTGATCAAATTCCTAGGTAGAATAGCCTAACTGCATTGGCACAGAATTATTATTGTTCATTCAACATTTTTCTATGGCACCCTAGGTCAGAAGAAATATTAACCTTTTTATTTATTAAGGTCAAACAATTAAAATTTTATACCCTAAAGACCTTAGTAATCTTTTGAAATAAATAGTACATATACATTTTAATTTTTTTTAAAAATTGGTCACAATTATTTACAAACCCTAGAATCATACTTGACACTACCACCCTCATTCCCTGCTCCATGACACTTTTCATATGCTACTTATGATATGGAAATTAAAGAAAAATAGTGCTTTGCTAAAACCATTGGAAGGAATATACTAAATTTGATGTTGGGATTATGAACTACCTTCAGCACGTACATTTTTTGCAATTTCCTGCAGGTGCCAAATATCCTTTGAAACTTGAAGATGTCCCATTGCACCCCACATTTTGCTATGCCCTGTGATCCTTGTCTCTGATTAGAGTGGTTACAAGGAGAATTTGTCACATACTTTGAGTCATGGAATCCCTTTCTTGTTATGACTTATTATTGTTCCTGTGATTTGAACTACAATTTTTCTGGGCTCTTTCCTACAGAGAGTAATAAAAGTTGCAACAATTAAAATTGTCTTATGGGCTCCTTCTATTCATATTTTTTAGTTAATTCTGGAAAACAATTTGGGTTGTGTGAATGGATGTGTGTCTGTCTGTCAAAGAGGTTGTAGCTTATACAGGCAAATTCCTTTTAAAGTAGTGCTTTCAAAAGTCTCAAAGTTTTAATTATATAAATTAATAAGTTATATATATTTATGACATGGAAAAAACCCTCTATTTAACTGATTGAATAATTTATAAGTTAAAGAATTTCACAACATGTCAGAGCCAAGGTCAGATGTCATGAAATGAAAGGAAGGCTTTTCTGACTCCTGCCTGGCCCATATCTGCCCTCGTCTGCCTTCTCCTTTGCTCATTCTGATCACACCTTTTTCTGGATTTATCTTCACCCCCAAATGGTCAGCTGCTCTGAAATACTAAAGGTCACCAACTGGTGAGGACCAGAAACACTATATCTATATCATCCAGAGTGGCTTATTCAAAATTCTCCTGGAATGGTGGGGACTGATTTTAAGAACTAACTTTTGGGTTAATTGTTAAAAATAGTTATTTTTGTAAACTTCAGGAAAAAAAAATTTAGAAATACAAGAATTCACATTTAAAGTCTTTCTCAGGAAATTGACAGAATCAAAGAATGATGCTAACGTAGATGGTTCGAATGATAAGACTCAGTGAAATAGAATGTTAATTGAATCTTCTCAGATTTGTGTGAAAGTTTGAACATTTCTCATTATAACACTGACCGACTTCACTAAACAAGAGTGGCCCTTACAAATATGACAGGATCATTTATAAGAACTCTTAGTGCTCAAAAATGTTGAAAAAGTACTTGGAAGGTTGTGAAATTTGAACTCAAAAGAAATGAACTGGAATCTACCTTTAAAAATCCTATTTGTGTGTGTTCATTCACTTCTGATCAGCTTGCATAGGAGCCTTATAAGACTAAAGACTATCTAGGTCTTTTAGCTTCAATTTAAATTGTCATAGCTATCAGAAATGCTAACTAAATGTTAACTTATTCTAGACTATTCACCTCTTTCCTTACATGGTTTGCTCCAGTCAGATTTTTTTAGCACCACATAAAGAAACTGACTAGTTGTTTGAGGAATCATATCAAATGATGGGGAAACTCTGAGGCTGGTAGCAGATATGCACATCAACTATGCGGATTTCAGTAGTTCAAACACAGAAAACTTTGACACAGACTGCACAGTCTGAAGAAATCTAAAAACCAAGAGTGCACTTTGATCCGATTGAATTTGGAGGGTTAGGAACTGAAGCTCTCTGTTAAATCTTGCCATCTTCTTTTCACTTTTTAGTGTTTTATTTCCTTTCCACCTCTGGGGAAGGGCAAGGCTAGTCATTTCTCTCCATACTCGAAAGCTCTGTATAAACCAAGAGTTTGGTTTACTGGTGGTCTGTGTAGTGTCACTCATTTGGGGCACTTTGGTTTCTGCTTGTTTGTGCGTTTGTGTGGAGTGCTCATTCTGAGATCGCGGGTGTCACCTCTGAGGGCAGAGAGGTTGTGGAAGCAGACCTGCAGAGGCTGGTTAATGAGGTTCTCCTGTCTGCTGCTCTTGACTACCCGTGCCAGTCACCAAGCCTATTCCTGGCTGCTCTCAGACCCAGAGCCATCTCTAGAGGGAGTGGGATCTGGAGGGATCACATTTCTGCTGTCACCACAGCATCTTGGAGTGAAAATGAACATCTGGGCAGGCATTTGGGATATGATGCGGTGAAGAGTGACACATAATTGAAGGGGGCACATGGAGAAACAGCCCTATCTCTTCTTTCTTGGGAAACAGAAGATAATTTATAGTCTCTGAGCTCACTCTGTAACTTCCTGGTGGAACCCCCTTCTTCTACACCTACATTTCCCTTATTTATCTTAAAGCTGGAGGAGAGCCCTTTAAAAATGCCAGGACACAGGGAATTCACTGGTATTAACTTCAGGTGCCCTAAGAAATGTCAACCTGCATAATCCACTTCACATAACCCCCTGTCTGGTCTTGCTGGGTTTGAGCTTGTCATAATGATTTGCACCCCGAAGCTGTCAATCACTGTTTGATGAATAAAGATACAGTGAGCATCATTTGTCAATTCCTCACTGCCTGCATTCAAGGTCTCTTATCCTGATCTTCCATGTTGTTAGTGGTCTTTGACACGTCTGCCTCTTCCTCAGTTGAGCCAAATGTCACATTTAATTATTTATTTGATTTATTATAAAGAACCCAAGGCACTGGGTGCAGTGGTGCATGCCTGTCATGCCAGCAGCTCAGGAGGTTAAGGCAGGAGGATCACAAGTTCAAAGCCAGCTTCAGCAATTTGGCAAAGCCCTAGGCAACTTAGCGAGACCATGTCTCAAAATGAAAGATTTTAAAAGGAGTGCTGGGATGTGGCTCAGTGGTTAAACACCGCTGGGTTCAATCCCTGGTACTTAAAAAAAAAAAAAAAGAACCTAAGGCAAGATAAAGGAATGTGAGTGGGAAACCCCAAATGGCAGTACTTCCTCCTCCTTCATAAGTTTCAACTTTGAAATCATCTCATTATCATATCTAATACTTTTTAGTTTGGGGAAGTATTCAAGATGAGAAAATTTCATATCCTTCTATTTAGAGAAATTGGAACAGGAAGGGGAAGAGCCAGTTTCTTCACGTGGTGAAGTGGCTACAAGTGTGATTGCAGAAGTTAAATATGGCTGGCAGGCATTGCAGGCCATGTGGCCTGTGTTGTAACCATGTTTGTTCTGCTCTGATACTAATGCAGTCAAAGAAAGCATACAAGAGAAGGAGTATGACAGTCATGATGAAACTTTATTTATGGACTCTTGAATTTGAACTTTTTTCTGGTGCAGAATATTATTCTCTGATTTTTGTTTTCTAACCACTGCTCACAGGTTCCACAAAAGCAGGGAGTGAACAGGATTTGGCCCAGAGGCTATGCTTTGCAGACCCCAAAATGAGTTTTACTAATCCTCCAAGCATTCAGAATCATTAGGGTGTTTGGGAGAATTGGAACAGCCTCCGATTAGCAAAAGGGAAGAGCTGCACCTTGATACCATAGCAGCACCCCTTCCACCCCAAAATGTATCCAAAATGTTCCAAGTCAGAGACATGTGATTGTTGAAGGACTAATAATATTGAAGAAGCCAGTTCAGACTTTTCATTGTGACATTGCTGAAGATGCTTCCATTTCCCCCAACATCTGTCCATCTTTCCCTCCCAGGAAGTATTCACAAGTTTGTTGTTGCAGAGCTTGGAGACATTAAGACATGCAATGTGACTGTTGATTTTGTGATCCTGCTAAACTTTGATGCCCCTTTGTCATTACATAGACCTTCCAATAGATGGACAGTGCTTGTGAATTTAGTATTTATAGATTGCAAAATTTTGAGGATACTGAAAACTCTCTTGCACAAATCACACATATTTATTTGTTCACTAAAATTTTTTGAAAAGAATTAAGGGAGCATACATGTGCCGGGAATTATTCTTTGTTGGCATCAAATACTTACTAATTTTAGTATTAATGAGATATTAGAGGAGACACATTTTTTTCCTGAAGAAATTGATACTTCTTATCTATTCATTTTTCATGTTTTTAAAAGTGGAGTTTGGTTCAATTGCTTACTATTAGAATTTTCTAATGGTAAAGTGTAACATTTGACGTCATTATAAATGAACGATTTTTAGTCAATACTTCAATCTGTTTTGCATTTTGGTTTCTAACTTCATATTTGACAATAGAATTAGAATTAGAATATCTGCTATAGTTAATAATTATAATATCTGCTATAGTTAATATTTTCTAGGCACTAGGCTAAACCTTTTCCCTGATTTATCTCATAATCTGATATCATTAATTCCATTTTTACAGGAGACCAATTGAGATATTAACCAACTCACTCTTAACATCACATAGCTTGAAATAGAAAGGGCAACTTACAGAACGTCTGATTTTAGCTCTCATTAGTGGACTTAATATGGATGTCACTTGTCATACTAGAAATATTAAAATAAAGAACTTCAATATTTGGAAATAGGACTATTGTGACATTAAAATACTCAAATAATATAATAAAAAGTAAACTATAAAGAAATCTTCAAAAGTGAGGAACGATTTAATAATGAATGAAAGAGGAAGCAAGATTATAAATTTGTTAAGTGATAGCTACAATGACAGATGTTCTGTACTTTCTGGACAGAGAGCTACTTGCAGGTTAAAGAATAACCAGCCTTTATGGACATGGACCTGGATTTAGATGAAAAAAATTTAGAGCATCTCTGAACCTGATTCATTCTTAAGCTGACAGAGTAATCCTGGTATCTAGATGTTTTAAGTTTTTCTTCTAAGTAGTTAGTGTCTAGGAAGGGGAAAACATGCTCAAACCCATGTCATTCTACCTCTAGATTAGGCCTATGTGTTTGGCAGATAATAGCTCAAAGCCTAATTACATAGCTATTAGAGGTCGGTCGACAATCTCAAATCTCTGGCCACATTCAGTGGATCTTTAGTATCAACAACTTTTCAGCATGCTCCATTCTCTGACCTTTTTTTAACCATTTTCTAAATCCCCTTCCTCCATTGCCTACTCTATTATACACTCATAAAATGTCCATTTCTCAAGATCTAGCGTATCAGCACTGTGTTCTGCTTCTAAATTATTACAGTGGAGCTAGAGCTTTTGCAGAAAAACTGAGCAAAATAAAATGATTTTTTTTTATTGCCCCGAGGGAGCAGTTCTGTTTGGGATATTTGTGGAAGAAACCCCATGGATTTACATTTATGAGATTATGTCTGATAAGAGCCATTATAATCTCTTATCACTATAAGAATACCAGTATTTTATGTCAAGTAGAAGTAAGATGCTTATTCCTAGTGGGATAGATTTACACCAAAATTATTTCATGGTCTGTGTGTGTGTGTGTGTGTGTGTGTGTAGCGGTGTTGGTTCATGAAAGAGTATTAAGTGGCTGCCTTACTAACTCAATGCAATAATTTCTTGTTTGCAGAAATGGAAATGCTCTCATTTCTTTTTATTTTTATTGGGACCTTGATAGAAAGAAAACTAGAGATAGAGATAGACAAGCATAGAGACCAGGAATTGCAGGGATAGGGGAATTATTTCATCTGAGAACACTGATTGACATAGTGATCATGTGCCCCATGTCATAAATGATGCTAAGTTAAAATCAGTTTTTGCTTCCTGAAATTCTTGAATTGTTCACATAACCAAGCAAAGAAACAAGGAGGGCTTCCTCTATACTGTTAAGAAGGAAAAGAAGGAATTAACTGAGGGCCATGGGAGGAAAAAAAAAAAACACTGACCAAAGTAGTGTTGAAAGAATGAGAAAATCACCTGCTATCCAAGTGATGTACACAAATCCAGTATTGGGTGTTCTGCTGAAGAAAGTATGTTTGCTTTGGAAAATATTCTCACATCATGCACTGTCCTTATCAGCTGTCTTCCCCATGAAGGGTCCTTCTGCTGGATATCCTATTTCCCAAGTACTCCGAGATGAAAAAAAAAAAAAATCAGAGCATGATCGGATCTTTATTATAATATTCTTCTTTAATGGGAGGGAATTTATGAATGACAAAATCATTAGAAGAGTGAGAGATTTTGTGCATGGGTTTGTTTTATCCTCATCAGATAGGCTTAATAGTTAGGAAAAGTAAATTAGTGGTGCATGGACCATTTGGTTTTGAAAAAGTCACTCCTGCTTGGTGTCTTAAGCTCTCAAGCCAGGCTTCTCAGTGGGACGTAAGTATCAAAATTTCTTTGGGGAAGAATTTCACAATTCACATTGTTTTGTCCTCTTAATTTTGGTATTGTCAAAATCTTCAAGTCAAAGATGACAGGAACATAACAGTGCTGAACAAGTTTAGCTATCACTCATAGGTGGAGCCACAATCCAACCTAGGGAACAGTGGACGTCTCAGTCAGAGATTCTTAGAAAGAATTTTTATCCCCATTCCTCCTCCCTTACCCTCCCAACCCTCTGCCCTATCTAGAGTTCTTCTAATCCTGCCATGCTCCCCCTCCCTACCCCACTATGAATCAGCCTCCTTATATCAGAGAAAACATTCAGCATTTGGTTTTTTGGGATTGGCTAACTTCACTTAGCATTATCTTCTTAACTCCCTCCATTTACCTGAAAATGCCATGATTTTATTCTCTTATTGCTAAGTAATATTCCACTGTGTATATATGCCACATTTTCTTTATCCATTCATCTACTGAAGGACATCTAGGTTGGTTTCACCCTTTAGCTATTGTGAGTTGTGCTGCAATAAACATTGATGTGGCTGTGTCCCTGCAGTAGGCTGTTTTTAAGTCCTTTGGGTATGGACCGAGGAGTGGATAGCTGGGTCAAAAGGTGGTTTCATTCCCAGTTTTCCAAGGAATATCCGTACTGCTTTCCATATTGACTGCACCATTTTACAGTTCCAGCAGCAATGTATAAGTGTGGCTTTTCCCCCACATCCTTACCAACACTTACTGTAGCGCGTATTCTTGATGACTGCCATTCTGACTGGAGTGCAATGAAATCTTAGAGTAGTTTTGATTTGCATTTCTCTAATTGATAGAGACATTGAACTTTCTTTATATATTTGTTGATTGATTGTATATCATCTGTGAATTGTCTGTTTAATTCCTTGGCCCATTTATTGATTGGGTTATTTGGTTTTTTGGTGTTTAGCTTTTTGAGTTCTTTATATACCCTAAAGATTAGTGCTCTGATATACAAGTGGTAAAAATTTGCTCCCAAGCTGTAGGCTCTATGTTTACCTCACTGATTGTTTCTTTTGCTGAGATGAAACTTTTTAGTTTGAATCCATCCCATTTATTCATTCTTGATTTTAATTCTTGCACTATAGGAGTCTTATTAAGCTAGTAGGGGCCTAATCCAATATGATGACTATTTGGGCCTACTTTTGCAGTAACAAAACAGCATGGTATTGGCACCAAAATAGACTGGTAGACCAATGGTACAGAATAGAGGACACAGAGTCTAACCTACATAATTACAGTTATTTTATATTAGAGAAAGATGCCAAAAACATACATTGGAGAAAAGATAGCCTGTTCAACAAATGGTGCTGAGAAAACTGGACATCCATATTCAAGAAAATGAATTTAAACCTGTATCTCTCACCATGTACAAAACTCAACTCAAAGTGGATCAAGGACCTAGGAATTAATAGATCTTTAATAAAGTTCATTTTTCTTTAAACAATCTTTAACAAAGAACATGTTTTATCTTCAGGTTTTTAAAGCTGGCATTTAGTACCAAACTATGTGAAGAACCATGAGACACCTTGTATTCCCAGAAAGCTATAAGTCATTCTTTTTTTTCTTTTAACCATACTAGGAATTGAACATACGGTCTCATGCAAGCTGGGCACTCTTTCATATATATTGTTAAATGTTATAAATAAATTTTAACCATAGCATCAAATATCTGTTGATCTTTATTAAAGATCTTTATTAAAGACCATTTAAAGAAAGTGATCTTTAATTGTTCATTTGGTTTTCAACACCCTACAATGACTTTAATCTCAGGGGTCATTTTTAAATTTTATTTAGCAAGGCATTGACTGGGGTTATTTCTTTACTCCAGAGGCCTTGATAAACATTTTTGACATAAACTGAGCTACATCAATTGGAAACTTACATCTCATGCAACAACAGATTGTTTTAATTTTATGAAGCAAAGGATTGGCTTTTATTTGCAAATAGCACCAAAGAAAGCAATATTATCAAAAGAAGTGGCCTGATAGATCAAGAGATAAATTGGCTGCATTAAATATTTCATTCCCTTTTATTCTACATTTTCATATGGCATAAACACTAATTAAACCCCTCAATGGCTTCCTCCTTCCAAGAGAACATTTTCTCTCTGACAAGAAATGTCAGCTAAAGAATGTGTGGTTTACAGGAGTCCTGCCATTAAAAACACGTGTCGATTTCACCTGGTGAAGAGCTCATTTGTTTCCATAATCTGATTGGCAGAGATAACAGGAAGCTCTTACCACAGGCTCTCACCCACTGATGTGATGGAACCCAGTGCCTTTGCCTTGATGTGGTTTCCAAAGACAAACACCCTTTAGACTGTGATATATCTTGTTATCTAGTGTTGCCTGGTACATTTCAAGTAAAACTGGGAAAAAAAGCCATGGTGTTTTGAGGGTTTTAAGGCATCTTTGCCTATATGATGATGGTGGGGTGCAGAAACTAACTCCAGGTTCAACTGAAGTCTTTCAGGTGTTTGGAATGGGTTTGCAGATATGCTGAGGCCCAGAGAGAGCTCCTGCCCATGGGTCCATGGGTAGGGGAGTAGAAGGGAGGGGTATCCCAGGATTCAGTAAACTGTTAGAGATGCGAAATCTCCAGAATCTGCTAGAAAATCTTGCCATTCCATACTCATGTTTTTATGCTTCTCATTGCAGGGGAACACTTAAGAATCTGTCCTCAGGAATATACGTGCTGCACCACAGAAATGGAAGACAAGCTGAGCCAACAGAGCAAACTAGAATTTGAGAACCTCGTGGAAGAGACCAGCCATTTTGTGCGGACCACTTTTGTGTCCAGGCACAAGAAGTTTGATGGTAGGTGAAACGGTTTGGCTTCATTTAGTTTTTCTAAGAGAAAAGGTGTGCTTTTCTGTGAGAATCATGCTGTTTTATGAAAAGCTTTTTTTGAAGGAGATTTTCATTCCCTCTTTAACATTTATAGTATTGTCTATTTTTAGGAAAAGCATGAACTTTCTTGACAATGTGTGATTTTTTACAATAGAATCTTGGAAAAAAAAATCTGATTTACCCAAAAGCCATTTTGCATTTGTGCTTTGCCTATAAAATTTATTCTGAAAGATGTAGCTCAACTTTTCATTTTTAGGGTGATTCTAAACCAGGTTTTGTCACTGGGGCTTGTCTTCTACTTTCATATGGGGATATTAACTTTTTAAAAATTGTGTCAGTTAAGATTACTTGATATATAACATCACTTCTAAGAAGACAGACTCGTCTTAGCTGCCAGTGACATGGACTCCTTTATTTTAGAGTTTGCTATTGTGATAACACATCTTACATGGTACTCATGACACATTCTACATAAGATTTAGATCTTCCTTCGCTTTCCTGTTTATAAACAATCTACTTCATTTCTTTGTTCTATTGGTTTCATAAATATTTTTGGATTCGAAAGCACAAAGACCAGAAGCAATTATTACTGAGTTTCAGCACCGAATTTTCTCATCAGAGCCTCAGAGAAGTAATCAAATGCAATCTGATTTTTAAAAGCAATGTTAATAATGATAACAATAAGGTTAAATATTTTTGGATGGTGCAGTTTTTTAGGGCTCAAAGAAGTGAATGTACCTTTCTATGATTGTAAACCAGGCTTGTGAACGGTGGCAAGCCTGCCTTATGTCCCCTCCAACATATCACATTGCCCTAGTACAAAAGAGCTACTGCTCATTTTCTTTACCCTATTCAGTTAGGTACAGCAGAGCCATCTTGGGAAAGCTTACAAAGTCTTTTCTGTGTAGTAGGACAAATGTTCTACTTCATTGCTGTTTTAAACTATTATTGTGACACTGATTTCTTTCAAATTAATCCTCCAAGTTAGAAAAGACTTGGTCACCCGTGTTTTCGGTTCTCATGGTGATATGACATTTGCCATGTACGTGACTAGGACTTCATCTTTTCTGCAAGTATGTTTCAATGTCTTCATATTCCTTCTTTTTCTCTTGCTCTGTTTATAACTTTTTCTGGGGGTATATACGAAAATAATTCCTTATTTAGCAGCCATGCAATGCAGGTTGTTCCCTCGAATACAACTGGGGAGTAAAAAGAGGTTGCCCTTGACTGACAGATTACAAATCTAGTGGCATTCAGGGACTCTGTGTTTCGGGGACGACAATCTATCATTTCAAATTGAGGCAAATTGAGACATCTAGTTATTTGTTACAAAAGCAGGTGAAGTGATCTGCTGTTACTGATTTTTATCTATGTCGTTGGAAAACATAGTGCCTTCCCAAAGTTCTGCCCCTGGTCATGCTAAAATAAATCAAGGGCAGTATTCACAATTGATCATTTATATTTCTTTTAAGAAAAATATTAAATGTTATGTAGTTTTATGGTGAGAGGTTTTTTTTTTTTTTTTTTTTTTTTGATAAGTAAAGCTATTCAAGAAGACTGAACCACATACTTCTGAGATTATCATATGAGTAGCTCTTAATATCTTTGGGTCTGTACAATTTAATCCCAGATCTCATTTGTCTTTGTTTTATTACAGAAGTCTCAGTCTCTCTCTCTCTCTCCCCCCCCCCTTCCCTCCCTCTCCCTCTCCCAGGTGTGTTTTAAATTGTTCTAGTGTACTTAAGGGTGTGATGTCAATCAGTTTGACAGGACATTGATTTTGCTCAGATTAGATCTGACACAGGGTGATGAATTCTTTAGCAACAGTTGTATTAGGCTGCCATGAGAGAGGAAGTTAAGATTTTTCCCCCCTTGGCAAAATTTCATCCAGACTTTACAAAAAAAAAATTTTAAATGATTATTTTCATCTCTTAGAGCCCATTCTTAACAATATTATCATTATCATCCTCAATTTAAAAAGTCATCATAGTATTTTCTGCCTTTTTTTTTTCCCCAGTCCAGGGAATAGAACCCAGAACCCTGTACATCTCCAGCCCCTCCATTGGCTTTTTACAAAAACACTTTCTCCTGGCATTTATTGATGAGTTTCAGTTCTCATGAGTACAGAAGAACTGTCTAGGATGACTTGGAGAATGTTACCTTCTGAATTTTATTTTCTCACATGAAGCCAATGCTCCTGTAAAGGACTTTGAGTTTCTTATTAGTAACTTCCACAGTGAGTCATTTTGCATTATTACTGGAGTCTCTTTATCCAGAATGTTCTGTTTGAGGTTCTGCCTCAGGTGCCACTTTCTCAGAGAGATAGGTCTGTCATTTGTATTTTGTACATCTTTGTGGGCTCTAAGGTACTATTGTGAAGACAACAAAAAACTACTGCTTAATTTAAAATCGTGAGGCACTGACTTTCCTTCCTACTTTCATTAAGTACAACATCAATTTCGACTTCCCTGATATGTGTGAGTCAGTCCATTGTACATTCAAAGAGGTTAAATCCAATCACTGGGATAATTAGTTTCCGGTTGTTGTTTTCCTTATTATATTACAATGTCTTGATTCCATTTAACTTTTTGGTTTCTGGCAGACATGATTCTCTTTTAAAATTTGAGATTCTAATATGCTTAATATAAAACCACATGCTTCTCATGGTCATATTTTTTCCAGTATTTAATTAATATTTTGGGTAAGATTTATCATAAGATTTATTTAGAAGATACCACTGTGTACATTTGCCAATAATTATCGGAAGGTGGGCATCTAAACCTGAATTCATAGGAACTCTTCCTCAACTTTTCCGCAATCACCAAGCTTTGCTTTGCAGTCCCATTGAGAGTAACATTTTCAGCCGATGGACAATTGAAAAAGTATATAGTGCCACTTGCAGAAATTTCATTCTTTGGTGGAACATTTTCTTATCTCTGGGTATCTGGTTTTTTTTCCCCCTGACTATGAGGATAAAATTGAAATTTTATCAAGAGTATATATAAAATAGAGGGTTATGTTCTTGGCACTGGTGCTTCTCCCAGTGTCCTATGGAATTTTGTTTTCTCCTTTCTCTGGCCAAATTCCTACCTGGCTTTTTAATCAGTCACCCTCGTAAGCCCCTCCCCCCTTTGTCTGGGGTTCCTACAAAGTTCCCTCAGAACTTTACAGGGGTGTTCTCAACATGCTTTGTAGCCGAGCCCCGTTTTTGGTTTGCCTCACAGGGTCTAGTGTCCTGGACAAAAAGCCTTCCCTGTGCAGCCGGTAGAGTGACCACAGCTTTGTCCCCTCCCTTCTTACCTTTCTCCTCTGCCACATACCTTAGAAACCCACAAGTCCAAAAACAGCTGCAGGAAATCACATTAAAAGGCAGACAAAGGGAAGGTCCTGTTGGGCTCCCCCTCTTTTAACTTGAATTGTGTCTTTGGGGACCTGTCAATTTGGCATTCCTGTTTCAATGCCTACCACTTTTATGCTCCTAAGTGCTTTGTTAGGATCCCAGGAAAGGGAGAACTGCTATTACTGATAGTGAGAGTAAGAAGAGAAAACACCTGGCCCAGATCCTCAGTCTTGAAGAAGCTAACCCTGTTTCTCAAGGGGAGATTGCAAGGCAGTCACACAATTACGAAGCAGCAGGGTCAGGGTCCTTCCCCAGGCCCACCACAGCAGGATCCTTGCTCTCAGCCTCCTCTACCCCACAATCTCCCCAGTGCTTTCTAGTGCTCACTTGGGCTGGCAGTTCATGGTCAACCAGCCAGCCATCTATCTCCCCCGCCTGTCCTGTCCCAGTTTTTGTGGGAAGGAAGTGGAAATGACCGTCAGAGAAAAGTGGAAGGAGATGTTTTTAATCCTTAAAAAAGAAAATTGCTCACCTAAATATAGCACAAGCCCCCAAGGACCTTGGAGCTTGGAAAGGGAGAATGACTTGCCAATTTCCATCAAGAACAAGGGAGCCAAGAGTGTAACCTGATACATACATCCGTCTTATAAATAGTAATGTTAGAGGAAATCAATGTTTGGTTGAAATTCTAACTCAACTTTTATTTTGGGTGGACACTGGTGAAAATGATTGATATTTCTTTAACAAGGCCATAGTGATATTGGTGGGTCAGGAATCCAGCCACATTTGAGAAAAGATGGAAAGAATGTTGATTGGGAAGCTGTGCCTAAATTAAAGGGAATGCAAAAAAAAAAAAAAAAGGTTATTGAATCAATGAAAGCCCATTGTTTATTCTCCCTACCTCACAAGACATAGTGTTTTCTATCTTGATTTAGAGGCTAGCACTCTGTTTTCTAAGCATGTCTGTGGACTATGGATTATTCAGAGACAGGGATATTTGCTTGAATGGATATTTTATTTTGGTTATTTTATTTTCCTTTAGATTGATTTGAGTGGAAATTTATTCACATTCGGAACTCCATATGAGGTTTTGTGTTTAGTATGTTCTTCTTCGTCTTATTATTTCTCTTTTCTTCCTGGTTTTTATTTATGTATTTTAATGATATACATTTGTCCAGAGATTTTGGCAGCAAGTACATTTTTAAAAGCAAATTTTAAAAAATGAACAGTGATTTCCATCTTCATGAAGAACTTGTTCTGTTGTAACACCTCTGAATACCCATTGCACTGAATGTGAAAATAATTTATATACAGAAGCATAATATTTTTATGCTGCAAATCTGCTTGTGTTTTCTTTTTAAATATCATTTCTCATCTATATACTGTAGAGATGACAATAATGTAATGACTTCTTTAAAATATAGCCTAATTTTCTCAGAGAATGCACTTATATGAAAAAGAAAAAAAAATCCTAAGTACTTTTCCATATGGTGGTAGAATCCTCCACATTTCTTGTCACATGGGTGATGTTTTGTGTACCTGCACGTGTGCTTTTGTGTTTCCATTTGAAAACCTATATTTTTAGAGCCCCCTCGGTAGAAGGCACTTGGCTAATTGTGTAGCAGATAAAAAAGATGACTAAAGGTGACTAAAATATGGTCCTGGCCTCTCAAGGAGTTTACCTTTTGAGGGAGACATAAACAGAAGACAAACACTAAAGAAGGCAGAATTGACTGTGTGCTAAAAAAGAAATCCACTGGAAACAGAGGAGGTAGTGAGAATTCTGTTTAGAGAAATCACAGGATTTTTGAAAAGCTGGCAATCTAATACCCCCTAAAGAATGTATTAACATTGTGGTCATTAAAGAGGTGGCAGGAGGAGACAGAGGCTCCACTCCACGGATTTTGTATGCATATCTACAGAGCCCTTAGGACATATTAGCATAGTTAATATCGATTTACTTCCAAAGGATTTAGTTTATTGATAATTATCAAATACCTATGATGTAGATATTTTGCAAAGATTTCACATTCCTTGTTTCTGTCTGCCGTTGTATTGTGGAGAAAAAAAACCACAATTGTAGAGCCTAAGTCAGAGCATTGTTCTTCTTTAATCTTTGGTTTGGCTGTGCTAAGGTACGTTTGACTCTAAATGACAGATTTGATCTGATCCACTCTAGATATCTCCTATTCTTTTGGGAGTAGCATTCTAGCTTGGCCGTGTTCTTCTCTTGGTAGAGCTTGTAGACTCTCAAGCCAGACAGGTGGAGTCAGGAAGCCCCTTAAGGCGTGGAGAACTGACACTCTGTCTTCCCAGTTCTCAGTGACCAAACCAAATCTCATGGTCCTTCTTGACGTTAGTAGGGGAGGAGATTATACTACTTCACAGAGGTGGAGATGGAGGAGAGGGTACATATTTCCATGGTAATTTACTATAGTTCACACCTGAGCATCTTTGTGACTCCCATCCAGTGTTTTCCTCACCACTTTGACTGTTTTTTAATGGATTTCCCAGGAATTCCAGACCAATAAGTATTCTCTCAATCAAGTGCAGTTAGGCACAACTGTTATACCACTACCTATCTTATCCTAACACAGTGATGTACACAGGCATAGCCACACACAGATACAGAGGAACACTCACACCTACACACAACACACAACATACTTCCATGGTGTCATTGCAAGAATTAGCAGACATAATATTGCCATTTCATGAGGGTTTCAATGTTAATCATGGTAGGAAGCAATGAAGTGAATGCATAGGCTTCCATTGCAGTCACAGACATTTTGTGTGAAAGACAGTCTTCTTGAATCCAGAACATTCTGAGGTGAGTTTTAGAAATTAGAGAAATTGTCTCACTGGCACTGGAAAGTAATCTGCCAGATTTTGCTAAAGGTAGGCCTTCCAAAATGAAAATCAGCTGATGAGGGATTTGGCTTTGACAGAGCTGGTGGGTGGGTTTATAAATCACAAATGCCTTGTTTGCACAATGCTGAAGGAGATGATCCTTACTAACTGGGCCTTTTCTTTGCAGTGCACAAAGAACCCAGATCTCTGTACAGGTGGAATCTGTCCTCCTTTCTCTCTTCCTTCCTCCCTCCTCCCTTTTCCTTCCTTCCCCCTTTCTTTATCCCCCCCTCAGACTTTGGCAGATCTCTCAAACTTAAGGATGTACACTGCTAATCAACTGCTTCATGGCTTCTGTGATATATTACCAATCTTTTTCTAATTCTTAGACCCCTACCACACACCTCAAAGTAACTTAAAATATGTTATGCTCACGGTGTAGCTGAAATATTATCATCTTATTATCACCAATTCCCTTGCATGGTGGCTTTGCTGAGCAGCTGTTTCACAGACAAGCCAATTTCTTTTAAGTATTGCTCTATCAGACTCTGAAACCAGCCCTACCAGAAGGGTTCTTGGTCATGAATGTTAATGAGCAGACAAGTATCTGTGCTCTGACAGAGGCTCACTAATCCTTTGAGTAAGTATGGTGAATTACAGGAGAAATTTTATTTAAGTTAAATTGATCTGCCACTGAATAGAGAAAACTGATTTTCTTATTTTAATGAAAATCAAGAAAAAATATTTAATGGGGGCATAAATTAGGGCTCTCTGGAAATACTTTTGCCTTTCGACCTGAGAACACAGTAGTCCGGTGTAGACTGCCCCAACTGCATAGTGTGTGTGACACTAGGGAACTTGGTGTCTCCAGTGTGATCTGCAGAGCAGTGGGAAATGGAGAAAAGTCCCTCCCTCTGACGGGATTTGGTGTCACGGGATTCTTGATCTTCCTTAGTGATCAGGAGTAGAAATAAAAACGGTCATTCTCTCCTCCACTGAGAAAATACAAAATTTCCTTTTTATAAACAAATAAAATGGCAAAGTCACAAAAAATAGTTTTTGTACTTCTAAGATTCAGAAGAAGATTCAAGTGAATCTGTGTCTGAAAGCACATAGCCAAGGCCTAATTGGTTCCTTGAGGTGGACACGTGGGAACAGGATGGGAAGAAAGACAGTCATTATTGAAACTGGTTGATGAGTCCATAAGGATTTATTGGATTATTCTTATTATTGTATAGGTCTATGGAATATCCATAATAGAAAAAGATTTTTTAAAGAAGAGAGGACATATACATGATAGGTGATTTCAACTTGTGAATTCGTGGTGGATGCCCAACAGTGTCAACCAGTATTGCCATTTTCTTTTCTTGTCTGCTCCATAGTAAATCACACTGAACTCACCATTTTCAAATTGCAAAGGTGAATGCAACTTATCAGATCCAAATGACTTAGCTTTGGCTTCCACCCAGTATCCTGTTGTTGTTTTACTGGATGTGGCATCTCTAGTCTATCCCTGTGAACTAGTTAAAACAACACTTAAGCTTTAGATTTTCCCATAGTGTGATTCAAAATGCTAAACTCTTCTTTACCAGATGTGTGGACACAAAGATAAACAGAGTATTTGGTCCGGTTTGGAACCTGAATGTGTAAAAAACACATTTCCCAGGGTGGCACTATTGAGAATCATTATTGAGGTGGGACCTAGTTGGAGATCTTTAGGTCACTGAAGGTGTGTCCTGGATGGAAATTGCAAGACTCTAGACCCTTTCTAGCAGTTCTCTATTTTCTTTCCTGGCTATGTCATGAACATTTTCACTCTGCAATATGTTCCCACCATGATGTACTACCTCACACCAAGTCCAGAACAACAGGACTAATTGGTCATGAACTGGAATAACAAAATTGGGAGACAGAATCAACCTTTTCTCTTTATAATTTGATTATCTCAGGTATTTTGTTACAGTGACAGAAAACAGACTGACATTGTATTCAATCACAAATGTCAAGATTCAAAGACAATGTAAGGTGTGTTTTAAAATGTTAAAATTGTAATATTTCTATATAATTGAATAGGTATTATTATATAATTCAAGAGTGATTTGGGATTGGATCATTAACTACAACAAGAGCTAATGGGACTTTTAGCAAATCCATTGAAGAAGCAGCTTGCCTAAATAATTCATTTCCTATGATTCCATTTATTTCATTAGAATAAGAATTCTGAACCAAATATGGAGGAAGAGTCAATGGCCAGCGAACAATAAACTTAAATGCTTCTTAAAGCTCAGGAAAGTTTTTAAAAAATCACTTATTACAGTTTCAGAGTGTGCCATTCTTTCAAAAGGTTTGTTATATTCATCAAATAGACAAATATTATACTTGGGATGATAGTATATACGAGTTCATTGTCTTTATACTCTTTCCTTCCTACTCCTAGATTAATTGAATACAAACAACTTGAAAATGAAAAGCAAACTTTGAAATAAGGTATCTGGAAATATGAGCACCAATGTTTGAAGAAATTCTTTTGTTTCTGAAAGTTCCTTTAAATATTTCTCTTTTAGAGACAATAATTCTGTGGTCATTATGGGCTTTAGTTCTCTCAGGATTCCTGTCTCCTTCTCCTTAGTGCTTAGTTAGTTGACACTTTATCATTTTCACTTATTTAGGGTTCTTTTAATAGTGTTCTTTAAAAAATATGATCCATTGCATATTCTCTGTTGGAGTCTAAGTTCATTAAGTATGTGGATTAGGTCTCCTATTTCTATTTTATCTTCCTATGCTTGACTTAATATGGAATATATTTAATATTGCTACTGTATTGTCTGAGCATGGTACCAACCTGTATAGACCCAAGGGCACATACCAGTTAGATGAGTTACTTAAGTTCCTATAATAAATACAACAGAAGAAAATAGGAAGCCTTGAATTCTAGTATCTTTTAACTCATAGGTCCCATAAACCTGAAAACCACACATGACTTCTGCAGTTCCATTGGATTTAGTGGAACTAATTTAAAAGTCTCAGTTCTCCAAAGGAAAGCAAGAAGCAGCAGGCTGGGTGTGTTGTTCTTTATCACACCTGTGTGCATGCCTGCATGTCCACCTACACACACATGCATGGGCACATGAATGACAGGAGGTAAAGATGCACACGATTCTTTCTCTTGGAGGATCAATTAATATACAGTTTCTCCCAGCTACTACTCAGAAATAATTTTTTTTAATTGCAGTGCTGGAAACCCGTACCAAGCCCTGGAGCATGCTATTCAGCTGTTGTGCCACTGAGTTACATCCCCAGCCCAGAAATTTTTGTTTTTCTTAAATATCCTCCATTCATGAAACAAGTAGTCTGCAGGTCACTTCATTTATCCCTGGTGTAAATGGCGCTGAGATATTAGCTATCAGGACATAGAACTGTCCAGAATTTTAAAGAGGTTTTCAAATATTTCCTCCAGTGTGTTAAAGTTGGTGTATGTTTGACCAATAGCAGGTCTCCATTTATAAGGAGTATTTAAGCACCTGTTGCCCAGCAAATGATGCTTTTTTAAATACATTAAACAAGTCTCCCTTTTTTCCTTACACCCAAGATGAGTAATTCATTTGATCTTCTGCAGATTAATACTGTGCTTTATTATTTGAATTTTTAAAATTTGTACACTCCAAAATTTATACTTCATTGGTTCAAATGTATTTTTATTTTTTTAAATCTATAAAATCCTTTTTAATTTCTGAGTTACTATTTCTGCTAGAGAGGTATTTTCTGAGGCCAGATCACCAAACATTCTTTCTCTTTCTTGTTTCTTTCGGTACTACATATTTAACCCAAGGATGCTTTACCTTGAGCTTCATCCCAGCTCTTTTCTTTTGTTTTATTTTGAGACAGCATCTTGCTAAGTTGCTTAGAATCTAAGTTGCTGAGTTTCACCTTCAACTTTGGACCCTCTTGCCACAGCCTCCATAGTCAGTGGGATTGTAGGTATACACCACAGTGCTTGGAAGTAACTTTATTTTAAATGGCATTTTCTGATTTGAGCATAATGTGTTTATTGTAGAAAACTAGAAAAACTTAACTTTAGCAAGTTAAATTATTTTAAATGATTTTAAATGTATGCATAACTTGGAAGAAAACAACAGCAAGAGCCTGATCTTTGAGAAAACTGATATAAAATGTCTCAATTATTAATATCTGGTTACTCAGGAAAATTTATCTAAATAACTTCTAATAAAAAAGTAAAAAGGGGGATTCTTAATTTCTTTGTTAAATATAAATAGAACATTAAAAGTGGACTCTCATCCCTGAAGGAGAAATGGGACATACTATTATCTGGAGATAATATTCCCCTCCCCAACACTATGTAACATTTGATCAATACAACTTTGGACTTTTCTTATAATTTAGTTGATATTCTCTATGTAGAGTCAAAGTAGAAGTTTATAGCAACATAGTTCTGAAGATTTGGGTGATGTAATGTATCATGATTGATTTTAAAGATTAGGTCAAGGAAGTACCTAACATAAATCCTCCCGTGAAGTAACAAGGAAAGTAGAGAATTGAGACAAATGAAAGCATCTCTTTGAGCAACACTGCAAGGTTTGCTAACTTTGTCTGCCTGATCATTATTAGGTCAGTCAGACTTATTCTCACTCTACATTACCTGCAAAAGGTATCCTAAGTGTTTTAGTCTGCTTTTGTGTTGATATGAGCGATGTATCTGACAAGAACTATGTAGAGGGAGAAGCATTTATTTTGGCTCATACTTTAAGAGGTTCAGTCCATGTCAGCAGACTCTGGCTCTGGGCCCAAGGCGAGGTAGAAAATCATGTCGAAAGGATGTGATGGAAGAAAGCAGCTCAGAGCATGGCATGGTGGAAGGATGTGGTAGACAAACAAGGCACCCCTGGTGTTGCAATCTGGAAACAGAGAGAGAGCGAGAGAGCACTTTGCTTACCAAGGACAAACTATAAACCCCCAAGGCACATCCTCAGTGATCTATTTCCTTTAGGCACACCCTATCTGCCTACTCTTGTTGCCTGATTAATAATCTACTGATTAGTTTATACCTCTCATAATCTAATTATTTCACCTCTCATAATTCTTGCATTGTTTTACCCATGAGCTTTTGGGGGACAACACATATCTAAATCACAATATTCTATCCTTGGCCCCCCAAAGCTCATGCCCATCTCACAATGCAACATACATTTCGTCCAGTTCCAAGGGTGTCCATAGTCTTGATGGTTTCAGCATTGCCAGAATTCCACATCCAAAATATCTGAGACTCAAGACAAACTCTTAACTGTGTGAGTAAAGATCAAAAGAGAGTTACATATATCTGATATATAATGGCACAGAGTAAACATTTCCATTCTAAAAGAGAAAAATAGAGATAGAGATAGAGGGATGGGACCAAAGCAAGACTGAAATTCAGCTGGGCAAATAGGTTCTGTAGGTCCAAGTCCAGCATCTGGGGCACATGGCATTGTGATGTTCCCTCCCAAGGGTGTGTGTAGTGCTTACCCCAAAGGCCTTGCTGCTTTCAGTTCATGCAGTTTCTCTCTTGTCTTGTTTCTGCTTAATTCCTGCAGCTTTGTTCAATAGAGTTCCATGTTTCTGGCATGTCTTTATCTTCAGGGTTACCAGTGCAGCTTTGGCTTCCTTCTCACATCTTCATGCATCACCCTCTCAATAACTGTCCCCAGGGACTCCAACCTGGCCTACCTACTAGGCCTTCCTTTGAAATCTTGGTGGAGGCCTCCCTGACTCCTCTAACTCCAGCATCTGTAATCCTGCCAAAGCAGAACCATGCATTTGAAACCAAGATCTGCCCCCATTTCCAACAGTAGCCAAGTCTCTGAGTGCCTAGGCAGCTAAGCATAGGGAAACAACTTCTATACAGGACCCCCTGTGTAGGCAGATCACCCCAGGGTTTCTTCTGAAACATTTTTACTTTTAAACCTGTGAGCCTGAAATGGGTGTGGTCTTGCTAATTCCTGAGATGCCCCTATGCCATCGTTCTTACTGTTTCTGGGTAAACTACATAGCATCTCTTTCATAGCTGTAATCTTGTTAACAACCAGAATTTCCTTAACCCCAGTATGAGTCTCACTTTTCCTATCATACTGCAGTTCTCCCCCCAAAATCTTTCTGCTCTGCTTTCTACTCCTGATTATCATAGTAAACTTGACTAAAAGCCACCAGCGGTGTTGTGCCATCACCCGAATGCTATGCTGCCTTAGAACTTCCTCTGCCAGATTGATTAGACCATCACCTTTCAATTGAGTCTTACAGAAAGTTTTAGGGATTAGGAAAAATGTAGAGAGCTTCTTTTCCAGAACACAACCTAAATAGTCTCTAGTCCAATTTTCAACAGAATCCTCCTCCTCTGAAAGCTTATGAACCCAGACTTTACTGTCCACAGTTCTATTGGCATTTTCATCCTTTGAGCTCCCACCAGAATTCCTCATAAACTCTGCTTACAACATTCTAAAGCTTTTCCAGCTTGCATCTCTAATCTTCTCAAACTTCTTCTCCTCACAAACTAGCTCCAAAAGCTTCTGAACTACTTGGTAAGGTTATTCAGAGCAATGAGCTCACTTCTAGGAACCATTACTGTGACCAGAAGACCTGAGAAGGACAACTTAGACAAGGAAAAGTTAACTGTGGGCTTATGGTTTCAGAGGATCACTTCACAGTCAGCTGACTATATAGTTCTGGGTCCAGGGTGAGGCAGAACATTATGATGGAATGTCATATGGACAAAAATAGGACTTGGCAGCCAGGAAGCAAAGAGAGAGCGCTACTCACAAAGTACAAAATATAAACCTCAGTGATCCACCTACCCCAGCCACATCTCACCTACCCAGTTACCACCCAGTTAATCCACATTAGTGGATTAATCCACTGATGACATCGCGACACTTACAATCCAACCATTTCACCCTGGAACATCCCTTCATTGTCTAACACATGAGCTTTGGGGGACACCTCATATGCAAACCATGACCCTATGGTAGTAACTTCTAATTGTATCTTTAAGAGCATTCCAAGTCCTCATACAAAGAGAGGATTAGGAATCAGGCAAAAGTTCTCACCATTTTCAAGATTTAGCTTCTATTTAGGGTGTAGAACTTAGAATTATATTCTGAAACTAAAGAAAATAGAGAACCACTTTGAATTAATATGTTATATGCTTTTAAAATCCTAAACACATTTGCAACAAGTAGTGTGTGCATATGTATATGTGTGTGTGTGTGTGTGTGTTTCAGTAGTTGAGATTATTTTTGCTAGTTCTAAACAAAGAAACTCTATTTTTTTCCCCTCATAGATGCCAGGAACCTAAAGTAGTCACTACATTCTTTTCCTTACTCATTTTCCTTAATTGGGGAAAGGTTCACTGTGTTTAGGACATTAGGTCAAATTCTATTTTAGAAATTTAGCCCTGCAAACAGCAAAGGCTGGAGGTGGCAACCTAGGGTTCAGGTATAGGATGTACATTTTATTGAATCTGGGCCAAATTGTTTTTCCTTTTCAAAATAAAGCCCTCACAAAACTTTCTGATTTGAAAATATGACGTACATAAGGAGTCGAGGAACAGTCTGGCAAAGAGTGAGCATTTACTCTGTGATGGTCTCCGCTGTGCTTCACCCTTGTAACCAGCTCACCTTCTTGACCATAGGAGCCGAGAGTCCCATAGAATCACATGGACAAGTACACATAATGCACATAAAATATTAGAATCAAGTGATTTCATGAAAAGAGGATCATAAACAACCTTATGAAAAGATAGAATGAAAATTTTTCTTAAACTCACGAAGGATTTAGAAATGTAGAAATTGGATGCATAGCAAGGTGGTGCAGAATCCAGAGTAAAATAGAGATAATTCCATGTGGTGGAGCAAAGAATGTTTAACTAAAGAGCAATGGACCCGTTATTAAGCTCCTGCAGTATGTGTAAATGTGGAAAATTCAGCCTATTCTCTGAAAATCAATGGGTGTTCTTGTTTATTTTCATTTAAATAATTGAATTGGCTCTTGAGTTTGAACTTATACAGACAAAAGTTAAAATCCCTGTTGAACACCTTCTAACAAAGTTTACACCGTGGGGTTTGTTCTGTTTAATTGATGGCTGACAGCAGGCATGTGGATTATAGAGCAAAAGGCCTTCATTTGGTTCCTCCATGTGCTAGTGTATGTGTGTGTGTGTGTGTCTGTATAACAGTATTTTAGAATAATGAATAAACTTCAGGGATCTATGATTGAGTTCAATTTTGTATTGTCAATGTATATGACTTCTTTACATTAAGGACTATTAAAATGTGTGGCCCTACTTCAGTTCCATATAGCAGACTTTCTACTGTGTTTTCTAGGGAATGAAAGATTTCAGAGGACTTTTCCTATGCAAGTGTAGTCTTCAAGTTTCTCACATACATGTTATAATCACAAAAATTGTTGTGTGGTTTGTCTGATTAAGAAAATGAACATTAGGTTGCATAAGGCTATGCCATACACACCATACGTCTCAGTTTACAAAAGTCGTTGTCCTGCTCATCATGGTCAGAGGAGAAATTTTCTCATGTCAGATCCCAATTGAAAAACAAATATATTATTATTGCTAAATTTCATGTTATACTTTGCAAAAAGATATATTTCCGTATCAAATATTTGCATAAATTATCCCCAATAATATTAGATGCAAATTTATAGTACAAGGGCCCTCCCATAAATATTCTGATCATCAACAGTGATGGGTACATGACTGATAATTGCCCAGTATGTGTAATTAATTGAATTTTCTCCATAACCATTTAGTACACAACTGATAGATCACTGGGGATGGATGAATACAAACAGTTTCATATACTCAGTTTTTTCAGGTCATTGGAGCCTGTCTAGCCCTGTTGAAGTCTACCTCAATCAAGACCGTACATTTTTACAATGTTTATTAAATACCTATTGATTTTTCAGTTTCTTTTTAGTACTCTTAAATCCTCAGATAAAATGTATAATTCTCTTTTTAATATTTATTTTTCAGTTGTAGTTGGACACAATACCTTTATTTATTTTTATGTGGTGCTGCGGGTTGAACCCAGGGCCTCCACATGTGCGAGGCGAGTGCTCTACCGCTGGGCCAGAAGCCCAGCCCTAAAATGTATAATTTTTAAAGGCATCTAAAGTCTTCCTTTGTTGGAGTCATCAGCAATGGCGTGATGCATGGTACCATGGTGCACTCTTGGCATGCTGCCAAGGGTGAATGATCCATGGTGCATAGTGGGATAACTAATGGCATTTCTTTATCCTCTGATTCACTAGCTGTGGTTAATATTGACCACATTCATTTGTGCATAGTTTTTGAATAGGGCAAGACATTAAGATCTCTTATAATAAACATCACCCAGGATTACCTGCACACCAAAATGGATTTCTTACCAATGAGTAATTCTGCTCTTCACTGCAACCCTTCAGGGAAAATGCCAGAATTCGACGAAGTCCTCAGGCCCTCTGATGGAGTTCTTCATTAGGGTCCTTTTGTTGGAGTAATCCAGTTCTGGTCTGTTCCTCTCCTCATCTGAATGAAGTGCATTTTAAGGCCCATTGATTTTAGGCAAAGTTGAGAAATGGATTTTAAAGAAACAGGAAAAATAACAATATATTTTTCTTCCCTGTGAGAATTTTGCTCGCCACCCAGCATAGCCCTGTGATTTTTGTGGAAGCATAATTGAAGCTACCTTGATAATGGAGTGGAAAGGTCAGCTATTTGTCTTCCCACTAATGTGAAACCCTAAATATGGTTTTGTTCTGTGCTCTCCTTGTCCATTGGCTGCATTTTTAAACCCTTATGTATTGGAGCAACAATCAAGAACTATATCCTTGTTGTTAAATATCTTAACCTCACTTGCAATGTCCCTTTTAAAATAAGTAATACAGTGAAAGAAATGAAGCACTGGTAACCTTTAGAAAGGCTAAAGAACATGAGATGTAAAGACTAATGAGCTTTTTGTCTTCGAAAACATTTTCTTGCCATTTAAACAAACATCCTCCTATGGAGTGAACCATGTTGGTACCGAGCCAGCATTTTAACCTAAATACAGAAGTTGTTCTTTCTTTCCATTAGGTAATAGGATAGTCAATTTAAATACTATAATTAATTACTTCCCCTGGAATAATACGGTTTAGAAAAATAACACAGGGTTTAAATAGATATGAAGACTAAAGAGAAAGAGGTGTCTATATAATATTTTAAATAAGACTGATATACATGTCTATCAATAATTATGCCACATAGAGTAACCTCTTGTTATTGTTTTTCAAAAAATGAAGTTCCTATGCTTCAACATTGTTTTCTTTTCTGTTTTACCCGGACATCAAAAATAAACATCATCCTAACTTACACTTTCTATTTCACATAAACTGACAATGATGAGATTAGGAAACACTGTGTAATGTACGAGGGCTAAAAGGTTTTCTTTTTGACTATTTGTTTGCAAAACAAGCCCTGCTCATGGAGGATCATGTATTGAAAGCTAAACCAGCATGCTGGGTGCTCATTAGACATAACTTAGAAAGATTCTCTGGTCTGCTTTCCTGGCCCCCCCAGTTGGAGATAGTTGTATATGTTTCAATTAAAATCTCCATTTACTTCCAGCTGGCAATGTTAGCATCCATTCTACAGATAGAGAGCAAAGGTCACAGACTCCTGCCTGAACAGACATTAAAAAAAATATGCCATTTGCCTTCCCTCTTGCAGATACCTGTGAGCCACCCATTGCAGGCCTGGGAATGGGGGAGAAGATTCTGCAGGGTCAAACTGCATGGGGACTTTCACCTTATTTACTGATGTCTCTTTGGTAGCTGTCTGTCCAGATGCTGCAACGGCTGTTGCTTTGTGGATTGGGATTCAGCAGCAGCTGTTGTTCTTTGCTAAAGCGTGTTTCTGAAATTCAAAATTTAATAGTCTGAGACCCTAGTCATTGAGAGCTATGCTGAAAGTTAATTTGCTGAATCCAAGTTTATTTTCCTACCTAAACCATAGTTTTTGATGGAGATTTTCCCCTGTGATGCACAATAAAATAAGGAAAGGACTTATTTGGTGTCATTACTGGGCTCAGGAGGAAGAGAATGCAACTGTTGCAGAGCTGGGTATGGGTTTTGTAGCCAGGTCACTTGGCTGTTGTGTTCAGATTATCAGAAGTTCAAGTCCAGATTCTAGTGCTTTCTACCTACATTGCTTTTGACAACCCAGTGGAACTTTCATCTATCCATCCCAAAAGGTCAAAATAAAAAATCCTATGTTGTAGAGTTGTTTTGTGAATATACAATATACATAAACCATTTATTATCACCTTTGGCACATTGTTAATCTATTCTGTTTTTATCAAACCAGCCACATTATTTTATAAGATTTTTCTGATAAATGGAATGATTCTTCATTTTATTTCTCAGCAAAGAGCTAATTTTCTGGCCTAATCAATATGTCAAATTCTAACCAATTATTATATCTAATACATATTAATTAATTAATACTGTGTGCCCGTCACTGTTGGAAGAGCTTTACATATGTTGTGCCATTAGACACCACACCAATCCTAGGAGTTGGGTGATATTACTTTCATTCTTATTTGATAGAAAACTACCTCTCAGAAACATAAGTAATTTGCCTGACATCACATGATTATTGAGAGATACAAGCTGTGCTTTCTCCCAAAGGAGAGCAAGTTGAATTACCGTGAGATAGAGTATTTGAACTCTGTTTTCAGTGTGAAATTTTCTGTCAGTAATGGGAAGTTTAGGCAACTCTGTTGCTTTCTTTTGGCTTTTCTGTTCCCTGGACTCTATCTCACTGGTGAATAGATTCATGTTTTTAATTTGTAAACATTATTTTATGAATAAGTCTGTGTTTTGGCATCTTCACTAGGATGGGATTGGGTATGAATCAATTAACCATAAAAGGAATGATAGCCTTAAACTCAACTCTACCAAGAAGGACCAGGTTAAAGGTGCCACACTTAAAATGTGGTGGGAGGAAGTACCAGTCTTTGGAAAGTAGAGGAACCTTTAGCAGTCCCACCCAGCAACCTGTGTTCCTGCAGAACAGGAATCTCTGCCGATGGCTGAAGGTCCAGCACTGCAGATGCAAAAACACAGGTGACATGTAGGGCATGCAGAGACACAACTGACCCATGGAGAAAAACTGGCCCTGGGTGAAGAGGCAGGATCCCAGTTTAAGAGTGAGTTAGAGCTCACATCAGAGGCTTGGAAAGTGTGATGCTTTTCTGGATGGGATCTCAGACACAGCAAGTCAGGGAACCACGCAGAACTATCTCCAAGGTTCCAACCCAAACTGCAGCAAGTGTGGCTTCTGAGATTGGAGCTGCTTGAATCCTTGCTAATATCAAGAAAGACCACCCACAAGCTGACTTTCCGATGATAGACAAGCTTGCAGTTGACCTGATAATGGGAGGCTGGGAACCACAGAGAATGGTTCTACCAGCAGACAAGACATGCTATGTCCATCCTTAGGAAATGAGGAAAACATCAGTAGCGTGGCTAGAGTTGCAAGTTGCCAGAGTTGTATTTGAGCTCTGAAATATTATTTAATGCACAAATTTGTTATATTAAGTTATGTATTTTATACTTTAGCTCATGAAGGAAATGATAGTTTTTAAACTAAGAAAAAACAGTTAAAATTCCTGAATTTTCTATAAAAACTAAACAAAAATTTACCCTTCATTTCATTAATAAAGAAAACTTTTCTTATTGTTAGTGAACAGTCATGTAAACTTGAGCTCAAATTTTGCTTTAAATTCAGATAAGGTACTTGTATATATAGGTACATGTATAGTACATATATAGATTTAGTCATATGCACAGGTAGCTAGTAATGGTGTTTGATTAGGGAGTGAGTTAGTTTTTGGAAGTAGGAACAAGAGGAAAATAATTTTTGTATATATTCTTTGGGACTTTTTGGATATTTGGTTATATTGAGTGAATATATATATATATATATATATATATATATATACATATATACACACACAACTTACATATATGAATGCATATGAATTACTTATATATATACATATATATATGAATTCATATTTTATATATATAATATGAATATATATGAATTACTTATTTTAACAGACACTTTAAACTGGGCTGATATCCCAGTTACTTGGGAGTCTGAGGCAGGAGGATCTCAAGTTCAAGGCCAACCTCAGCAACTTAGAGACCCTGACTCAAAATAAAATTTTAAAAAGAGCTGGCAAGTAGTTCAGTGATAGAGTACTTGTTTAGCATGGGCCCTGGGTTTCATCACCAGGACTACAAACAAACAAAAGAAATTTTAGAGAAGACACAGTGCCAGTTATGTCTAACAAAAATCATTCATCTTCAAATTTAGTCCCTTATGTTAAAGGCCGGTTTCAATCCCAAAGTGACCAAGTTCATGTCAAAACTGATGATAAAACACTTAATTTCAGTGAAATATGTCTTTCTCCTGTTCTGAAGAACATTTTTTTTTTTACCCTTGAAGCGTATGACTTTGACATTTCGATGTTTCTTTTTCAAGTCCGTTCTGTCTGTCCTGTAAGTGACTTCCAGGAAAAGGCCACTTCAGTGTTTCGAGACTTTACATCCTAAATAAGGTCTTAACTAGGACCTATGTTTTAGGAGTTGGGTACTTCGCACCACTATTGTCAATACCTTAAGTCTGTTTCTAAACTCCTTGTTGTTTCTTGTAATTTTTTGAAATCCCTGTTCCTTTTCTTGTGCTGCTTGTAAACATTCTCATTTTTTCGTAACCCAAGATCTTAGAACATCAAGAAAGACAAATTTCACATAAGGAGGTGGCATTTTTTCTGTTTGTGTTCCAGTTTGCACATTGTCAAAATGCTAAATTGCCATTTGCCAACGTGTCTCTTTCCTAATGTTCATTTTTCTTCCCCTCCCAGATAGACGCTGCCAGACTTCGGTGCTTTTCTCTTGCCTTGATGGGTGCCTCCACTTCCATGTCCCCGCCTTTCTTCTTTCCATTGTCAGTGGGGAGGGATACCACTCAGAGTAGCATTCTGCAATTTAAGACTTCAATTTTATACCTGCTGCACTCTGGCAGGTTCCTGGTCTCTCTGCAATTTTGGAAACGAAAATGTGTAGGGAAAGCTCTGAGAAGAATTATAATGGGAGCTGGTTCGTCAGTTTATGTGGCAGCATTTTAAAAAGCAGCGTCCTCTGGGATGAAGGAGTGTATATCCTTTGAATTAACAAATTTAAACTTCTCCTTCAACCCTTTGCCTTTTCCAATAACTGAGAGTATCTTGATCTCGTCTTCATTAGGAAGTGTCTGTTTTCTGGATTCTTAAGGACATGGCTCCTTGACTGGGCTTTGAAAAGTATATTGAAATTTCTTTTCATCTAGGGACCCTGGGAAACTTTATAAACAGACTCATTAAAAACACATCTGGTCAGTGTACTCATTTCGGTTACACTGAAAGAGTAGAGAAAAAAAATAATGAGAGCAAATTACCTTCTGATGACAGCTGGCCATACAGTTAACCTAGGTTCAGCACTGATGGTAAGCAACTCCCACCAGACCAAAAAGCAGTGCTGTCTAGATTCAAGAGATCAGAGAGGTGGAAGGGCAGGGATATGCTGTAAAACTTGGGTTTTTCCTTGTAATAATCACGTTATATGCCATGGACAGCTGCAAAAGCAGTTGCCACTTGAATATTTCAGCTTAGGGAGATGGTGTGAGGTGCTATTTTTGACATGTGTGCAAACTATATGTTAATTAAACATGTTGTGTATTGTTATTAATCCTTAGTTTTCATGATGAAGTCAAATGATGTTTTTTCTCTACTGAAAGAGTGCTCAATAGGTGCATTTCTAGGAAGCATTTGTTCCACACAGTTTGGATGAGAGATGCATGTTTAAGATGAAAACAGGAAAATGAAGAAGCTGATTGTCAACTTGGAGGCAGTGTTGTTGACAGTTGCAGGACTGATACAATGTGTGCTGCAGCATTCTGGGAGTAAGGGTTAGAGGAGTTATTTTAGCTGATGGATTCTATTTAAGCATGAGATGGGAAATTTTCTAAATGAAATGGGAATCATACAAAGCAAAGAGGATAGCGTATGCTATGTACATTTGACCACTGTGAATTTTTTAGATATAAATGATCCAATTAATTATTATTATTTTCTGAAAAATAAAATGGAAACCACTGAACAATATAACTGATCTCTTTCAGTTCTAAATACTTCTTCTTGATTCTATGTGATTCTGTGGGGTCACATATATTGGTGTTCAGTTTTCATGTAAAAATGGCTAATATCATTCAACTTTCCCCAGGAAGATACGGAGCAATACTTTATTCAGCCTCTGTCACTTCATAACTTTCAGGGAATTGACAGTCACATTTTCCCCCTACTACTTTACAAAAATGTGTATTATGTACTCATGCTAGAAAATTCTTGAAGAAGTGGTGTGTCCAAAGGTATGACTTTTCTACACATTTTGGTAAATTATACATTTATATTCCAGCAAATTTCTTTGGAGATGAACTGAAAATACTGGTTAAATCCTCCCCTGTATAAGGTTAGAAGAATACTCTCATGTTAAATTGTTCAATAGGTCTTTTATTTTAAAAGCACAAGAATTGGGCTGTATAGATAAAGTCATTCTGTAGAATTGGTGGCTTAGCTTATTTGGTGGTTCATTGTTGTCAAGTATTCTAAAATGAGTCCCTGTGTCTTTGGTGACCAATGAGTGAAAGACCACCAAACGCTATGTATAGATCTTAGAGTTACCTAGGAATAGGCAATTGGTGTCTAAGAGAATCCAATAGATGGTGCCAAGGACTTGATAGTGATGTTTATATTGTTATGTTTAGTTCATCAACATTGAAACAGACACTGGGAAACTTTCCATGAGCAAAAAGAAATTAAAAGTCAGGTCTGTGTATATGGCTTTCAGGATGCATCCTTTAAACTTTGGCAGAATTCCGAAATTTCCTCCAAAGATGTAGTATTTCCTCCACTGGCCATGTAATAGATTGCCACATTGTTCAATGTGATTCTGGAAGTACTCATGGTGCCTTTTTTTAACTATTAGATTAATATTGAACCTCATTTTAGGGAATGATAATGGGTATGTCTCTTTATAGGTGTTGTATTTGAGAGAGAGCTTGGCCCAACAAAACTTGTGTAGTTGATAATGATGGTAGTGGACTATTAAGCAAAACTCTCCCTTAAAGGTATTAGTTCAAGAGCAGTAGATGGTGGAGCAGTAGGGAAAGGAAGGACAGATTCTATGAGACTCCGTTCTACCCAAATATCAGGAGGTACATAGAAGGGGAGGGATTTGAAAGAAGATATTCATGTGGCGGGCAGGAACCACATAAGCCAAGGCAGTGGGAGAACTGGAAGAACTCAAGAGTTGACAGCTAGGCTGAGATAGAAATCTGGCTCTGTGTGAGACCATGGATGTACAACAAATCTGTACAACTTAAGGCCAGCTAAGGCATTTTATCCATCTTGCATCTGAAAGAGAGTCTCTCATTCAGATCTAAATGTATGCTACTTTTTCTTAATACATTGATTTTATTGGTATTTCTAAAAACTAATGGCTATCTCCTTCATTAACTGCTTATTATCACCTTTCAATTGGAATCCTGGATTTCATTCTCTTTTACTTATGTAGTTCCATCTGTAGACACTAACCTGTTTTTTTGGATGTAAGTGGAGTCTTGGGAACTGGATGTTGTGTCAAGCCAGTCATGCCCATCCTTGGCGTCTACCACATTATTAGCTCTGATATAACACTTAATTCATTGATACCAAGTAGAAGACAGGCAATATTTTTATATAGTATTTTAATATTTGTACTTTTTAGCATGACACTTATAAGTAATTTTCAAGAATACATATGATATTGAAGACACAAATTAACTATATGAAAAATATCCTATCCATACTTTATGTAAAAGTGAGGTTAGGTATCTCCTCTGATTTTATGTTTGAATTAGTTTTAAAACATAAATTATCTGTGTACTTATTATACATGACAAGGGCTTCCAGTGCTATTAATCAAATTAATTATTGCTAATTGTAATCTGTTAGCCATCCTAAGAGTTATTTTCTTGAACATACCATGTTGTTTTATGTCACTGAACATATTGATATTACTGTTAAAGTCAAATACCTGCCAAAATTCTAGGCAAATCTAGCTTTGCATGCACATCTAAGTTTCTAGTACACTTTAACTCATCAAAAAAGAAAATCTGAGCTAGGGTATAGCTCAGTTGGTAGAGTACTTGCTTCGCATGCACAAGGCTCTGGGTTTAATCCCCAGCCCCACAAAAACAAAATTTGTTGTTAAGCCATATCCCCTTGGACTTTTAAAGTTCTAGTGGAATATAGAACATAAATATCTATGATAATATTAATTAGTGACAACACTAGGCTAAATATATACCTATGAATGGCATTCCTGGTTGTGTTGGTTGAATTTTTGGTATACAGCTGGGGTTTTTGTTGTTGTTGTTGTTCAGCAGTTCTGAGAATCATGGAACCCAGGCCTCAAGCTTGCCATGCAAGCACTCTTATCACTGAGCTATGTCCCAGCTCTGGTAGGTTTAGTTTTAATTGGTCATATTATTGTTTCTCCATCCTTAGCACATACTAGTGAGTACCTACTATGAAAGAAATCTCTTGCTTGTTGTCAATATATGGAAAATTCCAGGTTTGGAGCATAGTTGTTTTTGTATCATGTAGAGCTACAGTGCTAACTTAGAAAATCAATTCTAATGGCTAAGCCACTTGGTGTCATGTAAGTAGTCATTTGAGTTGGAAATGTGAAGGGGAGAGAGATACAGTCAGATACAGAGACAGAAATCAGGCACCAAGCCCTCCATTGGGAAAGTCACTTTTTGATGGATTGCCCTGTGAAGTAGGTGCAAAGGAAGCAGAGTAGAATGAGTAGGTGATAAAGGAAGTGAGATTTCTGCACATAACAAAGAAAGTTTTCACGGCTAGAGCTGCTTTTTGGAATTGCAAATTTGTGAACATTGGATACATTTACAATGAAGCTAGATTCTTTTCTTTCAGGTATCTGGGTAAAGTTTTCAAATTATTTGCAAAAGAAAACTTTTTTTTTTTTTTGCCAGTGCTGAGGATGAAACTCAGAGACTTACATATGCTAGGCAGGGCCTGTACCACTGAGCTATATCCCCAGCCCTTTTTATTTTATTGTGAAATAGAGTCTCCCTAAGTTGCCAAAGCTAACCTCAAATTTGAAGATTCTCCTGCCTCAGCCTCCTTTGTAGATAGAAGTATAGGCCTGAGCCACTCCACTTGGTAAAATAGTTCAGTAAATTGGAGAAAACAATAACTATAAATATAAAGTTAATTAAATTATAAAATAATTAACATTAATAATATTTACTTAATCATAGGTCAGTTGTTGGATTTATGGCACTGGTCTTCAGTGCTTTTAAAATTGCAAAATATAAATCGAGCATTTTGTTTACTTTTGAAAGCCAGGAATAATATCAGCATTGTACAGAAAAATTCTGCCTTGTAGTTAGCACAATAGTGAACAGAGAGATCTAGAGTTTGGCTCATTACTACTAACTTTCTCCAAATTTCTACTTTTAAACTCAGCTATCCACAGACATAGGCACATGGACACACATACACACGCACACACACACACACACACAACTAATGGTGTCCCTTCTTTGAGAGCTCTAATGCGACTGATTAGCTATCCATACATGAGAATTAAATTTAGAATGTTTTGATTTGGAGTAAATTTGCATGGAGAGAAATCTTGTTTTCATTATCTGAGCTGAAATTGCTTCACTTAAGATATTAATATACCAGAAAATCAATATTAAGAATTTGTTTTATATAGTTTTATGCCTCTTACAAATTTATAACTTCCAGAAATCCATTTATTTTCCAGTGAGTGTTTCAAGATGTAATGCTACACTTGGTAATGAATCTGCATCAAGGAACTAAGGCAACAACTATTTTGATGTAATGATATGACTGACTTTCTAAAGTCTTACAGTGTTGGAATATTTAATTTGCTGAATGACACATTGGTTTTTAAGGTATCCTCTTCATGTGGAATAAACTTGAGGTTCGCATGATGCACTGTCATCCAGATTTTTTCATTGCCTTGCTTATAGAAAGGTGTTTTCTTCATAGTTTATATGAGAAAGAGAATGATGAAATTGGACACTAAGGTTGTCTTTTGCTGAACCCAGCAAATGGCCCTTTTGATACACCAATAAGTTAAGAAAATTATTCAATGGATAGTGTCACCTTTTCTGCTACTTTTCAAAAAAGTGATGTGATGCTTTTAAATATATAATCTACTTTCACCCTCATTATAACTCTGCAAAATTGGCATCACCATTGTTATTTGGAATCTGGATAATTGCATCTTGAAGCTACAACTAAGGAAAGGAACATAGTCTGAAAATATACCCAGGGATCCTTTCACTGGCCTTCTGGTGCCCTCTATTATAAATGTGGTCCAGATTTCATGAAAAAAAAAAAAAAAAGGCTGAGGAGGTACCATTGACTTCCTAGAAACCCTTTGTAGAGTATTCTGTACTCCCAAAGGGATTTCTGTTGGACATTTATGAATTGTATGCATTTGTAGTGCTTTTTCAGGGGTGGGAAAGTCGCTCAAGTATGATTCAGAACCATCGTGAATGTACCCTGAATAAAAATCTTGGGGATCAAAGAAAACAAATGAGATCTTGAGAATAATGTATATCTGGGTCTCAGACTATGGTTCCCAGATCAGCAGTATTATAATCACAAGCAACTTGTTAGAAATGCCCATCTTTGTCCCCTTCCCCAAGATCTGCTAAATGAGATACCCTGGAGTTTGGCCCTGCAATCTGTGTTTGACCAAACCCGATGATTTTCACATGGCCTCCAGACTCAGAAGCACTGCTGCATGCTCTTGGTTGTCAAAGAGTGTTTAGAAATCACAGTCATTTCATAGAAAAATAAGAAAGTACAGAAAAATACAAATTCTAAGGGTTAGTAGATCTAATTGGTTTGTCAAGATTAGTAGGGTAGTCTTTTGTATTTGCTGTCAGAAGGAGCCTTTAGATCTCTAAAAGCTTTGTTAAGCCAGAGCTTTAGATTCTTAGAACAGGTGGGTCTCTGCTGAACTGTGAGACCTCACAAAAGTTTTGTGCTCTTCCTTTCATGTTAAACTCCTTATATCTCATGGCTATAGAGGGGAAACCAAATTGCACATAGAACTTCATACAAAAAAAGCATACCACATTAGAGAGATAGCAGATCAGTTAACATGAAATTGTCCTGGGTCCTGAGGTCAAAGTCAGATATTACCTTAAATGGTAGAGGAGGCAGAGGAAAGGGTGAGGGTATTTCAAGTCATGATAGCAGCGATATTCAGTGAAGTCAATAGGCACCTATGACGTGCATATTGTATGCCATCCATGAGGGACTGGAGTTATTTGACAGTGAAAAAACAAAATTAGCAATATCCCTACTTGAGTAGATTATATTATGTTCAGGGAAGCAGAGGGTATACAGTGAATATTATACATAAGTAAATTATGAAATATGTCAGAAATTGGTAGGATTATGGAAGAAGTTTTAAAAAGGTCCAGGTAAAGAGATACAATACTGAGGTTATAAGGAGATGTGTTGTGGCTAAAGTAAGTCACATGGGATGGGGCTTTGTTTAATAGAGTAGTTTATTTAGCATTTTTAATATTTATTTTTTAGTTGTAGTTGGGCACAATACCTTTATTTTATTTATTTTTTATGTGGTGGTGAGGATTGAACCCAGGGCCTTGCACATGCTAGGCAAGCACCCTACCACTGAGCCACAATCCCAGCCCCCTATTTAGCATTTTTTAGCAGTGAATCCATTTGTACAGGATGTGCTCTCTCTCTCCTAGGTAGCACTCCCTATACCTGATAGGATTTCCTGTTTGGAAAAATTACAATGAGAAAACCCAAATTAACATTTTCTTGTAATGGTAACAGGGCTGCTACAAAGAAGGGATTTTCAAAATCCACCAACCAAACAATGAACACAAAATCAAAGTTTGAACAACCACCCAGGAAAGCCGATAAGTGGATGAAATGGGAATAAAGGATGAGGGACCAGGTGCTGGTCACTTAGTAACACCCTGTATTTAGTTCACTAATAGCACCTAGAGCCAAATACCTGTTTTGTATAGTTTCTGGTTCCTGCCACAAAAAAAAAAAAAAGGTCATCTTCAGCAGGGACTTCCTCCCCCTGAGACATCCCCATAGGCCACAGGTTCTCAACAGTGACTGCCCATCTGCCCTGTCACCTGTCCCTGCTCATTCATTTCTCCTGCTCACTGTGGCCACTATGTTGTTTCTACTTATGTGGGATCCATTTTTATTTGGGAGGTTATTAATATATTTCTGTAACAGGATTGAGCTGAGGGGCATGAATCACCGAGAGGCGTCTTTGAGAAATGAGTAATGCTGTTTTTTAATGGGAGACGTTTTTAATGGCCTATGTTCCAGTATCCCAAGGACTTTTGTGTGGATACCTCACAGTAGTTTTTCAAACAGCTTTATCGAGATATAATTTACATACTTATCATAGATAAATTTGTGTCTCCTCCAAATTCTGTTTACTCCCCAAATGTCTGGTACCTCAGAATGGGCCCTTATTTGACATCAGAGCTGTTGCAGATGTAACTAGTGCAGATGAGGATATACTGGATAGTGGTGGCCCTTCGTTTAAGAGGATCAATGTCCTTATAAGAAAAAAATAGAAACACACTGGAAAGACTGTCATGTGTGAAGACAGAGGCTGAGATTGCCAAGGATGGACAGTGAACAGCAGAAGCAAAGCAGAGGTACAAAGAGATTAATCCATGAATGTTTCAGAGGACACGTAGCCCAGTGATACCTTGGTTTTGGACTTCTAATGCCTGTTATTTTAGTCATTTATGATTTCTGACAAATTAGCCCTAGGACTAACACACATACTGTAAAGTCTAACAGATTTAAGTATACAGTTCAATGATTTTTATTGATTTATAGACTTGTGCAAACACATTACCAGTGTCCAGTTGTAGAACATTTCCCTTGTTCTAAAAAGACCCTCCTGTCAATTTGCATTTAGTTCCCATTCATCTCCACCCAAGACAAGACAGCTCCCCATCTGTGATCTGTCTCTATAGATAGGTCTTTTCTGAACATTTCTTGCAAATGGAATCATAAAACACAGTTTTTGTGTCTCCTTTTTATTTCTTTTTAATTAGCTTAGTTTTGGGGGTTCATTCATGTACTTTTAGGTTTTAATAGTGAATTAATTTTCACCTAAGAAAATCTACATATCTTTATAAATCCTGGGAAACACTTAATGATTTTTTTTTTTTTTTCTGGCTGACGAGAACATGTTTGATGAAAACAAAGTTGTCAGCTAGGTAGGGCTTAAAACTGTTGAAAGGTAGCCATGAGATATTATTCCATGCCTTTCTTAATTTAATGGTTCTCAAATGTGTGTGTAAATCAGCTTCATTTAGAAGATTTATTAAAAATTATGTTTCTGACACTCATTCTCAGAGTTTCAGATTCAGTAGGCTTTGTGACCTGAGAAGCAGCCTCTAACATGCTCCCAGAGCAAGTTCCTGGTCCACAGAGCATCCTTTGAGAATGAGGCTTTAACTCAAAACCGACTTAGTGGAGTTGAGTCTCCTCTATTTATCATTTCCATCAATTCCTGTCTTCTTCTCAGTATCTTATAATAAGTGGAAGAGGTTACTCTTTCTTAACCCAGAGCGGCCTCTAGTCTAGGTGTATCTCAAAAACTGTGTTTAAGTTTTGATAACCATCATCTATGCCTCCTGTGGAATATTGCATCTGCCAAGAATTTTCAGTTTGCAGGATAAAATTTAAAAATCAATCAGCTTACTGTCATCTCTCTGCTCTATGCCTTTTTGAGATCATAGGCCCTTGTCCTATTTTAAGGAAGTCACAGATACACAGAATGGCTGAGGGTTGCTAGCATTTCTTTCTTCTTATTATTTTTTTTCAGCCAACAATATGAATACTCAATTGTTTAAATGCACAGAGGTTTTGCAGGATGTTCATTAAATCTGTAAAAATACTTTTTTAAACAGATTATAAACTTGCGTTTTACTAACATTTGCTTGTCTGCATTTCCCTTTTTTGTTTCTGCCCTGATTGAAAGAACAACCTGAATTGCATTTTCTCTTCTGTTTAAATGTGTTGTGTGCTCACAGCTGCTTCTGTAGATTTGTTACTAGGAGGAGAGAAAATATTTAAATATTAATTTAAGAAAGTTTTACCAGAAAAACAAATCAGTGGTATATACATCCAGAATTTATGAGATCTGAAAGTCATATAAATGGGGGGAGAGGGCAATCCTTTTTAATTAAGATAATACAAAAGAATTTTTTTATTTTATGCAAAATATAAAATTTATTTTCAAGCAAATATTTAGAATAAATGAAATTTATATGAAATCTAAGAAAAATAAAACATCACACAATTTATTTACTGGATAAGACACTTCTGTAATTCTTTTTATGTGTCATTTTAGGCTATTTACTCTGATGGTATCTTTCTAGAATTTTTTTTTTTTTTTTGTAGAATGTGGAAAGTAAATATGGCCTTTTCTCCATTGTAGTTGATTGAAATTTGTGTTTCATTACTGATGGCTCAGAAATTTTTTTCAGCATTTTATGGCTCACTATGGATAATATAATGCTTAGGAAAAATTATTTTAATGAGGTACAATAAAATATGAAACTGTACCTGGTGATATTAACATTTTTTAACAGTACTACAAGTTTAGACCTTAAAAGCACAAAATCCGATCAGTCAAATTTCATAAAAGTACCAATAGGAAATAAAAAAGTATTTTGTATTTTTTTGAATATATTGTCTTATTATGGGTACACCAGACAGGGGAAAACTTCTTTGTGGATTAGATGTTATTAAGGACAAAAATCCATTGCTTATGATCTTATGCCATGTCTCTTGCTTGGATACATTGTCCATAGATGAACTTCGTTATTTGCAACACATTTAGTTTTTCCTCACAAAGTTCTGGTGCCAAGTGGTATTCAACCTGATTTTGTGTCACCATGTCTCTCTCTGGCTTGGTAATTTTCAAGTCACAAGTCCCAGTGAGCTGAGTATCCTCTGTGATAGCATTCTTACCCCAGCACCACTGGTAATTACTTGACATGGAAATGCAACTTAGTGTACCCAAGTTACTAGTACTCGAATATCAACTCCCTTTTGTTTACTTTCCTCTAAGGTACATGGGCTCCCCAGGATCATCTGATGGGAGGGGAATTGGGAGAGGGGATGTGGCAGAGAATGGGGGTACATCTTTATCTAGCTGCAGCTGTCTCTCTCTGGCTATGTGCAGTGGTTATTCCTGGGTCTTTGGTGAAGCCCATACCAGGGCGCTGAAGCATAAGGACAATGACTTCTTGAGAAATCCACCTTTACTTTTGTTATTAGAAAATAGCTCATAAATATGTTGTTGAAAAATGAGACAAGGAGGATGAAAAGACAAGCAGGAAGAAAAGATTATTCAGTTGGGAGAAAAAAAATGCACATGAATTATGAAAGAAGGGCTAGTTCTTCTTTCTCTTATAATGTTATCCTGACTCTACCTGAAATTACAATCAGAGATACAGGGCTTTCAGGGATACACCTGGGGAGGGAGAGGTGGCAAAGGAGACTTGATTAAAACCATGGGAGTCTACTATTAAGTTTCGTATCATTTTAAGAGGCAATTTAAAACTGTTGAAGAGATACGGCATGATTCAAATGGAGATCTAAAAGATGACTCTCATCTTTCTTTGTAATACATTGGAAGTAAATGTTGGAGCCTCTATCACATAGCTCTGCTCCTTTGCTTTCTCTTTTTCCATCATTTATAAACCACTAAAAAGCTTTGCCCAAAAATATGCTTTTTAAAAAGTGCCTATTTTCTTAGGTTGTCAAAATCTTTTAGAAGATCAAAATGTAAAATTTACCTTGCTTATTTTTCATTCCCTATGTGTCCTCGTCGTTTGGTTTGGGATAACAAAATACCATAGACTGAGTTGCTTATAAGCAGAAATTGATTTCTCATGGTTCTGAAGGCCAGGAAGTCTAAGATCAAGGTGCTGGCAGATTCGCATCTGGTAAAGGCTCACTTTCTGGCTATCCACCATCTTTTCCCTGCCTTCCCCTGGTGAATGGGGTGAGAGAACTCTGTTAGGTCTCTCTTATAAGGGGACTAATCCCATTAACAAGGGCTCCATCCCCATGACCTGATCACTCCCATAGGCACCACCTCTTAATACTATCACATTGGGGATTTACAATTTTGAAGAGTGTGGGGCAGGGGCATAAACATTCAGCTCATAACATTTATTATGTGACTTGTAGATTTTCACTTAAAATTCTTACACCAATCTGAAAGAACATGTTTAGCCCCCCGCCTGAAGACTGTATAATGCACAGAGGAGGAGTCACAATATTGTCATTAGCTTTGGTTCCTTTTTCTTGAAAACCTCTTACTCATATAAGAGATATTTATTGAGCATCTGTTATGTGCCAAGTACTGTGATTTTATATATGTGAGCAAAACAGAACTCTATACTTTATGCAGCTTACATGGTTTTTTTTTAAACTGAAAACAAACAAAACATTTTCATTTTAATCTTGGTTGGCCAGCTTTTATTTGAAAACTAGTTTATCCTTGAAGTGAAAATTTTAATTTATAATTAAATGTTAGTCATATCTTATCTCCTATTCCTGGTCAAGTCAGAGGAGCTTTTAGTTATAACAATAATCTGCATTTAAATAGAACTCATTCCCTCCAGTGTCTATTGCATAGCATGAAAATATCATTTTTGTGAAGTTTATTGTTCTGAATATATAATGTATTGTATAATTAAATATGAAAGTATTTTAGATTTTTATATCACTTAAAGGAGGAAAAGAATTTGTCACATTAAAAGTATTAAACTTTCTGAATGAGAAAAATAAGCAATTCTGAGCCACTATAATTGCTTTTTAAAGTTTTAATGTCTAAAAGACATTTGCAAGATATTCGAGGTCACACAATGAGGTCACAAGGCTGACTCCCAGCATGATAAAGTCATGCTTTATTCCAAAGTCACAAAAGCAGAGAAGAAGCTGTGTCATTGCATACTGGGAATCTTCCAGTGAGCCCCAGTTACTTTTCTCTCCCCCTGTTGTTATCATTATCCCTTTGAGCAGATGAGAACATTTAGACCAAAAAGTTGATACCTCTGCAAATTATGTCACTGTCAGAATTTGAATGAGCTGCATAAATAATTTTATTAACAAAACCAATTTAATATCCAATAAGAAGAAAAATCTTATAAAAATTATAAGCTGAAATCAGGAAAAATCATTGCATTACCCGTCATGGAAGGCCACAGCTATTATACCCCTAACTTTTTCCTTTGCTCTTTTGAAGCCCAGAGAAAAGAAAGATGTTGAGTTTCGCTTTTCTTTCTTCTTTTGAAGGAAATGGACATGAAGAGAGGCCTGATTTTCATGAAACTGTGAGCCTTGCTCACTGTGACCACCCCAGTAGGTGCTCATACATAGGGTGCCTGTGGACATCAGGGCCTCACACTGCATTGAGGTTAAGGGGCTCTAATGAGTATCCAGAAAGAATGGTTCATGTGAAAATCTTTCTGGCAATGAAAATTAACATCATCCCTTAAGAGGTACCCGTTGCATTATTTTGAGATTCAAATAAAAGAATATAAGTAAAAAGTTTGGCCAATAATGAAGTGCAATGCAAATGTTAATTCACACTATTTCCATATCCTGTGCGATCAGGTTGTTTAGTTATAAATTGAGATAGTGATTTAGAAAAAGCATGTGGTATTATGCATCTAAAATTAGAAAGAGAAAAACTGGGTGCCCTAGAATAATATTTTCCAGTTGTTTATATTTTAAAGAACCAAGAAATTCTATTTTAATATCTGGAAACTGAAACAGGGCTACCTATTTTATTAAGTTTTTTAAGAAAATATGTTCTATAAAAGGCTAATGATGATCAACTCTGTTCCATGGGAAGAATGTAATCCCAGATGAAGAAAACAGATGTTTCAACTGAACATCTGAACCTTGATAAAGCCTTCTGTATACTTGTGTTCATTTCTGTTGGCTTTGCTAAGGTACCTGGCCACTTGGACTTACGTTGACAGTTCTGATGCTTAGGAAACTCTGCTGTAACGCCAGCCTCTGCTGCACTGGACTGGTTTCTTGCTAGGTCATGTGTTCTTTAGCCCAGAATAATGTTCCTGGGGTTGTCAGGCAGGTGGGTGCACAGTGGTAGGGCTAAGAATAGTGGCAGCAAACCTGCTGTCAGCTGCCTGCTTTCTGAGAGGAGTCCTTGAGCGCATCTAGAGAGGGCCATGCCTTTTTTCTTGTAAAGTATTTCTGAATTTGTTCAAATGTTCAAAAAAGAACGCAGAGTACTGCCCCATCAAACGCAGGATGAAGTCTTAGGGTACTTGTAATACAAAGATAAGAGCCTTGACCAGCCATATCTTAACAGGTGCTTTACTTCATGGAGCAGTGACGGGCATCCAGACAGCTGAATGAGAGAAGCATCTTAGGGAACTGCTCAGGAGGTTTCCGCTGTCTGGGAAGGTATTTCTGTCTCCAAATAAATAAGATCCTGGTGCTGATATTCAGCTGAGTTTTAAAGCACAAGGATTAATTACCTAAGTAACAAATGTATGCTACTCACTCAGATAACACATCCTCTCTTCCTCTTCTCCCTCCTGAGAGTCTCCCTCCTCTGGATCGGTTCATTTCTTATTGGTCCTGTATTTTAAAAGCAGTGTGCACTGTTTGTGTGATAAGTAAGCCTGGCTTGCTAATGGGGGATGTCTGTATTTAATACTGTGAACATTCTCATAGTAATTAGAATCTAAGAGACTTTATTATAGAAAAGATGAAAACTAAAATAAATAGAAACCATGCACCCTCTTAGATGGCAAACCCAGTAGTGAGATATTTGGTACTGATGCGGGCAGTTCTAACATCCTAATCCTGTGGTCTCCATGGTGATCGCTATCTATCTCTACTATGGAGGAGAGAGCCAAAGGACCAGGAAGACCTCCAGGTCCTTATGAACATCAAATGTGGGAGTAGTACATGTCTGTGCATATTCCATTCTCCCAGAGCTTAGCACATGGCCACACCACCTCGCAGAGAGGTCTGGGAAATGTGTTCTCCAACTGAGCAGTGTATGCGTGGGTGAAATGTAAGAGTCCTGTTGCTGGATGAGTAGAGCTCCTCACCTTGCTTCTTCTCAATACTATTTCCCACTGCATATTCATGGGGGAGAAAAACAGCAATAAAGAAACAAAGACCAATAGGGAGATGCAGAGTAGGGGCATTTTTTGGGGGGAGCGTGAGAGGTAACACTTTCATTTCTTCATGCCTCTTGGTTGGAAATGACATTATATACCAAAGAAAGTATTCTCAAAGACTTCTCCAGGGATCTTGGAGGAGCCCAGAGACCATTTTCAGGGATTTTACAAGATCAAAGCTGTTTTGATCACAACTCTAAGATAGTGTTTGCTTTTTTGTTTTATTCTTTTCTCTCTGGAATGTGCAGTGGAGTTTTCTAAAGATGGATGTGATGTATAGGACATTGGCTTTCTGGAGGATGATGGGAGGTGTTGTAATTCCTATTGAGATAAGTAGTGTAGGTGTAGCCCACATAAGGAAAAGCCATGGGGCTCCTTCATAATTTTTCACAGAGTAAAGAGAACCGATAGTCAAGAGCTTGAAAATTGTGACCCTGGAGGATAACATATGTGCGCTTCTGAACTTTAAAACCAACCTACTAACAACTTTTTTGATGAAGCAAATTTTTAAAAATTTGTGGAAATATGTTTTAGCTCAGGGTTTAGCCTCTGACTGGAAAAAAATGTGTTCATGTTGCTAGGGAAACATCTTTTGTTGTATTTACTTCCATTTTATGCCATTTCATGACACTTGGTAGTTCTCAATACTTGAGGGGTATTCAATCAGATCTGAAGACAAAATGACCATTGCTTTTCAGCTTTTATATATATATATATATATATATATATATATATATATATATATATATATATGGGAAGTTTAGGGATATTAATATTCTTTACTCTCTACATAGTATGTTCTATGGGGAAAAAATACAAAGCAAAACCCTTAAATACTCTATGATAGCTTACTTCAGAATTTTTCAGAGATTTCTTGAGCGTGCCACAAATCAGCCATTCTGTGAGACATATAGCATTAATGTTCTCACGTTAACCCAGTATTTGAGTGGGTCAGCTGGGTTTTAAATAATGAAATTACATCGTCACATGCTACCTGAGATGTTGCAGAATTGTTCACCCTCTTAGAAAAACCTAATAATGAAGTAAATTTTGATTTTGAATTAAATATTCCTGGCTCTTTTGTGTCTTAATAATTTGGTTTTCTTCAATTGGTTACCTTAAAGAGAACTATGAAACTTTGAATTAAGAAACAGAGAGGTACCATTGCTTGACAAGACTTTTGAGATGGCACTTATGAATTATTTTCTATTTGTTACGAAAGAGAAAGAAATTTAGAACAGGCATTGAAGACCCAAAGAGTAAATATCAACTAATGCACAGTACAGGCCTAATTCTTACTAGTAGCTTATTTTAAAATGGAAAGGTGTGTTCCAGTATATTATTTGTTTTAGGAACAGAAGTATTTACTCTTTCCATTGTACCAGAGTTGTACAATATATAATGCATATGTTTTCTAGTTAGTTTTCTTTATTTCTTCCTCATTTTCATCTAAGTATAGTAATTACCAAGCTGATGGAATAACATTTTGAAATTTTCAAACTACAATAAGAAACAAATTTCAAAATTTATATATCACACCAAGTATTTCTATACAGTGGTCTGTTCATTCCTACGAATTTACCAATACCAATATTGGGGATCCTATGCAATAGATACTTGTTAGTGTGTACATGGTGGAATATTTGGGGTTTGGATACAAGATGTTATTTAAGTTGTTTTCTATAAAGTGATCAACAGATAATATGGGTATTAAAGACCAAACTGAACTCCTGGTCTAGGGAGGGACCTGGTTTTGGGGCTGGACCCCTATTATGAAGAAGAGTGTATTTATGTGATTTGAACTACTTGGGCCATAACTTTCTTGACATGTGAGATGAACATGTCATCCTTCCAAACCTTTCCAAAAGCCAGGCACTGCGGCACATACCTGTAATCCTAGCTACCAGGGAGGTTGAGGCAACAAGATTGCAAGTTCGAGGCCAGCCTCTGTACCTTTGTGAAATTCTCAGTAACTTAATAAAATCTTGCCTCAAATTGAAAAAACTAAAAAGTACTACTAAAGTACTGGGAATGCTCAATGGTTAAAGTCCCCTTAGATTCAATCGCCAGTAACAAAAACCATGCAAACAAAAAATCCTTTCCTCTTTTTGAGTAATCTCAGATATTTTGTTCCAATAATAGAAAGCTGAGATATTGCTATTGTTGCCATCTATAAAGCGAGAAACTTCTCTGGATAAGTTCTGATACTTCTTCCAGATCTAGGATTTTTATTCAACTGAAGCACTGAAAATATAAACTGTGTGTGTGTGTGTGTGTGTGTGTGTGAGAGAGAGAGAGAGAGAGAGAATAGATTTTTTAAAAAATAGGATTGATGTGCTAACAATCGGTTGATAGGTGCTTCAAATATGTTTGTTATGGTTTGTTATGGTTCATAGAATTGTGCCTTGCACAGGCCACCCAGGTATCTCAGACCTGTCCTGTAAACAGAGCCCTCCTTACCATTTTTCTCTGACCATTTATGTGAAGATTGACAGGCAAAATCCCCTTGGTCCTGCTCTGAGTCCTACACTTCCTCTCCATTGGTGCCCCCCACCACCATTTTTTTTTTTTTTTTGTCTCCAGCCAAAGTTTCTCTCAGACTTTCTGTAGCTCCTTAATCCCACAGGGTTCCTAAGCCCCTGTCTAGGTAGGTTTCCAGTTCTCACAGCTAAGTCCAGCCTTCAGTATTTCACACAGTTTAACAGAAATTAAATTCAAATTAGTGAAAGGGACGGGTTGATAGACTTTCCTCCAGGATTTATCTGCTAGCCAGCCTCTCCCATCTAAGCCCACTTCGCTCTGGATGGAATATTACCATCTTTAGGGAACTGTTTTTAACCTTCTTCCCATATTGGAGTTTCAAGACCCCTTCCTCAAGGCAAAGAGCAGCAGGTGTCCCTACTAACCCCAGAAAATTTAGGTTGAGAGTGTCAGCTGTACTTACACCTAGAGATTCACTTGCATTCTGATATAGAACCAAGGGCCTCTTCATTGTATTCAGTTTAACTGCTGAATCTAGTAAGGAATCTTGGCTTTAGTCTTGTGTAACAAGAGGCTAATTAAAATGTCCTTTTACCAATGCAAACTTCCCCTAAGGGAAAATTGAATTTTCTATCTCAAAAAAAAAAAGTGGCTATTGAGAATATGTGTTTATTTATATTTACTTAGCACATTCCATTAAAAAATTTGCGCAGATTTTAGACTTTGCCCATACTCCTACCCTTCACCATAAATTTGTGTCGATTTTGTATGTGATTTCATAACTAGAAAACCACTGTGTCTGGAAGGAAGAGAACCCAAGAGGATATAGTTTGGTGGCTATATATCAGGAAGATATTAAAAAATAAAGGCCTGTAAAACACAAACTTTTGTAAAATGTTAACTTTTTATTTTTGAATCAATTTTCAATTTACAGGAATGTGGCACAAATAATAAAAAGAGTGCCGTTGTTTCCTTAACTCAAATTTCCTACTAGATAAGATTTTATCATCTTTTCTTTCAGAATCTTTTGAGAATAAGGAGCAGATGTGAGACCCCCTTATTATTTTAATTTTCCCCTAATATTTTATCAAAAAATGCTTATGAGAGTACAAAATTGTTGAAAGATTATTGAGGTGAAGGTCTCTGAACCCAACCTCCTAAATCCTTCTGTTAACATTTTACCATATGTTTTATCTCAGTTATCTTATCCATCTGCATATCCATTCATTCATCCAGTCTTCCCATTGATTTTTTTAAAACAGCTTTATTGATGAATAATTTACATGCCATAAAATCTAGGTCCATTAATTCTAATCATGGTCAAATTATAAAATGGTGTATTTTATAAGTTCTAAGGAAGCAACCGACTTCTAGGTCTTAGAAACTGCCACTGGTTTCAACTAGGGTCCCTGGGTGACCTTGCAGGAACTCCTATGGTGGTTAAAGTCAGAGAAAATCACATAAAATTCTCTGACTCTCAGTTTCAAAATTACTAAATAAGGGGCTGGGGATGTAGCTCAGTTGGTAGAGTGCTTGCCTCCCATACACAAGGCCCTGGGTTCAATTCTCAGCAACACACACACACACACACACACACACACACAAAAAAAAAAAAAAAAAAAAAAAACACCAGAACAATAAGGCCTTTGGATCTTCCCATCAATAAATTTCTTAAGGCTCTAAAATTTAGGAATTCTAAACTTTAGGATCCCTGTTTCTGATTACTTTGTAGAGTACACCTTATGTTTGCTTTCCTCAGAATTAATCCTGATGACATCATGTGGAGCAAGTTAGCCTGAACATTTAAGGGGATAAAACACTTGAGCCTTAAAGACTCTTGGAGAGGGAATCATTTATACATAGCATTTGCAGTATTCTTCTGTGCAATGGAATCTTGCTGTTACTAATGCAGAAGCCTGCTGGTAAATGCTCAGACTGTACATATTAGCCAGCTGGTGGCTGAATTCTGACTATTGAGCTGCCTAGAATTGGAATAATTAATTTTCCTGAAGAAAGTACATTGTGTTGTAGCTTTTTAGATTTGTGACTATAATCTGTAATCACCAGGGAATTTATTTAGAATTGCAATTATACTAGAGTTGGTAATTTATAGTAAAGAGATGGGAGTTTGCTAAATAGGAGGCAGAGAGCTGTGAGTTTTCCATTAATAGTTTTGTGAGCCTTGTACAATACCCGAGCTGTTAGTAAAGAACTATTAGCTAAAGAGTCACTTCACGGTCCTCTTATCTAATGAAAGCAGAACCTAACATGTTTACCTCAGGAGTTTCCCCATTTATTCTAAATATGGTTTTCTTTGGCATTAAAAAGGGAGCATTACCACAAAACTTTATATTTCACAGAAGTGTGATTATGAGTAATAGCTTTCTTAGTTATATTCTAGAGTTATATTTTTTAACATATTCCAGTAATACATTCTTCCTATTGTGCCTGAAGAGTGACACCCATCCTCTATGATGCTACATTTTGAATGGAATAATATTGAACTTGACTTCTTTTTTTTTTTTTTTTGGCTAGAAACAAGTTTCTAAAAGAGTGTTCTTACTAATAATTTTGAATTGTTTACATCTTGCCCAGTGTCCATAAATAAGCCAAGAAAGGAGAGCTGACTTGTAGAAACTCATTCACTTTAATGAGAAAATTTTATCTTTTTATCCAGTATCACTTTCTTTCTTTTTTCTTTTTTAATGAGAGTTTTATGGTTATACATAGTAGTTGGGTTCATCCAGGCAAACTCATACATGCATAGAAATCTTTTAAAATTGCAACCCTTTATCAAATTCATGGTTGTCACTCTTGGGAGTGATATGATTTATGACATTCAATTCTTCATGAAACTCAGATACTTATAAGACTAACATTGTTTTTAAAAAGAAAACTATCTTGGTTCATATCAATATGTATGATCAAATTTGTAATTATTATGTTTGAGGTAAGTATAGTCACCTATATATGATACGTGTTATGTATATATATGATTCTTCATCCTTGGGTTAATATGAGGTGCACAAGCAGTAAACAGAAACCCTAAAAACTAGGTATGCTTCAGATCTCAGAATTATTTTCTTGTTTAATTTTGGAATGGTAATTTGTAACAGGTTTTTTTCCATATGTGTTTCTGAAGAGAGTAGGAATCATTTTCAGTAAAAGTAGATGAAAATAAACATAATCTACAGGATTATTAAATATATTTGAGTCTTTATCTTAATTTTTTTCCTCTCCTAAGATTTATTAAAATCATCTCTTAGAAGTTCCTGTGAGTTTTCTATAAATTCTACTTGTTCTTATACTAAAATTGTAGTATAGCAAATGAATATCATTATTACTTAAACATCTGCTTCCTTTCTCCCTACAAAAAATTTTACCTGACATAATTTTGAAATGAACATAGATAAATAGACAGACTGACAAAGATATATATATAATGGCTCTGAGGACAGAAATATATTTTTAAAAATATGTATTTTTTTTAGTTGTAGGTGGACACAATACCTTTATTTTTATTTATTTATTTTTATGTTGTGCTAGAGATCAAGCCCAGTGCCTCATGCATGTTAGGTGAACACTCTACCACTGAGCCATAACCCCAGTCCCAGAAATACATATTTAATAGTTATAAAAATTAAAAAAAACAGGGCTAGGGATATAGCTCAATTGGTAGAGTGCTTGCCTTGCACGCACAAGGCCCTGGGTTCAATCCCTAGCATCAAAAAACCAAACCAAAACAAAACAAAAAAATCCTAAAAATAAAAAACAGTTCTTACTAAATAGAACTGTTGATTATTCGAAACAAAATATTGTAACAGTGTTTATGATAAACATAAAATCAGTCTTTGTATGATTCTTATTCAAGCATAATTAAAATTTAAATACTAAGGTAAAATGGACATTTTGAAATATTGATTTAAAGAATACTCATTCAAGGGAATAATATTAACCAGATCATTTTATTTATTTAATTTTAGGAAGACAGATATAAGTCTGTAATCTCATAATCAGTTTTTAAACATTTTAAAAAAGAGAGAGGGGATTCATTGAGATAAGGGGGCAAAAGTGCCTTTTAAATTCTCTTCTAATGTAGTTGTAAAAAAGACTATCATACTTAAAATAAGGATGTTGAAATAGATTACATGTGAATGAAGGTGCCTATTTGACTATTTTTAATTGATACATGTGTCTTATATTACATTGTATGTTATTTTATTAAAGATAAAATTGGATATACTCAGAAAAATGAGATACTGTATCCCATCTGATTCAAATGTGTGATATGTCAAGGTCATTGTACTGTCATGTGTAACTAATTAAAACAAATTTAAAAAATTAAAAAAAAATTGAATCTGAAATAAAATGCATCCAGAATACTTAATAGGTATCCATGGATGGATATATAAATGAAAATATTGAAGTACTATTTTTGTATTTTCGGGATCATGAACATATTATAGGAGTTATTTTTATTTCATTCAAGTTTTAATTATTTGTTGAATATAAGTTATTTGTACTACAATTGTTGAAAAAATGAAGGTATTTTGAAATTCAGATTTTAAAGTTTTCCCCAAATAATATGCTAAATCTAGTTTGATATATAGCTATGTGTATTAAACACTTTAAACTAATTGCATGTGAATATTTAATATCCGCAAACACTGAGCTAGATGCTGACAAGTAATATCCTGAGTATCCCCAATTCAAATACTTTATGATCCTTAAATTCCATTCCTTGAAATTTATCATGCATACAAACACACACACACAGACACAGATATATGTATACACATCATATGTATATGCATATATATATATATATATATATATATATATATATATGCATGCATGAGTGGTGTTTACCATGGACATGTTTATAATATTAAAATTTCTAAAATAACTTTAATGACTAAAATTTCCAAAATAAGTTTTGGTGGATGATCAAATAAATGGTGTTCCAAGTATACAATAGAATTCTATACAGGTATAGAAAATGTAAGAAGCTTTCTCTGTACTGAAACGTTGAGAAAAAGAATTATGTTTATAAAAATAGATTATACTCCCATTCACATAAAGAGAGAAGGTACAAAATGTACAAGTGAATATATATATCTTTTATAAGAAATATAAAAGATTTTTATATTTTCTCACATGTATCTTTTATAAGAAAGAAATTGCTTTGGAGAGAGAGAATAAGAAGTTACAAAGTTTCCTTATTGGAAAATGTGAATTTTACAGAGATAGAGATGAGGGTATTATGGTTTGGATCTGAAGTGTTCTGCCCAAAGCTCACATGGTGAAAGGGTGGCCCCCAAATGCAGTAAGACCCAGAGGTGGGGCTTTTAGGCAGTGATTAGTGTTCTTACCTCATCAATGGATTGGTCCATTTTTTGGATTAATCCCTGGATAGCTTAATGGACCACAGGGTGGTACTTATAGGCAGGTGGGGCATGGCTGGGGATGTAGTTCACTGGTCCCTGGGTGCATGTCCTTGGTGATGATATCTGTCCTGGACCCCTACTGTCTGCTCCCTGGCTGCCATTAGTGCAGCAGCTTTTCTTTGCCACACCCTTCTGCCATGATGTTTCTGCCTTGCTGCCGGCTGATCATGGACTAAATCTTTGAAACCATGATCCAAAATAAACTTTTCCTCTCATAAGTTGTTCTTGTCATGCATTTTGGTCACTGCTAACAAAAGCTAATGCCGAGGAATACATGTTGCTGAATACTATTTTATACTTTTTGATGGATATTATGTAATTATATTGATTATTTTAATAATTAACCTTTGAAATGTTATTGTGCCTGGCCGTCCCCATTTGTTTATTCAAGATAGGAATCGTTTAGAGCCTACTATACTGTTTTCTCTTTTCTTGCATAATGGAAATTGAGCTCAGGGTGCTCTACCATTGAGTTACATTCCCAACATCCCTTTTAATTATATTTTAAAATTTTGAGACAGGTTCTTATTAATTTGCTGAGGCCAGCCTCAAACTTGTGATCCTCTTTCCTTAGCCACCCAAGTCACTGGGAAGACAGGTATTCAGTACCACACCTGGCTCTATACTGTCTCTACTTTTGTAGAAGCTTAAAGAGACTAAAGGAGAATGGGTCAGCTCTCATGGGCTCAGAGGAAAATATGAATATTTTAGTTTATTCAGGCAGCTATAAGAAGATGTCATCATCTGGCAGCTTAGAAACAACAAAAATGTGTTTTGCATAGTAATGGAGTTTGAGAAGTCCAAGGCCAAGGCACCAGAAGATTTGGTTCAAGGTGAGGACCTGCTTTCTCCTAAGTGGCTCACAGAGAAGGGTAAGGAGCTTTTGGGTGTTTCTCTTAGAAGGGTACTAATCCCATTTAGTCTCAAAGACTAATACTCCATTTTGGTTTTTAGGTTTAAACATATGAATTTTGGGCATACAGAAACATTCAGACCATACAAATCAATAGGACATTCTACTTTCTCATATTAAGATGGAATGACATAATAGTATTTCATAGTTTTGATATTCTAGCTTAAGTAGTTGGCTAGGTATCTGCTTAGATTTAGAATCTGAAAAAAGAAATCAGTGAAACTTTTGATTTGTGTGATAATTATTAAAATTGATGATTAAAATTTGTATTCTACATGAATATTAAAGAATTTCATTAAGATGAGTGAGCTAAGAATAAACCAGAGAGTATAGAATATTAAAGCACTGTATGAGTTAGAAAAACTATTTTTTAAGTGCTTGTCTTCTTATGCTATGAGGTGAATGGATCAAATACTTGCACTATTAAGGCATAGACGGTAGGATATGTGGTTGATCAAGAGACAGTTTAATCTCTTGCTGAGTCTTTTTAGCTTTGTATTGGCAGATATCATTGCACAAACATAAAAGTTTCTCTGTAACTGAAACCCAGTCTTTACAAGCATATTTCAGATATAGAGTGCTTTATCCTCCAAATGATCTGCAATTTCTTTAATGTGTTAAACAGTACAGCTACCAAAAAACATTTACATATCTTCCTTGCAAATAATATTAAAATTTAAGCATCTTATGAAGTATTTATATTTTTTGATAATCAAGAGTTTAGAAACCAATACAATAATCTAGAGCAAAGTGCATACTTAAAGGAACAGATCCCATTTCCTTTAAATGTCAGGTAGTAGAGCCCTGGGACTATTTGACATTAAGAATTTTAAATATAAAAATTAAAGTGTTATTTTTTTCTAATCACAAAATAACCTTTTGGAAGCAATTTTGCCCAATGCTACTATAAAACTAGTTTATTATTGGGTACAGTGTCTTCTCTTTGAATTTCAGTAAATAATAGGATAGAAGAAAGTGTGTGTTAAGTAACAGTATGCAGGACTCACATGAACTTTATTTTTCTGCTGATGCATACAAGAATGTATAGTCATCATCCTTGCTCTATTCCATAAAACCTGATGGTTGTACATACAAAGGTGATGAGTAATCTTTATGAAATTATTTTACTTTCTTATACTGCAGCCAACAAATAATTCATAGTTTACCCAATTCAAGTAAATGCTTATCCAAAGAGGATGAAATTGACCTGGTATTTTAATGACTCAAAATTGTAGATGTCAATATCTTTCTCTTATTTTGTTCCTACCATAGTTCCTGATTCTTATTGCTCACAAATGAAGAATAAATATGGGAAATTCTGAAGTCACCATAATTTGTAGTCACACCTGAATTTGTAATAGTTATACCTGTCTACTCATTAATAAATTTTTAAAACTTAAGAAATCTTTGAACACAAAGAATTATCATTAGAACATAAAAGGTGGTAACTGTGCTTTTCTTGTAATTGTATTTCTAATTATTCACTTCAAATTATTCAGTAAACCTCTGTGATAGCTTACAGCAATCTTTGCTGAAAATGCAGCATTTTGGGAAAAAAATGAGGCCCTGAGTTATTTACAGAAATTCTTATTTTATTGATTTCTTAAGCTTCATTCTGAGATAGTACTTAGATTGCTCTCAAATATTGGTAAAAGTGGAGACATCGAAATTTTTATAAAGTGCCCCAAAATAATATTGCTGAGAGTTTTGGGCAGATCAAGACCACATGTTTGCTCATGGAGATGTATTTTCTTATAAATAAAGCTGATCAGGGAAGCATGAAATTGAGAGCATTTTGAGGGCCTGTTAGAATTGAAGTTAGTACACTCTGCATGATCCTTCTTTTGTGATTTGTTGGAAAAATGGGGAAAAGGAGTGAGTTCAAGAATCAGCCATTACATCATACTGCCTGGGCCCTCTGTAGGTTATAGTGGTAGCTTATAGGGTCCAGGATGCAGAAGAAGTGGGGAGGCAAAGAGGAGAAAAGCTCTCCAGCCCCAGCTGGTGGAGGTCAAGAATGGCCCCTTAAGGGGGGTTTCTGTTACTGTTGATGATCCTCCTATAAAAAATGGAAATTTTTTTAAAAATGGTGGCTTAATTTAAAATATCAGGATATTTAGCACAGCTTCTTTTTAAAATCACTTCCATTTTTTAAATAATCACAGTCCATTAAAAAATCACAGTCCATTTTTTAAATAATCCTCATAGGAATGTTAGAGAGGGGAAATAGGGTGGGGGATGGGATTAAGAGAAAGGTAACAATTCACAAATGGTGTTCACATAGCAAATCCGGTCCTCTATCGGGTACCCCTTTCATTTTCGTTGGAATGTGTCAAAAACAAAAAGTCTCTTTCAAGAAGAAACCACATTAAATGTACCTTTATAAAACTTCCTGGGATGGCTTGCTTGAGAGAAAAATTATGAGCCATTGTTTCTGAATTTCTTAATGGCTCTTTCTTATTCTTTTTTTTTTTTTTAGTTGTACATAATATCTTTATTTTATTTGTTTATTTTTATGTGGTGCTGAGGATCAAACCCAGTTCCTCTCATGTGCTAGGCGAGCATTCTACCACTGAGCCCCAGCCCCAGCCCCAACCCCCTCTTTCTTACTCTTAAGATTACTCTTAAGAGCATCTTCTAAGATAGGCAGGCCTGGTGGCTCATGCCTGTAATCCCAGCGCCTCAGGAGGCTGAGGCAGGAGGCTCACCAGTTCAAAGCCAGCCTCAGCAATGGCAAGGTGCTTAGCAGCTCAGTGAGACCCTGTCTCTAAATAAAATACAAAATAGGGCTGGGATGGTTCTCAGTGGCTGAGTGCCCCTGAGTTCAATCCCCAGTAAACCTCCCCACCCCCAAAGCAAAAGAGGTATATTAGAACAAGAGATCAGGTCTTGAATTGAGTCCCTACTAAGCCCAGCCCTGCTGGGGTGGAGCAGAAAGAATAAATGCCATATATGGGTAAAAATGGGAGTTCATAACCTACTTGAATCAAATATATGAAATATGGTATGTCAAGAACTATGTAATGTTTTGAACAACCAATAATAAAAATTTAAAAAAAAATTTTTAAAAATGCCATATAGTTGCTAGCACCAAGAATCACAGTAGCTTTTGGTCCACACTGTAGCAGAGGAAATTTACAAGATGGTAAGCAATTAACATTAAGGGATATGTTGCTAAGATGAGTACAATTGAGGGTTCAGAGAAAGGTAAATTCACCACAGATCAAAGCATTTGTTGAAGTGTGTGTGGAATAGAGATAGGAACTGCCTTAGGCTGCAAGTTGACTTTGACCCTGGGAAACTGCATACTCATATGTTTTTTAACTAAATTGTTTATTTATTCTAATTTGTTATATTTGACAGCAGAATGCAATTCAATTCATACTACACATATAGTATGAATATAGAGCACAATTTTTCCAAGTTTCTGTTTGTACACAAAGTAGATTCACACCACTCATGTTTACATACATGTACTTAGGGTAATGATGACCATCTCATCCCATGGTCTTGAGTAGATGAATGGATAGGGAAACTGTGACATATATACACAATGGAATATTACTCAGCATTAAAAGAGAACAAAATGATGGCATTTGCAGGTAAATGGGTGGAGTTGGAGAATACAATGCTAAGTGAAGTAATCCAATCCCCAAAAAACAAAGGCCAAATGTTTTCTCTGATCTGAGGATGCTGACTCATAATGGGGATGGGGAGGGAGCATGGGAGGAATGGAGGAACTTTAGATAGGGTATACTCATATTTTAAACTTGAATATGTGTTAAAATCTTTGAGGGAGGGAGGGGATTCTCCTCTTTAAATGGCAAGAAGAACTGGCAGAGGATTAGCAGGACTGTAGTTGAGTTGAGGCTTGATCTGAGCAGAAAGGACCCCGTGAGTGAGTGAATTAAAAATGTGCTGTTAGGTAGGTTTTTTCCAATCCTCCATTTTCTTTTGCCCTATTTGAAGAGTATTATTTTTATATTCACATGTGTGACATTGAAGAGAAGCTTAGCATCAGACCAATACAATCTTCACTAGGAGGAAAGACTTGGGAAAAACTGTTAAAATTTAAAACTTTTTAAAAAGCAGAAAACATGGGCAAGCTAGAGACATAGAATACTGATTTCATACATCAGAATAGATGAGCATTCAGTCCAGAAGATCATGAATTGTCTGCTGTAAGTTCCACTAACAGGAAAAACCTTCAGGTCCCATCTCTTCTTTCTTAATGCTTCATAAAAGCCTTTATTAAACATCTGACATGAAGTTATACCATCACAGATGGGCTAAAGAGCTCTGCACTTCTCACCTGGCTTCACATTCATTTAGAGACTCAGTTTTTCAGCTGTTCTCCTTTGAGTGCCTGCTCTACCAGCTGGGTTTCCAGACTGCATGGTATTTCAGCAGCTGAATTCACTAAGCTATACAGATATGTATCCATGCACAGTCTATTTGACATCTCATCTTTGGGGAGGAAGCTCTTCTCTCAATGAACTGTGCTAATAGAAAGAGTGAAAATGGATGAAACTGGTGATTAAAGTGAATTTTAAAATTTTTACCCAGATTTCAACTTGTCATTCCCATTTCCTGCCATCACTAAAATCCTATTTACCTAATTTGAAGGGAGAATTGAATTGTTAATAAGGACCTTTTGGCCTTTTTACTTGGACTCCTGAGATTATAATGTTTGGAGAAGTTAATAGCTCCTTTGTGATTCATTCATAGTGGCTATTTTGTAGAATAAAATGTAATTTTATTTTTAAAATATAGATATAATGGGAGAGGAAAAGTCACATTGCCAATTCTTGTTCTGTCTATAGCCACTGATTCAAATCATGATTACACTCCTAGACTATTTGAGCAGGACAAAATATTCTGAACTAATGGCTTTGAGCTCTCAGTCAAAACTAGACATTTTTTATTTCCAGAGAATCTCCATGGACAATGGCTCTGGAGAACCATTTTGCATTTTCTCAACCAATACAAATTGGTTGTTGATACAAATTGGAGAAACAACATGTTTTCAGGGACTCTTTACTAAACTTTCCTGAAATAGTAAAATAAAGATGCCTGAATTTCAATTTGATTATCCCTCATTGCCATTTATAATGGGAGGATAAAGAGTTTGGCACTTACCTTGACTGTGAAAGACCTTCAGCAAGTCCAGTTCCTGGAATGTTGTTATTGTTATTTTCCACAGTGTTATTCTGTAAACACGCTTAGATATACTATGTAAGGGAAATTGGAAAACCTTAATGATTATTGACATTAATAGTTTTGGGAGAAGGTAAGATAGAATGAATTGTGGTATACTGGCCTCTCAAATTTATTTTTGTGTCACATTAATAAACCACACAAAGTATAAAATATGAATACCAGACAAAATAAGTATATGGCATGCTTCTTTCATTGTTTTATTTTTAAATACTATTCAAATGCTACAAGTTAGTACTTTATGTCTTACTGAACCAAAAAATGGAAGTCACAAAGACAAGTCATTCATCACACACAATAGGGTCAAGAAAGCCTACCTTACCTTTTACAATTTGTAGCAGCTCTCCTACTAACATTTGGTAATGCACTTAATACTAGTAAAAAAATAAATGTTAAGCATGTAACCTTTGGTTGAAAATCGTCTTCCATTGACATTATGCAAGTCTGAGTCAGGATTATTTCTTGTGAACTCCATGACATCACTGATGTGGACAATGTTTTGAATACTTGCATTTATTTTACTATTTCAATGAATGCTTTAAGTTTGGTGTTCTTTAATGCATTATGATTTGGATCTAGAATGTTCATCCATGTCTCCTTTGCTGAAAACATGGTCTAGGGTGTAGCACTTTAGAGGTGGTGTTAGGCAGTGCTGGACCATGAGAGCTGTGGCGTCATTAATGGGTTGATCTGTGGGTAGGGGGATGGATGACTAGAAGTGGGACCTTGTTGGAGAAAGTAGGTCGTGGGGGTGTGCCCTGGAAGGTTTTATCTTGTCCCCTGCTTGTTTCTCTCTCACTGTTTTCTGGTTTCCATGAACCAGACAGCTTTCCTCTACCATGATGTTTCTGACTTGAAGCCAGTTAACCATGGACAGAATCTTTTGAAACTGTGAGACAAAAATCAATCTTTCCTCCTCTAAGTTGTTCTCATCTGGCATTTTGGTTACAGTCATAAAAAGTTAACTAACATAATAGTTTGGTGCTTATTACATCCCATTCAGTGTTCTAAAAGCTTCTCATATGTTAAATTACTTGATCTTCATAACACTTAATGAGATAGATATTATTGTCCTCATTTTACAGGGTAGGAAACTCAGTCATGGAGAAGTTAAATAGTTTTTCTGAAGTCACATAATGAGGCTCCAGAGCCTGTCCTCATAAGCACTGCGTGATTCTGTCTCTCAACTAATTGTGAGGTAGAATTAAGTTATTTCGCACCATGAATTTCTAGATTGATTTTCACACCTATGCATGTACGCAAGCATACCTGCAACTTAAACTTTTAGTCCTAACAGACAATTATTATACAAAGGAACACTCTCATTTTTCTATATCTAGATGTAGGAAACACCCATTTTATTTAAAAAGAAAATTAGGTGAGAATGTAGATGAGGTGAGAAGAATGTAATGAGCTATTTAAATACATTCAGCTATGCTCTCAAATTAAAACATACTTAAACCAATGGGATATCAAAATCATTTCAGGTGTTTCTTTGCCAAAAGAAAAAACAAAAATGTGACTAGCAGAAATGCCAGAATAGTAAAGACAGACAGACTTCTTCTTCATGTTCCAATGTGGACGTGGGAAGTATGCTCTGGAAATATAGACAGATAAATTCAGTGTCACTCCTTTGCAATAACCACAAATAGACTATGGGAAACTTTAAAATAACAGGATTGGGGATGTAGCTCAGTGGTAGAGTGCTTACCTAGCACCCCTGAGATGCTAGATTCAGTCCCCAGTACTGCCAAAAAAGAAAACAAGAAACTTCAAAAGAAAAGTGATGTATGTTTCTTTGGGTGTTTGTGTTTTAACTCCTCACAGGAAGCAGGGATTGCATTTTCTTTGCCCCTTTGAGAAGGAATAAGAACAGTTATAGATTTATTAGCTGTTAAATTATCAGGAAATTTAAATAGCTATGGCTCAACTTATGTGGATGGATTTTACATTGTTCTACCTGTGACTGAATCATTGATTCATTCATTCATTGATTCATTCAAGAGATACAATTGAGCTTCCTCCTCAGACCTTCTGTTTCCTGAATGTTGAAATGGGAATTAGATGAGTGAGTCCTTGCTCTCTGGTCCATGGAGCCAGGTGGGAAAGCTACAGATCTACAACCTTATAACATGGATTCTGCCAAAAATGTTTGCAGAGACACTTCACCTGTATTGTCAAAATCATGTTTAGAGGCTCACAACTTCCTTTAATGGAAATACATAGTGAGCCTCCTAATTTTTGTTGCTGTCATTCACCAGACTGTTTCCATCATTGCTACCTGCATCACCACTGCTTACCCTGCTGAAAAGTCACAGTACGTTATGAGAGAGGTCAGTGTTTGCTAAAAAGTAAAAAAAAAAAAAAAAAGAATTGAACATTGTATACAAATCTGGAAAAGAATGTAGAACTATTTTTCACATGAGACCTTCTCAAATAAAGATGTCTAAAGCAGACATCCACCACCTAGCCCTGACTTAGCACCCATCTCATAGATGGCAGACATACTTTTTGAGTGACTCACTGAGTGAGGAACATGTGTGTTTTAAGGAGTCATAATTGAGACACTATCACCACTACATTTCAATCCATCAAGGCTTTTTGCATTTAAGGACTTGGACAGAATTCTGAGGGCTTGGGTTGGAACTCTGGTTCCACTATCTTTTGTATGACTTTGGCCACAGGACACAGGTATTCTGTGCCTCAGTTTCTTCCCAGATAGACAGAAAACAATGCTAGTCCTTCCACAAGGCCAGATCCCTGTCTTCATGTATTTAACGTATGTCAGAACTTCTACTGAGAAACTGGATACCGGTAGTCAGCTCTCTTTATCCAACTGGCTCCTGGGCAGATTGAGATGCAGTGTAAAATATATACTATCTCTATTTCCCTAAAACCATAGCATCTGGTCCCCCAAAACCATATAGACACAGATCTTACAACTGTGTTCAGTGAGTGCTGGAGTGAGAATACGAGTAAGTGACCACGTAGAGGTAAGTTTTAAAATCATCTCTTCCAAACAAGGCATTATTTTTCCTTTTGTATTCAGTGTCAGCAGATGAGTAGTTATTACTCAAGGAAATTTCTCTGTATTGAGATATAGGAAAGAGACTTAAAAAAAACTGTCTTCTCAAATGTAGATGAAGTGAGAGGAAAGCAATGGATTGTTTAATACATTTGTCTGCAGCTTTAGATTTCTAAAAAAAACAAAACTTCAGCATACTTAGACCAAGTTGATCGTAAAGTCATTACCAATAATCTGTGCAAGAATCTTGGACCTCGGAGGAAAGTCAGGAGAAAGGCCACATTCTCTGTATTTAAACATGGCGGGTGGGAAATATACTCTGTGAAGTGTGGACAGATAAGTTTGGTGCCAGTCTGGACAAGACACAAAGATGGATTGCTTAAAATTTTGAAAAGAAAGTTGATGGCATCCAGGATTCTCTGTTTTCAGCAGGAATCCAGAGTCACAACAGACTGATGTCACTTCAGCCTTAATAGATTTTTTTAGACCAGTAGTAGACCTGATGATTTCTATTAAGGATGGGCAGCTCTATCAGAGTCAGCTGGAGACTTTTTCAACAGATCTTTACAGTTCTGCCCATTCAGCTTCACCTAACCCTTCCCACATGCACAGTCAGAGGGTCCTACTCTGTGGGGTTCATCCTATACTCCCCTGCCTCCCAGAAGCACTGCTTACCATAACAGCCCCTGAGTTCAATCTCCAGTACAAAAAAAAAAAGTATATCTGTTTGGATAAGAAATTATGTGGGTATCCCACATTTGAATTATAGTGTTATAGTGTAGAAAAGGTGCATTCAGAGTGACCAAAGGGCTAATGCACAAAATGTTTGGGCTGTTTGTCAAAATGATGTTGGAGGATGCCCTTGGAAATTAGCAGTTGTTGTTACTGGAAATACCCAATTTGATACAGAATGCTGATTCATGTATATCATTATATCTATTCCATGTAATCTACTAGGTTGGAATTCCTAATTTCTTTTGTGATTTATGTGCTACTTTTCTGTAAAAAATAATAATAACAGTAATAACTCTGAATTTGCATTCCTATTTAAGCTGATTGTCAATCCTCTAAACGTTCATTTTAGTAATAAATCAATCTCCAGCATGGCCTGAAAACATTTGAAATGTGTCCTGGTATTTTGATGTCACTTTTATTTTTTAAATTTCTTGAATTAATATAGAATTCCTTTTTTGAAATAGGTAATCTAATATTTTCTACTTGACTTCTTTTTCATTTTCTACCATATTCAGGGAAAAATGCTGTTTATGGCACCTTCTCAAATCGAATGATCTGGAAATCTACAGTATAATCTAAATTAATAATTAGGCCATATCTTACCCTCTTATAAACACAGGCTGTTCTCAAATTTGTAACATCTAGGTTGTAAAGTCTTACTTGGAGAGGACATCTAGATAAATGTCTACTTTCATAAGACTGTCTTCACAGCATATTTATTTATTATTGCTTATAACATACTTTTGGAACTGAAATAACTAGATGGAAAATTATAGTGGAGGAAAATCAGCTGTCAATTACTAGGAGTGCATTTTAGGACTCAACGTTATATTTAATTAACTTCATGGTGGTTTACAAATCACCCAGGTCTGACAAGCAGTGAGCATACTTTTGTCTTCCCTTTCCATCTTCTCTGTGGCTTAGAGACAGATACATTTCAGTTGAGGACATGCTTCATGTACCAGCTATTTATTGAGTGCCTCCTGTGTATGGGCAATATGAGCTGAGTTCTGAGGCTGACATAATAGTAAACAGCAACAAAACATCCTTGCTCACATTCGTCTTACTTTGTATGGGTTGTAGAAGGCTTGTAAAGGGCCTTGTCCCAAATCCCCTATCAATTGCTCACCCAATAGAAGAGGGTTTTCCTTTCTTGTATCCCTGTATCATTGAAGCACACCCATCAATCATATCTGTAATGGGCAGTGGGCACAATCCCAGGGAGAATGAGGATGGTGACTATAAAGGGCTTTTTTCAGTCTGGTTTCTACTGCCATAACAAAATAACCAAGGCTGGATACTTTATAAAGTAAACAGGTTTATTTAGTTCACAGTTCTGGGGTTTTAAGAGCATTGTCCTGGCAACTTTTAGTACCTTGTGGTGGATATTATCACAATAGTGGAAGCATATGCAAGAGTGACAAGTGGCACTTGCACAAGGAGTTTCAGGAGAAGTGCCTTATAGCAACCTATTTTTACAGGAACTAATCCAGCTTTGTGAGAACTACATTAATCTTTTCCTAGCTGATGCCCACAATAACCTAATTCCCTTCCTCCGAGTTCCACCACCTCTTAACATCATCCTACTAGGGACTGAGCTTCCAGTTACTGAACCTTTTGGGGAGGAGCACAAATGATATCCAAACCATAGCTGGGAACAGTGCCTGTTGCAGTAGAAAATTCCCTTAGCTGGATGCAGTCCTTTCGCAGTCAGTAATGCCTTAGCCTGAACACTTACAGAACAGTGTTCAGATTTCACAACCTGAACTGCCTTTGCCAAGAGTCTCCAAACTGTTTTTCAACCTTATCACCTGTAACATCATGGCATGTGCCGGGTTTTCCACCAATACCTCACACACTGGCACTTTGCTCCCTGGGCCCCTCGCTCCTGCCAGCCGGCATCCTATTTTCCTTCCAACTCTAGTTCTCCCTTCTTTATGGAGGCTTCTCTGGTCTCATGAGTGACATGCATTCTTTTCTCTTTTTGAAGCCTCCCTGACACACATCACTCACTTCTTCTGACTAATTCATGGCATATTTTGTTTTCATTCTTGATGTTCTTAACTAATTCACATATTAGCCCTTTAGCCTCCAAAGGCATAGTCACAATTATCTTTCTTTATGCTCACCAAAGTGTCTAGAGTACTGCCTTGAAATTCCAGGCCTCCGTGAAGCACTTTTTAAATAGAAGGAATCCATCTTCTGAATCAATATTGATGAAACACGTTCCCACTTACCATTCAATGACAGATACATCATTTTCTTTCCCACACCTTTGTTCCCATATTTTCCCATTGATAATATTTCTTATCCTAAGGACAATAAAGTGACAAAAGCAAATAATATGTAGTTACTCTATAGTTCAAAAGAAAGGATCATTAAATAAATCAGCATTGTCTTTATTCTATATTTTTTTCTCCTGGGTTCAAAACTATTTTTGAAAGGTAAAGTATTTTTACACAACACTTTTCCTACATTCCATTTTATGAGAAGAGTTTCTGAAATTAGTGTTAACTTCTACTTTCTGAATTTCCATGTGTATCCAGACTGTTTGAGGTCCTTTCTAGTATACTGCTTTTGAAAAACAGAACTCAACAGAATTCCTGAACACAGCAATATATATCACCCCCTTCACGTAATAGTCTTCTGATGCCAGTTTTCACACAAGTAGTATGAGGAATGAAGGGAAGTCAGAGAGAAATCTTTCAGAGAAGTGTGCGGTGCAACCCCAGCCTTAAAGAACCAGAAATGAGGAAAACAGAAGTAAATTCATGAAGTTAGTTCTGCACATATCCATGATATCTAATTTCATAAGCATGTTAGTCAGCTTCCTGTAGCTGTGACAAAATCCCTGAGATGAACAACTTAAAAGGAGGGAAGGTTTATATCAACTCGTAGTTTCATAGTCCATGATTGCTTGGCTCCATCACTTTGGGCTTGTGGTGAGGCCAAACATCATGGTTATGAGCAGATGGTGGTGCAAAGATGCCCGCTTCCTGGCAGCCAGGAAGAAGAGAGAGGGTGAGGGAAAGGGGCTGGGGTCCCAGTGTATGCCTCACAGGCACACCCCTAGTGACCTACTTCCTCCAATAAGACCTCACCTCCCTAAAGTTTATCACCTCCCAACAGCACCATCAGCCGGGGAACAGGCCTTCACACCATGAGATTTCTGGGGACATTTAAGATCCAAATCATAATCATGGGTTTTTGACATCTACCAACTTCCTCTTTCTGCTAAGTTGTGGCTAGCATTTATTGAATACCTACTATAAGAGACGTGGTAATAGGATAACGATTCCACTGTGTATTAGATGTGGAATTTTGACTGTTAGTAAAAGTAGCCATGACAAGATACTGGGCCAGATTCTCAAACTGAAGGGCAATCCTAGAGTTCTCCCTATTTTTGCCATCCATCCAATCAGTCCCCAAGTCCCCGTGGCTTCCTATTTAATATGTTCAGAATCCAGTCCTGTTTGCTGCCCTCCCCTGTCTCCTTCATGCTCTCCTCACCTCTCATTGTCTGCTTGCCTGTAGTTTGAAAACCTTTCCACCTGTGCTTGATTTTGCTACTTATGTTTGATCTTTAAAAAATTCTGATCTGATAGCGTCCCTGGCCTGCTTGAGTCCTCTGGTTTCTCCCCACCCCAGAGCATTTGACACCTTTCGTCCTTTGCTTCACTATCCTGGGTCTCACTTCTTTCTTTCTGCTTCATCTTCTACTACTCTCTCCTCTTCCTGTAACCCTTGCTTCCTTTGATCTTGGGACTCCTCATACTGGTTCTGTCAACTCGTCTTTTGTGCCTACTCAGAGGACTCCCTTCTATTATAGAAATAGAACAAAACAAAAATCCACAACAGATTCATGTCTGGTTGTTGGTTTCTTTTTCCATCTTGAAGATATGCAGATTTTACCCTCCTACCTGCCTGCTTTTCCCTTTTCTGATTATCTGTGCTCCCACCAAGCCTTTCTCTTCCTTAGCTGTCTACACTGAATCTAATGTGGCTGTTGAATGGTTAACTGAATGGACAAAGTGAGTCAGTTACATTTTTGAACCATTCCTGGTTATGCCACCAATTTGTTGATATCACAATCACATATCTCCCCTATGGAGTGACCCCTTGGATATTTCTTTACTGTGTATTATTGTAGATTTTCTAGAAAAATTTAATTAGAGAGAAGGGAGGACAGTGTGATAAAGGGAAGATCAAAGTCAGTTTTAAAAGAAGGGGTTGGTTCTGATTAGTGATATTTCTAGATTTTTTTGCTAACAATTTACAATAATTAATTAAGTAAATTGTGCACCCCAACCCAGAATAGGTGTGTGTGTAGTCATAAATTCATTTATTCAGTAAGCATTCACTGAGTACCTGTGATTCCTGCTGTGATACTATGAGCACATACTTTCTCATCAGGGGAGATAAATAATAAATAGATATATTAGATCACAAGTGATTTTGAGATAAATAATGGATGGAGGATATATATATTCACATACACATGATTCTGCACATGAGTACAAATATTTATCCTACCCCAATATGTTTATGTGTACACATACATATATACCCCATGATATATATATACATATGTATGTATATATATATATATATATATATATATATATATATATGTATATACATATATAATTGAAAATAGCTTCATAAAATTATTGGTTCCTCTACCCTGGATAATACACTGGGATTTTTTTCTCTGCTGTTTTTGTTTTATTTCATTTTTTAAAATTCTGGTTGCAACAGACTGTATTGATTTTATGACATAAAAATGTATTGAGACTCATGATCAGAAAAATACTGGTTTAGTAAATATAAAATGTGTGACCACAGGTAGTCAACAGCTTTGTAACTCAGTAGACAGAGACATCAGGATCTTGTAAATGTCCGCAAACAATTAGTGATAAATAGGTGTTGCAGATAAAGTCCATGTTTTATCAAACTTTTTATTTTGCATCAGATAATATCATCATCTTCTTCAGTTTTTCGGTAAAAGTAGTAAAAAATCTCACCATTTGCAAATGAATTGAACGTTTTAATGTCTATTATGATGTTAGAAGTTACTCACTGGAGTGCTACATAAACTTTAGAAAACCATTCCTGAGGATCAAATACTGGCTCAGTTTTTGAGATTAGGGCAATGGTAAAATGTAGACAGTAGCACTGGATTCTCTTTGGAGAATGTGATGTGTGAAATAGTTACAATTATGACCACCAAAATCACTTTACATTAACTGTGGATCAACTCATGATTAATAAGAAAATAAGTGTATTTTCCATTTTGAAAATAGAGATATGTTTCAATTTGAAAATATACGGCACGAAGTCACAAATCATTAGCATTCTAGGGGAAATTTTGAAGTGCTTTGAAAATCCTAAAGCACAATGTCTACTGCAGTTCCATCCATGTCTATCAAAATCGGGGTGAGGCTTATAATTCCTGTATTGAAATAAAAATACATTCTATTCAATAACATAGATCATCAATTATGCATAAAAAATAATACTTTAAACATATTTTTTATCTCATTTATTGGCAATTTTCAGGTAACAACATAACTTTCCCTTATGTTTATTCTGAGAGTAATAAAGAAGTCACCATCCCACTTTCAGGGTGTATTTTTAATAATAAAATAATCATACAAAGCTAACTATATAAACAGATAAATTTCTAACATAACTATTTAGACATATCCTTTATGATGTCACGTAAGGCAGATTTAATAATAAACTGCATCATTAATGAAATTAAATTTATACTTGTCATATTTAAAGGTGATACATAATTGCCAGAATAGCTCCACACTGTAATCTTCAAAATTGAACACAAGCGAGCAGAGGGTGTGACTAAGTGGGAGTGTGGTAGAACACTTGTCTAGCATGTGCAAGGCCCTAGACTCCATCTCTAGCACTTCCAAAGAAAAAAAAAGTAAAAGAGAGAAAGTTTTAACTTAAGAAATATTTAAACTTGTTCAGTAAGGATACTGAATATCTGATTGTGTTATTTTATTTTTTGACACAATATCTTTATTTTATTTTGTTCATTTTTCATATGGTGCAGAGGATCAAACCCACTGCCTCACATGTGCAGAGAAAGTGCTTTACCATTGAGCTACAACCCCAGCCCACGCCTTGGTTGTTCTACAATGGTCCTTTTAGTGAGATATGGAATATATGACGATTTCTTTCAAAAATAAATGATGATGACTTAAGGCATAAAGTGAATTGTATTGCTGTAGTTCCTTATGTTCGATTGAAATAGATTTCAGTCTTCATATGGCATCTGACTGCGGTTTTGGTTAGAATTCCACTGTAAAAAGAACTGGCCAAAAACCGGAAGTTAAAAATGAAGGAAGACAGGAAGAAAACAATAATTTATTGAAGAGAGTGCATTCCTTTTGAAGAAGATAATCAGAGAAAGCAAGTTGTTGTTTTTTTCTATTGTTCTTCATTGTACATGCTTAGATAACAAGGTGTGTGTGTGTGAGAGAGAGAGAGAGAGAGAGAGTGTTGAACTTGGTTGTGAGTTTAGTAGCATTTTTAGATAGAAATATATATTTGGGGTCCTGGGGGACAAGATGGATGAAAGAAACTGCACCTAGGAACCAATCTCTGTTACAGGCTGTGGTGCCTGAGTTCATTCCCAGGGCCCTCCTTCCCATGTAGCCTTGCAGTTGGGAATGCCAGGATCTGTCCTCTTGCTGGTTAATGCATGTGTGCTGGACACACCTTCACAGGAGCTGCCCGTGACCTGCAGAAAGAGTGGACAAGAGGAGAGGAATGCTACAGTGCAGGTCCAAAGCTGCACGTGCCCCATCCTTTGCTATTTCATGCTTTATAACCAGGGCCACCTCTCTCTGGCTCCATTTGCAGGATTCGAGGACTGCCAACCTTGCATGAAGATAGAATTAAGACAGCAGTGATAATTAGGAGACCTTCTGGATTAGCTCCTTAGTTTGTACCTGAAACTAGGATAAGTGATTCTGGTGGATTATCAGTGCTCATAGTGGGGGTGATATGGGCTCTGGGTGTGAGATATGTTTATAAAATGAAAGGGTCGACGGAGTGAATGTTGAAAATGCTGTTGTATTAAAGTGACATTCACTTAAGATTCTTTATAAAGAATTTGACACATTAGTCATCTCAATTTTTCTTTCTCTGATAGACAAGAATACACACACACACACACACACACACACACTATTCCCATTGGTGTCATTTTGGTTTTTCAAGTTCTTGCTCACTGCTCCCCTAGAAGGCCAGTCTTTTTAAATGTGGGTAGCTTTGACCTTACTATTGAATGAGTTCAGGTGTGAAATTTTTGCCCCACCTCAGAGGTCATGGCTCAGAGTATGCAGAAGATATTAAGGGAGGGAATTCGCCACCAGTTCATTCCCATGGACTTTATACCTCTGCTTTGGTTTTTAAATTTCCACACCCTAGATCTCAAGTCTCAGAGGGCCAGGACTTCCTAGAATGTGGACTCTCAAGTCTTGCTATACAGTAGAATGCAGAAATGATGTTTCTTTTCATTGTGCCCTATAAAATGTGGAAATTGCCTGGGTTCTAGTCAATTTGGAACAATTGGTGGTCAATTGACTAGATCACACATCAATCTGTTTTGGCAGTTATTGTGGCCAAAAACCTCAAATGCTATAAAGCTGTCATTCTCGTTGTACATTTATGTTCAAGGAATAATAGACTTCATTCCTTCCTCCAATATTTTTTGATTAGACAGCAAGTTAAAAGAAACTATGCCAGAACTTCAATATTCTCTCTATTAATATAAATGTTATTTTTCTAGACACAGTGAATCATGGTTTATTACCTCTTTGAAAATATTTTAGAATTAAACTGCACTATAACAGCCCAGTAAATGTAGTATTCCATTATCAGAGAAGAAGTTCTATTATGTCTGTCCTATTTTGATATGTGAATCCCAGGATGTTTCAAAGAAAGTTAATATGGATTAATATGTTCAACATTGTCAAGTGGTTTAAGGATTTGGGTTTATTGACATCTGAATAGAGTTATTTGCTGGAGAAATTGCTTAACTTCCATGTATCTCTGTTTTCTAATCTGCAAATGGGTCATAGTAGTCGTAACTAGCTCTGTACTTGTATTGAGGATTATGCATGGTGACAACAGAATGGCTGGTACCTAGTAATCACAGAATCAATGTGAACTCTGATGATTGTCCATGTGACAAAGCTTTAGCAAACCCTCCAATAGGAAATGAAATACTACAATATGCACAATATGCAATATATTTTCTCAAAGATCATATAATTTTTAAATATCTTATGTATCCTAAGAAATAGAATACCACAGAATATCTCAGTAAAATATTTACAAGTAAAGAAAATGCTTACTTAAGCAGAATAAATTTTGTTTATAAAATTAAAATAGTTACCAAGACACAATATCTTTCTAAATGGAGTGACAAATTTTGTCATATTTATTGTGTTTTCTTTTTAATTTTTTTTTAGTTGAGATGGAAGTAATAATTCATTTTATTTGTTCATTTTATGTGGTGCTGAGGATCCAATCCAGGGCCTCACAAATGTGAAGCAAGAGCTCTACCACTGAGCCACAACCCCAACCCCTATTGTGTTTCCTTTTTTATCTTGCTTATCACTTCATTGTTTCCTCAGAAGGTTCTTAATGGTCTGTTTTTCTGTTTGCATTGTTCCTTCATCTTCACCATCTACAGTTTAAGGATGTACCTATCCATCATGATAGTGGAGATATGAACAATATCATTGAATTCCCTATGCATTCCATTTGTATATTCTGGTGGAATATAAAAAATGCTCCTATTTCTAATAATACTGTACAATTTTTGACCACTTTAAAAGTTTTCTCAAAACTCTGTTTCCTAAATAATCACGATAGGCCAACAGAAGTTTCTTAAAGTGGAATGTGGCTTCCAAGGATTTAAACCCACCCAGATTTTCTTCCATGTATTGAGAGTCACTTCTTTTAGTATTCACCATCATAGGCATTATCAGTAGCCTCAAAATTAACATAACAATGTTTTCCAAAGTTAGCATATCTTTCTGCTGAAAAATTACTTGACCCTTTTAAGAAATCCTGAATTGCAACATGTATAGAAATTTATGTTGATTCCTGTTGTTGAGATAATCAATGATGTGATTTTTCTTATCACATTTCCCATACATATTCAATAAAAAGAGTCACTGATTCTAGTTTATATGTGAATTCTATCTACCTACCTACCGTGTTCCTTTTTTTTCTCCTATCCCAGTGACTTGGGTAGCAGCCACACAAAATGTCCTCACTCAGGTCATAGACAAAAGGTAATTATTTAACTCTTGATTGCATGGAGCTTCCCCTGAAATGACTAGAACAACTGATAATGTAGAAGCACCTCATTCCTCCCACTCACAGCATTTGTAAGCGACTATGTGATGTATAAAAATTAATGGGTATGTTTTGAGTTCAAAGATGACCTTGGTTTCAGTGTCTTCTGATCCTCCCTAAATCAGATTGTAAAAATTCTAAAGCCACCTAAAATGCCTGATATAACTGTTGCCATAATTAAATGAACCAACATAGATGATCTGTAACACCTGCATATGTCTAATAAATAGTAGCTACACTAAAGGCGTTCCAAATTGAGAAACAATAAAATTCTAACTTCCACACAGGTAGAACTTAGGTATTTGAACAAAGATCACTTTAATGTAAACGGGCTCGTGTGTGTAAAAATGCATGTGTATTTTAATTGTGTTTTCTTACCTAAGTAATATGTCTCTTTAATCTTTTTTTGTAGGGGATAGGGGTACCAGGGATTGAATTTAGAGTTTTTTGGCGCCTCACCTTTGTTGAGGCTGGTTTTGAACTTGAGATCCTTCTGTCTCAGCCTCCCTATCCTCTAGTATTAAAGATGTGCGCCACCAGCCTGGCCTCTTTAGTCTTTTAAATTAGACTATCACTGTTTTGTGAAATGGATTAGAATTTGTGTTAAAATCACTGTTACAGAAGTTTTTTATTCTCACTGCCTTTTCAAAGAATGAATGCAACTAATTGGGACATTCTACAAACAAAATAATAATAATTTGAATTGTGTTTTAATTCAGAATATAAACTCTTAATAGGAATTCTATAATGAATTTTGTGGGGCTAGGATTTATTGAATAATTTAATGAAAATGTATCAAAAGTTAAGTAAATTTTCTTAACTAATTAAGGGAGGCTGTTCATATAAAATAGTATGATCCGTTAGATTATTGATACCAGTCTATTTTTAACATATAAAAAAAATGCCTAAAACTATACTGAGGGAAGACACATCTGGTGGAAAAATCAACTTAGTTTCAATGTTTAAGGTTTTGATTCGATGACTAAATACTTCCTCAAGTTGTAGGAGTCAAAGATATAGAGGGTAAGACAAAGTGTTTCCTGTTAATAACATACAATGTTAGATGGATCCTTCAACTGTAACATGGAGACTCACACGCAAGAACTATGCTAAATAATATATAAGTTATTTCTTGAAATAACAAGTGTTTCCTTAAAATACCATTTTATGAATACCCAGAGATTAAAGAAACACAAACCACACTTCCCACAACCAATCAGAGAACATGTTTATGAGGGATTTAGGACCAGTCATGAACTTTCAACACCCCTGACTTGCTCCCTCTTCTCTTTGCTTTTTGAATCATATGTAATCATTAACTTTAACTAAAATACCTATGGTTATTCTCTGGTGTGTGATCACATAACCAAAAGGAAATAGCACATCATTGTCAGGTTCCATTCTGTCAGTTTGTTCTCCCCTCACCCCCAGGATGCATTGAATGATTTTACCTCCTCTAAACTACATAACCTTTAAAAAAAAAAAATCCTATAATCATCTTAGGTTCAGCGTGGGAACTGTTTAAAACCAGGGCAGGATTAAAGTCAGTACTGGCTCGCACCAGAAGAGTACAGAAGTTGACCAAGCAACATTTAGGATGATGGTGTGAAGACACAAAGGGAAAAAAGTCCTTTCAAAGATCTAATGATGCAGTCGGGAATGGTGGTACATGCCTGCAATCCCAGAGGCTTGAGAGGCTGAGGCACGAGGGTGGTGAGTTCAAAACCAGCCTCAGCAACTTAGTGAGTCACTAAGCAACTCATTGAGACCCTGTCTCTAAATAAAATGTAAGAAAGGGTGCGGCTCAGTGGTTGAGTGCCCCTAGGTTCAATCCCCAGTACCAGGAAAATAAAACAAAAATCTATGGATGCAACTTGGCTGCTAGTAATAACTATCCAATTACTATTCAATGTTTACATAAATAAATTTTAAAGTTAGAAAGAAGACTAGATATATAGTCCAGGAGTTTTCCAATTCCTTTATTCAGCCATAGAAACCTGTAAAATGGGTCCTGCCTTCCTCAGTTATCACAGTATCCCTGATAGCTGGAAAGTTTCCTGGCCCAGTGGCTGCTCAATAAATATGTGCTGAAAACAAACAAATAGGTGATACAAGAAACAGACAAAGGAAAACTTTGCTGCTGAAAGTAAAATGAGCAGCATCTGCATGGTAGGTTCTGGAATCTGCCACAAATGTTAGGACGTCTTCTCAGACACATGGGTGTGGACCTCTAGGCTTTGGAGTAAAATATGAAAAATCAATAAATTTAATCCTCTTGTTTCACGTATTAAAAAATGGAGGTGTTCTGGGGCCCCTGGTCTCAATAGATTTTTTTTTTACACAGATAGTATATATTTATGAGAGTTGGAAAAGAACATTCTGTGATAATCTTATGGGCCATTTTTGCTTTTAGAGAAATTATTCCAGGAAGACAAATCATAAAGAGAATGTCCTATAACCCATTTACTCTAAATGTAAAATAGCTATAACACATGCTTTGATAATTTATATAGCCAACATTAATATATAATATTCATTCCAAAAATCAGGTCTTGTTCTTTAAATGTATTTGAAGAACTCATGATATTATAATTAAACATAGGAAATGGCTTGCTGCCTATTCATTATGAAAGAGATCTCTAGTGCATGGAAAATTTTTTAATCTGGTTCTTGTTACCTAGGGGAAACATAATCTTAAGCATATCCATAGGCATGCACACACAGACACACACGTACAGCTACACTCTGGAAAAGCGAACATTTTTCTTTTTTTCACCTAATTGTAGGCAGGCTGATGCTTGTGAATTACACGTTTTGATTGATTTACTTAGCCACCAAATCATTTTACTTTGTTGATCATGGAATTCAACATTGCATATATAAGTACATAAGTATGTTTATATGTAAAATAGATACACATGCAAATATTTATGAATATATGTATACATGTCTTAGTCAAATAAATGAAAATGAAGGCCATGGGCTACAAAAATCACAGATTAATAAATCGATCATAAAAATAGCATAAATCAAGAAGTGTACCTCTGAATTCTGCCCTCATAGAAATTTCTCAATGAAATGATTAAGCCTCGCACACTCATCTTGAGTGGAATCACATCCAGTGTACAGGGCTTAGGGAAGTGTACTATAAGTGCTTTGATAAAATGTGTAATTAGGGAGGCAAAGATCAAGGCTTTAAAGAGAGGGCTTAGCAAAACAGATGTCCAAAGAGCCTTAGTAAGCTCAATGTCTCTAATTACGCTCCGGCTGGAAGAAGGTTGAGGATTCTTGCCTGGCACTGTTCTCGGAGTTGGTTTTAATCTTAAAATGGCTTGACATATTTATCAAGCTTCAAATATTTTAATTAACCATCCTAGGAGTTTTTGAAATGTTTCAATATTAATGCAATCAATTGAAAAACATCAACAGATGTTTAAAAATTAAGGTACACCAGGGTGTGTTTTAGTAGTCATAAGCCACTAGTTATATGTGCAGCATTTATTCTCTGTTTGGTATTTTTGTTATTTTTTTTAAGAGGCCAACATGGAGGGCTTGAGGTTTAGGTTTGATCTGAGTGGAGACTCCCCATCATTTGAAGATTTTCCTAAATGTACCACATGTATGGAGAAGCCATCCTGCTCAGTTTTCTGTCTTGCTTCAGGCATTGACTACACAGATTATTTAAAGAGAAGAAAATGTGTGTTTCACAGCTTTAAAGATGAATACTCATAGTGGATAATTTTAGAACTAAGGAAAGGTTTATGCTCTTTAAACATTTTCATAAAAATACATCTTACAATTTTGCAATGCGTGTCTTTTTAGTTACAAATGCAAAGTACATTTTGGGATATGTATGTGCATTCAAATAAAGTTATCTTCCTACTTTCTGTTTCTGTGACATAACAGAATATTCTTGTGTTTTAATATGGGGCTTGGATATTGCTTGGATGGGCTTGTTCAACCTGAAGCCTCAATTTGCTATTAAATGCCTTCCAAATATTTTTCACCATGTCCATGATAGAGGGCAGATAATAGGTTTACTTCTTAAGGAATGAGTTCTACACCTACAGATTTTCTTAACTGCTGACTTACCATGCCTTTCATAAGGCCTTATACCTCTTTTAAAGCATAGACTTTTATTTGAAATCTCTTACATGGCCAGACTTTACATCTGTTTGAAATTTCACAAATCAGTTAATAAGATTTTTCTCTACCAAAATATATTGCATTCATACTCTTCTATTGCTGAGGGACACTTTGTCCAGCAGGATGGAAACCAACCATTTTGTCACCATTGAGTCAGTGTTGACTGATTAACACATTGTTCTTCGTTGCGACATATGGCTTGCTCATAATTAACTGAAAATAATTCTGTGGCCTTGTTTGGCTTTAAATCAACTAAAGTTCTACTCTAGGCTGCCGTGGCTGACATAATTTACGATGGTAATAATATCGTACTTTAAATCGTATCAGTTCATTTCCTCTTTGGTATTTTTCTTTCCCATCAAGTTTTATTTCTTTAGCTATAGAATTCCTCCGCACTACATCTGTGTTGGTCTAAGTCACGAGTAAACTTTTTAAATAAAGTGTGCAAAATGTGTTTTTATTTATTCAAAAGATGTTTTCAATTACCATTAAGTTCATTGTTGGTCTAATGTTAGCAGTTTAAATATTTGAAGCTGTTCTCTGGAAACCAGACACCCATCCGCAATTCTAAAAATCTGGTATATTCTTCATTTTATTGTGGTTTTCCAAAACAACTGTTGATTGCTCAAAGCAGAAGTCCCTTTGATGAATACAGGTTTAGTCAGTTTAGTGAGTGGGTTGGTAGCTATTTTCTTTGGAATTAACTAGTGCCCCCTGCCCACCCCTTCCTGCCATCTCAGACATTTCCTTCATACACGGTCCACAATGGCACACCCCATTTGGTGGAGTCAATATTCTTTTTCATTGCTTCAGTCCTTGTGATATTGTTTTCCCAATATCAATAAGTGATCAACAAGTGTTTACTGAATGGCTAGTTTCTCTGCTCCTATTCCTTTATATTAAACTGTATTTGATGAATACAGATTTCCTCCATTGTAGCAGTTTTGTTTTTTTTTTTTTTTTTTTGGTGATTAATTGCAAGGAAGCTTTATTTCTTGCTCTTGCGACATGCACAGGATGGGTGCAGGGGGAAGAGGGTGAGGTTGGTGCTGTGCAGTTACTCAAGAAGCAGGCTGCCAGAGGTTTCTGTCGTGGGGTGACATTACTACTTTAATAACTGCTCTCAGGGTTCATTCCAGGAGGGGAAAAGAGCAGTAAAGGGGTGCCTATGTCTTTAACGGAGGTAGGCTGGCAGTTATCTGTGTACCTCATTGCTGCCCCCTGGCTACAAATACGCCAGGGGCTCTTTTCTGACAAAAGAAAGGAAAAAGTGGCAGCACAGGGGATATTTTCTGAACATTGTCTTTGCCACGTTCTTGAGTGGATTATAATTTTATTGCAGTTAACCTAGAAATATGGCATTGTTGAATTTTGTTTAGCCAGTTCCCCCAAACTTGGCTGATAGTAAGAATAACTTCCCCCAAATGAGAACCACTGGTCATACTCCAGATCTACCAAATCACAATCTTTGGGGTGAGGGACAAGGAATCTAAATGATTAACAAGTTCCCCATGCGATTCTATTAGAAGCCAGTTTTGAGCAAATAGGTTCCAATCCTCAGCACCACATAAAAATAAACAAATAAATAATAAAGATTAAACAACAACAACAACATTGTGCGGGACTATAGGAAAGGACATCTCTTTGAACTCTGGAACCAACCCAGAACCCCCACACCTCACCATACCACCTGCTGGCATCACACCATTGTACAATTTACATGAGGCTGTGCTCACCTCAGCCACTGAAGTCTCTAATGCGCATGTTCCCTGAAGGAGGTCCCTCCAGATGCCTGGAGGCTATCTTGCAGTTTTGTCCCTTCTTCATCTGCCAGTCAGCAAGCTGCAGGCAAGGACACAGGGGCAAGGACCTGGGTTGGGTTGCTCCAGGCTTTTTTATCCATATTCCAGCAGTTGACGGTATTCCTCATTTGAAACTCAGTTTTCTCTCTGTATTCTCTAAATTCCTGTCTCGGGTCTTCAGGTGACCAGTGCATGACAGGACACAGAACTGAAGCATTAGGAAGGCTAATTCAAATTTCTTGCAAGGGGCATGAAGGAGAATTGGTGAAGCTACAGATCAATTCCAGTCTTTCTCAAATATACACAGACGCACATGGACTTTTACTCCTCTTTAGATCAGAGACTGGTGGGCTGTTTTCCTGAATGATCTGCCTCCCTCAGATCCCGATCAGTAAAGCTTTTTATTAATATTAGTTTGTGGGGCTGGGGTTGTGGCTCAGTGGTAGAGTGCTTGCCTAGCATGTCTGAGGCACTGGGTTCAATTCTCAGTACCGCATATAAACAAATGAATAAAATAAAGGTCCATCAACATCTAAAGAAAATACTAGTTTATAGCCATACATTCTCACTTTTAACATTTCACTTGGCAGCACATGAGTATAATATGTTTTCTCTTCCTTTTTTTTTCTTTCCTGTCTCCTAGATAGACATGACTTCTTTGAGCACAAACATGGGAAATTGTCAACATAGTGAATTTTCTCTCACTGTCCTCATATGGTCTGAGAGCCGGCAGTGGAGGATCTAATGGGACCCAATAACTTGCAACCCAGCAAATATGAGGAGCTCTCTTAAAATAATACATCTCACAGGAAGAAACAGATTGCCTTATTTTAAAATACATTTGAAACACTGTGGGTTTGAGGAGGGTGTAGTTTTATTGAAAGAACATTTTCATTTGAAAAGCCGGGCTTTGTATGTCTGAATTTCAATCTAAATTATCTTGAACTTGGTTTCATGCTAAAAGGACTAAGAGCTATTTCATTGTGAATGGAAATTCAAGATTAGGAAAGGAGGGTTAAAAACCAGAATCCTCCTGATTTTCCTCTACATGTACAAAGGTGATCTTTTATAAAACAAAACAAAATAGCAGGTGTGTAGCACTTAGTGAAATGTCACATGGATAAAGTCACACTCAGGTAAATAATAAATTATGGTAACGGGCCTTTTAATGGCACCTGATAACCAGATGTGTAGAAAACTAAGCCAGCCCCACCATAAATGGTATAAATGGCTTAACAAAGGATGTAAATCAGCACATCAGTAGCCATTATCATCACCAAGTAGTGCTTTTAAACAAAGCAAGCACTAGAGCTGGCTGTATATAAGAGCAGATAAATGTATTCATAGGGAATAACTAAATGCAAGGGGTTTCAGGAGAGAAAATTTGATTTGGGGCTAAGATTAAGTGGCAGATATGATTTAAATAGCAAAGCAACACAAGGAGGGAGACCCAAGCTCTGAGGGAGAGTGGTTTCTAGCAGAATGTTTTGTATAACATTATTTGTCCTTTGTGGTTTAGAGTTAAGTAACTTAAACTTACTCTGCTCAGGATTTTCCTTATTCTGTAAAAAGTAAAACGAAGTGCAGAGGACAGACATGTTATAATGACTTCAAAACCCTGTGTAGCAATGCTCAGTTATAATTTCTCATTACACCATGTATGTACAAGCCGAGAAATTTAGTAAAAATTGCTGCATACTATTTCCTCTATAGCTAACGAGATCTAAGCTCCTATAGCGCTCTTCACTTTCTGCCCTACTTTCCATGAAGAAAAAGTCAAAAGAGGATGTCATATCTGTCACATTAGCCCCAGAATTACAAAAAGTAATTAAACAGAGCTTTCTTGGCTTGTCCACCATGTGTGGAAAACGGAGCCCTCAGAGTCTCTAAAGGACCCTGCTGGCCCAGTAAGCACTGCTCAGGAGGGAGGTCCTATCACTGTTCCTCTTCCTGTGGCCTGCTCACACTCTTTCAGGATCCTCCCAGCAGACTCCTCTCAGGGTGAGAGATGTGCTCCCACTGTGTGCCCTAGTATTTTTCTGGAAATTTAAAAGATACTCTTGCAAGGCTTCTGGAACCAAATTCCTTGGGAGAAAGAGAAGAAAGAAAGGATAATCAGAGCTGCTGCTTATAAATAACTCACCCTCTTTTTCATGCAAATTTACTCTTTCTCCTGGGGATTTAATCTTGCCTTTGGAGAAGTTAGTCTACCTTGACTTTCTTCACTTAGGGTATGGGGTTCCCTGGTGAGGCCAGCCTGCATTTATTTGGCATACAAGGCTGTCCTTATTCTGGGACTTCTGTCTCCTTTGCTTTTTGTCAGATTAATAATAGTTTCTAAAAGTCAAGCGTAGGCAGTGTTGTTCTAAGTTCTGATTTGAAACATGATTTTTGTTGCTGCTGTTTTATCATCATTGATACGTGAGGGGGATTTTAAGCATAGCAAAAATCTAGAGTTTGCTAATGCACAATGTCATTCACCATGACAGTAATGGAGAAAACCCACACCTAGCTGAGTGGGGCCCTGTAAGGAATTGCAAAATGGATACACAGCTGCACACAAGCAAACCCACAGTCATGCTCACACACACAGTGAAAAGATCAGCTACATAATTTGCTCTGCCTAATGCAAAATGTAAATGTAAGGCTCCTGGTTCCAGAATTATTTAGGATTTCAGGATCACCCAAGAAGAGACTGCAACTGATTCTGAGCATGGGACCCTGTTCCTACACACACACATCACTCCTGGTTTGACTCTTGAAGTGTGAGCCATTTCCCATCTGTGCCTTGTGACTTAGACTGTCCCCCAGCTTTAGGTAATTCTCCTTCTATCACTAAGGCAGTAATTCACTGCTGAATCCCAGGAACCCCTGACTCTGGGAATTCCAATATCCACGCTCAGCCACAGTCCCAATATGCCAATCAAAGGGATGATCAGTGTTGAAGGGCAGAAAAAGGGCTTTCATTAGTGCTAAGAAGAGCAGATATGATGGCGAAGTGACCTGAACAAAACCTTGAGGTTTATAGAAAAGGGGAACAAAAGCAAGGGTTGGGGGCTTGCCTGGCTGCAGTTTGGATAGCGGGCAGCAGAAGCCATCTGGGTCAGGCCATGGTCTGATTCATCATTATTATCTCAGGAGTGTATGGTGCAACTCTGGGAAGGTCATCCTTGTTTGAGGGGCAATTGGGTCACCAAGATCAGATCATTCCTCCTGCTTAGGATGGCAGCCTTGCATTTTTTCATGGAGTGATTCCTTCTGCTGGGGGGCGGGGAGGGGGCAACATCAAAATGCAGTCATCTCTTCTGTGAGGCTCACTGTTATTTAGGAGTAGTTTCAGTTTCTTGCTGTGAAAATACTTATCAAACAGACCTGGTGTTGCTGGAATCCAAGGTAACTACAGAAGAAAGTGGTTCCAAAGGGCCTTGGGGGAGGAGGGACCTCAAGGACAACAACAATAACAGAGCAAAACCTTCAAAGAGACACAGGAAGTTGGGGTGGGGAGTTGGGGTGGGGAATGGAGTTATTTAGATCAGTGCCTGGGCCTCCTCCCGCCCTTCCTATGTCCACTCCTACAGGCAAACTCCCAGTCTCTTGGAAAGTAAAAACCAGCATTTACTGCAGTTTGTATGCATTAACTACTTAATATGTGTAAACTGTGCCTCTCTTTCTATTATTTAGTCGGTTACCAATGACATTTTTTGGTGTCTGCACATAGTTCCAGTTTTTCCCTCAGCCCTGTGGGTTTTATCACAAAGTCTTGCAAAGCACAACTTTGTTTATTTGTTTGGTTTGAAACACAGTGTGTTGGTTTGGATATGGAATGTCCCTCAAAGTCTCATGCGCTCAGAGGCTGGGCCTTTAGGAAATTGATTAGATCAAAAGGACTCTGACCTCAGTGGATTAATCCAGTTTGGGCTGATTGGAAACTGGGAGGTGTGACCTGGTTGAAGGAAGTAGGTCACTGGAGGTGTGGCCTAGAATGGTTCATCTTCTCTCCAGCTCCCTTCTCTCTCTCTCTCTCCCTCTCTGCTTCTCCCCAGCCCCCATTCTTCTTGGCTACCATGGGCTTCACAGCTTTCCCTTGCCATACTCTTCCTCTATGATACATCACCTCAAGTCCAAAAAAAAGTGTGCTGACAGTGGACTGAATGTTCTGAAACTGTGAGCTAAAATAAATGTTTTCTTCCTCTAAATTGTTCCTGTCAGGTATGTTTATCAAACTGATGAAAAACTGACTGGTACACACATAGTTTATGTTAATAGAAGAAGGAAATTACGAAGGAAAAAACATTTTCTTCAAAACACCTCAGTACATATATTTCACAGTTAATTCATCTACAATCAGAAGAATAGTTTTAAAAGTTTAAAGTTGTGGTGGAAATATGAGGAAAACTGAAATTTCATTGTTGTTATCCACATGGAGATTGTTTCAAATAATCTACTGCCAAGCACATCAGAATGTTCTTAGGTCACAGAGAGGTCCGCCCTGTGAACCTGCTTTGGAATTGCTCTAAGGAATTATAGATCAATTTAAGAAAACTCAGACAATCCTGAGATTAAGTTCTTTGATCATGTGAGTGTATCAAAGAAAATGAGAGTACATTTAATCAATTTATTGGTTGCTTGGGTTTAGGTGAAAGGATGAAGCTAGAAAGCACAGAAATATTGTGGAGACTCACACGTTTTAAGGTCCCATGAATCCGAACAAGAATTCATATTGCAAAAATGTAAAATGAGAAGTGGGTTTGCTCCATCTTATTCCTCTCTGCAAAGTTATTTGCTTCAGAGATGAGAACTATTTTAGCCTACTTTAAAGAATGTGAAATAATCTTATTTAGGAAAGAATAAAGAACGGAAAAGCTAGATAGAAACCTATAGATGGTTTTGCTCAAGTACCCAATTCTGCAAGTCTGGAAAGTGAGTTAGAGGATTCTCAGTGACCCACAGGTAAAGTTGGGGCCATTGCCAGTTCTGCAGACTTACAGCTCATGCTCTGGGAATATGATAGTGCTTCCTTTCTGAACTTACTTCGGGCTTATCAGTTAAGAACATAGAATGCTTTCCATGTAAATTCTATACATACGTACAGAAGTATGTCTGTGAAAACTCATTCTCTCAAGTTGCTGATGATAAATGATTAATTATAAGTAATCCATGATATTTTGGTTATGTATTTATCACTAATTAAAAAATGGAAAATACCTACAGAGTGTGAATTAAATAGAGAAAAGTCCCTGCCTTGAGAAAGCTCACAACGTGGTTTAGAAATGAGATGACAAATAAGAAAATGAATAAATATTATCCGTATTTGATAGTGATACTTTCTAAGAGTAGAAAAATGTAGAGAGAAGGATACAAAGTACAAAGTATGATGGAAGAACTAAGATTTTAGATAGAATGCGAGGTTTTCATTGCTGTCACCAAAATACCTGACAAGAACAAGGATGAGAAGTTTATTTGGGGGTCACAGTTTTCAGAGTCAGTCAGTGGTTGGCCGACTCCATCACTCTGGATCTGGGTGAGGCAGAACATCATAGTGAAAAGCTGTGGTAGAGGAAATTCATCAGCTCATGGGAGTTGGTAATCAGAGAGGGGGAGAGGGAAAGAGAGGAAGCATGTGCCAGCCTGTGTACATAGAGCTAAAGATATGATAGAATCCCCCCATGGCTTACTTCCTCGAACCATTCCCCTCCTGCTTATAGTTACTACCCCTCATTCCATACAAATTGTTAATCTATCAAATGGATTAATCCACTGATGACATTACAGCTCTTATAAGTGAACCATTTCACCTCTGAACATTCTTCTGTTGCCTAACACAAACTCTTTGAGGGATACCTCATTTCCAGACCATAACAGATAGGATACTTAGGAAAGACTTGACTAGGCAGGTGTTTGAATAATTACCTGAATGCAGTGGGGACTAAATGCTTGGAGATCTGGGGGAAGGAGCATTTGAGACAGATGGAGCAGAATGTGCAAAGACACTGGACCAGGAACGCAGCTGGTCTTCCAGTAGATCCATGAATACATAAGACAGACTCAGGGAACCAAGCCTCAGAGGAACTTAGGGTGGCTCTGGGGACTCCATCCCAGAGCATCTATGCACCTTTACTCTAATGCCTCCGGATTTGTGTTTTCTCCTGTAGAAAGCAGCTTTCTCACCTCCTCTTTTCCATGTACTGTATCTCTACTCTGCCTCTGTTCCTGTTTGTGCCATCTGTGCCGTGAAGCCTCAGTGTGCACATGGCCCATGCTGCCTCCAGAGCAGTGTTCTATGCTGTGGCTTCCCAATTTCAGGTCCAACCCAGATGGTGAAGGCACTTCTAGTTCAAATTCAGGGCAGAGTAACTCTGATTGCCTCCCACCCCTTTTGGCTGTTTTCCCCTTGTGTATGCCTATTCCATGATTCAGGGACAGGAGGTGTGTGGTCCTCTACCTTGTACCCTTGCACAGGGCTGTAGGCAACAGCATTCCCCTGGCAACTGTAAATATATTTCAAATATCTCTGCAGTGATGGAGAGTTTGGGACTGGTTCCGAGTCTTCTCAGTTCACTGAGATAGGGCTGTGCCATCAGGACCAGCTGTATACAGCCCATTAGTTGTACATGTATCACTTTGGCTTTATGGAAATGGTTGAGTGAAAAGCGTTATGGTTGGTGACTCCACTGGGATTTCAAGCACAATTGAATTTTACCTCCAATCCTTTCCCATGACCAAAAGAAGGAAAATCAGATTTTGGAGTAAAATATTGAATAAAGACTTCAGTATAGTATTTTAAAAATGTATATTTTAACAATATCAGTTAGATGGAACTTATAGTTTTAAGAAGTATTTTTGTGCCCTTTATTGAATCAATTTTATGATATACTTTTCAAAGGAAAAATATTCAGAAGTATGCAGAGCAATTTTTACTTAAAAGCGTAGAAATAAAGATCATATTAAAACAAAACAAAAGAAGCAGGATTCTGGAAGTTACTATTGGTACAATTACAGGAAAGATATGGAGAAAGAAGGACCAAGTAAGTCACATTCAATTTTGGATTTTTTTCTTGCTAAAGGAGAAAAATTCACTGGACTTAAAATGAAATGTAAAATTGTACTTCTACAGAGAAGAAAAGAAATCGACTTTTAAAAGTCATCGTGTTATTTATCACCAAGAATCCATTTACTTTGAATGACTTTTTAAGTCTGACTAGACAGTCTTTGAGATCTGCTCAGGGGAGTTTAAAGCCACCAGAAAAGTTTAAATACACAGTCTGTTTATGTAGATGTAAGTCTGTAAATATATTGAAATTTGGGATAGCATTGCTTGCCATATTCAGCCATTTTAAGAACTATCTAGAAATTCTTAATTCATTTTTTTAGCCTGTTATGTCTGTTAGGAAAATAGATATGCATGTATTTTTGAATGATCATATTTAAAATATTTGTAAACAATGTCATTAATAGAAAACTATGATAAAATTTTGTCTTTTTATATAAAGGATACAGAGACCATATCTAAGTAGTAGACAAATATATTCAGTAAGAAATAATCTAATTTTAAGTGAAATCTATTATTTTTTTAACAAAAACCTTTACAACTTATAATAAGGTCATCCAGTAGACACAATGCAGTTAATAGAAAGTCAGAAAAAAACTAACTTAACTGAAACATTAGGTGTTGTCTTAGATATGCAGCAGATTGTCCTGACATCAGGTTAAGATATAGCATATCATGATTTTTATCTATGTCTAAGGACCCGAACTGGTAAAAATTTTTAAAATTCCACCATTTAAATATGACAATTAATGAGACTGTTCTACTGAATAATGCACATATATAAATTTTGTGGCCATAACTTGTCCCTGGAAATAGAAGAGTTGAGCACAAAATGCCAGCACTCCTTCACATGCCTATTTTTCTCTTTCTTGATTGAGAAGAGAGATATTTTCCTTCTCTTCCATTTGGTAAAATGAAACCTTAAGCATAAATATCTGCTACTGTGATGTTAGGTGTTTTCCCTAAACTCCTTATGCCTCAGATTTCTTTCTTTTAAAATGTCTAGGGTAATTGTATCTAACCCACGTGTTACTTGTGAGAACTAAGTAAAACAATGGATATAAAGTACCAGCATTAGATTTGGCCACAAACTGTGCAGAATTAAAGTTAGGTATTGTTACCATTATTATATATCCACAAATGCCTGGGTTCTTTGGAGTGATTGGGTTGGCTCTTGGCATGGTGGTACCCATGGTGCAATGTTCATTACTCAAGAGATTTCACATTAAGGCTACCTTCTCAGGTCAGTAAGTTCCACAGATGCCCTGGTGGAGACCACTCTTGTGACATCCCTACTGTGTAACATCATTACACCTCAGGGAGGGTGAGCTATGTATGGGTTGATTTACCTTCTACTTGCTGGTTCTAGCCTTGCCTGTGTTGTATGGACTCATATTTCTGTAACATGCCAAAGATCACATTTTTATCATATTTCAATTCTTTAAATGGAGGAGATTGCTAACATACAGTAGGCGTTTAATAAATTTTTGCTAAACGAATCATAGCTGTGCCCTACAAGCGCTGACATCACTTATCGCTCTAATATCTATTTTTACTCCATGCAGAAGATATGTAAGGATTCTTCATGAGACAATTTTTATTTGTTTACCTAGGAAACATGCATGTATTTGGTTCTAAAAATTGGTGCTTTTTGGTTTGATTCCTACAAGTAGAAAAAGTATTTCATTTGCCAGTACTGGACAATTTATATCAGCGATGAAAATAATTATTTTACAAAAAATAAAAGGCAAAATATCTTAAGTTTGACTAAATTTTTCTTAAATCACGTCTGTGTTTTGAGAACACTTGCATCTGACTGTCTGATTTTTCTTCCAATTATGGACTGAGGTGCCTCCCCCAATAATTCATGTTGGAGTCTTAACCCCTCAGTGCCTCAGAATGTGACTGAATTTAAATATAGGGACTTTATAAAGGAAATTAAGTGAAAATGAGGTCATTTGGATGGGCAATTTAACCTCAACTTGACCTCAGACTTCTAACCTTCAGAACTGTGAGGAAATAACTTTCTGCTATTTAAGCTGGCCACTCTGTGATGCTCTGTGTAACAGCCCTAACACAGGCACATACTTCCTATCCAAGTACTAATTCAAGTCCAGTGAGATCTACAAAGCTTTTTCTGCCAACTCTGGTCTATTGGATCTCCATGATTGCCTTGTATTTTATTTTACTTCCTATATTTTGTGAATGTCATCTCTGCATCCTGATCACCAATCCTCAAGGGATAGTCATGTCCTACCAGCATGGATATACTCCTGCATGTTTTCCCAAGTATCTAGCATACTTCCTCAAAGACACACATGGTAGATGCTGAGTAGATATTCTAATTGATTTTAAATGCTCATGTATAGATGTGCATTGAGCATACAAGGGACCTTCATTATTAAGGAATGATTCAGTTTAATGTATGTACTTTGGGATTTCCTTAGGTAAATATCATTAGAAGTTCTGTTTCTCTATCACATTATGTTGCGTTGGCAGAGCTCTGCTGTGGTTGATTGTTGTGTGATGTGAGGAGGGAAGGAAGGAGACTTGGAGATTCCATTTGGAGAGTCTAGAAAATTGACATAGCATCTCCTTTCCAAAGTGTCTGTCTTGTCTGCCTTCCTGAAAAATGAAGCCTATTAAGAAAGAAAGTTTTATAAGGTCCAAAGCATTCGATTGCCTCAACTCTGCTCTGGCGATGCCTGTTTAGAAGGTTAGCATGCTTTTGAAAATCCCCTGTCAATGCCTAGGTTTTAATATTGAGGGCATTACATTATCATTGGCATTGATACTGGATATATGAGATTTATAGTGTCTTTCATTAACTAAAATAATGGAACAAGAGAAGAAGGGTTTCTCCAATGGCCAAATTGTGTATGTGCACATCTGTGTGCATACATGTACATTGTTCGCATTCATGTGATATACCATTTACATACATACAACTGTGACACACCCTTCCACCACCTCCACTGTAACTTCTGTCAGATGAAAGCATGTCTTTGCTGGACAAATATCAAATTAGCTTTGGCTAAATGCAAAATCATTTGCATATGCAAGCCACCAAATCTCAAAGAATTGTTTACAAAAACATACATCATTAAAAACTGTGGACATATTTAGTTCTGAGTTTAGATAAGTCAGTAACAAAAATATATGAAGTCCTTCAGGTCATGTTAAATAGGGACACATTTGCTGGATTGAATAAAATTTTTGTTGACAGTTTTCAGTAAGAGTTTAGTTCTCCAACTCTTGCCTGCCAAGTTATGTTCCTTCGCCAATTTACAATTTGGCGAGCAGCTTTTCTTATGAATTTATTGAACTGTGCATTTAATGGGTTCTCAAGGGTCATACTTGTGAGAACCGATTACTTAGTACATTTACATAGGGAAGTAAATAAGAATGTTACTTCAAGGTAATTGTGTTTTATAGATGAAAGCCTTAGGTCATTGATCCTGGGACGCTGTAACTATTGTAAACTTCACATTTCTCCCTGATCCAAGTTCTATGACTTTTCCAGAAAGCTCTTTTGCCATTGAAGTAGCAATATAGTTCCCAGCTTTAAACCAATAACCCATGTTTTTGCAACAAAACTAAATGAAATTTAAAAAACAAACCAAAACAAAGCAAACAGAAAAGGCAGCAGCTAGGAAATAAGAAAATAGAAAATCAGGTTGTGATTTCTGTTCCTTTGAGGGTTTTTAATTCATGTTTTGAAATTTTTCAGCTGATGCTTTGCTCATTTCTATAGTATCAGAGAAGAACTGAATCTCAGGAAGTCTTTAATCAGAAGTTGGGCAGAGAAGTTGAAAGAACCCATAATTTCAAATTACTAAGCATATGTTTCCCCTAACTTCCTCTGGATAGGAAAAGCTAGTTTTTACATGACAATGAAAATTACTATTTGTTCTTGATAACTTTACCATGCTCCTTGGCACACTTTTAAAATAATGACCTCATCAACCGATACTTTACCACACCTTTCACCAGTCCCATTCGGCAAGGAGGCAAGGGCAGCTTTTCTGTTTGAAGTAACTTTTTGAATTAATAAATGGGACCTTTCCTGCACTTCTGTTTTCAGATTTGAGAGACTTCAGAGTATGAAATAGATTTTGTAACTCAATGGAGGTTTCCAAAAGTCTCAGGTCACCTAATGAGCCTTATTCACAAAGAGACATCACTTGTCCCCTTTGCAGATTGACCATGTCCTGTCTGTCCTTCTTACGGTTGGTTTAGATATGTCGTGTCCCCCCAAAACTCATGTATGAGACAAGCAAGAAGGTTTAGAATGATGGAATGATTGGGTGAGGAGAGCCTTAACCTGCTCAGTCCCTTGTTACAGATTAACTGAGTGGTAAGTGAAAGCAGGTAGGGTGTGGCCGGAGGAGTGGTCATTGGGGGCATGCTTTAGGGGTTTACATTTTGTCCTGGTGAGGAGAGATTCCTCTCTCAGCTTCCTGGTGCCATGTCCCCAGCTAGTTTCCTCTACAAACTCTTCCTCAATAAGGTTCTGCCTTACTTCAGCTCCCAAAGAATGGAGTTAGCTGTTTGTGGACTAAGACTTCTGAAACCTTGAGCACCCCAATAAACTTTTCTTCCTCTAATTGTTCTTTTCAGTTATTGTGGTCATGAAAAAAGCTGAGTAAAAAGTCCTTCAGTGAAGGTCCAGTCTGATGTGATGGGGTAAAGTAACCATTTAAAGTATTGGATTGGCAAGGGTCACAGTAAAGGGAATGAGGCTGTTTTTTTTTTTTTTCCTTGACTTTCTTCACTCATTCTCTTTCTTTCTTCCTCTCTCCTTCCCTTCTTTGCTTCCTTTCTTTATTTCACCATAATAATTGTGTTCATATGACAGTTATAGAAAACCTACTGAGAAAGAGCTTGACATTTTATATTGGTTACTTAACACAAAGTCAGAATGTATCTGGTTCCAGACGTATTTTGTGGGTCAAGGGTGGCTGGGTAAATGTTTCTATCATTTTCTTGATTTTTTAAGAATTTATGGAACCATGCAGGAGATGGAAAATATAGGGAGAAGAAAGGTTAAAAGTTGTAAGGAAATCCAAAGCTTTCTACAGATTCTTAGCAAAATTGCCTTCTGCTTCATTGGGGGTTATAACTGTCCTATGTGGTCAGTTATAACAAGTGAATAGGGGCGAACAAGCCAAGATCACAGCTAGCTCAATAAGAATTCTCCCATGATGACTCATTAAAATAACAACTTAAATAATTTAAAGTAATAATTTTAAATGACTAGGAAAATATAATAATCGCACACATGGATTGTGATCTATATCTAGAACAAGACTTGATTGGTTTGGGTTCTGTTATGTGGATGGTAATTCAAATGTGCACCTTTTCTCATTAAAGTCATGCTCATTGCAACACTGGGAACTGTATCTGTCAAAGAGATCCCACAGTGAGATCTTCCCAGGGTGTATTTTTCTGGCGGGATGTGGTGAGATCCACTCCAAGCATATTACTTCAGTTCTGCCATCATAAGAAAGGACAGAACATGTCTTTTCATTGTACCACTGCTCTTTGCTGCATCCTGCAAATGACATGTTGCTGCTTTTGGGGGCATGAGCTCCAGAGCTGATGGAGCCTAGGTTCTGAATTGTTGGTGTGACAGAAAAGAGTCACTAGCCGGGGCTGGGGATGTGGCTCAAGCGGTAGCGCGCTCACCTGGCATGCTGCGTGCGGCCCGGGTTCGATCCTCAGCACCACACACAAACAAAGATGTTGTGTCCACCAATAACTAAAAAATTAAAAAAAAGTCACTAGCCCTTTCTGCAGGGTGGAGTGTCCTGCATTCCTCTGCATTGACTAACCCACCTACTCAGTAACCCAAGGGTTTCCTTCAGAAAGAGGATGGAAAGTTTTGATCCCATAATTTTACTACCCCTGAGAGAGAAGAGAGCAGACATATTGATATATTCTTATGATGGGAGAAGTGGAAATGTTTTGAGGAGAAGGTGTTCTATGATGAAGGTCAATGTATAATGCTACGATGGTATCGTAAAGTTAATTTTTTTTTTTTGGTGGTGCTGGGTATTGAACCCAGGGCTTTGTGCATGTGAGGCAAGCACTTTACCAACTGAGCTATCCCCAGCCCCTGTTAAGGTAATTTTACTTGAAAAAAAAAAAAGAAAGATAGAGATTGTATGTAAGTTAAATTAATAAACTAATATAAGATTTTTATTAAAATGCTACAAGTTCTATATCTAATATTATTGGGCTTTCAGGCCAATAGGATATTAATTCAACCAATGGTAAATTGTTGGGATGAGACAAACAAAAAATAATGGGAAATAAAACAATCGCAAAATTCCTGTTTGCTTCCAGTGTTTTGGGAAATGCCTTTAAAGGTAATTATGGAGCTTGCCAGGATATCAATAATTATACTGACAGTTCATGATGAGGAAGTGTGGTGGAATATCTTCCCACATATCCCTCACTGTTGCTAAGTGCAGTCTGTGTCTCTCTGGCTAGGTTGTGTTGTCCCCACCCTTATTGACAATAGACTTGTTTTGGCTTAGAAAAAGAAGAGTACCAGATACATGGCCCACCCCAGTAGCAGGTCCAGGAGCTATGGAAGATTTTGCAGTTCTCTTGACCTTTCCCTCTGCCTTAGGAGATCAACTAGTTCTTCCTGGCACCAAATGAGGGGAGAATGGAAGGGAACTGTAACCATTTACTCACAGTATTCTACCTGAAATATTAGTGAAAGTAGTTTATTAGTGAGAGTGCACTTTTAAAAATTTTATATATATTTTTTTTAAAATTTATATATTTGTTGTAGATGGACACAATACTTTTATTTTAGTTATTTGTTTTTAATGTGGTGCCGAGGATCAAACCCAATGCCTTACACACACCAAGCAAGAGCTCTACCACTTTGCTGCAACCCCAGCCCCGAGAGTATATTTTTAATTACAACGTGGGGGTTATTTGTTACAGCAGCAAAGCTGACTGATTAAAAAAAAAAATTATACACTTTTTTATTTTAAAAGTGGGCACAACTCTCCATGATGCTATTTCAAAAAGCCAATGTGGTATATATTTTTTCCTCTTAAAAAAAGCATATCTGTTCCATTCAGAACAGAAACATTGTGGGTTATAGCTTAAAGAGAGCATAAGGAAGAGGTGATGCTGGTTATTTTCTTCTTCATCACGAGTAGAAATTCCTGAAGTTAAATTGTCTTGCTTACTAATGGAGAAGAAGGAAAATGGGTGGAATAAATGTCCAAAGATCAAGGAGGCAAAGCTAACCCTCTCTAAAATTACAACCCTCTTCTTGAATTAATACTTTTCAATATGAGAAGGGAGGGTACCCATGAAAGACATTATATGCCTAGTTTATTCCCTTTTAGGGACCATCAGGGTCCTTTAGGCTTTGATTGTTATTGTGTGTGGCATGCTTATAATTGCTGTGCTCTTTGGCATACTATTCGAGTCCCCCCTCATTCTCTGAAATCTTTGAAAGTAATTGATGACTTCAGGGAAAGTGATTAGTAAAGGGTAACTGAGTAGCTAGGGCTCTCCTGCCACAATGTTTTGCAGACTAATTCATGCCGCCCTGATGTACTCCCTTTCAAATTCCTTTTGCTTTCTTTTTCCTTCATATTTTTAAGGGAAGACTTTTCATCTCAGACTACATATGTGGAATATACTGCACATTCTTTTCAGATAGTGTCCCAAATGCTGAAGCCCCAGGTAATGTTCCATAGGAAATTTGCTTCCTAAGAGTAATGCTGAGATTAAACAGTGGGATCTTATATAGTTTTAATTAAATAATATGGTCCTTGAAGTGTATTTATGAGTTAATTTTTGTACAGTACTTCATACTGAACACAGCAAAAATCAGCATGCTTTGCCATTGAAGTGCAGGTCTTAACCTGAAACATATTGCTGGAATGAGGTGATTACCATAGAAGAACATTATCTTGAAATAAGAATAATATTCGGGCAACGTGACCTCCATATGTGGCTATCATAATACAAATGACAAATAGGGGCATTCCCAAGGTGTCCAGATTGCTTCAGTTATTTTGTATTATGCAAGAAATCTTAAAAGAACAGAACTTTCAAAATTTACAAGTTGCTGAGCTTTCAAAAAAAAAAAATCCAATACAGTCAACATGTAACCTTCATGTACACTGTAGAAATATAATACAACACCACAATCTAGTATGTGGTTACTGTGCATCTGAGTTTGATTTTTATGAGAATGTTCTTATCACATGATTATAAAACTGCCTTGAAGTGTTAAGTAGAGCAACAAAATGTGCCTAACATTTAGTGATGTGACATTTGGTGATGCATAACTCCCTTGGGCTAGTATACTTCATTGAGATAGAGCCTTTCTTAAGCTTTCAAATATTCACAGAAGTAAGGGTAGGTTAGTTGATTAACAATGCTTCAAAGACATAGAAAGAGGCAGATTGTTAGGTTTATGTGTATTTAAAGCTCTACATTTTTACAAAAGCAAAAATTTTATAGTATGGGATTTTTAGCTAAAAGTATGTTTTCACTTAATTTGGACTTGCTTTATTTTGAAAATGTATTCCAAATGCAAAAACTATTAAAGTGTTTGAATCTCATTTTTTGAAAAACAGATCACATCATTTGTCTTTGGATGTAAAGTAATAAATTCCTTCCAGTAGCACCAGTACTCTTTCCAAGGCAGGGTTGCTGTTTTAGTTTAGCAACTGAAACAAGGTCCTTTCATTGCCATCTGTGCCTCCAAGACGAGGCATTTCAGGCTTTACAGTTGGGTAAAAAGAGTCAAAGTTACACTGAAGTTGATTAAAGATGACAATAACATTATAACCATATACAACAGCCAACATGAGGAGCTGTACTTTGAGAATGGGCTTTCTAACATGAAACTGTGACAGAAGGTGTAAAGTTCGTGTGTGTGTGTGTGTGTGTGTACACATGCGTGTGTGTATCAAGATATCTGGTTAATACTGATATAAGTTTTATTTCTCTAAGATGATCATTATTCACAAAAAAAGTTTGCGTGATAGTCAAATACTAAATGTGTTATATTATAATCAATATTTAACATATTGATTCAGTCAGCCAGCATTCATTTAGCCTCCTACATGGAATTAAATTTTAGGTACTAAGGACTATAGCATGAAAACAATAATAAGATGAAAATGCTGATAAATAATCAGCTGTCAAGGCGCTACATTCTTTTGGGAGTATATAAACAATGAAGAAATAAAAATTTTAGTTTGTTAGATGATATTAGGTATGGGATTACATCAAAGCAAGGATGGAGGTAGAGAATGAAATAGGATAGGGTGGTATTTTAAAGTATGTGCTCAGGTAAGACCTCACTGGAGGAATCATTGAACATAGTGTCCCAGGCTGAAAGAAGATACTGATAAGTTCAAACGTCCTGGGACAGGAACATCCCTGAAGTATCCCAAGAGCTTTAAGAATAGCATAGTTTGCTGGGATGAAGTTGGGTGGAGAGAAGTTTGACATGAAAATCTTTGGGGAGCCTGGGAGGATTATGCAGGACCTTGTATGAAGTTCTTGAATTTTTCTCTAAATGAGAAGTGAAGTTCATAGATTTTTGAGTTATCTGTAATGTTTGTGACTTGTTCTGATTATAGCCTGTGGTGTCTGGATCAAACATAGAAGCAGGGAGCCCAATCAGAGGACTGTTGAGGTTAATCTAGCTAGGAGAAAATGGTAGCTTGAACCAACATGGAGCCATGGAGATAAGGAGAGAAGTCACAGTCTGCATTTGTTTGAAACCAGAGGATCCGGGTTTGATGAAAGGTTTGTTTGTGAGTGTGAGAGAAGCAAGGGATTCATGGGTAATGCCAAATATAAAACAATCACAGTCTAAAATCTTTGCATCGATTTAAAATTATTGGACATCACAGCCAAAATGAATGATCATTTCCAAAAGGTATCCTCACAAGCCCAAGGGTTCTTAAGCTGATGACGTTTATCAACAGAACTCTCAGATTCTGTAATCTGCAGTGGGAAAAAATTTACCTTCATCTTTAGGAATTTATCAATATCTTTAATTATGAATATAGCCAACAAACAACTGTAGAATTTATAGTCTCTACAGATTTATTATTCTCCAACAGAATTCACAAATATATTCATATCATATTATATTTGGTGCAGATATCTCTAAATATCATTCATACTCATTATGACTTCCAAATAATTATTGACAATTAGACCTGCTGCCAGATCTTATTGTTTAATTTGTTAATAAAGCGTATTACCATGCTATACAATTTTATTTAAATGCTATGCATTTTATTTTAAGCATTTTTGAGTCATTATCCTGAGACAGTGTACCTATGCTTCATGGAAAGTGCCAGATCGGTCCATGGTATAATATGTTAAAACATCCTGTCTAACCATGGTACACACCAGTGGAGAGTCTACCAGTGGGCACTCTCAAAGGCAGTATGGATGATGATGATCAATTATGGTGTGCCAAGTTCATTATCTAAATTATTTCCCAGAACAACCTATGAGGCAGAGATTATCCCCATCTTATGTGAAAGGAAACTGAGTCTTAGCAAAAATAAATAACTTCCCTAACGTCATACACATGATAAGTATAAATTCAAATTCAAACTGGTTTCCCCACTGTGTGTGCCTTAATCATTTATATATATATATATATATATATATATATATATATATATATATATATATATATAAATTTTTCACCATAAAAAGCAAAACTGATGATATACAACAGTACATGCAGCCCTTGCCTGTGTGTATTTGGGGGCGGGGGGAGAAAAAACAAAACAAACACAAACCCAGTAACTGTGTATCAAGAAAGGGATGTTAAGGCACTCTGTATCCAGTCAGTGGGGATAAAATATACACTCAAAAGCAGCAAAGGAACATATTTTACTGCCAAGCAAACAACCCCACCTTCCCTCCCTCCCCTCCTTCCCCTCCCTCCCCTCCTTCCCCTCCCTCCCCTTCCTCCCCCAATGAGCATGACTTCTGATTATTTAAACCCTACACATTCACTGTAAATAATTGATGCCATTCACAAGGTAGAAGGAAGAAAGAAAATGTTCTCTGGAATATAAATCTATGGAGCAACCACTATTAATATCAAGCAAGAATAATTTCACAAAAATGGAGTCAGAGTATATGCTTTTTTTTTTTTTTAGAATGAGCATTTTCCCCTTGCTCCTCTTCTGCCTTCATAATTTTACTCTGCTTCTCTCTGCACTGCACACCCTGCTTTTAGGGAAGCCATGCTATTCACTTAATATGTATCTTACTCTCCTCTGGAAAATGTGGCAAGAGTAATAACAGGATTTGCTTCCTACTGACTGAAGTCAGTGTGGATCAATCTGTGTGCATTGCCTTCAGACTGCCTGGCTTTCGCTTCTGGCCCCACCACAATCCATACTTACTGTACAATTTGAGCAACATCTTTAATGCAACAAGGTCTCCTGTAAAATGGGGGAGAATGATGTGTCTACCTCATTGAGCAAATTCAAGGCTTAACTGAGTTATTGCATGAAAACTTATTTATAAGAGTCTATTGCATGAAAGCAGCATTTGAGTATATGCTCAAATGAGAAGCTGCAGTTTCTCTTGCTGCTGTTTTGGGTCCTTCATCTTACCTAAGTAGGACCTTGGTAACAAATGGAACCCAGTCATGTGTAAATGGTCTTTGACTGACAGGGGTCTCAGAGCTTCCTCCTTCCCTGAGATCCAGACTGCTAGGAACATTCTCTCTGCGTTTTATAAAGAACAACATTGCTTTGATTTCAAAGAACTTAAAAGTGCATCCAGATATTGTTTAGTAGATAGGTGGCACATACAGATTTATTTAGGAATGAGATAATACATATCACATGAATTATTAATTTTATGATGGCATAAAAGATATCTAACTGAATAGTTTGGTAAACTCTTTTTTTTTTCAAGTATGTCTTTGCTTTCTTTGTGACTACAGCTTGTTAAGAAAACCAGTATTTTAGGTCATCCCTGCCTATCCTCTCTATTTTTGTGTGCTCCAGGATGAGCCAGTTGCTGTGGGGAATGAAGCTTTTTACTAATAGCTGTCAGTTTGCTGTTGATCTATTAAAATGCAAAAAAGAAAGCAAAGCAAATCCACAAAGACATTCTTTCTCAGGGAAGATTGGTTAACAGTGTTCTCCCATTTTGGTATGAATTTTAGCACTTTGAGAGGTTTCGTCAGCTTTAATATATTATGAGAAAGGCATGAAAGGTGAGATGTTACAGGGTTCTGAGGAAAATATTTACTTGCCAACTAGAAGAGGTTCACACCTGTTTTCACTTGATCTTTGAGCCTCACTTAAAGATAAAACGTGTTTTTATTACAACTCTGGAAAATGTCAGAGAATGAACCTGGAAGGTAAGTAGACTGGAACTATATTAAGCATGAAAACATGAATGAATATTGTATTCATAATTTTCAGCAATTATTATATTTTTGGCTCGCAGAAGTTCTTGTACAATGACTTCCTTGAATTTAATATTCATCGTTCAAAATACCTATTTTGTTTCATCCACAAATTACGAAGTCTCCTAATTGAGCATTTAGTGTGAACGCATATTCATGATTCATTAGCCCTCAACCAAATCTCTTCTTAGTCTCCAAATTTTATATATTGCTTTAAGCAACTTGGGAGAGGCAAACTTCACTTCCTACCCTCCACAGGTCTCCAGCTGGGCAGGAATTAAATTGGGGTAAGATAGATCAGCAGGAGAAAAGCATGCAGATTTTTACAAGTGCCTCAAACAGGCAAAGGATGTCCCAAAGAAGTGGCAAAGGCAAAATGATTATGTATTCAGTTGAACAAAGATTTTCAATGGTGGAAAAGTGACTGCAGTATCCAGGATGTAGCAAGGTGGGTTGGTTTGGTTTTTAGTTTAGACTCTCCATTTCTGATGACATTTCTTCTCTCCTGGTCCAGAGAAGGCTTTGTTCACATGGGAGGGATCTTTCACTTGTCTCTCAGTTTCCTGGCACCTGCTGTTTTTCAGGTATTATTAGCTCAAAATAAACTTGACGGCCGCATGTTTGGGGTGGTGTGTTCTGACATGCTTTAACCAGATCTCGGTGCTGAGAGTTTGTGGCCAGCCTTCTTCAGGATTAGGGTGGGCTTTCCAGGAGATGAGAGTTTTTGCACTGCTGTTCCATACATCAGCTTCTGTCTGCTCTCAGAAGCACATCGAACTTCTGTCTTCAGAAAAAGGCATTGATGATTTGGGTGACCTTGTTCTGAGTGGTAATTGATCACTTTAAGCTCTGTAATCCCATCAGCTTATAAATATGGAATATGTTATTTTTCACTAAGTACATTATTCTGTACATTTCTCTGTTGAAGCTTACCTCCCACTTTTCAACCTGTCAGCCTGTTGAAATTAATCTGTACTTTATTTTTTTAATGCATATTCACTTCATTACAAAGAAGACTTCATATGATTGGAAATTACTGTTTTATGTTTCCTCTAGATATTTTGTTTGTTTGTTTATTACTGGAGATTGAATCCAAGGGTGCTTTATCACTGAGCTACATCCCCAATACTTTCTTATTTTTTATTTTGAGATAGTGTCTCACTAAGTTGATGAGGCTGGCCTCATACTTGTGGTCCTCTTGCCTCAGCCTCCCATGTCTCAGGGATTACCAGTGTATGCCATGGTACACCATAAGATCATTGTTTTTTAAACACTGAATAAGGTCATACTCAAGACTTACAGCAAGGAAATCTCTCTGTTCTAATTACCTTAATGTAGAATTTTCAATGGAAGGTTCTTATCCATCCAAAGAAATCATAATGAATGTGTATATTTGTGACAAGCATTATTTATAATAGTGATCATTTAGAAACAGTCCAGATACCCGACAGTGGGCTACTACATGAAAAAATTGTACATTGATACTAGGTGACAGTCATGAAACTGAAAAGGCAAAGTTTACGTTTTAAGTAAATTTAATGCAATAGGAAAATATTCACTGTATGTTTTTAAAATAAATAAACCGATTATAATTTATGTAAGCAGTAGTATTATGGGATATTTTAAAGACCCCTGTAGAGGCAGATGAATTAATGGAAAGAATTATATTAAAATAAAAACAGTGTTCACAGTCCATGTGGTAGAATTACTCTGTGGTGACTTTGACCCCACTCCTCTGCTGAGGTCCTAGGTACTTATCTGCTCCAGTAAATGGTGACCCAAAGGCAGCCATATCCCATGAACTCTGTCTGATTAAACGTGCAGCCAATTCTTTGCAGATCCCACAGCATTACACTTGAGGACGGTTCAGAGCAACACAGCAAGAACAGGGGTGCACCGTTGGGTCATAGCAGGGCTGCAGGAAAGAACTTCAGAGGTCAAGGGGCGGGTTGAAAAAAGAGTGTAAGCTGAGGGGTGGGGTGGGGAGTGGAGGCTTCTCTGGCCCCTGGACCTAGCCCATGGACAAGGATCAAGGGAAAGAATCTCACCTCAGAACACTGTGTGGATTCTTTCTGAAAACATTCTGACCTTAATTTTTCATGATTCCTTAAAAGTAAAATGCAGTAAGATTGTACTGCATTCCTTTGCTCGGTATTTGGTGAGGACTAATGTTTTAATAGACATGAAAGCATTAAAAACTAATTTTTAAGATTTTTGTTGGACATAAAGTAGGTGGATCCTGAAAGAAAGGTTACATAGTTGGTTATGTACCAAAATGACTTCCAGCTAAGAGAAGGAAGAGCCATCATTCCTAAACTGATAGAAAACTTCCATGCTTTTGGTAAAGGGGAGACAAACTTGTGCAAGATTTTATTTTATTTTTTTATAACCTGAACAGTGGCTATTTTCCTATTAGCAATCTTTTCCTGAGCCTGCTCACCAAGTACAGTTCCTTGTGCATTTGACTCAAATCCCATCTTGCTCTGCTTGTTTTAGAATGCCCTTGCCTTTTATTGATCGCTCTTCACTTTCTGAGTAAAATAATACGCTATTCATAGGTGTTGATTTACTATGCAGAAGGCATCATTTATTTCTCAGAGTGCTCCTGGATTTGTAATTAGCTTCTGGGAAGTAAATAGTGGTGTATTTCATTTCAAATTGTTGTCAGACAAAAAGGGCAACCTGAGATCCTCCTTTGTATTGAACATCCATTATTGACAGTTCTTCATGGAAAAACATTCACACGTTAACAATTTGGGGGGGAAATGAAGCATTGTTAAAGAATAATCTCCCCACGCCTTTCCATGGGTACACAATTATGGGAAGGAAGGTGCTCAAGAACACGAGGAAGATGATTTCAGTTAGAATGGTAGGCTCTTTAGACACTGCAACATGATTTTTAGGTTAAAAGTGTCTCCATTGTTTAAATAAGCACAACAGCTGATTTCTGGGAGGCACTATCTCTCAGCAGCATTGAATTCAGGAACAAAACAAGGGCCAAATTGTAAACTATAAAGATGTACCTCTTGTCATGTCCAGTATAACCAAATAAATAGCTTATGAATTTTAAATGGCTTCTTAATTTCCCAAAAAAAAATCAATCCCATTGAGTAATGACCTGAATTTACTTTTATGAATTTAGTGCAATTTGTTGAAACAGTAGCCCTAAACCATGTTTTGAATTTATACTCTATTTTTAATTTAGTAATTGTAAAGTGAAGACATTTCCACATTGAAAAATGTGGATTGTTTGCAAACTAGCCAACAGTCTACTTTAGTCAGTTTATCTTGGCAAATTCATTTTTAATGTCATCTGTCATTAAAAATCTGTTCCATAATAAGGCCATTAATAGTTTTCAATGAGTGAAAGCTAAAAAGAAACACTGAAAGAACACAGATGAACACTAACTCCTTCATGTTTTGCCGACCATATGTATCTTCTTTGTTACTACTAATGGGGCAGTTAAACGAAGATAGTTATTTTAATCTGATAATTTTTTTAAGTCTTCAAATTTATTTCTACCCTCTAATATTGGTTGGATTTTCTCATTAAGATGTTTTATTAAAATATCACACAAGCCCTGGTACTGAAGAGAAATGTGTTGTCCTAAGTTTACGTGGAAGCGCAAGTTTAGTTTCACCTTTGGCATCTTGTACCATGGCATCTTGTACAATGGAGTAGAGGAATAATCAGACTTTTTGGTTTCTGTTTTCACAAGGAGAAAAAAACAAATAACAAAAAAGCAAACAAATTAAAAAAAAAAAAAAGAAGCAATACTTACACTTGAGAAGCACAGTAGGAGTAAAAACCTCCCAGACATGGTAAAGGCATGGACCAATGCCATGTCAACTTAAGTGTAGCACTCCCGTTAAAACGTGTTCAGTTACCTTGGAGACACAGGGATTCATAGATTCTCTGTGACATTAATGGGGTTATCAAAATATGGTCCTTGAATTTCTTTGACTATCCATCTGAAGTTAATGAGCTAAACTATCTTAACATATCATATGTGGGAGGTGTGGGAGATTAAAAAAAAACGAGTTAATTAAGTGTCTGAGTATAAGCAAATTTGTTTTTTATATGTTCTACAGGTATTATTTTAAAGGTTGGAAGATTTATTACATGGTAATAAATGCTTCTTATATTATGGATGTTTCTTCCTCAAATGTTTATTGTGCACCTATTAAGTGCCAGGATGGGCCAATGTCTGGGTACATGGTAGATAGTGGAGAGCCTTGTGATAAATGAAAAGACCAACTCGCGATGTCCAGGGGAGGAGAGTGAGAATAAGCTGGGAAGGCTGAGTGAGGAGACTCATGAGAGCTAGGAGATGGGCTCAGGGCTTGAGGCCTGCAGAGAAGAGAGTGAAGGGTAGGGATACTTCTAGGACAGGACAGTCTCCTTATGCTCTGAGTCCCAAGGCCTCATGAGTTCTCCCCCTTCTCGTAATTCTACTCTTTCAGTCTGTGATCCTTTCACGACCATTACTTCAAATCACAGCCTTGTATTTACTCTTAGCTTCAGCCTGTTCATGATTTCAAGTTCTTACTCACATTTCTGTTTCTGCTCCTGGTAGAAACAAGAGTTTCTGTCTCTCTCTTTCTATGAGCCAGGCCTTGAGAGGCCTCCTTATGGGCCACCTGGCCATCAACCCGCATGGACAACCTGTCTACTCCTGTTCTCCATTAAGATGCCTAGGCCTATGAAGTCCCTTTAGGGATTTGAAAACAAAAGTCTTGCTGCCTGAACACAGGAGCCCTGCCCTGGGGAAGCAGGTGTGAGGAAGGATCCTTCGCACAGGTGTGAGTATGTTGGTGCCTCTCCGGAAACTCCTTGAGAGACAGCATTCTGGTGGAAAAGATATATATGAGCCACCCCTTTCTATTCTCCTCCTGCTCTTCCCTTTAAGTGGCAAAGGTGCCATTTATAACCTCAAGACCACCCCCCTTCTCTGTGCCTTGGGGTACCCCCACTCCCCTACCAAGGCTCCTGCTCACTGGATTCTGATCTGATTCTGAATTCCTTGGAGGATCCAAGGCAGGGGCAGAGTATGATGCAGATTGAGTATAATTTTTAATAATCTAATAAGGGGTCATGGAGCACACATGCAAATCATATATAATAGAGGCAAAAGGCATCTCATGTGTTTTTTTGAAAGAAACTATATGAAGAGAAAAAGACATGAATTTTTGAGTGTTGAAGTTGCCAGTCGGCAAGAATGAAGTGCTGATGTTATTAAATATGTTCAAATAAAAATAGGAATTTTTGGGGGGAGGTGAGATTATAGCATGATCGTAATGGGAGTGATTTGTGATTTGAGATTATCTTTGACCTCATTGAACTAACACTTTTTGATCTTTATCCTAAGATGGATATTTAATGGTATCCATACTGATGTTCTGACAATGACAATTGTGAATTGCATAGGCAATAAAGTACAGATGGATAAAAATGTTTATACAATGAAGACTTTCGCAAGTAAGATCAGTGTATTAACTTTTCCCCTTTTTTTATATATTGTATCAAGTCAGTGTTCCATTTAGTTAAGTGCAAGCATCAACACTCATTAAATAAATGCTTCCCACGTTATATTGAAGCATATGCCAAGATAAGGAAGTTAGTATCTCCCAAAATGCATTCATAGTATTGGAAATTGCCTAAGAGGAATGTAGTGACATATTCATTTACAAACTTTCTTCCTCCCAAGTTCTCTTGAGCCTCTTTTCAATAAATCTTTTGTTGAAAATACAGTATATTGAGGCTTAGCATCTGTTAATAGTACAATAAATTCCATAAGTGACTTTGTTGTTGAATCTTGGCATGTTTATTTTTCTTAAAAAATGTTTTTTAGATACCCCTAATAGTACATAATAAGATCAACCAATGATTGGTGGCTTTTATCCATCTTTCCACATAATCAAGTAATTTCAAATTGAACTGTGTGAGTCCACTATTTTGTAAAAATATCATCAAACATCAGAAGTTTTCTATAGATTGATAGAATACATTTAAAAATTATTTCGTCCAGCTGTTTTCCTTAACTTATCATTTTTGCATCAACACTGGTTTTTTAAAAGAGTTTTAGCTCATTTCATGAAAGAGACTTTAAATCAAACACAGCTCATGATATTTTTTTCGTTCAGATATTTATGCTTGAACTAGAGATTGTCCTTTCAGAAGTAATGAAAAAGTCCACTGAAGAATGGTGAGATCTTGGTTCCCTGCTGTTTATGACACTGTTCAGACTCTTGGACTCAATTAAGCTTCTGTTAAGTTTTATGAAATTTCTTTCTTGGCTGTCGTCCTTGAGAATTCCAGAATTATTCTGGAATGCAGATGAAGTGTCACACATGTATATAGTTAAAGGCGGCAGTCTGCTTCAACTCAAAAATGCTGGACAGTTTTGTTTATTTAGACCAGAAATCTATTATTGCTGTAAGAAAAAGGGAAGCAAATCCTGTCATATGGTTAAAATGAAATATTTTAAATATCCATGGTCTTTTTCAAATCATTTCATAGAATATTACGTGAAACAGTGTCTACATGTAGTTCTGGTGAATGGATGCCCAAATTGCAAGTGTTGTAAAAAATTGTTTTCCTTCAAATAAGATAATGAAAGCTTCAGGAATTGATATTTCAGTGAAGTTATCTTACAAAAAGAAAATGGAAATAAAAATATCGGATTCAGATTTCATAATTCCCAAGGTTAGGTGACTAAATACAGGAATCCCCAAACTCTTGTTGCTATACTTCAAAAACTCTGATTTTTTTTTTTTATTTTGTGGGAAGATCCAAGAATCTGGATTCATATAAAGTCACTTTCTAGCCCCTAACTTGTAAATATCTTTTTATTTTCCCAAGTGGATCTAGCAGAGCAATATGAGAAATGTTATAGATGGATGTACATGAGGAGTTTCCAAAATAAAGACCTTCACCCATCAGGGATTTTGCTGTAGAATGGAATTGAGTTTCAGACTTATCTGTTAGACTTAGGTAATAATGACCTAGAGGTTCTCATTCTGAAAGAGCCAAGCTTTAGAAGGAGCCTCCCCTATAATCATGCCCCCGCCACCCAAAAAAATGAAGGAACAAAAATGGAACTCTGAATTTAAAAAGGATATTGACTTTCTAACTCACTGGAAAGACAAAGAAAAAAAGATAGGAGCCTTTTAGTTTAATGATAGGAGAAAAAACACCTGTGTTTGTTAAGGGCTATATACATTGCAAAATCCTGAACTCAATGTGGAAGCAGACATCTTTGATCAAGGCCAATTTCCAAGACTGCCCACAGCTACTGACCACTCAGGTAAAAGGCCACACATGCTTGTGTGTGTTTTTTTTTTTTTTTTTTAACATTTCCAGTCAATCCAATAATCAGGAAAGGTTATTAAGCATCTTAAGTATATTAAGTTCAGTCCAAATACCTGAGTATATAAAAGATGCATGAGCGCATCCTTGGATGATCACATTCTGTTCTCGGACCTGTCATCATTTCCTTCAAAATCTCATTTTTTTAACCTGCTTCTGTGTACTCTAATGATATACTGTCAGCACTCGTAATTGTAGGTTAGCAGATGTTCCTGCTGTAAGACTTCCTTGAAAAATGTGAACTCATAAAGAAGTGTTAAGTGTATGTGAAACACCAAAGAAATCCACAGATATTCAGGCTCTGCTCAGTCTCTGCATTTACATATGTGTGTGCTAATCCCAGAAAGGTCACCCACCAACCACTTAAGTGAACACTATGTGTTCTTCTTTGGTTACGTAGGAACCCAAGACATTTAGATGAAGGATTTTAGAAATGCAGATTTTTTTTAATTGTCAGAAACAAAACAAACACACAAAAAAGCACCTGAATATTTTTCTTACTGGCTGGGATTGATTTATTTAGTTATTTTAATTTTTTCATTTTTCACTTAGTTGTCTTTGCTAGTTAATACATGCTTGGTTTATTCTAAAAAAGTCATTTCATAGGCCCTTCCTCCCTCCCTCCCTCCCTTCCTTCCTCCCTCCCTCCCTCCCTTCCTTCCCAAACAGATTTTATTGTAAAAATGCTAGCTTTTTCCATGAACAGCTAAGCTTTAGGAAGGTCTGAGTAGGCCTTGGGAGCAGCCACAACCAGGGACTTGAATGCCACTTTTCTCCTTTGCTACGAAGTGGCTTTCTTCACAAGGTATAAATCCCATTGCAAATATCTCCTCCCTCACCTTATGCAGGTTCAGCCACCAGAGAGAAGCAAAGGACTCTTAAAATTCCCCCTAGAGTAACCCATACAATAAGAGACACACTCTGTTTTTCCCCAAAGGGACACCACACAGCCCAGGCACTGCCTCCGGAGGTGAGGAGGGAACTAGTGCTCTCTGCCTGGTGTCCTGGCTTTACCCATCTGAGCTAGACATATCCCTTCATCAGCCTGCAAGCTAAGACCTAAATCAGTGGTTCTCAAACCAGGCTGTGCATCCGAACCACCTGGGATCAACTAACAAACACAGATGCCCACACTCCACTGCAGACCAATTAAACCAGAATCCTGGGCATGAGACCTGAACATCCAGATTCTTCAGATGCTCCCTAGATGATTCCCTTGTTCAGCCAAGGCTGGGAACCAGTGGCGAAAAGATAAATTGAAACTTAATGGAGGAAAAACAAGATAAGCACCATATCCACCATTTAAAATTCCAGTTTAAAGAAAAGGAAAACTATATGGACTCCTAATTGATCTCCAACATTTTATATCTGTTAGGGTTGACTCTTTTCAATAATTGTTTCACAAGAAACAAATCAAGAGAACATTTTGCTTCTTTCTATTTATCTAAGTTAGAGATCTTATAGAAATATCTTCATGGATTTTCCAGTCTTTGGTTTAGTCCCTTCATGTTGATTAGTGATATATTTCTTTTTTAGGATATTTTTGATGGGTTGATGTCTTCTGCGATGTCCTGTTAATGAATGGAACTCAATAGTTATCCCTTTCAAGTACCTATAGCAAACTTATCTTCTCTCTATCCTCGCTTCCTATTTTCTCATTGCCTCTGCCACCATGTGCCCCAAACTACACAAATGTTGCTAACTCAGTCAAGAGGACAAGAGCATGCCAGGGAGCTCAGCCAGTGTATTAGGACATATTAGGTTTCAAGTGATGCTTAACCTTCTTGAGGAGATTTCATCTCTGTCCAGGGAATGTAAGATCATGGGTTTTGAATTTATAACCTTCCCCTCCATGTTGGTAAAGACCACACATTAAAAATGAAACCCTTTATTATTCTCTATATCTGGGTTTATACACTTCCAGGGGTGATATGTCAACCCCACACCTCCTTTCAGCAATGAAAACCCTCTATTTCAAATGACATGTGTGGACTACATTGGCAAGAAGTTAAAGCTCACCAATATGTATATTTTTGTTTTGTTTCTGGAGAGATTTGTTTACACTTGGAATCTCACAATTTTATATTTGTATGGCTTTTGATATAAGAATACACCTGCCAAAGGAAATAGTTTTACTTGTAGAATTTAAGCTACTTAATTTTGAGTTAAGGTAGCCTACTTTAAAGTATAACATTTATGTTTCCTTATATGCAACTCATAATATTCAAGTACTTAGAGGGAAGCGCTGGAATACTGATTCAGGAAGACACTGATGCTTAGAAATTGCATCCGTGTACCTGGTACATTTATACATAAAGCAGTGGCTTTTAAAAAGAGAAGCAGACACTTTGTTTAGCTGGTTGTCAGAATATGATGAATGAGGTCAGTGGTTTGGTAACCTGGCTTCCTCTCCCCTGAGTCTGCTGGCTTCCCTGAGAGTATCCTCTAGTTACCAATGTCATATGTGAATTTGTCTGCTGCATGTCTGTGGAATACTGAAGTGTATTAGACTGAATTAGGCTTCTGGAAAAAAAAAATCTCATAAATAAAAAAAAAATTCACATGTGCAGTTATATTCTTCGCAACATAAACAGATGCACGTGGTATGATTAAGAACAAATCACACTAGAGATCATTGAACTCTAAAAACACAAGTAGTGAATTTTGGTTCCTAGCAGCTCATCATGCATTCATAAAAAATGTCTTTTCCTTTTTAATAATAATAAAGGTATTATGCTAAGGACTTGATGTGTATTTTTAAATTTAAGGTTTTCAATAATCCTATGATAAATTTCATATACCTTTATACATGATAGATACCCATTTTTTGTCATGAAAAAATAGCCTCAGGAAAATTAAGGAAGTTAAAGTTTACTATCAAATAATATTAAGTAGATTTAAATCTAAAACACCAAGGTAAATTCGATTCAACCTTAGAGTCATCCAAACTCCTCCAGGAACCATCATGACACCACAACTTGTAAAGTCCAAAAAAAAAAAAAAAAATGGAAGTTTATTTACTTATAATTTTATATGAAAGAAATTCACAAAGCTAAGGAATTTGAAATTTGGATAGGCCACTGAGAAGCAGTTCTCTTTTCACTCAACATCACACTTTCGTCTGCCCAGAGAAAGGAGAATCCATTTTATAAAGTCACTCATTCTAATATTTTAACAACTTTTCCAACCATAATAGAGCACATTACCAATGCAAAAACTGAATTCCACAGGTTGTTTCAGCTCATCTATTCATCTTTTTTAATGTTCAGAGGAAATAAATACTTCTTGCTGCCCTTTTTTTAATGTATCTGTACAGCAGCCCCCCTTCTATGTTGAATGATCTTTTCATGTTGCTTTAATGCACTTTTTTCCTTTCCTCAGTTTTCTGCATCTAACATTTTGATCCACCAAATGATTCGTTGTGCTTTGGCTTTATTTGATTTTATAATAATTGATTAAAGTACAATGAATAACCAATCTATAATTTCTGTAGTTGGAACAATTCTATTTTCTATGTGTAGGAAACATGTGAGGTTTGGTAACTATGTTTTGCTCTCCTAAATAAAACCTATCAATGGTTTTATTGTCCAGCTGAGCCTGAAATATTTTCTTAAAAGCAAACTGTCAAAATGAATCTTAAGACTGTACTATAACCAGATATTTTATCAGTCAATTTGACATAGCAGTATCATGCCTCTGTGGTGGAATATCTGACAACAGTTGTCTTTTTTACCCAAATATATGAATATAAGTGCTTCTGTCTGCCACACTTACCCTTGGCCACGGTTAGATGACTGAATTATAACTGAGTCATGCCTGTGCTGAGTTTTAGCAGAGTATTCCTACAGGATCCAACAAGGATAAAAATTGATGTCCCTCTTGAAACAGAGTGGTACAGATGGTGCAGCTTTATAGCCGTCTCCAAATACCAAATGCCAAACTGCTCCTTTGATAAGGCAAGGCGGTGCAAAGGTTTAAATATAGCCTCTTGGTGCAATGTCAGTGAATGATGGATCCCAGTTACAAACATACCAAAATGTTCTCTGTTTAAGCATTTTTTGTGAAAATTCTGTGTCAAGGAAATTGTGCACAGGGGAAAGGACTTGAACCTACCTTGAAAATCTATGCACACTTTAGCCAGTCAACTAAATTTGGGGCTGGGGTGTAGGGTGGAATGACATATTTGCAGCCAGTGAAGTCAGTTTTTGGGCCAATAACCTGGAAAACAGCGGAATCTAAAAAAGGTTATGTTAAATCCACAAGGCTTTCCTTTATGTAACAAAAACAAGAAAAAAAAGGGAAGTTGCTTTCTTCAGTTAGCTTAATTATCTTTTTATGGCAAAGTGTTCATCAGATGCAAAATGATGGGCTTATGATATGAGGATTGCATTGGTTTGGTAGGATGGTAAATTAGATCATTTTACCTTTACCTTTATACATATATGTACATACAGACACAGACACACACAGATTTATATACATGAATTTGAATTTATTTTTAATAAAAATCTATATTTATTTAAACAGTGTCAATAGTGGTTTTACTCACTTTTATAATTTATATTAAGTCAATGAACAGTAAGAATTAAACTTTTAAGGAATTGGGGCAGTAGCTCAGTGCAGTAGCACTTGCCTAGCATGTTGAAGGCCTCTGGTTCTATCCCCTGTACAAAACAAACAAACAAAAAACATAAAAAGAGATGGAACTTTAAAGTATCTGACACTTTGTCAGTTTTTGGCACAATTGGTTACGGAGCTGTCAGGGAAAGTGGAATCATATAAAGCAGTAGGCCTGTGTAAATTAGTTTAGAAACTTTAGAAAATGAGCTAGTGCAGTCAGAGAAATGCAAATCAAAACCACCCTAAGATACCATCTCACTCCAGTTAGATTGGCAGCCATTATGAAGTCAAACAACAACAAGTGCTGGCGAGGATGTGGGGAAAAGGGTACACTTGTACATTGCTGGTGGGACTGCAAATTGGTGCAGCCAATTTGGAAAGCAGTATGGAGATTTCTTGGAAAGCTGGGAATGGAGCCACCATTTGACCCAGCTATTCCCCTTCTCGGTCTATTCCCTAAAGACCTAAAAAGAGCATGCTACAGGGACACTGCTACATCGATGTTCATAGCAGCACAATTCACAATAGCAAGACTGTGGAACCAACCTAGATGCCCTTCAATAGATGAATGGATAAAAAAAATGTGGCATTTATACACAATGGAGTATTACTCTGCATTAAAAAATGACAAAATCATAGAATTTACAGGGAAATGGATGGCATTAGAGCAGATTATGCTAAGTGAAGCTAGCCAATCCCTAAAAAACAAATGCCAAATGTCTTCTTTGATATAAGGAGAGTAACTAAGAACAGAGTAGGGTCAAAGAGCATGAGAAGAAGATTAACATTAAACAGGGATGAGAGGTGGGAGGGAAAGGGAGAGAGAAGGGAAATTGCATGGAAATGGAAGGAGACCCTCAGAGTTATACAAAAGTACATACAAGAGGAAGTGAGGGGAAAGGGAAAAATAATACAAGGGGGACAAATGAATGTCAGTAGAGGGGTCAGAGAGAGGAGAGGGGAGGGGAGGGGAGGGGAGGGGGGATAGTAGATGATAGGAAAGGCAGCAGAACACAACAGACACTAGTATGGCAATATGTAAATCAATGGATGTGTAACTGATGTGATTCTGCAATCTGTATATGGGGTAAAAATGGGAGCTCATAACCCACTTGAATCAAAGTGTGAAATATGATATATCAAGAACTATGTAATGTTTTGAACAGCCAACAATAAAAAATTTTAAAAAAAAGAAAAGAAAATGAGCTAGTGAATTCATTTAAATTATTTCAGCTAATTTTGAAGTAATTATGAAGGAAACACATACATACACATGTGCACACACACACACATACACTGACTTGTCAAATGTGAATTGTCAGTAAATAATCTAAGACAAGGAAGTTGTCAAGTAATCCTAGAAGATATATACAGGTATTATTATTTTTTTTATAGCCAAGATGAGTGATTACTCACTGACTTAGAATGTTCCCTTCTAGTAGGTTTCTAATTATAGCAGTGAGAGTAAGGTAAAGACAGGAGCATGTCTCTCCTCAGGTCTGCCCTGCTCTCTCTCCTGTGCCTGGGCCATTACAGTCATGAACACACTTCAGTGGCCCAGGGCAAGACAATGTGATATTCTCTGTATAATCTCCAGTTGATTCAAACATTGTATTTCTTCAATTTTGACCCCATAGAGGCTCAGTAGCCTGATTGGCCACAGTTTTGCCTCATCTCTGCTTTATGAATCACACTGACATTTTGTTTCCCGAATGGACAAGGAGCACATGTCTAATGTTTGAGGCAAACCAGCCAAAAAACTACCAAGTTTGAGAGTTTTTAAAAATCACTTTATTACGATTTAATTTACATAAATACATTTTAAGTGCACACTTTGATGAATTGGGATAAATGTGATCCCTGTTACATCACCCAAGTTCAAATTGAGAATATTCTCATCACTCCTGAAAGTTCCTTTGAGCTCCATTTTCATTCAGTCCTCCCACCCTCCCCTTTAATACACCCCCATTCTGAGTTTTCTCAAGATAGGTACCTTTTTCCTGTCCATGCAAGTGGTATCACTTAATCTCTTTGAATCTGGCTTCTTTAATTAATAAAGCATTTTTAAGAAGTTATCTACTTACTTGCATATAACATACAACAGAAGCTTGCCCTTTTTTAATTGTTTAGTGAAATAAACTTATTTTTTCAAGGTCAAATCTGTTTTGCTAGTTGTAAAGTATATACATGCACACCTGCATTTGCATCAGTGTAGATTAATAGAGGTGAGGTGTGTAATAGGGCCAGGGGGCCTCTACTCACTGTATATTAGAATCTTTAAACATTTATTTTCAAAACCCTACAGTCAGCATGACATTGCCTCTGTAATTGAAAGTACAGAAATATGAAAAAATAATAATTTGCTCTCTTGAATGTATTGTACCTATTTTTATTATACTAAATAAAGTCTCCTAAGCTGAAAAAAAAATAAGCACTGAGTTAAAATTTTCTCATTTCCAAGACAATTTAGGAAGTAAAATAGACCTTTTAAATTACTTATAAGCCAATTTACCAGGCTGTCACATTTACTTTTCAATTCTTGACTTTCTTCCATATGTAAGTCTTGGTGGCCTATTCAGGTAGGTTTGAAAATGTACCTCTTTTGAGGTCAATAATTGATGGGTTAATATATTTCTTAAGTTTCTAATTCAAGGGCCTTGATTGCAGGGTTAAATTGTTTATTGTCTCCTCTGAATGTAGTAAGAGCTGGTATAAAAAGGAATTGCAGAAAGTTAAAGTTTAGTTAGCTTAATTTTACAAAATCATGGCCCTACAATTCTGGAAGGCTATATAAATTCAAGTTTTGTCCTTGAGAGTCAATCTGTTTGTTCAATCTGTTCACATTTTGTACTCTTTGCATACAATTTACATTTTAGGATTCACCTCTGGGAAGCTGTTCTGTTCTTAGCTCTGTTTCTGGATCTGGACTCCAGGTGGAGGATGCTAAAGGAGAATGTAAATCCACCCATCATCCCAGAATACTTTGAACTCATTAAAGACAGTCTTCTAGGGGGATCACCTTCATTTACATTGGGATCTTTAGAAGGAACTTGACAGGTGCTGCTGCTATTTATTCTTTTTCTTTAAAATGAAGCACTGCCAGCAAGGCTGTTAGGTTCTGTGACAGAGCTCATGACCCACCTGAGATGAGTGGAGATGGAAAGCACCTTCTCTCTCCTCTAGGAGCAAGGGTTGGGTTTTCAATGGGAGGCATTCAGAGCACAGCGTCTTCAATATCACTCTGATTTGATCTGGATACTACAGCATACTAGCAGGAAAAGTTTACTGAACTTTTCTGAGACTTAGTAAACTCATCTGTAATATAGGAAAAGAGCACACCCATGTGAGAGAATAGTGGTCAGAGACAATATAAGCTGAAGCATACAATGATGGCAATGTGTCTCATTAACTTATCCATTTATGAGTCCATTGTAAATGAGGAAAATGGGACACATAAAGGTGGCATTAACTTACCAAAAGCAGAGGGCCTGGGACCTTGCTCTTACTATGAAGCTCCTGGGAAGAATGTATGATAGAGTAATATTCTCAACTACTGAAAAAGAAATGGGCTAATGGAAGTGGTATCTCTGAAGGCTGAAGTGTACTTTGTAATAAGCAGACTTTGTGAGTGGAAGAAGAATTTTCTCATCAAGAACTTATAGGAGGGGATTGAAAACCATTACTATGGATGAATTTTCTTATATAGAAGAATTTTAAAAGAGAGACATAGACCTCTGACACAAATTGGCCACAGAGAAGCATGTTTTATAATGAATTATTTTCAAATAGCATTTGTGTGGAGGAAGAGGGGGTAGGATTCTGTGTGTTCCAGACAACCCCAGAGTCCTTTCATGTCTGGGTTAGCTATTTCTCAGTGAGGGTAGTCATGTTTGGTTGCTAAGCTTGAACTTGACTTTGCCCTATTAAAATGGTTTGGGATACTGCCAGTCCCCAAAGCTATTCAGAAAGACATTCTTATATATTCTCCTTATTGGCCTGACATTACTATATGTGAGGCAGAAGTCATCTACCCAGCTCTGTTTCTCCTCTTAGGCCCCAGGCTTATGCTCTGTTCTTTTGATTTAATGTATGTTCCTTTTTTTCTGACTCCCTCTATAATCCTTGGTCATTCCATAAATATGTAAGTAGTCAGAATGACCCATGGCATTTGACATTATTCCTCATTGTTGGTTGCCCAGCCTCATTAGTTATCATGGAAAGATAAAAGCACTTATGGTGGGGGTTGGGGAGTGGGGGAAGGAAGAAAGGGAGCTATTCAAAATTCTTCTGCATTTAAAGTTAATTTTTAAATTAAAACATCAGTTTGAATACATTTTTTACCAGGGCTATGTATCCAATCAGCAATTCATTATTTGCTTGTGACTTGTAATATCTCGAACTTGTCTTCATTGAAAAATTGTCTGAAGAGACACCAGGATAATCAAGGAAATAGAATTAATTTGACATCCAGAACAAAACAAAAAAAAGTCCTGTGTATATTCCCTGATTGATCCATGGAGTTAATCAGAATTCTAATGGAGTCAGGTGAGGTACCACTCTTTTCAATCAGGTGACTCTAATGTACAGCCAGAGCTAAGAATCGCCGTAAAATAAGAATGACACTAGGCAGGAACTATTCATTTATCTAGGCATTAGTAAGTGTTTACTTAGAAAATACTCTGTACCAGGGACTGGTTACAAAAAGATTGTCTTTAAAGAACTCAGAGAAAGAATAGAATAGGAAACTAGATCATGAAAGGTCCCCAGGACTTAGAATATTTTTCCTGATGATTTTCATAGAACAATGCAGGTAGTTATGACAAGGAGTCCTTCTGGGCAAAAATCCCCTTTGCCTTGAACTGGAATCTCATGAAAACCCTGACATGGCACCCTGTGCAGAAACAGCTCTGTTCATTGTTTCTTAAGTGAATGTCCCTGTGCAAAGTGAACATTCTAAGTTCTTTAAAAAAAAAAAAAAAAAAAAAAGACTGACATGTACTGAGACACATTAATGAAGGTCTGTTAAGCAGAGGACTTAATTTGTGAGCCAATTTTAGACCTCTTTCTGTCTGATTAGTTATATCTCCCTCCTAAGACAGATTTGCCTCTAATAATTCAAACACAGTGATAATAGTTGCTTCAGTTAATGTCAAATTGTATTGTATCCTCATTCTTGGAAGTGCTGAAAATGGAAATATTGGCTTCAGGATCAGGAAATGTGGTCTAGAGTATGTTACACAACTTCCTCCTCTACCCAAAGAGGAAGTTGTGTTGAACTGGACAAGTGACTTTACCTTTCTATCAAGTAGAATTGTCCACTAATGTGAGGATTGTGCAGGATGTGTGCATGCTTAAGATGAGGTATTTTCATCTGCAAAAACAAAAACAAGTAGGCAATAAGCAAGCCCCTTACCAGCCCTGAAGTTTTCTCTTTCTAAAAATCTAGAGTTTGTCGAAGGCAAGAGCACTGAGGTTTTAAGGGCAAGATCAGTCTTTCTTGGATCTGTGGCTTCAGCACGTAGCCCTCTAAGCTTCAGTTGTTTCTCAACAAAATGTTAGACCTATATTTGAGAGTATCATTTTACCTGGTTTTAAAGATTGCTAGCAGATTAAAGTTGTTTGTTAAACCCTCTAAAATGACAAGTATGTGGAGATATTCTGTGTATTTTAGCTTATTCTAAACAAAAGCTGCTTTAAAATCACATAAGGTGGGGAGCAAGATTCAAATTCTAGAGAATGTAATAATCACCTTGTATGATTATCTAGGCATGCAATGTGCATTTTTAATTTTCAGAAAATCATGCTTTTAAAAAACCTCATCAACCCAGCCACTGACCTAGGAAAAGTACACAGGATCCAGCAGTCTTTTTAATTTTTATTCTTTTAATTTAAGGGAAACATACATGTCAGTGTTTGTCATCAGGTACAGTTGTGGGAAATCAAAGTATTTCCCTCTTTATGAGAAAGGATTTAGCAAATGTAATAGATTCGGGTGGAATTTTAGATAAACACACTACTATATGATGGAAACGAGCAGCTGAAACACCTGGAGTGTTTCAGGTATCATTTGTGTTGCAAAGGTTTCCAACATTGTTGCCACCTTCAGGTAGAGTACACTGCACTCAGCCACCATGTGAATATGGTTCTTTTCACTTGGGTTAGATAAAGCTGGTTAGATAATTCTGAACTAGAATTTTTTTTTCATGTAAATCTTAACTTATGACAGAAATTAGGTGAAAAGTGTGAATTATTATTTTGTTACTTTCACTTTATCATATCAATAACGACTTAAAAAGTTGAAAGTGTTGAAATTCCTAACCCTCCTGTCCTTCTGTCTGACATGAGCATAGCTTCACTGTTTTCAGATGGCCAGTTAGGGAGAGCATCTGCATATGTACATACATACACTCTTTTGGAATATATTCTAGGCATACACTCTCATGGATATGCAAGCAATTTAAACATGCCAGTGTTTACTACATCATCATTTATGATATCAAAAATCAAAATTGCCTAATTTTTGTTGTTGTTGTTGGTACAGGGGCTGAACCCATGGGAGCTTTACCACTGAGTCACATCCCCACTCCTTTTATTTTTGAGACAGGGTCTTGCTAAATTGCTAAGCTGACCTCAAACTTACAATCTTCCTGCCTCAGCCTGCAGGGTTGCTGGGATTATAGACATGTGCCACCATGCCTGTCTAAATCACCTAATTAACCTATGGCAAAAAATGTTACATAAATAATTGTATATCCATAATGATATATTGCCATGAAAAAGAATTGTGATGATTTTAAATGAGTTCAAGGTCTTGATACATATGAAAATCAATTTGCAGAGGTGTATTTTAAAAAGCTTATTTATGTTTTCAAGAATGTAGGGGTGGATATATATATATATATATATATATATATATATATATATATATATTAGTTTTAGGTGGACACAATAGCTTTATTTTATATTTATGTGGTGCTGAGGATGGAACCACGTACTCATGCCTGCTAGGCAACACTCTACCACTGAGCCACAACCTCAGCTCCTGTAGGGGTGTTTTATATTGATTAATATATATTTATAAATAACAGCAGAGAAATGCTTGTGTACGCAAACATATTCTGGATTTGATGAGATATTATGCACACATAAATATGCATTGGTTTAGTCAGGTACTTTCTACATATCTTCTTATTTGTCTTGCATTTTTATAATAATAAAAAGTAGGAAAATATAATATAAAAATATTTGTTAAAAAATAGATACAGCCAGCCCCCAATTCACAAAACTTTGACTTTACAATGCTGTGAAAGTGAAACCGTACTTGGAATTTGGAATTTTGATCTTTCCCTGGGCTAGCCATGTGCAGTACTTACACTCTCATGATTTGGGACAGTGGCAGTGAACCATAGGCAGCCACATGACCACAAGTGTAAATTACCACTGCTCTACAGTGCACTGTTCTGATGACATTTTTTTAAAAAATATTTTTTAGTTGTAGATGAACATAATACCTTTATTTTATTTTATTTATCTTTATGTGATACTGAGGATTGAAACCAGTGCTTCACACATGTGAGGGGTGTGCTCTGCCGTGGAGCCACAACCCCAGCCCTTGATGGCATTTTTTATATACGATCACCCATTAAATTGCATGAAATGTCCAGCGCTTTATTATAAGAGAGGATTTGGGTAAGATGATTCTGCTCAACTATAGGCTACTGTATGTGTTCTAGGCAGGTTTGAGTTAATTGGGGCTAAGCTGTGATAGTCAGACAGTCAGGTGTATTAAATGCATTTTTGCCTTAATGATATTTTCAACTTACCTTGGATTTATCAGGATGTGCTTCCTTGTTGACTCAAGGAGGATTGGTACATTATACAACTGGATGACACAGACCCTTGACAACATTTTGAAGTACTTATTTTTTCTCACTCATAAACTGGATGCTCAGAGAAGATGATTATATGCCCAGTCAGATTTTGAACCTAGCACCATGGAGTTCCAATGCTGTGATTTTCCTATTGGACTTCATTTGATCTTTCAAAAAAAACTTCAGAGCTATACCCACAAACATCTCAAACACCAGTTTCAAGTTTAGTGGTAAAAAATGAGCATGACATATACATTGCCAATAAAATGTAAAGACTCAGAAAACCAAAACTTTTAGATATGAAGATACCTATGCATTGAGAAAATTGGTGAGAATCTCTGGGCTCCTGAAGAGATTAGTCATTTATATAATCATTTAGAATCAATTTATATGAAACACTTGGAGGTTTTTCTTTAAAAGTGCTACCAGGAAAATGGGTTCTTCATGGATTCTCCTTTTACATCCGAACATGTTCATAAGGGAAGCCAGGTGGAAAGGCAAACAACAGCTGTAGGTCATTTGAAACATACCTACTGAACTTAGAGCTCTGCCCTTTTCTCTTTTTTATTATTTATCCTTTACACATGAGATGAAGCCACTTGCCCAGTTATTAAGCAGAGCCTGACCTGAAGGTGTAATACTGAGCACTTAGTAATAGGTCTTCAATATTGAATGAGTGAGTGAGTGATCTTGAGCCACACTGGGTGGCAGATCTTCCTTACATCACATTTGTTAAGGTGATTCAGGCAAGACAGGATGCAGTAATAGCCCTCTGTCTTTAGCTTGCACACAGGGTAAAGTTTAACTCATTGCATCAGCACAAGAACTGTCTCAGTGTCATGTGAACTTTCCTAACAACATTCCACTTATTCTTATAGAATTATTTTATTTTGGTAACAGTTGTCATTAAATGGTATTTTTTTTAAATGTGGTCCGGCTGAGAATGGAACATAGGGCATACTAGGCCAGCACTGTACCACTGAATGACATCCCAGTACTCTTTAAATTTTATTTTGAGACAGGATATCACTAACTTGTCTTCCTGGCTTCCCTTATGAACACGTTCAGATGTAAAAGGAGAATCCATGAAGAACCCATTTTCCTGGTAGCACTTTTATGACAGTAGTCCTACTTAAATCTGCAGAGTGGCTGGGATTATAGGTGTGCGCTACCAGGTCCAGCTATATTCTGTTCTTTAGTATATAAAACAAGAGAGATGGGCCTTGACTTATGATGAGGTCGCATTCTGATAAGGTCACTGAAAGTTGAAAATGCACTTAAACACCTAACCTTTCAAACATCCTAGCTTACCAGCACTGTGCACTGTAGAGTGCCAGCTGTTTACTCTTGTGATCCTGTGGCTTGCTGCTGCTGCCCAGATTCAGAAGGAAGCATCTACTACATATTGTCAGTTCCAGGAAAGTTCAAAACTCAAAATTTGAAGTACATTTCTACTGAATGCTCGTTGTAGTGATGATAATGATTTCTGAAATAGAGAATCTTTGATTCAAAACATGATAATTATGTTTATAATTATCTGTGCTTCTATCTTCATTTAAACTCAAATAAATAATTCTTTCCCAGTGAAATAAACATGTCAGAATTTGATCAGCATTGTTAAAGGTATACACACTAGCAATAGGAGGCTTCATAAATCACTTTAAGAGAACTCTGACCCACATATTGTGGTTTATGCTATCTGCTGCTGACCTTTAATTCTGTTAATTTAACTGTGGAAATCTGACTTAAATTATTTATACTTACTTCTTTTAATAATTTATAATACTATAATTTCCTTCCAAAGACATTAAAAATATGGATTAATATAACAGCAACATTCGAAGCAACTTTTTGAAACAGTGCTTTATTCAAAAAAAGTAAACAGTTTCCATGTGTTCAACACTGTTCTCACCCCACCCTCTGTCGCCCCTCTTTGGCTTATATTTGTGGATATACTGAGTACAAAAAAAAACTGGCTGATAGGGATTTTTGGTCAAAATGGAGTGTTTGTTTTGTCATATGCCAAGGTCACATTCACAGGTCCACATCTTGACCTTTGGATGAATATGACCCTATTTGAAAAATAAGTTTTGAAAATATAAATAAGTTAGGATTTTGAGATGAGATCATTTTGAGCTATTCAGGTGGGAGCTGAAGTCAATGACAAGTGTCCTTATAAACAACCAAAGAAGAGAAGCAGCACAAAAAGAGAAAGCCACCAGGAGACAGGAGATGAGAGATGAGTCATGCAGCCAGGAGCCAGGAAGCCCCGGAGGACTGAGAAGCTGAAAAGACAAGCAAGGGAAAAAGACAAATGGAGCCTGGAGCAGGCGGCTGCTTTGTCCACCCCTCAGCCTTAGACTCCTGGCCCCCCAGAGAGTAATGGGAGAATCACTTTTTGTTGACATAATATGCCAAGTTTGAGGTGGTATGTTATAGAAGCCACCGAAAACTAGTACAATTGGTTAAAGAGGACTGATTGGAAACACAAAAATACAAGTGATGGAATTCAACCCCAGGTCAAGGTGACAGTAGGAAGAGGATGGTTTTTTTTCTCCTTTCTTCAAATGAAAGGATCCTTCACATTGAAGTCATATTGCTCTCAATTAAGATTATTTCCCAGGTTGAACACTGACCTGTCACATCATCTTGTAGGCGATTTTCATTTGTCTGGCTGTGTTCATCAAACAAACTCTTGTTAAGTTCAAAAGTCAAATAGACCCCAATATGATAATTCTGGGAGAATTAACACACCTCTTTCACCACTGGATATAAGCTGAACAAAGAAACTATAGAACTCAAAAACAATCAATAACTTAGGCTTAACTGATATATATATATATATATATATATATATATATATATATATATATATAATATTTCATCCTTCAACGAGTGAATACACTTTCTTCTCAGCAGCACATGGATCCTTCTCTAAAATAGACCATATGCTATGCCACAAAGCCACTCTTAGCTAATACAAAAAAGTAGAAATACTACCCTGCATTCTATCAGATCATACTGGAATGAAATTAGAAATCAATGATAAAATAAAAAATATAAGTTACTCCAACACCTAGAGACTAAATAATATACTATTGAATGAACAACGGGTTGCAAAAGACATCAAAGAAGAGGTTAAAATTCTTAGAGGTGAATGAGAACACTGGTACAACATATCAAAATCTCTGGGACACTATGAAGGCAGTTGTAAGAGGAAAGTTCATTGCATGGAGTTCATTCCTTAAAAGAAGAAAAAGTCAACAAATAAATGACTTAACATTATATCTTAAAGCCCTAGAAAAAGGAACAAATCAACACCAAAAATAGAAGAAGGCAGGAAATAATTAAAATCAGAGCTGAAATCAATGAAATTGAAACAAAACAAATAATTGAGAAAACTGACAAAACAAAAAGTTGGTTCTTTGAAAAAATAAAATTTATAAACCTTGAGCCATGCTGATGAAGAGAAAGAGAGAAAACTCAAATTACTAACATCTGTGATTAAAAAGGAAATACCACAAGAGATACAGAAAATACAAATAAGTTAGGATTTCAAAGAAGATAATTAGAAATTATTTTGAAAATTTGTACTCTAAAAAATAGAAAATATCAAAGGCATCAACAAATTTCTAGAGTCATATGATGTGCCCAAACTGAACCAGGATGATATAAATGATTTAAACAGATCAATTTCAAGCAATGAAATAGAAGACACCATCAGAAGCCTACCAACCAAGAAAAGCCCAGGACCAGGTGTATACACAGTTGAGTTCTACAAGACCTTTAAATAAGAACTAACACCAATACTCCTCAAATTATTTAATGACATAGAAAAAGAGGGAATACGTCCAAACTCATTCTATGAGGCCAATATCACCTTGATTCGAAAATCAGGCAAAGGCACATCAAAGGAAGAAAACTTCAGACCAATATCTCTAATGAACATAGATGCAAAAATTCTCAATAAAATTCTAGCACATTGATTACAAAATCATATCAAAAAGATAGTGTACCATGATCAAGTGGGATTCATCCCAGGATGCAAGGTTGGTTCAACATATGGAAATCAATAAGTTTAATTTATCACATCAATAGACTTAAAGATAAGAATCATATGATCATCTCAATAAATGCAGAAAAGGCATTTGACAAAATACATCACTTCTTCATGTTTAAAACACTAGAAAACCTAGGGATAAAGGTCCTTATCTCAACATTGTAAAAGCTATCTATGCTAAGCCGCAGGCCAACATCATTCTAAATGGAGAAAGATTGAAAGCCTTTGTTGTTTCATATAAATAAGAAGACCGAAGCCAAGGGAGACCAACATCCTACAAAATGTTCCTTGCACACTAATGCAAATAGACTTCAAGATAGCTTATTCTGGTGTCACCATACCAGTGACCTGTTTTACTTCACTGAAAAACAATATGACAATTCAAGGGCCAGGTAGTAATAAAAGATCATGGTATAAAACAATCCAATATCACCTCAGCCTGTGATTTGTGAAATCCTCCATTTTGTGAGAAATGAGAAGTTCAAATTAAAAATTATTAATTTTAGTATAATATTGCTGTTTAACATATATGCAGGAGAAAGAAGATGAAAGTAGTAGCCAACCATATGTCAGTTCACCTGGGACTGTTGGTTCAAAGGCATTGGGAAGACAGGTGTCTAAGAAATCACTGAATATCGCCATTTAAATGATTCTAAGTGGGACCATGATGCAGGGGAGGCAGACAGGGTGCTCTGGAGACACGTCCCAGTGAGTAAGAGCTGAGTTTTCCTTGTGAGTGTCTCTGAGAAAGAGGGAGGGAAGCTGAGGCCTTTGGGGTGGGCAGGAGTTAGGTACGTGAGGACCACGAAAGGACTTTCCCTAGATCCAGGGAAGGGAAACCAAGCAAGGCCTCAGTGAAACTGGTCCCTGGCAGGAGAAAAAATTGTGCTATCATTTAACCCAACTTACAGAGATCAAAGGAGGACTGAAGATCCTACGGGAGGAGAAAAAAAAAAAAAAAAGCACATATTGATTCCTTTATTCAGTTACGTATGTTAATTCACAATTAGGAGAGTTGCCTGCTTCCTCTAAGCTATTTGCTGGCTAGCTGTCTTTAATTTCAAAAAGGAAGGGCTGTGGTTGTCTGATTTGTTGTTGCCAGCTTCAGTAGTTTAGCACTCTCTTATAGTTCACAAAATGAGACTAAATTGGAAATGTAACCAACAGGTGATCCATTAAGGACTTGAGTGCAGTTAAGTCTTCCTTTGGGATGGATACTTTTACAGCCAATAAACCTGGCCATCCTAGCTCCTAGTCAGTTTGCTTGCCAATATTAAGCCTGTAATGTTAACAGAGCGACACCCGGTAGAGCCACTCCTCTTAGGTCTGCACAGTCAATATCGACACAACAAAAGCCTCTTAAAATGGCATGAGCTCTAGTGTTCCGTGAGGTGTCCTTGTGGGACTCAGGAAGAAGATGATATGACTGCCATGTGTTAGTTTGACACCGGTTCTTGAAGATAGCATTAAATTTTGAAAATGTTAGAAAAAAAATCACTGCCTGAAATGAAAGAAAGCCAGTGCATGGTTTTAAAATTAGTGTTTTGAAAATATTAGATTGTGTGGCAAATCATGTACGCATGTGCCTAGAAATTGTATCTCTGATTTGAGCTCTCACCGATAGATTGAAAAGTCACAAAACTTGTGTCCGGTAGTTCAAATGACATTTTCCATTATGATATAATGTTACAGAATAGATTTGTCATAGCTCAGTGGTAGAACACTGATCCAGAATTCAGAAAATAAACATGGGCTGACCCAGAACCACCGTCAGTAAATAAATGAATAAATAAATAAACAGAGGTAGCTAAAATGAAAAAAAATGGTGATAATATTATGAAAAATATTTGAATACTAATATTTTAATCATATTGTGATTTGGTGGGAAGCATCCCCATCCTAATCCATGCTTTAAAGTACTGTGCCTCATTTGGAGATGGTTTTATAATCTCTGCTTCAGGAGTAGAGGAGTTCATTGTCCTAGTTAACTTTAAAATGACTAAATGCATTTAAAAGACCAAAATGTTCATTACTGATTTGTAGCAATTATTTCTAGATGATTATGAAATCAATTTATAAATGACTTCATTTTTAGTATCATGGCATGCTGATGCTGGAAGTGCCATAGAAAACATTTCCTGATGATCTCTGAGTTTTAAAGTGCAAAACCACCTGCCTAGGCATCTTTCCTGTGGTCTTGCCTTTTCGTTCATTTTCTCACTGTTGGCAAAGAAAGGATCTTTTTAAAGCCATCTGTTTAAAGTCTTTCAATGATTTCTCATTGCCTATAGCAGCATTTGCCAAAAACACATAATCATGAACCATCCAATCATCCTATTGTCATTATCTTGAAGGTAGGTGCTACAGTCATATGTATTTGATACACTGTGCTCAGATTTCCCAGGATTCTTCAAATTCTTCAGTAGAAGATGTTGACCAGACTTGGTTAAGCATGGAAGCTTTTATGGCATGGATGAGGTATCCCTCAAAAGTTCCTGTATTAATTCAGTAATATTTGGAGGTAAAATGATTGGACTTTGAGAGCTCTTATCTCATCAGTCCACCCTAGATTGAATGAACTGACTGGGTGATAGCTATAGGCAGGTGGAACATGGCTGAAGGAGGCTAGGGGCATATCCTAGAAGGGTGCATCTTCCCTGTGATTCTTGCCTCTCTGTTTCCTGGTTGCCATGATTGGAACAGCCTTCCTCCATCCACTTCCAAATTGATGTGCTGCCTCAGATGGGGCCCAGAACAATAGACTGGGCTGACCATGGATTAAACCTCTGAAACCAGGAGCCCAAAATAAACTTTCTTCTAAGTTGTTGAGTATTTTGGTCACAGGGATACAAAAGTTAGCTAAAAGGAAGGTTTTTGTTTGTTTGTTTGTTTTTGTTTTCCCTTCTCTATCTCAAAGCATCTCCTAGGTCCTGTGATTCAAGGCATTCCTCATCATGGCCTGGTTAATAAGGTCCACAGTTCCAAACAGGAAATACCATTCTTTCAAAATTCAACTGCTGCCTTTGGTTCAATTTCACATACTAAGGTTCCACATTTATATTCTAGATTAATTATAACTAACTAAAGTAAGCTTTTTTGAACACTGTTTGGCTACATTCTGCCTCTGGGCTATTTCTGCATTGCTTGTTACCTCCAATAAGTAAGTGTCTCCACCAGGAAACCTCCCTCACTCCTTCTGCAAGGTTCTTTGACCCTTTATACGCTCACAGCACCCAAACCTCACCTCTTATAGCTATTATCAAACCAGGCTATCATCCTGCAATGAACGTCTTTGATCCTGCCGCCATTCTGCCTGATACATTGGTGGTGCTCAAGAAACAGCCATGGACGCACTGGAGGGAAAAAAGTTAGAGACATATTAAGATGACATGTATTGGGCACCTAGGTTGATTCTACAGTTTAGCTATTGTGAATTGAGTAGCTATAAACATTGATGTGGTCATGTCACTATAGTATGCTGATTTTAAGTTCACAGCTCATCATAAAGAAAGTCAATAAGATGAGTCTGATTAGTTTAATTTACCATGGGATCCATTTAAGAACACCCTCAAGGAACTCTTAAAAGGATAATGTGCAGGAAAGAACAAGGAACAAAAAATATGAAAGAAAATACGACTATTTTCACACAGGTAGTTATAGAATTGGTTTCTTGGCATTTTATTTTAAAGTAGTTGATGGTGTGTGAGCCTATTTTTGCAGCCATATATGTGTGTTTACTTAGCAGAAAATCCCTGTATAGTCTAGCTAATATTTGGATATAAATGTTGAGTCTATAGAGTCTGCAGTGGCTTTTTCAGGAGTCCAAAAAAAATATCACAAGTGATTTTACCATGGATATTAGTTATCAGGCCTCTGCTGGCAAAGCTGCAGTTCAGTTAAGCAAGCATGTCAGTTCACTGAGAGACAAATTAAAGTATGTTTTTTTGATGATATGGAGAAAAGAAAGTAAAATAAGGAGAGTAAAAATTGGATTTTTCCTCTAAAAAATATATAGGTTTTCCTGTTTTATCTGCTTCTTTTATATGGCACATTAAAATTGGAAATAAAAATTGAATTGGACCTCTTGCAAATAGAGCATTTTCAGTGTCTGTTATATAAAAAATCAAATATACACATAAAATCAAATATATAGACATGGTTTCACAATAGATAGTGGTGAAGTGATATATCAGATCCAAACATTAGGTTAATGTATTTTGGTAAAAATAAATCATATGGACTGTTAATTAATGCTGCTTCTGCTAAAATGTTGACCTCAGAATATTTCCAATGAGATAAATTTATTACAGGACTTTCTTTTCATTTTTCTTTTATAATTCTTTTTTATTTGATGTATAATAGTTGTACATATTTATGGGTGATGATTCAATATATGTGTGATGATCACATCAGGGTAATAGGTGTTTCCATTTCCTTAAAAGTCTATCAGTTCTTTGTATAGGAGGCTTTGAGGCTTTTTCCTCTAGTCCCTTATAATGTATCTAATAATTTGTTCTGCACCATAGTCACCCATCTGTGCTGAAAAACTCCAACACTGAATCCTCCTACCTACCTGTATAGCATGCCCCTTACCCCACTGCTTTCCATCAAACCTCCTCCCTGCCTTTCCCAACTGCTAGTGACCACTGTTCTATTCCAACAGATGTCTGCATGACTTCTTTGAGTTCTGTTCTCAGAAAGAAGTTTTTGAAAAAAATAGGAGATCTTTCTACTGTTTGGTCTTAAATTAATAACATGTCTAGGAACTACAAAAGTATTTTTGAAAAATCAAGTGTAGAAGTGCTTTATGGAAAATAAGCATCAGGATGCAGAGCATTAACTGAAATCCGTGGAGAGGCTGAGGAGGGTGATGACAGCCAGGGAGACCATAGACCCAACATGCATGAAGTAGGCAGGTCAGTTCCACAGTTAGCCAGTGGCTACATTAGGGCATGGAGATCAGAATCCAATTCTGTAAGGGAAAATATCAGCAGAGTTCTAGGTCATTTTTCCACTAAATTGTGGTCCATAGTTTATCTCACAAAACCATGTTGTCCCTGGCCTTTTAATTTTTAACTTGAAATCACAGAGAGTGAAGGACACATGAAAGGGTTTAGGAGGACAGATTCATGTTTCTTTGGGGATTTAACGTTGCCTTGTTGCTGGACCAGAGAATGGCTTAATGATCACTTAAAAGTCTCCATCTCATACAGTTCCATTTTTATTATTTTATCCCAAGATAAAATGAATTTCCATTAAATACATACTATCTTTTATATTTTAAAATTCAAATATTGTAGCTATGGTCATAAAAGGATACATTCCCCATATTATCTATAACCAGACAATGAAATGAAACAAGAAAACACTTTAGGGTTTCTTCATGCTTTCTCCAAGTGAAACATAGTTAGGTTTTTACTTTTGTATTTTTATGAGAACAGTGTTTCCCCCACAACATGGGAATAGTTTCATTATGCCATGAACTTGGCAACATTGAAGTATACTGAATTCAAAATGTGTTAAGTATGAGAATTTATATGTAAGTGTTTGTTATTAAAGTTTGTGCTTTTATTTCCTGTAAATGCGGTATTTATGGCAGAAGAATAATGTTTGCTAAGAAGATGAATCACAGAGGAGCGGGAATGGGAGATAGAGTCTCACCATAGGAGGCAAGAGGCCGGGAGAAGTAGTAGACATAATGAAGTATTGTGATCACCAGCCACTCAAACAGGATTTAAGTCATTGAGCTGACTGAGATAGAAAGCATATTATAGTTTTATTTAAACACCAATTTTATGTAAACACCAATTTGGGTGTAAAGATTGCCTTTAAATAATATCATCCCATGATTTTTATAATAGAATTGCCTCCCAGAGCCCTAGCGCCCTAAATCAAAATTTTTATCCTGGAACTGCATTTTATTGTATTCTTTCTAAAATAGATAGGTTCCCATCAAGTTGTGTTGGACCTAATTTTATATCCTATCTTTGGATTTGTTTTTTTTCTAAGTGTATTAAACACCACGGTTTCTTATGAAATGAGCAATCAAATAAATGTAGTTTCTTCTTATCGGGTGCTTATTAACTACAAACCACACTTGTTTAAAGTATGCAGTGGTTTATGGGACATTAAATTGAAACCATCTTGGCTAAACACACATTTGAAAGACACAACATAGGCATGTATCACTTTATTTCCATTTCGGACTGTCAGCAGAAATTGGAGGCAACATTCTTCCTTTCTGTTTGATTATTCTATTATCGACAGAATGAGGGGTGTTGGAGACATACATGCTGATTTAGTGTTGAGCTGATGAAACCATTCAGGGTGTGTGATATGTCATTTTTCACTGCTGCCTTATCAAGGTGTTTCAGCTGTGCCCAAACCAGCCCTGGTAATTGCTTTAGTTGCTTGTGGCAAAGTTATGTCAATGTCAGTACCTAAATGACTTTTGACTGCTTCATGTCAGATGTTTCTGCCAAAGAAAGACAGGGTAGGGCAGTTTTTATACCTGGGTGCATGTGTTAATTCAAAGTCTAAACAGACAGGTCCTTTTTCTTCCCGCCCCCCCTCCTAGTCAGGACGTAAATGCAAATGCTAGTATTTTATATACGATCAGGTTCATGATTCCTTTCAAGTGTAACCTCCTATGTTGATGGCTTCCTTCTTTGTTCACAAGGGCTCCCAGAATACCTTTGTTAGATCATTGATTTGGATAGATCAATATGGCATGCTGGATCAAGAGAACAAGATGAGCACACATTTTGGGAACCTGGAGAAGTTGATGTAATATGGAACAATCTGGAAATCTACCTCAGAATTGAGAGAGAGGATGGAAGGGATTGCAGGGAAGTGGGAGTGGAGCACTTTGGGCTGCAGAGGATTTTAATAGGGAAACAGAAGATTTTGCTGAATCTTGACAACAGTGATAGAAGTGTCTCTTCAGATGTGTTTTTTGTTTGTTTTGTTTTGTGTGTGTGTGCGTGTGTGTATAAATGAAGAAGACAAATGTAAGGAAACAAGTTCAGAGAAACTGTGCTAACATTCTAGGCAAGAGATGTCCCAGAGCTGAATGAGGGAATGTTCTTAATGATTTAGAAATGGAAACAAGACAAAGATGGGAATTCAGTTACATGTGACTGGTCATTATATAAAACATGTTTGGTTGTTTCTATATCCTCTGTTTTTATACTTATTTGATTTAGATTTTTTTAATCTTTCTTCTTGTAGGGTTCAACTATCCCTATGGGGGACAGTCTCTTTAGATAATGGTAGATATTGTTAAATGTATAACATATTCTGTGCCATTTGTAATTGAGTTATAGAGGCAGAACAATGATTCGTTGTACATGAATGTTAATGATTAATGATGATTGTTTTCATTCTTCTAAGACTCTGTAAGTTTACTAATGAAATGTAATAATTATTCTAGGATTATCCAAATAAATAAAGGTCTCAGCAATCTGCAAATAATAGAACATTAGATAAGTATTGAAATAATTGAGACTAAACTTTGCTTAAACTGTATGGATGAATCACAAAACAGTGGATTAAAAGGGCTAGAGAAGCCACATAGTCATTTTATACTCTTGAGTAAAGCATGTAACTAATTAGGGGGCATGAGAGGTCATGAAACTAAGATGTACTATACATGTTCTCAAACTTTGGTTTTCAGAATAACTAGTTTCTAGGGGAAAGGGCATGTCTATACAACATGTCAAATTGTTAAGCACTCTTTGATGTATAGGAGGTTCATATTATAAAATGGATAATTGATATAGCCAAATATATTTGTGTTGATATTTCGATAGAACTTTTATTTTTACATTTTTCTTAAGATAATTTATATGTGTAGTTCAAAAATTAAAAAAAAAAAAAATACTAACTGTAATCCCAGCAACTTGAGCAGCTGAGAAAAGAGGATCTCAACTTGAAGGCCAGCCTCTGCAACTTAGCAAGACCTCGTCTCAAAAAAGGAACTGGGATGTTGTTCTGTGATAAAACCACTTCTGGGTTCAATCTCAATTAATTAATTAATCAATATGAATGCTAAAAGTTTTAAAGAGAAAAGTATTTCCACCTCTAACTCCAAAATTGCCCAGCTCCTATTCTGACTGACTCTTGCCTCTGTCTCCAAAAATATAGCTGTTTTGTTTATGTACCCTTCAAGCTTCTTTAGGCATAAATGTGAATGTATATCTATATTCTGGGCTTTGCCCTTTTTCCTGATTTTACATAAACAACATAATATATCCATACACACACATATATGCATATACTCTTTTGTCACTTTTTAAAAAACATGATAGTATCTTTAGAACAACTTCCCTTATCAATACAAGGGAAGCCCATGTTCATTGGCACATACACAGCATTCCATTCCATAAATACATTAGAATCTCTTTTACTAATCCCATGTTGATACAGACATGGTGATTTCTAATATTTTGCTATTACCAGCCACGTCTCACATGCATGAATAAAGCTCCAGGTTAAATTCCAAATGTATTTTCAGTACTCGTGACTCCTTACACTGTTCATGAAGTCAGGATAGCACTCAGCTGACAGTGGAAGGCTTTAGGCTATGACTAGTTCAGGATATTTGGGGACACTTACACCCAAAGAACAGTGCAACATGAGGTAGAAACAGCTCCCTGCCGGCAGAGCTGAGCAGTTCTTCCTTCTTACAGATCTGCTCATCATTGACCATACCTCCACACATTCCTACCACACTTCAGGAAGTTCTGCCCCTTACCTGCCAACACTCTGGCCTAATAATGCTCTACACTTACATACAGGAATGTTCTACACACCAGACTGAAGGAGCAGAGCTCTCAGGAGCAATTTCCTGTACATTTTTGGAAATGTTTTGATCTGCTGCATGTGTCAGAACCTAGGTAATGGATAACCTGGTCTACTCTGAGCATCTATCTTTCTCTAGTCTCTTGAGAAAGACAAGCTTGACTGGATTAATTTCAGCATGTACATTTCTACTCTGTTTTTTGACTCTTTCTTGACTTAAAGCAGGTGACTGCATTAGACCTCAGTACTGGCAAAGTCTGTCTTTGTTCTCTTGTAAGTCTCCAATTTGATTTCCATATTTGATTAATAACAAATATATACTATATACATTTTTATTTGGAAAAAATGAGAAACATTCTACTCCTAGTGTTTCAGTGCATGCAAATTCAGTAGATAGTATCCTTGGGTAGATAATAAGAAGAAAAATTTTGAAAATGTTATATATTATGCAGCTCACTTTTATTAAATGGAGCCAGGAAAAAATACCCCTTTAGTGGTAGATAAACGCTCGATTCAATCTAGTGACCTGTGGGGCAATAATGGGGAATTCAGAGGTTTAAATCCATCAGGAAAAATGATAGCCAGTAGACCGTGTACTGATAGCCACTTTTAAGCTGATTTATGGGCAGCTGAATGTAACTAAATGTGTACGATTTCTGAAAGAGTGGAAAATTTGCTATTGAGTCCATATCTAGACATGCCAAAAAAAAGTGAATGTTTATTTTTAGAATGTTGCAACTATCTTGTTTGTTCAAGTTGATCTCAACTTGGTTTATCTCCAAAGGTCACCTTGTTACTTGGACGTCTACTGGTATCTAAACTGGAACAGATAGAAAATTCTTTATGGCCACTATGTATAGCACCATGATTTCATCACTAAAAGCATGTCCAGTCAGAGACCAGAGTCTGGAGGTTTATGACCTTCCTAAATGCTTGCCATTCCCCTTACCTCAGCAGCTAACTATGTGAAAAGGACCATTACTAAGATGAATAGTGATTTGTTAATTCCACAAATACTGAGTGTCCATTGTGTATAATGTATTGTGCTAGGTGTTATATGAGTAAGGAAAATTTGAACAAGTCAGCCATTGTCCTTAAGGCTACATCCACACAGATAAGTGTCATCAGAGGTTCAAATGTGGTTTGCAGGGACAGTGCAGACATTTCCGAGGGTGGAGTGCAGTTTCCAGGGTAGATCAGGAAGAGTGTCGTGGAAAACAGTGTCCTCTTTTTGGTCCTAGGATGTGCATGTGCGGAAATGGGAATGAGAGACTACTGTGGGTTTAATTGTGTCCCCTTGAGATTCACATATCGTCCTAATTCCCAGAACTCTAAATGTGGCCTGATCTGGAAGTAAGGTTTTTGCTGAGGTAATCCAGTTAAAATTAGCCATTACTATTGGCCCTGATGCATGATGGGAAATGTGGACACAGAGACATGCAGAGAAAAGGCCATGGCAAGAGACCTAGGTAGAAGGCAGCTGGTGTGCGGGTCACAGAGAAGGCCTGGAACAGATTCCCGCCTTCCTCAGAAGGATCCAACTCTGCTGACACCTGGACTTTGGACTTATGGCCTCCAGAAGGGTGAGGTAATACATTGCTATTGTTTGAGTTACTCAGCTTTGGGGACTTTGCTATGGCTGCCCATAACAGACTAATAGAGGGGCATTAATAAACTAATAGAGGGGCATTCTCAGCAGAGGAAACCAGAGTCATGGAAGTCTGGTAGAGTTCAAGGCTACCTGTGACATCCATGAAGGCCTAGGAGACATGACTGAATTGGGAATTGAGTGAGGTTGGGGAGTTCTTGAAGAGTGTGTTACAGACCTGAGGAGACAGAAGTCTTGGAGCAGAGCACCATAAATGACAGCGATGACGCCTGTTTGGTTATGGGAAGAGGCTGCTATTGGTTGAAAGCAACTGATCTAAGGAATTGTATTAGACTGTGCAAGTAGGTGGAAAGTGGTTGCCATCATTCAGATAAGAAAGCTGCAGCTTGAATTAGGGCAGTAGCAGTGGTGTGAGCTGGGGACATGGCTGTGTCTTGTTTCTGCCTTTGTCATTGATTTGCTTCCATTGACTGTTGGTGTTCCTTTCCAGAAGAGAATTCAGAATGGGATGGCAGAGAAGGAATCTCACTCCTCTTTTTATGGTATTGGAGTACCGTTGCCATTCCAGAAACAGAGGTTTCATAAAACTAAAGCTAATTTAGTTACAGATATTCCAATGGGTATTTGACAACTTAACAGAATTTGTATAAATAGATATAGGGCATTTGGCGAGTTTGATACTTCAGTTATTTGAAAACTATGCATTTCCTGCTGATATGCAATTTATTTGCATAACATAGGATTTTTGTGTACAAGTTTTTGAATACCTGTCAAACTGATTAAGGAAGATATGCAGAAAGCCATCAATAAAAACTGGAGGCAATAATATACAGAAATCAATTTGGATGTCTTTGGGTATTAAATAAAACTTCATTACGCTATGTGACTGAGTGCACTAAATTCATACATCTTTATGTGTTACCTAGAGTGGTAAAACATGTTCAGAAAATCAATGACAAATTGATATTTGCTTATTTATCATGGCAATTTCTATGTTTACTCGAGGGGAGTTTAAAGAAAGCAATCTATTTTAAATATATTTCATGAGGCAAGAAATGTTAAACTTATGAGCTGACATTGGAAATTGCAGAGAATATCTAAAATTTCCTTTTAAATTACTATTACCCCAAAATGCCATGATGTCACGTGCTCCTAACCAGGTTGTGTTTTTTACCGTTATCTGTTGATATATGCCCTAGGTTTTGTTGATTTTTAGCTGTGTTAACCCTGCAAGATGCATTTTGTTTTCTATTTTCTTCAATTTTAACTTTTAGTATCCTTCTTTGACAGCCCCTTAATTGTATTGATTGTTTTTCTAGGTCAGTTATAATTTAAAGAAGAACATGTTAGTGTATTTTGTTTAGAAAATATTGGCCTCATTGGCTCACAACTAGCAATATTCTGAAAGCTTGTCTATAAATCTGACTGATCCATTGGATAGACTACACGTGTAATGGGCAAACAGAAGGATTGTTTCAAACTCATTGTATTTAGAAGATTTCCCCCAGAAAACTGATTTATAAGACGAGAATATCTTTGCAACTAGGTTATGGGCAATGTCATCAGGTCTCTGGGGTCATCAATGTCTCTGGGGAAGGTAGAGAACAAGGGTGAAACAGGATGCAATTGAGATGCAGTGAAAACGATGGCCCCAGCTGACCCCATGGGTGATCCTTCCACTGAGTGCTCTGAAGCTGGGGTGGCTTTTCGGGTCTTATTCAGTCATTGGCTGACAAGGTAAGGGTGTGGTGTTGAGCATTCATTCAGATGAAAGTGTTAGCTGCCAGCGTTCCCAGGAACTGAGAGGAATGAATTCTTCAGTATTGAAGGAGGGATGTAGGTGGCACCCTACAGTATCCTCTATACTTAGAGTTGCATAAGTCTGAAACACCTTCTCCAGAAAATGCATTTCATTTCAGGTTTCAAGTATTTCTAAATATCTGCACACCTGCATTTGTTATCAAGGTCCACAAGTTGCGTTTGTAAAAAACAAAACAAAAAACAAAACTTATCTTTACACAAAGAGAGGAAAGGAATAGTCTAGATATTAATTTCTTAATTTCATCTCTCAAAAAAATCACAATATTATTACTTAGTTCCTGCTGCAGTTTGGCTGGGCACAATTCAGGAGCCACTTGTCAAAAGAAATGAACTTTATTTTTAGAACACACACACCACACCACACAGCTCTTCAGGAAAACCCTCAGAGCCCAACTGCCACCACTGGCTTCCCACAAGCCTCTCAACCTCCCCCACTCCTCCTGCTCTTGAGGCCGATTGGCTGGGTTGCGTGGGCGGAGCCAAAAAGAGTCCCCCAATGAGTAGCTCCGTGGTCTGAAAGGGCGGGGAAACAGCCCAATGAGCATCACTGCAGAGGAGCCAATCAGTTGGCAGCTAGAAGTTTGCTGGGGCCGCTGTGAGCCAGTCATCAGCTGGCAGCTGGTGCTGGCAGCTGGAAGTTTGATGGGGCCCCTTTGGCTGTGGCTCTCAACAAGTTGCTGTAAATATGGCAGATCATATCAGTGAAATTTAGTTTTGAGACTGTTAGCCAAAGGCAGTTTCCACTTATTCATTTCCAATTATAAAAACATTATTGGTTGTTAAATAAGTAAATATGGGAAATAGTTAATACAATATTAATCTTTTTAATATCTACTTTTATTTTAAATATAGCTTTTCTTTTTCACAATTGGTCTTTTCAAAGAGATTCTTTAGTACCTCTTCATGATGCTGAATTAGTATTTTTAGTGTATGAATATTTTATAAGAATGCCTCACTTTAATTAGGACTCCACTTATATTTAAGAATGTTTTTAATATGCAATAGAATTAATGTATCCATCTCTACTGGATACTGGTGGTGCCAGAATGAAAACATTAGATTAGCCATCAAAGGACCCAAGTTCTATTCATATACTTACTTTAAATTCCATTTTTAATTCCTAGAGCTATTACAACTATTATTTATATTTTACTCTGAAGTGTTATTTATATTTTCATACACATATTTTATTTATCTAGTTAAGCTATAATTCCTTTTGAAAAAAATTGAGTAATCCTTAAAGAAGTATGTTGGGTTTTTGTTTGTTTTGTTTCATTCTCCCCCAATACTGGGGATGGATTCAGGCGTGTTCTACCACTGAGCTACATCCCCAATCCTTTTTATTACATTTTGAAAAAGGGTCTCACTAACTTGCCCAGTCTGGCTTTAAACTTGTGATCCTTATGCCTCAGCTGCCTGTGGCTTGGATTGTAGGTATGTGCCACCATATCTGAAGGGAGAATGCTTTTATACATCTTGGAAAGTCTGTAATTGTTATTGGATGTGGTCAAGATGATTCTGGTTTTGTCTCAGTAAGTTTGTGCTGCTATAAAAACCAAAAAAAAAAAAAAAAAAAGCATAGACAAAGCAGTTCATCACCTAGAGAAATGTATTTCTCATAGTTCTGGAAGCTGAAAGTCAAACATCAGGGTGCTGACATCAGATTTTGCTGAGAGCCATCTACCAGGTTGTGGACTACCTATCTCTTGTTTTACCCAATCCTAACTAGCTCATAGAAGACCCACCACTTAACACTGTCCAAAATAGGGTCTCAAGATTGGAATTTGAGTAAGATACAAACATTCAATTAATAAGACATTTATGAATTTGGAGCTTTCTGTTGTCAATTTCCTACCTCAAAATTTTTAAATATGGGGCTGGGGATGTGGCTCAAGCAGTAATGCGCTCACCTGGCATGTGCAGGGTGCTGGGTTCGATCCTCAGCACCACATAAAAATAAAATAAAGATGTTGTGTCCACCGAAAACTGAAAAATAAATATTAAAAAATTCTCTCTTTCTTCTCTCTCTTTCTCTTTAAAAAAATTTTAAATATGTTACACATGACTTCAAAGGATTTTAAAGATTAAAATGAATGGGTTTTAATGATCCCAAATGACATGCTAAAGATGGCAAAGCAAAACAGGGAAAGGACTTAAGTTCTTGGTATCTCTCAGAGGTTCCCTCCACCTCTGTATCTCCAGCCCTTAAAACCATGCCAGGCAACTTACTAAATATGTGTATTTTAAGTCAAAATTTTATTACTATAGTGAAATATTTTAAAAGTTAAAAAAAAGTACTAACCACATTTAACGAAGATATCAAATGTGCCTAAAGTTAAGAAGGGACTGTAGATAATTTGGTCTACATGTAAGACAATGTCAACAATGAAATATTTTTTCTCTTATCCCATTTTAAAAGGAGCTATAAAATAATGATAGTCTTTTCTAGAATATGAGAATCATCAATATATCTTAATTAAAAATGCACCATACATCTGTTATCAAAAGATAATTACTTAGAAATTGACTTATACCAAAGGTTTTATATTTATAAAATTTTATGAAATTCTCTGATAAAAATTTTATCATCTCTTTAACTACTACATATTTGCATATACTAAGCATACTATTTTAATTGAAAATGTCTATTTTCTCTTATATTCGAGACTAGGCTCGTGTTATTTTTCAAAATATTCTGGCGTGGAGGGCAGCAAGGTCCTCAGCCAGTCCAGTCTCCCTAGTAGAACCCAAAGTTTTCAGTGCATTAAGAACCATTGCCAGTTGCCAAGAGCACTGAGAGATCTGGCATCCCGCCTCCCACCCACCACAGCCTGGTTGTCTGCGGCTTAGGTCTGGGGCCTCGCTCAACACTGTTCCAGATGATCAGGGAAAGACATTTCCATGTTTCTCTTGCAGTTCTGCACAGGGAGTGCTAGTTCTTTTTGTATTTTGTTATTCTTAATTCCATATTGACACTGTGGAGTACAAAGTGTCAGTGAACGTATACGCTTAACACCTGCCATTTCAAATTAATTAAGAAACACCTGGTTTAACATTATAAACACGTTGCTCTGTTTCATGTGCTTAAAATTCTATTTTGAAATGTGGGTGGCCCTCCACCACTTAGCTTAATTGGATAAATTCAAGTGCTGATGAGCCTGGAGTTGCTAGTTCATCTTCTGTAAGGTCAAATTAAATTCCCATAGAAAAAAATCCAAACAGAGATTTTTCTCCATACTTTGACATTTTACAGTTGTGTGTGGTGCTTTGTTTTATGAGAAATATTTGTTCAGGCATTCAGCTTTGAGTTTCACAACAATCTGGAAGGGAAGGTTGAACAGTATTTTTAATTCTGTTCTCTTCAGAGGGATGAGGAAATTGATGCCTAACTGGATTAATGACTTGACACAGCCAGACATTTGCTAGGTCAGTTTCTCTGATTTTATTCCTGTTCTCTTTCTCCTCCATTACTCTACACAGAAACAGGAAAACTATAGTCTGATGTGTAAGGGCATTCATCCCAGAACCCAGGGCCTTGTGCTTGCTAGGGAGGCACTCTACCACTGGGCCACATCTCCAGCTACTCTTTTTTTTTTTTTTTAAATTTGAATTTATTTATTTATTTATATTTTAACTGATACATAAAGAAACCAGTCTTAGTATGTAAATCATATACATTTTCTAGACTGTGTTCAACATTAACATAAGTAAGTTGATAAACTTGGCCAGCTCTTGTCTTGATTGCATCATGGTATGAAGGGTGCTGGGTGTTTTTGTGAGCCTGTAGGGAACAAATTTGGGGATTCTCCTTTGGCATCCTGTCTATGTTCTGGGCCTCACTGATGAGACTCCCATGGTGTCTAGAAGCCTCAGAAGCCATTGCAGACACGGATCTTGGTTTCACTACAGTGTAGATGAAATTGTAGGCAAGGAAAAGAGTCTTGACATAAAAAAGGTTTCCATGCATGAGGGTTTGTGAGCACTGTTCTCTGCTACCATTCACCATAGAGTATATTTTCATTTTTTATCAAAATGGAATAGTCTTATGAATCTCCTGTTTTTCATTAAGAATTATTAAGATTCATGTATGGAAAAAAATACATTTAAAAGTTTTACTCAACTGTGGAGTTCAGTTTATAGAGCCAGCTTTTTAGCTTTATTTTTTTTCTATTGTTAAATGAAGAATGATAGTTTTCATGAGTAACTCCTTTTCTGTTTCCAGCAATCAGTTTTGTTTATTTAGTAGCATCCTGCCCTAAACATTTTTTATATGAAGAACTGAGTGTATGATCCCTTTGTTGACTTAACAGCATATGTAACATTATATTTCTCTGAGTCACATATAACAAATTAAAATAATGTGACAAATATCTGAATAATTCAGTCTGAAACGTGACTATGCAATCCATCAAATGCACTTTTGTTAAGCTAAATCTTTATTAAAATATTTTAATCTCTTAAATTTCAACTTCTTGTTATACATGTTAGAAGATCTTTTGATGTCAATGAAGAAATAATTACCAACTGTGTAGACCAAATTGCTTCCATTTTTATAATTTATTTTGTACTGATTTATAATTATTTTCTTATTAGTTCCATCCTTCTCATCTTTCAGCTGTCATCTGTATTTTTTTATCCTTACATTGGTCTGGTTTATGGCAGGCATTCAAGAAATACTTGCTGAAGGGAACCAATTTATGACTGATTTTTGCATATTAACAGGTCCTAGTACTTAAGAGTGGAAATCTGCAATTAAAGGTTGAGGCCAACTGCTTGGACTGTACCTAGTAGTGGTGGCCAGCAGTCTCTGTAGGAGGAGTTCTTGGCTTTAAATGTTGGTGCATTTCTTATTGGCCATATGGCCTTGGCTAACAATCTCTGTGTCTTAGTTTCCTCATCTATGAAATTTCATCAAACTTAAACAAGCTAGTATATGCAAAGTGCTTAAAACATACTCAATAAGTGCTGAGATATTAAATGTACCTCTTATTACTATTTCTTAATAGGTGAGCTTAACCAAACCTATGAAGAAGGGCAGCTACTGAACATCAGAGGGGCTGGGCTTTGTAAGGCACAGTGCGTGGATTCCTAGAGGCCCACGTGACATTCCCTTTCACATGTTGTGACACCTGAGCATTTCAAAAACTCAAGATTTTTGTTTTGTTTCTGCTCTTTTAAAAGTAACTGCTTTTCTCAAGAAAAGCTTTTCTTTTTTTTTTTCCTTATAACAAATTTATTTATTTGCTATTTCTTCTTGATATTATATAACATATACACTTATATATATAACATTATGTAACATGTATAATATTGTATAATGATGTCATTAATTCATTATAAGCCATCATGTATGTGCTGTCATTTTATCAGTTTATTAAGCAAATGGCATATGAGACAACTTCGTTTTGGTGAGAGTGAGGGTGCATTGGATAGATATGGAATGATACATGCTAAGCATCCAGGAGAAAGAACTGAATCCAACAGCTAACACAAGTATGAACAAGGGCAGCAAGAAACCGATACTGAGAGAAGTGTGGGTGTATTTTATCAGTGCTAAGAAAGCTCTTTCTCATTTCATTGTTTTGAAAGCCAATGACTTTGATGGTTTCTCAGAAAATGAAATGGAGGCTTAATATATCCAGCAAGTCTACTCCTAGCATACCTAAAAGAATTAAAAGCAGAGCCTCAAACAGATACTGTTATACCTAGGTGTATAGCAGAATTACTGGGAAGATTCAAAAGGTGGGAAAATAAAAAACCCAAGCTCTCCTCAATAGGTGAAGAGATAAACACAATGTCATGTATCTATGCAATGGAATATTATTCAACCATTAAGAGGAATGGAATTCTGATTCCATGGTGCCACATGGAGGGACCTTGCAATCATTATGTCAAATGAAATAAGGCAAACATAGAATCATACAATATTGTGTGATTCTGCTTATATGAAGTGCCTACAATGGGAAAATTCATAGAAACAGAAAGTACCATAGGGTCACTATGAGCTGGGAGAAGGACAGAATGGAGAGTTATGGTACAATGGGACACAGTTTCAGTATGGGGAGGTGAATAATTTCTGGAAAAGATAGTGGTAATGGTTACACTACACAGAGCATGTACCCAGTGCCACTGAATTGTACACTTAAAATGCCTAATATGATGAGTTTTGTGTCTTTAATATTTTGCCACAGTATTTTTTAAACATCCAATGAAATGTGCTTGCTCTGCATTGGTTACTGTCTGGGACTCGCTCAAGGGAACTTGGCTCATTAGTTTTTCCACTCAACTATGATCTACTATTTCAAACATCAGCTTGCTTTCAAGGGTTCATGTTTTCTGGGCATTTTCTTTTTAAAGCTAGCTTTGCTCAATGAAAACACACTGATTTCTCAGGTTTCTGTTCAGCCTCACCTATGATGATTCCAGAAGAGTAAAAACATTAAAATTCAAATCTTAGTTTTAAATAAACAGTCTGCTGAATGAAGTTATTAAAAATTCCAAGAAGTATTAAGTGAGTATGATGGACCAGTGTGAGGTTTTAGTTCTTAAGGAATTTTGAGCCTGCCTGAGAAGACAGGTGTGGAACAAATAATTATCCTTTAAATAAGTGCCTGAAGTTATATTAGAATGTCTTATGTGCAAAACAAGAAGTATGCATCATTAAGGGAAGTGATGGAGGGTGTTTTGATAGGAAAAATGGTTCACACACATAGACTTGGGGAAGGTGTGGCATTTCAATAAGCAAAGCAACCTGGGTCAAGCATTCCAGCTCAGAGAAACAGCCCAGGAAGGGGCCAGAGTCAGAAAGACCTGTGATGTGTTTGAAAGTGCTGCATAGTATCATTTCCCATTTTTCAGTACCTAGACAGGTCAGAGTTAAAAGCTTAAGTCATAATGATTATTCCCTTGGTATTTAATCCATTTGCTTTCTGCTCTTCTTTAAAGATTTCCCCATTTCTCTAATTCACTGCTACATTGCACATGTGTCTTTTATTTTTAATCCCCTTATTTTTGGAAGCAGAAAATATATTGATTATAAATACAATTTCATTTTGTCTTGGATGTGGGGTTTGCTGCCAGTCCAGCCTAAACAGACCTCACATGTGGTAAAAATGGTATGTATAAGATTGCTTCAGGGTTTCTGCTAGAGTGACAGCAACTCATCATCTGTTTTGAATACCATGGTTACCTAATTTCTTTGAAAATCACAATCCTGTTTCTGACACTAGGTTTTTACTATATAGTTGTTCATAAATTAATGTATTGCTGTCAATAAGAAAGTTTGAAATAACTGTTTTATTTACTACTAGCATATGTCTGCTTTCACAGGTCACTATGTACTTTGCCAGGGTCCCCTGAAGCTAGTTGATTTTAAAGTAGACAGGTAATGTGCACAGTCAGATTGCTTTTGTTAGCAGGGCTTGATTGAAAGGTGAAAATGCAAATGCTTCCTCCTGGTGATTTCACCTCCCAGTCTATAAATTTCAGTAATCGGAAGCATCCATCTGCTAGTTCAGTGCACTCTTTACTATGGGTCTTGCACTTTAGTCACTGAGCAAAACAAGCATTATTAAAAATCCTTAGAGTACATAAGTAACAGGTCACATATTTTCTTGAATCCATGATATTTGGTTTTAAATGTTCCTGAGCTTTTGCATTTCATTTACAATAACTTTATGTGAAGTTGAGAACGTCTTTGATTTGGATATGAACATATAACTGATGTAGGTAATAATTAAAGTTGGATAATGTATTTTTTTAAATGAATAACCGCCTTGGGTGGGAGTTTAAGTCAACGGGGCAAGGTGGGTTCAAAGGGGTGGAAGAGCACCACTTACAAAATTTCATCCTGTAAGTCCAGAACCATGGACAGCTCCCAGATAGCCAGGAATCTGACAATCTGTGCTATATAAGGGTGTGTGACCCCAAATCTACTCATGTATTCGGGTTTTCTACTTTGAGTAGAATATTCTGATTCTAAAAATAATTTTCCCTTTTTAAATTCTTGGCATGCCTCCTGTAAGTTCAGGAAACCATACTCATTTTCCAAGAACACATGTTCTTTTGTAAGACCACCCTACATTCTGGTTTGACTCTCAGCATGAGAACATATGCCCTCAGGAAGCCATATAAAGAAGCTGGTTAGAACTTCATTCTCTATGCTAGACAAATGAACTTCAAGCATCCCGTCTGTTTTTTAAGTGTAAGCTTGTCTAGGATTCCTTTATGGAATTGCAATTTTCAGTTTTGGTGAAGTACCTATTTTATTTTAGTTCACTTTTTCCTGTTTAGAAGAATGTTAGTGCTTGCTTGCTTTTGTAGTGATCATCACAAGTAACTTTTTATTAATCACTGGACTTCTTCTCTACCATGTTGTTGTTCCCTAATCAGATCTTACTACATTTACTATAAAACCAAGCTTTATATGAAACATTAATATATCACTTCTTTCCAGCCTTTTTTTAAAATCCATGTGCTTCAGCTTCACTATCCAAAACAGTTTTCTATAAAGTATCCCATTATGATTTTTCTTTCGTTTCTCAAACTAAGCAGACATAAAATGATTTTAAACCCCACATTTCCCCTGCTTGCAATCACAAACAAGTTATTTCCTTCTTGCAGTATAAAATAGTAAAGCCAAATACCTTATTTTTTTCTCTTGCTGCCTCTCACTAACATGGAGTCAATAGCTCTTAAATTGTTTTAAATTGTGAAGAGTTACATTTCCATCACTAACTAACATTTACATAATTCTTAGCGCTTTCACATAAATAACAATTAAGGTAATGAATCCTTGGCCTGTGTCTTTTAGGCATCACATAGAACCGTTATCTCCCAAGATAATTTCTGTGTAACAGCTTTTGGGAGATGGAGGAATTATGGTCATGTCCAAAGTGACAATTATCTCAAGCCACTTTTGCTCATACATATACATATTTTAAAACCAATTTTCCTCTAAACACTTCTCTGTTTGTGGGAGGAAAATTTGCTTTCTTCTGTAGGTGTTACAGTCAGCTTTTCATTGCTGTGACTAAAATTCCTGACCAGAAGAACTTAGCGGAGGAGAAGTTTATTTTGGCCCATGGTATAAGAGGCCTCAGTCCATCAGCTGGCTCTGTTACTCTGAGCTTGAGGTGAGGCAAACATGGTGGAAGGGAGAGGCAGAGGGAGGGTGCTCAGCTTATGGCCAACCAGGAAGCAGAGAGAAAGTGAGGTGCCAGGAATGAGAGATAAACCCCAAAAGTATGTGTCCACTGACCTACTTCCTCCAGCCACATCCTGCCTGCCTCCAGTTTTCACCTAGTACAGTAGTTATTTCAAATTATTAATCCATCAAGTGGATTAATCCATTTATGAGGCTGTCGTTCTCATTATATAATCTAACTGTGAGCTTTTCTAGGGGATACCTCATATCCAAACCATAGCAGTAGGATAAAAGGCTTGTCATGTTTTTTCCTTATCACACGCAAGATATGCCTGTTTGACTCTACTGTGATGGAAGATTTTTCTGGTGATATCTTGTTTTTCCACAAAATATTTTTCAGATTCAAAAATACTATCACAAATGAGAAATTTTACTCCGCTCACACATTCATGTTTCTGAGATTTTCTTGATTGAATGTATATTATTACATTACATCATCCCTCATTTTATTCACATGAAGCCAAGAGCTTAGTTTTTGCTATTCTATGTCGGCCTGAAAATTGCCATTGGCTATATTATTATAAGTTATAACCTATAAAGGACTTTAACAGGCATCATTATATGCAACAGTGCACCCTGGAACTTAAATTGGTTAGTAACCTCAGTGAAAGAAAAAAAGTTTTTCCATGGTTTGCTTTAGTGAGCAAAAAATAATCATTTGGTGTATTTCAGATACCTAGGTATGGCAAGTTTTATGTTTAGAAGGAAAGGAAATAATTTTTAACATTTACTATATGTTAATTACTGCATAGGTATATATGCAATAGTTACATGTATCCTTAAAACTTAAGTATTCTACCCAGGTGCAGGGTGCACACTTGTAATCCCAGCTACTCAGGAGGCTTAATCAAGAGGATTGATTGCAAGTTCAAAGCCAGCCTCAGCAACTACAGTAGGGCCCTAAGCAACTTAGGAGTCCCTGTCTCAAAATAAAAAATAAAAGGGTCTGGGGACGTGGCTCAGTGGTTAACTGCTCCTGAGTTCAATCCCTGGTAACAGTAAATAAACAAATAAATAAAATAAAGTTAAGTGTTCTTGTCTAATTATTTTTAATTTCAATATTCATTTGTATAAAATGTTTTAATTGCTTTATTGGGTTCCACTCAGAATATGTAGTGCGGCTGAAGTCATTCAGATAGAAAATTAAGTTGTTACAATGAAAACCTAGGTGAGTCTCATACAAAAATCTTAAGAATTTTCTACTCCACTGTGCACTCTTCTGCCTGCCAAAGCGGATATATTTTGAAATTAAAGATTGCTGTGCTCCAAGTTAATGAAAGAAACACACTTTGGAAATTATATTCCTGGATTTGTTTCCCACCATTGAAGAAACTTAAAAGTTCAACCACATGCATGTTGCAATATTTGAAAATATTTTAATGTTATCATTTATTTGGGGGCATTAAAACTATGAGCAAAGTGTTTAGGGAAAAGGATAGCATAATTGATTTTATTAAGTTATATAATTGCTTGTTAAACTAGTTCAATTAACAATGAGATGAGAGACTATTATAGATAAATAGCCTGAATAGTTGTATTTAATAGGTGATCAATTTACTTGTTTGTATACATTAATTATGAGATAATTCAGGAAATTCTTTCATAGTTCCTCTGCTTTTACTACACGTGCTTTAAGATTCAAGAGTGATAGAAGACAGTGAGATTTTTCCTCCGCTATCATACAGTTCAGTTTTCATGTTCTATTCTTTTTCAAACCCATCTTTAAGGAGGAAAGCGTCTTCATTGTTCAGTAGAGTATATGGGCATCAGATGGATCAAATATTTGAAAATTTGTATCCAGTTGGAAAATATGGATACTATGCCCAAGACCTTAGTTTTCTCTATATTGATGTAATCTGTAAACATAATACTTGCTCCTTACCCTAGAGTCCGTCAATTCCAATGAAGCGAGGAAGCTCCTCCTGCTAAACAGGAGATTTAAACAAAACAGTAGAGCAGTATGTGGTCAGGAATAAAATGGAGCCAAAGGAACTCCTGACCTGTTTCCTCCAGGAGCTTCTTCAAGGCTGGAATGATCAACAGTGACTAGGGCCACCCGCTGGTCAAAGGCTCTGAAACCATCCTAAGTCATTAAAGCCACCTCCAATTTCTACTTACATAACCCTGCCCTAGTGCTTTCACATAAATAAGCCTTAAGTTAAAGATATTTTGAAAACAGTGAAGGTAGTTTTAAAAACTCATCTCATGTCTGTTTTTGTCAGATGGTCATCAAGTTCTGTGAGAAGCTTTTGGTAAAAATTTGGACATGATCTCCAAGGCACATCTGTACTATATTCTTAATGTGTTTCCTTTAAAAACCATTCTTCTTTATAGCTTAAGGAGCAGAGCTGAGCAGTTCTGAGAATTATGTGTATTTTAGTACAAATCAGTTTTTAAATAAACTTAATTGTTTTATTGTCTACCCTCCATGGATTTTTAGTAAACTTAACTACATACTCAAAAATTCAGTGTATTATGTTAAGAAATTGAATAAGCTTCTATTCTGCTAAAACTCTTTAGCTTTCATTTTAATGTCTGTAGATGTGTCAGCATGCCTGATACAATTTTACATCATTTATGAATCAGAAATAGCAACACACTTCTGATTTTTGCAGTTCTCTCTGTCCTCTAACTCCTCCCCCTCTCTCCTCATTCTTTCTCTATTAATCTCTTTGAAATAAGAAATGCCACACTCCTGCTGAGGATTCTGCAAATTGTACCTGGATTTCTCCTACTACCTGAACAATGGTTCTCTGGATTTGCATAGACCTGGTTCTGAAATGAAGTGTGAGGTGGTGAACAGAGCTCGGGAGCCTCTCATTCATAGATTTGCCTAGTGTGAGGCATTTATCTATGTGAGAAATTGGTTTCTGAAAATAAGGCTTTCCTTGTAACTCATTGCCTATCTCCAAATATATTTTCCTATACAGCTGATTACATGTTATTCAGAAGTTTCCTATCTCTATCCACATAAAAAGTATTTTGAAATTGTGCTCCAGCATGAGCACAAATTGAAAGTGGCCATCTAAGGGGATTCCTGGATGCTTCTCCTACTGTGGAAAGGTGTAACACTCACGAAGTGTGTTACTCATGCAAGACAACATAAGCCAGGGGTGCCTGATGTAATTAAGCTACATTGCACATTACTGGTGGCCTTGTGCCAGGTAGAGGTTTCAGAGGAAGAAATTGAGCTGTGCTCATGCCACATGCAACTTGGCTGAAAACACAGCCACAGCACTCTAAAGGTGCACTTGACACAGGAGTTTCCTCTATTTCTTTGGCCTAATACGTGACCATACCCCACTCTCAGTCTTAGCAGCAGTTACCTTCCTGGTTGTTCTCATTGGGTTTTGATAAAATTTCACTTGTTCTTAATTAGACTGCCTTAGAATGATAAGAAAAGACTTGGTATCTCTATTTTGGAAAGAAGAAAACATCATCTGTAAATTTCTAATCATGAACTTCCTCTTACAAATGAAATCTCAATAATTATAAAATAATCATAATTATTAAAGTAATTAAAATCTCATTATGAAATATCATTTTACAATATTAAAGCAACTTTTGAAATGCATAAAACAATGTTAAAATGTGTTCTAAAATAATAATCATGCTCTCCAGTTAGAAGCTAGTAATTGAGATGAGTCCTTAATGCACATTTCTACAATATTTAGGAACTAAAGTTTATGCAATATTTATACAGTCTTCACTTTTTATTATAAAAAATTTTTTTAAACCACTCTAATGTATGTTTATGTTTGCTGCCAGAATGAGAATTTCATTTAGTTCCTTTTTAAAATTATGTTTCTCATGTTGACAACAGTATGCAAAATACAAATTGACAATATTTTTTATTATTTGTTATTCTGAACATTAAAAACAAAAAGCACTTTTTATTATTTTTAGAAGTATTACATATTAAAATTTGAATGTTATTTTCAGCATGAACTTTCAACATTGTATGAGTAATTGATATATAAAAGAAGAATGCTTTTGTGATAATATCTTTTTAAGATAGTATTTTAGACATTAAAAATATCTAAAGTAATGTTTTTTCCAAATCAGTTACAAAATATTTCTTAGATTACTTAAAAATCTGAAAATATTTCCTCTTGCTAAATGCTTTACAGTGAAATAAAACATGGAATGCTATTTTAAAAATAAAGTGCCCTTCTTTATGTTCTTGTAGTAACTAACTGATAAATGCTTTTTCAAACTGTATCAAAGTAACAACCTCAGTCACTGATTTTGATGGGTTTATTTTAATTTTTATTATGCTCTGCAGATTTTGAACCTGTTTTTCACCTATTTTTGTTCTTCCAATTGAAAGGTCAGTTAGGAATAAACAAAAATAATAATGAAAATTTATCAAATCATGACTATCATCTGGATTTTATATGAAAAACAACCCTTAAAAAAAGTCTTGAAATTTAATTGAATGCAAAGTGTTTGTAAATATAAAAGATGCTCAAATAATACAGAAAGTCTTTGATATTTTTCCTATTGAAATATATTCAGATCTATGGAACTATGTGTTTATATGTTTCAGATAAAACATCCTGAAACGTACAATCTAAGAAAATGCTACATTTCTATGCTTGTGATTGCTAGTATAGCTTTTCAGCTGACAAATTACAATAAATGTGTTTGATAATGCAGAAAACACCATTTACAACTGACATGAATTTCCTCTTTCCAACTTCATGACCTTTGAATATTTTGAGTTTTGGTTAAGCTTCTAATAAATGATAACACAAAAATTTAATGAAAGCCACAAACAGACAATAAGCCACATACCAACTAAATATATAAAATGAAACATATTAATTAGGCTGATTTGAACATTAGCCAATGTTTATATGTATTGCAACATCACATTGTACCCCATAAATACATACAATTATTATTTGTTAATTAAAATAGAATACAAGATTAATAAATAGATTTAGCAATTTCAGTCTACCTACTATTTTGACTCTTTGGGTTTTTGTTTGATTTTCATTGCTGATATTGATCCCAGGGCCTCATGCATGCCAGGCAAGCATTCTACTGCTGAGCTACATCCCCAACTCCATTTTGACTATCTTAATACCTTTTCCTAATTGTATGCATCTTTAACAGTAGCTCCGAAAAATAAGGAAGCTATTCAATTATAGTAACAATTTCTCTTTCAACTTTCAATTAAAACTTATATCCTTGTTTATTTTTGTATTGGAAAAGTAACGAATGAAGGTCATTATTTGAAATGTTATTCTTGAAGTTATATTTTTTCAGCCGTCAGCTTTTGAGTGTATCTTGGGTGGGCTGCTGTGTAGATTTCTCATGCTTCTTCTTCATCTTCTAGCCGCAGCGTGTACACAAACAGTCCATGAAATTGCCTCTTCATCTTCAGGGGTTCTAAGCTCCTTAGTTTGACCTGCAAGGCCCTTTGCGTGATGTCGGGTCCCGGCCTCTCTGTGGGACCTCATTTCCTGGTCCTCTTTACCCACTTTCTTCTTTCTGGTCTCAAGCTTCTTGCTGTAACCCAAAATGGTAGATGAGTATATAAAGCACTGGCCACAGGGGGCCCAGCCTGGGTGTCCATCCTGTGGTTGATATGTGGCTGCCCCTCTGCTTCCGCAAGATTCTTCTGAGTACTCTGAGATGGCAGTTGCTTTACCTCCCTTGATAAAGTGTACTCCTGTTCTCAAACTCTACTGTGCTCTATTTAGCATCTTAGCATTTACTATTAATCCAACTTAATGCTCTAGATGTATTGCTTAGATGAATATTCTCCTCTCCCTCCGGTGAGCTTCAGAGAGTTAGATCTACATTCTGTGTTTGATGCTGAACCCAGTTATTGGAAAGGTACCTGGCACAGATAGGTACTGTAAGAATTAACTGGCGTGGTTTATAAAATTGACATGGTTCTGTATTATTAATTAAGCTCTAGTACTTTGTCTATCAATTGGCTTCAAAAAAAATTTAAGTTCACAAATTATGTGTCTAATATTGTGAATATATAAATATCACACATCATAGAGCCCCTGAGTATGAGATGTACAAAAAAGAATGGAATACCCAGGAGCCAAGTCCATGATGCTCAGAGGAGAACTTTGCAAGCATCACAGTCAAGTGTCACTTTTGAAATAATCCATCAATTGCTGAGATTAATAACATACTTTGTACTTTACATTTGTACTATGAGTATCCTATGTAGCTTTTACATCCCATGGGATTGCTGACTGCCCTTCATTTATCTTGACAGGTGAAGACAGTGTGATCTTTACCCATGGCTCTGAAATAATATGGTTCCTGATGATATTACTTGTCAAATATCCTAAAGTGGAGAGACTTCTTTAAGGCATACTCTGAAGTTGTCAACCTTGATTTCTTTCCATCCATCCAAAGTTAATTTCCCTTCATGGACCCCACAGTTATATCTTTGTTGGATCCTATCTTCTTTTTATTCTACCAGGCTTTTGGACAATAAATCTACTAACATTTTATTTTGCTTGATATATGGTAGATGGTTTGCTTAGGTGTAGATCATAGTCTGAAGTCCTTTCTCTTGGGACATATTATTCATTGTCATTTACTAATTCTTTATAGTAAATAAGAAGTCTGACACAAATTAGATTCTAGTTGGTATGGAAGACTTACTTTGCATATGTTCAGTGTAAAATGTGTTTTTCTTTGCTTTATCTATTCCATCAGCCTTTTTCCCCTTCCTAACATTTCAAGCCAGTTTATATCTTTTATTTGAGGAAAAATTTTCTTGCCAGGTACAGTGACCCATGCCTGTATTTCTAGGTATTTAGGAGGCTGAGGCAGGATGATCACAAGTTTAAAGTTAGCCTGGGCAATTTAGGGGAACCTTGTCTCACAATAAAATAAAACGGTCTGGGGATGTACCTTTGTGGTAGAGCCTCCCTATGCTTACTCCCCAGTACTGCAAGATGAAAGTTTATTCCTTCCCCTTCCACCTGCCTTCTCTCACTGACTAGATTGGGGAATTTCGAATATTTCTGATTTGATCCTCTTCTTCTCTTAATAATTTTTTCCCTTCCTCCCTCCCTATGGATCAATCCTAGGTCCTCATGCCTGCTAGACAAGAATGCTACCACTAAGCCACATCCCCAGTCTGAATTCTTTTACTTTAAAAAAAAAAAAAAAAATATATATATATATATATATATATATATATATATATATATATATATAATTTTTTTTGCCCTACCTTCTCCTCTTATTTACTTAGTGATAGTTCTTGCAAATATCAACAACTTGTATTTAGCTTTCACAATCCACTGACTGGCCCCTTCCTCTCTTTCCTCCCTCTTCCCCTCTCTCCTTCACCTCATCTCCCCTTTTTCACTTTCTACTTCTTCTGTCAATACTTCTTTAGAACTTTTGGTTATATATTGTGACTTTTAATAGGAGCAGAATTATTTCCATATCAGAACACTGGGAGAAGTGTCCTGAGGTGTTATAATTTGCATTGACTTAAGGGTAATTCTGTGCCTCAAAAACTAGGAGAACTGAAAAGCTAACCATCTCAGCACAACTTTTAATTGGTGCCAAGTAAAATACCCAGCATTCTATAAGAATAGCTTGTTCAGCCAGGAGCTTAAAAAGTAGAGTTAATTAGAACTCAGGGCAGATTGGAACAAGGAAAGAAGCCCAGGACACTCTATACTTCCCTCTGAGTGAGAAAACACTGACCCAGAGATTTCGGATCTAAACTCTGTGCAGTTAGGATTGAGGAGTTTAAGTTGGCCCATTTACCCATGGATAATAAATTTAAATCAAAGAGAGGAAAGTAAAAATACACAAAGAGGGAATGAGAACATAAAAAGTATCTTGTGAGAAAAGATCAAGTCATAGGCTCTGAGATCAGTTTGTAAATATGTCCATTTGCCTTTCAATTCAGGGAATGCAAAAGGGAAGGCGGTGGAGGAGTGTGTGTGTGTGTGTGTGTACACAAGTGCACAGGTTCTTGCGTGCTTAGCAGAGATATAGGGACAAACACACTACTTAATCCATGTCATCACAGCAAACAGAGATGTCTCTGTTCATATACAGAATTGAAATTCCATCAAATTAGACCCAAGGTACTCAATTATTATTTCTTTTCGTTCATACAAATATTATTAAATGCATTTTGTTGATTTTTAAAAATAATATTTTTATTGTTTTGGATACGTTTTTCCTCGGTCTTTCTAGTGGATTTTGATTAACATGAGGCCACATGCTTTTTATAGGAATTGTGGTAAATGAAATTATCTCAGCAAATATGGGAAAATTCTTACTCTTGCTGTGAATATATACAATATACCATCATTTGAAAAATTATTTTTGTTGTTATTAACAGGTAGAAAACATGGGTTTCATGACTGGCACAGTCCTGTTCTTGTCTCAAAGAAATCTTTCCCAGTGACATTCTTTATTTTTACCTACCTGCCTTTCTCTGTCATGACATAAGCTGAACAAATCTTCTATTGTGCCAGTTATCAGGTGGACCTGGGAAATGGGCTCCTGAGGGTGGGGGGGATTTAAAAAAGAAGCATTAGCACAAACCTTAACCAGTTCACAGCAGCAGTCCTCTTAAAAATCAAAGGAAAGACGAAAAGAGATGATAGCATATTCAAGTGTGTGGAGATTGCAAGGCTCTTAACGCCATGGTAATTCCAGGGGAAAAACGTGTGTGTGGTTATGAAAACAAAGCTGTCCTTCAAGATAGGCTGCTTCTCTGCAGTGAAACCACTTCAGCCTCTGTGATTTTGGGAGGATTTATGCCAGTACATGGGCCCAAGTGTTATTTTATGATGGCTTACTATTACTGTATCTCTCACATCCCTGGAAAACGCCAATCCTTCTTAGAGCAAATTGTTTCCAGTCAAGGCCAGGAGGAGTTCAAAGCAGGGGAAGTGAAAACAGGAATGTAAGTGTGGTCTTCAGCAGCCTGGCCTCTGCCCCTCAACCCAGCCCTTTCCTCTGCTGCCACAAGGAAGCACTAACCCTGGTCAGTCTAACATCAAGATGTACTGAAAACTCCTGGGCTGCCTGTGTGATTCTTGATGCTCCTGTCCGGTGTTTATAAATGAGGAAAAATTGATTGAGGGTTTTCCTTTTTGATGTGTAGAATTAATATATTTCTTGGCAGTGATTCACTTTTTTAGTAAGACTCTGAAGCTCATGGCTTTGGCCTTACATTGTCCTTGTATTCTGGGCACTTTTATAAGTATTTCCAGTTTATCACTATCTTGGGAAACCCAGGTTACAAGAATAACAAAACCTCCACATGAAATGCTGGATTCTTAAGCCAACGTTTTCTCCACTGAGAGTATCATGGAGAAACTTCAGGTAGTTGGGACTCCTCTTTGAGTAACCAGGGCATTTGCTTGGAAGCTCAAGACACTGTGGGACAAAATATTCATTATCACATTCATCTAGAGTTGAGCAGTTGCAGCCTACAGAACAATGGTGTTCATTTTTTTTTTATTGAGGTTTTAAGGTAAAAGTTTATGTACAGATCAAACATAAAACAATTTGCACTTAAAGATGATTAGAGAAACAAATGCAAATGTTATAAATTACGTAGCATAGAAGGAATATTTTTAAGATGTCCACAAATAATAAGCAATGATTAAGGACCTTGAGAATCTGACTTATAAGAAGAGCTGATCAAATATGCACAAATCAGGAACATTTCTGCATATGAACACAATATTTAAATGAATAAACACAAAAAGAGGAGAGTTGATTATTACATTGTAAGTCATAAAGTATAATGGTTGAAATGAATTCTGAAAAGATGAATGAATTAAATCAAAAGAGGTTAGCCTTTTTTGGGGGGGGGGGCTGTTTTAATGGCAAATGAAGAAGTTTTAACAATAACTAAACTTATGACAAGTTAATAATGGAAAATGCTACAGCACTTACAACTACTCGATGACTTGAAGTTTGGGGTTGGGGGGAGTAGGATTTTGTAGATTTATCCCTAGGTCTGTGATTTTATGGAACAGATGAAAAGAAAATCTCCATTTTTAGCAGCCAACTGCTTAATGTCAGACAGATGTTATAACCATGATTATAGGATTTTATTTAATTCAAAACAAAAGTATTTGGGTCTTATCTTGGCATGAGAGCTGGCTTTGTAATGATGATAGAGCACAATTTAAACATTACACTAAACTACCCACGAATGGTCAACCAAACAGAATACTTAACTAGCCAATAATTCAGGGCATTTCTGTTTTCGGCATGGTTTTCAAAAGAGGTTATCCCTTGCTTCTTTGAGTTCCAGCCCAACATTTCCTGTATTTATTGTTTTTCATGTTACCAATTCTCCTGGTGCCCTTCTGATAAAGCTAAAGTCAGCTCATTTTTTCCCCTTTAATGGACACACATATGGAAGTATCTAGATTTGAACTTTCAGGAATCTGGTATATCTTTTTTATGCACATTTGAACCCACTACAGAAAATAAGCCAAAAAATAAGAATAGGATTTGCTCTGCATGATTTCTTTTTGAGCCACAATATGAAACAAAAGCTAGCTAAGGAGATCACATCGTAATTCACTGAAATAGGATGTTAAATATTAGAGCAGGAATAACTTTCATTTTTTTTTCTCAATAACCTTTCTCTTTTTTTTACCTCTCTTAAAAATAACAATATATTTGTTAACATTATTAATAACTATAACTACACAAAATATTATCAGTTTGACACAGAAGCACACATTATATTCATATAATTCTAAGCCAGATGAAACAGATTCATCCATCTACAGAAAATATTCGATTTTCCCTTGAAAAATTATTAGTTTTCTTTTTCTATATGTGATTTTCAAATACTTTCTAGATCACGTTATCTGTTAAAAATGTAAATGTAAATTTACTTTAATATACACACTTTGTCCAAACTAGTTGCTACCAAAGTGCAATCTACTTACCAGTGCTATTCTGTATACCATTCCTAGTCTGTGAGGAGATTGGAAGAGAGATTGAGAGGAAATTTTAGAGATTGCTAACAACAATTTCACAGAGTAATTTTTGTTTGCTGAACTCATCATTTAAAATGCTTTTGTATTTTGTGCATTTTTATACTATTGTAATTTTATACAATATACTATTGTATTTTAGCAAGTACAGTGTGAGTTTAAGAAAGATTGAAGGGAGGGATTCCACCTCTTGGGTCCCCTTCTTCCTCCGGGAGAAGTCTTTTCTGCTGTCCTTTAATAAACTTCTAATTTCTACTCTGAAAAAAAAAAAAAAAAAGAAAGATTGAAGGGAAAACTTTTCAGCACAGAAAGCTGGAGAATTACTGGGCTGGATTCAAGGCAGTGAGTTTGAGAGGAAAGGGAAATGATGGACATTTTGCAAGATAGACGAGCCAGGGTTGGATAAAAGTGTTTTAGATGGTGCATATTGAGGAGAAGAGGAGGAGAACTCCAGTACAGTGACTCCCAACCCATCTATGTCATTGGTGCTCCCAGTTCCCTGGCTGAATCACGTGCACCAATACCTGTGACATGCTGAATACTTGTCCAGAGGTTGCTGTTCCTCTGAATGCCCCCACTACCTCTAGTTTTAATGGTTACTAAGAAATGGGTGTGTATACTCTCAAATGACTTTATGCTGGTTGTAATTTCCCTGTAATTATGTAACATAATTAAATGTTGTGTAAACCAATGAAATAGGAATACATAAAGATATCCCTTGTCTCTATGATAATGAAACAGAATGCTTTGGGAAGAGAAGACTCAATAAAATCAAATTGCAACAAACACAAAAAATCAGACTCATATGCTGTTAGCAATGCAATATAAAAGTTTGTCAATAGATGGTAAAGGGGATCTATAAGAATTTTGCACATGGATTCCTTCTCAATTATGTTTAAGTTCCTGTTTCACCTTAGAGAATTAAAATTGGAAATTACATTTAATGTGGAATTGTTGTGCATTACACAGGAAATACCATGCAAAACTATAATTATTAGACATCTATTTTGAAATTTTCAAGGCTTCTTTCTACATAAAAAAAAAACACATTAGGAAATGAATATTTATGCTTTGTTTGTTGAATTTGCTAGGTTTAACCAACTTTTTAACCAGTTTACATGCAACCCTATCAGATGAAAAGCTTGTACTATAATCCTTTCCCACTTTACATACTACCCTTCATCAATATAGTTCATGAGTAGTAAGTATTTGCATGTAATAGCTTTGATAAATATGTTCATTGTTGAATTTGTTGCAAAACAGAATGAAGTAGAAATCATGAGAAATTCTCCCTTAATTCAGTTAATCACTGCTATCAAAAGTCAGTTTTTTCAGATATCACCACAGCTTTAATTAAACGTTTGGAATTTTATATTCATCTGTAAGAATCAAGTAAGAAGTGGGCTTATGGAGAACCACTTTGACCTGACTGCCACATTTAGTGAGCTGGAGGTGGTGCCCATCCATTCGTTCATCTGCTCCGTAAACCATTAAGAGATAAATATGGCAGCCAACTCCTTAGAACACAATTTACAAGATGTAATATAGACACTGTTTCTTATGTCAGAAAACGTGGGGGGAATTGACCAGTTTGGTGTGGTTCACTGGGTCCCCTCTTGGGCAATAGGTGAAGCAGGTATAGGGACTAGTGATGTTAGAAACAGAACCTTTAAAAATCAAAGTTTTTGTTTTTTTTCTTTATTTCCTTCTGACATTATTTGCTTGGCTACAGGTTTGCAAGTAGTTTTAACTTTTTTCTTCATGTCCACTTATATTTTCAAACTTAAAAAAGTATTCTTTTCTTAGTTATAATTAGCTGATAATATTTCTTTCAAAATACATTTTTCAGTGTTTTGGATTTAGTAGAAGGCTCTGTTTGGGAAGACTGGGTTTCAAGCAGAAGGGGCTGGTCAGGGCATAAACATTAGAATGATGATAAATGTAAACCAGTGTCTCCACCTCCTGAGAATTTAAGTAGACCAACCTGTGCCCTGCCAAGGCCATCTCTGGCATGCACATCCAGCTGTTCTCAAGCTAGGAGAAGATGCCTGTGCTTAAGCAGGGTTTGCCTGAAGTTGAAATACCTGTGCTAATGAAGGAAGAAAGTCTAGCATCTTATACCAGATGACCTTCTTTTATTTCTTATAGGTTTAGGTTACTTCATTCTTTAATATATAATAGTTCTGCAATACATTTGTGGATTCTATTTTACTAAATGGTGTTCATTTTATTCTTGAGCTGGTGTAAAGACCTCCATATTTTAGCTGGATTCTTCCAACGTGGTTTGGCAGCTCCACTTTTGCAGCGTTAGGCATAGTTCTAACAAGACAATTAGAGGGCTGAGGCCAGGAACTGAATCATCAAAGGGAAACACCGCATGGCATGTGAAGGAGGAAGCAGGTTTTTCTGGAAGCATATGCAATATGGCCAAGGTCCAATTCCTGTTCAATGTGTGCTAGCATATCTTAATACTAGACAGAAATATTACTACTAAATCGTGTTAAAGAATAAACATCCAGCACTTTTATCACTCAGCACAAAACATTATATTTATTCTGAACATGTGGGTGAAACCACCCTAAGCTCATTTCATGAATAAGTTTTTAATTATTTACAAAATTTCCCTTAATTAGATCACATATTTGTAGATACTTTTGTACATGTACATAAAATACCCTGTTTCAACCTATAGTACTAAACAGGCATAAGCCTGCCAATTAAAAAAAAAATTGTTTTAGTATTCTTCTAAAATTTCAATACTCCTGCTATCTTTTTTTCCCCCCCCTCAACCCTGGGCTGTTTTAGAGGCTGTTTCTGGCAATTATCTATTGCATGAGTATCACATTAGCTTTACTTCTGCCCCTCAGGAAAGACAGCAAATACTGCAAATGTCTCAACCGACATTGTATTCCGTTTATTAAATTTTCTTGTGTTTCCCTTTAGGGATTTCTAGCAGTGATGACTTTGGACTTTTTTTTTTTTAATCAGCGCTTGAGATTTTGCTGTTATTCTTTGATATTCACTTATTGAAGATTTTGTTGTTAAGTAAATTTAAATTATTCCTTTTTCCCATGTCAAATTCACTGTGTACATACAAATTTCTTTTCTCAAATTCTGTTGGTCATGTGCATTTTTGACAGACATTCAATGGCATGCAGTTTTACTAAGGCCTTTATAACAATGACAAATGTCTGATACTAATTTGAGGCATCTTGATGCGATGTCAGGCCACTCAACTTGACAATTAATAAAAGATGCTGTTGTCCTCCTAGGATCCAGGCCAGTTGGGGAAACCAGCTGGCAAACCAGTGATAGAAACTCATTCCTGCCAGACATTATGCTGGGCTCACTACTGGGATTTAGGTTTGCTAAGCTTTAGCATATTTCCTCAAGGTTAGATAACTTACTCAAGCCACACAATTGTAGAGGAAGAGGGCAGAGTGTGAACACACAACTTTCTGTCCACATGTCATTATATACCATGTGTTTGAGGGATTTCATGCTATTAGTTCTCAGTATAGATCCAAGTTAGACACACAAATGAAGTGGGAGTGTTATGGCTAGAGAATCATTTCCACTGCCTTTTTAGCTTATGGTTTATTATACTACTAAAGTAAGCGCTCCATAAAACCAGAAAGAAAGAACATTGTAAGGTAGATGTCAGTCTAGCCTGTCTTTCTTCCAATCTCAAGTTTCTTGGATAGATGAAATCTAAATACTTTTAAAAATACTGTCCTCACTTCTTATCCTTCCCAAGACTTAATAATCTTCCCTGTGTGGCTGATGTATCTTCTATCTCACTTAGACATTTCTTCCATATACAGATTTGGAACATCCGGTTAACACCCTCCTGGTAATAATCTTTCATATTTTCTTGCTTTTAAAGTAGAATTAGGCACCGTTATTCTCAGAAAATGACATTTTTATATTGAAGTTCCTTTTTACTCCATGACTATTGAATATACACTTCTTCTCTGGCTATTAGAGATTTCCTCTCTCAAGAGGTTTTCTTAATTCTGAAACCATTCCTTTTTTTCCACTGAAATTCTGTTGTCAATTACTTTGTTTGTGCAGCTGAGCATAATTTGTCCTGAAAGGAAAACAGGAAATTCAAAAACAAATTTAGGTTCTTAGGTGTTTTATCTTTATTGGAACACAGACACTAAGTATTTCCAAACTGTGATTTGGGGTTGGCTCGACAGGTAAGTAAGTGTTAAAGGTAAGTGGTATCATTTAGTTCTCTTTTAGTGTCAGGTCTGTTTTGGAAGTGATGTTTTTACTTACAGAAAAAAAAAAAGAAAAAGATTCAAGTAGCTTACACTTGGATGGGCAAAAAGTAGATTCCCTTTGGGAATTGCTAGCATATTTTTAAAATTATTAACAGAAAATATTAAAAAACAAGACTTCAGGTCTATGAACAAACATAATTGAAAGCATACTCGGAAAGGCTATATAAGTAAGGTCCCTTAATTATCCAAGGTTTACATAGCTGGCTTCTCTTTGCTTGTAAATTACCACTGAACATAAATGTTTTCAATTTATTTTTGAGTGGAAAGATGCATGTTTATGGATAGGATATGCTAGGAAACTAAAAATGGGGATACTTTTTGTTGAGAGGCTTCTTTTCTTGAATTCATATTTTGAATTTCATAGCTTTTTGAAGTAATTAAAGATTAGTCTGTTTAAAGAAGAAAATGTTTTCATGCACTTGAGTAACAGTAAATGCATCTGTTGAATTTTTAGCAAAATCCACAGAGGGCTACTATTCAATAGAGTACAAATATCTGTATCGTGAAGCTAACACCTCAGGAGAACTGTAAGTGATTCAAGAGTGATATGGAACAGAACACCAGGGGTGGGGAAAAATTTAGTTCATGCATTTTTGCACTTATTCTGCCAAATCTGTAAGTAACCAAGCTTTCCAAGATATCACATCTTTTCTAGTGAATTAAGCAAAATTGGCTCTTGTAATACACACAGAAACAAATGTGCCCATGTGTAGAAGGTAAGAACAGAGGCAGATGTTCCAGGAGCAGCAGCCAGCTCCCTCATTCCCTAGGATTCCCTGGCTCACCACTGCTGCCTATGAATTATCAATTCAAAAGTACTTTATCATTTTTCCTTAAACATGAATTATTCCTTAGGTTTTCTGCCTTTAATAAATTAGGTCCAAATTTAAAGTTTGCCAGTGAAAATATTTGATCAACATGAGGATACTTATAATATAGAACTTTCTGGAGAGTTTAAAATCACTATAGTTTAGTTATATGATAGTCTCTAAAAATTGAAAGTAACCTATTTTCCTAAAGCAGAAGCATGCCTATTGTAGATAATAGTATTCTCAGATACAGGCAAATTGTAAATTATAATTAAATACATTTAAGATAAACATACACCTAAATATCAAAAACACTTATTAAAAAAGACTACAATCATTTCTCTTTACGACTTGTTCATCATTTTACTTTGTGCATGTTTACCTACAATTATTGAAATTACCTGCAAAGAACAGTGTGCTTGAATCCATTACAGGTGAATGAAATGCAGCTGAACTGAGAAGGCTGCGAAATTACAAATGATAAGCTAGAGACAGGGAGGAAAGGCTTTTCAAGTACCAGTGACAAAAAGATACTTCCAAAGGCAGAGATAACACCATAACCCTAATAAAACATTTCAAGGTCTCATGGAGAATAGAGCTGACTCTGCATGACTTCTTCAGGGATATTTAAAACCCTGGTGTACCTAAATGTGCCTGGAGAGATCTAGAATAATGTTACCATATGATGAAGTCAAACAAATATGGGTTGTCCCTGTGATTCTCTCTCTCTCTCTCTCTCTCTCTCTCTCTCTCTCTCTCTCTCTTTTGTTTATGCATGGTCAGTTGTCCTATGTTGACATCCTTGCAACTGCTCCACTTGATTCTACTATTTCCTGAACATAATTCTGAATATCCTTTCTTTATTATTATTTTATTTTGACTTTTTAGACCAAGTTTATTAAGTAACAGTAATTTGTTCTCATGATGGTTTTGCACATTGGGTTTTCCTATCTCTTTTTGTGTGAACACTTTAAATAGCATAGAAGAATATGCTCCTAGAAGGAGTGATGAAATTCACCAATAAATTACATTTGTTTGGTGTTCTACATAGAGGTTAGTTTTTTGGCCTGTGTTTCTAATACATTTATTCATATTTGTCTTTCTCTGTCAATTATGACTACCAAACTTACGTTTTCTGCAAAAAAGAGTATAAATTCCATTATATTTCTCAAAGTATTAGGGCATCATTGCCCATAATTCATATTTTGAATGATGATGTGGTATTTACAAAAATTGGTCACATGTGAAGCCATAAATATTTTTAAATTTTTTTCCTACTTGGAAAAATTATACATAGTACTTTCTTTGATTATAAAGTAGATAAATTTCATAAGCACTTTAAAAGAATAACCATTAAATGTTTCATATATTTACAGATCCCTCTATCTTTTAAAACCCCTTAACAATTTAAAACATATATCTAGATGAGTTTTTGTTTAAAGAGCAATTTGAAACAGAAATTGTAATATTATAACAATGGAGGTATAAGAGCATAATTTATCCAAATATGAGATTCAATATTAAGATGAAAGATTTAGCAATAAATGCTGTTAGTAGAAAACACTAAAAATTAAAAGTGAGCTAAGAATTCAACTCTAGAACCTGGTGGGGGGACAAAATAAATATAAAACAGAAGAAAGGAAATAAAGATAAAAGTGGAACTAAATGAATAGAAAACAGTAATAGTAAACTTGATAATAGAGCAAGATCTGGTTCTTTTTAAAATGCCAATAAAATTGTCAAATTACTGGCAAGAGTAATCAAGAATATAGACAGGGAACATAAATAACAATTTCAACAACAAAAAGAGAGATTAAGAAGCACTAATACATTTAAATAGAAATTATATCTTTGTGCCTTTGCTCTTTCTTTAATAAAGGATTTTATTATGAAAATGAGAGTTAAATAACTTTTGTCCATATGTTTCATGACGGATTCTTTGTATACACTTCTTTTCCACCCCATTACCTATCATGACTTTTATGAGTACTAGGAAGTGAGAGGCATTCTGGAATTAAGAATAACTTCCACATTTATATTTAATGATATGATTTGCCCATTTTTACATATAATGAGCTGCCTGATTTCATACTACTAAGGGTAAATTTCATGGCATTAGAGGTGTTTGTATTTCCTTTAGATCATCTTCCTCACTCACAGCTTGGCTTCTGAAGGTGACAGTGCAGGCCAGCAGCAGGACCCTGCACCTGGGAGAGCATTAGAAATGCACAGTCCCAAGTCCCACACTCAGTCCTACCCCATGAAAATCACATTCTGTAGGATTCCCAGGTGTGATCCCTGTGGTCATCAGTTTGAGAAACACCCTTCTTTATGTTATACACACACACACACATACACACACACGTACATATGCATACACATACTTTAAACTATATGATGAACAAGGCCAGGAAAACCATTATTTTCTAAGGTAGTCAGTTGACCCTGGTACTCTAGTTCACTCACAAATAAAAAAAGATCTAGCTTACCTTCTTTCCAAAAGCATACTTTCTTGGCTTACCAAACAGATGCTAATTTTAAAAAATATTTAAATTAACCTTAAATAATTTTGAAAATAAATAAATATATAAGTGTAGAAATAAAGGATGTCTGAAAGCCCTTGAATTTGTAATTACAATATTATGGAAATGACTTAACAGTGGGTGACCTTTACCACTGAGTTTTTAAAAAGAAGAGGGAAAGTCATGTGGAATGAATATCTGTGGATAAGAATCTCATCATCTGTTAAGCATATGCTGAATAATTTCAGGAATTGCTTTTATAATACGATGCTGCTTTAGTGTAGTTTATGAAAACCTGCTATTATTATTAAAAGCCATGACTTTGTTTACTTTTAGAACACATGATTAAAGTAAAATGAGAAGGGATGAATTGTTCGAATTTCTAGTTTGTTCAGACCTGCTTCTTCTGTATCCATAAAGGGGGCAAAACACAAACAAAATTTTGCAGATGAGATTAATGAAATAAAGGCAGTCTCTAGCACTAATTAAAATTAAAAAGGAAGAACAGATGGTCTTAACACAGCTGGAAGTATCAGGAGGAAAGTCTGCCCATGTGTTTAGCAAGAGGGCTCTGTTGCAAGAAGACACACCTGTTTACCTTTCTAAGGGCAAAAATATTATTAACTGTGGCTTTTGTGTTTTAGATTTTGGTTATTCAATAATTCCTCAGTCTTTGTGTTTCTGTTGTACTTAGAGATAATCAGTTTTAAGTAACTCAATATAATGTGTGTGTGTGTGTTTCTTATGTCTAATAATATTGAGGATAACTTTAAGGTGATCTTTTGCTACTTTTTTTCTTTATTTTTGACCATATGGTCAAAAACACATGGAAAGGTGAAAAAGATAGATATTAGGATATGCAGTTGTTTTGATAGATTCTAAATAACTTGAACTTCTTTGATATTTAAGATAATTCTCTAAGCCTTATTATTCAAGTCTTGGAGTTTGTTACATAAGCAGAACATAAATGACTGTAAATTAGCTTCACCTCCATGTAAGTACTTCAACAAATAAGAGTAATTTTATTGTTTCCCTGAGCTGGGGATGTGGCTTCCTGGTAGAATACGTGTCTATCATGCATAAGGTGCTGGGTTCAATCTCTAGTGCCACAACAAAAAAAAAAAAAAAAAAGAAAAGAAAAAAAATACTCAAAAAAGGAATTCATAGATAAAGAGATAATACCACTGTAGGCCCATCCTTCTAGTATAACAATTTTAATATTTTGTTAATTATTCCTGAGCATTTTTCTCTCTACATTTCCTATTTTATGTATTCATAATTAGTTTTGCTATACAATATTACATTCTATTCACCAGTGTTTATTAGGCATCTAAATAATTTTTGAGGCATCACCTAACCAGTATCAGACCCAAAGAAGTAATATGACAACTCTAAATATCATTTATTTTTTAATTATTTAAATTGAAATTTTCATTGAAAGGAAAAAAAGAGATATGATTAGCCATTTGTCCTAAGTTTTACTAGTGCCCACATCATCTTATGTTAATTAGTTTCATTTTATTGCCATTTAAAAAAAAAAAAACTTACCAAGAAGCTGGTATGTAGATTTTTATTTGAAATTATCAGGAAAATTGTTATCTTTTTTATTCTGACATAAATATTGTATTAATTTCCTAGGTCTGCCAGAGCAAAGCACCACAAACTGGGTTTCTTAAAAACAGCAGGAATTTATTCTCTCACATTCTGGAGACTAGGAGTCTGAAAACAAGATGTTGGCAGAGGCAAGCTCTCTCCCAAGGCTCTAGAGTACTCTGTCTTTAGCATCACCTGACCATCTTCCTGGGTACTCTGTCTTTAGCATCACCTGACCATCTTCCTGTATATCTCTGTGTCCACTCTTCTTGTAAGGACACTAGCCCTAACGCAGTGGCACACACCTATAATCCTAGTGACTCAGAAGGCTCAGTCAGGAGGATCATGAGTTTGAGGCCAACCTCAGCAAGTTAGGGATCCCTAATCAACATGGAGAGACCTTGTCTCAAAAAATAAAAATGGCTTGGGATGTGTTCAGTGGTAGAGCATCCCTGGGTTCCATCCCCAGTACCCAAAACAAAACAAAATGACACTACTCTGATTGGATTAGTCCTTCCTTACCTCACCCCCAACCTCATTGTAACTGAATTTGCAAAAACCTTATTTGCAAATAAAGTCACATACACAAGCACTGATGTCAATACCTCAATATATATCATTATAGCACACAATTCAATCCATGATATGCATTTAAATTTAACAATACTTAGCTAATGATAATAATATCAGGGTTTTTTTTTTCTTAATAGTGAGGTACTTTCCTTCTTAAAAATCTCTTGCTTCCTTTACCTAATAACAGTCTTTTGTGGTCAAACTGATATTGCCTCCAATATTAATGATGAAGAAACAATAATGTGTGTACAAAAGTCGAGCTTTTCCTCCTAGCACCCAGAACTCATTATTTTGTTTTGGTGTCAGTCTTTCCTGTAGGAAGTGGTTTCTGATGTGGTTCAATTATCCCACACCCTGGTGTTCATGCCCCTGTGTGGTTTCCTCAATTTAAGGATGGCCTGGCCTAGTAACTCACTGCTAATAAAGGGAGAGCACAAAGGAGCAATGCATGATTCAGATTAGTTCTGTATTTCCAGCACCCTCTGTCACTTGCTGGACCCCTCATGTCCTCTCACTTGCTCAAGGGAAACTAGATATCATGTTTGAGAGGCTGTAGGGAAGAAGCATGGAAAAGAACAGAGGGAAGCCTCCCACTGACAACCATGAGGCACCTGGGCATTAGTCAGAAAAACTGTGAGGCACTGAATCCTGGCAACCTCGTCAGTGAGCTCAGAAGAGGATCTCTCCCAGCAGAGCCTGGTGAGAGATCCAGAGCCAGAGTATTCTGCCCAGTCACATTAAGATCTCAGACCTCTCTGAACTGTGACATATGAATGTGGTTGTTCTAAGCCACTGTTTTGGTGTCATTTGTTATGCAGCAATAGATAACTGCTACACTGTCTCTTCCCCTTCTGTATGCCATCTACAGCTAGGATCAACTGCAGGCACTCATGTGAAGGTGCTGTTTTCTGGCTTTTTATTTTTTCCCCTAATTAAGTTTCACCTCTCTCTCTCTTTTTTTTAAGTGATGGTGGAGAAGGATGGGGAGGTACCCATGGAAGAGTGGGTTGATGAATGAGAGAGGCATAAATAGCGAGGAAAACGAGCATTTAGCTCTAAAAATCCTGGCAATCCAGGCTTAGGTGTTGTTAAAAAAGATCTCTCTGTCTTGCTGGAAACTCTGATCAGCTTCTCTGAGGTTAAAAAGAGATATCCCACCAGGCCTGGTGGCTCACCCCTGTAATACCAGTGACTAGGGAGGCCCAAGGAGGAGGATTGCAAGTTTGAGACTAGCCTCAGCAATTTAGGGAGATTCTCTCTCAAAATACAAATAAATAAATAAATAAAGATCTGGGGATGTGACTCAATGGAACGTGACCCTGAATTAAATCCCTAGTACCAAAAAAAGAAATAGTGAGATTGCTAGGTGTTTGACTAATGCATATTCACATTTAAATCCTGTGGATGAATTGTTTATAATTTTTAAGGATTAAGACATTATCATGAAAAGTTTGGAAATCCATATGCAACAAAATGAAACTGAATCCCTTTCTCTCGCCATGCACAAAAGTTAATTCAAAATGGATCAAGGAGCTTGATATCAAATCAGAGACACGCCGTCTGATAGAAGAAAAAGTTGGCTACGATCTACATACTGTGGGGTCGGGCTCCAAATTCCTCAATAGGACACCCATAGCATAAAAGTTAATAACTAGAATCAACAAATGGGACTTACTAAAACTAAAAAGTTTTTTCTCCGCAAAAGAAACAATAAGAGAGGTAAATAGAGAGCCTACATCCTGGGAACAAATCTTTACTCCTCACACTTCAGATAGAGCTCTAATATCCAGAGTATACAAAGAACTCAAAAAATTAGACAATAAGAGAACAAACAACCCAATCAACAAATGGGCCAAGGACCTGAACAGACACTTCTCAGAGGAGGACATACAATCAATCAACAAGTACATGAAAAAATGCTCACCATCTCTAGCAGTCAGAGAAATGCAAATCAAAACCACCCTAAGATACCATTTCACTCCAGTTAGATTGGCAGCCATTATGAAGTCAAACAACAACAAGTGCTGGCGAGGATGTGGGGAAAAGGGTACACTTGTACATTGCTGGTGGGACTGCAAATTGGTGCAGCCAATTTGGAAAGCAGTATGGAGATTTCTTGGAAAGCTGGAAATGGAACCACCATTTGACCCAGCTATTCCCCTTCTTGGTCTATTCCCTAAAGACCTAAAAAGAGCATGCTACAGGGACACTGCTACATCGATGTTCATAGCAGCACAATTCACAATAGCAAGACTGTGGAACCAACCTAGATGCCCTTCAATAGACGAATGGATAAAAAAATGTGGCATTTATACACAATGGAGTATTACTCTGCATTAAAAAATGACAAAATCATAGAATTTACAGGGAAATGGATGGCATTAGAGCAGATTATGCTAAGTGAAGCTAGCCAATCCCTAAAAAACAAATGCCAAATGTCTTCTTTGATATAAGGAGAGTAACTAAGAACAGAGTAGGGTCGAAGAGCATGAGAAGAAGATTAACATTAAACAGGGATGAGAGGTGGGAGGGAAAGGGAGAGAGAAGGGAAATTGCATGGAAATGGAAGGAGACCCTCAGAGTTATACAAAAGTACATACAAGAGGAAGTGAGGGGAAGGGGAAAAATAATACAAGGAGGATAAATGAATGTCAGTAGAGGGGGCAGAGAGAGAAGAGGGGAGGGGAGGGGAGGGGAGGGGGGATAGTAGAGGATAGGAAAGGCAGCAGAACACAACATACACTAGTATGGCAATATGTAAATCAATGGATGTGTAACTGATGTGATTCTGCAATCTGTATATGGGGTAAAAATGGGAGCTCATAACCCATTTGAATCAAAGTGTGAAATATGATATATCAAGAACTATGTAATGTTTTGAACAGCCAACAATAAAAAATTAAAAAAAAAATAAAGAAGTTTTTTATTGTAGATGGAAATACTTTTTTATTTATTGGGTGTTTTCCCACTACAAGTAAATAACACTTTATTATCTTTTTTAAAAAAATAATAGTGTATTTGCATAAGCTTTAAACATTGGTATGGGTCATGTCAACTGCAAATTTCTCAAGTGAATTTTTCCTGGTTGAAACAGCAGTTGACTGTAGTGAATTGGTTGGTGACACAGGTACACACTTTCAGAATGAAGATGTATAGCTTTTAGGGGAAGCGTATCACTAATGTTCCTTTTGATCTGTCATTTAAACAAAATTAAAGTATATAATTTTGTTCTTCTGAATTTACTGTCAGTCTGGAAAACAGCTATTCATTGATCATTTTTGTTGATAAAATCAACAAATCATGATTAGGTTGTTAGTCATGTCTTATACTTTCTTGTAAGATTCTGTCTTGGGAACTAAAAAGCAATGAATTCCTCATCTTATCCTCTCATTTTAAAAAAAAGCTTCTAAATAAAATTCTTAGTTCAATTGAGAAATTTTATCCCTGCCAAAATTTCAAAGACATCCATTTCTGTTGTCACCTGACTTCAATTTAGGATACAGTTTTCCAATGACTAATGAACAGATTTAAAGATAATCTTCAGAAATAAAGATTGAACATATCTTTTTTCTAATAACTCAACTATATCTCTTTTCCCTGGTACATTCTGTTATACTTTTGGATCACTTACTGGGATTTATTTACACAAAATTGCATGTCCTTGGTGTATCCCTTTAAAGGTGCAATCATTCATTGATGTGCAATTCATCTTGATTTCATAGTGGTAGGATGAAAATCCATTGCTTAAAGATGTTATGTTTGTGTGAGAATGATTTTATTACTTTCTCCAAAAAGTTTGCTACGGTTGCACTTATGAATTTAAGGTACCATACAGAATAAAACTAATTGTATCTCCATGAAACCTAACATAAGAAAGGAAAAAAAAATTTTGACTTCTGTGCAAAGGCAAGATTGGATGAGCAAGTAAGTAATAATGTTGAAGTCCAATGCTGAATCCTAAATCCTGTATCATTTAACATTTTTTTTTCTTAAAGAAGCTTGGTTTAATCATTTTTAATTCCCTCTGAAGTAACTTGAAGAGAATTATTAGAGTTTGAAATGTTCAAAAAACTAGTGAGAAACAGTTTAATAATATCCATGAGTTTTAAGTGCAATGAGACATCCTCGGATGGAAGGCCACACAGTGTTTATCATTTTCATTATTTCGAGTGTCACAAAGACAATGGATAATCTACATATGATGCTCTTAGTGGATTTTACTTCAACTGTTGAAAGGCCTTAAAAAGATTGTTGAAGGCCAAGATAATCAGTCAGCCACATAGAACCACACCCCTTTCTCTTAAAAGCAGCATTATTGGGTGGGAAAATGACAAGGAAATTCCAGGATGCTTCTGCCCTCTCTAATCTGCCAACTCTAGTTTTAGGAAGTGAAAACCATGAAAGAGAATGAAAAAAAAAAATCACTTCAAGGAAATGAAAATATAGAGGACAGACTCCTCAGAGGATCTTCATGCGTAAAGAGGAATGAATCCCTCCCTCTTGATATGGCTTACAGTTTGCATGACCCCATGGTGGGCCTCCCCATGGTTATTAGAGTCATAGAGTCACTTTTTGTTTCCTCTGTGTCCTTACTCATTTGTTAATAAAGCATCCACGATGTGATTAATCCATGATTTCTTTTTAAGGTCAATCATTCATAAGATGTAAATAAAACATCAGTGTTTTCTATGGATGCACTGTTAAATAAATTTTGTTGTGAAAAAAAAACATGCATTCACTTTATTTCGTCTGTTTAGATAATCAAGCAAATTAGTGATATTTTGACCAACAGAAAACATACAAATCAAAAACAGCCTTTATTAATTAGAATGTTCTTATTTGATCCCTCTAAAAAATGTAATGGTTTGACTAAAGTTCACCTTATTTATACTGTTAACTTCATGGAAGACAACAAATGCTAACAGAGGCAAAATTGAAACCTTTTCCTTTTTGTGTATTTTTACTTTTAGTAAACAAGTGCCCATTAAAGAGGCTGTGTATTTTCCTTCTTGGTGGCACTCTGAGCCCTCTGATTCCCCATGGGCCACCATGACAGATTTATGTCTGTATATTCGAGATGGGTCTTTGGAGGCATGCCCCCTTTCCTCCCAGAGTGTTTGAAATAGCTCTTTGTCAGTTTCAGTTCACACCCATAAAATTGGCTTCAAATTTCCACCTTGTTTGAAACTCCCTGACCAATAACCTCTCTAACCTGAAACAGATGGGAAAAAGTTCACCCAAACAATTTTGAAATGTGTTGACCTTGTCCACATACTACAAAGCAGGAGTTTATAAAACCTAATCTAAAGTCCCATTTTCCTTTCCTTAGGGTATGTCAAAGAGAATTCCATAACCCTTCTAAGGTCACATTATGTTGATCTGCAAATCTGGAACATCTTCTCTTTCCTTTTATTACTCCCCCCCCCCCCCCCCCCCCCCCCCCCCGCCAATCCTGCTCTATTTCCTTGGGAGTCATCTAGTGTGCTCCTCCCATCTCTTTGAGGATGAGGAGTTGGAGCTCTTGCTCACTGCCTGAATTCCTTCTGTGTGTGGCCAGGCCATTTCTTGCCTGTGGTTATTCCCATGCGGTCGCCTCCATCTTCCCATTCATCAGGAGACACACTCTTCCCATGTAAGCACAAGCAACCCCAAGAGCTTAGAATTCAGTCTCTTCCACCATTAAGAGGCTCTGGTCTGCCAGCTTTCTCATTAGTGTAAGGAATCTTCAAATGCACTTCTCACAGAAAACTCTCTTTTCAACTAATGTCAAATACAGAAAAGTCTTGTTTGTAAAATAAAACTCGAGATCCTATGTTGATGTTTTTATTTAGATAAAGATTCCTTGTATTCATTGCTTTATGCTTAATCAAATATTGGGAACCGTCTGGGGAAAAGGTTTTAGGAAACAAATATTTACTGGCACACAGGACTAAGAAGGGAAGGCGAGCTCTTTACCTACTGCCATGTGGTTTCATTTTGTGGAGCTTCTAAGTCGATGACTATAATCAGGGAAATATGACTTTGAAAATAATAGTAATAATATTTTCTACTAAAATATACTGCTCTTACCATAGAAAGATGAAACTTTCAAATGTGGAGTCTATTCAGAAATTGTCAAAGACATCAGCTAACCACTGGCTATAGAGTGTTGCTTTTTTCCCCTCTCTATAATTCTTCTGTAGGTCTTGTTACACACTCTTCCCAGAATCTGTGCACATTTCATCACCCCCCACCACCACCATTTGCACTAAGATAGCCCACATCTTCTCCAGCCTTGACCTCTAAATAATCTCCCCATGGTCTTCCAGTTCCCACTTCTGCCCACCACCCAATAGTTGGTGCTCTATAGGTCAACCAACCTGATAGTCTTCAAGGGCAGATAATAAATATTTTATGCTTGTGGGTCATGCTGTCACTGCTACATCTACTCAGCTCTGAGTTGTAACATGAAACCATGATACCAGCATAAAACCAGCCACAGACAGTAGATAAGGGGATGGGAATGGCTGTGTTCCAACAGAATTTTATTCGACAAACTCAAAACATGTCACTGTCCTGTCTGAGGCCCTCTCTGTCTCCTTCTTTGACATATTATGGAATCCAAACTCCTCCCGGTTACTTGCAAAGCTTTGCCTCTGAACTTGCTGCATAGCATCCCTAACCCAGCACTCTGGCCTGCTGGGTGTAAGGGTCTCCCTTCTCATCTCATTGTAGTGTTTATGTGGGCTCTTCTGTCCACCTGAAACCCTTTCTACTCCCTTTGCCACTCAACTATAGTTTTGGTTTTGTTTTTAATCAGTAGAGTTTTAGCTCAAATTTATCTCTGCAGAGGGACTTCCCAGACCACTCTGAGAGAGTCACTGCTCCCCTGCTCCCTGTACCTGTCACCCTGTCCATTTCACAGATTTACTTTCTTCAGAGTCCTTTACTATTTTGAATTCTCATTTTGTTTTTATGTTTATGCATGGACTTTGCCCTTCCAGATGACTGATATTCAAAGCAGTGTTAGAGCCATAATTACTTAGTCTACAGTTAATGGTTTCTGAATGAATAAATAAGTATAGTGTGTTAATATTAGCATAAAGTATTAAATAGTAATAGAATTCCTTAAACACTTAATTAAAACAAAATAAAGAAATAATGGGGGACTGGTTTTATCTTATTTGCAGTATTAACTGTGAGTAGAAGTAGAGGGTCTAGTTGTCTTAAAGACCTTCTTGTCCCTTTCTACTCTGTGCATCAAAACATACACACAAAAGAAAATTAAATGAGCTATCCTTACAAGGACCCTGAGCAGCAGAGGAGAGAACCATTAGGGTTGGGAAGTAGCATCAGACCATACTCTAGAGGAGCAGTTGACACAATCTGCATTTGTTCAGCATAGGCAAGAGCTATAGTGCTGGTGACACTGTCAACATACTGCTTTATAATATACCATGAACTTCAGTATACAAACACTAATTCACTTATGTGAAGGTGCACAGTTATTAGCCATCTGAGAAATGCCAGTGAAATTCTCGGTGAATGTACTACTGTGTACTCCTCATCGTGGCTAAAATAACAAAGACATCATTATGTCTTCCAAATATGTATCATCTTGGGTACTAGCAAGAGTTGTCAAAGATGATGGACAACTGGAATTTTCAATTTACAACAAAGTACCAAAGTATAAATTGGTACAACCATTTGGGGAAACTATTAAGCAGAATCTACTAAAGGTGACCATAGAAATACCTATGACTCAACCATTCCATTTCCACATAGGCCCACAGAAAGGCACAAGCATGTGTCCAAATAGGTGCACATGAAAGTTCATCACAGCACTTTTCAAAATAGCTCAAGCTGGAACAACCCAAAGCAAATGGCGCTGTGTTTATTCAATAGGATATTGTACAGCAATAAGAATTAAAAAAAAAAAAACAGTTAACACATGCAGCAGAATTGTACAAAACGCCATGGTGAACACAAGAAGCCATGCATTGAAGAGTTCTTTGTTGTAAAGTTAATGCATGAATTCATTGTTAGGAACTTATAAAGTTAATAAAGTGATTTCTGTTAGAAGCCTGGGGCCTGATGCCTAGGAATAGAGCTTCTATTGATAACGTTCAATTTTTTGCTCTGGTTGCTGATGGCATGTTCATTTACCTGTGCACTGACAGGATCTTCGTGTGGGTAAGGTATGCATTAATAAAATTTTCACTGAAACAATCATAAATTGCTCAGTGGTTTCCCTCTCCATCTTAAACACAGAGTCTGCATTGCTCTTTCTAGTTTCCTCCCCAAACTCCTACACAGTCCTCTCATACCCAGATACTCAATAAGTGCAGGTGACAGCTCTCAGGATCATTGAGACAGGTGGGTGAATTAAGGAGTGTTCCAGCTGCCTTATAAACAGACCTGGATGGAAACATAACAATCCGACCTTAATAAGTCATACTCAAACTGTTACTTGCCTTTTTTGATTTCCAACACTAAGTCTCAAGAGTGTACAAATTGTCCTTGATGCCGTTTCCCCGCAGATCAGCTCCTGGGTGGTTTCGTGGTAATCCTTCTGCTTCCCCAGCAGAGATGCTACCCTGCACTGTCCTCACCCAGAGCCTGCCCCCTGCTCTGTGCCATTTATTGTAACTAATTGGCCTAGATGGCATGAGATCCCATTGAACAAAAAACATTTGATGGCTCCTCTGGTTGATGTGTGCTTCGAAGGCCCCCTGAGCGTTGAAGGTTTTCATGAATTTCCAGAGCATACTGAGTTAATTATATCGTGCAGGAGTTTTTAGGTTGAACAGTCAACCGGAGAAAGGAGTAAACACGGAGATGCTGGAACAGGAGAAAAGCCGTTGCTTATTTTGGCAGGCCTCACACATTACCCTCAGAGCTTGCAAGTCTTTAGCCATGGCCTTTCTGTAGGCAAAAAGCTGATGACCTGGGAGTGATTTGCTAGATCCAGGTGGCCCTTAAAAGAAAGAAAACAGAATCTCACCCCTTGCAGGAATGAGTCATTTGTGGTAAAACTTGAGGAGCCCATGACAGTATGTTGACAGCGTTCCTTCCTGAAAGGTCAGGACACAATGAGGGCTCACTGTGCAGACCCAGATGGGACTCTGCTGAGTCTCTGAGGTCCATGCACCTTGTCAGGAGGGAGGGAGGGATACAGGGAAGGGAATGGTTTACTGAAGATTGTTTTGGTGTTCATTCTCTGCGCAGGGAGAGGAGGGAGCCCCTCCAGGTCAGGACAGGGTCTTCTCTAGTCAGTTGTAGTGCCAGAGCCCGTGGAAGAGGAGTTTTTACAACTGTTTCTGGATTTCAGTGCTTGTGTGCAGAAAGAATGTGGTAGAGGTTCTGTAGCAGGAAACTCGGGAACTTTTTTTAGGCATTGTCAAATTGCTGCTCACCACAGTGGTAATATGGTAGGAAGCCAGAAGGTGTCTGCGGAATCTTTTAGTCTTAAACAGAAGATTGAGTTACTAAGTTACTGCGTGTAAAACTGGTGGAAGCTTCCAGACTGCTGGAATTGAGCATGGTGCTTCTACCTCATTTATGGGTTTGGGTTTTATGTATAGGATTTTAGAAGTTTTGCACTGATTGTAAGAAATATTAAATAGATAAACTTTATTTCTTATACTGTGGAAAATAACTGCTGAGGAACTACCTTGTTTCAGTCATGTGTTTGTGGTATATATTTTAAGTATAGATATAGATGCAGACATGGGTATTGATTTAGGTAAGAGTATGGATGTGGCATGAATTTTAGCAGGCCTGCCTCTTCTTATCAGTTATTCTTAATCTTTTTAATTTTAAATTTATATATTTATTCTAATTTGTTACACATGACAACAAATGCATTTCAATTCATAGTAAACATATAGAGCAAATTTTTTCATGTCTCTGGTTGTACACAAAGCAGAGTCACACCATTCGTGTCTTCATACATGTACTTAAGGTAATGATGTTATCTTTCCTACCCCAATGTCCCCTTCTTCTTATCAGTTTTGAAGGTTCATTCTAAAAATCAAAGGTTTTGAGAAAAAAAAATGGATTCTGCACATCATAATAATGGCAGTGACTTGGAGTATGAACTTCTTGAAGGCAAAGATACAAAATGCTTCATCTCTGTATTCTTGGAACCTTCACAAGGCAGATGATAATTGAGGAATGAGAAAATGAAACAAAGAATCAATGTCATATGGCCTCATTCATTTTAAACAAAGAGGAAGAAAGTCTAAATCATTCCCCCTTCCTAGACAGATGTTGTATGTCTAGCTTCCTACTCAGAGAGGAGAAAGGCTACAAATGACGTCTCCCTTGTCCTGTGGATTCCCAAAGTCATATCCACGTGTCGCTACAAGTTTATGACAGTGGGAGGGAGGCCCTTTTGCAGGACAGGAATGATTTCAGTGGTGCCCTGGTGGAATAAGACATTGTACAGCAGGGATGTTTGCAGCGGCAGCCCTATCAGCAACGGCAGCTTATTAAGACCACCACAACAAAAAACAAATATTGGAGATGAATATAAGACAGATGATTTTGTTTATCTCAAGTGAAAAAGACAAGCAATGAGACCCCTGGGAGCCCTGAAATGAGAAACTTCTAAAGCTAATTGAGATATGATTAAAAAGATTGCTGCATGTTATTGCCAGCAGTCATTGAGTTTAGTCATTAGGTTCCCCAGTGTTGGAGCAATCAAACCAGTTATTATGGCTTTAGCAGGCAGCAGACTATCTTTTAGTATATATATTTTCTGTAAAATGGTAACTTATTAAGGGCATGAGTGCAGTTTCTGAAACAAATTTGATAGATATATTTCAAGAAATTACCCTCCTTGCTATCATTTATCATAGACTCCGATGTGTCACTTGAATTCTGTCTTTTTTTGTACACCACTGTGGTCTAATATATCTATAATGCAAAATACATGTATAATTTTAAATGTTTCGTGTCCGCATTTTAGAAATTATAGACGAGAAACTCTTTAATAATATTTTTAGAAAAGCCAAAAGATCTAAAAAATTTCAACGTGCACTCAATATAAAAATTATTAATAATATATTTTACAGTACCAGTCTTTGAAATCCAGTGTGTATTTTACATTTACAGAATATCTCAGTTTTGCCTAGCCACATCATGCTTGAACACTAGTATCTACTATATAATGGACAGGGCAGGCTACGACTTCTCTTCTACTTAGCTATTAAGACATAAATTATAAATGCTACATCATTTCATCTATTCCACTTGAAATTTTCAGGGCTGCTGTACTTTTTAGTGCAATTATATGTGCTCATGGAGGAGAATTCTCCATCAGTAGGAAACCTGCGCATATGAAAGAATGGTCTGATCATCAAGAGTATGTCACAGATTCCCAGGAAAACATTAACAAATAATATTATTTATTTTAATTATATTTTGACTATGCCCTAAATTATTATTCAGGCTAAATTTCCGAGCACAAATTATCCAGGTTTTTTTTTTTTTAAATTCATTCATAGCAAGGAGTTGTCAATGGAAAAGTCCCCAGTTAAAAAAAAAAAAAAGAACAATTATTCACAAAATTATCATTGAAAAAATGTTGTTGTGTATCAGAAAGCCCTTTCTTGTGTTGATACATTCAGGTGAAACACCTGTCCACTGAAAACATTAGGATTTTCCAAGTTATAAGAGTTTTCATTATTTATAGCATGCTATATAATATTTTTCTAAGTAGTATCAAGTTACCATGTGAGGAATTCAGCAAACTGAAAAACTTCCATATACGGTAGTGATTTTCATGGCTTATGCCAAAGTCCTTGAATTATTTCTATAACAATCAAGAAATCAGAAGGCTGGGGACATAGTTCAGCAGTAAAGCACTTACCTAGCAAGTATGAGGCCCTGGGTTCAATACTCAAAGAAAAAAGAAAGAAAGAAAGAACTCAGATTTGCACTTGGGGGTGAAGAAGCAGAGAGTTTCTACATGTCGTTGGTATGTAGAACCATAAATGTTTTAAGAACTGTCAACCAAAAATGTGTCCTCTAAATGGGAAAGGTTTCTGCTTGCCTGGATTCCTAATTCTTCTCTCCTTTTTCTCCACACCATCTACTCTACCTTTCCTCGAAGTAAGCCCTGAAGACATGGTGCACCAGCAATAGGACAACAGATGGTTAAACCAAATATGTAATCGTGTGGTCCATACAATGTGATTAAGCACAAACTATTGAAACAATACAAAAGAAGACTAACGCCACATCACACCTGGAATTAATACTGAAAAAACTTCTGAGACATAAATTGTCTTAGTTGTCCTTAAAGAGTGAGTTTGAAGTGGTTGGAAGGACAGGAGGTCATTAAATTGAGGAATTCTACCAATCAGAAGTATTTCTGCAGAGAGTCCTTGCAGAGCAACAGAACCAGGAGGGAGAAACAGAACAGGGCTCAATGGTGGGCTGACAAGAAACTCTCAGTTACATAGGACTTGACAATCAGTAAGGTGGAAAAGGGCGCGGTTCATGAGGACACGTGTCCATGGTCCTCAGTCACTGGTGAAATGACGAGAAACACTTTTCTTGACTCTCCTTCCTAGTTAGTTTTGACAGTTAATAGAAACACAACATCCTTTCATTCCTGACTTGCAATATTAAGACATCCATAGCTTAATATTGACTCCTAGCCAACATAACAATTTAGCCAACATAAATATTTGTTGTTAAATTCACAACTCTTATACATTGACTTTCTACAGAAATGAAGAATTAGAATTCTGCAGTTTAAGGTTGAAAACAGAAATGTTGTTTTATTAAATACAAAAGTGTCCTGAAGGCGTGGAATCCCATAAAAAAGCCACAAACTATATTAAACATAAATGAACCATAAAGAGCTCTTCAAAACTCAAATTTGGAGTCATTAAAATCGCTTTGAATTTGCACTACTTGTGTTGATAATTAAAACATGTTCACAGGATCTCACAAGTGGGAATAATTACAGAGTTATTGTTTCACAATGAAGTTAGCACATCGCTTACACAAAAATTGCAGTGGCAGTAAACATGGTACAACCAGCAATGAGAGCCACAGATTGACCGGCTCTTCCATTTGTCTGAGCATATGACATTTAGCCATTGTCCAGGCTTTGAAAAAAATGGGAATTTCACTTCCCCAACCCCAGTCCCCATTCATTACTGGGCCACTTAAAATTCAGGGACCTAATTCTGGACCAAGATATTCATTGAGGGAAGGAGTTAAACATACCTAAATTCTGAAGCAAACTTTAGCTTTATATTTCATATATTATTTGAATAATTTCAAGACAGACCATGTGTATTTAAAATCAAAAAATTGTGCTTGGTGATGTTGTAAATGTAAAAGTCTTAAACAATATATCCCAAAATAAGCATATAAAATTACCTCTAATATACTTATTATCATTTTTAAAAACAAACAATTGTGTGATTATTGAAATCTAATTTTTTCTTTCTTCTTCTTTAAAAAACACTCAGCAGCTAAACAGTTGCAAAGAGAAGCTACACCCTAGTAATTAGTAACACTTAATAATGGGTCATAAGTCACTTGAAATATAGCAGATAATAAATACAGTAGGAAATTATATTAACCCAAAGTTTGTATGATAACATTCCCCTTAATATATTTAATAGATTGGATTAAGTTTAAGATTTAAGGGTACCATTTAGGTTTAATATTTAGTCTGTTGTTGGCCTGTTTTATTTGTATGTGTAGGTGCTTTTTTTTTAACCACCAAATCCCAAGGATTTTCATTTTTATAAAAATATTTACTCTGCTGTGTTTTCTAGTAGCAGGTCTTCATTGATCATCTTTTATCAGGTTTATCTTGGAATTGATTCACCTAGGAATCTATATGCATTTCCAATGGTCACTCTCTTTCCAAGTTGAATGCTTGCTAAGTATTTGAAAATAATAATCAGTGCTATTTCCAGGGCTGTCCCTGGGGACGCCACTCTGGGCCACTAGCCGTTTGGACCCCATCCGTGTCTGTGTTAGTATTTGCATGTCTTGATTGGCTAACTTATTCTGAAAAGTAGGTAATCTTTCACCTAAGGTTAAATGTCTTGCCTACGGCTCTTGTGATTTTTACCTGCAGGAGTGGAAAAAAACCTTTAACTTCTCAATAACCCCAGGTTACCTCAGAATGGATAAGAAAAGGGAAACGTCTACATCCTTAAATGGATTCCAATGGAAAGAGGGTGCTGAGCTCTTGACATTCCCATCTCCGAGGCAACATTTGGATTTAGAAGAGTTTCTCATCTCTCTGTGCCAAGAAAGCCACATACCATATTATGAAGGGCTCTTGGGGGCCTAGAGAGCCACATGCAAATGAATATAGCCAGGCGCTTAAGAGACTGAAGCTCCCATGAAACTAAAGATAAATGGGAGGAATTTCAAAATAGTTATATATCAAAAACTTGAAATCTGTGGGAAACTTTTTTGCAGCAGTTTGTAATCTCCTAAATATGTGTGACAGCATCCATGACATCCCTGAACTGTGAGTAATAGACTTGCTATTATGTCTCGTAGCCATATACCTACATCTATTTTTAATATGCTCCAATATAATTTTCAGTTCAAGATAATGCATGCCACTGCTCTTTAATGATAGTGATGAATAGAATATTGATTAGAAAACAGACTGAGTAACAGGTAATTGATAGGGGTTGAAGAGATGTGGCATTTTCCCTCTTCATTTTTACATAATAACCATAGATCTCTCAGCTGCAATAATATATATCAGGCACAATCAAGGGAATGCAATATATGAATTAATTTTTTAATTAAAATGTCTGATGCTCTGAGTAAATATAATCTTATGTTACAATCTTATATTGCGAATGAACTTGGTGCATTATTCTATAGAAGGAAAAAAATATCATTTGCTTATGGAGATAGGGGACACCGATTCGTGTTTTGGAAAGAAGTTTAAATGTGTCTTTCAGTTTGTTCCTGTATGGATGTGAATCATGATATTCACAAAATTGCACCCTTAGGATTCTTGTTTACTCTGATATATATCCCCTTTTGTTAGCTCATCCCAGAAAGGCAATTTCCTTTTAAGGTTTGAATGATTTTCTGAGAAGGCAAAGATTAAAGGGGTGAGGAAAGGAGCTAAGCAGACAGGCCTCCATTTTTTAAAAATGCTGGCACAGGCTTTCTTCATACACCTGACTTCTGATGCTCCTGTAACTATAGTTGTACCCTATTTTTCCTTTCTGCTTTCACTTTGAAGGCATGCTTCAGAGTGTCCTGCGTATACTGCCATAGCCACTGTGATATGATTGATCCATGGGAATTGAACAGAAATGTATTTGCAGAAACTAGAATCCTGCTCAACATGGATTTCCTTCTAACCAGAGGACCAAAATGGCCTCCTAATGGATTTTACAGTGGTCTTAGAGGACCTTTAAATATGATGCCATATTACTCATGACTTCGATGAAAATACTCAAGATTATTTCTACATGTGTGCCATGTTTTCTCATCTAAAGTATTCAAGGATAGCTTCTATTCTGAAATATAAGAATAGCACCATACTCCTTTATGGAAAGTATTTGGATGAAATTGATAAAGGAAGTTAAAGGAAGAAAACCAAAATTTAACACTTATTTTATTTAATTATATAAACTGCAATTTAATGATACTTTATATCTCTTTACCTTCTTTTGTTCCATCTTTTTTTAAAAAAATTGTAGTTGTAGATGGATAGAATGCCCTTTTTTTATTTGGTCTTTATTTTTATGTGGTGCTGAGGATCAAACCCAGTGCCTCACACATGCTAGGCAAGCGCTGTGACACTGAGCCACAGCCACAACCCTTTTATTGCATCTTGAGAGATTCAGAGAGATCTTTTGTTAACTAATAGAGGATAAGAATGAGTGACATTTCCCAGGGGGTAAAGGGATTGATGAGGATCTATTTCGTCTTAAAAATGAAGCATTTCTAGAAAAAATTAAGTGAAGCAATAGGTTATATTTTACAAAATGTTTCTTTTTTTGTGCAAATATTGATTGGTAGGATTATCTCCTCTAGGAAAAAAACTTGACAAAGCATTATCCTTCTTCTAGATGTCTTTTTAGAGCATTTCATGATGCCAACAGTTCCAACAATCTTTCTAGGATCCTTTTGCTTCACCCTTAAACAGAAATGCACTAAACAAATTCTCAGAATTACATATCCTTAGAACTCAAGGCAACTCAGTTATGATCCTCCAACATTCCACATCCTCAGAATAAAGATACCTGCAGCTTTTTTTCAGATTATTGTCTTCTTTTCTATCCTAATAAACAATTGGTATATTATTGGATATCAGTGTATTTCTTATTTTTATCCTTTGCCAATATCAAAATAATGTAGTATAAACTAAGTAACATAGTGTTTGATCAGGTATTCTGACTTACTCCCTGTCAAATGGTGGGTTTTGAGTAAATCTTCATGACTGATGTGATTTCTGAGTATATATGTACCTTATTATAATTATCATCCTTATCATTACTAGTTTTCTTCATACATTAGATTTTTTATCATTAATGACCTGAAAATCCTTAGTTTGTGGTAAACAGTACAGAGTTACTCTCAGAACAGTGGCATCTGGTTTGACGTTGCAGACTGATCATCAGAGTTTTCTGCAAACATAATGACTAGAAAAGAGTGATTTGCATCAATTCACTAGTTTTCTTCCCCAGGCATTAATTTCTCATAGCTTCTGTCTTTTTGTGCTATAGCTTCTCATATCACTTTTAAAACCAAATTAAAATCCATATACTAATAACTACAAGTTTACTTTAAAACCAACAGAGAGGTTGCCAGCATTTTCATCCTGTATGAACTTCTTATGGTTAATTTTATAATTAGCAACACTTCCCATCACACACAGTGATTCTCAAAGATACTGGGTTGCAGAAAAGTTGAGAAAAGGGGAGGGAAACATCTCACATGGGGATCAGATCAGAATTTCAGTTGTGGAATAGACAGTATGACAGAAAAATAAATTTGTACCGTGGCAATTAAAATAATCATTTTAAATTATGCTCACTTGCTTCTCACACTCCACCTGTATTTACTGCATTTAGAATTTTCTAGTTCATGTAAAACCACCTTTTGTTTTAGTCTGCCCTCTGAAAAAGCTCATGACAATAATTTGAACTCTTGGAGAACACTTTGTTGATATGCATATACTTTAGGTATATAAAGAAGGGACATCAGTGTATTTTGGGAGAGATGCAGTGACATTCTAGCCAGCTGCTTATCTGTAGGATGGGACAAAAGGAAACCGCTGTTGGAATTCCTGGTGAATAACTAATTGAAATGTATTCCTACTACTAGTTGGAATATATATAAATGGGTAACAAAATTATGAGAGCCTCCAACAATTGGAGTTTTTTTTTCCCACTTAGGCAACAGAAAAAAGAGTCAAAATAATGAAACAATTAAAAAAAAACCCATGAGTTTTCTCCCTCTATTAGAGTGACATGTGACTTTTCCTAAGGTGCCCTTGAGAATTACACTTGAAATATATAAAAGGAAATGGTCATTTTTGTTCTATGATAGGTCCTAAGAAAGTTTTTTTTTTAGTATAAGAAATAAATAAATCAAAACTTTTTACTTCTTAAATCTTCAAAAATATACTATATGACTCAAAAATATGCAGTGTGCCTGGCAGTCCTCTAGGATGTAAGGACAAAGTATGGATTGAAGCCCTTGGAGAATTTCTGTCTTTATGAAGTTTTTAGTCACTGGGTGTGGAAGGAAGTCAAATAAGTAAAAGATGGGGTTTGTCAGATGATGAGAAGTAGTGTGAATTAAAATGAAGACAGGATGGAAAATCTTAGGACAGGCCATACTCACTGCATGGGGAAGACTTTACTGAATTTGAGTAGAAGACCCACAGGAGAGGAGAGGACTTATGTTGTCCCTGTGTGTGGAACGTTCATCATCCACTTTAAATTACAAATGACCTGCGGCATAGAATGGTTATGTTCAATAATCAATGAAGCAGCTATAAAACACGTTTAAAATTATAAACCACTAAAGAATGGTCTAGCAATGCAGCATGGGCCTGTGCTGCTATGATCTGATTTTAATTATATTCACATTTCATTGTTGATGTTCATTTTGAGAAATCTGCTTAAGAAATCTTGTGCAGAAAAATGATGCCAGATTAGAGTGTGTCAAAGAATAACCACCTAAAGTAAACAGGTACTGAAATTATTTACTGTGTAAACATTTCCAATGTCAGAGTCTAATTCAGTGGACAAGTGTTTTCTTAAAGCATTGTGCAGCAATTAAGGATAAAGACTAAGAAAAGTCAAGGTCAAGAAGCAGTATTCTGTAATTAGGCCAGTCAGAGTTAAGGCAGCCTTTTGCAGGAGGAATTCAAAACATGAGTGGAATGATAAGTGGGACAGAGATTGATAAACAGGTTAATATTACAGTTGCTTTGTTGTATCCTGACAGTATCATATTTGCTCAACAATACAAATCCTGTATGAGATAAAATCTTCTGATTGTATTTCAAAGCTTCCAGTAGAAAGAGAGAGACAACTCAGGTTGAAAGACAGATTAGATGAGATTAGTACTATTTCCAAAGAACAGAGATCTAAAGTGATTGAAAAATAAATTCAGCTGAAAAGTATGAGAATTCAAAAATTCACAACCCTAATTGCCATTTGGGTCATTTTGGCTTATTTTTAGGTAGTGCCTCCAAAGGTCATTTATTTTATGTAGAGAACTCTCTTAAAAGAGAAAATCTTGTCATGAACATCAGTGGTGCTGGGAAAGCAATATGCAGCTGTATTTATTTTTCAAAGTCTAGAATTAGAGAATGACGTTATTGATGTTATAATTATTGAGGAAGCCCAATAGTTAATATATGTGCTATATCATGAAGTGAGTTTTTCTGTTTGATTTTAATATGTATAGGATGCAGATGTTCAGCCGGATCTCCATTGTCTTCAGCCTACAGTCAGAGTTGGAGCCACCTTATGCTTGTCCTAATGCAGCCTCCCTTCCCCCACCCCAGACCCTCCTTTTTGTTTCTTTGTCATTACTGTACTTGTAATCTTTTTGAGATTCTGTGAACTTCTTTACAATACAGTCAGGGTAGCATACCCACCCCACACCCTGAGTTTAATTTGTATTTTATTAATCTACAATATTTCTGTTTTCTTTGGGCACTTTCTGTATGTCCATCCCCCTTGCAGGAGGGAAAAACAATTACATATGTGTGTATGTGTGTGTGTGTGTGTGTGCGCGCGCACGCACGTGTGTGGAGAGAGAGAGAGAGAGAGAGAGAGAAAAGAAAGGAAATTCAGGATCTTGGGATCATTGCTTCTTCTTTTCTCAATAAACCCTTGTGTGCTGTCCCTAATGTTCCTCCTCCCCTTGGCCTGCTTTTAGTGTTGGACAGTGAGTCCTACTTGTTCAGCTTCCCACTGGATTTTAATTATACACAACCCTAGACCTCCAAAGTCTTTTGCTTTCTCTTATCTCACATTGCTTTATCTCCTATGATTCTACCCAGTGTTATAGTTTCTGCTACTAAGAACTATATTTGCTATGGTGATATTTTCAAGTCAACAAGAACAAGGTTAGAACATGAGACAGACCAAAATAAATAGATAAATAACATAATGCAACTGTAGAAAAGAACATAAGAAATGTCAAATTGTCTTGAAAGCTTCTTGATTAGCCCATATCCTGTGTCAGGATTCATTGACCCTCTGTAGGTCTCAGGCTGAATTCTACTGACTGACTGTTTTAGAAACAGTTTAACCAAGTTTAACATTTGACATAAACAAATAAATACTTATGATGTCTACGTTTTTATTTGTGGAGATTTGTCTTCAAACTGAAAATTTAGGATGAACATTTCAACTGGGAAAAATATGGAGATATAATTCCACTACGTGTGCCAAATGAGCTCAAATTAAATATACAGATGGTTGTATTTAACTCATCCCACGTAGGCCTTGCTCCTCTTTGATGATCTTTCTAGATGAGCAGAAACCTCCTGTACTCTGAGGTAGTTCATTGCCAGGTAGAGAATTCAAGTAAGTTGGAAATAAAATGCAGATTTCCAAATCCATGATCTATGCTTCTCTGTTTATGCCACACTTCAATGGAAGGTTCTAGAGTTTGTGTAATTAGAATTTAGGAAACATTTTTCAAATAGCTCATGATAACCTTGTAAATAAGATGGATATATGAGGCCCAGGTGACAGGACAGACAAGTGGATTTGTAGCTGACTGAACAGTTGTGCCCTGGTATTTGATTAATGTATTGATGCCAACACAGAGGTTGACATATAATGTCCTTCCTCTGGGTTCTGTTCTTGGCCATGTCTATCTAGTTCATCAGTTTTATCGAATATGTGCACAATGACAGGAAGCATGCTCATCAAATTTGCTAATGATGCCAGGCTTGGAGAAAATTAATATCATGGTGACAGAATCAATATTCTAGCAGTAGATTCAACAGGTGAAGTGTGGGTGCAAACAAACCAGATGAATATTATGCGTAAAAGATTGGTGTCCAGGACACTGTACACACCAGGAGGAGAAGCTTAAGAGTGTGATTGTGGAGAAGTCAGCAGGAAGGACTGATTGGGACAAAAGGTTAAAAAGACATTGTGGGATTTCCCAGAGAGTAAGAGGGCCTGAGGTCATAGGAATGAAGTAGAGATGCAGAAATTAAATCAAGTGGCTGCAAGCAACTGTTGAAGGAAATGGTGAACTAAAGGTTGCAGAATACACTGCAAGTATCTGTCCTGGGTAGCTGGGCTCAGGGATGGAGGTGGCAGGTGGAGAGGATATACTGGTAAAGATAGGAAGCTCCTCCTTTGCAGGGCATCCCAGGGAGAGGTTACAGGTGTAGATAACACAGGCAGGAGGTGGAAACACTGGGTCTGAAGACCCGGGCTGGCATTATCTCTCTGACATGCACTAGAAGTGGTTACTTAATGACCTTGAGCCTCAGTTTTCCTTATGGCAAATTGTGGCCCATCCTATCTATTTTGAAGAGCAAATTAACAAATCATTAATTAGATGGATACTTTTAAATTTGTTGTCTTACATTACTTATCCATTTCAAAGTATTTCTCTGTAAATTTTCTGTATTTTCCATTATGACTCCTAGGCTGCTTTTACTTTTCCACGTTTGTAACTCTTCAGTTACAAACTCCCACCCCGACGATTTGTCTCTTTTATTATACTCTTCTACATGCTGACCCTTTGTTTACATTATTCTGATTTTTAATGGTTTCTAATGTATTTATTGCTTCTTTTATCTTTTTATTTCCTTTTTTATTTCTTTTTCTAATAAAGATCTTAAGATGTTTAATTCTCTTATTTTTCCTTTTCTTTCTTTAACTGATAGCAACCTTTAAAGTTATGAATGTTCCTTTGTTCCTAACTTTGACCAATATTTCTTTGTATTTTTTTAAAAGTGAGTTTATTTCTATCCCAGTCAAACTGATATTTAGAAGTGCTTATCTGAAGCATTTTATAGATTTTGCTGACACTTGGTGGCTTTAGTTTTTAATTTTACATTAGTGAAATTAATATATGTACTGTCTGATTTTCTATTTTTGAGTTTTAGTTATCTGTTTCAATGAATTGAAAATATTTGGGTAGAGATTTATTTCCTGCTTGACAGAGTTTAAGTCCTCTGACACTGTGTTTCATTCTCAGCTTGGCTAACTTGCTTGTCACTGGGTATATCTTGTGTGGCTAGTTTCCCCCGGCTGTAGCATTTTATACTGTCGATTTGACCTGTATTTCCAGAATTCTCTCCGACCTCTAACTTTTCTGAACATTGTTTCTTCTACATTCCTTTTCTTTGCCTCAGTTCAACCCAAGCATCCACTAGCCATTCTCTCTCTCCAAGATACCTGCCTTGGTCCTGATTGTCTAATCCATTTCCATGAGTCTTTCCACCCATCTATGCCACTTTTCTGTTCTGTTCCTGAGAAACCTAGGGGACTTCCTACTTTAAATTCTACTTTGGTTAATATTATCAACCAGACTATTCCTTTGTTCATGCAATGTGAGAATCTCTGCCCTTGAAATGAGTTCAGGGAAAAATGGTTTCATACTTAACCTAATAATTTCTATTATTTGGTCTCTTTTTTAGCTTTTTATTTTTAATTGTTTTTATAATTTAAGACTTCTCTTTGCTTATCTCTTTATTTTTGTATGAAATCTACAACATTTTCTTCAACCTGTAAAAATTTAAAACTTTGTTACTCAGGTTTTATTCATCAGGGCAAAGTTTTAATTATCAGTTGCAGAATAGCATGGGGCCTTTCTAATTCCGCATGTTCTTATCTTTTCATAAACCACAATGAATTTCATCCTTTTGAGCTTCATAAGCCACTTTCATCCTATATCTTCTTCCATGCATAATTCATCTGTTTTTAATAATTTTTTAAAAATGTTATTAGCAAGTAATTAGTAGAGTCCTTTACTTATGTCTTCAAATTACTAGTGTTTACTCAGGTAATAAATATAATACTTGGTGTAGGTTCTTCAGAAGATATTGGGGTAAATACTTTTATTTACTAATTTTCTAAGTCTTGTATGATATGTCATGTTTTCATGTCTGAGTTAAAACTAAGGATACCCCAGTTTTTAGCTTTTTTTTTCATTGAACACAAAGAATTCTTATTTATATTTCATAATAGGCTATACTTTTTTCTTTGAACTACATGGAATACTTCATTTGTTTTTGTCTTTACCACAGAGCTCTCAGTTGGATTTAGTTTCTGGTTGTTCCATATTATATAGGAATCAAATATGCTATTTCTAGTCTTGGTTTTCAATTCTGAAATATTTAATGAACCTTTTCCCTCCTGTCAGAATTTTTATTACTGTACATTGAACCTCATTCTCTATTCTTAAAATGCATCAAGCTTCTCACACACTCTTTGTTATTTAATTTTGTGGTCCTGTATTTTTTCAAGTGTATTTTCTCTTTGATTACTTTAACCATGAATTTCTACTAAGAACCTATTGTTATTTACATTTTCCAACCTACTATGTCTTTGATAAGACATTTCAATCATATCATTGCATCTTGCTCCTCTTGGGGATGGCCAATTTGAGGTTTAACTCTTTTAAGTATAGTCTCCTGCCTTTTTGCAATATATAATTTTTTATTGGCATGTTTACTAAATTTCCTTAAGTTTTACTTATTAATCTTCAACCTATGCTGCTCTAAGAATATTTAAGAAGTATATTTTGTAGGAGAGGTTTCTTAAAAAACAATCTATCACCATAATAGAAATCTCATTTTATTTTCAAATAGATTGTATCAAACATTTCATATTTCTGCAGTAATTTAGTACAACAAAACATAAAAACCGCAATGAGAATATGCTCTAAATAATAATGATAGCAATAAAATAGTGAAAAATGAACACCCCCATATCACAGAGAGGTCAATAGTCACTCAGAAATTGTTCAGAATCACTAGTTGAAAGAATTCAAAGTGAAATGGCAAACTATTATTCTTTTTTATATAAAAAATTTCAATATACTGAAACAACTGCACTTTGAAAGAATATGGAAAAATATTATTTTTGAGGTGTCCTAATATTCTGAACTGCAAATTTGATAGTGATATTTTATTCTTTTGCTCTTCTTTCTTTCCCCCTCCAGTATTGGGGATTCAACTAAAGGGTGCTCTCCCACTGAGCTGCATTCCCATCCCTTATTTTTTATTTTGAGATGGGATTTCACTAAGTTGCTGACCTTGAACTTGCAATTCTCTTGCCTTAGCCTCCCAAGTAGTTGATATACCGGCATGTGCCACATACCCATCAGTGATCTTGGGTTCTTTTAGAGATACTCTGAACTTTCCAGATTTTCTAGAAGAAAGACTTAAAGTTGTAATAAAACAAAAGGCAATGATAACTGATGAAAAGATTCAGAGCACAGAAAACTACATTGGTGGAATGGTTCAGGGAAGCATACCAGAATAAGTAGAATTGAATCAGAGGCTTTGAGAATTGGCAAGATTTATCTCGAAACAAAGAAGTGCAAAGGACCATAAATGGTCAAGAAGGAGCTAGCAAAGTCCCAAACATCAAAAGGCTTAGGACATTTCCAAGGTAATCTGTTGACTAGAAAACTAGAGTATAAGATGATACTGTTGAGAAGCCACAGAAGAATTGTTCTCCCTTTTTTTTTTTTTTGAGAAATGTGAATATTATAATTGCTATTATAAAATGCTGTTGTATGTTTTTTTTTAGAGAGAGAGAGAATTTTTTTAATATTAATTTTTTAGTTTTTGGCAGACACAACATCTTCGTTTGTATGTGGTACTGAGGATGGAACCTGGGCCCCAAGCATGCCAGGCGAGCGCGCTACCGTTTGAGCCACATCCCTAGCCCCAACTGTTGTATGTTTTTTAAGAATGGGGATTCATTCTAAGAAATCCATTCCTAGGACATTAATTGTCTTGTGGATATCATACAGTACTTACATAAGCCTGGTGGTATAGCCTATCAGACGTTAGCTATATGATCTATCTCTTATAGTCAATTGTATATGTATTCCATTGTTTACTGAACCTTGCTATAAAGTCAATGGCATGTAAAAATTCATATAAAAAAATAAGCATACCCTAGTACCCTAGGAACTAGTACCTAAGAACAATTTCTTCTGAGCTCTACTTTCATAAAGATAAAAGTTACTTTATGATAGTTGATCATTTATAATTTCAAACCAATTTGTGGTAATACCTGTTATCTCTGAAGTAGATGGAGAAATATTCAGTGCAAAAGATATCATGATTGAAATAGCAAACAAAAATAAACACACCCAGCAGAGCCTACATATTCTCAACAGATTAGCTTGAAAACATTATTGTTAACTCCATTGCCTATAATCATGACCAGAACTAGAAACAAGCTCATTTAGTTTCAATGAGTCTAACTAGCTATTCCCACCAACCCCCAGTGTTCTAGGAGACTTTTAGCTAATGGTTGGATGGGCATCAGGCCAGATGCATAGTCGCTGCTTAGTAAGGACTTAATTTCCTTGTTTCTAAACTACCACCATGGTGAGTCTGAGGCAAGTCCAACGAAAGGGGGGCCTGCTGGTGGGGTCCACAGTGCACAGCAAGATGCAGTAATACGAAGGGCCTCTGTCTCCATTCATTTCCCCAGTGGAGACGCAGCCAGTGCATAGAAGCAAAGAGCAAGGACAGCGACTATTTAATTACTGTCTTTGTGTCACTTAAACCTCTGGTCTTTGAATCTTCTTTAGCAGAATGAGGACTGTGACTATACAAAATAGAGTGTCATTTTGCAGGTTAAAGTTTTTTAAAAGGATAAACCACCTGAGAGCAACAGAATGCTAGCCTGGATGGAGTAGACCCAAGCTCACGCTGGTTTTATAGAGGGGTGCAAGTTGTGCAGCCTTGCCACCCGCAGCAGAGGGATGGGATACTCTGTTTTACTGTGCTGGTCACTGGGTTTAGAGCTCTGAGAACAAGTTATTTTTAATTGAGTTTTCTAGTTTTTTTCTCCAGTGGTGTGTATGTGTGTCTATCTGTCTGTCTGTCTGTCCATCTCTTTGAAATGTTCCTTTGCTAGGTCTTTTCAGAAATCAACACTACATTATATGTGTGTGTGTATATATATATATATATATATATATATAAAATCTCCACTAAATTCTTATTGAGGGAAATGATTTGTCTTCCCCCACCAAGTGGCCTGTCGCCTTCCTTTTGTATGATTTCTGTTCCATAATTGCACTTAAATTCTAGCCACACCACCCCTGTTTGTGTGGTCTGTATGTCAACGTGGGTTTGAAATGCCTTCATCATTCTCTCTGGCTCTGTATTCCCTGACAATATTTTTAATATGCTATTAATCAGTAGTATTGTTTTTCATGAACACACTGATCCTAAAAGTCCAGGAAAAAAAAAATCATTTAACTGTAGTTTCAGTGGTTGCTGTTGTGATTTGGATTCCAGGCTAGGCTAGTTCTTAGTAAGGAAAGACCACATAGACTTTGTGTATTTTAATCTGTCTTAGGTCAGAAGATCTTGCTAGGCTCTTCCTATGCTAAACAAACCGTCTTGCGAAATATGGTTATGTGGTAGTTTGGTGATTTTTTTTGCAGAGCTAATGTTTGTCTGAGATGTGCATTTCATGCTGTGTATTAGACGCATCACGTTCAGGAGCTTAGCAGGGCTCTCTTTCTGCATGTCAAGGCTGAGAAGTTTCAGTTTTCATGTCAGGCAAACCCTGTGTTGTCCAGCAAAGAGATGAGCTGTTGCTTATCTGAGTGTTTTAAACTAGATGAAAAGCAAAAGAAATGCCCAGGACAGCATTTGCAAATAAGCAGTTGCCATCTACTACCGCTGGCTACAATATAATTTGAGGGGCTAGAGAGTTTGGGAAAGCCACTGCAGAATCTAATTGATATGCTTGGGAAAGTTTGATTGCTCTGCTGTTGGGACGCTTAACAGTCAGCCTGTTGCCAAGCTGCAGTCTTGAAAGGGCACCCGTCAGTGTGGGTGAAGAGTTCCAGAGACACTTTCTCTCCTGTCATCCCCTCAGGACCTGTGGACCTACAGGCCTGACTCATGCCAGTGACGGCTGGCTGCGACATTTATGGGCCAGGCTACATGTCTTTTATCGAGAGACAATTACCAGGGTAACGCTGAGGCAGGACTGAGCCTCTGGGCACAGTAGCTGTCATACCTACTGCTGAGGATTGTGAATTAATGATCAGATGCGTTTGGCAGGTTGTACAACATTAACTTTAAATTGTTAGTTCCTCCACGAGTGTCCAGCAGTCATCTCTTTATACCTTTCCTTTCATCCTGGGTCTGAATTTTGAACAATAAACACTTTTTAGATATCCTGCATCCTTATTTTTTAGCCACTTACAGTCTGAGCAGGGACATTGGGTGTTCGTTTTTTTTTTTTTTTTAACTCTGGTTGTCTTTGGTGGTAGCTCATCCAGAATATGATAGAATGTTCCTTGCCTCCACTTTCTCATGATTGCGGTAGTAAGAAAGCCTGTTATTCTCCTGACCATGGTGTCTCATTACTTACTGCTGCAGAAACCTGCTTCATATCCCCTCAGTGAATAGGTACAAGATAGCTCCATATTTGCCAGGTGCTAAGCACCCTTGCTTAACTCCATTGCTCTGTGTGTGTGTGTGTGTGTGTGTGTATAATAATAAACAATGTGTGAATAAATATTCTCCTGGCCATGGTTATCTTCAGTACAATGATAAGTGGAGTATGCTAGGCTGAAAGGAATTCGAGGACACTGAGCCCTTGAAAAGGGAAAGTGATGGGTGCTGTGCTATGTGGTGACTCTGGGCTTCCACAGAAGCCAATGTGATGTTATGTATTGTGTAAAACTTCTGGCCTTTTCGTCTGTGAATTCCTATCATAGATGAAACTGAAGCTGTGTTGTTATGTGCTCTCAATTTTTTATTCTACTCAATGAAGTGGGGTATTTTTTTTTCTTTTTGGTTTCTTTTTAGCAGGAAAAGATTTTTTCCCCTGATTTTTACCTAGAATATTAATTAGTCTAGCAATATTCATATTACAGCCAAAGAGAGGACATTAATAATAATTAGAACATAACAATTAGTTTGGGGGAGATCCTATCTAATTGAGAATCTTGGCGATCCAGCTAAGCTGTTTTGGGTTCCCTGTTCCTTCCCGCAATATAATCCTGGTATTTTCATCCCCCAGTTGTGACACTTACCAACAGGCCTGTGGCCCTTCCTCTGTGCTGCCTTTAGCATGAAAGCAACTTACCCGGCAAAAGATGAATAATTAATCCTTTATTCCCACTAGGAGAAAATGACACATATGGCTGAGTAGCAGGGGGCCTTAAGAAAAGGAGCTGTCACCAGGTGCCCTTTCTTCCAAATGTTAAAGAATGCTATTCCTCTCCACACATAGAATTGGCGCATCAAGTAATGACAGGAGCAATACCCATGAAGGTACTAGATAGGAAGGCATGGAGGAGAGATCACTTTCGATGAACACAACTGAAATTGAGGCAACTGTTGTTTTACAAATAAAAACATAATTAGGTACATACCCTAGATTTCTCTTCCCTAAGTTAACTTAATGCTAACACCTTTGTGGGCACCCAACAGGGTCTGGGATCCACTAGACTACTATAAAGCCTGAATATGAATTGAGCATGATCCTAGCAGCTCAGGAGGCTGAAGCAGGATGATCACAAGCACAGAGCCAGTCTCAGCCACTTAGTGAGGCCATAAGCAACTTAGCAAGAACCTATCTCTAAATAAAATATAAAGAGGGCTGGGGATGTGGCTCCATGGTTAAGCACCCATACAGATCATCAATAACTCCTGAATTGATTTCAGGGGACGACTGATGATCTGTTAGCATACTAAATATTTTGTAGGGACTGAATAAATGCTATTTCCCACATATATGGAAGAGTTTTCAAATGCACACAGCTGCTTTTGACTTTCATAAAATAGAAAACCATTTCATTTAATTCCTCAGTGCATGGTAGCTTTTTGTTTGTTTTGTCACTCTGCATTGTCCTAATCAACAATTTCTAGAGCTATAGCCTAGGGAGGGCCAACATAGTCATGGCATTTGTAGAGCGTCTCATATTTTGGAAGTTTGTGAGCCACCATGATGGAGAGGACTTGGACCCAGACTCCTGAAGGTAGTACCATCTACTTTGACACCTACAAGGAGACTTCCCCTGGACGCAGCAGCCTCCTTATCTGCTTATGGACTACACAGCACCTCTGTTGGCCACTGTGGTCCCTTCTTGTAGAACAGGCATTATTTATTTTTGCCTCCTGTTGAAGAAACCATCAGTTACTTCTGCTTATGTA